>NC_135371.1:38525000-40925000 GCF_049243985.1 Paroedura picta | reverse complement strand
AGGGACACAAATGTTATGGATGGTTGCTTATCATATGTGCATTGGGTCTGACAGCAGCTGTAACCTCGTGATGTATACACATGACACATTCAGGGGTTCTAGGCCAGCTTTTTAAACAAGAACTCGTTCACTTTGCATGTCTTTCATGCAATGTGTGGCATCACTATATTTTTGAGGATCCTAGTTGAAAGAGCTGCCTAATGGCAGGGATTAATTAATTACCCTCACTTATACCCCACCTCCCTCCCTAAAGGATACCCTAAGTGGTTTGCATCAATTTCCTCTCCTCCATTTTATCCTTACACAGTGCACCTACCTCAGGGTGAAGGACCTCAAGTTGAGGTAGCTGAGAGCGAGTGACTGGCCTAAAGTCACCCAGCAAGCTTCCATGGCGGACAGGGGATTCGACCCTCTGTCTCCCAGGCCCTAGTCCAACACAGTAAGATCCCTGGGTCTCCTAGATCCTAGGCCCATTCCGCACACCTTAGATCAGGGATAGTCAGCCTGTGGTCATCCAGATGTCCATGGACTACAATTCCCATGAGCCCCCTGCCAGTGTTTGCTGGCAGGGGCTCGTGGGAATTGCAGTCCATGGACATCTGGAGGACCACAGGTTGACTACCCCTGCCTTAGATAATGCACTTTCAATGCAAATTAGAAGTAGGTTTTCCCATTCCACACTGGGCAATTCAGCTGACAAGCGCACTGAGGAAGTGTATTATCCAACGTGTGCAGAACGGTCCCGCATGTTAAGATTCTAGTTCAACACATGCTGTGCTCTGTAAAACTGGACTGGCTTTTGCTAGCTCTTCCTGAGCCATGACCACTTCCTAGATACTCCCATGGCTACTGCCTAGAGGGGAATGTTAGGCAGATCCCTCAGCCTTACTGTGAGCTCCCTCTGAAGGGCTGTAATCATTTTTCCTGGAGTGGTTTCAGCTGACAGGAGTCTCCTCCTTCCCTTACTTGGGACTTCACTGGAACTCATATTTCCCAGGTCTCCAGTCCTAGGACTTCTTTTCAGGGCCAGGCTTTACCTGTGACATGTGTGAAATATGTCTGTGTGTGGTGGGTGTGTTGCCCTCCCACCACGAGTCAGGGGCCAGGGGCCGTGGTTGTGACCACACACTCGAGGTTCTTGAGCCCCTGGGCCTCTCTGGGCCTCTGCTGCAGTGGCCTGCCTTGTGAAGGCTGACAGCTTGCAGAGCAGCCTGTGGGCTCTCCCTCAGCCCCCGCCTCCTTTTGCTATCTCACACATATCCAATCTGCCAGCCAAGTTGGCACAGAGACCGAGGAGAAGTAGTAATCCAATTTGGCCACTTTAACTGCACTTTGCTAACGGTGCCGCTGGCCAAAGCTTGGGAACTTTAATCTGCCTAATGACCTCAGCTTTGGGGACTGGGAGGCTGACTGACGGTCATTTGTTTTATTTATTTGCTTTTACTTTTCTTTGGCTGTTGGAGCGGGATTTGATGCTCAGATGTTAGGATTGCCTCGGTCCGGTTGTGGCACTCTGCAAAAGCAGGATGTGGCAGAAGGAAGAGCAGAGAAGTGTGGTTTCTTTTTTTTCCCTTTTTTTTCTTTTTTGGTAATTTTGTTTTTACTACCCTTCTGTCTCATTCTCCAAATCGTCTCCTCCTCTCCCCTTTAGAAGAAATCTTGTAGAGACAGCATCACCCGGCAAATCAGTTTTGCAATATCTCATTATTTTCAGGAATGCTCTGCCCAAAAATTAAAAAAAAATGAAAGTGTATTTCACTTCCTTTGGTTGCCTACTGTTTAATGTACAAAATACAGGGGTGGTAATTGCATTAAAATGTATATAATTATACCATACAGGGGGGAAAAAGTCTTGCTAATTGCACGGGTGTTTTGAACTGATAAGTGTGGAGTGATTCATGTTTTCTTTGGAGTTCACTCAGGCAGACCCGTTGTCCACAATGGCAGAAGCTTGTTTTCGTATTGTTCCGAGATGGTGAACTAAACATAGAAACTGAGCTGACTTTGCTGGCTTTTAGACGTACTGAGCCTGACGGGGTTCTTTGGATGTATTGATCCTGGAAGATGCTGAGCACAAAATACACAAGCTCTTAGGACCAAACTGGAGGCGAGGGCAAGGGGCAGCCATGCCTCGTTGTCTGCAAATGTTTGTAAATGAAGTGAAGGGTGGGGGCAGAGGCCTTTGAAAGAAACACCTGAGAAGGTGCGTACAGTGGAAGAGCATTGACCTCGTCCCCTTTGCTCACCTCACTCCGTTTCTTCAGGCACTTTTCTCTTTTGGTATCAAGATATGGGCTGGCAGGAAAGTGGCCAGGCTGACAGCAGGCAGAGAGGTCAGGCAGGGCAGGAGGCACAGTTTGGCTGCTCCTGCTCTCGTGTGTCTTTTCCTGCAAGAGTTCAACCCCCACCCTGTTTGTAGATGTGAATGAACAGCCAAGTGAAGGGGCTCAACGGTGGCCTCCCTTGTCCTATCGAGCTGTCCCTGAAGCACACGGGCAAGTTTTTAAAGGCAGCAGTCACACTGACTGTGGTGTGACAACTCCGAGGCTCTTGGTGGATTAAAAATGGGTTATTTGATTAACTGTCTCATTTTAAATCAATTATGCTTAGATACATTTGCATATTACAGAGCCTCCGTGAAGGTGCCTTTGTGAGGGTAGTGAAAGAAAGTGTGAAGTCATTTAATACTCAATAAATAAACACTACCACTGATTTCCCTTTTTGTAGAAAAAAGCTGCCTTTTGAATCTTCTGCTTCCATTATGTTTGGAAATATGAAATATTAGTTTCCTGGCCAATGGGGGAAAAAAGAGTAACAAGTTCAAGATCTATCATTAATAAGATTTTCTGCCCAGCGCTGTCAGCTTCAGTTAGGCTTGGCTTTGATTATTGGGAAGAAAGTTGCATCAGGTTCCTTCCTCAGTGCTAGCTGCTAGTTTTGGAGATATAGGGAATGAAAGGTCATCTATGGGTTTTTTTGCTCCCATCCAAGTTGACCTAGAAAGGAAGGAGGTAGTGAATGGTTCTATACTGCATAAACCAAGAGGCCTTTTCTTGGTGTCCACTCCAACCAAGTAATTGAGGGATGGAAAGAAACAAATGTAATTTGTGATTAAAGCTTTAATTGACTTACCTGTGTGACTAATCAGACCTTTTCAGTGAAGTTTCTTTGAAGGTTGTGTGCTCTGTCTCCAACCTGTTAGGGCAACTCTCTCTAGATTTTTTTTAGGAGACTAAGTATATTAGCTATGTAGCTTCCTGCAGTACAGTTGCCCAGCTTCCTTTATGTGGGGAAAGGATAGGTTATTTTTGCACCTATATAAATAGAAAGGGCAAGGAGCCTCTTGTGGTACAGGGTGGTAAGGCAGCTGACATGCAGTCTGAAAGCTCTGCCCATGAGGCTGGGAGTTCGATCCCAGCAGCCGGCTCAAGGTTGACTCAGCCTTCCATCCTTCAGAGGTCGGTGAAATGAGTACTCAGCTTGCTGGGGGGTAAACGGTAATGACTGAGGAAGGCAATGGCAAACCACCCTGTATTGAGTCTGCCATGAAAACGCTAGCGGGCATCACCCCAAGGGTCAGACATGACTTGGTGCTTGCACAGGGGATATCTTTACTCAAATGGAAAGGGCATTTATACAGTCACCTAGAAAGGACTTCTGGTTCACCCACTGTTGAAATGAAGTTGGCCACTTGTAAAGTGTTCACTTCTGGCCTTCTCTTAATATCAGTTTGATCTGCAGCAATTATCAAGAAAGAACTTCAAGCCTTGAAAAGCATCAGCTGCAGATTTCTGCATGCTAAGCCTCTGCTAAAACTGTCCAGTCTGCAAAACCTGCGTGGTTTCAGAAGGGTAGCAACAAGTAAAGCCAGGAAGGGGGAAAACTTGGTTTCTAGAACTCTGCCATCTGATTCAGTGATCTTTCTTAACCTCTGGCTCATGAAAAACACATATTTTTGCAAGCAGATTTACTAGCATAAGCGGAACATGGCCTTGATCCTTCAGTGACTGTCTTAGTTTTGGGGCTTTCTTTGGGGGTCAGCTCCATGGACTGGGCTATTAACAATAATTTAAAGTGGGTGGGAGGCAAACCAAAGTACCATTTTTCTGCCTTACTTGAAGACTCATTGAATTAATTTGAATTTCTCCCTCAAATGTGCCCAGGATTTGAGATTTGAGATATAGGGGAGAAAAGTGCCAACTTGCCCTCTTTTAATGTGACTTGTATGCTTCACTGTATCTTGGCTGTCTTTTCCAAGTTCATGGTAACTCATTCTTTTAGTGCAGGCTTTCTCAACAGGTTTTTTTTGGGGGGGGGCAAACCCTTTTGTTCCTTGATGGCCTCAGAAGGGTTGTGGAAAGGGGAGGGGGCCCAGTGATAAAATGACTTTCAGGGCCATGACAGAGAGGGGTGGCCTGTTGACATCACTCCCTGGGTTGCTCAAAGCCTGAAGAATGTTTCAGGGGTTTCTCAACAGTAAAAAGGAGGAGAAAGACTGTTTTAGTGTGAAACAATGTCTAAAAATGATCAGTGCTAAGAGGAATTATGCTATTTCAGTTATTTGTGGAAATAGTGGCTCCTCCTGAAATATTTTACAATGTTGCACATAGAATAGACTCCATTAGCAGAGCCGCAAGAGGGGAGAGGAAGAATGTGTGTGCCCCCCTCATAGTTTGGGGAATTTGGCACCACACTGTGTACTTTCCAGCTCCCACTTCTGTATTTCTAGCTTCCCCGGGCATTACAAAGCGGGAACTTAAAGCACTTTGTTTAACTATCAGGACATCTCTAAGAGAGCTCCGGAACTTGTTTGGAGAAGGTGCTGGGTTTTTGTTGTTGTTGTTGTTGCAAAAATGCATTGCGCTAGGCTTGTGGCAAGTCGCAACAATCGAACAGGTTTTAAACAGAAGTGATGTAGCACTTTGTGGCTTAGGAACTGAAGCCCCTGGTTCAAATTTTAGTTCAGACACCAGCTTTCTTGGATTCCCCCTCCTCCCCCCCATATTTGGTGTATAGTATAAGGGCATACCAGCATTCCTGGGTGTTTTATTCATATTAAGAGATACAGCATACAGATGAGAGAGAAAGAATGCATGTGAAGCACATTGCGAACTTAAGGAAAGCAATGTAGAACACTAACAGAGCAGCCTTCAGTGGATTATGGGTCATGGATTTCTGATTTTTGCCATCTGAAATCTTGTTTGGCATTTTCACTCCTAATTTTATTCCTCTACCATAGACATTCTTATTCCTAGAAATGCAGGCATGCAAACAAGAGGGTTGAGCCTGTGAGGGTCCTCTCTTTAAAGTGCTGCTGTGAGCTTTGTTGACTCGACCTAATCTTCAGCATGGTTATTGCTTCCACCTGTGATGTTGCAAAAAATGGGGTTGTCACCTCTGGTGGGAGAACAAGCATCAAGACGTTCTCTTAGAAAGCCCAAAACCTGTTTTTCAGGCTAATGCCTACAGCTAAACCGAAAAGGAAGAGAAGCTGCGTAATATACCAGAGTGCTTTCTAAAACAGGAGGGGAGGGGAATGTTTGTATGTGTGTGTTTTGAATCTGTTTGGCCCAGGCATAAGAATATCTGCTTTTAGTTACAAAGTCCTTTGTTGAGCCCCCACTGCTGGCATGTTTGATAATAGACATACCTTGCCCCAGGATACTTTCCCCACACTTTGCTGATTGACAGGTACCAACACCATGGGGCTTCCTTGTGGCTTCTGTACGCAGAGGTGACTAACATTCAAGACTGTGTGGTTTATAAGTCTGAATTGTTGTTGTTGCTTATCAGTGCTTGCTTGTCCCTCTAGTGGCAGAGGTTTGGGAATGGGGAAAAAGGAGATAAACACAAGTGTTGTGGCTTTGCTGAAAATAAAAACAATAATCCACCAGTTTCCATAGTAATCCACCAGTTTCCACAGTAATCCACCAATTTCCACAGTGCTTCCCATGATCATGGATTCATGGAGAAATTATAAGATTGGGAAACAGACTACGTTACCGGAAGTGCAGATCCACAATCGGTAGTGTAATCAACAAACTCCTGAGCTGATGCAGAGCTGATTCCTTAAGTCAGGGGTAGTCAAACTGCGGCCCTCCAGATGTCCATGGACCACAATTCCCATGAGCTCCTGCCAGCATTCGCTACCCCTGGTGTAGAGTGATACCACTGTTTTCTGAAGCAAACATGTCATGTGTAGATGAACGTGAACATGATGGAGTCCCCTGATGGGTATAATATTTTGCTTATATGCATGTCTGCTGTCTGTATTCCATGCATTTACTATGGAAAGCACCAATGTCCAAGCAGCAGACATATTTGGAGCAGCGCTAATAGATGTCTGCATTTAAAGCGCAAGCTGAGTTTTGTTTGTGTGACTGTAAGTGTGTGACCCAGGGCTGTTCCAGACATCTAGATGAATATGCCTCATATCGATACGGTGTGAAAAGTGCCCAATTCATGCCTTGATGAACATTGCTTGAAGTGGTCTGAGATTACTTTGCTTTAGTCATATTAAAAGCGCCTTCTGTAATGTAAAGATGGATAGGTATTATCTATCACGGCAGTGACTACGGAGAAGTTTCCTGCTCATTCAACTTCAGCTGTGCGCTGCTGGAACAGGAACCAGGTTCAACTTCCTTGCCCTTGCTGTGGAACATGGCTGAAGAGGTCTCTTGTATGGGAGAAGCAAATGATGAAGGCTGCTGTGATCTCTTTGCAGGTGCCTTTGTCAGCCCAACCTTTTACTTGTTGTTCCCTATAGGGAGTAAAATGGCCCATTAGCAAGGCAGGGATACGCTTCCTAATAGATAGGCTCCTCAGAAATTGAGAGGGATTCATGTTTTAATTTTTTTAGTAGAAATGGTTGAGCTGGTTAAGGCAGGGGTAGTCAACCTGTGGTCCTCCAGATGTCCATGGACTACAATTCCCACGAGCCCCTGCCAGCAAACACTGGCAGGGGCTCATGGGAATTGTAGTCTATGGACATCTGGAGGTCCATGGGTTGACTACCCCTGGGTTGAGGTCATGGTGCGGGTGCTGGGATAGGGGTGTGGGCTCTAGCTGCAAATGGGAGGAGATTTGAGGGTTGCACTGGTGACATCTTTTAAATGGAACGAATTCTAAAGCATGAAGTTGATATAAAATAACTGCATCTTCCCCTGCCAATGCAGCTGGGAGTGCAGTGTTGAATTTCACGAGTTCTTACTGGGTGGCTTGCGGTCTTCCTTCGGGTGTTTTAAGATGTCTTGGTTCCGTTTCTCCTTTGACCTTTGCATTTCTGTGGAAGTCAAGATTACTGCTGCTCCATTTGAATTCTTAGGTGTGTTTATCTGCTTTTATTGGATGGTGTTGGTCCATCCCTGCTGGAACAAAAATGACATCTGTGTCATGCTTTTGAAAAATGGTTTCCTTTCCCTTTGTTTTGTTTCTGCTGGAATGTTTTTAGATATTTCTCTCTTCCTCCCTCCTTTTCTGTGGTTCAACGAGATTCTACAAGCTCTCCAGTTATCTCTCATTGCTTCCAGCTTTCCCAGGCTTGCTCCTCCTTGGGCAATTAAAAACTTTTGCTGCATTGTGAGTCTTGAACTTTGATGTGAAAAGTGGATCCAAGCCCTCACTTGAATCCAGCCCTTCCTTCACTGCAGGCAGAAATGTCTTACAGTCTGGCAAATCGGTGGTAGACTTCCAGCCAAGACAGGGCCTCAAGTGCATGGAATGCTAGGAAGAAGGCACAATGAGCTGGGTTATGCCACAGTCTGTTATTAGCTGCAGAAGGGAAGGAGACAGTATCTAAAACTGATTCAGAGTTATCTCACCTTGTAAAAATGTGCCTGCCTGTGTCCTATGAAGCGTCTAGGAGAGAAATCGTTCCCCTCCCTCTCCATCCTAGACATGTGCTTTCTGGAAAAAGTAGCTAGAATGGGAGGATATAAAGAGAATAAGCTGATTTGACTTTAAGGAATACAAATCCAGATTCAAAGTGATGTGGATTAAAGGGCCATGCTAGATGTTTGGCATTAAAGGCAGGTCTAGGAATCCAGACTGCTGCCTAACACATGTAAAGCAATGGCAGAAGGAGAAGCAAGAGAGGATCCTTCAGCATCTCCCATACTACCCAATTTCACTAGGGAACTATTGGGGATGGATATGGGAGTTTGCTTGAAATCCTTAGGTTCAGTCACCCAAACAGTGAAGTGTGTGTACGTGTAAAGTGCCATCAACTTATGGTGACCTGGAAGGGTTTTCAGATTCAAAAACCTTTACGGGCATTTAAAAGAAACTCTGCCCATGAGTAATAATTACAAAAATGGAAAGAAAAGCAGCTGATAGATAAATAATAACCAGTTAAGCATTCCTCCGTAATATGCTTGATAAATAACGGATGTCACAAGAAATAAATTTCCGTGGCCGAGAATTATTTCTTATGTATCCGATTTCCCTTCTGTGTCATAGTAGCCAAAAATTCGGCTACTGGTTCAGTTATTTCCAGGGATGTACCAGCTAATAGATGTTGAATTATTCTATTCATGGGACCAAGGAAATGTACAATAATAGGTTCAATAAATTGGTGTCTGAGCATAGAATGTGATGGTCAATGGTGTAGGAAGGGTTTTCAAGGCAAAGAGATGGTTTGTCATCGTTTTCCACTGCATAGTGACTCAGCGACCCTGGGGATTTGTTTGTTGTCTCCCGTCCAGATACTAACTAGGGCAAACCCCGCTTAGCTTCTGAGACCAGGACTCATTCTGCACACATTGGATAATGCACTTTCAATGCACTTTAGAAGTAGATCTTTCTGTTCCACAAAGGAAAATCCAGATGCAAAACCACATTGAAAGTGCTTTATCCAACATGTGCGGAATGGGCCAAGATGAGTTTGGGCCTTCCAGGGCACAGCAGTCAATGAAACAGGTTTTTCCAAAACTGTTGGAAGCGTGAATGAGAAACTGAGTTCTGGAATGTTTTGCATGTTAACTATTGTCAGAGTTATTTATAAGGAAATAGGCTAATTGATAGCAAGACTCTCATGCTGCTAGATCATTTCTGTAGGTTGTTTGTATGTGAATAAAAATAGTTGAGGCATAAAGTGATGGAGACATATTGATCTGGGGATGGGGGAAGTAAATAGGTTTGCACCCAAGCAGGGCTGAAAGCAGAGGGTGAGCAATCAGGAATATACGTGTGTGATTCTAATGTATTTGTGTTACACTTGCTTTCCTCTGGACCCAGAATATAAGTAAAGATAAAACAATGAATCTTTTAGTGATTTTGTTTGCTAACAAGGGGCAGACTCAAAGTGGTTTCTTTCTTTCTTTTTCTTTTTTTCCTGTAGGGAGATTCTCTTCAAAATACGTGTATTGATCTGAGGCAAACCCTTTGTCTGGGAGTTCCAGCATCTAGGGCATGTTGTGATCTTGCTTTTGTCGTTCTGGGCTTGTGTCCCCGTTCTCTTCCTCATCCTTCTGATTTTGTGAGGAACTTTGAAAATCCGGATGCACTTCTCTGTGGGATAGAGCAAAAACTACAAATCAGGAATGAGGCATTGCTGTCATATTTCACTTTGTATGCAAAGGGATTTTTAATCCTCCTCCTGTGGTTAAGTGAACTTGGAATGCGGTGAATTTAGGGAAGCTAGCATAGTTATTATTGGTGGGAGGGAAATCTGAGTTGTTGAAATATATACAATTTCAACATGTAACCTTAGAAGTAATGTACCATCGATAAAACATTTTATACTAGTTTTCTTATTGAACTTTGAAGGCACTTAAACTTTTTTCCTCTTCCTTTCTTCTATGGCAGGGGTGTAGATCTCCAGATATCCGTGAACTACAATTGCTATGATCCCCTGCCAGAATGGCAGGGGCTCATGGTAATTGTAGTCCATGGTCATCCAGAGAGCAACAGTTTGGCTACCCCCTGCTATGGCAAGTGACTGCTGAACTCAGTGATGATGTTGCCCCTTGCAGTATGGTGGCCAAATCTGTGACTTCCTTGGGCTGGAGTGTGCATGGGAGAAATGTGTGTTAACTTAGTGAAATTCAGGTTAATTTTGCATAGTTTGTCTATCTGCTGTAGCTTGTGTATCAGCTTTTCATACACAGGAGCTAAGTATTGACAAGCAAACAAATTGACCTTGTTCACATTCTGTTCTCAAGTGTTAAAAACTTAAATTAGATATTTGAAAAGCTTTTGTATACAGACATAAAACCAAGAGATGAAAAAGAGAGAGAGAGAAAAAAAAGACTATAATCCTTTATTTTTGCCATCTGACAGTTAAAAGATCACAGTGTAGGGCAAAACACTGGAAATCAGCTGCCAGCCAGAGCAGCCAATTACAAACTTGGTTTTTCTACTTAGATAGACCAAATACTTAGAATCATAGAGTTGGAAGGGACTTCCATCGTCATCTAGTCCAACCCCCTGCCCACTGCAGGAACTCACAGTTACCTGCCCACTCACAGTGACTCCAATTTCATGCTCTAATGATTCCCTCCCTCCCCCCAGAAAAATCTCCAGATTCTAGCCTGGCCTGGAGGGAATTCACCTACCATCCCATACAAAGGTAAAGGTAAAGGTATCCCCTGTGCAGATGGAAGGCTGGGTCAACCTTGAGCTGCCTGCTGGGATCAAACTCCCAACCTCATGGTCAGAGCTTCAGACAGCATGTTGCTGCTTTACCACCCTGCGCCACAAGAGACCATCCCACAGTAGTAATCAGCAGTTCCTTGGGTATGCAAGGAAGGGCCACAAGAGTCAAACACTGGCACACCCCTTCCTGCCCACCCACACACAATCTGTCTAACTTCATAAAATCAGCATTTCTGTCAGATGACTAGCCTCTGCTTAAAGCCTCTCAAAGAAGGAAAACTCATCACCTCCCGAGGAAGCCTGGTTAGCCGAAAATTCTTTTGATTTAATTTCAACCCATTGGTTCTGGTCCACTAGTCTGGGGCAACAGAAAACAACTCTGCTCTATCTTCTCTATGGCAGCCCTTCAAATATTTGAAAATGGCTAGCATATCACCTCTTAGTCCTCTTCTTTTTAGGCTATACAGACCAAGACTTACTGTAGATCAACTTCAGGTGTATATATCCAATTCAAGCACATTTCTGCATTCACAAAGGCTAAAAATGGGCCAAATTGAAATTCTGAATGGTCCTAACAAGAATGCACGGGAAACACAAATGTCCAGGAGTGAACAGTGTATCATGCCTGTCAACCTACAAAAGGTGAATATGGCCAAGGAGCAGAGATTGAGTTGGGGGGGGGGGGATGCTAGGGTGCTTTGCAAAGACTTTCCACTGCTGTCTCCTGGAAGCACCACTAAAATCTGATCATTCCACAAATGCAGTTGTGTGTTTTTATAAGGGCTAGAGCTTGTTTTTAATAATGTAAAAAAGGTTGTGGCTGTTAAGGAGATCTTCGGCATACTTAATGGGGAGCAAGTTTCATCAGCGTCAGTATAAAGTGTTGTATAAATATGCATAAGATTGTGGTATAGATCTTGTGCATTCTGTTGTTTATAGCTGCTTCCATGCTGCTTTGTGACCCCCTGTGTACGGCAGGTCAAAAAAAAAAAGACTTTTGTTTACTTTGCTTAAGCAGCACATTCATCCAGACCAATTCTGCCAGTGGAGACCAACTGTTACTGAGAGACGCTTAAAAGGACTTGGGCCTTTAGGGAAAAGACTCCTTCTAGCTAGGTTATTTATGGTAGGGAGGATACTGCTGGGGCAAGCTGGGAACTCAGCTGGTGAGGGTGCAGCTGATCTCTCTCCCATGCACTGTCAGGAGTCATTGCGCTCTGAAGGACGGCAAACGACTATTGATCTGCAAGGGAAAAATGATATCAGTAAATTTTCTTATTGATATTCCCCTTTCCAGGGAGCAGCTGCCTTTACAGCTCTTCCTGGTTTTCAGCGTCGCTCTAGAAGAGTTTGACCGCAGACATAATTGCCCTCTTTTCTGGTGAGGATTTCTATCTGGATGTTTCCCAGCTCTTCTAATTTTTAAAAACAAAACTGGTGATTGCAAAACAACTTGGGGCATTGGTGATTGGGGTGGGGCGGGGGGAGGGGCTGAGATGATTTTGAACACTTGGCAGTCCCGAGTGTGTTGCTTCGCTGGGAAAGTCCATGATTATAAAATGAAAACCTGTGTTTGATTAGGAAAAAACAAAGGCAATTTTTGTCCTTTAGTTCCTCTGAAACCATTAACTGGAAACATATCAAGGTTTATAACGGGCCAGGATCCATTGGTGGTTATGAAGGAATCTCTTGAGTTTGTGAGTTTTTTGTTGTGTAACTGGGATGGGAGTGATGAAGCGACTTCACTGATGCTGGGCAATATGAGGTGCCCCCAGTCTTCATGGGACTGGAAGGGTTAAGACAGCCGGAAAGCAGCCGGAAGACTCTCCATCTCTTCTCCCCTCCCCCTTCTCTTGTTTGTATCAAGAGCTGTAGCCTGCAGGAGTTAGAAGAGGTTAAAGCCACAGCTAGTCTGAATCTCCTAGGGCCGTAAGCCTGAATGGATTGGCCTGTTGTGTGTTTTGCCTCCGTGCCCCTGATTCCCTGCCTTAGCAGCACTGTGGGATCTAGGCGCTCTAGAGACGGCTTCATGCTGCGGTGTCTTCCTGAAATCCTGTTGCTTCACAATCCCATTGTAGACCTGTGTTAGTACACACGTTGGCCAAGCCCGCAACTGAAAAAGCCAAAACCCCTGCAGCTTTTATTATTAAGAGCCAGGTATAACAGAGAAAAGACTGTCGTTTTAAGTGTCTGTCCGTGCCTGTCTGTCATGCACTTGGTAAAGCAGAGAAGACCTGTAAGGGGAAAGGTGGCGTCCTCACAAGGAAAATCTGCCTGGCTGCTTATTGGTTGCTGCTGTAGGCCCCCCTGCATGATAATCGGTGGGGAAAGCACCCTTGCCTCCATCAGTGCTGGATAGCTGCCATGTTCCCTGAAGAGAGACAAGGGAAGCATGGGGATAGTAATGCACAATGGACAGCAGCTGTGGCAAACGGTCCTTACTACTAGAGCCTCATTAGGGGGTGCTGAGTATGGGTGCCATCACCAAGGTACCAAGCCGTATTGTGTGCTCTGGCCGTCTTCCATTGGATTTGCAGCTGATAGTGTCCCTGGTTTCTAGCTTTCTAAATGCGAGGCTTTCCCTATAGGGAGAAACAGTCTTATTACTGAGGCCGTGTTGACTCCTCAGATGTAGGGAGTTGCAGAGAGGTAATGTCTTCATCACCTGTTTGCTCTACATAGTTAACTCACAAGAAAAAAAATGAAGCGTTTGGGAATACTGAAAAATGGAAGGTGAAGTTTTCAATGGCAAAAGTTGCTCCCCCCTCCCCCCCCCCGCTATGTCTATGCACTTTCTGATACATGGTGGGAGCTTTCCTGCATTTGTTAGGTTGTGGCGACAGCCCCCATAATGCAAAGTGCACAGTTTCCCTGTGTTGTCTTTGGAAAACGTCACTACCATCTATTTAGGAAGGGTGAGGTTTTCAGGTCCCCATATTCCAGGAGGAGATGCTTGAGTGTTTTGCGTATCTTAGGTTTCATAGTCATAGTGTGAGGCATAAGCTTTTCTTAACTGTGTGAAGGTCTCAGTTGGAGTCTCAGCTGCTGCAGTTCCTGGTGGGTGTTTGTGTGTGGACCCCTGAGGCAGAGTAGCCAGGAGGGTTCAGGGATGACCAGCATTGCCTATCTGCCCTTTCAACATTGTTGGTCAGACATTTTTCTTTGCTTGTGCAGAATGTCAGTTTTGTGGCCATGGGTTTGGTGCATTTCATCCTCAGATTATTTGACTTGATATTTTGGGAGTGCTCCCTGGTGGGGCTACACAGTACCAACTCATTAAATGGTTGGTTATCTTAAGATAACAAGTCGTATAAACTACTGTTTCTATTTATGAAATGTGCTTGGAAATGTATGCTAGAACAGAAGAGCTTGGAAATTTTTTTGCAAAGGTCAACAAGCCAGGGAGAGGAAGTGGTTGGTTTGGAATAATACTTTCCTAATAAATTATGCTACAATAAGTGAATTAAGTCTTTATGTGCCACAAGACTCCTTTTTTATTATTGCAGCAGCAGACTATCTATCAAAGCATACCTCTCTCTCCGCCTCCAGATTTTTCTGTGGAAAGATGCCCTCTACTTCTAATCGCTGGAGACGGCATCTTCCTTTCTCTCAGCATGACCGGAGATGGTGGGGCTTGCTGTCTGTTATTCTGCCTTCCAGCCAAACTGCCCTCCTTGCCTTCCCTCCTCCCCACATTTTCTTTGTTGCATGTCTTAAGGAACTGGAAATGACAGGAAGACGGCGATTGCTTCTGACAGATGTTTGGGGCATGATTTGTGTCACAAGGTGCCCAGCAGTTGCCCTTGTTCTCCTGTCATACTTCCATAAAGCCAAGTCCTGTTGAGCATGGGGGTGGGGATGAGGAAGTAGATGGGTCTGCTCTAGTGTGGATGCATTCTCCTGCTGCTAGAGGTTACATCATACCAGCAGTTTGGCAAAAGGTCAGGGCTGAAGATACTTGCTAAAGGAGGCTTGGGGTGGCTGGCGTGTTTGGAGAGCAGACTTGCTGATCTCTGGGCCAAAAAGTTCCTTCCTGCACCACAGCTGCCTGTTTTTCATCTGTCTCCTTCCCAAGAAGCATTCATGCAAGCTGCCTGTATAGATCGGTATAATAAAATCAGAGTCCAGTAGCACCTTTATGACCAACAAAGATTTATTCATGGCGTGAGCTTTCGAGTGCAAGTCCTCTTGGTCACTCGAAAGCTCACGCCTTGAATAAATCTTTGTTGGTCTTAAAGGTGCTACTGGACTCTGATTTTATTGTGCTACTTCAGACCAACACGGCTACTCATTGTAATCTATACCTAGGTACAGCATGTCTTAGCAAGCATGCCTCGATGATGCCTCGTGAGATACAGACAGCCCAGGGTATGCCCTAGATGAGTGCCCCTTAAGAATTCCTTGGTTTCTGCAGTCGGTTGACTTTTGCCATCACAACTGAAAGAGATAATTTGCTTTGTATTCTACTTACCTCATAAGACAGGAAAGTATATATAAGGCATAAAATGCAAGGCACACCGCCAAACGTATTATCATTTCTGAAATAAAATCTATAATACATACCCAGCAAGTCTTTTAAGCCACAACAAAATGTTGATTCTTAAAATGGCCAATGGCATGAATTTCTGCGTGGATTGCCTAGCATTAGATGCTCAGTATCTGTAATCTATAGATGGTTTGCAAGATAGGCAAGTGCAACCATTGCCTTAATTATCTGTCCCTGCTTTGTGGCCCAATAAAGGCATCAGTTTCCCATGATATAAAACTATCCCTTGTTTGCTTAGAATAGATTCCAAGACTCAGACGTGCAGAATTTGCACTCTGAATCTGGACAGTAATGATGTAGGAAGAGAGATGGTGTAGCACAGGGGTAGTCAAACTGCGGCCCTCCAGATGTCCATGGACTCCAATTCCCAGGAGCCCCTGCCAGCATTTGCTGGCAGGGGCTCCTGGGAATTGGAGTCCATGGACATCTGGAGGGCCACAGTTTGACTACCCCTGGTGTAGCAGGAAGGAAGCCTCAAGCAGTGCAATCCTAAGCAGATCTACAGCCTTCTAAACCTGTTGACTTCAGTGGCTTTAGAAAGGTGCAGTTTGGTTTAGAATTGCACTGTTTAGGTTATTTGGCAAGCAACTGTTCACAGTCAGAGCCTATGGGAGACAAATAAGATGGATACTAGTTCCACAGCCAAGATCCCCTGTTTTTTTCAGTGCTGTGCTCCTGTCTATTCCTTTTATACATTTGCAGTCAGATGTATGGTGTCTCAGAAACTTAAACTGTTTTCCTGTGATCACACCCAGATTTTATACTCTTGCTGTGACAGCAAAACAAGGATCTTTTGCTTACTCATGATGCTCAATATTTGCCAGTCTCTCTGGAGCCACAAAACCTGTTGTGGTTTTTGCAGCCTCTAGACTTTGAATACTAGTCTACCTGTTCTGTCCACTTGCCACAGGGTAAATTACCTCTAGTCTAAATTGAATGCTCCTAGTCTGTTCAGACCCTTACCCAAACATGAAATGTCCTGTTCTGTGTACTCTTGGCAAAGGAGATGAATGGTGAAGAAGGAGCCAAAGCATACCTCTACTGGCTGTCAGCCCATGGACAGGAACATCACTCTGATTGCTCCTGTCTTGGTGGGAAAGTTAGCATCTGCCAGTGTGCAAGCTGAGAAGAGAGGCCAGGTGGTCAGGAGTTGTGTGTCTGTTAGCCCTTCTGTTAACCTTTGCAGTGCTAAGACAAACGAAACCTTGGGTCCTGTTCTTTGTTTGGCTTTTGCTCAAACATTTATTTTCCTATATAAAATTGCAATGCATATCAGGTTACCTACATGCCATATGTTGACTTATTCTTGAACATTGTGAATCAGTAGTAGATTTATTAATGCATGGAGACAGGAAGCAAACAGGCAATGCTAGTTTTGTTTTAAGGAAAATGAATATGAAAACTGACTACCTCCTCACTATTAATTAACTTGGCTATCTGGTTCAGAGTTCAAGGAGGTCAGAGGAAGGGAAAGAGACTTCCTTTGGACTCTTTCCTTTGGATGCTGAGGCCAGAGCTGGGGGCTGTGATTGCTCTTCTTCTGGACAGAAGGGGGTCTCAGGCCTGGAGAGAGCCTCTCTTACCTGGCTTTCCCCAATGCCTCTTTCCAGTGTATTTGAGATGCCAGACCTTGGACACCCTAACTAATGTAATCCTAGATTGGGTACATTAATAAATTCACCCCATGGCTTTACATTTCATAGAGTGCCCACAGGCATCAGGAAAGAGTATCTTGTGGTACAGGACGGAGGCATGGGGAGAGAAATTCTGTTTGCATTTGCCTCTGTTGGCCCATTGACTCCTTGCCTGGCTGGATTGGGCTGGTAGCCTCAGCCAGCAAGTGTGGGTTAAGGGGAGGAGAAGGAGGTTTAACTAGGGATGTAATGAAAGCAAACAGTTTTCTAAACAATGAAAACAGGAAAGATGTACGATTAAGCAGTTTTGAATTTGTATAGTACTTGGGAAACATAATGGCAAGAGGTCTGGACTTAGATGTGGAGAATTTCTCCATGGCTAGAAATTTGGCATGGCTACCAAAGCCAGTGAAATCATTTAGGATTCTCAATCTGGCCTACCGGCCACCAGTTCATCATCTCTGGCTTAGATCTTGGAGGCTGGAATTTGGCACGAGGATGAAGAGCTTAACTAGGACAAAGAGTCTTGTGGAACATTAACGATGAACAGATTCTTTTCATGGACCGGAGCCCATTTTGTCAGATGCATTCACTTTATCACTTTGTGCATCTGATGAAGTGGATGTTGCTCATGAAAGTTTCTGCCACAATGAATTTGATCGGCTTTTAAGATGCCATACGATTCTATTGGTCTGTTGCAGCCAAAACAACACGGCTTCCTTCCTGGAGTTCAGATACGCTACGTTGAAAGAGATGGATGGAATAGGACTGTAGCCATTTAAAATTAATGTAAAGGGTTACTGTCTTTCAGGAGAGAGCAGTATTAGCCCTGTACGTATAAGAGGTGTGTACTGGCTCAATGTGCATGGCATGATGGCAAGAGGGGATGAGTATACTGCCTGTACCCCTGCCAGTGACTGAGCATGCAGGTCCTGCTGCCCGCCATGTGTGATTGTGTTGTATTAGGGCATTGCCTTCTCATGTACAGATTGTACACTCATAAGCTCTATGCTCCATCCCCTCTGCAGGCCTAACATTGTACTCTCAGTCTTGCAGGCTCAGAATTTTGGTTCTGTAAGACAGGACTGCCACAACATGGAATACAAGCATTGGGAGAGGGAGGGCATGGAAACATCTACTCCATGAACTTGTGTGTGTGTGTGTGTGTGTGTGTGTGTGTGAAGTGCCGTCAAGTCACAGAAGACTTACGGTGACCCCAGTGAGGGACTTTCTAGGCAAGGGGAGAAGCCTTCCTTTACAAAGTTTTCCTTGGAGGTTACCCTTACAAGTAGCGACCCTGCTTAGCTTGCGAGATCTGATGAGATCTTGTTAAAAATGTTTACCATATTATCCATGCAAATGTGCACCCATGTATTGCATGTGAAAGTGCCCCTTAATTATTTAATAGATTCTGTTGATGGGATCAGGATTCCCACTTGCTCAAACAAGTCAGCGCTCCACATTTCAGACTGTGTGTGCTCTTGCGGGGGATGATATACTCCCTTTTTATGAGTGCTTGCTGCAAGCAGGCTTGGATTGGTGTTGGCGCTGGCCGAGAGCACCATTATACAGTTCACCTGAGTCAAATGGGGCTCACAAGAGAGATACTCCTTGTTAATGAAGGCTTCGAGCTGAAATATTGTACAGGGGGCAGGGCAGAGCAGACCAGCGTGGTCTACTTCATTAGCGAGGTTACTGAGCAGTCTGTGGCCATAGGGCAGGACTTCTGCTTTGTCCGTCCCATCCCCACATTATTGGATCACCTTCCCCTTTTGAGACTTTTGTGCCTCTCCACTGAACAGGCGAGGTTCCTCTGCTGGGTTCCCCCCCTCCAGCCCTCCCCCAGCTCTGTCTGATGGAAACTCTGCCCAAGAGGCTTCACGAAAAGGTAGAGAATACCAGCAGAAAGCGGAGGAGAGGCTTTTGCTGTGTATCACATGACTTGAAGGGGTGAGAAGGTGATTCCCTGTGGGAAGCACTTGAGACTGTGGAATGTGTTTTTATGTAGAGGGAAAGATTTCAGTGCAGGCAGAAACTTCCAGGAAGCCTCTTGTCCAAACAGAGCAGTTGTTTGTAGGAAAAGTACTAGTCAAACATTCTGACTTGGCTTCTCTAGAGAGAGGTTGGCTTCTGGCATGTCTCATGCATTTCTTAGCTTCGGGAAAGAAACCTGGGGGAATTATCAGAGGAAAGCAGCTATTCTGAAAACGGCATACCCTGTGAATGAACTAAAGCTGGAGGCACATAGACATTAAAAAGAGAGGATTGCTTCACTGTGAACATACTTTGAACATATGTGGGTCTTTGTCGAATTCACCAACGGATTATCCTGATAATGGTACAGACTCTTGGCTGACTTTTGCGGCTGCCATTTCTTGGGGAACACAGTACCTGATAAAAAAGCTCAAAAGGACTGATTAGCTGTTTTAGCAAAGAATGGTCATACGGCTTATCTTATGGCTTAATTTGGATATAATGGCACAGTTTATTAAAACCACAATTTGCTTTTGCCTTATATCTCCACAGTTATGATGGTTGTTCATTTAGTCTGAGGAAGAGTGCTTGCACTCGAAAGCTGACGCCTTGAATAAATCTTTGTTGGTCTTAAAGGTGCTACTGGACTCTATTTTTGTTGTGCTACCTCAGACCAACATGGCTACCCATTTGAAAAGTACCTGATAGCCTCTCATTGGGATTGGAGGAGATTGTACCCTTTTGAACACATGGCTATGAGGTACTTTCTTTGTCCTCTGCAGCACAGAGAGAAGATTAGGGTGAGGGCCGAGGCAGCAGGGGCCCTGATTTCAGCCGTGGAATGCTTTTTTTGTCTTCCTCGCTTAATTGCTGCTCCTCAGCTAAGTCTTCTCCCTCTTTCTCTAGCCCCCCCCTCTAGTTTTACCAGGATTTGAAACCATGATTCATTATGCTTCTATACAAAAGACAATTCCTTAAGAAACCAACCATAGGGTGCCAGCTCTTGTACAAACAGACTCTTGTTTATGGCTCCTGTGGTGACAGTCTGCTTTGAGGTGCTACGTCACAGCTTACTATGCCGATCGTTACTGCCTACTTATGCTTTTTTTTTTGATACAAGATTACCTGGGGCCTCTTCATTCAATATCTATTCTGTTTTCAGTTTGGAGAATCATTTCTTTCCTGCGGCCTTGTATTAATCTAATGACTCCTTTTGTTTCTCTAATAATGAAGTTGGAGATTAGGATACTTTAATGCATGCCCTTTTAAGATGCTGCAGAATGTTTAGTCTTTCAATTCCCACAGTTTTTCTTTTATTTCTCAAATTCTCCCCCCCCCCCAAAAAAAAAAAAAGTCTGTTGTTCATTACCTGGGCTATAAAACTTTGCTCACTTAAGGTGCTGCATTGTTCAGGAAGTAGAAGCCTGAGGCTTCCATAAATCTGACTCAACAGAACCATTATCTTTAGAGTGCAAGAGCTGTCTGAGGAGACTACAGGTTCCAGCATGCTGTGCTACAGGAAGGAGCGTTTACTGTTCTTAGAATATAAATGTGAGTGCCCTCGTCAGCCAGTGAGGTCCCTTCACTCTCCTCTGTTGTGTCCAGCACTAGTCTCAGAAAGGCGGTAAGGGTTACACCTCTTTCTCTCGAAGGAGAAGTCAGGCTTTCCAGCTAGGATTCCTGTCTCCTTTTCTCCTTGGCCAAGCAATGGAGCTCTTCTCTTATACCTCACCTTTGACTCCACCTCCTTTGGTCCAACCAAGGCAAATCTGGCCTCAGGGCACAGTCTCCACAATTTCCCCCCAAACTCTCTCCCCTCTTCCTTGCCCCACCCTCCCCCATCATCCCCTTGAGCTGTGGCCTGGCTTTGTCTGTCCAGAACCATTTTCTTTAGCTTCAACAAGGCGTTGGGGTAGACTGGCCAGACTGCGAGATTTTTCTCCTCTGGTCTGGGGTTTCCCTGGCACTGTCTGATGATGTCATCTCCTGGCATCGAGGATTTGCTGCATGTGTTGGCTGCTGCAATGGCTATCTCTCAATTGCACAGATTGCTCAGGGTGTGGCTTTGAGGCTCTGACCTTCCCTAGCTGCATCCTCCCAGCTCTCACACTGCTCAGCAGTTGTGGGCAGCTGCAGTGCCAGGTTCCACACCACTCTCCAGTTTTTGGAGTCTGGAGTCAGCTCTGGGCCTGGGGTGGCCTGTTCCTTCAATGAGGAGGCTGCAAATGGGATTGTTTTCTTCCTTGCAGTTGGGCCCATTTCCTGTGGGGTTGTCTCCTGGTCCAGTACATGAGGTTGATTGGGCAGCAATGTGGTTGAGTCCAAGGATAGCCCTATCTCTGGACAATACAGGCTTCTGAGCTACAAGCTGTGCATTGTGGGATGATCACCACTGTGCTGCATCTGAGTCATCAGGTGGCATACTCTTGGGGCCATGCCTAGTTTCTCCTGCTCATATACCCTTCTGAATGGTAATGACATAATGCCTACACGTTCTGTCACATTTTCCCCACCCTTCCTGCAAAGAGCTCTAAGTCCTATGTTCTCTTCTCTGTCTTATCTTCAAAACATCTCTGTGAGGTAGGTTAAGCTGAAAGAGAGAGACTTGATGGTTCCAAGGTCACCCAATTAGGTGCATGGCTGAGTAGATTCTTTTGAGCCTGGGTCTCTCAAGTTCTCATCTAGAGTTGCCAGCTTTGGGTTGGGAAATACCTGGAGACTTTGGGAGTGAAGCCAGGAGTGGATGGGATTTGAAGTGGGGAGGGACCTCAGTGGAGTATAATATCATAGAGTCCACCCTCTAAAGCAGCCATTTTCTCCAGGCGAACTGATCTCTTTAGTCTAGAGATGAGCTATAATTCCAGGGGATCCCCAGGTCCTACCTGGGGACTGGTTTCCTTATTATCACTCACTGTAGGTATTATACCATAATAGAACAAGATCATGGATCACTTTGGATGCTTTTAGCTGGTACTGTGTTCATGGAACAGTTACAAGACAGTAACTGCGTTGTTGAAGGGAAGCCAAGGAAAAAGGTCCTGATCAGGCATAATAAAGTGAATGGTGATAGTCCCTTGACAAACCTTTCACTTTCAAAAGGGAATGCCTTCCTATTGTAGGGACTGATGTAGAAGATATGGGTACACTCTGAAGGTTCCTTATAGCAGTGGTCCCCAACCTGCGGTCCGCGGCCCGGTGCCGGGCCGCGAAGGCCAGGGCGCCGGGCCGCGGTTCCCTCTCCCCGCCCCCCCCCCACAGTAAAAAACTTCACAGGCCGCAAGCTTGCGGCCCGGGAAGCTTCTTACTGCGGGAGGGGGGAGAGGGAATCAGGGTTGCGCATGCGCACATGCGCGCTGCGTGGTTTATATCACGCATGCGCGAAAGTGCCGCGCATGCGCGAAAGTGCTGTGCATGCGCGAAAGTGCCGTACATGCGCGAAAGTGCCATGCAGCGCGCATGTGCGATGTGCGGGCACGGCCACGCATGCGCGCTGCGCGGCGTGGCCATCACCCTGCCGGTACCCAGCCAAAAAAAGGTTGGGGACCACTGCCTTATAGAGCAGGACTATAGTCATGAGGTAGAAAGTGATAACCCTTTTTGTTTGAAATAAATATTTAATGAATCTGTAGGCCTTTGTCTTGTAGATCAACAGTTTGAGTAGATTTTAGTTCAAATACATTCCAAAAATCTTGTAGTTTCTGTCTCGTAATTCAATACATATTCCATATATAACAGGTTGGCTGCATCAACAGATTTCAGCAGCAGTCCTAAGAACACTTTTCTAGGAGTAAGCCCCATTAAATAAAATGGACTTTCTTCTGAGTAGACCTGTTTAGGAATCCTACCTTAATCATGGGGAAAAGCTCTATGAGTTAAACTACCAGGTCCAAGCAGTAGCATTGAGAGTCTGACCCTTTTCTTGCAAAACCATGAGAGCATATTCACTGTGAGACTCCAGTTTTAGAACTTATAGGTTACTTGTGAGATATGAGAACACTTTCAGAGTTAAAGCTGTCATTCTGTTAGATGACATCATTAATTCTGAGGAAAGAACCAGCTATTAAAATAAGAGGTGCCATAGGGAACGGAATGTCTTTGGTAAATACATGTAAGAATCAGCTCTATTATTGGCTGTTAAAGCCTCACCTATGCTTCTGTTGAAAGACTCATTGTTAACATGTTGACTAGGCAATTATTAAAGTGGGATTTGATCGTCTGAAGTAGCATTCTCATAATAAATGGAGTTAAGGCTTGGCGTGGTCTAGCCTAGCCTAGCAAGTAACAACTAGCTTAATACCTGCTAAAGTTACCCAGCCTTCATGACATTAGAACTTTAGTATGTGTTTATGAGAAAACTGAATATCTCTAAATATCTCCTACAGGAAAGAGTGTTATGCAGACAAGTTTATGCAGAGTATCAGAACTTGGCCTGTAAAATTAGCTAGGTCTTCCAGGATAACTTAATTTTACCCTGGAAAAATCAGACTTGTAGGATCCTGGGTTCTTGTTTTCCTAACAGCTTTGTGTGTAAGATGAACATTATTGCCCTATAGATCTTGATGTTTCACCGGGTATTGCTGATGGCTGGTGGTCTGGTGATGGTGAATGGTAGGCATACATTTTCCCATCATGCTTCAAGGGATAAGTATGT
Source organism: Paroedura picta (assembly GCF_049243985.1). Taxonomy (NCBI): domain Eukaryota; kingdom Metazoa; phylum Chordata; class Lepidosauria; order Squamata; family Gekkonidae; genus Paroedura; species Paroedura picta. Next base: position 40,901,602 of record NC_135371.1, on the reverse strand, counting down.
TTCTGTGTTACACAGCAAAATGGCTTTGAATTGGTTTGTGCTTTGGGATCTAATATTTTTGGTGTCTACTTATGCACCTAGAAGAGTAGAAGGAAGATATAGAGCTGCTTTTGCCTTGCTCCAGATTTGGTTGAAATGCAGAGGTGGTAGAAAGTTGTGAAAAGGTCAGTATTTTCTTATTGGCAGGGGTTTAGGGTCTTTTTGCTTCCTGAGAACTAGCATGCTTCAGTGTTGTCCTTGGCCTCAGTAGGACTGGAATTGCTCCTAGCTCAAATACATTCATGTTAGTTAACCTGGGTGTATCAGTTTCTCTTAGTGTCAGCTCCCCATTTGTCCTATGGCAATGATACTAATCATCCATATCATAGAACTATTCTAAAATTGGGTGGCATAGAGGCTGTTAGAAGAGTACATTGCACATTAATGTGCTATATCAATAATTAGGAAGAATGTAACAGGAACTTGTAGCAGTAATTAGCCAATGTCGTGGTTTTCTGTTCTTGTATATATGTACTTACACACAACCATAGTGGGAGTCCTATAACGCAGCTCTCCTTTCTCTGAAGTGATAATTCACCAGTTTAGAATTGACTTTCTGCAGGCAATGTGAAGGTTTTAATATTCAGACTATATGGTGGTGAGTCAGGTATAAACTCCTGAGTATACTTCATTGTAGATTTCTGTGTGTCAGGAGAACACAACCCTACAAAATCTTATTTCTACAGGAATGTTAATCAAAATAATATATTCTAGTGAGTGGCCTTTTGATAACCCCTGCCCTTTAGTCCTTATCTGCTGTGGAAACCACGTCTAAATAAATGCTACAGTATTTGCTAAAATGCATCTGTTAATCGTTTTCCCTCTACTTCCTCTGTTGGCTTCTTACACTTGCTTCTGCCTCCCCTCATCTACATTCAGACTGGAAGTTCCTTGATGGCAGAGTCTTTTGCTTAGGCCACTTTGTAAAGTGTCTTTGTAAAGTGCCAAATTACAACTGTTGTTCAAATAATCATAATAAAATATGTAAAATGTGAACATTTAATTGTAGTCCCCCTGGATGCCTCTTTATGGGAAATGAAACACAGAGTATGGTGTAAGCCAGTATGGTGTAGTGGTTAAGAGCAGAGACTTCTAATCTGGTGAGCCAGGTTTCATTCCCCACTCCTCCACCTGCAGGCAGCTGGGTGACCTTGGGCTCATCACAGCCTTGCTAGTGCTGTTCTGACCGACCAGTCCTGTCAGAGCTCTCTCAGCCCAACATACTTCTCAGGATGCCTGTTCTGTGGAGAGGAAGGGAAGGTAATTCTAAGCCACTTTGAGACTCCTTCGGGCAGGACTAACAATTTTTCTTTTTCTAGATAATTTTAGCCAGCCGTCTTCTAAATAGGTCGGTCTATCAAGACATGAGTCAGTGCTTTCCTAAAATTTTCATATAGACCATTTACTCTTTGCTGAATGCCACACTTTACTGCCTAGAGATGATATCTGTACATCATGTTTTGAACTCCAGTTCTGGAGGTGAAAACTTTAAGACGAATAGTGCCATGAGAGTTACACCCTTCTAAGTTCATTGAAGTTGATGGGTTTAGCAAGGTGTAACTCTCCTTAGGATGACACTATAAATGGAAGATGACTCACAACAGACGATACCTTCATTCATCCGAGCACTTTCACTTGGCTCTCCCTTCCTGCAGATTTGTAAGAACCGCTGCTGCAAAGTCATGAACTTTTGTAGTCATGGTGCCAGTTTTGAACACTCTGTCTGGAATGTTATGAAGGAATAGGCCAGTCTTTTTCAACCTTTTGATCATGAAGGAGCCCCTGAAATATTTTTTTGGGTTTCGTGGTGCCCCAGAAAAGATGTCAGCTGGCTACGCCTCCCTGCCATTCCCTCGGAAGTGACATCACCATCCAAGATTGAGGAAGACTTGTATACCGGGGGGGGGGGGGGGAGACAGAAGGCTGTTTAAGCCTGGAGTAGGTATGCAGGTTCCAGCCCCCTCCTAGATACAGAAACAACAAAAGAACTCATGCTTGGGGGTGGAGAAATTTATTTATTTATTCACATATACTGCCCTCCCTGAAGGCCAGTTCCCTAGCTTGCAGCTGAATCCATTAAGGCAGGAAATGAAAGGCCAAGGACCCCTTCTGGAGTTCCTGCAAACCCCCCCAGGGGTCCTTAGGGAATCCCTGGCATAGATTATTATTTGGGGGATAGCTCTGAAATGGCTGATCTTTCTCCAGAGTAGCAGATAAGAGAGTTGTGCTGGGGGACAGACAGTCTTGCCACTGCCAACTCCTGGGTTGGGTGCTGCAGGATGCAGTTTTTGTCCCCCATCTTTATGTGCCCTCTTTTCCAGTTGGTTTGAGGGTTTGGACTTCGGTGTCATCAATATACGGATGACACCCAACTATACATCCTGATGGACAGCTGACCAGATTCACCCCCTGAGGCATTTGCCAGTTGCTTGGAAGCAGTGACCATCTGGGTTAATCAGAGTTTCATGAAACTCGCCCGTTCAGAGGTCCTATGGCTGGGTAGAAAAGGGGCAGGCGAGGAAGCAGGAGAGGAAGCCCACCCTAGATGGGGTGCAACTGATGGTTGCACAATCTGCTAGGAACTTGGGCATGATCTTTGATACCTCCCCATCTATGGAGACTCAGGCCACCAGAATAGCACAGCCGATGTTTTACCAAGCTAAGCTACTAGTGACCTACTGTTCTTGGAGCACCAACCACAGCGATCCTTGTGTTGGTCACCTCCAGGCTGGATTAATGTAACTTGCTCTTTGAGGGGCCTGCCCTTGGCCCTGAGCCGGAGTCTGTCAAAATACAACAGTATAGGTCCTAACTAGAATTCCATGGAGAGCCCATATTAAGCTTATTCTCAGGCAACTGCATTGGTTCCTGATTGAATTCCAGATTAGGTCCAAGGTTATGGGTTTAACGTTTAAGGCCAAACGTGACCTAGGTCCCATGTATCTGAGAGACCGCCTGGCTGACTATACCTCCCCATAGGGCTCTGTGTTCTGCCAATTCAAACTGGTTGGTGATCCCTGGCCCACGAGACATATGTTTAGCCTCAACCAGGGACAGGGCCTTTTCAGTCCTGTCTCTAACCTGGTGGAAGAGCTTTACAGTTCTGAAGGGCCAGCAAAATGGAGCTCTTCCACCAGGCATTTGGTTGAGTCTAGGCTTGTGTGCTTTGGCTACCGAAGTGGCCGTTCATACCTGAAGTGGCCAGCGCTGAGGCGTGGTGGGGAGGAGTGGCTCTGTATGAGCTCCATGCCTCTGTGCATGCGCCAACTGGCGCATCGGTGCTGCACCTCCCCTTGTGCTGTGGCACTGGCCACTTGGGCGTGAACGGCTGCTTCAGCGGCCAAAGCGCACAAGCCTAGAGAGACCAATGAATAGTAGTGTAACATTGAACTGGCCCCCTTTTACTAGAGCCCACAAAAAGCCCTCCCCTGGAATAGGAGCAGTACCTGCAAGTAAAGCTCACGCACTGGGGTATAATAGAATTCAAAGGCGCGTTATTATTTTAACTGTGTTAACTGTTTTTAATAGTCTGAATGTAAGATGTTTTATATTATTGTAGACTGCCCTGAGCCAGCACACTGGGCGGGGTGCTCATATTATAACATAAATAAAAGTATAAATAAAGAAATAAATCTGTCTAGGAGGGCATCCAAAGGTGGTTTAATTAGATTAAAAGGTCATCATTGTAAGGGCTTTCTTGTTGTTAATGCCATATTGAATGAGAGGTAATATTTTCTCTGTTATAAACTAAAGTGTGCCATTGAATCCCACCCAACTCTTGGTAAACTTATGAAGTTCCACCTCATGGAGCTTTCAAGGCAAGAAATGAGCAGCAGAGTTGGTTTGCCATGGCCTTCCTCTGTATAGCAGCCCCAGTCTTTGTCAGTGGTCTGCTGGTGAGATCACACTAAGCTGGGCTAATTTAATTATTGTCTGTAGATTAACAGCTGTTTTACAACTATTTTCTTCTTATTAATGCTACGTTGACTGACTGGCAATGTTTTCTCTGTTATCAACCACTTGGGGATGGGGATATAAGTGTAGTAAATAAACACAATCAAAATGAATCTTGGTGGATGCTATAGTCATTGGGTCTTGTGTCTGGTTACTTTGTTCAGACAAGCTTGAACTCTTGCTGCATTCCTAGAAGAAGAAGAGTTGGTTTTTATACCCTGCTTTTCACTACCTGAAGAAGTCTCAGTGCAGCTTACAATCACCTTCCCTTCCTATCTCCACAACAGACACCCTCAGGTAGGTGAGGCTGAGAGAGTTTCTGACAGGACTGGTCAGTCAGAACAGCACTGTTGGGGCTGTGACGAGCCCAAGGTCTCCCAGCTGCCTGCATGTTGGAGGAGCAGGGAATAAAACCTGGCTCACCAGATTAGAAGTTGCTGCTCTTAGCCACTACAACAGTGGTCCCCAACCTTTTTATCACCGGGGACTAGTCAACACTTGACAATTTTACTGAGGCCCGGGGGGGGGGTAATCTTTTGCTGAGGGACGTCGCCGCCGCCTGAGCCCCTGCTCCACTTGCTTTCCCGATGGCGCCCCTGACTTCCTGCCGCCCACTGGGGGGCGCTGCAAGCAGCAGCTGCACAGTGCCACACCGAGGGGGCGCCCCAGCCATGGTGGCCGCTGGAGAGCACCAAAGGTGAGCCGACGGCAGAGTGGCAGGGCAGCCCCCGAGGCAGCAGCCGGGGAGGAGGACAAGGAGGAGCCGCAGCCTGGTACTGACTGATCCATGGACCGGTGCCGGTCTCCGGACCAGGGGTTGGGGAACACTGCACTACAACACACTGGTGCTCTCTCTGGAGCTTTCTTCTAGTGGTGGTGGTGGGGAAGCTTCAAACTTGGCTGTGTGAAGAGGGAGGGTACAAGTGGAAGCCTTGATGGAAATGTTGTTACTATTTCTACTTCACTAGTTAAAGCACTTTTAAGATTTCACCCATGTCAGCCTTAGACCAGTACCTCTAAAGGTGATAAATGTTTGTTAATTCCATACCATCATTGTCAGGTTGCAGCTAAGCCCATCGTCAGCTTTTAACCAGAGTTTGAAACTCACTTATAGGATTGGAGAGTCCCAGGCTCAAATATCTTCTCAGCCACAATATTCAGTAGATGACCGTGGGCCATTAAATCCTAGCCTAAACCACCTCACAGTATTCTAGTTTATTATGAGATACAAATGAAAGTAACTTTGATTAGTGTTCAGTTTGGTGAACACGTGACACTGAACTAGGATAAGTACTGGAGGGGGGATGGAAATTTGAACTGGAGAAGCAAATGTGGGAGCTGGGGGGGGGGGGAGGAACACATGAGAAACACTCTGCAAACTTGAGGAACACTCCCCAAATCTGTTAGCCATGTTTACAAGGTGACAAACCATTCCATCTGCACCAAACGATTGAGTGTGACGTCAAGAAATTCCAACGTCTCTTCAGTTTTGAGGGAGGAAAGCCCAAGAGTCTCTTGGATTGGGTGAGCAGCCCCCACCCCTTTTTAGAAACCAAGTGGGATTCAGGAATTTACAGGGAACTTTCTGATGAAAGACTCTTTTGAAGTTTGTGTGTATTGGCTGTGGCTAGGCCGACAGGGGCTCCAGCCCAGCGTAGTTCACGGAGCAGCTGTGACCAGAGTCTGAAACAATAAGCGCCTCTTTGGCCACTTTAGGAAGGTGGAGCTGTTAGCAAATTTCCTTTCCAGCCTGGGATAAAAGGGAGAAGATTGGATCTGTCAGCCATGTGGCTGTTTGGCCCGTTTTCCATCTGATGTCAGGTTTCCTGCTGCCCATGTGTGAGTCAAACGAGGCTATATGCACACGCACACACGCTCTCCCAGCCAAGCATATACAAACAAATGTTCCCAGTACTGCCGGTGGCTTTGCTGCATGTTTCCCCCACTCCCAGCCTGCATCGCACTTCCTTGTCTGTGCTTGCATCTCTCTCCTGTTGTGTCGGTGTGGCCTGGTTTATTGCAGTGGAGACTGTTTTCTGCCTCTCAGGAAGTTTGGCACTACTTAGTTTTTGTTTTGTTTTTGGTCCAGTCACAATAATGGAATGTATTTTTAGGTCTCTTTTCCTTACTCTTGGAATTGGCATTAGTGCACTGAGCAGAATTGCTTTGGGTGGACTTTTTTGTTTGGCTTTAAATATATAATGCAGTCCATTTCAGGCCTGGGCTTAGCTCCAAGGCGTCTGCCTGGAGAGTTTGCAAAGTCCTGTAACCATGGTGGCCATGTTTGCAGCAGAGAATTGACTTCCTGTTGGCAAGCACACTGCTAGCCAGTTGTGGGGTGGGGGTCGGGATGGGGGTGGGGTGATGCTTCCAGTTGGTATGTACGATGTCTTCAAGGGTTGGGGTATAGCAGTTGAGGACAGTGTTGGCTAATAGATATTGCCAGGCTTGGATTGCAGTGCTTCAGGTAGAAGACTACTGGTTTTTCTTTGCAGGTATCATGTTATCATGTGATACACTTTTTTTTTTAAGATTGTATCTCTCTTAGTACTTGGACAGGACAGGGTGTTAATCCAACAGAGAAGTCTTTTGAAATCCCAAAGAGAACCCTGGGAGTCAGTTCTCTCTCATTCCTGCACTCATGACTGGCTTTTGCTCCTATGTTTGTCACAAGAGTCTGTTATTTGTTTCAGATTTATTTCTTGTTGGTGGGGGAGTCATCTAGGCTGGTTAGGTCATGCCCCTTCCTGCTCCAGACAGAGCTATGAAATATTTTAATGACTCTCCTGAGGCACAGTGAGGCTGCTCTTCCAGTTTTGATAGCCCCGCAGTTCCAAGCAGGACACCCGAGCCTAGCTCCGCTTCTGTGGGAATTCTGTGGGAATTTAAAAAAATAATAGAAAGAAGATTTGATGAGTCTCCCATTCTGGTGGAATCCAATTGAACTATGGATGAGGACAAAACTAAAAGGGTTAGGATCTATGAATACATAAACAGAACTGTATTCTTCCAACTAACAGAGGTGGTCTTTGGGTCAGACAGCATGGGTAAAAAGGTGTCTTAATCAACTACTGTGCTTGGGGTCTCAGGGTGCCTCAGAACACTACTGTCCATTCCATCAGTGCAACAGAAACACCGGTCACCTTTTCTATCAGAGCACCAGTAGATGAAATATGTAGGGCGGCTAGCTGGTCATCCTTCTCTATATTTGGTAGACATGCAGAATTGACCAGCTGAACTCCATTGAGGTTGCCTTTGGGAGAAGAGATCGTCAACCAGTGGTGGATTGAGAAGGTTCTGTAGCTCTCCCATCCTTACCTCATTTGGTTACACAGCCAGTCTGGATGACTTCTCCCACTAAAGGAAAATCAAACATTGGACTTACCTGAAAGAAGGTGGGATGAAGTCATCCATTTCCCCAACTACAATAAATAAAGGAAATTATTTAGACAATGTCTTTGGAACTGGGCTATATGATGACTGGAAGGGCAGTCTCGATCTGCCCTGGGAGATTCAGGCAAAAATGTGCATAACCCTGCCTAAGCATGAGGTGGTTTTACCTAAGCAGTCTGGATGACTTTGCCCTGCTAAAGAGATGAAGGTAAGTCCAGTGTTTCATTCTGCCTTTCCTCCAAGGAGATGAGGGTGGCACACTTCTGATATATACTCACAACAACTCTTGGAACTAGGCTAGGTGAATGCTATTGTGGTTTTATTTTGTAAGTTGCCTCAAGCAGGGTTTTTGCGGAGATGACATAGAGACTTTCTAAATGTTTTGGCCATAGATCCTACCTGTGATCTTTGCAGACAGGAATCCTGAGTTGTGCTTGCCTTCTTGGATGCCCCTCATTTTCCCTTAGAAAAGGATATTATTCTGCCTACAGGATCACATGATTTCAAACCTGGAGCGATTATTCTCTGCACTGTAATCTCTGATCAAAGTCCACTCTGCAGCTGCATCCTTTTTAAGGAGAGTCTAGGTTACCACTACTGCTTTTTCCTCTGTCACTTTTAAGCACTGGCCATAGAAAACACTAGCTCTGACAGAAAGTCTTTTATAAAGGCCTTGGAGTTTTACGAGCTGGAAGCAAAATTGGATTGACCAGCTGTCCCTGGGCTCTAATATAGAGCCTTCCTCACCATTCAATCACTGCAGAACTTGATCCTCTGCTTGATTTGATCCAGTCTTGGGCACCTTAATACATTCTGAATGTTAATGTAATAAAATATCAGCCTTCCACAGTTTCCTTTCAGTGTGTTTTTGATGGGTTGAAACAGGCAGTAATAGTGATGCAATCTCAGGTGGTAGGAACCTGCTCTTTAATAACAAGGCTGAAGGGGAGTGAAGCTGCCATCTGTATTGACAGAGCCGAGGTGAAACCAGAAAGATTGTCTCGAATGTCATAATTGCTTCCGTCCTTCATATGAGGTAGTGCTACTGTCTGTGACTTTCAGGGAAGCCTCTAGGAGGTCCCTGCAGTGAATATGTTTCTTCCTAAACCAGAGTAGGCGATAAGGTGATACTTTGATTCACCCAGAAATATCCTTTCTAGCTTTTGCCAAGATAATGGGCCAGCGTCACTGTGCTGGTGGCCAAAATGTGTGTGTATTTGTGTGGGGAGAGACATATTGGAAAGCAGGCAAAAGTGGAAGTCCAGGGAACAAAGATCTCCTGGGACAGTCCATGGGGCATAGGCTGGAGCAGTCACAATGATGTAGACCAGATTTTCCAAAGTAGGTGCAGTGGAAGATAACAATATCTGGTTTTTGTTTGTTTCATCTTGCAGTGTTTTAGTTTACTTCCTTTGGGTGGAGGTAAATGCTTTTTCTATTACCCCCCTCCCCCCGAGGTTGTACAGTTGAAAACTGAGGATCTGAAATGAGCTGATCAACATTGGCCTCCTCCATTTTCTGTCAAGGTGGCATTCCTATTCTAATTCTTATGCATTTTGAAATGTTCTGCGTTTAGGGAAGGTTCTACTGCAGTTTTCCCCAGGTATAGGGCCAGACTAGTAAAGGTCTTACAAGAACTTGCTTGTGCCTTAGATCAGTGGTCTGGGCTGGAATAACCTAATGGGTTGCTGATTCCCACCTGATGAGTTGAAAACCACTATGGATTCACCATATTTTTTTCTTTGCTGCTTTATGAAGGGCTTGCTGCTAACATGTCTATATAGAGAGCAAGAATTCCACACCATCTACCTCTGCACACATACTTGAGGGGGCGGGGCAGCAAGGTGAAGCCATGATTAATATCCCTCCACAGCTGTCCCTGTTGACCTCTTCCTCACTATAGTTCATCTCCTGCTTGGGTTTCTTGTTCCTAGTATGTCATTTTCCCATGGTCCTGACCTCAACACAGGTTGCTGTTCTTGATTTCTGATCTTGCTTGTGTCTCATGTTACTGTTTTGGAGGGTTACAGTTGAATCACATGTTTGGGGGAGGTTGAAGACCTTAGTTAAGCTGTGGTAAAAAATCTGACAGGAGTTCTAGTGGAAGTTCACTCAGTGTGGCACATCTGGATGTGCTGAAGTGTCATATGACAGTCCCGTCCCCTCCCCCCCGGAAGTTACAATTTGTGCCCAGATAATGTTGTAAAAATTAAGTGCATTTGTGTTTTATTTTCAAATAACAGGCCAGAGAGAAAGAAGTGTGGAGAAAGCAGGGTCAACAGGCTGTGGATGAGGCCCTTGGAAATAGAACAGCGCTTGAATCTCTGCACAAGTCCATCTAGTTTCTGAGACCAAGCAGGCTGCCATAAACCCTTGAAACCTAAAAACCTGGGGTTTTAAAAAATAAAATGAAAGCTGAGTACTTTCCTAATGTCATCTTCTTGAGTTGTGCAGTAAACACATGAAAGCCTATTGTGTGCCTATTTTTCTTTGCCTCCCCTTTCTCCCCTCTTTCCTGGCGAAATCTGCCCTCTCGTCTTTTCTGCCCAGTGGCTACTTTATTCTGTTTTTTTCCTGCTTCCAGCCTTCATCTTGATATTATTTACTCCGGCTTTTATTACCGTTTCTTCAAATATAAACTGCGATAGATTAAAGAAAGAAAAAAAACACACACAAACTGGCGAGTTCTGCTAGAGGAACATCACTTCCCTTCAGCAGTATTTATCTTCAGCTCTGCTTGCATGACACCGATATCCTCTTCTCATTTGTTTAATCTAGCATCTTCCCCTGCTTCCTCTGTCTTTTTTCTTTCCATGGCGTATTGGCATTATTTGCTGGATCTGGCTTACCCTGTGAATTCCTTGTGATCAGAGACTCTTGTTTTCACGTGGCTCCAAGGTGCTGGCTTTGGTTGCCAGGCTGCCGGAATGGGAGCAATGTGTCACCCCAAGGAAGTATGGGAGGTTATTCTGAGTTCTCAAGCAGGAAGCCAAACAAATGCAAAATCCTATTGCTGGGGATCCATTGTCTGTGGCATATTGTGATTATTGCATTGTTTTTAATTGTGTAATTTGGTTGGAGTCCCAGTGAGGGAGACAGACTATAAATGAAGTAAATAAATAAATGTGCTCGCTTTTTGTCCCTGTTGTTTTTAATATTTTTAATTGGTGCATATATTTGAGTGAATGACAGTGCAGTTCTACAAATATTTGCACCTTTCTAAACCCATTGAGTTAAATGGGTTTAGAAGGACGTTACTCTGGGCCTTTTCGCACGGGGATCTTTGTTGCAAATTGTTTGCGGAATGAAAAATCGCCATTTAAAATAGTGGAATTCGTCGTTATGCCTACCTGCCTTTGTAGTGGAATCAGTTGCGTTTTTTAGCGTTTCCCACAGGCTTCCGGTCTCGGCAGAAATCGCTAGAAAGGAAGCGCTATTGCCAAGCTCGTCCCGCCCCTGGCCGTCAAGCAGCCAATGGGCAGCTGTTAGCATGCTCCCAAACAGCCCCTTTCCCTTTAAGAAAGGTTTAAAAAAAAAAAAAACAGACCCATAGCAACGAATCTAGGTAGATTCGTTGCAACGGAGAGACCCATCCAGCTGCCTAATGTGAGCTGTCGTTTGATTGTATGATCGTTGGCACGCTGCCTCGAGTGATAAAAAAAAAATCCCCCCCCCCCTCTCACGGGCCCGATTTTCGGCTGAATTAATGTGTAAAAAATAAAGGGACTTTATTTCAGCAAACGAGCTTTTATGTGGTTTGTGCTTAGTGACTAAAGGTGAAGGACTGAAGCCAGGGAAGCCTCTAAACAGAAAGAGGCTCGCTGGTGCGTTTATCCCCGCTCGCTCGGAGAAAAAAAAATGGCGATCGCTTCGCCGGAAGTTTGGAGGACAGGCTCAGGAGGAGGGACTTTGAAGAACCCGCAACAATGGTAACGCACAGGTCTTTAGCGCTAGTGTTGCAGATTGGTTGCAGGAGTGTATCGCTATCCGGAGGGTGAATCCACTTTTCTGGATTCCCCTGAAAGCGCTACAACGAAGCGCTTTTTGCTGATTGGTTTCAGGAGTGTTGCAGATTGTCTACGACGTCGTGCGTTAAGGCAAATTAGTAGCGTTTTCAATTAGCAACCATTGTGCTATTTTGAAGCCGTGCGAAATGGCCCTCTGTTTAGGATTAGCGAAACTTACTAATAAGCAGTTCCATGAGTCAGTAGGCTTGGGGTATGTGTGTGCTAGAGAAAAGAGATTTGCTGAATTTGTTGGCTGGGTCAGAGTCTTAAATCCAAGAGGGCTATCAAGAATATGCTGATTAACATTTCAGATTGACATTATAGATTAAAGATCATATGCCACTTGACAGCAGACAATATAGTCAGAAAGTTTCCTGAATGCAAGGGATTGTTAGAGTAAATGGGCTGTAATATTAATTTGTGATTTGACATCGAACCACCCTGCTAAGGACCATCTGGTTGCTAGAGGCAACCCTGTAGGGCTCATTAAAATCCCAGCAGCTACTGGGACTGGCCACCTGGTGGTGGGATGCATAGCCTTTGATGGATGGCAAAAGTGAGCTCTTCAGGGAACTCTGTTTAGCCTCTTGTATTATGAGCCTGGACTACCAAGATGGTGGATTACAGATAGAATTCTAATTAGAGCTTTGTATTATAAAGAGCAACTATATGTTTGAGAAGGCTGTCAGACCCTTAAGATAGAAAAGAAGGGCTAGAGGTCTGCAGCTAATGAGTTGGCTGGCTATTTCCATCGGTTTGTATATTCTGTCCATGTATTATACTTTTATTGTGCTCTTCCTTCAAGGAAGTCGGAGTAGCTAATATTCAGCCTGATGCATTTCATCTTCAAAGTAGCCCCATGAGCATGATTAGACTGAGTGGTGATGTTTGATTCAGGGGCACTCAGAGAACTTTTGGGCTGCATGCATGTGGATTTGAACTCAGATCTTCTGAAAACTCCTAGAGTAGTGGTTAAAGAGCGGCCGATTCTAGTTTGGATTTGATTCACCACTTCTCCACTTGCAGCCGGCTGGGTGGCTGTGAGTCAGTCACAATTCTCTTAGGGTTGTTCTTGCAGAGCAGTTCTTTTAGAGCTCTCTCAACCCCACCTACCCGATAAGATGTCTGTTGTGGGTAGAGGAAGGGAAAGGTGTTTGTAAGCTGCTTTGGGACTCCTTCAGGTAGTGAAAAAGCAAGGGTATAAAAGCCAACTCTTTGTTGTCCACTACTTCTGAAAAGTTTGGAGCTGTGGAACAGTGCCTGTTCTCCCCCCCCCAAAAAAAAGAACCATGAAAAAAAATTGGGGGGGTATGCATTATATCCCCCCCAAAAAAGAATTGGGGGGGTATGTATTATATAGAGCCTATTGTTGTGCAGGGTGGTAAGGCAACTGTCTGAAGCTCTGACATGAGGCTGGGAGTTCGATCCCAGCAGCCGGCTCAAGGTTGTCTCAGCCTTCCTTCCTTCCAAGGTCGGTAAAATGAGTACCCAGCTTGCTGGGGGGTAAACGGTAATGACTGGGGAAGGCAATGGCAAACCACCCCGTATTGAGTCTGCCATGAAAACGCTAGAGGGCGTCACCCCAAGGGTCAGACATGACTCGGTGCTTGCACAGGGGATACCTTTACCTTTATGTATTATATATGGTTCTGCCCTTCATCCTCTATATGAAGACTGTTAATATGTCCAGATAATAAACCTTCCTTTATTTACTGTACAATGGATGGTTTCTTAATTTCAGCTGTTTTCCTATTTCTCAGATAGCAAAAAAATGTGTCTAGGCAACAGAGTCAGCAGTCTGCATCTTTCTGTCTTTACAGTACTGAGCATATTTTACATTATTGCTTGAACAAAACTAGGTCCATTTATACTTTAACTTTTCTTAGGTGTGTCATGTAGTACCATTTTATACTACATGGTATGGGTCGTTTGCTTGAGGTTTGCAAGGCAGCAAAATAAAGGTAGGGTTGGCAGGACAGAACCACATATAATGCATCCCCCCATTTGGCTATTGAAGGTAAATTGAGGATGGGGTTTGAGGATAGGAGGGATTTCAGTGCCATAGAGTCCACCTTCCAGAGCAGCCATTTTCTCCCTGTGAGCTGACTTCTGTTGCCTGGAGATCAGTTATAATCCCAGGAGATTCTGTGCTGCCCCCTGGATGTTGGCAACCCTACTATCACCACAATCCACGAGCATCTCTCCTCTGTGTCCATCCGATCCGTTTTCCTTTCTCAGGTCCCTCTGACTCCTTCTGACTTCCAGTCTCTCCCCCCTTTTCCTAGGCCTTGTTTGCTTCTTTCCCCAAGATTTAACTGCCGCTTCTTCCTGCTCTGTCGTCAGCATCTCTCCCTGCCTTGACATATAGATTGCTGTATGCCTCTTTGTGGTGCAGAGTGGTAAGGCAGCTGTCTGAAAGCTTTGCCCATGAGGCTGGGAGTTCGATCCCAGCAGCCGGCTCAAGGTTGACTCAGCCTTCCATCCTTCCGAGGTCGGTAAAATGAGTACCCAGCTTGCTTGCTGGGGGGTAAATGGTAATGACTGGGGAAGGCACTGGCAAACCGCCCCGTATTGAGTCTGCCATGAAAACGCTGGAGGGCGTCACCCCAAGGGTCAGACATGACTCGGTGCTTGGCACAGGGGATACCTTTACCTTTACCTTTATGCCTCTTTGTAAGATGGGTCAGTTGGCATGAGGAGCTGAGCTTCTCACGGTTGTATATTAGGAGAGTCAGCACCTTCTCCCGTCCATCGTAGTAGCAGGGCAGTCACAGAAGAAGCGGCACCTGCTGAAGTCCCCCTGTCGTTGAGCTGTTACATGCACCAGGCTCCTGGTTAGGTGGGAAGCTTTGTGACAACAGTGGTAATCCAGGGTCATTACGAAGCCTACTCACGATTTTCTGTTATCCTTTAGCTGCTCAAATGGTAGCTTTCTGAATGCAGTAAGGAGAAGGCGGTTCTTTCTCCCTCTTTCTGCGGAGGGGTGTGTGAGTGTGGGGGTGAGTTGTGGGTATTCTGTGCATTCTTGCAAGGTATGCGCGAAGCTTTGCATACCTGTGGTTCCTAATGCTAATATTAATAATGGCAGCTGTATTATTTAGGCAGTGCAATTGAATTGTTAAGCTTTCCTTGGTGCTCAGCAATCTGCGCCCTGCTGCTTGTAGGGATAAGATTAGCTACTTAGCTCAATCAAAGTGATACAAACCGACTTGATGGAAACAAGTCAAACAGATTAGACTGAATGGAAGAGACTCCCTGCCATAAAACACCATTCGAATGGAGGAGCACCCTGTGCGGGGAACCCCTTGCTCCGGCATCCCGAGGTTCTGTTTTCTGGGTTGGCTTTGTTTTCTCGGGACAGACGTAGGAAAAAGCGCACTCAAAACGCTTAACACATTCAGCCAAGCAAAGTCCCATCCAAACTGGAGAAAGACTCAACGCTACGAATGGGCAGTTTGTTGTCAGGAGCCCTGGAAGTTGGACCAGGAGACTTGGTGTTTGGAGCTGGGAGATGGTAGTTCGGTGAGTCAAATGGTATGCTGGGAGCAAGATCTCACTCAAATGCAGAAAGGCGTGGGCATGGGCAGCATCTAGATGGGCAGCATCCACGGGCAGCATCTAGACCAGGGGTAGTCAAACTGCGGCCCTCCAGATGTGATAAAAAAAAATGGAGCCACTGGAATCACCAGTCCTGGGATAAAGGCCAGGAACCATGTTTTATGTCTGCTTGGTCACTGGAGTGGGACATTTTGTTTCCAGAATTTCCAGCTGGGGTCACCAACCTCAGAGTATCGGGGTCAGGACCCATGGCCCAAGAGTGGCTTGAAATTAAATGATCCCCCTCCCAATAGGAGCTGTACTGTTCCCTGATAAGTTGCGTATTTTATTTTTTTAACTAAAAAATCTCCATTGATGTAATGTTTTCCAGGTTTAGCCTAAACGTTGGGCCCCCCTTGCATTCCAGAAATCGTCTCATTAGTCTTAGAACACTCTGTTTCAATTGTATTATTCCTTTGCTTTAGATCAGGGATCTCTAACCTTTTTGAGCTTGTGAACATCTTTGGAATGCTGGCACACCTTTGGAATGGCTGCCACAGCTGAACTTCAGTAACACACTAGAGATCCTCATACTGTGGTGGCAGCTGCCATCCAAAGGACTTTTAAAAAGAATCTGCACAGCCCATCAGATCTGCAGTGGCCTGTCAGAAGTCTTTCTGGGTGAAAACCCTGCTTGGGCCACCCACTTTTTATCGCATTTAGTGGGCACCTGGGGAAGTGGTGGGCACCATAGTGCCCATGGATACCATGTTGAGGACCCCTGCTTTAGACATACAGATAAATTTATAGAATTTCCCCATGCATTTAGTATTTGAAAGCTACAAACTTTGAGACATGGAGATTATTGATTGCTTTTACCATTCGCAAAACCATTCACAGAGTTAAAAAAAAGAGTGCCAAATATTTTGCCCCCCCCCGCCCCCATTCTGAGCAGGCCTACAACAAATGGGTCTTTTTTAAAAGCCTCACCCCATACCGATTTCCTGCTCTGAAATGGCCCCATGGAGTTGCTATTTGCCTTGCAGGTTCAAATGTATAGGGAGCTTCATCAGTACCTGAATGTTTATCAAAGGGGGGTTAGTAACTCTTCTTGACTATTTGAGTTTGATCAAATGGCACAGGTAAACAGGGTTCCCCACCTTCATGCCACATTCCTGACTGGAATCTTCTCTCCCCACATGGTTAAAGGGGGGAGGATGATGGGAGCGTGACTGAACTGGCAGTATCATATCTGATTTTGGCTCATGGATTCACCTTCAGCAGAGATTGTGTATATTATCTCTCTGTGTTATGGCTCACATTTGCAGTATTAATAATCAGTACATAGCTGACCATTTATAGTTTTGTAGCATTATGATTGGGGGTGGAATTCATTCCCTTTTCCTGGCAGTTTTGAGAATTGGTGTTTCTTGTAGAAACAGGGTTATGACACAAACAGCAAGGGCAATATTTACCTGGCACCCACTCACCAAGGAACAAGTTGTGTAGTCTGGTTATACTGGTACTTAAGATGTGGAATGCAAGCCAACACTTTGCTTGAATCATATTCCATGTGCCCTAGTGGAGTTAACAGGGCTGCATCTCCCAGGGTGCTGTTAATAGGCCAGTTTGGGGCTTCTTGTCCAGGTAGCCGTAATTGGAAATACGTGGTATCAAATGACCAAAGCTGGAGGAAGAGTGCTTGTGTATTCAATGTCTTATTTGTGAGCAATACTCTGTGGACTCTAAAATCTTCCCACCTTCCCTGGTATTCCATATGGCGCTTTGCCAATTGGGCTGACTGCCTTACTACTTCTGGGTCAAGTTCAGGAAGATCGGGTTCCTTCCTATAGAGGCCCCTGTAGAGGCATGGCCCATGATCAGCTGGACAGATGTGCCTCTCCCGAGGACAATGGTGGATATTGGCGCCCAGTGTGCTCTGGTGTTATAAGTTGTTAGCTGGGGGAGGAGGAATATAGATTTTTTTACCCACCATTGAGGATTTTGGTTGTTTCTGTTTTATGGGGTTATTCTTTTATTGTAAACCAACACAAGCTGGACTGGCTTCGTAAGTGGCACTTTGAGACTTCTTTGGGTAGAGAAAAGCGGCATATAAGAACCAACTCTTCTTCTGAATAAATCCAATCCAATAAATAAAGTTCTACTTGTACAGGTTGCAGTGAAATGTACATGGATGTTTGTGAAGCCCAGGTTATAGTGATCTTCTCCCTCCAGAAACCTCCTCCCTTTCTTTGAACTAACACCTAACATATGGCGCAATAACTCTTCTTTGGTAATGTTGCTCTGAAAGGGAGCTGTTTGTTTCCTGGCCTGTAGCGGGCTGTTCTTGACTAAGGTTCCTTCTCAAGGGCCCTGTCCCTATACTAGATACAGGGGTACTTCTCACAGAAAGACTAAATGGGATCAATTTTGCGATGTCACCATCTGACTGGCTAGGCCAGCAGCTGTCAGTCAGTGCTTTGCATCATAGCAACCCTGCCTCGACTGAATGGTAGGAGCCTCTGGTACCACAAATGGGTCAGAAGCATCCTTGTAGATTCTGCAGCAAAAGATGTAACAGCACTTTTTGAGCCGTTTCTGATGTTGCCTGAAGACTGTAGCCTTTCATATGCCAGGTCAGGCTAATTTTTTAGCAGCTGTTGCCAGCCTCTTGCAAGCACAGCCTGATGCACCCTAGAGCAAGGATGCTCCGTGTGCCAGGCACATTGTTGGGTCACTGTTTTCGATTGAGATGTAGCTGCATAATTCTAGTGGAGTCAAGCTATTGCCGGGGGTTGTTTTTTTTCTTCCTGCCTGTGCGACTCTCTTATGGGAATCCTACATACTTCCAGTAGCCAGAGGTTTCCCCTGGATAGTGTGACTGAGCCATAGAACCTTCCCCCCCCCATCTCTACAATAGCCTTTAGAACTCATTATACAGTAACTATATTTAAAGCAATTTAGCACATACTCATTAGTTGTCTGTTTAAATAGCAGTTTAATGGACAGAGCGCTTGTTCCTTTACTATTCTATCCAATATAGCCAAAGGGTGGCCTTTGTGTAGATAGCTAAATCTATGCAGTGGGACCAGCCGTAGCTATCAGATAGTGTGGAAGAGGTGGTAGCAATGTGGAGGCATGAAGTCTGAGCCCAGGAGGCAGGGAAAACTGGGGCTGGAGCCAGTGGTGAGAGGAAAAATACAATTCCTCTTTCCCTGAGATTCCTCTTGATGTGTTTACTTACTATCTGCAAATGGTATCAGCATTTTAAGCATTGCTTAAAACATAATGCAGCTGACCCTTCTAGGGTCATAATGCAGCTGACCCTTCAGCTGCTGATATAAACTTAGAGTCAAGCTAGTTATGACAGTGGCTTCCATTTTTTATGGCATTTATACATATACTCCCCCACCCAGTTTGGCCCTCAGACAACTGAATGGAACTTAATCAAGAAGTTGGGATGGGATGAAGTAACTGATTGAGGGTTAGGTGTAGTCTTATAGAAGGTTAGTAATCATTAAAAAAACTGGAAAACTGAGATAGTATCCCCCAGCTGAATTTGTGCTCCCCGTGTCCAAGTATCTCACACATTCTGTTTAAGCTCTTCAGTTGGTTTGTCTTTGACAAATCTTGTTAGAAATTGGTAAAGTGTTGGGTCTCAATGTGGAACCGAGAGAGAATCAAGTGAAGATGGTTTGAGGTTAAGATGAACGCTGGATTCCATATGCAAGGGTTAATGGCTTGTGAGCACTGGCTTCTGTGATCTGCCACCTTTCGGTTAACCACCTCAATATGGGATGAGCAGTGGTATACAAAATTGCAGTAAGTTCTCATGGTGAATGGTATGGGGCCATGCAAAGGTGGAAGAAATCTGGATACAGAGTGGCTACCTGTGCAGTCCTGAACAGACTCAAACCCTTCTAAGTACATTGAAGTCAAACCCTTCTAAGCCCATTGAAGGTTTGCTTAGGATCACAACATTAGTATGTAAGCCAAGTGGCATTGGAATGCATTCTCTTTGAACTCCTTGAAGATACTGTAGCTTTGGGAACCTTACAGACACCTTCCTGGAAAGGGGGGGGGGACAAAAACACACGGTGGAACACTGTCTGTAATGTATGGAACACCCCCATTCAGTGCCCACTCAGAGCAAATTGTAATGACATTATAGAGTTGTTGAGAGCTTAAAGTTCCTTCAGAGTTCCTGAGAGAAAGAGCGGGTTTCATTGGAACAAATAAAACTTAAGGATGTCTTAATGTTGTGCAATGACTATGAGGCGTCTCCTCTGCTGTCTGCAACTGTTGGGAGTCATTAAGTAATATGCTTCAGAGTGGAGTTTGCAGTTTCTGGTGCACTGTATGGAAGGAAGGAAGGAAGGAAGGAAGGAAGGAAGGAAGGAAGGAAGGAAGGAAGGAAGGAAGGAAGGAAGGAAGGAAGGAAGGAAGGAAGGAAGGAAGGAAGGAAGGAAGGAAGGAAGGAAGGAAGGAAGGAAGGAAGGAAGGAAGGAGCTTTGTTACTAGCACTCTTGCAGTTGGCATGTGTCAATGCAGGCCGGAGAAGGGTGCAGCTCTCTACTGTTGCAGGATGACAGGTGATTCTGATCCCTCTAATGGATGCCTATAAATCT
Source organism: Paroedura picta (assembly GCF_049243985.1). Lineage (NCBI taxonomy): Eukaryota > Metazoa > Chordata > Lepidosauria > Squamata > Gekkonidae > Paroedura > Paroedura picta. The sequence goes on along the minus strand of NC_135371.1, from coordinate 40,882,044 downwards.
TTGACAATTGGTAAATGAAGAGCTAGTCCTTCCCCATAGCTTTTTTGGCAATGAAAGAATCAGAGTAATATGGAAATTGGCAAACAGATTCTAACAGCGTTTTATTGAAAGTATAAAGTTTTGTGGGCACGCATGCTTCTTCAGATACAATGGAATGGAAATTACCAGGTCATATATATATATAGGTAGAGAGTGAGCAGTAAATTAGCATACAGCATAATGAAGATATTTAAAAGATTCAAGGACCAAACAGGAATAACAAGTTTAGCTTATATGGTTACCATTTGTTTGGGTTTAATTCCAAGGGAAAACATTGAAGAAAATACATATGTCAGAATTGGAGATTGATGGGCAGATGTATCCTTAATTGTGGAATGCTAAAAATAAATAACTGAGGCTCTGCCATTATGCTCCATCCATCTCTTCTCAAGTATGGATGTGAATTTACAGCAACTTCTATGAAGTGGGGCAATTAGCTGTGTAGTGTTCTCTCCCCATCCCTAGACAAAATACATTTCCTGTCTACCAATCAAATTGGAGTACCTTGCAACTCAGCAGTGTTCCTTTCCCATGTGTTCCTGAATGTCCTAGAAGGATGAAACAGATTTCTCAGTCTTGTGATTCTTGATGTTAGATTTGTGTCCATTTATCCTTTGGTATAGGGTTTGACCTGTTTGCCCTATGTAGAGAACTGAAGGGCATTGTTGGCATTTAATGGCATATACAGTATTAAACAGTATATACAGTATATACAGAGTACCCAGCTTGCTGGGGGGTAAACGGTAATGACTGGGGAAGGCACTGGCAAACCACCCCGTATTGAGTCTGCCATGAAAACGCTAGAGGGCGTCACCCCAAGGGTCAGACATGACTCGGTGCTTGCACAGGGGATACCTTTACCTTTACCTTTTTACAGTATTAAAAGATGAGATGCATATCTGGTTCTGCAGTCAGCACCCTTTGTCTTGAGAGATCAGGTTTGAGTATACTGGCTAGAGAAGCGCAGAAAAACAACACCAAGTATGATGCTTCGGGAAGGATCACCTGATCTGATTTTATAACCTAGTTTCCTGTATATCCTGTATATCTTTTTGTGGGTGGGTAAGGAAAGGGATAGTTTACTTGATTTATAACTTTTTATTTGCATGATCCAATTTGCTCAAGGCAGCTCATAATACTAACAAAACAATAAAGCTCTCAATAAAAATCAGATGCTAGAGATTTTCCATAGTTTAACACATGACATACACATACACCCGTACCGATTCTATATGATTGGGACCTTAGGTGATGGATGCCTGAGGATTTCTGTGTGTCATCCTACACATTATGGTAGAAGGGTGTGTGAGGGTGAAAGAAAGTAATATTGCCTCCAGCTTTCACTGCTCCTAACAAAGGGGGGATTACTAGGAGTCAAAACAAAGGCAAATTCAATTTCAGAACAACATCCCAACAACACCTCAAATCACCATTTACCCTTGAGAAGTAGAACTTGAAACGCAAACAGCGTTTATTCAAGAAAGAGGGATGAGAAACCAGAAACACAACACCCCTGGAGGAAAAATACATTTTCTAGGGCTGCTTTTGGTCTGGAAAAGATCATTGGTATGGGAGACAGGCACCCCCTCCTCATCTTATGCTGGGGTCTTGACTGAATTGTGCCTCTGTGGTATTTCTCAACTGCATTTCCATAGAGAACTTGCTGCTGTCATAGGGCTGTGAACCACTGTGGTGATCACACATTATGTGCAGTTTATCCCTCTGTATTGCAGACTAGGAGCAAAGCCCATTGTATCAAGGAATACAACAGGCACTAGAGCTTGGCTGTGGGAAGAGTAAGGAGAGGGGTTGTCCAATCTGTAAGGGCATGGGGTTGAATGTGTGTTTTGTGTGGGGGTTGTGGTAGCAAATGTAGTGGCAAATGCGGGCATGGGAGTGGAGAGATGGGTATCAAGAACCTGTGGTTTGGAATGTTTGTTGAGTGTGGGAGAGGACTGACCTTTGGGAATTGTGGCATCGTGGTTACAGATGAGCTTTCCAGAGCCATGTCCTCAGATATGTGAAGGGAAAATCAGACTGGAGATTCTTCTTAAGGGGAGATTACATGGCAGCCAATTCCTCCCCGTTTTGCTTTCAGACTCATTCCCCTTCTTGTATGAATTGGGCCATAGACACCAAAATGTCCTCCTGCCCTAATCCACATGGAGTAGCCACAGTACACAGGTGTCCACCCTGCCCCTTCTGTCTCCATGTTTTTACTGTTGATAAAATGTTATGTGCCCACATGCTTCTTTCACTGTTGCCTCTTAGAAGAAGAAGAGCTGGATTTTTGTACCCTGCTGTTTACAAACACCTTTATCCTTCCTCTCCCCACAATAGACAACCTGTGAGGTCTGAGAGAACTGGGAATGGCCTGCAATTACCCAGCAGGCCTCAGGTGTCTTAAAGCAGTTTCCAGTCACCTTACCTTCCTCTCATAACAGGCACCCTGTGAGGGAGGTGGGGCTGAGAGTACTCTGAAAGAACTGGGACTGTCCCAAAGTCACCTGGATGGCTGCTTGTAGGGAATCAAACCTGGCTCTCCAGTTTAGAGGCTGCCGTTCTTTAACAGTTACCCCACAATGGCTCACAGAGACCAATGCTAAAGTTGCTCTTCTCCCTTCCCCAGCTGTTTTGTCCTGGCAAAACATTAAAATATTTGGCAAGGAATCTTCAAGTCACTCCCAACCAGAGGGATTTCCCCTCAGAATTCCCACAGCCCGTGGAGGTTGGGCCTTAGAGGGTTCTCCCTCCTATTGGCTGATTCTCCTTTCCCCACATTCTCATTGGCTCTGGTCGCCATCTATTGCAGGGAGCCTCACTGAGACCAGCTTCCAGGGTTTTAAAGGCTCCTTCAAACTTCTTAGGGCATGTTGAGGATAGACCATTTTTATACTGTAGAGGCCACTTCTTTAGGCGGCACCATTCTGGGCAGACCTTCTGTTTAGGAGACATGAAAAAAATTTATGCCAGCAAGTTCAAGGGGATGTGAAGGGCCAGAAGTACAGAGGGTGGAGATTATGAAAACGCCATATTTTATCAGGAAAAGTGCAGGGAATATTTGCTAATGTATTCACAAAATTTGCTGACATTTTTTGTTAGAACGGCTTTGGATCTATAATGGCCCTTCAGAACAGGGCCCATTCTACACACATAGTAGAATGCACTTTCAGTGTGCTTTGGCAGCTGGATTTTTCTGTGTGAAACAGCAAAATCTACTTCTAAAGTGCATTGAAAGTACATTATCTATTGTGTGTGGAATGGGCCGTGGTTTGTGCTTGAAGAACTGAGGTGGGAGAGCCCTGAGGGAGGAGAATAGATTAGACCAGCCAAACCTGCAGAGACCTGGCAGCTCACTCACTAGGCACCCGCCAGCTCAGTCAGTGGTCTGAGACAAAGTGAGTGAGGTTGTTGGATGCGCTGGTTAGAGGCGGGAGATGGAGCCTGATTGGGCGGCTTGCCATTGGGCGGGCGGCCACTCAGGTGGCAGGATGACACAGGCAGTACATTTAAAGGTAAAGGTATCCCCTGTGCAAGCACGGAGTCATGTCTGACCCTTAGGGTGACGCCCTCTAGCGTTTTCATGGCAGACTCAATACGGGGTGGTTTGCCAGTGCCTTCCCCAGTCATTACCATTTAACCCCCAGCAAGCTGGGTACTCATTTTACCGACCTCTGAAGGATGGAAGGCTGAGTCAACCTTGAGCCGGCTGCTGGGATTGAACTCCCAGCCTCATGAGCAGAGCTTTCAGACTGCATGTCTGCTGCTTTACCACTCTGCGCCACAAGAGATTCCAGGAACATTTATTGGCCCGTAAATTGTGAGGCCTAAGACAGGAACATTCATTGGCCCTTAAACTGTGAGGGCCAAAAGGTCATTAGGCCTTTTATTATAGTTACAGATATGCTGACGTTCTGTACCATTGGTGGGACTCTTGGTTTTTCGATGGAGCCTCAGAGGCTGTAGCTGTTCATCAAGCTGTGCTGTTGTCTGTGCAGATCTCTTTCTCTTCATATAGCTCTCTACTCCTCATTTCTCAGAAATATCTTTTTTCTTTCCTCAGTTGCCTCCTGAAGATCCCTCTTGGGACAAAAAAAGCCCCCCTTCCCCCCAGTTTCAAATCCATCAGGGTTCCAAACTCACAGGGTTGATCTATAGAAAAGCGGGAGAGAACACATGTGGGATGTGAACCATTTGGGTTCAGGTAGTAAATCAGTGTTTGAGCTGGAAGTACAATCCCATAATTCTAAAAAGCTCTCCTTAAACAGCCATTCTCCTTCCTCACAAATTGTCACCATTTATTTCCCTCTTCATTTGAGATGGTGTCTCTCTGTGTTTTCACTCCCTGTCTTTATATAAAGTAAAATTTCCCTAATGACCAACCATTCAGCACATTAAAGTCCACTTAGGTAAATGGTGAAATGCAATGAACTCTTTCACTACTCAGTGTGAGCCTTCAGGCAGAAGGGGGGGGGGGGAAAGGCCCTGTAGGATGAATGGTTGGTTGTTGTCCCCCCCCCCCCCCCAAGAACCTTCCTAAAGGAGGAGCAGAGCTCTTGAGCATCCCCCCCCCCAGGGAACTTGGGGTGAAATGTACCCCACTTCTGCAATAGAATTTGGTTTAAAATTGATTTCCTCCTTTTGATAGGAAATGTTGCTTGTGGAAGGGGTTGGATTGGCAGTTTTGACAAGCTCAGTCTTCTATTGCCACAGCAAAACATGATCAGGTTGGTTACCTGAATTGTGATGTACTTTTTAATATGAGTGGCAGGTCATTCATTTTCAGTGGCCCATTCAGTACTCTGGCTAACTCCCAATTTATAATTCCAAGAAAAAAGATGACAAGGTTGTTCTAACCTGGGCTACCCAGGTCAGTGTAGGGAAAAAGAACTCCCTCCTCCCGTATCACAGCCCCAGTTCATATCCATTCATAGTTCTTCCACCACCCTGTCTAGCTTGACTGTTGACCAGAAAACACAAAAGTCAGGGAAATAATGAGGGCATTATCTAAAAGATATGCAGAGACAGAAGTCTGCATATCTGACTGTCAGGTTGCCCTTGTTGACTCTTCCCCTGACATCTGCCATTGTCCTAGTAGCCCCGCCTGAAGAGTCCATCTGCTCTCCTGACTTCTGTTCAGCCTACAGAGTAAAGATGGAAGGTGTAGGAGTCTTTGTACCACAAGTGTGTCGGGGACTTTATCTGGATGGGGACGTGCAAGTTTGGTTGTTCCTCTTGAAACGATTAGATAATCTGATGCGGACTAAAAAAGGCCATGCAAAATTTAAGATTTTTGAGGATGGGCTTCCAGAGAAGCAAGTTGCTTTTGGAAATATAGTGAAAGTTGCTCATTCTGGAGGGCTGGGGAGCTAATAAAAATACAAACCGTCCCTTTTGTCTGTCTTTGCTTGAGCTAATAAAAGTAGCAAAATCACTGCAGACACATTTGTTTGTTTTGCATTGTATGGGAAGTATGCACGGTGGCACTCAGGTATATACAGCCAACATTGGTTTAATGGTTAAGAGCAGCAGCTTCTAATTTGGCAAACTGGGTTCGATTCCCCAATCCTCCACATGCAGCCAGCTGGGTGATCTTGGGCTTATCGCAACCCTGATAGTGGTGTTCTCACACAGCAGTAACTTCAGGCCTACCTCACAGGCTGTTGTAGGGAGAGGAAGGGAAGGCAATTGTAAGCTGCTTTGAGACTCCTGGTAGTGAAAAGTGGGGTATAAAAACCAACTCTTCTTATTCTTCTATTAGAAATACTGGGAATAGTCTTCCATGTATGCGTCTCTAAGGTCCTTCATCCTTATGTAAATGCCTGCTTTTATGTTTGTGTGTCTGTTTTGTTAAGAGTAGATAGTAGGACTTTATAGATTCCCTCTAGTCATTCTTTCTCTCACCAAAATGTGTAGAAACGTTTCAGTTTTTTTCATAAAGAAATCAATTTTTGCTGTTTTTCACCATTACAAAACTAGGAAGTTGGGAAAAAAATAGAGGGATATCTGAGGCAATCTTTTTGCCGAAGATCAGTCAGTGGAATGAAAGACCCAGCTTCAAGAAAACACTGTAATACACACAGCTAGTTTTAGATGGCACATAAATTTAGGAAGCGAAACCTTCTGGGCAAGGTTGGAAAGTGCTAAAGTAGGGGGTATGAAAGAGAGAATCCCTGTCATTTAAGTTATTTTAAGCCAATTCCAGATCTTTTCCAGGTGCTTTCCTCAATTTTGGGGGGAGGTTTTTGCTCAAAAGCGTTCATTTCTGCTTTGAGTTCAGACTTAATCTTTTAAAGTCTAATGCCCCAGTAAAAGTATAGAAAACTCAGAAACCTGAGAATTATCTTGTGATAACAATAGTAAAGTACCCTTTGTATTTTTCGTATTTCTCCCACCAATTTGACAACTGTTTCCCATTGTGAACTCACAGAATGGTCATGGGAGCTTTAATGGGAGGAATGTAAATGATTAACAACAATTCTGGGCAGCTCTTCTCCTCGGACAGCTGAACATTTCAGAGATATGAACCACCTCCATTCCTAAGATGTTTGTAGCTGTGAGGCTTCATTGTGTTGTTCTATTCAGAGTGTTGCAGTTGCTGATCTAACCCTGTTTGGTTTGTGTTTTTTTTTAGGGCTGAGTAGGATGTCAGTCCCCACGATGTCCTGAATGCTGAGAGTGGTGGAAGAAGAGGAGACAATCCACAGATCAGTTTTCTCTGCTTCCTCTGGTTTGCTTCTGTTTATCTTGTGGGTAGGTCAATGTGCAGCCATTGCTGGATGTGACGCTTCCACCATGAGGCTCTTAAGGCTAAAGTACCACTTGTCAGTCAGCATCTGGACTCTGCTGCTTCTGAGGGGTGCCTGGCTGCCTTTAGCAGAAGGCACCCTCAAGTCCTCTTCTCCTTTTAGGACTTTCCAGGTCACAGACTGGAGTTTGACACACTTGGTGGTCCACAATAAAACCGGGAAGGTGTATATTGGTGCTGTCAACCGGATCTATAAGCTTTCAAGCAACCTCACACTGCTGCGCACTCACGTGACGGGGCCAGTGGATGACAATGAGAAGTGCTACCCACCTCCCAGTGTGCAGTCGTGCCCACATGGGCTAGTCAGTACCAACAATGTCAATAAGTTGCTGTTGGTGGATTACTCTGGGAACCGGCTGATAGCCTGTGGCAGTGCTTCTCAGGGCATCTGCCAGTTCCTGCGCTTGGATGACCTTTTCAAGTTGGGTGAGCCTCACCATCGCAAGGAGCACTACCTCTCCAGTGTGAATGAGTCAGGGACCATGTCAGGTGTCATCATTGAGGTGCAAAATGGGCAGAACAAACTCTTTATTGGCACACCCATTGATGGCAAGTCTGAGTATTTCCCTACCCTGTCCAGCCGCAAGCTGATGGACAGCGAGGAGAACGCTGAGATGTTTGGCTTTGTTTATCAGGACGAATTTGTCTCTTCCCAGCTCAAGATCCCATCAGACACCCTTTCCAAGTTCCCCACATTTGATATCTATTACATCTACAGCTTCAGCAGTGAACAGTTTGTCTACTACCTGACCTTGCAGTTGGACACCCAACTTACCTCACCTGACTCGACTGGAGAGCAATTCTTCACCTCTAAAGTTGTCCGGCTATGTGTGGGTGATCCCAAATTCTACTCCTATGTGGAATTCCCCATTGGTTGTGTCCGAGATGGCATTGAATACCGACTGATTCAGGACGCTTACCTCAGCAAGCCTGGGAAGGCACTGGCCAAACAGCTGGGCATCTCGGAGCATGAGGACATCCTCTTCACAGTCTTCTCTCAGGGCCAGAAGAACAGGGTCAAGCCACCAAAAGAATCTGTCCTTTGCCTCTTCACACTGAAGAAAATCAAAGACAAAATCAAGGAGCGCATCCAGTCTTGCTACCGTGGGGAAGGCAAGCTCTCTTTGCCCTGGCTTTTGAACAAGGAATTGGGCTGCATAAACTCAGTAAGTAATCCTACCCCCCCCCCCCCCCCAATTTCCATACCTTTCCCTCTGATTCTGGTGAGTCCAAGGCTTCCACTGAGATGCCATTATTTTCATTCCTAGTGCACAGCACCTATGCTTGGGGGCATGGGAACTTTTGTGTTTAAATCTATGATAATTCCAAGTTCAGCAATATTTATATAAATTGGTAACCAGTATCTGAGTCTTTGGGCTCTGTCTGTCTGTCTGTCTGTCTGTCTGTCTGTCTGTCTACCACTCCCCACTGCTCTTAGCTGCCTGCCTCTTTATTTGCTCTTCACTTTTGTCACCCTGTTATTTTGTGGCCATCAGTGGGTGTTTGTATCCTGTGTTGAAGAGATAACTATTGTTGGCATTACAGAGTTGAACAGTTGTATGAGTTACTTACTATAAAGACGACAGAGTTTGTTTTTATATTCAATTTTCTCTACCCTAAGGAAAAGTGGCTTACAATCTCCTTCTCTTCCTGTCCTCACAATAAGCACTTTGTTAGGTAGGTGGGGCTGAAAGAGTCCTGTAAGAACTGTGATTGGCCCAAGGTCACCCAGCAGGCTTCATGTGGTGGAGAAGGGAATCAAACCCAGCTCTCCAGTCTGCTGCTCTTATCTGCCACACCACTGTGGCTCCCAGTGGCTTGGGTCTGCGGCTTGGATTCATGCATGCTTCTCTCCAGGTGCTGCAGAGTGAGCCCTCCACTGCAGAGCTCACTGTCTTTGTTCCTGGGTACTTGCAATAGACCAGTGCCAAAGTGCCTAGCATGGGAGCAATGTGCCTTGCAACTGCGAGGCACTTCCATAGCAGCTGGAGAGAAGCATGCAAATGACCAAATGATGGAAGATGTGAAATGCTGTCCAAGTTATTGCATAATGCCCTTACATCTCTACAAAAAGATATGTGCAAGGAAGGAATATTAGTTAGTGGGGATGTTCTAAATAGACATGGGTCATGTTTTTTTTTGGGGGGGGGGTTTGCTTAGTATCATCCATCCAACTGCAAATCAAAATAATATATCTATTTATTTGATTTTTATACCGCCCTCCCAACAAGCCAGCTCAGGTCAGTGTACATCATTAAAAGTCAAGGCCCGTTGAAGAGAATGCAAGTGCAAGGGAATTACAAGAACAGCAGTCTCATCCTCCTGTTCATAGACGCCTCCCAATTCATAGGTGTGTACAAAGCACAACCGGAGTGTCAAGTTTTGTGGGCAATTAGAAGTGCACCACTGCACCAGGGGAAATGGGAGTGAGCCAACATCTGGAGGTGCTCTTTCCCATCCAAGGAATAAGTTACCTGCCCGTCCTGAGGAGAGCATTTCCTAAAGGCTGTTGCAAAGACAAACACTGCCCTGTGTTTAGTCTATGACAAGGCAGAAGGTGGAGACTGTTTTGTTTTATAAACTATATATATATATGGGTTCCTTTTCAGATAATATAAAATTAAATGGTCACAGAGAGGCAATTCCAACTAAATAAATAAATAAATTTGTTTATTTCAAGCCTGCCACTCCCACAAGCAGTCATGGCAGGTAACAACAATCTCCATAACAACAATCTCTCATTAAAACATAAAAGAGGGCCTGGCATAGCTGGTGGCAATAACACCCCACCCCTATCCCATTTCAAACCAGACAGCAACCTGTCTCAGGGTTCTGAGGAGTTGCCTGATGTCCTGGTGTCACCTGAGGAGGTGCCTTCAATCGTACCTGTGATGAGCATGATACGTAAAAAACCTTTTAAAACTGGGGTGCATTGGTAGTGCCAAAGAACAAAGGTGACTATTTCTGGGAACTGTTCTGAGTTTCAGAAAACTGACATGCTGAGCTGGTTGTTCCAGTTCATAGCTGAAGCAGTAGCACTGGCATAAAGCTTTTTGGTGCTCTAGGCTAGAGTGCCCAAGCCGCACTTCTAACTCTCTGGCAGCCCACGGGAAGTGAGAAGATGGTGCCTGTCCTTCTTGCCCCTCCCGACCTCCTACCCCTACCACAGTGAGGTAAAGGAGAAAGACTGCTGGAGGAAGAGGGCAGTTCTAGGCCTGGCCTGGCTCCTCAAGGGAGCAGGTTCACCACTGGCCATTCACTGAGGACAAGGGGGCCTCTTGCCATTGTCATTTGCTGTGGCTGGGCCAATGGATAGGGACTGAAGGATTAGTTGCAGCCCTTCCACCTCTGGTGCCCTACATGATAGTAAATGGCAAACAAAGGGGGAAAATGCACCTCAAAAATCAACAGAGTTGGGTGCCCAAGATTGGAGAAAACAAATGTTTAAAAAACAGATTAAAACCCAAATATATGTGTATTTATTACAAAGTACTCTAAAGTTATACTTTAAAAACGTCAGCATATACCACCCTTAAAGTGGTGAATGTTTTAACTAAAAAGTGCTGAATCTATATAACCTAATGCATAGCCATATTACTAGGTTAAAAACCTTGAACTATTTACACAGGACCAATAATTCAATATAACTAGGTTAATAACCTTAAACCAGGGGTCCTCAACCCCCGGTCCGCGGCCCGATACCGGGCCGCAAAGGCCATGGTACCGGGCCGCCAGCGGCTGCGCCTGCCTCCCCCCCGCAGCGAGAGGGGGGGAAGAGGCAGGCACGACCGCCGGCACGCCAGCGACACAAACGCGCGCGCGCGGAGCTGCCGCGCATGCGTGTTTGTGCCCCCTGCTGGCGAAAACTCGCACGCGCGGCAGCTCTGCGCATGTGCGTTAGCGCCACCTAGTGGCGAAAACATGCATGCGCGGCAACTGCACGTGCGCGTTTACATGCAGCTACGGCGGCCGGGCCACTGGCTCTCTTCCACCCTCGGAGGTGGTCCCCGACTGCAAGAAGGTTGGGGACCGCTGCCTTAAACCATCTTAAAACAGGACACAGCACTTTTTGGCCTACAAGGCCTTCTTCAGTGGTCAAATTTTTGTGACAAAAGACTTGAGTTGTATGAGGGATATCAGAACTAAATTTGATACATATATGCACACTCTAAGAGTTATGATAGTCATGGTCAGAAAGAACTATTGAACCTGTATTCTTTCGATATTTGTGCTTAAAAGTTTAAGATATACTTCATACAACTCAACTGTGTACCCAACTTTGGGCCTAGTAAATGGGCCATCCCTGAAATTCAGTGGCCTCATTGTCATAGGTCTCTCTCCTTAGATTCGTTTAAAACTGAGCCCAGACTCAGTTAGAATCATAGAATCAAAGAGTTGGAAGTGGCCATACAGGCCATCTAGTCCAACCCCATGCTTAATGCAGGATCAGCCCAAAGCATCCAAGCTGATCACAAATCAATCTACTTTGACCCACTCCTCTCCCCATCTTTGTGGCAGTAGAGGGGCTCCAGGAATTGTTAACAGTAGTGAAGATTTAGGCCCTTGAAATTCTGTCATCTGTGTTGACTGGGAACCATGTACAATATAATCCCCCTGTATCCTACAGCTGTGGATGCTTACCGCAGTGTCCAAGAAATCTTGAGGCACACTGTTTATTAATGATGCCTGGAACTCTCAATACCACTGCTTCTTGCTTTTAGTAATTTTGAGAATGTGAAGGCATCTTTGGGAATGACTCTTTGCTGGTAAGTGGGTGGATAGTTATTAGACCCTATTAAAAACACTCAACATTACATTCCTAATAACACCGTCAGGAGTGTGAAAGGGCAGATTTAGAATGGGATGGGTTTTAATTGAATTAATTTACAAATTAATTTGATTTGAATGGCCCCATTCCAAATTGGCCACAGGGCAGAGATCAGTCCATCAATAGATACATGTTTATACATGTAGCTGACTCTGATCCCTTGTCTGGTGTTCTGAAAATAATGATCCAGTTTAATGCACCATCTCCTTCCTCCTAGGGACTGAACTTAGAATGACCATACGAACACAGTCCAACAGTATATTTGAGCATAGGAAGTTGGGTTCACTACAGCAGTTTTCCCCAAAAGTGGGGGGCTTTTCGCACGCCTTCAAAATCGCACAATGGTTGCCAATTGAAAACGCTACTGATTTGCCATTATGCACAATGTCGTTGACAATCTGCCACACACCTGAAACCGATCCGCAAAAAGTGCTTCCTTGTAGCGCTTTCAGGGAAATCCCCAAAAGTGGATCCACCCTCCGGAAAGCGCTACACTCCTGCAACCAATCTGCAACACTAGCGGGAAAGTTCTGTGCGTTACCATTGTTGTGGTTTCTACAAAGTCCCTCCCCCTGGCTCTCTCCTCTGATCTTCCGGCGAAGCGATCGCCATTTTTTTTTCTCCGAGCGAGCGGGGATCAACGCACCGGCGAGCCTCTGTTTAGAGGCTTCCCCAGCTTCAGTCCCTCCCCAGAGCTGTTTAGTCACTAAACACAAACAACAGAGAAGCCCGTTTGCTGATGTATTTTCCCTTTATTTTTTACACTGTTTTCGGCCGAAAATCGGGCCCGTGAGGGGGGGGGAATTTTTTTTCACTCGGGGGGAGCGTGGCAATGATGAAACGACAGCTCAAACACAGCTGCCAGCTGGTTGGGTCTCTCCGTTGCAACGAATCAACACATATTCGTTGCAATGGGTGTGTTTTTTTTTTTTTTTAAACCTTTCTTAAAGGGAAAGGGGCTGTTTGGGAGCATGCTAACGGCTGCCCATTGGCTGCTTGACGGCCAGGGGCGGGACGAGCTCGGCAATAGCGCTTCCTTTCTAGCGATTTTTGCTGAGACCGGAAGCTTGTGGGAAACGATGGAAACGCAACTGGATTCCACTACAAAGTCAGGTATGCATAATGACGAATTCCACTATTTTAAATGGCGATTTTTCGTTCAGCAAACAATTTGCTACAAGGATCCCGGTGCGGAAAGCCCCTGGGTCATGAAGCCTCTGAAAATGGGTTATGGGCCAGCTCTGCCTTATGGTCATTCCTGGGTTTTGCATCATTCTCTCCTTGTTCTTTTTCTCAGCATCTTACATTCTTGCCTTCAACTTTCCGTTGTGACAGTGAAGGAGGGAAATTTGTCCAGCAACTAGTAACTTTATGGTGGTACCTGGAAGGAGGTGAAAATGGAAAGCCCCTGGATTGGGAACAGCTGCACCCTTTATGTGATGTTCATGGATTTCTCAACAACATCTAAGTGGCTGCCATACAAAATGCAGAGCTGGACTAGATGGGTGACAGGGTCATAGTTTTCTTGAGACTGGCCCTGGATGGGTCACCACACCAAGTAAATTTGTACTTGTAGGTCACTGTAGCAAAAAAGCTTGGGAACTACTCAAAGAAACCTAGGACAGTTCATACTTTATCTAGTCTAGTATTAAAATAAAATAGTTGGAAATAGGGTAGGGTGTGGAATCGGGGATGGGAGGTGAAAGATGAGGATAAATTTTAACTTCTCTTTGTTTGTATCTAACAGAGGCCCAGTATTTGGAGGGTCAGGAATAATCGCTTTCTGAGTAGGGTGATATTTATTTGCTTCTGACACATTCTGTTTGATTGACCTGCATAATCTTACTGTGGTCAAAAAGAAGCAAATAGTAAAGGTTAACTCACTGGTTGGAAGATTAACAAGTCAGGATGCCCAGGCTAGGTTTAAGCATTGGGCACGATTAGCAAGATCTTTTTTTCACCTAGGAGACACCCTTAAAAAGTGAAAATGAGCACAGGGGCAGAAGCACACCAGAAGATATTCATATTTGGGAGTAGGTTGCTCTCTTTTCTTCTGCAGTTATCTTGTAGACTTCTGTCCGAGGATGATTTTCTGCCTTCTTTCCTTGCTAGACTTTTCCTGTTCAAAATGAAATGTGGTGCATCATTATTAATTCCATTTTACATTACCATTGGAAAGGGCTCAGGGCAGTTGTACATGGTCTCACCTCTGCCCGTTTCATTTTGACATCAGCTGCGTGTGATAGCTGTGTGGTGTAATTGCAGCATTGGAGTAGGACCTGGGAGACCCAATTTCAAACCTTGCTGGATTGTGCTGGCCTGTTGCACATTAAGTTTAACCTAACTAGGGATATTAGCCTCCAGGTGGGGCCTGGACATCCCCTAGTTTTATACATCTCCAGACTACAGAGATCAGTTTCCTGGAGAAAACTGGATGCTTTAGCTGGTGAGCACTATGGCATTTTATCCCACTGAGATCCCTGTCTTCCCTAAGTGCCATTCCCAAATCTTCAGGAGCTTCCCAACCTGGAGATGGCAGTCCTACTCCCTCCTTCCCCCACATCCTCTGCCAGTGGACAGTGGGGACCTGGAACCCTAAGCCTAACTAACAGAGTGGTTGTTAGGATAACATGAAGGGGATGAGAATGATGTAAACCGCATTGACTCCCCCAGATTGGCCCATGATCATACAGTGATTTTTATAGCCGAGTGGCTATTTGAAGTGAGCCTCTCAGGTTTTAGTCACACTCTATCCATTCCACCACATTTACTGTTTGGGATGCCATGTCCCTATCACCTGCTGACCATGTATTGTGTTGAGGTCACCAGGATGGTGGCACAGAGCATTGAGGCTTGAGTGGCATAAGGAGAAAGCAAAGCTAATGGGTGGCTCTTAAACAAAAGCAAACTCTGTTGTGAATTCTTTTAATAGCGTAAACTGTTGGCCTTAAGTATTTAATGTTATGTTGTTTTATAGTTAGGCTTTTGAAAATCTCTGGGGTACTGAAATAAGTGCATAACAGTTAGTGTACACTTGATTTTACTATCCATCTTTTCCCTCATTTATTTTTCCCATGTCCTTTCTTTTTTAAAAAAATGTTGCATTATTTATGGTATGGTATACTTTGGAGGTAAGGTCATGTTATTTAAAAATAATTTTCTACAGTGCCTCCTTGTTTTAGGTGCTTATCATTAATCCTTCTGGTGAGTCATGCAGGCCTGTCATTTTAGAGCTTGGGGGAAGGAGGATGGGAGAATTAAGGGGGGGGAGGAGGAGGAAAATGGGGTGGGCGAGGATCTACAGAAAGGTTCAGGCTTGAACATACCCAGGGTTACAATATTTGTTAGAGTGTTGTCCTGTCTTCTCACCACTGAGCTCAGGTGGTGAGCTCAATTTAATCTCCACAACAGCCCTGTGAAGTCTGTTAAATTGAGACTAGGGCTGAATCTGCACGCTTCTTTTATTCCAATCCTAGGTTGATTCAATACTTGCCATCTACACTGAATGCGTCCATTTTGATTTTGGGCGATTTAAATTTTCCCTCTGCAACAAGCCTGATTGATCCTGAGTGACCATACCTTCCCCCCGCAATATCCTGGAGTGGATATAACCCTCGATATTTGAAAAATCAGCATGAGTAAAGGTGCAGCGCTCTGCTTTCCCCAAGATAACTTGTTGCTACCTCCTGGCTCCAAGCTGTAGAAAATCCCTGATTGGCCAGGGTGTCAGTTTAAAGCCTTCCTGGTTCCCGGTTGCAAGGTTTGTCTTAAAGTGACTGCGCTCCAGAAGCCCTAACTTCTCTCAGCAAAGCTTTGTCTCTTGGATTTATTTCCCCTTCCTCTGCTGTCTCCAATCCTCTCCGTTCGCCCATTCAAGAAAAGAAAGAGACTCCTGCTGCACTTGGCTCCCCTTCCCTGCTCTGAGCTTCCCCAATCAAGTGCAGAGCACTTTCTGTTTCAATTGGGGGGGGGGGTGATGGAGGAAGACCCGAGTTCAAATCGATCTGAATTCAGCAGGATCCACAACGGAATAACCAAAGTAAGTGCAGAATCAGCCCAGGTCAGTGGCCAAGGTCACCCAGTGAGCTTCATAGTAGAATTTGTACCTGAGTCTTCCTGGTTTGAGTATCTACCACACTTGCACTGTCTCTCCAAAGTACAGTTAGATTAACTTGCAATAAAGAAATCAGTGTTATTTTAAAATACTTTGCTCTTGTTGTCTTTTATGTATAATAATTATTATTATATTTATCAAAACTTTATTATATTTATTTATTATTATATTTATCAAAAATTATTATTATTATCAAAGACCGGGCAGCAAAAGAGGTAATTCTTCTCCTTCCTCCCTAATTGGCATCTCGGGACCCCTTAGTGAATGCTAGAAACCTAGACGCCATGGGGCTGAGTTAGTGGAGCTTCTCCTTTTGCAAGCGGGTTGTGGAACAGTGCAGTATATGCAGATCCAGTTTTTGGAGCGTGTGTTGTTGCCACAGGAGCACAGGCTGGGCAATGATCCTCTTGTAGCAATGTAGAGATAGAGGAGCACAAAATAGGATTTGTGTATGTGTATGTGCCTGTCTCTCATAAATTACAAACACTGTGGAGAAACCAGACCACTCTCTGGGAGCAGGTGGTTCAGCTTCACCCACCTGGAGTGGCTTGTGTACAGGCATCCATTTGTAATTGTCCCGGGCAGCCCCTCCTTTCCCCTCTACAGGCTCTGAGGAAAACAACTAACAGCTGCCTGACAAAGTAAAGGGTTTGCTGTCAAGAGCGCTGGGCTCGCAAATCTGATTTTGGCTTCAAACTAATTCAATTTTGGTGGGAAATGATGAAATCGTTACACTACTGCCTGCTGGGTCACATAACTGCTGACTCAGGGGAAGGAGATGCCTTTCTCTGTGCTCTCGTTTCCCCTCCCCTCATTCTTTCCATAGTCCTTGGCCTGCAGTGCAGGTTTTAGGAGCCAAGTGTTGCTCAGATCAGTTGCAATTCCCTTCAGGGTTGCCTTGAGTAAGTAGGAGGGAGGCAGGGGGGGGGGAGAATGTGTAGTGAGGAATGTGACCATGAACGTAGGAAGGCTGGGACAGTAAATGCTCTCCATTGAAAATGAAGTGGACAGCTGTTTTTCTCCACCCATATTCTGATGTTGGGAGTTTTCTCTGTAGACCAGCAAAAATTCCTTGCAAGATATCCTTGAGAGCAATATTGATCACTGGGGATGGGGATGTCCGTTCCAGGTTCCCCCATTTTGTTCAGACTTTGCCAAGCAAGGGAAAACAGAATACAGAAACTTTTACCCTTGTTAGACAGTGGTTTCTTGTAGCTTGGTCTGGAAAGGAGGTGTCCCCCCCCCCCATTTGAATTACTCAGCATTGGAACGGAAATCCCTGAGCATTTTCCTGGGCCCCGGAGACTCACATACCCATAGGATAATCTCTGCCTTCTAGAAGGCTGAAAAAGCAGCAAGGTGATCATGTGCTTGATTATTCAGCATCAGTCCAGACACTAGACTGGTCATGCAAGTAAAGTTTCTCTTGCTGTTCCCTTTGTGTGAGTTGCTAT
The DNA here is from genome assembly GCF_049243985.1 of Paroedura picta. Classification (NCBI taxonomy): domain Eukaryota; kingdom Metazoa; phylum Chordata; class Lepidosauria; order Squamata; family Gekkonidae; genus Paroedura; species Paroedura picta. Next base: position 40,864,801 of record NC_135371.1, on the reverse strand, counting down.
TGGTGGAATTGCGTGCTTGAAATGAGTAAAATCCCAGTCTCCAAATTCCTGATAGCTGTTCTGTGTCTTCTAGTTGTTGGTTTGGGACCCATAGGAAGTGGACACTTTATATCAGTGCACACTGTTTTATCCAGCTTTGAGAAAGTCCCACATGGCCTTTAAGCATGTGCTGCTGATGCTTTCGATGCTCTTCTCATGTATACTACAAATTCCAGTTGAATCAGCCTCAGAAAGCAATATATTATTTTGTTTTACAAGAAGAGGATCTTTGAATGTCTTGCATTTGTCTTCCTTGCCTACATTTTTGACTTTCAATCCAGAACAGAACCACATATGGAGGAAAAAATAATTCACCTGCAATCACTTAGCCTTTCAACCCCAAAGGTAATGGCTGAGTCCCATATCAGCTTTATTTGCCCCCACCATACTTTTTCTGTCTTAACACAACTGCAATCTAACCTGACCTCACAGATTTGCCTCAGCTACCTAGTTCTGAAGGAGCTGAGGTCTAATTGAAATGCTCCAGTTCCTATTATTGACAGCTTAGGTCTCCCCTTTGGAATGAGGTTTCTCACTGCAAAGTTTGAGAAGAACGTGGCACGATATTATAAATTGGCCATTACACTTCTAGGACTATTGGTCCTAGAAGTGTAAGGATTAGCAGAGCAGAATCAACATAAATTGTTGGTTGAAGGCGAGACCCAGAGGAAAGTGCTGACTTGGTGGCTCATTTGCTGGTGCTTTCCTCAGGACTCGCCTTGAACCACTGGCTGAGAGTTCCGTTGACTAGAATTGCATTGCTGAAGAACAGGCAGGCCTTTAGCTGTCGGCCTGGCATGTTTGTGTGGAGAATATTTGTGCTTTAGGTAAATATGTTATCCAGTAGATGCTCATAAGACTTGTGCAACCACGTTTTGCACTGCAGTTATAACAGTGATGAATTGGGAAGACAAAGTATAAAGTATTGTTCTTCAAATGTTCAGGAAAATTCAATGTCCCTGCAGTGAGCATCCCTGAAAGGAGGTATATGATGATGTTTAGAAAATGGAAAATAAATAGGTTTTGATTGCAGAAAATTGATTGTACGGGAAGCCCTTTAATCGGCCATTGGAAAAATTAGGGAAGGAAAGTCTGTAAATGAACTTTACCCTCTCTCTTTTACGCCTTGTCTTGTGGCTTTGTAAAGATCCTTGTTCATCAACTCTCCTGACTTTTCTTCCAGAGGAAATTTTTATGATGCTAATTGATTCAGCATAACTAAACAAACAAGAGTGGGAAAGGATCAGGAGCAGAGCAGGACTATGTAACTTCTGGATAGATGGCCCACTCTGCTTCTTCTCTCACACAGTGCCACTTTGTAGTATGGGCACAACTTTGTGGAAGTTGGCATGATACAGGGCTGGCTGTTCACACAATAGGCCTTTTTTTTTGTTGTTCACATGGCTGATAATCCTGACCTTCGTTAGGTGCATTTATATGAACTGAACAGCTACAGGTACCTGTAAATATGATTCACAGCAAATACCATAATCACAGAAGCAGGAAAAAGCACAGATGGAATCATACTCTATACTGCTGTTTGCCTCTGTGACAGCCCTACTTGCACATCATGTGTCTCCATGAAAGTGCATACTTGAGAAAGGCCTGGAATTCTCAAATGTTTTGTGAGCTAACTAGAGGCACTGATATTGGCTGGCGTGCAGACCTCCCTTTTGCAAGAGGTATTCTTATCTATTTCCCCTTTCCACTGAAGCCTTTGTGTCCTATTCCAAGCTATTTGTAAAGGTCCCATGACCCCTCAGAAAGAACTTTTCAGGGGCTGTGGTGTATGGGCAAGCCTCATTCTGAGTTGGGCTCTATGTGTGGATTATTAGCTGAAATTTATTGTCTTTGGGATTCACAGTGCCCTAGTGTGGTGAAGTGATCTTGAATTGTCCAATGTTATTTGAAGCCAAGAGGGGAAGAGCCAGACTTGGCTGAGAACTGAGGAGATGTTTGTAGTTCTTCTGTAGTGTCCTTGGCTGGGGGATGCATTCCAGCATGTTAGGTTCTTTCCTTTCCTGGCTTGGAACCAAGAAACTAACAGGCTGAAAACATGGCTGCGAGCCTTCACTCTGTGGTTTTAGCTATTCCTCTTCCTCTTCCATTTGTAAGTCCTGGTAAGAGCTGACTCCTGCTTCATACAGTAAATGATGGCTAAGTTCACTTGGTTCTCTTGCCAAGTTTGCATCCAGAAAGTCGTTCAGGGCTGCAATTAAATGGCAGCTCCAGAGGAGGTTCGTTTTGATATTTAATGATTAACTCTTTTCATGCTGTGAGAGGAGTTCTGGGTCCTGGTGGAGTTAACTTTGCATGAGGTCATCTTCATTTTGTTTCGTGGCTCTACTGAAAAAAATGTTTAAGTAAGTGTTCTTTTTGAAGAAACCTACCTCCCAAACGGGGCCCAGAATTCACACAGATCATCGCAAGTAGGAAAGAAAACGTCTCTGCCATCCCTCACTCCTGGCCTAGGCAGGAACTGTAGACCCAAAATCGAACACCTGGCTAGAGGATCATGTCTAATCTGGACTCAGACCACCACACACTATTGTAGGGAACCATGACAAAGCAACGGGGCTCCTAAACAAGTTTGCAAAGAGCACTGGGATTTGAAATGCTGGAAAACAGGGATAGTTTCTTGGGCAGGCCAACAGAATAAATTTATACAGTTGGATTGTTTTCAAGCACACATGTAATATCTAATATTTACTATTTTTATTTGTTATTCAATTTCTATAACCACCCCTGTTGGCACAGCCATCTTGAGGTGGTTTACAACAGTTCATTAAAACAATGCATGTCAATAGTAACAGTAGAACAATGAAAACATTTAAGAAGTTTAAATCCTTAAAGAATGATTCTGAGCACTGTAGCTGCCACATGTGACAATCAGTCCAGGATGGGAGAAAAGTACAGAGGAGAGCCCGATTAATGAGGTTTGGTAGATTCATTAGCCCCAACCAAACGTCTGGCAGAAGAGCTTTATTTTTCTGAGCTTGGAAAGAGGCGGGGAGTTAGCTGAGGTCACATACAAGCTTTCCATTTTGGGGTGGGGGCTGAATGGTGAAGGAATTCCTGACAAACTTCAGCTGGGGCAGAGGTGTGCTGGGAGAAGTTCCTGAGCTTTCAGAATCTTTGAAAATAGGGAAAGGGAGGAAGGAGGTCTGTTAAAAGGTGGATTTGACAAGGGCTTTTTGTCCTGAGTTTGATAATATTGGAAAGTAGTATTTCCCCCGTCTTCCTCACAGAACTGTGGTGCATTCCTGTGATTATGATGTTAGCCATTCAGACGTGTCTGATTCTTGGTGATCCTGTGGCACAGCTGTCGCCATGTCTTTTGATCTTGCAATGCTTCTTTTAGTTGTATGATGCTGTTGCCAATGTTCTTTTTAATTGTGTCTAAGCAGTGTGGTCTTTTGTCAGCCTGGTTTCCTTTTACCACTGATCAATCCTAACAATCATGTCACAAACAAGGAAAAACTCCAGTGAGTTGGACCACATGATATGGCCAAAGTAAGTGAGCCAGAGTTTTGTGGTTTTGTCTTCCAGTGATATATCAGGCTTTATGTTCTCTAGTTTTTCCTTGCTTGTGACTTTGGCTGTCTATGGAATCTACAGAAACCTTCTGAAGCACCAGAGTTCAAATCAATCAATTCTCCTCTTGTCTGATTTTTTCAATGTCCAACTTTCACAGCCATAAGTGGCTACTGGAAATGTGATAGATCAGACTAATCTACATTTGGTAGTCTGGCTTATGTCCTTGCTTTTCCATGTTTGGTTCAAGCTTGTCATTGCTGTTCCTATCCATTCCCCCTACCCCTTTCCCTCACCTGCTTGCTGGGAAGGTTTGGCAAGATCACAGCAGATCTTGGATGGTTGTTATGTGGACAGGAAAATTTGAATTTTACTGTTTTGCCCAAATGGTAGCCATTTTCTTTAAAAAAGAAAAGAAAAGGAAAGCTGAGAATTCATTATAGCAACGGTCGATGATTCAACAACAACAAAACAAAAACTGAAAAAGCCATGTAGCCAAAGAAAATGATGTTACAATGTGAGAGTGGTGGGATATAAATGCAAAAATAAAATAACTATGGGGAAACCTGCCAGGTAGGTCATGAGCTTTATCAGCACTGAGATATGGGGAACCATAGAAAACTGTCCCATTGCAGAAAACATGTTGGTTATCTCACCAGCCTATCCAGCATGTGAAAGCAGTAAACTTCATTAATTAGAGGCTGATGTCACAAGGACTTCTGTTGGGGAGGGATGTGGCAAGACAACAGGGCATTGTTCCTAAGAGTACCTCTAATGAACTGAAATACCTTGAGCTAAAAGCCTTAGTTTCTTTCAGGGCTTCCATTGTGCTGGGATTATCACTTTGAGTTTACCTCACTGCCAGATAATGCTTTTGTGGGCAGTCAAAGTGTTCTTGTGGCTGTGATACAATTGATCTGAACATTTCTTCTACCAGCACCAGTTGCAGAATATGAAAATGAAGGTTCTTTCTCATGGTTTCATTTATGCATGTTGCATGTACTGAATTTGTCTTTTCCTGATGAATTTACAGTTGGGTACTAAAGAGATAGGAAAGAATGATAGAGGAGATGCTGCTTGAATTGAGAGTAGGAAGGCAAGTGGACAGGCTCAGAATTTAGATGCTTGGCTGTTCTTTCTTCAGATAGTTGACACACTGTCTGCTCTGAACCTCGTTCCCTGGATTGAAGTAAAGGAAATCTAATGTTTGATCCAGCCTCTGCAAATACATATAACTTTGCTCCTAGTACACTGCAGGCCTAGGTTTGACCCATCACAAATCTAAACACAGATCATGGAGGTTGGTCTTTTTACTTTGTGAGAAACCATATTACATTTTTACCTCTGAACCAAATTTGTGATTTGGTGTTTTGCCTCCAAATCAGGATTCAATCGTGGTTACAGTCTTGGTTTTGATATTACAAATTTTATTTGATGCAAAAACTAATGGATTAAAGCTGTTGGCAGTGGAGGGGCAGGTACACCTGAGCTCAAGGATTTCCAAGAACAACAAACCATGGTTTGCTGTTGCGTGTGAAGCAGAGCAGAGTAACTGCTTCCCTTAAAGATGTCAGGCAATCCAGAAATGAATAGCCTTAAGGGACAGCTTAAGTACTATCCACTTAATAAAGCTAAATAAATGAACATTGTCTTTCCTGTCCATTCCTTTGTTGACTTCATAAATGGGCTTAAAGTAAGGAAACGAACAAAGGAGATATCCATGTTTTCTTCTGTCTATGTGAACTCAGTGCCTGTTCATGTTGAAATCTGCAACATGTTAAGTGATAGCTCCATTTCATTTCACTTAAAAAAAAAAGCTTCATGCATCATATTTCCGAATCTCAGGGAAGGGATTGCTCACTTAGCTTGCTCAGTAGCCATGTTACAATAAATAAATAACTCTTTATTTCATGAGTACAATTTGAATAGGGAAAAGAAGAGAAAAAATGAGGACTTTTTACCCATAACTCACTAGTCAAAAGCCAGATCTCCATAAAAGGCTGAAGGAAACAGTTTACAAAGACAGAGAATTGGCATTCTACAGTTAGGTGCTATCATAATGCCATGGCTTAGAAGTGCTAATTGCCTCAAATAGAAAAAAAAATGAGGCTATACTTTCACTAACATGAAAAAACAGAGTGGGAAGCAGAGCCATGGCAGTCAGAAAGCAGAAACACACAGAGGCACAGGAATAGTATTTATTTATTGACAATATTTATACCTTCATTTCCGCTCAGTCAGGCCCACCTAGGTGACTAGACATTAAAACACATAATAGAAGAAAAGCTGTTTTTTTATACCCCGCTTTTCATAACCCAAAGGAGTCCCAACATCTGTCCCTTCCTCTTCCCCAAACAGACACCTTGTGAGATAGGTGGGGCTGAGAGAGCTCTAACAGAAGTGTTCTGTGAAAATAGATCTAAGAGAACTGTGATGAGCCCAAAGTCACTCAGCTGGCTGCATGTGGAGGAGTGGGTAATCAAACCTGGTTCTGTAGATTAGAACCTAAAATCAATTAAAATACAGAGGACAGTAAATAAGAATGCAAGTCAGAAAGGAAGAACATTGAAGGAATGTTAGATGAAGCGCAAAAAGTTTTCATATCTGTGGTGGAAGACAAATTTTCTTGGTCAAAGAGTTTTGACACCTCAACCAAGAAGGCCCTCTCCCTGGTTACCATGCGTCTAGCCTCAGAAAACCGAGGCACCCAAAGCACCCTTAGGCAATGACTATAGCAGTCAGAGTCCTGTGAAAAAGCAAAATAGTCATGTGAAATGGACAGATCTGAATTTGTTCACGGAGCAGAGGTCTCCACGTAAGATGGTCTTGCTCCCTCCTCACTACTTGCTCAACAGGACATGAGCAGAACCAATTGGTACTCAAGCAAGCCAAAAGAAAGCTGATTAATCATTGTGTGAGTTTTAATTGGCCCCTTAAGTGAGCCAGCACGTGTGTTTGTAAAACATCAGCTTCGAACAGAACACCCCCTCCCCTTCATGCAAGTATATGCACGTATCACCTAAAAGCAAGTATGATATTGGAAAGTGCATTTTCCTGTGACACAGAAGATATAAAATTTCTTCTAAAATGGTGCTTGCCGTCTGTACTCCATATAAATAGTTGTATCAAAAATTAAAATATGTCACGAGCATTGTAACCTGCTTTGAGTTCTTTTTGGGTACAAAGGTTGCTAATAAATATTCCTTCCTTCGATTTTTGTGGTGCCTCTTCTGGGATCATCGGCCCGTGGTGGCTTACAGCAGTTTAAAATATACCAGTATCATCACACAGAATTCAAATATAATACATATCACAATTGACTAAGATATAAATTCTAGCAGCATGAGGACATCAAGATTTCGAGGAAGGACCCAAGATGGCATTTAAGTCCATATCCTGGTCTCAACCAGAGCTCCATTTTGCAGGTCCTGTGGAACTGAGCTAGTTCTCACAGGGCCTTGAGATCATCCGGGAGCGCATTCTGTCAGGTGGGGGCCAGGTCTGAAGAGGCCCTGGCCCTGGTTGAGGCCAGGTGGACTTCCCTCGGGCCAGGAATAACCAACCTGTTGGTATCTGAAGAGCATAGTTCTCTCTGGGGGGCATAGCCAGACAGGTGATTCCTCAGTCATGCTGGACCCAGACAGCTGTTTTAAATAATAAATAAATGTTTTAAAATGCATTCAGTGTTTAACTGGTGGTCTCTTTCTTTAGTTAATAAAAATGTTTTTAATTGATTAAACCATTACTTGGATAAACTTCATAGCCCTAAAATAAACATTTCCCAGTAATCACATTTGAATGCCAATATACATGCAAATTTTTATATCTACATCACATCTCACTTTCCAAATATTAACTTATTCAGAATTTCAACATTCATTGTACCCTTGGAAAGTTGAGTGAGGCAGTTCTTAATAAAGGGCAGTGCACACACATTATGGTGGTTGTGTGGGAACTGCTTGAAGTCACTCTCTGCAGCATGTACTAATATATAACAACTCATAAAATGCAACCATGCCATAAAAAGGTTGCACCATTGTGTTTTTATTTCTTATAATGAACTGTTTTTTTTGTACCCTGATTTTTATTACCTGAAGTAGTCTCAAAGCGTCTTACAATTGCCCACACTTCCCCTCCCCACAACAGATGCCCTATGAGATAGGTGGGGCTAAGAAAGCTCTGAGAGAACTGTGACTGGCCCAAGATCACCCAAGCTGGCTGCATGTAGAGGAGGTTTGGGGAATTGAACCTGGTTATCCAGATTAGAGAAGTCCACCAGTCTTCACCACTACACCACGCTGGCTCTTATGATGTGGGATCAAAGCTCAGTTTTAGAACGCACACTTTGAATGGTGTAGACCAGGGGTAGTCAAACTGCGGCCCTCCAGATGTCCATGGACTACAATTCCCAGGAGCCCCTGCCAGCATTCGCCAGCGAATGCTGGCAGGGGCTCCTGGGAATTGTAGTCCATGGACATCTGGAGAGCCGCAGTTTGACTACCCCTGGTGTAGACAGTTCCAGATTCAGTGCTTTGCTAAGTATTGTTAAAAGGATTTCCAGAAAATGAACTGGGAAAGACCTTTGCCAGTCAGAGTAGACTTCTGGATATGGAACTAGATGGAACAGTGCTCTGCTTCAGCATAAGGTACCTTCATATATATATAGCTTGCCCCACACAAATACAGGGACTCTCAGCATTCTGCCATAAATGGCTTCTCTTCTTCCTCTCAGGGGAGTGATCTATAGCCACTTTCCTATCAGGGCCAACATGTAGCAGTGGCCCAGAGAGAGATCGTATTCTGCCACTTCTATAGTTTGGAAATTCAGCTCTGTACATGCCAGCTATCCATATCCATAGTGAGAAAATAGGTACTGTACTTATTAAGTAGATACTGGCGAACATGATTTAGCTAGTTGTAAGGTTGGACCTGCTGTGAGCCATGACCATTTCCCTTCATTATTGGCAGGAGAGAGAAGGCTCTTGTTAAACTGAGAGTTGCATGTCTGCTTCGATAGACAATATTGGATGTAAGTGACCTTGCGCTTCACAGATGTACAGTTGTCAAGAAGGAATTATCTGCCTTACGTGATGTGGGTGACCATGATGGGCCAGTATGAGAATTTTCGATCGTAGCCGGTAACGCTTTCCCTGTGAAAAATGCCTGAGATCTCTTTGCTTACCCTCAAATAGTCCGACTGGATATGGCCTGTTATTGGTGTGGCACCTGCCTGTGCATCCCTAACGAGTCATTTTGCTGCTAACAAGCTAATTGCTGGCATAATTATTTATTGAGGTGGTGTCGGTGTAGCATGGCGGGCGGGCGGCAAGCACTCTTCCGCAGCCCGGGAATGCAGCTGTATTTGTCGCTTCCCAGAGAGTTTGTTGAGACAAAGCAGAGAAGAGTAAACACCATAAACATTTATGCTCTTGCATATTCAGCAGCAGATGAGGTTGAGGAAGCTGCAAATTGGAATGTGGAGAGCAGGCACAGAACAAAGATTGCATTGGCTGAGAGGTGCTGCCAGGGCTTAAATACCTTCATTGGTTACGCTCCAGTCAGCCCCCAGAGTGGAACTTTCTATTAACCCCTTTGGTGCCACTGCAGTCAGCATTCTAGGAGCAAAAGGTATGGAAAGATATAATCCACAGGTTCTTCAGGACAGGGTCATCTGGATAAGGTTAAAGGTGGGTGGGATGAAAATGGCCCAAGGGAAGCATGCCTGGCCTCTACCTGCACCAGGGCTTTCTCAATCCTGGCCCTGACCAGGAATGAGCTCTCGGAAGAGCTGAGGGCCCTGATGGAGCTGTCTGTTCTGCAGGGCCTGTCAAATGGAGCTCTTCTACCACGTCTTTGGTTGAGGCTGCGGTCAGGAACAATTGGGGCCCCCCTCCGGAGAACACTTTAATATTAAGTGAACCCCACCCTGTGGTGATTGGCTGAGGATGGGGTAGGGTAAATAGGGATTATGCCACCTTCTTAGGTCTGTTTTTAAGCGGGAATTGACTGGTTTTATTTGGGAATTTATCTGCTTTTATGTAACCTGCCACGAGTCTATGGAAAGTGAAAGGATAAAAATCCAATAAACAAACAAACCTGTAATCATCATCATCATCATCATCATCATCATCATCATATAAATAAAAGCGCTAAGAGGTCCTGGGAGGAGTTTGGTGTAAATGTTTACAGGCCAATCAGGTCGCCTGTATGACTCCTGCCTGTGTCCTCCTCCAGCCTGATTGGCCATCGGCCAAGTGGCTGCCCAATCAGGTAACAGGTCCCACCACTGACCATCTCCTCACACTTTTTCCACTTGGTCGGAGTCTCTGGCCACTCAGAAGTCTGCCGCCAGGTTAGTGAGCTGCCAGGGCTGGCTGTGGGCACTGTGGGCTGGAAGTCCTTGGGCTACTGGCTGAGGGGGTCCAGGTGACCAGAGCTGCTCAGGGCCACGTGAGGAGAGCCACCTCCCCACCCAAATGGCCCCCTGCTGCCTCCGGAGGGCTCACCAGCCCTTTTGTGGCCAGTGGCGGGAGGAGCTGGGTCCTTGTCGCTGCTTCCCACCCATCCCCGCCCTGCAAGAACCCTGCCAAGCCCTCTGATACAACGGGCTTTCCTGCTAGTAAATAAATAAATAAAACTGGGGGGGGGGTTACATTCAAGACTGTACTGTCTGAATTTCTGGTCTTAACTAGATGTCTGAATCACATAGCACACGTTGGTTCACTATAATCCTCCTGGAGTTAATAAAAATGTTTTCAATGTGAGTCAGATGTAATCTTAAGACTAGATAGAACACTTTTTACAATTGTTTGTATATTCTTGGAAAACAGAGGTAGATGACATGCTGCTCTGGGTTTTAAACATTTTAAAAATTTAATGGGAGAACTGCAACATTATTTATTAATTATTAATATACATAAAGAAGCAACTGGGCAGGTGATGTTCCGCCCTCCCCCCATGGGAGAGAGGTGGCATTCCTGTCATCAAGTAAAGCGGTCCCCTTCTGTCGATTCAGTATTTCATAGGCATAATTATTTGCTGCTTCCTCATCAGAATCCTCTGTTAAAAATGAGCTGTGGGATTCAAGAACAGCTGAGCAAGCAAAAGGAATCACAGCTGTGAATTGGTTTGCTTGGGCCTGAGCTGGCTCTGTCTGCTTCATGCTCATTTGCTTGCTTCTCTTGTCACCCTTTTTTGCCCAAGTGAGGAGAGTCAGAGGTGGGCTGTTATGGCCTGCAAAGGTGCAAGTTTGTGAATGGCTGCTGCAAATCTGCGAGGCCCTGCTGAGGTTCTTTGACTGCCAACTTGAGAGGAATTGTTCCCTGTTACGCACTACAAAAGCCCCGAGGAAAGCAGACTGGCATGTGGGCCCGGAAAGACTGCAAAGAGCTGGACTGTCAAAAGGCATCCTGACTGGATGCAAATAAAGACAAATAGTGCGTCTTCACAAAGTGTTCATTCCTGCCTCAGGACTGTTTTTATTACCCTAAATTTCTGTTTGCTTCTAATTCATTTCTAGAACTACAAATCTTCACATGCTCAAATATCATAGTGCCGCTATCAAATTAATAGTGGTTTAAATTCGTGGGATTTAAAGAAAAATAGTGTTTTTTTATTTATTTGGATATTGTGGAAGAATTTTTCTTTTTCATTAAGTGGCCATAGTTTATTTATTTTATTTTTAAGTATGAACTCCTTTAGGAAAATTCTACTGATTTAATTATATAGCTTTCACATTTTTAAACTTTCAGGGAATCCTGAACATCATCAGCCTTTGAGTTCCCCCAGCTCTTTTTGTCTGTCGCTTCCAATTCACATGTCCCAGCTTCACATGTAGCACAAAGGTTGAGAGGTGAAATCAGGAAAGCTAGTCTCTGTGGTGTCCTTATTGTTTGGGTCTCCTGTGCTCTTCTTGGCTTCATGCAGAGATGTACACAAGCAGTCACGCAAGCCTCAGTGATAGTCATCTATTTGGGTGCATATGTCAGACTTAAACTAACTGGAAAATTTATGTCAGAAATAGAATCCTGTTTCCTTTCCTTCTATCATCCTACTGCCTAAATGGTGCTTCTAGTATTGTTATAGCTGGTTTTGATATGAACAAATAGGAGTGAGAGCAGGCAATTTTACACTGTTTCCCCAGAATTTCTAACCTTGCTACCAGATTTCACTCTAAATTTAGAGAACTTATTCGAGAGCCAGCAGAACTGTTGTATGGAAACTCTATGGTTGCAATATCTGGACATAGAATTTTCACAGAGTTTCTAGCCATTCCTAGAGCTGCTGAATATCTGTCACTTCCTATATAAACTTCTGGTAGGTGCACGAGGCTGCTTTTTTAAAACTTAACCCCCCCCCCCGGCTGCCTTTTGGAAGGGGGCAACAGGATTTGGGTCAGGCTGAGGTGATCTCCCACCCTCCTGGGAGCTTGGCTGCCTAGGTCATTGGGACTTACTCTCATGAAAATGTTATGTAGGCTTGCAGCTATGAAAATCTGCAGGTCCCTCCATATAATGGTCTTGTGCAGGGCAGGCAATGGTCTGCATAATATGGACTTGACTGAAAATTGTTCCCCTAGCCTTATGCTGCCACAATGAGAAGAGTGAGCCATAGTATGAGATGAGAACAAACATTGTCAAAATGTTACTAGATGACATAACCACTAAGTTTGTGCGTGTAATTCCAAGGGCATCTGGCCTTGTCTCTTAGCAGTTCTGGCCTCTGAAATGGGCCAGCCAGTTGTCTGCTCTTGGGTATGCGATGAACATTCACAGCTGAAGCCTTCTTCGAACTGTAGCTCTTTCATTACCGTACTGTGTTAGAATTAACAGAGCCAGAGGTGTAGTGTGCAGTATATGTCTATTGCCCCATTAAAGACCTCATGGGTATCTGATCTGGCACATTGCTGGTCGTAGTGGTTTTAGTACTTCAGTTATTTCTCCAATCTCCCTCTTCTCCATTTTCTCTGCATCCCCCAGACCCTGAAATTCATGGCCCGAGACTGCTGGACCAGGGGTTGTCATGGCAACAGCACTCTTCCTGCTGAGGTGGAGATAGGAACAGATTTCATGGTTCAAGGAATTTCCCCCATTCCTGACCCTTCCCTCCCTCTTTACTTGTGATGATTTCTCCCTATCTTGCTGTCATCCTCTCTGAGCACCAAGCAGTAGGCCTGTCTCAGAAGGCAAAGGGAGCACACACACACTGCATCTTAGGCAATAGAAACGTCACCAGCATTCCTGTTTCCTCCGTGTACTTTGGAGGGAGGAAGTGAGTCTGAACTCCATTTGGTCATACAGAGCATTATCAAGGTATATTTGCAATGAAGAGCTTTTTGCTTAACAAGGACACGGGGGAAGAAAACCTCAGGCTTATGGATAAGAAAAAAGACTGAGAATGAAGGGACTGTAGGTCAGGAGTTCCCAACTTTTTAAAGTCCGTAGGCACCTTCTGACACAGGGTGGTGGGTGCGACCAGAAAATGGGCACCCCAGGGGGTGGAGCTAAGCACAATCTCTCAGGAAGTGAGGTCATACATATTTGCAATAGTAATTCTTCAACATTTCAGGCAGAAGCTCTGTTTAACAGGATGGCTATTAAAATGAACTTATTGTTTAATAATATGTCCCTGTATACATGATACCTTAAATTCCACAGTGCAAATCCTTGTGCTGTGCTGACAGCTGCTGCCAAAGAAATTCTATAAATATGCAAAGCCAATTGAATGTTCAGTGGCCAATCAGAAATCCTACTAGGCAGAAGCCTGACCTGGCCTTGACTTCTTTTTAGATGGTGGATGCCAGGAAAGGTATTGGCAGGCATCCTGGTTTACAGGCACCTGGACTCAGTTTAGATCATTGATTCTTGAACTTCCAAATAGGTTGTAACTCCCTCACAAGTGGGCTGAAAGGACAGAAAGGAAAAGGAGGGTTGCTGTGTGAGATTAGGAGAGGATGATTTAGGAGGTTTAGTAGCAAATTGGGTTTGCCTCTGTCACAGTAAGGGCAGTATATAAATCGAATGAATGAATAAATAATATGTAAAATAGCCATGAAATATATCTTGTTGCTCAGTAGTGCTATGTATTTATGTGTACTTAAAAGTGTTCAGGGTTAAACAATGTGAGATTCCTGGACTTCATACTGGGAAGGGGGAAGAGTAGGGTTGTTACTGAACAGGTCCTGAAAAGTACAGTCAGTTTAAAAGTGGCCCCACTTCAAAAAGTTTGGAAATCACTGGTCTAGACCAGGGGTAGTCAAACTGCGGCCCTCCAAATGTCTATGGACTATAATTTCCATGAGCCCTTGCCAGCAGACACTGGCAGGGGCTCATGGGAATTGTAGTCCATGGACATCTGGAGGGCCGCATTTTGACTACCCCTGGTCTAGACCCTAATCACTTGCTGTTCTGGGTGGTTTTGGTTTTGTAATAAAAAAAAAATTAATAATTTTAAACTCTGGAGGCTTTTGCTGGTTAGACATCAAAGGGACCTCAACCAGTAGGACTGGCTACAGCTTGGAGAAAAAATGCCCTGTCCTTGGAACAGAAGTTTAATGAGCTGGTATTTACCAGGGAATATTGCTTACCTCAATGCAATTTCCACACATGTTAAGACTCTATATTAAAAGCACAGGGCATTTTTTCTCTCAAGTTACTGGCAAATCTACCAACCACTTGTTTGGAAAAGAATATGCAAATCTAAACTTAGAGTGCTGGAATCACTGTCCTAGAAACTGGACTGTGCTGTGCTCAAGACCAGCGGTCCGCAAGCTTACGCTCGCTGCGGACCGCTGCGACGTAGTGGAGGGAGAGGGCGGTCCAGGGGCCCGCACACGCACGGCAGCCCCAGCGCAAATGCGCCTGCGTGGACTGCCGCGCACGTGTGTTTGCACCCGGCAGGGGCGCAAACGCGCGTGCGCGGCAGTTCGCGCAGGCGCGTTTGCGCTGCCGCTATGCTGGCGCCCGCGACTCCCCCTCCCGGCCCCTCCGGGCCACGAGCAAATCGGCCGCTAAACCTAAAGAGGCCGATTAGCTTGCGGCTTGGCAAGCTTCTCTTCCCTCCCCTCCCGAAGCGAGAAGCTTGCCGGGCTGCGAGCGAATCGGCCGCTTTGGCCGATTTGCTCGCGGCCTGGCGAGCTTCTCGCTTTGGGGGGGAGGGAAGAAGGAGCCGCGGCTCGGCGCCAAGGCCTTCAGGGTTAAACAATGTGAGATGCCTGGACTCCTCCCAAAATGGCCAATGATGGGCCTGGATGAGCCTCGGATGGGTGTGTACACATCTATGATTCCCAACCATATTCTGCATGATTGCGCCACTTCTGGGGTTTCTCAAAGCCTGAAGAATGTTTCTTGGGTTTCTCAATGGTAAAAAAAATTAAGAAAGGCTGTCCTATTCTGACACTCTGGCTACTATACCACACTGAATCTGTATAGAAACATAATCACCAAAAGTGCACACCATCACAATGTCATCTTTAACCGCTCCTAGTGGAGCGGATAAAATAAAGCCGTAAGAGCCCCGAGGGCAGGCCCTGTCCGGGATGAGGAAGGGTGCTGATAGGCCCCTTCCTCCGGACTGACAATCGAATTGGGCCCTCTGATTGTCAGTTTGGCCTTGCCGCCTTCGACAGGGCAGGTCACTGCTTGCCCGCGAGACCAGGAGGGGCCAGCGGCCGCACCTGTACCGCTGCCTGTGGCGGCGCCCTTGCTGACCAATGGGACAACTTGCTGCCGGCCCACACAGCCGGGAGCGGCCCGCAACACCACCCACCACCACTACACCCGCCCGCATTGCCGCCGCGGCCACCCGCCTTGCCTGCACACACCATGCCTCGCCCCGCCCACGCAGCCAGGAGTGGCCAGCGGCGTCCCGCGCTTGCCAGATTAGAAGTCCTGTACTGGAGCGGCGGCGACGGGAACAGCACTCGAGCGCCACAGGAGCCCATAATGCTCAGCCGCCCGGCCAGCTGTTTCCAGTTCCTGCCTCGCCCTCACAAAGCAAGGTAGGCCGCAGGGCGGGAGGGGGCCGGATGACTCGCTGCCGCCTCACACGCCGCCCGCCACCCACCGCCCGCTAGTGCCCGCTGTATTTCGAGTACAGCGAGCTTAGTTGCTAGTAATGGAAATAACAGTTTTCCGTATACTGAAGTTTTAAAAAATCTGCACTGAAGGTGATACATACATTAGGATAAGCTTTCTCAACCAGAATTTCACAAAATCCTAGGGTTTCTTAAAGCCCCTGGAAGGGTTTCCCAAATGGGTGGGAGTCAATTTTTAATATATTTTTTACATTTGTTAAACATTTATCAAGTGATACGACCCAACCTATCCCTCCGAAAATGGCCAATGATGGGCATGGAGGGGATGGGAATGGGAGGGGCACTGGGTTGGCATGTATACAGCTATGTTTCCCAACCATATTCTGCATGATCATGCAACTTCTGGGGTTTCTCGAAACCTCAAGAATGCTTGAGGGGGTTTTCAGCCTCAAAAAGGTTGAGAACCTTACATTACATTACATTTTGAGAAAGGCTACATTAACAACTTTGTAAGGTAAGTTAAGGTGAGGGCATGTGACTGGCCTATGGAAGTGTCCATGAAACAAAGGAGACTTGAATCTGAGATTTCCAGATCCTAGTCCTTAATGTAGCCTTTCTCCAAAAGGTTGAGAAAGCATACATTAAGGACATCTGACAAATGCATGCATCTTTTTGTGATAAAATCCAGAGGGTTTTCTGATTGTCTTTTAGGCTGAGATTTTTTCTCTTGCTCCTGTAGTAATTCCACAAAAGAAGGCTCAGGAATTTGTTTCTTCATGGCCTCTCATCCTGGATCAACAAATCAAAGAGGCCAGTTAGTTTTAAGTGTTTCTGCTCCACTAGTTGTTCTGCCCCTCCCCTGGCAGGGCTCCAGCTCAAAAAAGAGAGTATTTATCTCCTGATCTTGACAGCTCATTTAAATTGTCCTCCTCCCAGTCCTCTGCTTCTCACTCCCCAGAGGTTCACAAATACGCTTATCTGGGGTCCAGGGTTCTTCTAGGTCCCGCTGTTACCCTAGCTATGAGATGAAGAAGTTTAAGATGCAACTTAATGAGGTTGTTCCACTTGGCTTAGAAAGGTCCATGAGCCAGGCGAAGGCAGCTGGGACCAGCAGGGTGTGACAAGCGACACTGACTGATGGGGGAAAGTGTCTGCCTGAGAAAAAACGGGGATGAGGGGGGTAGCTAGCAATGTTTGGGGGATATAAGAGGAATGTATCTGGAAAGATAAATGGCCTGAGTAAACATTATGAAACAGGGCAGGGGTCCAAATGGTCTTCCTCACTCTGGCAACTGAACACAGAAACACCTATCAGATTAGAAGAATCCTATCAGCAAGCATACAAAGGGGCCCTACAGGAGGCCAGTTCTGTTCCCTGTAGCCTTCTACAAACAGTGAGGAATGGGGTCATGACAAACAGGTAAAGGTGGGAACTAGAATCCTTAATATGCACTCTGGTTTAGCTTTTCTAATTGCTACTCAGGCACAGTCAACATTGTCCCTACTGGAGTTTTGTTTCCACTGTGAATAGCAGTCCCCTGTCTGTGCTAGTTAAAGGAGTTTCCAGGAGAAATTAAATTAGTCTTTTCCTGGAGAACCTCCCAGATGTATCAGTAGGCTGGTTTTAAACTGCCCTCTTTCTCTGTTTTGGCATTTGGAGCCAGCATGGAATTATTAACTCACCTTTCCCCCTGTGATGTGGAGTCTATACTGTCCTGATAAATGTCTTTCTTTAAATGTACACGAAATCTAGGGCATATGTTTACCACTTGTAACTAGCGTGACAAGCATCGATGGACAAGCCTTACTTGCTAAAAGCATCCTCTCTGAAAGGACTGAATACCAAGTGGGCTCTTTCTCTCCCCCCCCCTTCACTCCTTTAATGCCTCACAACTGTTTTGTGAATAGGACACACTTTATCCCCTGTTGAATTGTGTCTCTGTCTGGAACAGAGTGTATGAGCTGTTCAGCATCTGTATAGACACAAGGCCTAGCTGATTAGGACAGGATGTGGCAAATGTTCCATTTGAAATTGCAGAAAGCAGTGTATATGGACATATTATGTAGTGATCATGCGTGTGTGTGCCACTTGCGTGCCAGTTCCTGTTACAGTTGGTGAAACACAACATTCCCTACTTAGGAGTGACCTGGGGGAGATTTGGAAAGCACACAGGTGTGTGGAATTACATAGCGCCATTTCCCTTGGGCCCTGTAGCACAGATGCTAAGAGCTGTGCAAGGAATCCTTATACTATGATAAAAGCCAACAAAACAAAGTACGCAAGTGGTGCTGGTGTAAAGTATGCATACCTTCCTTCTAGTTGGCTCCAGAAAAACGGCAGGGAAATTATTTGGGATGCTGTAACCCCTTTTGCAGCACTATCCTTACTATATACAACATTTTAACGCAGGAGGGAAGGAGCCTGTCCTGATGGGGAAAGATGCTAGCTGGCTATTTACACTCCCCCTCCCCCCGCTAGGGTGCAAGGAGTTGTCTTCCTGTACCCTCATGGGGCAGTGTGGGGAGAAAGGAACCAGGAGGCTGCTCTCCCAATGGGGAAAGGCACTTTCCAGCCTTCTACCTTCCCTGCCCTGACAAACAGCAGGCAGAAGGATACCTAGCGCCCTTTGCATTCCAGCATCTGTAAACCGCCCGTGGCGCTGCGGGCGCCACGGACTAAATAAAACAGTAAGGGGTCCTGGAGCGGGATGAGTCCAGGATGAGGAAGGGTCCAGATTGGACCCTTCCTCATGACAGACAATCGGAGGGACCAATTGGCAGGCGCGAAGCGCCTGCCAATTGGTCCCTCCGATTCCCAGCCCCAGGAAGTTGCTCCCAGCCTGACGCGGCGAGAGGCGCAAAGCGCCTGTCGCCGTGTCAGGCCACCGCCTGCGCGACTGCCGGGGGCTCCCTGTCTGGCAGCCTGACGCCGCGAAGCGACTCTCGCCGCGTCCGCGTGGCCCGATCCGCGGGGGTGGCTTCCGGCGCGGCCAGACCCGCGGGCGTGGCTTCCGGGCGCGGCCCGACCCGCGGGCGTGGCTTCCGGGCGCGGCCCGACCCGCGGGCGTGGCTTCCGGGCGCGGCCCGACCCGCGGGCGTGGCTTCCGGGCGCGGCCCGACCCGCGGGGGTGACTTCCGGGCGCGGCCCGACCCGCGGGGGTGACTTCCGGGCGCGGCCCGACCCGCGGGCGTGGCTTTCGGGCGCGGCCCGACCCGCGGGCGTGGCTTCCGGGCGCGGCCTGACCCGCGGGCGTGGCTTCCGGGCGCGGCCCGACCCGCGGGCGCGGCTTTCGGGCGCGGCCCGACCCGCGGGCGCGGCTCGATGCGTGGGCGCGGCCCGCAAGCGCGGCCAGAAGCGTGGGCGTGGCCCGATGCCCTGCCGGTCCGCAGCCTAATAAAGGTTGGGGACCACTGCCTTAGCTGATGAGTCGCTGGAGGTTTCGTCTGCCTAGCCAATCAATTCGCTTACTCAAGCATCCCAGGGTAAGCAATTCTCTTAGTAAAGCATTCCCCTCCAGGAAAAGGCCGCGCATGCCCGGGTGAGTCCGCGCATGCCCGGGTCATTCTAGGGCCGGTGGAGCAGGCGGGCAGAGCAGGGCGGCTGGGGCCAGCGTCGGCGAAATGGGAAGGAAGGGGCCGGGCTGCGGAGGACCAGGAAAGGTGAGCGTGGTGGCGGCGAGGGTGGATCGGCATAGGAAAGGGGTGGTGGGGAAGGCCGGGGACAGGAGCTGGGAGTTATGTCGCGGCTGGTTGTTTGGACCTCGTGTCGGGGTGGGAAGGGGTCTGGGTAGTGTGGTGGAATGATCGGTCGGCGGCAGGGTGGGTAATTGTGTGGTTGGGGGGGGTGCTGGAAATGTCGGAAGCGTTAGCGGGACGGGAAGGGGTCTGGGGAGGGTGGGAGGGTGATCGGATGGTGTGGGCGCGGGTGAGTGTGTGCGCGAAGCGTGGGAAGTGGCGGCGGGGTGCGGGGAGGGTGGGGGGGTTAGCGGGCGGCGTGCAGGTGGGTGAGTGTGTGGACGGTTGTTTGAAGGGTGGAATTGGCGGGGATGCGGGAAGGGGGGCTGGTCGGCGGCTCCTTCGTCGTCGTCGGCGAGGTTCTTTCGGCGGGGGCGGGCTGACGTGGCGAGAGGCGTCAGGCCGCCAGGCAGGGAACCCCCCGCAGCCGCGCTTCGCTCCCTGGGTCGCTTCGCTCCCTTTGCTCCCTTTGCTCCCTTCGCTCCCTGGGTTGGCGGCCTGACGCGGCGAGAGGCGCTTTGCGCCTCTCGCTGCATCAGGCCGGGAGGAACTGTGAGCCGCGCTGTGCGCCTGCCGATTGGTCCCTCCGATTGTCTGTCGTGAGGAAGGGTCCAACCCGGACCCTTCCTCATCACGGACACATCCCGCCTCGGCAGGCCTTATCGAATTATTTAGTCCGTGGCGCCTGTGGCGCCACGGGCGGTTTAAAGATATATAAGGAGCTGAGTTTAGGTGTCTGGCAGCTTTCTTTAGGGGAGGAAAAGATAGAGGGGGGCGTGTATATCTCTGTAATTCAAACAAACTCCAACTAGCCACTGCTAGGTTCTTCCATAGTCATTGTGTTCTGAGGGAACACAATGACTATTCTGAGGGAATGATTTTCTGAGGGAAATCAGATGTTCTGAGGGAATGATTTTCCTTCTTCCTTCCATTATTCTTTCTTACTTGCTCCATGGCTATTGGATTGTGAGCCATTGTAGCAAGAACTGACCTGTTTCATTGTCTACAGATTGCGGAAGAACTTTAAGCATTTATTAAAGAATAATCTGTAGAAATATATGGAGCGGTTTTGCTTAAAGTGTCAGCCCAGTTGCCCTAGCCAAAGCAGTTCAGCGTCTTCTGTGTTTTGATTCAAATGAGTAGCTGCGTTGGTCTGAAGTAGCACAATAAAATCAGAGTCCAGTAGCACCTTTAAGACCAACAAAGATTTATTCAAGGCGTGAGCTTTCGAGCGCAAGCACCCTTCATCAGACTATGATCTTCTTACATAACAGGGAATATGTACAGAATTGATTTTTGCTATATATTCCCTGTCGTGTAAGAAGATCATAGTCTGACAAAGATCGCTAGCACTTGAAAGCTCACGCCTTGAATAAATCTTTGTTGGTCTTAAAGGTGCTACTGGACTCTGATTTTTCTGTGTTTTGGGCCACCTGAAAAAAAGATTAATTAGATGAGAGCAGTGCTGGTCTTACCAACCAGATTTTAACTTTTCTTGTACCTGAGGGACTGCCTCCCTGCCTATGCCCCTCAAAGAGCTCTATGCTCCGCCACCACCAACCAGCTAATGGTCTCTGGCCCTAAAGAAGCCTGTCTGGCTTCGACCAGGGCCAGAGCATTCTCTGCTCTGCCCCCACCTGCGGAATGAACTCCTGGAGGAGATCAGGGCCCTGATGGAGCTCGAACAGTTCTGCAGGGCCTGCAAAAAGGAGCTCCTCCACCAGGCATTTGGCCGAGATCAGACGTAATCAATCAGCGACCAAGGGCCCCTGCTCCCCTCCCTCCCAGAACTCCACCAGAGCGCTCTGGATCTGTTTTCACAATTGCATTGTTTACATTGTTTATATTGTTACCACTATCAGTTATTAGTATTATTGTTATGGCTATTCATATGTTATGGATTGTTTAATGTATTGTTCATACGTTCCATGTAAACCGCCCTGAGCCTCCAGGGAGGGCGGTGTATAAATATATAATAAATAAATAAATAAATTGTATTAGCCACCTTCCTCTCCCCGTATCCTGTTCCACTGCATGAATATTCTTCCTACTGATTACCCTATAAACTGCTGAAGAAAGCAGCAAAAGGACCAAGCAATCATTTTTTAAAAAGTACTTCTTCCTGAGTGCAGAATTTATTGCCACTTACCTTAATTCTTTCTTCTATTCTTTCAGTGGACAGTTCCTCAAAAGAGTGCTGACCCCACATACCTGCCAATTCTTTCACTTTCCCATAGAGCTGAACAACAGAAAGCAAGAGTAGTCCCTGGTGACCTGCACTGCTACAATTTATGCTGTATTCTCTCTCTGCCTCTTTTACCCCCATTCCAGGACTGCAGTATTACAGCCCTGGAAGATTCAACTACTCTTTATTTTCCCTTGTGCTCACTTATATTTTCCCTAGGTCAGCTAGCCTCATGGAGTAGTAGGAAAACAGCATAATTTTCAGGCATGTTGACCTTCCCTGCCAAACTCAAACTCTTGCATCTTCATCATAAAGATGCCTAAAATACAGGACCAGATCATGCATCATGCTAACTATTTAAGCGAATGTGGCGTTAGGTAAAATGGAAAGACAGTGGGTGCTATAACTGTCTAATGGCCCTCCTGAAAGAAGGGCAGGAATATGCTGGAAGGACATTGAACCAATTTCTGTCTTCTGTAGCATGTTTCCACAGTTAACAAAGAATTAAAAATAATCTTCACTTATCATAGGATATGGGCCTGTATTTGATCAGGTTTAATTAGTAGCAGTTACATAGTAATACATGGATTAGCTCATTTGTGCATTTTCCTCTGAGAAATGCATGATGCTGGACTGTTGATTTTTGCAGTAGAAACTTAAGATACAGGAATTCCGGAGGTACAAATTTCTTCAGTTTTAATTTTGTTCTTTTGCTTTCTTTGCAGTTAGCGACTATCTGCCTTTCCCACTCTTTTCAAAAGACTTTGGAAGGAGAAATTTGAGTAAATGATGGAAACTTGGAATGAATTTGTGTGAGACGTAATAATCATACGTTATGTATGTGCAATTTGGGGTACATTTAAAGCATTGAGTTGGAATGAGTGGGTGCCCATGGGCCATTTGGGAACCATTAGGTGGAATGAAAAGTTGTTAGGAGTGAGGTGGTCCTTTGGAAGTTTCCTGTATAGAATCATCTGCTCCAGAAACCAAAATGTCCTGTTTATATCATTTGTGATGAATTTGAAAATATTTAGACCTTATTTTCACTAGCGGTCCTTTATATAGTATGCTGAAATACTGTCAAACAGCTGATTTGTCTGTGTCTTTCCCCCATTACTTTCCTCTCCTACAGCCTCTACAAATCGATGACAATTTCTGCGGGCAGGATTTTAACCAACCATTGGGTGGGACAGTCACCATTGAAGGTGTGCCACTGTTTGTGGACAAGGAAGATGGCATGACATCAGTAGCCGCTTATGACTATCGTGGTCACACTGTTGTTTTCGCTGGGACGAGAAGCGGCAAGATCAAAAAGGTAGGTGGCTCTTTTGCTATGACAGTAGCTTTGCAGATTCTCTGGCCTTGATGGAGCAACATGCCTGTGTCTTAGAAGTTAAAGTCAGAGGTGAGAATGATGGGACGGAAAGGGCAGATTTCCTTTCACTGACCTCCTTAATGACTTTTGAAACTATTTCTGTATGGAAGAATTTGGCCCTGAATAACTCTTACATGTGTTTCTTGTATCCCTTCTACCTTAGTGTACTTTCAGTGGAAGCACTGGCCTTCACGTACTCTCCTAGGAGTGTGATAATATATAGTAGGGATTTTTTTTTTACATACCATGTATGCTTTTGCCAGTAGCAGATGGCTTTTCTTCATGTCTTGAGAACTATGCAGGAAATCTCCTGGGATAAACAGCAAATAGAAGATCCAACTAGTATGTTTTGGGAATCTGCTGAGGGCAGACTTGGTTCTTTTTAGTTACTTTAGCAGTTGTTCTGACCATCATTCATACCCTGTCTTGCCCTGACCATCATTCACGCTCTGTCCTCCTTTGTCGTGAAGTGGCCTCACTGTTTCCTTCCTTGTATCTGCAGCACTGCCGTACTCTATTGACTGTGTTATATTAAGCAGGCACATCTTGGGGGAGAAATCCCTGTGGACAATGACTCTGCTCTTTCAACATGAAGAACCAAATAACTCTATAACTGAACATGAACAAATGTCTGTCTTGAAAGCTACAGAATATGCTGGTGTGGATGATTTAAACCATCTGTGGATCCAAGTCTACAGGGTGTGTGGGGAGGGTGGGGGGAGAGGGAAGATCATCCCTTTTGAGCTACACAAAAGCTTCTTGTTGGTGATGATTAGCAAATATCTGTAAGCCTCTTCCTCAGTATCTCCACAGGGCATGGATTTCCTGTTATCATAGCATCATTCCTATAATTACAGCTGGATATTCTCTGTGTAAACACAGCCAGTATTAACTGCCTTTTCAACTGAGCAAAGTTGTATTGAGGACCGTGGAATGCGGCTGGAAGTACCCTGCCTGGTAGGAAGTTTCTCTTAAGCCAAGACATGCTGATTCTATGAGCCACAGAGTCATTTTTGCCTTTTATCTTCTTTTTTCGGAGCATTTTTTCCTTTTGTTTTCCTGTGCTAAGCTTCTAATATTCCAAAATTACAAATATTTGCTTATATACAAGCTAGTGTCCCTCCTTGCAAATATGGACAAAGAGGGGAAGGGACAGTACAGGGCGGCTTATTGTGGTAGCGTTAGCCTTAAACATATTAATTGCTTGGAAAAGGCATTTTTTAATACAAAGCAATAAAAAATAAGTATATAATGAGTATGTAATAAGTATGTAAGGATGTGATAAATTTTTCTGGGAGTTGATAAACCACTGAACGTGCCTTGACTACCTGATGTATTTGACAAGGATATGCATTGAGATATTCAGTAAAACTGAAGTAAATCAAAATTTTTATAAATATAATTGACCTTTCTATAAAGAGGTTTCAGTTCAACCAGATTACCTGCAACTATATCCAATTTCTCATACACTGAGGGTATTGAGTAATATAGTAACCAACTCCTCCCTTCCTCTCAGTGTTGTTATGTTGAAAACTGACCTAAAAATAATGACATTCAGTAAGAAGGAAGAGTTGGTTCTTATATGACACCTTTCTCTACCCAAAGAAGTCTCAAAGCCGCTTACAATTGCCTTCTCTTTCCTCTCCCCACAACAGACACCCTGTGAGGTGGGTGGGGCTGAGAGATCCCTGATATTACTGCTCGGTCAGAACAGCTTTATCAGTGCTTTGGGGAGCTCAAGGTCACCCAGCTGGCTGCATGTGGAGGAGCAGGGAATCAAACCTGGCTCTCCACATTAGGCATCTATACTCCTAACCACTACACCAAGCTGGCTCTTTTCTTCTATGCTTGGCTGAATGTTGTTTACTGAAGGCAGTGTGAGGTAAGAGAGGGGCTTAGGCCAACGGATAATACAACTGTTTTCCAATCATCTAACCTTCCCAGAACTTGCTCTGATTATTCTTTTCCAGAGTGTACTTCCACCAGCAACTTTGCTGGTTTACTAGATATGGGAAAGCTTTGATTCTATGTGTAGTCCCGCTTGAACATTTCTCTTCTTTGGTGCTGCTTGTTAGGTATAGAAAGACATATTCTCTTGCCATGCATAATCACAGGCCTATTGAGGGCAAAGAGGTTAACATACAGCGCTTGAACTTCTCCAAACTTCCTACTCTATGATTCTAGGATTCTAAATTTGTCTGTCTAGGCAGCTTCTCAGTAGTAAGTGTTCCACCACAGAATGATGTCATGTTTTGTTCCATGATGTAAAGAATTAAATACTATTAATAGTAGTTGTAATTTCACTAAAAAAACAATTAAGAACATAAGAAGAATCCTGTTGATTCTTCTCTGGTTCAGCATCCTGCTTCTTGCAGTGGTTGATCCCTTTAATCTGTGCATCCTTGCTATAGGACTTTAGAGGCTTTATTTCCCCCTTTTTGGTATTGCTGGCTTTTGTTTTGTCCATTTTCCTTGGTGATGTTTACAGTTCATGTGTTTTTTGTCATTTATACATTTCATGGTTTTTTTAACCAACATTTTACTCCATCTATATATAACTGGTTCAAAACTATCCATTTTAATCATCATAATTTTATCAGATTTCCTTACTATGGCAATCAAAAAAGACAGCTGCATTTTCATCCTGAGGGAAAATTCATGTCAGAAATTGGGAGTTTCAAACTGAAATAATGGGTTCATAAAATTTGGCAACAGACCTATGGAGCTGCAATTTTAATAGAACATCTGTATGTGTGTGTCTGTCCCTGCTGAAAAATGGCACTTGTGTGCGTTTTTACCCTCTAGCAAAACCTCTGCAATACTGGTACTGTGATGGCCCCACATACCCACTAAATGTGGTGCAGTACTTAATTGCATGGTATGTATTTTTAGGGTTGCCAGCTCTGGGTTGGGAAATACCTGGAGACTTTGGCGGTGGAGCTGGGAGTGAGGAGGATTTGAGACAGGGAGAGACCTCAGTGGAGTGTAATGTTATGGAGTCCACCCTCCAAAGCAGCTATTTCTCTAGGGGAACTGATCTCTTTAGTCTGGAGTTGAGCTATAATTCCAGGGGATCCCCAGGCCCCACCTGGAGACTGGCACTCCTATTTATATTTTATATCTTCTGTGTCCTACTCAGCCACTCTATCTGTTGCTCAGATTGCAAAATACCTTCCTCTGCCTATAAAATGAAAATCCTACCTGCCTGAAATTTGGCAGGAAGGATACCTTGGGTAAAGAGTACAGTCCCTGAAAGTGGCTTTGTTTTCTGTGCTATTGGGATGTCATAACAGCCATTGAACCCAGTGAAAAATAGATTAAAAAGTAATAAAAAGGAAATGAATTTAGCCACAATTAAGGGGGGAGGGAAACCCTGGAGTTTAAAAAATTGCTCATCTTGAACGTACATTTTATGACCTGTAGTTTAAAAACATGTGTTTGCTGTATTCATACAATATTTTTAGTTGTATGCTGTGCTTAAGAACATTGTCATGTGAAAGGTTGCCGCATTGGTCTGTGTTTTAGAAGGCCAGTTCATGACCGGACTGATCAGTTCACCGCTTTGTGAATGTGCGCCAGGAGACGTGGTCTCTGATGTTGTTGAGGCAATGCACTAATGTATGTTCATTATTGGGTCACTGTTCTGTGACTTTTAGGAAATGCTAGTGACATGATTCCCATTTTATGAATGCGGAAACAGACACAATAACTCGCACAAGGTCACATTCCTCCCTTAAATATAGCCAGAACAAGAACTTGCTGCTCGTGTCTTGTGTTTCTCGTTGGAATGGGTTGTCCTTTTATATCTCAGTGCACAGAGAGATGGAATGTTCCACACACTGAACTTGCGGTTTCTCCTTTCTTGGAGTCATCTGTGAGCAGTGTTTGCCTACTGTGAGAAAACTAGTATTTACTTATGTAGACATGAGAACAAACAAGATGCATGTTTCTAGTTCAGTTCCTCCAGAATGCAGTGTCTGGCCCTACTCCAAGCAATAGGGTCATTTTAGGAAATGTGGTTACGGTGGTGTAGACTCCATGCTAGTATTCACAATAATCCATTTGTCAATTAAGCTGTTAAATATTAAAAATAAAAAAGTAATTCTTAAAAAATCCATCTTTCAGAAGAGATAGATCAGTTTATAGGTGGGTATGTAGTGAGTTAATAATGTTTTGCCTGAACTGATACATTTTTGAGGAAGTTGGAAATACTTTGAGACAGGTATTGCTTCCTATAGCATGGACATTTATTTCTGTTGCCCTCTATATTTCTGGTTAGGCACATTTTGGGCTTTTTGAACACAATAGAAATGTGCAAACGTGTTTACCAATTTTCTCTGTCCCTGCTATAGTAACTTCTTTTGTTTGATAGATCTGAGGCAGCCATTCTCAACTTTCTCTCAAATGAGAAACCCCTAAAATATTCTTCAGGTGGCGCGATGGTGCAAAATATGGTAGGGAAGCATAGCTGTGTACATGCCCACTTGGGGCCCTTTCCCATTCCCACCCGTTTCAGGCCCATCGTTGGCCATTCTGGGAAGGGGGTGGGTGTGTTGACATGACCATATATTTATTATTATTTCATTGTATTTATTTAGATATCTATACCGCCCTTCCCTACGGCTCTGGTCATATCCCTCAATAAATGTTTATCACATTTTAAAAAATGTATTAAAATTCAGTGAACACCCACAAATTCAGGAAACCCTACCAGGGCCATCAAGAAATCACAGGTTGAGAAAGCCTGGTCTAAGGAAAGGTGCATGAACAACCATAATAGATGAAGGACTGTATTGGATCCAAACACAAACCAACAGAAAGTAGTCTCATAGTTTGTGGTCATCATTCAAAGATAGTCTTGGATCCTTCATATGAACTGCCAGACTGCAGTATTGATTATAACAGGTGTAACTGGGGGCCTCTGTGAGGTAAAATGATTTAAGAGTGACCATGAGGAGTCTCTGCTAGTGCCTAGACATACGCTGTCATTATCAATAACAGTTTGTTGGGCCTCGGCTGTTTCAGGAGTTATGGTTTTCATATATGCAGAGATAATTCATTGTAGGGAAATATGGTCTAAAGCAGTGGTCCCCAACCTTTTTATCACCGGGGACCACTCAACGCCGGGGACCACTCACTGGGGACCACTCAATGCCTTTTACTGAGGCCCGGTGGGGGGGGGTAGTTTACTCCTCTACTCTCAACCACTGCCCTAACGCTCTCTGATCGCTATGGTAATGTTTAAACATCCCTTCAAAATAAGATACAGACATGCCACAACAATGAAGTGTGTTGTAAAGGGCTGGGGGGGGGGGATGAAGTAAAGGGCCGGGGGGGGGGGAAGGCATCCTTCGGGGCCCACCTCCAATTAGTCAAAGGACCACATGTGGTCTGCGGCCCACAGGTTGGGGATCGCTAGTCTAAAGCATGAGACAAATATATTTTTTTCTAAAGATAACTTTTTCTCCCTCTCCCAAAATAATAGAATCTGAGGGTATCCCATGAAGCCAGTGGGCAGTAGGCTTAGAATGGACAGAAGGATATACTTCTTTATACAGTGAGTGATTAAAATGTGGAATTTTCTACCAGGGGATATAATGAAGGCCACAGCTTTTAAAAATGGATTAGACAGATTCATGGAGGAGAGGTCATGGTGACTGAAGGGAACCTCTCTATTCAGAGGCAGTCAGCCTTTGAATCCCAGTGCCAAGAGGCAACATCAGGGGAAGGCCTTGTCCTCTGCGTGGTGTTGTTGGGTCTCCGGAGGAACTGGTTAGCCACTGTCTGAAATAGGATGCTGGACTAGGTGGACCACTGGCCTGATCCAGCATGGATTGTCCTTATTTTCCACTGCAGATATCTAGAGTGGGATGTTGCTGTGGCTCAGAAAAAGCATACTGTGGAGAGCATCCCTCAAGCAGCTCCTGAACAGTCCCAAAAATAAAGCGGCTTTCTCAGTGGTTGGTCCACAGACTTTCTGTGTTGTCTGTGTGGGGAAATTGGACCTAGAGGACAGTTGGTTGGTCTTAGGGTTAGTTCCTCCCAGGAATCTAAACTCTCAATGTCTTTGGTCTTTCATCCTCCTGGGAGACTTTTCATTCCCTTTCTGACATTAACATCTCCTCTTGAGTCTTGGCATTTCCTCCCTTTTTTCTCTGACTAAAGATGGCTCTGGAATGGTTGGTGCCTTTTAGCCCAAACAGACCGTGAGAGGGTGTTAGGAATTTAGCCGCACAGATGCCAGGAGAAGATATCGGAAGACATCCACATCCCTTTCTGATCGATGTGTGGTCTGAAGTGACTAGTGTCTCATTTCTACCAGCCTCTCTTCCTCGTATTCCAAATTGCAGGTTTTGAATAGTTCTCTGCTGGTACGGTCGTGTGTGAGTGTGTAGAGGAAGTGTGGGAGGAGGATTGATGAAACCATTGAGACGGTGTGCTACGCATCCAGTTATTTATCCCTAGTGATTGCTGATGATTGCTTTTTGTCTGGCAAATTTTCCCCTGAGGTGGCAGTTTGTTCCTGTTCTCATATACTTTCCATGTTCTGCCTCTTCACGTAAATTCTCCCCTTGTGATCGCTCCCCCCCCCCCCCCATTTGATAATCTTCCTGGCAGGGCCGAGGAAGCAAATGTCCAGCAAAAGATGCAGCAGCTCCGGATTTCTTTTTTTTTTTTTGCCAAGTAGAGAGAGAATACAGATAATTATACCTGCTGTTAAGCACCTCATATTCTCCTGGCACAATGCAGTAGTTTATGTAGAGGGAAATAGGCCTGCATTCTGATAACTTCCCAATTGTATCAGTAGTGAACGGCCATATGCAAGATCTCTACGGCTGCCAACTCTGCTTTCAGTGTAAAACTTGAGTTCTAGTTCATTTTGCATAATTATCAAAATCTCCCTGACTTAAAGAATATGCAGGAGCTTGTATTTGATCAGATGCAGGGAACAAAGGGATCTGACCAGAGTGTTGGTGGAAAGTAATGAGATTTAGCTGCCTTTGCTGTTGCAGCAGAGCTGGACAGGAACTTAACATTGTTGGAGTGTGTGTGTGTGTGTGTGACTGCATAGTGGTTGTTGTCTCCTGCTTTAACCTTGAAGACCTAGCATGGGGAGTCTGCGTGGTGCCATTGAGAGCACCTGCTTCCTTTAGCAAGGGCTGTCTGGCTGGGCTTGGATGATGGAGGAAATGCTGTCTCAGCAGTTACCTGATCCTCCTAGGGAGCCTGGTGCAATCAGACCCTGCCCCTGGCTGTCTCTGCAGCTACAGCAGGAAGACAATTCTTCCAACTGGCCTCATTCCTCCCCAAGGTGTAGAGTGATGGTGGGGGAATCTGTTGCTACAAAGATGTATGAATTGAGAATGTCCTATCTGCGGAATTCATTGATGGAGGAGACAGCTGTAATTTCTGCTAGTTGGAGCTTTTAGAGGGGATAAGACTCCAGGATTTCCTGGGGGAAATTTGAGAGCTGGGGGGAAATTGAGAGGTGCAGGAAGGACTCGGGACTGGAATTCTGATTTTCTTGGGCTTTGTGGTCCTTGGTTGCTTTTGTAAATCCAGCCACCACCTCCACCACCCTTGCTAATAAGAGAAGAAGAAGAGAAGAGCTGATTTTTTAATACTCTGTTTTCAGTACCTGAAGGAGTCTCAAAGCTGGTTACAAAAGCCTTTCCTTTCCTCTCTCCACAACAGAGAGAGCTCTGACAGGACTGCTTTGTGAAAACAGCTTTAACAGGACTGTGACTAGCCCAAGGTCACCTTGCTGGCTGCAGAATGAAGAGCAGAGAATCAAGCCCAGCTCTCCAGATTAGAGGCTGCCGTTCTTAACAGTACACCAAGTATTCCTACATTTAATGCACAAACATAGGCTTAATTTAAATGAATTGCCATAGACGTTTTTTGTGAGGCACAGATAGCAGCTCCTGCTGGGAGAAATGTGGAAGAGGGGCAGAAAAGTGGCCACCCATGCAGCTTGCATGGAGCCCATTTGCACTGTTCTGCATCCTGGCATGGGTCTTAGTCCCTGCACTTTCTAAGCAATAAAACTTGTGTTAGCATTTCCCTTTGTCACCTTGGCCAAAGGCTGTGCCTGGCTGTACAGCCGGAAAATATGCTTCCCTTCTCAGGTTTCCGTCCTTCCATAACAAGAGGTGGCACAGTTGCAGTTCTTGAAAAGGAATGTCGGGCTAAAGGAGTGGCTGGGCTAAAAGCATTTTGCCTCTGTGTGCTCAGCAAACAGTCCGGCCAGGTTTTGCCTTGAGAGCTGCCACCTAATGGCATGCTGACCCGCTGTTCTGCAAGATCTCAATGGAAGTTTAGAAGGCTGTGGGATCCTGAGCCATTAGAGAACTGTCTGGTTTCAATATTGCACTTTTTATTTCCCCCAGAAATTGGCCAGTGGAGATGTGTGATGTAGGCTCTCGCTTTCGAAAGGGAACTGTGAAGAATGAGAGTAATGGGTAGAAGAACCCCCAGGTGGATTCTTTGTCATGGTTATACATTTCTTAAAAGGCAGGTTGTGATTTGGCAAATACTCTTAGTGAACATGCTCAGGCACCTGCTTGCATCACGGTGGCATGTTGTGATCATGGGCACTGAATGTACATGACAGGCAAACAGTTCAAGTGGGGAATCGCCACATCGGCATTTGTGCAGCAATGCATTCACTTCTCCCCCACTTGCATGCTGCCACCAGTGGTTTAAAGAAGGAATGATAAAGATGGCCTTTGAAATAAATAATTTTACGAGAGGAAAGCCTTTCACACTTACTTTTGCCGGTTAATTCTGAGGGTGACTGCTTGCATGCTAACAGCCGCCCTGGGGAAAGAGACTGTTTCCCCCCCTGCACACTGGCAAAAGTGGCAGAACTAAAGTTACCCACCAAAGCTGCCCTGCTTAACTTTTGAGTCAGGTGGAGAGCAGTAAGGGTAGAAGGAGTGGATTCAAGGTTCGAATCAAGTGCAAGGCATGGCCATCAAATACAGGACATGTGCCTGTTGATCAGATTCACCTCTAAGGTTCTCAGCATGCCTCATTCCTCTGGCAGTAGGACTAATTGCCTTGGCTTCAGGTAACCAGTGACGTTAATGATCATAGATCTATGATCATAGATCATGGAAAGAATCTCCAGGGCACCAGCTGTTCTCTCCTGAGCCCGGACCCCTCTCAGAATGGGACTTCCAACCCACTGGCTGGCTACTTATAAATCTTCCATTCTAGTTATGTCACAAGGAAAATGAGTTTGGAAGGATATTTGTAGTGAGGAAAACCGGAAAGGCTGTGGCTTAGCTTAGAAGCTCTGTTAAGCTCAGACCCAAAACCTGCTTTTGACTATAGAGATGTGATGCCATGACAAAGAAGGAGGTC
Organism: Paroedura picta; assembly: GCF_049243985.1. Lineage (NCBI taxonomy): Eukaryota > Metazoa > Chordata > Lepidosauria > Squamata > Gekkonidae > Paroedura > Paroedura picta. The sequence goes on along the minus strand of NC_135371.1, from coordinate 40,832,530 downwards.
TCTTCCCCTCCCCATTAAGAAACCACACCTTTCCAACCAAAGAGGCTTTTCAGAAGGCCAGGCTACACCATGGTTTTTATGTCTCCCAGAAACAGACATAGAGGGCAAGCGGCTTTGGTTGCAAAACCACGAGTGCATCCGTGCCTGGAGAAATCCTACTCCTTGTGTTGTTTGATGAAGGACAATTTTGCATCACTGCAAACGGAAGGGAAAGAAAGGCAAGCCCTCTCTAGAAGACAGGTTGAAAGAAAATTCTGAACGCATGACCATGGCCCCCCTTTTCAGAGTCTGAGCCCTTGGTGGACAGCAGGCTCTTCTCTCCATACTCGACTCCCCCCCCCCCGTCCTTGTCCAGCGTGCCAGATGCAAACAGAGATCCCCATTGTCCCAGGGATGGTCAGTGTGGGCTCAGCTTTGTTTGCAGTGCTTCCCTAGACATGCCTCGAACAGTTGCTTCTCAGAGGATGGGCTGCTAGCCAGCACCTGTTGCAGCTGGTGCCTCGCCCTGACCTGCCCTTCCTCATCCTGTTTCTTCTGTCATCCCCCTTCCCCTCCCTCCCTCCCTCCCTCCCTATTTCCCTTGTGCCTCTTCCCATCTCAACACTGGGAGGTTGTCAACATTGTCTGGATCTCTCTTCTTAATCACTTGTCAATTTGGAAGCCTAAAATCTGGGAGGAAAACTGGGGGTGGTTGGGGGAGGACAAAGGGCTGAACCTGGAGAATGATCTCATGATGTCCTCTGTTTGGCTCCCTGTCAATACGGAACGTTTTGAAACATACACACTCCTGTGTGTATTTCTAGCAAACTCGAAACTGTCGTGACATATCTTGAGTCTCTTAACATCTCTACTTCTTTTAACGCTGGTTTAATCATCCACATTTTTAGACAAGTGGCACTTAAAACATCAAGGCACCAACAGACTGGAAATTTCCACCAGCAAATAAAAGAATTTCATCCACTTCAGTGACCTAGTCCCTGAGGTCCTTAATAAGCAGGATTCCTCTATTTAAAAGTTTTATAGAAGAAGTCATTCATTTCTTTTTTAAAATACTAATCTAAAAACTCTGTGGGATATTGAAATGCTTCAGGGTTCGTTCTTTTTTTTTTTTTAACCCTCATTCTGAGGGCTACAGTGTCCTGCTCTTTAAGGAACGTGGAGGTGACATGATCTTTCCCATTCTTTCCCCTGCCAATTAGATCGGAGGTAGTTTTCTCACCCCTCCTTCCCAAGTGCTTCAGCACATTCTTTTAAGGACTTGTAAGAAATTTATTCAGAATTAAACAATCATGAGCTGGTGTTCTTTGTGCCATTCTAGAAATATTACAAAGGTCAGTCTTTTATAAAGTACCTTTTTTTTTCTTTAGAAGTTTCATCTCCTTCTGGTCTTGCATCCGACACATACAGAATTGTAAGCTTTCATTCAACACTTTAAAATTAATAAAATAATGCTGTATTTAAAAGATTTATGCTGGAGATTTTAGAACTGTACCAGACCAGAGACCAGTAGAAGTGTCTCAGTGGTATCATATGCATGCTCTCAAGGCACTTCATGTAAAATATCTGTGCACTTTTTTTGGTCTAAAACGAAATACTTAAGTAAATATAGTAGTCACAGTTGTCCTGCTAAACCTTCTGGCAATACAGCCTAAGTAATCCCTGCTGCAGAAGTGTGAAATGTGGTACCTAGCTTTACCCTAAAAGACTCGACCTGTATTCCAGCATCACGTATAAGGGCACTTCATGAAAAATGTGAACAAACCTGGCTTGTTTCTGGATCTGTACAGACTCCTTCCCTTTCTTTCTTGTGTTGAGATTTGTAGAGATTTACTCTTAACGATGGGTGGTCAAAATGCGGCCCTCCAGATGTCAATGGACTACAATTCCCATGAGCCTTTGCCAGCATGGACTATAATTCGCATGAGCCCCTGCCAGCAAATGCTGGCAGGGGCTCATGGGAATTGTAGTCCATGGACATCTGCAGGGCCACAGTTTGACTACCCTTGCTCTTAACTGTGATTACCCATGATGCACAAATGGAGGTGCCTGAAGTTAATGCAGTCACAGAAGCTCTGGCATTCTTCAGATAAACACCATGTGTGCCTAGGAATTTCCGCATAACAGATCACCAGCTAAAAGAAAAAAAAGTAGGAAAAGGGGGGAAAAAAACCCTGAAGAATGTTTCGGTTCAGCCTTATAATTACACATTTGTCTCTGTGTTTTGGAAATATTGGATCTTAACCAAGAAAGGGACACTGTGGCTGAAGGAGGAGGAGCCTGAAGGTTTTCATTAAATGATACCATCATAATTTGACTTACATTAATTCTTTGTTGCCCTGACCTTGATAGCCCAAGCTAGCGTGATCTTTTCAGATTTTGAAAGCTAAATAGGATCAGGCCTGATCACCGTATGGAAGAGAGACCTCGAAGGAATACCAGGGTCGTTGTGTGTGAAGGGAGGCAATGGTAACCACCTCTGATTGTCTCCTGCCTTGAAAACGCCATGGGGTTGCTATAAGTCAGCGGTGACTTATGGCAAATAAAATAGCCTAAAATCTTTGCTTCGTGTATCAACTAAAATTAACCTCCATTATTACTGTTAATAAAAGGCCTGCCACATTTTTTACTCTTGGCCTTTTAAGGGCCCTGCGTGTTCTGTATGGTGTCTGGGACGCATTAGATCAGTTTTTAGTTGTTTTGACTTCAGTAACAAATGGATGGCTTCCTTTTTGTCTTTATGCCAAAAGTGTAACGTTATACCAGTCATACCCTGTGCCCACTTATTTCAACAAAGCATTTTAAACAAGATGCTGATGAAGACACGTGAGAAATCTCTTCCCTTCACTTTAACGTCCAGCTGGAAAAAGATTTCTGGAGAAGTTGAAAACTTGCACGCTGTGTTCTGTTGTATCGGTTGGTCTAATAAAAGCTATTATGTGGTTTTGTATCTTGATACTTGTGGCAAATAAAGATTGTCTCCACGTGACCTGACGTGGCCCCATTACTGAAGCATATGAGCTTTCTTTCTTGCTCTCCTTCCATCCTGCCAGAGGACAAGAGAGCACAGACACAGCGGCCATATCTCCTAGGGAAACGGATTTTATTATATATGCTGGCCGAGGAGAGGTGGCACCAAGAGAAAGACTTTCCTGTCTCTGTGGTGCTTCTGGCCGAGAGAGGGAGAGGTCATTTGCAATTGTGGTGGTGTAACAATATGGAACTAGGAAAGAAGCAAAGGAGGGTGGAATGGGTGGGAGCCACACAGGCGATGACTGTGATTCCATGATGTAACTGCAGTATAGGAAGTGAAGGCCTGCTGCTGGTAGAGAGGTCCTGACAGGCTTTCTCTTAATGTGGTGCTATCTAGGCCAGTGCAATTCACTGGAACCATTGCAAGTAATCTCAGTGGAGACGCAGTCACTTCTCAGTCACAAGGCACATGGTTATTTTTTGAATGCTTCCTGTTTGTTGATGTGTATTACAGTCTGTTTTGCTGGCCTCTTAATTTCTGTAGTCATGGGATTGTCATGGGGAGACAGGGTGATTTTGCAATAGTGAAAAACTGTGGAGATAGCCTTCTAGTTGCAGGCATTGCACAGAAGGCTCTTCTCCCCCTGGACAACATAGTGGCCAGAGCCTACCGCAACAAATGAGTTCCCAATCCAGAGCCTTCTGAAGGAGATAACCAGGATGCCAGACCTACTACACCAGGGTACCTTCTGGTATCCAGATCCAGACTGGATGAGAATGACCATCTGGAAATTGAATGGGGAAATCTAACCGATGTTGGTACTCACAAGAGGTTGTAGGGACAATCCTAGCTTTCAGGAGAAATTCACATAATAGACCTTACAATGTAACCTGGAAGGTTTTTGTGAGATGGGGAAGAAGAAAGGAAGTGATTTTACCTAAATCTTTCAGTAACAGTGATTCTGAACTTCCTACAAGATATGGTGGTTCAGGGTTAAAACCAGCCACCTTAAGAAGACAAATAATGGCAATTGTGACTGTTTGTCTGCCAGTAGAAGGCTTTCAACTCTGTCACCTCCGCACATAGTTCAGTTTCTCAAAGGGGACAACCACGAAGCCTTGTCACAGATACATAGTTCCCCAACATGGAAACTGAATGTGGTCTTACAAGCTCTGACAAAGGCTCCATTTGGGCCTGTCACAAGTACTTTGTTAAAACGGATATAAAAGTGATATTTCTCATAGCCATCACATCAGCAAATGTGTGTCAGAATTGGAAGTCTTATCTAAAAGTCTTATCCAAAAGTATCTTACACAAGGACAAGGTGGTGCTATGCCCAGATCCAACTTTCAGACATAAGATAAATGCTATACTCCACAGATTGCAAGAAATCATTCTTCCATCAGTCTGCCTGGATCCAAAATACCCTAAAGAATGAGAACGGCACAATTAGAGGCTCAGAGGACTCTAAAGCTTATGTATTCTGCACAGAAAGCATAAGAAGATCTGACATTTTTTTCTTTTCAGCAACTCCTCTGAACATGGGACAGAAGGTGTCCAAGGCAGTGATCACTAGAAATCTGAGAACCTACTTGGCTGAGGCATACACATCACTTACTTTGTCAATACCTACAGGGATTATTGGCCATTCCATTTGCAGCTTTTGTAATGCAGCTTTTGTAAACAGAGCATCAGTTCTAGAAGTCTGTAAAGTGGCAATGTGCTCATCTATTGCCACGTTTACCAGACACTACAAGATTGATCAACACAGTTTGGCTGAGGCTGCCTTTGGCAGTTGAGTCTGGCAACATGTTCTGGAACCAGTCTAAAGTACCCACCCAGGTATGTTAGGCTCTAAAAGGGCCCATCCTTGCAGATGTCCTCCAATCCAGGGGGAGAACGACCATTGGACTTACTGAAGAGGATCCTTCTCTCCTGGAATATGGAGGACATCTGGACCTCTTGATCTGATTCCGGGACATGAAACACTATTCAGGTAGTGAGATATAGGTGAGCCTGGTGAAATGCAGCAGATTTTCTCTTTTCTTCCTGTTCTTTTTTCTATAACAAAACAGTTTGTGAATTAAGATAATTAATATGTTTAATGTTAATAAGTCCTAGTTTCAGTTATACTGCTCTATGACTTTTGGAGTGTCCAGACTGGGAAGTGAGATGCAACATGCAGGACAGGAAGTGAGGGAGGATGTTTTAATTAACACCTGCCTCCCTGAGAAGCCAAAGGGAAACCTATCCTTGCAGATGTCCTCCATTCTTCAGTGGAGAAGTACCCTCTTCGATAAGTACAATGTTCATTCTCTATACTTTTTTTACTTGTTTTGCTTTAGCCAGGCTGCTTTCTCAAGAGAAATGATTTTCTGTACCTCTTTTTGTTTTTGGCAGTGTCCAAGCATCATTTCTGTGAGTCATATACAGACTGGTAATATGTGCACACAATCCAGTGCCATCCAAAACTCTTAGGATTCAGGAATACACAAGAAGTCCTGTGAGAGAATAGCTTGAAATAGGGTTTCTCTGTAGCCTGTGGGTATGGCCTTGCCTGCTGCTCTACTTCATGTTTTTGGAAAGTGCCACCAGGTCCTTCAGACAGCCGCCATCTGTTGTTGAGTCCACAAATGGCCTGAAATAAGGTAGAAGCCCCTTAAATATTGATGAGGCAGAAGAGACCTTTGGAGCTTTTTGCCTCAGGCATGGGACGTTAACAGATCTTTCTGTCACTCAGATGGGAGTGGGGGAAAAGGAAGGATTAAGCCTTGTGCACTTTCTGGAAGGGGATTATCTGGCTCCAAGGTTCTGTTGGGAGTTCTGCTTGTCTCTCTCTTAAGGTCGTTTGCAAAGGTTATGTAAAGATTGCTAGCAGAAGACATGAGAACCTTTTAGAGCCAGTCCCCATTTTAATCAGTGAAGGATCTTGGAGTGAGATAAAGTTTGGGACTAGAGAGATTGGGATTAGGCCTAGCTAGGAATTTATTTAGGGATAAGAAAGTTAGTGGGTTATAAATAAGGTGGTAGATATATTTTAGCAGAAATGTGTGCTTCTAGCAGGGTACCATGGCTGTTTCTTAGAAGACCTGGCTGTATATTATTTTTTTTTATTTTTTTAAATGGCGTCCTCCTCCTCCTCCTAAGAACATATCATAATAACATATCCAGTTAAAGTTTATCATTCCTATATGAAGACACAAATAAGACAGCATGCCGTCTTCCAGTATTTGTATATAAATATTAGTACAAATAAATTGATCATAGAAGCATCTGCTAAAGCAATGTAGGTCTTTCCACATTAATGCTTGCTGTTGAGTCTCCATACAGTGCTTGTTCAGAGGTACCGGAGGGGTGAAAGCTTGAAGAAGGGCAGTCACAGCAACTACTTTCTGCACGGCTTTTCCAACAGCAAATCAGGGTTTAACAGAACCCATAAACTGTTGACATGATGTACTAAAGATAACTGCACACCATCAAGTAATAGCAAAGCTGCCTTTTCTAGAAGTGTGTTGGTAGAGGGTTATTATTTTCTGTTTGGTTTGTAATAGATTCCTGTTTTATTATTTTAATTGAGAGTGACAAGCTGATTGTTCATTTGAAAGGTCAGAATATTTACTCTCTAGACGTAAGAGGAGTGACCCAAGCTTTGTTGTTATTATTTGCCTCCCTATGTTCTGTTCTGGGACACAGTGTTTTGTGATATTCTAGAAAGCTGCGTATTTCCAACTCTCCAAAATAGTTAGCTGGAGCCAGTCAGAAATAACCACTCAGTAGGGTTACCAGCTCTAGTTAAGGAAGTACCTGGAGATTTAGGGATACATCTTTGGGATGATGGAATTTGGAGAGCTGATGGACTTCAGCAAGGTATAGAATTCCATGCCCCCTCCAAAGTTGTTATTTTCTCCAGCGGAACTGATCCCTATAGTCTGGAGATGAGTTGTAATTTCACGAGATCTCCAGGGACCACTTGGATGCTGGCAGACCTACCAAGTGGCACTGTTTAACTTCAGAAGTCTTGTTTTAATTATGTGCCTACTCAAACTACCTGCTGGAAATACAAGTTTTCACTGGTTTGTTATCACAGGTCAACATATCTTTCATATCTTGGATGAAATAACAATCCTTATAGCTTCCTACTCAGCCTCATGATTCTGAAGCTTTATGTTTCTCTTGACCAAGGTTAGAGGATCTGGAATCTCCCTTATGTTCACATATGACTTCTTTCTCAACTCTTGGGGTTAGTGTGCTCCTGTTCAAATTCTCCCATCTCTCATTTTTTGGGCAAGCTTAAAGTGTCCATGGAGCTCAAGGAATATAGGATTCTCAAGTTGTCTCCTCTCCATGCACTCGTCAGATCCCGGATTGGCTTAGCTTCTGCAAGTGGTTACATCATATACACTCAGAATAGTTCAGAACAAACACAAACTAGTGCTGAAAGGGCAAGGAAAGGAGAATTCAGAAGGTAGAGGGAAAGAAGAGTGTATGAACCCAAAGAAAAAGGAGGAGGAGCAAGGACATGCAAGCCTGAGTGGTCTCAGTCAGAGTAGTTCAGCAGTGGAATAGGCTGCCTAAGGAGGTGGTGAGCTCCCCTTCACTGGCAGTCTTCAAGCAAAGGTTGGGTACACACTTTTCTTGGATGCTTTAGGATGCTTTGGGCTGATCCTGCGTTGAGCAGGGGGTTGGACTAGATGGCCTGTATGGCCCCTTCCAACTCTATGATTCTCATCCCTTAACCATGACTGAGAGAATGAGATGTCTTTACCAAGCCTCATGTTCTGTGAGGGTACAGAGAAAACCAGTGGCTCAGAGAGTTCCTGCCTGCAGGTGTCCTGATTTATAGTGGATTTTTATCAACTCACTGGGAATATTGACCTGACGTCCTTTCCTAACCATCACTGTATGTAGTTCTTGTTGATTATCATCGGTCTCATCCCACATAATGAATCATCTCATCCTCTTTTTGTAATGCATAGTTTCCTCTATTATTTAGCAGGAGTGCTTGTAAGTGGCCACCTGATTCATCTGTGCAGGGAAATTAAACATTGTGCATCTGCTTGTGTGAGAGCATGTGTATGCACATGCACACACATGGAGACCATAATATGGCCCCTTCCATCAGAAGGCATTCTGTGTGAATGTTGTTGTCATATGTTTCTTCCCTTGAGTTTTTCAGAAGTTAAATATTTTAGGAGGTGGAGGTTTTATATTCATTTTGAGAATTTCCAAGGAATGCATTTCTTATTTGAGCAGAAGGCTGATAGACATAAGACCAGGGTCTAACCCTGGCAATGTCACATAAAATATAATCGTCAACACCACAAATGTAATTTTATTTTAGAATTAATACATATTGACAATGCACACTTTCCCTGCCCACTGAACATACTTTTCTTTTTCCAATTGACAGCTAACGCTGGCTTGATCTCTAGCAGAAGTTTCTGCTTCTGGCCACTTGAGATGATGGTGGCCTTGAAGCTTTGAACAAGCTTAATTAGGGTGGGGTGGGGGGAATGACATTAGATCATCTGCTCAGTTACAGGTTTTCGAAGTAGGAGATCTGAGTCCTAAAGTGGAAGAAAAACATGGTGTGGTGATGAGAGAGATGGCAACAGGATGGATGAAACTGAAGTTGTGTCGCTTTCTTTTAGTATATTAAACTGTGCTTGAAATCAAATGGATGAGGCAGTTGAGAGTCTGAAGGCTTGGAACCAATCCTGACTATGTGGACAAAATGAATTTACATTTATGGTGATGAGTGTCTAAACCATCTTAAGATAACATGAACCTCTTATTTATACCAGCCCAACCTTCCAGGTTTCCTGTTTTGGATTTTTAAGTTGGCTTTCTGGACGATGGAAAGTTGCTGCAGTCTTCAGTACATTGGGGCATTGTATGTGGAATTCTTGCTGTTGATTACTCTCCTTTGTCTGGAAGGACTCTCAGAAAGCAGAATATTCTACAGTAGCTTGAACACTACAGAGTCTGGACCAGAATGCACGGAAGAAACATTGCAATGCACACACAAAAACTTAACTTTTCTATCAGGCTGTCATCATCCTGGATTGGTGCCTCAAATTAGCTGGTTTATGTCCTGTTTATTTTCCAGGCCTTGGTGAACAACAGTTAAAATTCCAGATGTATTTAAAAAGTATTCCCCAAACCTAATTTCAGTACTATAAAATTTGATCTGGATTGGGCAAGTGCATATATTATCTTATCAAAGGTTGAATTTTCTTTGGAACTCCCCCTCCCTCCAAAAAACAAAACAAAACACCAGTTACCTGAAATTGTTTTTGTTCCAGTTCACGGCTTACATAAACTTTCAAACAAGCATCCTGTTTCTGTCCTGGTTCAGTAGAATATTATTATAACAATAAAAGTTTAGTTTCCAGTTCAGATTCAGTTTGACTTCCTTATTGTTACCATTCTTTTTGTTGTGTTTGTGTATGCGTGCATGTTGGCTGAAGGACTATGACACAGTATAGATTTGTATTCTTATACTGCCAATTCAGAAGGGAGGCAGGAACTGATTTTGGCAAGCATTTTTTTTCTTGTGTGATGTTAGGAAGAGATATTAGCTCTGAATTTTCAGAGTGTGTTGTCTGCATGTTGTTTTATCTGTCTGTAATTCTTCTGACCCAGCATTTCTTCCAGAGCCATATGGGTTCTGATGCGCAGGCATTAGGCAGTCTCTCTCTTTGGAATCTGTACCCCTCCACTTAGAGTTCATGACCTCTTCGGCTTGTTTATTCTCTCCCATGGAAGTCATTGTTATTTTGGCCTCATTCCTGTTTTCTTTGGCTTCTCTTTAATAATAACAACAATAAAACAAACAATCTCTCCATGTAAAGTGGGTCATCCTGCCCTGACTAGTCTGTCTTTCCACCACATCTGCTGAGAAAACCAAGGCCTAGCTTTGATAAAGGCTACAGTTAGGGTTGCCAGGTACCCCCTAGCCACTGGTGGGAATGGTGGAATAGGGCTGCCTGATTCAGGTTGGGAAACTCCTGGAGATTTGAGGGTGGGGCCTGGGAGCACAGGGCCCTCAGGGTACAATGCCATAAAATCTGCCTTCTGAAGCTTCCAGTTGTAATTCCAGGAGATCCCCTGGTCCCACCTGGAGGCTGGCATCCCTACACGCTGTTCAATGATAATATGTTCAGTCTCCAGTTAAAGGGCTTTATGTAGCAGAGACTGGGAAAGACTGTTATCTCCTGGAGGCCTTTGTGAGCCAGGAAGTATAGAACCAATAGACCCATGGGTTAGGCCTCTCAGATTGATCTTGATATTTCTGCTGTGTCTGGAGACCCTGTGGAGCCACCCCCCCCTCTAGCGCACATGCATAGAGAACAAGGGTTCTGTAGTCCCTGTCTCTTTTTGGATTCATGCTGTCAGGAGTAGTGGGGTGCCAAATTACTTAGTGGTGGTGGAGATTCTCCAGGAGAACTTGTTCCTCTCCCTTCATAGTGAACCGCTTGTGTTTCCTGTCCCCTGGCTCTCATGGTGTGATGTCTACAGTCCTACCCTTGACTCAGCAAGGTCATAAGTTTAGTGTTGCCTGTGGCTTTCAAGTAACCTGTGGGTCTGGAGAGGTTGAATAAACAATATAGCATCTGAGGGTAACTTACTCAGGATAAAACTTCATATTAATGTTGGAAATCTGTGACTGGGATGTTTGTTGTCATTTTAGAAAAACGTTGAGGGGAGGGTTTGGGTTGAAGCCAGGCCAGGTGGCAGTGGTTTAACCTTTCCCTGATAAAAATGGTTCTCACACCAAGCTGCATTATGCTTTCTAGAGAATTAAAGACAGCAACCCATAATAGCAGCTCTTAGAGAAGTGGGTTTTGTTATGGAAATGATCTGGATTGTGTGTATAGGTAACCTTTTGTGCTGTGTCTTCAATCCAGCCCCTCCCCCCAGCAGCTGTTTTAATGTCAAAATAAATATCAGGAGATTTGATTATTGATCTCCCACGTAGCGTGTAATTTAGCCTGCAGTGTGAGGCAGTTTTGTCTGTCCATTGAAGACCTACCTTTGCAGTCTGTGCCTTTGAAAGACCCTTGATCCCAAGGGATTAAAAAATGAACAGCTGAAATCAACAAATCCTGACCATAATATTGTCTGCAGAAATCACCCAGTTCCATGGCATACAGTTGAACAATGTGAAAAGAAGGTGTGATTATTTGGGTGCAGGTAAGTTATGGTCAACCAAAGGTCTATGTGATTTAAGCGAAGAGTTGTATCACAATTAACTGAAGTAATATGCTACAGAGACACACCTCAAGATAACCTTGATGTATGGGAAGGAATTCCCAGGAATGGAATTTATCATGTGTAAACAAATCCTCAGTGTTAAATTAGACACATCCATGGAGGAAGGCAAAACTGAAAGAAGAGTTGGAGATGGCGGAACAGATCTTCACTCCAACAGTCAGAATTCTCTACCTGCCACGTTTGTCACGAGTTCTTGAAGGACCAGTTTACCAAGCGAATGTACCCAGTCTGGAGAAACATAAAGTTCTGTGGGCTTGCGGTCCTGCAATCTTTTTCTTCCTTGATTTCAGAGGTGTGAAAATGTGGGACCTGGTCACAGAAATTATGTTCTGTAGCTTGCCTGTCCACTGTGTAGCCAAGTTGGGAATCAGTGTGTCTGCAGCAGTGAGAAGAAGTGGCCGTAACTTGACACGGTTCATTGCAGCCTGTGTTATCCTTCCTGCCTTGGGAACATTGTTTAGACTCTTGTACGGTGCTTAGAGGTAAGATGGTTTAAGGAGCTTCTGGCTGCAAATCACCCTGATTTGTCTAAGAATGTAGGATCATGTTGGGCTTGCAAGGTCTTAACTTCTCTTGTGACCGTGCCTTGCCGTGCCTCGTGGGGTCTTGCATGCCAACATGACTTTTTTCAAAAGGTACAAGTGTTGGCAGTGATTTTGAATACCGTTGTTAGGTACACACTACTAGCAGGGGGAAAAAAAGTAATTTGTTTCTTGTGTCACACTTCTTGTCAATTTTCATATAGTGTTTGCAAGCCATTGATGGCCAGGATGCAGTTTACATTAGTTCTGTCTTTTTCACTCTGAAGGCCAAGCGGTTCTAATGCCTTCAGCCACCCTGTTATTCATAGCTCTCCAAAGGCTTTTCAACCTTGGCTTCCTGTCACTCCCACCCTTGTAGCCCTTCATTTCCAACCTCTCTCATGCCTCTCAATCAGTCACAGTGCGCTTGTGACATTCCAAGCTGTTTGCTCTTGTCCGTAATCCCATTTATTGTCTAGGGCACTGTTGACAGGAGTTGACAAGTATGTTTGCTGTGTGACTGTATGCTGCACTCAAGGGGAGGGGGCTTTTGAATGGGTTACTTAAAAAGAGCTAAAGATTCTGCAACCAGAAGCTTAAATTCTGTACTTTGAATAAGTGGGATTATCACCATCATCAATGAATATCAATCTTCTATACCTATATATAATTCTCAACAGGATTAAATATGTGGATACTTAAATCCAGATACTGGAACCATGGACAGGCAAGTCAATATCTTTCTGTCACCGCAGATGTACATGCAAGTATGTCCATGTTTTGAGTGCACATACACCCACATGCACACATTAGGGGGTTAATACTCTCCAAAATGATAGAAGCACTGCCTGTAGCTTTAAGAAATTAATACTCTCAGTGGCTGTTTCTAGGCAACCACACAGGAGTGCCAATCTTCATTTAGGGAGGGGGAGGGGAGAAGGCTTTTTCCAAGGCTGTTTTGCTTTTGTTAGGTCTATTTGAGGCAATCACTGGGCAATTGACTACCACACTACTTGCATAAGTTACCCTTGCTATTGTTCAACAGAAGCCACCTCAGAGTCATGGAGTTGTCAGTTTTAGAATATGAATCCAGATTCAAATTAACACTCTACCATGAAAGCTCATAGGGTGACCTTGGGCTGGTTACACGTTCTTAGCCTAATTTATATCTAAGGATTGTTGTGAGGATAAAATGGATGAGAGGAGAACGATATAAGTTGCTTTGGGTCACCATAGTGGAGGATGGTGAGGTTATAAGTATAGCTGAAGGTGGGTGGGTTGGTTGATTGGCAGGTGGGAAGGAAAGGAGGAGGCATGGATACATGAGGGTATCGGGATTGACAGAAAGAGGAAAAGAGGAATATAGTAGAAAGTCCTTGTAGGTTCTGCACTGTGCCAGAGGCTCCTGCACCTTGCACCACATAACTGGGGCTGAATCTGCACAGAGATTTTATTCCATTCCTAGATCGATTCAGCCCCTGCCGTCTACACTGAATGTGATTTCCATTTTGATTTGGAACATTTAGGCTGATAGAGGCTCTCTCAGGATCTTTCACATGATGATGGTGTTATCTGTTCAGTCGTGTCTGACCATCAGCGATTCTGTAGGAAAGTCTTCGCCATGCGCCCCTGATGTTTTACATACCTATTATTTAATCCTTTTAACTGGAGATGAAGAAGACTGAACCCTGCATGACAAGCGGAGCCACTGGGGCCAGCTATCTAGATGTGGGGCTGCTGAGTGTGGTTGGCCTTCCTTCCCTCGTTGTCCTGTGGGTGAGAGAGCATGGCAGAGTGGAGGCCCATCCAGGGGAGCATGGCGATTGGAGCAGGCTCTCTGCCTGTGGCACGGCCTGACACCTGGCAGCTCATGGCAGAGCGGGACTGCCGAGCAGGTCCAGTCCTCCCTCCCCCCCCCACTTTCTGGCAGGCAGGAAGACATAGTAGAGTGGACTGGAGGCCCTGCTTGCCGGTGTGGAGCTGCTGAGTGCAATAGATCCCCTCCTCCCACCCTCTGGTGGTTGGTAACTTCAGCTACAACAGAGTGGCTCAGCCTGGTATGCCAGGCTGCCAGTATTGGCCCTCTTCTCCTCACTCTCCAGGGGATGGGTGTCCTTGGCTGCATTGGAGTGACCCAGCCAGCAAGCATGGTGCTATCAAGTGGGGCTGACCCTCCTCCACCCACTCTCCACTGGGTGGGAGGCCTCAACCACAGTGGAACAGATCAACCTGGTGAACTGGGTCTCTAGGACCGGCGTTCCACCTGCAGCACTACCGAGCGTGGCCGGCCCACCTACCCCCGCTGAATAATGGGGCCTTGACCACAATGGAGCTGTGCCTCCAGGGCAGGTGCTTTTCCCGCAGTGCCACCGAGCAGTGCTGTCCCTCTTTCCCCTACTCTCTGGCAGTGCCCTTAGAGAACTTTCTAATGAAGATCAGACCTCCTTTGTTAAACCTTTTCAACACAGTCAACCTTCCCTTGCAATGCCTCCTCCACTAACTTATGCTGCTTCTTCCTTCTTGCTTTGATCTCCCCACCACCTTACATCCTAATGAAACAATTTCAGACAGGCCAAAAGCTGGTCCTCCTTGCTTGGACATTGTCTGTCCTGCTGGAAGGTGCTGGGCTGACCTGCAATGCTCTCAGTCTGGAATGTCATATGCTTGTCATGTGAAGGGAGCCTCTTAACAGAGCCCTGGGGCTTATTCTCTGCAGCATGCAGATCTGGGCCTGTCAAGCAAGGAGATTGCTAAGCCAGCTGCCTTGTGATATACAAGGGCCTTTTGTTCTCATTCTCTTCTTTCTTTTTTTTGTCTCTTTTTATCTGGTTTCTCTTCTTCTCTCTCCCTCCCTCTCCCATTCTCTGTGCAATCCCTGTAGGCACCCCTGTTTTCTCCTTTTAGAATGCAGGTAGCTCCCTCAGAGGGTGTCCTGTATCTTCAGGCCCCATGTGTTTGCCTGTTCATCTCTGTATCTCTTACTCATTTCCTCCATTCAATAGCAATAACGTTAATGGCATGACAAGGTATCCAAGTGTTGCCAAAGCGAATCCATCAAATGCTTCTCAGCAGCTCCCCCAGCCCCTGGGGAGCACTTTAAGTGCAGACCCTTTTAATAAAGGTGGAGGCTAGTAGCTCTGCTGTGTTAAGTTGGGGAGTGGGAGGCGGGAGTGAACGAGTGGAGTTTGGCTTGTCTGCAGCCGTAGAGCTGAATATCTTTCCCCATCTCTGCGGGCTGGGAAAAGGGAGCTTGTGTGTTCTTTGTCAGCATCTGGCTTTGTTGAGCTGACCAGTTCCAAACAGGATGTTTCATTGTTGCAGGAAACAATTACAAATCTATCATTAACCACTGGCCTCTCTCTGAGAGGAGGGAAGGGGATTGGGGAAGGGACTGAAGGGGGGTGGAACAGGGTGTGATGGCAGCCAACTGTCCTTCCCCAAGTGAGTCAATTAGGACTTTTTACAAATAAGGTTGGAGTCCACCCCCTCCCCCCAGTCTTCATGGAGCCTCCTAACTGCCTGAAGGCAAAAACTGCTGCTGGCTGCCAACTCTGGACAGAGGTTTATTGCTTGTGCCTTTTGGAGAGGTTGTTCCAAGCCTCCTATCTAAGAGCTGCTTTCTGCCTTAGGATTATTGTGTAGGAGACCTGCTCCTGCATGTTACTTCTAAGGATAAAATTCTCTTTAAAACATAGCATGAGAAAGGATCTGTCCATCTTCTGTGCAGGCCCACATTGGGGGACTGTGTTTGCACAGGTCAGCCACTAGAGGCTCTCTTGCAGAGGGAAAGGAGAGCTCCTCCCCAGCGGATCTCATTAGAGCCCATTTTCCTACCTAATGGTTATGTGCTCTACAGACTTTCCATCAGATCCTTCCCCTGATGACACCCCAGGGAATCCTGATCCAGTGTCACCTAACCTGAATCTCTATGCAGAGCACCTGATGCAAACGGTCAAATAGTTGGAAACAGAGGTGACTTGCATCTTTAAGTCAGATTGGATGTTTTTAGTGATAAATGGCAGGAGGTCACTCATGATGCTTGGTTTTTATCAAATTTTAGTTTGGGTAACAGATTAGACTTTCACTAATGGCCACAACTACAACAGCCATCCCTCCTAATCAGGCTCTAAATAACTCCATGCCTGAGTTGGAACAGGAGCTGTCATTCCTTATCAAAATAGGGACAGTACAGAGATGTCCTTATTTTGGACCCCATGCCAGGTTTCTAGTCACATTTTCCCCCCTGGGATTCCAAAAGATGGAGCCTTTAGACCAATCCTGGGGGATCTGGATTTTGTTCTAATTGTTAGAAAGTCCAAAATGTGTCTTTGGAGTTAGTCCTGGAAATAACTGCTAACATTAAACTGTTGGTTATACGTACTTGATCTTCAGGATTCTTACTTCCATATAGCTATCCACCCCTGTTATCACAAGTTTCTGTACTTCAAAGCATCAATCAAATATAACCTTATTCCTTACCAGTACACGACTCTTCTGTTTAGATTGCCAACTGCCCCACATGTATTTTCGAAACGAGTTGCAATTGTAGTAGCACATCTAAGGTCTAGAAGTTGTTTATCCATAGTTGAATGACTGGCTCATCATGGCACCACCCATGAGGGCTTCCCTGATTGTACAGGCATGCTAGGAATTGGGTTTGGTAATTAACAGCAAGAAATCATGTCTCCCACTTTCCCAGAAGGTTTCCTTTATTAGTGCCCTTTTGGATACCACACTGGCTAAGGCTTTCCTACCAATAGATAGAGCCTTATATGTCCAGGCATTGATTAGGTGCCTATCTAAGAACATATTTCAATCAGTGCTTTTCTTTCAGAAGCTGTTAGGGTTGATGGCTTCTACCATGGCTACAATCCCACATGCATGCATAAGAACAACTTTCCTTTTGATAAGTTCTGCAAATGAGGCAAGGGCATAACATATTGCATAGGTTCATAGGAATATTCTTTCCTTCTGGCAACCACACATCCTGAACAGAAAATGCCTCACAATGGCCTCCCCAGCCTTGTACCAATCCACCTGAAATGATAGAAAGCTGAGACATGTTTCCTCCAAATGGTACCCCACCTAAGAGATTACTATCACTCACCAATCCAGCTACTGAACTAGGGACACGGACTGTGAACCTAGTATGCTGGGAATGCATGGCAGGGTGAAATTTTCTTAAAAACCAATTCTGTAGAAGTCACATTCAAGTCATTACTGACAATAGTATGACAATTACCTATATAAAACAGCTGGTGGGGATAGTCTCAGTAGCCCTGTGTAGGGAAATTTCATTTGGGAATTGGTCATACCCCAAGGACCTCCCTATAAAGCAAGGGTGCACATCATCATCAGAAGCGGGCAATCAGAACACAAATGTTCTCTGAGGAAGAATTATATATCCCCAATTTTTCAACAGTGGGGTTTTCCAAGAGTGGACCTTTTTGCCACTTGCACCAATGCAAAAGCCCTGGCATTCTCTCCCAGGGCTGGTACCAATTATCTCTTCCTTGGGCATGCATTCCAAACCTGCTTGGAAGGCACTCTATTTTATGCCTTCTCGCCATTCCTACTTATCCACAAGGTGTTGACCAAATTATGAGAGGAGAACACATGGTATATCCTGATCACTTCCTTTTGGCAAAGACATTCCTGGTTTCAGATCCCCCTTTCATTATCAAAGAGCCTCTTCACACCTTCCTTTGACTGCAGACCTTCTTTGCAGGGGTCCTGTGGCCTATCATAAAATGAGCAGGCTCAAGTTGACAGCTTGGCTGCTGAACAATCCCTGTTTGGGTTCCCTGACCAGGTAGCCAACATCCTCCTAATGGCTGAAGACTTTCTCCTAAGATGTCGTATATGACTAAATGGGTATGGTTTTCTAACTGGGACAGGACACAGGAAGTTCACACAGAAAATTGTACTATTGCTGTAGTATTTGAATAGCTACTGTCTGTTAAAGCATCTGGTCTGGCAGTTTCTTCCCTTAAGGTACATTTAGCATTATATCTGCATACTCAAGACAGGATGCTGTTTTCTCATCCAACATCCCAGGATTTTTTGAAGGCATTGTTTAATTAATAATTGTTCTGTTAATAATATTATAGTTATATGTAATGTTCTCTGTATAGTTTCCTTCAGTTCCATGTAAACCGCCCTGAGCCTTCGGGGAGGGTGGTATATAAATGCGAAAACAAACAAACAATTTGTTTTCCCATGACCACAATGGTCCCTATCAGTGGTTCTCACTAACTCATGTTAGCTCCATTCAAATCTCTTTCTCTCTTTTGTTTTTTGGGTAACTTGTGAATCTTATCTTTCAAGATTATGTTTTTGGTGGAAATCATATCAGCTGGGAGAATTGGAAACTTTAAGGATTTTCCATCAATTTATTAAGTTCCTGGCTAGTTCTGACACCCAGTTTACATTTTTTTAAATCTAATGTGGCCTCTAGATTCCACTTTGCTCAAGACATGGTCCTTCTAGGTTTTTTTCATCCCCTACCTGAGCCATATGGAAGGGCGGTATAGAAATCAAATCATATCAAATAAATACCTCAATGGCTGAAAAAACACTTCATTTCTTAGATATGAATAGGTCTTTATTGTTTAACTTAGACAGAACAAACAGATTCTGGCTGTCCTCACACAGGCCACTACTAGATGGATAGTCTTGACTATTAAGTTGGAGTAGAAGCAGGCCAGTTTGCTGTATCCTCTGAAGCTTTGGGCTCACTCTACACAGGTACCAGCAGTGCCAGCTGTGTTCTGGTGAGGGTCTCCCTTGGATGACATCTGCTGAGCCCAACATGGTGATTATCGACATCTTCATAAAGTAGTATTCTGTGGACATGAATGCAAGAAGGGATTCAGCAGCTGACCTAGCCATGCCACTCTCCCTGTTCCATGGAAACTCATCTCTCCTCAAAGATAAGGAGCTCTGTATGTGGGACTAAACAGAAGGCTGAAGATGAAAACAGTGTGGCACTTACCTGTACCTGTTGTTCATCAAAATGTCTTCTGTGCAGGTACACATTCCCACCCTCCTACCTAGCTGTGAGTTCATAGGATGCAGTAACATTCATGACACAGCTACTTAGGATGTTGGAGGAAAAGGAGGAGCTCCTCCATACAGAGCACATTTACCATTAGGTGGGGAAATTGCCTCTATTGAGCTCTGCAGGGGAGGGGCACACCTCAGAGTATAAAGAATACCAAAGTAGCTGTAAGAGAAGAAAAAGAAGAGTTGTTTCTTATAGTCCGTTTTTCACTACCTGAAGAAAGTTTCCAGTGCTTGGCCTGCACAAGTACAGTCCCTGATGTGTGTTTGCACAGAAGACACCTTGATGAACCGCAGTTACAAGTAAATGCAATACTGTTGTACTACTTCCAAGGAAGATACAGGTATGCTGAGATTGTAAAATTGGTTGGGCTGTATGTGTATTTTCTCCAACTTCAGAGGAAAGGCTGGCAGCCATTTTACTTGAGATGCAGGTGAGCCCCTGCAGTTGTAAGTATGTGGAAGGAGGCTGTGGGTGTAGCTTATGCCTGCTATCACCTCCTGGACTAGGACCACCTGAAGTGGCTCTGAGACCTGACTTGCTCCTAGTTTCTCTTTATCTCAGTACAACTCCTTTCCCCCCTCCTTATATTTGGTTCAGTCATTTGCAACATTCTTCCCTGCCCGCTTCTGTGGAATTTTTGACTGCATTTTTGGGTTGTGCTGATATTGAGTGAGAGGGAGGAGGGATGTTGCTGGAAAGGTGAGCTGTTGTTGAACTTTGGTCCCCTTCCTTTCCTAAGGGGTCTTGTGTTTCTTGGGCAGTAATTTTTGTTCAGTTGTGTTCCATACTCAGTACAATGGAGACAGGTGAAGAAATGAGGAAAACAGACCCTTGTATTCGGCTTCCTGCCAGCTTTTACACAGTGTGAGAGGCTCTCTGCCTCCCCCCCCCGAAAGTGCTGAGTGTGCATTTCCCTACAGCTCCTGCTCCTTGGGGTCTAGAGACTTTGCTGTACTGCAACCTCTGTTCATCAGCCAGCGCTTGCTGCCCAGAGTGGATTGATTGAGGTGAAAGGTAGCTCCGTCTAGCTGGCTGTGCAAGGACACCTAGCGTTTGGCGTCAGAGGAAATGTGTTATTTATCAGGGGCTTCCAGCAGTGTACTTGAGACAGTATGAACTTTCAAAGCCTGTGGCTGCTTATCCCCCCCATTGTTACAGTAGATGTGTGGGGTGGGGGCTAGAAGAGAGCATACACACTGAAGAAATCATAAACAGATACCGGGCAGCAAGCACAATGTGAAGGATGATGTGCAGCGTAGCTCTCAAAGGAGTAATGTCATTTTGGTCTTAAAAGAGAATGGTGATGGTTTGACTATTCATAGATTTTCATAATGATGCCCTGGACAGTGAACATCAGCCCGGATCCTTTTCTCACAGCAAAGTTATTATTATTATTTGAATTTATTCCCTGCCACTCCCAGCAAGTCAGCTCGTGGTGGGTAACAAGATAAAAATCAAAAGTACAATAATCCCCTTACAAGCCCAGTTAAAAATTACAAATTACAATTTACAGATTACATTGCGGCAAAACCAACACCCCACCTACCCCTGCTGGGGCACAGGCCAGAACTGCTGGCCACCACTGATGGAGCGGAGATATGGTGGAGTACCTTCCTTTGGGGGGGCCCAAAGAAAGTATGAAAGGTGCCTCCTCACTCTGCATATCCTTTCCCACTGTATCTCTGTGCTTTGCCTTTTGGTTCTTCTTGCCACGAAGCAGTGTTAGGTGGAACAAGCAGCAGGCAATGAAGGATGCCGGTCTGTCACCAGCTTTAACCAACAACTCCTCGGTAGGGGAGGAACCAGGAATCCCTGCAGCTGTTTCCCCTCTTTGAGCTGTTTTGCAATACCAGGAAGCTGCATTTACATACCAGCCACACTGGCATTGCTAGAAACAAAGCCATGTGCTTCATTACTTTAACAGAGATCCTGCTGCTGCTTTGGAGCCCCGTCTTAGATTGATGATAGGGTTGGCAGTGTGGAACTGCACAACAGAAATCAAGAAGCATATTAAGACAAACCAATTTTGTTGCAGCATGAGCTTTCCTGAGTCAGATCTCACTTCTTCAGAGCAGGCTGGCAACCACCAAAACCCAGTGTTTTGACACAACGTGATATCATTTTATATGCCTTGGAAGTGACATCACAGTCCCCTGCCTTTTGTTCTCGCTTGAAGCTGTGGTAGGAACACATTGGGGTCACACGCAAGCAACCTAAATCACTTTATTTCAGGTGTTCTTTATTTCTACTTTACTTTGTTCTCAGTTAAACGTGACTTTTAGAAATAGAAGAAGAGTGGATTTTTATACCTGGCTTTTCATTAGTCTCCAAGCAGTTTACAGTAGCCTTTCTCTCCCCATGAGAGAAGCCTTTCTCTACCCTATGAGGTAGGTGGGGTTGAGAGAGCTCTGAGAGAAACTGCTATGTGAGAACAGCACTATCAGGACTGTGACTAATCTAAGATCACCAAACTGGCTGCATGTGGAGGAGCGGGGAATCAAACCTGGCTCCCCAGATTAGAAGTTGCTACTCTTAAACACTGCACTAAGATGTTAATGCCCACAAACAACTTCCTGCTTCCACCTACCATCTTAACCATTGCTGGTTGATGTAGGCGATGGTGCTTGCTTTCAATAAGTGTAATCTTTAGCCACATCATAAGATAGTGCAACTAATGCACCATGTACTTCGGGCCTGCTGTCTCCATCTGCCTCTATCATAGCAGGCTCTGGGTCTGCTATTAGCAATCATGGCCTTGCTTGGCATCTGGATAGAGTTTCTTGGTGCTACAAATTGTTTGTCAACATCCTGGTGTGAGTGAGTTCCCTGGCCCGTTGTTCCCTCCCTTTGACCCCAGCTGCTTTTTGAGAAAAGGGAAGAGAGATGGATCCCTTGCAAGTGACCTGGCTCTGAGGACCCCTGCAAAGAAGGGGTTGGTGTGTGTGCATGTGTGAAAAGCTGTACCATTGAGATGGAAATGAGAGGGGAGGCCGGAGCCCTTGAAAGAGTCCTCCTGCCAGGGTCATTGTGTCCATTTAGAAGTTTGAACACTAATTAATTTGGGCCTTTCTGCCGGCAGAATTACTTCCACATTGTTCCCCTTAGAGAGGAGAGTGGAAGGGGAGAGAGACAGAGGCACCGTCGCAAGGTGAATAATGAGTGAATCTGTTTGGGAGACAGAGGGGGTCTATAGATTTTGCTGGTGTGGAAAGAGGCTCTTTCCGGTATCCTCGACAAACCTTTGTTCCTAACTAACACAGATTAATGGGGCTTGTGGAATATATGCCTACTCATTCTGATCCTTTTTTTCAGTATAAGCAAGTTCACATTTCGATGTATGTATGTGTGGGTGGGGGAGGCATTGGCGAAGCTAATACTTTTTGGGGGTGAGTTTCTGCAAGATGGTTTTATGTTCTGCCTGTTAGATTTGGTGATTTGCAAGGGAGCAAAATTATCAGCTCCAGTGGAAAAGAGCGTCAAAGGAAGAGTGGTTGCAGCCTTTGCTTGAAGTATAAAGGTAATTTACCTGCTGGAGTAATGTTTTCTAAAAGCCATCAGGAGGTGATGCTGCTTCTCTTATGCAACAGATAAGAAGCAATACAATAGAGAGAAGTAGATTAGATTCCTAGGTGATCTTTGACATTGTAACTGTTCTCTTGCTTTATGACGCTGAATGAATCTCTGCAGCTGCCCATTTGTTGTCCTGCTTGAGTGGTAGGAAATCCTAGGTTTTATTGGGCCCATCCTTTTGGACCCCACACTGAGGACAGTGTGTTTCACAGCCCACCATGATATCCCTTTCGGCAGAATAATTCCCTGTCAGAGCAAAAAGCATCTCACTCCATGTCTGGGATTGGCTTGGGCGTTAGCGGTTTAACTAGGATGGCCTCCGCCCCTCCCACCATTTCTGCTTTCTACATGTTCGTAAGCAAGAGTGATGGCAGGCCAAGTCACCTTTTCCCGTTCCTCTGTGGCTTGACCTCTGTGGTTCCTATGGAAACGACCGATATATACAGCTGAGTCTGTGGAGACTTTCAGGTTGGGAGGAAAATCCACCATAAATCACAAGTGAAATGGAGGTGTGGGCAGTAATGAAATAGGGAGAGGGATACAAAAGGCTTTGGGAATGGAGCGCTACTTCTGTCCCTGAAAGCTGCTGCCTGATTCGAGCATAATTCTTGGAACCTTTTGATGCTCGCAGAGCATTCATCTATATTGCATGGTCCCCAGTAGGAGGGCTCTGCTCTCAGCACTCGCTCCACCTGCTTGGCCAAGGCCTGCAAAACTCAAGACAGGCTGCTGCTGGGGCCCCCTTTTATATACCTCTTTATTTATTGTTTATTATTGGTAGGCTTTTTTGAAGTGGGGGGAAATGGAGGCATCCTTGTGGCTGAGTTGAGCCCACTGGGAAGGATAGGGGTGCAATTTAAGCAGGGCATTTGATCAAAAAGGAATAGAACTAAGTGGGAGATGTGAGGGTTTTTTTTGTGTGTGTGTTCTGAGACTGTGTGAGTGACAGCGACCTCTTACACATCGCTTGCTGTGAATATCAGAACTGATCTGTGGCAGTCCTTTGTAGGGCGACCATCTTGAGATGCTTTATCTGTTTAACAAAAGATTATTGGGAGTAGGGATAT
Organism: Paroedura picta; assembly: GCF_049243985.1. Lineage (NCBI taxonomy): Eukaryota > Metazoa > Chordata > Lepidosauria > Squamata > Gekkonidae > Paroedura > Paroedura picta. The sequence continues at coordinate 40,809,058 of NC_135371.1, read as the reverse complement.
GTGATAATCCTAAACCCAGCAACTCCTGAAGAAGTATGCACAGAATGCTGCAAGTAAAGGGATCTCTCCTTCCTGGTAGTGTCTGAATTGTACTTAACTTGTAAAGTACAAAGTAATCAAGGAGACAGATTAGGATCTTTGGAGTAATCTGCGTCTGTATCTGTTAACATGCAAATAAGTGATGGGTGTATTCATCAGCCAAAATGAGGATGACTTGCTACTTGGATACATAGACTGGATTTCAAGTGTTAAGAAGCTGATTACTCATGATTGAGAGGCCTTCCTGCTAATCACATTTTGGACCCCTACCTTAATAATTCTGAGGGATTCAGGTGGGTTCCTGTGTTGGTCTGATGCAACAAAATATTTTTTGAGTCCAGTAGCCCCTTAAAGAGCTACAAAGTTTTATTCAAGGTATAATAACTTGTTGGGGAAGTTAATGTAAAATTTAAACTGCAGGCTGATGTACCCTTACTTGAGAATTAGCCCTTCTGCATAAAGAGTTACTTATTATTTATTATTATATTTATATACCGCCCTTCCCGGGGGCTCATAGAGATCAGAGTGTTAAGACTACAGTCTAACGTAGCATAGAGATCAGAGTATTAGACTACAGTCTGGTAGACCAGTGGTCCCCAACCTTTTTTAGGCTGGGGACCGGCAGGGCATTGGGCCGCGCCCGCAGGGACCGCGCCCGCGCGGGCCACGCCCATGCTTCGGGCCGCGCCCGCGGCCACGCCCGCGGATCGGGCCGCGCCCGGCCGCGCCCGCGGATCGGGCCACACCCGCGGGCCGCGCCCGTGGATCGGGCCGAGAGGGCGCGGCCTGCACGGGCGCGGCCCGGCCCTGATTCCTTCTCCCCGCCCTCCCGCAGTAAGTCGCTTCCCGGGCCGCAGGCTTGCGGCCTGGGAAGTTTTTTACTGCGGGGGTGGGGGGGGGCGGGGAGAGGGAGCCGCGGCCCGGCGCCATGGCCTTTGCGGCCCGGCGCCGGGCCGCGGCCCGCAGGTTGGGGACCACTGTGGTAGACCAAGGCTCAATTCCCTGCTCTGCTATAAGCTTGCTAGGTGTCCTTGGGCCAGTCAGTTTAACTTGCCTTACAGGGCTGAAACAAAAGAAGTGAGAACAATGAATGTGCCTAAAGTAGAATAGAAATGTCCTGCATAAATGGCATCAACACAGGCCAAGGTTCTAAGAGGATTCCTGGCACAATTTCATATTTTGTACCAATAGAAATCTTCTCAGATTTTTTATTTTAATTTGGGTGGCTGCAAAGCAGATCCCTCTGTGTTTCCCACTCTGGATTCTGCATCTGAAAGGCAGTGTTACAGGTGACCTAGAGAAAAGCAATTGTTGCCCTATAGCCAGGCATTTTATACCAAGAGGGAGTGATGGAAGCAAGGCAGTCTGCTTGGTGATCTCCCAAGGACACTGTGAGATTTCAGAAACACCAGTCCTTGGTAAAAGGTTTATTGTTGGGATTTTCTGCGGGTCTGTGTGGCTTCATCGTGTTGACGATATTTTAGCAGAGGCATTGTGATTACCAGGCCAATTTGCTAATACTAAAACATCCTTATGGCAACTACACTGATTGCCTACATGAAAAGCAGTTGCAGGAAAGTGATTGAATGCCGTTTCAGTACCCTTTTTAATATAATTTAGCAGCTGGAAATAGTAAAGGGAACCAGGCACCATGTGACAAAGGTATTTCATTCCAGTCTGTCAGCTGAGGCAAATGGGTGAAAATAGTCAACCCTGAGATTTCCATCCTAGCAGTTTAATAAACAAAGTATACAAGTCATTCATTACATCTAGAATGAAAATCTTGGACAATTTCAGGTTTATCAGTACAGCATTTTAGAATATATTTTATTTATTTGTAATTGCATTTATATCCCTTCCCCAAAGGCTCAGGACAGATCTTCCTTGTAACAGCACAGCGGTAACATGCTGATCTTCTGATCAAAATCTAAGGCACCCCACCTGATGCCTCAGCATTATGCTCCTTCCCAGGATGGTGGGACCCCAAATGGTTGTGCCCACGTGAGCAGTGTACATGGCTGGTTCAGAAACTGCTTCCCTCCCTCCTGGGAAGGCAGTTGCAGTTCTAGATATACACGCCCTTCAGACCTGCTTCTCCTCTGGCCTCTGTAATTGACAGACTCATTGGAAGAACAAATGTTGTTTTAATTTAATTTTCAGACAAACAGTAGTCCAGGGACAATGTTAAATTCATGAAACTGGCTTAATGCGATGAAATTTAATGAGGCAATTTGTGCATCACCCTGGTTTTTGCAAAGAGCTTGCCCCTAGCTGGAAGAAAAGCAGCTTTCTGCATAGCCAAGAGGTCATACTGACCGTCTAGTGCTTTTTGCCGCTTCTTATGTTCTTAGCAAGGTGTATTCCTTTTCCTATTGTAGACACCATAACGGGAGCTAAAAGTGTACTTATATGCACGGACAAGCACAAATGTTTCTGTTGAGACATACCATGTTTTCAAGTGTGGGGAGTAGATAGCTTTCCTTTTATTCCCCCATCCTCATAGAGTCATCATAGGGTCATCTAGTCCAACCCCTGCAGAATGCAGGAAATTCATACCTACCTGCCCATCCACAGTGACCCCAATTCCATGCCCAGATGATGCCTCATTCATCTTCAAGACCACTGGTGGATCACAATATACAGAATGAGAAGGGACACTGACAAATCAATACCAAATGATAATGGCAAGAGACTGGCAACCTTAGTCTTGGAACACAATGTAGAGGAGTGGTAGCTGAAAAGGGACAATTTACATCATCTTGATATAAATTGGATAGCTCACACCATTTGGCAGGGCTAATTGAGAACAAGTGAAATTCATTTCTTGCATGTATCCACTAAGCAGGCCTTAGAAGGTGCTAGGTTTACTTTGGCATTTCCCATCCAAAGTCCCTTTATAACTGTTGGCATTTGTATAGTAGGTCAGGAGCTTAGGCTTACTCTGGACCAAGCTTTGCTATTTGAAAAGCGGGCTGATCAGGTAGCCCAGAGTGATGTCAACCTGCTGAATCTTTGTTTTCTAAAATCAGTCAACCTGGCCAATCAGATCCATGCTTTGTAGGCTTATGGTTGGACTACTTAACGTGCTCTGCATTGGACCATGCTTGAAAACAACCTAGAATTTGCTGTCGGTTCAGAATGTGGCAGCCCAATTATGATTAGGGGATGACTGTCAGGAATATAGCTTGCCTGTTTTAAAAGAGATTCATTTGCTGCCAGTATTTCCTAGTTCAATCCAAGATGCTGGTTAGGTCATTTAAAACCCTTTATTGCCTGGGATCCACATATTCAGAGGATCTTCCTGAATGTCTTTGTATGCCAGCTAAGGTCTTCAGATTTTCATCTTCTAGTTGTTCCTTCATTTAAGGTGGCTTATCTGGCATTTGCCTTGACCTGGACAGGCCAAATTAGCCTGATCTTTTCAGATCTAGGAAGCTAAGCGAGGTTGGTCCTGGCTAGTGTTTGGATGGTACTCCAATGAGTACCAGGGTTGTGACATGGATACAGGCAATGGGAAATCACCTCAGAAGATCTTGAAAGCCCTTTGTGGTTACGATAAGTCAGCTGAGACTTGATGGCACTTACCACAACCTCTTGACGTTGACAAACCCTGTGCTTTGTTGGTGATTGTATCCATTTTATGGAATGGGGCTCCCTGAGGGCGTGAGGATTATACCATCCTTGGACATTTGTAGTGCTTGCTGTAGGGCTATTATATTCACCAAACGTTTTAAGCATTTTATTAGGTTGAAGGCAGGGGATCGGGGTTTTACTGCATCGATGTTTTAATAAATAAATAAGAAATAAATCCAAGTGGATTTTTGTGAAGTTGTTAGGTAGGCTAAGTCAACACTTTGACTTTTAAAATTAAATTAATATTTCAAAGTATTTCTGACCTTAGTGGTCAGTTTTAAAACAGGCCTTGAACAGAGTATTGACAAGGTTAGTCTTGCACCCAGGGGGTTTCTCTTCCACCCTTATTCTTTGCCCTAATCTTTGTTCTAATTAAAATCATGTTGAATATATCTTTTTTCTCCCCCCTGTCCTGTTTGCTTGAGTCTCCCTTGTTAGAGAACAGCTCTTGGCATTATCTATTCCAACATGTACAGCACCAGGGACAGGCCTAGGCATTAGGGAGAGTTTGAAGGATTAACACTGATCAAGTGTACCAGCTTCTGGGACTTTGCTGCTAATTCTCCATTGTACATTCTCTCCAGAGCTTTTCCAAAGGGCAAGTTAAAGCAAAGGTTTACCCTCTTCTGTCACATTAAGAAGAACACTGTGATCACAAAGTTTTTTTCTCCCCAGACAATGAATGGAAATATTTGTAAAAGGAGAGTTATGAACCTCATAGCTAATGTGGATTATGTATGTGATCTCCAGCAAGTTACAGTTTAATGTGTCTTCAGCCTTTGCAGATTTGAAGCTGTAGAAAAGTGATAGGAAGTCACATTATAGCAGTCATGTGATATCAAGAAAATGATTAGGCCACCATCTTCTTTCCTTCTTTCTATTTATTGTACTAAAATTTTATGTATTTTATATTGTTTTATATATATTGTGGGGTACTTATTGTTTTTATATTTGTAAACTACCACGAGACAACAGTGGCTGAGAGTGGCGGTCTAAAAATTGAAAAAGTAAGTTGGTGACAGCAAACACAAGCAGATGTACCGTAGTAAAGAACAAGATGAAGTAAAGAACAAGAAAAGAACAAGATAAGGATCAATCAACGAATATATCTTCTGTACCACTGGATGATCACACAGTGGTATAGTAGATATATTCATGAATCCATGAACTCAACTCAAATGAGGGTCACAACCCAAGGCTTGAAAACCACTGTTGTAGTGAAGCCTAATTGCAGGCTGTATCTTGGTTTTGTTTTACAGGACAACTAGTGTCACTTATCCCTTTAAATAATGTTTTCTCTGAATACTTTGTTTCAGAGAAAGCTAGATCAGGAGCCTAGAAAGAGGATCCTGAAACTAAACACCATAAAAAACATACTCAAATAGACTACCACTCCAGTGGGTTTTTAATAATTTTTTTCCCAAGCAAACAAAATTCTTGTGTATACTATAGGTTCAATAGCCTCTTGGCTCTTTCAAAAACTCTTGTGTATATCCCAGAAAACCCAGCCAAGATGACCTATCTTATCTACATGGGGATGGTTCACCTTTGGCCTTTAAAAACAAACCATTGCATCTGCCTTTTCTTTCATAGGTCCAAAGGGCAGTGAAAGGGTTGTAAGACCCTAGGAGTGAGGTTCAACCTTTTCCATGGCACAAGATTCTCTGCATGAAGGGAGCATGTGGAAATAGCAGTGAACACTATAGCAGCTGCTCATGAGGAAGAGTGGATTGGTATGAATTTAGATCTGCAATTGTGAGAGAAATTACAGCAAACCTAAGTTTGGAGGCACATATTTACAGCTTTGCAGATTGAGCTTTACTCATCTATATGTACATGTGGTATACCAAAAAGGTAGCAGGTGGCCTGTGAGACAGCTGTATGGATAATACAACTGCTCAATAGAGTGCTTGTTGGCTGACATTAAAGACAGATGTCCCCTCCTTAGCAATGCATTACCAACTTAACGGTCAATGTTGATATCAAGGTCTCACATGTAGAAGTTTAATAAATGACACATAGTGTATTTATACACAGATTATAAATGGCTAGAAGTGCACCAACAGACGGTGTTACAGATGGTTATTAGCAAAATTTGTCAGCCAGCTGTTAACCTGGCAAAATCTCTTAGCATTCTATAGCAATTGATAAATCAGTTATTAAACCATTTGATAATCACTGATGAAATCGCTTCATTAATCATTGACCCATTAATAAATGGATCTTTAACATCCAGGATGTTTGGGTTGACGTTGTTGCTCTTTTTATCATCGTGTAGCTGCTGCAATGAAATGAAATTTAGCAAAAGACAAATGTACAGTCATGCACTCTGGAAAGAAATACATATGCTGGTTCTTAACATTCAATCATACTCTAGCATAACCAAGAAATAGAACCCAAGATAGAAGAAGATAGAACAAACCTTGATTTTGAATGGCTGGGAGTTAGGGGCAGGGAGCAAGTTTAGCCCATCCCTTCACTTTTTCCACAAAAACAGGTTAAAATTTTATATGCTGTATATTTCTCCCATCCTGAAAATCAAGGTACCATATTTAAGGCTCCCGGGTGAAAGAATGTCCAGGCACTTACCATTCATCACTGTTCAGTTTCAACAAGGCTGTTATATAAAGTATGTTCTAATCACAACCTGGGATCCAGCTAGCTGTTTACTTACATAGAAGAAAGTAAACTTACTATATTTTGGGCATTGTTGTCATGAGGTAGTGCCTGCCCTCCACCTGTGTTAGTAGACCTTTGCAGCCTACAGGGAGGCTCTCCAAACTCCCCCCCCCCCCCGGCTCCCTCCCAGCAGGAGTGTACCTGTGGGCCACAAAGCCTTGTCGCTGCCTCTCTCCTTGTGGGTGACAATGGAGGCCACAGCCACAAGGCTAGCAGGCAAGGAGGGAGGGTGGGAGATGGAGGGGGAGGGCCAATTAGGGTGGACCTGGACAGACAGGGCCCTGGACAATCTCCTCCCAGGAGGCTGTTTCCCAAATATATAAGAAAGCAAAATAGTGTTAAGGATGTTTTTGTGAACTGCAGCTGAACTCAAAAGGACTGATTGGCTGTTTTGGGAAGGAATTATCATATGACATCATATGGCTTAATTTGGATATTGTGACACAGTTTACTAATTTTAGTTTACTAATTTTAATAAGGCTTTTGCCTTATATCTCCACTGTTATAATGGTTGTTCATTTAGTCTGAGGAAGAGTGCATGCACTCAACAGCTCAGGCCTTGAATAAATCTTTGTTGGTCTTAAAGGTGCTATTGGACACTATTTTTGTTGTGCTACTTCAGACCAACACGGCTACCCACTTGAATCATACCTATTGTGAGTCCTAGAAGGAGAAAACTAGCTCTTAGTATTTCATGTGAATTGATACAATGGGGACCTAAATGTGATTTCCAAGATATTTTCACATACACATGCATGTGCAGTTAAGTAAGAGTGGAATAGAATGCTGGCTGAGCACTAATCAACACTGGGATGCCACTCAGGTGGTCTAATCTAGTGAGGAAGTGTCGTATTTCCTTCTAATGTGGTGGCTGCTTGTATTCCACCCTAGAGGTGTCTTAAATATAGTAATGGAGAGAAATAATGTTATGCAAAGTCCTTTAAAGAAGATGTAGGAAGAACAGTGAGTGAGAGGGGCAGTGATCTTGGTTTGTACTCTGAGATCTTCAACCAAAATGCAGGTGAAAGTTGATCACAAAGGGAAAGTTAGGCTATATAAGTGCTGAAAAGTATGAACAGCAGGGATAGCTTCATTGTTTCATGGTGTGTGGGCAAATAACCCTACAAGGAGGGGGGGCACAGTTTTCTTTTTAGCAAAAAAAGGTCTTTTTTCTCATGAAAGGTAATGAAATCTAACCCTCCCCCCACTGATTTAAAAAGAAATGGCAGTGAATGTTCCACACAGGAAAAGAAGGCATACTTTCTGTATTTATAAAGTTCTCCCAAATAATCCCAGTTCTTAGCCAAGCTGAGTATAGCTGGAACTGCCTATGGAAAATAGCTTGTTGGTAATAGTCACACTTCCAGAGGACTGTTCATTAAAAACCATCTTAGCCTCAAAGTGAAGGGGGTGGGTGGGTATGCATGGAGAAACTAAGTCACAGGGGAGTGAAGTCACACAACTGTGAAATCAGGCTGGCATGAGAAACAGGAAGGGTCTGACTCCTGACCTCTGCAGAATCATGGAGCCCAGAGAGCTCATGTTGCAAAAGCTGCTTGGCTAAGCTTTTCCTTATTGACTGGAGCAGAGTATGTTGCTTCACTTCCTTTACATCAGCTGTGCATCTTGTGGCACAGATTGGCCTTATATGACCTAAGTCTTGGAAGGAGAAGACTTTCTCTTGGTATTTCATGCAAAATAGGTACCATGAGGACCAAGATTTGTTTTTACTTATACATGCTTGTGTAGAAAAGTGAGAGAAGGGAAAGGTGAGTTCCAACTTAAACCGAGAAAGAAGAATTCCAAAGGCTTTACTTTAAAGACAAACATGTGCACTTGTAATGGAAATAGGTCTGCTGATTGTGGCCTAGACAGATCTGATCCTTGTAGTCTGGAGACCAGCTCCAAGCCCAAGCGAATTCTGGGTCTCACCATAATTCTGGGTCTCACCATGACAGGCCACCTCCCTAAGAGATATTGGGAGCAGGGGCTAGTATGTCAGAACATTGATGTCACTTCTGGTAAAAATTAGATGTGATGCCATTTGATGCTCTAGAATATTAAACTCTATGGTTTACCGAAAAATTGTAATACATTTTAGAGCGCTCATAATGTCACTGTTGGTTTTAACTGGCAGTTACCTCAGTACTCCAATGTGTACTCTACTCCCTCTAAATCTTAAGGCCCAAATTAACCATAGCCTACAATTATGTGTGTATCATTTTGATTTTTTAAAAAAAACAACAAAATCGGGCTTGGGAATTAGCAGCTATGAACAGAAGAATGGTGGGGCAAGGACCTGCATAACCCTTTCTCCACAACAGACATCTCATGAGGTGGGTTTGTCTGCTAGTAAATGAACTATGGATTCCACAAGCTTTTTGAAAGCTGAGGACGTTTATTTTCAGAGGGCTTGCCAACTGCAGTTTTCATTGTCAGCTGGCTGAGAGTGTAGGGTTAATAAATATAATAATAATAATAATAAATAAAACATAAAATAAATAACCTGCCGCATGTGCAGTACTTTTTATTTTACTAGAAATGTAGTTTGTTGGGGCTCTTGCTTCGAAGAAATATGAGTGCTCTTTGAATGAAGGGTGTGGGAGCTTGTGCATAGCAAGGAGAGGTTAGATGGAAATTCTCTGGTTTCTGTTTTTAGAACTACCCTCTGGGACAAGACTGTCATGTATTTCTGCTGTCTATTTTGTGACATCCGCAAGCGTCACTGTGCATTAACCCACAGCAGTGTTGCTTTAGTGATGCTGGGCCAGACAAAAGAACAGGAAGATGGTTTCAGAGTGTCTTGAACTTTTCGCTGGGCTTGGCAGGGACTCTAGATTTTCAGACCTAAACTGAACAGAATTTATTGGGTTTCGGAAACCATCCAAAGGCATCTTTCCTCTGATTTAGTGCAAATTCCATTCACCACCCTGATAATGCTTATGTAAATTTGATTTAATTTATTTATAGGGTGTTGTTTTTTTTACAATGTCACAGCCCATTCATGGATATCTATTAAGCACTTCAGCAATTATATGTTAACCTCAGCTTTATTAAATAAAGTAATTTATCTAACTTAAATAATGTGAACTCTACCATTTGATAACAACTAGCCAGCTACAAGTTACCCAAGTTGGCAGGTTAATAAATTGTGAATAGATTAGTTGACAGCAAATCCATAGACTTTAGGTAGCAAAGAAAATGCAGACTTCAGCACATCCTTGTTTACCAGAATGGTTAGGTGTACAGTGTTTCATTCAAAAATATTTGAATAAACAGGATAGCTATTTACATAGGCAGGCGCTGTGGCTTGCCACATGGTATATTTTTGTAGAGTTGTTTCCATGCTTATAGTGTGGGAAAACAGTTTGGATAAATTAGAAATAGGAGCATCTGACGGTCTTTAAAAACTGCATAGCAGACGTAAAGAGTCAGATGTCTGAACTAGTTCAAAAATAATATTTATTTGTTCATTATGAATTGAAAGGCACATGAAACTTAGCAGTTTGTGTCTGGATGGTGGGTAGACAGAAATTCCTCGTTTTCCAACTTAAATTTCCTGATGGAAGAAAGTTGGGGTATAAATGTAATAATGAATAAATAATTATACCCTCAAAATTCAGCTTCATTGATAAAAAAGTAGACTGAATTAATTTAGATCAGTGGTCCCCAACCTGTGGGCCGCCGCCCGGCGCCGGGCCGCAAAGGCCATGGCGCCGGGCCGCGGCTCCCTCTCCCCGCCCCCCCCACCGCAGTAAAAAACTTCCCGGGCCGCAAGCTCGCGGCCCGGGAAGCTTCTTACTGTGGGGAGGGCGGGGAGAGGGAATCAGGGCCGGGCCGCACCTGTGCAGGCCGCGCCCGCGCGGCCCGATCCGTGGGTGCGGCCCGATCCGCGGGCGTGGCTCGCGGGCGTGGCTCGATCAGCGGGCGCGGCCCGATGCATGGGCGTGGCCCGCGCGGGCGCAGCCCGATGCCCTGCCGGTCCCCAGCCTAATAAAGGTTGGGGACCACTGATTTAGATGACTGAAGGCTTATTTGTATAACTATTTTTGAGGTGGAAGGTAAATACTGACTCTTCCAGTATTAAAAGGCGACATAGTTTTTGAGAACAGACTTTCATGTAGAAAGAATACAAGATACTGTTTCCTGGAAAATAGAAAAAATAACTTGATAAATAATGTGCTACTTGTGGCAGTAATATGTAGGTAAGAGACAGTTTTACCACACCACTTTATTCTATGGAATTTTGATGAAAATTTACCTTGTGGTATGGATGAGTTTTTGATTTTGTGCATTTTTTTTTTTGTAAATCAGGAGTGACATTTTTGGTGATTAAAATTGTACTGTACATCATTTTAATTTTGAGCTTTCAGAGGCTAGTTCTAGGAGCGCACAGATGGTGAGATGAATGCAAATACCATGGATTTGGCAAATAATATATTGTAGCACAGTTTTGGCCTTGCACCATTTAAAGACCACACTAAGGAACATCTCCCGAGTTCTAATTCAGTCTCAGTGTTCTCATTTACAATCTGAGAATAAAGCAAAAGGCATCAAATAATTTAGGGCTTCTCCCTAGTGTTTATACAAGATGGCAGTGTATTTACATGCATACTTGCTCTGTTTTATTGCATAAAATAAAAGAATTAAGTTTGTTTACTATTCATTGCATGGATAGAAGGAAACAAACAGACAAACAAAAAAACCAAACAAACCCCAGGAACAAAATATGGGGCATAATTTTATTGTATATTTAGGATAAACGGCGATTTTCCATACAGTTCCTGTCAAGGTATATATTTTCTGTTCTCATGAATGCCATTTAATTATTAAAGGCTTAAGTGAAATGTTAAAAACGCTATACAGCTGTTACAATGCATTGTATTAACGCTTGTGTTGTTTTTTTTAAAAGTAAAACGCTACCTTGCTGAAATATACTGTAATCACAAATTTAAGTGGATACAGATTTGGCAAGATGCTACAACTGAACTCTTGCCAGGTTCCAAGAATCACTTTGTAATTCTGGATTAGTTGGGATTTCCGTTTCCTGGTTCTACCTTTACTAGAACTGACATGCAGTCATATCTACCACACCCTTAACATGCATTTCAGGGAGAGTTGCCATCTTCAAAAAGGCAGAACTCCAAGGCTTCTCCTGGGATTACAGCAGATCTCCCAATTGCAGAGATCTATTCTCCTGGAGAGAACAGTCGCTTCAGAGGCCAGTTTCTCTGGCCTTGCATCCATCCTGATCTGAGCTCCTTCCCCTCCCCCAATGGCACTCTTCCCAGACTCTACCTGCAAATTGCCAGGAATTTTCCAGGCTGGAGATGGCAACCCTAATTATAGCCAGGGGAAAATGTTGCCTTGTAAAACTTTTTTACTGTAATATGTTAAGTGAATGTTGATCTGCACGTGCAAATGCACCTTTCATTTGTATCGTCACTTACTATTGGAATATTTTAATGCAATAACAGTAGGTCATGAAATAAAAGGAATCTTTTTGAATACAGCCCTTTGAGGAATCTTCTTCATGTTTTGGATATCCCCTGGGTACATTGCAGTTCCTACTTACAGGCCTTGTTTTGGGGATGATGTTGGTTTCTGTGCTTCGCTCTTCTCCATTCTAACTGGAACATCTGTCCCTGAGGTGCTTCGCTAGTCATGCAAAGGATAATGCTGTGCTCTAGTCTAAAAGAAAAACCTGGCTGGCATCCTCCAACTCCATAGGGATATAAAATGATGAGGAGAGTCAGCTTTGCCATGAACCTGGGTCAAGTGTGTAGCTATTATCTGTTTCCCTATATAACTGCGAACTTGGATAATGGTTCCTGGCAGGGTTTTTTTTTCTCCCCTTCTATTTGTGCTGCATTTCACAGGGCAGCCAGCCAAGGGACTCCCTGTGAATGGACCTAAATGGTAGAAGTGTTATTGTAGGAGAGAGTGGAGATGAAATAATGGGTTTATCTTAGTGAAGGGAATTGTGAATGTTAGGATAGGACCCATATCTTTCTTTCTTTAGCAAATGCCATAAATAAACAAATACGGGCTTGGGGAATTCCTCTATATCAGCCCTTTCACAATGCGATATCTAGGATGGCATGTAAGAGCTAAATACACAGATCCTCCCTTCCTGTAAACACAGCACCTTGGAGGCATTTTCAAGTCAATGCAGAGGATGGGAGCTTCCAACCTTCAATTCTACATTTATTTCCCAAAGGTCATTCTGACTATGTGTCTTCCTTTCTCTTCTTATGTTTATGAGTCTCCTGACAAGTGTGCATTTTTACCCTTGGCATTTGAAATTAAAAACGTGTTTCTTTTTAGCAAGTGAAGATAAGCACTCCTCTTTTTAATGTTATTTTATTTTTATGCATTAAACTTGGGAGAGAAAAATTCCAGGGAGTTAATTTTTTTTTTAAGACAGCAGCAGCAAATTCTTATCATGATTTTAGGAAGGGTAGACCAAATATATAATTAAATATAAAGTAGGGTCAGGAGGGAAGGAACCAGTGATGGGTAGTGTTAATCATTTAGATTAAGGATAGCATAGAAGAATTGTGAAAAATGTAGATTTAAGGTTAAAAAATTGGCTCCTACTTATGAAAATATGCTAGAATAAAAATGTATTAGTCTTTAAAGTGCCACAAAATGTCTACTCATTTTTCCTGCAACACAAAGTTATTCCTTTGGAATCCATATCTCTTGCCACTGAATTCATAGAGGATACGAATGTAAGAAGCGTCCTGCTGGATCAGATAAATTATCCATCTAGTGCAACATCCTGTCCCCCAGAGTGGCCTGGATGCCTCACAGGCAGTAGCAGAGCCAAATCGTGGCCCAGCTGTTGTCTGCCCTTCCCTATATCTTATCGTAGTTATTTCTGCAGTTTAATTTGTCCTCAAGTATTTTAGAGAGGGAAGGAAAGTTCTTTCTTTCCACTTTATCTGCACCGTGTCTCTCGTTTGCATTCCCCCCCCCCCTAAACTGAAAACTCTTTAGCTTTTCCTCTTAGGAAAATGTATTCCAACACCATTATTATTTTGCTTCCCTCCCTTCATATTTTACAACTTTACTGCCTTTTTCAGATGGAGTGTCTAGAGCTGCACACAGTATTCCGTCTGTAACCAATCCATAGATTTTTACAAAGATATGACAATGGTTTTATTTTCAGACCCTTTCCTTTCCTTATATATAATAAGAACAAAATTTGCTATACTTACAAATCTCTCATAGTCAAGGTCTCCTGAAGTGTTAGGAAAGTCCCATACTCCAATCTTTGAAGGGCTTTTTGAGTGCAATCCCACCCCCAGTGGAGTATCTTGTGCTGTATATGTGCCGAATTTCAATATATAAGGTTTTTGTGTGCATGCATGTGTATGTGTGTATGCATACATCTTTCTGAGGGTATTTATCCTGAACAGGTTCTGAGGCATGATCTCTTGGGCAGAGGCCAAAGGGCAGAAGCCAAAGGGCTCTTTGCCCTTGGCTTGTAGCCTGAGGCCTGTTGCCTGGGACTTGTCAAAATAAGCTTATTGGACCTGGGCCAGTCCAGATTTGTTTGTATATCAGCCTTTGTAATTTGGGAACTTTGTCCTTTTTATTCGCTGCTTTTGGTTATTCCAGGGAGAAAAGAAGCCAAAAAGCCCTGAAAAATAAACAAAACAGTGGCATTATAGTTACATTTATCTGAACCAGCAGAGGCAAAGCTGTCTATGACAGGCTCAAACACTTCTTTGTTCAGGGTCTTAATCTTTCCTTGTCTGTAATACAGAAAAGTTGGATTTTGCTGTATGCATAAGCAAAGGAGGTAGAATTAGTGAACTGCAAATGCACTGGCACTGAATAATTAAAGGGAGTGATCCTAAGCAGGTCTTCCTGGGAGTAAATCCCCTTTTATTCCGTGGAGCTTACTTCCAGAAAGTGTTTTTAGGATGGCAGCCAAAGAATTGCAATCTTTATTTTAGCCGAAGAGCCTCTAGCCTTCTTGTTGGGAGTGGCCTCCATTCCAAATTCTTCCGCCCTCCCTTGAAATCTCTGGAGTGCCTGTTCATTTTAAGATGATGACATCACCCATAGGGAATGGGAGCTGGAGTAGCCAGGCAAAAGATTCACATTAAGTATTACTATGGGCTCTTAACCCCCTCCATACTGTGGCATAAAAGAACTGGAGCTCAGAAGGGACATTTGAGGCTCTCTGTTTTCCTGTTCGTGTGAGACATCTACTCCCTGCAGCAGCTTTTCTGATGAGTGCAGCTTCTGGTCCACAAATTTTACAGTTTCCATTAGTACATTCACTCACACACACAAACTTGGTAAGCCCCCCACCCTAGGTGCTGGTTTTACCATGCAAGTCCATCTTGAATGTGGTAGAGCAGGAACATCCTGAGGACCAGTTTCTGGCTTCAGGCTCTCCCCTAGAAAATATTCAGGTGAAGTATACTGCTTAGAGTAGGAGTCACTTTGTAGGTATTTTTGCATTCCTATCTGAAACTGAGGAGCTCTTCTTTGCCTTTGCATCCTCTGCTGTAAAAACAAAGCCAAACATTAGTACTGGCTGGAATTTTTTTTTTTTTTTTGCTGCTGTCCTGTTTTTTTGTAAGCATGTTCAGTTTTGCACAGGATGTTTCTGTTTATTCAAGAAAATGAAATCTCACAAACAACCCTCCCCTATTTGGCACTTGCTAAACTTCAGCTGTGTGACCCAGGATCCACACTGAGCTGAATAAATACTTCCCTCCCCTTCCCCTAATTCCTGATGGCCACTGGGGCCCATTCAGGCAGATCAGGGTTTAGAATGGGCTAGAAAAAGGACAGGCGAGGAAGAAAGTATTTGGATCTGGATCAGGATGGGATTTAATTTTGAGATCAAATCACAGGATGGACTTTTTTTGTTTCCATTTGGGCTGTTTTTCTTTCCTGTTAGCCAGTGTTGCAGGAGCCCATTTTCAAAAAATAGTGTCAAAATGACATAACTTTTAAAGATGTAGACAGAACTTGGTAACCCTTGCTTTTCATATGTTTCATTAAATCTGCTGAGAAGCACATGTCTCTGATCCATGTGACAAACAATATGAGGAAGGTAGTTTCTAAGTGATGAACCTCTGGCTGAAAGAGAGGAGATTCCCCATGAATCATCTGGGATCACAGATTGCTGTTTATACAGAAGTTGCATCATTTGAGTTGGTGTACTCAGCAACAATCACATTGCTGCTGTTACATATGAAGCAGATTATTTTCAGCCGGATGAATATAAAACTTTGCTGACCAATTCTAGTGTTTAGAATTGAGGGCCAACTAACAGTTTACCCAGTAGATAGTCAGTGTTCTGTATAGACAGTGTTCCATTTTAAAGAGGAAAATTAGCCTTGGAGGCTGTGAGGGGAAGTGCTGCTTAACCCTTTGCTTTCCTGTCAATTGGCATTCAAAGTAGACTGGCCCTCCCCTGCTAATTTCCTAGCCATGTATCTTTTCACTGGTGGGGCAAACCACAGTTAAGGAAGTGCTGTTTTGAGCAGCCAAATTACAGGAAGAGGACAGGAAAAGGTTAAATAACACCTCATGTCGCTTCTTCTGATCTTGATCACATTTTGAGGCTGTTTTTCATTTTGAAAAATATATTAGAAATGGTTCTCCTGTGTAATACCTAATGGGACCGTAGCATGGATTCAGATCTCTGCTTTTTTGGCCAGGAGTCTAAATGACTAAAGATTCTTTCTCTTTCCCACTTCAGTGAAATCCAAATAGTCATGCTGGAATTGCTGGCTCACGTTCTGTTCTGATATAAATCACAAGTTGTGCTAAGCTGTACAAGCGAAAGAACAAGAGGAATCTAAGACACAAATTCCTTCCTTGGGAATTAATATTTACAAAACCGGAAACAAGAAAATTCCAGTAATAGATGGGATATGGTTTTGCCAGTGTTGTATCTGTGGCCTCCCTATTGCTCCCCCCTCCCCTTGTCATTGGGCATTTAATGGTACAAGGAAAACTGGCTTGCCTGCCATAACCAAGTTCTCTGGGGCCTGTTTGTGTACCCTGCCCATTGCCTTGGTTACCATGGGAAACCAGCAGGCCAATAACCAAGCAAGAATGAACCCTGCTTCAGCGCTACATGGAATTTGGAGGAGTGAAATCTGTGGAGAGGATTAGAATGCTTTAACAAGCCATTAACGAGAGCTGGGAAAACACTGGAGAAGTTTAGGGAAGGTGTAAGGAATATGGGAGGGGAGGGGAGGGGAAGTAAATTTGGCAGGGAGTTGGTCACACTGGCAATCTGTTCCCCTTGCCTGGATTTGTTACTTTTTTTTTGTTGAGGTTTTTGTGAAACGTGTCTGGGGAACTGTGGCAAGCCAAGCAGGCCCCGGGCCAACTCTCGGCTAAACATGTTGTTGTGTAAAATTGTAGTCAATTAATTTAAGGCCTGCCAATTTCAACTGCAAAACGCTATGAGGTTCTGTCAAGTCCTCACCAGGATGTAAAGGGGGGGGGGAGTGGGAAGAGCGGAGCGAGGCAGAGAGAATGGGATTTGATAGATGTTGTTTGGCTGCACGTTGTGATTAGAGTGAGGAGTATACAGTCACATTTCCCTTAAAGTCAGTGGGATCATTCCTGATCAGCTTAGATCAGGGGTAGTCAAACTGCGGCCCTCCAGATGTCCGTGGACTACAATTCCCAGGAGCCCCTGCCAGCGAATGCAGTTTGACTACCCCTGGCTTAGATGGATAGTTGAACAGGAAGTCTTGAACACTAAAAAGGGCAAATAGGTACGCGTGGATAGGGGGGCCTCAGAGCATTTTTACAAGTGACGCTAAAGACCCGTTTTAATTTGCAATGTCATTGTGTAATGGACCCTCTTTGGGTGGAAAGGTAGCAGATAAATGTTTTACATAAGTAATAAACTGCTTGGGCAGAAAAATGCCCTGTCCCTTTAATAAAGGGCTATTTATAAGGTGCTGTTACATGAAAAGCATCAGCTGACCATTCCCACTAATAAAGCATCTGTTAATAGGACATAACATTTTCCTCCAAGCCTGCTGGTGGTGGCACTCCAAGGCGCTGCCGGTATGTTGCAGTGGAGCAGCATGCTCTGCCGTTTCTTGTGTCCCCACGAGGGAAGCATTTCGGCAGTGGAGCTGGTCCATCACTTTCTGCATCCCCATGGGGGACACATTTCAGTGGGGCACCTGGTCTGCTGTCGAAATATGCCTTCCTGGGGAACACAGCTATGGTGGAATGGTTACAACACACAGTAGTGGTGGGGGGTTGTTGCAGGAAGGTGGGATTGCGTGAGAACACAATCCCACCATCCTGCATAAAACCCCCAAAATGCCCCATTTGGCCCCACAGTGCTGCGAAACACCATGGAACCAGATGGGAAATTTTGTGTGTGCCCCCCCCCCCCCGGCCTCCATAGGTCAGGTAGGCCCCACTGGCCCCTCGAATGCTTAAGGGAATACAGAAAATATTCACATTCCTTTAAAGCGGGGCAATGGCGGCCTAATTTGCACCAGTCCTGAGAGGGGACTGGCCTGGTGGCTGGGTCATGTGGAAGCAGGGATTGCCCCACTTCCATATGAGTACCCTCTTGAACTTTTCTGCCTTTGTGGAATCAGCCTTGTGGTGTGTGTGTGTAACTGGACAGGTTATTTCTTCTCAGTCTACCCCACAGGGTTGTTATGATCATGACATTGAGTTCACTGTCCTCCCCAGGCTCCATCTCCAAATTTCCAGTAGTTTCCTAACCTGGATCTGGCAAACCTGCTTACAATGGAAAGAAGAATAAAATACCATAAGACGCTTAAGGCTCTTCCTCAGTATATGTATGTTCTGTTTGTTTCCAGAGCCTGCCTGCATCATGTTCTGTTCCTTAATTTCCCGGGGGGAGTACAATAAGGGGGATGTCAGTATAATATTCAGGGCTAGACAGAATTCTCTCCTGCCCCTTGGCAGAGGCCATCACCATTTTTGTAATGTTTGGAGATTTGGGGCTTAGTGTTTTACTTTTTACAATTTAATGAAACTCATAAAGTTCTTAATAATCATAAGACTTGCACAAAAAGCTGTTTGAGAGTGTCCCTTGGGCAGTCCTTAGCTCACTTTGAAGGTTCTAAACTTCATTACAAAAGAAAGGCAGCTTGTTCAATGTATACCTAAGACTTGTATTTCCACTGGCTTTGCTTTCTGTGTGTCTGTGATTCTCTCTCTGTCTCTGTCTCTGTCTCTGTCTCTCTGTCTCTGTCTCTCTCTCTCTCTCTCTCTCTGCTCCCAAATCAGCTTGGCTTAATGCTCCAGTCTTAACCACACTAACAGAAGTAAGTTATAGTGAACTTCATGGAGTTACTTAACAATAAATGTGGTCAGAATTAGGCTGAAAATATGTCATTGGCGTTCTTAGATGTATCCATTGCTGCCATAACCTGTTACCATTTCTTACCTTGTTCTGCACCTTGGCAAACAGAAATTCTCACATCCTGACTGTAATCATTCAGCTGCTCTGTTCACAGTTTCCTACTTCTAGATCTTCTTTATAGCACTGTATATTATGGGCCCAATCCAGCCAAAATGAAGGATTTTAAAGTCCCATCAATGTCAGTAGGAAAGAGTTTGAACAGACCTCCCCAAACCTGAGAGCCAAAGGCCACATATATATAATATAATTTAAAGAAGGACAACCACTGAGGAAAACAAAATTGAAAACGGTTTAATCTAGAGGCCGTTCTGGTTGTGCTTATACACATAAAAATATAAGAAGAGATAAGAAACGTTTATTTGTATTTATTGTTAAATTGTTTAATATAGCCCGGGATAGGTTCTTCTTCTTCTGTTACAATAATTTTGAACCG
This sequence comes from Paroedura picta, assembly GCF_049243985.1. NCBI lineage: Eukaryota > Metazoa > Chordata > Lepidosauria > Squamata > Gekkonidae > Paroedura > Paroedura picta. The sequence goes on along the minus strand of NC_135371.1, from coordinate 40,789,862 downwards.
TCCCTTTCTTTTTGTGGAGTAGGAAAGAGTTAAGCACATGCCTAACTCTTCTGTTTAGTAATTTGATGGAACTGTAATTAACTGTAACTCTGTTATGCTTTATGTTTTTAAATGCATTGCAATTTACAAGTTCCCTGCTCCCTGTGTGGGGTGATAAGAGGTTGTGCCATATAATTCACCATCACCACTAGATAGAAGACCTCTTCAGACATTACAGTTGTACATCTTGGGAGTTGAGAAACTGTGCCTAACTGGCGTGTGTGCCAGTGTGCAAACGTTGTGTGCAAATGTTGTGCAAACATAGGCAATGTGTATATTTAGCAGGCTTATATAGCTTTGGTATGTGCAAACTGAACAACAGAGTCTTCAGGGCTTGTCTCATGCAGACTGAGGCTGCATGCACATGGTAAATATTCACATTGCCTCTGTTTATATAATATAGCGACTATGAGGGTTACTGGACTCCAGGTGGCACCTGGAGACCTTCTGCTGTTACGGCTGATCTTCAGATGACCAAGACCAGGTTCCCCTGGGGACAATAATATACAAGCTGGTGATCTCTGGCCCCAGGGAGGCTTGTGTGGCCTCTACCAGAGCCAGAGCCTTCCCTGTCCTGGCCCCCACCGGGTGGAATGAGCTCCCAGAAGAGATCAGGGCCCTGTCAGAACTAAAACAGTTCTGCAGGGCCTGCACAATGGAGCTCTTTCACCAGGCTTTTGGTTGAGGCCAATGAAGCAATTCCACCTATCAAGGTCCAGAGGACCCCCCCCCCCCAAAAAAAAAAAAAGAAAAGAAAAAAACTACTTGGAGACAGGGCTGTCAAACCACAGTGCTGAAAATAACGAAATAGTGAGGTGTAAAATTATAATGTTATAATTAAATGTTAAAAGTTAAACATTCTATTGTTATGAACTCTACTGCTAGAAATATTATATGTTCTCAATTATATGTTTTCAATGATGACGTTCTCTGTATTGTGCCATGAGTTTCACGGTAAACTGCCCTGAGCTGTAGGGGAGGGCAGTATATAAATGTAAGAAGCAAGCAAATAAATTAATACTGAGATCTCGCCTCTCTCCAAACCTTGCCCTCTCCAAGCGCCTCCCCTTAAACCTAGAGCTGGTAATTTACGCTGAGAGACAGTAATTTATCTAAGCTTTCCCAGTGAATGGCTTGTCAAGAATTTGACCTGGAGGAGTCAACAGTGAGGATTCAAATGAACACTCTTCCCTAGACATGATAATATAGTAACATGATCCATTCTTCCACATTTCAGATTAATAGTTTGGCAATGTCTCAGAGTAAAAAAAAGTTTATGAAATGATTCTTCAGGATGCAGGGGGCGAAATGCTCAGGTCTGTATGGAACTAGTTCTGTGTATGGAAGAAGAAGCGTCCAGGCTGTGGTGGAGCTCTGCTTTGCAGCCTCTGCTGTTGCAGGCCTCTTTGCATGTCTTTTCCTCAATATGCCTGAAGGCCAATTTCCTCTGGCCTCACCAGGAGCTTGTTAATATTTTACAGGGACTCAACAGCAGGCAGCAAGAGTTTCATTCAAAAAGAAAGCAGCTCCCCTTATCTTTTCGGTTCTTATGCCAGGAGCTATTATAACTTTTTTTATCTCTTCTTTAAAAATGTAAATCGCCTTTAACATAGAACCAGCCTGTTGGTTTTTTTATTAGCTTCATGCTTAAGTGGGGTACGGTTTAGGCTGGACAAAGCTTGCCACATACGTTTATGCTGTCTCCTCCCAAAGAAACATGCCGTGCATTAAGTTGCAGCAAACCTGGATTTGCTCCAGAGTGTATATCACGCTCCTGGCTCCCTAACCAGTGTACTGTACAATAGGGGTGCTTTCACAAATGCTTTTGCCTCATTCACTCATTGCAGTTTTAAATGTATACCTGTCTTATTTTTAAACGGCTACTTCAAAAAATGTAAAGCGTTGGTGCAATTCATAAGTCCCTTCTGGTGGTTCTCTCACTTGTGTTCCCATTGCCACCTGGATTATCGCTGTTACATCCCATTCCATATCTCCCCCCCCCCCCATTCAGTTAGTTTGGGAACACTCTGGCAAGGAAAGCTTGAGCTGTATGATCTCAGCTACCCCTAGCCAGTATGAAGAAGAGCTGTTTTTTTGTATCCTACTTTTCACTACCTGGAGGAGTCTCAATAGAAACTTACAATTACATACCCTTCATCTCCCCACAACAGCGAGATAAGTGAGGTTTAGAGAGCTCTGAGAGAACTGTGACTGGTCCAAGGTCACCCAGCTGGCTGGATGAGGAGGAGTGGGGTATCAAATCCAGTTCTGCAGATTAGAGGCTGCCGCTCTTAACAACTATACCAAGCTGGCTCTCAGTAGTAAGAGTAGTAAACTGAGATGAAATTGCACAAGGAAACTACTGGAAGGTTGTTTGGAAAGGCACAGAGTGAAGAACAGGCCCTATATGCCATTGAAGAGCCCCCCACTAGGATACTTTCAGTGTACTCGTGAGAAAACTTTCCTGGATATAAGCTCCATTGAATACCCCAAGTCTGTTTCCAAGTTCACCTGCTTGGGATTGTTCTTTCTTTGTGCTGCTCCTTTTTTCCTGGTCATGACGCATGATGGTAAACAGCCACTGTTTTCTTTATACTTTCCCCAGTTCACTCCTCCACTTACAATGCTCTTGTTGTGGCTATTATCAGTGTAGTTAAGTAACTCCATATTTCTTAGTACTACACAAAGGGAAATAACAGTCAATGTCGGCAAAGATGGTTAGTCTGCTGTACTTTCACAATCTAACTACAAATAAGACAAGAATGGGTACAGTTTACGGTGGAAGGAGCCTTCCCCATTTCTAAGAGTAACCTTTTCCTCAGTGGATCTGTGGTAAACTCCCAACAAATTTGTATAGCAATAGCCACAGTAGGAGAGGGGAGTGGGGTTGGTGGATCACATTAGTTTAAGGGATGCCTTGTATTTTAAAGAGGTGTCCCCTATGCTAGAACTGTTTCATTTTGCAGGACACAGTGAATGTGATGTATTTCTACATATTGAGCTTTCCTGGAATGCAATGGATGTCTGCTTCAGAATCCTAAAGCATTCCTTTTTTATTGAGGGTCAAATTAGGCAGTATGGTGGTAGTTCTGTGCACTAAAATGCAGAAATGTCCCAGCCTTGTGGGAAGAGGCATTTGTGCTCTTGGGGGGGGGGGTCCAGTTTCAAAAGCAAAATGCTCATGGGAGTGAGGAATTCTGTACATGGACTCTACAAATTAGAGTTGCCAACCTCCAGGTGGTGGCTGGAGATCTCCTGGGATTACAGCTGATTTCCTGGTGACAGGGATCAGTTCACTTGGAGAAAATGGCTGCCTTGGGGGGCATTAAGTCTCATTGAAGATCAAAACCTCTCCAAACCCCACCCTCCTCAGACTTCACCTTCAAAATCACCAATGAGATCTGGCAACCTTACTGCAAAGGTTCTCTGCCCAAATGTTTTTGTTGTTAGTTGAACTCCAGTAGTGGAAGTGACTGGGGCTAGGAGGGGTGCTGAGGCTTAGAGGATGCAGAGAGGGTTCAGCATCCCAAACCAGCATAACTCAGACTGTCCCTTGTTTCAGGGGCAGGAGCAATTCCATATGTTTCAGCCACAAGATGGCCACTATCATACTTAATTTGCCCTTGAAATCTTTGTGTGGCGCCCTTAGGTGGGAAGGATGTATATTAAAAAGCCCTTACCAGCGGTGCCATTCCCATAGCAACCTTCGGGGTCAGGCTAGTGGTTTACAGAGGATCTTGCCTCAGAGAATTGCAGACTGGCCTGGATTATTGCCTTTTGGTCATTTGATTTTGTATGCAAAACAGTATATATCCATGTATGTGGTTAAAGAACTTACTTTGAAACCTTGGCAAGAAAATACAGATGTATCCAATCCTGCTTTGTCAGGTGTTGTGTTGGAAATGGTTCAGCCCTTTGGCTGGAAGTGCAAGAGGCAGGGGGTGGATGTGTAGATTTTTAAATTATTTGTCTTGCATGATTCCTTTGAACCCAGCTTGGCTGCGAGGTGACGAGGACTGTCATCATTTCTCTGAACAAGTGCATCATTCCATTTCTGCCACCAAGTGCACTGAACTCATTTAGGGATTTGTAGCATGCCTGAAAAGTAAGACCATACTGCATTGCCTTGATTTCTGCCTCCCCTTGTCAACAACTGAAGGTGAGTGTTGTGTGTGTGTGCATGTGTTGTTCTTTGGGTGTGCATGGATTTCACATCTCAGTGATTCCAAAAGGCCCCAAATTGGTCCTGCAGGAGCGATAAGATGTGAATTGCTACATTGCATGGGCGTCTTTATGTGTTTTTAAAACCGTGCCTCCTAATTATAAATAATCGCTGTGATATGAGATGTGATTATGATGAATGGTGATTCTGTATTCTGCGTGCATTAGCTGCTTTAACCTTGCCGAGGTAATTATGTCTCATTTAGAATTCTGATAGTATTTATTTGAGGTAGGGGACTGGGAATTTAATTTCTATGGCTTTGTCTTTTAGTATTATTATTATTTGAAAGGGATACCTTAGCAAAATTGTTTTTTAATTTTTCCCTCCAGTGGCAGCTCCAGTTCGTTAATATTTTAAGGGGTTTCACAGAGACATTTTAAAGATGTTCTTAAAGGTACAGGGGGCATGGTATATGTAAAATAAGGGTTAATGAATGAGTAAAAGAGTTCCTCTGGGGAGCTTAGAGGATGGGCCTGCCTCTTTCTCTCTGCTTTAGAACAGCAGAACGTAATCTCAAACCCTAGTTAAGATGTGGCTTGTGTGTTTGCATTCAGCCATCCCTCCCCAATATTGTAATTTGTGTGTTTGTTTTTAAAAGTTTGCCATTGGAAAAGGGACCTAATATACTGGAAAGCAGGCATATCTTCTGCCTTCTGTTGTAAATTAATTCCTCCCCTCTCCTGGAACTATCAAAGAGGCACTTGTGAAAAGTACAGCATAGCCACCTTTGAATACATGAAAAAGGCTGGAGCAAGACCTTTGCCTTCATTAAGACAATCATTAAATTGTCTGTGTTGTGGAAAGAAAAAAAAGTATTGTGGCAAGAAGGTAATCTGCTTAAATGAAGTCTAGCTTTATATAGTCCTGAGCTGGGCTGAGGAAATCTTTTTTTTGTTTTGTTTTCAGTGCATGTTATAAGGCGCATCTTCAGTTGGAAGCTGATTAGAATTTCAGTTCCGTTTTGGACATTTCGCTGAAGAAGGAAGTTTGTGTGTATTTAGGTTGAGTAATTTTTTTAAAAGGTCAGAAGAGTCCTGATAAAAGTAGTTCCATGTTTAGGTGGTTATTTGGATGTCTTGGTTGCTTACTGGATTTTCCCTGTCGTGAAATTTAAAGCAAAAGCGGAGTTTCTTCATGCTATGAAACATCTGAAGAACTAGTGGCAAGGGAAGAGAAACGAAGTTTGTTAGGACTAATTATATTCCATAGGGCCACCCCAGTGCAATAGTTCTAGCTGGTTCTGATAAACAACAATATAAATGTCATGCACTGCTGCTTTTCAGTTTCTGAAACATTTGCCGTACCTATATTGGTGGCAGAGGTTTGAGTCTTTGCACGTCCATGAAAGATAAAACCTTGCTTTGTTTCTTAGCCATGGTCAACTAACTCCCCTGGTAATATGACTATTGAGGAATTCTTGAGGGAAACCTGGGTCCTTGTACGATTTCCCAGTTTTAGTAATAATGTTGCTACTGAACTATTCAAAAGCTCTGATTTTTTTTTGGGGGGGGAATATCAATGGGGGTGACTCTCTGCATTTCACATGCCTTCCTTGTAACCCATATCATATTGACCTAGACTGCAAAATCCTGACGGGCTACGTGTTCAGTAGAAGAGCATCTGTTTTTCATGCAGGAAGTCCCAAGTACAATCTCCGGTTAAAAGATAGTAGATGATGTGAAGGACCTTTAGCCGTGACCTCAGACAGTCAAGTAGTCAAGACTGGCCTTGATAAACCAAAAAGCCATGTGCTCGTGTGTTCAACCTGCTGTGGGATGCTCCTTCTGACTTTCCTGGGTTGAGGTGCTCCTGTTGAATTAAGTGATCATTAGAGTGCCCTTGCAGTCTCTTCTCTTGGGATACCTCTTTGAGGGTTGGAGAAACTTATGAAGCAGATGATGCTAGGAAGACTAAGCCTGAGGCCATGGCCTAGCAAACCCCTTACCTGTTTCTGGTATGCTTAATTAAAAATCAAATCAACCCAAAGATTCTGCATGTGATTCTTAATCAGTATGAAGTCTCCCGGAGAATAAAGTAATTATACCAGTCATTTGGCTACAGTAATTAAAACTTTAATTATCATCATGTCCTACCCCTTAGTCTCCCTAAACAGCATAGAGACTTGAGTGCTTTAACTCTCGCACCCTTGGAATCTGTCAAGACCACTGCGGCTGTTTTGATTTTGGGATAAAAGGAACTTGTTTTTTTTTTCTTGCCTCTAAACATCACAACGGCGCTTAGTGAAATTTCCTTAAATACTCCTCCTTAAACCTTTGCATTGCCAACTGTTCTTCAGACCTATAAAAGATTGGTGGCAGTTACTGCAAAGCTAAGTTGGCAGACATTGCTTTGCTTGCTTCAAAGTTGTTCTGTTTTCAGGCTTCACTGAAGGTACATCAGTACATGAAGCTGCCTTCTACTAAATCATACATCACTGCAGGCAGTATTGTCTACTCAGACTGGCAAGGGCTCTGTAGGGTCTTAGGCTCAGGTCTTTCACGTTCCCTGTTGCCTGGCCCTTTTATCTGGAGATGCCAAGGACTAACCCTGGGTTGTTGTATATGACAAGCAAATGCTCTACTGCAGAACTGTAGTCTCTGCCCTAAGCACAGAGCACCATATAAGAAGAGAACAGTGCAACCAGAAGTGCTTTTCAGTAGTACAGGTAGACCTAGGGTGTGTGCATGTGTATCTTATCCTTGGTGAACCAAGCTCTGATCACATAGAGGTTAGATAACTGTAGTGGGCTTTCCACAGGGCTATCCTTGAAAACTGTTTGGAACCTCCAATTGGTCCAGAATGTGGTGGCCAGGTAATTGTTGGGGGCTCAGATCACATCTCGCCTGTGCTGAAAGATCTTTACTGCATACCCTTTTTTTCTGGGCATTATTCAAAGTGCTGTGCTGTTTTGTTTGTTTACTTACTGATCCTTAACTTTAAATGCCTAAGTTGCTTAGGACCTCTTTTGTCCAGCAGGCCAGATGGAATCCTTTATTCAGACCTACTTTCTGTGCTCTCACCTGCAGAGGTAAGGTGAATGACGACTTTTGCTAGGGCCTTGTTCATTGGTGGCTCCTCATCTGTGGGATTGCCTCCCCCTTGAGGCTGGCCTGGTACCTATCTTTTAGCACCAAGTCAAATCATTTCTTTTTACTCAGGCTTTAATCTAAGTTTTTTTTTTTTTTTTTGCTTTAGGTATTTTATGGTCTGCTTATGTCTTCCATACAGTTTCATCAATATCATTTTAGTCTGCCCGTTGTTTTTTTTATGACCTGACATGTTTTTAATGACTTGTTTAGTTTGATTTTATTGTTTTAGTCATAAGCCATTTTGAGCAGGTCTCTGAAGAGGTGGTATATACATTTTCTAAACAAATAACTTGTGTGCTTCAATTCAAGAAGAAAAAGAGTTGGTTCTTATTTGCCGCTTTTCTCTATCTGAAGGAGTCTCAACACGGCTTACAGTCGCCTTCCCTTTCCTCTCCCCACAACAGACACCCTGTGAGAGAGGTGAGGCTGAGAGAGCCCTGATAGTACTGCTAGGTCAGAACAGCTTTATCAGTGCTGTGGGGAAGCTAAGGTCACCCAGGTGGCTGCATGTGGGGGAGGGCAGAATCGAACCCTGCTCACCAGATCAGAAGTGTGCTTATGTGTTAAAAAATCCAGATCCGATATCTTTCAGAAATTCTGATTTTTTGGGGGTCCAGTAGACCTGAGAAGAAAAAAAAACTGGTCAAAAAAACACCAGCTCAACGTTGGGACTGGCTTGACTTCTGCAGCCTGGTTTGCAGGAGGACCTTTCATCAGGAGATGCATGTGATGGGGAGGTCTCTCCCCACTGAATGTAGACGTAGTAGGGAGCTCTTGGCTCCCTCTGCCCAGGCTGTTCTTGTCAAGGAGCCACATGGAGAACTCCCCTGACAGATATTGATGGCTGGACAGCCTGGTATAGACCCAACTGCCCAGCAGAGTCTGCCCAAGAGCTGGGCTATGTTGAGACTTCTCCCTGTCAGGCCCCAGCCAACTGCAGCCCTGTCCGACTCTGAGGAAGAGGCAGATCTGAGAGTCTTGCCAGGATCAGCCCCTGAGCTTCAGTCACTGCCCACAGCCTCAGAAGCATCAGAACTGCTTAGGAAACCCAGCCCAGAACGTGAGCCACAACCAGGCACAAGTACCCAGTACCTCCAGCCTTTAGCCCCAGCAGCAGTTGATCCCCACCTTTGTCTCCCGAACCCAAAAAGCAATGGCATAGGAAGCAATGTTTTGCCTTACAGGAAAGGCACAGGACCTTTGCAGGGCAGTAGGAAGGCTGAGGCAGCTGTTCATGATTAGGCTTAAAAAGAGGTGGGAGGCAGAAGCCCATCTTTCCTACCGGACCTGCTCTCAGACTTCATAGATCCTGCTTCCCTGACTCACTTTCAGCTTGTGACTCTTGAGTATGGACCTCCTTCTTGCCATCATCAGACTTGGCTTGTCAGTGATTGATTTCTAGCTACCAACCTGGGCTTCTGTGACCACACATTGCATATTCTCTTCAGGACTGTTATTTTTCCTTGCCTGTCTCTTCCTGCTGTGCCTAGAGGGTTGTCACTCCCTACAGACTTTGCTGGGGCGTTGCTGGGCAGCCCAGTTTAAACCAGATTTCCCAAAGGACCTTGCAAAGGAAACAATCCTATAGGGAGAATTCTCTCTACAGGCTGTGCTGGGACTCTGCCCAACAGAGCTTGCCAAGTGAATTGTGAAGACATTTAAAGGGCTTGCTGTCCACTTCCAGGGGCCCCACATGGAGCCTTCTCCCCATGGATCAGGGCTGTAGCCTCTCTCCTCCCCCCCCCTTTCATCTTTAAGGATACTTGGAGTGACACCACTTTCCACTGTGGCAGGCCCCTCTGCCCCCAGTCTGGCTGCTCCTACTGCAATTACACTCTGTTAGACTCCTGCCCTCCCTCCCCCTCTCTGAACACTTCTTAAGCAGGGTGATGTCTCCGTGCCATCCCATGCTGCTTCCATGCTGCCCCATGCTGCCTCCACAGCACCCGTAATGCTTCCATGCCGCCACTGCACTGCCAGAGCTCCTGCCTTGGGTGGTAGTGGTGGCATGGAGGCGGAACAGGTGGTGCAGAGGTGGAATGGGCAGCATAGGAGTGGTACAGAAGTGGCCGGGCGGCAAAGAGGCTGCGCCCTGCTTAAGAAGTGCTCAGGGAGGGAGAGGGAAGGCAGGAGTTCTAGGCGATTGTGGAAGGGAATGGCTGAGCGGCAAGCAGGCAGACCAGCTGGGTGTGGGGAGAAAGAGAGGAGAAGAAAGGACGGGTCTGACAACTGAGAGGAGGAAGGGAAGGAGGCATTTTAGGAAAAACCTCTACATTGAGACTTAATGGAGGTTGAACTGACATGGGGGTGGGAATCTGCCTCCCTCGCTGGGCAGGAACTGGAGGGGGGAGGGCGGGAACAAGGTTGGGACAAAGCGGCTGAGTCTATTGCACCTTTCCCCTTCCATACGTTCTTTGCCCTGGTTGCTTGCTGGTTGATTACTGGTGGTTCTTGCATTTTATGGTGGTAAATCCACTTTCCTGGATTTCCCACATTGCGAGTTAAAAATGGTGAAATTGCAAGCCGGCTGCGGGGCAGCCTGTGGATGTAGGTAACGTCATGTGGAGGGGCCTGAATATGTTGCCAACATTCGGAGGCCGTCCAGCTTCATTTTGCACATGCAGAAATTCCCTTAGATCTGAGCTCACTGGGTTTACTGTTGAGAAGCAGCCAGCGCCATGGGCGGGGGAGGGGAGGTGCGGGTGCCAGTGCGCTGGTCAGTGCACACACACAGGCACAGAGCACACAGGCATGGGTGTACTGGTAGGTGTGCCAGTGCCCGCACCCGCACCTCCCCTCTCCCTCCATGCCTTGGCACAGGCTGCTTCGGGCACGAACGGCTGCTTCGGACGTTGAAACACCCAACCCTAATTGAGACCCTTAAATACTCAAGCAAGCTATGGGAATTTGCAATTCATTAAAGGGTGTACTTGAGAGTATGTGTGAGTTTTAAATCTAAATATGAAATTATTAACACAGTATTTTCTTCCCTTTTATCCAGACAGATGCTTTAATACTGCTTTAATAACACTTCCTTGTATTCTCTTACATTACTTTTTAAATGTCACATCTATAAGCAATAATAAAGCTCTTGGCTGATTTTTGGCAGACAAATGAAGGTTTTTTTTACAAAAGTTTGTTGGAGACAAAGTTAACTTTGGAACAACCAGAGCAACTGGTTAACTTTGGAACAACCAGGGGTGGCCTGGAGATTTTCCGGAGTTACAGTTCATCTCCAGGTTAGAGAAATAGGTTTCTCCATAGAATATGGCAGCTTTGAAGGGTGAACTCTGTGGTATTATACCCCACTGAGTTCCTTCGCTGCCCCAAGCCCTACAGTCCTCAGGTTCTACTCACAAATTTCTGGAAATTTCCAACCCTAGAGTTTTGTCTTTGAACAATGTATTGGTGATAAATGGGCTGCCTGTTTCTCTGGAGGGGGAACTCCCTGGCTGGCAATTGCTGATATGGCATTTAGTATTTAGATAGTGCTCATTGTTGTTTAGCACTTTCTTTCCCTTTAATTGAAGGCGATTTGGCAATCATGCCACAAAATCTCTCTGGCAGACAGTAATGCAGAAAGTGAGAGACTTGCTGCTTTGGAGGAAAAAAAGGTCAAATGTTTCTCTTAACTAGCTAAAGCTCAATCTTGCCTGCACAGCCAGGGTTTCCTTTCTCCCTGAGCTGTCTTGAACAGGCAGCGGATTTAAGCTTACATTATGTACGTTTGGGCTGTCATATGCTATGTGGGAAATGATTTACCAATTGCACATAGTAGAAATAATGTATTTAACACTCACATGGCGAGTGCTGAGTGGCTTGAAAGCTGCTGGCACATGCTGGGATCAGGTTCTCTACTTCTCTGTAAGGCTTCGGAGCCTATGAGGTATGCTGAGTTACAGAATCAGGCTTATTTGAGAAATCTGATGGCTAACTTAAAACTCAAATCGTGCAGTCCTAAACAGAGTAATACGCAGCTAGGTCCACTGAAGTCAATGGATCTAGAAAGGGGTAATTCTGTATCAAGTTGTACTGAAAGCGTGCTGCTAGGGCGTTATCATCAGCCATAATAGTCTCAACGGCTGGAGGGAAATGTGTTCTGTCCATTTGATACAGATACACCACTGAGGTTGCCCAGCAGGGGGGCTTACAAGTAGCAAGATATAGAATGGACTGTTTTACTTGCTTTCATTTGGAGTTGTTTTTACCTGTCCTGCCACTGACCCTTCATTGGCCTGATCACTATTTCAGTATTTGTTACAGGCGTGCTCTCTGTATATTCAGGGCCGGATTTACATGAAAAGAGGCCCCAGGCTATTCCACTTATGTGGCCCTTTCACCTCCCATTTTTAAGTTTATAAATTACATGAGAGATAATAAACTACATCATTACTGTGATATATATCAGTAAGTTAAATGAAACATGTTGTGATTGGTGTAATAGTGTAATTTTAATTTTGCTAACAATTTGAATATAGGCCCCTCTTGATCTTGAGGTCCTAGGCTGAAGCCTAGTTAGCCTATAGGAAAATCCGGCCCTGTGTATATTATTGATCTGATCTTACCATTGTTTGGGATGTTAATGATAATTTTTTTTTGTACTGATAGCTTTGTGCGGTTTCTTCTCCCCTTTTAGTGTCTATCTCCATTTTGTGTTTTTGTGCGTTTTTTTAATAGATAGAAACCACCTCAGGAGGTCTCTTTTCTTTAAAAAAATTCTAACAGGGAGTATAAGATAAAATGTTCTCAGTAAATAAATATTCAATTAATTGCTGTTCTCCATTAGTCTCCATCTGCAAACACCAGCTTATGCTTTCCTGATGTCACTTGAAGTTAAGATTCTGCTTATGAACAGTTCCTAAAGGTTTAATGAGCTTTGATGATTAATTAAGGGTTAATAAGTAAACTGTTGTAAAGAGCCCATCAGGCCAATGGGATCATTATTAAAAAGCTCCAGTATTTTCCCCTCCTTCAACTACACTGCTGCTTGAGTGGTGTTTGTAAAGAAGGTGATAAATTGAAAGGGGCTCTAATTTCATTGTGTTCTACTTGCTGTAGCTTTCTTTTCAAGAGTAATCACATTAGAGGTTTCCACAGGGTAGCCACTTTCCTGTAGGATTCCCTGTTACATCTAACACATGCAGCCTTTTAAAAGCTGCAGTATGGGTGCTTCGGAACAATTTTCAGTCTGGGTTAACTTTGATTCATAGTAGAGTTCCTTTGGCAGAGTCATGGCAATGAAGGGACTCCTTTCCTCTGGAATGCTGAGAAACCACTGTTACCTTTTCTGAATTTTAGGATTTATTTATTTACTAGCAAGAAAGCCCATTGCAACCAGGAATGCAATGGGCGCTAGGACCCAGGGGACACCAGGAGGTGTTTTTTTTTCTGCTGCGTGGAGCTGTGAAAGGCTCCGACAGGGTTTTTTTGTTTTCTGCTGCTTGGAGCTGGGAAAGGCTCCTACAGGGTTTTGTTTTCTGCTGCTTGGATCTGCGAAAGGCTCCTTCCGGGGTTTTTTTTCTGCTGCTTGGATCTGTGAAAGGCTCCTGCAGGGTTTTTTTTTTCTGCTAGCTCTCGTGGGCGTGCCGGCTTGGAGCTCCTACAGGGGTTTTTTTTCCTGCTGCTTGGAGCTGGGAAAGGCTCCTTCAGGGTTTTGTTTTCTGCTGCTTGGATCTGCGAAAGGCTCCTACAGGGTTTTTTTTTCTGCTGCTTGGATCTGTGAAAGGCTCCTGCAGGGTTTTTTTTTTCTGCTAGCTCTCGTGGGCGTGCCGGCTTGGAGCTCCTACAGGGGTTTTTTTTCCTGCTGCTTGGGAAAGGCTCCTTCAGGGTTTTGTTTTCTGCTGCTTGGATCTGCGAAAGGCTCCTACAGGGTTTTTTTTTCTGCTGCTTGGAGCTGTGAAAGGCTCCTTCCGGGGTTTTTTTTCTGCTGCTTGGAGCTGTGAAAGGCTCCTGCAGGGTTTTTTTTTCCTGCTAGCTCTCGTCGGCGCGGCGGCTTGGAGCTCCTACAGGGGTTTTTTTTTCTGCTGCCTCTCGTCGCGCTAGCGGCGAAAGGCTCCTCCGGGGGTGTTTTTTTTTTTTCTGCTGCCTCTCGTCGGCGCGGCGGCTTGGAGCTCCTACAGGGGTTTTTTTTTCTGCTGCCTCTCGTCGGCGCGGCGGCTTGGAGCTCCTACAGGGGTTTTTTTTTCTGCTGCCTCTCGTCGCGCTAGCGGCGAAAGGCTCCTCCGGGGGTGTTTTTTTTTTTCTGCAGCTTCTCGGCGGCTGGAGTCTTGTGTTGTGTTTGCGGCGGGGGCTTCCTTGGGGCCGGCCTGACGCGGTGAGAGACGCTTCGCGCCTCTCACCGCGTCAGGCCGGGAGCAACTGCGAGCCGCGCTGAGCGCGGCTCGCAGTTGCTGGGGCTGGGAATCGGAGGGACCAATCGGCAGGCGCTTCGCGCCTGCCGTTTGGTCCCTCCGGTTGTCTGTCATGAGGAAGGGTCCAATCCGGACCCTTCCTCATCCCGGACACATCCCGCCCCAGAACCCCTTACTGTTTTATTTAGTCCGTGGCGCCCGCGGCGCCACGGGCGGTGTACAGATTTGATTTCTATACCGCCCTTCCATATGGCTCAGGGCGGTTTACATACAACATGGTGGGGATACATGGAACGAATTAATATAAGTATAAACAAATACTACAACAACAATAATCTAAATAATACAATGTCAGTGATCTTAAACAATATAACAGGAACAGAACTTAGCTAAGGCCCAAAGAGGACAGACTGGTTCAGACCATGGGGAGGATGTCTGAGGGGGGAACTGTTGTCGGTCTCAGGCAAATGCCTGGTAAAAAATAGTAAAAAGGAGTCTTGTGGTACCCTACAGACCAGTGGATTTCTTTCAGCTGGTTTCACCAACCATGATCCATTTGACTGGAGCATGGTTTCATGAAATGTCTGAACAGAGTTTTAGTCTTTATGATACCACAAGATTCGATTATTGTTTTTGCTGCAATGGATTTAGAATATATTTTGTTAATTTGGCCTGTTTTAATCTGGTGCTGCTGAATAGTCGAGGGCTGCAATTTCCTGCATAGTTATTTGTGAATAAACTACCTGCACTTATTGGGATTTCCTTCCGAGTAAGCCTCCATAGGATTTTTAACCTGTTGCTGCATATTTTGGGGTTTAGGACTTGCAGTAAGCTAGATGTTTAAATAAAGAAATTAAACTCTGAGTGGAGCTGCATTGTGGATAGTTAGACCTTTGGTTAATTTCTCATCTGCCTACTGTTTTTGAATTAAAAGAGAAGCGATTTCCCTGCCATGCACATTAATTAGTTGCTTTTAGAGACTATCCTTTTCTGTGTCAGTAAACTACTTTGGTGCTTTTAGGTGTGCTTTATGTTAATGTGTGTTGATTACTACATCCCAGTAGGTAATAAGTATACCAGACTGTCAATTGGTCAGAGAGAATATTAATGTCATGTATTCAATTTGTTAATTTCTGTACCTCTGGCGCTTTCACTTTAACCACCTTTTGTTCTTGACAATTATCCGATGAGTCTTCTATTTCAGGAAGGTAGGATGTATGATTGAGAAGGATGCCATTTACTTTGTGGTGCCAAATAAAGGCAAGGGACATTTGCTAAACTATCACATAGTTGTATTAAAACTGCTGGCTGCCATCTTGAATGCTAATTGCTCATGTGGAGAGTGTGTGCTTATGTATAAGAATGTCTTCCTGCTCAGTTACTCATAGCATGTTTGTCTCACACAAATTAAAGCTCTCCCATGAAATTTCTGGGGGAGGGGAGATTATGCAAAATAGTTTGGAATATTTATATTTTTCTCAAGGCTGAGAAAAGCAGCTGGGAAACTCTTTGCTGTGGATGTCTCGGTGGATCTGTTTGTGTGAATATGTTTAGGTGCACTTTCCCTTCTTCATATTCAAGTAGTGACACTTTGACCTAATCTAATTTCCCAGAGAATCTCCCTCCTCCCCCCATCTCAAAGTAATTTTGTTTCATGTGAGGGCCTGGTTCTAATAGATGTTATCCCACAATTACTCTCCAATTTCCTGAGGCAATCCTATGTTAGCACTTCCTTAGCTTTGAGTAGGAAAAGTCTGGGAAACAGAACCCTTCCCTGCCTGCCTGAACTGAGTGAGATTTGAAACTTGGGTGTAGAAGGCAGTTTTAGAACCCAGCATAAAATGGAAGGTGACACGGACCACATCTGGCTTTCTGGCTGCCTGGCTTCAGTTCAAGATTCTATAAAACTGAAATATTGACTTTTCCCTATCAGGTGCTCTGGGATTTAGTACAGCCCCTCCTTCATCTCAGAACAGAGAAAAGGAAGCCTGATTTGAACAGTGACTCCTTGGGATACATAATAAAGTGACTCCTTGGGATTCATAATAATACATAATAAAGACATTGTTGAGTTACTCCAGAGAGCTAGATAATATACAGTTTTCTTAGTTTCCTGAAGCTCTGGGCTTGTGGATAGGTCCAAATCTAATCACTGGAGACTGGGAATAAAAAACGTGCATTCAAATTCCCATCAGAAAATGCATCCCATTCAAAGCAAAGTGCAGAAGGACTCACTTGCTTTGCTTGATGGGTCAGTATGGGTAACTATGCATACAACTATGTTACAGGATACTCATAATGCATATAAAAAGACAACATATTAGACACACAGTATGCTGCTGAAATCACCCCAGCATATAAAGGTTTCTGTTGAAATAAGAATGGAACTGTGGTTTACAATTACAATTTCTACTTAGTCTGCACATCAGCTCTTTTAGTCCATATTGTATCTTAATGGGCCAGACCATTAGATGTATTACTTCTGTTGGAGATCTTCCACAGGAGTGGAGTATAAGATAAACCTTCCCTGATCAGACTAATGGGTCATGCAGCCTGGGATCTTTATTTTTACACAGTGGCCAACCAGATGTCCCTGGAAGGCCCATTACAGGTCCGGAAGGCCAAAGCCATGCCCCCTGTTTGTCCTTCAGGGACTAATTAACTCCAGCAACTTCGACAAAAGTTGGGAATCTTTAATTAATTAAAGGCAGTTTTTCCTTCTAAGGTTCTGTTTGAGAGACTTCGGTGTTAACATATGGAGTTTGTAACAGTTTGGACATTCACCGTGCTTGTCTAGAACATCAGACTCTGAAGGTGCGGTGTCATCATGCTGCCATGTGATTTAGTTAGTTATGCAAACCCTCCTAGGGGGAGAGAGGTACAAACAAATAGGTTCACGTGAGTAGCTATGTTGGTCTGAAACAGCAGAACAAGCTTTGAGTCCAGTAGCACCTTTTCGTTATTTAAGGATCTTGCCTCTAATCGGCCCTTCCTGGCAACATCCTCCTCACCCGCGACCTATATGTAAAGGTTGGTGAGTTCTGTTTCAGTGTATCTGAAGAAGTGTGCATGCACATGAAAGCTTATAGCCAGAATAAACACTCTGCTGGTCTTAAAGGTGGCCTTGGGCTCAAGCTTTGTTCAGGTACAGGCAACGTTTAAATTGCATTAGAAGTCACAAAAGGGTGACAGTCACCTGGCTGTCCCTTCATGTTAGAAAACGGTCAACATCCTGGGCTTGTTAGGGCTACCAAAACTGCTCTCTATTCCCCATTTTAGTTAGTGGGTAGTTCCAATTAGAACCATTCATACAACTGCTGGTTTGGCTTCTGTGGAACTCTTCCATCCTGAGCACAGGGAGCTGAATGTTCAGCAGGTTGCTGTGATGTGTCTGGACAGATCTGGATGTGTTCATTTTGTGTGATTATATTGCTTGCTCACACCTGATGGAAGCTACAGTGCTGCTGCTTTAACCTCGCCTGAACTCCTTGCAGAGTTCATCATTAAAAAAAACCCCCAACAACCCCAAACCTGCTGTTATATTATAATGCTTTTTATTAGGTGATATTCCTGCTGTCAAGTTATAATGGTGCTAATTAGTTTTGACTAAAAAAAATTAATTATGAAGATATGCATGAGGTTGCGTATTACAATTGCTGTGTACAGCAGCCACCTGCCCCCCTCCCCCACAGCCCAGTTGGATAAAAGAAAAATGTACTGTTTGAACTGAGATTTAATATTTAGATGTCTCTGTGACTGCTCTTTGTGATCATTAATCTGTTTCCTCTTTTGTTTATTGATGTCCATGAAAGTTTTATTCTTGCTATTAGCACCAGGAATATATCTTAATGCTGGAAATAACATAATGATCTAATACAGTCAATTTCAGGTTGTTTATTTTTTGAATGATTGTGATTGTGGCAAGCAGATCAGAGTTTAACAACAGTAATTATGAGAACCAGAAATGCAGTGACCTGGCTTTGTGGAATAAGTGGCTAAGCAATTTGATATGAATGTTGACAGCAACTAGAGAGGGTAGGAGCAACTATGGCCAGAAGCTTGCCTTGCATCGCGTTGTGATGATGATGAAGTTCACCAGGTGATCCATGTTGAAATTTGTGGCACATCTACTTCAGGTAGCCAGGAGGTGACACAAGCATGTTTTCCCAAAAGGCAGAAGCTCTCTAAGGCAGTGGTCCCCAACCACCTGGCCGCGGCTCCCTCTCCCCGCCCCCCCCCCCAGTAAGAAACTTCCCAGGCCGCAAGCAAATCGGCCGCAAAAGTGGCCGATTAGCTTGCGGCCTGGCAAAATTCTTTTTGTGGGGGGGAGAGGGAACCAGGGCAGCGCATATGCTATGACATGCGCGTTTGCGGCCGTGCATGGCGCAAACACGCATGCATATCTGCGCATACACGGCATGCGTGGCTGCGCAATTGCCTTCCCCTCCGCCGCCTGTCCACAGCCTTAAAAAGGTTGCGGACCACTGCTCTAAGGAATCTCTACTTTCCATGGTCTCTGCTTGTGAGCATGGCAGTCCAAATGGCCTGCCATTGGGTTCTCAGTTGCACTCAGACTCTGTGGGAAAGGGTGTAGGCTGTGGGTTGATTTCCTTCTCAGCCCCTACCTCTCCCGCCCTGAGCTGATGTGACAGAGAACAATGTTGATTGGCAAATACTTGCAGTAATAATAGAGATATTTGCTCTGGAGTAACTAGGCGATACAACTCGGGCACGAAGCCAGAAGAATCTTGAAGGGCAAAGCATGGAAATCAGTGGCTTGAGACTGCTAGAACAGCTGTCAGGCTGGGGAGGAGGAAACAGGGCTAGGACAACAGTGTGAACAAAGAAGAAGAAGTTGCCAGTGAGGATACTTTGTGGATAGAGAAAGGGTGCAACAAGTTAGAGTAAGCCTGCAGACTAGGAAAAGGGCTAGGAGTCTGCCATGGACCACCACACGGATCATAAACCTGGTGGTAGTGTTACCCCTTACGTTTCTTAGGTTTCAGCAAATGAAAGGCATGAAAACAGGGACGGTAGACAGGACAGTGGGGAACATAATACACTGGTTAAAAAGCATGTCTGCATATGACAGAGAACGGAAACCGGTACAAGTTTGGCGCAGATGGTGGCTGTGGCTGGAGGGTTGTAAGCTGGAGTTAGTTACTTGAAAGATTTGTACATATAAAAGAGTCATATATATTTTGAAAAATCAGCTGTATATCTGGTGTTTTGTAGAATGGAGATAATTTAATAAAAATATTTAATCTCCAGAAATATTTTACCTTAACAATAATTTCAGTGGTAAAAATAGGATTGGATATTTAGATTTGACAGAACAGCTTATAAACCCAATCTACCTGTGGCTAATTGTTTACTCCCTTAAATAGAATGGGAAACAAAAACAAACAACCCCCCCCCCCTCCTATGACATAACTTGTTGCAACTAGGGGAGTATTGTGGCAGGAACAGGTTTATACTTGCTGTTGTCCCAGGATATTGTTACGAAATGCAAACATTACAAACATTGCCTCAGGGCACGTGCAAAATATATTCTGTAAGCACAATTGGTTTCAATTGATTTGAAATTAGTTTGATAAGTGTGTGATTTCCAGCCTCTTCTTTTAGGTATTGAGCACTGAGATCTAATGAGGTTCCTGAATGGCAGACAGAAAAGATTGTGAGAGTGGGTAGAGAAGCTAAAGAAAGAGGGGGACAGAAGCAGGCGAAAAAGGAGTGACAGAAAGGGGAGATGAGAAAATGAGGCAACAAACTAAAGAAGCCTATGGCTAGCAATGAGTGTTGGGACAGTATGATGAGAGGGGATAAAGAGTGTGCCTGTATCTTTGACCACGACTTAAAGGGGGAGCAGGATTTTGTTAGGAGGTATTTATGAAGGAGAAAAGATGCAGTTTAGAATGGGATTCAAACTGGGACTTTGACGCAAGAGATTAAGGAGGCCTAAAAGAGCATTCAGCTCTGTACAAGAGAGAAACCTTCCCACTTAGCACAGCAGTTCACCAGTCCGTTGCATTTGCAAAGACTGAAAAGGTCTAGGAATATGAACTCCCATGATAGCATCCATACAGGAATCCCTCTTACTGTTTTGAATAGCAACACACAAAGAAACTGCCTTGTTGGCTTTCTTCCAATCAAGCGGCAGCCAGGCAAATGATATAATCTGTATTCTAGCCCCTACAGACTCAGATCTCTGCTGAGGAGAGCTCAACAACCAAGGAAAGAGGGACCAGTTCTTTCCATGGGACTGAAGCCAGGCCTGTCGGGAGTACTAGAGAGCTCCCAGTGAAAGTTAACTCTGCCAGTTGTTCTTGAAGGATGTGCAAACCTCTTTGCAGTGTACAGCATGGAGGAGGCTTTCTGCCTTACGTGAGAAAAAGAGAAAAACCAAAAGGGGGAAAAATCCAATCTGAAAATCAAGCCAGGAAACTGAAGGCTAACAATAAAATAAGATAGAACTATTTATTACACAGTGCACATAATTATAGGATTAGAAATGACATACAAGATACCAGTAAAAACTGAAATCCATGTATACAGCAATGAAATGAAGTTGCATTTCCAATTCCAAAGATTCACAATAATGGTTACACGTGTATGATAACCAAAAGATCCAATGCGTTTCAACCCTGCTTTCTTCGGTGATCAAAATTAACACGCACATAAACCATATTGACATAAAATACCTTTTTTAGGCCAGGCCAGTTGTAAAAAAAAAAAACGAAGCCCCGAATACTGAATGTAAATCAATTCTGCAGAAGCCAAGGATCCTACATTCTACCACGTGTGGTAATGAAGAACTACCATTCTGTCCTGGGCCAAAGTTAAATTCCCAATGTGTGTTTGTGAATTTGGTGCCTCCCCTGAATATTTCCTAACTTTTGTCTGATTTGTGAGTTCGGGCAGTTTAAACCTAGCAGCTGAGCAGGGTGATCTGCCCATCAGAATCATAGAATCCTAGAGTTGGAAGGGGTCATACAGGCCATCTAGTCCAACCCCCTGCTCAACGCAGGATCAGCCATAACCATCCTAAAGCATCCAAGAAAAGTGTGTATCCAACCTTTGCTTGAAGACTGCCAGTGAAGCTGACAAGCAGGGCAGTTTGGTGGATCCACCTGTCAGCTGTTAGGCTGAAATTGCTGGCAGCCCTTAACCCATGTTTAACCCTGTGTTCCATACTGCCTCCCTACCTTTTGTCTTACAACATCATGCCAAAAAGAAAAGAAATGGCATACTCTTGATGTCCATAGGGCCTCTCTCTCTCTCTCTCTCGCACGCACGCACGCACGCACGCACGCACGCACGCACGCACGCACACACACACAACTACGCAGTGGCATATGTCAGACTCATTGTTTGTGGCATTTGGTCACTTCGATAATGGTAAGAAGTAACCAAAATTACATTGAGCAGATGGCTGAATCAATGCATCCTGGCAGCCAAGATCCTGCCTTTTTTTTTTTACAGCCCAGTCCATCAAGAATACAGTCACTTCCACTGCCCTGGAAGCTAGAGCTTATATAGAGGAGATATGTAGGGCAGCTAGCTGGTCCATTCCTTCTACCTTCATTCACCACTACAAGTTAGACAAGTGGGCGTCTTCATATGCAATGATTGGCCACCGAATCCTGCAGCAGATGGTGCAAGACCCTGAAGGCAGTATGCTTTGCTACATCCCCACTCATCTGGGTCTCCTCGTACTTGCATGGGAGAATGGTACATTGGTACTTATTGCTGAGGTCCATTCTTCCTGGATATGACAAAAATGTGTGGAAAACGTGTTATAGAAAAGGAAGGAAGTTCTCTGATCAGGTGATCGACCCTGTTGTTAGTCTGGGTTGCATTGTGTTGCTGTGTTTTCTGAGTCCTCAGATTACAATGTGAGTGATGGAAGCTATGGAAGTTTCCAAACTGAAGGGGAGATGGGGGAACTCTACTTCTTTGCAAGAAGAAAGCTGGACTCACTGCCAAAAGTGTAGGGGAAGGAGTTCCCCACTCAGCCAGATCTTATTCCTCCCAAGGAGAATGGACCTTCACAGGAAGTACCAATGTGCTCAACTAGGATTAAACATTAAACATTGTTAGTCCTGGGAGAATGATGGTAGATATAATTGCAGCTGCTAGCAAAACACTTATATCTGAGACAGAGTAGCAAAGCTAATAATATACTGAGAACGATAGAGGGGGAAGAAGAAATTAATATTGTATTTAAAAAAAATACTGCAAATGGTGGCTCTCATTTCTCTCCCTCTTCTCAATAGATATCAGTATTGTTGTGAAACCTACCCAAATGACAAAACATTGAACTTCAGATTTTCCAGGAAAACAGCATCACCAGCTTTTTCCTTGGGTCAGAAGCTGTCATACGAGATAGAGGCCTGAAAAGGGGGGGGGGGCGCAGTGTGCTCTTTGAAAAAGCCTCTGGGTGGTGGTATTCCACATGACAGTATAACGTGGTGAAGCAGCTTGGCATCTTGGTGGCCCTGATCATATCCAGCATGTGCTAGCTGCTGCTGGGTAATCCTAATGACAGTGACACAGAGACTGTCCCCATGGCAAGGGGTTCCATATATTGTTGTCAATTTATGGGGCAGTCACCTCAAAACGTATGTTGTACTGATTGAACTGTTATGCAGAGACGCCTGTGATAAACGTGGGTGAAATTGTTGAAGAGTCCATTTGCTTCTTCCTCAGTTTACCAGTGTTTTCCCAGTCAGACTTCTATCGAGGAGGCATCTAGTGAAGTCGGTTCTTGCTCTGGCCTAGTTCACTTTTCTTACTTCCTAGGGCTATTTCTCCCTAGCCCTGCATGCATGATCCCTCATACATTTTCTCCCATACTGGCATTTGACGGAGTCTAGTCTGCTAGGTTGGTTTATATCCTGTTCCAAACCATGTATCCTCTAACCAGTAACAGATGAAAGGCTGTCATGGTATGCCTGCAGGGCATATATATTTTGATTTCTTAGGAAGTGGAGATTTCCTTTTCCCCACTCATACTTTAGAGGCTAAAGAGCATTAGCTTGTGCTCCAGTACTGATGAACGGGAGACCAATGCAGGCTCAGCCCGGATTGCAGATGAGTTGAGGGTACAGGGTGCAAAGGAAGAGCAGCCTGCCTGAAAGTGAACTGAAGTCGTGTTATCGACAAACTGCACAGCCAGAAGGAAGTAAGCTCCTATTTTTGCAGCACCTAAATCCCATTTAGAAGATTAAGGCCTAAATGCTGTGAACTATCTTGCTACTGACTATTGACAGAGGGGAGGTGCCTTTGAAGCACTCTTGGTGAAAATATGGCCCTTAGGACCAATGGAGATTGTGTTGTGACTAGGCTCTTCATTGCTGGTTTTATCACTGTTCAAGATTTCAAGCAAGTCCAGTGTAAAAATAATTCCAGTTCTTTCCTCATTAAAAAGATTTTTGGATTCTGTTTAAGGAGTCCTTCCCAGCTCCCCCCCCCCCTTTTTGCTGACTTCTATCCCTTGGGTGGGGGGATCCGAGCCCGTTTCTTTACAGTTAATTACCAATAGGCTAGGAATAACTTGTTTTCTTTAGTCTACCTGCAGAGTGGAATGTATTACAGGACATGGTAGAAGGGAAGTGCAGCTACTGTAATGTCTGTTGTTCAGATAGGGCAGTTGGCTGGGCTGCCTGGGAACAAATTCACGGAGGGTGAGGGATCTGCACCTTGCCGTGTGCAAGCTGAGCATCTGCTGTACAACAGTATGCAACCAGAGGACCTGCACTGCAGATTGTCACTGTCTCTGTCAGGAGTGTTTCTGTTACTGCTGAGGGTTACTCCATATTACTCCATTCCTAATTTTAGACATACAAGGTTTTATTGGGTCAGTTCTACTGGCATGAATGGAGATAGAAGTGTGGCTGTTTAAAGGGAACAAGGTTGTCCTGTACTTAAATTTCATGGCCCTCTTTCTTGCTTCCAGTGCTGCGGAGAACATGGTATCTATCAGTCTCTCATTGACTGGCCCTTAATCGTAAGTCTGAGGTCCCTCAAGGGCATAGTGTGCAATGCTAATAAATCTGTAACTGTATTCAGCTTTGCAGCTGCTCCCATGAGAGTACAGCCTCTTGGAAGGCAAAGTTTGGATAGTCTAGTCAAGTCCTATGAGAAGCTAGGTTGTTAATCAGGGACAGCCCCTTGAAATTAACGGCTCCCAAACAAGTGACTGTGAGATCACATCCTCACACTGACGCTTCCCACGTTCTGTCCAGGAAGGAAAGGCTCATGCTATCCTGTGGGAGCCTGCGTGGCTGGACAGGTGTTCCGTTCTGAGTCATATCCTCTCCGTAGCTTAAACTATTTCTCCATCCCCAAGTCCCTAGTCTTGTTCTTTATGTCTGCTGACATGATTTTCTGCTAGACCTCCTTGCACCAGAGATGGGTTTTTATGGTGAGAGCCAGGATTGTGTTACGGAAACGCGCACACTTCAGCTGCCTGCAGCTCTGCTGATGCCGTATCTCCACTTCGTGCTGGGGTCATGTTTGGAGCCCATGAATAAGCTCATACAAGGATCATTCAGGGCTCCCCCGCCCTCCCAAGAAAAAGTTTGACTTTGTTGCATGCTGGCCAAGGTCCAGCATTCCCCTCCTCTGCAGGGAGATTAATAGCCCTCAGCAGCCCTGGCTTGGGAAGAAAGGGGCCATTGTCTTCTATCTGTTTCTTTCGTACGGGATAGGGTGAAGACGATTAGCCGGGAGTGAGTAGGTTGCTGCAGCTCGCCATCAGCTCATGCCTGGCCCAGTGCCTGGCAAACAGGGGCGGGAGGGCAGGCCGTGTAAGGGGCTCCGAATGCTAGATCAGCTGTTGGCTCAGTCTCTGTGTTGAACTTCCTTGTTCTGCAGGACAAAATTGTTTCTTTAATAGGTTTTGGTTAGGCTTGTTGTGGGAGATGGTTTAGCTTCTCAAAGAAAAAAGCTTTTGAATAGTTGTGACTTCATAATAAGTCTGCACTAAGTTTTACAAAATGTTCCTAACATCTGTAGGCTAAGAATATTGCTCATGGGCTTTGCCATATCCAGACTAGGCCGTTGCATCTTCCTTCTGTCCTAACTTGTATTTTCTCCCAAGAATGGAAGGGGGAAATTAAGAAAAGCTTTGCTGTTTGATGACAGCGGGAAGAGACGAGCTGAAAGGAAGCCACTTTTCAAAATTGCAAATCACATCTGAAGTATAATGGGGCTCTCATTTTGTAAAGCAGCATACTTGTAGCCCATGTCAATGTGGCCCTGTTTAAATAGCAGCTCTGTTTTAGGGAAGTATCTGGAAACAACCTGGCCATTCAGATGAGCAAAGCTGTTTCTTTTGACAAATGGTCAAATCTGTCCCCTCTGACAATTTTTGCTTCAGTTCATTTTGAGAAAATTCATTAAGATGGAGGTTGGTTCCTTCACAGCACGGGTAGGTACAGGTACAACTCACCAATGATTGCTTCTGCAGAATTTTTATCCTCAAATAAGCAGGAATCGCAGGGCTTAAATTATAAATTCAACAATACGAAAGGGGTAGATTGCCTAGATACCGTTTAGAAAGTTGGATCTGAAGTTCAAGTAAGCAATGTGGGATATGAATTTGTATGCTGAATATAGGACTTTGCACCAGTTCTTCACTGAGCTCTCATTGTACCAGTTTTAATCCTCAGAAATTGGTTTCCTCTTGTTTTTTAAATGTTATTATTTTTAGTTTTTACCCCACCATTCCCCAGTGAGATCAAGGCATGTTCTTACTTGCTTACTAGAGCTGGTCTATGCTTCTGATAACCCCACGAAAATTAGTATGCTGACAGCTCATGGAGCTCAGGTGCAACTGCTGTCTCTCAGTCTCTTCTAAATGGATGTTCGTAACTTTGGCATTTATGAGGGGAAAACATTGGACCAAAGTCACATGTCCTGTGCTCAATGCCTTTATGGAATTGATAGCTGCCCCCAAGGGCAGGAACGGAGGGAAACAGGCCTGAAATTAGTATGAATGACATTTAATAAATGCACCTGGTTCTCCTTCCTGGAACTTAGTAAGGCCTCTGGGTAAGGTAAGGTATGGTATGGCGGCAGCTGGTTGGGAGGCTGGTGTTGTATGTTATACGGTGATTCCCAAAAGAGGGTCTCCAGTTTCTTATTCTCACAGTCCTGAATGTGCAGCTGAGTTTTATTATGTCTCTCAGAACAATGTTCTCCCTGCCATGGAGCTAACATTTGGGGGCCTTTACTGGGGAGCTATTCCCTTTCCTGCTCTCGGTTTTATTGGCTTTCTCTCCTGAATTTGCTTGCTGACAGAAAGCACTAGGGAAAGTATGGCATTAAGGCATCATCTTCACGCAGGTAAATCAAAATCAGAAAGTTTTTGGATTCTGAATGGGTGAAAATGTTCCAAAAGCCATCTGTTCACATTCAGGAGATGGCAGAGATGGTATCCACACAGAAGGGTAATCTGGAATCAAAATGTTTCCTGTGAATGAAAGGTAGGAAAAGGTTGAGGAGGACCGGGGCTCAGATTGGAGCTTTGGGTTTCAGCAAGTGGAAGTGAGGAATATGTTGCTTTGTTGAAAGCTTTTACATAATGGCAATAAAGAAATATAAATTGAGAGACCGTATCGCTAATCAGGAACAAAGTCATTGCCCTTTGCATTTCAGCTACAAAATGGAAGTTACTTCTTCATTGCTCCATCCTGCTCCACTTTACAATATGAGGACCCAACATGATGTCAACATGGCCATTTATATGGGGCTTTCACACCCAGCCAACAGCCCCAATCCCAGCCAGCCAGTGGAAAAGACCAGCATAGTTGGTCCTGCCTATGTGGCGCTGGGCCTGCTCGTTCAGTCAAAACATTTCAAGTAGGTTCCCCAAGGCAATGAACATCAAAGCATTTCAACATTAAAACAGCATTTAAAATGAAGTATATATATAAAAATCAATCAAACCATTCAATAAAACGTACACACATAACACAACAAGAGAGGAATGCCAATAACATTTACTGGGGGGTCTGGCAAACAAAACAAAACAAAAGTCTTCATTTACTGGCAGAAGACAATGGGAGGCAGACAGATTTCACTGTCTGCCTCCCATTACAAAGCTTCAGCACCACAATGAGAAGGCCACCCATGTAGCCTTAGTGAAAGCAGGACCTCTGAAGATGACCTGAGCAGTAGACGGGCATGTTCATTAGGGAGTAGGTAGTCCTTCAATTATGTTATCCCCAAATCCTATAGAGATTTAAAGTTCAATTCCAGGACCTTGAATTGGGTCTGGAAACAAACTGAGATTCAGTGTTCATTGACTGATGGATTGCATTTGCATACCGCCCCCCCCCCCCGAGGCTCAGGGCAGTTCACATGGAATATGAAAGAACAATACATTGAGCAATACAGTTGTTGTATCAAATAGAAATACAGAAATGGTAATGATAATAACAGCGTATAATAATTTAACAGGATAACAATCAAACAGGTCCATGGATGTTCAGTTCACGTACATGGATTCCTGGGAGGGAGGTTCAGGGGCCTAGACAGTGTTGTTGGTTCTGGTCGACCTCAACCAAATGCCTGGCAGATGAGCACTCTTTTGCAGGCTCTGCAGAACTGTTTTAGTTCTGTTAGGGCCCTGATCTCCGGGAGCTCATTCCACCAGGTGGAGGCCATGACAAAGGAGGCTGTCTCCCTGATTGAGGTCAAGCGGGCTTCCTTGACCCCAGGAGATAACCACTGAAAGCCTGTCCTCCAGATTTTGGCATCGGGAAGGTGGCAAACGAGAAGCTTATGGTCGACTGTGTTGAACTCTGGAGATCTAGTAGTACCAGCAGTGCTGACCTGCATTGGTCCAGCTGGCGATGGCGGTTGTCTGTTAGGGTGAGTAGCGCAGTTTGTACCCCATGGCCAAACCAGAAACCTGACTTAGATGGGTCTAGGACTGTAGCCTCTTCCAGGAATGCTGATATTTGATCCATGACAGCCTTTTCCACCATTTCCCCCAGAAACACGTAAGTGCAAGATGGGCTGATATCTCAGGTTCTCACAGGTCCAAAGATGTTTTTTTCAGTAGCGGGAGTACCACTGCCTCTTTTAGTCCCTCCGGAAATTCTCCTGTTAGAATCATAGAATCATAGAGTTGGAAGGGGCCATACAGGCCAACTAGTCCAACTCCCTGCTCAACTGTTGTGAGAGAATGTTTGAATGTTATCCAGGAGGAGGGCCCTTAATCTTATTTCGGGTGTTTTTAGAAACCATGATGGGCAGGGATCTAGTGGTCATGTGTTTGACCTCGCCACTGTTAGCATCCTGTCCACGTCAGTCAGCGTGAGTCATCTGAAGTTACTCAGTGTTCTCTCCAGAGATGGCCAAGGAGCCTCTAGTTCATTTTCTGTATCTAAGGTTGGAGGGAGGTTACGGTGCAGTGTTGAGATTTTGTCTGCAAAATGACTCACAAATGCCTCACAGCTGATATCTGATTGACTTGTTTTGGTGCCCTTCTTCCAGGGCAGTGAGAGATCAAACTATTTAAAACAATTGTGCTGGGTGTGAGTTTGCAGATAATGTTAGTCCAGTAAAAGTTGTGTTTTACTGACTTCACTCACCATCTCATAGGCCTTTATCTGCATTCTATAGGATGTTCTTGAGATTTTGTTGTGATTCTTCCTCCAAACTTGCTCTAGTTGTCTCAATGCCCATTTCGTGCCATGAAGCTCCTCGGTGTACCAAGGGGCTTGCTTGAGATGGGGGCAGAGAGGACGTCAGGGGGCCTATCTCATCAATGGTGGTCAGCATTCTGTCATGCCTGTCACTGACTAGACCATTTGGAGAAGTGCCAGGTTGCATTCAGTCCCTCAGAGTATTCAGGAATCCAGTCGTATCCATAAGTCTCCACTGGTGAGCTAAAATTCGATGCCCAACTGAGGAGGGGGTGGTAGCCTTAGCCAAGCCTTCAGGCCATAGTGGTCTGACCTTGGCACAGTATTTGCTGTGACCAGGCCCATGTTCAGACCAATGCCGAAAATGAGATCCAAGGCCTGACCTGCTTGATGGGTGGGGCCAACAACAAATTGTGATAGCCATAATGTCTCCATAGCTGACACCAAGTCCAGCCCATTTCTAGAGGGCAGTAGCTAAGCATGGATGTTAGTCCCCCAGAACGAATAGCTTCCAGCAGGTCTGGCAGGGCATCTGAAGGTACATTGGGTGGACAGTACACCAGCCAGATGGCCATGCTCTCAATTGATCCCCACCCAAGGCCAACACATTCAATACCTGGTATTGACAGTGCAGGAATGGCCCTGAAGGAGAAAACCTCTTGTATTAGGATTGTTATCCCTCCTCCCCACCTCGCAATCAGAGGTTGGTGGAGGTCAAGGAACCCGGCAGGGGCTAGTTCTTTAAAGGTAACTCACCCCCCCCCCCAGGTTTCCATCACGCACATCAGGTCTGCTCTATGCTCTCTAAAATAAGTTTTCAGGGTAGAGGTTCTGTTGTTTATTGACCTGGCATTGCACAGCATCAGTGGACTGGAGCAATATGAATGGAGCAGTTATTCTGTACCAGCTATACCTTCTGGAGAATCCTCAAGGGCAGCCCCATGTACAATGCATTGTAGTAATCCTATCTATATTTTACCAGAGCAAGCATTATTGCCAGAATATTTCCTTTTCCAGAATGGCTGCAGTGGGTTCCCCTGCCACCTATCCAACAGCATACCCAAGCTGCAACTCCACCCAGAACAGAAAATATTCCAGTTCAGTGGCGCCCATGTTTTTTAGGGATTTAGTTGCAATTTGTTAGCTATCTTTCCTCCCAAACCTGCCTTCAGGCACCTCTTCAGGTTTTTCACAGACTCCCTGAGATCTGCTAGAAGTGTGATATAGAGTATCATCTACTTATTGAAGAAAGGCTTTTTTTTGTACCCCACTTTTTGTTACCCAAAGGAATCTCAAAGTGGCTTGCAATCACCTTCTCTCCCTCTCTCTACAACAGACACCCTGTGAGGTAGGTGAGGCTGAGAGAGCTCTGAGAGAAGTGTGATTGGTCCAAGGTCACCCAGCTGGCTGCATGTGGAGAAACGGGGAATTCAACCTGGTTCTCCAGATTAGAGGCTGCCGCTCCTAATATTGGCGGTGACTCCACCCAACTCTCTGGATGATTCTCCCAGTGCCTTTACAGAGATCTTGACAGCAATGTCATAGGCTGTAGCCATGGGAAAGTGACATATTCATTGTGACTAATTCTGGTAAGAGTGAGAACCTAGAGTATTTGGGGGGGGCAGCCGTTTATCAGAATTGTGGGCAACAATTTCCTACTTAATGTGCATGGATTGGTATTCTAGCTCGGTGGACCAAGCAAGTGGGGTGAATGGGTAGGAAACAGAGCTACTAATATTTCCAGGTAACCCTGTAGCTTGTGTGGGCTCAAGTTGAGCAGAAACTGAAAGTTCAACATACCTGTGTCAGAATCCTGTTGCTTCTGCCATTATTTAGTGGTGTTTTTGTAGTTAGGTATATAGAATGTAGCTTGTCTCCTCTATCCAGTTTATGCCCCTTCCATTGCATTCCACCCCTCCACTCCTCCTCGCCTCAGTCGTCTGCTCCATTCCCCCCTTCTTTCCTTGGAGCCAAATCCCTTATCTGAATATTATGACTATGTAATGGTCTCTTGCTTTTTTGGATTCCCATGGGAGGGGAGGCAGGGTGGGGAATATATGTGAAGACATGTATCTTTGACCCTAGTTCCGACAGTGTTTTGCTGAGACTGCTTTCCTGTTCAATAAATGGAATATTTTGCTTTAAGTAAAGAGTTTGCTTTTCTGAGCAGTTGAAGATCCTCACAACCTGTCTGGTGCAGTGACCAAGGCCCACTCATGCAGAGTGGGCCCATTAATAATGTTCACTTCAAATCAGTTTAGATTAACCAGTGTCATTTCTGTCAGCGATGGTGAGCTGTTAGAGTTTGTTACTCTTATGAACATTGATTTAGATTAAGTATCTCCCTTGCTTTTTTTTTTTTTTGGCCTTATTATACTGATATAATTAAAGTTCCAATATTCTCTGGCTTGCAGCAAAACAAGGTTCAGGACGGAAACCTTGCTTGCATTAATTTCTATTAAATAGGAATTTATTTCTCAGAATGGAGGACAACAGCTCATCTCTTCTCTCCCGAAATATGTTATTGCTGAGAGGAAACCATCTGATAGAAGAGGTTCCACAATAAACCCTTTGGGCTCAGTTAAGAAACCTGACTGATAAGGAGCTTGGCATCTTCGAGAGAACTTGAACCTCCAGGATAATTGTCTGTGTTAAAAGGGATTACTCCACAGACCCATGGAATTAAGAGTTTGGTTTCAGTAAGCAGGAAAATTCCCTTCTGAGCTGCTTACTATTTAGGAAACAACACTCTGCACTAAAAACAGTCCCTTGCAATAGTGGCTGTGTGGATGGCAGCAGAGTCTTCCTCTCATGGGTCCTGGCAAGTTGAATCTTCTATGTGTGGGGAGAGCTACCTACCATGCCTTGATCAAGAGATCCAAGACGCAGCAGTGAGAATGGCTAGTGTGAATCTTTCCCATCTCAGATCCTTCTTCTACAACGTTCTTTTTCATCTTTCTCTTTCTATGCCAAACCCCTTTGCAAACCTCCTTGAAAACCCATCGTTCTTCAAGTTCTGGCCATCATTGCCTCTTACCTTTACTAAGGCTTTAACTGAGACGATGTGTGGTGGTCCCACCCCCTGGCACAGCTGCACTCACAGCAGCAGCAGTTCTCAGACTTTGTAAACGGGATCCACTTCTAAATTTACCACAGTTTTGATGGTGCATTTGCAAGACTTTCTTCCTCCCCAGTATAAAACTTGTAATTTCACATTAGTTGTGTGTGTATGTACACATATACCCCCATAGCCTGTCAAAATAGCAATATGAACTAGAGGCTGTGTTCTATGGCCTTTTTGCACACTATGCAGAGGCAACCCTAAATGAATTATTAACTTAGATAAATCTACCTTCTTTTCTCCCCAGTGTGGACCCATAGCAATACATTCTCTGTTTTACTTTCACAAAAATCCAGTGAGGAAAGTTATGCTTAGAGAAAATCACTGCCCCAATCTCAACTGGGACAGTACCATGGCAATATGGGGATTTTAGCTTTGGTCTCCCAGATCCTAGTCTGACATGCTTACTGCTGTACCATGCTGGCTCTTGAGGTGCCAAAAGCCTTCTTTCCGAGGTCATGTGTTCCTCTTCCCTGGCCTTGTATCTGTCTTATTGCTAAACAATCCTGGGTTTAGTGGGACCTGAACATTCTAGCTGAACTCTGAAGCAGAAAGAAATCTGAATGGATATGGGCGTGTCTCAAAAACAGCATGGGGCCTCATCCCAAATGTGTTGCTGCAATTTTATTTCCTAGACTAGCTTTAAAGCCCGTTTCCAAGAATGGGCTTTGAAATGGTCGCCTCCCCTGGCCCCTGGGTGGCTTTGGGCCACAGCTCACAGTCAGATCAAGTGGGCCATGTGGGGCTGGACAGCTCGTTAGCAGGGACACAGCCGGGAGGCCCTTGTTAGGAGGCCCAGCCTAGCAGGCGGGGAGGCCTTTGTTAGCAGGCCCAGCCTAGCAGGCCAAGAGGCCCTCGTTAGCAGGCCCAGCCTAGCAGGCCCTCCACAAGGACCCTTCGCCAAGGGCCCTCTCACCTTTCCTGCTACTGGCTCTAGGCACTTAGGTGCGTCTGAGAGCAAAGAGGCTAGAGTCCATGGACGGAGGGTGGGAGCTGCAGGGGCAGGGCCAATCAGGGTGCAGCCAGCTTAAACAGCCGGACACATTCCACCCCCCAGGCTGTTTCGCAGATATATAGAGGAACCATGGATATGGATATTTGTGGATGCCCCTCCACCTGCCAACCAGTGGATAGCCAGAATTTGTGGCTATCCCATAAGAACAACAGAAGTGCTTTGCTAGATCAAACCAAGAGCCCATCTATTCTACTATTCTGTCTCACTCACTGTCCGATCAGTTGCCTTGGAAGGCCAATGAATAGGGCATAGTAGCCAAAGCCATTCCTTGAAGCTAACTCCTAGCACTGGTATTGCCTCTGGGGAAATTGTCTTTAATTTCCTTGGCTAGGCTGGGAGTTCAATCCCAGCAGCCGGCTCAAGGTTGACTCAGCCTTCCATCCTTCCGAGGTCGGTAAAATGAGTACCCAGCTTGCTGGGGGGTAAACGGTAATGACTGGGGAAGGCACTGACAAACCACCCCGTATTGAGTCTGCCATGAAAACACTAGAGGGCATCACCCCAAGGGTCAGACATGACTCG
Source organism: Paroedura picta (assembly GCF_049243985.1). NCBI lineage: Eukaryota > Metazoa > Chordata > Lepidosauria > Squamata > Gekkonidae > Paroedura > Paroedura picta. Next base: position 40,756,844 of record NC_135371.1, on the reverse strand, counting down.
GTGTTGCACAGGGGATACCTTTACCTTTAATAGCTCCCAAGGGCAGCAAGAAATGTGCCTGTTGTTACACACATTTGTTTAAAAAAATATAGGCAAGTATTACATTGCCTCATTTCTTAGCATGGGTCAACCCAACAACAAATGTCCCAGAAGCCACCTTAGTTTGACTGTGTAGGACATGCAGACCCTACATTTTTATGTCTTCCAATGATGAGTGATTGCCTTGTTGAATTAGGGGTGTGGTTTCTAGCCCCTTGAGATCTCTGAGCATCTGTTGAAATCATGGTGATGTAACTTTTTGAAAAGTTATGATTCATTTATGGAGTGTGGTTAGCTGCTGGTAGCCCCCCCCTCTCTGCCCAAAACTTATGATATATCATTATGAAGTTGCTTCTAATGCATTATACCTGTAGTGAAGATAGAGGTGAATATTAGCTGTGTGTGCATCCAGAGCAAGCCATAAACTACTGGGCAGGATCCAATTTCCTATTATTCCTTCATGGTATCAAAGCCGTAATGTAGATATCGGTGGCATGAATGTTGTTCTCTCAATTCCTGTTGGTTCACTGGCTTACAGAGTCCTCCCCCCCCCTTTCTTGTCATAAGCTAATATTTGCAGTAGGGAGATGTGACATACCAGTTCTCCTGCTCCATCCTGGAATAGTTGTGTCTCAGTTGTGAGGAAGGTGGTTCCTTTCTGTGAAAAGTGTTGGGAAATGGTTGGGATCAGCCATAGAGTCCACAGAGAAATGATTCCATATCAATTGCCTTTCAGATCTGCCAAAGCCGTATGCCTCCCCGCCAAGGCACGTGGCAGAGCGGTGTTAGCTGAGCCTCCCTATTAAATGCTTCCCGCTGTTGCCTGAATGTTCAACCTCTGTTCTCACCACCTGCTTTGTCTTGGATGCTCTGAGAGAGCCCTGCTGGGTTTTTAGGGGCAGGAACCAAAGCAAAGTGCTTCTATTATGAGTCAAAAGCAAAGTGCCTGAAAATTGAAATGCACAATGCTGGATACCCATCTCTGCCACAGTCCAGTGCAGAAACCCACAGAGAAAGGGAGAGGACGTGCAGGCACTCGGTCTGTGTGTTCACTGAAGCCAAATTCTGCAGCCTTTTTATTGGCAAAATTGAATGGAGACAAAGACTGGTTAATCTAGCGTATGTGTTTGGAATAATGGAGAGAGGAATTGTGACCTGCTCCTTATTCCTCTGCTTTTGGTGATTGGCAGTGGAGTGATTTTTGCTACAGAGATCAAGACTTTTCTGCATCATTCCTGTGTGAGTGTTAAAAAGCTTATGGCTAATAAGGCAGCAAAGCAATGGGCAATAATGTGGACGGGAAAGGATGTCTGTGCTGATTTCAGAATAATACTTTTATATCTTGAAGTTGACTTCCCCATGTCTTCCAGCAGGTGTCAGTACCGAGCACAAATTGGAGCATGGGGAACGGAGGAAAGGGGGAGGGCGGGGGCTTTGAAATGCAGTACCATAAATAAGCCCTTCTTTTGTGCCGCTTCTCAGCACCATGTGAGCCCCGTGGAACTGGAAAGGGTTCCCCTGAAAAGACTGCAAAGTGTGTTTTAGGCAGATAAGTCTTTGCCTTTGAAGTATGGCAGCGGACTAAAGCGCCCCCCTCTTGTTGTTGCTGCCAGCCAGTGAGAATTAATCACAGCCCCGTACAGATAAGAGTACAAAGCAACACGGAGCATTGTGCCAGAGAGAGAGAGAGAGAGAGAGAGAGAGAGAGAGAGAGAGAGAGAGAGAGCGAGAGCGAGAGAGAGATGCAAGCAAGAATGAGAGACAGGCAGTGGGGTGAGCCCAGAGAAGGAAGGACAGATCCGGAGTGGGGAGGTCAGGAGGAGCAGAACTTGGCAGGCTGGCGAGAAGTGGATTCCTACTTGCAGTCCTCTGGCAGTCGGAGTGAGGGTGGAAATGCTGACAAACTGTTCTGTCCTTCTTGCTTTCCTGCGGTGTACACCGTCGCTTGATGCCACTTCTGTTTTGGAGATAGTGCTGCCCCCGCCTCCCTTACACTGCAGTCTGGCTCCATCCCCTTTCTTAAAATGATTGTGCTTGTGAAGTGCCCGCTGGCACGCAGTCCTCTCCACCTGGAAACAGGGGCTGAAGTGTGCGTTGCTGGGAACTGGGTTAGATAAAAGTCTCATGTGCTGGGCAGAACGAGAGGCCTGCCAGCAGGGCTTGATGCTGATGGCATGCCCAGTAGCAGGCGTAAGAGGGACACTTAGCGGCTGCAATGAGGTCCCAAATGGGTCCTGGCTGTGGCCCTTTGGGTTTTGACAGAAGGGACTCTCTTCCCCACGATCTGGGCTTGCTAGTGTTTGTTTGTGCTGGGGTAAATTCTTTTCTTAGGGATCTCACAATGGACTTGATTGAGGACGTGAATTTACCTTTGTTGAGGATCTGGATTGCTACAGTGAGCAAAGTTGGTGAAAACTATCCTTTTCAAGCTGATCGGAAATATATCATCAGGAGTCATTTTGATGTCGCTGTATTTATTAACCTTCCACTGATTTCAGACCTTTGAACGCCACTCATCGCTAACATATGCAAATGCATGCCTCCTTACCTGGCGTTACTCTCCCCGCAACTTGTCACATTTGTCAGATGTGTTTGCTGTCTTCAAGCAGAGATTGTGTTTTATGTCATATGGAACTGCAGAAGACCCAAATGTGGCATATAAATGGTTATTTAGTAAACAGCAGTATTGAAAGACGACTTCGTCTGCAGAATCAGATGGGGAAAAAGTCAGGAAATGCCAGTAATAAGGCTGCTTGGGTAATTGGCTTCCTTGTGCATAGGGTTGCCATCTGATCATCACAGGAAGTTTGTAATACAGCCAGTAGGCAATAACAGCAGGGACTGGGGTGGAAATCCTGTCCAGCATAAAATAATGGAGCTGTAGAGCTGAAGGTGATCTCAGCATGGTGGGAAAGGATGGTAATGGAACTCTGACGATACAGCTTTAGAACCTGGCTGAACGCTCCTTTGGATATGGGCATGTCGGTGGCCAATGGCAAGCATGTACAAGGAGGACCTAAACGAATGAAATACTGATATGGAGCCACAAGAGTGTTTCTGCAGGTTAATCTGCCCCCGTGGAACACAATTCTCTTGCTTTGTGCCTCCAACTACACAGCCTTTTACAAATTCCTGGACTGCAGCGGGAAGGGAAAGGCTCTGTAGGCAGAAATCCTTACACTGAAAAACTACTTTGAGTTGCAGCAAGTGTATAGATGCCAATGTGACTTATATTGTAATGGTGCGCTCTAAATCTTGAATATGTTAATACAAAGGGTCCTGACAGAGTGGGGGCTCTGAGCTTAGAATTAATTCTGGTTATCTGGTTTGTAAAGAAGAAGAGTTGGTTTTTATACCCCACTTTTCACAGCCTGAAGGAGTCTCAAAGCGGCTTACAATTGCCTTCCATAACGGCTTACAATTGCTCTATCCATAACAGATACCCTGTGAGGTAGGTGATGCTGAGAGAGCTCTGACAGGACTGCTTGGTTGGAACAGCACTATCAGGACTATCAAGTGCCCAAGTTCACCCAGCTGGCTTAATGTGGAGGAGTGGGGAATCAAACCCAGCTCACCAGATTAGAACTTGCCATTCTTAACCACTATAACATTCTGGAAATTTGATCAAGTCGATGGAAACAGAATACCAAAACCGGAACACCTGATGATTGCATGAGAGTTCTAGATAGCTTTGTGCTGGGATCCAAGGCCTGACATGTGCACAGATGTATACCATTAAGAGCCACAAGAAGAGCTCTGATGGATCAGCCCAGTGGTCCATCTAGTCCAGCATCCTGTCTCCCACAGGGGCCAGCCAGTTGCCTTGAAAAGTCAGCATACCGGACACAGAGGCCTTATGTTGCCTCCTAGCACTAGCAGACCCACCTCTCCTTGTGTCATTCCTGAAAGTCCCTTCTCCCTCAGGAGCAACATTTTGTGGAGATTATTGACTGAGCAGGCTGAGTTTTGTTCAGTTTTTTTCCAAGTACTACCCTGAATTTCTGTTCCTGCCAGAGTTCTTTGCAGAGGTGAAATAGTGCTAGGCTATAGTGGCTATATTGGCATCAACACTGAAGAGTCTTCAAATCATAGAATAACAGAGTTGGAAGGGACCTCCTGGGCCATTTAGTCCAACCCCTGCACAGTGCAGGACACTCACATCCCTATTGCTCATCCACTGTAACCCGCCAGAATCAGCCTTTCTATCAGGTGGCGATCCAGCCTCTGTTTAAAAATTTCCAAAGATGGAGAAGTCACCACTTCCTGAGGAAGTCTGTTCCACTGAGAAACTGCTCTGTCAGGAACTTTTCCGGATGTTTAGATTGAATTTATTTTGCATTAATTTCATCCCATTGGTTCAGGTATGTCCCTCCAGGGCAAGAGAGAGTCACTCTGCTCCATCCTATATATCAGTGGTCCCCAACCCCCGGTCCGGGGACTGGTAGTGGTCCGTGGATCAGTCGGTACTGGGCCGTGGCTCCTCCTCATCCTCCTCATCCTCCTCATCCTCCCTGGCTGCTGCCTCGAGGCCTGCCTTGCCACTCTGCCACCAGCTCATCTTTGGTGCTCTCTAGCGGCCGCCATGGCTGGGGCTCCCCCTCAGTGTGGCACTGCGCAGTTGCTGCTGGCAGCGCCCTCCAGGGGCACCGGCGGGAAAGCAAGTGAAGCAGGGGCTCAGGTGGTGGCGGCATCCCTTGGCAAAAGACTACCCCCCCCCCAGGCCTCAGTAAAATTGTCAAGCATTGACCGGTCCCCGGTAATAAAAAGGTTAGGGACCACTGCTCTATATGGCAGCCTTTTAAATACTTGAAGGTGGTTATCAGATCCCCTTTCACTCGTCTACTCCCGGGGCTAAACAGACCAATATCACCTTATAGGGATAAGGCATTTGTCCCCAGGTAAGCCCTGGCTTTTTCTTCAGGCTGACTGCTGCTTTTAATTGCTTCATTGTTTGAATCTATGTGGGTTTTAGAGGCTCATTCATTCATGTCGGAGTTCTCATAGTGATACTGTGAATTGCATGTGTTTGTCACTGTAATCTACTTTGGGTGCTATAAGAATGTGGCATACAAATAAATTGAACAAGTAAATTTATTACTTGGGAGTAAGTAATGTTGAATTAAATTGAACTTACTTTCCTATGACTGTTAGGAAAGAGAGAAGGAATGAGTGAGGAAAGAGAAATCCTTTGGCTTAGGCCAAAGAAGGGTAATGTGAAGATCTGTGATTTAGTTATATTAGTGTAGTATTACCTCCCTCGACTGCTTTCTCCATCAGTCCAGCTGGCAAGTGATAATATTGTTCCTAAGACTTCCACAGACATAAGTTGACAAGATTAATTGTAAAGTAAATAGAAATTCCCAGAGAGAGAACATGGATGGCGATGCAGTTTTCTAATGGCCTTTGAGTACAGTCCTTTCCCATTAATATCTTAATAAGGACTTTGCCTAAACTGTAGCTGGTAGATTTTCTGTGAGATTCTTTGCTGTGTATCTCATTGTTTGCTGCTTCATACCTGACCTACTTTACACGCAGGGCAATTTTCTGGGATTCATTTGTACACAATCTTTAGTCCATTTTTTTCTGGCATGGGAATCATTCTCCTGTGAGTTTGGTATACGTTTTCATCTGTTTCCACAATATAAAGGTTCTAATCTGGAAAGAAGTGTAGTGCTTTCAGGAAGAAAAAAAGACTTATTTGCATAGATCATGTTATTCCTTGCATTAAAAAACCCACAAACAACTTTATGCCACTCTCCCAACAAATGTTCAGTGGGAGTGATGGAGACACTTGTCAGCATAAACCCCTCATTCTGTTTTTAATACCTCTAGGGGAACCAAGGCCCAAATCTCCCCATGGTTATTGCCTCTCCCTTGCTTGCCTATTCTCTCACAATGTGACACTTCTAGATGTCTTTCTGAAACCAGGCACCAGCACCGAGCCGTGACTGGCTTGCACAAGAGGGGCTGAGTGAGAGCAGGAATCTGGATGAGAAATTAGCTAGAGTAATTATTAGTATATTTGAATAATTATCAGCATCAGGATGAAGAGAAAGGTTAATAGGAGGCTTTTTTGGGTAAATGTTTATTCCCCCCAGGGGAAGGGGGGAAGAGCTGGGGAGGAAGAACAACTTTCTTAGTGGATTTCTCATTTACAGACATCCTTTTTCACATCCTCCCGTCCCTCTCTTCCCACCTGGTGGGAGATAGGATGTGGAAGAGTCTTGACTGAAAGGTATCCTTCACCAACAACTCCAGGGCATTTAACTGAGCTTTGTGACATTCCAGCTGTGCGGGGGCTGTATCCTGTATCAGGAGGTGAAACAGACTTGGAGAGGTTTAGGCTAATAAGCCATTTATTCCGTGTCATTCCTTTCTGATCTTCCTCCTTGGAATCCATTCTCTCTTCACATAACATGAAGTTCCCTCTCTTCCCATTCTTTTGGAAGGCTGTTTGCCAGGGCTACCGCCAGAAGTGAATTTCTAGGAGATACGTTAGAATACCCTCTGTCTGGGGCCTAGGAGAGGAGATCAAAAGCTGTTAACGCTTTTTGCCAGCTGTATTCACTTCTCGATGAATGCCCAGAGGATCACAAATAAAAAGTGTGGCAAATACATATGCAGCCATGCATACCTCCCCCCCACCACCAATTTCTCCATTAGCACAGGGTGGTTTTAAATGGACATTTACCTACGCTGAAAGATTTCGGTGTGTGTGTGTTCTGCTCCAAATTCAGCGTATAAGTACACAAGTTAAATGTTTGTTTGCTAACATGCTTTAGAGTAACCAACCCTACCAAAAAGCATGTTAATCAGAAGTATGGGCTTATAAAGCCTGTGGCAAGCAAGATTACAACAGACGGGGAAACTTAAAAGGTCATCCTCCCTGTTCATTGAGGCACAAATTACTAGCACATGTATAGGCAGGCAGGCTATTAAGAGTTTTTCTGTAGTGGTAAATTTACTGCAAGGCTGTTTTAAATATGTTTTACTTGGATGTGTGGTAAGGAGCAAGGGGTGAAGGCATTTGATGTGGGTAAAAGCGTATGCACCACTGCTCATAATCCTTGCTCGTCTCTTTTAAGCAGTATAGGTCTGTCTTGGGTTAATGGTAGCCCCAAGCATGGGACATTTACTTGTTCTGGGTTCCTTGGTTTGGTGAAGAATGCTTGGTGCTTCTTGGTGCCCCATCAGAGAGACTATCTGTCCAGTGCAGTGTGTCTTACACAACTCAGGGTTCCCGTGCTGTAAAAGGGTGTGTGTCACAAACCCAGTGGTATTTTGGGGAATCTTATCATATTGTGTAAAGCAGTGAAAGAATGTTAGCAGGATTGAAGAGGCAACCTTCCTGCCCCCTTAGGTGTGGGTGCTGCTGCTATATGTGGGTGCACAGAGTGCTGTCATGTTGCATCCAACTTATGATGACCCCCTAGGCAAGAGGAGCACAGAGGTGGTTTGTCATTGCCTTCCTCTGAGTTGGAATCCTGGGCTTGCTTTGTGTCTTCCAACCCTGCTTCACTTCTTAGGCCTGGTGAAATCCGGCTAGCCTAAACCATCCGGGTCAGGGACTGGTATTCTTATGTTCACTTCTGGCTCATACCATAGTCGTCTTGACCAGAGTCCCAGAATCCTCTTGGGGCAGCTGGAAGGCTTCCTCCCTCAAGTCTTCTCTCCCCATTTCCTAGGCGCTTAGGGCCAACTGGCCTCTTATTGTACTCTGAATGTTATGGCTGCCCTTTCCAGGGGTGGGGGCTGGCTCTATATATGTTCCCAACTTTTGTATGTTTCCAGCTTTAGCAAGAAAGTGTCCTATTGTAGTAATAATAAACTAGTGAGCTTCTATCTAGGATTCTGAGTTTGCCTTTGGGAGGGGGTTGTTGTCATGGAACATGACAGCTATATGACAGTACTTCTTTTCTCATGCATCAAAAGCTTTTCTCTTGCTTTCTTGCTTTCACAGACTTCCAACTTTTAAAATCCATTGCAAATTTCATGTGAAAGGCATTATGGTTGCTGGTGTTAATGCTCTCCATACAGCTAACTAAAGGTTGCACTGCAGGTCTGCATGCCCTATGCATTCACTCAGTGTGTTTGTTTATTAAATGTATCTCCTGCCTTTCTTCCAAGGAGCTCATGGTAACACATATGGGGTTTTCCCCATTTTTTCCTCCAATGCTTGAGACAGTAACTGGTAGGGTTGCCAGTCCCTCATGGCAAGCAATATGGGATGGGATGGGGATTAACCAGGGGAAAGAAGAAAGCCCAGGAAACATCACCAGTGTCTCACAGGAAATGACGCCATCACACTGTGACATTGCCGCAACACTCTGGTACCTCCCAGATATCACTGGCATGATGGGATCATTTCTTGTGCAATGCTGGCAATGTTACTCTTGAAATGTCTCCCTGCTGACCAGCTGATCAGCAACAGGGGGCAGGGCCTGGCAGTGGAGATCCCTGCTTCGGGGAGGGGGCGGGGTTAACTCTAGTGACTTTTCAAGTATTGTGGCTGAATAGAGATTTGAACTGCCTAGAGATTGCTACCTGCCTAGCAAACCACCTCTTATTCTAGAAAGAACTCAATCTACCTGAAACTAAATACAGTGCAACTCAAAATGCTGCTAATTCCTATATCCCCAGTTATTTGGCTAAAAAGAAAAGACGTTGCCATGCCAGTTTTGCAGATTTCTGGGACTATAATTAGTAGCTTTCTACAGCCACCAGAACTAGTCGCTTTCAATAGCCCCTGGAACTGTGCTGTTACTTATTATCACGGCTGCAGCTTCCCACAGACTGCAAAACCATGAAAAATGCACATTTCCAATCCTTTTATGTCCTATATTCAAAGCACAGTAAATCAATATATTCTTACCCTAGTTTTACAATCGATCTGTGGGTGTGTTAGTCATTCCAGCAGTAACATTTAAGTACTGGGGTAATTCTACAATTATATTAATCCACCATGGAGAAGAGAATGAGATATCTAATAACAGAACCCAAAGCAATTGCTGCACTGAGGCAGATATCAGAGCCAATGTGAGATTGCATTGAATGTGCCGAACTTGGCGCAGGGTCACTGGGGTTCAAATGCCTGCTCACCAATGAAACTTGCTGCGTGTAAGGCAGTCACTGTATTACACCTTAATTTTCTTAACCACACTGTAAAGCAAGATACATTGAGGTTAAGTACGCCCCCAGTGCAATGGATGAAGAGCAGAAAATACATGTACTTTAACTTGCTGGACATCACGGAGGCAGAAATATTATTTTCACGTGTAGGCCTCACAGCTACAGGAAAAGAGATGCCATTGGCAACTAAAAGTTTTATGTTGTTCTAAACACAACCAACCTTCGCACTGGCAACAGCGGCTCATGGTATACCTAAGCAGGAGGGAAAGTGGCACGGAGCCAGGAATCCATGCCTGCCATCACCTCAGTGTGGTGTAATGGTTAGAGGGTTGGCCTAGGAACTAGGAGGCCCAGGTTCAAATTCCCACTCTGCCATTCGTGACCTTGGGCCAGTGTCACTCTTCCTGCTTAGCCTACCTCACAAAGCTGTTGTGAGGATAAAAGGGAGGAAAGGAAAATGCTGTAAGCTGTTTTAGCTCCCCACCGGGGAGAAAGCTAGCATGTAAATGAAGTAATGAATGAATAAATAACTGCTTGTCTAACATACCGTAAAATGGCACTGCTGTGAGCTTGACTTGTGGTTCCCCCAAAACTCTAGCCACCAATGTGATACTCTATTCTCAAGAGAACTGCAGGGATGGTTAGGTACCTGCATTGGTGAGAGAAATAGCAGCTGTAAGTGGAGGAACCCAATATTTTCTTTTGCTGAAGGCAATCCAAGGTATTACTTTTTGAACAATAGAAAGTTCTTGCTAGGGTTTACTAGGTAGCCTCTTGTGGCGCAGAGTGGTAAGGCAGCAACATGCTGTCTGAAGCTGTCTGCCCATGAGGTTGGGAGTTCGATCCCAGCAACCGGCTCAAGGTTCACTCAGCCTTCCATCCTTCCGAGGTTGGTAAAATGAGTACCCAGCTTGCTGGGGGGTAAGCGGTAATGACTGGGGAAGGCACTGGCAAACTACCCCGTATTGAGTCTGCCATGAAAATTCTGGAGGGCGTCACCCCAAGGGTCAGACATGACCCAGTGCTTCAGGTAAGGGTTTACCTGAAGCAACTGATCTATTGTGCTTGTATTGCTTCCTTCGATTGTTCATGGGGGACCCTTTTGGCAGCGCCTTCTTTGGGCTCTCAGGCATGCAGAAGACAATCCACTCGGACACAAATTGAGGGTAGAGTAGGCTGGTTCGTACTTGCTTTGTTGTATCCATTTTAATGCTCTTAAATTGTTCGTTTTGGATAGATTTTAACATAATGCTACTGGCAGTGGATCTTGGGATTTTTAGCAACTAAAAATGGATAGATAACCCCAGATGTATGTTGATTACTAATGCAGATATTCTAGTAACTTTAGATACTGGCTTATTGACAAAGCTTTTAGCATTCAAATAGAAATAATTGACCAGCAGGGGGTTACAGACTCTTGTAATGACCTATGTTTTATATGCAGGAGAAGCAGCTAGCAGAATCAATGGAAGCTCCCCAATTGGGGTCTTGAAATTCCACTTACCTAAAGGCTGCTTCACATGTTATCACAGAGCCAGTATAGCAGCCATGTTACAGTGCAGTCCTAAATAAAGACACACCATTCAAAACAGGCTTAGAAGGCTCTGTCTTGTGATGGCATTGCTAGACTCTTCCAGCCTGCATAACATGGACTTTCATGGTCCCTTAAAGACATGTTTTTGTTTTTGCATAAGCTTTTATGCCCAGGTTTCATCTGCTAAAGTTTGCTGTGTGATCCACCAAGTGGGTTCTAGGGCATAAAGGTTTATGCTGGAACAAGAGTATGTTAGTCTTCAAGATGCCACAAGACTTCTGCTGATGGTGTAATAGAAGCACGCATTAAAAATGTCACATATTCCTGCTTTTATTCTGTCCTGTGCATGGGGCAGCATGTATGCCGTTGACTGGATCTACACTTTGGAGGCATACTACGTGGCGTCAGGGCCAGTTGTACCCTCCTCCCTGCAGAGTGTTAGTAGAGGTTGTGTGGTGGGGGGGGGGGAGATACAACTGTGTCACATGTTTACGTGGACTGCCTAACACGGTGGATTGGCAAAGTAAATTGAGGCAAGGAAGAACAGGTGGATTGATTGGCATGTTAGGCAGCACTGAAAGCCAGGAACGTATTGGCGTGGTGATTTTGGTCATCGGAGGGTCATGGCCATCAGTAGAATAAAGGAGGTTTCGGCATAGTAATTAGGGACAGCATTGTGATGCTTACAAGAGGAACTGGCAGCTGCAGAGGCACATTCCAGTAGCTCTCTCTGTTCTTCTTTGCAGCTGTCAGGCTGTGTGAGGCCTCCTCACAATCACACCTGCATTCCTGGACACCTTCACCACAGGCCCAAGCCCCGTCCCCTGTAGGGGGGCAGCTTTTCCACGTCTCTGCCTCCGTCTATCAGTCTTTCTTAGCTCAGGGGTGTCTCTCCTAATCAAATACATTTGTTTTGTAAAACTGACTAAAAATAATCCGGGGCTGGTGCACGCTGGATGCTGGCGGTGAATCAAAGGCGCCACTCTAATTAGACGGGCCCCGGTTTGTTTGTGAGCCGCATATATTTCCATGTTAATCAGCTGCACGCCAGGATCCTGCCTTCTAAGCCCTGCTTCCTTTGCCTGATTGGAAAGTATGCAAATGGATGGATGTAGTCTATTTATTGCAACGGGGGAAATGAAACTATAGTATGCTCTGTGGGGTTTTATTTGGGAGCTGGAGTGGAGGGGGAGGATTAGGTGGAAGTCTGGTGAGATGTTCCAACCATTACTGAGGAATTCAGGGCACCAAACTGTGTTACTTAATGCCTGTTAAGTAATAGTCTAGTCAGATGTATATTTTGTTCATGACTGGTCACTGTTCTCAAATTACCATGATGCTGCAGAAATCCAGTGGGGAATGGAAGACTAGCAGGTCAAAGCCCTCTGTGCCTTCCAAATCAGCAAATGCTGTGAGAAATAGTAGGGCATGAATAATAAGAACATTAGGGCTTCATAAGCATCTGGAGTTGGAGCAATTATTTGGAGGTGCAGACAGTGCTGCTGTTTATAAAACTTCACAGTGGCCTGTGGGACAACAGGGCTGCTCATTTCCAGGTTGCATTTCAGGGTAGTAGGTGCATTTGGTTTCTGTAGAAATTCTGGGTCTAGTTGGGAGTGAGATTTTGGGTCACAAAGGCCGATAAAAGAATTTTCCTTTTTATGCCCTGTTGTCACTTATGCCCTGTTGTCACTTATGTATGATTACCAAAATTGGATGACCTAAGTAGTTACCTCTCAGTGGCCAACATTCCATTCTTGGAAAAGTTCTAAAACATTGTGGCAATGCATCTTCTGTCCATGTAGAAGATGTGAGATCTGGACCAGCCGTTCTCAACATAGGGAGCCCTGAGAGCCCTGGCACATTTGAAGGGGGTCTCAGACTGAAAACGATGAGAAGGGGAGCCCAAAGGGTTTATGGGAGGGGGCCTGGTAACGGAACCAGTGAAATACCCTTTTTGTCACCTATGGTGTCATTAATTGCTAGAAAGTTTGACCCTTGTCAAGGGAAAGAAAAAGAAACCATGTAATTTATTCTTTTATGTGTGTTTGAATCAATGCATTCAAGGAAAAAAGAATACACATGGTTGTCTAGGTCAAATGTTCTAAATTTTATTTCATACAGTCTTTTAAAAGGTTTTTCGAGTATGTCGGACAGGCCACGTTTTCTTGGTGTTCACTAATAAATAATTTTCTGTCTATCTGTCCATGTTGTGTTTTATCCTTGTTTGACAAGCCAATGATTTGTAAGAGGTCCAATAAACTAGCTCAATCAAGACAAGACTGAGGCACTATTGGTCAGTGAGAAATCCACATGAGAACTCAGTTTGTCCTGGGGGGAATTACAGAGAACAGATTCAAATATAGGAGTGCTGCTGGATCCTGGCCTATGGCTGGAGGCTGCATTTTTTCAGTGTTGATGCCCCCCCCCCCTTGAAATGCCTTCCCTCTTGAGGCTCACCTGGCACCAACTTTACTGATTTGTAGGAGCTAGTTTATCATTAAATCCCCGAGGACCAAAACATTTCCCATGTGTGGGCATGTTGCTTTCCCCCCGTAAAGGGTTCCTTTTGTTTATGGGAAGTGTTTTTTATGCCAGCCTGCATACATATATATATATATATATTTAAGGAATAACATGTTATGCTTCTGTATGTGCATGCATATACCAATTCTTCCTAGAAACATGTGGAAGACAAGCAGTGGTATTTATTCTGTCTGCTCAATCTAGGCTGCCACTTTAAAGAGCCCAGAGCGCTACAACCTTTCTCAGCATTCGGTTCTGCTGGCAGATTGTCATTTGAACCAGATGTGTCATAGAAGAGATCAAAATGCCTCTGAGTTCAGCTCCCTGCCATGAGTCAGGACCAGGTAACCACCAGTATCCTACAGCTCACCTTCTGCTGGATTGGAATGTGCCACAGGCAGAAAGCAGGTGCACTGAAGAAAGTACTTTACTTAGCTGGGAATGACGCATGCTGAGCAGCCAGGTGGCAACTGAATTAAAGGAATTAATCCTGATGTGTGTCATCTCCCTCCCTCACCCTCCTTATTTGGCTGTGACCCTGTGACACCTTTTAATGTGGTTATGGCCTCTGCAGTGAAAGCGTTGTCTTCCGTATAAGCTTTATTGTCACAGTGAGTAGTAATGGGATTACAGGAATTTCTATATCCCTGCTAGGCCCAGGACAAAAGCACTGTTTGGCTGCTGGTTATGTACTGCTAACTTATAAAGCACAGCCCTGTAGGGGGAAGAAAACCCTTGGGGACCTTGATACTGGAAGCAGTAGTGATGACGCCCTTCGATGCCTATGGCTCTCTGCTATGCGGCCCTTTGCAGTGTCAGTGACAAGGAGGAAGCTGTGCTAGGCGGTAGCCTTTTTAATGCCCCGCCTCCTTGGCCCACTGGAGAGTGTTAAGAGAACCTGTGGTATTATGAGGTTTCCGGAAGGCTCAGCATGGGAGAAAAGTGAGCTTGAAAGGAAGCTTGCGTCGAATGGCAGGAAGATGATTAATGGGGTCATGATGATCCATGTCCTGCAAGTATATGGTGAGGGTGAATGCTGAGATGAATGAAGGATTGCTCAGACTGACCCCCGTGGCAGAAGAGCTAGGTGGTAATGGACTGAGCAAAAAGGAAGAGGCAGGATATTTGCATTTGTGCATGCCATTATCTGTCAGCAGTCTTGGTCTTATTTCTGTACCTGCACAGGCTGGGCAGCGTCAGCAGCTGCTTCTCTTCCATCTACCCTCTGTCAGTATAGAAACACCAAACGGAGGGATCAATCTAGTGGAAGCACTTTAATGCAGTTCTTTCTTCCCCTCTGAAATACTTATCCAGTTTCCATTAAACACCCCTTCCTCTCCACCTGTTAACAGCTATCTGTACTTCCTCTGGAGCTATTAACATTTGATCTAGCGGAATCCCAATTCATTTTAAAATATCTTAGAATTGATTGAAGAGCATTAACATTTGTTTTAAGGTGCATTGCACAGTTTCATTCTAAACTGAAAGGCATCGCTGTTACTCTACATATGTTATTTTAAGGAGTATAAAGGAAGGGCAAAAATGGCATGTTGGTGCCCTAAAGTGGTAAGGAAATTGGATGAGTCCTTGATGACTCACTATAAATGCTTAATTCTTATATGTTAAACTAGGGGCCAAGCCTATTGCATTCAGGAATACAATGGGCACTGGATTGGATAGGGTGGGGTGGAAGGACTCTGCAGATGGCCTCCCCCTCCACCCAGGACTTGGAAAGGCTGCAGGCAGCTGTTGAGGAACTCACCAGCAGGGGCAGCTCTCACGCGGCAGGTCTTTGCAGCCTCCAAAGCTCAGAGGGAAGAGGAAGGACGAGGGGGTGTTCAGGGGTGGGGGACAGAAGGCGATTGGCTGGCAGCTGGACAGACAGGCAAACTGGTTGGAGGAGGAGACACTCAGGGGCGGGACAGCCACCCTGGCTTAAGCCATGAGACACGCTCCTCCTCCAAGCCCTAACCAGAAATATATTGTGTGAAACAGATAAAATGTTATAAAAATAAAGACAGGTTGTCTGTTTGGATGAACCTTTTTGATTCTGGCTTGTATCTAGTAGAAGATTTTTGCAAATAGAGGGCATTTTTGTTGATTTCCCCTTCCTACTGTTCTGCATCTTCCCCAGTGCATTGTTTCTGTGGGTTAGTTGTCCTTTAGAAGCATGATTTTGGGAGGTATTTTAGGCAGTGGGAGGATAAAGGTAAAGAAGTCCCACTCTGCTGACAGAAATCACTTCCATCAGCTAAAATTACTGGGTTCAAGACTGTACATTTCCCTCTTTCCTTGTGCCATCTAAAACACCCCTTTGGAGTGGGTTTCTTGGATGTTCTCACTGGTCTTCATTCCTTCTTTCCAACATCAAGGTCATAGCTTGGGTGTAGCTGCAAGCCGTGAAGTCCTTGTGTAGAGATGACAGACGGGACAATAACTGGAGATTAGGAATGCTTCTGGCTACTTTGCCATCTTTCAGCTGGGCCATTACTGTTCTGAAACTGGCACACTGTTCCTTTGCCATGTAGTAAATGTTCTAATCTATCATGATCCTGCAAGTAGTAATAGGCCCAAATGCTAACGTGGTGTCTCTTCTTCCTTCAGATTCTGGTAGACCCTGCCAATCCCATTGGACGTTCAGCATTGCAGTATGAGAATGTGGTGGCCCATGAAGGCAGTTCCATTCTGCGGGACTTGGTACTCAGCCCTGACCTCCAATACCTCTATGCCATGACTGAAAAGCAGGTATGTAATGGTCATAATCATTTGTACTAATCTGTTTTTCCCCCCAGACTTGTCACATCAGCGAGACTGAGTGAAAAGCATTCCACTGTATTGTGCACAGCAATAACTTTTAGAGTGCTGCTTCCTGTACTGCACTTTTTGCATGAGGGAAGAGGGATTTGGACAGTGGGTCCATGGTTCCATCATAGCTTGCAGGGCTGACCATTAAGGCATATCCAGAGTCTGCTGCTGCTATGGCTGGTTGGCCTGTTGGCAGTCTGGGAAATGGTTCTGTACTTTCCTTGGTAGCCAGTGCTGACTGGTTGGTGTGGCTGTCTTGTATCCAGCCTCTCCTACCAAAGCTCACCAGATGGAGAAGGAAGTGAGGGGAAGCCAGTGCCGATCAGTTGTTCAGTATTAGAAGGCAATGCTCAGATCCTGAAAGAATGCAGCCAACCAATCCCTTGTGTCAGGATAGTGGTTTGGAGTAATGGAAGTTGAGAGACCTGGGGACTTTTCCAGTGGTGCTGGAATCCTAGGGGGCATCTTGTATGAGAAGATTGAGCTCCTGAGACTCCCAGAGAGAAAGGATATATCAAGAAGAAGCAGGCTACAGTGCCATGCAGAACACAATAATTTGACCCCTGAGGAAGACCCCTCGTGGTTGAAATGCATTTGATCTATTCTGTCATGTGCTGTTAGATATGTGCTGTTTTTACTCTGTTTTACTTTATTTAATAAATATCTGTAAATATTTTTATATTGTTGTTGCAGCTCAACCTTTGGGTTCCTGACTTTCTGTTGGGTTTTGATTTCCTTTTTTTGGTTTTGCATCATATCTTCATTAGAGCATTTGTTCTCTATTCTTCCTGTAGTGTTGTTTCACACAGTGCTCTGTCCCGTGAACATATCCATAGCATTACAGGAAATATTATTGTGTATGGAGTTCTTCTACTATTGTCACATGGCTTAGGGTGGGGCTGACAGATTTTTGGAGTAGACAAGACTAAATTCCAAGGAAAGCATAAAATCCACTGTCATAAAAATGGCTTTGCGGAGCAATTCTAAGCAAAGTTTCTCCCTTCTAAGCCTTTGGAATTCAATAGATTAAGAAGGATGTTTATTTATCATTTTAAGTTATTTACAACTTGCTTTTCCCCTACGCCAGCCTTTCTCAACCTTTTTACTGTTGAGAACCCCCTGTAACATTTTCCAGGTTCCGAGAAACCCTAGAAGTGGCGTGATTGTGCAGAATATGGTTGGGAAACATAGCTGTGTACATGCCCACTCAGGGCCTCTCCCCATCCACTCCAGGCTCATCATTGGCCATTTTGGGAGTGGGGAGGGGGGGTGAGTCAATATGACAATATATGGTTATATCTCCCAATAAATGTTTAAGAAATTTTTAAAAACTCCTACCCATTCAGAGAACACTTCCAGGGACATCAAGAAACCCCAGGATTTCATGAAACCCTGGTTGAGAAAGCCTACCTTATGCCCAAGATGGCTTACAAAATATAAACCTACACATAATTCATAATTCAATACACATACACATAATTCAATCTATCAGTCAAAACAAATCAACTTAAAGCTTCCACATTGTCGCAAACAGCTGCCAAAGACATTCAGCAGTTTATTTCTGCTAAAGACTCATTGAAATAATTTGGCTTTGTACCTTTCTGGGAAGAAAATAGCATATGGGCTATAACTGAACACATCTCCTGAATAGAGGGGACTGTTAGAAGTGAGGTGCCGTTACTGAAAATAGACTTGTCTCCTGAATATTAGAAGGGGTAACAAGATAGATTTTCACTAATGTATAAGGGGGGGATTATCTCTGTCAGAAAACTCAGACAGAGTCCAAATTTGAAACAAAATCTAAGTTATTTTTATAGAAAAATAAAAACCAAGTCCTAACACACTTTCACGCTATTTAAACTAACATAAGCATACAAGAAGAAAGAAAAGGGCTGAGATTATGTGAGAGAGTATAATAGTTTGTCAGAAAAAGAGTAATAGTGACCTTCCATGACATCAAGAAGTTCAGAAAAAGACAGAAAGCAAGACATCCTGCATGCTGGCTGCCTGCTTTGGATCCAGGAACAACATAGGGCTATTGCCTAGTGTCTCTGTTTCATGTCTGGAGGCTAAGGCTGGTCAGCTAACTCAAAAAACAAAGGAGTGACTGTGTTCACCAGTGTGAGGCAAAGAAATGTAGACCAGGTAATGGCTCTGTCATTGTTGAAACAAAAACCCTTGATTGAGTTATCAGTTGCTCCCAAGTCAGGGAGGACATCTCTAATTGCTTCAGGATGAGCTCTAATGGGAAGACAAAAGTGACTAGTGAAGACAAAAGTTACTCTTTGGTCCTTAAGGAAGGATGAGGATGAGGCCCAGAGATCAGTTTGGGAAAAGTCAAGGAAATGAACAAGCTCTCAGGTGCCATTATTACATCAATAAGCCTTATTAACATAGGGTGAGGGCAAGGCCTCTCATGGAAACAATAGGGCTGGTAGAGTTCTCTCAGAGAGATGTGGCATTCAGCTCAAGAATCATAGAATCATAGAATCATAGAGTTGGAAGGGGCCATACAGGCCATCTAGTCCAACCCCCTGCTCAATGCAGGATTAGCCCTAAGCATCCTAAAGCATCCAAGAAAAGTGTGTATCCAACCTTTGCTTGAAGATTTCCAGTGAGGGGGCGCTCACCACCTCCTTAGGCAGCCTATTCCACTGCTGAACTACTCTGACTGTGAAAAACTTTTTCCTGATATCTAGCCTATATCGTTGTACTTGAAGTTTAAACCCATTACTGCGTGTCCTTTCCTCTGCAGCCAGCAGAAACAGCATCCTGCCCTCCTCCAAGTGACAACCTTTCAAATACTTAAAGAGGGCTATCATGTCCCCTCTCAACCTCCTTTTCTCCAGGCTGAACATTCCCAAGTCCCTCAACCTATCTTCATAGGGCTTGGTCCCTTGGCCCCAGATCATCTTCGTCGCTCTCCTCTGTACCCTTTCAATTTTATCGATGTCCTTCTTGAAGTGAGGCCTCCAGAACTGCACACAGTACTCCAGGTGTGGTCTGACCAGTGCCGTATACAATGGGACTATGACATCTTGTGATTTTGATGTGATGCCTCTGTTGATACAGCCCGAAATGGCATTTGCCTTTTTTACCGCTGCATCACACTGCCTGCTCATGTTTAGAATGCACATTATGTTTGCTGTGCAGGCACAAACATGGCTAGGTCAGCTTCTTTGATGAAACTGACAAAACTTCATACATTTCTGGTCAAGTGATGCTTTGCTAGTGAGAGGCAGGCAACATTGTCCAACATTGCCACCAAACTCCTCCTTTTCCATGCAGGGGTCTGGGCCCTAACAGCCCAATATAAATGCATGCATGCATGCATGCATGCATGCATACATACATGCATGCATGCATGCATGCATACATACATACATACATACATACATACATACATACATACATACATACATACATACATACACTCTGTTGCTCTGTTTAGGGCTGCATGGTAAGTTGAATGACATGTAGAACTTTTATTTGATTCAAAAGTAAGAGGACTTTCCTGAGAACCCTTTTTATAAGGACTTCTAATCTGGCATGGCGGGTTTGATTTCCTGCTCCCCCACCTGCAGCCAGCTGGGTGGCCTTGGGCTCACCACAGCACTGATAAAGCTGTTCTGACCGAGCAGTGATATCAGGGCTCTCTCAGCCTCACCCACCTCACAGGGTGTCTGTTGTGGGGAGAGGAAAGGGAAGTGACTGTAAGCCGCTTTGAGCCTCCTTCGGGTAGAGAAAAGTGGCATATAAGAACAAACTCCTCCTCCTCCTCCTCCTCCTCCTCTTCTTCTTTCAGTATTACTGAAATACTTTGTAATTTTCCCTACGAACTGCTAAAGATTGCAATCCTTTTGGTTTACAGAGTTAATTGAAACATTTATGTCATCAATTTTGCCCTTTACTTCTGAGGTTGCTGTTACATTGCTTTTCTGCCATGGAAACTCAATGGGGGGGCATGGATCAGTTACTTTCTTTCAGCCTTTGCAGGCTTGTTGTAAGGAGAGGAAAATAATGTAAGCCCCTTTGGGTCCCCTTTGGGGGGAAAGGTAGAGTATAAATGAAGTATAAAGGCAATAAAATATCAGTTCAAGCACTTCTGGTATCTAGATACTCTTCAGTCAAGCCAATGATCATCAAACTTTATGTGTATACATAAGTGCCAAACATCACACCAGAGCTATTTATTCAAACTTCAGTCTATCCTAATCAATTTAAAGTTTTGTTCTGATTTTTAGAAGAAAAGGAGTGTGCAGGTGATAGCACTGTACCGTCTTCACTCACCTTCCTTCAAGTTCCTTATATCCAATAGTGTTTACTTCTAGTATTAGAGGTCAGATGAAGAAAAAGCATTCTGGTGGTGATGGTGGTGGGGGCAAAGTTAACATCTAGTTTGGTTGGGGCCAAAGTTAACATCTAGTTATCTAACTATTTGTGGGCCCACTGACTCATCTGTCCATCTATCTATGCATTGATCTACCCCAAATCATCCTGAAATTGGGGGAGAACTCAGCACCCATAATAGACATTCTACAAATGTATAATTGCTGTTTTAATCTGTCACTGTTTATTTAAATTAATTTTAAGTGTAATTTTATCTATTGTTGTTTGTATTTTATATCTTGTTGTACGTTGCCCTGAGCTAGCTCATGGGGAGGATGGTCTAAAATCTAATAAACTAAACTAAACAGATGACAGGGATAGTAAACTGTATCAATGGGAGGAAATTAGCACCCCTTATCTTCATTACTGCTTTTGCTCTAAAAATGGTCCTGGTGATGATGGAAAGTGTCATCAACTCACAACTGAATTAGGAGACCCTGAAGGGCAAGAGGCTAACAGACGTTGTTTGCCATTGCCTGCCCCTGAACTTCCCTAGTGGTCTCCCATCCAAATACTAACCAGGGCTGACCCTTCTTAGCTTCCAAGATCAGATGAGCTCAGGTTAGCCTGAGCCATCCAGGTTAGGGGAATCAATCAATCAAGGCAGGCCTACTTTCGCTTTATACATAATCATGGTAGAACTGGTTTCAAACAAATGGGTCTGCTACTATCTCATCTGCTTTGGCCCCAAGAGAACTCCATTTTTCAGCCACATTAAATCATGCCTGATTGAATTCTCAGGTGTCTGTTCAGAGAATGAATAATTCCTGTTGGCGTCTGTCCTGAGGGAAAACAAATTTAATGCTAAGAAGCCTGTGACTCACAGGTACACGCGACATCCTCTTTTAAAGACTCATTAGGGATCTTTTTGGAAAAGTTCCATAATTTAACGGGTTCCCTGCATATGACATTCTTCAGAGAAGCTACAACTGCACTGCTCCATGAAAATAAGAGTGAGGGACATTAGTGTTAGCATTGTGACTGAGTAGTCCACCTTCAGATCTGTCATGCTTCAGATTGAGAGTCCAGGTTTTATCACGATTTTCTATATTTTCATGGGTTACTTGAAGCTCTGGTTTCCAGTTCTATCAATATTTCCTTGTCTAGTGTAGCTGGATCTAGCAGTAGCAACCTCCAAGTGGTAGCTGGAGATCTGGGATTATAACTGATCTCTGGGCCTCAGAAATCGGCTCACTTGAGGAAACTGGCTGCTCTGGACGGCCGACTTTATGGCATTGTACCCCTCCCTGAACATCAGCTTCTGTGGTTATTTCCCAGCCTGGAGCTGGCAAGGTGATTGAAGAAAGTAAAATTTATGCAGTTAAATGTATGACCTTTAGCAGGAATACTTGTGTTTCCCTCTCTTACCTTTTCCTTGAAATGGAAAGCCAGCTTCAGTAGGACTTTCCTCAAAAATGCTATTTAGATAACATTTTATGTAGAGGGAAGAAAACATAAATCTATAAGTATGCAAAATGTAGGAGATAATTTGGTGGTTGCTGTGCATGTTCGGATAGAAGCTAGTAGTCCCAGCCTTTCTTTGAAACCCCTTGACGTATCATTATGACGTTCATAAAGAAGGCCAAGTAAACAGGACTTGGGGCAAGGTCTTGTACTACTTAGCATGCGACTACTTCATTAAAGTTGTGTTTGTTTCTCCTCCTGTAGCTTCAATACACTTGTATGTGGGGACACTAAGACCAGAGCTAGGTGACCTAAAATACAGATCTAAAGGTGTTTGGCTATTTTGCCTCCCCTAATTTAAGTCCTATGATCTAAGCTAGTTTTAATGCTGACACTTGAAAAGCATAAGATTTGGTGGCTTCGCTTCACTGTATGTCATTCCTGGAGGCATGATTTGGACCACAAATTTTAAAAATATATAAAACTCCCACCCATTTGGTAAACCCTTCCAGGGCCATCAAGAAACCCCATGTTTTCATTAAAAACCTGGTTGAGAAAGCTTGGATTAGAATTTGTCAGTTCCTCCATGTGCATTAGAAATATCTAGAGAAATAGTACCAGGCCTGTTCCATATTTTGAGTGTTGTTCATTTCTAAGTTGTTCATGGTTTCCATTCCTTCAGTTTTACAATTTAAGAATTTAAAAAATTAACTATTGGGTTCTGTAGTATGGAAAAGTTTCTTGCCCCCCGACAGAGTACTGCCCATTTCTGATTTTAGTTAAGCAGTTTAGATAAAATCTGTTCTAGCCAGTTCAGAAGATCCTTCACCTTTTAAGTGGCAAAACATCAACCAAAACGATGGCAAAACATCAACCAAAGGTGATGTTTCAGTTTGTAATCCAGAAGGCCTTTAATATGAAAGTAGAAGCTTCTCCTTGGAAGTGAGTTTCAGAGAAAGCATGGTTTCTCAAGAGAACTGTCTCTGAAACAAGATAAATTACCTTTATTTCACATTTTGCATTGGGGGAGGGTACTAAGACTATCAAATCAAATAGTGTAGAATTATTTGTTTCTTCTCCTGGTAGAATCATTTCTTTCTTCCCCTATGTTTATGGGCATTTACTGAAATCCCTACTACCTATGGAATGTACGAGGATAAGTCCAATGGTATTGTTCATACATGTACACGTTTATTCCAAACAAAGCAGTTTTCTTGAAGAAGGCAAGATGCACATGAGGGCTTATTATGAAGAACTATTAAGAAAATTTAAAACTCTATTGGTGAGAAAAAGACCAGGAAATTTGCTCTAAGGATCCCCCCCCCCCCAATGTGACAATATACCTGCTCATCCTTCAAGGGTAGCAAGGGCTGTTGTATTAGAATCTTCTTGGGACATCTTACTCCATCCACCCTACAGCTATAATGTTGCTCCTTCAGACTTCCTTTTGTTCCTAAAACTCAAATAACATTTAAAAGGAACATGATTTGAGTCCCTCAAGGATGCCAAAACCGCTGTCTTGGTATGGTGTAAATCAATGAGCACAGAAGTATTTGGAAAAGGATTAAAGTGATGGAAACACCACCTTCAGAAGTATATAGACCTAGATTGAGGGATATGTCAAGAAACAATAGCTTCACATTTTTTGTTTAATAATGGTTTCTATGATTTTGTAGCAATAAATTTCGATTTACCCTCGTTTGCCTGTTGAACCAATGGGGGCTTGTAGTGGCTGTTGAAGAGTTCTGTAAAAACTATTTTTTGTTTGGAATAGAAATGGCTGAAGTGACATACATGCTGGTGACAGAAAGGGTATCCCCCCCAAAAAAAGGTTCCCTGTCCTTTTGATAGGTAGAGCTAGTCTGAAAAAGATCCCAATGGCTCTTGATTGGATGCCTAAAATGTTGTTGTAAATGCTAATTATTTGAATATCTCTAGCTTTGTGTTGAAGGCTGACCAGTAGATATTTTAAATGTTTTTTCTGGCTGTGGTCTGGCTGTGGACATCATTCCTCCTAAAAGACAGGAACATTTTTGGGTTGAGATGTGACTGCTAGTAGGCAGGTTGCAGCATTTAAAGCTGAAGATGTTACAAGCAGAAAGTGCATCTCAAGGCTGTAGCATCGACAAAGGGTTGGCAAAATTGTCCACTACTTTGGAGTAATCTCTGGTAAGATTGAAGGAGTTACTGTTCCCTCTTGCCAGTTTACTCTGCTCTATTATTTTGGGTTTGGGGTAACACCTGGCTTCCTTACGTTTTAGCTGTCTGTCCATGTTTATTATTACTTTAGCACTACGGATTTAAGCTTGGATAGGGTACGTTCTACAGCAGTGGAGAGGGACAGCCCTACATGCTCAGAAGTAGTCCGATAATTTAAAAAGATATATTTAATATAGTAATTATACCTTACATTATTGCATGTGTGAATTGGGACGGGGGGCGGTGTACCAAACATTCAGAACTCCCGTGGCTTTTGTGGTTGATGGTTACTGATGGTCCACCAGCTGCAAAGTGAATGCCACTGTTCTAGGTTCTCAGCAAAGTTCTTGGACGGTTGCTGAAGTGACCATGATGACATTGAGCTTCTTCCTTCTGCAGGTCTCTCTCTCTCTCCCCCCTTTGGCTTAATAAAAAGAGTTCTTACCCACAGCAGTCTGCTGTTATCAGGGTGTTGGAGGAAAGTAATTAAATGAGCAGTTGTAACAGAGCTCAAAGGGCCTGAGGAATGAGGGGATTTTAATCAAATCTGGAGGAGCAATTAATAAAAAGCTTGTAACCCTTTAAGGCTGGCTCCTGCTGTCGGATTAAGAAGAGTGGGTTATGGCTAGTGTCTGGAACAGGGACAAGCAATGAAGAATCCTCTGAGATTATCTTAATGTCTATTGTGCCCGGTTACTTGATGAAGACTTTAATAATTGGATAGGTTTCTAGGAACTGAGATGCTGAATGTGAGAGAGTGTCTGGCCTTCATCTGTTGAAGACCAGCTTTTGAACATCATCCCTAACATAACGGTGTGTTGCAAAGAAGGCTGGTACTATGCTGCCAGTAAATAAATAAATTTCAGTACCCCCCCCCCAAAAAAAAATCCCGAATTTCTTTGCTCAGAAAAAAAAACCCTTATGCAAACTTTGTAATTTGCATAAGTCTACTTTGCATACTACTTACAATGATCATACAGCATCTGTTTACAATTTTGAATGCACATCTGTTCAGTGGAGCCTTAGTTTGGCAAAGCAAAGCTTGGAAATCCATGATGTGACTGAAGTGGCACATAACAGCTGAACGGGGAAGTGAAGACACAGCAAAAGGACTCTGTGACCAAGATATATACATATTTTTAAGGGATCATTGCAAAAGAACCTGTAAATCATAACTGAGGGTCATAATGAAACTCGTTATTGTATATATAGAATATGGATGTGGATGGGTAACAAAAGGAAGTACTTCTTCACTCAATGAGTAATTACTTTGTGGAATTAACTGCCAGCTGATATAGCGATGGCCATGAGCACTGATGGCTTTAATAAGGGAATTAGACAGATTCATGGAGGATAGATAGCTCCATCAGTGGCTATCCCCACAATGATTTCTCTCACATGGTCTAGTTATTCATTCTGGGACGAATTCAGGATTTCCCCCAAAACATTTAAATTAATTCTGTGTTTGATGAGGCTGATGGAAAATAGGGGAGTTGATTAAAAAGTTAAGCAGCTTGTTTGTCTCACTGAAACAAGCCAGGGGGGGGTGTAGTGGTGAAAACCAGCGGGCTCTAATCTGGGGAACCGGGTTTGATTCCCCACTCCTCCACATCCAGCTAATTGGGTGGAATTGGGCTAGTCACAATTCTGTCAAAACCGTTATCGCAGAGCAGTTTTGTCAGAGCTCTCTCCGTTCCACCTACCTCACAGAGTGTCTGTTATGGGGAGAGGAGGGGAAAGGTGTTTGTAAGCCACTTTGAGACTCCTTTGGGTAGAAGAAGAGTTGGTTTTTATACCCTACTTTTCACTGCCCCAAAGAGTCTCAAAGCGGCTTACAATTCCCTTCCTCTCCTCACAACAGAAACCCTGTGAGTAGGTGAGTATAAGGCCTCTTATGCACAGCGGCAGCTACTGCACGCTGCCGCTGTGCCATTGCGGCGGGGCAGGATGCCCTGCCGTTCCCCGTGTATGCACGGGGGGGCATGCTGGGCTGCCCCGTCATAGCGCGTGCGCTGAATGCTGGGGCCAGAAGGTAAGCCGGCGCGGCGGGGGGGTGGTTTGGACGGCCTGGGGAGGGAGTGGGGGGGCCCAGCCCCCTCCACAAGCCCAAGTGGGGGCAGGGGGTTGCCCCTGCCAGCTCTGGGGCTCCGTGGAGCCCGCAGGGGCACACGGTGCCCCTAGAGGGACACCTTAGGGTTGGGGCTGGGCGGGCCAACAGGCCTGGCACTAGCGATTATGCACAGCGCCGGCCCGCCGCAGTCCCGGCTTACCCAGGTAGCTATGGAATATCCCGTGTTCTCTTAACTCGGGCCTTCCGTAGCCCTGGGTCGGGAGACAGTCACACTGTTGGTGGCAGTGAGCATTACCGGTGATTTTAACCGAAGCGCTGCTGCCGCCAGCGCGGGCATTATGGCCTGTGCATAATGGGCCTAAGAGAGCTTCTGATAGGACTGCTGAGTCACAACAGCACTATCAGGACTGTGACGAGCACAAGGTCACCCAGCTGGCTGCATATGGAGGAACAGGGAATCAAACCCGGCTCGCCAGATTGTAAGGTGCCGTTCTTAACAACTACACCATGCTGGGGTGAAACGTGGGGTATAAAAAACAACTTTGATATCCTTCTGCAGTGTGGAAAGGAAGACTTGGTAGGACAAAGGTTGGTGAATGCCCTTTACAAACCCTGCATAGCTTTTGTGACTTCAATTCAGTAAACTTCCATTTTTGCTTCCTGTGCATACTGTGGCTATTGAGAGAATTAGATGGGTACCTGTCCTGGCTGTGTCTGACATAACAGACATTTTTTTTAACCAGCCTGCTTTAGAGTAACAGCCTTGAAGAGGATGGTACAGGTTTGGAACAGACAGTAAGAAGTGGCTGATTATGCTCATTTGACTTGACTGTGGAGGGACCGGCTGTGCTGGATGGTTTGATTTGTCTAATGGACATTGGTTTGTTACACCATCACATAAATCCTTCTCCACAAAGGAAAAGAAATATCCTGCTCCTTGTGTCCTTTGTGTCTATCACAGACTGATTAGGTTAAAGACTGATGACAGCGGAAGACAGAAGATTAAGTAACTCATTCCTCTAGGAAACTGAAGTAGTCTGTGCTGTGGCTGCTGGAAGCTAGAGGACAGCACAGATGTTTTACCAATGCTTTGTGTACACTCTCATCATGCCAAGGAATGATGTGAGCCCCAGGACATAGCTTGCAGCCCTGACATTACCAAGTTTCTGCTCATGCGTGCAGGCCAAGCAGAAACAGTTTCTGTAGTTGTGTTAACTTGCGTGGGTGATTTTACTATGATCTTTCTGTTCCCGTAACATACTTCACCACATTCTGGCCTATATCTCTCTCACTAAACATTATAAAGATGAACTTGTGTGCCATCAACTCATTCTCTACCTGATTGGCCTTCCCTGGGGTATGCTGCCAGTATGGAGAGAGCACTCTGCCAATGAGGGCCAATCAGGTCAAATTTCGTGCAGACAGCCAGGAAAAGCCTCTACCCTGGGAATGTTTATTCATGAGTGAGGGCCAATAAGTTGAAATTGCATTATGCCAATGAGGGCCAATCATATCATATTGCATACAGACAAGCCTCTCTCCTGGGAATATTTACTCACAAGTAAGTCATGGCCCTCAGTCAGGATAATTTAGCCCCAATAAGGAAGGCCCTCAGTCCTGGTAGTTTAGCCTTGATCAGGAGGGAGCTCTCAGCTAGGAAAGGCTAATAAGGATCAGCTCTCCAAATCCAACATCCTGCCAGTGTCTGAAGTTTTCTGGGTGGAACAGGAACTGCCATGCTGCCAGTAAGTTGCTAAGGCCTCTTTCAACATGGAGGACATGGGGAGAGCAAGCCATCTCCTGGTCCAGCCTCTGTGCACCATCTGGAGGGGGGTGGCTCTGGGAGGCCCAGAAATACATGTGGAGGAGCATGGAATCAAATCTAGCTCACCACATTAGAAACTGCTCTTCTTAACCACTACACCAAGCTGTACATATTGCCATTTCCTTAATGACATGTAACTAGAGCACAGAAGAAGCTGTTGCAGGAGGATGGCGTAAGTCTTTTTGGACTTGCTCATTTACTGTCATGGGATTGTTTTCTTTTAAATTTGGATCTTCTGGCCAATGGCTTTTCAGAGCAATCCAAAGAGGAAGACACTCAGGTATTTCCTACATGGAGAGGTGATTGTGTGGTTAATAAGATTTGCAATTTGAGAAGGGAGGAATTTGTTTGTCTTCTGTGTTCTCTCTCTCTCTCTCTGTGTGTGTGTGTGTGTGTGTGTGTGTGGAGGGAAGTGTAATACAGCCTTCTGTCCTCATCCCAAGCAGCTCTTTCCTCCAACTGATCTCTGCAGTCTGGAGAAGAGTTTTCATTCTGTGGGATCTCCATATCCCACCTAAAGGCTGACACCCCTGACCAGTGGTGGGGATGCTAGCATCCAGCTAGGACCAGGAGGCCCCACTTCTGGGGTTTCTCAAAGTTTGAAGAATATTTCAGGGGTTTCTCAATGCTAAAAATGTTGAGAAAAGCTGACATAGCGAATTCAGAAACTCTATGTAAGTTCTTTGCCAGCCGATGTTTTCATGTTTGAATGTGACATACAACTGTTTTTTATTTACTCTGATACTGAAGGGTATGCTGACTGAAAGGTGTTGTGTTCTTTAAGCACATTTTGCATTAAAAGAAGAACCTGTGAAAATTTATGAATTATTTGAAGTTTATTTTTATTAGCAATTACTGGCACCCAGCATTTCTCTGTTTCCCACCTGAAGCCTGGCTTTTCTCCAGGGGGACTGATCTCTGTAGCCTGGAAATGACCTGCAATTCCAGCAGATTCCCAGGCCTCAACCTGCCCCATGTCTCACCAAAATGATTTTCTGGATGTTTTTAACATTTAATATTAAAATTATTAGCTTCCTACTGGATTCTCTGGCAGCTAGATTTTACCGCCATTGTGGTTGAATATTGAAACAATGGAGTTGTGGGAACTTCTAGCACAGAATAGATGGGGACATTTCTCCTTCTGTCTTTTTCTCTTCACTCTGGAAGATTTCGTTTACCTGCTAGTAAGTGTCTGGAAACTTTCACAGTGCTGGGTCTGATCAAAAACAAAAACAAGCAGAAATTACATTAAGGATAAGACAAACAAAGCAGAAAGAAGAGTTTGTGCTCATAAAAACCATATAGTCAGCATGTTAAGAACAAGGTATGCATTGTACCCATGTCAGGAAGCATTTTTGCCTGGCCCGTTCTGCTTTGTGTTTTTGTCTATGGTGTGCATGCTCATTGGTTGGTGGCTGCAGCACATTTTCCTCCCTTCAAATTAGGTATGTGAATAGTATATTTACGTTTTAAGGGCTTGGGTGAACTTTGGGCAAGGTAACCTTTGATGATGTTTCATTAAGGAGCTGTCCTTTTAATTGCCATGACTGGAACCTTGGGTCGTGAGAGTGTTTGTTCATATGACCAGTCTTCCAAAGATGTCCACAGGAATGTACAGAAGAGATACATTACCTCTTCTCTGCTATTTGTGGAAAGGTGTTGATGATAGGTAAAATAATTAGGCCTCTGTATGTGTGTGTGTTTTTTAGTGGTGCCATCTTGATAGCCCCCTTAGTTCTAACCATCCCTTTTGTCAAACTTGAGCATTTTGCTGGGGCTCTAACTGTTACAGAGCCTGTGGTCAAAGTGGTCAGACCAGGAAGGCCCATGTTGAGATCCTTTTCTGCTCTACACTGGTTCTTACTGGTAGTGCAGTCTTTAAAAATATATTAAAAAAACAAACAACAGATATATACATATAAATAAGATACATTGCCAGTCTGTAGCCCTTAACTCCCTGCTTCCATGGGCGTAGAAAACCCTTCACCAGAGACTGACAATTTTAAAGCTATTTGCAATTATACAATTGACTCACAAAGGCCTCACTCTACAGCAGGGTCTGGACTTATAGCCTCAGTGCTTAATTTCCTAGGCTCAGGATTGCCTCTGGGGAACACAGTTGAAAGCACAGGAGCAGCCCTCTCCCTCCCCCTGCTCTGATCACCAGCCTCAAAGAAATAGCAGGGGCCTCAGATCATTAACACTGGGCTTAGAAAGAGCCTTGGGCTTTGACCTATATTTTGTTGACCCTTTCATGCCTGCTGGTGGTGTTTGGGTTTTTAATGTGGTGATAGCAAGGGATGGGATCTGGGGAAATTATTTTAATCCCTGATCAAAGCGTACCTCCTGCTCTTCTGTTTCTCTTCTCACTTCCTGCAGCAAATACACAGAAACCCTCAGGTCCCTGTGAGATTTCCCAGACTTTGGCTGTCATTCCCACCCTCTGTTTCACCTGCTCTGGAGGACATTCACACTTTTAATGTTTGCACGTACTTTCCCCTCCTGATTCCAGGTTCTGTTCCTTGGTGGATTTCATTTTCAGCCACTTAAACTACACCACGTGATGTTGGCGTGACCACTTCCATGAAACTCTATTTCCCTCTGTTTAGGCTCATGACATCCTGCAGCAGAAATATTGTGGTTATTCTGTATTATATAGAGATGCTCCTTTTTGGGGGGGAGGGAGGGAGTAGAAGTATTATTCCTTTTTCAGAGTACAGAATACATTATTCTGAATTCTAGAATTGTTCCAATTCCTCCTTGGCTCTTCTAATGAACTTGTTGTAGTTCTGATGCAAAGCACATCTACTTTGCTCTCCTGAGTGGAGAAAAGGGCTTCCGTGGAACAATCAGTGTGTAGCTGATAAGGACTTGACTAACTTGGCATTCTTAAGGGATGAACTGATTTATCTGCCTTTTCCCTTTCTTTTTGTATCTCTCAGGTGACTCGCGTGCCAGTGGAGAGCTGTGAACAATATACAACCTGCGCGTTGTGCCTGGGCTCCAGGGACCCTCACTGCGGCTGGTGTGTTTTACACAACATGTGAGTGTATGCACTGCTTATCTTGCACCTCTTCATAGGCACCATTTATGGGAACTGAATGAGCAGCTGGGCTAATAATTCCATCTACCAGTTTTACTATTTATTTAGTGTCAGCAGGATTCAAGGCATTGTTACAGAACAACCACCACCACCACAGTAGTTCCTACCCTGTAGTTCCTACCCTGAAGGCACCAGATCTGCATAAAGTGGACAAAATGGGCATCGGTGAGAGACTGGGGTGTGACAATTAGTAGCAGAGGTCAGGAGGGAAATTGTAGGAGTAGGTAAAGTGAGGCTAGGTGCCTTCAGGAAAATAGATTAGCTAACAATCGGACTTAAAAGAAAAGAGAGATCTGGCTTGTGGCTCATTCATCAGAAAGACAGCGTGCAAATATTCTAATAAATACACAAGTTTTAATTTAAGGAGGAGAGAGTAATAAGAGAACTGCACAAGGCACATGCCTGAGGTCAGAAGCAGCGTAAGCAGAGTTGTGTTAGAGGAGGGCAGCTTCCCCACCTCTCCCCTCCCTCTGCAGCCTTCTGTGTTTCCCCAAACTTCCAGAAATGATGTGGTAGGCAAAGTGAGGCTTTGCAGTGACCAGGAAGGGGGGGGGAGGCGAGGGGAAACACAAACTGCCCTCCCCTGCTCTGCTAAGGAAAATATCATGCTGCTGATGGATCTGCTGTTGTACCAAAAAATGGCAATTTAAGGCCCAAGACAAGCCTAACAATGGGGCTGACATGAGATGAGCTTGTGAGAGGGGACTGAAGATACCCAGATTTGCCTTTTCCATGAACTTAGTAGATGGACTTAAATAAGATACTCTTAGGATCAAAACAGATGCAAGAAAAGCTCAGGTGAATCAGACCAGCGGACCATCTAGCACAACATTCATGTCACACAGTTGTACCCGAGGGCCAACCAAAAGAGCGTAGAGTCCTAGGTCTTCCCATTTTTGCTTTCCTGTACTGATATTCAAGAATGCTTCTGAATGTGGAGGTTGCCTTTAGTCACCCTGGCTAGCAGTCACTGATAGACCTGGAGTAGATGACCCTGGAGGTCCCTTCAGACTTTATGATTCTATATCACCTATCCTCCATGAAACTGCCTAATTCCCTTTTAAAGCACCACAGATCTCAATTCACCCAAAAGGCAAACTGCAAGCCTCTCTGTGTGCTTGTGCATGGGAGTTTGCCATCCCAACTGCATGGTTTCACTAAATAAAAGTGCCCACTCTCTCTTCCTTAGCACCTAAAAGAGGGAAAGATGGAGCCTTTGGGGGGGTGCCTTTTTTACTTTACATTGGTAAGAATAGTGTGTCCCAGGGAAGTTGGGGATCTTTTGCTTAGCAATAACCAAACAAGGTTTCAAGGATTAAGGGGCCTCTTCTTTCTTCATGCTATGATCCCAATCTCTTTTGGGGCCCTATGTGCTTGCATGCTTTGACAGATGGATAAAGATCCACGTCTGCTCTTTTGCCTTAACTTCACCCTTCACTCCCCCTCCTATAAAACATGAATCATAATACTAACTTGCTTCATAGGAAACGCTGCTAATGTGCACGAAGCCTTTTGAACAGTTAAAAGGCATTGCAACCTTTTAATGATATGGGAAAGAAGGTTTGGCGTAACACAATTCCCAGAACGAGTATCTGGGAGACCAGGGTATGAATCCCCACTGTGCCATGGAAACATGCTGGATGACCTTGGACCCATCACTGCACTCAGCCTCAGAGGATTGTTGTGTGGATAAAATGGAGGAGAGGAGAACAGTATAAGCTGCTTTGAGGAGAAAGAAGGGTTCTGTGCTAGGAAAGATAGGATATAAATGTCATTAATAAATAATAAATAGATGAAGTAAACAAATAGATACAGAAATAAAGATTGTGAATGGGTGGGCAGGAAGGGTTGTGTTAGTGCTTGGTTCTTGTGGCTCAGGCAGCTGGGCCACAAGAAGGAGCCAATTGCCACTTTGGGATCGGGAGGCAAATTTCCTTCGGGCCAGATTGGCCAGGGATTCTGATTTTCCTGAGGGTGGGAGGAGTCATCTGGGCATGAAATTGAGGTCACTGTGTGTGAGCAGGTAGTTATCTGTTTCCTGCATTGTGCAAGGTGTTGGACTAAATGGCCCTTGGGTGCCTTCCAACTCCATGATTCTGTGATTTCTTCATCTGCATTCAGGCCCCCATTTTAACCATGGTTAATTTTTTTTAAATGTGCAGGAATGCAGTATGTGCCATGTCTGATTCCTCTTTCTTCCCAGAACTTCTTAACCAGAGTATGTATTTGGGGATCTCAGTTATTGGCAGGAAAGCAGTTAACCTGCATTTTTGTACATCATGGATATCTGGAGTCTATTTCAAACCAGGAGTTCCTTATTGTTCTCCATAAAAAAAAAAGGCAAACAGCAGAGGGAGGAGTCAGGCACGTACATGGGGGAATTAACTCCCAGGTGAGATCAGGGCCCTGTTGAAACACTATGAATTCCGCAGGGCCTGCAAGATGGAGCTCTTTTACCAAGCTTATGGTTGAGGCTGGCAGGTTAATTATCAACAGATCCAAATCTCGGGCCTCCCTCCCACCCCTTCTGCCCTCCACCCCCCCTTCGATTCCTTCAATTTTAACATCTAGTTGGTTATGTGCTGCTATTGCTTCTACTGATGCAACAATGACAAATGCAATTTTAAACTATTTTAAATTAACTAATTGTTAGATTGGTGAAATGTATTGGTTTTATTGAAATTTTATTTTGTGTAAACTGCCCCAAGATGACATTACTGCGAGGGGTGGTATATAAATTCTCAAATAAATAAATGTGTCATGAGCCTATTTTTACTTACCGTTGGTTAAGTTGGATGACTGAATGCAGAAGGAAATGTTATACCATGATGTCATGCATGACCATTCATTTTGTCTTGAAGTTTATATCAGGGTTAACTTCCCAGCCTGTGTCCTAAATATTTATACCAGATTTTGCACATGATGGATTATCCATTCAGTGTAGGATAAAGTGTCGTGCCTAGTGTGGCACATAGAGGTCAAGCACCTTAAGAGCTGAGGACTAGAAACCTAGACCTCATGGAAATGATAGCAAAAAGTCTGCCAAGCACCACAGCTGGTTATAGTGTAAATCGATGCAGGGTGTCACTGAAATTCTCCTATGACATCCCGTTTCTGGGGCTACATACAGATTGGCCCAGGCTCTCTTTCCTGACCAGCTACTACCAGCCTTTTGAGCAGCCTCTAAGCCTGCAGCTGCCTATGCTTTTAAAATCCCCATCAGGGATGCATTGCTGGTCAGCCACTTTGATTTGGTGGCTAGTGTAGATGCTTCTGCCAAGGTCCCTTTTGCATAATCTGCCCTGAAGCTGCTCTCATGCTTGGGAGAAGGGGAGAAAGAATCCTGCTCAGCAGATTTGCTTCTGACTTGCCCAGTGACAAACTGCTCTGTCCAATGCAGCTGCCGGCACCCTTCCTTATCCTGGGAGAGGGCAGGCAGATGGGAGAAGGAGAAGGGAGGGGAATAGTCTTTGTCCGTTTGCATCCAGCAGGAAGAAGCAGGATCTGCCTGTCCATCTCTCTACCTCTGGGGAGCGTTCTTCTCTAGCCTTCTCCCTGTGTTGCACGCTGCAGAACTGATTGACGGGCAGGCTGCGCTTTCAGCTGTCTGGTACACAGTGGGGTTCTGAATGTCAAATGTGTGGGGCGGCTGAGGACTAGAAATGTGGCTTCTTTTCTCGAGAAAGCACCAGAAATTGTTTCCTTGCAAGCAGAGATTGACACAGGCCACATCCCCAAAAGAGTAGCTTGCAACCCTGGAGCCAATTGCTTTCCATTATATGAGAAATGGCTGCTTCTGAACAGTAGTATTTTTTGTTCTCTGATCTACTCTGAGTCCATGGACTAGGGTGAAAGGAGAGAAAGAAAAAGGCCACTAATAGTGGGATTGGAGGACTGGGGTCTGCCAGCCTTTGGATTATGAAGCCTTGTACAGCTATCTTGTGTGTACTTCAAAGAGACCTCCCTTTGCAAAGCCTGCCCTATTTCTTGATCTAGGTTTGTGGCCGTCAAATTAGAATGGTTTTTTGTGCCCCGAATACAGTGGAGAATTATGGGCAAAACAGTTTCACTTGGGCAAATGGGACACCCGTGGTGGTCCAGGATGAACCCATACCTGAGTTGAGTTTAGCCTTCTGTGATGAAATAGGAACTTTGTGTGGGTCAGGTGCTGTTTCACTTCCAATTGGAGCAGACCCCTTCAAAGCGAACAGACAGGGATGGATATTAGAATTCAAGATCATAGCAGCCAAGGAAAGTTTGTAGAGTAGACTTATAACTGTTGGGGGTCACTAACTGATCAAGAAACCAGCTAGTCTGCTGCTTGTGACTGGAACTCCAGTTCTGACCCCGGAATCCATTCCCCTTTTTGGAAGCTATGGCAAATGGAGAATGGCCAGGGTATAGAGTCCATTTGTGTGCAATGGACTCATTCAGTCCCTGTGGAACCAGCTGTTGCTTGCTATCTTTGTTATAGCCAGTAATCGCCCTGGACTTAAAAACTCTTAGGGAAATGCTTTTTCCCCGCGGAACTTCCCTGGTGACTGAGATCTCGGGCAGTGCTCCTCAGAGTCCTTCCGTCATGGGAGGTCGGTTTGTGGATGCCCGGAGCAGGGTTTCCTGTATCATCGGGGGATAGTTCTGTAATTTGCCTTCCAGAGAGGCAGACAGAGTTACTTTCCCCTTTAGTCATGGGGTGAAACCCTTTTAATTCAGGTCGGTTCCAAAACGATACTTGAGCTGATCTTTGGAAGTTGATTATAGCTTGTGAGTGAGCCTGGCTACATTGTTGTTAGTTGCTTTAATAAACACTGGCTTTCAAAACACCTTGGTTACTGTGGTGCAGCTGTTTACTGTGGCAGACTGCCTGGCCATTGTTGGTTTTCAGCATGGACAACAGCCATAGCTCTGCTTCCTGTGTCTCCGGAATGGGAGAGAAGTTTTCAGCTCTAGAGATTATTTCCTTTGACAGCTTCAAAGAATAGCTGTGTTGGTCTGCAGCAGAACAGCTAGATTTGAGTCGAGGGGCACTTAAGAGTCCAATAAGATTTCGGGGCTTTTTAGAGTATAAGCCCCCTTTCATCAGTTTTACTTTGACTGTAATCCTGTTCCAGGTAGAACAAAGTTTGAGTCCAGCGGCTCCTTTAAAACCAACGAAGTTTCATTCAAGGTGTAAGCTTTCACTGGGCTCAAACTTTGCTGCTTCACACCAACATGGATCTGCACCTGGATTGACCTGCTCGAGGTTGCAACGCAGGCTGTCTCCCTCCAGAGGGAAGAACAGAAACACACCACAGAAGAAAACAAACAGCAACCCAAAGGCATTGTGGGTGGCGGTGGCGCTTGTTTGGGCTTGGAGCAGAAAACCTCCTTAGAAGGTACAAAGCCCTGACTGTTTAGCCATGTGGAGCATTTTAATTAAACTCAAAGACATCTCTTTCCCTGAAGTACCTCGGGGAGGTGGGTGGGATGCCGCGGTGGCTGAGGAGCTCTGTGATGCGATGTCACGCCAGCACTTGCTCGGGAGATAAATCGCTAAGATTACTGAGACCTTGAAAGGCGCTTGTGTATCTGGTTTTCTGTATTGCCCTCCACTTAATTAAAATGCTCTCCGTAATGAAATAATGTTATCTCAGATGCAGGGAGGGGAAGCAAAGAAAACTCGTTTAAGCTCATTAAATGGAGTCGGTGTACCTAGATAGAACGGTGCTCTGGGGGCAGGGCAATGGTCCCTCCGGCGAAATGCCTGGTGTATCTAGAGCTGTTTTTAGAAGGCTCTAAAGTGAAGCAGAACTTCATCCGATTGGAAGGGATCAGGAGAGCATTGAATGGAGTGGCACAGGCAGTTAGCAGATGGACTTGGGTGCTCCTGCAGCGCATGAATTTGAAGCAGGGCTTAGTTGAAACAGGTGCATTTTTACAACAAGCCAATAAACATTCTACCTGAATCATCAGTTTGCTTTATGATGCTATCCAAAAGCCTTCATCATCTGCGCAGAATGCAACTGCTTGAGGTGGAGCTGTGGATCAGTGGTGGGGCACCTGTGCTACGTGCAGGAGGTCTGGGGTTCAGTCCCCCCAGCGTCTGCAGCTAAAAAGGCTGGTTTGTAGGTGATGGGAAAGCTAATCTGCCTGAGACCCTGGAGAGTTGCTGCCGGTCAGAGTAGACAATAGTGACCTCTGTGTGTTCAAGTGCTATGCATAAGAACAAAATCTCTCATAAAGCAAAAAAGTTATCCAGATCAACATAACACATGACAGTTAGTTTGAACCACAGAAATTATGCATGTATCAAGCTATCATGATTTAAAAACAAAATCAGCCTGGTGATAGTGGCCATTAAAAAAAAATAAAAATGCATGAATGTTACATGATTTTTAAAAAGAAAGAAATTGCCTGTAGCCACTTTTCAAACCACACTTAACTGCTGACCTCATAATGAGATAAACTAATAGCTTGCTCACCACAGCTGTGGCAAAGAGATCTCTTGTGCTGCTGTTCAAAATGGTTGTTTATATAGGTCATCCTTACCCCTGACTTTGTTTCCAAAATATCCCAAGTGACTTAAAATCGTAGAGCATAAGAATGAGGATGATACATAAACAGCAAACCAGTAAGGAGCACACATGAAATCAGACCCGAAGTGGGGAAAGCTAATATATAAAATGATAAACAGCCTTGTAGAATAAGTATCAACTAACACTGTCTATACAAAGCAAAACAAGGTGGCAAGAGTGAAATGAGGGCAAACAGTGATTTCCTTTATGCTGAAGGCCTTCTGAAATAATCAGGTCTTCACATATTTCCAGAAGGTCAGGATAAAGAGAACCTAAAATCCACCAGTCCCCTCCAGTAAGTTTTAATTTTAAGAGAGGCAACAGCCTTTAAAATGATAAGTCCTAAATTTAAATTATATTTTTTATTTAATGTGATTTATGGTATGTTTAATATATTTGCATTTTAACATTGTTGTTATCTGCCCTGAGCCACCAAGAGAAGGGTGAATACAAGTATAATTATAAATTAAATTAATAAAATAAACTTCAGTGAGCAATGCATTCCACATTCTCTGCAGCAGCTGAGAAGATCCTGCAAACCAGATCAGCCTTACAGAGCATGGCACCACCAGAAGATTTCAAATCCTGGACAGGTTAATGTTGTGAAGAAGAAGAAGAGTTTGGTTTTTACCCTTTGGTTTTCACTACCCGAAGGACTCTCAAAGAGGCTTACAATCTCCTTCCCTTCCTCTCCCCACAACACACCCTCTGTGAGGCAGGTGAGGCTGAGAGAGCTCTGAGAGAACAGTGACTGACTCAGAGCCCCCTAGTTGGCCGCATGTGAAGGAGGAGTAGGGAATCACACCCAGTTCTCCAGATTAGAAACCGCTGCTCTTAAGTACTACTCCAAATTGGTGGAAGTGATCTTTCTGTGCCATGCCATTTAGGGCAATAATGTTGCCTCCCTGCACTCCGTGAAGATTAATTCCCCATGTTAGAAACAGAAATGTGTGAAGTGATTATGAGAAGTTCATCTTTTCTTTTATTATATAAATGCTATGTTTTGAGCCATGGCATTATTAGGTTGTATGCCCTAAATAAGGTTTCTTGATTGTAGCCACTACACAGGGGTTCTCATACAGCCATAGACAGCATCTGCCTCAAAACCAGCAGATAGTACAAAAAAAAAGGAATGTGAATGATACTTAATGTTACTTCAGGTGAGAAGTGTCTCTTGAGGGTTACAAAGGACAGGTCTTTCTGAGTAAAAGTTGTGCAAGATGATGGAAGTTATTTAATTGGCTGCTTGAACAAGGAAGCTGGTCACATTTCTTAAGGTTACTTTAGTTACTGATATGGTTTATATTGATTTTACTATTATTCCTGAAATGTTAAAGTATTGGAGGACTCTTTGAATGCTAAAAGGCAAGGAAGAAAGCAAAGAAACGAACCACAAAGTGAAGGTCACTTCAGACTTTTCCTTATGGAACTTGCCTTCTTCCTCCCACAGCTGTTCGCGGAAGGACAGGTGTGAACGAGCTGAGGAGCCTCAGCGCTTTGCCTCGGATCTGCGCCAGTGTGTCCAGCTGACTGTCCAGCCTAAGAACATATCAGTCACCATGTCAGAAGTCCCGGTAGGTAACTAGCAGTTCAATCCTAAAAACATTTTCCTGGGAAAAAGCCCCATTGTGAAAACTTGAGCAGGATTCTGTATAGGCCTAACACCTGACACCACTGTTTTTCTTTAGTTTGTCTGAAATGGGGGGTGGGGGAGAGTTTTGTGAGGTACAGTATTTGCTTTTAGACCTTCTGTCCTACTAATGGATGGAAGATATATTTGTTGATTGCTGTCTGAATTGAGGGTTACCAACCGGTAAGTGGTGGTTGGAGTTCTCCTAAGATTTCAGGCAACAGAGATCAGATTCAGTGGCTGCTTTGGAGAATGTACCCTTCTGAGGACCCTCCTCTCTACACCCTGCCCTCTCCAGGCTCCACCACTGCCCAGATCTCCAGATATTTCCCAACCCAGAGCTGACCATCCTATGTGTGACTTTTTTCTTCTCTTTTGATTCTCAGCTGGTCCTGCAGGCCTGGAATGTCCCTGATCTCTCTGCTGGTGTGAACTGCTCTTTTGAAGATTTTACAGAGTCAGAAAGTCGCATTGAAGACGGCAGGATCTACTGCAGCTCTCCTTCTACGAAAGATGTCATCCCTATCACCAGGGGTCGAGGTGAGTCTGGGGTTCCTCTTCAGCCTTCACCAAATGAGTCTTGAATAAATATTTCAGCATGACAGTACCTGAGCCCGTCCCCTACACCCATAGAATGGATTATCCGAGTTGTTTTTAAACCTGTTAAAATGGTGTTCAGGCTTTTGGATTTAGTATTTCTAGACCTTTTGCATGCGATTTTGTGAGTATTCACATATTACAAGACTGAGGGGAAATTGCATGTTACAAAAGGTTCCCATCCCAAGCAGGCATTGGTGTTTTATAGAGTAGAAATAGGCCTTTGCTTCTTTGGTAAGGGTAGAAAAGACACAGATTTAGGAGCCAGCTGCTCTCTTTGCAATGTGATTGAGTCCACTAAAATGTCTAGAGAGAGAGACAGTGCAGTTGCAATGGTAACAGAGTTAGGTGAGGATCTTGGAGACCTGGGTTTAAATCCCTTTACTGCTTATGAACCTCATTGGTTATGTTTATTTGATTGATTTATTAACATTTTTACATTCTACCTTCTGTTGTGTCTGAAGGAAGCTTACAAGCCACATTTAAAAGCATCACAATTTAAAACCAACCCAATAAAATGCTGAAAAACTCACTATCCCTCAAGATACTTGCAGGTTAAAGGTAAAGGTAAAGATATCCC
This sequence comes from Paroedura picta, assembly GCF_049243985.1. Taxonomy (NCBI): domain Eukaryota; kingdom Metazoa; phylum Chordata; class Lepidosauria; order Squamata; family Gekkonidae; genus Paroedura; species Paroedura picta. The sequence continues at coordinate 40,716,459 of NC_135371.1, read as the reverse complement.
CTGTGCAAGTATCAAGTCATGTCTGACCCTTGGGGTGACGCCCTCTAGCATTTTCATGGCAGACTCAATGCCAGTGCCTTCCCCAGTCATTACCATTTACCCCCCAGCAAGCTGGGTACTCATTTTACCAACCTCGGAAGGATGGAAGGCTGAGTCGACCTTGAGCCGGCTGCTGGGATTGAACTCCCAGCCTCATGGGCAGAGCTTCAGACAGCATGTTGGCTGCCTTACCACCCTTTGCCGCAAGAGGCTCATACTTGCAGGTTATAGCTCATTAAAAGTCCTGGCCAAAAAACCCCACAGACAACACTTGCAGCACCTCCTAAAAAACCATATAGCTCCTCAGGGAATCTGTTCTACACAGTGGGGACTGCCATGTGTGCATCATCGGCTCTTGCTGGATGATGTTGCAACAGCCACAGTCTCTCAACCCTTCATGGGGTTGTGAGGGTAAAACATAGAAGGGCATACAATGTGTGCTGCTTTTTGCTCTGTGGAGGAAGGGCGATATAAAAATGGACCAGGTAGTCCTTTACTCCAGGTTATAAAGATGCTGTGTCATGCAAAAGTATTTTGCTCATTCTTTATCCCCACAGCAGGGAGCTCACCTATTCCTTTCTGCTTTACTTGCTTTGCTCGGTGCTTAGAAAATATTAACATATCAGTCTTTTGCAAGAAAATGAAATGTTCAAGAGAGAGGATCTACGGAGATCTGAACAATTGGGTATAGGGATGGTGACAAACTGGTTCACAACCGTAAATTCCTCCTGTCTGCTGGAAAGCCGTCCATTTTGCTTCCTCCTGTTTGACAGAGGGGAGAAATGAAACAGACCAGACCAAACTGGCCAGTTTCTTTTGGTGCTTTTGGTTTGGGGGTTTGGTTTAGGGACACCGTGAACCTCAAACCAAACTGGAATTTTCTGGTCCATGCTTATCCCTAATTGTAAATATAGAGAGGCAGGCAGAGGACTGAGCTGAATGTGTCTGGAGGATGTCTGGGCAGGAAGATTAGTTCTTCATGATTAGATATCACAATATGGGACAGGTTCAGTGTTTTACCCAAGGTGATTTTTCAGATGGGATAGAATTGCAGCACACTATTGGACTTTCTGTCCTAAATGCGCTCAGTCAGGTACTCCGTCTGTTCCCTCCCCCCCCCATGACTTCCATGGTAGAAAGCTTTCTGATTTAAGCTCCTTCCATGTCCCTAGAATTGGGATTCAAATCATTTCTAATTTGATCATTTCTATAATAATCTTTGTAAGGTACCTAGAAGCCTCTCATGCAATATTTCTTACAGGTATTGATTATATGTGCTGAGCATGATCCACTTCTCACTAGCCTTTTGGGCAGCAGCACTAGAAGAGAACATTGACCTTTTATACCAATGAGTGGTATTTTTACCATCTAACTGGGGTTAGGGAAGCCAGCATCCAGGTGAGGCCAAGAAATCTGGATCTCCCTTGGAAGAAGTGGCAATTTGGAGGATGGACTCCATGTCATTATATCCCACCTTCTCTAGTCTCCACCCCCCAAAAAAAATGTCGAGATATTTCCTAGGCCAGAGTTGGCAGCTCTAAGGCCCATTATGCATGGAGGGGAAGGTCCGCATTCGGGGTGGAATGGCGTCACCTAAAATCACCGATAACGCACGGCGTCGGCTGCAACTGGCTGCAGATTTGGTGCATGCTGCCGAAAAAGCCGTGTTAGCGAAACGCGGAAGAAAGCGCAGCTTCTGGGCGACCAGGGCGCAACCAGAAGCGGTGCTGGGGTCGCCGCGTGCATAATCGGTTACTTTGGTTTTTGCCACCATTGCGTCCCGTCCCGTGCGTAAGCGGTTTGCTTCGTGTCTTCTCCTTCCGCGTTTTCCATGTGACCCGAAATCACCGTTTCGGCGTCCGTGCATAATAGGCCTAACTGAGGTTCATTGTGGGTGCTGTTCAGCTTGGACAACCCCATTGCAGGCCTTGCTCATTTCTTTCTTCCAGAGAGTGCATTCTGTTTTCCCAATTTTACTTTTTTGCCATCAAGTTGCAGCTGACTTACGTTGATCCTGTAACACTCTCAGGGCAAGCAAAGGCAGTCTGCCATTGCCTGTCTCTGTGTAAAAACTCTGAGCTTCCTTAGTGGTTTCCCAACCAAGTACTAACCAGGGTTGACCCAGCTTAGCTTCCAAGAGCTCACAAGATCAGACTAGCCAGGGTTGTTCAGACCAGGGTGTTTTCCCCAGTACTTGTAGTCTTTTTTGCAGCTCTGTTCACTGTGCATCCTCTGTTCTGTTGCAGGCGATAAGCGTGTTGTGAAGCTCTACCTCAAATCCAAGGAGACTGGAAAGAAGTTTGCAGCTGTGGATTTTGTCTTTTACAACTGTAGTGTTCACCAATCGTAAGTGTCGTAATTCCACCCTGCACGTATTCTGGGAGAAGGCTAAACACTGGGTTTTTGAAGATTAATCAGGCTGGAAGGAAAAGACATGAGTGTACTTGGTTAAAGACAGAGGATGTTCTTTGTGGTTTGGTGTGTGATTCACAGGAGAGCAAAGTCATCTTACCAAGCTGTTAAAGTCTCCTCTGGGCAACAGCTGAAGCATTTTGAGCACCAGAAACCACAACATGTCAAGTGGTTCATTCTTGTTCTTTGTGAGGGTGAAAGGTGAAATGAAGCTGGACTGTATTCCGCAGTCTTTTGCAAGAAAACTGGTTTATTCAGGGACATCTGAAGTAGCAATTACAGCATAATACTGGACCCTTATCGATAGCATTGTGTGTGTGTGTGTGTGTGTGTGTGTGTGTGTGTGTGAGAGAGAGAGAGGGGTGAAAACATCTTATGCAGCAGCCAAATGGATAGTCTGAATTGGGAGAAATTGCTCCTCTTCTCTTTGCAGAATATTTCAGCTTCCTATCTTGTCCATGTTGGTCTAGGTATATTTGTTATGGTATCTTAAATCCTTCTTAGTGTTTAAGTGGCCAAAAATTTCTATTTAGGACTTTATTTTTTGAGACAAAGTTCATTTAAAATGGTAACATCTTTTAATAGTGAAAACTATAAAGTCCTAACTTGGAATCCCCAGTATTCTCTCTTTATAGCTAGAACTATTTCCACAGTATTTTGTTCACGTATTATAGTTACATTGAACACACTGAACAAAGTTGAGACAGGTACCCCAGAAGGAAACATTTGATTGTTGAAGACGCTAGGTGACAAGTTGGAATGGAATGGAACATCCAGTGTATTAGAAGGCATTTGCTTAAGAGGCGTTTCAAATGAAATCAACAAGGACTTTCGTATCTACTGTAGATGTGCATCTTCATGCTACCGTGACCATATGTTATCCATAGCTGGGCTGTGATCTGTGCTGGGTAACTGATCCAAACCCATCTTCTAATCACCATACTGTGCTACTGGTATTGATTCATGGGCCTTCTGTCACTTGTGATGGTTTTTCAAAAACCACCTTCGTATGACAGACTCTGGGGAAGGTAGAGTGGAACCCCACATTAAAGCAAGATACACAAACCTAATCTGGTATCCTGTGTGTGGGCCTGATAGATGCTTGTTACAGGGAAATGTGAGGCTATCTGTACAGAGGCTGTAGCACTGCGTATCTTTGAATATGCTAGCCAAAATCCCTTTAGTGTTGGCCAAGCTGTGGTTCGGAGCTCGGATTGGCAAACCCATAACTTGGTAATGAGATAGTTGCAATCACAAGGTCAGAAAGATTTGTGCAGCGGAGAAAGTAACATTCAAGCCACCCAAAGGGTAGTCTGAACTTTTACCATGTAAAACTTCTTGAAAGGCAACTCTTTAAACATGATAAGCTATTAAAAAATTTAAATGGAAGATGTAAGAATCTCAGAAGGCCCAAGGTAACCTATAGTGAAAGTCAATACTCAGTACTAGCTGGGGCCTGCTGCTGAAAGGAGGAAGCCTGCAGGGTCTCTGTCTGTAACATGTCTGCTGGGAAGATGCCCGTATCCAGGAGGATGCTGTAGGGTATAAAAAGTGGGCATCAGGCCGGAGCAATCAAGACTCTGATCTGAGCAGCAGAGTCTAATTATGCACAAAGGAAAGTTCTGTCAAGGCTTTCCCTGACAGGGAGGTAATTCCAACTCTGCTGCTGGGAAATCAGTACCACCCGCTGTTCCTTCGGAGTGCGGATCTCTGCTCCTGGGAGAGTATGGGGAGGGTAAGGGGGGAAGACAGAGAGAGTTCTGAGGCTAGACTTTCCCTCACATCTTGATCCTCTGAGGAGTCTTTCACAAAGCCTTCTTTCATGTTTGTGTGTGTTTGACAGTATTAGATCAGTTTTAGCACAAGTAAGGTGCACATTGTTGTTTACCTTTGCCTTACCCTTTCTCCCAAAAGACCGATTTTTGCAAAACAAATAAAGGTTGTCTTTTTAATTACAACCTCTTGTAATAACGTTTTGCTGCAATATAGCATGATGGAAGAAACAGAGATGTTATTTTTAAATGTTGTGAATGTATGTATAGCATTTAAAAAACACCAAAACACCAAGAATAGCCAGTGACAAACAACATCCATGACTGATATATGGCCAGGTGTGCATCCTGGTGCCCTTTGTATTCCTGGGTACATGGACCCTTGTCTTTAGTAGAACATAAAATCATGCACAGCTATTGGTGGATCTGGTTGTTTTTATTGGAACTTTTTTGGAGTGGGTATTGGTTCCTTTTTTTTCTTCTGCTGTTTGGCTTTAAGAATCTTCAGAAACAAAGAAGGCCAATCCAGCAACATCCTTTTAAAAATAGGGGTGGGTGGGATTTCCCACCATGTCCAGGATGCTGCAGGCAGTTAGGGCACCCAACATTACTGCATTCTATCCACAAAGGCATGCCTCTTGATAACTGGAATCATTTCTTTGCCAACCACTTTTTTATGACCATCCCAGCACTTTTGACTAACTCCAGTAGCTTCTGCATGCTGTGTCTTTTAGAAGAACAAAAAGAGACCAAAGAAACATAGTTCCTCTAGGCTTGTAAACTCTGCAGCATGCATTAGCCTGCTTTCCAGGATAAGGTATTCAGTGTCTGGCTTCATAGCTAAAAATAACCTTGTGGAGGAAAATCAAAGTCTTAAGTCGCTTTATACCTGGAATTTTCCAGCACTTGATTCATAATCCTACCAGCATACAGCAGGAGTGATACTGTGCCATTGCTTTAGGTGGCCCAGAGATGATGGTCATACAAATAAGAACAGCCATGATGGATCGGAACAATGACATTCTATCCAGAGTTCTGCTACCATTAGCAGTCAGGCTAGATTCCGCTCGGAATATGCAAGGTGGCCATGAAGGTGACAATCCTCCCTTGTTGTTTGTCCCAGGACCTGGTACCTGGAGCCATAATATCTGCTGAACAAGAAAATTTCATTAAGTTATTGTCATGGTTTATGACCACCCCACAGACTAATGGTGCTGCTCTAAACAGAGCTTTACCCTTCTATGTCTGTTGAAGTCAATGGGGTTAAGATAGAACTGTCATACTCCCTGAATAGCACTGTAGTCATTTATTATTATTTAGACCATTTATATGTGCCCTTTTTAATTGCAAATATCCTCAAGGTGACTTGTACATTAAAAAAAGAGAAGATAATATAAAATCTAATAATAAAAACCAATACCCCCATTGTAGAGATCAACAACATATGGTAGCACATATTATTTGTGAATGTTTTGGGTATATATGTTGTATGTATTCTTTTATGCATATGTAAAACATTTGTGACAGCAAATGCATGCTGATCTTTCTGTGCCCTGTAAATCCTTCATGTTGCTTGGATATGTTTTGACATGACCATTTTCCAGATTACTGATTATGTTAGCATTTAGGAGACACATTCCTGGCAGTCTGCCTTAAAACTCTCAGACATGGTGTTTAATTTCTGATATGTGGCTTTTCAGAGTCCTTGATAGAATACTTGGGGTCCCCGTAACGGTAATAGTTTATCTTTTTCCTATTATCCCTCTTATTTGCTTATTATAGCATACAGGCATGGCAAAAAAAAATCCTTGTGGTTTTAAGAGCTGAACCTTTGTGTCATGATGCATGTCATGCAAGAAAATAATAATATGCAAGATGATGCAATATATTTAAACAATATTTATGGGCAGGCCAACCTAATAAACATCTTTGGATTTAATAGACTTTTTGTTATATAATTCTGCAGAAGAAAATCTATAAATCAAAATGATGAATCTAGTATCAAGAGCAATCGGCTTTCTGTGAGGCTAATGTTCTTCTGTGAAGTTTTCTGATCGCCGTGCATTACATTTAACTTTTACATCTGGGCAGTTCCACTTAGCTTGGGAGTCAGGAGTCTATGCATTAAATCACTTGTAAATCACTTCTCTGCTCAAGAATGAATAGTTCATAAGGAATTTTCTCATGTTTAAAGAGACCCAGAAAAATCTTTTCAGTGATTTGCCAAGGCCTTCCACAAAGCTGGTGCAGTTAGGTTTTACCTACGGGTACAAAAACTGACCACACAGATAGGGAAAATATATTAGCAGAAAGAACCGGCAAAAGTGTATCACACAGCTTTTCATTCTCTTGCTTTAGCATTTTGGAGGATGTATTTACTACAGCACTGCTGGAAACTGAAGAATAATGTCACAGAAAAGATTCTAGGGAATTTCCAAAGGCTGGTTCTGGCAGATGTCTGAGAATGCTGTTCTATAATAGAGATTTGGGAGGAGGGGAGAGAAAGAGAGAGGTACTGACAACATTAATGGACATTAATCAGTACCTGGGCAGATTAGGGTGTGATAGCACTAGAAAAGGGCCTCATCCCCACATGCCATGCCCCCATCCCCAAAAGAGGGAGGGCAGTCTGTCCATCTGGCCCAGAGTAACGTGTGGTAAGGTGAGGCCAGTGGGCATGTCCCGCAGCAAGGCTAAATGCCTCCTTGTTGCAGTGATCCCAGGATGGATGTGTTGAAGAATATGACAAACAGCACCTAGGAAAGGAGGTTCTGAATGCTGAAACAACAGCAACAGTGAGGGAAGAGTCAAAAACCCTCACTAAGTTGTATGAGTCAGGGCAACAAGCTCTGAGCCCTTTGACTGTCTAGTCAAAACTGAGAGGAAGTTGTAATACTTGCTGTGTACTTTCTGAGACTGGTCAGGGAGAGTGTCTGACAGATCATTACCTGGAACATTCATTTGAAGAGAAATTTTAGTGAGAGTACTGGGTTATTGATTGACAGGGCTCACCCACACAGTATCTGGTCAATTAGACCAGTTATTTGGCATAGAGAATTTGGACAGTCAGGTGTTTGCTTCCAAGCTAAGCCAAATTGGAAGGAGAATCCTTTTGAGGAAAAGAAGGAGGACCTAGTTGTATGGGGAAATCAGTGGAGAATTTGCTATGATGTGAGTATGTGAGGTAGAACTTCAGTCATCTCAGAAAGGAAGGTAGACAGTTGTGGCACAAGCTGAGAGCATCCACTTCCTAAAAACAAGGGGATCTCAGGTGAACTCCAAAGATAACGTTCTGAGAAAGACAATGGTGTTTTAAGGAAAACACAAATAAGAAACCTCCCTGTTAAAAAATAAGAAGCATAACATCTAACTGAATAAGAACTGAATTATATATTTAAAAGCTGGATTCCAACCACCCTTCCCTCTTTGTACATAAAATCTTTTATTTGTTGACTTATAAAAATGCTTCAGTCCCATTCTGACTTAAGGGCTTTAGTGAAAAGATGACTCTACTCCTTCTCAGATGCTCCCAGGGCTGAGCAAAGCCATAGAGATCAGAAAGTAACTGGGTGGGACAGTGAGCTTTGTTTTGGAGGGAAAATACACCTATGTTTGGGGAAGAGTGTAGAGAGAGATCCATTATAAAGGATGTATCCTTGGCCAGGCTGGGTGCCTATTTTCCTGCACCTCCAGCTCACCACCTGGCCCCAGCAGGGGGGGAATAGCATTAAACCACCCGGAGTTCCCCAAATGGCCAGTCTGTCCCCATTTTCTCTTAGAGACAACAGAGCGGAAGCCAGTATATTAGATATAATAAGTTCAGAAATCCCCAGCTATTTAGATGCCTTATGGCAAAACCATCTTGCATTGTGCTTGGAAAACTGTACTGCCCATGTCCTTCCTTACTGCAACCATCCTTTTCAGGAGATGGACCATGTAAGGGAAATTATTTAAAATAATAATGAATAATGATGACACAAGACCAGTGGGTGATCATTGAAGAAGGAAACCAGAGAGTACAGTACTTCACTAATTAAAGAAAAATGTATTTTAAGATATAGTTTTAAGATATTTTAAGATATAGTTCAGATACAGTTTCATGTCCTTACCACAAGTTGTTACAGGAAGTGAGCTGGGGAGCTCTAGAAATAAACAGGAACTCCATGGTTCAGCCAGAGTTTCTGGCAGTTCCTAAAGATATATTTGTCATTTTCTGTATCAACTTATGATAAATACCTGAGTCTGCCCTCCCCCTTAATTCTTCTTCTGCTTCTTGGAGCAGCAGCGGACAACAGAACTTGGGGTTGGAGGATGTCCTTTCCCTACTGGTGGCTTGGCAGTTCTACTAATAGCTAGTTGTTGTGGGAGTCCTGATGGTTGACCGCCACCTCTGATCTTGCCCTGTTGGTCTTTTCCCTCAAAGTGGTGGACTTTGCACAACTATCTAGTTCTATTACAGCCTCCTTTTGCAAACAATCTTGAATCTCTTTTCCTTTTAAGGTGGTTGGCTGCCATAAGGCCTACTCATCTTTGCACAACACCAAACATCTGTAAGTTCCTTTTGATTTGCTATCTGGTTTACAGAATAGCTTCTAGAAACAAAATGATACCGATAAGCATGCAGAGAAGAGGTTTTGTGATGACGCCTGTTATGAAATAAGGGACAGGGAGAGGTTTGATTGTTAAATGTACTGTGAAGAGAGGATGGGGTTTCAGAAGTTCTCTATGAGGGTGCTCTTATTTCATTTTTTTTAGCTTGCTAATATTCCCGTAATAAACAATCCTCAAAACACCATTGCTGATGACCAGCCAAATGACTTATAACAGTGTGCAAGTTTTTGAATTTTTGAATTCCAGTTTTTGAATTTTGAACTTTTCTTCAGGTTCGATGTTAAAAAAAATAAACCAGAAAAAGAAAGATGGTGGCTGAGACATTATGTAACATCTTAGTGTAGCCTACTCTATACTGAAATGTACAGCTGATACAGGTGTCCAGGGATACTTGGCTTTTTTCTGAGCATATTTTCCATAGCTTTTCAAGGAAGATGACTGGAGATGGGCTAGGTCTCTTGTCTTACATTGTGCCTGTCAGTGAGAGGAACTGCCGTTCTACAAGCAATGGTCTCTGATAACACCTATCAATACAGATTATCCAGTTCCCACTAACACATTGTTTCCCGTTGACAAGGTTATTCCACAAGTCCAAAATGTTTGCTCCCATTTGTAGCAAATGATATAACTGGTATTCTTTAGGTAAAATCTGTTAGAAGAGATATCAACTGTCTAGATTTGTTGGGCACACAAAATGTTCTGCAAAGCCCACCATGAAAGCTTTTTTGTTTGATGAGGATATCATTATATGCTGCCTGGTTAGATATGGTTGATGCTTATAAAAGAGTCTCATCAATTAGAAAACAGCTACTATTCAGTCAACTCAGAAGAGTAAGGTGTGAGCCTGGAGTCGATGAGTACTATCTCACTGTATTTCCCTCCCTTGCTTTCTAGTACATTACCACGGTTCAAGGTCTGTATTCAAGAGTATATTCATTTTTTTTTACCCACAAGAAAGAAATCCCATTTTATCGCGGAATAAAATGGGCGCTAGGGGTGAGGGCGAGTGGGGAGGAACGAAGAGGAAGGCTCGAGGCTTGTGGGTGAAGGCAGCAGGGCAATGGAGGGGAGAAGGCAGGCAGCGCGGAGTCCAGGAGAGAAGGCTGGTAGCAGTGTAAGTGCAGGGTTGTGGGCTGTAGTAGGGTCGGTGAGGCGCGGGGCTCATCGGGGGCATTGTGGATGCGGGGAGGCGCGGGGCCATGGTGGGGCGGGCAGGCGCGGCCGGTCATCGTAGTTTTGGCGCAGCTGGGAGGCGCGGCCGTTGGTGAGTGTGGCCTACCTTGCTCTGTGGGGCGGGAGGCTCCAGCAGCAGGATCTCCCAGGTGGCGGGGCGAGGTCTGGTCTCCGGCCGGGCAGGGAGGCTGTTCCCTGGAGCGAAGGACGCGGCAGGAGCCAGAGGGGACAGCGTGGGGTGGTGTAGTCGGCACGGCTGTGGTGGGCGACGGCGAGGGTCTCTGTTGGCAGTGGGTGGCGGCACGGGCCACTCCTGGTGGCGCGTAGCAGCGGCAAGGCATCAGATTGGTGGTGGGGCTGGCAGGGAGGCCTGTAATGGCGGCAGGTGGCGGCACGCGGTGGATGGGCTGGGTCCCCGGGGTGGGAAAAAAGCAGGGATGCTGCGTCTTTGACGCGGCGTCCCTGCTCCTTTCCCTAGGGCGAGGGGAGGGAACCATGAGGACTCACAGTGTTGTAAGGCGTCTTGTCCTTCGGCGCAGTGAGTCCTCTGGCAGCCAGGCGAGGCCAGGCCAAGCTGGCAATGGGGAGCCGCGCTTTGCGCGGCTTCCCATTGGCAGCTGACCCTGGATGGACAGTCGGAGGGCCCAATCAGGAGCCGCTTCGCGGCTCCTGATTGGGCCCTCCAAGTTTTTATCCCGGACAGGTTCCGCCCTAACTCCTCCCCGACAGCCCTTACTCAATTATTTAGTTCGCGGTGCCCTGCACCGCGGGACGGTTTAAAAATAATGGCTACAGAACCTTCTGCAGCCCTTCTGAAAGACCAGCCATAGGTTTGATCAGGTTTTCCTTTCCCACAAAATTATTGATTGATTGATTGATTATCTTTATATACCATCCTCCCTGAAGGCACATAAAACAGAACATATACTATACAGATAACTTAGATTAACAATAATGAATGAAATGAAACAACAAGCCACATGGAACTGTAGAAAAAATGTAGGAAACATTAAATTAACTCATACTGATAGCCAATGGGTTGGGTGGAGTTATGGTGGGTGCCATAGGAGGGGGCTCAGGAGGAGGGCCCTTGGGAAGTGATGGTAAGGGTCGGCCTCAATCAAATGCCTGGTGGAGGAACTCCGTTTTGCAGGCCCGGCGGAACTGGTTAAGTTCCTTCAGGGCCCTGATCTCCTCTGGGAGCTTGTTCCACCAGGTGGGGACTAGGATGGGAAAAGCTTTGGCCCTGGTTTTGTAAGGTTATGTGTAAGGTTGTCAACACTTTGGGCTTTGCACCACAATATGGAAATTGTCCTGGAAGATTATTTCTGTCCAAACTCATACATTCTACAAATGGTCCAAGTTGTATAATTTCCACATTTTCAAGTTTGCTGACTCTAATTCAGTGGTCCCCAACCTGCGGGCTGCGGCCCGCTGCCGGGCCGCGAAGGCCATGGCGCCGGGCTGTGGCTCCCTCTCCCCGCCCCCCCCCCGCAGTAAAAAACTTCCCAGGCCGCAAGCTTGTGGCCCAGGAAGCTTGTTACTGCGGGAGGGCGGGGAGAGGGAATCAGGGCCGGGCCGCGGGGGCGCGGCCTGCGGGCGCGGCCCGATGAACAGGCGCGGTCCGCGCGGGTGCGGCCCGATGCCCTGCCGGTCCCCAGCCTCAGAAAGGTTGGGGACCACTGCTCTAATTGATTAGAGGTAAATGGCATGGCATATGGGAGTTGTTGGACCACCTTCAAAATGGTGCCTGAGATTCCTTTTTTCTTCTACCTTGGCTTGTAGCATCACAAGGTACTAGAGGATGATGACAGTGGTACAGACAGACACTCTAGTCTTATCTATTTGTGTTTATGGTTTGGAATATAGGTAAAGTGAGGATAGGTGCAAATGAAGTTCCTGCAATAAAAGAAAGAAATGAAAGAGCTCTTATGTACTGCCGTCTTTTAATGTGTCATGGGATTTTCTAGGGGTTGTATTGTTTTTTATTGTTTTATTGTAAACCATTGCGAGTCTTTGAGAGGGGTGTTATACAAGTCTAAAAATAAATAAAAATAACATAGCATAAATAAATAAATACCTCAAAGGGAGGAGTTTAGTAAACATTCTCTATCTATAAGCATTTATTTATTTACTAGAATCAAAGCCCATTTTATTTTGAAATAAGATGGGTGGTAGGCCCCCCTCCCTGGGAAAGCCTTTGCAGGGCGAAGGCTTCCCAGGGGCTGGCGTGGCGTGGCCAACGGCCCGCGACCTGGGGTGTTCTCCCTGCTCCGGGAACAGCTGCTCCCAGCGCCGGGAGAAGGCTGGCGCCCCCCCCCCCCGTCAGTGACCCGGGGCCTTCTCCCAGCCCCAGGAGCAGCCTCTGCTCCTGGGCCCGGGAGAAGGCCACTGCCAACCCACCCCTCCGGGAGCGACCTGGGGCCGGGAGAAGACTTGCGTTGCTGGCCAGGGGGCCAGAAAGGAACAGCTGGAAAGGAACAGCCGGGGGGGGGTGGGAAAGGAACTGCTCCTTTCCCAACGGGGAGGAGAGGTCGCCGGGAGGACTCACCACCTTGGAGGTCTTCTCCGTCTGCGCAGCGACTCCCCTGGCAGCCAAGGTGAGGCCAGGCAAAGCAGCCAATGGGGAGCCACGCGGAAGCCACTTGGCCCCTGAGTGCAACTCGGAGGGGCGAATCAGGAGCCGCTTCACCCCTCCGAGTTTTTATCCCAGACAGGGCCCGCCCTAACTCCTCCCCAGGAACCCTTAGCCTTTTATTTAATCCGCTCCGCAGGAGCGGTTAAAGATTTTATCTGTAATTCATCTAGACCCTCTCTTCTTAGTAGCAACCCAAAACAACTTACATTATTCTCATCTACATTTGTCTTCACAATAATCTTATGAAGCATGTTAGACTGAGAAAGTATGAGTGGCTTCCATAGCATGAGTGGGGATTTGAGCCTGGTTCTTTCAATTATAGTCCGATAGGCTTAACCATTATACTACACCAGCTCTCAATAATTTCAGTGGAGAAGGCTGAGTGGAGTTGGCCATAGGGGCTAATTGCTTCCAGACCCAATTCAGGCCCTGTGTGGCTTGGGGCTAGAATACTAGATGGCTCACCTACTCCCATCTGAATCTACTCATGCATTCAACTTTTCTTTGGAGGCTCTGCTTCGGGTGCCTTCACCATCTGCAGGATAAAGGGGCTGGAAAGAGCCTTCTTGGTTGTGTTTCCAAAACTTGGGAATTCCCTCCCCAAGAAGATTTATTTATCTGACTATCATTGGCTTCTGCCTTCTTTAATTCTTATTATTCTCCTCCCTGGTAGTCTGTTTATATATGTGTTTTACATTGTTTTATTTAATTGTTCATATTATATATACATGTGTGTGTTTTATTTATGTTGTATGCCATCTTGAGCTCTGCTAAGGAAAAAAGACAGCTAATAAACATTTAAAATGAATAAATTATCCTGCATTGGGTATATAGCCAGCATAGAATTGTTTTGAATTAATTAATTAATTAATGAAACTCGTTCAAAGGCCACCCAATGCAGCTTTAACACCATGTTAAGCATTCCTCCATAATTTGAAGATGAAATTGGCATGACCTTCTCTATTGAACGCATAAGTTCTCTTGTCAGGATGTTCTCTAGGATTTTGAAAGTGTACACACCATAGACACCAATATTTCCTTAATTAAAAAAAATAGTTGGGTATTTTTTCCCTGTCTCTTTCTAAGTGTTGCTCACCATTACCAAATACACAATGTTCTCTGCCTTTATGGTAACTCTGTTATAGAAATTATAGCAATATTTGGCATGGATTGGTAATCACCAAACTGGAGAGCAAGAGACCAAGATATACCGTATTTGCCAGCGTATAAGACGACTGGGGGTATAAGACGACCCCCAACATTTCCACTCAAAATATAGAGTTTGTTATATACCCGCCCTGCCCCTGCATATCCCTGTGACCGGTACTAGTGCGCAAGTGCGCATGTGCGAGCTCTGCATAGACAAGGGGCGGGCTGGAGTGCCGCTGCTTCCCACCGAGCAGAACGGGCCGGTCATGCCGAAAAGGCTGGCACCCCTGTCTCGCCGCAGGGGTGGTGCACCCTGATGCTCGCCGCACCCTGATGCTCGCCGCAGCCACACTGATGACCCGCCGCGGCCGCGCTAGATACCGCACGATACTGGATGAAATGTAAAATGAGGTGGGCGGGCATCAGGAGGCCACTATGGGCAGCTATGTCTATCCCAGCTGAAGTGCACCCGGCGTATAGGACGACCCCCCCCCCCACTTGGAGGCATGTTTTTCAGGGAAGAAAAGTAGTCTTATACGCCAGCAAATACAGTATTTAAAACATCGGCTTGGATCATAACCTCCCTTTCACTTTGAGCTATTGATTTTCTGTTTGTGCTAGTTCCTTCTGCCCAGGGAAGAGGCCGAGGGCAGTGTTGGCTGATTCTCCCCCTCCCCCCTTTTTGACCCCATAGCATTCCACTGAGGCCCAGGTGCAAGGGTCAGAGAAGCATGTAGCAGGAGGGGGGGGGCAGGAGAATTGCTCCTTATGTGTGGATTGCAGCTTGGTTTGTCCTCCATAGGATTCAAGCCCATTGTTTTTTTTACTTGTCCCCTTCCACAATTCTCGAGGCAGCTTAGAATAAAACGTGTGTGTGTGTGTGTATAAAATAAATAAAATGATGATGATGATGATTGCTGAATGGCAATGGCCAATTTTTTTAACAAGGGGGAGAGGCAGATTTAACTTCACCAAACTACTTAAGGCCAAAGTGATGCAATGCGTACACCCCCCCCCACACACACACACATACCATCACCACTGCAGATTTGAATGGAGCCTGGGTTGAAAAACCTTCAGTCATTTCTTACAATACAAAGTGTGTGTGTGAGGGGGGGGGACATGGGGGGGCGACGCCATGGATACTTCTGCATGACTGTCACTGGGAGGAACATAGCTAATCTGGAAGTGATATGCAAGTCCCTCATGCACTGCTTCTTACCTAAGGCATTCACTGCTCATAAAGAATTGCATTGCATGGGGTATTCCAAGCCAAAGGCAGGCTGGGATTTACTGCTACTTCCCACTTGATGGAGGGAGGTGTGTGGGCTAAATGTGACCCTCGGGCTGCCATTTGCACACCCTTGCCACAGAACAGAAATAGAAGAGAAGATATGGTGATATTTACACACTGAAGAGGCAAAAACATAGACCACAAAGAAAAAATACCCTTGTTTTCAAAAGTCACATCTTGGAAAAGAAGCCAGAGGGAGAAGGGATGCTGGCAACAAGGAAGTTTGCTGCCTCTAAATTCAGGGATGACAAAAGATGCTGCATTTGAATCGAACATCTCTGACCCACAGGTCAAGCTTTTGTTAGCAAGTCTTCATTAGGCAAATCAGATTTTGATGCACTGCTGCAGGGGTGAGTGCTGTTGGGCAGCATAAAAAAGACTCAGACAGGCGTTGTCGCTCATTCATGAAGGGCCTCACTGTTGTCTTGCTGGCTGTTTTCAGTGCCTCCCCCAAATGTCTGTGTTGCATTTTTCTTGCATTGTATAGAAATTAATGTTTTGTACTTGTTGGGAAATGGAAACATCTTCTGCAAGCTTTTGTAACAGTGGTAGTTACTCCTGATCTCACTAGTCCCATATCAACGTATGCATAAATTTTGCTGTATGAGAATTGCTAATATTCCCATACCGATTGTGCACCTGCAGCGCTGTTCCTGGCCACCACTGGTGTGTTGTGGTATAGCAGCATGCTCCCCCGCTTCCTGTGTTCCTACAGGGAACCTATTTATGTGGCACACACTGCGTCCCCACAATGCAACTAGGGCAGAAAAATTCGACTGCGTTAGGGGGAGGCAGTTTTTTCCTATTTGCAACCCCACCTTTGTTTAAATAAAAAAAATGTTCCATGCATCCCTGCGGTGTCACAAAGTGCAACAGAGCGTACAGGGGCATTTTCCTTCTGGGGCACTGTAGGAGGGCCTGAGGCTTTCCCTTTATGTGGGGCAATGGAAGGCCTAAAGCACACCAGGCCCAGTACAGGGGCAGGCCAGTGCCGGTGTTGTGTAGCTGCAGGGATTAGCCCCATTGCCATACGAGCTCCAGCCTGGCTTTTTCTGCCCTTGTGGAATCGGCCCCAGGGGGTAAAATGCCTGTAATTTGTTTTGTTTCTCATTTGGCCCAGCACTTCGGCAGAGCTGATGTGGTTGGCCAGTAATACTCCAAATGGAAACTGACCATGCTGTTTTAAAGCAACCCCTTGGTAATCGGTGTTGTTATTTTCCATCCCTGCAAGTCGCTCTTTCAGCTCAGAGGTGATCCTGGTGTGTTTATTATTAAAACACAGAACACATATGAATTGAAGAACTCCCCCTACAGAGCTTAAGGTCCCAAAGGGCTGATTCCGCCAAACCGGCAGGCATAGACTGAAGCAATGCCAAGAATACTTTTTAGTCTGAAATTGTCACATGTGAATGTTGTAAGATTCAGGAGAGAAAACGAATGCTATTTTAAACCTGAATGTATTTTAATTTGGTACATGTAGGTTTTACTCATGAATAGGAAATACAAAAGCCAATTTAAACATCATTTGGGAAAATAGCCAAGCTTCCGCTCTTCCGCTGTCTTTTACCACAATCTGCTGCAGTATAGGCTGATCTACTTTCAACAGTATTCTCATTTTTAGCACAATTTGCAAGCTTGACTTTGCATCCTTTATATGTTTATGAAAGAGTAAGGAACAGTGGACTCGACCCAAACTGTATAGTTGGATCCAGTGTGCCCTGTTAGCAGAAGTGATCTTTCCATGAACAGAATGGAAGATTTTTTCAGAGGGCATTTTTGAACTATTAGGGCATTTCTGCACCCGTTATATCTAGTGAAATCCTTATCTTATGTAATCATTATATTTTGGCCACTCCATATGATGTCGCCAATATCCAGCATCTGGGCAGTAAACAGCTGCCTACATCCTCTATTTTAAAGCGCTAGTTGGGGAATCAATTAAGGCGGATTCAACAACCTATTTAGCGCTAGCTACCGGAGAGCAACCAGCAGGGGGAAGGTATGGAGGCTCAAATGCGCTAAAGTCGCCTGCCTTGTCCCCCCCTCACAATTGCCTTCCTCTCCCTTGTTCCCCGCGACGAGAATTTCTTTTTAAAAAATGGGTAACTTCCTGGAAGAGCCTCTTGTGGCGCAGGGTGGTAAGGCAGCAGACATGCAGTCTGAAAGCTCTGCCCATGAGGCTGGGAGTTCAATCCCATACTAGCTATGGTCCACCCTATTGAGATCAAGCTAGCCTGAGCAAATTAAGATAAATAATAAGACTGCTACCGTATAAATAATACATGTTAATGTTAAAGCAAAGTCATGCAATGACACTTGTCTTTGCCCATCTTTCTCAGTAACCATGCCTACCACGGATTGTGTAGCCCCTATTCCATGACATGCTAAGCGTAGAAGCTAATATTTCCCTGCTTTCCCTGGGCAAATCCCCCAGTGTGATCTAGCAGGCAGTCACCCAAATTCACACATATTATCTCAGTATTTTCTGAGGGGATGGGTCCTTGTCCTCTTTCTGATCCATGCCATTCTAAGGGCTTATCAGAGTCCTTGTCCCCATCTATGAAAATCAGTGGGAGCAGAAAATATAACAATATTTATGACTTCTTAAAAAACAAGGTTGCATTCAATCCCACCTCCTGCTACATGGAAGATAAACAAGAATGCTGCTGTGGTACAGCCTTAAAGATTTTACCTCTTTGTAAGCAGGTGCTTCTTCCATCAGTGTGGATCATATGTGTAATTTTGCTTTCCTTTTTGGCATATCCATGTACTTGCCCTCTTTGTCCTCTCTGAATTCACTCTATATCTCCTCTTTCTTCTAGCTCAGATGGCATAAAAGTGTGTTGCTTCAGGCAAAGACTCCCCCCCCCCATTAGAGATTCTTTGTAGCACCCAGTATGACAGAACTGAAATTGCTTATGTAAAATACTTGGATTATTTCCCCCCCCCCATACTTTTGGCCTTCCTCTTGTGCCCTTGTTCTTTCTTGCAGGTTAGCTTTCAAAGATTTTTGCATCCCTCCCCCCCCCCACACACACTCTGTTTTACTTCTCTCCCTCTGTTTGCTTCCCTGCATAGACTTGGCCTTGCTTATCTTGCCCTGGTAGATTCCTGTTTTGTTCTTACTTTGCACTAAGTACTGAAGAGATGGGAGATAAGAAAAGCAAATGAACTTGTTTCCCAGGCCATAAGAACTTAAATGTAAGCTTCGTCTGTCTGTTTGTCTGTTACTCTGTGAGTGGACAGTTAGGGCCATTTCGCACGGCTTCAAAATAGCACAATGGTTGCTAATTGGAAACGCTACTAATTTGCCATAACCCACGACGTCGTAGACAATCTGCAACAATCCTGAAACCGACCCGCAAAAAGCGCTTCGTTGTAGCGCTTTGAGGGGAATCCAGAAAAGTGGATTCACCCTCCGGATAGCGATACACTCCTGCAACCAATCTGCAACAATAGCGCTAAAGACCTGTGCGTTACCATTGTTGCGGGTTCTTCAAAGTCCCTCCCCCTGAGCCTGTCCTCCAAACTTCCGGCGAAGCGATCGCCATTATTTTTTCTCCGAGCGAGCGGGGATAAACGCACCAGCGAGCCTCTTTCTGTTTAGAGGCTTCCCTGGCTTCAGTCCTTCACCTTTAGTCACTAAGCACAAACCACATAAAAGCCCGTTTGCTGAAATAAAGTCCCTTTATTTTTTACACATTAATTCAGCCGAAAATCGGGCCCGTGAGAGGGGAGGGGATTTTTTTTTTATCACTCGAGGCAGCGTGCCAACGATCATACAATCAAACGACAGCTCACATTAGGCAGCTGGATGGGTCTCTCCGTTGCAACGAATCTACCTAGATTCGTTGCTATGGGTCTGTTTTTTTTTTTAAAAAAACCTTTCTTAAAGGGAAAGGGGCTGTTTGGGAGCATGCTAACGGCTGCCCATTGGCTGCTTGATGGCCAGGGGCGGGACGAGCTTGGCAATAGCGCTTCCTTTCTAGCGATTTCTGCCGAGACCGGAAGCCTGTGGGAAACGCTAAAAAACGCAACTGATTCCACTACAAAGGCAGGTATGCATAACAACAAATTCCACTATTTTAAATGGCGATTTTTCATTCCGCAAACAATTTGCAACAAAGATCCCCGTGCGAAAAGGCCCTTAATGTTTGCTACTTGGCATGAGTTAATTCTAGCTGTAAACTTGCCAGCCATTTCCAGAGTGTGCTGTAGTCACAAGAGGGTTTCCTTTAACTTCTGGATGAATTTAATCCTTGTATTCAAAAAATAGAGCACTGGTTCGTTAAGAGTAACAACCTGTAATCCAAAGAGCCAGGTTTGATTCCCTGCTCCTCCACATGCAGCCAGTTGGGTGACCTTGCGCTAGTCACAATCTTGTTGGAGCTATTCTCACAGAACAGTTCTGTCAGAGCTCTCTCGAGCCCACCTATCTCACAGGGTGTTTTTTTGTGGGGAAAGGAAGGGAATGCGATTGTAAACCACTTTAAAACTCTTTTGGGTTATGAAAAGTTGTGTATACAAACCAACTCTTCTTCTTCTGAAACGCTAAAGACTTTTACCATTCACACCTCACTTGTTGTGCTGTATGTGTTCGTTAAGATATGTAAATATTTGTTGGAATAGTCAGTTATTGATGTCCAAGCACAGGGACACATAGATCTTGCTTAGGGGACTGAGTGTTCCAAGCTTTAATCGGTTTAATTGGTAAATTAATCAGCTAAGTTTTAGCAGATTAATCGGTGGGAAGAACTGTTAATCATTGAGGCCTTTCCTTTCATGGATGAACAATGGGTTTTGTTAATAAAATGTATGCTGTTTCAGCATCTCAAAATATGCAACTATATTTAAAATCAATTAACATTTAATTAATTAAAACAGATGATTAACTGTTACCAGTTGAGACTCCTGGTCTAGTACATTTATATTCCACTCTCCCATTTGCCAAGGATGATTCAGCCCACAGCAGCATAGTTGTCTATTCATGGCCATAGTCTCCACCTTTGCTTTCCTTCCTTTTAGTGCAAGGGAACTCTGGAGAAAAGTCTGGACAAGTTTTGAATTCTAAGGTTGCTTTCCGATGACCAAACTAACTTTGCTTAAGCTGACAAGAAGCTTTAAAAAGCCTTCAACCTAATCATTTAGCATCACAGGAATAGCATGACACATGGAACAAACACATATCAAAGTTTATAAGTGATGTTAAGCTGGAGAACAAGGTGGGGAGAAGTCATTATGAGATAGAAAATTTACATTTTTTGTTGGGAGAAGGTAACTCTGCAGGAAAGGAAATTGAGGAAGTTTACTTTTAACCTGGATGTGACATCGCAGGATGTGAAACAGCATCCTTGCAGAACACCCTCCCCTCCCTAAGCACTACCCCTAAATTTATGGTCATATTCCAGCCTGGAATCATTTACCCTGTTTATGGACCAGACAAGTCTTGGAACATAGAAGATATGAGCATGTGTGTTTTGCTTATTTTACACTGCACTTTCCTGGGGGTAACTGCTTAGGCATATTCCTGTAGTCTCTCAGAAAGTAAATTGATGGGTCTTGAGTGGGTTAACCATGAATTAGCAGATCTGATCTCCCAGAAGCAATTGAGTTCATACCAAGTTTGGAACCATGCCCAATAGAATAACTTGGGTTATAACATGACAAGTAGCTAGTTCAGCAAGTCAACAGGTGTATATTGCAGGACAGGGAGAATTGTTTCATAGAGCCTTGGAGAACAATTCAAGTCACTGTTGAGCTTCAAAAATATTTAGTGGGACAGGATAATTTAGAATGGCTGAAACATGGTTGTCCATAGATTTTTGAGATGGAAACATAGTATAAGCGCAGCACTAGATAAGCAGAATATTTTTGTAAGTTTTGCAGCAAAATGGGTTACTAGATAGAACAACGAGAATATGCTGGCAGTATTAGCACTTGCTGCCAATCATATGTTTATAGAGTCGAAAGCACTGTTACATTATTCTCTCTGCTATTCATATTGTGCATAAACAAAAGATGAGATAAGGGTTACTAGTGCTGTAATAGAACAAAATCTGAGCCCAGTGGCACCTTTAAGACCAACAAAGATTTATTCAGGGCGTGAGCTTCCGAGTGCATGCACTCTTCCTCAGACAATGGAACACGGATCATAAGAGTACAGACAGAAGAAGAGAGTAATATCTGTACGAAAGCTCACGCCTTGAAAAAATCTTTGTTGCTCTTAAAGGTGCCACTGGACTCAAATTATGTTCTGCTATTTCAGACCAACGTGGCTGCCGACCTGAATCTAGTGCTGTAGTAAGCAGGGATGCATACTTTCACACTATTTTGATCTCACAGACCACTATCCTGTGGACTCTTCTTTGTGTAGTTTGCCTCTGCAGCAGGGGTTTCTCCCAGTAGTTATAACTTGCTCCAGTTCGTCAAGAGTTGGGGAGGGAAAAAAGAGGGATCCCATTAACTTCAGTTGTACAGCCAGTTTTTCATCCTTGTTAACACTGTCTTTTTTTTTTTCGTAGGGGAGGGGAACTGTCATTTCTGTACTTCAATTCAGCCACCGTTGAATATGTGAGGGCCGACAGAGCCAAGTAGCCAAGCATCAGAGGAAGCCAGAGCTCAACTGTGGATAAATGAGAAAGAACAAAACAGTGGGGATTACCATATGCCAGGATGCCCCATGTCTGTGTAATTGAGGTTACTGGGTCAAAGAAGCCTTTGTAAACCTGAGCAGGTTATAAACTAGCAGGATGCCTCACTCCAGTAATCTTATCTGCAACAGAAACAGCTCCACAGAGCAGCATCCAGGGATTTTCTATTGAGCTTGTACATTTTTTTAAAATTCCACCCTTCCGAGGAGCTAGGTTCCTCCCTCCATATTCTCCTGTGAGCAAGGTTAGGTTGAAAGAGATCACCGTGCTCCCAAATCAGGAGCCTCTTGGCTGAGTGAGTGTTTAAACCCCGTTCTCCCCGTCTTTTCCAATACGCCAAACTTCTGCCATGCTAGCTTTGGGTTAGCAGACTGTGGGACTGAAATATTGTTTAGGAGTATTGTTGCCGTCCATCTAGAATAATACTGTCCTCATAGTTATATAGATAGCTGTTATCATGTTATGTTCATGATTCGCCCAGCAATTTCAGTAGTTTTCTTGTTAAGTTCTCATAGAAGGAGAGAGTGTGAATGTGACATCACCATTCCTGTCTTGGCTTCTTGCGGCATGGTCTATTCAACGTTATTGAACGTTGTGCTTCCAACAGTGTAACTTGGCACGGATTGGACTTTTTCCACTTTCTTAACACTAGATGGCGTCATGTTCTTCCGTTTTAAAAAAAAAGTCCCCCATGAAGCTTTGAGACTTTGGAGGGGTTTTGTCGTGCTGCTTCCATGGAAACCATATGTGTCCAGAATGCTGCCAGATTATATGAACCTGTCCCCAGATTTTAGTAAGGATGAATCATCATTAATTTTGAAACATTCCGGATCCATAGAGGGCAATTTCCAGTGTTGTGAAACCCACATAATGATGGCAGAATTGAAGGAAATATCATGGGAAGTGGCCCTAATAGACTCAATTAAGATTAGTAGGCACTGCCATTATTTTTATTTATCTAAAATGATAGAAAGTGTTTTTCAAAAAGCTCCTACCAAAACAGCTCCCCGTCTAATTACAGTTTCAAGTACCATTTTGTGGTTGAGGAGTAAAACAGTGTTTCTAATGTCACCTTTTACGCTCAGTAAACCCCAGGTACCCTTTGCTGAGTTACATTTGTATTGTTGAGTTTCTGGCTCTGCTCTCGTAATGATCTGGTAATGGGGTTTGCTAGTGATGCTGGTAACGAAGCAGTCTTGAATAACCATTGGTGGGTAAGCTGGGTTGAATAAGGTTTGTACTACGGTTGAATATTGTGTTGAACTGTGTTGAATCAGCTAGGCAGGGGAAGGACTCTCCTCTCCAGTGAGGGTCTGTGAGTTGTGAAATAGGAGTTATTTCTCCCAGTTACCCAGAACGATGCTTATACAAAAAAGATAATGACAGTGAACTCTGCTGACCCCAAGAAAAAGAAATGGCACAGATGGTACATCATGCTGCCAAACAATGTGCCACTGAAGCTCAGTCAGTAGCGACACATGCATATAGGGAGTCAACCTACAAATATGCTATGAAGCCCAGCCTTGGACAAGACATCTCTAAGGGATAGATAAAGACTCTGCCTTGTTCTTGAGCTTTGGCAGAATGCAGGGATCTCAGTGGGCTCCCCCTCCTTTGGAGATGAATAACTGAGCCCTCATGCTCCCCCACCCCACCCCGGGCCAATTCACGCTGTCCTCCAAGGTCTTGGCATTTGTTTTTAAAACATGCGGATAAACTTTCAGAGTAAAACAGCAGATATTAATTGGCATACCCAGCCATATCTGCTTAGGCCTACAGGCTGCTTAATGAGATAGTTCCAACAGAAAGAGCTTCCAGATTCATTTCAAAGATGGGGATGTGACTCTGAAGTCTAATTTCCTCTGTGTATGAAGGGCCGAGAGATCTTTATATTTTTTTGTCTTGGTAGGATACATTCACTTTTTCACTCAGAACTATTCAGTCTCTTTGGTTTAAAGATATGTCAGCCTTTGGTGCTGGGTCACATTATCTCTTTCACACAATGATCCTCATATATTTCACATAATAATCCTCATAATCACATGATGGTAATGGTTGCATTAAGACCAGCCATGTGAGCAAACAATCCTTTGGTGCATCACATGAACTAAATGCACTTCTTTAGAGTTACTGGCAGCCAGTTTGGGAATCTCCTGGTGCAGAGACAAGCATGATATCAGTTGCATTCTGTACGTGAGACAGTAGCATGCGTAGATGAATAAATGAACAAAGAAGTATTTAAATTCTGAATAAGCTGCTATTCTCAGGAAGGGGAGAGGGGAAGCCCAGTGAAGTCTGAGACCGAGTTGATAAGACCAGGTCTCCTCTAAAGTGGAACCTTCTAATGTAATTTAATCAAACCCAGCTTATTGATATGTGACTGATTACCCTATTGGTTGTATATTCAGAGCAAAGTGAGGTAGACCTTACATTGGTTCCACCCCCACCCCCAATTGCATAAAGAGTGTCTCAGTACATACATTTGTTTGTACTGGCCTTTTGCTTGGAGATAAAAAAACATAAATGAAATGTGGAAATGACTTCCAGCAAGCAGCCTATTACTATTTGTTTATGTGTTTCAAGCTATGAAAAGCTGCTACATGTAGTTAACAGTGCATGAAATTTCAAGCAAGGTATTATTGGGTCACCGAAGTCTCAGAAGTGGACCAGGGAAGGGCGTGTACTGCTAGCTGAGAAGTATTATAGACTTCCTTCTTAGCCTAAGAATCTTAGGTGAACTGAGTCCCAGTTTGCATGCCTAGATTGAGGAGATGGTCAGGTCTCTTGTGAGTTTTTATTTCCATCGTTCTGAGTTTTTATTTCCATCGTTCTTTCTTAGAAAATGTATACTTCAGCTTTCTATTTAAAAATGAAGGAGGCTTACAATAGGCTCCATCCAAAATGGTGAAAAACAGACAATAGCAGCCACTTAAACTTAAACATTCTGGAGTTAAAATGTTATGAAGAAAAGCCTTCTAGATTAAAAAAAAAAGTTTTCCACTGATGCTGGATGACCTCCACAAGAATTTAACGTCCACAAGGCAATGGGGGAGTTCCAAAGAGTAGGATTGGCTCCTAAGAAAGCTATCATGCCGGTTTCCTCCAGTCTGATTTCTCTGACGTGGCTATCCTGGCATAAATAAGAGTGACCGAAGCTGTTTCTGTACACTTATCTGGGCAAAAGCTGGATCTGCAAGAGATCAAGGTATTCATGCCTCAAAAAATGCCTGAGCTGCATGGCCACAGGTTTGCCCAAGACGCTGCTCAAAAAGGGCAGGTTAAATACCAGTTCATCATTGTTCAAGTCAGCAGGATCCAAAGCTGATTGCTTTTCAGTAGAGGCCTAACAACTGTCTCTTTTTAAAAAAGAGAGGACTCTGCAGGACTCCCCACTTCATGCTGGTTTAATTAACCATGAGGGACATAAGTCCAATAAGCATTCAGTAGTCCTTAATGCTCCAAGTATTCTGTCCGTGGCGTCCTTTCCAATTGGAAAGAATCCATACAAACTTGACTAGAAGAATCCACAGGAACGTTCAAAACATCTATAATGTAGCATCCAAGTTACATCACAAGAGCAATTTTATCCACAAAATGTTTAGCAAATTGATCTCAGCAAGCTTCTGAAATACCTGCTATTTACTCCCAGAGTCCTTGAGTCAACAAGCCTTTTACAATTCAGAATAACATTTCTGGTTAACATTGCACTGATGGCAGAGAGGAGTAAGGGCCCCGGTCCTCTGAACAGAGTGTGTTGAAGATGGTGCTGCACAATGAGCAACCCAACCCAAACTGGCTAAACTACAGGGAAGCCGCACAGACTGGTTGGATGGCTGCAACAGTGTCACTGTTTGTGGACTGGGTTGTAGTTATGGCTGGTGCTGAAGCAGACTTCTGACTGCTTTTCCATGGGCCTAACTCCACTTAAAAGGGCTCAGCCTCATTGGCACTGTTGCCCTTTCACTGTGTGAATTGGTTCCAGTTCTTTCCTTGAAGAGGTAGAGGGAGTATTTGAATGACCTGTTGTGAGGTGGCTTGTGTCTGCTAAGACCCTCAAGGTTCTCCTGTGTGGCTGGCAACTGGAAACAGAACACAATTAGAGCAAAGAATTTCAATTCAACAGTAGCATAATTAGCAGATATTCAACAGGCATGCTTCCCCCCACTACAAAGGTGGAACAAGTTTCAACTGCTGAGTTTTCAACATGAAAATTGGTAGCAATTTTAACATGTTGAGTCGAAAGGCAAAGGCAGTGCAAAAACATGAAGACTCAAAATGTCCCAGTTTAATTGAATAGTGACTTCTCTGAGGGTTTTTTTGTGGGGTGGTGATTTTCCCAGAATGTGTTTCCAAGCAGTGATTACTAAAGAAAAGAAAGGTCTTAAAGGAGGCACTTGTGCCAAATACTAATTTTGTTTGTATATTTTTAAAGATGTCTATGCCAGAGTAATATGGCTCTATGGGACTGACTGTTATTGGGTTTTCTTTGTGTCACACATTTCTGGCTTAGCAGTGCATTTTGCTACCACCAGGGTCAAAGTAAACCACTACTGCTTTGAAAACAAAAACAAAAAAGAGACCCTTTTCTTTGTTTTGTTGCTTGCACCCGAGATTCCTCAGCTTCCAGTTACATGACTGATGAGAGGGTTTATATTTCTGTGCAGGCCTGCATTTTACATTGGGAATGCTGTTGGTGTTGTAGCATGTGATGGTATGGAAGTTGCTGTAGTATTATGGAACCTTAAATGTGTAAATGGCCACTCTTGCCATCCCAGGAGCGGATTAGAAGCCCCTCCGTCCACCCTGAGGTTTTTAGGATGTTTTTTTGCCGCAAATTTGAGGATTTTAAGGGGATGGTTGAGTTTATAATGTTATGGGTTTTATGTATTGGGGGTTTTATAGTGGTTAGCCGACACGAGCCCTTGTAGGATTGGCGGGATAGAAATGCAATGATAAATAAATATATAAATAATATAGCCAGTGGCTTGTCCTGTAGCTTGATGCTTTAACAAAGAAATGGTATGAAAAGGAACAACACTGGATGTAGTGTTGCATCACATCTCAGATGAATCTCAGTTTGTTGCTGGTACATCTGTCCATGTCTATAGTGCATTTAGGATGGGAGTGCCTAGCGCAGTGGTCCCCAACCTGCGGCTCCCCACCCCGCAGTAAAAAACTTCCCAGGCCGCAAGCTTGTGGCCCGGGAAGCTTCTTACTGCGGGAGGGTGGGGAGAGGGAATCAGGGCCGGGCCGCACATCGCGCATGTGCGGCCCGCGCGGGCGCGGCCCGATGCGCGGGTGTGGTCCGCGCAGGCGCGGCCCGATGCCCTGCCGGTCCCCAGCCTCAGAAAGGTTGGGGACCACTGGCCTAGCGGTTAAGCAGTGGGGCAGTGTGGAGTGCAGAGATTGACTGTGCATTCGTAAGCAAAGTTACACCCTTCTGTGTCCATTAAATTAAGTGGCCTTAGAAAGGAGTAACTCTGCTTTGGATTGCACTGTGAATGTCCTAGGCAAACATAAGGTAAAAGGTAAAGGTATCCCACCGAGTCATGTCTGACCCTTGGGGTGACGCCCTCTAGCGTTTTCATGGCAGACTCAATACGGGGTGGTTTGCCAGTGCCTTATTACCCGGCAAACATATACAGTGCCTAAGAAATGCTTCATGTAGAGGCCTGAACAGAATTTTTGTTTTCACAGTTGTGAATGATCCTTAAGGAGTCCTGTGCTAGCCAAGATTGTTGTCTATTAATTAAGATACCTTGCTTTAGGACAGAACACCTACATAACCAATGAGTTGTGTTTGCTTTAATGTTAACAGGGCTGTATTCAGTACATGGATTCTGAAACACATGAATGGTGACAAATTAAGGTCTGAACAAAGGCTCAACTGGATTGAAAGGATGGGGGTGGCGGTAGAGGGACAATTCCCAAGTTAATACATGTCACAAGTTCAGGCTTAGATTGGCTAAACATGGCGGTTCAGGAAACTACTTTAATAATGTGTGAAAAGCAGTAAAATCTAGCAACACGGTGATTAGGTCTAAGGGAAATATTATTATTGATGATGATGACTCTGAAGCAATCCAGAATTTTAAATACGGATATGTTGTTCTGTATTTATTTGCTTTTACTTGTCAGCAATAAGGGTCCTGATAGCCTAGACCACCTCCAGATTCCAAATAATTACTGGAATAGATAAAAATCTTTATAGGATGGCAGAGGCAGGTTGTGGCTTGGGGCTATGTCTGGACCCCCATGCATTTCTTTGTGGACCCATAGATAACCTCTAACCACAGATACATCTCCCTCCCTCCACCGTCCCAACAATGAACCCATGTGATTTTTCCTGCAGAATCTGTATCTAGAGCTGGCTTCATATGTCATCTCCCACCCTGAATATGTCACTGCCAAGCAGCTGAGCATGGTGGGTATTCCATTGGATGTCAGGCTGCACAAATGAGCAAAGCAGGGCAGCTGGACATGGTGTCTGTGCAGAGTAGCCCTTGCATAGTTTGAGCATCAGGTCTGGCAATTAACCCAAGGTCTCATGGAGGGCTGGATGCCAAATTGGCCCTTGTACTAAGTTAGCTGGGAAATCTAACAAGGGTGTAGGGCAGTGAGCAGTGGCTGCAGACTCTGCTGAAGTCTATTGAAATCCTCCCTGCCAGGGTCTGACGAAGATGTATGAGGCTGACACTCGTGGTCCCAAAAGGGAGAAAAACAGCAGACTGAAGAGGAGGAGAGGGTTAAATGAAAATCCCTTCCCCTCCCTAACTGAGGCTACATGGACTCCCATGTGGTGGTTTGTGTGTATGTGCACCCACATGCAGAACGGGCTAGCAAGCATTGCCACAAATGTGCCATTAGTGCCCCTCCTAGTTCAGTGACCCCATATCTTCCCCATTCTTTCCACTGTCTTATGTGTGTTGATGAAGAGGTTGGTGGTAGAGAATCAGCCCTATAAATAAATAAAATAGAGCTATTGTAATGAGACTCAACACGTGTTTTGTCAGCTTCACAGCAATTTTTTTCCGGCTTGACTGCATTTCTTTGTGTTCCTTTACATGCAAGGGACTGAACCAAGAGGATTTTAATGGGAGGCACATGTTGCTGTGTTTAGTTCCCATCATGGGACTCCTAGTCTGTGACTGAGCTCAAAGGCAAGGAAATCAGGAGAAGAGTTCCTATTGCCAGCTCCTTCAACTGTTGCACTATTCAAAATATGGACCTTGTTTGCAGCTACTGGCCAAGGGTTGTAAGAGCTGAGGAAAGGATGTTCACTGGTCAGGATATAGACAGTTAACATGAGAAAATATATGCAAGTGTCCACACAGAGAAAGCGAGAGAGAAGGGAGAAACAGAACATGCCCGTAAACAGCTTGAGTGGGTAGCACAGGAAGTCATAGAAGGGATTGCAAAT
The DNA here is from genome assembly GCF_049243985.1 of Paroedura picta. Lineage (NCBI taxonomy): Eukaryota > Metazoa > Chordata > Lepidosauria > Squamata > Gekkonidae > Paroedura > Paroedura picta. The sequence goes on along the minus strand of NC_135371.1, from coordinate 40,687,301 downwards.
GAGGCCATGTGACCAAATGAAAAGCATTACAGTCTTGAAATGCTAATCTGACTCAGCTTTGAGTAATTGTGTCATTTTCTTATGAATGACTCTGAATTAAGACCCAAGGATTTTGTTCCCCGCAGTGGAGGGTTCTTGTTTTGCCTTCTGTTCATCAAAATTGCCTTCTCTAAAATCCAGAAATAAAGCTCACAAAGTCTTTGATTCAACCCACGCAGAGATGGGTAGTGAGGAAAGGATCCCAGCAGTGCTGAGAGGTCACAGGGGGGATGCGAGCTTGACCACATGGAATGCATTGTGGGGCCTGATGTGGGAGGAGGACAAGGCGGTTGGCACAGGGCTTAAGGAATGTGAGCCTTAAGATATGACGTTTGTCAAATCTGTTTATGCAACCTCTGGAGGTGGTGCCTTAGACCCCAGGGGTGCTCTGATCTTTCATTCAGCACTGACCTCATTTGCTCCAGCATGGTGCTAAGGACACAGTGCTGTAGAGAACGTCATGGACGACCCTGTAGGGAACATTCAAATCTTTTGTGTTTCTCCCAGTTCTTCATTGTTGATCCTGGTGTGTGTGTGAGTGTGTTTTTGTGTGTTTTCACTGGTGCCATCTTGCGGTTCAGATATTTAGAAATTCAAACACTTCCCCCCACCTTGTGAGAAGAGCTGGGGTAATATTTACAATATAGCTGTATCAGAATGCTTATCAATCCATTCTCCCTTCACATAGGAATGTTGAACAATGCAAATCCCTTGCAATTCTTGTCCTTCCTAATTCTTGTCCTTCCCTGATACTACTCTGTGATGTCCGTTGCTGCCATTTTCTACCTCATGAATTTGCATTGGACCTGTGGGAAAGTTTTCTCAATCTACAAAGACTATTGGGATCCTCTGTCTTAGTAAAAAAGAACAAGCTCCACGTGAGATGGCTCTGTCAATATTCATATGCCTTTGCTGTTTTCTCTTGTAGCTGCCTGTCTTGTGTGAATGGGTCCTTCCCTTGCCACTGGTGCAAATATCGTCACATCTGTACCCACAATGCTGCTGACTGCTCCTTTATGGAAGGCCGTGTCAAAATGTCTGAGGTAAGCAGATTCCTTCTAAACCTCGGTAATGTAATCTCCTCCTCTCACACATCACATATGCCAAGAGATCCTAAGAGACTTTAAAGCCATCACGTCTAATGCTACAGAAGCAGTACTTAGCGCTGGGCAAGGCTGCACCTGCAGTTCTATCCTGGGCATTCAAAAACAGGAAAGGACTCGAAGCAAATTTGGAAGAAGGCAGGGAGTCTAATTGGCAGGTTATAGCAGAAAAAGGTGACAGAACAAAGTTTGCTGAGTTTGGGGACATTGTCTGGATGAGCACCAGCATCTTCAGGTACTTTAAGACTGTGAAAGAATGAAGAGGACAAGCAATTGTACATATTGTTCACTGACATAAGAGAGAGTTCATTCAGCTCACCAGAAGGAAATGGGGTTAACCAAGGCAGAGGTGGCCAAAGTGTGGCTCTCCAGATATCCACGGGCTACAATTACCATGAGGCCTGGCCACCCCTGCTCTAGAGCCCAACTAATACAGGAGATTAAAGCAAAAGCAGAAACCCTGGCCCCTTTCACATTACTGTTCTAAACCAGATGTTATCCGTTGTTGGCCAGATTCCAAGTACAGCAATACAGGGATGGGAGTTTCAGACCGCATATTTCAGTCTAATTTTGAGCCGTCTCTAAAATCCTCTGGCTATTTGAAACTGTACCATTTTTTTCCCTCTGCCCCTTTTCACAGCACATTCTTCCTCATTAAAAAAAATGTTCTAAGTTGTGTGCTTTAGCGCTAGACCGAAATCAGCAACTCCATGGTTCACATTGCAGCACTGAACTGTTATTTTGGTCTAACGTTATAGCGCACAACATAAAACGTTAAAAGAAAAAGAAACAAACTATGAGAAAGTTCATGTCATGGGAAAGGGTGAGAAAAATTACAGTTCGAAGCACTGTAGACATTTTAAACAGCAGACTATAGCAGTTCAGAAGCCCAAATGAGTGGTGAAAATGGAAGAAAGCAGTTTACATAAAAAATGGCTCAGCCCCATTTTGCTAAAGAGGCACCTGTGGCTTTGTATGAAAAGGTAAATAAAATCGGTTCGCAGCTGGCTGCTAAAGCGGATTACAAAGACAGTTTAAAAGGGGCCGCTGCGTGGCAGAATTTTTGATCTTAGAACTTGTAAAGGGGAGAGTGGACAGGCATTTAATAAATATTCCTGGGGGGTATCATTTGTGTCTCCCCTGGGGGAGACACAGGCAAAGTTCTGCTTATAGATTGCAGATATTAATGAAGTGTTAAAGTAACACAGCACATTGATTAGTGAACTCAGGATGGTGGAACATTCCTTACATACATGGTGGTGGTGGATTTCTTCCCTCATGAAGTGCCCCTTCCTTATAAAGGAGCAATATTTATAGCTTCTCTCGCACATGTTCCAAAAGATCACACCTTTGAGTCCTTGTACAGCAGCTATTCCTGTTACTCTGTACCAGCTACTTGTTTGGCTTCCTCCTAAAAACTGAGTTAGTGGTGAAGAATCCACTACTAGAGGGGGTGGAGCACAAACTTGGTACTATATGCCACCCCTTGTTAATTTGAAAGCAAATAGCTCTGTGAGTAGGATTTAATTTGAGTTAAGGCTTAGCTTTGGAACTGGTTTCTCAGTAACAGTTTCCCTCTGGACAGAATCAAGTAGGATTTAATTTTTTTTTAAGATTATATTCCGTCAGGTAAAGTGTGCCTTGCTCTTGCCACTCACTAACCACTATGTAGTCTCACATTCAGGATTAGGTTAAAATGATGTGACTTTCTGGGAGTCTTGAACGACAACGCTTAATCATTCCAGAAATTAAGCACTGCCTCTTAACTGTGCCATTAAGAGTTCTCTATTAATTCCTAAAATGGCTTCGATTCAGTCCTTCTGTTCTTTTGACTTGATTTTCTGAATAGTGTTGATAACCTTCTACGTGCTTATGAAATACTCTGGGTCAACCAAGAGAGATACTGCAAGCATTTCAGTAAAATGAATGTGCAGAGGACTATTTAAATACTTGCGTAGTGATCTTTCAGATTGTCAGAGACAAATGTGATACTTGAGCAAGTACTGTGATCAGGACTTTAATTTTTAATAGTATTGCTGCTGGAGATAGAAGAAGGCATTGCCGCCTTTCACACAAATCCCAGATATGTGAACACTGGTGGTAGACACACATGTTCAGAGCGACTGTTTTTACCATATATTCTAGTGAGGAGTTATAACATTAAGCATGAATTCTGAGATGAGATGGTCCCTGGTTCAAGGCAAGTGCAGCATTCATTGAAATGCAGAACTAATGATACTGTTTAGTCAAAAATAAAATGCTGCAATATTTGAATTATGTGAGAATGCTATGCTAGCCTAATTATATGCTATCCTTTCAAAATGGTGGATAGAACTAAAAATCAAGGGCCAATGAAAGGTGTAAAGCTATCAAATTTTCAGTCTAGAGACTTTGATTTAGGGTTACCTAAGAGCTTCCAAATGGTTTCATCTAGAGTAAACTATTTAAAGTATTCAGCAATGGATTTGCAAAGGATGAGTATAAGCAGTTGAAGCCCTAGGCCGATGACCTTTGGGAATAATTTCTGTTGATACTTTTCAGATGCATCTATGTGGGGTCTTTGGAAAATGTTATAACTTGGATTACTTTGGCTTACTATTGTGATTTTTGCACTTTAAATTATTAGCTTACTCCCTAAGTGAGATCAGAGTATAGCAATTATAGGCATACAAATGTAGATCTGTGACACTCATACAGGGGGAGAGGAATCCCATCTCATTCTCACTTTCCCGCCAAGCCACCTTGGCTTCAGTAAAGCTATCATCACCATGCTATAAGTATTTTACTTTGGGGTGATTTAATGGGATGATATTTTACTTTTGTGGACATGGCAACATTTAAATCCAAAACTATTTTTCTGCAGATTTGGGGAGGGGAGTCACCCAAATTTGTAGAAAAAACTGCTTGTTGCAAGCGTGTCTCCATTCCACATATTTAAATATCTGCAGATGGGTGGCCAGAAATACATTTATAGATGCCTTTAAATATATACAAGGCTAGCAGAAAGCCTGTCAGCAATGTGTTTCAAGGGGAAATGCACCAAATCTGGGTCAGAAGATGCGAAAATCTGTGCTATCCTCTTTTCATTTTCTTCAAATGGATTGGAGGATGTTTATGTAGGAATGATCCTACCAAATGTAAGGTGACCAGTTGTGGAACCAGGGAAAACCTGTGACTGGGACATTGTATAGTAGCCCCAGAAAGAACCACTGAAGCTTGGGAGGATCGATGGAGCACAAGCACTGTGAAAGAGCAACCCGTGTTCCTTAGGTTAAACCATGAGGGGAACAGGAGAATACAAGGGGCTTTTTTGCACGCCATAAATTTAGCGTCATGCGTCCCATCTGAAGATACTATATTCTGGATGGTGCCAACCTCCTGCATCTGGGCAGCAAACTGCTTGCTACATCCACCATTTTAAATTGCAACTTGTTGAATCCCAAAAAGTGGATTCACCAACCTAAAAAGTGTTATCCCCCAGCAGCTAACCAGCAGGCTACTAGTACAAGAAATGTATGGAGGCAAAGAAGCATTACATCCGCCTCCAATGTCCCACCCTTGCACCCGCCTCCCTCTTCCCAGGACAGGAAGTTCTTTTTAAAAATGGAGAACCGCCTGGGTCGACGAATAGGCAGGCATGTGCCTCGGCTGTGATTGTTTGCGCCTCTATGAATATGCGGATAGGCATTTAAATGAATAAGTCTATTTTAAAAGTTTCTGAGAGCTAGTTTGTAGTGTTGAACAGTGGCAACAAATCTGAAGAATCAATCGGATTTGATTCCCCACTCCTCTACATGTAGCCAGCTGCGTGACCTTGGGCCAGCCAGTTTCTTTGAGAGCTCTCTCAGCCTCACCTACCGCACAGGGTGTTTGTCGTGGGGAGAGGAGGGGTGGTTGACTTTAGGCTGCTTTGAGATGCCCTCAGGTAATAAAAAGCAGGGGACAAAAAAACAGCTCCTCCTCCTCTTCTTCTTCCTTGGAAAACCCAGAATCTGCAGCCTATGTGGGGTAGCAGAAGATGTTTTCCTGTGACAGAATGATTAGTCTGAGAACACAAAATGCTGTAGCATTGGTGAAGCTAATCAGTTGTGGATCTGGTCTACAATTTGGAGGGAAACTCTTAGGAGTTTGATGTAAGGTTAGTGTATAATCATAATAAATATGTATGAAAAAGATGTTTTTCCCTCCCTAACAGGCTAACCCTGAAGCTTTTCTGGAGTTTGTGGGTTAGAAAATGCATCAGGCCAGTAGGAAATGATGACTTTTCATGTATGCATGCCATCCATAACACTGTACAGTCTGAAAGGTAGTGATAGTTTAAAAAAAACACACACACACAACAACCTCCGTTTTTAAAATCATATTCAGACTTGTATTAGAATTGCAAATTGTACCAGGCACTGCTTGCCCTGCTCTGTTACCTTTTCCTATTTGGGATATCTTCTGCAGGGAACAAGATATTTATTTGTTTATTTAAGATTATTATGTATACCACTTTCCTTTCTATTTTAAATAAAAACTGAATAGACCTTCTTGAAAGTTCGTCAGCATTTTGTTATTGGGTGATGCACCTGGCCTAGGAATCATCCCTTCGTTTCCCCAGGAAATTGTATGTCCTGATACTCAGAGCCAAAAGGTCAGAGAAAAACAAAAACAGGGAAAGTTTTATTCTAATAGCTTGGTAAATTGTAGTGGATTTGTTTTCCTCATTCTGGCTTAAGCAATTAATGACAGTTTAGTAATTTCCACTCCCTTTTCCTGTTTGAGGGTGCTTCCTAATTGATCTTCTGTAATTAAAGGAAATAGAACAAAAGAAAGTCAAGAGAATTTATTTGATTGCATCTACATCCCACCTTTCTTCTGTCATAGCATACATGGGGTTTTCAGGAGGTCATCCAAAAATCCCTGCCTAGCTTCAGTAAAGTTGCAATATCATCTGCCCTCAAACAATATACCCTGGGATTGTTTGGTTACAGGAGGGATATTTGGGTCTATAGTATCCAGTGTTATCCATCCACTTTGCATAGGTCTTCCTGTCATTTCCCATTCCCTGCAAAGCTTAATTTGAGTTCAGTCTAAACAAGCCTCAGTCCTAGAACGTGCTTGAAATGCTTGAAACTCTTAGCCCTGGAACATGTATAGTAATTACAAGAGAAGGGCACATCTGAATGTGCAGAATTCATTTCCCTTACTGCTGCCTAGACACCTGGTTACACTATTAAATTTGGACTAGGTCGAAGAAGTACAGAACCAATGAGTTCTCATAGGGGAGCAGAAATCTAATTTCTTCCTCCATCAGCAGGTCCTTCTCCCCATGGTATTTGTATTTTCTCAGTTTCTCCAGTCTCAATTGCTGTTATTCTCATTCTCCCCTTCTGGCTGGCTTCCATTTCCTGTTCTCCTGTCTGTCATCTCCCTCCCTCGCTGTAGCCCTTGCACCTACCCCATCTTCTATTCCTAGCTGTCTCATCTCCTCCCTGCTGCCCCTGTTTCAGCCCTTCTTGTTCCACCCTTGACTCCTCTCCTTGTCAACTTTTTCTCTTCTACCACTTCCATTGCATGCTTTTCATCCCACCTCCCCAACCCTTCAAAGTGTGCATTTTATCCCACTGCTCGTTTAATCCTTACTTTTTAAAGAAAGGCCAGGAAGGTTTTGTGTTGGGGTTGCTAAGACAACACTGTTCTCATAATGTAGTTTTTGTAAGACCTTGGTCAGGTTTTTAAAAAATCGCCCTTTTCTTTAATCAAAAACGTTTAGGATTTCTGGAAACCTAAGGGCTTCCTTGAATTCACAGCAACATATTCTTTACCTTTATGTGGCTCCATTACATGAATGTTTTAATCTGTACTCTGGGACCAAGTTCAGAATTAGCTTCTAAGACAGAAAGACCTAAGCCACAGTGCTTTTTTTAACAAAACAAAGCATGGACTAACCTGATATATCTAACTTGGTAGATGGGCATCTAGTTCTCCAGGGCCTTAGAGGTCTTTCCCAGGACTTAATGCCTGAGATTTTTAACTGGACATTCTGGAGATCGACACTAGGACCTTAAGTTCACAAAGCATGCACTGTTCCTATGAGCTGTGGCTCCACCACATATGTGCTCTTTAATTTCAATTTAGAATCTACCAACCAGTATGCATTCATATAGCTTGATAACTAGTATATTCCCTTTTGCCTGGCATACTTCTGTTTACTCAACTCTAGACTGAGAAGCTGTGAGGAAACTGCCTTGCTTTATTTTAGCTCCTACTCCTTTCTTGCTTGGTTTCTCTCCTTTCCTATATTATTACATTGCACAGGGCTGTGCTCTTCTGAGTATATTGCTTTGTGTTCAGCTGTGGTAAGCTTGACAGCAATTGTGCAGTGTGAGATGAATCCCATTCTAACCTTTTGTTGTGAGTGGTGGCATAGTGGAGGTGCCCTCGGCTCAATTATTCACTCCCCTCTCCCTGTATGAGTTCCTACCATGACTTCTGTCTTGTGACCTCTCCACATTCGAGAGGTTGAGCTGCTGGTGACAAACAATTAATTCCCTCCCTTCTTTCCATCCTGTTCTTTATCATCGCTTAGAGTAAGGGCCTTCCAGGAGGAACCATAGGAATCTAGTAGTTACTCATCCAATCTTAGCACCCACCCATCAGAAACACTATTGCGTTGGTATGGACTGCTTATGAGCCAGGAGAAATAATTGTATTCATTTTGAGTCAAAGCATGTTATCAAGGCAGAAGAAGCTAGCGAGGCAAGGAAAAAGGCGCCATCCTGTATATGCAAGAGCTGAGAAATGGAGTTACATATACACTTTTGCAAGTATCGGGATGTCTCTATTCTCTTTAACAGTTTCTGTGCAGGCAGCGGCTAACCTTGGGAAATGACCCAGGACACACCAGGAAGAAGCGGTGCAGTCTAGTTGATGTTCCTCATTAGGGCTCATCTGAATTCCAGAGCTTGGTCCAGGAAAAGTAGGACCTTACTGAACAGTTACTACCTTTCCCATATGACAACCAGACAAGCGTTGCATCCTGAAATGGCAACTTTGACTCTGCCAGCAAGAAAATTATTTTAAGAAGGAATGTCTGTGTGTGGTTTCAAGCAGCAAGTGGGAATGTGTTCTGAATGATTAAATTTATTTGTGCGTAGGCCTAAAATGTACAGTGGATGCAAATACATGGTGTTGATTTTGCTCCTTGCCTTCTCTTTTGTCTTCTGTTGCTTCTCTTTTTGTGTATGCATTGGAGAAATGTAATGGCCCCGCAGCAGAAGCACTACTATTAGCAAAGATGTCTGACTCCTCTGTAACATTTGTTGCCCTGCAAACTGCTATGACAGTCCCGTTCACTTCCTTCCCTCAGATGCACGGTTTTCTCTTTGTTTTGCTTTTCTTTTTTTTTCTGACTGAGCAGACCTAGTGGTCTGTTTTCTTGTGTCCCACCCTATGTCAGTATGTTATTTTATTGCTGTCGTAGCTAGGGAAGGGCAGGAACCAGAAAATTCTGATTTGTTTTGGGGTAGCCCCAAAATGAACCAGCTGGTTTGGCTGTTTTGCTTCTCTACGCTTAGAATTTGAGGGAAGTAAAATGGACTGCTGAAATGGCTGTCAGCTTTTTAAACTTAACATCTTGATGGGTCCTTCTGTCAATTGTTAGGCTTAAATGGCTGCCACCTATTTCACTCCCCCCAAGTGTGTCACAAGGAAGAACGGAATGCTAAATGAAGGAGGTATCTCCAGCCCCCATATCAAGCTGCAAGTTTATAAATGTGTTATTGAGGAATTAAGTGTTCAGAAGATATTCTAGAAAATCTTTGCTATTTAACACATGGGAACAAGGAGAATGGATGCTGCTAGTCCAAAAGGCAATTCATAAATCTAGTGCAGAAAATTTTAAAAAGCATAGTCACCAAATTCAAACTTCATTATAACAGTAATAAGGCCAACCACTTGCCCACTAGACCCAGGCCCATTGTGCCTCCTAAAAACAAGGTACATAAGAATAGGGTCCCCCTTCTGGGAAATAATCAACCTGTCCCTCTCAATGGGACTCAATGGGAAAAAGATGAAAAGAGGCAGTGGTGCTCCCATTGCTGGAAAAAGCATCTCTGCACCCTCAGGAGCCTAACAACTACCTCTTTGTCTTGCATTTAACATTTCTGGGGAAGTTAGTTGAAAGGGCTGCTGCGGACCAAATATAAGCAATTCTGAAGGAAACTTCAGCCCTTGATCCATTTTAGTCGGGCTTCCGGCCTGGCCATGAGGTAGAAACAGTGCTAGTTACTGTGACGGATGACCTCCACCGCCAGCTGGACCAAGGTGGGTCAGCGCTGATTGTAGTATTAGATCTGTCAGCAGCGTTCGACACAGTTGATCTTGAGCTTTTAACTCACTGCCTCGCTAATGCCGGGATACAGGGGACAGCCCTCAAATGGCTGATCTCCTAATATCAAACGTCTGGCCTACCTGAGACACCCCAAACATCCACTTAATGATTAACAAAGATACACTTGATGTGGCCCCCTGTCCAGAGAGGAGACGGTTCTTTTGAAATTGTTGGATTTTATTTTTTTCATTGACTAAATCAGGATTTTACATGTTATTTATATATTTTATTATATATGTTCTATTTATTATGTTGTGAGCTGCCCTGAGTCCCCCCAGGAAAGGCAGCATATAAAAAGAAAAATAAATAAATAAAAACAAAATAAATATAGGTTACTATAATAAGCATGCATTCACAGGAGAAGCTACGTGTCCAGCAAATACATTTCCCGGTGGTGCACATACAACTTTCCACATTCCCATTACACACACAGCATTGATACAGGACTCCAGATATTTTTACTTGGCACACTAGCCCAGCCCATCATTTGTAGCCATAGCTGAGCGCTTCCTTCTCAGAATGTATTGGTATGTGCAGAGAATTCAGAGTAATGAAAGAGTTTGCCTTTTGCAAGAAGGTATAATTGGCACTTTGCTCCAGCTTGATCCTACAAAACTTATTGCAAAGGGAAAGAAACTATTCTCTCTTCCTCTCACAAGTTCTCCATGAAAAAAAAATTGTGGTCTCTTTCCCTCCCCAGTGTGCCTTTACTGAAGACTGTGTGGCGGTGAAGCATTAGTGGCATTTTCTGTAAGCCAAGTTTCAGAAGATAAACAGCTTCTCCTTTCCTCCATGGAAAATGCAGGAAGAAAGGGCAGAGAGTTTGTCTCTTCGAGCAGGTCATTTGAAAGAAATGGAAGGGTGCCCATTAGGAATGGAGGAAGGCAGAGGCATCAGCTCTCCCTCTGACTGTCCCTCAGACACATGCCCATCCAAGTCCAGAGACTCTTCCCTTCATCCTGACTGTCAAAGTGTGCTGTGGCTACCTCCTTTTCTGCGGTGTGACTTGGGCAGCTAAAGAGCAGCCTCCTCTAATATGGTGAACTGGGTTTGAGTCCCCACTCCTAAAGGTGCGCCCACTTAAACCCATTGACTTCATTGGCTTTAGAAGGGTGTAACTCTGCTTTTGATTGGACTATTATTATTATTATTATTATTATTATTATTATTATTATTATTATTATTATTTATTAATTAGATTTATTTCCCGCCACTCCACATAGGCTCGTGGCGGGTCACAATAGTCTTATCCCCATTAAAATACCCATTAAAAGACTTTAAAAACAATCCCAACATGGTGGAAGCTCTCATTATTCCTATCCCCTGCTATCAGAGAGGCAGGGAGGGTGGGAAGGAGATCTAACTTACTAGGTCTGGAGCGGTGGGATGTTGGCACTCATTCTCTGACCCCGGCCTCAACCAAAAACTATGAGTCCAGAATCTCACACATAACACATAGTTTGAAGCTGAGAGATCTGGAAAGTACTTGAGAAGGAAAGGAGAGAGAGAGAAGGAACAAGCCTTGGCACATGCATTACTAAGCCAAGCTGTAGTCTCTTTCAGCTTTGTACAGGGATAAATGGCATGAGAGAACAGCATCTCCATGGACCACCTCCTGTCTGCTTATGCTCAGCTGAGGCTGCCAATGGATGGGTTAAGGAGGTCTGCTCTGCTCCTGTGTATTTAACTGAGTTTTTTTTTGTGTGTGTCATGGAACTAAACAGAATAGGTGGTAGTAAAACTGCTATTCAAAGGTCATCTGCAGGGGCTGGTTCAGAAATGGGCATCTCTGTGCTTAGCCAGTTTCATGAGGCTTGGAGATGCTCATCTGAATTCATTTTCCCTTTGGAAGTGGTTGCAGAAGTCTCTGATTCTGGAGGGAAGCAGGCCAAATAAAATGCCACTGTTCTTATTGGCTGGCCTTACCGGATAGGATAAAGAGGCCTTGCTTTTCACCACAAACCACTTGTGGCCCTTGCGGCTTCCAAGGAGGCAAAGCTGATGTCCAAATGTCTAATGTTTACGTTTGCGGATGGGCTGCAGTCAGGGATGCATCTTCCTCCTGGGGATCACTGTCCTTTTATGAATGTAGGATTAATATTTACAGCTATTTTCGGCAAGCATTGGTCTGACTAAATTGCAAACAGTCAAACTCATGGTGTTTTGGTTGGAGAAGCATATTGGACCCTTAACCCTCTGCATGTAGTTTCTCTTCAGGGTACTCATTATGTATTACATTTGTACCGGTAACAAAAATACACAGCAAGCATCCATCATCCTTGCTATCTTATGTGGTATGGTTGAAACAGAAAGTTAGAGGGGGTGCTCTTGTAACATTGACAAGGGATAATTGCAATTCTTCGGATCAGGCCAGTGAGACTCTTTAACAGAGCCAATTTAGATTACTTCTCTGTGGGTGCCATTCCCCAATTTGATCTCTTTGCCACTATTAATGCAAAGTCTCCACAAAATTATAGAGTTGGAAGGATCCATATAGGCCAACAGGTCCAACCCCTTGCTCAGTGCAGGATCAGCCTTCCATACGGGCAGTTTCCTGTTCATTCCCCTTATGCTTGTCATTTCCTCTCTCCCCTTGATACTGCTCCATAGTTGTGTATCACTGAAGAATTCTAACTCTATAGCATGATATTCTTGTTCACAAGTTGGTAAAATGCGGTATGGATCCCAATTCTGTCAGATGGATCAATAACTGGTTGACAAATCGTACCCAGAGGGTACTTGTTAATGGTTCAGCATCTTCTTGGAAAAGAGTGACAAGTGGAGTACCCCAAGGATCTGTTCTGGGGCCTGTGTTGTCAGCTTATATTTTTTATAAATGATTTGGATGAGGAACTAGAGGGGATACTTATTAAATTTGCAGATGATACTAAACTGGGAGGGGTAGCAAACACAACTGAAGTCAGCAACAGAATACAGGATGATCTTGATAAGCTCGAGAAGTGGTCTAAACTGAATAAAATGAAGTTCAATAGAGATAAATGTAAAGTTCTGCATTTAGGTAGGAAAAAACCAAATACACCAATATAAGATGGGGGGAGACTTGTCTTGGCAGTAGCATGTACGAAAAGGATCTAGGAGTCTTAGTAGACCATACATTGAACATGAGTCAGCAGTGTGACTCAGTGGCTAAAAAGGCAAATGGGATTTTGGGCTGTATCAAACGGAGTATCGTGTCCAGATCATGGGAGGTGATGGTACCACTTTAGTCTGCTCTGGTTTGACCTCACTTGGAGTACTGTGTTCAGTTTTGGGCACCCCAATTGAAGAGGGATGTTGACAAACTGGAACGTGTCCAGAGGAGGGCAACAAAGATGGTGAGGGGTTTGGAGACCAAGACATATAAAGAAAGGTTGGGGGAGCTTGGTCTGTTTAGCCTAGAGAGGAGACGACTGAGAGGGGATCTGATAACCATCTTCAAGTGTTTAAAAGGGTGCCATATGGAGGATGAAGTAGAATTGTTCTTTCTTGCCCCAGAGGGACAGACGAATGGGATGAAATTAATTCAAAAGAAATTCCATCTAAACATCCAGAAGAAGTTCCTTACAGTTAGAATGGTATCTCAGTGGAACAGGCTTCCTTGGGAGGTGGTGGGTTCTCCATCTTTGGAAATTTTTAAACAGAGGCTAGATAGCCATCTGACGGAGACGTTGATTCTGTGAAGGCAAAGGGGTGGCAGGTTATAGTAAATGAGTGATTGGGATGTGAATGTCCTGCATAGTGCAGGGGGTTGGACTAGATGACCCATGAAGTCTCTTCCAACTCAATTATTCTATGATTCTATGATTCTATAGCGATATGAAAATTACTGATAAATTACTCCTGATTTTTTGGGCTGTCAGTCCACAGACATCGGCATTGGATGTGCTTGGTTTGCATGTCTGCCCACATCCTTCCCTTTCACAGTTGTGGAGTCAGCTTATATTTTTTTATGCATGTGCCTTAAATAACGAAGATTTTCAAGGAAGGTTGCTGTTATCATTGGTGGCATCGTCCGTGGCATCACAGCACACCCCCCCCCTTTATTTTTGGTAATGGAAAGTGCTGTCAACTCTCAGCCTACTTATAGCAATCCTGTAGGGTTTTTCAAGGCAAGACATGTTCAGAGATGGTTTACCATTGCCTGCCTCCATGTCACAACCTTGATATTTCTTGTAGGTCTCTCGCCCAAATACTAGCCAGGGTCGTCCCACTTAGCTTCTGCGATCTGACGTGATTGGGCTATCCAAGTCAGGGCTTTTATTTTTGTGATTGCTTATGTCTATATAGTCACTGCATTTTTTTAAAGGCACCAAAATAGCAATAGATCAATATAGCATTATAATCATAGAAAGGTCCTTGTTAGTTTTTTGGTTTTTTTAAGGGAAATCTCTATTCCCCTTCCTAGAAAAGTTATAAGAAAAAGGCATATCTCCCACGAGGGAAGGGCTTAGCTTGAGCTGCTTTTTTTTAAAAAAAAAACTAAAAGCTGCTAATTCAGAGAACCTATTAAACCTATAATTACAATACTCTATCAATACAGTAATATTTTAGTGCCTTTCAAAAATCGAAAGCCAAATCACTTGTCTTCAGGGTGAGGAGGGAGTGATTTGACAATGATGACAGTTCAGCCATCATAAAGTAGGCTGGAAGTAGCAGTGACAGGACAAAGACAATTGACAGAAACACTATGCCTGGAGGAAAAGGGGACTTCCAAAAAAATATAGAAGTAAAAATGGTCTCACAAGAACCAGGAAAAAGGTGAGAGAAAAATACAAATACTTAAGTGAAAACAAACCATCAAATTGTGCCATGAATTTCATTGAGCCACAAGAGAGGGTGGTATATCCTTATCCATGATTCCTCTATATATTTGTGAAACAGACTGGGGGGTGGAATGTGTCCAGCTGTCCAAGTTGGAAATAGAGCCAATCAGGTGCTGGCTGCACCCTGATTGGCCCTGCCCTAATTACCTGTTATGCCTTGGGCTGCTGGGCACACGGAGAGACACTCAGCGAGAGGGAGAAGGAGAGAGAGATCTGCACGTCCTGGTGTCCCCTGGTTGCAATGGGCTTTCTTGCTAGTAAATGTAATAAAATAAGTTTAAAAAGAAATTAGGTACAGAAAACCTCAAGCAGAAAAGCCCTCTGACTAGGGAGATCCAGGATTAATTCCCCCCTCAGCTGTGAAGCTCATTGGGTGTGACCTGGAGCCTGTCACTTTCTGTCAGCCTCATCTACTGGACAGTGTTGATGTGAACATGAAGTGGAGGAAGAGAAAAATATGTGTAGAGTCCTGAGCTCCTTAGAGGAACGGGGTGATATGAATAGGATAGACAGAAAGAACAGGAATGTGTGAAAGCAGCAGGGAGTCAAGACTCTTGGTCACTTTGCTTAGGAACAGATGATGTGCTCATTTTATTCATTCCATGTGTCAATTATGTATCCTGAGGGCTTTTGAGACACTTTTCTTTTCTGTCCCACAAGAATCACCATGTAGTCAGACTGCTGTTTGGAGAAAGCGGGTTGAAACATCTCATCCCATATCTGCATGTGTTTGTTTGTTTTTTCTTTTAAAAAACATCCAGATAATTTGATATTTAGAAATATCAGCAAAATGTTTTTCTAAATAAAAGCATACGTTTGGTAACCTGTTCTTTGAGGGCAGGGGAGAGGATTTCTTATTCAACTGATGGATGGTTCACGGACAGCTTTTTATTGTAGAGAATTAACATACCACATTTTTTCAGCTCTCCCATTTCCTACAGTTACCCTGGCAAGTGAGCCATTGAGTGCTTGAGAAAGTGAGCTGTGGTCACAAAACCTCATATTAAAATAAATGTTATGAGTCTTGAAGGTGCAACTGGAATTTTGTTTTATTTTGCTTTGACAGATTAACTTGGCTACCCCTTTGCAATCAGCAATAGACTGGCCTTGGGAAGTTTTCATCTCTCTTCTACATCGTTTAAATTGGTATTAATAATATGTCATCTGGTATGGTGGGAAAGGAGCTAAAATAGCTGAACAAAGGGAAATCAGCTCAGGTTATCATTATTCTAATATTTCAAGGAAATATGGATTTTACATTGTGCCAGGAGGGATTTTTAAATGTTGTGTATGCTGGGCCAATTATAGACAAATTTACCATGTTAATTTGCATTTGTAATCACAATATTTGATTTTTAGGGCAGAGTCTTCAGTTGAGGGCAGAAAGGAGAGGCAGGGGAACCATAATTAAGGGCAATGGTGATGGGTAGGGATCTGGGCCAGGCTTGGGAATCCCATTGTCAAATGCCTCTGCAGTCAAAAGGAATCCCACATTTGTTTTGTTTTTCCTTTTGCTGATTGCTTTTGCAGGCTCCTGTCTTCCCAGACCCTTCTCATCATGAAAGGCAAAATTGCATTTAGTCAAATCTAAGGCCGGGTTGAAGGCCATACACAGGATGCTAATTTCATATTATATTAATAAAAATATTGATTATACTTGTAACGAACACCACACTTTTGGCGTGTTAATTTTCTAGGCTGTCATTGCGGAAATGCATTTTTACCCATCTGATCTTATTCTAAATAATTACATTATGTCCATGCAACATCATTTGTCTGGCTGCACAGTATGTCCCTGTGCACCAGTTGTGGTTTCCAGGTTGTTACTCGCAAGGTGTTCGCCCTTCTTAGAGAAGTCAGGCAGGTATCACCTGCAGCCCTTGTCTCTTCTCTGGCAGTACCCACTCTGTGGAATGAGCTTCCTGAGGAGGTGAACCAGGAAATGCTACACAGCCCTTCTATTAGCCAGCAGTGTAGACTACGAGTACAGTTGCTAGGCATGTTTGGCTACCAGCAGGTGGGTTGTAGAGGGCAGTATTCTGGAAGAAAATTTAAAAGAAAAATAAGACCTTGTCTACTTAAAGGAAGTTCTTACCATAAGGTACCTGGAAGTGACAAAGGGTGGCTCTAGGAATCACCAGAAACTCTATGATAAAAAGAAAACTTCCAGTTTTCCCATAGAATTTACCCAGAATGTTCCTTCTGTTGCTATAATTCTATGGTAAGAATTTCCTGTAAATAGACAAGGCCTTATATGTCACTTTAATTTTTCTCCCTCTGCTACTTCCAGTGGGCAGTGGCAGTTAACAGGACCTGAGAATAGAGGATTTCACACCCGTACTGTGGGCAGAAGATTACTTACCACCACTGGGAGCTTGGAAGCCCTAACTGCAGGTCTATTTTAGGGGAGGGGGTTGTTTGTGATTTTGTTTTATTCTGTATGTTTTCAACTTAATTTGTGATTTGTAAGCCATCTTGAAGGACGAGGAAGTAGATAAATAAAATGGTGCATTTAGACCAGACCTGCGATGTCTCCAAAGTGAAGAGGATAACTTAGTAAACACGTTTGTTTGGAATTGTCAGGACTGGCACCCAATGCTTGCTGCTGACATTCTCTACACTCCTCATTCTTCCCGAGTTTTGATGCTTTCATTGTGCAACAATAGGCATTTTGAAAATATGCAGGCCTGGCTATGGAGAGTACAATCATTTGGAGCCTGGGGAAGGAGGGTGTTCTCATTAGCCCTTGAAATTAGCTGTTACAAGGCAGGGAACAGCTGGAGGAGACCTAGCCAGCATCACAGCCATTTCTCCTGAGCTTAGCATCATGGAGTGCTGAGCCTCAACACTCTATAGAAAAGCTCCTAAGCACCAGGTGCTTCCTGTTTTTAGCAGGGCAACATTTTTGCTGGATGAGACATTGCTCCCTACAGGCACCAAACATGTGACGGAGCAAGGTTGAATGGGCTCTGGCTCAAAAAGACAGTCAGCAAAATGTGTGCATGTTGAGGTGGGGGTGGGGGAGGACATTTGCTCATGCATTATACTTGCCTAGGCGGCTACAAATACACTTTTGGTATTAGAATGCTGTGTATGCATGTTCAGGCACTGCATATGTTTCTGTGGCATTTGTTTATGCGCATCTGGTCACTTTGCCCTGGGCATCCCAAAACAGGTAGCTTTAATTCTCGCTTAAAGACCTTCTGCACTCAGTTTTTGCATATTGGGCTACTGAATTAACCCATGCAAAAGCAGTATGTGTGTGTGGGGGGGGGGGGGGGAGTCATGCGCAATCAAGAAGATGCGACTGGCAGGGACAAGGGGGCAGAGGAGACAGGAAAGTTTTGATTTCCAGACCCAAACTTGCTTTTGTCCCTGGAGATGGCAAGCCTGCCCAGGACTGGTTGGTTTGTTGGTGGTGGTGGTGCTCTGTGTTTTTATCCTGTGTAGAGGGGAAAAAAATATTTGGGAGCCCTAATGGGCATTTTCAAAGAGCGCTTTGAGGTGCCCAGGCCTTGTGTTTTTGCAAGCAGTTCCTGGCATAAACACATCCCTTGCCGCTTGTTTCTGCATCTGCTGCAAACACTGTTTACTGGAATAAGTATTCATGGCTAATGCTAAACTTATCCATGCACAGGGGGAAAGGAGGTGACCCGCCCTCTGTTGGAGTCTCTGGTGAATGTGTCTGTGGGCTCCTAAGCAAAACACAGGTTCTTATCCTGTTAACAGTTTGCTTCAAAACATGTTATTCTTCTGTCCTCCTGTTATTTAAAGCAGGCGTGTCTTTGCCCCCAGGCCCAGATTCTCTCGCTTGGGGATTGCATCAGGCAACTGTTGCCAATGTGTAGTACTATTCCCCCCCCCCCCCCGTTTGCCCTATTTATTTTTATTGCTCTCCTGTGCTATGGGAGGTCATGGTTGTCCTCTGAGAGCAACCTTGGTGTTTGTAATAAAACGTTTCACCCTCTGCCTTGCCAAGGTGTGAAAAAACCTCTGAGTGAAGGGATAGCTATGCCAGAGCTGTGGTCCTAGTCCAGACTGTATGAGGTGCAATTATTCTCTTTCTATCCTGCCTGGTCCTTTGCCACAAAGGTGTCTGGGAGATGCTAGTGGGTCCTTCTTAGCCTGTTCTGTGGAATTCCTGGCGATTGATCTTTGGCTTCATGCATGTCCGGCAGGAGATTTCCTTGCACGAGGACAGAGCTGGATTTCTAGGTCAGACATACTGAGAAAGCCAGGGCCCTCATTTGATGGCAGGCTCTCATATGCCAGCCAGGTGCTCAGCAACTCTGGCTTCAAGGGAATCTGTAAACAGAGAGGCCTTAATTGTGTTTTACTCTCACACCTGGAGCTTCTTTATAGTTTTCATTTATAGCTCATAAAGGAAGTGGGCTAGCATTGCATTGGCTAGGTTGCACCTCCTCCCAAACCTGACAGTTCACTTTCTGCCCTTTAGTCGAAGTATTCTTGCTGCCTGGGAGGAAGTAGGTGTCCCCCACTTACACTTAATGGTTGAAACCTCATGCTCATAATTATCAATATTGCAAGGAAACTCAAGGGGTCATATGTGGTTCTTCCCACCTTCCCCATTCTGAAAATATTCGAAGGCTTTCATGGCTGGAGTCAACTGGTGGTTATGGGATTTCCAGGCGGTGTGGTTTTGACAGACCACAGCCATACAGCCCAGAAAACACACAACAACCATTTCCCATTTTGTTTTGTCTTCATAGCAACCCTCTGAAATAGGCTAAGACAGTTCCGAGATAGTGACTAGGTCAATGCCACTGAGTTAACTTGGTAGCTGTATCTTAGTCCAGGCCTCCGGCTAGGCCTCCGGCTAGCACAGTAGTTCTCAACCTGGGAGTCGGGATCCCTTTGTGGGTCAAATGACCCTTTCACAGGGGTCGTGGCAGGGCAAGCAGCTTGGCCGGGGGGGCACCATGTACACAACAGGGGTTGATCGAGATAGAGCGTTTGTCTGTCTGGAGTAGCGGAAAAAAGTGAGATCGGCATGGTGGGACAAGAGGCAGAGCTGAACTGGGAAACCTCAGGAAAAAACAATTTATATAAAATCATGAATAATGGATCTTCATGCCATAATTTTATGGCTGGGGGTCACCACAACACGAGGAACTGTATTAAAGGATTGTGACATTAGGAAGTTTGAGAACCTCTGGTCTAGCAGTTCATTCCCTACACTGCTTCACACAGGCTCTCTGATTATAATGCATTGGCTTTCGCTCCCACTTTAGAAGGAAAGCAACATGTTGCTCATAGAGGAGAGTGGATCTCATGAGTGCTGCAACAAAGTCCTCTTTTGCCATGCTGCTAGCCCTCACTGTTGGGTACTCATTCCACATTGCTCTCCAAATGATTTGTGTTCCTCTGGCCCCTGTTCAAAGGAGCTGAGAATCATCAGCTGGATCTAGCAGGCAAATCCAGGCACATGTATATTTCTGTGTCCCCACTTGTGCAACATCTGCTGTGAGTCATATTAACACTGAATGGTGAATTTGTTTAATAAATACGCTTCAGGTAATAATAATGGTTTGTGTGAGCATTGACAGGGGAAAGGCCTGATCTTCTTGTTCTGACAAAAACGGCTACCGCCTTACCTGCACGCTGCAGCTTGCTGCAGTGGGGGACGCCAGCAATGGAAAAGGAATCAGCCCAGCTTCTTTGGATGGGGCCTGGAGGGGCTCCTGGGTGTGTGGTTTCTCCTTTCCCCTCCTCAGCCCCGAGGTGCTTCTCTCCATTTTCAAGAATAAGCTTATTTGCACTGTAGAACCAAGAACTCTGAATAGCTGTCATGATTGCACGTAACCATTATTTCTTTATTTAAATTATTCTGTTATTGCAGTATAACAGATAGAAAAGAAATAAAATAGATATAGCAATTGTTTAACATATTGGACTCCCAATCAGGGGTGTTTTTGTTTGTTTGTTTGTTTGTTTGTTTGTTTTTTGATCCCCTGACCCAGTTAGTTGGTTCTGGTTATCAAGAAAGTCTATGTAATAATGCCATTGTTCTTGAAATTCATGTGTTGTTCTCCTGTTATCCAAACTGGTTGGTTTGGCCATTTTTGAAAGTTCTGCTAGTTTATCAAGCCAAGCCATTATTTCTTGATGGGTAGGCCAAATGATTTCATATTCTAAAAAAATGTGTGTCCACTTGTATAGCAGGTATTCCTGAACAGCTTTTACAGCAATGCTCAGGTATTTTCACTAATGTAAACAAAGGCACGATGTTGTACCATCTTTGCAAATTTTCCAGTGTCAGTTGGCTTTGCTTCTTGTAAAGAGGGGTGTCAGGAATCAATGATAGCCCCCGGAGAGGGCGGTATATAAATAAATAAATATAATAAATAAATAAATGGACATTCTGAGGTCTGGCCGTGGCATTTGCATGGCATGTAATATTTTAATGGAACTCACTCCCAACACCGCAAGATAGCATAATGACTGGAAAATATAAAAAGAGTTAAGGGAAGAAGCAAATGTTGGGAGAAGCTTGGGTTGGCCAAGTAGGAACCTAGTGCAGGAGTCCAGTTTGGCAAGGGAGACAGAAGCATGAAAAATCAGACTTGGCAGAGTAGATTTGGAATATTGGCAGATGATAAGCAGCAGGCTGGAGGAGTCGCTTGGCTAAAGCACTTGGTTTGATGGGAACAGGAAACATCTATTGAAAGAGTAGCCAGTGGAATGTGTCCCTGAAGAACATCGTTTATGGGTTCTTCGTTTACTCTTTCAGAACTCTTGTGTATGGGATAAAGTTTATGTACTGTATCCAATTAGGCTTGTTTAAGTTGGCCATGACAAACTGAATCTGTAGATATCAGTTAATGTTTCCAAATTTCCCCTGTATCCGTATTGTTTCTAAACCAGTTGTCTTTCTATTTTTGCAGGACTGCCCACAGATCCTTCCCTCCACCCAGATATATATTCCTGTGGGTGTGGTGAAACCCATCACCTTGACAGCTAAAAACCTACCGCAGCCACAGTCCGGACAGCGCAATTATGAGTGCATCTTCCATATCCCTGGCAGTCCCACGCGTGTCACTGCTCTGCGTTTTAACAGCACCAGCATCCAGTGCCAGAATACCTCTGTGAGTCCTCTTGCATGCAGTTGCCCTCTGAAAAGGTTGCTTGGTCTCTGATACACATGTTAGCCTGAGATGTGCAAGACTCCAATAGGAAACTGCATGCTGTTATCTCATCACAAAAGGCCTCAGTTTCCGGGTTTTCCTCCTAGCAGCTTCTCTGGCAAAAGGTCATTCTGGTTGTTTCTTGCTACCTTTCATTCTTTATCAGAAGACTTGAAATGTGGACATTGTATTCTTTGTGGCATAGGAAGGAATCCTGATCCTTTGTCTGCTGAAGTGTTATCCATTCTCCTTTCTTTCTGTTTTTCTTTCCTTTCAGCTGTGTGAAATTGTTCTGTGCAGGATCAACATTCCCTCCTTCCTCTGCTGCTAAGCCAAAGCTACCCAAAGGGACTGTGCTGTGTTTTATGAGCATTTCCAAAGAAATTTGCTTATGAAAGCCAGAGAAACCCGCCTAGGCCTGAGCCAGCTTTGCTGGTCTCCCAGAGGAACTCTACCGTCCTTTTCTGTACCCTGCCCACATTTGGACTGAGCTCACTTTACAAATAGAATTTAGTAAATCCTTGTTTATATCTAGCATTGTATACCACCCCCACCTGCTCATGCAAGACTAGCCACCCTTCTCCGGGTTATATTCCTGCCATTTTTACCCAGCCTTGCCTTAATCTGCCTGTCTCATTCTTTATCTTCCACACAAAATTTGGCTTGCTGTTTTAATTCCTAATCTAAAGAGCCCCTTGTGTGGCTTGGGGAGCAGCCCCTATGGGTCAGGGCTCTCAGCTATATTGGAAGGAATGAGGCTCAAGCACAAGGTGCTGTTCTGGTTCCCACTTTCTTCTGAAACAGCAACAAAGAAAGGGAAGGGGAGAAGGGATGGTTGAGATGGGAGGTGGAAGCCGGGTGACAAGCACTCTCAGGGTGATGACATTCCAACTCGCCTTCCTGGCACTCTTGACTGAGGCACCACAGCTGCTGGCTGCCTCACTCACAAGCTCTGAGGAAGGTGGTTCTTCCAGGGTTCACTGGCTTCCTCCTTGCCTCTTTCTCCATCACCTTTCCGATTCCCCTTTTCCCCCTCTCTTTCTCCTCTGTCTTCCTCCTCTCTCCTTGTTTTGGCCTCACTCTCACTCTCTTCTTCTCTCTCACTCGCTCTTCTTTGTCACTCTCCTCCGCCTGTTCACCTGCCCACAGATCTCATCCTTCTTCCCTTTTTATCCCTCTCCTAATCCAGCTCTTCTCCCCTCCCACAGAGGTTATTTTGACCCTACCCCTTCCTTTGGCATCCTGGCCTGTCAGCTGGACTGCAACTCCAAGCCAGCCTCCTGGCCATGGATGGCAGGGCATGCCCAGGGCTGCCTCCCCAGGCTCTCCTTGGCCCCTGGACCCTGATACCTGAGATTGGGGTTCCTCAGCTGTGCAGGGACTGGGCACCTTGGCTGGCAGCCTCCTTGCTGTCTTTGCCAGGTTTCTCCTGGTCATTTTTCACTGTGGGATCTTTGGAATGGGTTTCCCCACCTCTGCCAAGCTTGCTGCTGGAGTGGGACATGTCAGAGAGGCCCCTGCATGTCAGGTAAGGGTGGGGGTCATCTTTGGAGCCACATGGGAAGAGTCCATGCTCCCAGGCAGAATCCATGGATGCCTCTTTTGTCCCAATGCAGAACCTTCCTAACAGCCCCTTAACCCTGAATCAATTGCCCCTGCTAGAAAATACACATTAGAAGAGTTTATAGCAATTTGTTGCCTTGTTTGTGCTCTCCGGATTAAATAACTCTGCCCACACCCTCTAATGCAGCTTTTTGCAATATTTTTACCATTGAGAAATCCCTAAGACATTCTTCAAGCTTCAAGAAACCTCAGAGGTCATACGATCATACAGAATATGGTTCGGAACCATAGCGATCTACACACCCACTTGGGTCCCCTTCCCTTCCCACCCCCTCCAGACCCATCATTGGCCATTGGGGGGTGGGGCAGGTCAACATGACCATATATGGTCATATCACCTGTTAAATGTTTAACAGATATTTAAAATATATTAAGAATTAACTTAACTCCCACCCATTTGGGAAACCCTTCCAGGGCTGTCAAAAAACTCCAGGCTTTCACAAAACCCTAATTGAGAAAGCCTGCTCTAATGTTTCAGGTACCTGTGGCAATACTTCGCCACATATCACCACTTATACTGTATCATAGCTGCTGTTCTGGGAAATAGCAAGTTTTGCCAGCTCAGTGATCTCATGTGATCTGTTCAGTAAGTTCTCCATGCTTCACAATATGCTCAGTAGGGGAACTCTGATAGTAAAACTCTTAGTAGTCCCTTCATCTACAGAGCATGCCTTTCCTTTGGCTGACCTGCTGGGTCCTCTTCCAGCCTCCACTCATTTATTTGAGAGCAGACCCTCCTCTTCCAGCCTCTGTTTTAATCCTCTCAAAAATGTTCTTTTTCTGTCATTTGCACTGTGAAAGCTCATTTGCAGCCTAATGTGAGCAGCATTCCCTGGTCTTCTGCCCTTCATCAGTCAGGGGAGAACACTGTAAAACTATTGGAGAGCTAATGTGTACCTGACATGATATTTCCTTTGTCCAACTGCTGCCAGGTGTCGTCCCCCCCCCCCGACTAAAATTTAGGGCTAGAGATCTTGGAGAACACGATTTCCATCATCTCTGGCAATGGCCATTTGCACATACCAAGGAAAATGTGCTCAAGAAGAAAGCTCCTTTATCTGAATAGCGTATGCTATTTGAATATTGTCAGCCACAGAAATAAACAGTGTGGTTGGAAATGGATGGAAACTACAAAATCCTAACTGATATCGGAAGGATCCTGAAAGTAGCTTTGAATTCTGGTTCATTGCCAGTGATACCCCTTGTTTATGTTAATACAGTGGACAGTAGCTCAGAAAGGGGTGTTCCTTCTGCTAACCATCTTGCTTTTAGACAGTCTAGAGGCTGTATTTATTGACTCTACCTGGAATCCAGATTACAAGAGTTTGAAGTTAATCCCTCAATATATGAATAGATATGTTGCATGTGACAGAGAAACAAAACAGCGGATCAATGGAGGCTTGGTGGTTTGGGAAGCAGAATAACTCAGAAGTGTTGCTTGGTTTATTTCTTAAATATTGATTTAAGTATAAAGTCCAGGAAGGTAGTGAATTTGGGCAAAGAGGGAGGAAGCAGAAAGGTGAGAAATGCAAATGATGTGGCTATTGTGTAGCACATGTTCAACTGGAAGTAAATCTAGAGGTAGGCAAAGAAAACCAAAAGGAATAGGGGAGATGCACTTTCTCAAAAGGAAACTGAATCATATTCTTTTGATCAGCTTTTCCAGTGAGTAGTTTGGGATTCGCAGGATAAACCCAAGTGTAATTCACAGTTTATTCACATGACATTAGAAGCCCAGAAAGAAGGAATTATTTCTTCCATATGCTGCTTTGCATGAAATTCATCTAATCGATCTTGACCCTAGAGAGATTCATGACCCCCGACTCTGGGGCTCACAGATTTGCTAACATTATGATCCATTATTTTCACTTCATCATATTCATAATTCTGTTTCTTCATTTCTACCCAACATTTGAAACATCTCCGAGGAAACGTACACAGGACGTTTTGGGAGCATTAAACCATAATTTATTATTTTATCATTCTTTTATAACACTGTTTCCCCATCAAGCATTATCCAAATCATCCCAGAAGACATGACAATCATGTAATTCCAAACTGAGTCAATTGGTAAACCACTAGATCTGCAAAATGGAGCTAGGGAAAGATAGGGAAACTTCTCTGTAAACCTGAAAGAAGTCCAATCTCATCTTCTAAATAAATAAAGAAATCAAAGATGGGACTCCACAAAATAACCGAAACAACATTTGTAGCTTTAAGAAAAGAATGCCCATGGAGCTCTGGGTGGCGATGATGTAAGCTGCTAGGCAAGCACCACAGTAGAGTTTCATCTTGCAAGTCTTGCTTTCTGAAAACAGTGTTGTGGGAGGGAGATTAAGGGTGGACAGAAGCAATCCTGGAATAGGTCTTCTTCTGTCCCCCTTCACCTCCACCTGACCTGGCAGTGAGGGACACAACTGAGCCCAATATTGTGCTGGTGATGGCCGTCACGCAACTGGCCCTCATGGTGGCCATATACCACTTGGTCATACTTTTGCAGAGAAGAGGCTGCCAGAGGGAAGGAAGGAGGGTGAGCTGAAGATGGGGTGAGGGCAGATAAAGACAGGTTGCCTGGAGAGTGAGTGAGAAGGACAGCAAGAAGCAGGAAAATGGGAGAGCTGTTGGTGAGGTAGGAGGGAATTGACAGGGAAAGGAAAGAGAAAATAGTGGGGAGGGGATAATGGGAAAATGAAATGCCCCCTGCAAATCCTGGAGGATCCCCCCCCCCCAGTTGTATCATCATCATAATAGTAATAAAAATAATCTCACAACAGGACAGATCTGAGCAGTTAAACTCTGACACAATAGTGGATGAAAGAATGTAAAGATACAGGATTAATCTGAGCCAATATATAATTTCCTTTTTGATAACCTTTATAGAAATTAAAGACATGCCCATAGAGGATTTAATGGAGGGTAAGTGAGAGTGAATTGTCTCACGCCAAACAGATGCACAGATACACAGTCTTGCAGATTGCCCTTTGCCCAATGACAATGAGCCTTTGGAGGCAGGTTGATCATCCTTGCTGATAGCACAGCACAGCCACTCTCCCAATCACTGTCTTCAGAGGTCAACTGAGCTGCCATTTCCACAGCAGGAAGCCAGTTACACAAAATACCTGCTCAGCCATCTGAGTGCTGTTACTGAAATGTATCGTATATTCTAATACTGAAGTCAGCCATATCTGAGGATACAACCCCAGTGACTGGAGCTGCGAACAGTTAAGACAGATCTTTCTACAAGTCTAAAAAATGCCTCAAATTTGCAGGAAAATCTGAACTCTTTACAAACAATAACACTGAAGATTTTTAAAGAACCTCAAATTATAAAAAGAGAGCTTATAGCTTAAAGAAATGGATTCTTTCCATGGCTATTAGTAGGCAACCATAGCATTTCAGACTTGGTTTCTGTAGGTAAAAGCCAGGGGGAGGAGGCAGCGTCCGTTCCAGGAATATTTTGAACACATAAAGCTGCTTTATACTGAATCAGACCCTTAGTCCATCAAAATTAGTATTGGCTACTCAGATTGGCAGCAGCTCTTCAAGATCTCAGGCAGAGGTCTTTTGAATCACCTCCTGTCTGGGTCTTTTGACTGAAGTTGCCAGTGATTGAATTGGAATCTTGCTTCGGAAGCTCAAAACAACCTGCAGTGGGTTTGGGCCAGCCGTATCATTTTAGTGTAGACTACCTTACAGGTTATTGTGAGGACAAAAATGAGGAGAGGAGAATAATGTGAGCTGCATTGGTCCCCACTGTGCAGAAGGGCAGGATATAAATGAAGTAAATAAAGGTATGTTGGTGAATGGCTGAGAGAGTATGAGGCAGGGAAAGGGGAGAGGATATGGGGTTTTCCAGTAGGAGGCAAAGAAGAAATGGGAAAGTGAGGTTCCCCTCCACAAGTTCTTGAGGGCTCCCTATCATGTAAGTGGGCCTAGTTCAGTCGTTTACAGCAGAGCACTGGGCAATAGTTTTCCTAGGTAGAGATTGCTTGGGGATGGGGAGAAGCTGTCAATGGGGGTGGGGGGAGAGAAAAAGGTAGGTAGGTAGGTTGGCAGTTGGGATGGAACTTCCCACAAGTTCTTGTGAGCTTCAGCTTGTAGGTTGCCTAATCAGCTCTTGCTTGCAACATGTGAAGTGGGGCAGACTGAGAACTGAGGGGATATGCTTCAGAGCAAGTGTTTATCTGCTGCATGAGAAAGCACATGGGAAAGACAGGGAGGTTCTGAGCAGTTTCAAGCTAGTTTCTGAAATCACTTTTGTCTCACTTCAGCTGCATTTTCCTCTTGGAGACTTACACATGAATCATCTTTGAATTATTCCACAGACTTATACATATTTGTTTTATTTAACTCAAAGTGAGATTTCTCAGATGAGAAAAATAAACCAACACTTGTTTTAGAGTTTATGGGTGAGTAGCCATGTTGTTCTGAAGCAATGGAACAAATTTTGAATCCAGTGGCAATTTAAGACCAACACCGTTTTAACCAAGGGTGCATTGAGAGGGAAGTTGGAAAGGGAAGTTACCAGTACATACATATAGATAGGCAAAGGGTGAACAGTAAATTAGTATATGCATAATAAATGGTGCTTAACAGAAGCAAGGACCAAACTGAAATAACAAGCTTTACATCAGCTTTTAGTTTATATATGGTCACCACTTGTTTGGGTTTAATTCTGGGAGGAAACAAAGTGAAGGAAATAAATAAAATCAGAGATGGGTGTGCAAATCTACCCATCTTAATTGTGGAATGCTGAGAGTAATTAACTGAGACCTTGTTACATTCCATTCATCTCCTCTCAAGTGTGGAGGTAATTTTACAGCATCCTTATCGTCCCACTACAAAGATAAGGATGGTGGCAGTGACCAAGAAGACCCGGTCTATTTCTCCAAAGCAGTGCTGAATGTTCTTATTCTCTGCTTCGGGATGAAGTCAGACCACATGCAAAATAGCAAGGGTGGCCAAACTCTGGCTTTCCCTCATGTGCTGGCAGGGGCTCATGGGATTTGTAGTCCATGGACATCTGGAGAGTCACAGTTTGGCTACCTCTGCATGAGAGTCTCAGGCCTCCCAGAGTTTGCACAGAGCTGTCGTTAGAACGGTATGCAAGCGGTATGTGTCCTGTGTGTGTGAGGAGAGAGAAAGAACTGCACTGCCTGAAAATTAATTTTAACTTGTCCTGTATCCACCCCTGCTCTGCGCATTTTGATGCTTTCTGCTGTTGCCTACTTCCTTCTGTCCTTTGCTTGCTTCCCCTTCACTCCTTTTCTAAATTTGAAGTGTTTAAAGAACTTCCCCCCCCCACTAGGAAACGTAAGAAGGAGACAAGAAAGAATTCTAATAGGGCCACCAACATGTCGTTAATCCAGTATTCCCTCTCCCCGAGATCCTGGTCGTTAGCTAGATGTGATTGCGAATAAACCTCTTCTCCCTTTCATTCTTGAAGTCTCCACTTATCTTAACCCATTTCCTTCGTGCTCTTGAGATAATGAAACTTGGTCTGAATGCTGTTGGTACTCAGTAGCTTCCATTCCATTATTTTTGGCTTGGACTCAAGCACTCGGGGTCGGGGTCCTCCTCTCCAAATCTCTCCTTTACATCCCCCCATTTCACTTTAGCACACAATTGAGCTGAGCTCACTCTAAAGAGATTTGGGATGCTGTGTACTGAAGGACAGTGTTTAACAATAAACGCCATGGTTGAACAGTAGCAGAAGCGCTGGCTTAATGGGTCTTGAAGGTTGTATCAGAAATGCAGCCGGTGGGAGAGGAATCTGGTATCTATAGCAACACAAAACCTGAAAGGCAGGAGGTGTATTCTCATCTGTAAGCAGGAGATTGGATCACGCTCGGAAGGCTATGAGGTAACTTGAATTCTATCCATGCCATTACTACCTGATTTACAGAAAGATGCTAGAGAGTGAAAAACACCTTGAACAGTTTCCAAAATTGATCTGAGCAGTTGTACAATGGCTTATATTTTTACACTTCTGTAGAAACTGTTTAAAAGAATACATTTCAGCCATTTAATAAGGATCTGTGGATTATTTGTATGATGGGTCTATAGAATTGCCTCCATAGAGGAAACAATTTTACCAAGAGAATAGATCCTGTCTTGTGCAGTGACATCTAACAGCAAAGAGATGCTGGAGGGAGAATGCAACCTTCCTATAGCAAATCAGTGCCAATGCTAGGATTATAATACAAAACTGAAACCAGAGTCCAAGGAAATTGGCCTACCGGGGGCTGGTTGACATTCAGTTTTCCTTATGCATGAGTAGGTGTGGCTCCTCTTCAGTGCCAGACACACCTGAAAAGGTGCAGAAATGGTCCCAGCTGTTCTCATGATTGCAGCTGATGGGATTGAGTAACCAGTGACTGATTGTCTTCTCGTGTTTAATTGCATCATTGCATCATTGACATGCAATTGAATCTGAATATGTGTAGCTCTTCAAAAGCAGGGGGATTGAAGAAAGTAATTAAGAATGGACATTCATCCTTTCCCCTATTTTTTATCAGTTGTGTTTAGATCTAAATCTAAATCACAAGATATTTCCGGTTTGGCTCTCCTCCCCTGTCTATATATATTCTTGGTCATATTTCTTTTGGCTATTGGGGACCTAGATTTGCCCTGGAAATTATCAGTGTTTCT
This sequence comes from Paroedura picta, assembly GCF_049243985.1. Taxonomy (NCBI): domain Eukaryota; kingdom Metazoa; phylum Chordata; class Lepidosauria; order Squamata; family Gekkonidae; genus Paroedura; species Paroedura picta. The sequence goes on along the minus strand of NC_135371.1, from coordinate 40,657,540 downwards.
CAATAGGCACAGGCAGGACAAAGGTGTACCAGTATTCAGTAACAGTGAGTACCACCACACCAAAAAGTCAAACAACAACAACAAAACCCTGAGCATATAAAGGTAAACCAATCAATGTTCATGTTTTAGTAATTTCAAGTATTTCAGCTTTTTAATGGAGCAACATTCTGCATAGAAATAGAATCCCAGTGTTCTTCCCCGCTTTTGTTATTCTTCTTGTTTTTCATTCTGTCCATTAGATGTTGAAATTGTAAATTCCAGTGACATCAATATTTAAATTCCATTTTTACACCAACTAGAACTCTAGAACTCTCTTTCCAATACAAGAATCTGTTCACACCTCCAAGGGACGTGAGCTTTCTTAACATTTAAAGGCATCTCGCCAGGCAGCTTTGAAGCCTCCACATTCACACTTTTCCCAATTTTTCTTTATTCTTTTAGCATTCCCCCCTCGAGTCCATCTGGTTTGATTGTATTGCTTTTCACAAAGTTGGTTAACTTTGAAAGGTGGCATGAAACTTAGAAAACAATGTTTGTTTTATGCCCTCTTCTGGTCTTTTATAGTCGCAAATGCAGGGCAGATTGTTATTACGAATTTATTATCTGTGAATGCTAGAGTTTTATAATGCTTGCATGGCAATGCAAGAGTTTATTTAGTCACTTGGACACAAAATGGGACTGTCCTCAACTCTTTTCAGAACAACAGCAGCATTCTCTGTGCCATTCTTTTTACAACACAGATTAATCTCCATATTAGAAAACGTAGTTTGATGCAGTTCTCCGAATCCATCTTACTCTTGCTTCATACAGTGCTTAAATAACAGACAAAATTATAGCTAGGTCTAACAAGTGGGTATTAGTTAAAATATCTAAATTGAACCTCTGTGTACAAAAGCAGTCTACCTTAGAAATCCCTGTTGCTGCAGAGAGTCAGCTTTTAAAAAGTTGTTCCTTATGAAATGGTGAACTTCCCAGAATGTGTTCCTGACCATTCTTAGAAATGAAATGCCTTCATTTTGGTCTGTTCTCATAGGAACAAAGGCTACAATCGTCTGTACATCTACCTGAGAGACTGTACAGAGGACACTATGCCATGCTGCCACCTGGTTTTCAGTCTGGGGCTAGTCACCCCGAGTCTTCCTGCCATTGCCTTTCGCCTGCTTCCCTTCTGTCCACCCCGGATTTTCTCTACCACACGAGGTAGCTGATGGACAGGAAATGGAAACCTCCTGCCATTTGTTTACATTTTCAATCATTGTGATATGGCAAGAACTCCCCAATCACCTTCTAGCACCATTTGAGCGCTGCCTCCCCTCCAAGTCCAAGATAATTTTTAAAAATTACCAGTATTGGTTTGTAACACAAAACCATCAAGATGCACACAAGGGTTTTTTTTTTAATGGGCTGTTTTATCGCACCTTCCCCCCCCCCCACACACACACACAGACTGTCCCCGATCTCACTAAAACCAAGAAAACCAAATGTGTAGGTTTGGAGGTTTTTTGTTTATTTTTTTTGCTATTTCGTTACTTTGGAATCATGTTGTAAGGTGATCAGACTTGTTTTTTTTAAAGGTTTTGAAGATAGATGACGGATGTGACACTCTTGGGGGGGGGTGTAGGAGCAGTGCCCCAATTGGGGACAGCCTGGATTTTCCACAGATCCATGGCCTGGGGCAGAAAAGGGAATGCAGGTTAACTGAGGGCCTGAGTTGCACCAGGCCTCGAACCACCCCAGATTGGGGCCCCTTCTGTCTGGAAGTGGGAATTAGCCCTGATCTGCAACTGGTGTGAGGCCAGGCAAATCCCTTTTGCGCAAGCAGTCAGAGTAAAGTCTATTGAACTCTGTGGTACCTACAGCAGTGTAAACACCACCCCGAGATGTAACTATGAGCGGTGGTATATAAATTGATTGAATAAATATATAAATTGAATGAATAAATTGACCTGGAAGCTCATTTTCTTGTGCTATAAGTCTACTGTTTCTAAACCCACTCCTCTGCATCTTTACCACTACTATTAATTTTTATTTTGTCCTGAGGACAAATTTGCTGTATTTTTAGTATATCTGTTATGAGGGTATTGGCATTTTGCATGCACCGTAGTAGTAACATTTTGCTACTGAATGCCTGCTGTCTTCTCCCCTTCACCGCAGTCAGCGCTTCCATTTTTGTAATCGCATCACCTGACTGTCATAAGCGTGTATTGATCATCGCCATCAACAATTGCTATCAACCTGTCATCCTTTTAAGAAGTTCTAAAATTATTCATAAACAGAACAGTGTGCTGCAGTATACGTGTATATGAACACATGTCTTTTTTTAAGCAAGGGGGACCACCAAGACTGAATTCCCTTCAGGAAGCAATGACCCCCAAAACAGTTACCCCCCCCCCTCATTAAAGCATTATTTCTTTCACCTATTACATAGGCAACAAGGTGGTGCTACTGAGGTGATCCACTGTAGCGTTATAGCACTAAAGGAAAGCGTATTTTTAATGCCAGACAAGAATTTTATTAATGTTGAATAATATGGTTAGTATAATGTTTTGTAGAAAGCACTGGGAAGGTGCTGGTCTAGTTAGATGCATTGGGTCTCCCTTGTCCATTCCACAAGGCATAGGGAGTTACTTGCTCAGCAGATTCTGGTGTACTTTTTATTTTTGTGTTAAAAATTTATATCCCACCTTTTAACCTATCAAGGCAAGTTATGAGTATTTAAAAACATAATAAAGCTAATTAAAGCAACAGGTTAAAATGTATAACAACAAAAACAGTACATCTACTCTTAACAGCAGCCAGACATTTAATATCTCCCCCCTCCCACCCACCAAGTCTGGAAAAATATATAAAATATATACAAACATGCATTAAATATTCAATTAAAAATTGGCCTTGGTTCACTTTAGACCTGAGTCTAAGAGATCTCATTATGGCTGAGGGAGAAAAAAAAACCTGAGGCTTTAAATATGCTGAACTTGGGAGATATATAGCTATGGAATTAGCTGAATTTATAAGGTAGGGAATTGGAAGCAATGTTGAAGAAAAATAATGCTAGGCAAAGAGAGGGGATGTAAAATCAAAGCAGATGTCAAGGCCTGATATGTGTGTATGTGTTTGTATTTTACTAGGCCTGAAATATATTTATAGGGCCCCATAAATCATACATGCAAGGCCTTATTATGAGCATTGAACACCTATAGGATGCGTATCTCTAATTAGCCGGCCACAGAGGGGGAAATGGCCCTGGATTGTACAAATCCAGAAACGTTTGTGAAGGAGCAAAAAGCTCTCCCCCCACCCCTCCAATCCAAGCAGCACCGACATTTATCTTTCCTGCAGCAGTGTTTAAAGTGAAAAGGGAGTATCAGGAGAGTTTGATAGGATCCAATTAAATTCCAGCAGATAAAATAATGATGAATTGCAGTTGAACCCTGGTGAGACACGATGCACATTACTGCCGTCCCTGTAGTGCTGGGAAGGCATTGAGGTCATCAACTATAGAAAAATAGGACACAGTTGCAACTGCACCAGTTCTGTGGAAAACAGGCAAGGGAAATGAGGGTGTAGGGTATGCATCTGAGCCACATGCATTCAAGGTGGATGGATGTAACAATACAATGTTGTATCCAAATCTGGAGGTCATCTGCTCTACTGTTTACCCACTGGGTGCTCTTTGGATGCAGAACTGTAGGAAACAGTGCAAAGGGCTTAGTTGGTTAGTGCCAGGGATGTACAATTTGGCTGAGATAATCCCCCCAAAACTCAAGTCAGAGCCCACTCTTTGCAGCTTCAGACAGTTCTGCCAGGGAGACATTTAAAGACTGACTGCTGGGGCCAGATACAGGCTGGGATTGGAGGGGGTGTGCAGCTGACATGTCAGCCCCATGCCTGCCCTCCCAGACCCTGCTGGGGTCAACTGCAGGCTGGGATCAGGTGGGGTGGGCATGGAAATAACATGTCAGCTGTTTTCCCCAAGCTTGCTGGGGCTGGCTTAACAAACCCCAAACCCCTTTTCACACAAGTGAACAAAAGACCCATCAGATGAAAAACCCGGGGTGTGCAGGAAGAGCTGGCTGGAAGCATTAAAAGAGACCAAGGTCCCTTTGAATGCCTCCCAAGCTGCCAAACACCTAATCTCCAGACAGGCTTCTCTCTTGGGATCAGCTGTTCATTGGGCTGGGAGAGCAGTTTGCTCTACCACCACCCGTCGAACAGCTGATCCCTGATGAGGCTTCTTTCTGCAGCAGGATCAGCTGTCTTCAGGCTGATTCAGCCTGATACAAGTTTTCCAGCTCAGCCAAACTCTGTAGATACACCAAATCAGTCACTCAGTTTGTTCAGGTTGTACTGAATCAAGAAAACGTGAATCTGAAAATACCAAATTCCCCCGAGTACACATTTAGTACTTATTTAGTACTTGCAAAGAATTAAAACAAAAAGAGTTTTGGAGAATATGCTTAGTCAAGGTCGACTCAGTTGTACAAGACTCTCACTCACCCCATCAAGTGTTATGGTTCCACTTATTTGATGATAGCAAGTTGTGTTAATTAGAACAGTCTGGTTAGAGCCCCCATCAATATACATCCAAAATATGCTGAAGGATCAATTGCTACATAGGAATAGCATTCCTTGATTTTGAGTTTGGGTAGAAGGATTTCATTGCTGTTTTTCTGGGCTACGTGCCATGGTCTCGGAACTATAAATCTTTTATTACCATTTTCTCAACCCATCCCAGTCTCTGAGTGCTGTGTTTTGAGTCACTTGTTAGAGTTGTTGTTTGATGTTTGATTGGAACATTAAACTAATTATCAAGAAAAATGCCCCAGAAAAAATATTGTTCACAAAAGTACACTCATCATGCAAGTTGTTTTAAATTTTGGCTAGCTGGAGCATTGTGGAAGGTTCCCTTTCAAGAACAGCTGTTGCATTCTAGAAGAAGAAGAAGCGGTTCTTATATGCCGCTTTTCTCTACCAGGAGTCTCAAAGAGGCTTACAGTCACCTTTCCTCTCCCCACAACAGGCACTCTGTGAGGTTGGTGGGGCTGAGAGCTCTAACAGAACTGCTCTGTGAGAATAGTTCGAGCAGAACTCTGCCTGGCCCAAAGTCACCCAGCTGGCTGCATGTGGAAGAGTGGAGAATCAAACCTGGCTCACCAGAGTAGAAGTCAGCACTCCTAACCACTACACCAAGCTGGCTCTCTATGTTTCTACCATGTTTATTCCATTCTGCATCCTGAAGGAGAGGCAGATACTTTTGATGAGAATCTTGAGAACCTCTGTTTAAGCTTGTGCAAATGATGAATGATGGTAAACACTAATGCCATAGTTATCTTCCCTACTTCCATCTATGCTCCTCTCTAATATCTCTTGTTTACCAGATTCATATGTTCAACTTATTTATGTCTTGTTTTTAGTGCTGCAAGCTCTCTCTCTCTCTCTCTCTCTCTCTCTCTCTCTCTCTCTCTGGGTATTCCTCTGAATGCCTTTGTTTCCATATCTATAATATCTCTCTGTGTGTCCTTCTGCATCCATCTGTTTGCTTGACTGTCATGCTGTGTGCCCATCTGTGTAAGTTTCTGTCCACCTGCATATGTGTGTTTCTTTAATTTTTAAAGACAAATCAGCTGTTTCAAATGGAGGAGTATTTTATATAGACTTTTAAAAAACAGGGAGCATTTGCCGTAGACACGGCACTTGAACACAGGAAGCTGCCTTAAATTGTCCGTTACTTGGCTGGTCAAAGCCAGTATTGTCTACTCTGGCAGCAACTTCTCTGGGGTCTCCGGTCGAGGTCTTGCCCATCACCTACTAATTGATCCTTTAAACTGTAGGTGCTAAGGATCTAAGTTAAATAGGTCAAAAATGTAAGAATAAATGCACTTGCAATTATGGACAGGATTGTTTGGCTGTGAAGTTTGTTAATTTATGCATCTTTGTGATGGCTGAAGCTCTTGGATGCAGTAGCTTTTCATATCATACCAAGTCAACTTAGTTTCTAAAGGTAAAATTGGGAAGATTGAAGCATACTTCATACATTGAGGCCTGTCAGCCACCCTCATGTAGTAGTGCTTTGCCAATTCAGGGGTACTACCTTCTTTGTCCATTGGAATCAATGTGCGTAAAAGCTTATAATTACACTTTGAACTGTACCATGTGTGAGGGCTGTGAGCTAAAGTCTGAAATTGAGGTCCATTCCGCACAAGGATCAATGTGGCAAATTGCTTACAGAAAGAAATAACGGAATTTAAAATAGTGGAATTCGGCGTAACGCATACCTGCCTTTGTAGTGGAATCCAGTTGCATTTCACTCGTTTCCCACAGGTTTCCGGTCTCGCCAAAAATCGCTAGAAAGGAAGCGATTTTTTCTGTGCTTTGTCCCGCCCCTGGCTGTCAATCAAACAAGCAGCCAATGGGTGGGAAAGCCCCTTTCCCTTTAAGAACAGGTTTTATAAAAAAAAGAAAAAATATTGCAACGAATATGCCTTGATTCCTTCATTCCTTGCTTCCTCCTAACCTTTCCAGAGGGTGAATCCACTTTTGGGGATTTCCCTGAAAGCGCTACAACAAAGCGCTTTTCGCGGGTCTGTTTCAGGAGTGTGGCAGATTGTGTGCGACGTCGTGCATAACTGCAAATTAGTAGCGTTTACAATTTGCCACACTCCTGCTACATTTAACTTGTGCCGAATGGGCCTGAATATACATGGTGCTGTTGCTCATCAAGATGCTTCCCAGACTCTCTACCCCCCTACACTTGTTTATTCTAAGTCACACATTATATAAGCCTTCAAGTTCTTCTCATCTAGTAGCCACTTCCTTCCTCTCTCTGTTTTGATTCATTGCTCTAACTCAGGCTATCTCAACCAGGGCTTCATGAAACCCTGGGGTTTCCCAAATGGGTGGGAGTGAGTGAGTGAGTGAGTGAGTGAGTGAGTGAGTTAGTTAGTTAGTTAGTTAGTTAGTTAGTTAGTTAGTTAGTTATATCTGTGTGTGTGTGTGTAAATTTGTTAAACATTTATTGGGTGATATGACCATATATGGTCATGTTGTCCCATCTCCCAAAATGGCCAGTGATAGGCTTGGAACAGATGTGAAGGGGAAGGGCCCTGGGTAGGCATCTACACAGCTATGCTCCTCAGCCATATTCTGCACAATCATGGCAGTTCTTGGGTTTCTCAAAGGGGTTACTCAATGGTAAAAAAGTTGATAAAGGCTGCTCTAACTGCCTAAGACCCTGTCCTCCAACATCTCCACTGTTGTTGGAGAATGCTACTTCTGGATCTTCCCTAAAGACTCCTGGATGAGTTTTGCCCTGGGGATTCTCTGAAGTGGGCAAAGTTGTCCTTATGTCTTTGTTTCCAAAAGTACCTTCATGACTTTAGAATTTGAGGTCTATCTTGCTTGTTGTCACCATATTTTGGTACAAATATACTTCAGTTGAAAATAAACCGTCATTTTTGTCAGTTACTTAGCAATTGCAAAGTGTTTCCATTTCTACTTCCTAAACAAAATTATTTTCTTGGGCTTATATTTTGTAGCAGCCAAATGGCTTAGACTTCATGAAGGATGGAACAATTGTATTATGTGAGTAGTCCCCTACTGCAGGGGTAGTCAACCTGTGGTCCTCCAGATGACCATGGACTACAATTCCCATGAGCCCCTGCCAGCAAATGCTGACATCTGGAGAACCACAGGTTGACTACCCCTGCCCTACTGTATCCCACATCTGCCCTTCTGCCATCATCTCACACTTACGTCCACCCTGTCTATTGGCAAGGGCAACCTTGAGTGTGATGCTCTGTGGCTATTTTTATTCTTGTCATGTCTCTGGACAGAAGTGGGATAGATCTGGGTGCTGTAAAGCCTTTTGATGAGCAGAGAATGGCTTTAATGGAAGAATATCTCACAGAAAATGTCCCGTCCTGTATACCTTTAACTCTGCCTCTCTCCTGCTAGTACATTACTTTTCCTTGGAAATTTTAGGCATTTAATGGGTAGCAAAGGAAGTGCTGGAGAAGTTGTTAAACACATATTCTCACTACTTTTAATTCATTTTACGGATGAAATCGCCACCATGTGATTAGGAAAGAATGTCTGTCTTCTAAAATAATTTAAAAGTGGCTCTCCCTGCTTTGAGAGGGGATCTATTCGGTCGTGGCAAAAATGGTCTCATGGTGAACACATTGTGTAGGATGTCATGCATACCTTCACATTATTCATTACGACAGAGCCCTGATTCTGGATCAGTTGCTTTGCCTGTCTTTCTAAGTCCCTCATGTGTGAAATAAGGATTATCAAAAAGATCTGTTTCTCAGGGGCTGCAGTGAAGGGTAGGATGGGACAGGGGAGTACTGATTAGTTACTATGTAAACTTCCATGGTGCAGTAATAGCAAAGCGCAGTTATAATCTCAAACATTTTTCAAAAAGAAAAAGCAAATATAAATCGTGTTTGAGATTTCAAGGCATGCACAGGATCCATCTGTGTATCTGTCAACAACAAATAAATACAGCTTAAAAGAAAATAATTGGAGCAAAGCCAGTCTTTTGTTTAACTGCCAAGTCTTGAGGTCAGAAATATGCAGCAGTCACTACTACAATTCAGCAAGGAGAGTTCAGGCTTCCTAGCCATGTTTGTACATATTACTGATGCTGACAAGCTATGAGAGAAACCACAGCTAGAGATTGGAACCAACACTGTGATGGTTAAATCCCATTCTTTACATTTTCAAAATACGTTGCTTTTAAAAGAGTATGGCATTTCCCACCTTTTAAGGTATCTGAGCCTGGGTGTAGGTATCTGACACCAGGTGTGATGTACGTCATTGGATTATTTCTTGTTTTTACTATGACCTTTTGTCTGAATCTCTTTGGGCCTAGGGTATAATCAGTGGTTTATTTCAGCCATGGTTTATTTATTGGACACAAGTGTGGAATCATGGTTTGTCCATGAGCTCCTGTTTTTCCACTTCTTGCCTCTTTCCCACTTGCCTTTCTGTTATCTCTGTGGTCTGGCAATCACATGAAGGATGGTGCTATTCCCCAAATTGATATTTGTGGATGCAGATATTGCTTGAAATGGCAGTTAATACAAATTGTGATTAGCAAACCTAATACTCACCGTAGTTTGCTGAGCAGCTTGCATTCAGCTATCTCTGCTAACTAGGGTTTTATCCAATCACGTTTTTAAACCACTATGTTATTATATTCAACCTGAATTCAACCTTTGAATTTGCTCACCTGCAGAGCACTCATGTAACATCAGCAATAACAAGGGTAGGGTGCTGGATCCCATGTGATTTGGCCACTGGGTGGAAGTTTAACTAAAACATATGTGAAATCCTGGTACTTAATCCTCCTTTAGAGGGGATTAAGAGGGTATATACGTTTGTAGCACTTGTTCTAAAATAACAGATAGTACTGCTTCAGAAATATCAGCAGTGGTAAATTTCGCTTGGATGCTGAAAAATATTTTTTAAAATATTCTTCCCGCCCAAACAAAGATACTGGGTTTATTCGCCATAAGGATTTGACCAGGGAGTCATTAGCCGAGTTGATGTGTCTGTGCCCAAAATCATTTCTTGGCATGTCCTGTCATTGCCAGAAATGTTGGAGCAGGGTATGGGTTTGAAGGAACTCAGAAGTTGAACTGTACAATAAAATAATGTAAAAATGTTGATTATTTATTATAGTGCACAATTAAAAACAGAATAAAAACTACATAAAAACTATACAGAACTAACAGCACATAAGACCAAATGCATTTCGATCCTACTGGGTCTTTCTCAGTGGTCAGATCTGTGACAATACACTCTATATAAAATATTTATACTAAACTATTAGCACAGAATTATATAATATCAAAGAGTGGTGACCCTAGGCCTATGTCATAGGAGGTGGTCTCCAAAAAGTCTAAAATTTACATATATTGGTTGGAGCCATAATTTACAGATCCCATTCAACCACTCAGCTACACTTTATGATGAGTTTAGTATAAATATTTTATATACAGTGTATTGTCAAAGTTCTGACCACTGAGGAAGACCCAGTAGGGTCGAAATGTGTTTGGCCTTATGTGCTGTTAGTTCTGTATAGTTTTTATGAAGTTTTTATTCTGTTTTTAATTGTACACTATAATAAATAATCAACATTTTTACATTCTATTGTACAGCTCAACTTCTGAGTTCCTACCTGTTAAGGTTGGGTTGTGTTCCTTTTTTTGGTTTTGGTTTTGCAAGGTATGGGTTTGCCATATAGCCTGTTTCCGGAATCTGGGGCTGCTGTGTGTTACAGCAGTTAGTCCGACCAATTATATCTGCAAAAACATGTAACTGTAAGCATTCTGATTGAGAGGTATTTTCCAAATTGGCATTATGTACTAATGATGCAACAGATAGACAAAGAAGATTTTTTTAAAGTATAGGTTTACATCAAGATGTTCAATATAAGTATTTGGAAATAAGCCCATTTCTTTATATATAAGCATATCCTCTAAATAATGCTTAGAATGCTGGTGTAAATCAGAGCACACCATCAGGGTGGGTACAGAAACAGAACAGAGCAGCCTTAGCACATATTAATTTAGGAAGGGGATTCTTCACTGTGTTAATAATTGTGAGTACAGAAGACTGGAATGGTAGAAATACACGTACCAGGAGAGAGTTAAAAATACTGAATGGTTTAAAAAAGAAAACAGAGGCATTAGCGAGTGTTTGGCTTTGACAGTGTAACATGAGCATGTGGTGTCAGACTCCTGGCCAGGTCTCAAGCTTGTTGGCTGCTTTTCTCCCTGTCTTCTCCAGCACACCCACCTTCTCTGGCTTTCCCTCTTGCTCTGGGGAAGCATGCCGGGCTCCCTTCCTATGTTCAGCTTCAGGAAATCCATGTATAGTTCAGGCTGTTGTTGGCAATTCCAAAAATCTGGCTGCTGCTTCCTCCGGTTGAGTCATGGAGAGGCTGGCAAATGTGGAGGCAGCCAAATTCTTATTTCGTGTTTCCCCAGATGTGCTTGTCTTTCTATCCTTTGGAGAAACTGAAGGAGACAAGTGAGACGTGTTCAACATGATCATCAATGTGTACAGAAATGCTGGACGTGTCTTAAGCCACCTTTGGTAGCCTTTCCCATTCTCTGCAGGGAAAGTGTTGCTTAGCTCAGTCCCCCAGATCAGCAGTTTAAAAGGATCAGCTAGTGGGGCAGGGAGAAAGATAGTTAGAATAGACCTTGGTAAGCCAACTGTCTGACTTGGTATAAGGCTTCTTCATGTGCTCATGTGGTAATGGTCTCCTTCTCACAAGTAACAGATGAGATGGCAAACCCTTTTAGGCTTTGGCTTGTGACTCACACAGTTGATGGCTACTCAACACAAAAAATTTCCTTGGACACCAAAAGCTCCCAGCTGCCATTGCAGAGGCCAGAGGGAGAACAGGCAGCAACAGGACTCTTTCATCCTGCCTGGGTCCAAGACTCACTCACAATGAGGCTTTTAAAAGAGAGAGAGAGAGATTATTTTAGCTACCTGCACTGATTTTAGTACTGATTTTAAATTACTCAGAGCTGCTTTGGAGTCTTTTTTTGTGTGGGCTAAAAACCAACAAGGCAATGAATGAATGAATGAATGAATGAATGAATGAATGAATGAATGAATGAATGAATGAATGAATGAATGAATGAATGAATGAAGACAGCTTAGTCTTCTCGCTGATGTGCTAGTTTTCTTTGTGTGGGAATCCTTGTCATGGGAGAACATTCCAGCATGCAAGTCCCCACTCCCAGTCTGAAGTGGTCAAGGCAAGACACAAAATTCACTTCCTGGTGTTTGTGAAAACTAATCCTTTGAAGCCACTGAAATAAAAAGCTTTCACCTCATCTTTAGCCAAACAAACAAGACTCTGCTGAAAACAGAAGTCCTCCCCCCCACCCCCATGCTGAATATGGCATTTGTGCCAGAAAACTACCTTGCTGAGGAAGACCAGGCATAATACAGTCAGTAGGCCATCAGGAGGAACCAAGAAGGGGTGTTCTGAGATTATTTGCAGGCTGTATTTGATCAGCTTGTGAATTTTGGCCTAAGAAGTGTTTGCCTGCAGGTTTTTTACAGAATGCTCCGTCTTGGAATTCTTGAGAAGCAGACAGTCATTTCTGTTACAGAAACAGAATGGTGGCCAAACTTTTTGGCAGGCGTGCCACAAGTCAATTCCAAGGCGTGAGACAGTGCCAGTCTACACATAGCCTTCCGACATGAAGCTGTATTGTGGTTTGCTTGAGCTGTGGCTCTGTACAAGAAACTCTGGTCAGTCTACCAAATGCGGGCTGTGGATGTTCAGCTGCAAGGGACTATACTATATTATACTACTCAAAGTCTGTAGTTTGTGCATGTATATATCACAGCTCATACAAACCATTTGCACGCCTTAATTTGCAATTTGAGTTTGGTGCCGTCCAATAAACTGCACTTTGTTGGACACTTTGCAGCTGGACACTGCAACTAACTGGGATTCGGCCAAAGCCTGGTTTTATTAACCATGCCTTCACATGGTCTCTGAATGCATCTGATGGCCATAGTACTTCCACTGCAGCACTAGTTTGCTATGAACTCCCACCCACCCCCATCCTTTCCCTCTGCTATTGGTTAAACATTGATAATTTAGAAAGTTTTATACAGGACCTTTGGACTCAGAAAAGCTCTGATAGACCAGGGTTCTATCTAGTCCAAGCAGCCTGTTTACCACTGCAGCCAACCATTTACCATGAACTGTTAACAAACATGGCACAGAGGACTTTCCCTGATGTTGCCTCTTAGCACTGCTATTCAGAGGTCTGCTGCCTCCAAATAAGGATCTATCTCTGAATATACTTTAGTGTATGCTCTCTTCTTTGTGCCAGCCAGAAAAAAACTTTGCACTTGAATATTAAACCATGAATCCTTTTAGGAGTTCAAGCATCTTCAGCTGAAAGATCACATAGGCTGTCCCCTCATTAATTTGCTGGCGTGGCCCTGGGACTGGATTGCATGCAGGGCCGTGGGGATACTTTTTTATATTCCCATGCAAGAAAGGGCAACGTATTGTGCGACCATTTGTTGGAAGAATACTCGGAGTCTCAGAGATCATTATCTGTACCACAGGAGGTGGCACTTTATGTATTTATTCAGACTGTAAGCCGCACTCAACAGAGAAATGCTCAAGGCAGCTTACAACATCTATATGTATAAAAGATCAAAATCCAAATCTCCTTAACAAATCTAAAGAATCCGCAAGTGAGCAGCAGGCAAAGCAACCTAGGGTAGCAGATAGAAAAAGTATAAACAGTTACTAGAAGCAGAAAATAAACACAGTTCATTTGATGCCTAAAGGTTAACAACTCAGGTACCAGGTAGTGCTGTTGCCACGAGAGTTAACTCCAGAATTACAGAGCCATAGAACAGGCCTTATCCCCAGTTGGTTCTGGCGCCGTCGGAAGGTGAGGGCATGCAGAGCAGGGCCTCTGATGTTGATCTTCGCTGACAAGCAGGCTGATACGGGATTTACTGAGTTTTGTTATTTATTCCTTAGAACCACTGGGAGCCCAGGGGCCTTGTTAAAGAGGGGCCTATATTAAATTGGAGCCCGGTTTATTTTTTAAATTATAATCGGCTCTTGTTACTCATTTGATCCCAGCTATACTTCATAATTGGTTATAGATAAGAGTGCATTATTTAATATTGTTGACCACTGGGGAAGACCCAGTAGGGTCGAAATGCATTTGGTCTACTCATTTGTAGTTAGATCTGTATAGTTTTTTTATATAGTTTTTACTTTGTTTTTAACCTCTTATTGGTGCACTTTAATAAATAACTGTTAAAAGTTTATATTGTTCTATAGCTCAACTTTTGAGTTCCTGCCCATGACTAATATCAACAGAGCTACAAACCCAGTTCAGTGCATATATACAGCCCACAGAATCCAGTGCAATTCTATCTCAAGACTGCAGCCTTAATGAATTATATTTAGATAAGATATGGACTTTCCTGACCTACTTTAGCTTTTTAAAGATCTCTTGGTCTTCTTAGAGATGTAAAGATGGGGAAAGGGGGGGGGCACAACAGCCTTTTTCTTTTTTAAAAAAGGTAGACTATTTTTTCCCCTAAGAAAAAAACAATTGAAAAATGGGGGGGGGGGGCTGGAAAAAAGTCATAGGAAATGTTTTCTATATTTGAGTGAGAAAAACTCATTTCATTTCACAATGGAAATGTCTGAGAACTGTTTAGGAGCCCTGAATAAAATGATACACTATAAGGTGTTAAATGATAAAGTTTAACTTAGTATCCAAACATACTAGTAACCCTACCTATTATGAGCCTATAAGAGCTTTTGTCCAAATAATACACATTCTTTTCTTTATTGCAGAATTTGTTTGCTCCCTTCAGTCATTTTTTTAGCCTCTGGAATGGCACAAATTACCATGTGCTGTGGTAGTGTGAGTCGCAGCGATTTGCAACTCTTTCTCAAGTATGGGGTATGCTTGCAATTTTTCTTATAGAAAAACAAAGATTTTTATCTAAATTTTGTAAATATGCCATTTTACATGCTACTTAAGTTATAAACTATGATTTCATGTTGTTAAATCAGTAACAGAAGTTTAGGTTTGATAGAAAAGTAAGTATTGCATGTTTCAATTTCCTCCCAAATTTTACTCCCCCTTCCCAACCACACCACCCCAAGCAGATGGGGGGATTCTTTTTCTAGGTCTTCTCCACTGGCAAATATCACAAGCTGCACTAGACTTCCCTTTCCTACCCAGCAATAGCTTTGTTTAGTGGTGCAGTCTGGCAAAACACTTCAAGAAAGATTTTAAAAGTTCTACAATCACATGCTAATCAACCCTCATGGTTCTAGACAGTATTGGATGTGATTCTGGAGCCAACTGAGTCATCATACTGAATGACAATCTGGGTTCTAACCATTGCACAGTCTGCGGTGGGGCAGTGGGAATGAAGAACATTATTTGAACGTTCCTGTGGGCTCAACTCAGCCTCCTTAATGAGGTACTTGCCCGGTTGCCTGTGGTCAATAACAGCTTCCTGCAGGCCCCTAATCATTGCTCTTGTGTGCCAGTATCTCTTTCTTGTACCAGAAAGAAGTTGAGGGGAAATGAAGAACTCTTAAGACTGGCAACAGCCACAAAGCCCATTGTATTTCCATCTGGAGAAACACAACAGAATGATATATTTATTTTTTATTTATTTATTTATTTGGATTTATATACCGCCCTCCCCGGTATATAGCAGCCCTTGTTTAGAGGCAAGATGTGAAGGAAAGGATGTAGATGACCACCCCTCACTTTCCCTATTGCAAGATTAGTACAAGCTTATTTCAGAGTTAAAATCTCAGTATTGTTGACGATAAAACTAAATGCATTTTATAAACTGTCTGGATGGCGATAGCTCTTAATGATCCTTCAGCTTTTTGCCTGTGTATTAGCTGCTCGCCTAGTGGCTGCAAGACACTTGTGTCTTGAATATTCATTGCTTGGGTTGTGAACCCTCATTTTGTTTCTATCATTCTCCTGTGCCATATGTTGCTTCGAATCTCGATACGTCTTCATTACCGCTGGGAAGGATCTTCTAAGGATGGAGAGCATGTATTAATCTGAGGCAGCCCTGTGAATTTCATCTCTCCCTTCCTTTTGTGTGAGTTATTTGCTTCAGGGCAAGTAACTGAAGAGTTAAGTAATCTACCAAGCCCCCCAACACACACACACACCCCGCCACCCGAATCAGAAGGGAACTCATTTCCAAAAGGAGCCAGGGCAGAGAAATGCAAATAAGTGTTTCGGACAGCTGCAGGCTGTATGCCTTCCTGAGATGCCAGGGCCCCAAATGAGACATGTCAGAGTACAAATTGAAAATGCCAATTTCACTTATGCTGCCACGCTGCTCGTCACAGCTAAATCCTTCTCTGCTGCCCCCCACCCCCCCATACTTCCCACTTACTGAATGATGGTTGCTTCTTCTTAATGCAAATGTACCTAGCTTCCTGGGTTATTCTTGTAGGGGGCTTCTTATCTCTAATTAGAGGGACAGAACTACAAAGGAGTGGGATGAAAATGTATGCAGAAACCCTCCTCCTCCATCATACAAACATCAGTTATCTGCAAATTCTTGTGATCATATTCACCTTGTGCACACAGACCTTAGCAATGCATTTTTCAGAACTTTTGATTAATATTTTAGTGTTCCCTGGGCTATTTGGGTAATGGAAGTTGTACCATACACAGCTGGACTTTCCTGGCCCTTGCATTCTATAGCATGTGGGAAGTTGCTTAGGCCTTATGGGGATAAGGCCTATAAGATTTCAGGGGAGCTCAGAGTTGGCAAGGGACCTCTGAAAAGGACTTCAAGACATGGGTGCTGACCTATTTTGTTAATTTTGTCTGGAATATTCAGAGGACAGCAAAGTTCATTTGTGTGGTTATGTGTGTGTATGTGTATTTATGTCCTGATTTTTAGTTAGATTGCCTTCCAACGCGGTTTACAGTTCAAAAGCAGCTGCTAGGATTTAAGGTTTCATTTTTGTTGCTGATTTATGAGTGTAAGAAAACACTTTTGCAGAGGGGACAGGTTATAAATGTTAAGAAATTCGATCCATATCAGTCTGGCTTTCGACCTGGCCACGGGGTGGAGACGGTGCTGGTCGCCCTGTTGGATGACCTCCGTCGCCAGCTGGATAAGGGCGGGTCGGCAGTGCTGGTTCTTCTGGACCTGTCGGCCGCTTTTGACATCGTGGACCACGAGCTGTTGGTCCACCGCCTTGCCGGCACGGGGATACGGGGCACAGCGTTACGCTGGATACGCTCCTTTCTCCAGGACCGGACCCAGAGGGTTGCAGTGGGAGATGAGTTCTCGCGTTCCTATAGACTCCCTTGTGGGGTCCCTCAGGGTGCGGTCCTCTCCCCCACATTATTCAACATCTTTATGTGCCCTCTGGCCCAGCTGGTACGGAGTTTTGGACTGGGTTGCCACCAGTACGCTGATGACACCCAGCTCTATCTCCTCATGGACGGCCGCCCGGACTCCCCCCCGGAACCATTCGCCAGATGTTTGGAAGCAGTGACAGAATGGTTCGAGCAGAGTCGCCTGAAACTCAACCCCTCCAAGACGGAGGTCCTGTGGCTGGGACGTAGGGGGCAGGACCAGGAAGCGCGCTTACCCACCCTGGCAGGGACGCAACTCACCATCACGTCCCAGGCCAGGAACTTGGGTGTGGCCATTGATGCCTCCCTGATTTTGGAGGCACAGGTCAAAAAAGTAGCGGGCCAGGCGTTTTTCCACCTTCGCCAGGCCCGACTATTAGCGCCCTACCTGTCCCCCGAACACTTAGCCACAGTGATCCATGCAACGGTCACCTCCAGAATAGATTTCTGTAACTCGCTCTACGCGGGCCTTCCCTTGTCCTTGATCCGGAAACTTCAGCTAGTGCAAAACGCAGCTGCTAGGGTCCTTACTGGCACATCTTGGAGGGCCCACATCCAGCCAGTGCTGAGGCAGCTGCACTGGTTGCCAATTGCTGCCCAGATCCGGTTCAAGGTTCTGGTTCTAACCTTCAAGGCTTTACGCGAGTTGGGACCCACATACCTGAGGGACCGCCTATCGCCCTATGCCCCTCGCAGGGCCTTGCGCTCTGTGGGTGAAAACCTGTTGGTCGTTCCCGGCCCTAGGGAAGCACGCCTGGCCTCGACCAGGGCCAGGGCCTTTTCGGTCCTGGCCCCGACCTGGTGGAATGAGCTCCCGGGAGAGCTGCGGGCCCTGCGGGATCTTTCAACATTCCACAGGGCCTGCAAGACGGAGCTCTTCCGCCAGGTTTATGGTTGAGGCCGGGGCTGATAATAGATCTATGCCTCCCCCGGGGACTCGGGTTCTGGACCCGAAGCAAAACATCATCAGGACCTCCTCTCCACCCGCTAGTAGTGGGAGGGAGGGGGGGGAGTTGAGCTGCCATTCTTGCCATGCCGGCAATATTGGCAATGTTATTATTGTTTTATGGGGTTTTAATGGGGAATTGCGATATTGTTACCCGCCACGAGCCGCAAGGGAGTGGCGGGCTATAAATCTAATAATAATAATAATAATAATAATAATAATAATAATAATAATAATAATAATAATAAAATATATATTTTTAAAGAAATGGGCCAATGCCCCATTCAATCCACCACTCTGTGTCACACAGTAGCCAAAACCCAGGTGCCATCAGGAGGTCCACCAATAGAATATGCAGTGGAATATGCAGTAGAAGTCTCGCAAGATGCTGTGGCTAGAGTTGTAGCTGGAGATCTCCTGGTATTGCAGCTGACCTGCAGGTAACAGAGATGTTCACCTGGAGAATGTGGCCACTTTGGAAAGTATGGCATTGCACCCCATAGAAGTCCCTCCCCTCCCCAAACCCCACTCTCTGCAGGCTTCACCCCAAAAATCTTCAGGTATTTTCCCACCCCAAATCTGGAAACCCTAGCTATTGGAATCTGAATGAACTCTGTGAAGGTGACTATAGATAATTATGGGAGGCATCAGTCTCAGATACTAGCCTTCTGCTTGCATCCCACCACCACCACCACTACAAACACTTTTCAGTTACTGGCTTCAGTGGCTGGACTGTATGGTGTTCCTACCCAGGAATGGGAGTTTCCCTCCAAGAGTGAAAATGACCTGGGTAATTTACCTTCCTCAGAAGATACTCAGTAGCTGTGGAGGCTAAGTAGGCTTAATAGAGGTCTAGGAGTAACTATGGTGCTTTGTACCACATTGTCATTTTGATCAAACCCAGCTGATGTCCTGCTCCCTTGCATGTTCTTGGATACAAAAAGAAAAATTTTGAGCAACGTTGTCCTCCTTGTTTCTTCTAACAAAATGATTGGGCACCACTGACTGCCATCTTTGATACCTTTGTGTAGCTACATTTTACTCATGGGAGAATACTGTAGAGAGAATCCGAGAGAAAGAGAGATTTGGGCCAGTCATATCTGCATTTCCCTGTATGGCATCAAACCCTGAGAAGATGTAAATACATGTTCATGACATTCTTTAAAAATACAGTTTATGGTTTATAAAGATGTTATTTTGCATGGGAGTGTTTGAAACACCCTCATCACTTTTGCTCAGGAGTTCCTTTGGGGGGTAGGGTTACCTTCCAGTTTGAAATTTTGTGCTGTTTGAATGCTTTATAGATATCAGTTATCACTGAATTAAGCACAAAAAAACCTGTGACAAAAAGCCAAGGAACAGAAACCAGGAGGTTAGTTGGGGAGCAGGGGGCTTGAGTTTGCCATAGGGAGAAGTAGAGAGGGACGGACACATGCTGCGGTGATCCTTGTGTCACAAGACAACACAGCCAGGGGCTCCTGGAAGGGGTGGAGGGGGTGCTCCAAACTGAAGAGAGCTGATGCTGTAGCATTCAGGGCTCCCTAACAGACTCCAGCAAGCCATGACTCTTTCATTTAATCTCTCCTGACACGCCTGTCATTTTCTCCAGAGAGAAGCGGAGAATCTCTCGCCGAAGGAGGTCATTAGCTGTCAGGGAAGGTTCCGACTGCCTTCCTGTCTTCATATCGATTAAGCCTCCACACGCGTGCAGGCACTGTGGAGGGAATATTGATGGGGCTGCCAGAAGTTTGGCTTGGGCTAGAGATTGGGTGTATCTTTCAGTACTCGAGAGGAAGGGAAGGGGCATGTGCTGTCAGATGGAGATATAATTCCAAATTTGTGTCTCTCAGAAACCAGCCCTCTCAGAGACCTGGCCTGCCCTAGGTCTGCTACATTTTCATTTCCTATATGGGAGCTTTGTTTCCTGTACTCCCGTGGAGGCAGAACCCAATATTGCCAGCTCTGGGAAGCAAAAAGCAATGCTCCAACTGTTGCTTAGTTTTAGGTGTCACCATTGTTAATTGGTCACAAACACTCCTGTTTCTATCATAGAATCATAAGAGTCGAAAGGGACCTCCAGGGTCAACTAATCCTAACCCCTGCACAATGCAGGAACTCACAACTACCTTGCCCACCCATGGTGACCCCAATTTCATGCCCAAGTGATCCCTCCACCAAAAATCTCCAGAATCCAGCCTGGCCTGGAAGAAATTCACCGACCATCCCACAGAGGCAATTTGCAATTCCCTGGGTATGCAAGGAAAGGCCACAAGAGACAAACACTGGCACATCCCTTCCTGCCCACCCACTCACAATCTGCCTAAATTCATAAAATCGGCATTTGTGTCAGATGACTATCTAGCCTCTGCTTAAAAACGTTCAAAGTAGGAGAACCCACCACCTCCCAAGGAAGCCTGTTCCACTGAGGAACCACTCTGCCAAGAACCTCTTCCGGATGTTTAGCCAAAACTTCTTTTGAATTAATTTAAACCCATTGGTTCTGGTCTGACCCTCTGGGACAACAGAAAACAACTCCGCTCCATCTTCTATATGACAGCCCTTCAAGTTGAAGATGGTTATCATCTGAGGAGCAAATCTCTGACTATCTCTGTATGCTGATGAATACATATTAGAATCAAATAATATTAGTTGTTATTGTATGTATATGCTGACAACATTGCAACATTGCACACTAAGAATGTTGTAACATTGGAGACTTTGAAATTCTATTTGTTATAGGTTGCGTATATTTTGGTTGTCCTTTACCAAGTTCTACATCAGTGATATGAAAATATTAAGTGTGTAATCTGAGTAGAATTTTGCACATGATCTGAATTTAGTTATATTATGGGATGCAACATGAAACTGGGAAGGCAAGGAAGATTGTGCTGCTCTCAGAGGAGGAGAATTTTGAGGGTTTTGAGTCTGCCCAGTCCGTCTTGCTCTTGGCCTGTGGTCACAGGCAGCAGCGGATTCAGATTGGTGCTTTTTGGAAAGAGGCAGAATAGTAAAGCTCCCCTCTGGTTTGATTCTTGTTCCTTTTCTGTACTTTTGTATGTAAGGGTGACTAATAAACTCTTTGTTGTCTCTTCTCTGGCAGTATTTCTATGAAGGGAATGACATCAGTGACCTCCCAGTGAACCTTTCTGTGGTGTGGAATGGGAACTTCATCATTGATAATCCACAGAACATTCAAGGTAAGTGATGGACAGATAAACAACACACCCTCCGGTATATCAAGTGTTCTTCACAAAGAGCTGGTGGCAGCTAGCATCAGAAATGGAACCAAGAAACCCTTTCTGGTGCAGAACCTGTAAACCATCTTCCTTACTTACTCTATGCAGGGCTACCCTTGATCCTGACCTGGAAATTACATCTGGTGTAGAACGCAGCTGCGCGGGTCCTCACTGGGGCCCCATGTAGGGCTCATATTCAGTCTGACTTTCAGCAGATGCACTGGCTGCCAGTGGAGTTCCAGATCAGGTTCAAGGTCCTTTAAGGCCCTATGTAAACTATGTAGACCTTTAAGGACCTACATAGTCCTGGCCCTGTGTACCTGAGTGACCGCATCTCCCAGTATGTTCCATGGAGTGTTTTGTACTCTACGAATACCAACTTGCTGGAAATCCTTGGCCCCAAAGATACTCATCTGACCTCAATCAGAGCCTGAGCTGGTGGAATTAGTTGCCAGTTGAAATCCAGGCCCTGAATGAGCTGTCAAAGTTCTTCAGGGCCTGCTCAATGGCCCTCTTCCACTGGGCTTATGTTGAGGCCATGGCTGTTTGTGAATGATGTGGACCTCCCTCCTCCTCCTTGGAACCCCCCCCCCACCATTTTAGGTTCTCCCAGTCCAGCATAGGGGATTTAAGAGGGTGGGGAAGAGTATGGATTTTAACTAGATTATTATTTATTGTAAACAAAATATGGAGCAGGCTGAAATGCAAGTCTAGGAAGCACTGGTTTCATATCCTACTGTTTAGCTTTTCTTCTTTCCACCATGTTATATTGTCCATCCTCCACAAATGACATATTGTTGTTCAGAGACATTATCTCTGTACTCTGGCTGTACTAATTAATATCACTTTCTGACCAGCAGCCATTTTTGAGGTAAAAGGCATATATATATATTTTTTTTTGAGGTAAAAGGCATAAATAAAGCAGAATGACATAAGTGAGGTTGTTTTTACTAATGTGGCTTCCATGAGATGAACTGACGACATGTCCGTTCTTAACAGAGTTAGGTTCTCTAACAAAGAATACTCTGCATGGTTACTTTCAAGGAAATCATAAGAATTATACTGGGCAGAATTATTTCGGGCAGAGTTCAAACCAATTGAAATTTCCAATCTTAACATGTCTTGGATTCTGACTCTCAACTGAGATCTAGATGTTATGAATCTGCACTGTAAGCTCCCCGATGGCCCCATTTTTTAATGAAGCTGATAATGGCGGAAACAGGTGGGTGGGTGGGTGGGTGGCGGAAACAGGTTCTTGGGCTGATCAGGTAAGTAAATGGGGACAGTTATGCCCTGAGTTTCCATTTTCAGAAATGACCAGTGCAGTTCTCAGCACAGCTTCCCTTTGTAAGCAAGGATTTGTGTTTTCCTGTTTGCAGCTCACCTATACAAATGCTCAGCTCTGCGCGAAAGCTGTGGGCTGTGCCTTAAGGCCGATCCGCGATTTGAGTGCGGCTGGTGTGTTTCAGAAAAGCGGTGTTCCCTGCGCCAGCACTGCCCCGCCTATGAGAGCAGCTGGATGCATGCCAGCAACGGCGACAGCCGCTGTGCAGATCCCAAAATAATCAAGGTAGGCTT
Organism: Paroedura picta; assembly: GCF_049243985.1. Taxonomy (NCBI): domain Eukaryota; kingdom Metazoa; phylum Chordata; class Lepidosauria; order Squamata; family Gekkonidae; genus Paroedura; species Paroedura picta. The sequence continues at coordinate 40,634,834 of NC_135371.1, read as the reverse complement.
GTGTTGGTTGCGGAGATAAAAATTTATTCTCACTGCTCAGCGGGAAATTTTATTTTATAAATCATGTAAAAAAAGACTCAAGACTTGGACTCAAGGCAACTCTGTTGGCTGCCTAGATAACCCCTCTTGAATAATTCAGTTTTGCATAGTTTGTGGAAACCCAGGAGAATGGAAGCCTTCCTGACCTCCTCAGGTAGGATATTCCACAAGGTGGGGGCTCCAATGGAGAAGGCATATGGGTTTTGCTCATTCACAGATTGGCATTTGCAGAAGGCCCTGCTCCTTTGATTAAAGCTCTCAAGGGGAACATAGTGGGAGAGGTGGTATCAAGAGCTATGACAGTCCATGGCCATGAAGGGCTTTTATACTTTAAATTGATACTGGTAACCAGTGGGCAGCCAATGGAATGACTGCACTGTCGGAGTAATATTCATGCTCCATCTAGCTCCCGATAGCTGCCAAGCTGTTGGATTGTATACCAATTGCAGTCTCCAAGTTCTGGAATGTGGAAAGCATGACTGAGAAGGTTGGCGTAGCTCAGAAGGGGCATGTGCTGGTTCTGATTGTCTAGGACTATCTCCCACAATGGAGCTACTTTAGTTCCTCGATCTGCTTCACTTTCTGGAGTCTCTTTATTCAGGTGTAGAAGATGGGTTAGTCTCCCCTTTTCCCATGATCTGTGAGTGAACATAAATATAAGGAACTGTTATGGCTTTTAGTCCTGTGGGATGATCCAGATAGGTATGAAATAGAGAAATGTGTAGAATTCATTCTGATGCTTTATGCCTAACTCTTATTATATTTCCCCTCCTCCTCCTTGTGACAGTTTTGTTTCCTGTCTGTTTGTAGAGTGGAGATAGATAATGGCTATATTCAGGCGTCGCAACAAACCCCCTGATTTGTGTGATGAAAATGAGCCAAAGTATTGGGCTTCGTGGGTTCTTCCTTTCCTGTGCTGTCACAATTGCAATCAAGGGAGTCTTCTGTAAACAGCAGTTTGTTGTGACATCTGAATTGGGTGTTTTGTTCCTTGCTTCCAGACTATGATTCTAAACCAAAATCAAATCGAATTCAGATGTCACAACAAATATTGGTTTGTTGAAGGCTTCTTATGCCGAAAGCCAGCGTAGTATAGTGGTTAAGCATGGCGGCCTTTAATCTGGAGAGCTGGGTTTGATTCCTCGTTCCTCCACACACAGCCAGCTGGGTGATCTTGAGCCAGTCACAGTTCTCTCAGAGCTCTCTCCTCACCTCACAGGATATCTGTTGTGGAGAGAGGAAGGGTAGGCGATTGTAAGCCACTTTGTGACTTCTTTGGGTAGTAAACAGCTTAGTGCATCACTTGTATGGATAAAGAAAGACTTAACTCCCATCCATTCAGGAAACCATTCTAGAGCTGTCAAGAAACCACGGTATGAAAGTAGTACTCTCCAGGGATATCCCCCCCTGAAAGTGAGAATTTAATGCTCCTAATGAACCAGTGGGCTAGGCAGCTGATATGATTGTTTTTAAGACTGTATGGCTTATAGTTTTATTACTTTTATTTAAACTCTGTATTTATTATGTATATATGTTTTATAAACTAAATGTTGGACGCCACCCTGAGCCAGCACGCTGGGAGGGGTGGGGTATAAATTGAAAAATAAATAAATACACAAATAAATTCTAAAGTGTGACGCAGGCAGATGCTACAGACATTTTCTGCATTTTCAAGCTATTAATTTTCAAGGCACAGACGATGTATCTAAATTGTTTGCACCACACTGAGAATGAATATGTATCTTTAATGCAGAATCAAGTGATGAAAGTTGCCATAGCAGAGCAAGGAATGGTTTATGCTTAGTCTTCATGCTGGTTTCCTTAATATGTGCTCAGGGTTCATTCTTGAACCTAAACCCAGTCCTTTCAGTGGGAGCTGTCAGGATTTCTCACAATTCCTGATCAGTAAATTATGGGATGGCAGTCTATCTTTTTTCCATCCTCTGCCACCCTTCCTTTTACTTCCTGAGGGCTGGTAGTTTGTCATCTCTCGTCTCTGACAGCTTTTATGACCTTCATTTAATAAGGCTGTGTATATTAATGTTAACATGTCTGTTGGGCCAGGCTCCAAGTGCATTAAGAGGGAATGGTGGGTAATTCTATTTGATATGTTCTATTTACCCACGGATTGCAGGCTTTGGTGGTGTTAATTACCCAAATCTTAGCACAGTATCTAATCTATTTGGGTTTCAGTGTCTTATCTGATGAAGGCTGGAAATTAGAGGAGTGTCTCTCATGCTCCCCAAAGCTGCTAGCTTTTTATTGCTTATTGGCATTGTGGGGCACTGTGCTGGCCTTGCAGAGTAGGTTAACTCCTCTGAAGGCCCCTGCCCGCCACTCATTCTGACGCGTGCAAGTGTCTGCTTTGGCAAATTAGTACTTCTTTAAAAAGAAATAATGGCTATGAAATGGGGAGGATGACAGGAAAAGTTTAATGGCCAGGATCACTGCAGGGGTGACAGAAACACTTAACAGCCAAAATCACGGATTCCGTGTCGCAGATTCTCAGTATAATAAGAATAGTTAGCATTCTTTCCATTCTCATTTTGCTTGCTTGGGTCACCTTTAGCACAGCATTCTTGCTCCATCATACAGACGAAGGAATGGGGTTATGGACTGAAAGAGTAATTCTACCTGAGGAATTTAAGGCTAAAATTGTGACATAAAATAGGACATCCTGGATTCACAGCTCCGTCTCTTACACCGCACTATTCCATATTTAGGGTAATGGTTGCTCGGAGATGGAAAGGGCTGTGACCGTCCATCGTAGACTTTCCATAGGCCTAAACTGTGCCTTTTGGGTGATTTTCTCCGTTGTCTGTACTGTTCTTTCAGTTGGGAGAGATGTTCCCGTTATACAGTCTAAATCTGCTCCTTGCACAGATTGTACCTATTTGTAGTATTTATTTATCTATGTTATTTATAGTCCACCATTCATACAGGGAATCAAGGCGGATAACACAGTGTAAGTCAGTGCGGTCAATAGGACGGGACGTTTGGTAAACTATGTAATAGAATTAAGATCATGGAAATTAAAGCCAAGTAAAAAATTTTGAACAAAGCTGAAACAAAGCAGAAATATTAGCATGGCATGTTAAACCATAAAGAAATTGCATAGTAGGAGAAACATGCCAGCCATCAGCTGTCTCAGCAATTAACTCTTTGTTATGGCACTTTTAAAATCATCAGTCCATCTGTCCTTTTCCAGCAAGGCAGAAGCTTGTATGGGCTCTTAAGCCCGGCATGTCCATGGGCCCCTCCACTGTGCCTACCTTCCCTTCCTCTCAATTGACAGCTATGCTGGAGAGAGCTGAGAACAGTTGAATTCATAAAGCTGCCTTATGCAGAATCAGACACTTGGTCTATCAAGATCAGTATTGTCTACTTTGACTGGGAGTGACTCTCCAGAGCCTTAATTTGAGGTCTCCAGGGTCTGAGGCTGAGTTTTTTTGTATCATCTGTTGCCTGGTCCTTTTGCCTGGAGCTCCTGGGGATTGAACTTGGGATCTTCTGCATGCCAATCAGATGCTCTACCAGTGAGCCATGGTCCCTCCCCTAATTCTCTCTTTCTCCCCTTTTATCCCATTGCCATTGGTCTATCAAAAAGGAGTGCAAACAAATCAGGGCTCTGCTCATTCAAACTCTCCTCCCAGCAGGAAATGGAAGTTTGTCCCAGAGGTCCTTCGGACATTGCGTTGCCCTTCTTTCTTTCCTGGCACTTCTTCCTATTCTGTCTTGCTTGCATAGCTGGTCTTGGAAAGAAAGGGCTTGAAACAACAGGAAGTAAAGCACAGGAGGGTTCAGCACCCTTCACCCACATGTGCCTTTTGTTGTAAAAAATAAAGCTGCCCACCCCATCTGAGTGGAGCAGAAGGCAACTCCCACCACAGCTAACATGGCCCTAACTCTTGCCAGTGCTCTCAGCTTCTCCTTAATGACCACGTATCTCCCCTAAAATGCAAGGAACTGAAGCTACTCATTTTTGAGATTGCAAGTAATGAATATTTAGGGTGTGGGACATCAGAGGCTTTGAAAGCCACAAGCATTGCTGGATCCATATAACAGCAAAGGAATAGATATAACACCTCTTAGTAATGTTGAAAAAAGACTCTTGCTCCTTAGGTGAGAGAAAGTACTTGGACAGCTGGGGGAGGCGGGGCAGTAATTGTGCGGCTCAGATGAGAAATATGATCTCTTTCCAAGATGATCTGATGTTCGTTAAGAAGCAATGGATTTCTAAAGCAAGGAGAACATTCAGAGACAGGGTGAGACACTTCCCCTTTCAACAAGGGGGTGAAGCTAAACTCCTGCATTGTGGTTAAATTCATTGTACCAGCATTTGATTGGGAGGTCCTGGCTGTGCACAGGCCAACTCTGACATTCTTCCACTCGAAATACGAGTTCTACAAAGAAGGGAAGATCAGTTGGTTAACCTGAAAACATAATGCAGCGTCAGAGCTACTAAATGGGTTCGATAACACCTGCGCTGTGGACCTGCCGCTTTTGGGAGGGTGCCAGCATTTGGTACTAGTGCTGCTCTCTGCATCCCTAAATAATTAAAACGGAATTAAGAACCTGCAGCACTAATTGTTAGCCCTGCACAAGGAAATCCAGGGAATGCCTTGAGGCTTGCGCTGTTCTATTCTGGGGCTTCTCTGATTGAAGTCTGGAAGGCCTCGTGGGCTTCAGGAGGAGTCAGCGGTAGATCATGAAAATGGCGCACTGCCTTGATGGACATCATATAAGACCTGTGTGAATCAGTGTACTACTATAGTAGTTGGTGTCAGTCTAGGAACTTTGCCCTCCAGAGCTTGTGTGGAGACTTTGGGCAAGTCACACGCTACTGGACAAGCCTCCTTCACAGGATTGTTATAAATGAGAGGAGTGTGATATAAGCCACTTTAGGTCCCTGTTGGGGAGAAAGGCAAGGTACAAATCAGAGGTCCCCAAAGTTGTGTTTGCATCAGCTGCCCACCACACCGCAAGAATCTTCATACTATGACTGAAGTCAGCTGTCTTTGTGACTGGCCCTGCCCTGCCCCCTTCAGCGGCCAAAGTGTGGTTGTGCCCAGCATGCTGGGTCTGAGTGCCAGAGGTATCGGGCTCAAAACGGTTGGGAGCCCCGGTGTAAAAAAGGCAAATAAATAAGCAAGCAAGCAAGCAAGCAATTCAAGGAGAAAGGGTAGAGAAGAGCAATGATAATAGAACCTGATAGAAAGATGAAAAGCAAGTCTATCCTCCCAGGTTGCCACATTATGGGCACCAGTACTGCTTTGACTTTCAAAAGGCTTGTCTCTCGGCTGAAATAAGAAGTGCGGCTGCCACACAGGAACATGACAAAGATGGATCAGAGCTATCTCGTCCGGTAGAGCCGTGTGCCTCAGGCCCCTTTCAGCCCTTGTAACTGCCATGTTTTCTAGGCTGCACTAGCAGATATTTTTGAAGCTGGAATATTTTTTGAATGTTGGTTTTATACATGCAGCTACAGAAAGGCCATTCTGAAATGGGTGATTGGTGCACCCAGATGGCTAGTGGATGCCATTATCCCTGGTTATGGTCATTGGTGTATGTCTTGCCCAGTTCCTTCATCGGATTTGAGAGAACGTACACTGAAACCAATTAGCAGAAGAAGGTTGCTTTTAGCCAAGGCCGTAGCTGGGTGGGAGCCTGTCTGTGTGGGGAGGGAAGGAGCCAGATTTCCTTGCCAGCTCTCACTCCCATGTGCCTTGTTTAGCAGTGACCTCCCTGCACAGCGTGTCAAACAGTGTCAACTTTTTTCCCAGACTTGCTGCTCCCCAAACATGTGGCCCTTGTCAGTTTTGCTGCAGTGGAGGGGAAATCTAACATGCCGCAGCAGCCCTTAACTCTAATTTAACAATACCAAACAAACAGCCGCGGCTCACCAAACACTCCAGAGGTGCCCAATTTAGGAAAGAATGACTCGGGTTGCTTGCTGCAGCAGCTGCCTTAATGAGTTCTGATCCAGGACTTTGGGAGATGATTGGATTGAGTTTAAGCAAACGACAATCCCCTGAAGCTCAAATCGGTTTGACAGTTGTATAAATCCTGAAATGTGGCATGCAATTGCCCTAGGCCTGCTTTATAAGTTACCTTAACTTGAGCGGCCTGCAAGACAGAGAGCAAAGCTGGGAGCTGGGGCTTATGGGTTTCGGCTACCCGATTCCCCACTGGCTTTGCGCAATCCATGACCTTTCTGCCTAGTGGTAATTTTCCACACAATCTCTTTTTGTAGCTTAGTCAGTGGAGTGTGGTGGTGTTGGAGGTTTGAAAAAAAGAAAAGTGAGGACTCTGTTGTGTTTAATGTCAGATGCTGTTTCCTTGCCCAGGAACCTCGAAAGGGCACTCTTTACCTTTCAACCAATGACTGGAGGAAATGGCTGTCAATCAATTTGCTTCTTTCCCTACAACCCGCTCCCCCTACCCCTGAAATCTAGTGTATACGGTGCAGAATATTTTGAAGAAGGTGATTTAAAAACCAGACCTGACACTAATTCTGGGACCCAAACTTCCCTTTTGGGGTGGCTTCAGAAGACTGTAAGAGGAAGATGTGATTGAAGAAAAAGGAGAACAGACATTGGGTGGGATCCAAACTAATTTCCACTGGTTCCCCTTTCCCGATGTCATTCCTCAGGGTCCTTTGTTGGGGCACCAATTCATAGACATTAGTTAGCTGCAATATGTGTTGGAGGGAGGAACAAAACAGCACCATTCCACCACTGGAAAATCTGGATCCAACCTATCAGGTGCAAATGGAGTGTTCTAGTACAGTGGTCCCCAACCTTTTTATCACTGGGGACCAGTCAGCGCTTGACATTTTTACTGAGGCCTGGGGGGGGGGTATTTTGCCGAGGGCCACCGCCACCCGAGCCCCTCATGCTTTCCCGCCGGTGCCCCTGACTTCCTGCCGCCCACTGGGGGCCACTGCCAGCAGCAGCTGTGCAGTGCTACGCCGAGGGGGAGCCCCGGCCATGGCGGCTGCTGGAAAGCACCAAGGGTGAGCTGGCGGCAGAGTGGCAGGGCAGCCCCTGAGGCAGCAGCCAGGGAGGAGGACGAGGAGGAGGCATGGCCCGGTACTGACTGGTCCCCGGACCGGGACCGTTTCACAGACTGGGGGGGGGGGGACAACTGTTCTAGTATACTGTATACAGTTGACAAATATGAAGGGGCTGCAGCTATTCAAAGGTGTGTTGCCTTGGGGTCGGAATGCCACCTGCATGTTGAACCTAGGCCCACTGTTATCATGAGCAGTTTGTTATGACCAGTAGATTTTGGAATGTCATCAAAAGGCGGCAGGTGATTAATTAGTTCCAAGGTCATGTGGAGTCCGATTTTAATTTTTTGTCTTGGACACAAAATTGTCTCAGGCCAATTGTATGTGCGCTTCAGGATCTGTGCTGGCTCTCACTATTATATAAGCAGAATAAGTTTCCAGGTCAGAGCACCAAACATTTGGGGCTCCCACACAACTTTGAAATCTCTTTCCTACTTTATGATTTTATCCCAACAATTCTAATCAACGCCATGTGTGTCTCCTTAACAATACAATCTGTGCAAGAACAGACAGTGGGGAAACTCAGCTGCCTCATAAATATAGAAATCCCTTCTCCTGGATTTGTGCCAGAGCCTGGGCATTTCCAAAGTCAGTGTAAGCCTTTTCCATTTGGACAGTGTCAGAAGGCCAGTGGGTTTTCTGCTTAGTAATATTTTTGAAAAGTACACCTGATCTGTTTTTAGTGGGTTATCTACTCTGAGCATTTGGAAACTGGCAGGATGCAAATGTGCATAAATAATGAGATGCAGTCTTTCTAAAGGTTGCCACTTCCCAGCAGCATCTAGTTTAGTAAAAGGCAGGACAGGTTGTCCCGAGTCCCAGCAAGGACCACTGAACCATCAGTTATAGTGTTGCTAGCTAGGTAAGCAGTCAGCAGTCGATTTTGCTAGTCTGTCTCTGTTATTCCAGTTCATGGCTGGTGGCCATAGCTGAAGCTCTTTTTTCCCCTTGGCCTGGCTTGCCTGGGCTTGGGGTTGCCAGTGGCCCATCACAGAGTCTTCCCAACTAGATGTCCATTAATCCTCTTTATCACTTGCAGGTGTGCACAGAGTACCAGGGCCAGAAAAATGTGGTGTAAAATTGCCTATAATTACCTTGTTAGTGGCAGTGGTGGGCCTGTGCTGCACTGCTCATCCGTCATCACACTGGCGTTTGTCAAGCCACACCTGTCCACATTATTGGGAATCATCCTGACAAATGAGCCGCATCATGCTCTGCTGGGGCTTCCTTCCCCAGCTGGCGTTGGCAGAACCATTCATGTGTTGGGATATACCAAATCTGGTTTGGGCAGGGAGGAGAGAGTATCTCTCTATAAGAATTCACTGGCATTCCTCTTGTGAGGAGAGTGCTGAAGGAATGTCTGTGCCTCTATTAACCTGCAGTGCAAAAGAGTAGAGCAGCTTCTCTGGGAGCATCCACTGCCTTTCTCAGGGGGCTAAACATGCAGAGGATTCCAAAACAGTAGGATAAAGAGGTCTAGTTATTTAGAAAGGCTCTGGTTCCTGTGCTCCTTCCATTTTTTCCTTTCATGCTAAACTATAGCCAGGTAGCAAAATATGATTTGCACTGGTCCTTTGCTCCATGCCAAGATGGGAAGGCACGGTCAAACGATTTGCTTCAAAACAGGAAGCCGGAGAGTTAATCGGGGTTGTGCAAAGGTAAGAGGGAGCAGTGCGTGAGCCTGAGGCATACTCATGTATGAACCAGCTCTCTATGTTGATCTAAAGAAAGGGTCATGACCAAGGCTATGACTGCTTTGTTGAGATGTTTTGAGTTTTTTGGTTGGAAAGCAGTATAAAATGCAATAAATAAATAAATATATACGAACAGGCAGCCCCGGGGCAAAAAGGTCCACCTTTGTGTTACTGTAAGGCCAGAGTATTAGATACATGCATTGCTTCTTTGGGACCAAAGAGATGGATTGCTACAGGTACACGTATTCTAATAACTTGAAGCCACCTACCTGAATTCTAATAGTGCAATTTCAGAAGACCACTTATTATGAACAGATAGTTCTAAATAGGAGTGTGCAAAAAAAAAAAAAAGGAATTTTTTGGGATTCAGGTGTACTGAATTAAAAAATATATCAGTATTTCCGTATCACAATACTGGTATGTTATATGGAAATAAGCAGGAAAGCCAAATTCTTTGAGTCCATTTTGCCTCCTTCCGCTTAACAAGCAAAATGGATCACTGAAGTGGCTGCTGGCAATTCAAACCCAGCAGATTGATAGATCTGCCCATTCATTGATAGTTTTAAATGGCCAGCAGCCACTTAAACCCTCCCTTTCGCTTTCCCCCCTTCTAAAGGGAGGGAAGCAAAAGGGACCCCTGTAGTGACTTTCAGCCATCCCAGCCTTACACTGCCTTCAGTTGGCCCTCCTGCCTGATCAAGATCCATCCTTTGTGGGCTTTGCAACTTGTACCTTGCATTGATCCCTTCCCTTTTTTCACCTATTTTGTTGCCTTTTAAATCTTTCCTACCACTTTACTCTCAAGTTTCTGGACTCTTTCAAGACCCTCTATCTGACCCATACTCATCCCCTCTCTTTTTCTTTTATTGGCTCAGTTTCCTGTTGTAACTTTTCTGTAGGCACTGCTTCTCTTTCTTCTTTCCCCATTGTCCTCTTTCCCCTCTGAAATGGCAGCTATCTATTTCTGGGGTCCCTTTCTTTCCCTCCCTTTGGACAGTGAAGAGCGAAAGGGAGGGTTTAAATGGTTGACAGCCATTTAAATGTAACAGTGCACAGGCGGACCTGTCAAGCTGATAGGTTTAAATGGCTAGTAGCCATTTCAATGTTTCGTTTTGCTTCTCTCTTGCAAAGGAGGGAGCGAAATACACAGCTGATTGGTATTGCTGAATATGCCTGCATAAAGGCTGGAATGATTCAGCTTTTATTTGAGCCGACTATACTGTTAGCCAAAACAGATGAGAGAATCTGTGTTCGGCTCAGGAAATATTTCAGGTATTTTTTTTTCAGTTCGAGTGAACTGAATGCACACACCTAGTTTCAAATAGCCTGAAATTTTCTCCCTGTGGATCTGTCTTCAAGTGAGGAGGGTTACCTAGATTTCTTCTTCACTCTTCACAAACAAGAGGAATCCCGAGGCCATTTTCAAAAGCACAAAGTGTCTTCCCTTGTTATCCATAGCCAAAATGCCTTCTTTACAGAACAGATTCTGGCTAAGTACTTCGGAGTGCTGCAAACTTTGACATGGGACAGAAATATAAAAGATCACACCAGCTGTATTTAACACTGACCCATAACTGTGGGAAACTTTTGTCACCGTGTAAGTGGCAAATAATTGGTGTGAAACAGCACCTGGTTTGCTTTGCTGTAGTATGAGGGATGGCAATGAGGATGTTGTATCAGTGGATCATGGGAGGCAGGCTGACTGTCATTGTGTGGCTGTGTTTCCTGCCACCCCAGATTTTAGCATTCATCATTTTAGTTAATCTGGTACTGTGTTTGTTTTGAAGTGCAGCCCACCTGGAGCCCTAGAAAGGGAGTGAGCTAGATTTTTAAGTGAGGAGATAAATAGTGGGTTGTGTGTCACAGTGTCTTAGGAGGCAGGCTGACTGATTACCTTGACTTTGTCATTTGAATGACTGTTCTTTTTTTTCTTTTTTTTGCTTTGTTTTGTTTCCCCTGTAGCTGTTCCCTGAAACAGGCCCCCGTCAGGGGGGTACCCGCTTAACGATCGTTGGCGAAAACCTGGGCCTGAAGTTTGAGGACGTACGCGGGTGGGTGCGAGTTGGGAAAGTGATGTGCATTCCCATTGAGAGCGAATACATCAGTGCTGAGCAGTAAGTACCCTGCAAACAAGGGGGGTGGCAATGTTGCACACATGCGTGCGTGTGTGAAAATGGCAGTGTATGTATATAATCTGCCTTCTGGCTTCCTAGACTGGTGAGTAGCCTAAAGCTAAGAAGGCTGGGCTTTCCAGGGGGACATCACTAACCCTGATGCAGCTACAACTAGGTGCAGAGAGGCCTAGTACTGGAAACATATGTGTGATTTCCAAAGGCAGGCAGACTGTACGGGCTGCCTTTTACAAAAGAGTAGTTGACTTCTTGCTGCTTCATCCCAGGATGTTCCAGACTTCACCATCAGCAGGGTTTAGCTGGTTTGTGTAGAAACCTTTCTCAAAATGGAGAGGGGGCAGGACGGGGTGGCATAATTGATAAGAGAATTGGACTTGGACTGGGTTCCAATCCCTGCTTGCTCATGACTCTCACTCGGTGACTCTGGGCACAGTTGCCTCTCAACCAAACCTTCCTCACTGTGTGGTTCTGATGATGAATTGAGATGCCATCCATGCCAACGTCTGCTTGTGCTCTGTAGAGAAAGAATTGGGTGAGCAGGTGACTAGAAAGGAATAACATATAAATCTTTCCGGCTATTTGGTTTCAGAGGCTGGCAAAAATGTTTCGGAAATTAGAATTTGGATCCGATATGACATTTTTGTTGGAAGGACTCTTCTGGCTTCATGTTTTATTGGTGGTAAACCAATGGCAACACATGGCTGAGCAGAGTGGAATCCCAGGATATACAATGTGGAGCTTTGGCTTGAGAAGAGTTTTTTTGCAAGGGAAAGGTCTCTGTGGAATTGGCATTAGCTTAAAGAAAATCCCATACCTTAAATGCAACTCCAGTCATCCTAGCCATCAGAGTCCTAAATATATGTAGAGAGATTTGTACTGTCTAAATCTGATCTCTGTGGAAGCAAATAATTTCCTTCCACCCTCATGCATAAATCTATAGCTCGAGATCCATAAGAGAGAGGGGTCCATAAGAGAACTCAGAAACCGTGGATGCCTTTCTTTTTGCAGATTCAAATCACAATGATATTCAAATCACAATGATATTTTTGGATCACATTGTTTCAGTTTTAGGCAATACCCAGCATCCAATATGCACTTGCTGTGATGGGGGCAGGGGTGCAGAGCTAGGGGTTTCTGTTTTTATTTCACGTTTTTTGTTGCACTGGAAAGGATGAATATCCTGCTTGGTCAAGCATTATGGCATGTCTAATATTGGATGTATGCTGAGAAATCATTTCCTGAAATTAACTTTCTTTTCAAGAGCAGCCTATCATCATAGTGCAATGGCAGGTTGGAAGGAAGTAGTTGACCTGCACTAAAAAAATAAAGCGGGAATGTCGGCAGCGGGGTCTTGGAATACTTCCCAGATTCTTCTGGGCAGCTCTGCTCAAGCACTGCATACATGTTAAAAGAATGCTTTCTGTGCCTCCCCCAGGATTGTCTGTGAGATTGGAGAAGCCAGTCCTAGCAAAATCCAAGATGCACCTGTGGAAGTCTGTGTCAGGGACTGTTCCCCCCACTACAAGGCCACAGCCCCGAAAAGCTTCACCTTTGTGGTAAGGGGTATATAGTATCTGTCCTCCTTGTGCTGTTTCTCTTACTTTGAATCCCCCTTGGTTTTGCTCCGTCCCCAACAGAGTTGTGAACAAACCTATGCTTGGGAATGGGAAGTTATGCCCTAACTTTCATGGTAAGCTTCTAACATGGCTGCCAGTCAGGGAGTGATCAAGCCATTAAGGATACAAATGTATAGCTTTAAATTTTTCTGTGTTGAGGCTCCTGATTTAGATTTTTAGTGGCTGACGGTCAAGAAAGCAATTTTGCCTAGGTTTTAGTTAGTTTGGAGTGGGCTGTCCTGCAACTTACTTGGAAGAGATCCAAAGGAAAGTCAAAGACTCGGAGGTGTTACAGATGAGGGAGGTGGTGTTTTTCTTCTTTGTGCCGGGAGGTGGCTTTTGCAAATAGCGGTGCTTCCCACGTTAGTGATAATTGAAGCTGGCTAGCCGACAGGATTTGTCCGTCATCTGTTGAGATTCTCTCCCAAAGAAAAGTACCACATTTGTTGCTGAACATTTGTTGTAGCAATCCATGCAAAAGAGTGTTGTGATTCTGTGTTGCATATGAATCAAGTAGTTTGTTTCTCTTTGTCTTTCTAGTCATATGTGTGCATTTTTACTGATACAGTGGATTGATAATGGCCTGATTTCCTAGTGCTTGATTTTCTTGCCTGCCTTCTCGAAGTGGATTCCAGTAGAATTAAAGAATGTAGCGTCACAGTGTGATACATGCAGTGGCACAAAATGGCTGAAATGAACAGAATTTCCCCGGTTTTTCTCTTACTGCATTTTTTCTGTTGTTTCTTGATACCGATGATATTGTTGAACTATGGCATATTGTGTTTTTCTTTCCCCCTTTGACAGAATCCCACATTCTCACAAGTGACACCATCACGGGGTCCTCTCTCTGGGGGCACCTGGATTAGCATAAAGGGAAAGCACCTCAATGCAGGAAGTGACATCACAGTGACCATCGGGGGGCAAGCTTGTGCCTTTTCATGGTGAGGCTAATGTGGGTTTGGGTGAGGATTGTGATGTGCTACAGAACATCGGAAAAGAAATACACTGGATTGTTTGAGGGGTGTGTAATTATATTCATGTATGTGTATCCATCTGAAATGAGGTATCACTCAGGAGGAGCCAAGCAGGCACTCTAGTGCCTGATATGGAATTTCTTTTCAGAGCTCTCAGTTTTTTTAAAAAAAGTCCAAAGACTGTGAATTTCTTTTCCCTCTCAAAGGCACAAATCCCTGAGCCATGAAGTGGATAATTTTTAGATTAGGGATGATAATGGAGCGGCTCTTTAAATATTTTCCTGCAGTAATTACTGGTTATCAACCCTAATCGCTGCTGTTTGCAGCAGCCTCATGATGGGGAACGTTCCGGAGCTACTGCAGCTTCAGCGGCTGCCTTTGCGCCATTTCTCTTTTTGTGCTAACTGATCATTCTACTAGCAATTCCCTGAGACTGAGAGGGAGGCTACTACATATAGGAAGGCAGGACATGTGAAAGAAGAGGGGAACAGCTCCCTGACCATGGAGCATAGCTGGCTGCTTCCCTGGACAGTCCTGTTTGGGTTCTTTCCCACATTCCCCATGCATGGGCCCAGGACTATGTCCAGAAGCGGCCAGGGTGAGGGGGTGGGGGGCTTGCATTGTTGTAGTAAGCATTCCCGAGTTTCCACTTTGTTTTTCAGGAAATATTGCCTTTTAAACCATAGGTGAATATATTAATTTTGATGCACAGAAAGGATGTCACTTCAGCAGTGTTGGATATTCAGTAGAGCAGGTTTCAGAGCAAGATGTGCTCCTGTGATCTATTTAGGAAGAGGAGATTGGTGCTTTCCACACACCATAGCAGGGCAGTTTGGTGCAAGGTTGGTCTGTTGAGAGACGTCCTAAATGATATCTGTTCCTAAGTGGAACATCCAGTATGCTGGAGTTTATCCAACAGTAAAGAAATTTACCTTGAGTATTTTTCTTTGACTGCAACCCACAGGAGAAATGCTGGTGAGATCCGGTGTAAGACGCCACCTGGCCAGGTCCCAGGGGAGTCAGCCATCCTCATTCATATAAATCGAGCTGTACTTAGCAGTCCTGAAGTGATGTATTACTATACTGAAGACCCCACCATTCAGAAGATAGATCCGGAGTGGAGCATCAACAGGTATGTGTCCAGGATTAGAAGTAGGGGTTGGAACATTTGGGTACCTGTTCTGGCCTGGGTAGCCCAAGTTGGCCCAGTCTTGTCAGATTTAAGAAGCTAAGCAAGGTCAACTTCATAGTACTTGATAAGAAGACTGCCAAGAAAGACCAGTGTTGGTACACAGGGCAAGGCTATGGCAACCACTTTTGTATGTCTTTTGCCTTGAAAACCCTGTGGGGTCACCATCAATTGCCTGGGACTTGACAGCCATAACCACCATCTACCACCCACCCAAGACCAAACAGTTTTAAGAACTCAGGATATGTCTCTTTGAAACCAGTCTTTAGATGCCACATGAAGAATCAAAATAAAACTAGAAGGAACAAGGTTATTTTATCCTGGAATTTTGAATGGGGTATGATTTTTATGCTCCCTTAAGCCCTGTTGGTTCTGAGGCTCCTGCAGTGATCTCCTAACAACCTTTAGCTCTGTCAGTTCGGATCCCAGGCTGTGAGGAGACGAAGCCATTATGGAACACTAAGATGGGGAAGATGCTAGAAGATGCTAGAAAATCTTTTGATCCCTCCCCCCAGTCTGGATCCAGTACAGAGTATGTCCATGGGAGTTCTCAGTGCATTAGTGCATTATGGGGATGAATGAGATCTGGAACAGGAAATGCTCACATTCATTGATTGAGCCTTATAATTACAGCTTGAATATAAAAGATACCATGTGATTGCCTTATGTTGTTCCGGATATGGCTTTTTGGTTTGGTTTACTTAGCAATGGTCTGTGTACAAGTAACTCTTGAATAATCCTTTCTCCTGCTTGCTCCATAGTGGTGGGACACTGTTGACAGTAACAGGCACCAATCTGGCCACAATCAAGGAACCCAAGATCCGAGCTAAGTATGGCAGCTCTGAGAGGGAGAATGTAAGTATATTTTGGACATTCTGACTCAAGCACATGAGTTTTTCAGCCAGAATATCAGGCAGTGTGATAATGACATTTTCTTTGGTATATGCTTTTGGTAGTCAAAGAGGATTGAAAGGCTTGTGTAACACTACAAAAGCCTCCAAAACTTGTGTACCAAAAGAGATAATGGGATATACAGTGGAACTTTCACTTATTTGAAGGTCAGTGTGACCTTCTCCAGAACACTCTTCAGTGCTCAGTGCTGTCTATTTCTTCTGGAGCAGGGAAATGCTTTGAGATGCCAGACTGAGTAGAGGCCAGTAGCACAAACGCAACTAAAGAAATTGGCTATTGGAAATACTGTTCTACCTTTTTTCCACTGTACCTGCTCCCCATTACTAAGAAATGTTTTAAGCACCCTGAGCAAACGTATAAAAATAAATAATCTCTCGTCTTTCCAAAATGTACCCTTCATTGGAAGGGCTCTTAGAGTGATTTTCCAGATCTTGAACCTGAGTCTCTGTGAGGGTCCGCTGGATCTTTTCCTTGTCTCTGCTCCGCCATCTTGTTAGCTGGGGTGGGTCTCTGTATCCAGGCAAACAATTTAATTGAAGAAGCAAGGTCTCAGAACACTGGCTCCGTCAGGGCAGTTTGCCTCCTGCCATCCGAGTACCTGTGCTAGTTCCCTCACTAACGGAAAGGTCTCCTACCTCCTCATTGGCACTTGCCTTCCCAGTAAATAGCTTCCCCTGTGCCCTAGACTCACCTCCCAAGCTTTCAAAACCTCACTCGCTCACCTGGGTTCTCAGTGTCCACTTTCGGACGCTGAGTCTGCCCCCATGGCCTTGCTCTTCCTAGCTCTGCCCATTCCTCCACCGCACACCCTGATGCTCCCCCGCTCTGTTTGCCAGAGTCAAGAGAAGGCTTTGGTTGCAGCGGCTCCTTTTCAGTCTGGGTCAGGCTATAAGGTGAAGAGTTGCACAGCCTCTCTGGTAGGTGGGTGTTGTTGCAAGATTGGGGTCCTGCAGTGCTCTGTTCAGGAGCATGGCAGGGCTTTCCTCCAGAGTCGGGCTGGTGGAGTCCCAACAATCTCGTAGTTGCTTAGAACAAGGATTGGCTTTTGGTGCTGGTATCTCATCCTTCAAGATCGAGCTGTATCTGGAGATGTGCCCCCTGATCCATCTTTGCATGACAACATTTTGGGGCACATGAAAGCTGTTCAACAAAATGAAGAACACTACAAAATTGTTGGGTGGTGGGGCATTTCTTTCTGGCATGGGAGGCACAGTTTTTTTTATTGTTTGGTTAATCATCCTGCATTGTGTGAAAAAAAGTCTCCCCGAGGTTTGTTGTCGGCCACATCATGCTTTGTGGAGAATTGTACTGTTGCATCTAACAAGTGCATTATGCAATTACGCAAACAGTCGTGTTCCCTCCCTAAACCACAATGGCAAGTGGAAAATGAGCATTCCTGGGATATATCACCTTTTGTGGTAACAATAATAGGAAATAGCAGAAAATAGCAAGAGGAAATGCCAAGCAAGACACAATGACAACAGCTTGGCCTGCATATATCAGGCTTGACAGCACACAGTTAAATTAAGACTATTTCTGCACGCTTTCAGAACTCTGGCTTACTGGGGACATTTGCCCTTTTTACTGATTGGTGTGGCTTAAATAGCATGAACATAAATTCCAAAGCAGAAGGTTAAATCTGTTTTTACTCAGCAGAGGCGCATGGTACACTTATTAGAGCGCTAAGTCTACAGTTGTGGAAAACCTAGTGGTTCCATCTTCTGAGTCTATTTTATGGGGTAGGAGCGTGATGGCATGATTTTGGGTCTGGCCAAAGCACTGAAGCCAGCTGTGAAAAGGGCCCTGGGCTTTCTCAGCTGAATTTCCTGCCTAAGACAGCACTTCATTCAGCACTGCGTCTTTCTTCTATTTAGAAACACCACCCCCAGCCATACAAACACATTTTCTTGATCACTGCTATTATACCCCATGAAGGAGAAAATGCACAAATTTCCTTCCAGGAAGTGATTAAACTTGACCTGACTTTGTGTTTTGAGATCAAATGAAATCAGCGAGAGACGATGTAGATTAAATCGAGTGGTCTATTCCTTTGCAGAACTGCACTGTCTACAATGACACCACCATGGTATGCTATGCTCCCTCCATTGATAACCCAGACCGGAGCCCTCCAGAGCTTGGTGACCGACCAGATGAGATTGGTTTTGTCATGGATAATGTCCAGGCCTTGCTGATCATCAACAAAACTAACTTTGTGTATTATCCAGACCCTGTATTTGAGTCTCTCCCTTCTGGCATGTTGGAGCTCAAGCCAAGCTCCCCACTCATCCTCAAGGTAATAACTCCCTTTAACTTTATTTCTGCATCTGTTATCCACAGGCATTTCTTCCCTGTAGTAACTGGTGTTCCTAGTCTTTTGGTAAAATGTAAATTGAGAGCTGAGGGCCCTAATGGAGCTATCGCCATTCTGCAGGGCCTTCTGCCAGGTCTTTGGTTGAGGCCAGAGTCAGGAACCTCAGGTTACACAACAATATCCAGCATACCCCACCCTGAGCGGGTGGATGGCTGCAGGGATTTGGGGCATGGATTATGCCTCCCATCTTGGTTTATCCTCTTTTATCTAAGTTTTGTTGTTTTATTATGGGATGGGGGTTTTATCGTGTTTTTTTGGGGGGGGTTATATCGTACCCCACCACGAATCCCCAGAGAGTGGCGGACTAAAAATCGAAGGGAGGGAGGGCATCTATGCATGTGCAGCTTGGAAGATGAGTCACGTGGGGTGTTTTCACATCTCCAGCTGACTCCTCTTTATCTGCCCACCAAGTTTACGGAAGATTGGACTTGGGAGGGTTGCCCTTACGGTGCCCCCAGGAAAATACTATTCATGGAGATTTCAGGTACAGGTTTTGGAGTGTATAGAATGGACCCTGTGTGAGTTAGGGGCATCACAGTTATGGCACGCCTCCACAAGATGCCTTCCCATATGTACTGGCTTGGGAGTTCTCAGTTGCAACCCACCAAGAAGGTGTCCCCAGGAATGCTTTCTGGGAAAATGGTGTCAAGAGTGAGTTCTGGTAGATTCCCCCCCACCCCACGAAACATGCGGGAGATAATTATTCCAGGCACTGTTCTGGATGGATGGGCTGGACCCATCCTCTCTCCAACAACCAGATAAATGCATGGCCAGCGTCTCTGCCCTGGCCTGGCTCTTTCATGCGTACCTCCTCTCTGCCAAAAACCATGCCAACAAAGGGAATGCATGATCATTCCTACACTTACATACATCTGAGACCCATTGTGATGGATGGGAGCCCTCTTATTGACAGGCAGCAGATCCTGTCAAGTTTTGTCGGCCCCCTTTTTGTGTTTCCAAGTCTGGAAAACACCACCTCCACCATGGTCTGGGTGGGCTTCATTTCCATACTGCCTTAATCTGTACCCAGATGTCTGGAGATTTCTTTGGATACCACAGGCATAATGAACGTCACTTCCCAAGCCTCGATCCAGACAGAATTCAACGCCATTTTGGCTTATCACACAATTCGTGCCCACCGCTAGTCTGGAAGCCTTAGAATGAAAGAAAGAGAAAATACTGATATTGATTTAGAGTCCTTTCCTCAGACATTCAGGGTGAATCTTGACTCTAAGCTTTCAGTTATCCTCCTCTCCGTTTCACAGTAGCATTGTTGGGTGGATTGTTTGGGATTGAGCATTTGAAGGGCTTCTTTCCTGTAAGTTGAGAAATCTTGACACTAATGATGTGCTAGAGTAGGGCTTACACCTTTAAAATGGCAGAGTTGGTGATGGAAAATATTATCTTTTTTGTTCAGAGAAGCCATCCCTTTGTCGCTTCTTTTCAGCCAATGATGGCTTGGGGTCAGCTTGGACATGTATACAATTTAGATGAATTGGAATGTTTCTCATTCTTTGACAGCCTTATTCAAGGAATGAGGATGAATAGAAAGAGCTTTGGGGGGAGGGGGTCGTACCCTGCTTTTACTCCCTGAAGGAGTTTCAAAGTGGCTCATAATTGCCTTCCCTTCCTCTCCCCACAACAGAGACTCTGGGATTTAGGTGAGATCGAGAGAGCTCTGAGAGAAACTGTGGCTGGCCGAAGAGCATACTGCTGGCTGCAAATGGAGGGGTGGGGAATCCAACTTCAGATTAGAGGCTGCCACTCTTAACCACTGCATCAAGCTGGCTCTTCGGGTGCTAGATCTACTTCTCTTACGGACTTGAAGAAAAGGGCCTAGCAGCAAAAACAATAACTCTTATGCTTTCTTTCCATTTTAAAGGGTCGCAACCTGCTCCCTCCAGCGACTGGAAATTCCCGTCTAAACTACACCGTGCTTATTGGTGACACGCCTTGTGCTCTCACAGTTTCCGAGACCCAACTACTCTGCGAGTCACCAAACCTCACAGGACAACACAAAGTGACGGTAAAGCAAGCCAGGCATGGCTCCTGTTGAATTTTGTGTTACTGTAACAGCCTTGCACCAGGCACTGAAGAGGCCCATATGATCCCAATGTATAGTTAGTGCAGAATATATGTATCGCCCCCTGGGTTTCCTAACTTTCCTCTCTTGGATCCAAATTCTGCTACTAGATCTTGTGGTTCTATACAAATAAATTATGCATATTGTTTGTGCAATGTTTTGTACTAAATTTATGTTGGGAGGTAGTGTGGCTAGAAAGGAGCAGGGAAGCGGCGTCCCTGCTCCTTTCCCCGCAGCGAGGCGTTGTGCATGGCGGCACCTCTCCATTGCCTCCTTGGTCCAGGATTGACACTCGGCGAAGCGGCTCCTGATTCCCCCCCCCCCCGAGTTTTTATCCTGGACAGAGCCTGCCCTAACTCCTCCCAACTTGCCCTTACTCTTTTATTTAATAACCGCGGAGCAGTTTACAGATTTCTTAGATTTTTAGCCCGCCACTCTATGGAGACTTGTGGCGGGGTACAATATAAACCCCCTATAAAACTTGATAAAACAACATCCCATAACAGAACAACAAAACATAGTTCCTCTGGGGACACCAGAGAGGGCAGGGAGCCAGCCCTGGGGACAGGGGCAACTCAGACTATGCATTACTGTGTTATGGGATTTGGCCCAGAGTTAACAGAGCATTTGGAATTCCAGCAGAACTGAAGAGGAATGGATAGGTTTGTTGTGCATTATAAGGCTTTTTAGATTCTAGTGCTTAACATTCTGCCAGGAGTCACATATGACAAGGAGCTTTATGCAAAAATTGGGAGGAAACCCCACAAGGTACTTCAGTTCTGAGTTTGTTGTGGCGCTGTAGCAGTGGCTTTCATTCATCTGTTACAAAGTTCTCCACATTGCATTTGCTTGTCTGATAAAATAGAGGAAATGGCTACCGTACTTCTTTCCCGACAGTTCTAGCTGTGTATTCTCAAGACATAGCAAAGGGTCTGTCATTCCCCAGGCAGCATGAGAGCCCACTTGGGTAATGCTGCACACAGGCATGAATATGTCAGTGCAAGGGCTAGCATTCCCAAAGGTTTGGAACATGTCCGCTCTACTCAAATGGACCGGATGCTCCCTATGGTTTTGCCATACACATCCTCCCTGGGCCTCTTCTTCATATTTAGGACATTCCTAAATGATCCGCAAAGCCATTTGGGACTTTATTTCATCCCTTGCTTGCAGAAGGATGTTACAAATACATGCAAGGGCTCCAAGAAGGAATGCTGTTTACCTGTTTACCGGCTATGCCTCCCTGAATGTGTTAAATAGGATTTGTTGTCTATTAGGTTGCAGCACAGCTATTTGAATGCACTCTGAGGCTCAGCGTGGCCTCGGGTGTTTGAAAGGGACCCAAAACCTTTCCTCCTCCAGGCGCCTCATCCATCAGGGAGTGCACTTTGCATCCCATCTGTTAGTGTAGCGTTGCTTGAATAAGACATCAAACTCTCTGCCTGCTCCTTGCAGGCATCAGCAACATATCAGCATGTATCTGCATCCCATCGGACCCCCTGTGTACTCGTTTGGACAGGCTGCTTGAGATGTAACCCTGCGGTGCCCAGCCCTGGTCTTTTCCCACCAAATGCATTTGCTTCCTTCTGGGGCAGCAGTTGGTGCTAACCGGAAGATGTTTCTTGCCCTTCTTGGGATACACCTCGTAAGGCTGCATTAACCATTTATAGGGACATGCTGTCCTTTATTTTAAGAAATCAGTAAGGGAGGTGTTGTTTTCCTACTAGTTACCGTGAACATTTCCACAGCTCTGCTTGTCTCCATGGGACAGCAGAGGCCATCAGTGGGAAAAAGTTTCAAGTGCTGGCAACATTCCTAGGAGAAGGAGCCTGTGCCGTGGCAGATTTCAGGGGTATTTTATTTAATTATTTATTTTAATGATGTAATGGACTCATTAAATCGAATCTAATTATGTACATGGGTGAGTGAGAGTGTTGGCAGGGAGTCACCTTTACCTTTACCTTTCCTGTTGAGGGCATATCTGTGCAAGATCCTCAGTATGTGCTGGCAAAATAAGACATCTAGCGTCTTCCTCTCCCTGGTTACCTGGGAGTAAAACATGCAAACCTTGCCTCTGCAATGTAACGTGCCACATCTTGTCCTGGGAAACCGGGCCTTCTGTCCTTTCTGCATAGTATCTCTCCCTCATTCCCCACTAGAATGCCAAGCTCCAGGTGAGACCTGGGGATTCCCTGGAATTACAGTTTTCTCTCTCGATTACAAATCTCTCGATTACAAATGGATGCTTTGGAGGGTGGACTTTATGGCACCTGTTCTCTGCAGGCTCCATCCCCAAATCTCCAGGAGTTTCCTAAGGTGGATCTGGCCAACCTACCCCACCTCATCATTGGTGGCCAGGGGTGCGGGGTGGACAGAAAGAACCTGGCAAACATTTTCCCCACTCCTTTGCTGTTTGTCACTGTAGGTACGAGTATTTCTGCCGACTGAATTGCTTTGCACATCTAATGAAAAGGGCTCTGATGCCTGAAAACTGCTATAACAAGCGAGTTAGTCTTTAAGGTGATTCAAGTCCTGTCCAAGGCATAGTAACATGGCTAAGGCTCTGCAATTGCTCTACACCAGTTAGGAATGGGGCAGCAAGACTTTTGACTTCACCACTGTCAAGGACAGGATCTTGAGCAGCCGACCAAAATAGTTGGGCACGGAAAGCACAAGCCAAGATCTGAGCCATGGAGGCAGGATCCTATAGTTTGAGAATTTCCTTCTTTCACATTCCTTTTCTAGCATGTGTCTCAGTTGCCCTGCTCATTATTTACTGGCCACATCCATCCCTCCCTATTTGTAAGCAAGAGGAGCAAACATCCTTATATCTCTTCTTAGCTGCCAGTGCCTTGGAATCATCAGCCGATAATTAGTATCGTAGTAACATGCTGCTCAGTTCTTGTACTCCCTGGTTTCAGTTCCAAATAGATGCAGTTGGTAAATGGTGGCACGATAGCCACTGATCTTTGACTGTTTTCTCTCCCGGTGTCTTCCAGATCAAGGCTGGCGGCTTTGAGTTCTCTCCAGGGACGCTGCAGATCTACTCGGACAACCTGTTGACCCTCCCAGCCATCATTGGCATAGGTGGGGGCGGGGGCCTTCTCTTGCTCATCATCATCATTGTCCTCATTGCGTACAAGCGAAAGTCCCGGGATGCTGATCGCACTCTGAAACGTTTGCAACTGCAGATGGACAACCTGGAGTCCCGCGTGGCCTTGGAGTGCAAGGAAGGTAAGTCCATCTGGTCTGTTTTTTCCCTCTGTCTCCTGTGGTCTTTGCTGAAGTTTCATTATCAGATCTTTTCATTTTCGCTCAACCCTTTCAGTAGGACTTCCTGTTCTTTGTTTGTTTCCCAGTTTCTAAAATCCTTCTCATGTCCCGCAAGGTTTAGATACTGAGGCAACAGCCATGTTTTACTCCAGTACTCGTGATGGAGAGGTAGTGTCGTATAGTGGTCAGACTGGCAGACCAGGATCTGTAAGACCCTGATTTGAATCCTTACTCTGCCCATTAGACTCTCAGACTATGTAACTCACAGGGTTGTTGTTTGGATAAGATGGCTAGAACAACGTAAGCCTCTTTGGGTCCCCATTGGGGAGAAAAGAGGGCTATAAATTAAGTAAATGAATTATTTTAAAACGAAACAGCAGTGTAGTAAAGCATGCTGAGAATGCTACAAGTGTTTCAGCTGCCTCGAAAACTGTCTTTTCTAAGGTTGCCTTTTCCTCCTTATTGGCTTTTTCCCCACTGACATTTGCATATACATTTTTTTCCTGGGCTAAATCTCACAAACAGCTTTTTACTGGACATTATAACATAAACTATATTAAGTATTTCTTAGAATAAACTTGTTTTATGGATGGGTTCTCTCTAATGAAACCTGCCATGGCAAAAGTGTTTAAGGATTTTTATAATTTAACACGAAGGCGGCAATCCATGGATTGCTTCATGGCTTTAGTGGGATTAAGTTCCGTACTCCGATATAAGAAGTTTGTGGGTTGCAGCTTAAAGCTCCTGCTTTGTTATCATCTTGGCATGTTTTGCTGTAGCTGCTGAAGGAATATTCCGAGCGCTAATTCTTAGGTTTAAACTACACATGGCAGTGACAGACCCTCTGGACCTGTCCCAGGCTGCAGTCGTATGGACATTTGCCAGGGAGTAAGCCCCACTGAATAATACGAGACTTACTTCTGAGCAGATCTGCATAGGATTTTTCCCCCGGTCACTTATAAGGAGCACTTGCAATTCTCCAGGAGCACTTACAATTCTGCTGCAAAATCAGCCCCTCTTTCCCTGGGAACGGGATGGGGCAGGTGAAGCTGTTTTATTGCAGGTGGTTTATTTAGACTTTTTACAGGTTGAGGGAAGTTAGTGAGATTTTTTTTTTTTTTTGAGGAAAAGTTTGAAACGAAGAGAGGAGCCGGGAGAGGAACCTGCCTGCAAAAGGCTGTGGGTCTCTCATTATGTGACAGACAGATGCTGAGAAATTGGACAGAATGCCGCTTCTGATCCTGCTGATAAAACCTAATTGCCCATTATCGCCACAAGCCAGTGCCTGGGGCTGTGACCCTGCCAACTCCAAGTTGTCCCAGAGGCTGCGACAGAAGCGGGCACCTAAAATGAGATAATAAAAAAAGGGGGAAGTGGAAAAAATAGCCCTGTAGATAGAAATAGTGACAGAGAGGGTTGGGAAGGGAGGGAGGGAAGGAGGGAGTGCATAGAGGGGATTTTGCCTTGTCTTCCACAGCTGGCAGATAAAAGGATCTGCTTTTAATTAAAAGCCGCAATATCTTCTCTGCCTTTTCTCTTTTCTAGTCCCACTAGTTACAGATAAGATAGTGTGCCTTTCAAGCTGACGGTTTGTTTTTTCTCATCAAAATGATCAGCCTACAGCCCTCTGCTGCTTCCAGCTTCCTTTAAAGTGCCATTAATTTGATTTTTTTTCCTCCCCCCCCCCTCCGTGCCTCATTTTTGCTTTTGCTTGTAAAGCACAGGAACTTGCACACAAACAACCCGCTTCCTCTTGTATGCTCAATTAAAATTACAGGATGTTGTTCTTAGCTTCTTCCCAGCTCCACCCAGTGGTAGCCCACAACCAAGAGGTTGGACAAGTTGTCAAGGGAGGAATCCCTTCCCATTCAGTTTCTCCAGTTCAGGCCATCTGGGTTTGTTCTTTGCCTCTCCCCCTCTTACTAAGCAATTCCAAAGAGGCAAATTCACCTGCATACAGTTTGGTTTGCTTATACCTGTAGTGCAGGGATTCTCAGCCAGGGTTCCCTGGAGCCCTAGGACTCCATGTGAGCTCCCCAGGGGCTTCCTGGCTTTCCCCCTATATCCTGCCTTAATGGACTCGGTCACAAGCTAGTCCCAGCATTGCTGTGAAAGCAGGTAAATGACCTATGGGTGGTGTCCTTGCGTGGTTTCCACATCTGGGAAAGGGGGAAAGGCCTGGATGCCGACTCCTGCCTCAAACAGTCTCTTTTCTCCCTCTCCCCACCCCTGTCCTCCTCAGGCATGGCAGGGAGGTGTGGCCAGCTGGCATCACTTCTGACTTGTTCTGGGGCTCCCTGAAACATGGCAGATATTTGAGGGGATCCTCCATGATCAAAAGGTTGAAAAAGACTGCTATCGCGGGATGGGAACCTGCCCGTTTAATGCTAATTAAATTCCCTTTGATCTCCCAATAAAGCTAGGAGTATCATGTCAGGCCAAGGCTTTAGTCCTTATGAGCAGGATTAGCTCTGCAAATTATTGAACATGTTACACTTCCGTATAGAGAGTCAGATTATTGATCTGTCACGGTGAGTATGGTTTAGTTTGACTAACAGCGGCTCTCCAGGGTCTCAGGTCTTTTGCATCACCTGCTACAGGATCCCTTTGAGAATGCAGAAATGGAACCAGTGACAGTCTACCTGCAAGGGCAAAGCAAGTGTTCTACCCCCCGAGCCTCACCCTGTTATCAGCTCGGTTGGGAACTGGTGTCTTAATCGATTCTTTCCTTTGCAGCCTTTGCTGAGCTGCAGACTGATATCCATGAGCTGACCAATGACTTGGATGGAGCGGGCATCCCCTTCTTGGATTATCGCACTTATGCCATGAGGGTCCTCTTCCCAGGAATAGAAGACCATCCTGTTCTCAAGGAAATGGAGGTGTGGCAATGTGTATATATGTGTGTGCTCGAGAAGCTATTTGCCATGAGTTAAACCTTACCTTTTTGAGTTCTGGGAAATTCTACCCTTTGAGAAGAGACATTTCTTTGCACATCTGTAGTAGCAGTCCCTGAAGTCCTTTCATGTTATTTCAGGTGATGAAGTCTTGACCATTTGGATCAAAAGGCAGCCTATAATGTACTGCTGGCTTTGGAGTGAAACCTTGCCACCAGTCCTACTTTTTTCTACCAACTGTCTTTCTACAAACATCATGCAAAGTTCTTAAACCAGCACAGGGGTTTTCCTTCTTGGTGTAATGTGCAATCATGGCAGTATTCTGCTGAAAATGGGATATCTTTGCCCTGTGCTCAGCAGTTGTTTAGGTTGAATGTTTATGTCCCTTTCTGTTAATGACCATAGTTTGAAAGCTATTTTTAGCACATAGATGACTGCAGGAGGGGTTTAAGGATTCGCAGGGCCCATAGCACCAGAGCCCATTTAAGGATTTGTGGGGCCCTAGCAGCATTCAATTGCAGCGGGAGCAGCCAGACTTCAAGTGGAGGAGCTCCACACAGTGGAAAGGGATGCCACTCCGAGTGTCCTTAAAGAGGGAAGAGGGGGAAGGAGAGAGGCTACGCCCCTGATCCATGTGGGGGAGGCCCTTCATGGGGCCCCTGTAAGAATGGAGCCCATAGCACTTGCTACATGGATAAACCAGCCCTGGACGCCCAATCTAACACAGCATGATGATTCACAGAAGGTTTTTAGGTGGATTTCAAGATTGCTAGAAGAGGAGGTAAAGATAATAGTTTGGAAAAGAGACTAATAGATGAGACAGGTTAAGACTGGTAGGCAGACGTTTGTTTGTTTATTTATCATCTTTATATACCACCCTCCCCTGACGCTCAGGGCGGTTTACATGGAACTGGAGAACAGCCATTTAACTGTAACATCCTGGCGGCCCCATGGGATGGACATATCAGTGGTGGTTTTCATTGGAGGGGGCTCAGGGGCCAGTGGGAAGTGACTGAATTCGGGTCGACCTCAACCAAAAGCCTGGTGGAAGAGCCCCCTTTTTCAGGCCCTGCGGAACTTATTAAGCTGTATCTGTAGTAGACTTGCTAGTTTAATCTGTATCTGTAGTAGACTCCCTCGCAAAGCTTTGGGTGGCTCCCAGTTGTTACCAATTCTTACAGCATGTTGTGTACAAACGATGAACCAAGTCTGAGGAGGGCTGACTTAACAAAGGCCTCCTTAGTACCTCAGTGCAACAGCAGGATTTGAACAAGGTTTTTGCAAGCCCATTCTAGCACTCGTCATTGAGCTACTTGGGCTTAGTCCTGCTTTTCAGCTATTTCTGCTGAATTCCACAACAAGGAAACATCAGACTAATAATCAAAGTAGCAGGTCTACACCTGGACATATTAGTCCCAGCAACAGAGCATAACTGAGAGAAAGCTAAAGAATTTGGGGTGGAGGGTGAGGGAAAGAAGGAGTTGATAATGGATATACTAAACTGTGGCAAAAGCAGAATGAGCCATAGTTATTGAACGTGTGTGAAGACAGCAGAAGAGCTGCTAAGGACAGTTCAGAGTAGACAGGATTTTAAATAAAGCACAACAGGATAAAACTGAAGAAACACTGAAGAAACAGTTTCCTGGCAGCAAGGAGATACAGAAAAGTGTCTTGATAAAATTGTGGCTTGGCATGCTGAAAACTAGGCTACCCAGATGTTTTGGAGATGGCTGTGCAGTGGAGGACTCTCCTATTCAAGCCTCAGGAGAATGATTGAATCGTGTCACTCAGGAATGTCTTTGCTTCGCTGTTTCTGTTGATCAAGTTTCCTGGGTCATGATTATCGTCTTTGCTCAGTCTCAGATTAATTGTGGATGTTTGCTAGCCTTGGCAGAAAATAGCTTAATCTTTCATGGGAGCCATTGTCTCGCTCTTTATTGAAAGGGACTATGGGATGAACAACAGGTCTGTACTTTCCTTGCTAATTGAATGTGTGTCTCACTTTCTCCCTAAGAACTTCCTCATTCGCTAGAGAATATTTGCCGAAAGCTGCCAATCAGGCTTATCTTTAATGCTTTCTGGGTGGCTGATCTTTATGTAGTGAGGGGTTGTACACAGCCCTTAGCTTCCTCTTTAACACGCTAGCATTTCACTTGATACTAGAAAACGTAAGCGAGATGGGCTATCACTGTGATTGTGGTAAACTGTTATAGGACATTGCCTCCTCTCTGTGACTCTGAAAGTCAGTCCATGGGCCTACATGCTAGCAAGGATTATATTTCCATGTGCTGGTCAATTTGAGTTCTGAGTCACCACCACTGTATGGCTACCATGCTTGGTGACATGAATATCAATATTTATATTAATGCCATTGCAGCTGTCATTTTCTGCAGCACTTGGTTTATTCAATTGGGTTTGTTTGATGCATGACCAGCTACTTGTTTCCAAGAGACTTGCTTGACATCATCAGATTTCCTATCTCCCTATTTCCCCTTGGTGTGGTCTTATCCTTTCCGTCTCGTCCGAATTGGCTTCCCCCGCTCCCACGGCCAGCCTTTACAATGTCTGCTTAATTTAGTACAAGCAGTTGTGCAGAAATTGGTGTCACATTTTCATGTGTACCAAGGTTGTTCTTGATTGGAGAAGTGAAGAATGGCCTTATCTTCCCCTCATTGCTGACCTCACAGAGTAATTAATGTTGACATAGGTTTCAGAACATATTTAGGAGAAGTAATCTGGTCCAGAACACAATGCTGTTATTAATTACAGTGAATCAAGTGCTTGTCAGTGGAAGCACACAGGCTTCCAATTGTAAGCAGGCTCTGTTTTTGCTTCTGTGCTCTAATTTTACCCAGGGATTCTAGCCATTAACTTTCTGCATTCAGTTCTAGTTCAGGTTCACCTGCAACTGAAGTGGTTCCAGTTCAGGCCAGTGACTGGTTCAGTACACATGAACTAAATGGCTCTGTTCTGGCTCCCTTGTTGTCATCCTCCCAGATTCTGGTTTTCTATCATTCCGGTTCTGGTGAAGCCAGTGAATAGTACCACATCAGGTGTTTTGAAAACCAAATTTTTTTTAGCCACTGGGTTTTCTTTTTGTGGCTTTTCTTTGGTTCAGGTTCAGAAGCTTCAAGAGGAAAAAGTGGCTTATTCAGTTTTTGATGCATGTTTGGTTGACTCACTGATTTTACCATGCCAGTTTTAAGCTTTTCCAATATGGTTTTAATGGTGATTCACCATCAAAATGTCTGCGGAGACTTGCCCATGCAGCTTTTTGAATATTTTGCCAGGGTCCACTCACATAAAGAGGAAAGGATTCTACTGTGAGGCTTTTATAATGAAAACCACAAAATAGTGCAGTAAAGGTATTACCTAATCTGTTGCAAATATTGCCCTCTTGTCCTGCTTTTCCAGATGAATTATACTTGAAATATGCTGGGGTGTGTTGGAATTAGTAGGCTTTATCTACCATCTTGTTCACATAATGGAAGTTGACTTCTTCTATTCTTTCAATGTTGATTTTAAACAGTTTAAAAAAAAAACACTGTTAATCCATACTGTTTTGGGTTGTAGTTGTTGTTTTTTCCTTGCTGCATATTACCCAGCATGAAGTCTTGTGTGGGTTGCTTTGGATTTGTTTATTTCGGGCAAGATTTTTTAACTGTTCTTTGAAAGATTGGGGAAGGGGAAAAATTCACTTTTTAATTACATTTCAACCTATTTCTTTGTGATTCCTGTGCACAGAATTTCACATCAGAGATGTGATATGGATTTTTAATAATCTTTTTTTTCTTAAGAAAGAAAAGATTTCTGCCCCCACAGCTGGGAAGATAGCATTTGAAATGTAAAAACAGGACCTGCAAATAATTCCAGTATAATAGAGATTGTCACCTGTCCCTTGCTGCTTGTCTCCAGTTATGTGTTCTTGCTTATACACTATTGTTGCCCTTAATTTATCCACATCTTCCACCTCCCTTTGTTTCAAATTGGAACATTTAAATAGTGTTGAGCAATATGGAGAGGTGGGATATATTTAATTAGATAAATAAACAGTAGACCACAATTTGTCGAAAAATGCAGATTCCGTGGATATTCAATCATTGCTTTCTGAAAGAAGCATTTGTGTTGTGACTATTTTGAAGAACAATAAATTCAGTTATATTTATATATATGTGTGCATATTATTGAATTGCCTATTTTGAATACCAGATTTGTGCTTTCTTGGACTATTCGTAAAACCTTTGAAAATCATCCATAGTAATGGTAACACTAAGGCCCATTATGCACGGGGAGGATAGCGCACATTCGGGGTGGAATGGCGGTGACTAAAATCACCGATAACGCATGGAGTCGGCTGCAACCGGCCGCAGATTTGGTGCATGCCGCCGAAAAAGCCGCATTAGCGAAACACGGAAGAAAATGCAGCTTCCGGGTGACCGGGGCCCAACCAGAAACGGCGCTGGGGTTGCCGTGTACATAATCGGTTACTCTGGGTTTTGCCGCCATTGTGTTCCGTCCTGTGCATAAGTGGTTTGCTTCGCTTCTTCCCCCTCCGCGTTTTCCATGTGACCCGAAATCACCGTTTCGGCAGCCGTGCATAATTGGCCTAAGATACTGCGAGTGTCCTTCTGAGTCCAAAAGGGTCCTTGAGCATTCACTGGAACAGCATGAACTGAAGGGGGATGGTAGCTATGTGTTCCTGGTATACTAAGGTGACCAAATTGTCCCACTTTGGGAGGGACATCTGGGGGTACCTGGCAAATTGTACTTCTGTTGAAATTAAAATATATATATTACAATACTATTTTTGCATTCTATGAAACTTTTTGTTGCTCCATATGGACCAAATTTTTAATCAAGAACACCCCCCCCCAGTCAATGGTGTCCCGCTTTACCAATGTTAAAATCTAGTCACCTTATGGTATACACAATCTGCATAAAACGAATGCATGAATTTCCCTTGTGAAAGCATTAAGCATGGGGTTGGGTGAAAATGATAAGGTACTATTTGTTTAGATTGGAAGAAGATGAGTTTAAATTCAGAGACATGGCTCTGGTCTCAATCTGTTGTAGTGAGGCAGCGATCCATGGTCCCTGGAAGAATAATCACCAGGCATTTGCCTGCTCTGTCAGTGTTCTGAGGCAAAGAGAGCAAAGTTGTTGGACGTGACAGTCAGGGGCAGAAGACGCCGCCTGATTGCGTGGCTGGTCATAGGGAGGGCGGCCACTCAGGCAGCAGGACAATGGAGGCAGGAGCATTCTTTGGCCTTTAAATTTTGAAGGCCAAGGCTGGCCTAAGGCAGAAGCATTCACTGGCCCTGAAATTGTGAGGCCCAAAGGTCATTAGGTCTTTTATAATAGTTACAGATTACAGATGAGTTATAAAGAAAAACGTTGGAAACATCAAGGCACAAAGGGTCATGAAATGAAGTGCAGTTACTTTCACAGGTACATTCACAGTGCCATTGTGTTACCATTATGAGTCGATGATTTCAGAGGTTTTATGAACAGCCCAAAATCTCTTTCAGTGCACCTTTCTAGGAGGGGAGATATAGTCTTGGAAGATGGGAGAGACAACTGTGTTTTGTTTGCTATGCTTTTCTTAGGTATTGCCAGAGTTCAAAGCAATCTGCCATGTCTTCATTGTCCTATTAATGGAATGACCTTGGTATTTCTGGGTATACTTCTTCAGATATTATTAGATCTGGATGATTTAGAAATAAGCTTTTGAGATATTGAGTACTGTCATGTATGAATACTAGTAATCATGACAGAGATGGAGCAATAGAAGTGGGAATACTCTTTGTATTTTGCTATGTTTTGATGCTTCCTGGTGGTGAAGTATTAGCTGAGCGGTTTTGTTGAGATTCCATTATGTTGGGAAAGTCTTTCCTGTTTAAACTTGGACCAGAAAATAGGTCCTTTATGGATAAAAGAGTCAGTCATTAAAGGTAGCCTGAAATGAAAGCATCTGAATTGAGAGTTCTGTTTTCATAGTCTCTGGAACATGGAAGTTTTTGGCCCATCTGTATTTCAGACTCTTGGCAGTTATTTTGTTGTGATCACACTTTGCCTGTTATTACCTCCTTAATTATTGTAGGGAAAGGGGGGCGGTGCACAGCAACCACGAGAGTAAGGGAATAAGGTAGAACAAATAAAATGGCAAGCTTTTGAACACTGGCAAATAGAGGCCTCTAGAGTGTAACTCCTGTTATCTGAACTTTCTGTAGCTATTTCACCTTATTATTGAAATTCCGCATGTGTCTTCCATTCATAAAACCCTGTCATCCTTGATAACCCCGTAATCCTACAGCAGTCTCATTATTTTTTTAAGTAATTGATTCATTTTTCTGAAGATAAATGTGGGGCTGTTTTGTAGTAGCGTGTGGGACAATCTTTTGGAAGAGCGAATGGGAATATAGACACATATGTTAGATCGGGCAGAAGTTTTGAAATAAAGATTCAACTGCCTAATCGATTAGACAAAAGGATATCCAAAACCTTTTCCAGCTATAATTTCTGTTCCAAAGTAGCAAAACATGTTTGCTCGGGAAAGCAAAACTGAAAAGAGGAAAACCCTATTTTAATAAATAAAGCCAAGTAATTTTTTTTACAGCCTGATGCAATTTAGTCTTGCTTCTGTCAACCTAATTAGAATGAGTTTGGTGCTAGTGACTGCCAATGACTGGGGGTGGGAGCACTTCTTCCTCTTCCTCCTTTCCTATCTCCTCTCCATGTATATGTGTGTAAAAGCACTAATCCAGAGCCAGTTGTAAGTGCTGTCATTAGCAGCTCCTCTTCACTTTGGGAGTTGGGGTTGTTACTGCATTGCTTTTGTGTGAATTTAAAGCCTGATTAAATACTTAATTCTTTATTGTTCATTTACTTTTGCTAATGATCACCAAAAGAGAGAGAGAGAGAGCAACAGAAAGAGAGAGGGGGAGGGAGGGAGGGAGTGTCTGTTGGCATGTGGGACTTTGCTTCATTGCTTTCAGAGTGGTAGATAGCAAGCCAAGCTTGCTGAGATCATTTATGTGACAGATGTTTTGAGCTGCCGCCGCTGCCACCACCCTGTTCTATTCACTGCACGTGACTCCGATAAGATCACCCATGTAGGACAGGACCAATTTCCGAGCTTATCAAGTGTCGCTGGCTTTGGAAGCTGAGCACACTGCCTAGATAGGAACATGCCGTCTGATCCTCCCTTCATTGACTTCTGAGCGAGCGGAAGGCCTGTGCTGTATTTTGAGCAACGGGAATTTGGGGCACCAGCTTTTCACACAAGTGCCTAAGAGAGATGCCATGAATGGAGCAGTAGGCAGATCTGCACATTCAGAGACATTTCTGAAAACAGTCCTAAGCAGAATTACATACTTCTAAAGCTACCAAAGTCAATGGGCTTAGGAAGATGTGATCCTGCATAGGATGGCACTGTAAGCCACTGATATCAAAAGGTGTTTTGCATGAAAAGCCCTCGCATTCTTGTGTCTCTTTTTTATGGAAAGATTTTGCTTTACCATCTGCTGCTTACCACCAAAGTGATGGTATAAAAAGATCTGAAGGGCTGAGAGAATATGCATTTGTGGGTCAAGGGAGTTGGAGACCCTTGGGCATGTCGTTTTTAGGTGTCCGCTCTATGTGGTGGACTGTAATAAGATCATTGCCCTTCTTTTGCTTCTAATTCTGATTCTGGAGTACCAAAGGAAGAAAAAATCAAGATGCTCCTTTTAGAAGAGAATAGTGATGTCTCTAAGCAGGTAGCCAAATATTGTGTCATAGCTTACAATTAGTTAGAAATATTGATAATTTAAAGAATTTTAAAAGATCTATATTTAATATTATTTCGGACTAGGTGTGAAGCCCGCTTTAAAAGTGGGCTGGGAACCCCCCGCCTGCCACCTGTTGCCACGGGACCTTCCCGACAGTACATCAGCTCCGCTGAGTGGTTCTTGGGGGGGGAGGGCCCTTCATCCGAGGTCCAATTAGAGGGTCTACACATCGTTGGAAGTACTCATAGCATTTTATTATAGATTGTTATTATATATCCAGTTTTTATGAGGACTTACTGGTCTGTAATAATACGTATTAATTTTAATGTTCTGGGTTTTCAAGTGTGTTTGCATCCAGCCAAGAGTCATATTATAAATAATTCTGAATCTGTTTAAAGATTTGCAACCTGAGGGGTGAGGTCCAGTGGCTTGGGAAGGGATAATTTGTAGGAGGCAAGAAAGGCAATGTGCATTCTGTGATAGCCTTTCTTCTTAAGAAGACTGAATATGAAGCAGGGCCTCATAGGCTCATCTTAAAATCTTAGGGGCCATAGGGAGAAGACATTCAGGGTTTGAATCTGTATAAAGCTGTCATAGGGTTCTACATAAATGTGTAAGATATAGCTGGACCCCGAGAGCTGATGAGGACATTGGGGGGGGGGGCTTTTAGAATCATGAGACCTACTTAGCTACTTTTGAATATCTGCTGTAATTGCATTCATAGAGGTGCCACTGGAATATGGCAGCTGTATAACCAAAACCCTTGCCTCTTGGTAGCTCTGAATTGACTCATGCTGCTGCTCCAAGTTGGGCTTAATTTACCATGTGGTTTTACTCACCATTAAGAAGCAAACAAATCTCTATGTCTCAAACTATGAGAATTCAGCTGCTGGTGGCAACCTTGAGCGGCTGCTTGTAAAATATGTAGGAGATATTCCCACACACCCATTTTTGTCTCTTAAAATAATAGAAAGTGTAATATTGGCTTTTTTGAAATTCTTCCCTTGTATTTTTTTTCTGGATGGTTTATAAGGCTACCCAGTAGATTTGGACATTGTTGGGGGGTGGGGGGAGATTTCCATTATTTAGGACCCTTATAAGTTTACTTCATTTTTACTTTTGCATATACAGCATCATCAGATTTCATGAGGCTTTTCAGAATAATGTAACTAAAACAAGTTATTGCCTGGAGGAGCTTAAAGTCTGCCTTCAGAGCAGGTTTTGGGAAAAGTGCCTCCATTTACCTTTCTGGAAAAATAGTCTTTGTCATATGTGTGTGTGTGTGTGTGCGCGCACATATGTGTATATGTATGTATGCACACATACATGCCTTATTTATGCTGATTTGACTAGATCAGTTTCCTAAGTAACTGGATATACAGAAAAACTCCTTGGTCTGAGTCTCTGTGGACCAGAGGGCTTGAGAAATGTTGGTATTATTTTTTGGAGCATTGCCCATGGATGTGGAGACCCTATAAACATTTGAGGTAGCACACAAGGAAGGACTGCCATGGTCAGCAGTGAGGAGCAGAATTTGTGTGGAAGTGGAGAAAATGCCTTTTCCTAATTTCTGAAGCATGGTGAAACAGAGCTAGGCATACCCTGAATTTCATCACTAATCTAAAGGACAGATTTAGGACCATATGTAGAATGTCCAGAAGATCAGGATTTTCTATGGGGACCATTTGCATTATTCTACACTAGCCAGGAGGAATCTGGCCATTAATCTCTGGGCAAATCTGGAATTTTGACACCTTTTTATTTAGGGCACAGAAAGGGAATAATGTCTCCTTAGGTCCAAATGCATGACTGACCACCAAGGCCCCCCCCCCAATTTTCTTTTAATAAAATACATCAGTGAGACTCACTCTGCTGCTCTTGTGGAAGAAATAATTTTTCCCTCCAAAAATATTTGGCAAGTACAGAGTCAAGAAACTCCTGACCGAATGCATTTTTGAATAAGTACTGCTGGGGGAAGTGGAGAAATAGAAAATTTTCCTATGTCTGCTACAGAGTCTGGACCTTCTGACAGGCCAGTTAGAAGTGGTTTTACCTCATGGTCCATCTTCAGAAAGAAGCAGCCTGGACTAGTGCAGAGCTCTTATACTAGATAGAGAGGATATAAGGGGCAGAGTTAAGTCTGCATGATGATAGCTCCAGAAATCTTGAACTGGTTGGGAAAACAGAGAGAAATTTGCCTGTTCTACTCACCTAAAGTAGACTGGGAGTTACTGTCGAACTGTTTATCTCTGAACCAATTTATCCATTAGTGACACTGTTTCTCCAAGTTGTGTCTTCCCCACATTGGCAGTTGTAATCAGTTTATACCTGAACAACAAACGATTACTTCCCCATACAGGAAAACAAAGTTTTGTTTTTGTTTATGCCCAAACTCTTCCTTGGTATATATCGGAAGACAAGGTTAAAATGGGTTAAATAGCAGGGCAGAGAAGAATGCAGGCGAGTCTCCAGGGCATGCCAGAGGTGTCCGTTATTTACCTCACAGGTAGCTAACATCCAGTAAATTACCCAGCACTAACAGGCCAGTTCATAATCAAATCTTTGGCCTCACTGTGTTGTTTTCATTTGCCTGGTGATGGGGGAGAGTGGCATGGGGGATAGACCTCTAAGATGCACAATCAAACACACTACCAGTTAAAGGACACTGGTCTTTTATAACATGTGAGTTCTACCAAAATAGAAAAGGATGCAGGGACTGCACTCTCCCTCACACATACCCATCATTGTAATAGATACAACAAAAAACGCACAAACCCATGCCAAATGCAGAACATTGCACAATCCATATATTTCACTGTTGTGACTCTCCTCTTTCCAGCTTGATGACGGACTGTTCAGGGGTGATTTATTATCAGTAAAAAAGTATCTTACTTTGTCTTTCCTTTGTTTTACATCATTTCCTCTTTATATCTACTTTTTGTCTAGTCATTTTATCTTTTTGTATTTATTAATAATAGTAAAATTAAAAAGAGGTAAATTATTGAGTTTCTAATAATCTGTGTTCTTGACTGCTTCATTTATTTTGGATTCTGTATCTCTGTCACCATAGTCAACTCCAAATCTTGTATCTGTGGGCTGTCACGTGTGTGTCTTTCCAGAGCTGAAAGATAGAGCCCCTCAGGCTGAACTTCCCAGCCACAAAGTTCCATAGTGGTTGATAAATACATAAGCCCAGATGCATATGTCCCTTCCTAACCTCTAAACCAGCGGGAGTCAAACTGTGGCCCTCCAGATGTCCATGGACTACGTCCCATGAGCCCCTGCCAGCGAATGCTGGCAGGGGCTTATGGGAATTGTAGTTCATGGACATCTGGAGGGCCGCAGTTTGACTACCCCTGCTCTAAACAATGGCTCTGCTGTGACAGCAGCAGTACCTAAGGAATAGCAGGGGAAGTTTGAGCTCTTCTCTTTCTTGTTCACGTGGCTTCAAATGTATTAGCATATCTTTTATTCACTTAGAGCATGGGTAGTCAAACTGCGGCTCTCCAGATGTCCATGGACTACAATTCCCACGAGCCCCTGCCAGGGGCTCGTGGGAATTGTAGTCCATGGACATCTGGAGGGCCGCAGTTTGACTACCCCTGACTTAGAGCATGGTCCTGAACAACTAGCTAGTCAACAGTGGGGGCAACAACTCAATTGTCATTCTCATAAAATTTGTCAGTCAAGCTGTACAGTGTGTAGGCATCAATTAAGACAACAAAGTACTGTTCATTTTTGTTTTGTTTTGAAGCATAACCCACCCCATCTTAATTTCTGAACTGACAGGGAATATTCTTTAGGTCACTTGCTTTTGATTTTGGACTCTGTCCTTAACCTTCCCAGAACAGAGCACATCCCTCCAGATCCCATCTCTGTGGAGCCTATGTCCTATTTTCGGAATGCTTGCTTGAAGGTGAAACGTTCATGTCAGATGAACATTTTCTAAGAATATTCCTTGTTAGGAGAATGTTTCTGGAAAGTTTTATTTGAGATGACTTTCCACTATGTGGAACATACACATTCACCAGTGTAGTCATCCCATAAGTTATGATCACAAAGAGACAAGGACTAGTGAGGTACAATGAGTCGAAAGACATCAAGTTGTCAAGTTTCTGATGGATTTTCTTTTGGAAAATCCCAAATGAAATGTGCTTTTGCAGTAAAGATTGTCTTTTTGGTTGTGAAAGAATGGACTCCTGTTCCCTGTGATCGGCTCCAGGAGTCACCCCCCCCCCAGCCAGGAGTCGATCCCCCTCCCTAGCCATCCCCAGTGCCCTTTTGCCCCTACCCCTCACTCCCCAGGGGTGCTACAACCAAACTAGTATCTATCTCTTACCACCAAAAACCCTGAGATTGTCTCTTGCTAAACGGTGTCATACCTAACACTCAGTGCTGCTGTTTAAAGGCTGCACCAGGTTGCTGAATATGCATGCTTTACTCTACAAACTGCCATAGGGGAGATGTACCAAACTCTGCACATTCAAGCTGTCATACTCCAGGAATGCAGTGAGAGAAAGGAAGAAAGGATAGTCCATTCAGCTGTCCATTAAGTGGTGATATAATCAACACATAAATATCAGCTGGAATTGAGAAAACAACTAGCCACTTTACTCAAGATTCAAATTATACACTCCATTAATCTGTAAAGTGAGATATTTAAAGCTGAAATATTTATTTGCATATAGTAATTCATTAATTTACCATGGTATGTTGAAGAGATTTGTTGAGCTACAGTAAAAAAAGGCAAGAGTAAGCATCTTTGTAGATTGCGACAGAAAAGTAGGGGCAAATGGATGCTTTTTGTTAGCATCCAGAGGCTGTCTTGGCTCATGTTCTTTTCTTCCTGCCTTCTCATTTAATGTGGGACAGTTTCTAAAATTAACTTCAGAACTATAACTTGCACAGTTAGTGGTAATTTTTAAGTTGAAGTCTCTTAGTGTGCATGACTGTGCATGTGCGTTAATTAAATAACAAAATGAAAAAAATAATCCTAATACCATCCTGCAGAGAGTAGTTAAGAGTGGCAGCCTCTAATCTGGAGAACCGGGTTTGATTCCCCACTCATTCACACGCAGCCAGCTGGATGACCTTGGGCCAGTCACAGTCCTCTCAGAGCTCTTTCAGCCTCATCTACCTCACAGGGAGTCTGTTGTAGGGAGAGGAAGGGCAGGTGATTGTAAGATGCTTTGAGTTTCCGTTAGGTAGTAAAAAGCTGAGTACAGAAAAACAGCTCTTCAGTTTTTGTGAAGGTCCCCCCCCCCCCCCCCCGGTGTTCTATGCATGTTGACAGCCAATGATGGGAAGAAAATTCATGGACTAAAAGTTGCTTCAGTCTGTGTATGCATGGCAGGTTGGGAAATGTTTTAAAAGGAAGAATAATAGATCACTATTTACTAATGCAAGAAGCTGAGACTAGACTCCAAGTAGTGGGAGAATTTAATAATTATCCACAAAATATTAGATATCCAGAGTCTTTTGAAAGCTTAAAATATATGTGCAGTAGATAGGATACCCAGAATAAACAGGGCACAAAGGATCCAGCTTTACAAAATAGCAATAAAAAATGTATGTCCATATTAAGGGAATTTAAAGTGGGAAAGTCCTTGTTTTGAATAGACACAATTACAAGGGCTTTTTAAGGGAGAATATGAGCACACTTCTGTTTTTATCCTATAAATCATCACGAAACAATGAGGGTTGGAAAAAAAATTCCAAGAGGAGAAGTGGTTATTCTTATTATTAATATTAATACTAATAATAATAATAATGTGGGAGAACAAACAAGCTGGTTACTTTTAAAGAAAAGTTCTTTTTCAATCCTGGAGTCAAACACTGTTTTATCTTGTTTTGTTCCTATGTCCCAAAGCTTTCTATCCCATTGGAGCACTCTTGTCATAATTCTGGGGGCCTGACTCTAATAAAGATTTCCCTCCCTCAGGTCCAGGCCAATGTGGAGAAATCCTTGGCCCTGTTTGGCCAGCTCTTGAACAAAAAGCACTTCCTTCTGACCTTCATTCGCACCCTTGAGGCCCAGCGCAGCTTCTCCATGAGGGACCGGGGCAATGTGGCCTCTTTAATCATGACAGCGCTACAAGGTGAAATGGAGTATGCCACCGGGGTGCTCAAGCAGCTTCTCTCAGACCTGATTGAGAAGAACTTGGAGAGCAAGAACCATCCAAAATTACTCTTGAGGCGGTGAGTATTCATCAAAGTACTTGTTAATCAAAGCACTTACAAGAAGCTTCAGGGAGGGCTGCTTTGGATGTTACATAGAAGTGGGTGGAGAGGAAAGGGGTATGATTCATACCTTCCCCTTTTCTGATTCTTGCATAATATTTAAAGTAGGATGCGTGAACTTATATTGTACTCTTCTAGTGTTTCAGCTGTCTCACGGGTAAGGTTATCGCTGGGATATAAAGCAGAGAAACAGCCATCATTTGTGTGATATGGGGAAATTTAAATGAGTTCAGAAGATTGAGAATGAAGAGTACTTTCTCTGCTCCAACAATGTCCAAGCAGTTTGGTCATATTCATGGCTGTAAGGTTCTGTGAGCTGAGCAAACACTGAGAATGTTTCCGCTCTGGGAACTTTGCTGTCTCAGCTCCCATGTGGAAGCACAAATCCAGGACGGGCGAGGTGCACCGGACCAAATGCTCCCCCAATGTTGGAGCAGGAAGAGGCAGGGCAACCTGCCCTGACTCAAACTCCAGCCTGCAGCCTGGCACAACACATTGGGTGTTGCACAAATCCTCCAGTGCAGAAATGGTCAGAGAGAAGTTATTGAGATTATTGAAAGAAAATGTTTATGTATAGATATTTAACGGGGATCCAAAGCAACTTACAACATTGATTTCACCTCCATTTTGTCCCCACAGCAATAACAACTCTATTTCCTAGTTTAGACTAAGAGAGAGGTCATTCAACTAGAATGGGGATTTGAACCTGGGTCTCCTATACTCTAGTCTCACACTAACCTTTACAAGATGCTGGCTTACAGTAGCCTTTAAGCTTAAAAGATAGGGTTACAAATATATGTGCGTTAAGAAGCAGACATGGGTCTCCGCCCTAAAGAATTTCTTGTGCATAATCTTTTCAATGAGTCAGATACCGAACAACAGGGGAACCAGCCCCTGCTTTGTGGAGCCGATTGATACTAAGAAGTAACTGGTTGTTTCAGAACTCATTGGATATCAAAGGTTTATTCATGAGCCTGGGACAGACCACCC
Source organism: Paroedura picta (assembly GCF_049243985.1). Taxonomy (NCBI): domain Eukaryota; kingdom Metazoa; phylum Chordata; class Lepidosauria; order Squamata; family Gekkonidae; genus Paroedura; species Paroedura picta. Next base: position 40,593,589 of record NC_135371.1, on the reverse strand, counting down.
AATGTCTGCTGGTATATGAATGCTAGCAAAGGCAGCTATTTACAGTGCCACCCTAAGCAGATTTATGTCCTGCTGAAATTTGTTGAAGTCATTGGGTTTAGAAGAACTTTAGGATGGCATTATTAAAGTAAGACTTTGTATCATTAAGATTTATGTGTGGATTTGTACCCATATGTATCACTGTGGCTATAGTCACGTCCACTCTCACCAGTAGTAGCTTTCTAATGTTCTTAGTAACTGCTGGTTCTTATCCACCAGCGATCTGATTAGCCCACAAACACCATGTAGAAGCAGGCTCAGAACTGATAATGGCAGGCTCTTCTACACCCTGTACAAAACAGCTCTGTGCCATTGGATGCTCCTTAAACAGTGTTTGTATATGTTGTCCTAGAAGGTAATTACCTTGAATTTCCTGAGAAAGCAAGACTCTAGTTCTTTTCTTGCAAGAAGACACACCTCTCTTTTTCCACAGTTAATACATTTGGCTTTTCCTTCCTTGTCATTCTTTTGCCAATTGTTTCTTCAAGATGGGTCCATGTATCCCACTGGGTAATTGTTCAGAAGCTTTAATGCAAAACCAAAGCAGAATTGCTTAAGATGGGAGGACACAATTTTTAACTAATAGCTAGATGGGTCTCTATCATAGACCAATGAATATTGAAAGACCTGCACCATCTGCAGAACAAGAACAATTATTAAAGTTACACCATAGTATCCGTTGTCATGCCTCGCCTTCCTTGCCCTTTAACAGTCCAATCCTTGTAATTGTATCCTGAACACTCGTACATTTTCAATATGACTCCATTAAGCAAATGTGTTACATCCTGAGAGCCCTGTGGAACAAAAGACGCAGAGCAAAATAATTTACACATATAAGTAAAATGAGCATGGGCTTAAAGCTACTTCTCACATTACATTACAGTTGTGTCTGCTGCATGTACATTTGGGTTTGCAGGGAACACTGTAGCATGAAGGAAAAGTACGCATCTGTAACCAGTGCACCAGATGTGCTCCAGGGAGGCATGACCAGTTGTGGCACCTCTGCACATATCCATGCATATTCCTAAGTGTTTGGAAATTTGCATATCTCCTTTGCATATATTCACCCAAGCATACACTGAGATACACGTGACAAATGCAGCTGCCATGTATAGTGTGAACTGACCCTTAGAGAGTCTACCAATAACCCTATTAGCTAAGTAGGGGCAGCAGTGTGAGACTCCTAAGCATGTACGGGCCTACTAATTGTAGCGATTAGAACTCTTGTGCGGGTAGAAGAGTCACACTATATATTAGTATGATGGTGCTGAGGACCATACTCTCCATTTGCCATTTCCCTGATTGAATATTCCCCTGCTACAGTCTGCTTTAAGACTTGGAAGGGAAAAAGTGGTGCTTGTATTTTTTTTTCCCCCCTTCCAGCAGCTTAAGGCAGCCAGGAGAGGTTCCTTTCTCCTTCAGTGGGGCTGAAATCATCCAGACTGGTTAGGTCATGCCTCTGCTTGCTCAGGCAGGGCAATTGAAATGCAAATTTTTGTAGCAGCCTATCTGGTGACCAGAAGCCTGACCCTCCAGTCCGGATTGCCCTACTGTTGGGTAGGAGATCCCAAGCCCTGCTCCAGATCTAAAAAGCTTTAAAAAAGAAAGAGAGAGAAGCAGAAGCAGACCCTTACACAACTCTGAAAATCAGAAGGAGTTTTTTAAAGGGCGGAAACTTGCCCTTTAAACCCAGAGAACCCCTTTTTACCAGCCAGTTAGAGAGTCTCTTTGTTCTCCGTTTCGGAACTTATGGCGTCTTCAAGCAAGTCTGGCGGAGAAGTACCTTTTTCAGCCATGGAAGCTATCCCACAGCACCATGGTGCTGATTCCATTTCCCCCACAGCCTCTGACTTAAGACTGGAAACACATTGGGTGTTGCATAAAATTTTGCACGAAGTATCCCTCACTATGGTTTGAGACGGAGTGCAAACTGTATAAAACTCTAGCTAAGGCTGAAGACTGCATGTGACGTAGCTATTGTGGAGACAGTTTAAATGCAACCTGGCTTAGAGAGGTGTTGGCTTTGTGGCAATCCAGGGTTGAGGTTTTAATTTGTGTCCTGTATCTCCATAGATTATGACCCAGGACTTGAGTTTCCTCCCTTTGCACATCTGCAGGAAAGACAAATTCCTTTTTGCCCTTTCTGTAGGTCAGAGGATGTCTTTATATCAAGCATAACAGGCTCAACATTAATCTGCTAGGTGAAATCTGTTATTATGTATTGTAAAATGTAATCCGCTGTGGCATCTGGACATAACACAGATAAATGCAAACATCCATTTGCAGCCATGACTGCAGAGCAGCCTCTCCAGAGATGTTCCAGAACCTGCCCTGAATACTGTTGAATGTATTCAAAACCAATTTGAACCTAAAATGCTCCTCAATTTGGAATGTGCAAACTTTTCTTTTCCATGTAAGATCTCCAGTGTTTTCTCCACAGTTTCTTTTTCATATTTTCAATAGTTTCCATCTTAGGTTGAATGCGTTCTGCCTTTCTTTACTCGGTGGCAGGACTGGAGGTCAGAAGGTGGGGTGGGCAGCATCTTTTCTGATGTGCGTGTCTTTCACAGCTTCCTGCACTTTTGCAGGTCTTCTCCACACACATATCATCACTACATACAGGCTTGAACATAAGTTGTCTTTCAAGTCATTAAACATTTCTTGTCAACTTGAGACAGCTAAAGATTATTTTCTGTTCCCATCCCAGGATGGCAGCCAATTCAGTGGTTTTGCAAGAATGGCAGTTCCATCCCCTGCAAGTGTTCACAAGTTGCTTGCTCGTACATGTAACAAACTTGGAATGCTGCTGCAAAGGTAGCATGGCTCTTGAGGAGAAGTTTCCACTTTTTCTTGGGACCTTTGACTATGATTGCCTGCTCTGTGTTGGGAACTACCTCGAGACTTCAGGGGTGGAGCCTGAGAAGGGGAGGGAATTATAATGCCATAGCATCCACCTTTCAAAGTAGCCATTTTCTCCAGAGGGATTGATCTTAGCTATTTAGTGATTAATTGTAACTGCAAGAGATCTCCAGGTGCCACCTGAAGGCTGGTAACTTTATCATTATAAGGAAGAATGGGAATATTTTTATTTGAGGGAAGGGCCACAGTCCAGGGGTTTAGAGCCCGCTCTTCCACCTAGAAGGTGCCAGCTTCGATGCCCCTAATTCCCGATTCTTATTTTAAAAAGAAGTGCTGAAGCCTAGAGTGTGCTTGTCCAGATAGTTTGACTCAATACAAAGCAGCTCCATAAGCTCGTGGCATTAAGAGTTCAGCATCTTGTTATTCAATGAGCCCAGCTCAATGTACTTTGCAACACCCCAACACACCAAAGCCAGTAAGGTGTAAATGGGCCCAGGTTTTAATGGTGCCATCACAAAGAGGAGGAGGAAGAGAAGGAGAAGGAGTAGTAGTAGTTTAATGTGCCTAGGTTATTGGGCTTCCTTTCACAGACAAGGGTCTGCTCTTCTAGAGGAGCAAAATTAGGGGGGTTCTCTGTTTAAACAAAGCAGAAGGTGGAAATAGGCAGCGAAGTAGTTTGAGCAGACTGTGTCAGTAGTAAGTACATGAGTTGGTCACCAGCCTACAATAACTAATTGTTCCCTTGCCGGCCTTCCTGCCTGATACTCCTTTTAAGACTTTGTTCAAGAACTGTGCAGCTCTTAGAACTGAAAGCTAAGGTTTAGATGGTTTTATTATGTTATTTCTAGTAACGCCTCAATTTCTCTGCTGCCTTATTGTAGCAAGGAGATGCTTACCTTCTTGGGGTCATTAACATTGCTTGTGCTTTTATGAGTATTTGAATATGGAATAGCTGATCTGATGATTAATAAATGGAGCAGCCCAAAAAAAGTCAAGAATTTCAATCAGAGGCACCTGGAATTCCTCCCCCAATTTCAGGGAATAAATGTGCATAGTTTTAAATGTTATCAATGTGCTAAGGTGAAGTAGGCGCAAGTGTTTATTATAGGCAATCAGCGTAGACTCTTTCCACACCAGACTGTCAACCCTGCAGATTTTTATTTTATCCTGCAACTATCTACTCTTCAGTTCTGCTTTGCCCTTGTTCTCATAGTTCTTTGTGCTCCTGTTTCTAAACTTCTCTTGCCCAGAAGGGACACAGTCTTCTGATGGGATTTTTATGGTGTTAACAGATTTGTCAGGAAACTACTTGAAATGCCCTCCCTGCTGTCCCAGAACATCTGCCATGTGATCCACTTCAAACTTTCTTTCTCGAGGGCAGTCTCACGGACAAAAAGAGATGCAGTCAGCCCGCTTGCCATACAATTGCAGTGCAAGAAGGCTAACCTGTGACTAAATGCAATGACTGAAGGGCCCAAGGAGAACTAGTAACAGTGTATATGCATATGTTGCAATTCTATTCCAAACAATGCATGTCTCAGTGAATACAACGTTCTCAATGACATGTCAGTGGACCACTGGCATGAAAATGTGTTTCATTATAAGATCTTAATAAGAAGGACACCCCCCCCCCCCTTGTATCATATTTTGAGCCACTCTGACTTCTGCAAGGGCATAGGGAAGTCGCTGTTGGTCTAAAGAAGGTTAAGTTTCATTTAGGCTTTGTATAGCAGTGAATGTTCACGTTAATCGTCACACATTGATCCATTTGACCTAGACTCAGAGAGAGTGAGTAAAGAACTCTTCTCTACATGTCTGTATCTAATAAAGGGAGCATGTTAAGTTGTGGACTACTTATGGCACATAGTTAAAACAGATGCTGACTGGGAAATGAAGTACAATAAACCCAAGGCTGCTATGAGCTCAGATTCAATAAAATATAGATTCTTCGTAGCATTTCATGCTCTCTTCTCACCATACTGCAGAAGAGAGGAGCATTGTTTATAGATGGCCCTCTTAAAAGCAGTGAGATTTCTCTATAGCTGTAACTCATGTCATGGGCATTCTGGAATTGTTTCATAGTTTTCCTTTGCCCTTTGTCCAGGCTTGAAACTTTCTCAAGTTTTAGTGGTTGGTGTAAACATCGTACCACCATATATAATGTTCTGTCTTGATTGAAGAGTAGAATTCACAAGGTACATTGTATATGGTCATAAAATAATACTTTACAATTGAGATATTCACAAATCAACAGATTTTTTCTTTTGTTCCAGAGTTTGGTTGCTTTCCTGCCACTACCACGATTTTTTTTTCTTTACAAAGTTAACTGAAGATAATTTGCTGAGAAGTTTACCTAGTAAAAATGAAGATTCTTGCAGTGGCCTGAGGAGAGCTCATTAGAAATGGGGAACAGGAATGAAAGAGACCATAGTTGTACCCCTGAGCCAGAAGAATCTTCCCTGGAGCCTTCTTTGGTACCCTTATACCTCCCTGGAGATTTGCTGATGGGTATAGGATGAACTCTGCAGCTCCATTTGTATGGCTGAGACTTGCAGGAGACCAGGGTAAACGCTAATGAGTTCTGTTGGGCAAAGCAGGGTTGTCTTAGCCAGAACTATCTTTAGATTTTTGTCATGGCAACCCTCAGTATTCTGGCCACCTTTCTCTTTGCTTTCAGATTTCTGCCTTTCAAGTTTTGACCTTTAAATCTTTAAAGAGAAATAGCAAAAAAGATCTGATATGTTGAGACATGATCAGAAAGTTCTGATCTTCCTATTATCACACTTACTTTCTGCTTCCCTTGCAGGACAGAGTCAGTGGCTGAGAAAATGCTGACAAACTGGTTCACGTTCCTTCTGTACAAGTTCTTAAAGGTAAGAGAAAAATGTTTTGCTAGCCACATGGACTGGGGCTTCAGAAAAGACCTTTGGGCCTCCCTACTCAATGGAACAGCTGCCTTGCTAGATGTAGGCAGTACCCTGGCTGGAATGCTGCACTAGGAATCAGGAGACTGGAGCATCAAACTAGACATGACCAGAGTTGTAGGGATGGAATGGAATTAAAGGTTTCAATAGCCATTCTTATATTTTTGGTTTCCAGTCAAGTCAAGAGTTCCAGGCATTTGCTGCTTGACAAAAAACTAAATCAGGAAATGTTTTTTTGATTTAGGATCCACTGTAAGGTACAGTTCAACCCATGCTATGTCTTCTTCAATTGTTCTTTTACCTTCAGAAACATCAGATTGGTGCAGAGATGGGGTTTCATGGAACTTGCTCTGATCCTGGCTGTTCCTAGTTTATTTAGTACATTTTAATGCACTTCTTCCAGGGAGCTCAGGGCAACAAACTCCGATTTTATTCTTACAACAGCTCTCTGAGGTCAGTTGGGCTGAGAGAATTGACTGGCCTAAGGTCACACAGAGAACCTCAAGGTAGTGTGGTGATTTCAACTTAATCTGCTAGATTCTAGTCTGACCCTCTGTCTACATGATATTCACCTATCACATGTAAGTAGGTATATTCTGTTTTTATCCTCACAACTTTGTGAGGTCGGTTGGGCTTAGAGAGAAAGCGACTGGCCCCTGGCTGTCCATTACTGTAACTACTGCACTGCACCAGCTCATCCTGCCTTACATTATTTTAAAGCCAAAATCCACTGCATGAGGCACTGATGGAAAGATGCTGTCGGACTAGGGAGGAAGCTGCAGAAAGATCCCTGAGCAGCAAAGACCACAACAGAACAGAGAACAGAACCCCGGAAGACAACCAGTCTGCACTACAGACTGAACAGCTGTAATGTGAAATACTTTCCCATGATCTCAGTGTTGTGATTTAAGTTACACGTGGATGTGTTCCCTACCCACCCCCCAGATATTTCTAAATACTGTGTGTTTTATTAGTCTGTAGTACATTTATTCGATTTGTCTAACTTTCCCTAGCCAACAAATGATTGGCTATGAACAGCAGGCAGTCTGAAGCCAAAAGCTGCTGCACCACTGCCGAACTGAGACTTCAGTTTGCCGGCACAGCTGTAGCCCATGTGTCAGAGAAGCTGCAGTTTACTGCCCACGACAGATGAAAAGAACCTGTGGCAGTAGCAGAGCAGCGGCCGTTTGTCAGTCCAAGGGATGCCTCCCCAGGATCTTGCTCAGCTTTTTACTCAGTGTAGTGTGGTGGCACAGAGCTGTTTTTATGGGTTCCCATCCCTCGTTAAGATAAAGAAAGTCTGAATCAGTTCCAGGGAAGCTGAAAGCTATGCAGACCGCAAGTGATCACCAACGAGATGTGATTTATAGGCTCACTTACATGCACTTGGCTCTCTGCCTCTGTCTAGGGATGGCCCTATCTATAAAAATATATCAGTACTGTAGAATGCATGTCACTTTGCAAAGACGTAAAAAAGAACGGCGCTTTGCTGTTGTTTAATTTAAAAGGAGTGGGTTTGGGGTTTTTTTTAAGCTCAACAGTTTAGCTGATAAATTATTCCACTGTGCTTAGGTTGGCCTGCTGCACTGCGATGTTTCATTTGCTTCGTTCTGGCCACCCCTGTTGCATTACCATGGGATAAGGCAGGGACTGGGAGAGAGAGCAACATAGGGGGGCTGTTATGGTGGGCCTCTGTAGCAGGAGACTTTACTGGAAGCAGGACTGGAAAGGGGAGGGACTAATTTCTCATGTGCTGGTGCTGCCACGGGCTGTGTACTATGAGACCGACCCAGAAGGGGTGCTAGAAAGATTATCAGGCAGTAGAGGCCTCAGCAACCTCGTGCCAGCAGACTCCAAGGTGGACGCTCTGGCAAGTTTTGATGAGCTTTAGCCCCATCCTGATTCTTGTGAAACTCAGGTTGAGTGGCCAGAAGAGCATTTTTGCCGTTGTTCTGTCACAGCTTCCCGTTCTACAGTCGCCAGGTTCTATGCCATCAGTCACTCTGGATCAGCAGTACATCCAGTCCAGTATTTAACCACAAGATTAAGGCAACGGCCCTCACATTTTGGAGAATGTGATTATGTGTGGTCTAGAAATATGCCTTTGCGTGGGAGGCATCAGGAGACCGTCTGTAGAAAAACTTCTTTCAAAAATAATCCCCATGAATCGAGGTCCTGAAATAGAAAAACTGCATTCCAAGCTGGATAAAGGAAGAACTGACTTCATGCTTCTGGAATTTGGCACTGCCTCCAAATGTCGCCACCCAAATCAAGCCTAGTGGCTCCATCCATTCCCTATTCCTGTTCCCCTTTTGAGAGGTGTATGCCTCCTTGTCTTCACTGCTAATGCCAACCTTAGTGGGATACTCCCTCTAACTCATCCATGCTTCATGCAGCAGGTCCTTTTGATGCACATAGTCTGCTGTTTGCTCGGTTGTATGCTATAAAACATGTACAGGAGATGCATTTATTTATTTATTTATTTATTTATTTATTTATATTTATATTTATATTTTTATACCGCCCTTCCCTACGGCTCTGGGCGGTTTACATAAAACATTTTTGAACATTCACATAGAACACTATCAAAATCAATATCAAAAATCAGTATAACAATAATAACAACATATCAACTGGAACAATTAGAACGGCACTTCAACAATAACTTGACAATCCCTCAGTCGGTTCGTTCCCTCGTTTGTAAATGTGTCAAGTAGGATGCAGTGTGCTGAGGATCCACAGGCTGTGAATCAGCCAAAAGGAGTGCCAGGGGAGGGGGATGATAACATTGACAAACATAATGCTAGTCTGCCTTCTATTCCTCCTTGCTTCCCACCTCCAGAATGAGAAAGGAAATTACGTACAAAATGTCCAAAGAAATGCACTCTGCCAAAACCATGGTCATTTCAGGGGGCTACAAGTTAATGAGATTTCAAATCTTTTCATTCTTCCTCTGCTACATACAAGCTCTCATAGTCAGTTTGATTAAAGACCAGACAGAATAGGCCAATCCTGACGAGCCGCTCAAGAAATTCTGTGTGCTCACACAGTTCTGTCCCTCAATTGCAAAATTCAACTCTGCAGGCTAAAAGGGGAGCATTTAGCAGTGCGCTGTTCAGAGGAAGGTGAAAGATGGACCTAGACTTACTGAAGGTACCATGTCCCACCTTACTTAACCGAGTACAGTCCTGTTGCTGCCAGCCAGCTGAACCTGCAAACTATCACCTAAGGTGGGGTAGAAGCAGAGCCTTTTCAGTGGCTTTTGTGGTGGAATAGGCCTGCTTCAGCCTTGCAAGCCCTATTCTGTCCTTCCTACTCTCAGGGGTTCTCATCTCCTGGGGAGGTCTGTCTGTCTGTCTGTCTGTCTCTCCCCCCCCCCCTTCTTATGGGGACCACAAGAACAAAAACATCTAGTGAGCGTCTATCAGAAGATATGTGGAACACATACCTGCTCTGGGACCCCCTAGCCTCCTCCCTCTCTGTCACAGACACAGATTCCTTTCCCTTGCCTCTCCCCCTTGCCTCTCCTTCCTTGTCCCTTCCTCTCTCTCAGACTCCTTCCCTCCCCACTCTCCTCTTCCTTCTCCCCTTTACCTCTCCTTTTTAGTCCCTCCCTCTCAGACACGCTTACACACATGTGCACCCACACCTAGACAGACTCCTTCTCCCCCACTCACCCCCCCATTCCCTTCCCCCTCCTTACCTCTTGCAGAGGCCCTCTGCCCGTGGCTGATAGCTGCGGTGGTCCTTTGGAACTCCAGTGTCCATGCAGCAGAGCACCCAGCTAGGCTCAGAGCTGGGCCTCGCTGCTCTGCTGCCGTCAGCTGCAGCTCCCCTCTTCCAAGGCCGGTCCCACACTATGAAGACAGGCAGCTTTGCAGCAGAGCACCCAGTGAGGCCCAGCTCTGAGGCTTGCTGATCTGCCACCACCATCACCATCTAACCACATAAGTGTGACAATCCCCTTAGATATCGGGGCATTGCACTTAGGCATCTCAACAAGATTTGAGAAATGATTTCAGCAAAGTAAAGCTGTCAGTAGCTTCCAAAGTTCCAGCTATCCTCAGGAGGAGGCCCCTGCATTTATTTGCGCAACACAAGTAGCACTGCCAGTTGTGCTCTTTTAAGGCCTTCTGAATCCCTGAACTGGCTCTGTTGTTAGGGGCTCTCCAAATCATTCAACTGGGCCTGGGCTTGCATGAGTTGCTGATATCCACAACAAAAGAGAAGAGTCTGCAGCCTGCTGCCAGTTGCCCCTGAGGAATTGTTTCTAGGAGCACCTCTGCATTGCAACTCTGAAGATGCCCCTGATAGTCCCACATTTATGCAGCTGCTAGATACCCTCAGTTCTGCTTGAAAGGTTCCCGCAGGCATGCTGCATGGGGGACACGGGATTACTGTTAGCCCCCCCCCCCCCCCCCGAAATCCACACACTAGAATCTAGAGGCATGTGGAAAGTAGAAGAGCAAAGCAGCCCTGCCAATCATTTGAGCAGGGAAACTCTCCTCCTCCTGGTGCCTCTGACGGCAAAGGTGGGGGACTGGCAAGCATCATGGAATCACCAGGCCTTGGCAGCTCGCAGTGCTTTTGTTGAGGCCTCCAGCACCATTCATCAGCCTTCTAATGAGCCATCCCAGGGAATGGGAGAGCAAAAGAGATAAAGAGGAGCATTGAAAAATGCACAATATTAGGTGCCTGATGAGCTAAATCTCATCAATAAGACACTGTGAGCATTAGCTAGTTCGGCTGGTGCTGCCTCGGGCATCCTCTCCGCGTACACACAGGCACTCACATGCAAATGCCAACATTGACACATGCCTTTGCATTCTGTAGATTTTCTTCATCCTTTAAAAGTTTTTTTTGTGGGGGGGAGATGCATCCCCCAAGAACATTCTGTCTTGCAGCTTTTCCTCACACAGTGACAGACTGCCCCCTTCCACACTATCAGTCACCCAGAGTTTCGAAGGTTGTAGAAAGGGGTTATCCTAAGACACCAATATTGTAAAAGCTGCCAGCGTTCTCAGGGGTGTGGAACTTTGAGCTTGTTCCTCGGGAGTCAGATCATCTGTCCTCCAATCTCAGCCCAGATCTCTAGTCAGTAGGAGGACTAGAGGCACTGCAAGCAGTGCAGAGAGCATGCAGCAGACAAGGCATTGCTTTAGCCCTTGCTTTGCGTGCGGAACGTCCCTGGTTCAAGACCTGCCAACTCCAGTTAAAAGATCTCATGGGAATATCTGGACAGGGCTTCTACCTTGGGGAACTGGTGTCAGTCAGATAAGGGCTAGTTCTGTAGGCTAGCCTCGTAAATCATGCAACTAGTGCGGGAGTCAGGTGGGGACATGGCAGTGCCATGTTTTCCTCACTGGAGGGCCTGTGTCTTTGGATCAGTATGAGAATTTAGTATTGGCAGCAAGAAGAAAATAACTCAAATGCTATGTCCTAGAAGAACCAAAAGCCAAAATTTGGGGAGTTCTTGCCATAAGATGGAAGCACCTTAATGGGGCTTGTCTTTACCCATCCCTGCTAGAGCAGCATATTATAAGAATGTTTTCATTCATTCATTGATCGTTTTGCCTCTGAGTCCTTTCCATTAGGAATTGGACTGACAACTATCACAAAATCTCATCCCATCCTCACTTAATCTTTTTCTGTGTGTCTTCAAAAGACTCAAAACTTTTAATTGCTTCAGGAAAACACTGCATTCCTCCCCACCCCCTACTCCGATCTGTGATTGGAGAGCAGGTGCTTGTTACGATGTGCATTCCCTGGTAGATATCTCCCGTTAGCTGATGAAGTGCTCTTAATTGTTGCATATCAGTATATAATCCCTGCTGCACAGTTGTTGGGGCGTATGGATTGTTAGCAAGGAATTTAGCCTAGAGATGCCAAGTTGCCTTTGCCAGCTTTAATGGCGGTGGTCACTTTCACAAAGAATGGTTATTCAATGGGGTGGGGTGATTCTGGCTAGCCTTCAATGGGATAAAGATTGAGTTCTACAAAGGAATACTGCTTGCCTGTCTTATCATGCCCAATCTGGTTGCAGCTTGCATTTCTTATCATGCCAGCCCATCATATTTGGCTTTGACAGGTGGTAGTTAGGTCTGTTGGAGCCTACACCCTAGATAACAAACCGGTTGTGGTCCTACATAGCGAGCATCATTGTAACGGGGGTGAAAGAGGATGCCAGTGTACATCAGGCCTCTAGGACAGGGGTAGTCAACCTGTGCTCCTCCAAATGTCCATGGATTACAATTCCCATGAGCCCCTGCCAGCAAACGCTGGCAGGGGCTCATGGGAATTGTAATCCATAGACATCTGGAGGACCACAGGTTGACTACCCCTGCTCTAGGAAACAGATGATTTCACAGCAAGGCCCAGGAGAATGGGACAATCTGTATTATACAGGCCTCTGCAGACTTGGAAGCTGTTCTGGTGGGCACCGATCTTGTCATCCGCAAGGAACACCAGGATCCTGGGGCCTCTTTGGGAGTTTGGAGTGGCCTGGTGCAGTTGAGGCAGCAAAAGTTATCACATACACACACACACAGAAAAGGCCAAACGATGTCACCCTGTTGGATTTGATTACGAACAGGGAAGAGCTGGATAAGTTTTTAAAAAGAATCAGTCTGTACTAAATTCCCAGTGAATTGCGAACCTGCTAACATGTTATTTGGCATAACGTTGAAGTTCTTGAGTTCATTCAGGTGGGTTGCCATGTTGGTCTGAAGCAGCAGAACAGAGTCTGAGTCCAGAGGTACTTTTAGGATCAATAAAAGTTTATTCTGGGTAAAAGAAGTGTCTATGGATACGAAAGCTTATGCCCAGAATAAAACTTTGTTGGTCTGAAAAGTGCCCCTGGACACAAAATCTTGTTTTGCTGAGTTCATTGTTGGCTTTGCTAGCGCAGATGCAATGGTCTGTCCCCATATGGGCCTATTGCCGTTCGCTTGAAACGACAATCTGCTCTTTAGTTCTTCCAACCTCTTGTTGCAAACAGATTTTGAACTTGCTCATTCTTACAGAGAGTTCTTCCTGGTTTCCAGCATAGCACATGGCCAACATGTATTTGTATGACTAAGAGGAGTTTTTTTTTTTTTTAAATAAAAGGACACCCAAAAATCATTAAATACAAGAGGATTTACAAGATTTAAGGAACCCAGATGTCTACATTTGTTGTGTGTTGTGCAAAGGAGCAGATCTGCAGAACTCCTCTGGACTGAAGCATTAAATGAGCTGGTTCTCAGGGGCAACCTTTTAAAAAGCAAACTGCTGCTTTCAGGAGTACCTTTAAAAGGCCCTGATGAGAAGTGAGGCACCTCCCCCGCCCCCGCCCCCAATAATGCATGATTCCTCCTAGAGCTGCAAGCAGTGCAGAGAGCATGCAGCAGACAAACAAGATGTGACCAAGGAGCCATCTTCAATTTATTCTCCCCCTGTTGTGCTTTCTCTTGGCTGGATGGTTTGCAGTTAGATTTTATGAGCAGCTAAGAATTCCCTTGGAAAGTGCATTTTCTGCTTCAACTTAACAGAGAAGGGAAGGCAACAGTGGGAGAGTCTTCCCAAGCTGGGATGGAATTGCCGTTACTGTGCAGTCATCATTTGACTTGTGCATTGTGAGGAGACAAGACAGTTATTAATAAGCAGCATAGCACCCACATTAGTGTTCGTTCTCTCTCTCTCTCTCTCTCTCTCTCCCTTCCCAAGCAGACTTAATGAAGCCAAGTTTGCAAATGAAACATAATTTCAAAGACAGGCGTGTTGTCGGAAGGTCTAGAGATGATGTATGCCTGTTCCTGCTTGTTAGCAGCTGTCTCTTTAATTACCGCAGATGCTAACGAGATGGTAACAGCATATGGTGACAGAGAGAGCAAGAGCACTTTGCACCAAAGTAAAATTTGTCGCTGTGGTGGCCAGCAGGGAAAGTAATGGTGGAACGGAGGTCAGAGGCGTCCAGTCCCTGCCCTTTCCACTTGCATCTCAACCACAGCCAGAGCTAAGGGGCTGCAGCATGTGATACAAAAGGATTTGAGGGGGCAGCAGCTCTGTGGCAGAACCATGGGGTTGATCCAAAGATGATTGAAGACATCTGTCTCCATGGGCATCAGTTTTTAGAATGATATACATCCCAATGGTTTCTTTCAGCAATAAAAATCCAACCTCAGCCTCCTCATTTCCACTTCTTCTCTCCTGCTTCTGTATGCTCTCTCCAGTGCTGCTCAGTGATAGGCATTTGATTGTGCAAGGTGGCCAGCTTTGGATGGGATTCCCTGGCATCCTTTGTTTGTGTTTTGCTTAGCTCTTAAGCATTACCTTAATAATGCAGATATACTAGTATACCTCCCATAGTTGGCATTTGAACGCTTTTATGTTGTTGTTCCAAAAGGTCTGATCGTTGATAGTATGTCGCGCAATAATAGTAAATTGACTGGTTTCTCTTATGAGTACAGGGAACTGAGTAGCCAGATGTGATTTGTGCTTTTGCATAATGGCAATATTAGGGGACACCCAAAGAAATTAACCAGGCAGTAAATGAACAGGAAATAATGGGAATTTTTTTATTCATGCACCTAACGATTGATGTGAGGAGGACATGGCTATGGAGTACTGTAGAAACTAATCGCATGACTTGATTGTTTTGTTTGTGTCAAGAGGAAGAAAAATGCATAGAGAACTGTCATTTGGTTGAGAGGGGATTTATATTAGGATCTAGCTTGTCTTTAAACTTAGTTCTGATGGAAGCTCCTCTAACTCTTTTGAGGTCCTGAACCAGGGTTTTAAAATGACTCTGATTAATGTTTTTGCAAAGGTTCTTCAGTATAACCTTCCACCAGAGTGAAATGGATGGATGCCAGAGATATGATATTTTCTGCAGTAGTACCTCACCGGGCACTGCCTCCCTACAGTGGGATATCTCAGGCTGTAAGATTAAGGGCACTTTCCTGAGAGCAGGCCACGTTGAATAACATGAGATTATATATACCATTATAAAGGTATTGATTGATTGAATTAATAGCATGAGACTTATCAAAGAAGATCTGCTTGTGGTTGCTCCCACGATGTTGTTTAATTTTAATCATCAAGATAAAACCTTTTAATTCACTCAGGGTTTGGGTTGATTTTAGATGTCTTTGGATGGGATGAGTTGGTTAGTTTACTTGTTAGTTGAGTTTGGGTTTTGTTTTGTTTTGATGTAAAAGCCACTGCTGAAAACTTTGGTTGAGTGGTGAGCTGTAAAGCTTTTAGATGTGTGATCCATTCGTTTGGCCCAGCGTTGGGTAAGATTGAACTCAAAGGATTGAACAGATTATTTGTGGAAATTCCCATAACTTGGTCCACATCCTTAGTGAAAGACAGCTAGTTGGAAGTAGATCTTGGTTGTACACTTATCCTGTCAAGACATTTCCTGTGAGTTCCACACCTCAATGCCCTAAGTGTCTTCTTCCGCTGCTTAGATGAGCTTAGCCTTTAAAAAGAAGTTGTGATCTTCAGTTAACTCCCTTGAATTCATTATGTTCATGCCTGATTTTTCAGGCTTTATTGCTATGCTACTAAGGTGCATTGTGTTAATAACAGAGGATGCACATTCTCCTAGAAGGGGTGGGGGGAATAGCTGAAGTCATTTGTTTATGACTCATAACTGCAAATATCCGAAGAAGTGTTATTCATGATGAAATGAGAGTCTGTACCAAAGCAAACAGAGCAAGTTCCAAAGGCAATAAAGATTGTAATCGCTGGCCAAATCTTGATCTTGTGACAACACTGGTCACTACTGTGTATGCCGCAGAACTGTTCCCCACTCCTTCCAGCAAATGCTTTTCAAAACGGATATTGTTTCAAGCCAGAGCTTCTGTTTATTAAATACAGCCTCTGATGCAAGTTTGATTCCAAAACGCAAGAACAGCCAACTCTCGCTTCTTAACATTCTTTCAAAATGGACTGCCAGGTGTTACATCTTATGTCCTCTCTCATTTCTTCCTTCCTTTGCTGCTTTAGGAGTGTGCGGGTGAACCACTGTTCATGCTTTACTGTGCCATCAAACAGCAGATGGAAAAGGGACCCATTGATGCCATCACAGGAGAGGCCCGCTATTCTCTAAGTGAAGACAAGCTCATCCGTCAGCAAATTGACTACAAAATGCTGGTTAGTGCAAATTGGAGCCTCAACAAGGATTGGTTCTTGCCAGGGCCCACTAAGTTCTACTGTTTAACTGGGTTTGGGGTTCCATGCACCTGGACTGGGTTGTATAGAGGGAGAGGAGTAAAATAGCAAGACAGGCGAGAAAGCTAAGAACAGTTGGAATGCTTTCTGACTTACCAACCAACAGTGGTATCCTCTGGATTCTTGGAAGAGGATTTGAAGTTGAAACCAACTTTTCAGGACCATGCTAATAAATGGGTATTAGCCACTGCGACCAAAATGAAGCCTCTGTAAACTAGAGGCACTGTGCCATTGATTTTTGAACCTTGTGGGCAAGCTATACAGCATAGTAATTGTGCCCTGCCTTTGTCTTTTCCACGACATACGGCTGGCAGTTGTCGGAGCCATTCCTGGTCTGATCTAGCAAAGGAATTCATAGGTCTATCGGATTGGAAAGGTGGGAACAATAGCCTAGCTTAGATGTCACTTCCGGTGAAGGAGATAAGAACATAACGAAAGCCCTGCTGGATCAGACCAAAAATCTCTCCGACCCAGTGTCCTGTCTCACGCAGTGGCCAACCAGGGCCCATTCCGCACACATAGGATAATGCATTTTCAATGTGCTTTGGCAGCTGGATTTTCCTGTGCAGAACAGGAAAATCTACTTCTAAAGTGCATTGAAAGTGCATTATCTATTGTGTGCAGAATAGGCCCAGGATGCTATTAGAGTGAAAAGGTTCTGTTGCAACCTTTGTGTTCCCTAGGGCTGGTCGTATACTGATCAGGGGGGTAAAGCTGCTTTGATGGCTGTTGGAATGCTGCTCTTCTTCCTCTTCATCTCTTCCTGGGCCCCCTGCTATATAATCATAGTTTATGTGGCCCACCAGTCTCACAGTTATATATACCTTTTTTGTGTGTGTAGACTCTGAACTGTGTGAACCCTGAGAATGAAAATGCACCTGAGATCCCAGTCAAGGTCCTGAACTGCGATACCATCACACAAGTGAAAGAGAAGCTACTTGATGCTGTGTACAAGGGAGTCCCCTATTCACAGAGACCCAAAGCAGGAGACATGGATCTGGGTGAGCTACAGAGTCAGAATTGCTTTTCTGTTTGGTCAGTGGAGTACAGGGCTGTTGTCACACAGCAAATTGATATTACAAGGGCCATGTGATCCATCTTATCACATGGCCTTCCATTTCTGACTATCAGCAGCTGTAGCCATCAGGTGGAAGACACGATTATGTGAATCCACTCTCACAAGTAAGATATCAGCGGTCCAGATCACTACAGATGTGTCTAGAAGAGCCTTTATTTGGAGAGTGAGATATGCCATGTCCAAATTATGCCTCCTTTGCCCTGTGAGAGGGCAACCTGGCACATTGCATCGTAGTGTACTGTTCAGTGGAACCTTTAGGGTTTGCTGTGGTGAGTTGCATTTGAAGATTGTTTTGAAGACTCTGCTGGTTTAGAGCACAGCAGCAAGGTTACTGACTGGTACAAACAACTAGAAGCATATCAGGATTTGTACCTGGGAAGCATTCAGAAGCCTTTGAAGCTCTAAATGGCTTAGATACTTTGCTGCCCTGAGTCTAACTTACTTTTAATTTCTTCGTTGGAAACATTGCTCAGTGTGCCCAAGCTACAGAAAAGAGGTGGGTGGCCACTAAACCCAAGGTCTTCTCAGCGGTGACCTTAATTATGAAATATCCTCCCTGTGGCAGTTTTTGTGCCCAACAAAAACTGTTTGAGTTATAGTTTTAGGTACCAGATGAAAAAGTATTTTATTTTCCCGGGTTGTTGGTTGTTTCATTTTGAATGGGTGTATATAAAGGTCCCCCCTCCCTTTCATTAATCATTTTAATCGTGGCTTGTTTTATCATTTTCATGCTATTGCTTTTAGCTAATTTATGCCAGTATTGTGTATATATTTTAACTTTGGGATTTCAGCTCTGGAAGATGTTGAGGTGGTGATTATGGAAATTGTCTCATAAGCTATGATTTAACAGTATGGGGTGTAATTTAATTAGAATTAATAAACAGTGTAGCTCAAGATATGAAGTACTGTATTTGCCGGTGTATAAGACGACTGGGCGTATAAGATGACCCCCCAAACATTTCCACTCAAAATACAGTACTATGGGCCACTATGGGCAGCTATGTCTATCCCAACTGAAGTGCACCCGGCGTATAAGACGACCCCCCCCCACTTGGAGGCATGTTTTTCAGGGGGGGAAAGTAGTCTTATACGCCAGCAAATACTGTACATAACACCTTCAGCCAACTCAATGTAGAACCATGGCACTCTTAGAAGTATCTGAGGATCGAGTTACACATGTCAGAGAAGTCTTATTTTTGTTTCAGCAGCACTAAAGCGGGAATCTTTTTTCCTCATCTATCCCAGTTTGCAGGCATAGTCATTCTTCATCTTCCTTCAGGGGGCGAAAAGCATTCCTAAAGTGTCTGCGATGGAGCAAGCTCAGCATTTAATGCTGCGCAGTATAATATCGGAGGGAACAAGATTCAGTGGGGTGGGTGTTTTCTGTTGCTGCGGGATTCACCAGATTGTTGAGAAACAGAACTGTGGCGTCCAAGGATGATAGCATCCCCTCTTTCTAAGGGGAGTGCAGAAAAGACACACCATATATACCATATCCAAATGCGTGGCCAGTCTTCTCAGCAAGGTTCCAGTTGGCTCACAATAAGACAGCTGAGGGTGCAAAGTAGGGTGTGGCTTTTAAAATCTGTTTGGTGCCACGCCTCATTCACATGCTTCTCCATGCCTTTCGTTCTGTGATCTGTCCCAAGTGAGCACGATCCCCAGTGACCCCATGCCCTTCTCTTCCATCGGTGCAGAGTGGCGGCAGGGCAGGATGGCTCGGATAATACTGCAAGATGAAGATGTAACCACCAAAATCGACAACGACTGGAAAAGGCTCAACACCCTTGCCCATTACCAGGTGTGGTTGCCCACTGGGTTTAGCCATAGAGATGTGGCAGAAGAAAGTTGGCATCTGAGTGTAAGGTTTACTTAGCTTGGATGCTTTATATGTACAGTGTGCAAGATGGGCTTTACAGAGTGTCCTTATGATTTAGGGTTTTTTTTATTGCTGCAGAGTGGGGCAGGGGCTAGGCTAGGTTTCATATGTTCATATATGTTGAAAATCTGATAAAATACCGAGTTATAAATCCTGAAAAATCATGTGATTTGGTTAAATGAAAATGAAGCTCCTGGTCTTCAGGAGAAGAAACATAAAAATTTGAGGTGACTGTTGAAGGCTACAAAACCTGGGGAACGCAACACTTTTAGTACCCAAGGGTGGGGCTTCTGTTTCCTGCAAAACTCCCATTTTCTGTCCCATGTCTCCTTTGGTAGACAGTTTGGACTGGATGTAGGATATGTGGGAACCCCCCTTCCCCCCTAAAAAAAATCCCTTTATCTCAGTGTTGTAGTTTAGATGAATGTTTTGCCTAGATGTGTTTTGCCCTCCCACACCAAGGTTGGGCAATCTAAGCAACTAGATTTTGGGGAGTGGGGGGGGATTGGTCTTCATAGCAGAAGAACCTCCTCTATCCAGCCCATTTTGTCTTGTCAGACCTGAGAACTAGTACCCTTTAACTAGCCCCTTTAAGCACATGCTCAAGATTATGCAGGTTAATTATCTTACCAGACATTAAAAACACTTCTGTAGGCAAACAAACAAGTTATGGTTTCCCCCCACATTTTCAGTGGAAGATGGGTGTCATTTTAAGCACTGTAAATCTACAACCACAATGGTAATTTTTACAGCACAATAATTAATCCATAATCAAACGACACAGATTCACATCCAAATACGGGGTAGGGGAGGGAATCCTTTGTACATAGGGATAAAAAAGCAACAAAAGGTAAGAAAGGGATAAAAATAAAAAAATATATAAAAATTGATTGTAGGATTTTTTAAATTCTGTTTTTCTCTATATGCAATCTCGGTCTCATTGTGCATTGTGCAGTGGTTTGGACTAGATGACCCTGGAGGTCCCTTGATGATTCGAAAAGAATGGAGAAAAACATGAACATATTAGAAATACAAGTCTGGCAGTTATTCTGGATAGAAATGAAAGGAAACCACATAGAAGAAAAAAGAGGGGAAAGAGTTCACTGTCATGCTTGGCTCCAAGAGAGTTTTCACATCCTGCTTTTCACTCCCCTAAGAGTCTCCAAGCAGCTTACAGTCGCCTACCCTTCCTCTCCCCACAAAAGATACCTTGGGACGTAGGTGGGGCTGAGTTCTGAGAGGACTGTGACTGACCTAAGGTTACCCAGCTGGCTTGCGGAATAGTGGGGAATCAAGCCCAGTTCTCCAGATTACAGTCCGCCACGCTTTAGCCACAAGAGAAAGCAAGTGCCCTCTTCCAAATTAGTTAACTGTACGCAATACACTTGAGCCACTCAGTGGATGAGACATTCCTTTCATGATTTTTTGCATTCTCTCTGAGGAAAGAGAGGTCCATCCTATCAGACCTTTCACTTTGTGAAAGGGTGGATGCCATGTTCTTCATTGGCTATACTGTTCATCTGTAGATTTTTAGTTTGGCTTGAACACAGACCCTTTGTGCATCAGAGTCTACAGACTGGCATTGGCTCTTCAGAGTCTAAGGCTGATGTCTTTCACATCACCTTCTGGCAGATCCTTTTACTGATGATTCCAGAGATGGAACCTAGGACCTTCTGTATGCTTAGGCAGATGCTGTGATACTGAGCCATGGACCCTGGTCTTCTGCTGGGATCAGAGGGCAGCCAGTCCCATGTACCTCCCTATGCAAAAGTAGTCTCAAGTTTTTGAGTGAGCACTGCATTGAATGTGAATTCTGGGGGCGGGGATTCTTGTAAAAATATAGGATAGGAAGCATGAGGCACTGAAGGAATTACCATATGAAAAAGTTGCAGATATGCCTTTTGAATTAACCTGTTTTTCCCAGGAAAGTGTAGTAAGGTCAGATCATTCACAGGTAATAATGCATGCTCTGCAGTTTTGTAATTCTAGTGCAAGGACCCTAGAGACTTGGAATAAGCAATTAAAATGTGATTCCATCACACCTTACTTTCATATGTGTGGTTGGGATGAGGAGCAACGGTTGCAGATCTCAGAAGTGATTTCAGACATGCTTTTTGATTATGTTCCTTGTAGGTGACAGATGGCTCCTGTGTCGCACTGGTGCCCAAGCAGAATTCAGCTTACAATATTTCCAACTCCTCCACCTTTACCAAGTCACTCAGTAGATATGGTGAGTAAGGAAGAATATGTCATATTGCCTGCTTTATGTATGAAATTCAGGGAGTATAGGAATCAGACAAATGCAGATGAAGTATGACAATCAGATCCACCTTCCATCTACTGGCATCAGAAGGTCCAGTGAACTCCTAGTCACAAAACTGTTCAGTTTATGAATTTTTGTTAGCAGATTCTAGAGTACAGTCCAACACGTGGCATGTACTCGACCATGGTGTGACAGGCAAGGCTCCAGGCAAAATGGGGTCGAGCGGGGGACCAGTTAAGGTGAGGGTCAGCACAGGCGGGAGAGGTGGTTCCCATTGCATGTGGTTTCCTCACAGAGAGTATGCTCCGGACAGCCAGCAGCCCTGACAGTCTCCGTTCACGGACCCCCATGATTACCCCTGACCTGGAGAGCGGCACCAAGCTGTGGCATCTGGTGAAAAATCATGACCACATGGATCAACGAGAAGGTGATCGGGGCAGCAAGATGGTCTCAGAAATCTACTTGACTCGACTGCTAGCCACCAAGGTAAGTCAGAAAGTAGAAAAACAGATCTGAGCATTTGTAATTTGGGTAAAACTTAGCCAAGGCTGATCCTATTGAGCTAGGAATAAGAACTTCCCCTTTCTCTTTCCTATTCTCCCCACATGAAGCAGAATGCAGCCAGGGAAGTTTTACCTGACAACAGGCTGGGAAAACTTCTCCTGCTAAAGCTTCTCTTGCTTCCTGTACAACTGTTAAAGGTACAGGGACTCTTTGAGGGAAAACTGATTTAGAATTTTATCTGTAAGTAATAATAATACAAACAAGTGCTGTTTGAGATCTATACTTCTTCTCACAGTCCCCCCCCCCCCATACATGTTTGCCCTCTCCTCACATGGACACAAGTACATGCAAGTGTCTGGCTACTGTGACAGTCCCTTTCTTTGAGGACAGGAGACAAGGGAATCCACACTAGGGAACCTAGCTGCTTTTGTGAGACATGTCTTCCCAGTTACAAGATGTTCACTGGCTGGCAAGCGTAAAGGCTTTAGGTTGCTTCTGAGAGGCAAGTTTTGTATTGTTTGTGAAGAGTATAGAGATCACTGAACCAGGAGGTTTAATAAAACAACAAAGAAGAATTATTTATGTACAGGTTATGTAGTGGATTCTCTTCAAAGTTTGAAGTTACTAGGTCTGCTTATCCCCAGAGATAGGCCTCACAACTCTATCTCTCCCTCAACATGCCTGAAAGGGGAGACGTAAAAGTGCCCTGCACTTGTTCCAGCAGCAGCTCTGAAAACATCATTGCTAGAGTCTCACAATGAATATCAGCCTGCATCTACTTGCTCCTCTCCCTGGAATCATCCTGCAGTTTCTGCCCTCAAACTATAAGCAAGAAAGTCAGGGAGGGAATGTATTCTGACTTGGGCAATGGATGATGAGGCAGAAAGGCCACAGTGGTCTAGCAGAGTGATCCCCAACCTGTGGCCTGCGGACCACATGTGGTCCGTTGACTAATTGGAGGTGGGCCACGAAGAACACCTTCTCCTCCCCCCCCCGGCCCTTTACTTCATCCCGCCCAGCCGTTTACAACACACTTCAGGTATCATTGTCTCGCATCACTCCCAGATAGGACTATCTCATTGCAGAGAAACAAGCTCAGGGTTCCCATTGATTTGTCATTGTCATGAGTTAAAATTTCCATGAAAATAAAATGTTCCTTATGTTCATTGTTGTGGCGTGTCTGTATCTTATTTTGAAGGGATGTTTAAACATTACCATAGCGATCAGAGAGCGTTAGGGCAGTGCTTGAGAGTAGAGGAGTAAACTACGACCACACACACACTGGGCCTCAGTAAAATTGTCAAGCGTTGAGTGGTCCCCGGTGATAAAAAGGTTGGGGACCACTGGTCTAGCATACAACTTGGTGGAACAGCCCTGATTCTGTGTCATGCCTTAAATCAGGGGTAGTCAAACCTGTGTTCCTCCAGATGTTCATGGACTACATTTCCCTAGCTGGCACTTTACATTCCTGGCTTTGTTCTTTTTAAAAAAGAAATTATTTAACTAAATAAAATAACATGAACAACAATGGAAAAACACAAGGGGAAATAAAATAAATGAAACCACCCTCCAATAATTAATAGACATATTCATATTCAAAACCTTTCTTGCTTCACCCCCATAATCAGTATAATATAATATTATAACAGAGAGTTGCTGATATTAGAGTCCAGAATCTTCTTTAAACCACAGTAAGAGCTGGTGGGGAGGAGTTAGGGCGGGCTCTGTCCGGGATAAAAACTTGGATGAGCGAATCAGGAGCCGCAAAGCGGCTCCTGATTCGCTCCTCTGAGTGTCAATCCTGGACCAAGGAGGCGCGCCTCCCCATTGCCTCCTTGGCCGCCGTTCCCTCCGCCTCGATGCGGGGAAAGGAGCTCCTTTTCCCCCATCGAGCCGGAGGCAATGGCGGCCAAGGAGGCAATGGGGAGGCGCGCAAAGCCCTGCTCCTTTCCACCCACACACCCGGCCAACTCTGCCTTCTCCCGGCCACAGGAGCGGCCGCGCCACATCACAGACGCGGCGAGGCCACTCCAGCGCCCGGGAGAAGGCTGCCGCTAACTCGCTGTCGCCGTCGGGGCCCGCTGCCTTCTCCTCGCCGTCACCACCGGGGCCCGCCGCCTTGGCCGCCACTCCCGTGACGCGCCATGTGGCCAGCCACCTCAGGCCCGCCCGCAACCAGCGTCCCCACAGCTCCCGGCCCATGAGGACACAACGACGCCACAGCTGAGAGGAACCCAAATTAGCCTTGATTCGGGTGCAAATTGGCTGAATCGCCATTCCCCGATAGGTTTAAATGGCCAAATCAACCTTGTTCGAATTGTGAATCGTGATTCAACACAATTCATTGATTCAGACAAGCAGCTGTTTAAACTTTAAAGGGAAAGAGAAGAGGAGGAATTCCCCTTTCTGTCTTTTCTGAACTCTGAAGCGGGAGATTTGCAGTAGAGGCACCAAACTTGAAGCATGGCTCCAGGAGCCTCTCCTCAAAAGAACCCCCAAGTTGCAAAAAGATAAAATCGGGGGGTCCAGTTCTAGGAGCTCTCAAAGAGATTGCCCCATCTGGCCTCCATTATTTTCTATGATGAGAATTTACTAACAGACCAGGGAATTTTTTTTCTCATCATAGGAAATAAATGGAGGTTGGATAGGGGTACCATCTTTGGGTGCCCATAGAATTATACCTCCTTTTTGCAACTTGGAGGTTCTTTTGAGAAGAGACTCCTGCGCCACGCTACAAGTGTAATGCCTCTACCTTAAACCTCCCCCCCCGCAAGCCCAGAAAAGACAGAAAGGGAAAAATTCACTTGGACTTCAATGGCACCATTGGGTCAATGGGACTGAATCGATTCCAGTTGATTCCAAATCCGAATTGAGTCAAACAACTCTGAAATAACTATGAATGATTCAGCTGAATTAGATTTGGTCCAAATTGCTGGGGTCTGAATTTTTTCCTTTGGAAATCCCTGGTAACTATCATCCTCCACCCTACCCCAGATGTCTGGTATTCGTGGGATGTCAGGAACTTGATCTGAGCCCAGTGACAGGTCCTTCTGGCACTCAAGATCTGCTGAGTGGCTTGGCTTTGCTCCTTTCATCTCTTCACCTAACAAAGCAAAAGCCTTGTTTACATCTGGCCAAGAAAACAGCTGCAAAGACTAGTTTTGCATCCTAGCTGTTGACAAAGCAAAACTGAATCCCAGCCTCCGGTTTCTGCAATCACTGATTTCCCCTGTGCTCATTGTTCAAACGCTTGATAGACGCCCTCATTTTACCAGCACTCTGCATCAGCAAAAGCAGAGGCTAGGGAGCTTTAAAAGTCCAATGGCTTAGGACTGCCCATGCTGTATAATTGCTGCACTAGTGTCTGATGTAAATCAAATAGTCAATAATATAAGATTTGTGCAAAAGCAAACAGAAATGATATTGTCGAATTCCAAGGGCTGCAGAAGGGGAATCCCACATTAATTCCAGAAGCTGGCATGTAAAGGGGCACGGCAGAGCCTTTCTTCGATGTTATACCCAAACCCAATTGTGAATTGTACTAATCTGTTGGAGCAATTAATTACCTCACTGCTAGTTGGCTGCTAGGTTGCCGCTGCTTGGCTCAGTGCAGCTTGAGCACAAACCTTGGCCATTCTGATGTATTTCTAGTGTCATGCATTTAATATATTTCATACTTCACTAGTTATAATTCTACATGGGATGTTGGATGGCAGCAGTGTGTGTTTATCTTTCCTAGGAAGAACTCAGACCCTTCAGCGAGCCTGGCACAGGAATCTAGAAAGGGTTGCCCTGTAGTCAACATATATTCTCTCTCTCTCTCTCTCTTTCACAGGAGTTTTGAGGTGGCCATTTGTGAATGGTTGACATGGCACACTAACTTTTGATCAGCCTAGATACTGTTCTGCCCATGGCCAAGAGATCCTTGTCTTTGAAATTAGGAAGGCTGTCTTGTGTATTTGGATGGTTTGTTGAAGTTTGGTTAATTTGCTTTGTTATAGGTCAGATAATTAGAATGGCACTGATAAAATTATGCAATATTCAATTGTTGATCTCAGGGTTGTTCTTCAGAGGGTTCTGTGATGCAGAAGTTACACAGATAAGGACAATTCAAGTTTTATGTTGTTTGAGACATAATCGACTCCATACTTTGTGCTGTAGCAGGAACCATTGTACATGCCTCTTCTACTGTTTTTATGGATGACCTCTTCCCTGTACATTCTGAATTGCTCTGCAAAACTCATAAAGCGCAATCCTGAAAACATTTGCCTGGATGTAAGCTCCATTAAGTAGATCACAATAGGATGCTGAGTAGACCTCCTTAGGGTTGCTCTCTTAGGGCTTTACTTCTTGCATTTATGATGTCTCTGTCCCTTGCTTCAGAAGATGAGCTTCCTTAGCAAGATCTTTATGGCTTCCCTACATGCACTTCATTGATTGACTTCTGATATTCTCTCCATAGAGACTGAAACAATGTTCTTTCTGGGATTTTTGTGTGTAGGGGACCTTGCAGAAGTTTGTTGATGACCTGTTTGAGACTATCTTCAGCACAGCCCACCGAGGGAGTGCCTTGCCTCTGGCCATCAAGTACATGTTTGACTTCCTGGATGAGCAAGCAGATAAGCACCAAATCAATGACTATGATGTCAGGCACACCTGGAAGAGTAACTGGTAAGTGGGGAAGACAAGATTTTTCAGGGAATTGTTATTATCAGGAAAATGTTTTTGTTACCTTGGTCCTAACTCACAGAAGCCTTCAGGTTTTCTCACGGTGCTGTACCAGATTTCCATAGAAAGCAAATCACATTGCCTCTCTCATATGCGAACCTGGAGTTCCTAAACATGGTCACATTTCACAGTTTGCCATGGCAGATGGAGCCTCATAAATGCACTTACCATAAACCAGGTTTCAGCTGTTCTACTAATCACCCACCTGATTTTTTTGTGGCGTATTTCTTTTGTGTGGGCATTTCAGGAAAGCCAAGGATGTCGGGCACCCCATCAATGCAAACTGGGTATCCATTGGCCAAAGAAAATAATCTTATGTGACTCCATTTCAGAGTAAACCTCCTTATTCCTGATAATGAAAGGTGTGCAAGAGAGCCACCTGAGAAAATCTTTCCTGGGATGCTCCCAAAAGAAGAAAATATATTTTTGTAAATGAACCAGAAGAAAAAGATGGCATGTTGAGGGCAAAAGATATCCCTCTAAGCATAGAATGCTGAGAAAAGCTGAACAGCATTGAAAAGAATGGAAGAGGGACAGGAAACTATCCTGCTTAAATTTCTGAGCAAATACAGAGGGGGAGGTCTTGTGGGGTGGGATTTTTGGTTGTTCCTTCCCATCTGGAGTTCTTCATGGACCCTCAGTTGGGTATCTCTTCTAACTGTGGCAATGAATTTTGCTTCAAATTGTATCTAAGAACAAGCTGGGAAGCTTATCATCTGTATGCATTTTTGCCAAATGATCACTTTTAGGGACATGCATTCAGCTTATCTGAGCAAAAAAAATACTATCTCATCGATATTTTTCAGGTATTAATTCAGTCAGATTTTATTTATTTATTTGCTGTTTTTCCAGCTACCAAAATGGCCAAGCCTGAAAAATCCTGAAAATATTCAGGGCCACGGGATAGCTAGAGTTAAGACATTTCAAGAGACTGAGATCCTTTTAAAAGCCTCAGACTCAAATCGCTCCAATGAACTATGACTCTGAGGCATTTAAAAGGATCTTGGACTCATGAAACTAAAAATCTACCAAATCCAAATGCCATGTCTGTATTGGGATTCAGGAACATTAGGAAATATGGATATTTTTCAAGTTCAATATACCCAACCTCCCAAATACCCTGTTTTCCCCACATCCCCAAATCACTTGTGCAGTCCATGAGTACAAAGCCTTTAGGGACTTGTGCAACTTCAACAAGTATAGTGGCGGGGATGGGTGGGTAATGTTCAGCTGTATTTAGAACTTTAATTTTTCTCCCCTCTGTGCTCTTCCTTTCTGCCATCTTGCTGATTTCATTGCTCAGATCCTTTCACCATTACTTGGGGATGAGAGCGTACATTCCCATCTCTGGCATTTGTTAAATGGCAGCCAAATTGCTTTTGTATAGTTCAGTAACTGTCAGTAATTAGCAGGGCAGAAAAAAGAAACATTTTTAAATGGAGATATGAGAGCATGGAGACACTTCGAACTGATTTATCACTCAGCTTTCTATATTAAAGGAAGTAGCATTGCTGGGAGGGGAAAGACCGGGCGGGGGGATGAATTCCAGCGATGCCTGGATTCCAATTCCACAGAGCCCAGAGAAGCCGGCTCCTGCATACTAATGCCCACACTTATTTCAGGGTACTAATTCAATATGTTGAGTTAATTTCATAAGATCATTTCTCTGAAATTAAAATAAGTATGCATGGCCTGCACCCCTATTACAACACTTGGGTGGGGGGGGGGGCGGAGGAGGCACTTGCATTTCGTGAATGAGACAATTGTATTAGCTGTCACTGAGACAGGAGGCCGTGTTATAATTTCCATTCTTAAAATGCCCATTTGCTCACTGGTATTTCACTCTTCCCTGGGATATAAGTTGAGTCAAAAGAGCTTACAAACTGTGTTTCCGTGAACATTAATGATGGCTTTCTTTGGAGATGTTGATATCTGATCTGTTTTCTGACTGACTAATGGTTATTGCCGGGGGCCTGGCTTGTAGCTGCTAGTATTCCCAACCTAATCTTCTCTTTTCTTCCTCTGCAGTCTACCTCTGCGTTTTTGGGTGAATGTGATTAAGAATCCCCAGTTTGTGTTTGATATTCACAAGAACAGTATTACTGATGCTTGCCTATCAGTGGTGGCTCAGACATTCATGGACTCCTGCTCAACTTCTGAGCACAAGCTAGGGAAAGACTCTCCCTCCAACAAACTACTGTACGCCAAGGACATCCCCAATTACAAAAGCTGGGTAGAAAGGTGAGTGGTTTCAGCAGTGGGGGAAGCTGCCTTGATATACACAACTAGAAAGAATGTGGCTTTTATAGGTTGTGCTCCGGATGGCTACAGACCTCTGTAAAGATGGAAACCTTCAAAGAAGAGCGTTCCAGAGTTGAAGGATGGAAAATCTCACTTGCCATTTGCAACAAATCTTGGGTTTTCTCCCCCAAAGCAACGACAATTCACTCCAACCCTCTGATAACTAAGGGCCTAACTAAATGATACATTATTCCCTGGGAGCTGCCAGTCCCCAACTGAAACTTAAATTCTCAGGCAAATCATGGCCAATTCAGACTGGGATTTTTTCACACTTTGGGAAAGAGTCCTTCCCCAATGCTTTCCCCCTGTGCTGTTTTCCCATGCTGAAATGGCCCTAATCCACTCCTATTTGCCATGATGGAGAGACACACCAATACCGATGGGCTGCATGTCTGTCAGTGGGCTCTATGTAACTTTACCCAGTGAGATAAATAGGTGCCTCCCAGGGCTGATTCAGATTTAAAAACCTGTGTGGGTGAGACTTAAGCTCCCTCTCACTGCTCATAGTAGTCCTGATCCAAATTGGCCCCAAATGTAGCACATTTTCCTGAGAGGACCCAAGGGGAATGTGAAGATAGACCTAGGCATGGTGAATTGTCTAGCTAGGCACTAATATGCAGAATCCGATTCTGAAAATGGAATCAAGGAGGCAGCAGTTTATAATGAAGACAATGCCATTGTAATTTGCTTTTAAGTATGTCTTGTTCACCTGAACACTTTTTGTTTAAATCATTGTTACTGAAATTTATTTGCATATGGAAAGAGTGACAGTAGACTGGAGCTAACATAGCCCCTGTGAAGCTCTCTAATTTCTCCTGACTGTCATCCTTGTCTGATTGATGTACCAGGCAAAGCCAAAAAGATTTTCCACAGCAAAAACAGAGAAATTTAACACGAAAGTATGGAATAAATATTTTAATGGAAAGGACTCCTAATCCTTCCCACTTACCTGCTTGCAGCCCAAATTATGAGGAGGAGTTTTCTTGAGCCCTATGTTTAAGAAAAGAATGGGATGCTGCTAAATAGGTTTGTTCAGAGAACTATCCTCCTCTTGCAAGCTGGATGCTTTGCAAAAAGAGAATGAGGCAGAATTTTAATGTTCCAAGACATCCAGCCACAAGATCTACATATTGTCAGGATTTGGAGGTAATTCATTCGTAAGTTTCTGGGGGAACCAAAGAGCATAATGCCTTGATCTTCTTCTCCCCTATCATCAACGGGATAAAGGTTTCAGGGCAAGACTAACAAAAGCAAAGCATCCACTTAAGATGCATCCAGTCTAAGTTTTTAAGGAGCTGCAGGGAAGGATAGCTTGATGCCCTCCATAGTGAGCCATGAGATGGAATTCTTGTCACTGGCCTCTGGAGGCACCTTCCTCTGCACTATTTCAAGAGCATCTGTGGCCTCAGGTGGGAATTATCCTGGATAATCACTTTGGATTCTCATCCAGCAGAGTTTATGTCCACAGGAGGTAGGAGGGGGAGGAGAGTTGACGCTCACCTTCCAGAGGTTCCGTGTCACCATATGCTCCCACGCAAATGCCTGATTCAGCACTGTTCCACGTCAGAGAAATCTGAGCGATGATAATGATGACATCTTAACCACAATCATTGCTATGCCACAGCTTTAATTCAGATTCAGATCATGTTAGCACATCTTTCTGATTGTGAGAGGTGAATGAGATTGCATTCAGAATTATTTCTGTGAATGGCCTGGCTCTCTCCTTCTAATGAGTGACTGATGCACAGCATTTCAGCTAACATTGTGCCTGTATATCAAAGTGTGAGCAGTTGGGTCAGGGCCATCACTTGTTCCCTTTTTGTCTCCAAGCTGTCTTTTCAATTACTAGCCTGAGCAACCAGCATTAATAATTTTTGTACATGTGAAGCTGCCTGATATCATCAGCTGTTTGGTGTCTCTGGCTCCTCATGGCCTGCTCAGACTGGCAGCATGTCTCTGGGTAGAAAATACCTGCTGCCTAAGATCCTTTAACTGGAAGTGCTAAAGTTTGAACATGGGACTATTTACATAAAAAGCATCTACTTTACCACAGGATCCCCTTTGCCATGCCATGTTTATATATTTCAATCTTTAGGCAATGTCTATGATTAGGAAGAAGAGTTGGTTCTTAAATGCCACTTTTTCTCTACCCGAAGGAGTCTCAAAGCGGCTTACAGTCGCCTTCCCTTTCCTCTCCCCACAACAGACACCCTGTGAGGTGGGTGAGGCTGAGAGAGCCCTGATATTACTGCTCAGTCAGAACAGCTTCATCAGTGCTGTGGCAAGCCCAAGGTCACCCAGCTGGTTGCATGTGATGGAGCAGTGGGGAATCAAACCTGGCTCGCCAGATTACAAACCCGCACTCCTAACCATTACACCAAGCTCCTATTTTCTTGGGTAGTGATTTGTCTGCTGTTGCATTTATGATGGCATTGATAGCTAGCACATGAACTGTGCCATCTGGGCTCCCCAGAGATAAATCTTTTAAAATATGGAATTCTGAAATACTTTTTTTTTTTTTGAGCGGATGTCATGGATAATGCACGTGGCTATTAAAAGGCTAGATTTTGTTGCTTCTGTAGAAGAATATGATATCTGCCTATCTTACCTAAGCTTTACCAGGGATCTTAAGTTCCAGATAGTGTTGCGTGGATTGTGATAAACTGTGGACTTATATATTTTCCAAGGGAAAGACTGTTTTTTGTGCATCCATGGTGATTCATGCAACGGTCACCTCCAGAATTGATTTCAGTAACTCGCTCTACGTGGACCTGCCCTTGTCTCTGACCCGGAAATTGCAGCTGGTGCAAAATGCAGCCTCTAGGGTCCTCACAAGAACACCTTGGAGGGCCCATATCCAGCCTATGCTGAGGCAGCTGCATTGGTTGCCAGTTACAGCCTGGATCCGGTTCAAGGTTTGGGTTTTGACCTGTAAGGCCCTTCACGGTATGGGAACCATGTATCTGAGGGACTGCTTGTCACCCTATGCCTCCCGCAGGGCCTTGTGCTCTGCAGGTTCCAACTTGTTGGTCATTCCCAGCCCCAGAGAAGTATGCCTGGCCCCTACCTGGTGGAATGAGCTCCCGGAGGAGCTGTGGGACCTGGGAGAGCTTTCAGCTTTCCTCAGGGCCTGCAGAACAGAGCTCTCCCGCCAGGTCTATGGTTGAGGTCAGGGCTAGTGCTAAGAGAAGATCAGATGGGCTCCCCCCTGGAAGAGATGCTTCCATGCTGGTCCATTGGCATGGTTAGGTGTCACAGCTCTCTCCAGCTACCCTAGCTGTTAGTGGCTGTTAGTGTGGGCTGTTAGATAAGTGTTATTATTTCCACCACATGGTTTTTGTATTTTTCTCTAATTTTATGTGGTTTATAATGAGGGGAGCTTAATTAGGGATTATATTATGGTTTGTACTTTTGTATGTAGCCCACCACGAGCCAGCTTGTCTGGGAGTGGTGGGCAATAAATCCAATGCTAATAATAATAATCTTCCCAGAAGCTTCTGGTAAAATCTGTGTTGCACATCAACATGTATTCTACAAGTCTGCAAGATTTCCAGGTTTCCATTCTAGAAATGCAGACTTTGGACTTGTCAGATATAGTTTTCTCTCCTAAACCATGTTTGTTTTTGGTACCTAACATTCAAGCTGGTGAAGTTCTGCAGAATTTGAAACTTGCTTTCAGTATTTTATCATAATTGGTTTGGTTTTGTCCTAGGTTATTGTAGTACTGTTGGTTTCAAACATTTTTCAATTACTATCCTAAGTGAATCTGATAGAACTCTCTGTCTTGTGAAACTCTAAGAATGCCCATACAAAAGTCACAAAAAGTAATGCCTGTAGGGCAGTTTTTGGATAGAGTAACAGAGCAGGGGGAGGTGGGAGCCCCTTTCCATGGTCCTGATCTCTGTCAGGCCCTGCGGTGCTTCTTAGTTGAGTTGCCACAGCTCCCCTTACAGCTGCAGGTCCCCATTGCAGCCACGTGTAAAATGTAATGTGCAGTTTGGGCCCATGATGTATACTATGTTGTTGTTGTTAGGGGCGAAGTCGTGTTCGACCCATCGCGACCCCATGGACAATGATCCCCGAAGTCCATTTAAGTTTGTACCGACTGCTTCAGGGACTCCATCCAGCCACCTCATTCTCTGTCGTCCCCTTCTTCTTTGGCCCTCAATCAAATGTGTACTATGCTGGTGCTTAATTTGAACAGAGACTCCGAACAGCACAGTAAAGCCTTCTGCAGCAAGTACTTAATTCCATTCCAACGGCATCACCGGAAATAATTTTCTGACATGGTTCATATACATTTTGCCACAACATTCGCTAACACTGTCATGAAGATGAATGTTGAGAAAATTAGGTCCCATCAAGATTTTAATTGTGTTATTATACTTACTTATTAAAATACTGCTAGGCCTGATTTTTTTCCCCAGTCTATGTCAACTATTCTGTAAACAAAATCGTTTGCATCTCAGGCCTGCTGTTGATTCTGAGTGTACTTCCTCTGGTGCTTACAGGGTCTAGCGGTTCCTCTGGCTTCCTGCTGTACTCAGTTTGTGTGGGCTTAACCCTGACTTGTGCCCACTGCTCGCTTAACTGACCACCCTAGATCTCCCAGTTAATCCACTGCATTCCATTCTCATGGATGAAAGAATGCTCTGATGGGGAAACAGAACATTCTGGCTGCAGTTGTTAGATATGAATTCGAAGGGGAGGCTAATTTGGGGAGTGGAGCTGGATCCGATCTCTCTTACATGGTAGACAGTGGCTTCAGTGTCACCAAATAATTCCATAACTCTTGAACCCTGTTGTCAGAAGTACTCCCCTTGGTCACATTTTTATTTTCAACAATATGCTCTCTCTCTCTCTCTCTCTCCTGCTATCCTGTAGATATTATGCAGATATTGCTAAAATGCCAGCAATCAGCGATCAAGACATGAGCGCCTACCTAGCAGAACAGTCCCGGCTACACTTGAGCCAGTTCAACAGCATGAGTGCACTGCATGAGATCTACTCTTACATCACCAAGTACAAGGATGAGGTAAGAGTCAGAGGACTTGTAGATACAGCTTTCCTGAAAGTATTTATTCCAGATTGCCTAACGTATGACTTTTCAGCAGGTACTATGCCTAGACTTTACCCGCAAATACAATAAAGTCTGCCTATATTTATTTTAAGCCCTTTACTGATTTATTTACTTACTTGCTTATAATTGTATTATTGATTATGAATGAGCGCTCCAAAATACCTAGGAGTACATTAAATTATGCTCCGTGTAGATTGAGAATAGATTTGTAGATAATATTACATTTTGTAGCATGCCTCATTTTGGGTACACCAATTTCAGCATTCATCGCTACCGTCTTACATGGTTTTAGAACTGATGCTCAAACTGATCCTTAGGTAGTGGATGAAAGAAACACAAAAGAAATGTGCTCAGAATCTGGCACAGAAATTGCAAGCTAGAGTCAACATCTGTCTTTCCCCATCCAAGCCACAGTCTCATGCTTTAGCCTGGATACAGTTGAATTGTCAAATGAAGAGCATCCTGACTGTTTATTCGTTCGTTGCTTCTCCAAAGACCTACTCAGATGTGGCCTGGCAACACCTTTATGTACATAGGACAAAGCAATCTAATATGGAGGATTTTATGGATGATTTTATGATATGTAAAAACAATAAACCCATGAGTACATGCTGAGGGGTTTTAAAAAATATATATGAATTTGATTTATTGGCTGCCCTTCTCTGGCCACTCTGTTCCTGTTGTTGTATTTACTGGTGAAAAACTGAAAACTTTTTTTTTTAATAATGTATTATTTTATAGCATAAGAGTCTCATAGAACACCAACTATCAGATGTGACGTTATATTTACTACTGAGTAGGGATTTGAACCCAGGTCTCTACAGTACCAGTTCAGACCATGACACTAGTTTTCTCCTGCTGTCAAGGAATCTGTGATTTCTAAGACTCAGAACGGGTTTCGCAAGAACAAATCATGTCAGACCAACCTTATCTCTTTTTTCGAGAAAGTGACTACTTTACTGAATCAGAGGATTGCTGTGGACATAGTTTATCTGGGTTTCAGTAAAGCGTTTGATAAGGTTCCATATGATATTCTTATTGACAAGTTGGTAAAATGCGGTAAAAGGTAAAGGTATCCCCTGTGCAAGCACCGAGTCATGTCTGACCCTTGGGGTGACGCCCTCCAGCGTTTTCATGGCAGACTCAATATGGGGTGGTTTGCCAATGCCTTCCCCAGTCATTACCGTTTACCCCCCAGCAAGCTGGGTATTCATTTTACTGACCTCTGAAGGAGGGAAGGCTGAGTCAACCTTGAGCTGGCTGCTGGGATCAAACTCCCAGCCTCATGGTCATAGCTTCAGACAGCATGTTGGCTGCCTTACCACCCTGTGCCTATTCTGTCAGGTGGATCGATAACTGGTTGACAGATCGTAACCAAAGGGTACTTGTTAATGGTTCAGCATCCTCTTGGAGAAGAGTGACAAGTGGAGTTCCCCAGGGATCTGTCCTGGGGCCTGTGTTGTTCAACATATTTATAAATGATTTGGATGAGGGTTTAGAAGGAATACTTATTAAATTTGCAGACAATACTAAACTGGGAGGGGTAGCAAACACAACCAAAGACAAATCAGAATACAGGATGATCTTGAATGGCTCAAGAAGTGGGCTAAACTGAATAAAATGAAGTTCAATAGGGACAAATATAAAGTTCTGCATTTAGGTAGGAAAAACCAAATATACCAATATAAGATGGGGGAGACTTGTCTTGGCAGTAGCAAGTGTGAAAAGGAACTAGGAGTCTTAGTAGACCATACATTGAATATGAGTCAACAGCGTGACTCAGTGGCTAAAAATAATGAACTGGGAGCGGTGGGTCCCAGTGAAGAGACAAATATGGAATAGTACAGACGTACTGGGAAACCAACACGGCACTGTATTTTCCAAGAACTATCCCTTGAAAAAGCTGTAGGCAAAATGCGTCGGGACTTGTGTGAAATAAGAATAAAAGAACTACTGAAACTGAAGAGAGACGACTCTATAAAAGTCCAATTTGGATATTTTTTATTGCCATATTGGTTTCCCAGTGCGGTCAGTAATAAGTGGGGAGTCAATTCCAAAGGAGGAAACGTATCCTTTTATAAAGAAATACAATAAAAGAACAAAAATAAAAAACGAACTAAAATCCTCTGACATCTCCCCTGCCCTTCTCAATATCCAGCCACAAACAAAGGCTCTTGAACCACAGCACCATGCTAAGGGAATAGCTCTTACCACCCAGTGTCATCTCTGCAGGAGTGCTGCAGGGCAATTTTAGTAGGGGTAGGCTCCAGAGACCTCCTTTGCAGTCCCAGGAAGTATGTGTTGTTACCAGAGAGGCACTTCCAAGGGGCCACTTGGATTTTAAGAGTGATTAAAACCCACCTGCTGTAATTGGTTCAAACATTGTGAACTACGAGTTCAACACATTCTCTTCAATCTTTTATTAAAGCTGTAAAATATATAACTCTAATATACGTAACTGGATCACATGGGTTTTATTGACCTACTGAAATGCAATGAGAGCCGAGAGATATAAGTTAGTAAACGTAAAATGGCTTGCCAAGCAATTTTGCAGGGTTGTCTGGGCAAAGACTTAAGTTCCCGGTTGGGGCAGTCCCCACCGATAATCTAGCTGCTGCTGTTTATGGAAGAAAATAGGAGAAAGAGGAGAAAGCAGAAGGAAGAGGAGGATATTTCATACAGCAATGGATCTAACAGATCTGTTTGAATCATGTTAATATGATCTAACAGATGGCGTGTTAGCTTTCGAAAACCTCTTTAGTACTGAGCCATGTTCTTAGTGGATTCCTTTGGGCGCAGTTGCTGTATTTCAGTAGTAAAAGAAATAAAGGCTAATATGTGTCTGGCTGCCTTGTAGGGATGCCGTGGAAGTTTAGCTAATGAGGTAATTACTGTAAAGGACTTTGCATGCCAGGAACTGACAAAGCATTATTTCTGAGTGACACCAGATTAGTGAGACTGGTGGACAACAGGACGGAATTCTGCATCTCAGTGGAAACTGTTAAGTTTTTCATAACACACGAGCAGCCTCAGTCTGCATCCTAATGAGTCAGTGTGCATTTGCAGAATTTTCCACCAGCAGAGATTGCACTG
Source organism: Paroedura picta (assembly GCF_049243985.1). Taxonomy (NCBI): domain Eukaryota; kingdom Metazoa; phylum Chordata; class Lepidosauria; order Squamata; family Gekkonidae; genus Paroedura; species Paroedura picta. Next base: position 40,556,623 of record NC_135371.1, on the reverse strand, counting down.
CTTGAGATTCTGAGGCCAAAGATCTGTCTCAGCCTTACCAGAGTTTTCCCCAAGATGAGACGGTGTCCTGCTAATACTCCCATCTCCTACTGTTGTGCTGCCGTCTCCAGCTCCTCTCTGTTTACAGTCTCCCAAGTTGTTATACAGTCCCTGCTCATCAACATGAAAATACTTAACCCTTCAAGGCTGTTTTCATGCTGTTTTTGCTGCATAGGAATGAGACCACATGTCAAACCCTTGTTAAAATATTACCCTTTTCTCTATAAAGGCATGGGTTCTTCAGGCTTTCCTCTTTGACCTTCTTTATTACTCATATTGATCAGTCTTTTCTTTCTTTTTCTTTTTGGTATTACTTCCATATCCATCACCCAAGAAGCTTTGAGATATAGGAATGACATGTTAGATCCATCCTGTGTTTTAAAGATGCAGTGCGAACTCAGCAGGCAGTGCACTAATGCCTGTCAAGTCTTCCCAGGATAAACGATTGAGGAGTCAATCCCTGCATTAGCCAGATGATCACCCACAATGACCTCTGGCTCTGATCCAGTGATGCAATCCCTACAAATAGAGAAACATCCTTTTTTCAAATATTGAAGAGATGTAGTGTTGGAGTAAGGCTGGAAAGACCTGGTTTAAATTCCTACTCTGCCTTGAAGCTCACTTGGTGTCCTTGAGCCACCGGCTCCCTTTTAACCTCACCTAACTCAGAGTGGTGTTGAGGATAAAGCAGAGAGGGGAGAACCATGCCTGTAGCCCTAAACTACTTGGAGGAAAGGTAGTTTAGAGTAGACAGAGGGAAAGGGGGAAAAAAGCATCTTGTGTGCTTCACCAGCAACAAGAGCCGTTTAAGAGCCTTCCTTACCACTTTATCATCTTCACTCCTCAAGAAAGTACTTACAAAATGGCGGTTCATGGTATCCATAAAGCTCTCCTTCAACATCATATTTCAAATGATAAATATCAGTTCAGTAACATTTTCATGAAGTAGAGGTGGAGAAACATTGAGCAACATTATTATACTGATTATATTTCGTGGAGGTGCTGGGAGCCAGATATTCCAACAGGACCCAGATCAGGACCAAGAGCTGCCAGTTGGCCATGCCTGATGTGTACCAGGAATCCCAGGAGCAAGATCGGGATTGGGCAGGCACAAGTGTGAGTAATCTAGAGCAGGGGTCATCAAACTGCGGCCCTCCAGATGTCCATGGACTACAATTCCCATGAGCCCCTGCCAGCGAATGTCTAGACCCCTACTCTAGACAGTGGAAAAAGCCATTAATGTGCAGCAGAGTCTCAGCAGTCAGTACAGTCACAATGTTAATGAGCAAAGTGCAAGTCATCCATGGACCCATCAAATCTATCTTCAAGGCTGAGACAAAGGGGTCTGCCCCTAGAGATGTTTTCATGGCAGCTGCTTGCCATTACAAACCAGCAGGTTGTTAAAACAGCCTTTCTGAACTTTTTTACCATTGAGAAACCCCTGAGAAATTCTTCAGCCTTCGAGAAACTCCAGAAGTGTTGTGATCATGCAGAATACACACCCACTCAAGGCCCCTCCCCTTCCCAACCCTACAAGCCCATTGGCCATTTGGGGGAGGGGGCATGGATTAACATGACTATATATGGTAATATCACCTGATAAATGTTTAACAAATTTTAAAAATATATGAAAAATTAACTCCTATCCATTTGGGCAACCCTTCCAAGGCCATCAAGAAAGTTTAACGAAACTTTCAAAGCCTGCTTTAAAAGCAGAAATCAACAATAAGCCAAACATTCAACACTTAGGAAGTATGATATTAATGAGCCTGGAGTCAGAAGGAGTTGCCAGTCCTCGTCCTCCCTGGTTAACCACTGCCTGGCATCTGTTGAATGCATACCCATAGCCTGCTCTCAAAGCACTGCCTGTGTGTTCCCAGCTCTCAGGAACTTCTTTTATTATTCGTAATGGGATTAATAAATAGCAGCTGTTCCCTTTGTTTGTTTTCATTCATTAAACACAATTACATGCAGCCCGATTGCACCCTCTTTGATGCGAAATGGGAGAGAATAATTTTTCTTGTTGTTCAGTTCTATAATATGCTGTCATTGGCACTGAATGAAAATCATAATTAATTTTCATTTGGGTTTTTGCATCTTTGTAATCACAACGGTCCCAGCTCCTTGCAGCAGGTGACAGACGTGTATCTCTTTCTTCGTATTCCCTGTCGTTTCCCTTTCTCACTGTCTCGCTCCCATAAGGGCAACAGTGAAAGTGGAAGATCAAACAAATACAAAGCAGGTAGTAAATCTTTAGTCTCAGGCTTCAGCAAGAAGTGTCTTCTTGTATTAGGAGAGAAATAGATCTGGGGGCTGTGGGTGGAACTCATGTTCCAATTTGCTGACTGATTCCAATAGCTTTAAGATTTTATTACTGCCAGATGAATGTATTGGAGTTTTTTTGCATTGAGAGTTTTGGTGCCATCTAGAGGTTCCTATGGTGGCTGGCAGAGAATGGTGCTTCGGTGAAATATTGGGGACCTTTTGGTTGATCAAAATCAGACCTGGGTCATCGTGGTGCTGAGTGTATTTAGTCCTCGGGAGGCTGTGAAATATTTCCTCAAGGTTTTTCAAGAGACAGGAGATCAGATATCTTCTATGCTACAGGTCTCTTTCAAACGCCAAAGCTTGCCTGCTCAAACCATTATCCCTTGTAAATGAGTTTAGGATTATGACTTTAGCATGTTTTCCTCCATGAGTTTCTATGCTCTCCCTAGCGATGGAGCAGATACTTTTGTGTAATCAGTACTGAGTCTTTATGCCCTGAGCTTACAGCCCTGTGAACTCTCTCAGAGCACATCCTGTATGTCCAGTGCTGGAGACCTGTAGAGTGTTCTTAATCAAAGGGAGCTGATTTCCATATTAAGGAATTACCTGTAGGGCTTGTGATAGACCTTTTCTGCCTCCTAATAGTCAGTCTATTAATTATACAAGAGTTTATTTCCAATTATGCAGCCAATGAAATGGTTAATCAAATCCCCTTTGATGGATGCCTTGACATTTAATTGGAAAGAGAAATCTACCTTGCTCTCACAACAAATGTAGCCACTGTAATGGGATTTCTGATGGGTTTGCATTTTAATCATCAGTTCTTTATCTGACTATGCAATTGGAAGGAGGTGGAGCTTGGTTCGATACTCCGGATGATGGACATATCTCTTCTGTATGCCTCCACTGTTTCATTTTCTCAATCTCTTTGGCTAAAACCCTCAATTCCTACCAATTCCCTTCATCTCCCCAAATCCTCTTTGCAGCATCCATGACTATACTTTATTTCACATAACCCGGGTAGTTAACAAATGTAAAAACAGTGGACTTTTTTCTAGTTTCCCAAATGGCAAGCTAGTATGAATGAGTTTGAGAATTGTATGAGAATTGGATGATTTTAGCTTGGTCATTCCTGTATTAAAGATGCTGCTTTTCCTGAACATCCTCAGTTTCCCTCCAGTCTCTATTTTCCTTTGATATACCTTTAATAAAGACAAGAATCATGTTAAATATCAAAAGAGTATCCCTCCTGTCTTCTAAACTGTCATTGGAACAAGGGTTTGTTTAGAGGAATGAGATTTCAATGGAGAAACACCACTGCATGATGCTTCCAGTATCGTGAGCGCATCTCCTGAATAGCAACAAGGGCTCACAATGACAGAAGCAGACCTCTCCAGCAATTCATGTTTTGAATCGGTCTTGTAACTCACACAGATTCAGGTTCCTCATCCATGGTTTGTCTAGTCCCGTAAAGTGGCTACTGAAAGAGGGAGGGTGGAAGAGGGGGAATTGTACAGGTGGTGAGGCATACAGACCAAGAGGACTGGGTTTGCCAATTCCAGAATTTACCTCGCAACTGTTTGTGAGACTCAAATCGTTTTCCTGTGTGCAGTCCCTCTCACAGGATTTTTTTTTAAACTAAGTAATGGGTTAATTTCCAGCTTGGTGTAGTGGTTAAGAGAGGCAGCTTCTAATCTGAAGCACTGGGTTTGATTCCCTGCTCCTCCACATGCAGCCAACTGTGTGACCTTGGGCTAGTCACAGTCCTGTTCGAGCTTTTCACACAGAATAATTCTGTCAGCATCACCTATATCAAAGGGTGCATGTTGTGGGGAGAGGAAGGGCAGGTGATTGTAAGCCTCTTTGAGACACCTTTGGGTAATGAAAAGCAGGGTATAAAAACCAACTCATCTTCTTTAGTGAACAATAGTTTTCTACTGTTGGCTCAGATACAGCCCAGATGTGTTAAAAAAGAAAATCCAAAGAAGCTTTGTGGAAGCCTGGAGAAATGTCCTCCATTTGAACGTGAGGCCCTTTTCCTTCCAACTGTTTCTTTGTTTTCTGGGCAGAAAGACAGAAGCTTCCATAACTTTCCTAAGAAAGTATCCCTCAGTTGGACAGGATTGTCAAGGTTCACTGCCTTGAAGAATGATCTTCTTGTATCTCCTATACTTTGAGGACTGGATATTAAGGAAACAGAGGGTTCCCAGTCCAGGGATGTCAGGTTGGAGAGAATTTATAGGAGGAAAGATCCTTAGTCTTCCCACTGCACACTGATTCCCCCAAGTGTCCTCCATTCCCCAGGAGCTAAGTATTATTCCCAGCTGGCGGGGCTGCAAAAGCAGGTGAGACTTGGGGGGTGACCTCACCTGACAGTGGGAATTGTAATTATACTTTCCATGGAGCCCCCCTGCCCACCTTGCTGTTATCATGGCAAACGAACAGGAAGGCTGTACGCCTGCCAATATAATTCCATAATGAATTCTTGCCCTTTCGCCTTTTTCTTCCTCAGGAAAGCAGTTGATTAAAATGAAGGATTCCATTTGCATCCCTGCTTAACTTTTGATCGCACAGGGAGATCTTTTTGCCTTCTATTTCTGGACGCCTACTGGTGAAGGGGAGACAGTATCGCAAAGTGGGGCAAAGCTTGACAATCCTGGCTCTCGATCTCTCCCTTACTGATGGTTTCCTCTCCACTGTTTTCCCTTGCCAGATCTTAGCTGCTTTAGAGAAGGATGAACAGGCCCGACGGCAACGGCTGCGGAGTAAGTTGGAGCAGGCAATTGACACAATGGCCCTGAGTAGCTGAAAAGTGGTGGTGCAGACTTCCCTAGCAGTGGATACCAAGACAGGGAGGCGGAGAGCATGGAGGTGCACGGCGAGCAGGAGAGCAAGAATATCTTGGGGCCCAGCACCGAGCAATGCACAGAGTCCGCTGCGTCTCAGAAGACTTTTACAGAAACAAACCGCAAAAACTTAACCACCGTTACCACAAACAAACAAAAAATGAACGTATGTAGAGACTTTTTGAAAGGAGCGACGTAGCGAAGAATCCGAAGGACCCAACGCGATGCTCAAGGAAGGCCGGGGAAAAGAGCTGCAGCTGCTCCCCAAGGCCTGTCCCGGAAGGTTGGGGACTGCACTAAATGTCTAGGATGACGATTTTACATTATGGTTTTCTGTAGCGGGTGGGTGGGTAGGCTTACTTTTTTTTTTCTCCCGTACTTGCTTCCTTTTCCCACCCTGCCTGGAGAAACCTTTTCTCCCCCCCCCCTCTCTCTCTCTCTCTCTCCCTCTCTCTCTCTCTCTCTCTCTCTGGCCTTCTGCCTTTAGTGTTAACTGCTATATTTGCACAATTTCCAAAAGCTAGGAAAACATTTTTAATTAAAAAAAAAATGATTTAAAAATGGGGGAGAGGGGCTTCTAAATTTTCCACACAAAAAGTTTGCCATTGGGGGAGGGTTTTTCTGTTTTTTTGTTTGTTTGTTCTACAAAAAAAGAATAAAGGACCATTGTTAGTATAGGATGGTAATAGCGTAGTTGGGGCCAGCAGAAGAGTCCCCGTTACCTTTGGTTCTTCCTATAATTTGCCCTGTGCCATGTTTCGCTCAAATGTTCTTTAGCACAGGCCAAATACGTGCTCTCGTTCCTGAATGCTGCTGAAGAGGCTGCTGAAGAAAGCAACAGGGTGGAAAAAAGAGGGGGCTGGCCCTGCACACCAGGCCCCAAAGCCCAAGGGGAGGGGCCTCGCTTGTCTATTCGCTATTGCAGCCCCAATAAATTGCATTGTGCAAAGGACAAACTTCCCAGAATAGGACGAGCTGTTTGTAAGGTTTCAAAGAGCTGAGTTGTGCAACTTTTCAGAAACACTCTGTGTCCCTCCTGCAACCCGGGCCCCTTCCCCCTTTTCACTTAGCTTTCCTCCCAAAGGGCATTTTCGCTCTGGGGGACATTCACTCCAGCAATTCCTCCACGCAGAGCAACGGCAAAGGCACAGAGAGCCAGACTGCCCCTTTTGAGCCCATTCTCAGTATTGCCTCTTCTGTTGGGAAAGGATGGTCCTTGATAGCAGAGGCAGCAGCCCGAGGTGGGGTCTGGATGGTGCAGGAGGCTAGAAGGGTCGCCACTTCTCCTTGTGTTAAATGCCTGGCCCCCTGAGGCAGCCTGTGGTAGCGTCCGAGCCTAGTCAGAAGGGGACGACTGAGAAATCTCGGTCAGTCTGGCTTCGAGGAGATGAGGACTGCAACGTAATTCAGCCCTGAGCTGAAGTTTGGCACTGACAGAACCAGCATGCGAGTTGCCCTCACTGCTGCCTTTGCGGTCGGCAATTCACGTTCACACATTTTCTGAGAATATTTACGTCTTGCGTCATCCCAGGTCCAGTCAGACGCAGCATGTCTCCCTTTCTGTTCCGATAGCAATAAAGGCCTGCATTCAGAAGCCGCCTGCCGTCCGACTCCACAGGGCTCTCCTCTCGCAAGGCAAATTTCTCAGATTTTTTTCTTCGCCACCTTTTCCCAAACGTCTTTCAATAGATTTCTTTTTAAAAGTATAGTAATAATCACAAGAAGCCAGCTCTAAGGCAAGAGGGATTGTTAGGCAACAGAAACTCCGTAACCGTCTCTCTCATCTGCATCAAACGGTACCAATTAGAAAACGTTTTGACAGCAGCTACATCAGTGGGTTTGTTTGGCAAAACCCAAAAAGTCAGAGCTGGTAGGAAGCAAGATTGTTCGACTCTTGTCACTTGAAGACAACAACTGAGCAGGGCAATGGGTTTGCCTTTCCTTAGTGCCAATCTCTCCCCCCCCCCCCCCAACCCAGTCTACACTATTACTTTCTTTTCAGGAGCCTTGACATTGTTTGTGAGGCTGGGCACACAGGGAACTTTTCTAAAGCAGCAGTCCTCAACAGGGTGCCCATGGGCACCAGGGTGCCCGTCAGCAGTTTTCTTGATTTTAGAAAGTGGCTGGGGCCGAGCGGGACTCTTGCCCAGCGGGTCTTCTGATTGGCCTCTAGAGAGCCAGCTGGCTGTGCAGATTAAAATAACATTTCAGTGGTTTTATTCTTTCACTCCTTTTCCCCAGGGTATTTTAAAAATCACCTTCTTTCCCCCCCTCCGCTGGAGCTTCCTCTGTATGAGTGGCTCTGCTTTCTGCAGCACTTGTTCTGTGGCCGGCTCTGCCTTCTGCAACAGCCAGTTTGCGGCTGCACCCACCACCCAGTTCCAGAATTCCAGTGGTGGCCCCAGAGCTCAAAAAGGATGGGGGCCCCCTGCTCTTGAGCTTGGTTTGTCACAGAGGTTTCCTTGGATCTCGGCCAATCTGGGCAGCAAAGAAAATTTAATCTCACTTAGGAGGAAAAGTTGGCAGTCCTGGTAATTTGCATCATGGACAAGACAAACTTCCTAGAACAGGATGAGCTGCTTGTAAGAACCGAACAGCTGAGCTGTGCAACTTTCAGAAGTTTTATGTAGCATTGGCCCTGGGACTAGCAGAGGAGTACTGGAGATGAAACTCCTGCAAATCCATGTTCTATGCTGCTTCGCCCACCCCATAGACCATGTCTACTTTCTATTATGCCACTGATTCTTGACCTGGTAATTTTCTTGCATAGCAAAGATGTTCAGCATACCAGTATCCTGCAAAAGAAGTCATTGGCCCCATGTAGAACTAGGGCTGACTCTTACATTGGCTGATCTAGGATTTGAATTTACATGTGTGGCTGACTTTCTAGATGCCAGCTATCCCTGGTTCTATCAGATGGATTCCCAGTGTCCTGAATTAGGCATTTTCTGAAGATCTTAAAAGCCCATTTGGCCTGACCTTCCCAACCTCATACTAACACAGCAATTACAAAAAGTGCCAATACTCAAATGACCACCTGGAGATTCTTCCTAAAATCTTAGATTCAAATGGGTAGCCATGTTGGTCTGAAGTAGCACAATAAAATCAGAGTCCAAATCTTGTCTCCCTTATTCCTCTCCCTGCTGTTGTTTTTAATTTGCGTTGTCTCATTACCATTTTGTTCAATGTACTTTAAAAAAAAAACCCATCTGTTCAGTTTCTGATGGAGGTGACACCTTTATTATCATTTGGCATTTACCAGTGTGAAGGAGCCACTGCCCGAAATCAACTCAGGAGGACACCTACCAAGTGTTCAGCCCACCCACCCCCTGTCCCCACTAGCCCAGATTCACAAACTCAGTTGCTATCTCAGCCAGACAATGTAAGTGAGGGGCTGCTGCAAAACATACTGAGTCTTTCCATTCCCTTAGAGTGCAAGTAAGGGAAGGAGAGGGATGTAATGAAGTTTTTAATTAAAATTTAAGGAGTGTGTGTGTGTGCGTGCGTGTATGTGTGTGTGTATATATATATATATATATGTTGTTACAATCTAATTCTTGTGCCCCAGTGGGGCACTTTATAGTTAACTGAAGGAGATCAAACCAATATCAAATATGATTTTTTTTAAACAAGCAGTAGAAAATACCAAATGGAAGAAATTTTCAAACATTTCTCACCAAGCAGAACAATCTTTTGATGCCTGCACATCTCAGATTGCTTTGTAATTTTGTTTCTAGTCTTTTTTTAAATTTTTTTACTCAAGAAGAGGCTGAAGGAGCAGACAATTTAAAAATAACACCTATGGACTTCTCAGATGTCTCTGGATCTGTAGGACCTGTGGGCTGTTGCATGACTGTGTTAGAACTTAGTCTGAGTTGATCTTTTTTTTAAAAAAAAAGAAAGAAAAAATGCAAGTGTTGAATACTAGAGGTTTGTTCAGACCTTTATTTTTAAACCAACTGGAATTAATTTGTCACTTCTTGTACAAGGAAAAAAATAGAATTAACGTCAACTATTTATTTCTGAAAAAATGGTACTCTGAGGCCTTAAAGGACAGCTAACTGTTGCTGCACCCAAAAGACATGGTCATATTTTGCATGTTCGTCTCTCTGAACATTCCTGGTACTGCATTTGGGAGGGAAATCATCCATCTGAGGTTTTAAAAAAAATCCATGATTGATTCTACCTGAGGAGCAGAGGCAATGCTGTGGAGGGCAAAGGGACAATCCTGACTTGGCAGAAGCAGATGACCAGCACGGTTATGGGATTTGATTAGCAGTGAGCACAAGTTTAGCTGAAGAAGTCCCTATTCCCTTCTCAGGAGCTGGCTATTCAGTTTACTTAGGCCCTTATCTCATCCTGGTACCTCAGCAATGACAGTAAATATCTTGAGAAACTTCACTAGAGAAATCGCTCCGTAAGTGGCTTACCTAAAATGAGCAGCTTTCCCCTAGATCCTCTTTTTACTGTAAAACACCTTTAAGTGCAGCAGAGGTGGATTAATTTGAAGAGCCTATAGAATGAAAGCAGAACTCCTGCTAGAATGCTCTATAGCAGTGGTAGTCAACCTGTGGTCCTCCAGATGTTTATGGACTGCAATAGCAAATGCTGGCAGGGGCTCATGGGAATTGTAGTCCATGAATATCTGGAGGACCATAGGTTGACTACCCCTGCTCTGTAGAATGCTACTGCATCCTAGTGGCCTTGCGTGAACTATCACCTGTATCGGTTTTCTGTTTCATAGGGAAAGAGCTCCTGAACGAAGGGTGGCTGGCATGGCATTCTTGCCCAGTGTCTTCCAGAAATTCTACCCCACTGGAAAAACCAGTTCAGCTGGAACACAGTCAGTCCTGAGACTTTTAAGAGCAACTCCATTTGCAGACCAGGATTTGAGTACTCCGTTTACCCAACTCACATTTGTCTTGTGTAGAAACTCAGTGACCATTCAGGAGCATGGAGACAAGAATGACAGTATTGGTTAGTATTTAAATTAGTCATGCGGGCATTTTCATTTGCAAAGTTGTGTCCCCAGGTGCAGAAAACCAGAAGATCCTATATGATATTATTCTGATCAGGTCACCGAAGGGGGCGGTTCCCCCCCCCCCTTTTATGTACTACTTGATGATTGATGGCATGCACATCCCTCTTGAAAATGTTTGGGTCTAACTGGCAATATCAAAACATTGATTCCGTAGTCTGCTGGTATGTATGTATCATTGGGCTTTCTTAGTCACCGTCAGGGTCCTCTTTACTCAACATTTTGCCACAGAAACTCAGGAAGTGATTTTGTGGGCAATACCCAAGGAAAGAGTCCAAGTGGCTTCCCCTCACCAGGAGTGACGAATCACTTGACAGACGGACAAGATCCCAATTTCCACCTTATTTTTTTATTCAGGTGCCTGGGATACCACTGAAATCAATAGGACTAACTGGAATTGTCAATACTATCTAGTGTTTACAACTTGGCTTATAAGGAGCAATCAGTTTGACTGAATAAGAAGAGATTTTTTCTTTTCACTGTTACTTTCGAAATAACGCAATTTTAAGCCATTCATAATGACTGAACCTTGTCACCCCTGGGAGAAAAGCTGGCAATCCATCTTGGGTCTTGAAATATAATGGAATGAGGGCTAGGGGCATCAAGTGGCCTGTAGAAAAATGTTCTATTCCTTTAAAAGATACTGAAAGGTATCTTTTACCAGGTGACATTATTTACCTCCCTGCCATAAAAAGCTTCAACTGCCCATTTTCTAGCCAGGAAGCCTCTATTAAAGGGGCAGGACATTTCTCTCCAGACCTTTGGCAAGCCTAGTGTGGTGGGAAAGTGCCGTCATCACTGCTGATCTATGGCAATCCCGTAGGGCTTTAAGCGAAAGAGATGCTGAGAGGTAGTTTGCCATTGCCTGCCTCCATGTATTCCTTGAAGTCTTCCATCCAAATAACTAGCCAGGGCTGAGCCCACTCAGCTTCTGAGATCTGATGAAATCCGGCTAGCCTGGGCTTATCCAGGCCAGGGCTATTTGCAAACCTAGTGAGGAAGTATCCAAGTATAATCACAGCCATTGTGTCTCTCGGTACAAGATGCTGGGGGGGTTGTTGATCTGGGCTAGGTGGAGTGTGGCTGCAGTCCTTTACTGGAAGTGAGATTGACTTCTGAGTAGACCTGCTTAAGATTGCCCCTTATAGATCTGGTCTGGCATGGCAATGCTAACATTTTTACTCAGTGCTTTCCTTAGCCTTTCTGACATCTTTGGCCTCTAGGCAGCCAGTCTGGTATTCTCTCACTTCCCCAGAGGGCTCATTCTGACATTTGCCTTTGGGATTTCATCCCCATGAAACGTGGGATTATCAGTGTAAGGAGGGCAAATATTTTGTTGGCATTCTTCACCATATTATACTGACAGACGATAATCCATCCACACACATACCCTCTCCCGGGATACGGTTGTCAGAGGCTCTGGCAACAGTCTTGAATCCCCTGCTCTTTCTGTGTTCTGCAGGATTGTGATCATGTAATTAGCACTCAGAAAAAGGTTTTGATGTGCATTATGATGCTCAGATTGTCAGGTGAGGAACAAAACATGGTATGTAAGCTGTTAACACCTTGGAACTGGGCAACATTTCTGCTGAAGGGCTTTGATGCCACAGGTGCTAACTGATGATTTGGCAGAATTGAACAAGAATCGTTTTCTTCAGAAATCAAAGGTTGTGGATTTTAAACAGCAGAAAGGAAAGGCTGGCTTGTTTGGAGCAACTTATAATTTAGGTGTGTTGGTTTTACAGGTTGAATATAATGAGAAGCCAATTGGCATTGTGTTAGTTGAATGTGGTGCTATGTTCCTCTTTGCCTAAGTGAGGTTAGGCATTGCCAAGGAATCTTAAGACAATGTAAGATCAGAAAGAGATTTAATGTCAAGAGGGAATGAAAAATTGGAAACCCTCCCAGCATCACCCCAGTATCACAGTCTGAGCTCCAGAGACAGATGAACATTTCCTGCTTCCCTAGTCCTGAACCACAACAGTGTATCAGATTTACAGCAGACTTACCCTAAATAGGGCTGACAGCTGAAGTTCAGAAATAGGTGGGCGAGAAACTGCTCACTGATCTCATCCCAAACCCAACAGTTTGGGGAGAAGGAATTCATAGTCCACACTCCCTCCAGGATGCTATAAGCTGTTAAAGGCTTGAGGCAGCCCATTTCCCCTGCTCTACATTCCACCCCCTCATCCCTCGCTTTCTTCAACAGTTCACGCTTTACGGAAGCAGTGAGCAAGCTCCGTCCACCTCAGGCGAGGTCCGGGGGATTTCCCCCTTCTTAAAAACAAACAAACATTACAGCTACATTTTTTCACACACAGTTCCTGAAATGCACAAAACAACAGCAACGACAACTCCTATCTCATCTCCCTTGGCTGTCTCCTGATGGGCGTTCAGCCATCAGTTGCTGTTAGGAGGAGTGATGCTTTCGTGATGTTTTTCAGTTTCCATCCAAGCAGTGCACTGAGATCATCTCTGGCCTCCTCCCATCATGGCCACTATCCATGTCAATGACTTCTAGATCTTGGTTTAACCAAGAAAAAGTGCCTGCCAAATACATCCTTTGCTTTTTGGGTGCCATGTTAGTCTGTTCGTGTCCATTGTTAAAAGGAGCTACTCGTAGTTCCATCTCCCACTTTGTGCCTTCAATCCACCGTCCCTCATGCCTTCAGAGACTGATTTTTCATCTTTGTTGCCTCCGATAAAGGGACTGTGAGATGGGTTGAAGAAGCACCTATGGAGAGCAACTGGGCTTTTCCACACGCTCAACTTACTCCTGATTTTCTTGGCAGTCAATCCACAAGCACTGAAATCTATATGGGGACAGTTCTTTTGCACATCTGCTCTTCCACCTGCATTTTAATGGTTGTGAAGCCAGTTTCTTACAGACATGCCTTCAAGGACGGGGGTGTTGTCATAGTTGATATCAGTAGCATCACTCCACCCTCATTAAAAGATGGCATTAAAATATATTGCTGGAATGTTGTAAGAATAGGCTTTGAAGGTTCTCTGAACCTGGAGAGACGGTGTGCTGAAGTGGTTAAGAGCTTGAAGTGGTTAAGAGCGGGGGCTTCTAGCTGGCCAGCCAGGTTTGGTTCCCTGCTTCCCACAATTGCAGCCAGCTGGGTGACCTTTGGCTAGTCACAGTCTTGTTAGAGCTGTTTTCACAGAGCAGTAATATCAGGGCTCTCTTAGCTGCACCTACCTCACAGGGTGTCTGTTGTGGGGAGAGGAAAGAGAAGGCGATCGTAATCCGCTTTGAGACTCCTTTGGGCAGTGAAAAGTCCGGTATAAAAAACAACTCTTCTTCTGAATTCCCAGCAATCTTTTTTTTTCTTTTTTTTTAAGAGTATCTCCTTTCCTTGTGGAGATACAAGGAAAAAGGCACATCTCTGCAAGGAAATAAGATAGAGACTTTTCTTCCCAATTGATAAAAGCTCAGAATTCAGAAAACCTGCTAAGCCTAATGCTCCAGTGTTCCAGTAATGTTTCAATATTTTAGTGTGTGTACTTTTTCAGAAAAGAAAGGGAAATCACTCGTGGGGGTGGGTGGGGAGTGTTTTGACCACATCAAAAACTAGACTGGAGGTGAATGGGGCAAATAAAATAGAAATATTATGCACCATAAAAGGGTCAACTCAAAATCAGTTTCCCAAAAATGCCTGGGTAATAGTTACAAAAGAACCTCAAAAAATCCAGGGAGAAAAGCAAAAGAAACAACCCAAAGTGAAAACTAAAGGCATAGAATACATGTGGAAATCGGGATAAACTGAAGCAGTATGATGGGGAAATGGTATGAACTCCCTCAGCTCCTTTTGGTGGGAATGGCAGCCCTGTCCCTAAAATACACATCTCTTCTGGGAAGACGGTTTGGATAAGCTAAACAAGGAAGTGGCTGGTACTTTTTCTGACTCCTGAATGCTTGTAGCCAGGCCTTCCTTCTCTCGGTTTGTGCTCAAGTGAAGAGTCAGAGCAGAAGAAGACTGACAATAGGTCACAATGGTAGTTCTGTTCAGTGCTCTATGGTCCCAGGTGCTACCCAGAAAATATATGAGACTACAGGGCACTAATAGTATCCTTGTCCCCTTGCCAACAATTTGTCACAGATTTTTCTCTTGCCTGAGGCAGACTGTGCTGATTCTGCTTTCATCTGCCATGCAGACAGTCCACAGGATCAGACTGGCTCTGCACAGCACACAGGTTTTGTGAAGGCACAGTGGATTCATCTTGTATTTGTCATCCCTGCTCATTCAGCCTCTATTCCTACCTCCTAGAACTCTTAAGGGTTTGGAAACCATCTTGAATACACAACATGGGCAATACCCTAGAAAAGATAGTGGAATAGATCACCTTTTTCCCCCCATTACAATTTCCCTCTTATTTGAGCACTTCTCATTGTCGCTTAAGATTAAACAATGCGTACAAGCCTTACAGGGCACGTCACTCTTCCTTCTTCCTAAGGAATGTCAAAGCCACACTTAGCTGTCCTTTAAGAAAGGGGAAGGGGGTGGCAGGGGAGGGGAGGGGAGAAGGAGAGAAAACATACAAAAAATAATAGTAATTTTTTTAAAGAATAAAGAAAATCCTGATAACTTTATGTGATTGTTTCAGACTTGAAGCAACTATGCCAGTGCGGCAACTCTTTGACTGTGTAAATATCCTGCTATTTCCTATTTTAATGTTCTTCAGATTTAGTACTTGTAAATAAACACGAGCATCAAGGAGAGATTAAACATTTTTGCTATATAATGTGTCTTGTCTGGCTTTGTAAATATTTGTCAGTGTGGGGGTAGAGAGAAGAAGAAAAGGGGGCACATGGTGGGAGGTAAGAGACAGCCATGTGGGGCTTTCCATATCCCTCAGACCTGAACAACAGAACATTTTATTCCTATCCTGTTATTTGAGTGTTTAAAAACTACATCTTACCCCCAGATTTATGTTTGGCTCCAAAAGACACCATTTTAGTTACACCTGATTCCCATGCGTTGACAATGTTAAGTTCTTCCACCAGGATAGCTACGAATGGCCAGGTGGGATCATCTGGGGTCCTTGTTTATGTCTTGTGAACATCAACTCTCTACATGCACTCATTCCACCCACCCACCAAAAAAACATGTTCACAGATATACCCATCCACGTGCACACACAAAGCCTCCTCAGATTTCACTGGACACTGTCAGAAGTAATGCTCTGTGTTACTTTCCTAGGAAATCGGCTGTCCCCACGAAACTGAGAAGTGCTAGCCTGAAATTATCCAGCTCAGTTTTTGGCCTCCTGTACCAACAAACTCAAGAGTAATATGTTTGTAAGGTTTTAAAGGCAAATGGACAGAACTGTTTGACCATGTTATTACTGCAGAATAAATATTTGTCTTCATGGCTTCTGTGCAGTCATAGAATCCTAGAGTTGTAAAGGGCCATACAGGCCATCTAGTCCAACTCCTTGCTCAATACAGGATCAACCTAAAGTATCAAGAA
The DNA here is from genome assembly GCF_049243985.1 of Paroedura picta. Classification (NCBI taxonomy): domain Eukaryota; kingdom Metazoa; phylum Chordata; class Lepidosauria; order Squamata; family Gekkonidae; genus Paroedura; species Paroedura picta. Next base: position 40,540,955 of record NC_135371.1, on the reverse strand, counting down.
GTAATTGAGATCCATGGGGACTGGGCACGCACAGGCCACCTCCAGAGAATAATTTCCAAAGCTTTCTAGTAGGCTAGGAGTACCCATTCCCCCACTCCCTGGTATGTTCCTGCCTGTACCGTCAGATGACTCTGTGGTGGGGTATGCCTTCAGTTCTGTTTTTGCCACTGTAAATCTCCATTTTTTTCCTCACCTCATTCAATGCTGAGGAGTTTCTCACACCAAAAAAAGTGTTATTGGTGGTCATTCTAGTGAGGAATAAACTACATTTAAAGGGAAAAAAATTCTGGCTTTCTACTTTGTCATCATGACTCAAAAAGGGGCTTCCTCAGGATTGTGCTGATTATGTGGCCTTAAAGTGGTGCTGATAAATGTCCATTCTCTGTGTTTGTCTAAGCAGCCTTTCTGAAGTTTTTTACCATTGAGAAACACCTGAAAGATTCTTCAGGCTTCGAGAAACCCCCAAAGTGGCTCAATCATCCAGAATATGGCTGGGAAGCCTAGCTGAGTATATGGCCACCCGGAGCCCCTCCCCTTCTCACCTCCTCCAGGCCCATCATTGGCCATTTAGGGAGGGGGCCAATATGACCATATATGGTCTTATTTCCTGATAAATATTTAACCCATTTAAAATATGCATCTATCAATTAATTAACCTCCACCCCTTCAGGAGGCCCTAGGGTTTTTGAAGCCCGAGTAGAGAAAGCCTGGTCTAGAGCAGGGGTAGTCAACCTGTGGTCCTCCAGATGTCCATGGACTACAATTCCCATGAGCCCCTGCCAGAGTTTGCTGGCAGGGGCTCATGGGAATTGTAGTCAATGGACATCTGGAGGACCACAGGTTGACTACCCCTAGTCTAGAGGATCACAACAGGGGCTTTCAGTACAGGTGTTCTTCCAGGTGCTCCTTGGTTGCTTCTATTTGTCAGTAGCAAAGAGGAACCTGCACTTCTTAACCCATTCCTCTTGAAGGCAGTTTCCCCCGTGGGTTTCATGTGTGTCCACACTCCCTTCTTCCTACCAGGGAGTAGCACTGACTCTCTCCAGTGTTCTCAATGTCCCTGCTACTTCTGGGAGAGAGCTCTTACTTAACTGGACTCAGACTGTCTCTGGAGTCATTCCTACGTGACACCATTTATAGGGAGAGCCAGTGTCACATAGTGTAGAATAGGGGAAACCTGGTTTTGAATTTAAAACTTTCTTGTTACCTTGGACATATTGCATTCTCTCAAGCTGACTGCCCCCCAAGCTACTATGGAAAGGGTCTGGGAAGATATGTTGAACTAATCCCTCTTTCAGAAATGGGGTGGTGGTGGCTGCGTGTCCCCAGGCCTTATATTTGGCATCCCTGCTTTAAAGGAGTCTCCCCACTGTTTGCACGCAGGCCAGGTAAGAGCTGTGGATGGGCTGGTTCTGGCCCCCAGGCCTTATGTTTGACCTTTAAAGGGGCTATACAAGAAAGCCAAACAGGTCAGGCTTTCTGCAATACCCCTCCCCCCAAGGGATTGCATTCAACAAAGTTTGCAAACAATTCATTCAGTTTGCAAACAAACCTCCCAACTCAGTTAATGGTTTCAGTCACAGTTTAGCCGCAATGCACATTTTTGCAGTTTGTGGCTATCCCTAAAGGATATCTTATGTTTCTATTCAAAACAGGTGCCCCATGGGAAAGGTGCCCCGAGCCCCCTTTGGGCAGAGGACATGGGATATAAATAAAATAAATATCATTTGAAATGCAATCTCTCATTAAATTGGCTGCTGTTGCAGCTTCTGCTACAATCCTTTAATCAATATGTGCTTGATTCCATTGGTCATCTCTGTTGTTAAATAGCATGTTAAATAGCATTTCCTCTCTAATTCAGCCACTGCTCATGAGCTGTAAACTGTTACCCAGGGTGGGAAGCAGAAATGCTCTACCACATTTCCCCTTTACAATGAAGTTTGAGCCAGCAGCATTTTATTCAAGGTGTGAGATTTTGTGTGCATGCACACTTTGTCAGATACAGACTCGTGTGTGCATGTGTGTACACTCATATGCGTGTGCATGAGCCTGCCACTGGACTCAGACTTTGGTCTGCAAAATTAGTCATGCTACTACTTTCAACTAGAGCACTAGACATATCTTGCTTTTCTTTTCTTTTACTGTATCCTTCTTGCCCTGTTGTGAAATCTCTGGAAACTTCGTTTCTTAGGGTCCCCAGCAGTGGCACAGAGAGCACTGAGGGGCCTTCTCTTGGTCATGTGATGGTTTTGACGGGAAAGTGCCCAAGGTGGGAAGAGCATTCCTAATCAGAAAGCTTTGGAACTCATTTCTGCGGCTGGCCTGTGTGCATACAGTGTGCACAGAACACCTCCCAATGAACAGCACTTACAGGTGAGTGCAAGCCAGTTTACCAGTGCAGCAGTGTCAGAAATAAAGGATTCAGTTGCTCATTCCCACCATGAATATGACAATGATCTGAAGCAAAAGTGCCCCTGTAAACAAACCTTCATTATACAAAAGCAGAGTAGAGGCAGCACTTTTCACAAACCTCCCAAGCACTGGTTTTCATGATAAAGGAGCCCATAATCCCAGGATAACTCAATGTTGTCGAGTTCTTGCTTGGGGGGGGGGGGGGGTTGAGCTGGATCTTATGCGATGTGCATGGAAACCATTGGCGCAAGAATCAAGTGGACAGGTTCATCTCTTCTCTGACATCCCTAGACATGCCCTTCTTTTATAAGCCTGTTTTTCCTGCTTCCTCCATTACTCCTGCTTTTTCAAATATGGATAAAACAGGCTGTGTCAATTTCAGTAGGTAACTTGTTCCTTTCAGCAGTTTTAATATAGGTGTAGGGTCCACAGAGCAATCATTGCATCTGGGCCAAAGCACTTTCTAAGTGCCTACCTCAGCTGAACACGTACCACCAATTTATATGAGCTTTAAGTTCATATTGTCTACTTAACCTTTCAGAGCTGCAGAATCCACCCTATGAATTCATTCTGCTGTCTCATACAGAACGTACCATTCTCGATCCGCTGGTTTTAGAAGAGCGTGAGCCCATTGTGTTCTAACATCTTGGACTTGCTTAGAATGGCTTGTGGTACTGAAATGGATTGCAGCCTAAAAGATTATTGCATTCTTCCACTTTGCCCACATAAGAGAGTTGTGTGTAAATTGTGTTGCTCTCTTCCACTATTTCCAGCAGCACTTGTGGAGGGGAGGGAAGCATGCAATGGCAGCAGAGAAGAGCAAGACAGCAAAAAAGGGGCCAGGTGGCACAATTATATGTATGTATTTATTATATTTATATAGTGCCCTCCCCGAGGGCTCAGGGCGGTTTACAGAAAACAGGAAAAGATACAGATAACATATGGTAATAGGTGATAGCAGTAATAACATTATAAAAATCATAACTTAACAAGATCATAACAATAGCATTAAACAATAGAAATTGCAAGAGCCTCAGCTCAACTCTTACTGGGACCCAGTGGGTAAAGCCTATTAGTGTCAGTCGTAGTGGGAGGGGGGCTTGGGGGCCAATTGGAAGCGGTGTTTGGGTCGACCACAACCAAATGCCTGGAGGAGGAGCTCCCTTTTGCAGGCCCTGTGGAACTGTTTAGGTTCTGTCAGGGCCCCGATCTCCTCTAGGAACTCGTTCCACCAGGTGGGGGGCAGAATGGAAAAAGCTCTGGCCCTGGTTAAGGTCAAGTGGGCTTCCTTGGGGCCAGGGACCACCAGGAGGTTGGAGGTAGTAGAGCTCAAGGCTCTTTGAGGAGTGTAGGCAGAGAGGGCCCAGACCACGTATGGCCTTAAAGGTGATAACCAACACCTTAAGCCTGATCCAGAATTCAACCGAGAGCCAGCGCAGTTGCTGGAGGATGGGCCGGATGTGGGACCTCCGAGGTGTTGCTGTGAGGACCCTGGCAGCTGCGTTCTGGACCAGCTGCAGTTTCCAGATCAAGGATAAGGGCAGGCCAGCATAGACCGAGTTACAGAAGTCCAGCCTAGAGGTGACCGTCGCATGGATCACTATGGCAAGGTGTTCCGGGGCCAAGTAGGGCACTAGTAGTTTGGCTTGGCGAAGGTGGTAAAATGCCAGTCGTGCTACCGCCATGATCTGAGCTTCCACTGAGAGGGAGGCATCAAGTATCACTCCCAGGTTCTTGGCGGAGTGGGCCACTTTTAGCTTCACTCCATCCAGATTGGGTAGGCGTGCTTCCTTACTTGGGCCTTTCCTGCCCAGCCACAGGACCTCAGTCTTTGAAGGGTTGAGCTTCAGATGACTCTGCTTGAGCTTGTAGCAATACACCACTCAGCTGCTGTAACGCTATTTTTAACAATGTGGGAAATGCCCTTAGTATATTTGCCTATACCAAATATAGGCAAATGTACTTGGCTATATTGAATAGCTGGTGGCAGAGAGGTTTAAAGGGCTGCAGAGAGACTTTCAGTTCTTTAGGGCTCTGTCCTGCCTTTTGCTCTGGTTTCCAGGGCAACAGAAGGTAGGGGGAAGAGGCATCTTTGCAGCCCAGGGGCAAAAGCACCTTAAGGAGAACTGCAGTGCTTTATTCTATTTGTTTATTTATTTATTAGATTTCTATAACCACCTATCCCAGCACTGCTGGCTTGGGGCAGTTCACAACATAACAAGAGTTCCATAAACAGTTAAGAGAATAAAACATAACTGCAATATTACATTAATCAATAATCATAACCTGCTGTTACAACTAGCTACCATTACTTTGACCTATTACAGCCTCATATCACACTCAGAAGAATTTTTCTGGCTAATCATTGTAGGCTTGTAACTTGCAAGGTTGTTGGCTTCAAATGTGAAATCAAACTAAGCAACAACCTTGCTTTCCCCACCCATTTCCCAGGAAACAGGAGGGAGGGAGGAGCAGTGGCAATTTGGACAATAGGATTTTAGATTAGGTGGAACACCATCTTTTAACCAACCAGAGAAGTGTGTTCTTTTTAAAAAAAATCTTTTGTCCACGCTCAAAGGGTGTGGCAAAGCTAAACTCCATTGCTGAGAGAGGCATGGAGAGTGTGCACAGGCTTTGGCTTCAGCTGCCTGACTTCTGGTGCCTCAGAGACTCTGCTGTAGACTTCCAATCCAATCCTGCCTGCCTGGAGAAAAGTGACGGGTTTGACTGAATTTTTAAAATCTAATTTTACTGTTAGTTCTTTGGGTTTTGTGGATGGGAGATTCTGTGAAGGTTCAAAGGGTGGCAGGTTACAGTGGATGAGCAATAGGATTGTGAGTGTCCTGTATAGGGGGTTGGACTAGATGACCTAGGATATCCCTTCCAACTCTATGATTCTATGATTCTATTCCAATATACCCAAAATAAAATATGTATTTTTTCTTGCAGATCCCTAATTAAATCCTTAAAACAAAAAATGCACCAAAGATACTGCTCTTGCACTCAGATTACTGGTGCCTGCCTCTACAGATCTGGAACCAGAGACTGTAGCTTCCAGGAAGCTACACTTTTCATTTCAGAAACTGAGTACCACAGAAGCCCTACAATAGCTCTGACAGGGAAGGCCTGGCCATTACATTAAGTTCTTGGTAGCTTGCTATGACCTATGATTTCTGGAGGATCTCCTGGTGTGAACTAGCTTATCCTGCCTCAGCTGATGGGTGGGACTTGGAGATTTCTCATAATTCTAATTGGTCTCTAGACTTCAAAGATCGGTTCCCCTGGAGTAAATGGGTGCTCTGGGTAGATTCTATGGCAGGGGCTCATGGGAATTGTAGTCCATGGACATCTGGAGGGCCGCAGTTTGACTACCCCTGTTCTATGGCATTATACCCTCCTTGAGGTTCTGTCTCTCCCCAAACCACACTCTCCCCAGGCACCTATCCCCGCCCCTAAGAAATCTCCAGGTATTTCCCAACTTGGAACTGGCTCTCCTCTGGCTGGGTTGCATAAAATTTCCTACAAGCAGCCTAAGCGTCAGCCCTTGTCATCAAGGAGTGACCACTGGCAATACAAAAGAGAATTACCATAAAGTGTTTCCTTAAGTTATCTAATGAACAGGATGCAATGGCTGTGCTTTTGATGTCAAGGATATTTAGGGGTCTGGAAGCTTCTCCCCCCCCCCCCCCCATTTTATCTTTGTGCAGCCCAGCCACTTCTGTTCTGTGTGTGAATTCTGGAAGGAAAGAAGGTCTGAAGTGACAACTGCATCCGTTGTCTATGAGATTTAGTCCTCTTCCAGATCTCACACGGATATGTGAGGATGTAGAGTATGAATCGGCAACATCCACTGGCTATGTGAGCAATCCCCAGTTTCAGGATTCCCATCAAGGTCCCCTGCTCTGCAAGCCCCATTGAAAAGAAATGTTCAAAATATGCCTGACGTTTGAATTTGCCTTCTCCAAGCAAAGGAACCTCTCAAAGCAGAACTGGTTCGACGACTCCCAGCAAACAGATTTCCTCTCCTTCTTACGAGGTGCTTAGTTTTGTTGCAGTCTGCATGTCTTGTGGCTGGCCTTCATAGTTTCTGGAGCTCTTTGGTCCTTCAGGGTGACCCCTCCCCAGCCTCTCATACCTTAATTAGAACAGCAGAGGGTGAGAATGAAGGGAAGGCTTGACGTTTCTGATAAGCTTGAAGTTTCTGATAATCTCTCTGAGATTGCTGGGCTCTAGCCAGGCACGAGACAGAGATGAAACTGGCCTACATCCACTTCATAGGAAACTCACATTTCTACACAGAAACACCTCCGCACCAGGTTGTTTACAATTCCTTGTCTCCCCCTGCCTTCTCTGGCTCTGTCCAGCGGCACATTCATTTTCCTGGACTGTAAACAGAACGTCAGGAACTTCGGTTGCTTTGCCTTTGGGGAGCAAAAGGTGGATTTGCCTGTTTCCTCACTAATGTCTCCAATTTTTCAAGGGTGCTTTTATTAAATAATTTTTAAAGCATTTGATTTTGTTCCCCAGTTTTCAAAGCTCCAGTGGCTTTTGATCACCGGCAAAGGAAATAAATCAATTATATTGGGAGAGAGGCTAAAGGGGGTAAATAATTGGCAGGGCTCACAGGCTGGTTACCAAGTGTTGGGATCAAAGAGGCCAATCATGGCCTTTCAAAGGAGAGGGTGGGATTAGAGGATGGCAGGTCTTTAATGTGGCTCCAGGCAGCTATTTTCTCCCGTTCTTCGGTCCTTGCCTCTTCCCATTCATTTTAGTCTGAAATATGAATGCTCCTCCCTGCTGTTTTCTCTACTTGCCTTTGCTAAAAACTATACCAACATGTGTATCTGGGCAATTTTTTCATCCCTCTCACCACATTCAGGAGGGGAGACTTTTTCCCTCCACAGAACCTCTGCTTACCTGGGACTTTGAATCTTACCTTTGACTCTTACCGGATGCACTACAGAACCCTGTAAGAAGAAATAGCCCAACTGCCTGACCGGGACCTTAGCCTGGGAAGGACTCATGGGTTCACTGTCCCACCTAGAGTACTGACTCACACAGTATAAGTATTTTAAAAGCCTTTTTCATTTGCGACATGACAGCTGTCACATAATGAATATTTTCATAAGACCAAAGCCACTGGATCCCCCCCAAAACTGGTATTGCTTCTAATTCCACCCTCTTTACCTGTGACCACCCACATTTCTCTTTTGCTCTGGGTGAATTTATCAGTGCTGTGGCGAGCCCAAGGTCACCCAGCTGGCTGCATGTGGGGAAGCAGGGAATCAAACCTGGCTCACCAGATGAGAAGCCTGCACTCCTAACCACTACACCAAATTGATACATAGATCAATGAACATGGTGGTATAAATCCACTACCCCCCCCCCAATAAACATCATCCAATAGGGAAGTGGCAAGAGGAGAACCATAACGCCCACTGTAGGTAACCCTGGTGTACTGCTGCTGAGTACTGGGGGAGTGGGATCTGATCTTCTACTCAGACCCCAGCCTCAACCATGGACCTGGCGGAAGAGCTCCGTTTGTCAGGCCCTGCAGAAGGCAGAAGGCAAGCCTCAGATTCCCAGCCTACAGCTCCTGGCTCTCTGCCACTTCTCCTGTAGCTTCCTAGTGATATACTTCATTAAGAACTCTGCTGACATATGATCTTGCAGTGTAATCCTGAACAATGACTCTTCTAGGCTCATTGACTTCAATCAACTTGGAAAGCCAAAGGCACTCTTATACTACCCTCCTAAGCAGGTGTACTCAGAATACGACTGAAGCCCACTCTGGGGGCTTACTCCCAGGAAAGTGTTCTTGCCTGTTCTGTTAACACACTAGCCTCCCTTGCCTGTTCGGTTACCCACGGTCTGGGCTGATGAGAGAGTAGGATCTCGGTTGTCAATCATCATCACGTGCGTTGTTGAGGAAAGCGTTTCCAGATGCACCAAGCAGGGAGCCTGCATTACCCCAAGCTAATTGCCCCATAAAGGGGAACAATTGTTTTCTTTCTGCATCTTAAAGATGATTTGATCCTTCCCAGTCCCGGTGCTGGCAGGCTATCAGCTTCACGCCTTTGATTGTTGATCTGCTCATCCAGCCCCCAGTCACTAGGGCAGGCTGCTTTCTGCCTGCTGGCCAATTACCAAGATACATCAAAAGACTAGTGTAAAACCTCATTCCCCAGAGCTGTCCCCAGCCATTAGTAGCAGGCATTGACTACATTTCAAACGTATTGGTTTCAGGGATTTGTTAAAAAACAAACAAACAGCCACTACTGCCACCAGAAGGGGGTCTAGATCAATGTGACAAACCAGTTGTCAATCAAAACACATTGGCATCGGTGGCTGCAAGCCACAGCACAGAGCGAAGAGGCCACAAGGAAGTGTGCTTGTGCCGGATGAGTAAGCACAGCTGTGGCATTAACACAACTTCCACATGAGAGTCAGAGAGGGGAAGTGGTTAAAGAGCAGCAGGCTCTGAGAGCCGGGTTTGATTCCCCACTCCTCCACATGCAGGCAGCTGGGTGACCTTGGGCCAGTCACAGTTCTCTGAGGGCTGTTCTCATAGAGCAGTTTCCTTATAGCACTCTCTGCCCCACCTACCTCACAAGGTGTCTGGGGTGTTTGTAAGTCACTTCGGGATTCCTTTGAGTAGTGAAAAGTGGGGTATACAAACCCAGCTCTTCTTCTCTTCTCTCTCGTCAGCAGTAAGCACAGCCAGTAGCCCTGAGTTCCAGCCGGTCCCTGTTCTCTTCGTTCTCAGTTTCAGACTTTACTGCATTGTGGACAGGGGAACGGACCTTGAGAAGCAGCCAAGTTTACAGTTATCAGAGCTCTGGTTCTTCCCAGTGCCCAAACGAGACCAGGAAATTGCAGGAAGAGGTTTGTAAAAGGGGGACTTCCCATGAGATGGCAATTTATAAACCTTTTTATGTGGCCCACATACCCAATAATAGAAAAAGGAAAAAAAAATCAAAAGAGAAAACATTCCAAAGGTAAAAACAGATGGTTGTTGCCAGTATCATGACAGTTGTATGTCCTATTCCCATCATTATAAAATAGTTCCAAAATGGAATCTTCTATAGATTTCTACATGCCACACCTGGTCACTGCAGCCTTTAAAAGAAGCTTAATGGGATGTAATTTACCTCCATGCCATGGAAACCTTCAGCTGTCCAGGTGTCTGCCTGATAACCTTAAAGTGGGGCCTGGAAGCATTCCTAAAGAAGAATCTATGGATAGGAGGGGGGTGCTTATCCCTTCCTGAAATTCTTCCCCAGCTGTAATTTCTGGCCATTCTCACAAATGCCAGAAATAAGTGTAGGTGAAGAAAGAAGTCATACATATGTGTTGTTAAGCACTTTTCTCCTATTTTCAGTTCTGATTGACCAGCAAACGTATCTGCTAAGGTAATGTGTAGTTCCACCCTCAGCCTGAGGGGCAATTTCTCCTAAAACACTGACTGGAGGGCCTTGCCTGCTGACACTCCGGTGGTGGCTACAGTTTGCACCTGCCTGGAGGGGGCTGCCCTGTCCCTGTAATAAAAGCTTAATGTGTGGAAATGGGCAGCTGAAACATTTCATGTTGAGGAGGTAAATAGCATCATCAGGTAAATAACATCTCAGGAAGCCCCTGTTAAAAGGTCAGGGCATTTTTCTCCAGGCCTGTTGGGTACCCTAATGGTTGTTCTGATTATTTCGTATTTTTACATAAAGCTTTTACTGCTCTATTGGTGAGTAATTTGCTCTAGCAAAAGGACATGGGGTGGGGGTGGTAGGTAGCCTTGGGCAAAGATTTCTCCATGCCTTTCCCTTGAGATTTAAACTGCTATAAATGTCTTTAAAAATATCAGTCAATCAACATTGAAGGAGAGCCAGGTAGATAAAGGCAGAGGGCCAAGGAACAAATTTACAACCAGGGCTGCTGCTACACAGTAACCTTAACATATGATTGCTGAATGCATAAAAAGAGGCAGGGGGAAGCAATAAGATGGGCCCAATCCAGCCATATGATACAGTGAAGCTGCTCCTATAAAAAGGTCATGTCCAATGCTGTTAACAGCCTGGTGATCAAGAAAATAGTGGGACTGAAGACAGGAGAGCTTTTATTTCAGTGACAAGTTCTCAGATGGAGTTTTATTTTCAGTTGATGGCCCCCTTAAAAAAAAAAGTAGTAGTTAAACTCCCCCCCCCTCCAAATCCTTCAAACTGTGCATAGGTTAACACAGTTACAGCCAGTATTAACTTACCCCCATTATGCACATCCTGTGTATTTTATGGCATACATTCATTTTATGGTATACACTTTACACTGAACATAAACAGTAATGTACTGAGCTATGCATTAAATGCAGAAGTGAAGAATATAAAATGCTACATATTTCTAATGTAACTGAGTTAACGCTGTTGTTGCGTCCTTTGTCTTGCTACACACGGGTTGCTATTGCTGCTGCATTAGACTAGCTGTACAGTTGTAAAGTTCATGTAATACTAGCCAAAAAAAGAGAGAGAGAAAAGAAATGGAGGAGTGAATTATCTGAACTTAATGAAAACTACTGTGCTGCTGAATCCCAAATGAACAGCAAAATCCAGCTAGGTAAGCATCCTCAGGACATCTGATCCGGGATTGGGAAGGCCTGCTTTAAGGAGAGTCCCTGTGTTTGAGAGATCACTTGTAATTCTGGGAGATATCCTAATCCCCCCTGGAGTCCGCAAACTCTAGAGGAGCAGACCTTCGAAAAAGAGCCATTTATAAGGAACAGCAGCCATTTAGCCAATCTCCCTTTCTCAAAGTTCAGTGACCATGAAGGGCAGGATCTAGTGAGCAAATGGCAGGCCTCTTAGGTAGCTTGCCACATCCCAAGGCTGCGCCAATTAAAATGTATCCATTTGAATGTGGCATTGGTTACATTTGATGGGAAATCCCTGTTGATGCAAAGAATTTCCATTAGCAGGATGGGACTTCTTCACATCCCATATTCCACAACCACCTAAAATGCCCCACCAAATGGTTCTCCTGGAGGACAGCAGATCTCCGGGCTCCGCAGGGCCTGCAAGACCAGGCATCTGGTTGAGGCTGGGCTAGTGATTCGGAGTTAACATCTGCTTTTACATTATGCTTTAAGATCAGGCTCCCAGCTCCCATCCTTTGGCTACCAGCATAGGCCTCAGGGGCCGGCCGACAAGGCTGAGTATTAAGGGTTTTGCAGGAGGCCAGAGACTCAGACATCTGTATGTTTGTTTGTATGGGGATTTTAAGGGTTATATTGTATTTTTACTATTTAATTGTAAACCACCATGAGATGGTATTCCCAAGAGTGATGGTATATAAATTAAAGTATAGTTAAATAAATAAAGCATAAATAAATACACAAACAAACAGCAGGATACAGGGGTCAAAGGCTGCAGTGGGAGAGGGAGTGAGGCAATACGTTATTTATTTATTACTAGCAATTAAGCCTGCTGTAGAAGAAATACAGTGGGCGCTAGCGGATGGGGAGGCAGACTGTAGGAAAGGAAGGTAGAAGAGGGAAGGAAAGATGGGAGGGAAAAGGAGGGCAAAGGGTAGAAGGGAGAAAGGAAGGAAGGCAGACAGGAAGTAAAGGAGAAAGACAAGAAGCAAGTGAGAGGGACAGACAGAGACAGGATGGAGAAATAGAGGAAGTCAGAAGGAAGAAAGGAAGGCAGGTAGTGAAGTAGGTGGAATGGATGGGGATAGGGATGTGTGTGAAGGTTGGGGGGAGTCGCAAGGGGGGGCAAATAGGGAGGGGGAGGTGGCGGGGGAAGAGCGTGGGGTAGAGAGGGGTGTGGGGGTGTGTTTGGGGTGGGGGAAGCGGTGGGAGATCGCGGTGGGTGGGTAGCTGTGTGTGTGTGTGTCTGGGTGCGGGGAAGCGGGGGCGGCGCATGATCACATGGGGGGCCAGGGGGTTGGCTGTTCAGGATCGGTGTGTGTGTTTGTCTGGGTGTGGGGAAGTGGCGGTGGCACGATCATGTAGGGGGGGTAGCCAGGGGGGTTTGGCTGTTGAGGATCAGTGTGTGTGTGTGTGTCTGGGTGCGGAAAGCGGCAGCGGCGCGATGGCCATTGGGACGGGACCCCAGGCGGGAAAGGAGCAAGGACGCCACGTCTTCGACGCGCCGTCCCTGCTCCTTTTGCAAGGGCGAGGGGAAGCCGGCGGGAGGACTCCTTGTGTGCGGTGAGTCCCCGGCCAGGCAAGGTGAGGCTGGGCCAAGCAGCCTGCTTGGCCCTGGAGTGGCACTCGGAGGGCCCAATCAGAAGCCACTTCGCGGCTCCTGATTGGGCCCTCCGAGTTTTTATCCCGGACAGAGCCCGTTCTTTCTCTTCCCCCTTAGGGCTTATTCTTTTATTTATACCACTCCACAGGAGCGGTTAAAGATTGGTTTTATATACTGCTCCTCCCTATGGGGCAGACTTGGGACAGTTTACAATATATAACATATAAACATATAAAATCACAATAAAATTGTAATTAAAACAATGTGAGTAGTTCAACACTCTGTCCCATCAGTGGAAATATCCATTGTTCCAGTCCAGTGTATCCAGTGTTGAATGATCCTCACATTAAAAATGCCCTTCTCTTTGCTTGCTACGTTGGTTTTCTGTTTCCAGATCTCTTTAAACAAAGGGAAACATTCCACAGGATGGTTCTCCACCTGGGATCTGAAGTGGTGTGGTCCATTATACCGCCTCAGATGTCTGACACCTCATTGCTGCATCTTTCTCCTCTGTGACCCAAGCTTCCTGACTGTTTGCCCCTGTGCTCCTAGTAAGTATTGCCTATTCAACCTTCAGCATCTTGACACTTCACACTGGACACATAAGTAAAGGTACAATGAGAGTCTTCCCTAGATGCCATAGGTGCTTCTCATCCTGACCATATGAGGCTAGTCTATGGTTGTAGGCCTGTGTGGTTGCCTAGCAACTTCTAATATGGTCTACTGTGTGGGAAACTGGTAGCAGGAGGAATGCATTAGCAATTGCCATCATCCCCCAATATTTGGAAGAAGAAAATAGGTGGAAAAGAAAATAGACGCAAGATTTCCCCTCTGTTTATTATTATTATTATTATTATTATTATTGTTATTATTATTATTATTATTATTATTATTATTATTATTATTATTATTATTATTTAATTTTTAGACCACCCTTTTCCCAATAGGTCTCAGGGTGGTTTACAACATAAATAGTTAAAACACAATAAAATCCCCATAAAAACCCCAATTAAAAGTTACATATAACATATAGCGGCGGTGGTCACAATTCTGATCTTAGTTCAGCCTGGTGGAGAGAATAATGTTCAGAAGAGGGTGGCACCAGTATAATAGATCTAACCATAATCTCGATGGAACATTTTTATATTCCAACAAAATATTTTATTCAGCAAATTGGTAAAAGATAAAGTAAAATCAGGGATAAAATTTCTCAATATACATAATTCTGAGGAAAAATCTGTGGATGCACAGACTTTAGTTCTTGTGTTTCAGGCTAATGAGAGTTTCTAAAGCTATCCACAGTTACTTAGTTATTTATGTTGAGAGGCTTGTGTTTCAGTGTTTTCCCAAACACTCTAGTATACTTTCTTTTAGTAACTTCAGCGTCTTTTGGGTTCCAGAAGACTGGTATACTGTTTCTAGTACCCAAAGCCCTTCTCTTGAAACACTAGTATTCATCTTGAGTTTTTAACTGACTCTAAGGGCAGTTTCTAACCACACCAGAGATCTCTGCAGTCTTCAGACCTAACTCCTTCTTTAACTGGGTAGGGAAATTCTCCCCTCACTATCTATCCCCTTTCTTTGGCCTAAATGGGAATCTTCACCTACTTCCCAAACCTCCATACTAGTACTCCTCCAGTTCTCTTGTCTATATTAAACTGCTCTCAGTCAGAGCTGAATTTTGAATCAGTCAGTACTTAACGTTTCTAACCTGGAGCTGAAATCAGACTGAATTTTCCTCAGCATCCAGTTTGGAAGTCTTTCTTTGCTCAGCTGATGCTAACCAACCAGATATCTTGGAACAGTCTGTCATTCAAGATTCTCTGGTTCTGTGGAGAAGTAACCCTTCACAGCCCTTCAGCTGTTTGCACAACACTTCAAAGCTTTTAAAAAGTGCAGTCTGTCGCAGCATGCTTTACATTAAGTGAACAATAAATCCACGGCACAGGAATAAGTAAAAAATCTGAATAGCCAGCTCTTTCCATGGTATCTGGAGTTTTTCCACTGTCAAATAATGTTTAATGTGCAATTTTATCGTACATAGTTCCTTTCTTCCTTGTAAGCATATTATTGCATTTTAATGTCATAATCATGAATACTTTTATCATCGCACAATATCTCACTGAAATTATCCCTGAAGTGAAGGCAACCTAAGCGGAAAAAACAAAGTCCACCAGTTTTCAAATCAACATCCCATTTAATATTTACAAAGTACCTTTTGAGTGTTCAGGCATTTTATATATGTTTTTTGAGTAACTATAGCCCTGTGGGATAACACAGTACTCTCATCTTCACGTTGCAAATGTGTGGGTGGGTGAGCAGCTGATGCTGGGAGACTACTGGCCACATAGAGAGGTAGTTGTTAAGGTGGGATTGAAATGAAAGCATTTGAGGCTCCCAGCTTTTAGAAACAACTTCTTAATTACATCCGTTCTCATCATGATTATCATTATAATACAGGTGTCCCCATGGCACTCACCAAAACCTTTTCTGGTGCCCACCAAGAGAGCCAACCTTGGTGTGGTAGTTAAGAGCAATGGACTCTAATCTGGAGAACTGGATTTGATTCTCCACTCCTCCGAATGCAGCCAACTGGGTGACCCTCGGCTAGTCACGGTCCTGCTAGAGCTTTTCTTACAGAACAATTCTCTCAGAGCTCTCTCAGCCCCACCTACCTCACAGAGTGTCTGTTATGGGGAGAGGAAGGGAAGGCAATTGTAAGCCACTTTTTTTCTGGTAATGAAAAGCAGGGTATAAAAACCCACTCTACATGAGTTTTTAGAAAGTGGGAGGGGCCAGGTGAGGAGTTTTGCCAGCAAGAGTTTTGATTGGCCACTGGAGATTCAATTGACTATGCAGATTTTTAAAAACATGGCTTTGGAAGCAGCTGCCATCAAAGCACAAGGATCTTCACGGTGTAAACTGAGGTATGCTGTTGCATCCATTTTGTAGCTGGTCTCACCTTCTGTGGCAGCTGTTTTATGGCTGCACCTGCCAGACCATGTCAGAATTCCAAAGTTGCTCTGGGGCTCAAAAATGTTGAGGATCCCTGTTCTAATAATTGGAAAACACAGGGCTCCCCATCTCATTCTCACTCTGCTACAGTTTTGAGAATGTCAGTGTCTGGTACATATCAACAGATATGTGTGAGATGAACATGATTGCATCAACCAAATAGGCACCAATTGCATCCATCCCCTCTCCACACAGGACCCTGGCACTTGAGGTGGTGGTGGAAGGAAATGGGATGACAATTAGTTGGTGCCGCCTTGCTGTTGGCTCTAGCTTTGAAACCTAATCCCCTGCTAGGACGACGGCGGCTTTTTCCAAGGGAAACATAACAACAGGCGAGGGGGAGAAAACCCAAACATTATCTGTGCTATTGCGACAACTTGTCATGTTGTCATAGCTGAATTGTCTGGGGGAAAAGAATTGATCTGCGCATTCTGGGCACCGGACATTGCAGAGACCCCATAATTTCAAGAAACATAATGTTTCATTTTGTGCTTGCAATTTGCTCTTGCACCAAATTTTCTGAAAAGCCAAGAGAAGCACCTGTTATCAAGCAGCATCCTGGCCAATTAATGGAGCAAAGTGCCTCATTAGCACCTCCCCACCCTCCCACTGCTGTGCAGCAGCCCATCATGTAATCTGCACAGCTGCCGAGCAATTTAGGTCCATAGAAAAAGGCTGTATCAAGTGCAGAGTTATTCGCTGTGAAGTAACTGCAAGCAGTTCTAATACGAAAGTGCTGCGCGGGTCAAGTGATCAGGTGCTTTGCCACAATGGGAGATACTGAAATGGCTGATGATGCACTTTGTGCAGAAAGGATGGAGGACCATTGTTTAAGAAACAAGACCTTTTGCACATTTTAAAAAAATCATTTAAGGCAGCATCTTCTCAGGGCATAATTGCCTTGTTCTGGCCTCTCTCTTTCCATTTGCTCCATTGTTCCTTACAGGAAGGTTTCTTGCCATTCACAGCGAACAGAGGGAGCCAGGTTTCTGCAGTTCGGCAAAAATTGCTGGTCCCTACTGGTAATTCTAAATCAGGTCCAATAAATTTGAGCAACATCACTGAGTGAAGACTCAAGCGTCAACCTGGGAACATCCAGCATTTCATCCATTCTATTCCATATGTAGCCGATGTACACAGAGGCACCTGTGCAAACCTGCAAATGTAATAAGGCAAGCACACTTGTGCCATACCTTACAGGTAGAGATCCTCTGTGAATATTTGTAAACATCACTATGTGTAACATTCAACTGACTGGCCATGTTTGTGGATGACAGAACCAGGCCATTCACAGATGAAGTACGGCCTTCAGGAACTTCCTGGGAATACAGAAATATATGAGTTTGTAAATTAGCCAAGATAAAAAGTAGCATTCTCCCCTTAATGAAGTCTGACAATCCTCCAGAAAAGATGGAAAGCTGAGAGCACCAAGTTTTCATTACAGGAAGAAGAAGCAGGCAGAAGGAGAGAGACCAGGCTGCTCAAATGGTTGAGGATGGAGGAATGAATGGATTTTCAAATTCCCTCC
This sequence comes from Paroedura picta, assembly GCF_049243985.1. Lineage (NCBI taxonomy): Eukaryota > Metazoa > Chordata > Lepidosauria > Squamata > Gekkonidae > Paroedura > Paroedura picta. The sequence continues at coordinate 40,523,765 of NC_135371.1, read as the reverse complement.
CCATCCTATGAGTGAGCAAAGAAAGGTGAAGAAACTATAGGGACAAGGAAATAGCAGGAGCTAGGGTTGACAGCTCTTGGTTGGGAATTACCTGCAGATTTTGGGGGTGGAGCTTGGGGAGGGTGGGGCTTGGAGAGGGAGAGGACCTTATAGCAGGTTATAATGCTATAGCATCCACCTTCTGAAGCAGCCATTTCCCCAGGGGATTGGATCTTTATTGTCTGGAGATCAATTGTAATAAAGGAAGATCTCCAGGTGCAGTGGGAGTCCATATCTTAAGTTTTCTACTCAACCCAGATGTCTTCAGATGTCCTTCTTTCTGTTTATATGTTGTAACAGTTTGCCACACATGTATTTTGAGCCCGGACAGGGCCCGGCTTGTCAGAGAATAGCACTATAGGGCCTCAACGGCCTTTCAGGCTTCATTTCTGAATTTTCAGCTTTTGTATTTTACAAAGTAAAATTTGGTCCCATATATATGCTACATGGTCTCTGCTACAGGATGCACTTTCTCTTCCACTAAACCTTCCATCTGCACCCTTGATCCTGGACACACAAAAATTATAGTGGCAGAGGGAGCATGCGCTTTGGCAGTGCACATGAAGCTCGTTCATAAGATCCAAGCCAATGTTCCTAGCCCTTCTTCACCTACTGAGATGCCCTGGGAAATGTGCAATTAGTATTCAACCCAGTTGATCCCTCAGGAATAAATCTCCTGAAAATCAATGAGATGTGCTTTCCTTCAGCCCAATCATATGGAAAAGATGGGAAGAGTTTTTCAAATTGGAAACATTAAGCAAAGGATTGGCAAGATGAGTGCCAATTTCCAGAATATAATGGCAGTGCCCAACTGCATAAGCAATCTCTTGAAACTACAGTATTTGTGTGTGTGTGTGTGTGGGGGGGATGTCAGTGAAGAAAGGTGCAAGTCAAAAGATGCACCCTGGAATCTCATCCCTCAGAACAGGCATTCCAGAAATTTGACACAGCGAAATGACTGGAGCTGCCATTGCTCTTAACTGGCCTCACAATGAGTGCGGGGACAAATCTGCCCATACGTGGCTCTATGCTGCTCCTCTGAAATTTAAGGCTCAAGTTTGGCTAATGCTGCTGAGAATGGCATGTCCTGGGGCTGGTATCTTTCCTCTGTCCTGATTGCTTTTATTATCTTAATTAAGTTGTCAGAAGAATATATGGAAGGCTTTTGCTCTTCACCTTCTGCCTCCATATGCTGTAGTGTCTCTAGCATCTGAAGTGAATCCAAAATTGCCAATGAAAAGAAAGGGCGATAAACAACTGAGCAGTGTTGGAGAGGACTTATTTGCAGAATTATCAGGAATGCAAGAATTCCATTACATGTAAACATGGAAGTCCTGAACTTGAGAGGCTGGAGAGCTACTGCCACTCAGAGGAGAAAAGAAGAAGAGTTAATTTTTATATACCGCTTTTCACTACCCAAAGGAGTCTCAAAGCGGCTTACAATTGCCAACTTCCTCTCCCCATGAAGATAGATTCAAGTGGGTAGCCAGGCTGATCTGAAGAACAATGACATTGTATCTGAGGAAGTGTGCATGCACACAAAAGCTCATACCTTGAATTTAAAAATTGTTGGTCTTAAAGGTGCCACTGGGCTCTAAATTTGTTCTTCTCCCCACAACAGGCACCCTGTGGGGTAGGTGGGACTGAGAGAGTTCTGAGAGGACTGCTTTGTGAGAACAACTCTGACAGGACTATGACTGGCCCAAGATCATAGCTGGCTACATGTGAGGAGTGGGGAATAAAATCTGGCTTGCCAGATTAGAAGCTGCCACTCGCAAACATGTGAGAAACCATGGCTGCTCAGCAGCACAACAACAGCTCCTTAACATGACTAAGACTCACACAAGGATATGAGTAGCTGGAGTAGCAGGATCAGGAGAGTTCTGCTATATTGCTGTCTCATGTAGAGGTGGTTTGTTGTGCAAAAGAAGTTTCAGTTATCTTCCCTCCCCTCCCCCCAAGAACGTGGGGAAGGGGCTTCTTCCTCTTTCTTGCATCCATCATGTCTGTTTGCCTGGGCTCACCACAGCACTGATCAAGCTGTTCTGAGCAGTGATATCAGGGCTCTCTCAGCCTCACCTCCACAGGGAGTCTGTTGTGGGGAGAGGAAAGAGAAGGCAACTGTAAGCTGCTTTGAGACTCCTTCGGGTAGAGAAAAGCGGCATATAAGAACCAACTCTTCTGCTTCCTCTGGCAATGCTCCTGCAGACAAGGGAACAGGAAAGGAAACAAACAGAAGTTTGAGGGGGGCTTCCCCTCAGAACTGAAAAGAATGTGTACACCTTGCCTCAGAAAGAGATGTGGCAACTTTTAAAGTTTATGTACTTTATTCACACACACACACAATACCTTTATTGGCATAAAACAGATTAGCAAAATAAACAGAGATGTACTTCATTCAAGACAGTCAGATTTCTGCACCTGTTAAAAATAGTGAAATGCTTCCCTTTTGTTGTTGTTATATTCCAGCCCCCTTTCGTTGTTGTTATATTCCGGATATGCATATCAGGATCTGCAATTGCCCACTCTGTGTCTGTGTGTTTGAAATGTTGTCAAGTCATTTCCAACTGATGAAGACCCTATGAATTGGTGACCTTCCAAATGTCCTGTTGTTAACAGCGCTGTACAAACTCAAGATCCTGGCTTTCTTTATTGAGCCAACCCATCTCATGTTGGGTCTTCTTCCTCTTTTCCTGTTGCCTTCAACTTTTCCTAGCATTGTTTTCTGCAGTGACTTTTTATAATGTGACCAAAGTATGATAGCAAGAGTTCAAACTTGATTTGATCTGGAGCCAATTTAATGAGTTTTTTAGCAGTCCATGGTATCATGAAACACCACATTTCAAATGAATCAATTTTCTTCCAGTCACCTTTCTTCATTGTACAACTTCTACTCCCATACATAGTAGCAGGGAATACTATAGTGTGAGTTATCTTGATCTGGGTTACCAGTGACGGAACCTTAAGGATCTTTTCTACTTCTTTCAGGTCTGCCCTTCTCAGACATTTTCCATACTGTAGCTGCTGTTCCCAAACATGTCATCACACACTTCATCAGTGATGGAACCTCCTTTTCTTGCATTTGCAATAATGTTATAACATCATAGCATTGTAAAAAGGCTGCATATATCACGGGGAGCAGCATAGTTCCTCCTTAGTCTTCAACTAAGAAAATGGCTGGTCAAGATTTTCACAAAATCCTAATGAAAACAGTATTCCATTCAAGATTGTCAAACTAGATGCTGAATCCGTGGGATCAGAGACCAGGACACTGGGAGTTCATCTCAGGTCTTTATTTTAATCCCAGCATGATGAACTAGAGAACCCCTCCAAAATCCCGAATGTACGTACCATCCAACACAATAGATCTTCCTGCCAGTGCCTTCTGTTGGTCAGTTTCTGTTTAAACTGACTGGATCTGGCAGTTGGGATCAAGCCCCACATTGGCTGATTACAGAGCAGAATACAATTCCCCCTCAGACTTCAAGCTCGGTCCTCGGCAGAGCTACAGACACAACACTGGATACACCGTCATAATAGGGGAGGGTGGGGGGTGGGGGGAGCATGCAGCAGTGGCAACACAAAAGGGCAGCAGGAAGCATTATTCAAAATTGGGACATCCTCAATAGAACACTGCGAATTTAGATCCCAAGGAGAGAAAAACACAAAAAATGGATTAGGAAAATGTGGGGTAATCAGGCACTAAATTAGGATCAATTCTTAGGGAGGCAAAAAGTTGCGCGGAAAATTTTACAAACTTCAATTATTTAAGAACACCAATGTGGAAGTTCACATTTTTGTGGAAATGGTTGCAGTCTCAATTTCCTTCTGATTTCTTGGTTGATGATTGAGCCAAAGAACAGAAGATTTTAAACAATTTCAATGTCTTCATCAAGCTTAAAGGTAAAGGTAAAGGTATCCCTCTTGTGGCGCAGAGTGGTAAGGCAGCCGTCTGAAAGCTTTGCCCATGAGGCTGGGAGTTCGATCCCAGCAGCCGGCTCAAGGTTGACTCAGCCTTCCATCCTTCCGAGGTCGGTAAAATGAGTACCCAGCTTGCTGGGGGGTAAACGGTCATGACTGGGGAAGGCACTGGCAAACCACCCCGTATTGAGTCTGCCATGAAAACGCTAGAGGGCGTCACCCCAAGGGTCAGACATGACTCGGTGCTTGCACAGGGGATACCTTTACCTTTACCTTTAAAGGTATCCCCTGTGCAAGCACTGGGTCATGTCTGACCCTTGGGGTGACACCCTCCAGGGTTTTCATGGCAGACTCAATACGGGGTGGTTTGCCTGTGCCTTCCCCAGTCATTACCATTTACCCCCCCAGCAAGCTGGGTACTCATTTTACCGACCTCAGAAGGATGGAAGGCTGAGTCAACCTTGAGCCGGCTGCTGGGATCGAACTCCCAACCTCATGGACAGACAGCTTCAGACAGCATTTCTGCTGCTTACCACTCTGCGCCACAAGAGGTTCTAAAGTTGTGTAATTCCTCAGTATTTATTAATTTTGTTTTCTTGATTTCCAGGGAAATTCTGTTTTGGCACTTTCTGCTTTACCCTTCATCAGCAATCATTTCAGATCTTCCCTATTTTCTGCCAGTGACATGATATCATCATCATATCTCAAATTCTTAATGTTTCTTCCACAAATTTTCACACCACCTTCATGTAAATCTGATCCAGTTTTCGTAACAATAAGTCCTGCATTTAGATTGAAGAGATAGGAAGGCAAAATGCATCCTTTCCTAACACTTCTGCCAATTAGAAACCATTTTGTTTCCCCATAATCTGTCCTCGCAATAGCTTTCTGAGTATAGGTTGCATTATACTTTTTGTCAGACTTTACATTATAATGCCTGATTGCTTGTGCTACATCTTGCCTTAGTGTTAAAGTAACACCTTTCTTCTGTGGTTGTCATTTCCAGAGTAAAACACTTCATAATTTTCTGACTGTAAATGTCATAATCCAGTCCACTTTAGGTCCAAGGATTGCAATGTTTAAATGTTCATTTCTTGTTCTTTGATTTTGAGTTTGTCTTTATTCATACTTCCCACATTTCCTATTATATGTATTTAAAAAACATCGGACTTTCTTTTTGTATCCATTCACACCATCAACTGTCAATGTCTTTAATTCTGTCTAAAAGCAGCAGTGCCTTTCCCATGGTACAAATCGCCTTCCCTCCCCCAACTGGCATTTAGTTGCAATAGGGAGAAACTTCCGAATCACCTGTACAGAAAGCAAGGAGATGGCACAACATTTTTAAAACATGGAGCATGGAGCTAAACCCTGTCCACTCCTCCACTTATCACAGAGCTTCAAGCATTTTCTCTCAGCTTGGCTCTGATAACACAGAATGCTGAAACCAACTGAGCACAGGAAGGTAAGTCTGATAAGTAAGTAAGGGCTTATTAGCCCTTTAGTTTTGTTTTTAAATAGTCTCTCTCGTACACACATACGAATCTTCCTACCCCACATTTGAGAATCATTGGAAGGAAGAAATTAACACAACAATGCACTTTTTCTGTCTCCATTGTGCAACTGGGGATTATAATTGCTAATAATAAAATGGGAACACTTCCGGCTGAAACAGAGCAGGGAGGATCAATACAGATAAAGAACACATACCATCTCAGAGAATTTTGTCCCAAATATTTCCACCTGAAGAGTAACCAACCTCCAGGTGGGGGCTGGAAAGCTCCTGGAATTACAGCTCATCTGCAGACTATAAAGATCATCTCCCCAGGCAGAAAGGGCTGCTTTGGAGTTTGGACAGGGTTGTTGTGGAGAAGAAACATTTAAGGACTCCCACGCAGGTTGTTGTGGAGTTGAAACACTTGAGGCCTATTGCACAGGGTTGTTTTGCAGATGAAACAGGAGGCAAAAGAACCTCTGTAACAGCATCCAGTTTCATCTGCACAACAACCCTGTGTGGTAGGGCTCAAATCTACAGAGAGTTGCTTGGCTGCTTCTTCCCTCCAGCAGCGAGGCTGGTATTTTAAGTGAGAAGGGGTTTTCCGTGGCTTCCCTGTCGGCCAACCGTTAGGTAGAAGGGGAAAGGTTTAACTCCCCCTCCCCCCCAAAAGGAAAGCACAAATATGCCCACAGACTCCTCTGCCTTGCTTTTGCAAATGCCTCCCTCACCTCAGTCAGGGGCTATCAGAGGCTTCCTTCACAGAATGCCTGAAGGAAGGGAGGAGGGAGAACACTCATAAACCACCTGCCACCTCCATCAGTGGTCTCAGGCAAAGTGAGCTGAGTTGCTGGGCATGACAATTAGGGGCGGGAAACACAGCCTGATTTGGGTGGGAGATGCAGCCTGGTTGGGCTGGTTGGGCTGTTGGGGCAGGTCAATCCAGATGCTTGCAGGACCCGGACAGGGCCCGGACAGTCACCACCCAGGAGAGCTTTTCACAATTATATAATAGAGCAAAGTGTTAAAGATGATTCTATGTTAGTCACACAGCCACAACCAAACAGAAAATACTAAATCAGTGGAGATATTTTTCTACTTTAAATGGATACAAACCAAAAGGGAAGGGTGTGTAGAAGAGAATACCTCCACATCTGTTGGAGGCCATTGCACATGGTATGTGACAGACACGTAGTCTGACAGAAGGAAAGCATGTTTCTTTTCCCCTCACTCATACATTGTTTTGCAAATTGTCTATAAACATTTCACAATAGAGAAATAAGTTGATTGTCTTACTTTCCCGCTCATTTAACAGGTGGCACTGAGAAGTCACCATCAGTATTATGTACCAAACATTCACCTTTGCCATCAACTTTATAACTTCCACAAGTAAAACCAGGCCATGAGCCGCTGAGTCTTTGTCATTCTGCATCCTCTGTAAACCCTCTCACATTGTGGACTTCCTGCGGATTCATTATCCTCTAGGTAGTTAAAGGTATTTCTCTCTCCTAATATTTGTGTCTTTATTTAACTAGAGATTGAAGTTTAAAGCTGCTGGATGGTTATAAAGAAGTGAAGGGGGGTGGGGTGGCTCCTAATATTTCATGAACTCTGGGAGATACATTGTAATACAAATTGCAACTCTCTTCTCTGGGGGAAAAGAGCTTCTGGCAGGAAGCCACAGCCTCCAAAACAGCAATAAATGTCTTTGTCTCTGAATTCTAGTGCGCAGCTAAGCAGAAAAAGATTATCAGGGACTGAAAATGATTGTGTAATCCACAAATGCACTTTATTTGATTAAATGATAAAAAGTGAGTCTTCCAACAACAACCCATGCTAAAATTGAGGCCCACAGCAAGGGTAATCCAGTAAATCAGGAACCATGGCAGCAACAAAGCTAAAACTCCTAGCTTTTCATACTTCAGATTGTTTTCTGCCTGTAGTACTTCTGGTGAGGAACTGGGGAGGGGGGGGGTGTCAAACCTTCGCAGACTGGACCTTTGAACTGCTAACTTGCATTTATTATAATTCCATCTATCGCAATTTCTCCACCCTTCCTCCAGGGAGTTCACCACCAGTTTGTATCCTCTCTGCAAGGAAGAGCACAGGTTGGCCTGTATTTTTGACCCCCAGATAAAAGGCAGCATGGCCCTGGAATGCAATGGAAGCATCAACTTTGCAAAGAAGTACAGAGGCCAACAGAGGAAACAGCGGGTGGAAGAGGCTGGGAAGGAGGAAGAGCCACCAGCTGGCACCTCTGCCTCAAAGAGCCCAACCAGGGAGAAGCCTCATTCGTGGTGAACTGGAAGCTCAGCAGTGATGGGGATGACAGGTATGCAACAGCGGTGGATTCAGCAGTGGTGGTGATGAGAGAGTACCTCCCTGAGTCACCTGAGCTCACTGATGCTATTCCCCCAAAGTACTGGTCACTCAAGGCTATCGTCTGGCCTGACCTCTCTAGTGTGGCCATGAGTTTTATCTCCTACCCTCCCACCAGTCCAGAGTAAGTGGGTACTGTCCCACTTGGGAGATATTCTCAGCTCCCCTCGCTTCCACCTGGATCTGGCCAGGATGGACAAGTTGGCCTTTCTCCCTGCTGGACTGCATGTCTCTGGGCCTCACAACCTCCTGTTGTCCCCTTGTGCATTCTCCCAATTCTTCCTCCTCTCTGTGTGGTCTAACATATGACCTGAGGGTTGTGCCCTTTGCCCTTGGGTGGGAGGATGGCCACCTCTACTGGGTGAGTGTGGAAAGTTTGTGTTGATCAGCCTTCCATGAACTTCAGTTTGTGAACCACAAACCAGCCAAAATTCATTGTGAAATTCAGTTCTTCGTTTGTCCAATTTCAGTCCATGAGCAGGTTCTATCAGACCCCCAGGATTAGAATTCGGCTCTTATCACATTGAAGAGCTTTCAAGAAGGGAAGGAGGCAGGCAGGCTTTTCTGGTACAGCTCCAAATTTCAAAAGGTTGAAATCTCCCTATTATGTTGCCCATAAATATGTTACATTCATTATTAAAATTATAACAATGGAGTATTGTGGGACTGTACCAGAATCTTGCTGCAAGACCAGGCAAAATCGGAAGAAAATCTCTCTCCCTTTTCTATAAGGAGTGTGTGTTGACATTTACCATGGGAAAGCACAATGTATAGACCTACCAACCTCCGAATGGCATCTGGAGATCTGCTGTTACTGTTGATCTCCAGACAAAAATCAATTCCTCTGGAGAAAATGGCTGCTTTGGAGGGTGAAGCATTATACCCTGCTGAGATATCCCTCTCCCCTAATCCTACCCTCCGCAGACTCCAGCTCCCAAATATCCAGTTATTCCTCACCCCTGGGTTGGCAACCCTGATAATATATGAACAGTGAATGTTCACAATGAATGGATGTGATAACTCAAAATCTTTGAGATGGTTTTGAGAATTCAGCAGGCATTCCTTAAAGCAGGGGTAGTCAACCTGTGGTCCTCCAGATGTTCATGGACTACAATTCCCATGAGCCCCTGCCAGAAAACGCTGGGGGGGGATAGAGAAGAGGAGAGAGAACTCAGTCACGAACTGGCTGCAGTGCTCCTAAATTCTGATGTATGGTCTGGCAATTGATCTTTTATCGCAGATGCTTAGAAGCCCTTAATGTGGCTTTGGCCTGTCCTTCTATTGCACCTGTACCTATTTAATGAACATGCAAGCGGTTTTCTCATACTTGTGAGCCAACTACTGACGAGCATACTGGGAAAAAAGCAGGTCATGAATATATTAACAAAATACACAATTAGGTAATACTTTAACAAAATAACTGAGTTTGCACCTCAGCAAGCAACTCCTCCAAATGGTAACAACATTCTTTCTTTGGTCCTAGATTTTTTGGGGTGACTATAGGGTTAAGTAATTGTGGTGTTGGGCACTGTGGAAGCAGCATGCACCCATCTTTTGTAATTGTTTACTATCACTTCATGGACAGGTTCGTGTACATAGTGCATGCACATTGCTTGACTGTTACTTAATTACTCAACACTTTCTGACTCACAGATAAATGTGTGAAGTGACTGCTGAAAATGTATTTATTTGAGTCTAGAAGGGTAGAAAATTTCATGATCAGATACAGAGGAAAGAATGCATCCTATACCACCACTTGTTCTTGTTTTTCAAAGGATTACCAGAAAGTCAAAAAGTATTCCAAGACTCCTTACCTGCTCAGGAAGTTGTAATTTTACTTTCTTCGAAACAGAAAGTTCAATCCTCTCCAGAACATCAGTTCTACTGACCTGCATGACCCCTATATTTTCTGCATTAAGTTTCACCTTGTTCATCTCCATTCTCTTGACCATGTCCTTGAGGCATTGATTTGTATTGGAAATAGCTGCACCTGAAGGTGAGCAATACAGAGCTAGGTGTCATCAGCATATTGATGACACAGCATCCCAAAGGTTGGGATGATTTAAGTCAAAGGTTACATACAGATAAAACACCAGGGGTGAGGGAACCCAAACCCTTCAATTTCAATTCTGCATTTTCAAAGCCACGTTCTTAATTCTGCACATCTAACAACCACTTTCCGGGTTCTAAGATGGAACAGAATAGAGTGCTACATCAGTCATCTTCCCACCTTCCCCCTATTTTAATGTTTGACAGCATCAAAAGCGGATGAAAGATCTCACAGCATCAACAGGGAATAAATGCCCCCACCTAACTGTGAACAAAGTTCATTTTTCAGTGCTTTGAAGTCTACCTTCATTCAAAAAACAAACTTACCACCTGGCTGAAATGGGTTAGATGAAGATTTATCATTGAGGTGTTCCTGGAGATCCTCTGTTACCTCCTGCTGAATCACTTTTCTCCAAAATATCAGATTTGAAACTGGCCTCTAACATCCTTTGGAAAATAAATCTTTATTCGCACAGGTCTCACAACTGCCTCTTGTGGCGCAGAGTGGTAAGGCAGCAGTCATGCAGTCTGAAAGCTCTGCCCATGAGGCTGGGAGTTCAATCCCAGCAGCCGGCTCAAGGTTGACTCAGCCTTCCATCCTTCAGAGGTCGGTAAAATGAGTACCCAGCTTGCTGGGGGGTAAACGGTAATGACTGGGGAAGGCACTGGCAAACCACCCCGTATTGAGTCTGCCATGAAAACGCTGGAGGGCATCACCCCAAGGGTCAGACATGACTCGGTGCTTGCACAGGGGATACCTTTACCTTTTACACAACTGCCTCCTCAACAGGGAATGCAACCTCAGTGAGAGAAGCATTTGTAATCTTTGCTAAAATTTCCCTCATCTTTTCTCTTTAAAGGCATGAATTAGTCAAGCTTCACCACCTGCAAATCATGCCTTAGGAGCCCCAAGGACCCTATCTCAGCCGTGAGTGACCATCTTTTTCCATCTAAAACAATCCATATGAAAAAGACAAGTGATTCCTTCCAGCATCTCTGCTTTAAATCTGGTGACCACATAAGAGAGATGTTAAGAATCTAGCTGAAGTGTCTCAGCAATCAACCACATCCCTCTCCTCCAAGGGCTCAAATCTTATCTGTGTATCCAGAGACCTCTAAGTACCTTTAAAAAAATAGCTGGACAAGATTCTGCTGCTTCAGTGGTGATAGCAAAAAATCAACTTCTTTACTACCTTCACTGTGACCTTGCAGACCTTCAGATGGACTCTGTTGTCTGCTCTGTTGGATTCAGTTGTTATTTCCCAACCTGTTTGAATCCCCCCAACTCAGGCACAAACCAAGGGATAAGGGCTTGGTTGTGCTGGTCTTTTAGATATATGATGTGGTGTTTTATTTATTTATTTACTTAGATTTTTATACTGCCCTCCCATACAGCCCAGGATAGTTTACATGGAACATCATGGTATACACAGAACATCATATATATATTAAATAACAGTCATAAAACAACAATCAATAACAATTCTAACAGTAAATATAAATTTAACAAATTAACATAATTAATTCATTGAACAATTTTCAGTAGAACAACTTTAATAGAACCCCTTTGGATTCATCATGAATTCTATGGTTCACCATAAAGTCTGCAGTGGCAATTTTTGCAGCCCCCCCCCCCCGCCTACCAAGTGATGAGAAACTGGTCAGAGGTGATAGCAGAATCAGGGGCTGTCGCTGGGAAGTCTCCTGCTATAACAACTATGGCATTTGTACTTCACCCCATGCATAATTTTATATACTTCTGTCATGTCTCTTTCTTAGCCATTTTTTCTAGACTGAAAAGTCCAGACTCTCCAGCCTTCCCTTATAAGAAACGTGTTTCAATACCCTAATTATGGTATCCTGGTTGTTCTTTGTTGTCCTTTTTCCAGCACTGCTTACAATGCTATGATACGGCAACCACAGTGGAAGACACAGCATTCCTAATAATTCCTAGCTGCCACACACTGAGTAGCAACATTTTCATTGAGCTTTCCACTACAACCCTCTTTCATTCTTAGTCTCAGGCAGTTCAGTTCTCATCAGCATATATTTAACATTATGAGTTTTTGTTCCAATATGCATTACATTACACTTACCCATGTTGAACTTTATTTGCCATATTATTGCATACTCATTCAATTTAGAGAGATCCTGCTGGAGCTCTTCGCAATCCTTTTTGATATTAATCATCCTGAATAATTTGGTATCATCTGAAAACTTTGCTACTTTACTGCTCCCCATCCCAATTCTGCATCACTTATGAACAAATTCAATTGCACCAGTCCCAATATGGAACCCCTCTACTCACTTCCCTCCATTGCAAGAGCTGTCCATTTATTCTTACTCTCTCCTTCCTGACATTTAACCAACATTCTGTCCATAAGGGGAACCATCCTCTTATTCCATAATAACTACTCAGGAGTCTTTGGTGATGTAGCCCATCAAAAGCTTTTTTGAAGCACAAGAATATGATATCTACTAGAGTACATACTTGTTAACCTGTTCAAAGACCACTGAGAGAAAGGACTTCCCTATGCAGAAAAGAAGATGATTTTCTCACAGCAGTCTTTGTTCCTGTATGTCAGTGGTTCGCAACCTGGGGGTCGGGACCCCTTTGGGGGTCGAACAACCCTTTCACAGGGGTTGTGGCAGGGCAAGCAGCTTGGCTGGGGAGGGGCATCCACACAACAGCCTTGCAGGGTATTAAGGTACTTCATTTATTTATTTACATTATTTATAGTCCACCTTCCTCACTTGGACTCAAGACGGATTATACAGATTTTCTTGAGAATGCTGCTCACATGTAGAGCTAGAACACCAGCACTGGGTAGCACTGGTAGGTGCATCTCTGGTGTGCTAACTAAACATATGAATGGGCAAACTTACAAGGCAAGTGCATTTATATAATGACAGGACTTACATTGACTGCTCACACAGGGAAGTGCTTTACCTTGCTTCCTTACCTGGATTTTGCTTCTGTCTCTGCTGCCTCTCACTTCCCTGTGGCTACACTTATTCTGTTCTACCCACCCCTCCTGCCTGTTATTGCTTGGCCCACATTCCCTTCCATTTTGCCAACTCAGCACAGGCCAATATTAAGCTGGGGTGACTATACTAGTTAATAAGGAATGTATGGCAGCTGTCAAGACTGAATGAAGGTACATCTGTCATGTTTCATGGGGATGTGAAGAGAAAACGGAAAAGGCAAAGGACAGGGCTAATGCTCCCTCTAGGCATTCTGGGGGATAGTTATAGGTCATGAAGAAAAACCTCTGGCTTCCAGGTCACTGCAGACGGAGCTCGATGCCTGCAACTTTAACAAATCCATCTCTTCCAGGACATCTGTGTGCTCTTTGGGGATGTTTAGAGTGAAGCCACAGATCCACTAGCTCATTGTTAGCAGAGCGGGGGTGAGTCTGGAAGGGACTGCTATAGTCAGTGCTAAATTACATTGCCAAAAAATCTGTGTGATGGATGTCAAATCCAATTTATCACAAACTGAAGTCATTTGAGAAATAATGTCCCAGGAAAGTGTGCCACTGACTCACACTGCTTTCAGTAAATCACATGGAAATGCAGCCGCACCGTGGATGATAAGCAGGCCCTCTGTTGCCAGGATCCCTGACCCCCTCACCCTACCATTCGCCTGACATTCTAGCTATATATAGATGATTTCAACAAGTTTGGTGCTCAAGTGTTGATGGAATGGAAGCAATCTCCTGACTATGAATATGACCAGATGCCTTCAATGTAACTCAAATGGTAAAGTAATACATTTTATTTGTCTTGATGATAAATTATAACAACAAAGAATAAATGTAATGATAAAACTCAAACAATAAAGCATTCAGATTTCCTCGTTACAGCTCCACAAATCATAGAAAAATATCATTTTAGCACCAATACAGTACTAAAATTATGTAGGTATTCTCAGAGCTGTCTGCTGTGTGATTATCAAAATAAATTTGGTGCAACTTTTCATAAAAGGATACTTTCCCCCGTGTAGTGGCCCTGTCTCACTTTGGAGGCAAGTAACTTGGTTTTTTTGTTGACTTGACCAATGGTCTTCATCGATAAGAAGCCATCTCAGATTTTCAAGTAGATGCAGGGGATTCCTTTAAGGGCAGATTGTTTACTTTTCACTAAGAACCAAGCAGCAACCGAACTGGAAGAAACTGTCTCACAAACCACAATAATCCAACAAGAGGCATGATAAGGTTTTATTGTTGCTTGAAATGATTTAAAGAGAAATTTCCATTTTAGCCATTACAATACCAAAGCCTAGTACATTTTTATCTTGCCATTATTCCAAGGAACCCAGAACAGCAAGGATAACACATATTTTCCACTGTGTTATCCTTCAACAAGATCTTTGTAGAAACATTTATGTGAAACATTTTATGTTGACTTTCTACCAATATTAGGACCCCCAAATTGACAACCAGTCAAAAACAATTTAAATACATATAGTAGCAAACTTGGCCACCCCATGATGGCCTGGACAGTGTCCCTGCCGGAAGTATATATGGTTGGGCTGGAGATGGTGTGACTGCTGTGAAGAAGCAGGGCCTGACTCCGTTGGGGAGCAGTTCTCAGACTCCACAGCTCCTGGGCATCATCACCATGGTTAGGTTCCTGGATTCTACTGCTGTAGCTGCTGGGCCCCATCGCTATTTATTCCTAAGCATCAATCAGCCCTCAGTAAGAGTTCATATCTATTCTACATTTGCACACTGCAAGGCTGGGTATATTATGGCTTGGAACTAGTAATGTGCAAGCAGAAATATAAATGGACTGTACACAGTTCTGCTGGTATAGTCTCTTGTTAAACAATTAGTGCTTTCCTCCCTGTATATTTATAGTGTTCAGGAATTGGTATCACAATATCTTGTACAAGCAAAACTCCCAAGTGGGAATACAATAAGTCTGACTTAGCTACCACAATCTTTGCCTTGGGTTTCTGCTTACACAAATGCTCTAACTCAAGTGGAAATTTTGTGTTGTATCCAGGTGTAAAAATAGGCTTAGTTGGGACCCCTCCCACCAATCAGAAGAGAGCGTTAGGGTATAGTTTTATAAAGCACTGACCAGTTTAGCTCTTTATCTCTGGTGCTGCAGGGTCCCACCATTCAATGTATCCCTTTGGGACTTCATATGATTAGAGCTGACAACACACAGAAATTATTCTTAGGAAAACAGCCCTCAGATGAAGAAGTTTGTTGTGAATAACAACAAACAGAACACAAACATGGGGCAAGAAAGGAGAAGCAGCAGGAGTTTGTTTTTTGCTCTGGAAGACACAAATAAATATAGTTTTAAATATTGCCTTTGTTATCAATTCCTTGAGAGCCCGCATGGTGTAGTGTTTAAGAGCGGCAGACTCTAATCTGAAGAACTGGGTTTGATTCCCCACTCCTCCTCCACATGAAACTTTCTGGGTGACCTTTGGCCGTTCACTTCTCTCAGAACTCTCTCAGCTCCATCTGCTTCACAGGATGACTGTTGGTTGGAGACTGAAGGGAAGGTGATTGTAAGCCGCTTTGAAACTCCTCAAGGTAGAGAAACGCAGGTATAAACACCTCATCTTCTTATTCTATATACTAGGAGCCAAGCCCATTGCAGTCAGGAATACAATGGGTGCTAGATTGGGGGTGGGTGGGGTGGAAGTACTCTGTGGATGGCCTCCCCCCTCCCCCCAGGACCTGGAAAGGCTGCACAGCTGTTAGGGAACTCTCTGGCAGGGGCAGCTCTTATGCAGCAAGGATCTGCAGCCTCCAAGCCTCAGAGGGAAGGGGAAGGAGGGGGTGGTCAGGGGTGGAACACCTGACCCTTTGGATGTGATCTGCCCTGTCCATCCCTTCTCTTTTTGGGGTAGATTACATATATGGGTCTTTATGTGGACTGTTTATTTTGGGATCTCTCTTAACTTTGTTCTGTGTCATAGATATCTTTATCTTTAAATTACCATAACAGATATAGAAATTGAACTCAGCCTCAGGTTTGCTCCCCTGCATTTTTTGGTATTTTTTTTAAACAGAGGGGCTATATGACCCAGTATTTTTGCTTACTTGATACCTCATAACATAGAAGAGTTTTTTTCCTTGCACGAATGAACACCTTTCCCTCGAAAGTCCTTGAGGGAAGGTTCAACCACATTCCATACCACAAGAAAATCTGTCTGTGTGGTTCTGGTTGCTTTGATTCTATCTCACATATTTTGTTCAATTGCCCTTTATATGAGAGATGCTGTGACAACACCTTTACTGCCCTGCTGAGAACAAAGATTTTTTGTACATAAGTCTTTGACCTTGCGATTTTCACTCTCTGATAGAAATTCAAATGTATTGACTATCATCGCTAGAGTCTTAGAGCTAAGATATCCCTATAAAGTGTTATTTATCTCCTATTTTAATAATTTTATGGTTTGTACTACCATTTTACGGTTTGTTCTGCTATTTATTTAAGCACATGGCCTATCATATTATTTAACTGTATCTTTTTATTTGTATTTATATATGTTTTATGCCAACTGAAGGTTCTGACTGACTGAGTATAGAAATCTTACAACAAGGACAATAAAAACAGATACTCTAGTTTCCATGGATATCTGATACGGAAGATTCACCAGGAGCTTCCAGGTATGGAAAGTTTGTTGTATTAGCTGAAGTGTTTTTATGCAGGTCAAGCTATACATTAAGTGATTGAATCTCTTGTATTTTTAAATGTTGCAGAATGAAGGACCCAGTTTGGATCAGGGCCTTGGCATAGGAGTTATACCAAATCCCCATGTAATTTTCCCATTAGAAATCTCCCCATGCCCCAAACTGCTGTTAGATATTTCTATAATCCCTGGCTCAGGGTGAGGCTGTTTCTGTAGGTGAAATGGCATGAGGCTTAAATCTCCTTCCCCAGTGAGGGATCGCTTACACAATAGTTTGGCTTGAAGAATAAAATGGGTGCTACAGAAAACAAGCAAACAAATTACTTATCTTTCTTTCCTTGCTGATTATTAAGTGGATTAAATTTGTTTCACATTCTTGTATCTTTAGTATTATCCATTTATTTTCTGCATTCATTTGTTCTGTCAGACAACAGAAATAAGTTATGACAAGGTATATTACAGACTCTGTATTTTAATGAGATATTGCATTTTTCATATCAATTTATTTCTTTGTAATAGAAATTACAAATAGCTAATACAGTTGTTGTTTTTTCTTCAAAATAAATGCTCGAAAATATTGTGACAAATAGTGTTGAAAGGGGAGGATTCACACCAATCTTCAGAGCTTCCTGTGGTGAAGGAAGGGGACCAGAGTTCCCAATTCCTTACAACAATTGTGACTATATGTTGCTGCTGGATATATTTCCATACTTCACCCTCCATTGGAGCTCTAGACTGTTCATAAGTAGCTCTACTTCATTTAGAAACAGTTTATTAAATTCTGCTGATGCTGACTGAAAGTAGGCAGGGATGAATTGTCAAATGCTGCGCCTGAGGGCATTTTAAAAAGTCACACCGGCTCTTCAATTGTAGCTTTGCCAAATGCATTGCCATATTACAGCACCCCCAACTATTTTTTAACATAAATATTGGACTCATCACTGTTGTCCATGTTCATTATTTGTGTTGGGCATGCAATGAAAAATACACAAATAGTCCTAGCTCAGAAGCAGAAACACAGGAATTAATCTGAAAGTCTATCCTCCCATTTCTATAGATGATCTCCCAGCTCTGCTATGCCCGCTTCTACCTGTGTCACTCACATATTTCTTTAAATCTGATTTATTTACATGGGTATTTACATGAGACAGAATTTCAAGCATTCAGAAATGAAGGCAGATACTGACACAAGAAATTCCCTTCTTGCTAAGCATTGCATTTCAATTACCACATAGTTTGCTTCTGAGTGGCCTTATCAACCAGACCTATAAAGCAAATTGAATAGTCTTGTGCTTCAGACCTATAAAGTATTGTGCTTGAAAATACTTGACATAGTACAAAAAACCAGAGAGTAAAAAGGAGAAATATCAGCATTGTTTTCAGAAGATTACTGAGGCTTGTTATTTTAAACCAAGAACTATCTTTTGAAGTTTTTTTTTTCTAGTACAGCTCGCATTATTATTCTGATAGGGTGAAACAATTTTGTGGGTGCCATTTTATTGATGTGGTAACTTGTTTGTGACAAAAGTTGATATCGGGGATTTCTGGGGTTCAATACACATCATGAACATTTCCCATGAGGTACTGAGGAATAGCCTTCTTGTCTCATGTCTGAAAGTGTCACATGAGCACTTGCTACATTAAGAGAAAAAATAAATAATTGAAGTACCACTCACCACAGACAATTGTGTGAAAAGAACAGTTGGGGGGGGGGGGAGGGGATGATTGCCTTACTGTACGGTCACCATTTTAGTTTCTGGCAGGACTCCTGTGACCTTAAAATATATGGAACGGGCAGAAATACAGACTGAGGTATTTCTGTTAGGGAATGTTGCATTCTTACTATTGAATTCTTGTTATCTGTATGTGCCATTTATCAGTCAACATTTCCCAAAATAGGACCCAAAGTTTTTACATGAAGGCATAGAAGCCCTGTGAGAAATAAACAACAACAGACCTAGCATTATCTTGCTGAATTCATCTAATTATCCTTGCATGCATTTTGCCAAAAGTGGCTGCCAGATACCCATGGGGTGGTTACAAGGAGTACATGATAGAGAACAGCAACTCCTTGTTGCATTGTCTCTCTTTGGCTTTTGTGCCTTCTCAAACCTACCTTGGCAAAGTCTCCCTTTAAATTTCCCCTGTCTGTCCTCATTCTGTAAAACTCAACCTAAGCTAAGTGAAATATAATTGACTCAAAGTAACAGAACACTTGACTGTTCTTCCCTTCCTCCCTCCCTCCACCTCTCACGTCTCACCCCATTATTCAGTTTCAGACTACACATTCCTCAGGGGAAGAGCCTGTCTATTTCTCTGGCTCTTACTATACTTATACTACAATATAAAACAATGGCAGTAATAATGCCTTGTGGTTTTAGCTTTTCTGGTTTTTATTTTATCCAACACACATGTCCAGAAGCCTTTAAGCACTAAGCACATTTTAACCTTCTAAAAAAGTAAATAAATGTCAAATCACATCTTCAGGTAAGTGTAGTGTTACTCAATTAAATCTTTACAAATCACACAAGGAGCTAGTGTAGTGGTTATAATGTCAGATGTCTTCAACGTGACCCAGAAATAATGTAGGCACGAGAGGGACATTGGGGCGATGCTCTGGTTTCTGGGGAAAACACTATGGTAGGTGCTAATTCTACCATAGAGTTCTGCCCGAAAACCAGAGCATTGCCCCAATGTGCCTATGTCATGGGCATGTTTTGTGTTTGCTTCTCCACCTGTCCCAAGAAACAGGCATATTCATCTTCTTCCATTAATATATGAAGACAAATCTTGCCAACTTGGATAAAGCCAAAAGTTGTTTGATGCTTATCAAAGTTTAAAGAAAAGCAAATCAGGGTTTGCTTTGTTTAGAAGCTCTCTAGCTCAAGAGATTTCCCAAGCTACCCCTGCCTGCATAGTAATTTGGAGAAGGTCAAAGGATCTGGTGATCCTCTTCCAGACAGACACACCCTAGTTATTAGCCTGGTGATGACTATAAAGTGTAAATCTTCGGTGTTCAAGCAAATGTTTGGGATACAGATGGAAAAGTGAAACCCTCATTTAGCCTGTTAATTCTCCATTCCCCATGGTAAAAATGAGTGTTTGTCAAGTATTTTCCAGTACAGGCACCATAAATATGTGGAAAAGGTACAAAATGAACGTATAAACCTGAACACTTTATCAGTTGGAATATTTGCAGTCTACATAACCTTTAAGAAGGGACAGTGGTACAATCTGTCTTTTTGAACATTACTTTTAGAGGTGGACATGTATCAGGAAAATGAAGGTTTGTGGGAGGTCATGCATGGGGGGAGGGGCGTCACAAACCTCAAACCCCAAGCTCCAAGCCCACACAGACCTTCCCGTGTTCATGAACATTCAGATTTGCTCGAATTTGTTAACTATTTAGCTGTTTCCTGGAGTGCTATAGAAGTGAAATTCACTGTGGAGCCCCTGACTGTATCACCTCATTGTGGACATGGTTTCTGGGTCTTCTCAAGTGTCCACCCTTCTCCCCTTTGGCCCTGGGAGGTGGTCAACCACCCACCTACCTTCCCATGTCATAATTTTAGAGAGGAGTATGGGTTCCTATGGACTTAATAGATGATGATGGAAATGGGCATCAGGAGTCCCCACGGGGGCCAAGTGATGCCCACACATATGACTATTAGGGTCCATAAGCTTGGAAGGGCCTGGATGGGGTATAGCACACTCCCTAGATCCTGGGTCAGGTGCTTCCCACCTATCTACCTACCAACCTAACCAACTTTCTACCTGCCTAACCAACTATCTACCTACCTAACCAATTGTCTGCCTGACTACCTAACCAACTATCTACCTGCCTACCAACACACATCAATGAGCACCAGCCCCAGGCAGCTACAGCACACCCTGGCCCCTCCAAGCTTGTGGAATTTCCTGGTCATTCCCCGCTCCGCAGGCATGCCTTTCAGATCCATTGTGCAGAGGACACAGTGACTCCCCTCTCCCCAGGAGTCATTGCAATGAACTCTGGGGCACGACTGGCAGCCAGGTAGCCAAGCAAAGGAAGGGATGCCTGACCATCTCCAGGCACTGAGGCATGGCCGGCTATGTTTTTGGCCTCTCCCTCCTGTTGGAAGGGGCCCCACAACTTCCACCACCCCTCCATGAAGCATCTTCAGAAGTTTAATCTCCAGTAACAGAGGTTGCAAACCATTGTTCATGGATATTTGTGACCAACCTTCCCATTGCGACCTACAGCTCCACTCTCCCATCCTGACACCCTACTGTGAACACGACCACTGTTGACTTGTTTCTCCATTGGAAGTGTTAGGTTGGGAAGGATATTCTTCCCATCAAAAGCCTTCTGTGGGGCACCCTGGATTCCATGGGACGGAGTGCTGCCACTTAACAGGATTGTGCTTCTACTCCCTGCTGTTTAATCACTCATCTTCTGGTGGGAGGCTAGCCTCCACTGGGATGGGTCCTCATGTCATAATAGAAGGGGTAGGCCGTCCCCCTCCACAGTGCATGCCTCTCATATACACCCTACCCCTCATTCAAGTTCTACCCTGCATTTATGCTCTACCACTCATCTTGTTGGGGGAAAGCAGGAGGAGTTTGGTCAATGGGAGAGAGAGCAGTTACTTGCCAACTCTAAAAGCAGACCTGGCAGACAGGTGCACGTTGGTGTGAGATCTATATATCTTTCAGGGAGTGGGGAAACACAGTAGGGTGCCTCTTACAACCACCTCTCGCAGAAAAGCAACAAAAGGATGCCTCAAGCATTGTTGGATGTAAACAAGGAAAAGCCCAAGGCAAAGGAAAACCAAAAAGTGTGATTATTCAGGTAAACAACCCTGGAAGGGAGGGGAAAGTGGCAAACAAGATCCTCTCCCAAACACCTTCCAAATAACTCCTTGACAGCCATGACTGGATTCGCTATCAGACAATAGAATGTCAATAGTGGCAAAGAGCATGCAGATAGAAAGGAAGGAGAACTGGGGAATGGATGTCCTCCAAAGGCAGGACCACAGCCACAAATTTTAAAAACTCAGGAAGACTCAACCTGGATGGAGAGGATTAGCAACAGGGGATCCCAAAATGAACACACCCTGATGAGGTAAAAGCAGTGATGTATGACTGGCTTCCAAGTCTGTCAATGGGACATGAGCAGGAGAGGGAGGGTGGAGAGGAACAGAAACAGTGCTCCAAGAGAAAAGCACATAAAATGAAAACTTGACTGGGAAAGGTGACACTTTAAGGTAGTCCCAGGTATGATCTGGGGGAAAGAGGGGAGTAAAAAAGAGGTAGAAGCCAAGATACTGATTTGGCTATCCAGCAACAATCCCCCCAGATACCAGAAACAGATTATGGTGTCAGAGATATAGTCCCCCAACATACACACACCCGATGAAGGTGAATTTTGATATAAAACCACACCTCAGATGTTGGGAAATAGAAACGAGGATTTATTAACTGAACTAGAACAAATGAACACCCAGAAAGAACAGCGCCTGAAAATAAACCGTGTCTTTTTAATGGGACTCTAAATGGATTTGAGACTGTGCTATTTGCTTCAATGCTGAAAGCCGACATGTTGATTTGGCTATCCAGTGAAAGCCAGCCCCCAAAACACAGAGAAAGATGCAGGGGACCCTCCCCCCCTCCCAAGTGAAGGGAAAAATCAAAATAAAATGTGTCCCAAAGTCACTTTGTAGAAAAGTAAAGTAGAAATCAGGATGTATTTGTGAATGATCCTTCACCCCACTTCCAGAAAGAAAAATGGGAGACTTAACATTTCTAGGACAACCCACAAGAACACCAGGTTGAAATAAAATGTGTTTCCTCCTGCTCCCAGAAGGAACAGTACGTGTCTCTTTAAAAAAAAGCCTGCACTCAGCCAGGCTCTGATTGACAGGCAATCAGCTCCTGGGTGGGGGTGGGGGTGGGCTTTGAATGCCAATCAGAAATGAGCAGCCAAAGACACACAAGTAATGCTGAAGGTCCTCCCTCTCTCTAGACCCTCCACCTGAACCACTCTATCTATCATGCAAAATTCTCTCCATCCAAATAGCTATGTGCATCTCTCTTTCTCCTTCACCCTTTCCCACTGAGAGCAAAAGAACGCAATGAGCTGTCACGTGGTCCCAGGGAGTATATATACCAAGACATTCCCACTGAAATCAAAGGGAACACTACTCTTGGCTAATGAGGATGCCAATCAATGGGTAATCATTGGAGTAGCCATGAAAACCAAAAGATATACTTCACAAGCCTTGTCTATGCAGGAAGAGAGACTTTCACATGCATGCACCAAGGGAGGAAACTCTGCCCCTGAAAAAGCTTGCACATACATGCAGAGGGATAAGGCCCATATGTGGTTGTGAGCAGTCGTCAGGGGTGTGGCCACACAAGCCCTGGTTCATAACCCACGAAGCATCCCAATTAGCGGGTTCATGGAGACCTGTGGGCTGGTCCATGCCCATCTCTAATTACCAAAAGCTGCCAAGTGCAGATAGCAAAATGTGGGGTTTCCTTACAGAAGAAAGAGTGCAAGGAATGGGGGGACTCTGATATATAACAACAGTAATAAGATGAGGCCAGTGAAAAGGCTAGACTTGTGTCCAGGGATGAGCACAGAGACTCAGGACGCCACTGGGTGGGGTGCAGTGTCCCCAGACTTTGGCAGCCAGAAACCGCCATGATGGGGGGGGGGGGGAGAAAGGGCCTCACCTGAGTACTCAAAGACTCAGGGCAGGCTGGAAAAACCCAGCTGAACAAGAGAGGGGTGTATAAGCACTGACCCCTGGAGAACTGCCAAACAGAGACCAAAGCTCCTGACACCCAGCGCTCAAGACGGTGATGGGAGAGCCGACAGGGGGTGGGGGTGGGGAGATGGAGGACAAGGGAAACAGACTGGGGGGGGGAGAAGGATGACAAGGGGACGGAAGCATAAAATAAACACTCAAAGCAAAGCAACCTGCAGCCTGAGTGTTTCTTTCAGGGGCCACCAAATCAGCCATTTTCTCCAGGGAAACCAATCTCCGTTGCCTGATGCTCAGATAAGTCTGGGAGATCTTCAGCCCCCCCCCCCCCCGGAGGGCCTCTCAAAACCTAGACTGGCACGGATTTTTTGCTATTGTTTCCTATGTAGCCCAACCTGCAATGATTCATGATAAAGATCGATGAGATTTTAAAACTGAATTGCATAGTGAGAAAAAGGATTTGCTATAGAGACTTTCTTATAGAGCCCTTGTGGCGCAGGGTGGTAAGGCAGCCGACATGCTGTCTGAAGCTCTGCCCATGAGGCTGGGAGTTCGATCCCAGCAGCCGGGCTCAAGGTCGACTCAGCCTTCCATCCTTCCGAGGTCGGTAAAATGAGTACCCAGCTTGCTGGGAGGTAAACGGTAATGACTGGGGAAGGCACTGGCAAACCACCCCGTATTGAGTCTGCCATGAAAACGCTAGAGGGCGTCACCCCAAGGGTCAGACATGACTCGGTGCTTGCACAGAGGATACCTTTACCTTTTATAGAGACTTTCTAAAGATGGTTCCACTTCAGAATGCAGACAGGGGATCACATATTTGAATATATCCTCTTGTTAAGAAGAAAGAATCTTGACACATAAAAAGGTGTTCTCATTGACAGGTTTGTTTTCCAACAGACATTCAGAATGGTACTTGTTTGCCTGCATTCAGAAGCTATAGAGTTGAAGGATGATTCTGTTTCTGTTCCCCCCCCCCCCGAATGTCTAGGTTGCACCTTATTTAGTGCTTTAGGTGGCATGTTTCAGTGTCTCCAGCTTCCACAAATAGAAGCATTCCAGTCTCCAGATCTGGGCATTTTGGCTCATATTACAGCCCACAGACCATTAATGGGGGCCACTGTGAGCTGTGATGCTTGCACAGCTGATTTCCTAGTTTTGGGGTAGCAGGGATGCAGACAAGAGTTCTCGCTTTCTCTGACAATAATCCCTACATTGTGTGTAATTCCTACGTGGTCATGCCCAGTGAGAGATATTTGTGAGCGACATGTGAGTACAAGGAGCGGACAGCTGATCTTAGATGGATGCTTTATACCAGGGGTAGTCAAACTGCAGCCCTCCAGATGTCCATGGACTACAATTCCCATTCGCTGGCAGGGGGCTTCTGGGAATTGTAGTCCATGGACATCTGGAGGGCCGCAGTTTGACTACCCCTGCTTTATACAGTATGTGTTCCACTGACAGAAGCCACTGGTGACTCAGATGCACTGAGTTTGACAGTATGTGCAACACGTCTGAGTTATCACTGCTGGTGGTTGGCTCCACCAGGTATATTTTCATGATTAATTGCCGTAGCATTGAAAGCACTCTGTGGTATTTAAGAGACCATTTCCTAGATCAAAGATTCTTGCAACAAGAGTCACCTTGTTATTTTGACTGGAAATGACTTCCGTTACGTTGGCAAATTTCACTCCGGCTCAGTTAATGTGGAAACAAAGGGGAGGAAAATACTTGTAGCATCTCTGAATTTTGGCCCCGGTCTGTAAATTTATGCAGATCCTTGCTTTCTTCCTACATAAAGCATATATCACAGGCTGCTGATAGATTTAAATAATAAAGTAGAACCTGGGTTGTTTTGTCTCCCTTTCCCACCCTTCTTCTCTGATCTTCCCATTGAAAAATGTATGGAAGCCAACAGATGTTCTGACTTTGTAGCTCGAACCTTTCTCTGCTTTTTGAAGATTTGATGTAAAGTTCTTTGAACGGCAGTTTCAGACGCGACTCCCTTGGTAATGGTTGCCATGCGGAATTCATAATTAAGATGATGGTAGATTTTATAAAATCTTTCCCCATTAATTTGCTTAAAAGATACCTAATGGGATGAGAGGAGTGGGCTTTGTCCACAGAGAAGAAACTCCTCAGGCCTTCAGCTTGGCCTGGTGGGGATTAATCAAGTAGACACCTGTGGACTGCATGGCAAGGCACTTCCCGCAAGCTCCCTTCTAGCTAGCCAGAGGGCACTGAGGTAACAAGATGGGAAATGTGACATGCTCACGGAAGATTGGGCAACATGCCACATGATGTGCTGTTGCCTTCTGCGGGATGGAATTAAGTCCCAAACAAATGTGAGCATAGCTATGGTGAAGCATCTTCCTGTATGAGCATTCAAGTTGTGCCCTGTATAAATGCACTTTCCAGGTGAGCTGGCCCATTCACGTGTCAAGTTAACACCCACCTGTGCCACCCACTGCTTGTGTGCTAGCTCCTCGTGTGAGCAGGCTCCTTTCAGTACATTCATTTATAAGCAAGAAGCCATGTGTGGAACATTTAGACAGGCAACCACTTTCAGAACTTATGAGCAATTCATAGTTCACCTGACACATCCTTCTCAGCTGTAGTCCTGGGTGTGTTTCCCATCCACATGGATGGATCATACCCTGCTACTTCTATCTTGCTGGCTTTGCATACTTGAAAGGCCCCCATGTCCTGTCCTGTCGTTTCCTCTTCTCTCAAAATCCTTGGCAGAGTTTTCTGCTGATTTGCATTCTGCTTACTTTCTTATAGAAAGCAAGCAAACAACCACTTCAATCACCTGAACTGAAGTGAGAGGAAAACAACTACAGTAACCATTTTGTGCCCAGTGAGATTACTTCCTGCTTACTGTATCGTCTTCAAGCCAGGCAATCCATAAATTTCAGCACTGACAAACTATCAGCAGAAGCGTCACCACCGCTGAAGAGAAGTTAGGTTTCCAGTGACAGACGGGAGCAATTATCATGGTAATTATTGATAGGACTGTCACCTGCTTAAAGAACTCTTACCCAATTAATTGTATAATTGTAATCAATTAATCAATCAGTTTGATCTGTATAAATTCGCATCCAAATAAATAATTCCAAAGGAAAAATGTTTACTTTCCTTGTATTAAAACATGCCGGCTTATGTGGTATCCAGCTTCATCTCATGGGAAGCATTACTTCCTGTGTGCAAGAATAGGAAGTGTGCCTCATCTTAGGTGCCACATCTGGTATCCATTTTTCATAAATACTTGCATTAAAAATAATTAATTAAAAAGTCCGCTGGCCAAATTAACCTATTAGATCAATCAATTAAAAGCCTTTTAAATCGATTAAAATGGTGGCTCTAATAAACTAAACCTTGTAGCAATGGTAATTTACAGGGCCAAATAATAGTTCTAAGTAATGCAGATTAATCTCATCTTGGTTCAGGAGGGCAGAGATAGCTACACTGAACAAATTTCTATTAAGGGTTTTTGAAACTAGTTTTGCTAACTTTTTTTTGCTGAGTCCTCCAGGGTAGCACAATGTTATTTAATTTACACTCATCATTGTGGAAGAGGGTGCATCGACTGAACTCAAAGGCAACATTGGACCTTATGTCCACTGTGGAAAACAAAGTTTAGATGTGTAAGCCTTGCAAAACTATTCATTATTAAAAGCTATTGATGTGTTTTTATCTGCTGAGTGGCCCTGGTTTGGAAACACTGACAGCTCCAGGTGGGGAAATTCCAGGAGATTTGGGTATGGAGCCTGGGAGAGCAAGGTGGAAGGACCTCAGCAAGCTTTATTGCTGTAGAGATCACCCTCCAAATCAGCCATTTTTCTCCAGGGTAACAGAGAGACTGAAAATCAGTCATAATTCTGGGAGATATCCAGCTCCCACCTGGAGGTTGGTAACCCTAAAGGGAAGTGATTTCTACACTGAGACTGGGTGAATGGTTGCTTGGCAACAGTACAGGAGAAAGTACAGGGTGAACTCTGAGGGAGAAGCTGAGGTGGGAGTCAATGGAGGGCTTACATGATGCCAATGTCTCTTCAGATTATGTAACTATACCATAGAGCAGGCTTTCTCAACCAGGGTTTCGTGAAACCCCGGGCTTTCTTGATGGCCCTGGAGGGGATTCCTGAATGGGTGGGAGTTAAGTATTTTTAATATATTTAAAAAAGGAGAAACATTTATCGGGTGATATGATCATATATGGTCATGTCAACCCCCCCCCCCAATGGTCAATGATGGGCCTGTAGGGGGTAGGACGGAGTGGGGCCCTGGGTAGGTATGTACACAGCTATGTTTCCCAACCATATCCTGCACAATCATGCCACTTCTGGGGTTTCTTGAAGACTGAAGTATATTTCAGGGGTTTCCTCAGCAGTAAAAAAGTTGGGAAAAGCTGCCATAGATATTTGGGGATTGCCAGTGCATCGTGGCAACATATAACATCACTTTCAGTTATGTGTCCGGAAGTGTTGTCATAACACATTGTGCCACCTAGTATCACCCCCAAAACCTCCTCCAGCTGTCAGCCCCTGCTTCTAATGGAGTGGAGATTGTTGGAATACAATCAGCAAATTATTTGGAGAAGGCCTACCTTGTAGGACTGGTTGTTGTAAACCGCAAGGTCCTGCTCATGTGCTCAGCAGAGACACTCGGTGGCAGCAGAACAGGTACTGCTGTTGTTGCCAAAAGGCATGCCTAGACTTGTTCCCTCTGACTCACCTGAGTCTTTTGTTTCGAATGGGAAGGCTCATTTCCTCTTGCACAGGAAAAAGAAGAGCAGGGCTTTATAGCCAGCCAGCCAGCCTTCGTTTTGGCAGGCAGTTTCAACGTCTGGCTGTCGGCGTGTCCTCCTCCATTTTATACCAGTATGTAGGAACTGTTTCCCCCCTTTAACTTGCTTAAGTTTACAGAGCCCTAATTGACAAGACTGGTCAATCAATGATCAGTGAATATCATATATTTGGGTATATATATCTGTACAAGTAAACCTTTTGGTCTTCTACCTCTTTTGTTCCTGTGTGTCATTCAAGCTATACCTGAAGGATCCAAAGTAAAGCATATACTGCTCTCTTTCTGGTTGTGCAACAGGAGCATTGGACCTCTTCTTGGTGACTTTTGCTAGCACTTCCAGACAGGTTTGCAACGTCTGGGCAAGTGCAAAAGGTTTACTGGGACCACAGCCAGATTCTCAACGTTTTGATAGCAGAGGGTATGGTCTGGTGTGGGTTTAATTCCTGCAACAGAGACGTTCTGAAGAATAGATTCCCAAGGCCTGTGGGGAGTAAAAAGAGCAGTTGGCAGACGAATCGCTGTTTTCTGGCATGGCCTTTTGTGTTCTGCAATATTCGTTTTCTGATGGCACCCTTGTCACTTGGTGAAAGAGGCACGTCTGGGATGGCCTGCTTGCCGATTATGAGCTGGAACCCAGAGACTGTTGGCAGAGTTTAAATATAGAATAGCTTTATTGAGAATTGAGACAACTTTGTAAAGACAGTGGAGAGAGAGTCCTAGCAGTCTAACTTTCTGTTCTTTTATCTGAAGGCAAACAGGAAGTGTGCTCAAAGGAGCAGGAAGTCGTCAATTGAACCAATCAGGACACAGAGGAGATTATTTGAAGAACACCAGGAAGTTCCTGATCTAAATATGTTAACTACACATCTCCTCTGATGCCCCCTGTGGGATATTCTTCATCTATGCTGTTGAATCAAGCACACTACAGATCCTAAGTATTTCAACAGAGACAGGCTTTCTCCAATTTTTCCTAGCATCACACAGGGCTTACATATATTTAAAAGCTTGCAAATTGATACGGGGGGGGGGGAGGATGCTTATGGATGGTATATAAAGCAAAACCTTCCTTAGATCTTTAGTTCTCATCCTCTGGCCTTATCCCTTTGGACATATTTACAGTTTACCAAAAGCTGGATGTACAACTCCAGTTTCTCTGGCAGATGAAGTTCAAACAGACTGTGACTTCTTTATTGACTGCTCTGTGGAGAAATACATCAAATCACTTCTGATCAATCAGTGAAAACACTGTTTAATTGGCGAGAACAAACAGGGGGCAAAAAGTCCCTGAAAACCAACACAGAGCAGGAGAAAGATACTATACAATCCTAAACATGTTTCCACAGGAATAACTCCTGTTGAGTTAATCAGCCTTACTCCCAGGTAGGTGTACAAAGGATCGCAGACTTCAGTTGCAATCAGACAACTGTTCCGCAGGTAGCAAAGTAAGACTAAATTGGGCACAATGGAAAATGGCACTGAGCATTAAGCAGAGGGAGATCCAGGCCCAAATCTCTGTCACTCCAGTCCCAGCAAGTAATATGTGGCAGCTACCAGCAAAGAGCCACTAGCAGTGCTGGCCGCAGCAACCAAGTCATGCACTTAATTGGTGTCTGTTAGATTTTCTCTTGAAGCTGCATTCTTTGTTCCTTATTCTGACACAGAAGGTAGTAGCTTCACTTTGCATCTGCATCTCGTTCGGTGACGTTTGCTGCACTGGCATTTGACCTCTGCCCTGACAATACTCTTCATATTCAACTGATGCACAGGGAGAACTTCCCACTGAGGAATATTTGTGTATGGTTTGTGGGGAGCTGAACATAAAAGCAAACCACGAGGCAAAACAACTTTACAGCTCTGCTACTCTTCTGACTCCTTAAGCATACACCTCTTTACCCTGTTCCATAAGAATCATAGAATCATAGAATCATAGAGTTGGAAGGGGCCATACAGGCCATCTAGTCCAACCCCCTGCTCTACGCAGGATCAGCCCTAAGCATCCTAAAGCATCCTAAATAAGAAGCTTCTCTTGCTGTCCCTCTTGACCCAAGTGGCTCTTGAGTAACCACATTTTCTTTTCAGACAGCAAACTCAGACTGGAATCAAATATAACCTATGTGGTGTGGGTGCAAGTTGGGAACGACCACATCCAGTCCAAACATACCTTTACTACCCTGGGATGCCTCTGCAAAATAAATGAATAGAAATAAATAAAATGGTTTAACTGGGAAAAATCCAGCTGTGGGTAGTGCTACTTGGCAAGCCGCTGTGATGTCTTAGCCTCCCCGTTTTTTCTTTTAAATGTCTGGCCATTATATTTCCAGGCCTTCAGGCGCTGTGCAACAAGCTATAAAAGACCATTCCGGAAACTGGTTGCAGTGTTTTCCTTTTAATAAGGCAACGGATAAATGTACACACGCTGGTTAAAAGATGGCAAAGAGAGTCTGCATGAGAGAAGTGGAAGAGTGATGGCTCGGCCATGCTCTGTGTGTTGGTATGCGAGATAAGCTGTGAAGTTGGGCTAGTCCTACTCCACATGAAGAACCTGCCATGGCCCCTGTTAACACATTACATCTGTCTTCACCCTTAAATAGAATGAGGTTTTCAATGAACAGATTTATCAGCTCTTGAATAAACTGGAGGAGATTGAATTAGATCAGTTCAGTATATTAGTTTCCTTAATTTAGTTGTTGAGCAATTTACTGTAAGTAACATCATATGAAATTGTGGACACTGTGGGTCGGCAGGTAGTTGTGAGTTCCTGCATTGTGCAGGGGGTTGGACCCAGGAGATCCCTTCCAACTCTATGATTCTATTCAAAATCCACTGGGAAGTCTGGAAATCAGTCTAGCAAGCAATCTGTCTTGCATCCTTTTTATTTAAAAAAATCACCAGTCTATGTGATGCTGCCCACGTCTAACTTGCAATTCTGGCGCTGGCAAAACTACACGTCTGCTTTTGTACATAGGGGCTACTAATTCTTTTTGTTTTGTTTTTTTGCCCTATCAGGAGTCAAACCATAATCAACCTGCTGCCTGCTTAAGACCATCCTCCACTACAGATGCGACTGCCTGCAATGGCAATAACTGTTAGCCACCATTTATATGCCAGCAAGGGAACGATGGATTCATAGTTGTGACAAAACTCTACATCGGGTGAGGCAAAGGAGAAGCATCATGGGAATCTAATCCAAGCAGACAGATTGAGGTCAAATGTTTCTTTCCTTCTACAAACATGGGAGGGGGAAGGAAAGAAGAGCCACAGAGACAAAGAGAAGACAATCTAAGTGCCTGAAATACCTCTCCTAGTCCTCTTTCACTCTAAAGCGATATCATTGTGGTCCACTGGCTAGCTGCTCCAAACTGGATTATATAGCCCACTGCACACCTCAACGGCAACACATCTGAAATGGCATGAGTGTTACACATTCTCTATGCTGTCTTGCAAAACCCACAGATTCTTTTGATAAATATTTCCTCAAGCCAAACCAAACTATTTGTACCAGGGACAGCATTTCCTCAAACACACTTTTATTTACAATGCCCAATGTTATGGAAGGATAAAAGCCATTAAATACGTGTTTCATGTTAGCAAGGCACAGGAAAGTGGGATGATTTCCCTTTGATCACAGAGAAGGTCCTTAGGTTCAGAAACTGTATCTACAAGCAGCAGCTGCTTCCTTAAGAGTAAACGAGGTAACTGCAGGTCAGGTTTAGCTTTATTCTGATCCAGAACTAGCCTACCACTTAAATTGACAATGCTGCTGGAACCGCCTACCTCAACTTTCCAGCACCCATCACTCAAAGTTTTACAACCCTTTCATTTTCTGCATGATGATCGTGTGCTTCATGTGCCAGTGGTGGATGAGGCTACTGATTTCCCTTCAGTTTACTCTGCCATCAAAACACAGCACTCGAGTGCATTTGAGGGTCACAGGTGAAATGGAAACCTCTTCCCTCACCCTGTACTACTGCAATGTCCTCTTATATATAACATGATTGTGACAGACACTTATTGGACAGTGGCTGTGACATCATCAGGAAACCTTATAAAACCCAGACTGACAAGTCACCCACTAGATTGGCCCTCATCCAGAAATGGCCCACCCAGGTAGTTTAGATGAGATCAGGAGACAGCCCTCAGCTCTCCATGTCAAACTTCCTGGTGGTTTCAGAAGTTTGCAGAGTGGAAGAGGAGCCAGCATCAGAGCATGCCCTGCTGCATGTAAGTTGCCCTGGCCTCCTGGCCTCTTTCAAATCTGAGGACATAGAGGCGAGCTGGAACAGCCTCTGTGAGCCTTCTGGAGGTGTGGGGATGCAGAAGGCACAGAATTGTCCCCCATGCCTCTGCCCTGGGAATGCTTACTCATGAGTAAGTGAGGGTCCTCATCCAGGAATGGCCTACCCTGGTAGTTTAGCTCCTATCAGGAGTCAGCCCTCAGCCAAGAAGGACTTAACAAGGGGTTAGCTCTCCACCTAAAACTTCCTGCCAGTTTCAGAAGTTTGCTGGGTGGAAGAGGAGCCAGCCTGAGAGCATGCCCAACAGCCAATAAGTTGCCCTGGCCTCCTGGCCTCTTTGAACTCAGAGGACATGGAAGAGGAGCTGGGATAGCCTCTGCAAGCCTTCTGGAGGTGGGGGCTGCAGGAAGCCCAGAAACAGCCCTCCTGCTGGGCCTCTGATAATGTTTACTCATGAGTAAGTGATGGGTTTCATCCAGGAATGACCAGTCCTGGTAGTTTAGCCACAACCAGGAGGCAACTCACAGCGAGAAAAGGCTCTCCACCTCCAATTTCCTGCTGGTTTCAGAAGTCTACTGGCTGGAAAGGGAACTGGCCTCAGAGCATGCCCTGCTGCCAGTAAGTTGCCATGCCTTCTGGAGGTGGGGGGCTGCAGGATGCCCAGAAACAGCCCCGCTTGCTGGCCCTCTGGGACACAGGTTGCCCAGGAAAAGCCTCCGCCATTGGAATGTTTACTCATGGGGAAGTCATGTGAGGTTGCAATTTGCAATCTGAGAAGGAAGGAATGCTTTGGGGGTAGCCATCACAGGCAATTTTAGCAGGGAAAATAATGTGGGTGGGACTGGGAAGGTGTAGACTTTCCATTTCCATATGGATACCACCTTGTCTTGCTGCAATCTTTCCAAGACCATCACAACAAAGCATATTTGAGACCAATGGCATGGTACATGGGGAAACTGTAGTGGGGACCCAGAAGCACCATGGGGACATGTGGCTCTCCCATAGGAGGTTTTCCAGTAGCACCTTCCCAGTAGAAAAGTTGGTTTTTATACCCTGCTTTTCACTGCCCAAAGGCATCTCAGAGTGGCTTATAATCACCTTTCCTTTCTCTCCCCACAACAGACACCCTGTGAGGTAGGTGAGGCTGAGAGAGCTCTGAGAGAAACTGCTCTGTGAGAATTTTCTAACAGGACCATGACTAGCCCAAGGTCACCCAGCAAGTGGAGGAACAGGGAATCAAATCCAGCTCACCACATTAGAAACTGCTGCTCTTAACCCCTACACCAAGTTGTACAAATCACCATTGCTTTGAAGACATGAAGCTAGAGCACCGGCAGAAGAAGCTGTTGCAGGAGTATGGTGTAAGTATTTTTTCACTTGCTCATTGACTGCTATGGGATTCTTTTCCTTTAAATTTGGACCTTCTAGCCAATGGCTTCTCAGAGCAATCCAAGGAGAGAGACAGGTATTTCCTACACAGAGAGGTGATTGTGCGGTTAACAAAGTTTGAAATTTCAGAAGGAAGACTTTTGTCTTCTATGTTCTCTCTCGTGTGTGAATGTAGAGGGGAGTGCCACAGCCCCCGTCCCAAGCAGCCCTTTAGGCCAGGGGAACTGAACTCTGCAATCTGAACAGAAGCTTTCATTCCGGGGATTCTCCAGGTTCCACCTGGAGGCTGGTATCTCTGAATAGTGCCAGGGATGCCTGCCTCCAGCTGGGACCTGGAGATCCCACTTCTGGGGTTTCTTATAACCTGAAGAACGTTTTAGGGCTTTCTCATTGTTAAAAAGTTGAGAAAGCCTGACATAGAGGCAATAACTGAGAAACCCACTCTAAGTTTTTTGCCAACCAATGTTTTCATGTTTGCTTGTAACATACAACTGTTTTTGATTTACTTTGATATTGAACTGAACCGAAGAATGTACAGACAGAAAGGTTTTTGGTTTTCCAAGCAAATTTTGCTATTAAATATTTTTATTGAAGAAACTGTCACAAGTTTATGACATATTTGATGTTTGTGATTAGCAATTACTGCCATCCAGCATTTCTCTTTGTTTCCCAGCTGCCATCTGGCATCCCTGCACCTCTGTGGGATCCAAAGCCAGGGCTTTTCTCCAAGGGAACTGATCTCCATAGCCTGGAAATGACCTGCAATTCCAGCAAATGCCCAGGTCCCAACCTCTCCCATCCTGCAACCTCTGTGCCACAGAGTTTCTCCATTTCAAGCAAGCTCTTTCATGTCCAGGATCCTGGAGATGAGTTGTTGTTGTGGAGTCCCTCCTTCAAAACAGGCATTTTCCTTGGGGAGCTGATCGCTATAGTTGAATTCCAGATTTCCAGGCCGCAGCAGGAGGCTGGTGATCCCTGGATCAGGAATGTTCCTTGAGGTTTGGAGGCAGGGCCTCAATAGTCCATGGTTGGACAGGAACTTTTGCCATGTA
This sequence comes from Paroedura picta, assembly GCF_049243985.1. NCBI lineage: Eukaryota > Metazoa > Chordata > Lepidosauria > Squamata > Gekkonidae > Paroedura > Paroedura picta. The sequence continues at coordinate 40,488,987 of NC_135371.1, read as the reverse complement.
ACCAGCCCACAGGAAGGCCACAGTGCATCCTAGCACCCATTGTATTCCTGGGTACAACAGGCTTTGCCTCTAGTCACTAATTAAGCCTTTCCTACCAGTACAACTTTAGACATAAGTTTTCACAAAACAGACACATCACCCCCCCTCCCCCCAGCGCACTTAACATATGCAGGTGACCTTGGTATGGAAACACCAATATTGGATCTTTCTGGCTTCCCAGGAATAACAAGCAGGCAGGCAACCATTCTACTTCCTTTTATTTTCAAAGCAACAGCAAATCAGCAGGTGATAGCACAGCAGGGAGGGAAGCGCACCACTACTGACAGAATGTCTCTCACCACCTCACTTGTGACAGCCTCCTTGACAAACAAGAGAGAAGTGTAGCTTCCCTGGACCTCACATCACTTTTAAAAAGGAACCAGGGACAGGTAAGAATAAAGAGTGGGCAAAAAAATCCCCAGCTCTAGCAACCTGTTTCTATGTCCTCTTCCGGGATAAATATCCTCATCATGGGCACTCCCCCCCCCTTTCTCCCTAAAATCTGCCCCATAATCCAACACAAAATTCATATTGCTAGAAATCATGTTTCCCCAGAGAATTGTCAGTCCTTTTCTTCCCCAGTGCCATTGCAGCTCAGCAAGCCCGAAGAACACACTCTCTGCTGGTACGGACACTATTTCCCCTCCCCCCTCCCTTGAGGGGCTGTCCCTCTCCTTCCCATGGGATCCATGTGAGGTAGAACACTCCTTGTAGCACAGTAGAGTCCACCTATCCCCTCTGTTTGAGTCAACGTCACTTCATGGATCAGGAAACCTGGCCCACCAGCTGCAGCACCCGCTGGGAGAGGTAGAGGCTGGCAGGACGGCGAGCTAAATACTGGCACAGTGTGACGGGACAGATGGAGATGGACAGAACCTGGCAGAAGAGGAACAACAGGAGTTTAACCAATGAAGGCCTAGTGGATGCCCTCCCACTCCATCTTGATCTTTCTCAGTTTTATCCTAGTATTCCCATTTCTCCAACTCACCTTGCCACTACGGCAGACTCCTAGAAGGCTGTGGTGTTTGTCATCATCAAGCACAGTAGCAAACAGGATATCCCACACCAGGTGGACGCAATGGATGACTTGTGCTGTCTCGACATCCGCAAGGAAGAGCAAAGCGTGTTTGGTAAGAATTGCAGCCACACCTAAGTGGGGCAGGAACTAGAGGACAGAAAAGTAGAGTAACACAGGAACCTGGAAAGTCTCTCAAAGCATTCCAGTATTTACAAGCATACCCTAATAGCCTCGCCCTTGTCTCCTACTTACTGGGGCCTCCAAGAGAAAAGAAAACACCACCATTACTTCCTTAGGATCAATGGATTCTGAAAGAGAACCTGGTTTTGTGGCAGAGAATCTACTTTACATTCAAGGAATCCAAGATTCAGTTTTTGGCATCTCAGATCAAAAGGATCAGGTAGCAGATGATGAGAAAGACTCCACTTGGGACCCAAAAGAGAAGCCACCACTTGTAGTAGATAATACTAACCTTGCTTTTACTATATGGTGCAGTACGGTGCAGTACATGAGAATGTGTTGTCAACTACTTGAGTGGCAACAATTGTGTATTTATTAAATGTATATACTGCCCCTTTCAGGGTTGTCGACTTGGGGCAGTTCACAACCATCTGTAAACCGCCCGTGGCGCCGCGGGCGCCACGGACTAAATAAGACAGTAAGAGGTTCTGGGGCGGGATGTGTCCGGGATGAGGAAGGGTCCAGATTGGACCCTTCCTCATGACAGACAATCAGAGGGACCAATCGGCAGGCGCTTCGCGCCTGCCGATTGGTCCCTCTGATTCCCGCCGCCAGCAACTGCGAGCCGCGCGCAGCGCGGCTCGCAGTTGCTCCTTTGCCGCTGGCCTGAAGCAGCGTCAGGCTGGGGGAAGGCTCCAGAGAGCCTCGGGTGGGGGGGTGGCCGGGCCCGCCTTCCCCCGGCCACAGGAGCGGCTTCGCAGCGTCGTAGACGCTGCGAAGCCGCTCCTGCGGCCGGCGGAAGGCTCCAGAGAGCCTCGGGTGGGGGGGTGGCCGGGCCCGCCTTCGGCTTCGGGTGGGGGGTGGCCCGGCCGGCCTTCTCCTGGGAACTGCGATGGCCGAAGACCAGCAGACAGCAACCAGGACCAGCGCAAGGTTGGTAAGTGGACCTGGGGTTCTGACTGGCCTTGGGAGGGAGGACCGCGGCGCTGCTTCTCGGGGGGGGGGTTCTGAGAGAGGGGGTGGGTGGGTGGCTGAGAGTGTGTCCCTTACCCTGCCCCCTTCTCCCCTTTCAAACGCCCTCCAAAGACTGCAGGTATTCCCCCCCCCCCCAAACCCACACTCACTGCTAGCGCCCATTGCATTTAGAACCGCAATGGGCTTGATTACTAGTATATAAATAACAGTTTAAACCAGTGAATTGCCCCAGCTGTGGGTCTTAGTTTCTGCTTCCCCCATCTCCTTTCTAGGGGTGGGTTACTTTAGGGAGGGCCTTATATGATTATGTCAGTTTCCATCATTCACTGGTTCCATCAAAAAGCCTGGTGGGAGAGCTCCTTTTTGCAGGCCCTATGAAACTGAGAAAGTTCCTGTTCTCAGAAACTTTTAGCTCTTTTGAGAGCTCATTTCACCAGGTAGGAGCCAGAACCAAAAAGGCCCTGGCCATGGCTGAGGCTAGATGTACTTCTCTAGGGCTGGGGATCACCAGCTGGTTCATATTGGCTGAGCAAAGGGCCATGGGGGGGGGGAGGTCACCTCAAGTACACCGGGCCCAGACCATGTATGGCCCTGAGTGTCAAAAGCAAAACACTGAACCATCCCCAGCTGTCTAGACAAGGTAAGTGCGCTTCCTCTCCTAGTCCTTTCCTACCAAGCCACAGGACCTCTGTCTTGGAGATGCTGAGTTTCAGATGGCTCTGCTTGATCCAGACTATTACTGCTTCCCGACAACTGGTAAATGTCTCTGGGGGTGAATCCAGGTGGCCGTTCTTTAGAGCTGGGTGTTGTCACCATATTGATGGTTAACAAAGGAAAAGCCCTCAGATGCAACACCAACTAGGTAGGTGAGATTTAATTCATACTCCACATGGCCAGAGCGTGTAATATAAGCATATAATATTATATGACCCAGAAAGCCAAATATATTCAGCCTTCAGTATTTACTGTTTCTAGGCTGAGAATACAATACATTACCATATAGCATATTCAAATTTAAAATGCATAGTTATTTTGAGGGTTCTGGGCATCAGAGCTGAGATAAAATGACAGCTGTGAATAGACCAGCTTCGTTACAGCTACCAAACTCACCTGTACAGCACTAGGGAAGTCACCTGGTCGAGCTCCTTTGAAGGGTAAGTTGCCACGGGCATTGAGCAAGGCTGAATTCCCTGGCTGATGGGGGCCTAGCTCCACCACATGAAACTGGGGGGGGGGGGGGGAGGAGAAGGCACACAATTAGAAAAGCCAGCCATTTTGTCTGTCTTCTTTCTCCAGTTGAGTAGAACTTTGCTATCAGTGTTCCCAGACTTCTTCCCCTGCTCTTTGGAAGCTCAGCTTACCTGTCCAGTCCGCTCCTTGGGTCTCCGCACAGCAGCCAAGAGAGCTGCTGAATGTTGAGGATTTCTAGAGAATCTGTGTTGGGGCAAAGCCACTGCCTGGGCTTCTATGACTTGAGAAAGCTGGCCCCCTCGCCAGTACAGCTGGGTCAAACCTACAACCTGGCCCTGTGAGAAAGGAAGAAAAGTTAGGCTGCTCAGTGAGTAAATAATGGGTTTGGGGGGATGACCTCATGGGGAAAAATTACTTACATGCTCAAGCCCCAGAGCAGAGAGGGCCATCCACATACAACTGGCATCCTGCTGGTACCCTACCACCTCCATGCCCCACAGTCGCTCATGTCTGCTAAACTGATGTCTTGGTTTGGTCCCTTGGAAAGAGAAGGCAGGTAACAAATGAGGTTAAGGTCTCCAAGTCAACCCATCAGTCCACACAAAACAGCATCTCTAAATAGACATCTTCATTATCTTCACTCCCAGTGCAGCTTACTGAGTCTAGCCTGTATAAGGCTCTTCCCCACCCACTAAATAATGCACCTTCATTAGCACTTAGCAACTGGATTTTACTACGTGAAATGACAAAATCCACTTGCAAACAGTAGCTGAAGTGGATTGAAAGTGCATTTCTCAGCATGTGTGAAAGCGTGGCTAGTCAGCTGATTTTCCCTTTGTCCTTTAGCAGTGGATTCTGATCCTCACTCCCAGCTCTATCCATCAAGCATCTAGTCTCACAACTGGGGAAAAAGTAGAACAAGTCAAATAGAATTAATCATCTTTTTTTTCTTTTTTTTTTACTCACATTGGATGTTCCAGTGCAGCACTTCTTCTTCTGTTACCACAGCTAGAGTACCTGCATCTAGCCAGACCCAGTGCTCAATAGGATGGGAGAAATCCCACTGGGATTTTAAGCAACGCTGGTCCACATCATACACCTGGGCCAGCTGCCTTGCTAATAGGAAGGGGGGAGAATGTTAGGCAATCATTACAATTGGAACCAACCATACTTTCTAAATATGGGCAATTAGATATGGAAAGTAGCACAGTGCCTCTTTTTGTCTCTGCTAAGCTAAATGAAATCTCTACTAAACTAGCAAACAGTAATCACACTATGAATAAGAACTTGGGGTTCAGCAATTCATCCATCATTGGTGGCTGAAGTTACTTTAGAGGGGTTCAAGGTGGCAAAGTGTGAGACTCCACGAATTGATACTGAGAAATTTATTCCACTGGAAATGCTGATGGCTGTAGAAGGAGCCTATTCCCCCCCCCCCCCAAAAAAAAAGGAGCACTCCACTCTGGCTGGCGATCCCTGACCCTCAAGACATATATTTGGCAACTAGGGCCAGGGTCTTTTTGGTCCTGGCTCCCACTTGGTGAAATGAACTCCCAGAAGAGCTGCAGGCCCTTTGAGAGCTTGCTCAGTTCTGAAGGGCCTGCAAGACAGAGTTCTTCTGCCAGACATTTGGTTGGAGCCACGGTATTGTAGTGTAACATCAAGTTGGCTCCCTCCTATAAGAGACACCCTCTGGAATGGAAGAAGTGCTGAAGGTAAAGCTCACAGATATTGGTATCACAACAGAATAAGTAGCACTTCTTAAATCTTCTTAACTGCTTTAATCATTTTAAATGTTTTTATGTATCATATATTGTAAGCCACAAGCTGGCTCCCCAGGAGGGGCAGTTCTATAAATTCAAATATATATCTTTATACAGCTGTTGCTGTATAAACATAAAAGGCTAAGGCCTAAGTGGGCGGAGAGTGGGCGGGGCCCTCACCAGGACAGACCAGAGTTCCAGCCAGTCGGAAGCGCGAAGCCACAGTTCTGACAGGGCCTGCCCACTGCAGGGTGAGGAGTTTAGTAGAGATGCCTAGGGGGATGAGAACAGAGGCTTGGATAGGCTGCGCCAGCCCTTTTCGCTCCAAGGCTGTCCTAACTGTCATGTCCAACTGTAACTTTGCCTCAGAACCCTGACAGAGCTGGCAGGAGACTGGTGAGTGCACTCCCTCCCCCCTCCCTTCAGATCTGCTGGGAAGGAGCCTTTAACAGCCCCTGACTGAGAGGAGGGAGGTATTTCCAAGAGCAAAGCAGGGGAGTCTGAGGGCATGGGTGTGGGCCTTCCTTCTGAGGGGGGGGGGGCTTTCCCCTTCTGCCAAACAGGGAGGCCACAGAAAAGCCCCTTCTCACTTAAAATACTACTCTGGCTGGGGGTTAGACACAGCCAAGCCATGTGTATTTCTTCTTTGCAACTCTCAGCAGATTTGAGGCCACTGCACAGTGTTATTCTGTGGATGAAACTGGATGCTGTTGTGGAGGTTCTTTTGTCTCCTGTTTCATCTGCACAGAATCCCTGTGCAGTAGGCCTGAACTCTTTCAATTCAACAACAACCTGTGTGGGAGGCCTTAAATGTTTCTTCTCTACCCTGTCCAAAGTAGCCCTTTCTGCCTGGGGAGTTGATATTTATACTCTACAGATGAGCTGTAATTCCAGGAGATCTCCAGGCCCCACCTGGAAGTTGCCTACTCCTGGGTTGGAAATATTCCTGGAGGTTTAGAGGTGGGACTTCAAAATCGTACAATGCCCCAGAGTCCAGCCTTCAAAGGAGCCATTTTTGCCTGCAGTTGGTAGGGAGTGGTGCAGGTGTGTCCCTTCTGGCCAGCCCTTACCAGCAACTGTTTGTATTCTGGGGCGCAAACAGACAGACCAGCATCAGTCCTGTGAGTCTGGAAAGTGCAGGAAGATCTAAATATTTACAGCCTGAAATTGTAAATAGTGAACAAGTAAATGGCTGGAGAGACATGGGAACTGACTTGACTTTTTCCAACCTTGGGCTGGCAAATAAAAAAACAGTATAAAAAACCTTACTAAGGTCACGGCTGCTGTGCACAGAGAGACGTCCTCTTAGGGTTGCCAGCTTCCATGTGAGGCTCTCTACCACACCTCCCTCATGGGGAGTCTGCTATGGGGAGAGGAAGGGAAGCTGATTGGAAAATGCTTTGAGACACCTTATGCCTTCTGGGTCACTGCGGCCCATTCCCAGTTCTCTCAGACCTCTCACAGCCCCACATCCCTCACAGGTTGTCTATTGTAGGGAGACAAAAGGAAAAGGTGTTTGTAAACCACTTTGAGACTCCTTTGGGTAGTGAACAACAGGGTACAAAATCCAGTTCTTCTTCTAAGGAGCAACTATGAAAGAAGCATGTGGGCACATAACATTTTATCAGCAGTGAAAAAATGGAGACAGAAGGAACAGGGTGGACACCTGTGTACTGTGACTACCCCATGTGTATTAGGGCAGGGGGACATTTTGGTATCTGTGACCTAATTCACACAAGAAGGGAAATGACATAGAACTGGGAGGAATTGGTTGCCATGTAATCTCCCCCTAAGAAGAGTCTCCAGTCTGATTTTCCCTTCACATATCTGAAGACATGGGTCTGGAAAGCTCATCTGTAACCACTATGCCACAATTCCCAAAGGTCAGTCTTCTCCCACACTCAACGAACATTCCACACCACAGGTTCTTGACACCCATCTCTCCCCACCCATGCCCTCATTTGCCACCATGCCACCACAACCTACCACACAACATACACATTCAACCCCATGCCCTTACAGACTGGACAACTCCTCCCCTTCCTCTTTCCACTACCAAGCTCTAGCACCCATTGTATTTTGGGACACAACGGGCTTTGCTCCTAGTAAGAAATAAAAATAAACCATCCAATATCTCCATCTCATATATGCATTGTGCTATGTCTCCAGCAGCAAGGCCAGCCACAGCAGTATAGTGAGAAGGGGCTTTTCTGTGGCTGTCTTGTCAGCCAGCCATTAGGAAGAAGAGCAAAGCTTTCCCCCCTGAAAAGGAATGCCCCTGCATGCCCACAGACTCCTGTGTTGCTCTCAGAAATGTGTCCCTTGCCTCAGTCAGGGGCTGTTAGAGGCTCCCTTCGCAGCAGGCCATAAGGGAAGGGGTATGTGTAGAATCCTGAGCAATAGCCGCAATTGGCCCTGGAGGGGAGATATTCCAATAGGAGGCTTCAGAACCTTTAGCATTTTGTCAGGGTCTCCGTTTTGTGTATATAGATTTATTTCATTTATATACCACCCTCCCTTGCAGTTTAGTATGGTTTACAAAGAACATGGGCTGTGTAATAGCATACAATACAAGTTGAGTAACTATCGTCAACAATAAAGCATCATCATCAATAGCTATCACATAAGCAACAGTTGAACATTTGGTTAATCACAGGTAACATTATGACCACAAGCCTGCAGAATGGGCATATCTGAATGGGAGGGAGTTCTGGGGGCCCAATAGATGTTGTGCCTGGCCTCAGCCAAATGCCTGGTGGAAGAGCTCCATTTTACAGGCCATGTGGAACTGTGTTAGCTCTAACAGGGCCCAGATCTCTTCTGGAAGCTCATTTTACCAGTGGGTGTGCTTCCTTGGGGCCACTGATCACTAGCCAGTTGGAGATGGTCAAGTGTAGCGTTCTTTGGTGGGCATAGGCAGAGAGGTGGTCTCTCAGGTATGCTGGGCCCAAATTATATATAGCCTTAAAGGTAATTACCAAGACCGTTGGCACATGGGCTAGATGTGGGCCCTCCAAGGTGTTACCGTGATAACTTTGGTTGCCACATTCTGGACCAGTTGTAGTTTCCAGATAAGGGTAGTCCCATGTTAAGAGAGTTGCAGAAATTCAGTCTAGAGGTGACCATCACATGGATCACTGTGGCTACGTGTTCTGGGGCCAAGTAGGGTATTAGTAGTTTGGCTTGGCACAGAGGAAAAACGCCAGCCGTACTACTCTTGAGACCTGTGCCTCTATAGAAAGGGAGGCATCCAGGATCACGCCCAGGTATCTGGCGGAGCGTACTTATTGGTATGCTGACAGTGCAACACTAAATGGAATTCCACTCGTGGAAGTCAATGAGCTTATAAGGATACAACTCCTAGGAATAATATACATATTACATTTTTATTTATCCATTCATCGATTTATTCCCCCCCCCCCCCTGCATGCTAGCTCAGGGCAGCTTCCAACATTATTCAGTATTGTTTCTCAACACTGAGCTGACCTCAGGTCTAGACTCTTCACCCCAAGCTTTTATTTGGGAGTCTAGCAATACCTCTGAGTCCCTAACCCCAGCTCTTCATCTCCATTTCTTATTGCGTTCTGCTTCCAACTCTGCCCATACATACCCCTCAATGCCAGAAGTGGACACTTTGGATTAGCTAATGCTCCTTGGACTTGATGTAAAGTCCAGCTTGGGGGAGCCTGATCTTCCTTAGGAGTTGTGTGGGGATCTAAGAGGGTCAGACAGTGCCGGGAAGAGTCACTGTGCCTCACACACAGACGAGAGGCAGAGGTGAGGGTTACACGAGGATAGGTGATATATTCTGAAGCAATGCCATGGGCTTGCAGCTGCAAGAAGAAAAAAAGAACTGTTTCACTGCAAAGCAGGAGTTCAATGTCCACAAAATCATTCTATTACTTGATCCTCAACGAGAAAAGATGCAGCAAAATCTAAGTCATATACCTAACTTGTGACTCACCACCCTGAATTAGATGTGCCAGATGACCATGGGTTGAAAGAACCTAGATGCTTTTTGCTTTTCAGTCTATTTGCCAGTGAGTGCTTCCCTCAATCTTTTCCCATTCCTGAGCTTTTGTGCTCAGGTGCCTCCAAAATTCACCCATTTATAGGATTAAAAAAAAATAACACTTGGCAGCCCACCAGGAACTCATCAGACCCCTGGATTTGCTGCCTCTGTTTGATACCTTTGCTACCTTTGTTTGATAAGCTGTAAGTTGTGTCTGAGACTGCTGAAGTTTGCACATCACAAACATCCAAAGACTGGACCTCTCTAAACATTACCTACAATTCCCAGAAAATATAAAACAGAGTACGCTTTTATGAACACCATAATTCTAATAGAGTGCATGCCCCCTTCTTATGGCCACCTAAACAAACAGAACAAAACCCACCTCTGCAGCCGTTTATCATCATCTACCTTCCCCATCTCTGGAGACATCCTTCATACTGACAGGTGAAGGAAAATTTGTTGGAGATACGTATTTTCAGCAACCCCCCCCCCCCAAAAAAAAAACAAGAATATTTTAGATAGGCTCTCGTGCTGTTATAAGAAAAAGATATCTGAGTGTATTGACAGTGGTGTATTTTCAGTGGTCACTCACATCTGTGAAGTTTTTAAAAAAGCATCTCTCCTCCATAGCATCAGCCTTCACTTGACTATGTTGCCAATTTTATGCATGAATGGAGTACCTATACATTAACTACATTATGAATTGTTGGGCATATTGGCTGTTGTAAGGAGCATATTGAATATTCAAATCCCATTCATTATCCATCACCTTTCTCGTCCAGCTTCCCTCCATGGAGTCTAGATAAAGCTGCCTTAAATTGGCAAGTAGTCTACATGCCTCTCAGTGTCAGCCTTGGGGGCAGTGGGGGCCTCCAGTACAGGTCAGCTGTCCAGAAGCCCTTCAGTGGAGATGCCAGAGAATGATGTTCAGGGCAGACATTCACAGGGATTAGCCTACTTCATTCTCAGAACAGTCTCTTGAGGTGGTTAGACTGAGGGACAGTGAACTTGTCCTAGTCATTCTATGAGGCCTGGGATTTTTGAACCCAAGCCCCTCCAGTTAAGCCCAGCCCTCTACTCACTACAGCCTTTCAGACTGTTTAGTTATTTGCTCAATCAAAAATAAGACCGCAAGAAGAATACTTGTAGACGACTGCAGAAAGAAAGAAGCTACTTCTATTGCTGACTGGATCAAAAAACTTCTTTGTAGTGAAAAGGAACAAATTGAAAAGATAAAAATGGCTTTATGAAGGCCTACATTTTAAAGTGATTTTTGTGAAGTGTCAAGCGCCTTTTTTCTCCATTAGAGTCTTTTTTTAAAATTGGGCAGCGCTGAGGAATAACTTTCTGTATTAAATGTAAATGTTGATTTATACTCAAGAGTTCCAGATCAATGTACACCAATAGTCATAATAAAAGATACATAAGATACCCACTGAAATGCGAAACACCAGAAAATCCCTTACTGGGCTGCTGTTTTATTATTTTCCCCTTTTCCAAATTTAAGAATACTTCCCCAAACTTTTTATGTACTCAAACCCCATAGGGTTGCAGCAACGGGTTGGGAAGCACCTTGGGATTTTGAGGGTTATTTATTTTATTTGTAGGACATGTGAGCTGATGTAGCCAGGCAATCCTAGGGTTGTCGGGCTGCCAGGTAAGAGCTGTTTGGAGGTGGTTTGCCATTGCCTACCCTCGTATCACAGCCTTGACATTCTTTGGAGGTCGCCCTTCCAAGGACTAGCCAGGGCCAACCCTGCTTAGCTTCTGTGGTCTGAAGAGAGCAGCTTGCCTGGGCTATCCAGGGCAGAGTCTGCACTTACATTGTTTATTCCATTGTGGATCCTGTTAAATTCAGGTCAATTTGACCTCGGGTCTTCCTCTTCCCCCCCTCCCCAAGTGTTCTGCACATGGTTAAGGTGGTTCAGAAAGGGGGGGGAGCCAAGCTTCTTTCTTTCTGTTCTTAAAGGGGGGGGGAAGAGAGAGGAGCCAAACAGGGAGCCTCTTTCTTTTCTTGGATGGGGGGGGGGAAGAGAGGATCAAAGAAGGCAGAAAAGGAAGAAAAAATCCAAGACCGACAGAAGTTGAGATAAATTAGGGGCTTCTCCTTTAAGGCAAGCTTGTCACATGACCACCTTTGGTCAATCAGGGTGTCTCTATCACGGAAGAGAGACCAGATTCAAAACAGCCTGGCTTTCTCTAATCTGAATTTTGAAATGTTGAGCATTAAAAGCACTCTAAGATATTGCACAATAAAGGTAGGGTCACTCTGGATCAATCCTTCTTGCTGCCGAAGGAAAATTTAAATCGTCCCAAATCAAAACAGAAATCGCATTCTATGTAGATGGCAGGGACTGAATCGACCTGGAATTGGAATAAAAACTCTGTGCAGTTTACACCCAGGTCAGGTGGAACCTGAGGATGGAAAAGTTTGAAGAAGGGAAAGATCTCCTCAGGACATAATGCCACAGAATCCACCCTCCAAAGCAACCATTTTCTCCAGGGGAACTGATCTTGGGTTTCTGGAAATTAGTTGTCATATTGGAAGACCTCCAGGTATTACCTGGAAGTTGGCAACCTTCCCACCCTATCAGGCATCTGTGGAAACTCCCTCCCCTCCATTTTACCTGCTTTTAAAAACGTTTAACGGTGTGCATTCTTCAAGAGGAGCTGCACCACTGTCTGCCTTAAGGCTGCCAACCTCTAGGTGATAGCTGGAGATCTTCCAAAATAACAGATCTCCAGGTAGGGTTGCCAGCTCTGGGTTGTGGAAATACCTTTGAGACTTTGGGGGTGGAGCCAGGAGTGTGAAGGATTTGGAGCAGGTTGGGACCTCAGAGGAGTGTAATGCTATGGTGCCCACCCTCCCAAGCAGCCATTTTCTCCAGAGGAATTGATCTCTGTTGCCTGAATACGAATTGCAAACCCAGGGGATCCCCAGGTCCCACCTGGGGACTGGCATTCCTTTCCCAGGCCACAGAGCTCAATTCCCCTAGAGAAAAATGGTCACTCTGTGGCATTATACCCCTTCCCCAAACCCACCCTCCTTAGATTCCTCCCCAGAAATCTCCGGGCATTTTGCAACTTAGCAAACCTAGTTTGGTTCTTTACATTACTCAATTAATTCTCCAAGCAGCTCATTCCCACTCCCGAGGTATGTCAAAGGACATAAACCCATTCAAAAACTAAAGCGAAGTGCCCCCCGTCCAGCTCTCATCCCCTGATGTTTTTCAGTTTAAAAACAAAAACGAAACCCACCCCGCCCCACACTTTGGAGAGCCAATCCGCGCCTAGGGCGTTTCGACCCCGCGATTCCTTGAAGCAACCGTCGATCGGGCGCGGCGCGCAAGGATCCTCCATAGACCGTCAGCAAGAGACGGAGTATCGCGGCGGGGGCCGCTCCCACTGACCTGAGTTAAAACTTCCACGCGGACTGGAGACCCGCATTCGGCCATCGCGTGCTGTTTGTGAACCAGCTAAAAAACCAAAACAGGAACAACTATTAAGGGGGTGGGAGGTAGAGAGAGAGAGAGAGAAAGATACACACACAGACAGCAATAGAGGACTGAAGGCAATTGGAGAAGGAATCCTTCACTTTGGAAAGATGAACGTCGACAGTGAGTTAAGTCACCGGAGCACGCGATTAGAATCAAGGACACCGTGGGAGAAAACCTTAACAAGAGCAGGGCACCCTCACCTCCTAAACTTGCTATTCAGGTGTAACTCAACGTAGTCGCATTTTCTGCTCTCTGCAAAGTTTCTCCGGCCTTTTCTCCTGCCCCCGGGTGTACTTTATACGGCTTCCAGGGTTGACCCAATCAGCCCTAATCCAAGGGAGGATCCCTCCGCTGCTATCAAAAGCCTGGCCTTGTCGGGGGGACGGTTTGGGAATCCCGGTTTTACTGGTCTATCCGACCCAACAGTCTCCTAGTTTCGTCAGAGGAGGATAGAGGCAGGCAGGCAAAAAGTAAGCTAACCAGGGACCAAGGCAGAGCACAGCCAGGTTACTCTGGGTGGGCTACCCCCACTATAATGCTTTCCACACGCGGATGGGTCGGGCTGCTTCTGATGAAAGGCAGAGATTCCTCTCGTTTCCAAGTGTTTCCCCTGCACCTTTCTAAAATGGACAGCTATAGTGTTAATAAAGAACTGTATGTGCCAAGCTCTCTGAATTCCCATCTCTCAATTTTAAAAAAAGTCTAGAGCTCCTTCTGTTGTGAAAATATAAGGGGGAAAGTACATTAAGCCATCAAAGGGACTAGAGACTGGTTTGGGATGGGAAATACCTGGTGGTTTGGGGGGTGGAGCTTCCCAGATTATTATTATTAATTTATGAATTAATAATTTTAGTGTGTGTAGGGTAGCCAGGAGATCCCAGGATTGTCTGGCAACCAGGCAAGAGAGATTCAGAAGTGGTGTAGTGGTTAAGAGTAGCGGCCTCTAATTTGGAGACCTGGGTTTAATTCCCCTCTCATCCTCCTGCAGCTGGCTAGGTGACCATGGGCCGGTCACAGTTTTCTCAGAGCTCTCTCTGCCCCACCTGCCTCACAGGGTGTCTGTTGTGGGGAAAGGAAGGGAAGCTGCTTTGAGACTCCTTTGGGTAGTGAAAAGCAGGATATTAAGAAACAACTCTTTTTTTCCCTTCTTGCCTCCACAGCATGATCCTAGTTTTCCTTGGTGGCCTCCCATCCAAATATTAACCAGGGCTGACCCTGTTTAGCTTCTGAGATCTGACAAGAACCAGCTAGCCTCAGCTATCCAGGTCAACAAGGCATAATGTCATATACCTTCCAAAGCAGCCATTTTCTCCAGCTAAATGGATTATTGCTTGTAGATCAGTGGTAATTCCAGGAGACCTTCATCTACCACCTGGAGGTTGGCAACCCTATTTTGAAAGGAAAGCTGGAAATTCAGAGAATGCAATTGTCTCATGTTTAGACCATTATAATCCTATTCAGTTGGTAATTTTTTTAAAGAAGCTCTCTGGTGGAGAGCCTGCGTGGAGTAGGGAAAATGGTGCTGACTTGGTAGTACTGGGAAGATGCAGATTTTCCTCTTCATGTGGGTGCCACCTTGGCTTTACGGTTTCATTTCCGAAAATATTGCCACAAAGCAGGTTTGGTCACAGCAAAGATGTGGAAAGCCCGGGAGGTGTACAGAAGCACCATGATGCTGTGGGGAAGCGTGAAGGAAAACAAAACAACCCTCTCTTTCCAATAGCCTCCCAGCTGGGGTGAACAATCCACACACAAGTAGCCTGTATTGTGGATGACGGGGAATGAGCTACCTGCATGCTTCCAAGGTATGTCTGAGAGCAAGACAAGAGACTCAGGATTATGCATGTCCAATCAAGGCTTTTGACAGACCAGGCCATTGCAGTGGGGAAGCTCTGCCCTAAACGGGAGCAGGAGTCATCTAGCATCTTAAAGACAAACATAATTTATCCCTGTTGAAGTGTCTGTGAGCCAGAGGTTTCGTCATGAGTTGCAGGAACAGTTGTGGCTGTTGGGGAGTAGACTCCACTTCAAAGTAGCTAGGGTGCTGGTAGGACAAACAGGTGTTGAAAATTAAAACAGCAGCACAGCTGGAGTACTGCCATGTTTATTTGGAGTAAGATAACTACAGTGCTACTTCCTCCTCTCCCCCATCAGAGGATTAAACTGTGTCCAAGACCTCTGAACAACAGCAATCCCTGCACACAGAAAATGAGCTTGCCACTTTGGCTAGAATCACTGATCTGCAAGTTTTCCGCGCGGGATAAATGATTTTGGGGATGGTGATTCCATCTACCATTTAAAGAGATGCAGCTCAGACGCAAGTTTCTCATTTATTCAAATTAGACTTTCTTTGAGCAAACCGAATCCAAGTAGTTGACCAAATAAAAACAGACCATGAAATCATATCAGCTTCGATACAGACTTCTCTATACCAAATCAAAGAACTAAAATCAGTGAAATTAACTATCCTAGGAAACCCTCTTGATTCAAATGGATTTACAAAGTTTGTGAAATGTGTGTTTGTGTGTGTGTGTGTGTGGGGGGGGGAGATGGTTTAGGATGCAATCCTAAGGATACTATCCTGGGAGTAAGTCCCATTAAATAGCATGGCTTACTTCTGAGTAGACTAGCTACCTGCTTGGGATTGCTCCCTTATGGACTTTTATTGGGATCTCATTCCACAATATTTACACTTTTATTGGCATTATACAAAAAAGAACTAGTTGACAAGACATACAACAGCAGACATACATCAGATGAATTTTCAGTTAATGAACTCATCCCACAGTTCAGGGCTAACTGTTGAAAATAAACCACATAGAACAGACCACTGCGGATTACAACTTTAGGATGGTTGAGGGCAAACTGAGCCAAGGTTCTGAAGTGAGTCATGCTGAGTTCAGTAGGGTTTAGTTTCCAGTACATGTGCATAAAAGAGAGATGCAATCCTGTGCACAGATGGGAGTAGAAATGTTGCAATGAGTGAGACTTCTGAGTAAACCTAGACAGGATTGTGCATATTTTTAAAGTTTAAAAAGTTGGATTGACACAGATTCTAGGTATGTTTACTCAGATGTAATTCCCACTTCAAAGGGATTTATTTTTGATATGTACATTTAGGATTACAGCCCTAATTAAACTCTAAATTGTATGATATGCACTGGGGGGCGGGCGTAGTGGAAGGCTGTTCAGATATTTATAGTGTATCAGGATCCCTGGTTAGAAAGAATGGCAGTGCTTGAATAAACCCGCCAAAATCCTGTAAAACATGAGGGATTATTCACTATCCTAATTACCAAACATGCCCCCCCTCAAGTTTCCTACTGCAGCAAAATCTTGATCTTCCATTTCTCCTTTATTGTGTAATCTCAGGCATTACTTTGGTGTAGCCTAAGCCTTTCAATTAAAAATGCTTAGAAAGTTCCATTTATTTCACTTGGGGCTTATGCAAGGCAGGTATGCATAGCATTGAAGCCTTAATTTGCAATACTGTTGTACTACCCTTTTTCTTTCTTGTCCTCTGTTTTAACCTTAGGAGAGTTTATGAGATTTAGTTGTTTTACATCATCATTATCACATGTTTAGCCTGCCCTTCTTCCTCACATAGTTCTTCTTTCCTGTATTTTATTCTTTCAACAACCCTCTGAGGTAAATTGGGCAGCTTTCTGGATCAGCTGCAGAGGGCTCTATCATCTGCTTCTGGGCAGCAACAAGGATTTGGATCTAGCTCCTGTCCTGGATTTAGCTGGTTAACTTGTCTCTCCCTCACACCATCCACCACCAATGGGAACAGGAAAGTGATGAGTGGAGATGCAGTGTCAGGGGCTTCTTGTTCCCTTGGGCAGTGGCATGGCTCCTCCCTGTTTGGGGATGAGGCAACCAGGAGGAGCTGCAGCTGTTGCAGAGGGAAGGGGTAGGTGCAGGTATCTGGAGGTACTAGGCAGCTTCCAGGAGGCTGAGGGCCTCCCAGCTATGTTAATGTGTGCAGGGAAACAGCAGTTTTACAGGAGGAGAAATGTGCTGTTTTTAAAATTATCTTTTTTTTTTTTGCAATAGGACTTCTAATTGCTTGTCATTTGAAAGGGCCAGTTTATCAAGAACAATAATTGCTTTTTAGCTTCAGGTATGAGCTTTTGCGTGAGCACAAAGGCATTACAGGTAAAGGTAAAATCAAGTCTTCTTTAAATGGTAAATTTTCTGAATCATAAGCTTTCTCTTAGGAAATTTGCTTTAAGCTGCCTTTCACCCCAACTTAGGTCCCCCAATTAGGGAAAAATAAAAACATTGGCGCAATTTGAAATATGCATATAAATATAAATTAAAATAGAACACATAAAATACTTGAATGGTCAGGAGGGTCAAAAGGAATTAGCGAGGGAACAGTAGATCAAGCAAGTTTCCCCCCACTGGCAGAATGGAGAAGGGAACATGGAAATCTCCATAAGGATGGAATCCCATAATTTCAGTGCCACAACTCAGAAGGCCATTTTCCAGGTTGCAACCCTTCTAGCTTCAGAAATTGGCCATTCCAGAAGCATGACCAAAGATGACTACACAGGTTGAGTAGGTTCACATGGGAGTAGGTAGTCCTTAACATGTGCAGCCTCCAAGCCATATAGAGCTTGAAGGTCAATACTAGCACTGAATTGTAGCCAAAAGCAAATTGGGAGCCAGTATAGGTGGAATGAGATGACAGTGATGCTGTTCACATGACCCACTCCACACAGAATTTTAGCTGAGCAATCTGAACCAATTTTAGATTCTGGACATACTTTAAGGGCAGCCCCATGTAGAGTGTGTTGTGGTAGTGTAATCTAGATCAGTGGTCCCCAACCTTTTTAACACTGGGAACTGGTCAACGCTTGACAGTTTTACTGAGGCCCGGGGGGGGGGGTAGTCTTTTGCCGAGGGACGTTGCTGCTGCCTGAGCCCCTGCTCCACTTGCTTTTCCACCGGTGCCCCTGACTTCCCACCGCCCACTGGGGGACGCTGCTAGCAGCAGCTGTGCAGTGCCATACCGAGGGAGACCCCCAGCCATGACAGCTGCCGGAGAGCACCAAAGGTGAGCTGGCGGCAGAGTGGCAGGGCAGCCCACGAGGCAGCAGCCAGGGAGGAGGATGAGGAGGAGCCGCGGCCCGGTACTGACTGATCCTCGAACCGGTACTGGTCTCCGAACCGGGGGTTGGGGACCACTGATCCCATGCACTACTATGGCAAGATCTTTTTTCTCAAGGAAAGACCAAAACAAGTGAAAGGTACTCCTGGCTACTGCTGCTACTTACTTTTCCAGGAAGAGGTCCAGGAACACACACGCGCGCGCACACACACAAAGCCACAAACCTTTTTCAGAACAGGAGATACCTCAGTTTCTGGGTATGTCCTTTCTCCCACCAGTAGTGCCTCTATTTTGTTGGAATTAAATTTCACTTTCTTAGCCATCTCACCCAAGTTAGGATCCCCAGGCCCTATTTTCCTGTTAAGTTCTAGCATTAAGTTGGTAGAAAGAAACGTCTTATCAAATTATCTTCCTTTCTGCTGCAATATTTTAGAATCATCTTTGATGAGATTGAGATCTTCAGTCTCTGACTTCACCTTGGAACTTTGCAACATGGGAGCTTTTTAAGGGAAAGTCTAGAGTCTCACAGTTGTGTGCTTGGGGTTTGGTGGTAAAACTTAAAGCAAGGACCTGACCCGGGTGTAAACTGCATGGAGCTTTTATTCCAACCCCAGATCGATTCAGTCCCTGCCCTCTACACAGAATGCGATTTCTGTTGTGATTTTGGGCGATTTAAATTTTCCTTCTGCAGCAAGAAGGATTGATCTGGAGTGACCCTACCTTTATTGTGTGATATCTCAGAGTGCTGTTAATCCTCAATATCCAAATTGGGAAAGAAAGCTCCGTGGTAGAGAACCTCTGATAGGCTACACCTGGTCATGTGACACGCTTGCCTTAAAGGAGAAGCCCCTAATTTCTCTCAACTTCTGTCGGACCTGGATTTTTCCTCCCTCCTCTGCCTTTTTCAATCCTCTCCTCCTCCCCTCCAAGAAAAGAAAGAGGCTCCCTGCCTGGCTCCTCTCCCCCCACCCCTTCAAGAAAAGAAAGAAAGAGGCTTGGCTCCCCCCCACCTTCTGAGCCTCCCTAACCACGTGCAGAAGACTTTCCTGTTTCAATGGGGAGGGGGGGGGGAGGAAAGGAAGACCTGAGTTCAAAGCGATCTGAATTCAACAGGATTGACAATGGAATAAACAAAGTAAGTGCAGACTCTGCTCTGGAGAGCCTCAGCAAGCCTGAGCCTGTCAGATCTTGGAAGCTGAGCAGGGACACACCTGGCTAGCAGTTGGAAGGGCAACCTCCAAGGAATACATTGGAACAGACAACAGACCTCTGAAAATCTCTTGCTTGGCAGTCTTAGGGTCTCCTGGCTATTTTATACTCATGCCATAGAATAAATAAATAGTTAATAGCAAGGGCTATTAGCAAGTGTCCCTCCTGGCAAGTTAGGCTATGCCTTTCATGTTCTACCTTCAGGGAAGTCTTACCTTATGTAGATTTATACAGTTGGAAGAGACTGCTTCTGGAACATCCAGATCAGTGAATGCCAACATCATATCATAATGATATAATGGTCATCTCATGTATTTTACTTCAAACTTTAAGGACATAAGTGAGTAGTGGAATGCTGCTGAAATGCTACCTCCATTGAGATTTATTTCGAAAAGTGGATTGGGATGTTAAGAGCATAGAAATGGGGATTTGATACAAGGGACCAGTCTAGTAAAAGAGAATTGTATGTTTTGGTGTCCACCAGGGGAGAGATGACACTGGAATACTAGCCAGTGTTCTGTAGAAAGTAAATGTGTGTGTGTGTGTGTGTGTGTGTGTGTGTTGGAGGGGCTATTAAAGGTGTATGTTGAAATAAGGGAGAAGTGGGAATTGAGTGAGGCATATGGGGTAATGTAGTGTTGGATGCGTGTGGTTTGTTCAACAATGATTGTAATAAAGATGACATGGCTTTTTGGTATAATGGCGTTCAGCCTTTTATTTATTGAGTGTGTGAGGTTTAAGTTTTTGCTGGAAGGATATTCTGGAAGGGAACGAGTGAGCCCAGGGGAGCCTTAACTCTGTGCTAATGAAGTTTGTTTGTTTATATATTGGCCAATAAATTTCTCTGAGTTACTTAAAAGTTAGATTGAATGGGGATCCCTGTAGTGTGATTATATGGGTGTCTTGCAGGGGGATATGGCAGCGGCGTAGCAGTATGCATTTCTGTCACCCTCATTTACTTCTGGCTTCATACTGGTTTCCTCTGATGGCTCTGTTGTTGCAGAGTTTTCTCTGAGAACAGGATACGTCTTATTAAGCAATGCTGACTCCGCCAGGTCTACTGAGAAAGGTCATTAAGCAACATGGTCCAGGCTCTGAGTTTATTCCTTTTGAAGTCTGCCACCTGAAGAACACTCAGTTGCTGGGAGAGAGCCCCACTTAATAAAATGGGACAGACTTCTCCGGAGGCATGTTTAGGACAGTTCCCTATGTTGCAGAGATCTAGAAGTGTCATGGGGAATGGTTTTCCCCATTTTATTTTATTATTTATATTGCATAGAATGTATGCACAATTTCTCCAAAAATCTGTACAAGGTTACCCACAACATAATTTTTAAAAATAACAAAAAACAGTAACTTGACACATCACATTTTAAAAAGTAGAACAAGACATTCACCATAAAAAGCCAGGACGATTGAGCAAGTAAACAATCCTATTTGTTTTTTGTTTTTTAATCCAAATGATTACTGAATTGCCCTTCAAAAAGAAGCAGCATTTTATAGGTCATAAATTCAAGAAATCCAAAGTGTTTTCAACTGTTGCCTAAACTGTTGCCTACAGCAGCGGTTCTCAACCTTGGGGCCGCGACCCCACTTGGGGTCGCTTGGCTCATTCCCTGGGGTTGCTGGATTACCCACCGCGGTGGCTGCGGCTGGCGGCAGTGGCGTGTGCAGGCATGTGGTGGCAGAGCCATGGCAATGGCCACCTCTAAGCCACCTTGATTACATGCATGCACACACCATCCGCTTGCGCACTGCGCACATGCTGCAGCCGCTACTACTAAAGTTGGGATTGTGGTGAAGAAAAGGTTGAGAACCGCTGCCCTACAGTGAATGGATTTTTTCCCCTTCTGTGGAAGTTGTGCAATACCAGCCTAAGAGTGTTTACTCAGAAGGAAAACTGTACTGATTTCAGGAGATCTTGTTTCCCACTAAGGTCCACTTCACAGGAAGCTATCACTAAACTCTGTGAAAGATCCTTTAAGGATCAGGCTGCAAGTTTGCTTTCTTAAAAATACAGAGACTTTGTTGCTATCTTTGAGACTTTGCTAGAAATTGTTAAATAAACACATACAAACAAACATATCTTGTGCAATCTACATACAAGAAATAATGACAAGTCTTACATTCAACTGTAATGCTGGTTTGCAACTAATCTTAAATAGAAAAGAGTGCAGAACCTGGTTAAAAGACAGGAACCAATTTACAGTTAATGTCAATTCTGATATTTTTACATTTATTTATTTATATACCACTGCTCTCAAATGTCTCACAACGGTTTATAAAATCAGTAAAATACGATAAAATCCCCTAAAATACCCCTTAAAACATCTTTAACCCTCCCCCCGCTCCGGAGGAGCGGGAGGAATAAAGGAGTAAGGGCAAGTGGGGAGGAGTTAGGGCGGGCCCTGTCCGGGATAAAAACTCGGAGGGCCCAATCAGGAGCCGCGAAGCGGCTCCTGATTGGGCCCTCCGAGTGTCACTCGAGGGCCAAGCAGCCAATGGGGAGCCGCGCAAAGCGCGGCTCCCCATTGGCTGGTTGGCCCAGCCTCGCCTGGGCCGGCCGGGGAGTTGCCGCTCAGAGGAAGAAGCCTTCCCCAGCGGTAAGTCCTCCGGCCGGCTTCCCCTCGCCCAGGGAGCCTTCTGCCGGGCCCTGGGGCAGGCTCACCTGCCCTTGGGCCCGCCAGAAGGCCACAAAGCCCACTCCCAAAGTCCCGAGCCTTCTGCCGGGCCCTGGGGCAGCCGAGCCTGCCCCTGGGCCCGGCAGTAGGCCGCAAAGCCCGCCGCCCCCGTCCCGAGCCTTCTGCCGGGCCCTGGGGCAGCCGAGCCTGCCCCTGGGCCCGGCAGTAGGCCGCAAAGCCCGCCGCCCCCGTCCCGAGCCTTCTGCCGGGCCCTGGGGCAGCCGAGCCTGCCCCTGGGCCCGGCAGTAGGCCGCAAAGCCCGCCGCCCCCGTCCAGAGCCTTCTGCCGGGCCCTGGGGCAGCCGAGCCTGCCCCTGGGCCCGGCAGTAGGCCGCAAAGCCCGCCGCCCCCGTCCAGAGCCTTCTGCCGGGCCCTGGGGCAGCCGAGCCTGCCCCTGGGCCCGGCAGTAGGCCGCAAAGCCCGCCGCCCCCGTCCCGAGCCTTCTGCCGGGCCCTGGGGCAGCCGAGCCTGCCCCTGGGCCCGGCAGTAGGCCGCAAAGCCCGCCGCCCCCGTCCCGAGCCTTCTGCCGGGCCCTGGGGCAGCCGAGCCTGCCCCTGGGCCCGGCAGTAGGCCGCAAAGCCCGCCGCCCCCGTCCCGAGCCTTCTGCCGGGCCCTGGGGCAGCCGAGCCTGCCCCTGGGCCCGGCAGTACGCCGCAAAGCCCGCCGCCCCCTTCCCGGGACTTCTGCTGGGCCCTGGGGCAGCCGAGCCTGCCCCTGGGCCCGGCAGTAGGCCGCAAAGCCCGCCGCCCCCGTCCCGAGCCTTCTGCTGGGCCCTGGGGCAGCCGAGCCTGCCCCTGGGCCCGGCAGTAGGCCGCAAAGCCCGCCGCCCCCGTCCTGAGCCTTCTGCTGGGCCCTGGGGCAGCCGAGCCTGCCCCTGGGCCCAGCAGAAGGTCCCAAGGCCACCTACCTTACTCTGTTCCTCCCTTCCTCCCAGCATTCCCTTTCTCCTTCCCTTCCTCCCAGCATTCCCTTTCTCCTTCCCTTCCTCCCAGCATTCCCTTTCTTCCTCCCAGCATTCCCTTTCTCCTTCCCTTCCTCCCAGCATTCCTTTTGTTTTTCCCTTTCTCCCTTCTTCCCTCTCTTCCATCTGCCTCTTTCTGGCTACCTGTTTCTCTCCCTCTTCTTCTGTCTCTATCTTCCTCCCTTTCTTTCTGTCTTTCTGTCTCTCTTTCTCCTTTTCCTCCTTCCTTCACCCCATCCCTCCACCCATCCATCATGCTAGGGCCCGCTGTATTTTGCCCACAGCGGGCTTAATATCTAGTAATAGAATAATAACATAACAAGATGACAGACAGTAAAAAATATCAGCCCATCCCCTGTTCAGCATGGGTCAGACTCTCTCTCTACCTGCGAGCGAGGAACCTAGTTGGCTTTAACTTAGAGATCCTCAGATGGCAACACCAGGTACCGCTCTGGCCTCACCCGTACGCCTGGTGAAAGAGCTCCGTCTTGCAGGCCCTGCAGAAAGCTGACAACTCTGACAGGGCCCTTAGGTCTTCCGGGAGCACATTCCACCAAGTTGGGGCCAGGGCTGAAAAAAGCCCTGGTCAAGGCCAGGTGTATATCCCGGTGGCCCAGGACAACCAGTAAATTCATTGTAGTTAAGACACTGTGAAAACATGTTTTGTTTTTTTTAACTGGTCCAGGTTTTGGCTTTATATATTGCTCTGAATTAAAGATAATCCTTCTTCATACCTTATCATGTCCATTCTGTCAGCTTGTTTGCTCATTTGCTCATCACAACTACGGACAGGTTGGTTTTCTTCGTATTCTTCACTTCAGAGTTAAGCATTGTTACATGATGAAGCTGTTAGCATTGTCCAAGCCTGCCCTGGAACAAATGGTCCAGGCATGATCTCCCTGCACAAAAGTAGCCCTGTTGGCTTCAGTACATCTACTCCGGTTTAAAGCAAGGGATGTTGACAGGATCCAGGGCATTAAAAGTAGCCAGAATATTGCTTTCTCTTCCTCTCTCCCTTCCCCCGCCAACTCTTATGGTTAGTATGTGTATCTTCTTCATTCTCTCTATATTGTCTCTCTCCCAGAGTTTTCCCAACCATTCCCGATTTGTCTCTAATATCCTACTAATGTATATAATAATCATAATGATAATAATATTTTATAGTGAATCTTACAGCTCTGATCAGGACCACCAAGGGAGTAAGCAGGCTAATCACGTGCATAATGGATTTAAGATGAGTGTTTATTAAGACCAAACAAAACACAAAATCAAAACACTTAAAACCAAATTACAGCATGCATGAAGTACAATAAAATACATACACATAAAACCAACAATGAAAACATAGGGCAGGAAGGAGGGGTCACTGATAGAATGTGGACAGTACCAAATAGTCTTCACCTGCTGATGCAAGATGGCAGGGGACAGGTGAGTCTTCCTGAATTTGGTGCCATGATTGACTAGGACTTTTGCTGTGTTTCTACCTGCCGTGGACATCTGAAGCTGACTCTCAGAAGCTGATTATAATTGTCTAGTAAGCTTGTAAGGGAGTAGGCAGTCTTTCAAATATGATCTATGTGTATACTTGAATTAAAAGATCTGGGGCTAATCCTAGATCGTTGACAAAACTTTCCTGGATTGAGGAGTTTACTAGCTTTCCATTTAGAGGAGATTTTAAAAATTCCATATTTCTGATGTTTTATTTGTGGTGTTACTTTTTTGGGGTTATGAAATTATTTCTGTGATGGTGTTACCAGAATGATCTACACTGATTAAGTTGTGTAAATTCATTAAGTCTATTTTTGTTTAGTGTTCACTTTAAAAAAATGTTTTCCAATAAAGGTTCTTAATACTGTTGATTGGGATGTGGCTATGACTGAATTCTGGAAGGATTCTGTAATTAGATCAAGCAAATGGCAACTGCTACTTTTGACCCTACAGCATTTATTTGCCTAGGATAATTTTATGCATGGTAGGCTAAACTGGGGAGGGAAAGTGTCATGATATAGCCCAGTTATCAAAACCGTGATTGAAGTTTTGCTGTATGTCTTACTTGATGTTTCATGTTGCAACTTTTATTTCCTCTGCCTTGCAATCTGTTCAGGGCCCCGTGACCCTGTAGAGTTGTGTTTGTAATTCTGTAGCTGACCCCATCCTATGTTAGATCTTAAGTGTGAAAAATTACACTCTCTGCCCTGGGAACTATCAGGGACTCCATGAAACCCAGACTGCTGTTGCATCAGCATGGGCCATTCATACCCGAACCATTTTGTGCTGGGTGGGGCTGAGGGCTTTGGGTTGATAAGGGGGTGTTTGTGTAGAAGCCTCAGTCTTAGCAAGGACCCTATGATGACCTAATAGTTTCTCTTCAATAAAGTGATTTATTTTCCTAAATGAGACCTGGTTATTGAGAGCCATCGGAGATTCTCACACCAGTCTCATCAGATCTTGGAAGCTAAAGCAGGGCCAATAATTGAATAGTAGACCACCATGGAAAACTTAGTGTAGGAAGGAGGCAATAGAAACCATCTCTGCTTCTCACCTGTCTTGAAAACTGCCTGCTGAGATTGCATTGTCAGTTGTGACTTGTCGAAACTTATATATATAGGGTTGGTTAGGATGGTATGGAATAGGTTATGGAGAAACTCTCTGCTAATGAATATTGGGGCAATCATTCCATCAATTACAGACATTTGTATGGGCTTTGTATAACTAGTACAAAATTTCAGCTTTAATGCTTTGACCAAAAATTGTACAAAGAATCTAGACTTTATATATTTGAATATTTGTAGCGGTAATGGAAACACTTTGATATTTTGTCAAAATGTTGGAAGTTAGGTTTTGTTAAATATGATTTTTCTTCTCTCCCAACCAGCACGAGTGTGAATTAAGAAGCCATATGCTTTTCATCAAGAAAGCATCACCAGATCTGCGGTGCTAGGATGCAGATGAGAGGTGTGAATTCTAGGATGCTGGATCAGGTCCATCTTATTCTAAGCTTGTATCCTTATGCTAGAGTGACTTACACAAAATTACTTTTGCAACTGTAATTCTGTTTGGTTTAGGAATTAAGGCTGATAGAAGGTGTGTGCGCTTTTAAAGAAGCCTTTTTCGACCTTTTGGCCATGGAGGAGCTCCTAAAATAATTTTTCAGGCTTCAAGGCGCCCCAGAAGTGATGTTGACTGGCTTGGCCTCCCCTCGACCCTGAAGTGACATCACCACCTGTGTTAACAGGCAGGCTTGAGGAGAACTGGGGCGGGGGTGGGGAGACAGGCAGTTTAAGATGGGAGTAGATGTGCAGGCTCCAGTCTCTCCCAGGCGCAAAAATAATGGGAGAACTCACCCTCAGGAGTGGGGAGGGGGAGCAATAGAAGTAGCCAGTTCCCCAGCTTGTGGCTGAGCTCTTTAAGGCAGAATGGGAAAGCCTTTTTCCCCTCCTCCCCCCCACCTCTGGTTGGGAATCCATTTTAGAGGTTCAAGAGTTTATTTTAGAAGATCCTGCCAAGAGTTGGTGTGATCTATTTTGGTATTTGCCAAGGCCATGTTGACTTTCAGACAAGGAGGGACAAATGCTTCTACTTTCTCCTACCCTGATGTATTCCCATCTGCTTCTTGTGTGTGTGCACGTGGACTGCAAAGAGCAATACAAGATTTACTTGGGAGAAGGTGTGGTGCTTGCTACCCCAGTTCAGTTGCTAAAAGAGAAAGTGTCCAGGTTGCTGTTTGACATGGTTTACTAGAGGCGTTTCTGCAAGTAGATCCTCTGGTGAGTTGGTTTCTAGGTTGGAGTTGTCCCTATTTACAAAGGAGCTCTGCTTCCAGGTAAGTTACCAGACCAAGCACACAAAAGCTTATACCTTGATTAAACTTTGTTGGTCTTAAAGATGCCAATGGACTCAAATTTTGTTCCTGTGCTTCAGACAAACCCAGCTACTCACCTGAATCTGTCTTCAAGGTAGATTACCAGTTAGGTGTTTTGCAATTGCTGTATTCCTGCAAGTGTCTCTGTTTGCAGGTAAATTTCTCAGCCTCATGTTTCTAGTAATGAATTCCTGTCCCAAGGCACAGAAGGAATGTTGCAGGGTGAGTACTGTATACTTTAATGAGATGCTGTACATGCTCTGCAGCAGACAAATTGGGTGTGATTTGAACTACTTACGTTTTCATTGGCATTTTATTCATGAAAAACAATAGGTGTGGTGGCTATGTAAGGAAGTGTCAGAGACATTTAATTTTCAGCAGTTGAGTGTTGTGTCTCTGTTCGGAAATGTGAGATGGGTAATTTTTGTTCCATCTCCAATGATAAAGTTATTGGCAACCTGAGAGAACAGCTGCCTTCAACCAGTTCCAAGTTGGTAGCCGTGCTGGTCTGCAGTATAGAAGCTAGACTGAAATCCAGTAGCATCACAGAATCATAGAGTTGGAAGGGGCCATATAGGCCATCCAGTCCAACCCCCTGCTCAACGCAGGATCAGCCTAAAGCATCCAGGATAAGTATCTGTCCAGCAGCTGCTTGAAGACTGCCTGTGAGGGGGAACTCACCACTTCCTTAGCCAGTCGATTCCACTTGTTTTCCTGATATCTAGCTGGTATTGTTTTCCTGATATCTGATACTGTTCTACATGTAGTTTAAACCCGTTTAAACCCAGGCAGACTATCTCAATCAAAATGTTTATATAACTTTAAATCAACAACTTGGAGGGTGTGTGCAGGAGCATCCCGGGGAAGTCTCTAGCTTGGTCATTTTGACAGGTGTTGGTTCAGGAGTGTATAGAGTGGAACTTGTATCCTTGCTCAGGTCTTGCAAACTAAGGACTGTGGCTTCCTGGATTGAGCCAATCCAATTTAAGTTGGATCTTCCTTTTCCCCCACTGCCTTCAGCTTTTCTGAGCACCATTGTCTTTTCCAGTGAGGTTTGTCTTCTCATGGTATGATCAAAGTATGATGGCCTCAGTTGTGTCATTTTAGCTTCTAGATAGAATTCAGGCTTGATTTGCTCTAGAGGCCACTTACTTAAGCAGTCCGTGATCTCCATAAAACTCCTCCAACACCATATTTCAAATAAACCAACTTTCTTCCTGCCGCCTTTCTTCATTGTCCAACTCTCACATGCATACATAGTAATGGGGAACACTATGGTAGGAATTATCTTGGTCACCATCCTTACACTTAGGCTGGTTCCTATAGGACACTCACTGGACACTGGAAGCGCTCACCTGGACCAGGGCCTGCTTTAGATACATGAGAGGCCTCAAAGAATTTTATCTGGCCTCCTGGTCCATAGAATCGATTAAGGTCCTTAGTGTCCTCTTATATCACTGTATGTAAAGGAGCCAGCGGTATATTTGATATATCTGTCCCTGTATTTTATGCATGCTGCTTTGTTTATGCCTGACCATTGATAAAGGCAGCAATGTCAAAATGCGCCTGGTCAGTGGTGGCATAAGCATGAATGGACACTTAGATTTTAATGAGGCTATATTTTAAGACTTGGGTTTTTAATTTTAATAAATATTAATTTTTAATTTTACCCTACAGAGGCTTGAGTACATTATCTTTCTGGTTCCTTCAGGGCTGCCTTTCCCAGTCTCAGTCTTATTCTGAATTTATTGATTGCCATCTCCTTTTGGTTGATGATGCTTCCAAAGAGTTGATAACCTCGAACAATTTCAGTGTCTTCATCGTCAATGTTAAAATTGTATAAATTCCCAGTAGTGATTTTGTTTTCTTGCTGTTCAGCTGTAATCCTGATTTGGTAATTTCTGCTTTAACCATCAATAGTTGCTTCAGGTTTTCACTATTTTTATTTTGCCTGTAATGTGTTATAATTTACATATCCAACTTTCCTTATGATATATCCTACATATAGTGAAGAGATAGGGAGATAAAATGCAGCTTTGTCAAAATACAGCTGTCTGACAGCTTTGTCAATTGGAAACTACTCCTGTTTTCTCCATATTCTGTCCTAATAGTGGCTTCTTGTCCGGAGTACAGCCCGTGATTCCCAACAATTAGCATAACAAAAGAGAATTTTAAATGTGTGTCTCTGTGTATGTGGTGGGAGGGCTGTTATTGAAAGCACTGCAAATAAGATTCTTTTCAGAAACTTGTTTATATAACTCCTATTCAGAGTTAT
Source organism: Paroedura picta (assembly GCF_049243985.1). Lineage (NCBI taxonomy): Eukaryota > Metazoa > Chordata > Lepidosauria > Squamata > Gekkonidae > Paroedura > Paroedura picta. The sequence goes on along the minus strand of NC_135371.1, from coordinate 40,460,206 downwards.
TCATGGTGTTCGTTTTAAACAGAAGAGAATACTCCATTGCTTTCCATGTCTTTTAGGGAGGGGAAGGGGATCATTGGAGGACTGTAAAAAGTTGTAAAATGCTTTCATATTATTTCTGTGCAGTATTGCAATTCCCGTGCTCAAAATTTAAAAACAAACTGGGGCGGTGGAGAATCTTGAGCGTCTTGTGATCACAGAGTGGAGGGTGGGCTTCAATGCAAATTAGGTGTGAAAGAGAAACAAGGCTAAAAATGAAGATAGAATTGATTACCTTAGGCTGTCTGAAAGCTCTGTTGCAAGGGCAATTTCACACAGAGCCACATCAGCAACTAGACTACTAGGGAAAATCACCCTGGTGTGGAAGCAGCCCTGGTCCGGGTCCTTGATTGCTTTGGAATTGTTTCTGTGCAGTAAAACTAAAGTCTCTCTCTCTAGTGGAATAATTACAACCCGTATGTTTTCAGACTCTTCTGACTCATTGAGGACAGGCACTTTGAGCATTGTGCAATACCTGATAGGTTGGGCTTTGACTGCCTAAGGAACTTGTAGCATTTGAGGCTTTTCTGCATTTTCTAAACACAATTTCATTTCTCCCTTTCTTTTCAAAAGGAATAAATTTACCCATCCTGCAAACTATCTTTTGCTCCTGCTTGTAAATATTCCTTCTGATGCCAAGATGCCAGACATCAGTTTGTGCTGTGTGTCTGCTCCTTTCTCACTGGAGGGAAGTGAGCAGCTGGAGCTGAGCTGTAGTGACCCTTCCTGAGAGAGAGAGGGTAGATCTGAAGGACTTTCATACAAACTGACCTATCTTTGGAGACCTTCTGGGGAGACTCTTCTGCAGGAATCACAACCTTCTGTATTGCAGTTGGTGCTAGGGCTTTCACTGCGGAGCTATCTATGCCTTTGGAACTCCCTTCCCCTTGAAGTCTCACTGTTGGAATATTTGGTTAATATAGCAGAGTTTTGCCCAACTATAGAAGTGTGATACTGAGTTTAGTACATACATCTACCAAGGCATAAGGTAAAGGTAAAGGTATCCCCTGTGCAAGCACCGAGTCATGTCTGACCCTTGGGGTGACGCCCTCTAGCGTTTTCATGGCAGACTCAATACGGGGTGGTTTGCCAGTGCCTTCCCCAGTCATTACCATTTACCCCCCAGCAAGCTGGGTACTCATTTTACCGACCTCAGAAGGATGGAAGGCTGAGTCAACCTTGAGCCAGCTGCTGGGATCGAACTCCCAGCCTCATGGGCAGACAGCTTCAGACAGCACTTCTGCTGCCTTACGACCCTGCGCCACAAGAGGCTCTTACCACCCTGCGCCTTACCACCCTGCGCCACCAAGGCGTAGATTGCAAAAAAACTTCCATTTATTCAAGTAGATCCTGTTCACATTCAGGTTGCAGTTGAGAGGAAAGAAAGAAACCTAATCTAAAGAGTATTTTTCCTACCACAAATGGCCAGCTTGTCTGGCATCACGCGTGTGGGAATATGAGGGCCTTGTCTCAACAGGAGAGACCTACAGAGACATGTGTCTTCACGGAAGGCAATGTGCAATGAGTGAGAGGACAAAGCGAGAGACAGAGCAGGGGTCAGCAGGCAGCGCCCGGGTTAAGACGAAAAGAGGCATCTCATTCAAGGAGATAACACCTATACACACTTGTGGTGATGTAGCACCCGCAAATATCCAGGCATGCCGGGCTGCTAATTTCAACACTTGCCTCTTTCTCAGTGTTACTTTAAGTGTCGTTTTGTTTCACGATGCTTTGATTTTCCATTTATACTTTTTTTGAGTGTCAAATCTCAAATTCACATTGCCTCTGGATAGTTCAAACTTTCGTGGGCTATCTTAGTCCATATGTATTTTTCTTGTGGAATTTTTTAAACAAGTACTTTAAAAAAATGTCTTTCTAAAAAGATATATATGCTGACTTTCTGTCTTAGAGGGGTAAATCTCTTATAATTACACTGGTAGATGACTATGTTAACTTCGGTCACTTTAGCATTTTGAGTATATTTTGTGATAGTGTCTCAAGATACGTACTACTTTGGGTATAAAACAATTTGCTGGTGAAGATTGTTACTGCACTTTGATCTTTTGCATATTGCAATCTTTTCCTGTGGGCTTAGTCTTAGCAGATGATAAGTGGGGGGGGGACATGTTGTTAGTGGAGGGGGGTTAGCCAGCTAGGGGGGAATCTCAGTAGAGTCGGTGGAGGGAGTATAGGCTGGAGATCCCTATTTGGTGGGATCCAGCCTGCCCCCTTAGTCAGTAGGCAATATGCCAGTTAGTGTTGTTGGGTGGGGGGAGGTAGGGTAGGGCAGGTATAGTAGTAAGTAGGTTGGGAGGGTTGAGGGGTTTTTTTTGGGGGGGTAGGTGTAGTTAGTGGTTAATTAGTTAGATAGGATAGTGGGTTCTGTCTACCCCTTTGAATCACAACATGTATGTGGGAGAGATGTTGGATGGGGAGGCCCTCATGGGGCCAGGATCCCAGTTATAATGGGATGTGGGTGTTATGGTGGGGGACGGAAACTGGACAATAGAAGAGCTGGGAGCAGAGCTGTTTCACTGAGGGCCCAACCATGGTGACACAACTGGGCTGTTAGGTGCATTTGCTCCTCTTCTAATCTCTGTCCCATCTCAAGATATTGCGGTTGGAGGCTAGGGAGGATCTGAAATTGGTCCTTTGCAATGCGAGGTCAATTAACAACAAGGCCTTGACTCCGAAGCATTTCATTGCGGAGTCTGGGGCCGACCTCACTTGTATTACTGAGACCTGGGCACGGGATGGCGAAACAGTCTGCTTGGAAGAACTAGCCCTACCTGGATTCTTGGTTTTGCACCAATCTTGGGTCTGTGGCAGGGGTGCAGGGGTGGCGATTATTATGCAGAAGTCATCCTCCTATAGGGCTCTCCCAGAGCTGTTGATCGATGGAGTTGAGTGTGCCTTTATTGGATGGGTCAAGAGTTTGGCCATCTGGGTGGTGTACTGACCACCCAATGCAATCAGATGCCCTGCTTAACCCGCTGGAGGTGGTAGCCACTTGAGTGTTGCATTTTCCCCGTCTAGTAGTCCTGGGGGGTCTTCAATGTCCATGTGGATGCACTGTCATCATGACTTGTTTCGGACCTTGTGTTGTCCATCGAGATGCTGGGACTCTGGCAAGTTGTTTCTGGGCCCACCACTCAATCTGTTCTTCTGTGCTGGGATAGAGGTGGTTCTGGGAGTGGTCTTGGCTATGCCATGGTCAGACCACTATGCCCTGCAGGACCAACTTCAAACACTACCCCTCCCCTATATGGGCGATGGGCAGATTTTAGCCCTCCCACAAAGACTAATGGATCCTGTTGGATTCTGGAATGCTCTGCGGGACCCAATGCCTCCTGATGACTTGTTGACAGCCCTGGTGGTGGATTGGCGGTCTCACCTAATGGCAGCCATTGACAATATTGCTCCCAGACATCCTCTCTGCCCTTGTCTTAAGCATGTTCAATGTATACTGTGGAGCTTCGTGGGATCAGTTTCAAGGTGTGGTCCTTTAAGGCTCTTTGTGGTTTGGGGCCCACATACCTGTGGGCCTGTCTCTCGCCCTATGTCCCTTGCAGAGCTCTGTGCTTGGCTGGTACCAATCTGCTCGTTATTCCTGGCCCCAGGGATGCTCGCCTGGCCTCGACCAAGGCCAGGGCCTTTTCAGCCCTGGCCCCTACCTGGTGGAATGAGCTCCGGGAGGAGCTGTGGGCCCTCGGAGAGCTTTCTGCTTTCAGTAGGACCTGCAAAACAGAGCTTTTCCACCAGGTATATGGTCGGGGCCACTGTTGGAGCAAGTGGTATTGGTCCCCCCTTGATATAGGCATTGGACATCTGATGCAGGTTGGTCTCTCCCTGAGCCCTCCTCATAAGGTTTTTCCCATATGAAGTTTTGCCATCTGTTTGGTGTTGTAATATTGTTGACTGGGGTTTTAATGGGGTTTGGTGGGGTTTTATTGTTGGATTATAGTTGTTACCCGTCGCGAGCCGGTTTCAAGAGTGGTGGGTTATAAATCCAATAAACAAAAAATATATTAATGTTTTAAATAATCTGCAAGCAGTCTTTAAGAACTGGTGTGCCACCAAGGTGAAATAATTCTTTTGCAGATGCTAAGGCAGGTTTTCTCCCAACAGGGTTTCATCTCCTGCATAAGGCAGGGGGGTGTACTAGATGACCCAGGAGGTCCCTTCCATGATATTCTATGAAGTTTTCCTTAGATTAGTGGAGTAATTTTTGAGCTTTTGAAGGGCTGAACCTCTGCAGTAATGGGCCAATTCGCCATGACAGTGTGTTTCAGAGTCCGGTGTAGTCTTCTCTCTCTCTCTCTCTCTCTCCATTAAATTGCCTAGCATTCAGACTGCTACTAAAGATGTATAGATTCATTTTCGATAAATAAGGAGGACCACCATGAACTGCAGTCTGTGAGGAGATTCTTAATGCTGTCTGGTATGTAGGGAAGAATTAAGCTGTTCCTTATTGGTATTCCAGCTCTGGTGTTCTTTCTTTTTATCTGTGTAGGGGTATCTTAGTGTGAAACTCATAGAACCTCTCATGGAAAGGTATGTCTCGTATGCTCACTGCGGGAAATGTGAAAACGAATAGCCTGGATACTGGAGCTCGCATTGTTAATTTTGTTTTGCAACTTTCACAGACCAATTTTGAACCAGCAACAAATACAGAAATGATTGAATACTAGGGAACTTTTGTGTCATGCTCCCAAATGCTGTTTCATATGTTTCTTTCCCTGTGCTTAATACAACTACGCAGGTAATTCCATCTTACTCATGGAGGAGATAGTTTTATGCTGATTTTTAAAATTTGAACCATTTGATTAAATAATATTCAATATTGCTAGAAAACCTAAAATTATCTCCTAGTATCTTCCTATGTATTGCAACTTATCCCTGAAATTTAAACCTGTGCTAGATTTGTTTTGTAGCTTTATAAGCTGCAAATGTCTTGTAAACAGCCAAGTGTATTTCCAGTGCTTAGTAGGGGTGGGCATGAACTTTGGTAAAAATGGTAGAAGCCCACCCCCCCACACACATACATACACACCTGATTTCCCCAGAAAGTACTTTCCCAGGGGTACCTTACTGAGTGAGGAAGTAACTTGCATGCCATAAATCCAATCCTCAGTAAATTTGGAGGACAGACAGAAGAAAGTCAGCCCGAGCTTCCCTGTGAGTGTGGTGTCTCTGGCTTGCACAGGATCTGTTCTATATACTCCTGATCATCATTTTGACAGATGAGGTTTAAGAGTGTATAGAATTGATCCTGTGCAAGCTAAAGACATAAAAGACACAGGGGACCTCCCGTGGATGCTTCTTTATGCGCGCTCCAAGTCGTTGCTTTGAAGTTTTGTAGATATTTTTATTGAACAGACACAATCTGTCTGGGAATGTATTTGCTGATGAGCCACCATGAACAGCTTGAAGGGCAGTGGAAATTCCATGCTTGACTTCATGAAGCACATGCTTCATCACAAACTTTAATTTGTGAGCTGGTTTGTCCAATTCCCTAGAGCAGGGGTAGTCAAACTGCGGCCCTCCAGATGTCCATGAACTACAATTCCCAGGAGCCCCTGCCAGCGTTTGCTGGCAGGGGCTTCTGGGAATAGTAGTCCATGGACATCTAGAGGGCCGCAGTTTGACTACCCCTGCCCTAGAGCTTGGTGACGATATAGTTTGGCCTCTGCCAATTGTTTAATTCCAAAGAGAGTTTATACAAAGGTTTAAATACTTAAATAACATGATTTAACATGGAGATTTTTAGACCTAATGGAAACAAATATTTAATCGTTTGTTCAGCCATTTACACTTGGCTTCAGGCCTGGCTTTGGGGTGAAGACTGTGTTTGTTTTTGTGACAGACAATCTCCACTCACAGCTGTATAAAAGAAATGTGCCTTTTTTCTGTATGTACTTGACCTTTCTGCTGCCTTTGGTGGAACAGGCCACTTGGTATTGTTGAGACTCAGTTCTTCTTGTCCCTATGAGCTTCTTGTCCCTATGAGTCCCTATGTTCCTGAGAGACCACTATGAATCTGCAGCAGGGAATGACTGCTGCTGCTCAATACAGTGCAGTAACAACAGGGATTCCACATGGCATATTTTTCTGTTTTCCCCTGACCCATTCCACCTCCCACCCCACCCCCACATACCACCAGGCCCATTTATGTTTGCTTTTTTCAAAAAATTGCAGCTGACTATCCTTATACACAGTTAAAGCAGTATGTGTATCAGGTTAACTTAACTTTAATTTTTTTAAATTAACTATCCCCTTTTGTTATGGAGGTATGCCTTTTCCATTATATGTCTGCAATGAAAGGGGCTACAGACTTTAAAAAACCCTTTTTAAAATCTGTTCATAGAACCTGATTCACAGATATGCTCTTGAAGACAACTCAGAAACTGCTACAAGTACTGAAAACAAATTTTTCTTTTGACTAGAGCATGCAAGTATGAGCTTTTATTTTTAGACAAGTTCATTGGCTAACTACATGTTTCTTGGCTCAGATCAAGGTACTAATGCATAGCTTGTAAAGTTCTACATAATATGAGATACATTAAACTGAAGATCTGTCTTTCCTGGAATGTACCCATGCACCTAGATGTTTTCAGGTCCTTATCATTCATACCTATAAATATAGCTTGTTGCAACTTGAGCATGGTTATTTTCACCTTTGACACTTGTTCTTGAAACAGCGTCCAAGAAGAAGGGATAGAATCCAGGCTGGCATGCTTTTGGATGCATTTCATAGCTACCCTATTTGGCTTTTGATGGAGCCTGAGGCTTTTATGGGTTAGCAGGTGCGGGAAGAGAGATAAATAGGGCTATTATGGTTCTTAGATTAAAGGTTGATAATAGCTTAAAGGTTATGTGCCTAGCCTTTTTGGCATTTGTTGATTGCAAGTCATTTTGAAAAGTAGGATATAAATATTTTAATAAACAAATGGGTCCGTCTAAGCATTAATTGTCAATTAAGTTTAAGGGGGCCATTTGACTAGATATGTTTATAGTTTACTGTTCAAGAATCAGAACTCCAGCTCTTACGTTTTCCTAAAACCTTCTTTATATCTTCCATGGAGTATAACTGAGAAACAGTTTTCTAAGATTGTTAATATATTTAGCCAATGTTTCACTACCATTTTCCATGTCGGAGTGGGGAGTGGGGGAATAGTTCCAAAGCAGATCATCTGCTTTTCATGCAGAAAGTCTTAGGTTCAATCCTTAGCATCTCCAGGTAAAAAACTTAGGTAGGAGGTGATGTCAAATACTTCTGCCTGAGACTATGGAAAGCTGCTGCCATCTTGAGCAGACAATACTAATCTTGATAGATCAGTGTTCTGACTCAGTGTAAGGCAGTTTCATGTGTGCATATGGACCTTTTGTGGAGCAAGTCACATACAATGGTGGTACGTTGTCAAGTTTTAGTTCTACTGAATATATTTTGGAAATTAAGGTTGTCTTCATCTTCAAATTTAGGTACTTCGGAAATTCTGCAGACTTCCCTTCCCCCCATATTTGCAGAAAAAATTGAATCCCCCCATCCCAGCATTGAAACTAGCAATCTTTATTGATTTGCTCATCTACTTTTATATAGAGGGATTGGGTGCCATTACAAATTCAGTGGCACGTGGCAGAGTTGTCTTCCTCCTCCTTTCATTCCAAAAGGATTATGAACATTCTTACCACAACTCAATCTCATTTAGACCAAGTTCCCGAGGGTAGTTTGTGAAAAGCAGCTGAAACTGTTAATGCTTTAGCATGGCCCTCATTTCCATAATATACAGTTCTTCCTGCTCTCTCTACTTCTTGCAAGAGCAAAGGAACCAAAGATTAGTCCACAACTAATTAATTGCTATATAATAGGAGTGGCCTCAAATTCAGTACACTGTTTCATTTAGGTTTAGAATTCTGAAACCATCTTGTTAAGTGGGAGATTGGGCCACAAAATTAGATTTGAACTTAGCCTTAGATGCAAGAAAAAGGTTCTCTGAAGTGATTGGCAAAACTTTCCCCAAATCTAGAGAGAGATGCTGCATCTGGCCCTACAGATGACGTGTGTATCACAGCCAACAATAACCTTTAGAACCCCAACTGGCTTGGGATCAGGGTACATTGTGTAACCCCTAATCTCTTCTATACTCTTCTCCATAGGGTTGCCTGATCATCATTGGCCACCAACGGGCAATGGGAAGGTAGAGTTGTCAGTACAGATTGGGAAACTCCTGGAGATCTGAGGGTGGAGCTTGGGGAGGACAGGGATTTCTGTGGGGTAGAGTCCACCTTCCAAATAATTAATTTTCTCCCGGGGAACGGTTCCCTGTAATTTGCAGATGAGCTGTAATTCTGGGAGATCCCCAGACCCTACCTGGAGGCTGGCATCTAATTACTCCATGAATTAAGATCAGGCAGAGAACTGCTGTTTTGGGTGCCCATCGTCTTTATGGGTCCCAATAATTTAGAGCTTCCTGTCAAAAGAGATTTGTCCTGGACCATTCATCTAAAATCCTATTAATGTTAGTAAAATATTAGTAAAAATGTGTCTGGGGCTGGCTACATGGCAAAAGCTCCTGCCCACCCTTGGACTCTTGAGGCCCCGCCTCCAAACATCAAGGAACATTACTGACCAAGAGGTCACCAACTTCCAGCTGCAGCCTGGAAATCTCCTGAAATTGGATTATAGAGATCATCTCTCGAGGAAAAAATGGCTGTTTTGGAGGAAGGACTCTACAATAATAACTCATCTCCAAGCTTCTGGAGATGAAAGGGCTTGCTCGGGATGAGGGTACTCTGTGATAGAGGTTGCAGGATGGGAGACGTTGGGGCCTGTGGATTTGCTGGAATAGCAGGTCATTTCTAAGCTACAGAGATCAGTCCCCCTGGAGAAAAGCCCTGGCTTTGGATGCCATGGAGGTGCAAGGATGCCAGACTCCAGGTGGGAAACAGAGAGAAACTCTGTTTGCTAATAACAATAAACATCAAATAATTCATGAACTTGTCACAGTTTCTTCCTTCAATGAAAATATTTTATTGATAGCAAAATTTGCTTGAAGAACTGAAAACCTTTCAGTCTGTACATTCTTCAGTTCAGTTCAATATCAAAATGAGTCAAAAACAGTTGTATGTTACAAGCAAACATGAAAACATTGGTTGGCAAAGAACTTACAGTGGGCTTCTCAATTATTGCCTCTATGACCCATTATGCACGGGGGGAATAATGCACATTCGGGGTGGAATGGCGGCGACTAAAATCACCGATAATGCATGGTGCTGGCTGCAACCGACCGCAGCTTCGGTGCATGCCGCCGAAAAAGCCGCGTTAGCGAAACGCGGAAGAAAGCGCAGCTTCCGGGTGACCAGGGCGCAACCAGAAGCAGCGCCAGGATCGCCGCATGCATAATCGGTAACTCTGGGTTTAGCCGCCGTCGCACCCTGTCCCGTGCATAACCGGTGTGCTTCGCGTCTTCCCCCTCCGCGTTTTCCATGTGACCCGAAATTGCCGTTTCGGCGGCCGTGCATAATGGGCCTATGTCAGGTTTTCTCAAATTTTTAACAATAAGAAAGCCCTGAAAACGTACTAAGGAAGCGCAACACAAACCTTATTATACTTATGGCATTTAATATGCCCTTTACAAAGTTTATCTTTTAGTAGATAAACTTCAGGGGGTAGAAGGCATAGAAATTCTTTTGTTGCCTCTTTATATTGCAGCAACAAAAGGGGGGGGGGAAGACGGACACTAAAAACCCGTGTCTGTTCCATCTGCAGCAATCTTCTGGTCTGCTTAAACATGGTTTTGCATGTTTGAAAGGGAAGAGAAACGTTTTACGGTTCCTACCCCCCCACACCATATAAAATTAGGCGTATCAATTTCACTTTTTCCCATAGGTTCAGATGTGCAATTGACAAAATGTACTTGGCAGGATCGCCTTAGATAAGTGCAGAGGACTGTTGTTATTAGAGCAATAACTTCTGAATGAAAGCGTACGTGTGTGCAAAAGAAGAAAGAAAGTGCTGATCTGTTTATGAGATAGAAATTTAATGATGATTCTTGTGAATTCTCGTTACCTGCCCTCTGGATGCTTTATTTTTCTGACCAGGTCTGCTTTCAGTAACTGATGCAAAGATACCGATATAGGCAAGGTTCCTTAAGTTTTAGCTATGGGAATGCAGCAATCCTGAGCTGCCCTTGCTTTGCCTGCCAGCATATATATGGTTGCTTTTCATTGGAACTTACTTCCTAGTCCCTCCCCCCTACCCCGCCAAATGTGCTCGTTGCTTAGCAAGAGACCCTTTGTGACTATGAGGTAGCCAGCACTGGGCATAGCTGAAGTGAGCTTGCTCAGACACTCCAGCCTCATTGGGTCCTCCTTCCATCTAACCAGCAGAGCAGAGAAATTGCCTGTTACCTTTGGGTCGATTTTTCATGCACTCTTAAATTGCTTTGTATTGACACGCTGTCAGAAATGAATTGTCACATTAACTCACCAAGCCAGGACTGGGATCTTGAACATGTGCTCTTGGGCTGATGGTCTTCCATGCTTAGGCCAGAAGGGCAGTGGCTTTTTCTATTCTCTTCCCAGCTTCCATCCTGAGCTCTGCCCCTATATATGACTTTTTTTTTTAAAGCACACAAAACCTTACAGCAGCCTTCAAAGGTACCCTGTTCAGTTGTCTCTTCAGACTATGGGAATGGCATATCGGGGTCAAGTGCTTGGAAACAGAAGGGTGATGTGGTCTAATCCGAAGTAAGTCAGGGAAACCCACTTTGCTGAACGAGAAATTTGGTGGAGGTCATCTCAAATTACATCTGCATGGTGGCAGCTCAATTGAAGAAATTCATGTGTAATGATTTGCAATATGGATTATCCTGTCCCTTTCCCATGCAGTTTTCCCCATGTGACATCTACAGAGTGGAGTGTTATGGAACAGTACAGAAACAGTTTAGTTCCACAAACTCTTGAAAACAACAAATTTATGACAGGGTGAGTTTCTACCCTGCTACTTGTTTCTCTGAAATAGACCTCGGAGCCCATAAAACCTGTTTCCAGGTCTGAAATATTCTGTAGAATGTGTGACAAGGCATCTGAAACTCATTTTTTTGAAAAATCAGCAACCTCCCCCCTGTTTTCCCAAGGGTTTTGTGATCAATTAGTTGAACAGGGTAAGGAAAGAAAGCTGGAGTATATTTCTTAGCAGAAGGCTTCCCATCGTATAGACCTTTATTTGTGACTTCCTGCTATGAGTTCCTCCTGCTTTTCATTTCAGTAGATTGTGCAGGCTGCAGCTGGCAGTCCAGTGTTTCTTGACCGCTGCCTGCATTCCTGATTGTGTTTTCATTTTGGGAAGCAAAGGGAAGAAGTCAGAGATAACAAAGGCCAGATTTTTGGATTACTGCCAGAGTGGTGAAAAGAAGGAGAAAATGTAGTGCAGGTTATATCATCTGAAGACTGCAGAGCATGTAAATTGGGACCAGTAGCATTTTTGCTAGTGCGTGTACTGCAGGAGTTAATGTTGTACATAGGACATTTGTCCCCTATCATCCTGCTTAGGTAGAAAGATGTGCAGAACTTTGTATGGGGTTCAGAATATGAAAAGGTTTCTGAGAATTTGAGCTCTTTTTTCTCTCCTTCAGATAACTTGAAGCTTGTAAAGGAACAGAAGCTCAAGGAGGGAAGGCAGTAGTGGGGAGTGTCTAAACCAGCTGAATAAGACTGAGCCCTTGCTCCTCCATTTTCACAGGTGGCTTAAAACCTAGGTGTGGCCACAATCGTGATCCTCTTTGAGCCTTGATGGTGGAATCTGCACTGGCCAGGAACAAATTTGTGGCTTATCTACTTCAAGGTTGTGTGGGGGCTGTTGGGATTTAGCTCCTAATTTATGTTTTATGTGTTTGTGTGTGTTTATGCCATTTTGTAAGCATTTTTGAGTGGGAGAAAAGCAGGGTAACTTTAAAAAAAGAGAACTTTAAAGAAAGCAAAGGTGTTAATGAGAACCACTGTGTATAGACTCAGGCTTGAGCTGAGTAATACTTTCTGATGTTCTTTATACCTTGTGCCCTCCAAATTTGTGTTCCTGCGAGTCAGTGGAACAGTGTGGGGAGCAAATCAGTGGAGTCAGTGGAACGGTGTGGGGAGCAAATCAAGGGTCTGCAGCAGAGGAGCAGAAATCACCTCAAATCTCTTTTCTGTGCAGATGGAAAAGCTGTTCTCTTGGAAGAGGTTGTTAACCTAACCCAATCAGTCCTTCAGCTAGGTCTGTGAGATAAGCAGTACTAACATGTGTGGGATAAGCACAAGCACTGGAGTTCAACTGACAGTGTTCCAGTCTGATTTATGCATGACTCTCAGAATTGACCCAGTGAGCCACAGTACAGAAAGAAATGTAAGGGAGACAAAGTACTTGATCTCCAAGCTGCTTTTTACCCCTTTCCGGACCTAAGTAAATTTGGGCAATAAAGCACAAGCATCTGTCTTGGAGAGGAAGATTCCAGTATAGAAGCTTTTGATTGGGCAATTGAATATTGAGGTACCTATCCTGGACCCATTTCAGCCTGGCTTCTGGCCTGGACATGGAGTTGAGATGGCACTGGTCACCCTGACAGATGAACTTCAAAGGCAGCTGGACTGAAGTGGACCAGCACAGCACATGATGCTAGATCTCATGGCAGTGTTTGATGTAGACCGTGAACGTTTAGCTCACTGCCTTTTTCATGCTGGGATATAGGAGACAGCATTACAGTGGCTAGTCTCCTTTCTCCAGGGTCAAGGACAGAGGGTTGCAGTTGGGGAAGACCAATTCCATTGTTGGATGCTCCAGTGTGGTGTTCTGCAGGGGGTGGTCCTTTCCCCGATATTATTTTATCATCTTTATGAATACTCTTGCCCAGCTGGTCTGAGGATTTGGAATTGGGTGTCATTAATATGGAGATGACACCCAACTCTACCTCCAGATGAGCAGTTGGCCAACTTCTCTCTCCCCCCACCCCCCAGACCAACTTGCCAGGTGTCTGGAAGCTGTGGCTGAATAGTTTACAGAGTTGCCTGAAACTGAACCCTTCAAAGATGGAGGTCCTGTGGCTGGATAGAAAGGGACCAGTGAAGGAAGGGCCCTTATCGAGCCTGGATGGTGTGCAGCTTAACACTGCACAGATGGCCAGAAACCTGGGGGTGGTATATGATGCCTCCCTCTCTATTGTGGCTCAAGTCACCAGAGTAGATCATTAGGCATTTTTTCATCTGCTTCAGGCTAAGCTACTAGAGCCCTTCCTGGCCCCAGGTCACTTTGCTACAATCATCTATGCAATGGTCGCCTCAAGATTAGACTTCTGTAACTTGTATGCAGGCTTTCCCTTGTCCCTATTCTGGAAGTTACAGCTGGTCCAAAATGGAGCTGCCAGAGTCCTCACCAGAACACCGTGGAGAGCTCATATATGATCTGTGCTCAGGCAGCTGCATTGGTCTCCTGTGGAATACTGGATTAGGTTCAAGGTCCTGGTCTTGACCTTCAAGGCCATTCACAGTCTGAGCCCAGTGTACCTGAGGGATCACCTCTCTGAATATGCCTCCTACACTGGAGAGCCAATTTGGTGTAGTGGTTATGAGTGGGGACTTCTAATCCGGCATGCCGGGTTTGATACTGTACTCCCCCACATGCAGCCAGCTGGGTGATCTTGGGCTCGCCACAGCACTGAGAAAACTGTTCTGACCGAGCAGTGATATTAGGGCTCTCTCAACCTCACCTCCCTCACAGGGTGTCTGTTGTGGGGAGAGGCAAGGGAAGGTGACCGTAATCCGCTTTGAGCCTCCTTCGGGTAGAGAAAAGCAGCATATAAGAACCAACTCAACCTTGTACAGAGCTCTGCTAATTCTAACAGGCTAGTGGTCCCCACTTGGTGGAATGAGCTTCCTGAATAGACTCACTGAGTTCCACAGGTCCTGCAAGATGGAGCTCTTCTGCCAGACATTTGGATGAGGTTGGGCCACAAGGAACATCTAGGCGCTTCCCCCTCATAACACTGTCTAGATGAAATGTGTATCTCTGATTGGGCTTAGGAGAAAAATGAAGCCAAAGGCAGCTCTTCATGGTTTTTTAGTAAGCTACTTTTTAAGAAACTGGGCTCCCTTTGCATGGATCCTCCCTGAATCTGAAGTCAGGCTAAGATTGAAATGTGCCGCAGCAAATCATTTGGTGATCATATCTGCTATGATTGTTATAAAATGTTAATTATTTTATTACTATACAATTTAAATTATAGATAAATGTAAGTTTATGTTGTTGATTTTATTATGTTGTAATGCTGAATTTTGGAAGCCGCCCTGAGCTGGCTTGCTGGGAGGGGTGCGGTATAAATTGAAAGATGAATAAAAGAAATAAACTTATATATACTGTTTTTATTGTATTATTGGTTTTAAATTGTTGTGTACTACCTGGAGATGGCTGTGCCGAAAAGGGCAGTTCTATAAATCTAATTTGATCTAATCCATTGGTGCAAATTTTGGGGCACAGCCTATGATAGGTTAGTAAAAAGAACCTATAGGAAAAGGGCACCTAAACACCTTTGATGATACAAGAAAGGTGATCAATTTGTAAGGTATAATTTCTGACACAGTAATGGGCAAATGGTCCTTCTTGACTGGAGGATTGTATTGTCCTAAAATTGCCCAGAGGAAATTTTCAATACCTTTGGTTACTATTCTAGTCAATCCTGAGTCCGATTTCTTAGCTGACGGCTCAAGTGAGCTCTGTATCAACAGCTGTGTGAAGTGATGTTTTCCAAGTTGTTTGTACTTGTGCTGCTTGAATGTTCTTCATCATGAGGCTTTGATCAGTTGACCAGTTTTATGGCTGGAGCAGAGGTATCTTATGCCTCACAACTGACATCAGAGGCCAGCTTGCTTAGGAGCCCCTTTAAAGCTGAAGGATACTTTCATGCCTTTGATTCTGCATAGACAAAAAGATCCTTGTGGGAGAGCACCCATACTGGGCTAACTAGGAGCTGCTAGGCACATGGCAACAAGCTATTGCTGTGCTGATGGAATAAAATTATTATTATTATTAATTCATGTTAATAAATTACTGCATCTCCTACTCCATGCTCAGTACAGTCTGTGATTGAAGATCACATTTCCCTTCTTAATATTATACCGTGGCAAGGATATTAACCTCTGTCCCCTTTAGCTTCAGTATGAGCAAACATCAAGATTGAAGTAAAATTCTGCAGTTTCTGAATAAATAATCTGAATGTACTAGTTGCAAAATACAAACCCTTGGCAAAAGGATTCATCTTCAAGACAAGGGAAAAGTTAAGAGTCATCTGGATTGCTCCCAAATCAGAAGGAGTAGCCATAACTAGTAAGTTTTGAATGTTTTCCCTCTTATTAGCTTTCTTTTCTTTCCCCCCCAATTCCTATTGGTGTTCAGAGTATGGGGCAGGGTGATTTCCCATCCAAGGGCTAGTGGCTTTAGGTGTTGATGGAAATATATAGATCTTTAAAGCCATTCATCTTAATGTCTTCTGTGTCAAATGTAACAGTTATATCATCTAGGAAGACATTACTTTGGCTCCACACATTTCCTTAGCGTGTGGCTTGCTGGTTGCTCTCCTATAACTTGCGTTTTTTTAGTTGGGGGAATCCACTTTATGCGATTCCCCAGCTAGTGCTTTAAAATGGAGGATGTAGCTACCGGAATGGCCCTAGGAGTATCCCTCTTACTCATAGAAGATCCAGGTCAGCTGCTTTCCTTCTGCCACCACTGAAGCAAGGGAAATAAATACATGCCTGCTTGTGGAGAGGCAGATTCAGATAGGAAGGCAGCTATCTCTCACTTGTCACATAAAAGTAAATCCGTCGCTACCCAGTTTTCTTAGCCGTATTTTGGTTCCTGGTTCTTATTAAGTTATTTTTGGGGTTTGAAAGATGATTACCTCCACATGGAGTACCTGACAGACACACACACACATACAGAGAAAGAGACTTTGTCTTTTTTTGTAATTCCATCTTCTAATTGCTTCTGCTTGTTCTTATGGTTCTCTCTTTTCTTTCGCCTCCTTGCAAATCCATCATAATTTTTTTGTGATGTGTTATGACTGGGTTTGATTGACAAGGCTTCATGCCTGCCATGCTGCTTAGCTGTGCAGCCAAGGATCGGCATCTTAGAGCTAAGCTGGATTGTAAAGTGTTGTGTGGGAGTTTTTAGAGGGGAAAAGGGAGAGTCAAAACATTGTCAAGCTGCTTCTCTGTGCTGAGAGCTGTGGAAAATGTCACCTTGTGTCATTTCATGGGAAATAAGTTTGTTGATGCATTCAGGGAGGGAAGTTGGTTGGAAATATCTGATGTACAAAGAAGAAAAGAAGAAGACTCTGCAGGAGGTGTCAAGAAGACAATTAGATAGGATAGTGAAGTCAGCACCTTCTCCCCTTTTAAGTCTCCAGTTACTCTCAGGGCAATTTCTCCCTTTTTTGGAAGTACCACACTCAGTCTTATCCTGTCTCTCATCTAGAGATGTAGTTAGGAACCCATTTCTGTCTCTCCTTTTTCCTATCAAGTATATTAATTCCTAAATAAACCTTTAAATTGAATTGTGCACCCTTGTGTTACTTACTCTGCCAACAATTCCAGAATGGATTAACTTGGTGCAACATCAGTTGCCATGAAAGAAGTCCCAAGGACTGGAGGCTCTGCATAGATTGTTCCTGGATCAGAAAAAGAAGGTGAAAACATACTTGGTTCCATCAAGTGGTTCCATTAAGAGGAAAAATATTTTTAGAAACAAATTCAACCAAAATGTACGTATTTCTTACAAAGTGCACAAAAAGTGTACTAAAAACATTGGCACAATCTACCTTTGAGGTGCTGAATATTTGGATTAAGAAGTCCTATATCTATATAACCTGATATATTTTGATATTTCTAGTTCAAAAACCTTGAACCAATTTAAAAGGACCAATAATTCAATATATTTACATGGATAACCTTCAATCATGTTAAAACAGGACCAAACACACTTTGGCCCTCAAGGCTTTCTTCAGTGGTCAATTGTGTCTGTGTGTCTCTGTATGTGTGCATTCTATGACATATAAACGGAGCTCTTCCACCAGGCATTTGGTTGATTCCGGGTGGGGGCCCCCATGGGGTATGAAATCTGGCTCCCCTCCCTGGATTTGTATGCAGCATTAGAGCTGTTGATGGCCACCCTGGCTTTTAGCCATCAACCACCGGTTACTATCTAGACGAATGCCAGAGGGCTGTAGCATGGGAGGTTTTTTTAATCCTGAATTGTATCCCGCCATTTTTATGCTAAAGTATTTTTAGACGTTAATACTGTGGTGTTTTATGGGAGATTTGTTTTTATGTTTTATATTACTTTGTGAACCGCCATGAGCCAGCTTGCTGTGAGCGGTGGTCTATAAATCTAATAAATAATAAATAAAACGTGTTAGTGCTAAGGAAGGTTGATTATGAGAACTGAAAATGTATAACAATATAATTATTCAGTATTTTGCATATGAAAAAATAAACAATTTAACTACAAAAACTTAATTTTTCAAAGAATTATTCATATTCCAGATGCCTTACATTTTTAAACACACACATCCAAGGAATGCAGGTTTAATTATTCTTTCTGGGGGAAAAATGTATATATCATAGCTACCCAAATAGAAAATTAAGTTCTATTAATTAAGACCTAAACAAATGATAATTAAATAAGACAAACCTTCTAACATACATAGGGTTTGCATATATGTATCAGCCTTCAACTGATAGTAAATCTCTACTGTTCATAAACCTCATATATAGCATGGGGGATAATGCATTCCACATAACAGATGAGTAATAAAAAGGGGGGCTATGAAGTAGAAGAGGGGGAGGGAAAGGGAGATGTGGCAAACCTTAAACAGGGGAGAAAACCAAACCCAAACTTAGTTACAGCATTCCAGATATATAAAATCTGTCTAGATGAAAGAAATATAATAATCTGGGTGCACATCAGTCAAGATCTTCATTTAATACTTGTGATGTAAGTGTTTCCAAAGGGAAGATCCAGAATGTCTCCCTTCTTTTAAAATATGCTGATGAGAGAACGAAGCTGGCAGCTGTTCAACAATCCAGAATTGCCGTTCCTAATCAGAATGTGTGAGGGTCATGAAGTGCTGGAGCAAGTGGAGCTGTAAGCATTCTAGTTCTAATGCCACTCCTATGTTCACAAACAGATCTTATTAACGGGTCTTATTGTCATACATATATCAGATTTCAGGGACATTGTACTATATATATATTGTGCTTCTAGAGTTACAGTTGACAAAGGAATTAATATGAAAGATTCTGTCATAAGATGAATTCTGTAACGTCTTCCTTTTAACAGAATAGGCACGCAAAGTACAATGTCCCCAAGGGAAATTTCCTTTAGCATTTCTTTACCATCAATTGTATTTCTGGTAGTGCTTTCTCTTAATGTTTGTATTATGCTTTACTCCCATGAATGACAGTAGCCAAATGACACTTTTGAGTTGGACATGGTGTCATGTCCTTAAATAATCATCACATTTGAAGTCTACTTTTGTGGAAGACACAACTTTGGTTAATTTCACCTCACAGTTGTCTTCCATTCAACTTTGAATATATAAAATGCCAATGCAGGTTATAATTTTTTTTTTTAAAGAGAGCATCATATGCTGTTTGTAACTTGAGTTTTGGATGCTCCAGCTTGATCAGTTGCTACCTATAATGCTGATGGCTTGCTCAGTCTTCCTAGGTTTATAGAAAACATGAGAGTGTATCTGAAAGATGTGTGTGGGTATAGGATAACATAATGGAACAATCCTAGGCAGGTCTCCTCATAAGTAAGTCACACTTTATTCAATGGGATTATTCCCACCATGTCTCGTGGTATTTCCCAGCTTGGAGCTGCCTACTCTTTGTCTTGAGCAGGACTTGGGAGAGGTGGCATAGAAGTATGCTAAATAAAAAAGTAAATGTTGTTGCCCAACATTCCAGTTGTGAGTGTTCTTCCTATAGCTCTTAATTAAATCTTAAGCCCAAGACTTCTAGGTTTACTTAGGAGTCTTTCGTGAAGTAGCTTATTAAAAGACCTTTTGGAAATCCAAGTTGTCACAAATGAGAGTAACTTGCCTTTATGCATATTTCTGTCAACCCCTGCCGTGAGCACCTGGGAAGGGAAGGGGGAGTAGATTATATGTTCAATGACAGATGGAAAGAGGAAGCACTGGCAGCCAGAGCTCTGTTACATGGTAAGTGGAGCTTCTTGTCCTCAGCTTACTGGGGCAAAATCCATTGTTATTGGCTACCTGGGTTTTGCTGAGATTTAGTGGTCTAGCCTTTCAGGGAGCAAATTGATTACCTCTTGATGCAAGGAGGAGCCAATGAGTTGAAACAGCTTGGCTCTGTGCTAAGGTGACCAGATTTTAACATTAGTAAAGTGGGACACCATTGACCGGTGGGGTGGGGGTGGTTCTTGATTAAAATTTGGCCTATATGGTGCAACAAAAATTTTCATAGGATGCAAAGGATGCAAAAATAGTATTGTCATTTTTTTTAAGTACAATATGCCAGGTGCCCCAGATGTCCCTCCAAAAGTGGGACAATCTTGTCACCTAACTCTGGGCACATGTATGTGACTGACAAGAAGAATGGAAGTTCTGGCTGTTTAGTGCAAGGGGCAGGGAGGCACAGTGGGGGAGAGCCTGCAGTGGGATTGTGGAACCCTATATAATGTTTACTGGATCACTCTTATGAACATGTTTATTAATGTTCTGTATTTAACCGCCTTTTGGTTAGTAAATGTGGTATGGAAGGACTTCCTTTGCAAAAGCCTCACTGATTTTTCCCTCAGCAGGTGTTATTTCTCCATGAGCTTATCTTTAATAACACATTCTACTAATTTCCCTGGAACTGGACTATACTTTGCCGGATCTGTTTTTAAAAATTGGTGTGACATTTGCTACTTTCCAACCCTTCAGTGGGGGTGAGGATTTTGGCCACAAGAACCTTCAGACGTATGCCATAGGCACTTGAAGACTAACTAGTTCTCATTTTGCCTAATATTCTTAAAAACAGACTTAAAATCCTGTCCTGGATGGCCCAGTTTAGCCTGATCTCATCAGATCTCAGAAGCTTAGTAGGACTGGCCCTGGTTAGTATTTGGAAGGGAAACCACCAGGAAATATGTTATGATACAGAGGCAGACCATGGCAAACCACCTCTGACTGTCTCTTGCCTTTAGTCATGGAGTTGCCATAAGTCAGCTGTGTCTTGATTGGGGGGGGGGGGTCTTAAAACTTTATCAAAGACAAAGAAATCATTCAATTTCTCTGCAGTCTCCCCATTTTCCTTAAGCAGGATTTCTTTGTCATCCAAAGGCCTGACCACCTCCATAGCTGGCTTCCAGACAGGAACATTCCCTTTAAATAAGAAACAGGGCAAATCTATTTTAACTCTCTGTGTAGTGGTTTTGAATTTGAATTAGCATAGTTTGAGACACTGTGTGTGCATTCTGAAAGCTGCTCCATGTCTCAGCTATGAACGATGACTTATACTGGAGCATCTGGCATTGCCTTCTGGTTTATGAAGATCAATCATTGTAGGATTGGGGAAGTTAGACTGTGGCAGAGACAGAAGCTGTTCTGTTTGTGTATTGGAAACATACTTTGGTTTTTGGGCCTCTGGGCGCACCTGAGCATTTAGGTGTGGAAAGCAGAGAGTAATATGGCTTTGCTTATCTGAAAGCTTTCCTCTCTGGTGTAAGTTTATGATACTTCCTCCCCCCCCCCCCCCCATACAGATGACACCTATAAGAACCCATTTGCTGTCTCCTCTAGGGACCCCAGGTGTTGCCTGGAAAGCTCTCAGTGAACTAATCATCCTGTATGGATTGCATCATCATTCACCTTCAGTCTCTGTGACATTGCCCATTTGCTTGTGTGTTCAGCAGAGTATCAGAAATACTGTGGTGATGGCTTCCTTTTCCATTTTGTCTCTCTTCCCTTTCTCCTTCGGGCCAGAGAAAAGGGGAATATCAGATGATGGGAGGTCATCTGCTCCCTTTTCTGCAGTCTCTTGACCCAACTCATAATTCAGTTTTCTGACTGACAGTGTCACATTTGGAAAGCAAGTTAATAACCCGCCCTGTTCAGTGGCCTGGCTTGTAACTCTGTCCTTGTTACTCCCAGGCTGAGATTTGCCTTTGCTCTCAGTCCAGATAAGATTATACCAGCTGGCACTGAGGCAGGCGAGAAGCTGTCCATCTCTTGGGTGGAAATGAAAAGCAAGGTGACACCCCCTCTGACAAGGCAAAGTCTTACTGCTCTTTTTGGCCTTCTCTCTGTCACTGAGCATGGTGAGGAAGAAGTCCTATCCTTGATTGACAGGATTCTTTTAGTAGCTCTAGATTGTCTTCAGTGCATACGTACCAATGTACTATGAACTCAGGCCCTGTTCTGTGTGCTGCTTCTTAGGACCAAACAAGGTGTGATGTTATATATTTTCTATGGGGATTGGGAACCATTTTGCCTCTAAAAGTGTTGCAGGGCCCTGATTTTTGCACAATGCTGTTTTTGTGGTTCGAAACAGTGCTGGTAGGCTGTTGTCCCACTGAACAGCTTCAGCATGAGCAACTACCCAGCAGGGCAAATAATGCCTCCCAGTGCTGTTTCAGGTCAGGAAAATAGTTCATGGG
Organism: Paroedura picta; assembly: GCF_049243985.1. Taxonomy (NCBI): domain Eukaryota; kingdom Metazoa; phylum Chordata; class Lepidosauria; order Squamata; family Gekkonidae; genus Paroedura; species Paroedura picta. The sequence continues at coordinate 40,438,473 of NC_135371.1, read as the reverse complement.
GGAGGCAGGAACCCCTTTCCCCCTCATACTGTGGTCTCAACCAGAGTTGGAGCCCTGTGACACTTTTAGAGGGAGGGCAGCTGTCAATTCTCATGGAGAACAACATGGAACATTTAGCTTAGCTCCTAAATGAAGGTGGATGCCTTTCTGATAGATGGCCTTCCCTGTAGTAGTTCGTCTTCTTAGGCAGAAAACCCGTTGCAATCAGGAAAGCAACAGGTGCTAGCGGTGCTGGGCGGGCAGGTGACTGGTGCCTGGCTGCCCCTCGCCCTCCCCCTGCACGGCACCAAAAGGCCCCCCTCCCCCCCAAACAGTAAAGGCCTGCCCTGGCCCAGCAAAGGCTCAGAGGCCTCTTGTGTGGCCTCTGGGGCAGGTAGCTCCATGCCCCCCCTCTCCTGACACTTTCCCCCTCCCCACCGAGTGCTTCAGGCCTGCACAGCCTCAGTTAGGACTCCATGGAAGCCGCCCAGAATCCCACCTCCGTCATCGGCAAATCCCTACAGTGAAATGGAAGTGGCATTGCCAGGTTTGTGGGGGGTGGGCCTGAGTGGGGCTGGCCAATCAGAGGGCACATAGCAAGCTGTGCTCCTTCTGATTGGCCTCCAGGGACCGGAAGCAAAGTCCGGACATCCCAGGCAGGCCTCAGACAGTCTCTGCCCAGGAGGCTGTTTCTCAAATGTAAGAGAAGCAAAGTGTTAAGGATATCCTCCTGTCAACTGCCCAGCTGGTGCCTGATCTTCTTGGTTTTAGGCATCAGGTAAAATGCCCCCCTCCCCCGCTGCTCAATTGGTGACCTGGTCTTTGTAGTTTCAGGTATCTGGTAAAAGTCAGGGCAATGTAGTGGTTAGAGTGGTGGATTTCAGATCCTCACTCTGCCATGGAAGCTCACTGGATGACCTTAAGCTAGATGTGCTATTTCTGCCTCTCCTACCTCAAAGGGCTGCTGCTAAGAGAAAATGTTTAATTGCCTCCTCCCATAAGATAGTGATATTCTAGCTTTGTTCTACTGAATCTATGACTTCTGACTTTGGGTTTGATCCATACTAAACTGGCAACTTCTGATTTCTCCATTCTCTCTGCAGACTCCCAGACAATATCCCTCAAGACCTCTTGTCCCTCAGAAGCAGTGTTCTGGGAAGATCAGTGAGTTGCAGTGTGTGTGTGTGTGTGGGGGGGGGGAACAGGAAATTCTGTTCCATTGATCAATAGTATAGTCTGGAGTCAACCCATTTGCTTTTGTGTTCTTAAATTGTTTTACTAGCTATATTGAAGGAGTGACTTTAACAACAGTGATGCAGGTTTACAGGGTCCATGTGTTTCAGGCATGGGAGAGGCTAGCACAAACACACCTGGATCTTTAACTTTTTGACAATCTGTTGCCGTGAAATAACGATCTTCAGCTTGCCTTTATGAAACAAGCCAAAGTGGCCATATTTCCTCCTATCATCTGTGCTCCTGGTCAGGGTCAAGGGGCTCCCTCAGCATCTGGTCCTGGCAACTCTGCACACATTGTAAGGAGTGAAACAAGAGATCAGCAGAGAGGAATTCAGAAGCCCTTCCCATTTTCAGTGGCTGACATTTGTCTCTTTCATCTTTGTGTAACGGATCATTGACCCAGTACATCACTGACCCGGTACATGATCACAGTTCATACTTCCATAGAGAAACACAGTGACTAGCAAATGACCCAAATGACCCAAGATGCTTATCAGCAAGGGGATGTGGCTGAAAGAATCTTCCCAGCAGGGTAGTAATAGGTTTAACTTGGGACCTGAGACTTCGAGAGACTTCAAGTAGCAAGATTTGAATCTCAGCTGTGCAAATAAGCCTAGTTACTGCCAATGTTTGACTAGAAGCAAAAAATGAAGGGCTCCTAGATTTTGAATCTGTGGTCCTGGTCAGCATCTCCCACTGGATGCTTACAAGACAAGGTATCTTGACATCGTGCCCTGAGACATCTTCCCCCCCCCCACCCAATTTTTTGTTTTTTAAAACATCCAACCTGTTGAAGAGATGGAGAGAACTCGGAGCCTTGCCTGCTTTTCAGTATCACCTATACAGCATAACTCACTGCTGTGTAAAAGAGAACTGCATTCGGATGAACGAAAGACTCAGTTTCTTTTGACATCCCAGAACCCTGATATAATTGAACCAGTTGCAAAGTTTTTATATCTTGCCATGAGAAATCGTGAATGTATTATGTTTTCCTCTACAGCATGATCTTTGCCTTTGTTTCCACTAGCAGTGGATCCTTTTGCACGTTCCCTTCTTATATTGTACTTTTATATGCTATTAAAGGCTTGTTGTTGTTCAGTATCACCTTTCATTAGACCAAGCCAAGATATTATATGGCTTTTCCTTTTTTGATTCAGCCTCTTCATATCTTTTTCATTAGTTAGTGGACTTATTTAAATTCTTAATGGAATCATCAAGGAAATAGACTATTTGTGGCAGGTATTTTTAATAGGGTAATTTCTTTATGAAAGAAGACATTTTGAGCAGGTAGTCGTCCATGTCCCACCCCCCCCACCCCATTCCATTGATAGTTTGCAACTTGGCACTGGCCAGAATTCCTTTCCTGACACCGTACTGAGTTGTCTAGCAGGCAGCCTGTCCTCTTGTACATCTGGTCACCCTAGAAAGAGCCTGCTGCCCAAACTGAGGTCCTCTGGGAACTGCTGCTACCTGAAGGGAATCCTGATGAATCCCGACACTCTTTTGCCCAACAGGAACATACATAAGCTGGAGAATGTCAATGCTGTGGTCCTGGCAAAGGTGACCTTTCTGCAAAGAGGCTCGAATAAAGCTATTAAAAGGTTCTTGATTGATAATTTATCTTAGCTAAATATCAGTTCAGCAGATTGACTTGGGCCTGCTACTTGGGGGCTCTTCTTTCTGACAGAGAGAAATTCCTGTGGAGGAATTAGCAGTCAGTGCGCACCTGTTACTACAAGAGACTCCAGCTGAAAAAAAGAGAGGCACTTCAATTTAGTGCAATTATCTCAATTTTCCCAGGATAAGGATCCTTGAGATATTTATCTGATTTACAAGGGTGTTCTGTCGAGGTGGCAGGCATGAGACCTTAAAGAGGCATTCATCAATTTCATGTGCACAGAGGGGGAAAAATGTCTGAGAGAGGCGTATGGTGAAAAGAGGAGGGAAAGGAGCAACAACTCTCTGTGCCTGCCTTCAATTATGATGAATTAAACAATTTGCAGGAAATGGGACCAGGCAGAGGGAGCACAGGGCTGGGATAAACACTTTTTCTCTCCTGACCTGGAGACAGAACACGTTGGAATTGGAATTCAGAACAAGTCTCTAAAACAGATTATAGGACAGACCAGTATTTTGGAGCCTTGAATGAGTTGTTTCTGTCAAAACAAACATTCTCCATTTATTCTCTGTCTCTCTCTGTCTCTCTCTGTTTGGGGATGTGAGTACAATGTTTGCTTACTCTGATGCCTTGGGTAGCCCACGCAAGAAATACTTGACAAAAAATGTTTGTGAGCATATAGAAGCAGTGTAATAAAAACTGATAAACATATGGCTTCTTTCAAAATTAATTATTTCTCTGCTTTCATTTACATGCTTGTGGCCAGTGGGCACTGCTTTCTGCAGCTCTGGAGGAAAAGTGCTTGGTAAACATGAGCTCTCATGTGATCTAGTTAGCTGAAATGCCATGTCTGGTTGTGATGGAATCCAAGTAAAAAACCCTTACTCCACCATGCATCTTGCTGGGTGGTATTGGAAAGGTGGTATTGGAAAGCTTTTATTCTAATCTACCTCACAAAGTTCTGAAGTCACGAGAGAGTCCTCCTCCCCCATGTACACTCTGGAGGAAGGACAGGATACAAGTTTGACAATGAAGTCTAACTGCCGATCCTTTAGCAATACAAGGGAAAGAGTTTAGATGGTTTAGGGCCAGCAAAATCCAGAACACAGGCTGTATGAACTAGTGGGACCACTTGAGACTTCTAGTGGGACCACTGTGGTAGTCCATGTAGAGATAAGGGAGGAAGGATGACCCGGGAAACTACAGACCAGTGAGTCTGACCTCTGTTGTGGGGAAGATAATGGAGCAGATATTAAAGGGAGTGATCTGCAAACATCTGGAGGACAATTTGGTGATCCAAGGAAGTCAGCATGGATTTGTCTCCAACAGGTCCTGTCAGACCAACCTGGTGTCCTTTTTTGACCAAGTAACAGGTTTGCTGGATCGTGGAAATTCGGTTGATGTCGTTTACTTGGATTTTAGTAAAGCTTTTGATAAGGTTCCCCATGATGTTCTGATGGATAAGTTGAAAGACTGCAATCTGGATTTTCAGATAGTTAGGTGGATAGGAAATTGGTTAGAGAAGTGAACTCAAAGAGTTGTTGTCAATGGTGTTTCATCAGACTTAAGGGAGGTGAGTAGCGGGGTACCTCAGGGCTCGGTGCTTGGCCCGGTACTTTTTAACATATTTATTAATGATCTAGATGAGGGGGTGGAGGGACTACTCATCAAGTTTGCAGATGACACCAAATTGGGAGGACTGGCAAATACTCCGGAAGATAGAGACAGAGTTCAACGAGATCTGAACACAATGGAAAAATGGGCAAATGAGAACAAGATGCAATTTAATAAAGATAAGTGTAAAGTTCTGCATCTGGGTCAGAAAAATGAAAAGCATGCCTACTGGATGGGGGATACGCTTCTAGGTAACACTGTGTGTGAATGAGACCTTGGGGTACTTGTGGATTGTAAACTAAACATGAGCAGGCAGTGTGATGCAGTGGTAAAAAAGGCAAATGCCTTTTGGGCTGTATCAACAGGGGCATCACATCAAAATCACAAGATGTCATAATCCCATTGTATACGGCACTGGTCAGACCACACCTGGAGTACTGTGTGCAGTTCTGGAGGCCTCATTTCAAGAAAGATGTAAATAAAATTGAAAGGGTACAGAGGAGAGCGACGAAGATGATCTGGGGCCAAGGGACCAAGCCCTATGAAGATAGGTTGAGGGACTTGGGAATGTTCAGCCTGGAGAAAAGGAGGTTGAGAGGGGACATGATAGCCCTCTTTAAGTATTTGAAAGGTTGTCACTTGGAGGAGGGCAGGATGCTGTTTCTGTTGGCTGCAGAGGAGAGGACACGCAGTAATGGGTTTAAACTACAAGTACAACGATATAGGTTAGATATCAGGAAAAAAATTTTCACAGTCAGAGTAGTTCAGCAGTGGAATAGGCTGCCTAAGGAGGTGGTGAGCTCCCCCTTACTGGCAGTCTTCAAGCAAAGGTTGGATACACACTTTTCTTGGATGCTTTAGGATGCTTAGGGCTGATTCTGCATTGAGCAGGGGGTTGGACTAGATGGCCTGTATGGCCCCTTCCAACTCTATAATTCTATGATTCTATGATTCTAAAGGCCAAAATTCAGCATGAGGCTGCATGTTCTTTGGTATGGTTTCAGTTTAGGATGGGGGAACCCCAGTATGGCACCATGGCATCTACCAATGCCTTTCTTGGTGCCCCTAAGTATTTTTAGAAAGTGGTTTTGAGTAGCCATTGGCTGTGCAGATTCAATAAACATTGCTTTGTTAGCAGTTGCCACCACAGTATCTTCACTACTGTAAGGAGATATTTTGCCCCAAAATAGTAGAGTTATGTATAACTTCTCTCTTGGACAATTTTTTGGGTTGGCTCCACCTCTGGTGGCAGCCATGTTGAGTTAGAATTCCAAAGGTGTCCACAAGCTCAAAAATGTTTGGGACCCCTAGTTTAGATCAGAAAATCTACTAAATAGAAATGACTGTTTGATTGATTGATTTGATTTTTGTTCGTGTCTGCTACTGCCTCTGTGAGTTTTCTATTTCAAAGTAGCGGCTGACTGTACCACTTTAAGATGGGACATTAGTTTGGCTAAACTTCAGTTTATATTTTAGTGCAATGTATACTGATAAATGAGTATTTGGTGAAGGTTAGGGAAAATGTGCTCAGTTTACCTCCACTTTTATGAATCAAAAGGCATTGTTGCTACAATTAATGAAGAAAACATTCACCACTCCTGCTCTGATGATTCTTCTCTGACCCTTACCAATATGTAAGCCTGGCCTGCATAGCTCTGATGCATGCCAGATTTATACCTTGGCAGGAGTCCAGGCACAACCTTCAAAATAGTTCATAAACCTGACATAAAACAGGCTGTGTGTGGTTCACTGATGCTGTCAGCAGAAAAGTGGATGTTGAAGGAAATGGAAGGAGGAGAGCAGAGAAAGAGAGAAAATGCTGTTGAAGTTGCCTAAGGGAGTCATAGACTTAGAGGTCATTGGCCCATATGAGTAAACCTCTATAATAAACTAAAGGGAGAATTGGTAGGCCCAAGTGAGCAAGTTTGAAAATGGTCATAGTTGAACTCCCTGCGAATGCAATTTGCTGGGGCCATTAGAGAGTGCGACACACTTGCCAGCTGCAGTAGGGATTACTTTTCCTCATCCTTTTAAGTTCATCTCTTTTCTTTCGTTTTTCTACAGTGTGCTTTTATGTTGACATACGTTTTCTGAGTGGGCTTGCAAGCAGCTGGCCCATCAAAAAGGATTTAGGTCTCTTGAAAAAGGCTCTTGGACAAAGATTCAGTTAGCAAGGCAGTTCTTGAGACTCGGAGTACCTGGCCTTATTGATGAATCTCAATAATTGCTGATTTAAAGACCAAAGAAATTCCTGATCAGGATTCTGCATAACACACAGCTTCTTTCTACCTCATTATAGAAATTAGTCATGATCTTTGGGATCCCACCCCCATGAATCTGAAGGACAGGTGCACTTCATTCTAGTACCCCAAAGGGTTTACTGCCTGCTATGAAAAGATTCAACCTTTGTGCTTCTATGTTTGGATATTTCCAGTCTGAATATCTATCCGAAAAGGACCTCAGCAGTATTTTGCAGATATATTCAGATCTCTGGATGGCATCTGGGATTTTTCAGGGTAGCATGAAATGCCTCCCGAAAAATCCTGGTAATATTAAGGCATGACCAGGACTATCAGGAGCCAGTGTTTTAAGGCTAGGATTTTTTGCGTTTAATTTTAGTGTGTGTCTGCCTTGCTAGGGCTTGATATGTACAGGTTGTACATTAGCTGAAACTCTCTGATTTGACATTTACTGGACTTGAAAAAGGGTTCCTTGGTAAATTTGAGTTGGAGGATTATCTGGTTTGACATTGGCTTGGATTCTCAGCTTTTCCATTTGTTGTGTTAGGCTTGCCACATTGGCCAGTGCTGGTTCTTCATAGGTTCCTTGGGCTTGTTGGTTCTGTCTGCTTTGAGAGGCGTTTGGTCAGTGGTTGGTTTGCTTAATTTTGTGTCTTTGAGCATTCTTTGCCCTGATGAAAGCATAGAGTTTTCTCCCAATAGGAAATAATGGAGGATAAATGGGGGCACCTTGTTCAGGCAACCTTCAAATTAGAACTCTTGGGGGTTATTTAATGGACAGGCGCTAGCAGCTCTGCTACAATTTGCTGAAAAACAGCTCCTCCAGCCCTCCAGATAATTTTCTTATAGGGAATAATGGAGATCATATTGGGAACCCCCCCCCCCCTGAAAAAAATCCATGTATACAAAAACTCATCCAGTAATGTTTACTCAGCTTCAAGCTTTTTAGGTAAATCAAAGTTTCACAGTTTTTCCATGGCATATGATTTGGCAGTCATTTAGCTAGATGCACACCTTTCAAGCATCTTCTTTTCATCGTTGAATGGGAACTTCACTTCAGTAGGGTTTTTTAAAAAACCATCCGTGGGTGACACTATAATTAGGAAGTTTATCTGAACATCAGATATTACAAACCTTATTGTTCTGTTTCTGTTCTGTAATTATTTTACGTCTAAAGAATAACCTAACATCCAAATAAAAAAAGCAGTTGCTAATGCTACGTATGTATTTGACTTTTATTGTGCCTTTTCTCCAAGAATCTTAGGATGATGTACCTCATTCTCTTTTATCACAAAATCCCTGCGGGGTAAGTGAGGCTGAGACAAAATGTCAGACTGAAATTCACTATGAACTTCATGGTGGAATTTGAACGTGGATCTCCGGAAACTTACTCTGATAATCTGCAGATTCCATCTGTAGAAACAATATCATACTATAATGTGATTACGGATGATGGTTTAAGAGCTGCAGATCATGCTTTATATTAAAAGTCTCTGGTCAGTGCCTGGATGCATGGCCGAGTTTTGATTAGTCAAAGGACAGAGTTGTGTGAATTTTGGTAGAATGGGTGTGGAGCCAAGTGGATGGTCGCATTACAGGTGGAGACCAACATGGTAGCAGAAAAGAAGTCTTGTGGCATCTTAAAAATGAATAGATTGGTTGGTTCTGACATAAGTGTTTGTGTCAAAGTTCTTTTCACCAGTGTACAGGTGATTTATACATTATTTTAAAACTGCTGCTTTAAATTTTTTGAACATCTTTTTTCTGATAAACGACATTGTTAGCTGTATTTATCTTTTAACATTATGGTTTTATGGTTTTAATTTTATTCATTCATACCTTCTGTAAACCACCTTGAGTATATTTTTATAGAAAGTCAGGATATACATTCCCCAGATAAAACAAAATCATTATTTTAACCTGAGCATTCTTTGTTGTGGCTCCCACCTGGAAACGCTTCCAACATTTCCATCATTCCACTGAATGTGTAAAACAGAATGGTTCATTTTTATGAAGGGAATAGAGTTGTAAGTGTTAAGGTCTGTGGAGATTTTAGGCAGTTCTCATTGTGTTGTTTACTGTATGTCTATATAATGTTTTATTGGATGGTTTCTGTATATATTATACTGTCGGTTTTTGTGTAATCCCATTTTAATGCATTGTTTATCTTATACATTTTTGAAATTCATTGCCTTGTTTAATTACAGAAACTAACCTGAGGCTCAAGAGGAAAGGAAAAGGTCACTTGCCTTTGTACATGCAGTGATTTCATGGCCACACATCAGAATTTGCTGGCAGCCTGAAAGAAGGGGACTCTTGCCTGATGAATGGATATTTTCCATCTGCGCCATTTTGAGTGATTTCGTCATCTTAAAAAATAAGTGTTTATAATTTATTTTACTGGGTGATTTGTGTATTTTGTATTTCATCAGTGTACACGTATCATAAATTAGACCTCTTAGGAAGACCCAGCAAAGGCCGAAATACATCAAGTCTAAGGCCTAAGTTTATATGGTGCATGTTTTTTTCCATAATAGCCTATGGGCTTTGTGTGTGTGTGTGCTTAATCTTAAAAGACAATAATCTTAAATCTTAAACACAATGAATGTTCATATAATTTTGTAACCTGTTGTCTAAATTGCACAGACATTCAGCCTTTCAGGTCCTAGCTAATTCCAGTTAGTGGTTGTTGGGTTTTTTTCTACTAGCTGCTTGTGTTCTTGCAGTGCAATGCTAAGCAGTTACACCCTTCTTCAGAGATATACCCTGACCATAGTCCTGCTCGGAACTCTCCTGTCCCCCACTTGATGGCAGACTGATTTTTATTCAAGAAGTGTCAGGACTTTGTTTCATTTAAATAAAAATGTCAGGAAAAACGTGTCATTGTCTGTAGTCTGATCTTTGAGGAATGTTGAAGAAATCTCTTTAGGCGCTTGCCTCTCACATTCGTGCTGGTTAAGAGATTACAGGCCTAGTGTATTCACAGAAAAATGCCAGGCCTCTGGGCCTAGCACACTAATCCATACAAAGGATAACAGAGGCCTAATTAATTCTCATGTCTCAGAATCTGATAACAGCACTGCACACAGGCAAGTCCGTAAGGACTTAATGAGTTTAATCGACTGCACTTGATGATTTTATTTGAAACCCTGTGCCACAAATTAAACTATTAAAAATGCACTTGAACTTGATAGGCAGCTGTAATCCCAACAAAGTCTATTTAATCCATTGAGTCAAAAAGTGGGTCCTAGACACAACTTTTCTCAAGCTCCAAAGAAGCAAGACATGGAGGGAAGGCGAGTTTGCAGGAAGCACATTTCTGGTAATGACAGTCATGCCAGAGTTCAAACAGATGACCAAATAAAGTGGCTGCTTAACTGGGGGGGGGGGGGGGGGAAGAAAAAGCAGAAAGGGCTCCATTGCAAGAACTCTTCAGAGATTAGGAACACCTTATATTTCAAAAAACCCTAAAGAACCCCGAGCATGAGTATAAATGAATAATTTCCTGCAGTATAAGGGAAGGAAATGTGCTAGAACATTCATGGGACAATGTAGTGAGGCTTCTATTTCACTACTTATATGTAAACTATGGCCAAAGTTTAGAGCTGAAGGGTACAAATGGCAGCTTCCATTCCGGATGGGACTTGGGTAGCTCCTGGAATTACAGCTCATCTCCAAACTACAGACTGATTTTCCCCTGGAGAAAATTGCTGCTTTGGAGGGTGGACTCCATAGCATTATACTTCACCAAGATCTCTGTCCTTCCCAGGCTCCTGCCTGAACTCTCTAGGAGTTTCTCAAACCAGGATCTGGCAACCCTACCCTCCATCCCCTGCCAGTAATGAGTAGGCTTCCCAAATCTAGCTTGGGAAATGCCTTCAGATTTGGGGGTAGAGCCTGGGGAGGGGAGGGCTTCAGGATCTTAATGGGGTATAATGCCATAGAGTCCACTCTCCAGAACTGCCAGTTTCTGTGGGGGAACTAATGTCATCTGGAAATCAGATATTATTCTGAGAGGTTGCTAGGCTCCAGTTGGAGGTTGGCAACTCGAAGAATGAGCAGTAAAGATACTTTTGTGTTTTCTCCAAGCCATTTTGCTTACCTTGATTCTTTTCAGTAATTGGACTTGCTGGATTGCCTAAACCAGTCATCTAGTGGGCCACAAGAATGAGGAACAGAGGGATCAAAGGTTAGCATAACTCCTGACTTTCAGAAGGGAGACCAAAAAGAAAATTTGTTAGTGCAGCTTTCTTCATCCTGCATGATAAACCGTTTCTTGTAAACATGTGTTTAGTATGGTGCATTTTTAGAATCAGAATCCTAACAGCCCATCTAGCCCAACCCCCTGCACAGTGCAGGATCAGCCTAGTATCTAGGATAAGTAGCTGTCCAGCTGCTGCTTGAGGACAGCCAGTGAGGGGGAGCTCACCACCTCCTTAGGCAACCTATTCCACTGATGAACTACTCTGACTGTGAAAATTTTTTCCTGATATCTATCTGATACTGTTCTACACGTAGTTTACGGTGGTTTTATCCTCTGCAGCCAACAGGAAGCTTTCCCTGCCCTCCTCTTAAGTGACAGCCTTTCACATAAAATCAGAGTCCAGTAGCACCCTTAAGACCAACAAAGATTTATTCAAGGCGTGAGCTTTCGAGTGCAAGTGCTCTTCCTCAGGCTTGCTCTTAGTTTGGGCCCCCAGCTTGGGGGCACCATCAACTTGTGAGTTGCCTCAGGTACCCTTCCTTTCCCCAGCAGTTTTCAAGGCAGATTACAGAAGCAGCACCTTCCTCTGCAGCTTGTCTTGGATCCCTGACAGCAAGTGTCTTAATGCCAGGGACGGGCCAAACTGCATTCTTGCAGTTCTGTTTGTGGAGGACCCACAAACTGGACCATGAATCGATCTGAACCCAGAAATTCTCATATTCTTATCATAGGCCTATTATGCACGGCCACTGAAACGGGGGCATGGAGAATGCGGAGGAGGAAGAAGCGAAGCAAACCGCTTATGCACGGGACGGAACGCAAAGGCAGCAAAACCCAGAGTATCTGATTATGCACGCGGCTACTCCGGAGCCGCTTCTGGTTGTGCCCTGGTCCCGGGAAGCTCCATTTTCTTCTGCATCTCGCTAACGCAGCTTTTTCGGCGGCATACGTTTACTCTGTGCCCGGTTGCCGCCTGCAGCGTGCATAATTAGTGATTTTAGCCGCCACCATTCCACCCCGAATGCGGACCTTCCACTCCATGCATAATGGGCCATAATGAGCTTCTATTGGAGACATAAGCAAAGAATTTGTACATCAGTACATTCTGACATGTGAACCATATTCTCAAAAGTCCACCTATGATTGCGGGACTTCCGTCTTCTGCTATGATCTTTTCAGTCAATTTCTTAATCCATAGATAATTGTATAGGCCTTTGTCATGATCTGCCAATTCCAATTCTACTGTTTTTGTCTTGGGTTTTTAATCCTGTTCACAATCCAGACCAAACCTGATGCTTTGTAATGTCATTTTATATTTGTGACTGATGATCTTCCTCTCTTTTTCTCGTCCGTTGCTGTGGTTGTGATGCCAACAAAGCCTGCTTTCTCAACTTTTCTTATGCTACCCTTTTGCAGACCAGCTGTGGGTATGTGCCCTGTTTCCGGGATATTAAACTAATTAAGATGATCTGGAAGTTTAAGGGAAGTCCACAGCAGCCCATCTAGTGACAAGTAGAGGGTGAGAGAAAATGTTAAAATGCACATATCTTTGGGAAACAGAACACCAAAAGGCGGGTGAGAATCAGCCATGGAACCCTCTGTGCCCTTTGGCCTGTTGGGCCCTTCCTTTTAGCACAATCAGTGGCATCTGCAGGGCCACTCTGATGTCTTTTCCTCAGGTCTGCATTAACTTTCCAGTCTGTCTGCATTTAGAATGAAATCTCAAATGCACCATAAAGTGCTGGAAGGTTGAAATACGATTGTAAATCAACCTTTCTGCGTGGCCATCAATTGATTCAGAAATTTAGTGTCTTTAGAGCTGCCATTCTGTTTTTCATGCATGCCTGTCAATGAGAAAGTGGCTGAAAAGGGCTGTGGCATTTGTGAATTTAGCCTCTGCTCTCATTCCTGCCCCAAATTGTTAACCGGCACTTTTATGAGTTACCTGACATCCGTGCTTTTGCACATGTGCGTATCTGGATCAGGATTTCTGCCTGGGTATAGCCTGACTGCAAACATTAAACAATACTGAATACAAAGTTAGTAGTTTTGCTTGAGTTTGGATGCTATTCAAGGTGAACCCTTGCTTTCTGGAACTGCTGCTGTAATGGGCTGCAGTGAGTTTAATCATTTTTAAAATTGCCATCCCAGCTCAAGCTGTGAGCTTGTCTGATCTTACAAGCAAAGCAGGCTTGGGCTGTGCAGCCACTTGGATGGGAGACTGACAAACAAATCAGACGTGCTGCAAGAAATGATTTTGAGTACTCAGGAGGTGATATTCTGCATTCTGAATCAATACTAAACCAATAGTCTAGCAGTGGGTTGAGGGAGATGTAAAATCCAAACTAAGTTTTGCAAATCTTTGTGAAGTTTTCATTTTAAAAATCCAGCCATTCTCTCTCTCTTTATCCCCGCCCCCCACTGGGCATATTTAAAACTTTGTCCCATCTACCCATTTCACAGAGATTACGGAACCAACATTTGTAGTAAATATTGCACACAACCTATGCTCTGTGTAGTCCAATCAGTGGATCATTAGGCTTCACAACTAAGGAAAATCCTCTGTTCAAAACTAGGGTACTAGTTTCTAAGAAGGAAACAGTGGGGCAAGGATGTTGTCTCCATGCCCCTTCTGGAAGCATCAGATTGGCCATTTTTGGAAACAGGACTAGATTTTTTTATTTCAACCAGCAGATTACTTCTTTTGGTCTTACTGGGGGCTGATTCCCCCTGCTCTGTTTGCCAACCCTGTCATTTCACTGTTTCACTATTTAATAGTGGGTCTGACCCAGTATTCTCTATAGGCTAACCCCCCAAATAATGTTCGTCCCTATTTTTGCTCTACAATGATTAGTATTTTCAATATGTTTTGTTTGGCAACAAATAACTATTCTTTAAAGGAAAACCATTAGAACACCTAAATTTAGCAACATACAGCATTTGGATTTTAATTAACTTTGTTAAGAAGCCAGCAAACTGTGTCAGCATATTTTTCCTTAAGCAGTGTTTTTGGACACCAGTTCAAATGTATGATGCAGGGCTGCAACTCATCAGTTTTAGTTCCTTGCAGAACAACAGGCAGCGTTCCTGGTAAGTCCCCAGGTAATATAATCAGGGCTCATCCCATAATTAAGTTATTTCTCAACAAATCCTGCAGAGTTTGGTCTAAAGTCTGAGTCATGCTGGATTCATCCCATACGATAAATCTACTCTCTTGTGCACCTGGAGATTGTGCTGTTCTTTAACCAATATGGTAACTTGGTTGGTCAGCAGTTGACATATTTGCAGCATAGGTGCAGCTTAGGATAATGTGCATAGCCTAGAGCGGGGGTCATCAATCCCCGGTCTGTGACCTGGTGCTGGGCTGTGAGAGTCTCGGGCTGCGGCTCCCTCTCCCTGCCCCCTTCCACAGCGAGAAGCTCGCCAGGCTGAGAGCAAATCAGCCGCCGAAGTGGCCAATTAGCTTGTGGCCTGGCAAGCTTCTTGCTGTGGGAGGGAAGCACAGCCGCCAGCACGCTGCCGGCACAAAGACACATGCGTGGACCTGCTGCACATGCGCGTTTGCGCCTGGAGGAGCGCAAGCGTGCATGCACAGCAGTTTCATGCATGCATGCACAGAATTCCTGTGCTTGCACACCACTGGGAGTGCAAACGTGCACATGCGGCTGCCGCTTGTGCATGTTTGCACCCACGCCAGGCACAAATGTGCATGTGTGGCAGGTCCCTGCCTGCGCGTTTGCGCAGGGCTGTCGTGCATGTGCAGGGCCCCGGGTTGCCATCTCCCTCCACCCCTTGGCAACGGGCTGCAACCTCCAAAAAGTTGCAGATCGCTGGCCTAGAGCAGCTCTTGTCAACATTTTTACCATTGAGAAACCCCAGAAATGATACCATCATGCAGAATATGGTTGGGAGGCATATCTGTGTACATGCCCACCTATGGCCCCTCCCCTTTCCACCCTCTCCAGACCTATTATTGGCCATTCGGGGGGGGGGGTGAGTTGGCATTACCATATATGGTCATATCACTTGGTAAATGTTTTAACACACACGCACATACACACTAGGACAAGTGTTGACAAAAGAAGTACATATTACAGAGAAAAGAGGGTTGCTTTGGAAGTAACATCCCTTTGTTTTCTTCAGGGGTCCCCAGCGTGGTGACTATGGGTGCCATGGCGCCCCCTTGACATTTTCCCTGATGCCCATCAAGGCTTTTTCAGAAGTGAGTGATGCCTGGTGGGGTTTTGTGTTAGTAGCCAGACCAGTTTATAGGTAGCCCAAACATAAATGCCCTCCCCCTACACCTCTCAATATCACTTTGCAACATGCTGTCTGGCAGAAATGGATTTTGGAATAGATGCCAGGACTTTATTGGGCTCTTTAGATTAGTGAGATGATTAGGGCTGATTGTTTGCTATTTCTCTTCACCCAAAGCTGGAATGCACATACTTGGGAAAATAGGACTTCCGGTAGGGTGTTAAAAATTCAAGTAGCAACCACAAAAAACATGCTCTACTCTAGCATGTTTCCATCCTGTAATTCATGGGTTTTCAAGACACATCTCTGGTTCTACCCAGGTAGAACATTCATGGTTCTTGCTTTGGGTTCCTGGGAAACTTCCATGTTTCTACCCTGGGATTTACCCTTACTCCAGACAGTCCCATCACCAGCCTTCCAGATTCTTTGTCAAACACAGCAATCATATCTAGGGACTAGTGTGCCCAACCTTAGTCCAAGATTACAGTTTTCTTATTTATGCAGAACATTTAGCATCCATCAGTTCGTGTGTGTTTCTTGGTGCCTCATACAGTGCTTGCTTGTGTGCTGGCTACTTTCCTTCTAGCCATCTTCGTTGGTTCTGTGGATGATTTCTTCCTATCGTGATGGTAGCTATAATTCCCCTCCATCCCCCTTCTTTATTCTTGTCCAACCATGTTCTCCTTAGCTTAATGTCTTGGGTGTATATTTGCAAAGTGTTTGTATTTGCTTTAAGTTCACTTTTATTTTTTTTTAACCTCCCATTACTTTGGACTGCTTTCTTTAAAAGTTTCTAAGGGAATAACCCTGATATACACCGGTGAAGTTCTCATTGTTACTCCTCTCACTAGTTAAATGCCCCATCCCAGTATCTAATTTGTGTAATATTTGCCTAGCAGGGCTACCAATTGGACGGTGGATACTCGATTGGCTGTGCTGGTTAAAAAAATGCTTTAGCAGCAGCTGCCACCATAGTACAAAGATCTTCACTGTATGACTAAAAGTAAGCTGGCTATATGCAAGAGTCTGTTTTTAAACAATACATTTGGTTAAAAAGATGTTCTGTTAAACAGAGCTTCTGCCAGAAACATTGAACAGTCTCTATTAGAGTTATGCGTAAACCTGCTCAATGACATACTGTGGTTGGCTTTGCCTCATACAGCAGTTGTTTTATTGTTGGTTCCACTTCCTGAAGTGGCCATTTTGTGGTTGTGCCCACCATCCCATGTCAGAATTCCAAAAGTACCTGTGGACTCAGAAAGGTTTGAGACACTTGGTCTATTTCCACACCTGGAGGATTCACACAGGGCTTCAGGATGGAGTTTGAGCTGGGGCAAGTTGCCCCACCTCTTCCTGCTCCTGCAGAGGGGAGCATTTGGCCCAGTACACCTGGATTTGTGCTCCTGCATGGGAGCTGGGGCAGTGAAGTTACCAGTGTGGAAACAGTCTTGGTTTTTTTAGGATATTCACTGCCTGCCCCTGCTTGTACTGCCTCCAATTTCCTGAGTTTTAATGAATGAACTGCTATCAAATAATGGAGGATGTTCTGAAGGTAATGTGGGTCAAGATGTTCCATCTGCCTTCATTTCTGGCACTGTAACTACTGCAATCGACTTGGTTGATGGCCCATTTTCAAATGCCTAATTTTATGTTCTGATGACATAGCAATCCTGTGTATGCCCCTTGTTGTTGCTTAAGGTTTATGCCTAATTTTATCCCAGTTGTACTTTTTATTTGGCTCCTTTCCTACAACTTTCTATTTCTTTGAGAAACTATCTCCTTTATCTCACTGTTTTTAGCCCCCTGTCTTTTTGCCAGCCCTTCTAGTGTGCAGTCATTCCCTATGTTAAATATTATAAAGTTACTTCAGAATTCTTCTTATGTCCAGTTAACTCCGGGACTTTTGTGAAAATAGTCCCCCTTTCCCCTGATTTAGACCGACCACAGGGAGGGGGTGGGTTTAAATCTTTCATAGGGCCATTTTTTGCCATGTTCCCCACAGAGGCAAACATATTCCCAAGCTTCTGCTCTTTAGAGAGGAATAAAAAACCAATAATCCAGGAACTCATTCAAGCCATATGTTGTGTCTGGTGGAGCAGGGTGAAATAGGCTATTGAGGCAACAGACCCTTAAATGACAAAATGGCTAATAGCCAGTTTGGTGTAGTGGTTAGGAGTGCAGACTTCTAATCTGGCATGCCGGGTTTGATTCTGCACTCCCCCACATGCAGCCAGCTGGGTAGCCTTGGGCTCACCATGGTACTGTTAAATCTGTTCTGACTGAGCAGTAATATCAGGGCTCTCTCAGGGTGTCTGTTGTGGGGAGAGGAAAGGGAAGGTGACTGAGCCTCTTTTGGGTAGAGAAAAGCGGCATATAAGAGCCCACTCTTCTTCTTTCAAAATATAGATGGAGAAATCACAATTCCCTAAAAACAATGCCTACTTTGAAGAAGACGTTTAAGAACAAGCTGGGGCAGAACTTCCTCTCTGATGTGCAGGATTCCCCACCCCCACGAGCTTTAATTTGGGAGGAGTACTAAAAACAAATGGTCTCCTCCACCTGTGGACTGAAATGCATACACAGCTCTGCCACCTCAGGTTTCTCTCATCTTCCTCTGTTGCATATTTTGTTTTGCTCCAGTTTCTTATCATATCTGCCCTTTCTTCTTCACTACCTTTTCTTCAGGTTCTGCAGGCACAACCCAGATCCCCCCCCCCCCATAATTGGAGAAAAGTAGCTGGGACCTAGCAGCACAATCTGAAGTGCTGCAACTATGATCCTTAAACCCATGTAAGTTAGTTTAGGACTGTGGCCTTGAAACAACAACCAAAACAGTACATTGAAATTCTGTCAGCTCTGTAATAGGAAAGTTAGGCTACAGCACATCAATGGGAGCAGGAGTGTGTTCATCGTTCTTGGACAGGTGTTAAGAGAATCCCACGGGGTTTGTTCTTATGGAGGTGAGAGTTAGTCGTCTTATATGTGTTAATAACTGTTAATAATGATTGTCATCTCTAACCACATGTTATATAATCAGGTAGCAGCAGGAGACAGGGGGTGAAGGGTACTTACTCTGGGGAGGGCTGGCAATCTATGGGGTGAGACCAGCACTTCCAGGTCAAGCCAGAAGTGATGTCATAGTGCAGTGAAGATCCCCCTCTTCCCATTTTACCCATTTGTCCACTGACTTGGTGGCAGGCATCAGCAACAATTACCAGGAGTTTGCCTGCTGTTACTGGGCACCTGGTAATCCTAATCATCCTCCTCCTCAGATCCAAGCATTACATTCTCCCCTCCCTCTTAATTTTTTCTTCTCCTGGAAGGTTTATCTGTATGCAGCTTTTAGCTCTCGCTGCTAATTCCATCAGGAGCAGCACCCTGGGGAAGCCTTCGATTTTCAGACTGTCTCAGCCCATTCAGGCATATCGTCCAGTAGTCGATCCAAGAGGCTGGTTTCAAGCAAGGGGGTGGGAGGGAGGGAGAAGGTAAGGATGCTGTCATTTTAGATATACGGTTCATGAAATAGTTGCCTGCTTCCCTATGGACAGTCGGAATCTCTTTTACGATTCCTTTTTTCAAGTGTGAAAGCAAGAAATTAGGGATTTTTCTCCCCTCATTATAGCAAACTGTTTTGCTCTTATTTGCTGTGAAAGCATCAGGCAGTCTTTTTCAGCAAGGTCAGGCAGGAGTGCCAAATAATGAAAACAGGAGAGCATATTATTGACTGCTTAATGTGTTTGATTAGGATGTGAAAATCAGTCTTTTGCATCGTTCACACTATGACTCTTGGTAATCTGTGGTATTTGGCTCCGGGATGTTTGGAGAAGAGCCATGTACGTATGAATTCATGAAATTCTCTTATACCGAGTTACGTTGTTGGTCCATTTAGACTAGGATGATCTGCTCTGGGGCATTATTGCTAATATATACTGCTTGTTATATCCAGTGTGGTGTATAGTGGTTAGAGACCCAGGCTGAAATCCCCATTCTGCCATGTAACCTTCTTTGTAATCTCTGGGCAGTCACACTCTCAGCCTAGCCTACCTCAAGGGTTATTAGGAGGACAAAAGGGAGAAGGGGAAAGCATGAGGTTTTGGGAGGGAGGGTAGGTAAAAATGTACCAGATGAACAGAAAGGGAACAAAAGATATAGATATAGATATAGATTAAATCCCCTTATATAGATAGATAATATATATATCAACCTTTTGTTCCCTTTCTGTTCATCTGGTACATTTTTCTATATCTATATCTATATCTATATCTATATCTATATCTATATCTATATCTATATCTATATCTATATCTATATCTATATCTATATCTATATCTATATCTATATCTATATCTATATCTGAGAGAGAGTGATACACATAAACATATCACTTTTCCATTTCTGTAAGTTGACTTTATGATCACTTTATGGAGGAGATATGTATGAAGCTTGTTCTTGTGAATGGCTTCCTTGTAGGCTAAGGCACAGCTGCCCACCATCCTTAAGACATTTTATTAAAACAGCTGGGATTCTGGGGTGTCTGGCAAAAGTGCAGTTCAATGCATGTGCAACACCCAGTTACTTCTGCTAAAAAGGTGATACGTAGGAAAAAATGGGGAATGGCAGTGACAAGCCGTGTGATGAGCCCGCAGATGGTCTTTTCTGCTTTTAAGTGATGCTCTTAGAATATTCTGGGAAGACCATATGTGGCCATTTCCAAATATGTGTTTGAAAGCATTTTAAGTTAAATGCTGGAAGATACAGTGTTAGCTTCCCACAGAGTGTTTTCACACAAGGAAGCCAGCATGGATTGTCCTGCAGTAGTAGCCAATTAGCTGCTGTCCCGACTCAAAATAAATGGCTAAATTGTCTTTTTATATATAGAAAAAGCCTCCTTTCCCCCACCAGTAAGGGGGCACTATGGAACTAATGAGGCGTCCTTCTGAGCTTATAGTACGCCAGTCTTTCCCCCCATCCCTTTAGATTTAGAGGACAGCACAGCATATCATAAAGCTTCATGGGGCTGTAAGTGGTGGGGGGAGAATATAAGCAAAACAATCTGTTACTTGCCTTAAATAAAACCTTTATTTGAAGTGACAGAAAAAGTGGAAACCAAACAATTAGAAGTAAAAGAAAAAACATTTACTTACTTCACTTGAAGTCTGCTTTTCTTGTTGAGACTCAAGGCAGAGTAGAGAATGAAGGCCAATATAATACGTACACAATACGCACTACAATAAAACTACATTGTGAAATTAGAGAACACTGAAATAAAAAACATGCAATAAACAATTCTGCTTTATTGAACAGTTTTGTTTGGGCTGCCACCCTATTTCTTTTACCTTAGGAAAGCCTTCCTGAACCATTATATTCCCCACAGTTTGTAGAAGGATAACAGTATGGGAGCCTTCCTAAAATGGCAATCCTGTTTCTTATTTCATAGTCAGCTGCTTTATTGTCCTGTTAGGGGTGTTAGGGAACATTACATTGCATATGACTAATAATAAAATTTGTAGTATCTGTGTCCATTTCCCCCAGTGTAGCAAGATTGGCTAAGGTATTATTTTCTTGAGGCATTTGTCCCAGAGCTCAAGCAGGTACTACACTCTGATAGTAGTGATTAGGTAGTGATTAGGACTGGGATTGGGTGTGTCTAATGTGCCATCAAGTTTCATCTGATTTATGGCCACATCAGCCAAGGGGCTTTCAAGGCAAGTGAGAAGCAGAGGTGGTTTGTCATTGGCTTCCCCTGCAGAGTCTTCCTTGGTTGTCTCAGCACTGGGATTAATCAGGATTAAATCCCCACCTCATGAAGTTCTTTAGATCAGCGGTCCTCAACCTCCGGTCCGGGGACCGGTACCGGTCCGTGGATCAGTCCGTGGATCAGTCGGTACTAGGCCGCAACTCCTCCTCGTCCTCCTCTCTGTCTGTTGCCTTGGGGGCTGCCCTGCCACTCTGCCGCCGGCTCACCTTTGGTGCTCTCCAGCGGCAACCATGGCTGGGGCTCTCCCTCGGTGTGGCACTGCACAGCTGCTGCTGGCAGCACTCCTCTAGCTGGCGGCGGGAAGTCAGGGGTACCGGCGGGAAAGCAAGTGGAGCAGGGGCTCAGGTGGTGGCGACGTCCCTTGGCAAAAGACTACCCCCCCCCCGGGCCTCAGTAAAACTGTCAAGCGTTGATAAAAAGGTTGGGGTGATAAAAAGGTTGGGGACCACTGCTGTAGATGACCTTGGACCAGTCTTTCTCATTAATACCCAGAAAGAGAGGGGGGAGAGAATGGGAGAGTAGGGAATCTCTTTGGAGAAAGAGTGAGCTAAAAGTAACAATAACTGGAACATCATAGTTTCTGCTCACAATATCTTTATCACTGGCTTGGTCTTTGCAGGCAACCCTCTGCCCTCCATCCCTAGAGTTCTCTCAGTGGTAGGGGAAATGGGGGTGGGACAACATTACACAACATTATATTGTCAATTTTGAGGGGCCTCCCAGAAACAACTTTACTAAATCAAGTAATACTCCCACAATCATGATTGGGAGAAGTCCTAGAGTCTCGCTCAATACAGTGACGTCCCACTTTCCCTTCCAAGCTCTAAGGAGTGTCAGGTACAAGACTGACAAGTACAAGCCTGACATATACAGTCCCTGTATATTGACCACAAAATCCATTTACTGAGGTAAACAAGTTCCTGCCATTATGAGATTTACTTATGATGGTTTGTTGACGAGACCATCCAATGTGATAGAGGTATTTCATATATCTAAAACTAAATTAAATATATTCACCAGGGGTAAGTAGTGGGGATTTTGTAATCATACTTCCTGCTGAGTTTATTTAACAATGCCATTTTACAGTAGACCTTTTGAATACAATACTATTAGTGGTTGAACTCATGTTTTCCTCGATTACATTTCTATTTCCCATCTGGAATGTAGAGAATTCTTGGAGGCAAAACTGGGTTCTTGCCAGTTCTCACAAAAGAGAGGAAGACCCAGAGACTTAAAGTACAACATTGTAAATTCAGTTGAACTTATATTTCCTCCTCTTAAATGGCTTCTTCTCAGTAGTTTTTCTCTGGTGGAGATGTGGTGTCCTCCCCCCCAATCCCCAGGTAAAAAACAGTTTGAGAGAAGTTATGCAGAAGAACATACCTATTAAGGTACTTTCGCTCCCAACCAGCGCTACTCTTTAAATCACTGGCCCACCCTGCTTATAGAGAATCAGCAGGAGAAGCAACAGGACTCAGAGCCAGTTACTTTTTTCCCAGCCTGAAGCATGAAACCAATAGCTTGGCACAGAAGACTGATTCCAGTACCCATCTGATGAAGACAAATACTGTTTCCTCTTCATGAGTGTAAACCGTTTGCCCTATACAAAGAAGAGAACAAGAAAGGACATTATAACAGATTAGTTGCAAGAAGGAACAATTTTGGAATTCTCACCTGGACACAAAATCTCTCTCTCTTTTGCTGTGAGCATCCCCCCCCTGTCCTTATGTGATATTTACTTACCTACCTTCAGAATCACAGTAAAGATGACGTGCTGCCTTCACAGATCTATTCCAGTGTGGTGTAGTGTTAAGAGTGGTTCAGAGGGGCAGCCTCTAATCTGGAGAACCAGGTTCAATTCCACTGTCTCCCTCCAGCCAGCTGGGTGACCTTGGGCCAGTCACAGAGCCCTCAGCCCCACCTACCTCACAGGCTATCTGTTGTGGGGAGAGGAAGGGAAGACAATTGTAAGCCACTCTGGGTAGTGAAAAGCAGGGCACTAAAAAATCAGCTCTTCTTCTTCCCCACTCCTTTTGGACCTGGAAACAACATGTTGTCCTGCATCTTGGAGATCTCTTCAGCAAGCTACCTATTTTGTTGAGATGTCATTGTCACCTTTTGACAATAACCTTGGGTCTTGGTTTTTGCCACAGAGCTCCATGCTAGCTCTCCCCCTCCTTGGGCCCTTTTAAAAAGGCCTCTGGGTACAAACTGCCCAAATCTTCCTTGAACAAAACACCCCCACTTTATACACACAATATTTGCTGGCGTATAAGACTACTTTCCCCCCCTGAAAAACATGCCTCCAAGTGGGGGGGGGGGGTCGTCCTATACGCCGGGTGCACTTCAGTTGGGATAGACATAGCTGCCCATAGTGGCCCATAGTACTCTAATGTAATGTAACAAACTCTATATTTTGAGTGAAGATATTGGGGGGTCGTCTTATACGCCCAGTCGTCTTATACGCCGGCAAATACGGTATATATATTACAATACTATTTTTGCGTTCTATGCATTCTACGAAACTTTTTGTTGCTCCATATTTACCAAATTTTTAATCAAGACCCCCCTCCCCGATCAATGGTGTCCTGCTTTACCAATGTTAAAATCTGGTCACCTTAGAGTAGCAGTGAGTAAAGTCTCCTGGGGAAGAGTGCAGGAGGGTGATGGGAGTGTGATCACACCCCGTCACAATCACATTTTCACCTGCTCATGTGGCTGGGCACAGCTGTGACTCTGCTGGTAATTGCTTGTGGCTGAGACCACATTTCCGGGGCTTTAGTTTTGTGCCTGTCTTGTGCTCCTGGTTTTATTTGTAATGTTTGGGTGGTCTCTGTGGGCTCAAATCACCCATGAGACAAATCATCTCTGCTTCCCAGCTGGTCTGATAGCCTGTCAAAGGACTTGTGCCTAATGCTCCTGCAGAGCCATTAAGCTGATTCTCAGTCACAGTTCCCAACCTGCCTGCACTGCAGAATGGCTTCCATAGGCCCAAAGTAGGTCACAAGCCTTGAGTCAGTCTAGTCATTTAAAAATGACCCCAGGGATCCAACCATTTACATTGGATGCTGGGCATGTGCAGTGGGCTGGAGAACAGCTGTAACTTGTCCGAGCCCATGTCTGCTCCTTTGCTTATCCATAGCAGACAGACCTTCCAGTGCTCTTTAAAGAAGATGAGGGAGTGGGGTGGATGAGGAGCAGGTAGGAGCAGTTTCAGATGCCTGGTTTCCTACCTTAATTTGGAAATGTACGATCTATGTTTACCCTGACCTGTGTAGCCCAGTCTTGTCAGAACTTGGAAGCTAAGCAGGGTTGGCCCTGGCTAGTATTTGGAGGGGAGATCAACAAGGAACATGAGGGTTGTGATGCAGAGGCTGGCAATGAACATATCTTGCCTTGAAAACCCCATGGAGCAGCCATAAGTCAGCTGTGGCTTGATAGCACTTTCCACCACCACTGTCTATAGGACCTTTAAGTTAGCTGGCCCTCAGATCAGGAGAAAAATGTCCTGTCCCTTTAACAGGCTGTTATTTCCTAGGTCGTGTTGTTTGCTGCCATGACAATGAAAAACTTCAGTTGTCCCTTTCTACACACTAAGCCTCTATTAAAGGGGCAAGATACCATTCTCCAAGCCTGTTGGCTACCCAGCATTTAAAGCTGGGTCAGTAGTGTTAGTCTTTCACATCAAAGGGAATGCTAGGGCAAGATTTATGTTCACTTTATATCGGTAGAAAGTCATTTATGAATTACTGAGATAATGTACATGAATCACTTGGGGCTCTTTAAAGTGCTACATAGATTCCAATTATTGTTAGTGGTGGCATTCAGCATACCAGGGCCCATTCTGCACACATAGGATAATGCACTTTCAGTGCGCTTCTGCAGCTGGATTTTTCCATGCAGAACAGGCAAATCTACTTTGAAAGTGCATTGAAAGCACATTATCTAGTGCGTGCAGAATGGGCCCAGGTACACATGTACATAGACCTAAGGACATGATGGGCAGGCGATGCATTATTTAATAACAGCTCCAGTTTCAGTATGTATGCAACTTTTGGACTTGTGCAATTGGTGTATCAGGCAGTGGTTTTTATCGTACTGACTATGCTCGGAAATTAATGAAACGTAGTTCCTCGGGAGCAGTGTAAGAATGTGTGAAGTTTTTTTTTTCCTGCAATCTTATTAAAGAATTAACATGTTTGTCTTTAGGAGGCAGGCAGGCAGGCAGGCATATGGGCAATTCTAGGAAGAAAGTTGTGCAGGATGGAGACCAGCACCTCTTCTGTATGTTAATTTTCCACACCCTCATTGTGTTGGAAAGAGAAATGCATAAGAGTGACAGCCATAACAAAACAGTGCAAGAATACAAACCTGAGGGTATTCGTAATCCAGGCCCAAGGGCATCCCTGAAAGAACACAAGTCAGGCAAGCATAATGGACAGGACCAGAACAGGGGACACACATGACTTTCTCTCCCCTCCCCACCCCAGCAGGTATTTCAATTTTATTTTTTTAACATATAATACAGATGACAGATGGAGAAAGCAGTGTGAGAAGGACAGGCTATAAAAATAAAGTTATTATTGTTGTTGTTATTATATAAAGTGATCTAATTTCAGATGTTGGGGGGGAAGCCAACTTTTTCTCCATGAGTTACATGATGTTGCTTACAATTTGTGATCAAAATAGAGGGTTGATTGAGCAAGCAACTGCTATCCAGGTATATTTAGCCATCAGTGTTAATATCTATGTATTGGTTTTATCATTCATGAATTTGCTTGGTCCACTTTTAAAGCCCCCTTTTCTGTCCCTCCTGAAAGTTCAACTGATTGTCCGCTTTCACCGCATTGCATAGATGGATTCCAGAGAAGTGTCCTGTGGAACCCGGTCAAAAGTTGATCATTTGACTGCCCACCTTGCTGGGTGTGGTAGCAGAAGCACTGTGGAAGATGGAGGCAGGAGGGTCACTAGTGAAACTATTGGAGGGGGCAGAGCTTTGTGGCTGCTATAGCTTAAAGTAGCAGTAACGTGGACAGGGATCACTCCGTGTGTGTGAGAGAGACAGTGGTACTCCTTGGCAGTCCTCATCAGAAGAGTGGCTTCTCTTTTCTCAAATCCATTGCAAAATAGTGCTTCCAAGTACCTGTTATACTTTTATGTATAGCGCCTTATAGTTATACTTGCTGTGTTACTGAGTCAGTAGCAAAATGAGTGCCATATGTTTAAATGAGAATACTGAGGTGAAAAACTGTTGAAGGGGTTTAAAACGGAATTCTGATGTGATCCGAAATGAAAAATATCCCTTAATTAATTTGTTGCTAAACAAAAACTTGTTTTAGAGCCCCAACTGTCGATCTTTAGCAATGGCCACTCATGCCTGCAATCCAGTCCGCACACCAAAATGTCAACACGATACTTGCATGACACTGGATCGACCAAGCATATTTTTGCAACCTTAAATGAGTTCTAGTACCATTGTGCCTCCCTATGCATTCAGACTACAGGTAAACTTTGCATTAAGAGGAGAAAGATAGGCATAACTTTGATAGTATAGAAGAAAAAACGGATATCATTATCTCCCAAGCGAAACAATCTTGAAAACTGTGTCTTTCAAATGAAACAGCAGTACAAATGCAGCTGTGAAGTTAATGGAACAGAAGTAAGAGATTCTTGCAGGGTAGTTTGGTATTCAGCAGCAGGAAAATAGGGGATCTTTCTGATATTGTCCCTAAAGTCCTGATGCAGTTGGCACAATTTATTTTAAGAAGTAAAATTACCCAGTTTTTTTAAACATCTCAGAAAGATTGTAGTTTTTTGGATATATATTGATAAGATACTCAATAGATCTTTGTATGCCCAGGAAAAGAAAAAAATTAAGTCATGCGGGTGGTTGTCAGTTACTTTGGAGGGCATATTATGGACCAGATTATGCATTTGGTCTGGAGGGTCATAGCCCTGCTGAAAAGAATGAAAAGCTGATAATGTTTATTCTCCTGGATCTCTCAGTGACTTTCAAAACCATCTATCACAGTATCCTTCTGGACTGCGTATGTGAACTGGGATTGGGAGGCATCCTTCAAGTTGGATTCAGGTCCAACTTGGAGGGTAGATTTCAGAAAGAGATTCTGGGGGAATGCTGTTCAGCCTCTATGGGATCCTGCAAGGTTCCATCTTGTTCTCCATGACCTTTTTAACCACTGGGTGAGATCATGTGGAGATTTGGGCTGGGTTGTGTCCAGCATGTGGATGACACTCTGTGCAAACTCATGATTCCGGCTGACCACAGGAAGGTTTTAGAAGCCCTGAACCAATATCAGGAGGCAGAATTGAAGTAGATACAGGCTAACAAATGAACCTTCATCCTGACAAGATGAAAGTGCTAGTAGTGAGCAGAAAGTCTGATGCAGGATTTGAAGTGCCATTTATTCTGGATGGGGTGCACTCCCCTTGAAGGAACAGTTCTGTATTTTGGAGGTGCTCTTGGACCTGGATAAGCAGGTGGCAGCTGTGTTCAGAAGTGCGATCTGAAGAGAGACCAGAATATATTGTGTTCAGAAGTAGAAGAAGAAGAAGAAAAGTTGGTTCTTATATGCCACTTTTCCCTACCCAAAGGAGGCTCAAAGCGGCTTACAGTCGCCTTCCCATTCCTCTCCCCACAACAGACAGCCTGTGGGGTGGGTGAGGCTGAGAGAGCGCTGATATCACTGCTGGGTCAGAACAATTTTATCAGTGCCGTGGCGAGCCCAAGGTCACCCAGCTGGTTGCATGTGGGGGAGCGCAGAATCGAACCCGGCATGCCAGATTAGAAGTCCTCACTCCTAACCACTACACCAAACTGGCTCTCCAGTGACTTTTACCAGGTTCAAATGGTTATGGCCTTGTCTGAGCAGGAAACATGTGCTCCATCTGGATTAGATTACGGCAATGCACTTCACATGGGACTGCCCTTGAGAAGTGTTTGGAAATTTCATTTGGTACAGGATGCTGCAGGCAGGCTGTTGACTGGGGTGGGTTGTGGGGACTATATCACACTAATCTTGGCATATCTACACTAGTTCCTGATTTGTTTCCAGACACAGTTCAAGGCACTGATGTGTTTGGGACCAATCCATCTGACCACAATTTACCTGTGTTACTTAGCTTGTGTGGAAATGCAATACCTGCAAGGACTGTGATTGAAATATGTGTAGCTGCTTTGCATAGGTTGGGGTAGAGTTTAAATGAGTTTTTAAAAGCTCAGTATAAAGGAGGCTCTGCAAAGTTGCCTGGGGAAGTTGTTTTGCCTTGCTAGCACCAGATTTAAATTAAGCCACAGTCTGATCCATGAAGACAGTTCTTCTGTAGAGACTGTGAAGACAGGATGCTGCATGGTTAGTGGGTATGAACCTTTGAATGCTTATGGACTGTGTATGACATTTTTTTAAAACAAAGAGCAGGCTGGAATCACTTTACTTGTGTAAGACCTATGCAGGAAAAGTGTAAAGTTTCTATCTGCTGAAGAAAAGTGACATCCTTTACTTGCTCTGCTAGCAAAATGATTGAGAACGGCTGGCACTATAGGTGCCACCCTGGCACGGTTTATCTCCAAGCTCTTCCTCGTGTCTTTGTTCTCTATTTGTTGTCTATCTGTATTGTCCTCTTCATGGAGAAATGACAAGCAAAGACAACAAATGGGAAACCAGAATGTGAAGAAGTACAGATAAAAGTTGCTGCAGATTGGCACCAGGGAAATATCTGTGTGAAATATCTGTCTCTTAGGGAAAGAAATGGCAATGGCAATGCATGGGCAGAAGTTGAAGAATTTGGAAGCAGGGAGAGGGAATCTTCAGTTCATCTTCAAGGCTTGCAGCTGAGTCTCAAATGATTATTGGTAATCACATGGATCTTGCATTAAAGACTTAAGTATTTAATCCAGTCTTGCAAATCAGCTTCTTTTCTTCTTGAATGAACATACTTTATTATTTCCAGCCAAAGGCCAGAATTGCCCAGCAATATCGCAACAGTTGATATCAGATAAAACAAATCAGCTTTTAAAGATGAAGTTTATTTTAAAAACCCACCCTAAAAGCCCAGGCTGTAATCAGTTAGACAGAAAGATCTATTCTGTGGTCCCCTGCCACTATAGCAGCACTGCAGTATTAACCGTGTTTTGTTATGTTGCAAGGGGTGGTGTTGAAATTCCCCATCTCAATTGGTTGTAGAATACAATCCCATGTAGAGTTATATTCTTCTAAGTCTGTTGACGTCAGTGGGCTTGGAAGGGTGTAACTCTTGGCTTGTTATCCCCTGATTCATAGCAGAAGTCAAACACAAAAGATGTTATCAGAATTGGCTCGTGCTGAGCTGAGCGGTTTCAACCAACTTGTAGAAGTCCATCCCTTTATTAGACAAGACACTTCTGAGCCCATGGGATCCCTTGGCGGTGCTCTTCCTGATAGCTTCCTTTTTTATGCATTTGTATTATATATATATATATATATATATATTCAATCCGAACGCCTCATGTTGAAGAGGCTTCTGTCATCCCTAAATCCTCCTTTAACTGCAGATGTTAGAAAGGGCTGCTTTGTGCCGAGATGCCTGTGCCAAATCTGAAGGGAGGTATGGGATTAATGGGAAAGAGATTTGTTCATACAAACCTTTATGAAAAATGGAATCGAGGCTTTGCAGGCAGTGTAAGTGGAATGGCAAGATTAGCTGTGGGCTTTCCTTGACAAGGGCTCATATTAAGAAGGAAACTGCCATGTCTTGGTAAACAGAGAAGATGTGATATTAGGGAAGGGTGCTTTAGCTGGGAACAGAGATGTTAGCTGATTACAGCACAGGGGCTGAGGGAGGAAGTCATTTATTCGGAAAAAAGTAATAATGGCCCAGTTTCTTTATGCCTGTCTCCTCTTGTGCTAAAGGAAGAATCACAGAGAGGAACTTTACATTGCATTCTGATTACTTTGGGTGTTAGCTTTTATGTCGGAAATATTTTTTCACACCTCCCGCTTCCAGATTTGAAAACAGCACTATCAACATAAGGGCCAATCGATACCAGCTGTTTTCCCTGTTATGGACACCGTTTGCTTGCTCCTTGATTCTTCAGACTCCCCACAACCTCCCTGTGCTTCCCTTGTTTTCTTTTTAAGTGCCAATTCATGTCAAACAGGTGCCCTTACAGTGTTATCTTTCCAGGTGAGAAGTGGTAGAGTGCTATTACCACACCTGATGCAGAGGATGGGCTGGCGACCTGAAGTTCCTCTTGTGTCCGCCTGTTCCCCCTGCGCCCCACTGTTTCTCCGAAGTCCTACTCCGCACCTTTCAGTGCTGCAAAACTGATAAATGGGAGGGGAAAAGACTTGGCCATCTCACCAATGTCCCTTTCTCTTTCTAAAGAAGATCATTCTTTAAAACTCTTGCACCAGCAATAATCAGCCTCGTGTTGCTTTGATGGAAAGATTCCCTCTTGATCCCCCTCCTCTGCTGCCCTGTTGCTCCTTCTTAACAACATCAGCAATAAAAGTGCCTGCAGCACTCTTCCCTTGTGCCCTCCATCTCTTTAAATGAATGACATTGTTATTGTTACTGTTACTGTTTGTTACTGTGGGTTTATGGATGAAATCTGGAAACGGGGCATACGAGCAGCTCTTTTATTGTGATCTCAGCATGAGTACATGTCAATAGGAACTAGACAACAAGACTGAGGGGATTTCTGCACCCATTAAAATAGTTAAATGTTTAGCTTTCATTGTCGTTATATTCCGGCCCTTCCATATGACGTCGCCAATATGCAGCATCTGGGCAGTAAATGTCTGGCTACATCCTCCATTTTAAAGCACTAGTAGGTAAATCCCCAAAAGTGGATTTACCAACCTATGTAGTGCTTCCTAATGGGGAACAACCAGCAGGCAACCAGCAGAGGCATGTTATGGAGGCTAAAACACACAAAAGGCACCTGACTCGTCCCACCCTCGCTCCCGCCCCCCTCTCCCGGGGATGGAAATGTCTTTTGGAAAATGTCTGAAATTCTGGAGCAATGAATAGGCAGACAAGTGTGCAGGTGATGCCAGAAAGAAAGCATGCCCCTCTGAAGATCCCCACCCCCAAATTGGGAACAAAATTAATTTTTAAAATTAACAAGACTCATGATTCAAGAAGAGCTAGCGTTCAAAAAGCGCTATGCATCTATGATTAGATGCATAGGCATAGCAACAGAGAAGTATGCATAAAAAAAAATTAACAGGCATTGCAGGATCTTTAAAACTTGAAGCAAGATTGGTTGCCTGGCTTGATTGACAGGTGGAAGAGAGTTGCGTATAAACTGCGTTGCTCTCTTCCGCCATTTCAAGCAGGTGATGTGGAGGGTGAGAAGCGCGCAAAGGCAGCAGAGAAGAGTGAGACAGGAAAAAGGTGAGGAGGGACCAGGAGGCACAATTATATTTAGCATTACGCTGTTCGGCTGGCATAATGCTATTTTTACAGATTTGCAGATATGCCCTGAGAAAACCCCACATTTATACACAAGCAGACACAATTGTTTCCCCACAAGCATGTGTGGTTGGTAGATCAAGGTTTAAACCAATTGGATCCAGCTGACGGGATCCTTGCGGCAATTGGTCAGTTGCTCACCTGCTTGGATCCTGCCCTGGATCTCAAGTTTGGTCCTCAGCAGATCCACAAGTACAACAGTTGCCATGCGTGGGCTAGAGAATGCCTGCTTGCCACAGGGGTGTTTGGAATTGGCATAATGTAGCTTGATCTCATCAGATCCCTGAAGCGAAACAGGACTAGTACTTGAATGGGAGGACCACCGATAAAAATTTTGTGGAGGCAGACAATGGCAAACCAATTCTGCTTACTCTCATTGAAAACCCCACAGGGTTGCCATAAGTTGGCTGTGAAATGAGGATACTTTACACACAAACAATTTGCACAGGGCATTTACCTTTAAAAAAAAATTATATGTCTTGAGTGTTCCCAGAAAGGGCAATAAGTACTCAATAAAATGTTGCTGGACTGTTGACCAATAACACTAGCTAAATGGACACATGCAGCAACATGTTACTCATCTGAGAAGCAGGAAAAAAGGATTGCTGCTTGTCCTTGTTTCCATAACTGTTTGATGTGTCTGTAATTTTAAAAGAAATGTTGGCTCCATTTCTCACTTCATGGAGTGTAACAGTTATCCACACATACATAATGATACAGATCTTGGGGCCTAATTCGTGGAAGCAAGCAAATTATTGCAGTCTTTTAATGCAGTAATTGGTAGATGACATTACTGATGAAATTAATCTCCTGCTCAATAGTACCAAAAGGTTTTGAAGAAAGTCATAGAAATACGTAGCCAAGCCTTTGGTAGCCATGTTTACAAAGTCAGGAGGAATATTTAGATTATGTGTCCCAGAATAAGTCCTTAGACTGCATTTAAAACCTTATCCATCATGGGCCACGGGGTGAGGAGGAGGGGCAGAAAGTCTGATCCAGGAGGATTTCTCCTTCAGAGCACTCCCCGTGCTGTCAGTCCCAGGTACTGAATGTGTTGGCCTTGGGTGGAGCACAACGGAGAGCATGGCCATCTGGGTGGTATACTGCATGCCCAACATACTACCGGATGCCCTGCCAGCTCTACTAGAGGAGACGGCAGCCTGGTCATTACAGTTCTCCAGACTGTTGATCCAGGGGGACTTTAATGCCCATGCTGAGTTGCCATCCTCTGGAAATAGGCTGGATCTAGTGCAGTGGTTCTCAACCTGGGGGTCAAATGACGCTTTCACAGGGGTCACGGCAGGGTGAGCAGCTTGGCCGGAGGGTGCCGCCCCTGTGGCCGCTCCTCCTGTGGATGCCTGTGCTTGGCCGCCAGCCAGTCCAGCAGTGCCTACAGCGGGGCACAGTCTCTTGCAAGGTGCTCCAGGTGGCAGCGCAGCTTGGTGGCCTCAGGCTCCAGGTGGCATCGGTGCAGCTCCTGCAGCTATGTGCCCAGCCTCTCTCAGCCGTGCACGCTCACCTCTCAGTGCGCCCCACTCCAGCGCCGCCTCCCCATGGAAAAAAACTGATTTATATACAATTATGAACAATGGTCCTTCACGCCATTGGTCAGTTTCGGTTTAATTTCTGTCTTGCATAAACACTTGCATAATTGTATGGTTGGGGGTCACCACAACATGAGGAACTGTATTAAAGGATTGTAGCATTAGGAAGGTTGAGAACTACTAATCTAGTGTCAGCTGTGGTCACACTAGGTCTCTCACAATTTGTTACTGGCCCTACCCATCAGGCAGGCCACACCCTGGATCTCATTTTTGGGGTGGGGCTGGATGTGGAACCAAATGCCATGCCATGCCATTGTCAGACCACTATACTCCGAAGGCCTGGCTACAACTGCCACCTCCCCCTCAGTTTGGCGTTGAGCAGATTTTAGCTCTCCTGCAGAGACTTTTGGATCCTAATGGATTCCTGAATGTTCTGCAGGACTCAATGCCTCCCAGCACTTATCTAAGTGGCCTGCTCAGTGACTGGCATGACTGGATGCTGGCCACCATTGATTAGATTGCTCCCCAATATCCTCTCTGCCCCCATCCCAAGTGGGACTCTGTATACAGAGGGGCTTAGTGAGAAAAAACAGGAACTGAGATGACTAGGGAAAGTCTGGAGTAAGGATTGCGATGAAGCATCAAGTACATCTTACAGAATGCTTATGAAAGCCTATGAGATGATGGTGAAATCAGTAAAGTGCAAGTTTTACTCAATTTCCATTGCATCTGCGAACTACCCAGCACAATTGTTTAGGGTAGTCTAGTCACCCACTTCCCTGGAAGTAAAGGTAAAGGTAAAGGTATTCCCTGTGCAAGCACCAAGTCATGTCTGACCCTTGGGGTGACGCCCTCCAGCGTTTTCATGGCAGACTCAATACGGGGTGGTTTGCCAGTGCCTTCCCCAGTCATTCCCATTTACCCCCCAGCAAGCTGGGTACTCATTTTACCGACCTCGGAAGGATGGAAGGCTGAGTCAACCTTGAGCCGGCTGCTGGGATTGAACTCCCAGCCTCATGAGCAAAGCTTTCAGACGGCTGCCTTACCACTCTGCGCCACAAGAGGCTCCTTCCCTGGAGGAAGGACACCAAAATAGTAGTCAATCAGAAATCAGCTGAGATGCATTTGTTAAGGACTTAGCAGATCAAATCTCAACACTCAGCCATAACCTCCCACCATCTTTGATTAGGGAAAATGAACTAGAGGCCCCTTGTCCACCTTTGGAGGGAACATTGAACAACTTCAAATGGCTCACGCTGACTAAAGTGGACAGGATGCTAGCATCAGCAAGGCCGACTACATGCCCTCTAGACCCCTGTCCATCATGGCTGTTTAAAACAGCTGACAAGAGAATTTTTGAAGGGACTGAAAGTGGTAGTAGTATTCCCATAGCTGAAAAAACCATAGCCTCCCATAGCTCTCCCGTAGCTGAAGAAACCATCTCTGGATCCACAAGAACCCACCAACTACCAAATTGCCCTGCATCTAGTGTTTCTGGGGAAAGTAGGGGAAAAGGCTGCTGCAGACCAAATATTAGCATTCCTGGATGAAGCTCCAGTCTTAGGTCCATCTCAGTCAGGGTTCTGGCCTGGTCACAAAGTGGATACAACACTGGTCACCCTGACAAATGACCTCTCTTGTCAGCTGGACCAGGGCAGGTCAGCACTGCTTGTGTTACTCAGTCTCACATCAGCATTTGACATAGTTAATCATGAACTCCTAGCTCACTGCCTCACCGACCCTGGGATTCAGGGGACAGCCCTCCAATGGTTGGTCTCCTTTATGTGCCCTCTTGCCCAGCTGATGTGGAGGTTCGGGCTTGGCTGCCACCAATATGCAAATGACACAAAGCTCTTCCTCCTGATTAATGGCTGCCTGGGTTCACCCCTAGAATCTTTAGATAGATGTTCAGAAGCAGTGACAGGATGGATCAAGTAGAGGTATCTGAAGTTCAGCCCTTCAAAGATGGAGGAACTGTGGCTGGGCAGGAAGGGTCCAGGTGAGGAAGCATGACTGCCCAATCTGAACGGGGTGCAGCTGTCAGTGGCTGACTCCTCCGGGAACCTGGGCATGATCCTGGACACCTCCCTTCCTATGGAGGTACAGATCACAAGAGTAGTTCTTTGTAAATGACCCTGAGCTGCAACAGGAGGGTGGTAGATAGGTAAGGAGATAGATATTTTGGGGGGTTAATGAGTCAAATACCTTCCTGGTTTAAGGACCAACTCAGATGATTCAGGCAGATCTATTGAGGGAGCTCTCAGTGGTTTGTTTTCTTAAACAGCAGATACCTGAGATCCTTAGTCAGATCCAGATGATGTGGAGATACTAGTGTCCCCCTTGTAGTTGTTTCTTCATCCTGAAATGGCCCAATAGAACTGCTATGTGATCCTCTGGGGCAAACAAATAGCTACCCATATTATTATATATATGTTTTTTTAATAGGGCAAATAGCAGCTCTGCAGAGTTATTTCAGGGCAGAAAAATGGCATAGAGGAGAGGATTAAGCCTCCTTTCCCTTACTGTCACTGCTCAAATCCAAACTGGGCCCAGAGGAGATCAGGGCCTTGACGGAGCTTAAACAGTTCCGCAGAGCCGGCAAGGAGGAGCTCTTCCGCCAGGCATTTGGTTGAGACCAGGCATAACCAACAGCGACCAAAGGGCCCCTGCTCCCCCCCCCCTCAGAACACCACCTATATACCCTGGACCTGTTTGTATTGTTGCACTGTTGTATTGTTTATTGGTTATACTACTATACTGTTATATATTTACAATTATCAGTTATTATTGCACGGTTATTCAAATGTTTTATAGACTGTTCCATGTATTGTTCTTATGTTATTATGTAAACCGCCCTGAGCCCCCGGGGAGGGCGGTATATAAATATGATAGATAGATAGATAGATATGCAATAAACATTTGTTATTTAAAATAAAAACAAAAAACAATGCCTGGAGCTCCATTTATTAGTACATTCATAGTCACAGTAAGTTTTGGCCTATTGGTGATGGCAGGTATTCCATGGGGATGCTACTACAAATGGTGTCCTTGTGATGAATTCTTCTGACTAACATTTGAATCTCCTTGTGATGTGGCACCATCAGTCTTGTGAATTTCCTTGTCCCTGGCCCAAATCATTGGCTGCTTTTGACAGGCTGATAACTTACTATGCGATGCTGCTGCATCATGGGACAAAGTACTTAAACGCTATAGCCCAGGATGGAAATAACCTGCCAGGTAAGTGTGTGTGCACTTTTCAGTGGCATCCCCATGGTGCACATAATGTCTGTTCCAGATTTGAGATAAAATACGTTTCCCATACAGTCCACATGTAAACAGAATGTTCTATTTTCAGCTTTGATTCTGAAACCCTAAGGGTGAAGTTAAATGAGCTAATGGCACCCTCAAGAAGTTATTCTGAATGGTTTCTATGTTAGGCTTCAATGTAGAGCTCCGGCTTCAGATTCATATTGCAGCTGACCTTGCAATTCTGCTTGGAGCACTTTAATTGCTGGCTGGACCAAATTGATTCCATATAGCTCTAGTGAATGTGAAAACTGCACTGTCACAGCAGCCTGCCTTAATCTTGCTATCAGAAATGTTCTGAGTCTCAGACCAGTTATCTGTCCTGAAGAAAGATAGCCCTAAATAAGAGAATATATTGAGTTGCTTTATCTGGTGTCTATCACTTTTCTGTGAGTATTTTCAGGATGGGAGCTTTTTTAAAATTTAAAGAACAGTGACTCTTGGCTGTATCATAGTTAGTTGTAAGGTTTTTCCCCTTTGGAAGTAGCATTCCCTTCAAAATCAAGTAAAAAGAGAACCATATTGTTACATATAAAAGCCAAGAACTCACTTTGGAGCATGGTACAGAAGGGTATATATACAGACCAACTCAAATGAAGGCAAAAACTGGAGAGATTTTATCAGGCCTGAGAATTTTTGTACATTTATTTATCCCTTCTTGCTCTGTCTGTCTGTCTTTCCCCCTTCTCCTGCATAATTATCATCAGTCATCTATCTATCTCCCATCTATTCTTCCATCAATCCATCCATCTCTCTGTCTGGCTGACCGTCTGTCCATCAGCCCATCCTTTTTACTCTAATTTTCCTGTTATCTATTTTGCCCAGTTTTCAGTGACAAAATCATAGTCACTGAGGTCTACAGCAGTCACAAACATTAATTTATATATAAGTGCAACATGAGCCAGTGTTGGAATATAAAACAGATTTTAATTGTGCGGTAAACTTCCTTTAATCCTGCTTGTTCTCCGACTGTGATATTTTCATCATCTAAGTAGTCAGAAACTTTCTTACTTAAATGTCAGGCATATTAATAATAGTGCTTGATAATTATATTGCTCTTTCAATATTCAAATAGCGTCACATATATTATCACAGTAATCCATACAATAACCTCATAATGTAGTCTACTATTACCATTTCTATATTGAAGATGGAGGATGGACTCTGCTCCACAAGCACACCCCTTGATTCTAGGGCTTCTCTCTTGACTCTTGCCCAGGGTCCCAAAATCACTAAGGCTGCCCCTGGTATTACATCAGAGCTTAGCTTTGGCATTTACCAGCCTGCCTTAACATTCCAGCTTCATTTCCCAACATTACCATTTCCCGCTTGTGTCCGCATAACTTCATTAAGATCCCTATGCTGTCCTAGTCTTTCCAGTGTCTCCCCATTATTTCCTAAACTAGCTTCCCCTTTACTCCTTCCCCATTGTAGGAAGAATTCGCAAAATAGCCTCTTGCTCAGAATCTGCATTTTTTTCCCCTGTCGCATGGATTGCTGCTCGATTGAGTGGTGAACTTTAAAAAAATTGCATGTCAGCACTGCAGCACTTCACTGTTGGAGGGTGCCTGTGCTGAGATAAAGAGTCAATTCCATTGGGAGGTTCAACACTAGCTCCTGCAGGTCTATTTATACAGGAAGCTGTCTCAAAGTCAATCTTCAAGGTGATCTTGGGGGAAAGAAGAATTCTGAAACTCTAGTTCCTTAAGAACTGGCTATTGAGATGTTTACAAGAACAAGGCAGAGAGAGTATGAAGATATTAATCATAAGCCTTGATGAGAGAAGGGGGGGAGGGAGACAGCAATATACTGGCTACTTTGAATGTTGTGGATCCTGTCCCCACCCCTCACTTTGTACCAGAGTAGATGTTCTGAAGCCAATGGAGCAATTCTTTTGTAAGGGGAATCACACCCTGCCCAGGTATTCCAGGGCAGCTTGGCCAACACTGACAGCTTCATCAAGTTCTTGAGCAAAGTGATTGAATGAACGGTGGCTGCCCAACTTCAAAGATTCCTGAATGAAGCAGATAATTTAGATCAGCCTTTTTCATTTTTTTTACCAGTGAGAAACCTCTGAAACATCCTTCATGCTTTGAGAAACCCCAGATCTATACCCTCTGTGTATAGATCTGTAATGACAATAGTTACAGAGGCCCTTTGCTATCCCCCCTGCAACAAATATTTCATTTGGAATCTTGTCTTTAAGAACTTGACTGACAAATGTCCCCAATAAGGTAAGGAGATCAGCAGCGACTGTCTGTTATTACAGGGGAAAGGGGAGTGGGGGAATTCCCGTTATTAATTTGTCTTTGTTGGGATTGTGAATAGGGAGTGAGAAGGAGAAGTGAGGTGAATGAATATTAGGAAGGCCAGCAAAGGGCAAAGGATCCCCACTATTGGGAGATGTGGGAGGTATGGTGGTGTGAGAAGGTAGTTTAAATGAAGGTGTGGGAGATACAACAATGCTTGCATTCTTTCTAACCTTTGTTCCATCCTGAGACATTAAAATGGTGAGGCTAGGAATAATAGCCTTTCTCCAAAACTAGTGTTGTTCAGTGCCAGGTCCATACAGAATAAAACCATTGTTCTGCAGAGTTTTTTCTCAGAGCAAAATGCGTGACCAAAATCTGGTGTGCGAGGAGGTCTTCATTGGTGGAGATCCAGGTCACAAATGTTGCATGCTAGGAAATAAAGGTTAAATAATGAATTAGCATCCTACCTTTTGATGGTTGTCTTGCCAGGTCAAAGTGGCAAATGGTTCTTTTATTAGGATTTGAAAACAATAGGCACACCAGTGTAAAGGCAGATTGGTTGTGGTTTATTACTTATAATTAGCAGGCAGTTGCAATATAGGTGTTCCAATTTCACAACAATCATAAATACCTAACGAGACAGGTTCTAATTTCTAATCAGCCACTGAAAGCCCGGTCATCAGCAGAAATATGGACCCCAGGCCTGAGGTGTACAGCATCCAGCGCTAGATCTGTACTGAGCTTCCAGCATCCAGCTATCAGTGACATTTTAAGCTCAAGCTAAAAATTTAAACAAGGGGGGGGGGTCTCTTACTACCCATCATGTCATGTACAACTCTTTTCCATAATAAAAAATTGAGGTTGGTGAAGTCTCCCAATTATAATGCATCACCTGTTTTTAATGAGCTGAGATCATACGAATCTTCACCCAGCTTCCTGTGTCCAAGTTCAAAAGGTTGCGATAAGCATGTTTACATATGAGCAATACTTGCCGCTTACAGCTGCGTTTCAGCAAGAAAACTAAAAGCAAGATAGCTAAAAAGCAAGGCCTGTCTCTAGACCCATACACAATGGAGGGAACAGATTTATGTGATGTGAGAAAGGACAAAAGCCTGTCACTAATTCCTCTTCCGCATTATTTTCCCATGCAGTGTTCAATTTAGCTACTGTGGTCCATGCAACGGTCACTTCCAGGCTGGGTTACTGTAACTTGCTCTATGCATCTTCTTCACAGGCTCTTGCCATGTCAGTACAACTGTTCCTTGTCAGTATCACTGTATTAACAAGACCATAGAGTCATGATCACTAGTGCCGTTTACACACTGGAGGTTTCATGCCGGGCTGCAGGCTGGAGTTTTAGTCATGGTAGGTTGCCCCACCCCTTCCTGCATCCACATGGGGGAGCATTTGGCCTGGTGTGCCTCATCCGCCCCCGATTTGTGCTCCAGCACAGGAGCTGGGGCAGTGAAGTTCCCAGTGCATAAAAGGTCTTGGTGTGTCTGGGGTTGCCAATCTCCAGATGGAATGAAGTTCTTCCAGAATTACAACTGACAAGATGTATTGGCCATTAGGGCCATTGGGATGTCTTTTGGGCCAATGGCCTGCTCCCTGTATACCTGGGCTTGGCCAGCTCAGTGGCAAGAAAGGTGAGGCTGAGCCCTGCCTAGCAAATGGCCCAAACACTGCCTAGTGTGGTGAAGGTAGCATCCAGCCCATTCAAGCAGGGCTGGCTGAATGGGCAAGGCAAGCTGGCTCTTTCTCCCTCACTCCATAATAGGGAGGAGGGTACTTTTTGAGGAGGGTACTGTTTTATCCTCCCCTAGAATCGTAGAATCATAGAGATGAATAGAACTTCAGCGTCATCTAGTCCAACCCCCTGCAGAATGGAGTAAATTCACAACTACCTGCCCACACACAATGACTCCGATTATATGCCCAGATGATGTCCCCCCCCCCCCCAAAAAAAAACCCTCATCTACTCCTTTATCTACTCCCTGGCTAGTCTGGCCTGGAAGAAATTTGCCTCCTGACTCCAAAGTGGCGATCAGCATTTCCCTAGGCATGCATGAAAGAGCCACAAGAGCCAAGTACCAATACAATCCCTGACTACAGAGATTTTAAGGGTAGACTATGGCTAAAGTCACTCTTCTTAAATCTCCAGGAATTTTTCAAGTTGTATTTGGAAACCCTAGATATGATGCAGCATGACATCTAGTAGAACTGGAGTGTTGGAATTGGGCAGTAGTCAGTTCTATGGACTATATGTCATTCTAAAGCTGCAGAACCCTTGAAGTCCCTTCCAACATGCCTATCTAAGTGCTGGTCATCCTGTCATCATTAACTATATCAGTGTACGGTAACTGTTGCACCTTTTCTGGGCATATTGCACAGGCATCTTTTGAGGTCTCCCAGGAACATTAAAGGGCATGTCTGCCTCTAGAAGTTGAATGGGCAAACTAGGAAAGTGCCGAAGGAGACTAGCATTAAAGTGGCATTCTCTGGGGAGTAATACAACAGAATACTTCAGTTGCAGATTGTTAATTGCAGATGCTAATTAAACACATCCCAAGTGAACTCTGCAAAAACAGAAATCCCAGGAGGATATGAGGAGGGATTGGAACCGCTGAATAACACAGCAATTCCATTTTTATGACTATGGCACAGGAGGCTTGTTGGAGGCTAGGAAATTGGAATCAGCACCCTGCTCCTCAAAAGGCTTCTTGAGTTTAGAGAATCAACAGATGCATTTGAGGAGATGCTATCTCCACATTTCATTTATGGCCTTATTTACCTCGTGGCTTTGCAGACTTTGTATGCAAATATGGGAGAACAACATTGAAGGACATCTCCCAGATCTTGTTTCTGTTACCTGAATGGTTGCTTTTCACGAGTCATCCATAACCACCAAACTCCAGGGGAATAGCTGTGTTGGTCTGTTGCAGGGGGAAAAACACAAACATCCCTGTGCCATATTAAAGACTCTCAGATTTATTGTAGCACCTATGTGACAATAATTAGTTATTTTTAAGGAGTTTCAGTCATTGACGTCTTGACTTTCTTCTTGGGTTGAGAGAATGAATGTCAACACAGCTCTTCCCACAACTGTCGACCTTTCTACTCCCTATTAGTTTTCTCTGTACCCTTTATCTACTCCCTTTCTAGATATCACAAACTTCTGCTGTTCTTTATCTCCTCATCATCCATTTTCTACTGTAAAAGAAAACACAAGTCAAAGAAGCCGACTTTGGTTCTCTTGCCATTCCCAAGAGAGATTCCTATGCCCTCATGGACATATAAGAATAGACATACAGAAGGTACTTGTTTACTACCATGTTTTGCTCAAATAAATTCTCTTGACTGACATAGAAAGGTGGCCTTCATTCTGTGACACATGAAGTCAGTCATAAAAAGGAAGCAACATCTGTTTGTTTTTTACAAAGGGGACATAAAATTGACAAGATCTATAAATTAGCAACATTAATTTCAGGAAGCTTTACTAAAATATCAAGGAAATCATCTGCCTAACAGCTCTCAGAAAATACTCTGTTAGTACAACAATAATATAACAGAGTACGATACTTACCATTATTTTCTAATTTATTTTCTCAACTATAATGTGATCATGGTTGCAAACAAAAGTAATACATTATTTGGCCTTTGTACAACACAGAGTTTGAAATTCACATATCCCATTGAAAGCCATGAGATTTAAACGCATTCAGCTGCACGCTGGATTAGAGCCATCGTCATCAATTTCTTGGCAATATTAATGTTCTATATTTTTTTTAAAAGAACAGTTTATCGAGAAGAATACAGAATAAAATAATGAGCGAAAAAAACAACCATTCCCTTCTGGAAAAGAAGCTGTAATTAAGATTTGGAAGCTGGTAGCATGCCATTTAAAATTTTTGAATTGGATCTTTAATACTGGAATTAAAACGTGTGGTAGTAGGAAATCCCATCTGGTTGTCATTCTATTGATCTCAACAGGAAAGGCATTTCTGCCTCTTACTTCTACCACCATGTGATTGAGATGAACCCTCTCTGTGAAATTTCCGCAGTTATGGGGAAAGTGTCCCTGTTCTACCAGTGATTTAAATGTTCACAGCAGGGACAGGTTAACATGATTTGTCATATGAGCAAGCTTTGCTCTCCTTTTCTAGACTCTCAAGTGATAGTGGAGAGGGTTGTTCTAGAAGAAGAAGAGTTGGTTCTTATATGCCACTTTTCTCTACCTGAAGGAGTCTCAAAGCGGCTTACGATTGCCTTCCTCTCCCCACAACAGCACCCTGTGAGGTGGGTGAGGCTGAGAGAGCCCTGATATTACTGCTCAGTCACAACAGCTTCATCAGTACTGTGGCGATCCAAAGG
This sequence comes from Paroedura picta, assembly GCF_049243985.1. Lineage (NCBI taxonomy): Eukaryota > Metazoa > Chordata > Lepidosauria > Squamata > Gekkonidae > Paroedura > Paroedura picta. The sequence continues at coordinate 40,395,621 of NC_135371.1, read as the reverse complement.
TCACCCAGCTGGTTGCTTGTGGGGGAGCGGAGAATCAAACCTGGCTCGCCAGATTAAAAGTCCACACTCCTAACCACTACACCAAGCTTGGCTCTACAAAAATGGAGACAAATATATTTGAATTATGTCCCACAATGCATAGCTGCACTCTGGTTTTCCAGCATTTTTCTCTCAGCATGGCTCCAATACTGGAAATTAGCTGAACTCTAGAAGAATTGCCTCAAGTAGTGAATAAATGAAAACTTAATCCCGGCAATATGGGAATGCTACTACTGAGCAGGAGGACTGACTTGGGAATGGCGGTGTCTCCTAATATGTATGGGGTTGTTCTCCTGCTGAAGAAGCAGGTCTGTATCTTGGGGTGCTACTAAAAAGATGCAGTGGGAGAAGCAGGTGTTAGCTGTGTCCTTTTACCAGACTGGTTAGCCAGTTGAAGCTTTTCCTGAGCGGGAAAGGTCTGCCTGCTATGGTGAATGACCTGGTTACATTTAAATTAGATAAGTGCAGCATGCTCTGCATGTGTGCTCTGCCCTTGTGAAGTTTTTGGAAATTTCATTTAGTACACAATGCTGCAGGCGGAATGTTGACTAGGGTGGTTGTAGGGGGCATATCACTCCCAGTTTGTTTCTGAGAATAATTGAAGGTGCTGACCTTGACTTTTAAGTGCTATGCTATTTGATTGGCTCTCAATTTATTTCCAGGCACAATGCAACTTGGGGGACTAGTGTGCCTTAATGACCACCTACTCTCATATAAATCAGTGGCCATCTTCTGACATCCTGCTTCATGTGCCTTGCCTTCTGAAATTGCAGAGGGCAATCCATGAAAGGACCTTTTCAGCTGTGGCAGTCAGCCATTGACCATGTGCTTTCCTAGAGATATGGAGACTTTAATGGAAACTCTTTAGAATCTGTAATTTTCTAAGATAAGGAGCCTGACTGATATTTTAATATCAGTAGGTTATGTATGTATAAAGAGGGACAGAAGATTTGAGTTTTACCCAGTTTTTTAAAAATACATTGTTCAATTTGTGTTATACTAAAAGTATGCTTATGAACATTTTCTTTTTACTAAATACTTTATAACTTTGATGCTGGTAGTGGTTCTCTGTACCTCATAGACCTCCACTGTCTTGCACACACTATTGAAAAAGGGAGCTTCAGGAAGGGGTGAAAGCTGGGAACTGCGGCTATTCCTCCAGGAGCGCATGTGGGCAGGTAATGGGCAGTGGGAGTCACAGAGGTAAGGCCTCAGAACTTGCAAAGGAATATGGGAATTCTAACCCTCTCAGTGGGCAGTTCTATATAGTTGTCAAGTGGTAGCGCGAAGTAATGATAGAAAGACAGCCTCTCCAGATATTAAGAAAGACCTTGGAGTGGGCAGGGTGAAATATGGCTTACAGGCCTGAACAGGCTTGGTCTGCCACAACAGACTTTGTCCGTCCGTCCGTCCGTCCATCCGTCCGTCATCTGTCTGTCTGTCTGTCTGTCTGTCTAATTTATTGCCATATTTCCCTGGGTGGTTAGGGGATTTTACAGCAGTAACATTTTATAATTGATTAAAATTCCAACATAGAATTTACATTTAAAACTGCCTAAACATTCAAAGGTTCACTGCCATTTCTCTATTCAGAGAGTGAGGATAATAAAGAGCTTTGTGGGTACATTGAGTGCATGCTCAGTTATCTCCGGTCCTATCCGGGAGTTCTTCTTTTTTTGTTGGTAGGCCAGTTAGTTGATTGTATAGGTTTAGGCCTCACCCATAGGCCTGAACAACTTAGATTTTGTTTAAAGTGGATCATGCTTTCATTTTCTCTATACCTTAATGGAAGAGGTTGCCTGCCCTATTTCCCTCCCCTCATACTTACGTGTAGGCTAAAAAGATGCATCTGCTTCTACATAACATTACAGATGCGGAGATCTCCTGCATCCCAAATCAGCAGTTCTCTTACACATAGGCTGCAACCACACATCGCTGGATATTTTGCTATCATTAAATTATAGCAATTAATTATGAGATTATCTTGTGTTGACAAGCCAATACTGTTTTGAATGATAGCTCTAGCACAACAGTTGAGCAACATGCAGTGACACAGCCACAGTAAGGTGACATGAGCCTCACTTGAGCATCTCACCTGGCTTGATGTGCATTTATATGCTTTGGTTGGAAAGAGTGAACTTTTATGCTCCATCTACTTGTCACAAAGTGCTCATGTTTGTGAACTTTGTATCACATGTGCATAGAAATGCTGTGCCTTCCAAGTATACACTGGCCCTTTTTTGTTTGTAACCACAGCATACAGAAACATTGCTTTAGCCTTCCCTTTCTGCTCTTTCCCTCGAGCCAACAGCTAGGGAGGCTGTTGGCTCCATTGTGGAAATCACATTACTTACATGGTTAAATTTTACATTGGAGGCAATAGCAATTCCATGGACTGGTGTCCATATATTGTTCCCCAAGGACGTTCCAATGTGTAGAAAACCCTTTGGCCTTTTTCAGTTCATAGTCTATGGAGTACTGCAGCCCTGCCTCCTTATCAGCCTCCTTACAAGCAAAGCATTTTCCTCTATCCCCTGTAGAGTTTGCAGACAGGCTGGGGGTGCCTAACCATGGGGTGGGAAGAGCATGTGCAAGCACGCACAAGCAAAGCCTTTCTCCAGTCCCCTTGAATGAACACAACCCCACATAACAGGTTAGGTAAACAGGATGAATCTGTAGAGATGGTGAGATGGGACTTCTTGAGTAGCAGAGATCACAAAAATGCCAATAGGAAGGATCCTGTCCCTATCACTCCTGTCTTGAGCACATATCCTGAAGCAAGGCCTTTCTTTCCCTTCACTGCCCCAGGCACATCTCCCTCCCTTGGGCTGAGAACCTGAAACCAAGAGAGTTCAGAAGGGAAGTTCACCAGCTTCTAAATGTCATTAACTGATTTGTTTGAAGCTGGAGAGTGTCTGATATTTGGCAGCAAGCATAACTTGGGTTAGATCTGGAATGATACATTTCCTTTCCTAAATGTAATGATTTTTATTCATGAAACATTTTGTATAATGATAAAAAGGAGATGGTTATATTCAATAAACATCAGTTTGCTGTTTCTCTTGTGCTCAGATCTAAATTTTTTATTTTATTTTGCAACATCTTTTGTCTTCTCACACACTCATTTATTACAGGTACAGTATTACTTTTCTTTTTTTCCATTTTGAGGCTGCAACTATCACAGAGATAAGCATATTAGCAACTAATTCAATATGATTTTCTCCCCATCTCAGGGCTCTAGATATTCTGGTAAGATAATGACTGTATTCTGTGTTATCGGATTGCCTGTTATCTCTTGAGGGTTGTAAGGACATTTCCATAGACAACTTTAATAGGTGGACATTTTTACCCAATATGAAAAATAAATGTGTTATCTTCCTACCCACACCTCCAGCACTCATCTCTCCATATACATTTTACAAATTGTACTAAGCACTAGGTACCAATAGTATAAAATTCATGCTTTTTCCCTTTATGTTAACATAAAGCTGAACATATCCTTTTAGATTTCCATCATTTCCCCTCTGTTCTGGTTTATTTCTTCCATCTGATATGTCCATTTGTGTGTTTCTCTACCTGATAGACTATAGTGCAGACATTTTTAAAAACATCTTATAGCTACACTAGACAAAGCTATCCTTTCCTCTTCCTCCTCCTCTGCCATCTTCCTGGCTAAGCAAAAGTACTACACCATCCTGATCGACTGCTATTCTAGGGATCTGCAATGCCTTCTCTTTTCCCATTGCTTAACCCTTACCCAACTTTGTCTGCTCTTGATTTTAGCATCATAAGTTATCTGTTCTGAATTATCCTTAATCTCTCTCTTCTTCTTCCTGCATTGCTTCAGTCCTTTCTGCTTCTTTCCCTTAACTTGATGAGCTGCCCTCCCGTTGTGCTCATTTAATCCATACATAATTCCTTCTCCTTGATCATATCTTTTCCTACCATCTCCCCACCCTCATCTCTACTACATTACCAAGTACCTCTTTTCTAGGTCCTTCCTGTTACTTCTCAATCTTCTCAAAAACATTCTTTGACACATCCCTCACCCACAATTACTATCCAAATTTTCTTCTGCCCCTTTGTGTCCAAACTTCTGAAATTGTCTTTCATTCATTTTTAAAAACTCTTTGTGATTTGGCTTCCACTCCCTGTACTAACAAAATTACCCTTGACAGAACAAATATTCTCCTCCCTGCCAAGTCCAACTATTTGTACTCTTCCCTCATCCTCTTTGATCCCTCTACTGCCTTTGATACATATAAACATAGATCTGGAAGGGACCCGAAGGGTCACCTAGTCCAACCCTCTGCACAACAGAAGAAATTCACAGCTACTTCCCCTTCTGATCCCCCAGTGACCACTGTGCTATGTCCAGAGGAAAGTTAAAAAAACCTCCAAGATGCCTGGGGGCAATATAGGCTGGAGGAAAATCCTTCCTGATCCTAAAGTGGTGATCAGCATTACTCTGGGCATATAAAAAAGCACCATGAGAACCAAGCATTGGATTATCCTTTTCTGTCATCCCTTTTGCAATCTGCCTAGATTCATAGAGAGTCATAGAATCAGCACTGCTGTCAGCTGGCCATCCAGTCTCTTTAGAAAGCCAGCTTGGTGTAATGGTTAAGACTGGCAAGTTCTAATCTGGCGAGAAAGATGTTACTCCCCGCTCTTCCATGTGCAGCCAGCTGGGTGACCTTGAGCTTGTTACTGCCTTGATAGTGCTGTTCTGACTGAGCAGTCCTATCAGAACATCTCTCAGACTCACCCACCTCACAGGGTGTCTGTTATGGGAGGAGGAAGGAAAGGTGATTGTAAGCCACTTTTAGACTTCTTCGAGAAGTGAAAAGTGGGGTATAAAAACAAACTCTTCTTTAAAATCTCTGAGGAAGCAATTCCATTTAGATTTACCTCTGTTGAATTCATTTTGTTAGTTTTAACCCACTTTTCCAGCCTCTCCGTATCATCCTAAATCTTGATTCTGTCATCTCCTGCAGTGGTCCCCAACCTTTTTATCACCAGGGACCGGTCAACGCTTGACACTTTTACTGAGGCCAGGGAGGGGTAGTCTTTTGCCGAGGAACATAGCTGCCACTGCCTGAGCCCCTGCTTCGCTTGCTTTCCCGCCAGCACCCTTGACTTCCCACCGCCCACTAGGGGGTGCTGTCAGCAACAGATGCACAGTGCCATGCCGAGGATGAATCCCAGCCATGGCGGCTACTGAAGAGCACCAAAGGTGGGCCGGCGGCAAAGTGGCAGGGCAGCCCCTGAGGCAGTAGCCGGGGAGGAGGATGTGGAGGAGCCGCGGCCCGGTACCGACTAATCTACGAACCGTTCCTGGTCTCCGGACCAGGAATTGGGGACAGCTGATCTACTGTATTTGCAGCTCGTCCCAATTTAGTTTCACCTGAAAATTTGAGTCATTTATAAACGTATTAATCAATGCTGGGTGCAAGTCAGATCCCTGAGGCACTCCCCTTCAAAAGGATGAGGAATCATTAACAAACATTCTCTGGGTGTGATCTGTCAACCAATTACAAATCCACCTAACAATAGTAGGATCCAAACCACATTTTACCAATTTGTCAACAAGAATCTTATCAAAAATCTTTCTGAAATTAAGATCAACTATATACACAGTATTCTCTTGATTCAACAAGGCAGCAGAAAAGGAGATAAAGATTAGTCTGACATGACTTTTCATGAGGAACCCATGCTGGCTTTTAGTAAACAGATCTTTCTTTTATAAGTGCTTGAGACCTGACTGTTGAGTTATTCTAAAACCTTTCCAGATATGAATATCTAGCTGACAGGTCAGTAGTTACCTGGATCCTCCTTTCCCTACTTCTTGAAGATGGGGGCAACATTTGCCCACCTCCAGTCTTCTGGTACCTTATCTGTTCTCTAAGAATTCTCAAAAATGGTTGACAGAGGTTCTGGTATCACATTGGTAAATGCCTGTAGTAGTACCTTTGAATACAATTCATCTTGTCCTTAGGACGTGGTTTCATTTCAAGAAGCTAGATTTTTATGTACCACCACTATATGCCTATCCTGGGCTGAGGCTGCCTTTCTTCATCAGGTGTTCTCTTTTTGCCAGGTTAAGCACAGCTGGAAGAGAACTCCAAGGCAAAGCAGAAATTAAGCAGTTTTCTCCATCACCTGCTAAAATTTCACTTTCACTGCAACAGGCCTAGCACTTCCTTGTTCTTTTCCTGCTTTGAACATAATCAAAGAACTCTTTTTGTTGTGTTCATTATGTTTAGCATCTCTCGCTAACCTAAGCTCATGCTGAGCTTTAGCTTTTATTTATATTCATATCTGTGTTTTTTAATATTCCTCCTTGACTCTCATTCCCTGTCCTAAATGTCTTTTAAATTCTCAGATCTTTAGAAAGCTGCTTATGAAACCACTCTGGCTTCTTTAGGTTTCTGTCATTTTTCCTAATTATTGGAATAGTTTGTTACTGTGCTTTCAATATCTCACTTAAAAACAACTCCCATTCCTATTATTACTATTATTACTATTATTATTACTATTACTACTACTACTACTACTACTACTACTACTACTACTACTACTACTACTATTATTATTATTATTATTATTATTATTATTATTATTATTATTTAGTTGGACTTATTGCCTGCCACTTCTGGCTAACCGGCTCATGACGGGTTATAAAATAGGTTTCAATGCAATAAACCCAATAAAACCTCATTAAAAACCAAATTAAAACAAACTAATACAATAATTTGTAGCATGGCAGTAAAAACAACCCCATCCTAAATGGTGCACCCACCTAGGGGGGATGGTAATACAGTAACTGGACATCACCAAAGATGTTAAGAAACTGGAAGCAGGTATCTTCCTTGAAATTCCTTCTTCTTGAATATTTCTGAATATGGGATTCTACCAAGCATAGCTTAGAATTTGTTAAAATTAGTTTTTCTGAAGTCCAGCCTATATGCCTGATTAAATATAGTTTTTCCCTTCCCCAGGATCTTAAATTCCAAAATTGCATGGTTGCTATTATGCGGGGTACCCACTATCATTCATCCCATCCACAATACTTCCCTGTTGGTGAGACTCAAGTCCAGGATAGCAGACCCCTCCCCCTCTATTTCCTCCTCCACCTTCTGGAATATGAAGTTGTCAGCAAAACAAGTCAGGGATTTATTAGATCTTTCATTGTCAATGGAGTTTAACTTGTAACAGATATCCAGGTAAAATCTCTCATGACCACTATGTCCCATCTCTTTGAAAATTTTGTAATGTGTCCAGAAGTGTATCATCCCAAGCTCTCTACCTGTCTTGGTGGCCTATAACAGGAGATGTTCTGGGCCAAGCCATAACAGTAGTGGATGATGGGAACTGTTCCAGGCTCAAAGCATCTCTTAGACACTGCCACCACTGCAACCAGGTTCAGAGGTGGATGATGGGGCATAGAGCCATGTTGGGCTTGGCAATGGGGATACTGCTGTCACACATTTTCATTGGCCTCTGTACCCAAGACTGTTCAACAGATGATTAGTTTTCATACCTGTGAGGTGTTCAGGTAGCGCTGAAGCATATGGCATTAACTATTCTGTAAAGTCAGTTATCTAGGACACTTGAGTGCAGCTTGTATGTGTGGATTTTTGATACAGTTTTCCTTAGCCCTAAGGTAAGCAATCAAGTGGTAATTTTACATCTCTCTTTTTCTATTATTAATTATGGTTTAATCCTATCTCTCTTACATCAGGCAATTATCAAATTTAAATGAGATGCAAAATTGTGCAGTACTGAAGTTGGAAAAGTCCGAGCCCTTATCACATGGTATCTGTACTGTCTTGATAAATATCTGAACAGTTTTATGGTTCCATTTGAGTGTGATAATAATCTTTCGCCAAGAGTCAGTATGCAGAATGGAACGGCAACCCTACTGAAAAGAAGTGGAATTCTGGGAATGTTCTTCTTTATCGCTGCTATTTCGCCCAACCATGTAAATTTAAAGCAGACCATTTCAACAGCACCTTAGAGATGTTATCCGGTAACAGTTTATAATTAACTTTTTTTAAAAGGATATATCTTTAATCTATGAAGCCAAATATGGTAACTTTCAAATTACTGCTCATCTCTTTGTAGATCTAGATAAAAGCAGTGATCTGACAAGGCAATTTAACAGGAGTTTTAAAATATATCAGTGTGCCTTTTGCTAACCTCCAGGTGGAGCCGGGTATTCTTCCAGCATTACAACTGATCTCCAGACTGCAGAGTCCAGATCTCTTAGAGAAAATGGAGGTAGCTTTGGAGGGCATCACATCCTTGCTGATCTCCAACCCCTCCTCAAACTCTCCCCTCTCAGTCTCCATCCCCAAATCTTCACGAATTTTCCAACCAAGAGTTGGAAGAGTTTCCAACCAAGAGTAGGCAGTCTTAGTGTGCATCCAAACCTGGTACTTCTGTGGATCATGGCTGTGGACTTTCCCACCAAATGAGCTGACTGACTACTTTAACTGGTCCAGTTTAAAAGATGGTGGATAGGGAACTTGTTGTTGGGAAGACTGTATATTTCAGAGAAGAAATATAAATGGTCAGAGAAAAGAGAAAAGAATACAACATGCTTGTAACTTTCCTTTTTAAAGAAGAAGCACAGAAACTGTGTTTTTGTCTTTGTAAACTCTAAGGGGCTTTACGCACCGGGATCTTTGTTGCAAATTGGTCACTGAATGAAAAATCGCCATTTAAAATAGTGGAATTCGTCGTTATGCATAGTGGAATCCACTAATCCTTTGTAGTGGAATCCAGTTGTGTTTTGTAGCGTTTCCCACAGCTTCCGGTCTCGGCAGAAATCGCTAGAAAGGAAGCGCTATTGCCAAGCTCGTCCCGCCCCTGGCCGTCAAGCAGCCAATGGGCAGCCGTTAGCATGCTCCCAAACAGCCCCTTTCCCTTTAAGAAAGGTTTTTTTTTAAAAAAACAGACCCATTGTAACGAATCTGTGTAGATTCGTTGCAACGGAGAGACCCATCCAGCTGCCTAATGTGTTTGAGCTGTCGTTTGATCGTACGATCGTTGCCACGCTGCCTCGAGTGGAAAAAAAAAAATCCCCCCCCCTCTCACGGGCCCGATTTTCGGCTGAATGAATGTGTAAAAATTAATGGGAAAATACATCAGCAAACGGGCTTTTCTGTGGTTTGTGCTTAGTGACTAAAGGTGAAGGACTGAAGCCAGGGAAGCCTCTAAACAGAAAGAGGCTCACTGGTGCGTTTATCCCCGCTCGCTCGGAGAAAAAAAAATGGCGATCGCTTCGCCGGAAGTTTGGAGGACAGGCTCAGGAGGAGGGACTTTGAAGAAACCGCAACAATGTTAACGCACAGGTCTTTTCCCCTAGTGTTGCAGATTGGTTGCAAGAGTGTAGCGCTTTCCGGAGGGTGAATCCACTTTTTGGGATTCCCCATAAAGCGCTACAAGGAAGCGCTTTTTGCAGATTGGTTTCAGGTGTGTGGCAGATTGTCTACGACGTCGTGCGTTATGGCAAATCAATAGCGTTTCCAATTGGCAACCATTGTGCGATTTTGAAGGCGTGCAAAAAGCCCCTAATATTAGATTGCAGCAGGTATGTGTTTGTGTGTGCATGTATGGGGGGTGAATAGAATGTAACAGATGATAGAAGTGGAGGCACAGTGCAGTCGGGGCTTCATTGTGCACCCATAGGATGGTTGAATGGATAGTTGTACTAAGCATGAGCTGGCACTGCCTTAGTCCCGTTACAGATTTTTAAAATAGATGTAGTTCAGCAGTAGGTATCTCATACTAGTTTGTTTTGATTTGTAGCCTGCTCTGTCTTGAGGGCTCATTCTAGCAGTTTAGAATGGCATAATAATGCCCATGTGCCTTGCAAGGTTCCAGACAGAAGCAGACTAGAGACACCATGAAGATAGGAAACTACTTTATACTATGTCAGACCATTGGTTCACAAAGTTCCGTGTTATGTATTCCTGCACAGGCAGAGAAAGGTTGCTTAACAATTGATAACCAAAGATGCTTTAACTGAAGATGCCTGGGTATTGAACCTGCAGCCTTCTAGATGAAAAGGGTGTGCTCCATTGCTTTGGTATAGCCTCTCATCTTTAAAGAGACCCTGAGAGAAAAGATGATTGTTTGGGATGGAGAGAGAACCTTAACATACAAATTTGAACAAATACCATCTCTTAGTTCTCTTGGAAGAAACAGTTCAGCATTTGGTGCTAGGGGTTAGCACCTTCAAAGAGCAAGTAGCAGTCATGATAATTTTGAAAGGCCTATGGTTTACAATTAGTACTTGAACCTTTCTCTGCTGTTGTTGTCATTTGAGGAGTGGATGGGAAGGTCAAGAAGAGAAGTCTGCTTTTGTTGAGTAGCTTCAGAAAGACATGGAAAGTGCTTCTATGTAGGGTATGTGTTACCTTTTTTGAGATCATCAGGTGCAGTATTCTTATTTTGCTCCCTGTCCATATCCTGGGGGCTTGTGACTGGCTATGGTGAAGTACTTGCATTCAATTTGCAAGTTCACAAATTCTGCACTGTACAGTAAGTGCTCTTCATGCAGAAAAGCATTAGACAGAGAGCCATTTTCTAGAGGTCAGGTATAAATGAAAGCTCATGATCCAGCAGCCTTGCTAAAGCTAAGTAGGTCTGGTTGGGACAATGCTGATGGCAGACATAGTAGAATAAAGCCTTGAGCACCTTGATGGGAGAAAGGTATAGTATGAAATGACTTTTAGACTGGACATTTGGGGGGGGGGGAGGTGAGAAAATGCACATGTTCAGCAAATTAATCAGTATGCATGTATTTTGTTGCTTGGAATGTGAGATAATTGGGGCTGTGGAGTGAGGCCCATGTACATCATTAACTTACCTGGAGTATCCACTGCTGACCTAGTTAAACCTTGCTTTCAATGAAAAGAATTTAAGCCCTAGTTAGAGGTCAACTGGGCTTAGGGGAGCTTAACTTTGGCCTTGCCTGAGGTTTTGGTTAGCATTTCTACCAGTATCTCTACTTGATATTATGTCATGAAGTAAATACATAAATCCCTCTAGCTGAGATGGATTCAGAAGAGCCTAACTTGGCCTGGCTTGAATCCATTGCTATTAAAATTATTTCCATGGCAACGATCAAGGAAGGGAATATTTAATGACTAGAGCAGTAACAGAGGAGGCGCCTTCTCCTGGGCTATGTTGCTGATCTGTTCACTGGTAATAAGTGATCTATGGTGAGTTGCCTGACTTCTTTGGATTTCTGGTCTCTAAAATGTTAAGAAAATGTGGGCTGAATCCCAGACTTACCAAAATGAACCTTTGTTGTTTTTTAGAGGTGGTTCAGATCAGGCTCTAGATATTAAAAAGTGTGTCTGTGTGAAAGGCTTTGTGTTGGAAGAAGTTCTTCAGATCCATTAATGCTACCATTAGGTAAATCTGGAATTAAAAAAAAAATAAACAGCAATATGGTTTTAACTATTGCACAGGTTGACTCACTGGCACTCTCTCTGACTGTTTCCACACTAGTGATATTGTTCAGATTTGCATTTTTAAAGGGTCAACTTTTTTGCACTAAAACTTGCTTCTTCAGGCGCAGTCTCAAATTGCATCCTCACTTGCCCCACATCAAAGGAATGCCCAGAAAACCCGATTTCAACTTTTCAAGGGGGGTCTAACAGGGTCTAATTCAGGACTGCCCAATGTGGAATTGGGTTTTTCCCCTGCACATGCCATTTTGAGTTGTTTGGGCACGCCCTTTTCCTTGTCGCCGTCCTCCCTTCCTCCTGAAAAATCTACTTTTTTTCAAGGAGGTGATCGTGTTACAATGCTGTTCCTTAAATTTTTAAAAAACCTGTTGGACAGCAGCGTTACAATGTTATAACCCAAGGTTCATTTTTTTAAATTACATTCAGGACACTTTGAGGGGGAGGCAATCAAGGCTGCAGAATGGTGGAATTCAGGAGTGCAATGAAAACAAAGGTGCAAGCAGGCACCTGAATAGGTTACACCAGCATCAATTTACTAGATAGTCAAATGACTGAATTTTTCTATCAATTTTTCAAGGGAGTTACTGGACAGGTTAACTGGGTTATGAGGAATTGGACCCATTGGATCATATCTGTTGGAAAGCAGTGATTTTCAAGGGTAAGGAAAGGGATGGTTTAAATTTTGCTTTGTAAATTTAAAGTCCAAAATCAACCATAGAAGACTAAATTATATCCTTCCATGAAAACATACTAAACAGAAGATTTAATGCCCTCATCTATGAGGGAGGACTGTCACTTCCTTTAATTTCACTCATTGGAGACCCAAGATAACACCTGCAGGAACTAATTTGTTTGCTTTGCACCTGCCTGCAAGTACGGGGAGTGCATCAATCAACAGAAGAATGAAATGGACCACATTTTTTCTTGAAGGAGGCCTAACAAGTGATGAGAAGGATGGCCATGACACAAGTCTTGTACTTGGCTTTTCCTAGGAATCAGGCAGTATAGGGGGGGGAAACACATCTAATATTCCACAATGGGAATGTCTGCTCTTAGCTTATGGACTCAGCAGCATTTTTCACCTTTTCTCATCTCCAGCACAGGGCTGCTTTATATCTTCTAACAAGTACTTTTTTTTTACTAATTCAAACCGACCTGGGTGGCCTAGCCCCAGTAAAGTGTTCCGAATATTGCCATTTGTAGGTGACATTATGCAAGAAGGATCTGATAGTTGCATGCATGTGTACATATATCTGCATTCCAAATCATCTCTAATTTGTGCATTTGTCAGAACCAGTGTGCTTCTATTTTGCAGCAATGTTACGGACTCCCCATTTCTCTTAAGTTTTTCTGCTCCTGGGCAGAAAATAACCAAAAGGCTGGTGCTTTTTATGTAGACGACCAACTGACCTGAGTGTTTGCAAGGCTGCCCTTTGCGGAAGACCGCATACAGAAATTCATTTTACATGGTACTTGGAGGTTCATTAAATGTGGATTACTAAGAGAAAATTCCTTGTTACGCTGTGATTTAATGGGGATAGGAAGAGGCTACGTGGGAGCCTGTCCTCCTTCGCTTTTCATTTAAATGGCTCCTCTCTTTCAAAGTTCAGCCCCATTTTAGTTCTGCCAAGAATCCAGCTGCCAGTTAGCCTTTCTCCGTGAGGACCAATGACATCAGAGAAGCATCACATTCTCCCGGTGGTTTTTATGTTTTAAAAAATGCAACTTTCAAATAACTGAGTAATGTTTCTTCCCTTGTAAAAAAAAATCTTCGATTTTAGGGCGGATTGTTTTGATGTTTTTTTTTACAAGACACATTGTTTGTGTTTGGATTTTCATCTTAATTGTGCTATTTGAGTATAGAAAACCCAGGGAATGTCCAAGTGTTTATAAAGGGAATGGAGATGAAAGATTACATCAGACAACTTATTTATTTTATTAAGACAACTTGTACATAGAAACTAAACTAAAAGCCCCATCCCAAGGTTGTGGGTACAGAATTACTGAGCTTCCCAGTCTATTGAAATCTTATGTCTGTCTAGGCAGAACAGCTAGTGATATAAACCAAGAGAGGCCGAAACGTCAAAAGGACTTCAGTAATTGTATTGCTGTTGGTGTATTTCTTGCTTATGGGATGGGTGATAATACTTCACTGAAAAGAAAACTGGAACATATTGAAAAGAACAGACTAGAAATAGAGGAACATTTTTAGTTTTTGTTCATTGCAGAAGATCTTTAGGAGACATGACATGGCTTCTGGCATCATGATTTGAATGATTGGATGATTAATACAACTTTCCATATAATTTAGGGATCTGAAGGAGACCTTGGTTCTATTTATGCTTAACATATTCCTCCCAGAAGACTTGTCCCTCTTTCCATGAAAGTATACCCCCCAAAGTCCCCCAGTACAATGCCATTCTACAGCAGGAGTGGTATTCAGTCATCAAATACCAGCAGGTCTACCTCGTAGTAAAAGAAAATTACAGTTATTTAAAAATAACCCTATTCTGCTTTTCTCCCAATAGGAATCTGCCTTGAATTGTGCATCAGGATGCATAGAATGGCAAACCATTCTCAAGCAAGTCCAAAGCACTGCCCTTACAATGCACAATAAAGAATAGTATCTAATTGGGCTGGTAGTTACTGTGACAAAATCAGTTGACAAACACTAAACTTGAAGTGCCTTCAGGAAATCTTAGGGCTAATCTACATGTTACATTGTCATGTATTCCCTGCATGGACTTTTGACAACCATGATTTGGAGCTCCCAAGTGGGAACACCATGCCCAAGTGCATGTGGACCCAATTCTTCTTGGTTACACAGTAAGCCAGCAGAAGTGGTTTCAAGACCTATGAAGAAAGGTTGGGGGAGCTTGGTCTGTTTAGCTTAGAGAGGAGGTGACTGAGAGGGGATCTGATAACCATCTTCAAGTATTTAAAAGGGTGCCATATGGAGGATGGAGCAGAATTGTTCTCTCTTGCCCCAGAGGGACAGACCAGAACGAATGGGATGAAATTAATTCAAAATAAATTCCATTTTAACATCCCGAAGAAGTTCCTGACAGTTAGACCGGTTTCTCAGTGGAACAGGCTTCCTCGGGAGGTGGTGGGTTCTCCATCTTTGGAAAATTTTAAACAGAGGCTAGATAGCCATCTGACGGAGAGGCTGATTCTGTGAAGGCAAAGGGGTGGCAGGTTACAGTAGATGAGCGATTGGGATGTGAGTGTCCTGCATAGCGCAGGGGGCTGGACTAGATGACCCATGAGGTCCCTTCCAACTCTATTATTCTATTATTCTATTATTCTATTAACTCCTCTCTCCCCTGTGTCTTTTTTCTGACCTGAAATAGTTCTAGGGAGCTGTTATTTCCCTTGTTGGAGAATCGTACATGTACTGATGGCTACAGTGGAATACGTTACAGCTCCCTAGGGGAAGTTTTGGGTCAGGAAATTAGCATCTCCTTATGTGAGCAGGCCTGCATTGAATTCAAGGCACATGTCTGAATCAAAATCTTTGTGAGAGCCATGTGGGCTTTGTATCCTGTGACCCAGCCCCTAAACACCTTTGCTCTGTAGTGTTTTCTTTTAAAATGACAAAGGTAGACATTTGTGTAATTTTGTGCAGCAACCTATTCCACAGTTAAAGGACAACCACCCCAAAAGCCCGAGAATAGGCCAAACCATCCAGAGAATGAGAGCAGTCTTTTGGGAGGGGAATAACGATCCTTCAGTAGACAGTGGTCTCTCCCTGCATATTTCTTATGTGTTGGCAGAACAGAAGGCAGTTGGATATGGGACTGTGAAATCACTAGTTTTGCTTGGTAGGCTCTTGAAACATTGATAAGCTCTAACCTGTTTCCCAAATCTGCCATATACAGGTGATCAGTTCCGTGGTTTTCCAGGGTTCGCGATTCTGCCCCTAGCTTTGCCCTGGCTGCAGGGCTTGCTTCTGTAACAAAAAGTAGTGATTCTTAACTGGTGATACATGCACTACTGGTGGAACGCAGAATTAGTCTAAGGCGGAACACAGGTTTTCAGAACACAAGGTTTTGTAACAGTTAAAAAGACTTTGCATTTCCTCAGTCCTCATGTCCATCTGTAGGTGTGACATATTTCCTTCTAATTTCACTGCCACAGATTATCCATCTGTGACTTTTTGGTATGCTGGTAGTTTCTAGTAGGAACAGCAGCTAAAGGAACCCATGTGTAGGTTCTCCATCCATACATCCATACATCCATATATATCAGTCAATAAAGCACATCTGCATCTTCAAAACTGTGAGCATCTGTGACTTCCATCTGTGGCAAGTTAGAAGCATGACCTTTTTTCCTGTTGTGGTAGCTCCATATCATCTGCATTTCTTCACCATTATGACTAAGTCTGAGTTTGTAAAGCCAGAAGTGATTATTAATTTTAAACAAGAACCTATTAGTTTTAATCGAATAGAAATGTATGACCTAGACTTCAAATTTATGACCTAAACTTATTTGATTGATAACAGTTTCTGTCATTCAATATATCATTGAATATATTATTGAATGACATTTATTTATATACCTACAACATCATTGTGCTTTAAACTATTAATAGAATCGGTGTGTGTGTCCTCCTATATTTTTGTTGAACAACATTTGAACCCAAAGGACTGATTTTGTTATTCTAATAAGAAACTATCCATTCTTCATTATCATGCTGCATATTTGTCGTGACGCTGTTAATTTACTCTCACCTTATATCTGTACTCTTATGATTCTTGTTCCATTGTCTGAGGAAGTGTGCATGCACACAAAAGCTCACATCTTGAATAAAACTTTGTTGGTCTTAAAGGTGCCTGTGGACTCAAATTTTGTTCTTAAAACTTACTGTAAATGATAAATATAACATGATAATGCCTGTCAGCTATTAATGTCGTTCTCAGAAAAAGTGGGCCTTTTGTTTCTATCAAGGTGTAACTCAGGTTCTTTGAGAGAGTGATTGTGGAATGTAAGACACAAAAGGTTGAGAACCACTGCACTGACCTGGGGTGAATCTGCACTGGGCTTTTTATCCCCCAGTGACACTGAATTATTCAATTTCCATTCTGATATTTAGTGCTTTAAATTTTCCCTCTGCAATGTCTATGATTGATCCGTGGTGACCCTATCTTCCCCTCATGATTTTCAGGAGCATAAATAAGTAGCTACATTTGAGGAAACCACTCCGAGAACCATAGTATTAAGTGTAGATCTCTGCATTTTGCCGGATTAACTTCCTCCCTGGCACTTCCAACGCTGGCGTAGTGAAGCAGTCTGTTGCTGATTGGTCATGGCATCAGTTCAAAGACTGTCTGGTTCCCGGTTGCCATTCCCTTGAAAGACTTATCTTTGCCCTCACTTTGGGATATTTTTAAGTGACTGCGCTCCAAAAGCCCACACTTCTATAAGCAGAGATTTGCCTCTTGGATTTACTTCCCCCCCCCTCATGCCCAGTGAGGACGCGGCCTTTCCTCTCCTCCCTCCCCCCCTGTTCCAGCAGGAAAAGGAAGATAAAGAATAAGCCACATGTTCCACTTGCTCCTCCCCTGGCTTACTTTGGCTGTATTGGGAGTCAAAAGGCAGGAAATAAAGCACTCTCTAGCCTTGTATTCCTTCAATGCTGGCTGGAGCATCACCTGACACCCCCCAATCAAGTGGGAAGGAGACTGAAAATTGGAACAATGCAAATGCAAAAGGTGATGTGTTTAAAAACGGGGAACAGGAAGGCTGTAGATATGTATTCAAATTGACCAAGATATACAGTGGAAAAAAAATTCAGTGCAGAAAAGGCCCCAGAGGAAGGAGATGGAGGAGGATCTTAGCTTTTCCCAGTATAAACATGTTGCTCCTTTGGTTCTCTCCTCTGCATTACTTGGGTTCCCAGGCTGCGTTGGTTTATGCCACCATGTTGCACATTGATATGGTAGCCTCCTCCTGCCTTTGGCTTGTTCCAATACTAGGCTATTGTGTATGGACGTTGCTGCAGCTCTGATTTCTACCCAGCACTCGGGAGTTCTTGCTGAGCAACACTTCAGTGCATTTACTTTTGCTGTCCTGCCTGTAATCATATTGATGGCTGGCTTGACATTCCCCAAACCCTGCGTTTGCAGTGGATTTTTAGTTCTCTTCTGGTATGTGTCATTCCTTCTTAAAGATAGTGTGTGGTGCACTGAAGCCACTGCTACTTCTTGCCTGACCAGTAATTAATTAAGAAGGGATCAGGACTGATAATACTCTGTAATCCCTTCTTTCAGATCATTTTGCTCAGTAATCCCTTTAATGCTAGCGACTCTGAAGGGTGACAGAAAGGAGGAGGAAAGAAGTCCTGATCAACCTGTCTCTCTCTCTTACGCTTTTTTTTTTTTTTTTTGCAAATTTCTTTTCTATCCTGGGCTGACTCTCTCCAAAAATTGAAGGTTTCAGCCCTGTGGAAGTACAAGTAACAGAGTTAAAGAAGATGTTGAACAGAGAGCAAAGAGTCAGACGTAAAAATGATGCACACAATTTTAACTAAGATTGCATTTCTAAGCATAATAGGAACTATATAGCATATCTGTAGGAGTTTATGTTGCAAACATTCTAGCCAGCAATGTCATAATATGCCCTTTTATTCCTCATCTCCTAATTCTGGAGCTGTGATAATCCTCCCAATGTGTGTCCAGTGATTGGATCTGGCTGCAATCAGTGCTGCAAGGAAACGACGGGTAACCCACACTCAGGTATAGGCAATCTGTTTTCACTGCTATTCCCCTTCTCCCTGAGTTTTCCTCTGCATTGTGAGTGCATGGGTTGCATTCATTGTGGGTATTCTATTTGTGCTTGTGTGTGTTGTAATCATGCTTGCTGTCATTCTGGCTTGTTATCATTCGGGCATTCCGGCATCCTATTGTGTAAGAAGATTTTTATATTTCCCTCTCAAGTTATCTTTGTTTTGTAATGTTCCTAGATCCCCCAAACAGTGTAGGTTTCAGTCCAGTTATGGACATGTTTCTCTCCAGCTGGGTGGTAAGATTGATGTCAACAACTCCTGTGAGACTAGGAGGGAAGGACAGCAACAGAAGGGATTCTTTCTCGTGTCTGGCGATTTCTGTGTGTCCGTTGGTCCAGTACTGGATATACATAAATGATTGCTAACAGAATTCTTAGAAAGTTTGGCGACTTCACTTTTCAATGCATTTTGCTTAAGCCCCAGAACATAGAGTGTATCTCACAGTAGCAACTCTTTATTCTAGGACAGAACAAGCCATGCGACAAATGCAAATGGATGGAAAAGTTTGACAGTTCTTCCCTCACAATATTTAACAAATGAAAGTGGTAATTTTGAAGTGCTCTAAGAACTCTTGATCTCCAGGCCTGTTGGCAACTGAGGGAATAATAGTTAATTCAACTAGCTATTGTCCAGCTTCAGCTGCTGCTAATGTCTTCAGATTCAGTACCTCTGGCCACATCAGAAGCAGCTACACGTTAATAATTAGATGGCTTCTGAGAGGGAAAAAGTGTCTAGGGAACTGCGTAACACTCTCAGGCAGCAAAATGGAGTCATGGGGCCCAGTGAGTATTTAGCACTGTTTCAAATGGACGTGAGGCATCCACAGAAGGAAAGCATGAGCTGAACAAACTAAGCCAATTGCTTCTTTGTCAATGTAACTGGTGGTGATGGTGATGATAACAGGCCTTCCTCCCTTCCCCTGGCTTTCACTTCATTGGGTACACCTTCTCTTTTGTTATAGATATGGTGTCCTCATCTTCAAGGTAAGTGGGAGAAAAGCATGCTGTTATAAAATGGTCATGTTATGGTTATTCCATAAAAACTGGAAGTAAAACAGTTTTATACCATGTAAACTAGGATTTGTGACATGGAAGATAAGGGGCAGCAATTTCACATGGAAAAGTCATTCCATTTTCCCTCAAGCACACAGCCTCATCCATCCACATTGGTGCTTCTCTGGCAGCCAATTGGAGAGATGCAGTCCGAGAGATTGTGGCAACTAAGTGGCTCTGAAGGGCCTTTTGGCTGATCAGAGATGCAATTATTAACCCTGACAGCCACAGACAAAGAACTCTCCAGAGTAGGCTTTACTGAGTTAAGGTGCCTTTGATGCAAACTTCTCTTCATCTCTCTTAAACAACAGATAAATCCTGTTTGGCCAGCTGAGGAAAGGCTAAATAATTCATTGCTAGGCATCTGATTGTCCATGTGGCTGGAAGCCTAAGCGAGAGAGGATATTGCTAAAGGCAAGGTGATGGGATTTCCTTTCTCCAGAGGCTGGACGGAGAGCTTATTCGTCTCTGTGAGGTGGACCAAGGACTGGGACTGATGAGCAGTTGTTTTCTCCCTCCTGACAGAAGCCGAATCCTTGTGCTGATTGATATACTGATCCCGAGACCATTTGCAATGGAAATCCCCAAATCCCCCTTCATTGTGTATTTAATAACACAGATGTCGGTAAAGTAAATGCCAGCTGATTATTGGAAAACATATTTACTGAGCACAAAAGAGGTTTCTAATCACCAAACACTGCTGATAAGCATTTCTGACATGGTTCTTTAGCCTCAGACGCAGGCTTGGTGAGCTTTGACTAAAGGGGGATTCCTTCCAGTGCCCATCCAAATTTAATCTTGGGGGCTTTCTGCACAAGGACCAATTTTGCTGAATGTTTGCAGTATGCAGAAACGCTATATTTAATAGTGAAATTTCGTCATTCCGCATACCTTTAATTCTAGTGGAATATTGAAGTCCCAGTAGCGTTGTATTCATTCCCCACATGTTTCCGGTCTTGCTAGAATGGCAACAAAGGAAGCGATATTTTTCCATGCTTCTTCCCGCCCCTGGCTGCCAATCAGACAGAACAGCCAATAAACTGTTGTGTTCATGCTCTCGAAAAGCCCCTTTCCCTTTAAAAACTGTTTTTTAAAAAGCCGAAAACACCAGTAGCAATGAATGTGTTCATTCGTAGCAACGAATATGTATTCATTCATTGTCTCAGAAAGACCTTTTTTGCTGGCGTAGGAGCAGGTGCTTAATCATTTACACGCTCTTCAAGTAACCCCCCCCCCCCCCCCCGCGATTTGTGGCCGAAATTATGGGCAGTGTCGAACAGGGGGCTGTATTGTGCTTGGGAACTTTAAAGACACTTGCAGTAGGGAGCTTTGTTTTACTCTTAAACACTTCTGTGGACGGACTTTCGCCGGAGAAGCCTCGCTCGTTCGTTGCTTTCCCCGGTCAAAGGAAAAAAAATGGCGATCGCTTCTCTGGAAGTTGGGGGGTGAGAGAGGGAGAGGGACATTCTACCGCTACATTGAGAATGCACATGTCTTTCGCTGGTTTGTTGCAGCTTGTGCTCAGAAGTGTAGCGGTTTTTTCGGGGGGAATCCACTTTTCCCGATTTCCCAAAAAGCACTACAACGAAGCGATTTTTGCGGGAGTGTTGCAGGAGTGTTGCAGATTGTGTACGACGTCATGCGGAATGTTGAATTAGTAGCATTTACCAAAGGTAAGACTTCTGCTACATTTAAGTTGTGCGGAATGGCCCTTGGTTACTAGTTGCTGAAACAGACGTAGTTCCATAACACTAGCCTAAAGAAATGCAGCCTAAAGAAATTTGCTTTATATGCCTGATCCTTTATTTCTATCTTCTAAAATGTGTGCCTTGTTTTAATAGTTGTGCTGAGGTCTATCCTCCAACAG
Organism: Paroedura picta; assembly: GCF_049243985.1. NCBI lineage: Eukaryota > Metazoa > Chordata > Lepidosauria > Squamata > Gekkonidae > Paroedura > Paroedura picta. Next base: position 40,374,390 of record NC_135371.1, on the reverse strand, counting down.
CTGTGCATACAAGGCTCAGGGGTCAATGGAGGCCTTGTCCATTGCTTATTTATTTATCGATTGATTTTTGTGGCATGTGTGTTAATGTAGCCAGGGGATCCTAAGATTGTCTGGCAGCTGGACAAGAGGCTTTGGGAGGTGGTTTTGCCATTGCCTGTGCCACAACCCTGGAATTCCTTGGAGGTCTCTCTTCCAAGTGCTTAGTTTCAAAGATCTGATGGGATTTGGTTTGCCTGGGCTGTCCACTGATGACCCCCTGGGATGTTGCCAATTGTCATTCATAACAGGGGGCCTGTGCCTACCTTCCACATACTCAGTTGCCCCTCATGTTCTTCCTGGAAGAAAAGTATTTCAGTTCTCATGACAAGGGATGAATGCTGGGATGATATTTGAAGATCTTCCTTAAATGCGTTATAATGAAACTGGTCCTGTAGGGCAGGGGTAGTTAACCTGTGGTCCTCCAGATGTCCATGGACTGCAATTCCCATGAGCCCCTGCCAGCAAATGCTGGCAGGGGCTCATGGGAATTGTAGTCCATGGACATCTGGAGGACCACAGGTTGACTAGTGTAGGGGACATCACTGCATCCTGAAGGTAGCCCTAAAAATGTACGGTTTTATATATAATAAAGAATAAATGTAATATATATATATCTCACAGGGTAGTTATTATATCTCAGGGTAATTATATGAAGGGCAGTTATATCACAGGGTAGTTGTCTCACAGGGCAGTTATAAGGATACAAAAGAGGAGAGGAGTACAGTGGGGCATAAATGTACTGAAATCTCTAGAATTCAGCCTAGCCTGGAGAAAATTCAAATACCATCCCACAGCGGCAATTAGCAATTCCCTGGGTATGCAAGGAAGGGCTACACTATCACATCCCTTCCTGCCCACCCACTCATAAAATCAGCATTTCTGTGAGATGACTATCTAGCCTCTGCTTAAAAATTTCTAAAGGAGGGGAACTCACCATCTCCTGAGGATGCCTGTTCTCCTGAGGAACCGCTGTAACTGCCAGGAACTTCTTTCGGATATTTAGCCAAAACTTCTTTTGAATTAATTTCAACCCATTGGATCTGGTCCGCCCCTCTGGGGCAACCAAAAACAACTCTGCTCCATCTTCTATATGACGGCCCTTCAAGTATTTGAAGATGGCTATCATATCACCTCTTAGTCATCTTCTCTCCAGGCTAAACAGACCAAGCTCCCTCAACCTTTCCTCATACCACTTGGTCTCCAAATCCCTCACCACCTTTGTAGCCCTGTTCTGGGGGTGCCCAAAACTGAACACAGTACTCCAAGTGAGGTCTTACCAGAGCAGAGTAAAGTGGTAACATCATTTTGTGTGATCTGGACACTATACTTCTTTTAGTACAGTCCAAAATCCCATTTGCTGTTTTAGCCAGAGAGTCTCACTGCTGACTCATGTTCAGTGTATGGTCTACTAAGACCCCTAGATGTAAACTGCACGGAGCTTTTATTCCAACCCCAGATTGATTCAGTCCCTGCTCTCTACACAGAATGCAAATTCTTTTTGGATATGGGGTGATTTAAAATTTCCTTCTGCAGCAAGGATTGATCTGGAGTGACTCTACCTTTATTGTGCGATACCTTAGAGTGCATTTAACCCTCAATATTTAAAAGCTGTTCTGAATATGGGCTCTTCTCTGGTAGAGGACCCGTGATTGGCCATAGGTGGTCATGTGACAAACTTGCCTTAAAGGAGAAGACCCTAATTTCTCTCAACTTCTGTCGGTCCTGGATTTTTTCTCCCTTCTCTGCCTTTTTTGATCCTCTCCCACCCTCCACCCTTCAAGAAAAGAAAGAGGCTCCCTGCTTGGCTCCCCCCCCCATTCAAGAAAAGAAAGAAAGAGGCTTGGCTCTCCCCCCCCCTTCTGAACTACCCTAACCACATGCAGAACACTATCCTGTTTCAATGTGGGGGGGAGAGGAAAATCCGAGTTCAAAGCGACATGGAATAAACAAAGTAAGTGCAGACTCTGCTCTAGATCCTTTTTACACGTACTACTGCCAAGACAAGTCTCATCCATCCTATAGTGATGCATTTGATGTTTCTTACCTAAATGAAGAATTTTACATTTATCACTATTGAAATTCATTTTATTTATTTTAGCCCAATTTTCTAGCCTGTCAAGATCATCCTGTATTCTGATTCTGTCTTTTGGTGTGTTTGCTACCCGTCCCACTTTAGTGTTATTTGCAAATTTAATAAGCACCCCCCTATTCCTTCACTCAAAACATTTATAAACATGTTATAAACATTTATTAAAAAGAAAATGTTTAGGAACATACCTTTAACACAGCACAGGTTTAAGCAAAAGAATCCAAAAGAAATTGGGTAAAACATAATCTTTCTATCTGATGTTTAAAATAGAGTAGGCTCCTTGCTAAACAGGTTACAAGTTCCTATTGCATATTCATAATCTCACCCAGCAACTGCATGGTCCAAGATGGCTGCCCACCTACTCTCAAATCAGGGCAACAGTTAGCAGGCAAAACATACACACACACCTCTGGTTCAAGGGGTACTCACCCACTCCTGGGTCCCCCAGATAATTCTGGAAATAAGACATTTGCCTTCTACAGGAAGCTGCTTTGTGTCCCTTGTCATTCTGGGAACAACATGTTAATTTCTGTCCTCCTGTGCCCGCAACTAGAAGGGGGTGAAGCTTGGAGAATCACTTTGTTTCCTGACTAGTCGATTTGCACCCAAATGAAGAGCAGTCGGTGCTTTTCCTTCCTTCCATGTCAAGTAGTCATTTTAAAATCTTGCTATCACTACATCTTACAACAACTTTGTGAGGCAGGTTAGGCTGAGAGAGAGAGAGAGAGAGAGAGAGAGAGAGAGAGAGAGAGAGAAGGAAACCAATCCAAAATCACAAAGCAAGATTCCAGTGCTAAGTGGGGATTTAAATCTGAGTCTTCATGGTCTGAATTTGAGCCAGTACTTAACTCTATATACAAAACATATATCAATACAACAAATCCCATAATAAAACAACTTCTGTAAAGTACAATACACAAAACTTCCTACGAAGAATCAAAAGGTCCAACTTCAAGGGAAAAAAAATAAAAAGTCCCAAAGGCCTCCAAAACAGAACCAGAAAACAAGAATATCATCAAAGTGCAATCACAAAAACATACTCCAGAAAGTCAGCCCCCATAGGCTCGGTGGGAAAGAACTGCCTGAGGTTAATTTCCTGCAGATAGGAGAGGGTGTGAGAGAGTGGATTACTTTAAACCATCACATCAATGTGATGATTTTATTTTTACTAACATATTTATATCAGTTCTTTCCCCAAGGGCCATGGCAGAGGAAAGATTTTGACCAATAACACCCTGGATTATCCTGCTCCTTCTCTTAGCTACCATGCTACAACAGCTCCAACAAAGATCTCTGCCATCACCATCTGATCTCTGCCTCATTCTGTACAGAAGGGTTGGAGAGCCAGTATGGTGTAGTGGTGTGATTAATAAAAAAGTAATTAAAAAGACTCATTTAGGAAAGGGAAGGAGGACCTTATAACCAAGGAGGAATATCAACAAATAACCAGTGTTTGTAGGGAGAGTGTTAGTATGAGCTTAGAATATCAAGAAATGGATATGCTAGGACCATTGTGGGGACATTGTAACTGGTGATGAGGAGAGGGCCGAACTACTCAATTCCTCCTTCTCAGTCTTCTCCTGTGAGGGAAATAGTGCTCAATGTGGCAAAAATGTAACACAACATGGGGGATGGGAATGGTGGCCTAGGATCACTGTAAGGGGAGTCCATAAACACCTAGTTTCTTTAAATGAAACCAAATCTTCTGGGCCAGATGAATTGCATCCAAGGGTACTAAAAGAATTTGCAGATGTAATTTCTTAGCCTCAGTCCATTATTTTTGACACTTCTTGGAGAACAGATGAAGTGCCAGAAGATTGGAGGCCGGCAAATGTTGTCCACATCTTCAAGAAGGGGAAAAAAGGAGGATCCAGGTAACTATCGACCCATCAGCTTGATGTCTATAGCTGGCAACATTTTAGAAAAAATCACCAGTTGGTGCTGTTGGTAAACATTTACCAACGAGAAGTCCTTTGAACAGACCAAAAGGGTTATTAGAGATGGGTGCCATAACCTCTGATTTCTGTACTGAAATTTATCTGGACAAGGTTTGTGTCCAGTGATACCGTTAAGATCAACAAAGTTTAATCCATGTGAAAGCTTATACTTTGAATAGCACTTTGTTGGTCCTAAAGGTGGCACTGGACTCAAACTTTGTTCTGCTGCTTCAGACCAACAGGGCATCCCACCTGAATGTAATTTACCTGCTTAGTGGTGCTGCCTGAGGAACTAGTGTGGTGAAACTAGATAACAAACAAGTTAATTGCAGGGGGAAAGTTTTGATGGACCAAGATGGCATCATCCTTGTGGGTGAACCGCTCAGTGCGTCTGCTTTAAGATATTTCAGTCTCTCCCCTGAAATGTAATCAGTTCATACAAGAATCAAAAGAAATAACTCTCGCAAGAGCCTGAGGAATATTTTTAACGGCGATGCTGTCTATATGCTATCAGACTCTTTTTGCTCTGTTTGTTTATCATGTTTTCTGATATCTTTACAGTTCACCTTCTTCCCATGAACTTTTGTTAACTTGGGGAATGCGGGTAACTTTGCAACATAATCAGCTTCTTGGGCTGCAGACAGTTCAGCTCTGAATCTGTCTAGAAGTATTTTCAAGCATTTTTACTTGAAGCGCTGTGCAGAATGCTTGTTATCCCAATCACATGGATGCTTCAATTAAGAGTAACATTCAAGTGCGTTAGAACTGCATTCCATCTTTTAACTTTATTCCCCCCAACCCTTCCTTAGAGGATTAAGCTAGTCAAGATGTGTGTGAACATACATGATTGCATTTCCTGGATTCTTTCAAACATTACCGGAGCTCCCATTTGAAGGGGAAGTAAAGTCTCTACCAAGTCACTGCATTAAAGTTCATACTTGTGCCCCCCCCTCCAAAAAAAAAAAGGATGTGAAAGTGAACATTTAAGATGAGCGCACAGAATCCTCTTCTTCCTCCTTGCTGACAGTTAAGACCTTAAGTGTGTTTTATAATATAGGTCACTGAAAGTAGAGCACAGGCTTATATGTTTCATTTTACATCACTTAAAAAAATCAGTCTTATCTGATAGGTTTTTGGAAGAAAGAAAGTCCCCCCCCCCCTGCTGTCAGCTACTGCTTTGCAATTGAAGAAAGGAACTGTGCACAGAATAAAACGTTCTGCTTTGGCTTGAACCTTCCAGCAGGGTCAAGTTTCCCCATCGCCATAATGAGATCTTGTTAGGAAATCCAGAACAGTGAGTCATGCTCTTTTTCCTTGGATCTTGGCATTTCAAGTAACGGGTGGTTGAGGGGAGTTGTGAAGTGGGGTGGAAAGAGGAAAATCTTGAAGGGTTAGATGTTTCCTACCTAAGGCTTCAACGTGCAACAAAAGAAAGAAAGTACTATTGCAGAAAGGAAGCGTGTGTATGCGCGGGGTGCGTGTGTGTGACAACAGAAGTATATGGAACTTTTACTGCCTAACTTTTGTTTTACTCTTTTGTTACACTTTAGCTCAAGGTTTAGGTTGTCAGAGGCATGAGGTCTGAAGTGTAGACGGAATAAGTCTACGACCTTCAATTATGCCAGTAATAAATAGATATTTAGTGGCATTTAAATTAAAGAAATAAGGATCAGCTGCAAGCTCTTTTCCATTAGAGAGGAATAAGGGTTCCCTGTTGTTAAAGCTGAAGCGAGAACAGGCTGCTTGCCAGGAGCTATTTGAAAGGCAGGTGAGAGTTTTCTGAAGTCAGAAATATCAATTCTACTTTAAATTGAAGTGTGTTAAATAAAGACGCTGTAGAGCTAATAAGGCCAGGACTGTACTACAGAACCGTTGTTGAAGGAACAGGTATGCTGCTTTGTCCATCACTACAAACCCCCATTCAGGTGTGGCTGCAGGCCTCAGTGTCTTTGAAAGGGCAGAGAAAACTCCAGGCAGGATGTTCCTTGTGAATGTGCCTCATTAAAACTCCTGCAGAGTTTGCGGTAGTTAGCAGCAGTTAAACACACGAGATTCATGGCCGAGAGAGCAGAGATGGTCAGTCTGCAACTGAAAAAAATAAGCTAAGCTGTGTCCCGCATAATAGCTGCAATGTGACTTCTAGATGGCCCTGGCCGAGAGGGGGTCATGGTTTTTGGAACTTCATATAGTTGTGTGGAAAAGACAAGGAAAACTCCACCTGCTTGGAAATCCCTCTTCCTTACCCTGCTGTTAAAAGTGAGGGAAAGAGCTTTGCCATCCCCTGTACTTGGGCACCATGTGGCATTTTCAGGGAGCCCATGTTCAGGGTAGATGCAGTTCTTTGCTATCCACCCACGCGTCTGTCCCCTTTCTTCTGTCATCGTTTAATTTGTGCTGTCAAATTGCAGCGGACTTAAGGCTACCCCATGAAGTTTTCAAAGCAAGAGATGAATAGAGAGGTCGTTTGCCATTGCCTGCCTCTTACCTGCAACTTTCTTGGTGCTCTTCTAACCAAGAACGAACCAGGGTTGACCCCACTTAGCTTCCTAGATTTGATGAGACTGGGGAAGCCTGGCCTTTGAGACTTGGGCAAGATGCCAGCCAGCCACACAGGGAGAGGGAGCGGCTCCTGGCAGCGGCAGCAGCGGGGGAGGAGGAGGCGGGGAGAGGCCTGGCGAGGCCTGGCTTCCTGAGGCTGAGGCAGGAGGCATTGCAGAGAGTTGGGCTGGCCCCTAGGCATTCCCAGGCCCAGGGGCGGCTCTCCAATGCCTCGGCCGCCGGCGGGGGGCCTCATCGCCAGCTCTGGGCCCAGCAACACCTTATGAGGCATTCCCGAGCCCAGGGGCGGCTCTTTGATAGCTTGGCTGCTGGCAGGAGGCCTCTCCGCCGCACCTGGGCCCGACAACACCTCGCAAGACATTCCCAAGCCCAGGGGCAGCTCTCTGCCCGCTGGGCTCTCCACTGTCCCTGGGCTTGCAAACAGCTCACGCCTTCCGTGACCCAGGGGCGGCTCTTCACCACCCCTGCTTTCTGCCAGTCTGCCTCTCCAGCTCTAGCTGCCAGGACCTGCCAGGTAAGCTGCATGGGCGGGCTCTCCTTCCCTTACTCCTTATCCCTTTTCAAAGCCCATTTTCCATTAATGGGCTTTGAAGCTAGTCTCCAGGCTACATCAACCCTCCCAGTCAATGGTGTCCCTCTTTACCAAACTTAAAATCTAGTCACCTTACATTACAACAATCCTGTGAAGTTGGTGAGGCTGAAAGAGGCAGCCTGGAAGGCTTGAGTGCAACATGGGGATATGATCTGTTCCTCCTTCTAACTGCAACATGCTTGTACTTTCGCCATCTGTTTTCTCATTCAGCAGGAAGGTTAGAAGCATAAGATGACTTATATCCTTGGCTAATTTTGAAGAAATATATGAGAATGGAGAACTGAAGATAGAGGATGGACACAGTCGTGTATTCTTGCCTTCCCTTCTTGGGGATTTTTGCAGCCCAGCTTCTGCAATGAAGTTTTTGGGTCCCAACCGATTTACCCTATGGCTATGGGGAGTTATGCTAAGCCTAAGGTTGCTAGTTTTAGGTTGGGAAATGCTTGGAGATTTTGAGGGTGGAGTCGGGAGTGGGTGGGATTTGGGGCAGGGAGGAACCTCTGGAGATGAGCTATAATTCCAGGGGAACCCCAGGTCCCCCTGGGGACTGGCATCCCTAGCCAGTTGCAAGTTGTTGAGGCCAACTCAAGTCCTCAGGAACTTTCAGCCTCCCTAGTGAACGTCATAACATGTATCTGACCAATTGCACTATGATTGCCTTCAGGCATGGCAAGTCAGCACTGCGGTTAACAAAAGTGCCGCCCTGCTTCAGAGACACTGCATTTATTCCTGCCCAAATAATACATGTTTCTAATCATTCATCCACCTTTAACTTTGTTAGTCTCTCTTTGAGTTCTTTCTCTCAGTTATGTTTTAATTCACAGTTCCCTCCTATACTGCTGGCAGTTCACCAAAATTAAGGAGGGGAGGGGGAATCCAGAAAGCACAAATTAACACATAAATGCAGAAAAGTGTCACACAGGGACAGCTACTGCATGTTAATTAAATACCATGAGATTCACACCAAGATATTCATTAGAGCATTTAAATTAACCAATAACCAATTGCTGTTTTGTTTAATATATAGTAATTACTGCAGCTGGACATATTTTGACTGAGATGTAATATGGCTTTATTCATTTCCCCACGCTGAAGATTATTAGAACCTCTCTAACATGATAATGAGCCTCTTGTGGCGCAGAGTGGTAAGGCAGCTGTCTGAAAGCTTTGCCCATGAGGTTGGGAGTTCGATCCCAGCAGCCGGCTCAAGGTTGACTCAGCCTTCCATCCTTCCGAGGTCGGTAAAATGAGTACCCAGCTTGCTGCTGGGGGGTAAACGGTCATGACTGGGGAAGGCACTGGCAAACCACCCCGTATTGAGTCTGCCATGAAAACGCTAGAGGGCGTCACCCCAAGGGTCAGACATGACTCGGTGCTTGCACAGGGGATACCTTTACCTTTACCTTTAACATGATAATACCTCTGCAATCATGTATAGGCAGTGCCAGCCTTAGGATCTTGCTGACATGAGAAAGCATTAAAAGGGCAGCCTTGCCACACTGGATTTTGTGCCATGTTTTGGTGTCTGCCCTGCCTTTCAGTCAATACCAGCTATGGAGAGTTTGATACTTTTCTGCCAGCCAGCCAGCCAGCCAGCCAGCCAGCCTGGCGAGGCCTGGCTTCCTGAGGCTGAGGCAGGAGGCACTGCAGAGAGTTACAGTGCCAGATACTTCTCTCACCCAGATACTTCTCTCTCCCCCCCCTCTCATCATGTCCATTGAGGTGCCACTGGGAATGTTAAGTTCCAATAATTGTAATGGCAGCAAAAGACCTATACCTTACAAAGTGTTTGCTCTAGTAAGCAATTATTTTTAGTAGTGACCCACTGAATGTGTGTACATGAGGAGGGGGCAAAGTCTTTTTGCAGCCTTTTCCCTTCATTTTCTTGCCACTTGAGATGAGAGGACTGGAGCCATGAGGGACAGAGCAGACCATAGTAAGAGAATAAAGCCTGCCCGTTCTCGCCTCGATTTGCCTGCCGCTCCAGAGCCTCTTGTGGCGCAGAGTGGTAAGGCAGTGGTCTGAAAGCTTTGCCCATGAGGCTGGGAGTTCAATCCCAGCAGCCGGCTCAAGGTTGACTCAGCCTTCCATCCTTCCGAGGTCGGTAAAATGAGTACCCAGCTTGCTTGCTGGGGGGTAAACGGTAATGACTGGGGAAGGCACTGGCAAACCACCCCGTATTGAGTCTGCCAAGAAAACGCTAGAGGGCGTCACCCCAAGGGTCAGACATGGCTCGGTGCTTGCACAGGGGATACCTTTACCTTTACCTTTTACCAGCTTTCCCAGAAGCAGAAGGAGGGAAGGGATAGATTACAGAAGGGAGGTCTTCTCTCTCTGGTGGAGCCAGAACGGTGTGCCTCTTTCTCTCCCAGATTCCAGACAGGAAGAAGAAAAATCAGTTCTCTGCCTGAAGAGCCCCATATAGGATTGCCCTTCCCGCCCAATGTCATGTGAAGGTGGCCAGGGAAGGAGATACTAAGACGTAGCTGGAAGGCTCGCCAGGAAGGACAGTTCTTGCCAACAGGAGGCCATGACTGGGGCAGGGGTAGAATTTCCCGAAGAAATGTCTGTAGCCATAGATCTTGGCTAGGAGAACCCCCCCCCCCGCCTCCGGTGAATGCCACATGTTAAACTGATACACAGAAAAGACTTTGGTGTGGGAAGGCTTGTTATTCGGCATCCTTGTGCCTTGCAGTGGATGATAGTTTTCCAAACTGACCAAGGACCCGCTGTCATTTTGTTCATTTTTGGCTGGATTATTTTCACACAGTGGTTTCTACCACTGCTTTCAAAAGCACAGAAAACTTCAGACCTGCTCTGGATTAAAAACAATTCTGTTTAATCTGCCTCTCTTTCTCACTGTCTTCAGTGCCTCCCCCGCCCCACTTTACATGCTGGATCTTTAAACAGTGCAATCTAAGCAGCCCAGCATTTCTGATGCCCAATTTAATGCTAAGCTATAAATTGAAGAATCAAAATTGCTTAGGATGATGAAACTCTGGTCATGGATTAGGGACTTTGGACCAAACAGACCTAGAAATGGAACTCAGCGACTGGACTAAATCAATTTGATTCACCTAAAGGGCAAAACTACCATTCAAATGCATGCAGCTGAGAAGGGCAGGAGCTCCCATTACCATGCACCTAAATGGTGGACGAGACATTCAAAAGTGCAGGCTGACCTTTTCTAGATGAAAGGTCCCAAGTTCTCACTTGACTCCCCGTCTGCCTCTTTTATTGCCTTTCCCCTTCATCCCACCTCCCTTCTCTTCACTCCATCAATGTTTTTAGGCTCTGGAGTCAATGACGCTACAGAAGAAGCAATCTCTTTTAATATAGAAACCTAAGACAGAGGAGAGCAGGTACTATGCATAATTAGTCACCCCTGTGTGAGATCAAGAAGAGTTTTTCAACAGCTCACTAGGAGAGGAGGATGCATTGCATTAGTGCGCTCTTAGGTTACTTTCAAACATGCAGAACAGACAGCTAGGATAGAACAGGCTGTGCCAAGCTGGTATTTTCAAAATCCCTTTGAATCTGTTGAAACTGGACAGTCTCAGCTAACATCTCTGCATTACTTCTGAGGTTGTGTCTGATGAACTTCAGTGTACCTAAACGCACCAGTACTGCATGCATTCAGCATTCTGTTGGCCACTATCCAGCAGGATATTTGTACTTGCAGACTCCATTGAAGTGAATAAGAACTGTGCATATAGCATGCCATACAGCTTCCATTCCTTCTAGTGTTAAAATATAGCCTGTTTATGCTGGAAGCATCCTTCATGGTGCAGTGGGAAATCTGCATTCAAGATTTTGTAGAGAACATCACTTATTCATGGATGTTTCTATATTTTCTACCGTTTTTTCATTTTAGAAACATGCCAGATCCACACAACTTTGTAAAACTAAGCACTGTTAACTCCACACTGGGGCTTTACTTTTTATTGATTGCTTTGCCTTCCTTTGCCCCCCCACACCTTTGTAAAGATCTATACACTTTCCCCAAAATGCAAGAGATGATACTGTTCTTATTAATGGAAGTACGTCTAGGAAAAGTGTGGAGAAGTGTGGATGGATTAGCTTATGAAAAATGTTTTGTAAAAGGAAAATGAAGAATTTCTAGTCACGTGTACATGTTCAGATATGTGCCTTGATTAATAATTTGTAATATTATAGAACTCCATTAATTTCCCCCAGTTCTCATTAGTTGTGATAATGATGTTAAAGCCCAGGTTGCATTTGCCTCGGCTTTTGATTAGTTACCATCTGACCACACGTCCTGAACTGCTGCTGGGAAACTCAATAGCAGAATGGCCAGGATCCAAGCAGCCTTTGCATGGGTGATGCAGGGAAGAGAGGGTTCCCTTTGACCACCCAGATGGCTAGGCTAGGGATCATAGGACTTGCATGGGCAAAAGACATGGGCAGCAGGGATTGTGGTAAAGAGAGGGATTTGGGGGAAATTGAGTAGGAAGGCTGGCTGGATCCAACCACTTCCAGCTAGTCACTTAGATCTTGCTTTGGTAGGGCAGTCTCACCCAGGGTGTAAACTGCACGGAGCTTTTATTCCAATCCCAGATCGATTCAGTCCCTGCCCTCTACACAGAAAGCGATTTCCGTTTGGATTTGGGGCGATTTAAATTTTCCTTCTGCAGCAAGAAGGACTGATCCAGAGTGACCCTACCTTTATTGTGCGATATCTTACAGTGCTTTTAATCCTCAATATCTGGATTGGGAAAGAAAGCTCTGTGGTAGAGAACCTCTGATAGGCTACACCTGGTCATGTGACATGCTTGCCTTAAAGGAGAAGCCCCTAATTTCTCTCAACTTCTCTCGGTCCTGGATTTTTCCTCCCTCCTCTGCCTTTTTCGATCCTCTCCCCCACCCCTCCAAGAAAAGAAAGAGGCTCCCTGCTTGGCTCCTCTCCCCCCCCCCCCCTTCAAGAAAAGAAAGAAAGAAGCTTGGCTCTCCCCCCCACCTTCTGAACTACCTTAACCACATGCAGAAGACTTTCCTGTTTCAATGGGGGGGGGGGAGAGGAAGACCCGAGTTCAAAGTGATCTGAATTCAACAGGATTGACAATGGAATAAAGAAAGTAAGTGCAGACTCTGCCCAGGTGTAGAGTTTGACCCTTGTTCGCTTCAGGGTATATCTCCACATAGGGTTTTAGTGTCTGAAAGCACAAACAGTCCCAGTTGGACCATCACAGGAGCCTTGCACACACCCAAAGGACAAGCCCCTGACAGAGTTGCCACTTTTCATTCCATTGCTACACTGCAGCGCAAGCAATTGTTAGCTATCAGACTTCCGCCTGTCATGCTGGCACAAGAACTCTGCTACAAATAAAGACAGCAGCTCTAGCTGTTGCCCCAAATTAGAATGCTCAATTCTCTGATTTATTGTCTCCCCAAATTATGTTGATTACATGTCTCCTTGGTAAACAACTGAGGGTTTGCAAATTAACAGTCTCACAGGATGCAGGCTCTGCAAGCAGACAGGTCCAGTCCAAATCTCCCTATTCTGGCTTGTCTTGTGTCTTTTATCACCCTTTGTATCTCTTCTTGCTCCTTCCTTTCTCTCCACTACAGAGTGGATTTACATTCAGACTTAATCACTGTGTTTTCTTTATTCTGAGAACATTGACAGCCCCGAAGCAACAGCACCATTCCCACCCGCCCTCAAAAAGGGAGTCTGGAGATGGTGCCCTGTTGAGAGCTAAAAGATGGCAGTGGTGGAGACGTTGACATAGGAGAATGCGGCAGTGTGAGTGCTTGTTATTGGATGTTTGTGGCCCAGCCAGAGATATTTGGAATTCAGATTTCTGTGACATGTGTGGAAATGTCTTTATATTATATGTTTAGGGCTACAATTGCACTCATGCTTACAGAGTAAATGACATTGAATCCTGTGGGCTTTTCCACATGGGTTTTTGTTGTTGCTGTTGGTTTTGGTTTATCTCCTCATTTCCTTGTGGATTTTTGTGCCTTTTGTTTTTGCTTCATTTTTCTGTTTCTTATTTTTTTCCTCCCTAGTTCTTTTGAGAACACTGTCATCCTGATGTTTTTTCTGGAAGCCAATTCTGACTCGTCTTTTCCCTCACATTTAATGTCAGTTTTCTTCGTCCCAAATACATTGATGATTGGACTGTCGTAGTCAAACCTCTCCCTCTCCCTCTCCCCCCTGCCCTGAAGATGAGTGGCTTCATTTTCTTTTACAGCAGCACTAAAATGCCAATATATTGCTAGTGTTGTGACAATAGGCTTAGCAGGTGCTCTGCATTCCCAGCATTCATAAAGAAAAGTAAGTCTCTAACCCTCCCCTTGCAGGATAATAAGGGAAAAGGCATATCTCTGAGAGGGGTGGGTGGGAGATTTACTTTTAAAAATTGAAAGCTGAGAATTCAGAATACTTAAAAAAAATTCAGTTGAGAATGAGCTGAGCCTGTTGTTACAACACACTAGTGATATAGATTTTAGCGTCATTCTTTTTTAAAGGAGGGTGCTAAGATGCCACCAATTTCTTGAAAATCCTCATTATTGAAGGCATGTGTGGAAGAAAATAAACTCCACAATTGTGATGATGCAGAGGAATGGCAGATGTGAGGAAGAACCATAGAATCACAGAATCATAGACTAATAGAGTTGGAAGGGACCTCATGGGTCATCTAGTCCAACCCCCTGCACTATGCAGGACACTCACATCCCAATCGCTCATCTACTGTAACGTGCCACCCGTTTGCCTTCACAGAATCAGCCTCTCTGTCAGATGGCTATCTAGCCTCTGTTTAAAAATTTCCAAAGATGGAGAACCCACCACCTCCTGAGGAATCCTGTTCCACTGAGAAACCGCTCTGTCAGGAACTTCTTCCAAATGTTTAGATGGAATTGCCCTAACCATTTCTATTGCTTGAGATTCAGAAGATTCCTCAGGGACATAATCCTGATTAATCATGTATAGGATGTTCCCAGGTTTGCAGTCCGATCTTGTGCTGTTTTTATTCTCCCAAGGGATCATTTGTTACTGAACAAATGTGGTAGTAGTACTGTGCAAAAGGAAAGGGGGGAAGTGATCCGATCTGAAGCACTGTTTTGTCAGAATTTTGTTTCGTTTGGCAAGCCTAAACTTCATTCTCTCTCCCTCGGCACTTGAGGTGCCCCCTTCTCTGCCCCAAAATACAAAAGAATCATATAAAGTTATAAATCCGTTAAAATTGAAAGGTTGGAGATGCTAGGCAAGAACATCGTTTATCCACAGGCCTACAAAACTTTTAGTGCAACACATGTGGTTATACTCGTTTGTTTTGTAGCCATGGCCAATCTCAGGATGACAAATACCTTCTCGTTAACATATTCTTTTGGTCTTTCATGTATTAACTTCATATAACTTGGTCTGAACGACTGTAATAAAGTTTGGATCTGAATCTGAAGCTTAGAAGTCTGCGCAAATTTAACAGCCCACTGCAAGTGTTTCTGATTATTAATAGTAATTAATTAATCAGTAATCCCAGTCTGCAGCAAGAATGTATAGCTCCCAGGTATTTCAGTGTGGGCTGGGAAGGCTGAGTGTAACACAGACTTTGCCCGTGGGCTTTTGTTGCTCCTGGGTACCGGATCATTACGCTCCAGGGTTCTTCAGTCTGCACGTGCTCCCCCCCCCCCTTGCCTGCAGTGCTGAGAATCCTGGGGGGCGGGACAAGAGGGTTCCCCGGCATGTCTTGTGCAGATGTAATTAAAACCTTCTCTGCCTGCCACTGAGCATATGGGACATGTTAGCAGAGTAATTAAATTTTGTGAAGTGAGTCTCTTGGAAAGCTGGAGGGTGGGTCGGTGGAAGGCAGAGGGAGCAGTG
Organism: Paroedura picta; assembly: GCF_049243985.1. Classification (NCBI taxonomy): domain Eukaryota; kingdom Metazoa; phylum Chordata; class Lepidosauria; order Squamata; family Gekkonidae; genus Paroedura; species Paroedura picta. Next base: position 40,359,325 of record NC_135371.1, on the reverse strand, counting down.
GCGCTGCCATATGCCCGCCTTCGGGAGGGAACGCTGTGCGATTTGCCACAACGGGCATGATCTCCAAATTGCTCCTTGCATGACAAGCAGGGGAAATAATTAAACACCGGTTCATTTGCATTATTTATTGCTTTTGTACATTTTTAAAACCCCCTCCCCCCACCCCCCCACAATGGAAGAAGCTGGTCAGAATGCAGAACACCCAGATGGGAGGGAAAGTAGTGAAGCCGCCTGGCTGGTTTGAAGCTGGTCAACTGATTTTTGTCAACTGGCCAGAATTTTAAAATGTATTGTTAATAAGCCAGGCCCCAGTGTTAGGCAGTGGGCAGTCTCCAGCGTGCCTGCATTTTAATTAGTGTATTTATCAGGGAGAGGCTACTGAGGTTTTCTGCCCTCTTGGAGAATATCTGAGCTGAAAGATTTTCATCGATGGGGGGGATGACTAGACTGGACAATCAGATCACTTCTTAGGGGAAGCAGATGGGCACAGATATACCCTGCTGTCTTTATTTATTTTTTATTTAATTGTGCAATCTATTCATTGCCCCTCCCAGCATAGCTGGCTCTGGAACTGCATTTAATCTGTTCAAGCAATAAACTACATTTATAATTAATAAAATGTTAAAACCTAGTAAAGCAATCAGATCAACTGATGGCACATGGTGATCTGCAGTACAGTTGAGGTAGTTCTGATTTGAATTCCAGATCTTAAATTTTGGATGTTAGGTTTCTGAGTGGGGTGGGGGTATCCCTGTGGAGGGGGACCTGGTAATGTTCTAAGTGTTATTTTCAAAGGAGTTCATTAGCCCAACCAAATGCCTGGTGGAAGAGCTCTGTTTTGCAGGCCCTGTGTAACTGAGTCAGCTCTGAAAGGGCCCTCAGCTCTTCCAAGAGCTGGTTGAGGCCCGGCATACCTCTCTTGGACCAGGGATCATCAGACTGTTGAAATTGGCAGAGCACAATGCTCTTTGGGGTGTATAGTTAGTCAAGCAGTCTCTCAGATACACTGGGCCCAGATAGCATATGGATCTGTTAATACTAACCAACATCTTAAACAGGATCTGGAATTCAACTGGGAACCAATGCAGTTGCGCCAGGGCCATTCGAATATGAGTCTTCCAAGGTGTTATTGTAAGGATTCTAGCTGCTGCATTTTGGACCAGTTGTAATTTTTAGAAAAAAAGTTAAGTTATCTCCCACTGCAACCATCTCTCCATGGCCCTGGTGCAAGGAGATCAGTCACTGGAGGGTTGTCCTCCATATTCCAGCATCAGTGAGACAATGTGCAAAGAGCTTGTTATCTACCACGTTGAATGCTGTGGCGAGGTCAAGCAAAATGAGCTGCACTAACCTGCCCCCATCCAGCTGTTTTCAGAGGTCATCCATCAGGGTGACCAAAGCCATCTCGAGCCCATGGCCAGGATGTAAGCCAGTTTGGAATGGGCTGAAGACAAAAGCTTTCTCTAGGTATGCTAGAAGTTGGTATGTGGCCGCTGTTTCAACCACCTTCCCCAGAGATGCTAAAGGAAGTGGTAGTTGGCTGGGTCCCACAATATTTTTTTTTCAGTGGAGGTCAAATCACCACCTCTTAACCTTTCTGGGAAAACTCCTATAGACAGGGAAATAATGATTATCTCCTGGAGGGGACCTCCTATCCTCAATTTGAGCTGCCAAGAGGGACCGGGGTCTAATGGACAGCTGGTCAGCTTCACTGAGTTTAACAACCTATCCACTTTGGGCAGCAAGAGCTTCCTGAAGCCATCAAACACTCTCCCCAAAGACACCCAAGGGGCCTCCAATTCCTGTATCAAGCATGGAGAGAATGTCATGGCGGAGTGTTGAGACTTTATCCACAAAATAGCTCTAACATCTATTGTATATGTAACAACTGTGTCAGAGTCATGCCCTGTTTCTTTAGATTTCAGTGTCCTGGGTAAAGCAATATCCATAACCTGCTAATTTTGGGCCTTGGAAATATGTTGTGGCATAAGTGGATCCACCTTTGCTTCTTCTGGGTGCACTAAAAGTTTTACTTCACTGGCCCTGGGGCAGGCAGCCAAAACAAGTTTTTCAAACCCCTGGTGATCTGTATTGGATGGCCCATATAATGCCTTCTTCGTGGATGTCACAACAAGTTGGGCAACCCTGTTGTTTCAGCTACCTTTCTATTTTGAAAGGTCTATTTTCTTATACCCTTTACAATATGGGATCTCTTCGACTGAATGGAATAATCTTTTCCTTTCTTTGCGAGATTCAGAACCTCTAACTTGAACCGACTTTGTTCTGTTTAAAATGGTGGAGCTAGAAAATGCCTGTTTTGAATAAAGAGAGGCATGCATAGATCCCCTGCTGGTTCTCGATCTTCTTGAATTTGTACTGCCCAGACACATGGGCCTAAATGTGTGGTAAGATGGTTCGAGCCATCTGGTTTATATGCACATGGCAAACCTACTTGGCTTCTTTCTGTACTTGCCAGGGAAGATGCAACCAAGAGCAAAACTTCTAGAATGAGCAACCCCACTTCCTATACGTGGAGAGGGGGGTAAGGATGGTCCCGCTTGTCTGACACACAACAATGCATCCAGCTGAAGCTTCACAGCAATTAGAATTTCCTTTGTTCCCATTGGAGCAAGCAGTGACGTAACCTTGACATGACTTGCTGTTCCCTGCCAGGAGCTGACATAAGTGGTGGGTGCTGGGCACTCTGTGGGATTGACAGAGGATGCTGGTCTGAACTTTTTCTCTGTCATCCAAGGGTGATCAAAGTGATGCTGAGTCCCTGGGCAAAAGCCAAGAATGGGGTCTCCATACCCCTTTTATTCATACCCAATGCAATCTGAGCAAGAATAAAGCACCCAGTTTTTCCAATGTGTATCCCTTCAAATATGTACAATGGTTTGCATTTTGAGGTTACTGTGTTTCCTACCAACCTCCACTGGCCATCTGACCCCTTACAGGGCCCTGAGTAACTGTCCCGCCTGTGTCCCTCCATCTGCTGGTGATGGTGGATGCTGAGGAGCAACTGAGGGGAAAGGATGGGGAAGAAAAATTTGGCCAAGACTACCCTGTCCTCCCTGCCTTCTTGCTCAATTGTGGCTCTTCTATAAACAGAAATCAGGATTGTGCCCAAAGTATTGAACAGTTAAATCCCACTGGTGGAATGGAATGAGTGAGAACCCACGCTTCACTGCATGAAGATCTCACCAGAAGGCTGGGGACTTTGGATCACAGAGAGCACACACAGTGTTTTTATTAGAACTGGTGAGAATGGGTACATTTCTTAATTACTTGCCTTTTATTACCATGCAAGCATCCTTGTAAAATGCTGACGGACAAGAAGGGTATGTTTACAGAAAGAGCAGCCTTTAAGGTCATTTGTTATATTTATCATGGCTGTGTGTGTAATTTTGTATCTTAACAATGTAAATATCCAGACGTTAGGGCTGATGGTTTTATTTTTTAGCCTGCATTGTCATGCACAGAGTACCCTTTCGGCTAGAATTAGCAGCTTGGCACGAGACAGAAGGTGACGTTTGTGGGGTCGATGCCAAGGTTGTGGCTGACCTAATCTTGAACCAGAATGAGTTCATGCTGTCATCAGCCATGAGTCTCTTCTATTCAGTACTGTACTTCTGAGTCTCCCGCAGAAAGCCATGGCTTCCTGGAGGAAGGGAAAGGCAATATATTTCAGAACCAATTGGATGGGACTTGTTCCCAGAGCTGTGGGCCACAGTCCTAGGAGCAAGCCCTAAAACAAATCACAAACTGAATCCGCAAAAGCACTTCTACTAGTCTGTCAGCATGAGGTTATGGGGCTCCAAGAAAGGTGATGATCTCTGAGTGACCTGGTGGAGAACCAGTTCTGTCTTTTCAGGAAAGGGAAACAGATAAAGAAACATACCCTGTGGTGTGGGCTTGGAGGATCTGCCAGAGAGGGATGCCTGAATGGTCAAAGACCACCCTGGATCACTAAACCAATAGTCTAAACATGGAGACTGCTGGGAAGCATGTTGCAAAAACCTGGATGTCCTAGGGGTCTTCCTTAAGTAGTCTCAGCAGCCAATCATAGTATAGATGTCTGGGAAGCCATAGATAAGGGCCGAGGCACTAGAACAATAGCCACCACAAGGACTTGGTTCTCTGAGTATAATGGCAGCAACACTTTAATCAGGGGAATTCTGACAGCAGTAGATTGTAGGTGGTATCTAGCTAGTGTTTTTGGATGGTGAAAGGGTACTTCCATTGATGGAACAAACATTTCCCGATTTCCCCTGCCTGTCAGTCCTGTACACAGCCTCTCATGCAGGTTGCATGATCTCAAAGAGCGGAATGGGGGTTGGGTCAATAAGGGACCCAAGAAAATCCTGTTATATAAGCTTTGTTCTACTATTTGCATATGATGAATACAATCCTGTTTCCAGAACTGTGAAACCTGATTGCAACAAACTGGGGGTGGGTATGTATGCGTGTATTTATTCATTTTCACTTATTTCATTTTATAGTCTGCCTTTCTCATGGAGAATTAAGATGTATTACGGAAAGGTGGAAATGGAAAAGGAATAGTGCCTTGTATGGTCGCAACTAGGCTGCACAGGGGAGGAGGTGACTAGCCGTGTTACATATTATACCATCCACAGCCATGGACTGCAGTGCAGGATGACATATGCGAGTAATTTCAATTCCTGACTTGAGCCAGTTTATCCTCCCAAGGCAAAGATGGGAATTATAATAGGAACAGCATTGGCAATCCTCCCATCTGCCTGGAAGGCGTAATAATTTCAGCTTTAGGGAAGTGCCGTGGATTGGTGTGCGGGAGAACATGCAGAGTTTTCTTTTTCTCTTTTCTTAATGCATAAGGTTGCAGATTCAATCACTGACTCGTTCAGCTGCAAGGTTTTAAGTCATAGGCAATCCTGTGCCTGAATCCCTAGAGAGCTGCTGCCAAGCTAGGTAGATAGTCCTGAACTAGGTGGACCAGTAATAATAGTTATGTTCCACATGAGAGAAATGTCCATGGATGGTCAAGATCTTGCAGCTTGTTCTTGGCTGGGCTTGCAACATGGACAGCCATGTCAGCACTGCCACAGAGGTGGCTAAGGGAGGTGGCCTCAAATTGCACTGTCCAGCTGCTGCTGTTGCTGAGGGTGATAGCTAAGCCAAGGAGATGAGCCCATGTGGGCTGTGAAAGGCCCAGCATCACAGACAGGTGATAAATACTTATTTTCTCTTAAACTGCAGGTGTGATCTCACCTATAAGGCTTATTCACACCAAGCTTGCTTCTGAAACACTCAGTCCTTCCTGTGCCATGCTGGTTACGCCACCTTGATGCCAAATGTTTCAGTTTTATGATCAGGATTATAAAATACAACATCCCCTTTATTAAACTGAGATGCCTGCAGGTTTCATTGCAAGAACCTCAGTTGGAATTTATCTTCCCAAGCACAGCTTGGGTATCTATTGATTGTAAAGGGCAAACTATTATATTACATGGAAATGTGTGTGACAAAGCCTGTAAAGTTGTGAAAATGAAAGGCAACCTTGGTTGGCTTGGCTCTGATTCTGGAGAGGGGAGGGTGGGGGAAGGCATACTCAACCTACCCCTCATTACCTGTTTTCCTTTCAAAAGTATCCTGGTTTTCTTTCTTTAGTGTTCCTCACACAAAAGTCAAAAGGATGCTTTTTCAGTTTAAGAAGTTAGGTGTTTGTTACACAAATTCACATGTGAGGAGTAGTTTGCCCTTTAGAAAGTCACTTTTCAGATGGTTCACAGGTGCATACTAGGAGGCTGGCAGCCATGCAGAGATCCTCCTGCTATGCGCAGTTGCCATGTTGTCTGTGCCAATAGACAGATTTCAGTGTGCAGTGTGCTGGCAGGTGAGCCAGTTTGGTGTAGTGGTTAGGAGTGCGGACTTCTAATCTGGCATGCCAGGTTCGATTCTGCACTCACCCACATGCAACCAGCTGGGTGACCTTGGGCTAGCCACAGCACTGATAAAACTGTTCTGACCGGGCAGTGATATCAGCACTCTCTCAGCCTCACCCACCCCACAGGCTGTCTGTTGTGGGGAGAGGAAAGGGAAGGCAACTGTAAGCCGCTTTGAGCCTCCTTCGGGTAGGGAAAAGCGGCATATAAGAACCAACTCTTCTTCTTCTTCTTCTTCAGTACAAACAAACCAGGACCCTGAGAAATCAGGTTTTTGTTTAGCATAGAGATTGCACATCTTGGCAAAATCTGTGCACTGCCCCGTCAGACAACAGGGCAGCCCTGCATATTGGAGGATCGCGGGCAGAGTTCCACTCCTGATTTGTACTGTTGGCAGTCTCCCCGTATGGGCAATTGCAACATCTGAAAAGGGTTCTATAAGGGGAAACAAGCATGCATCTTTAACCATGTGTGAGGGAGCACGGCATGGCAGCAGGGAAACTTGAGCTGGCAGGGAAAGGGCACAACACCTCTTTCCCAGCAGTTCCTTGGCCCAAAGGCTGCTTTCAAAAATGCCAGGGCCGAAGATCCTTACACAGGTGCACTTATCATTTTCCTCAACTTCTTTGGCCTTCCCCACAGCCTTCCAGGATGTATCTCCTTGAACCTGCAAGCAGGTAAAAGATCAAGATTTTGCAACAACCCCACCCCTCAAGATGTGGGGACAGTAGCCTTATCAGAATTCTCTTTCCTTCCCTTCAAATTCCTCAAATGGTCTTCAAGGGCGCCGGATCCTCCAGTTTCCCCTCCTGATGTCTCTGTAGGAGAAATATGGTGGCACCTCTACGAAAAGCCTGGAGTTCACCCAACGAGGCTGCCTTAATCAGCATCCAACCTGCTGTCAGTTCAGTGTTGTGAATGCAACTGGGATGAAAGCAAAGGAGGATGGCGCATATGGCCCATTAGCTAAGCAGCACACTAATTATTGGGAGGTGTTGCATTACTCAGTGGAGGCCAGATTCTGCTGCCGCTCCTCTCCATCAAAGCCACAGGAACTCCACCCTCTCCAGGAGCCAAAGCTTGCCCAGTGGGAATGGATAAAAGGGGACTAAGATCAAAACCCTTTCTATAGTTCTGTACTTTTCTCGCCCGCATTGTCTAGAAGCGCTGTTATTGGTTTGGGGGGGGGCACCACTTTTCTTCCAGCGCAGACGTCTCCAAGGATGATAAGCCATGAGCAAGATAATTGCAAAAGGGGGGGGGGTTAGACATTTATATTTCGATTTCTATTTGATAAACAAAATCAGACAATTATGCCGAACAAAGGGATCTTTTTTGGAATCCAGGCACACTTATTATTTGCAAGCTGGGGGGTGGGGTGGGGTGGGGAGAAGACAGAGAGAGGGAGACGGAGGGGGAAAAAATAGCAACCTAAACAGCAGTAAAAAGCATTAGCAGGGAATAATCTAGGCTCATCAGCCCAACTCTCCAGCGGTGCTGAAGACAGGAAAATGATGCCTTTTTATTAGCCTTATTGTCTTTAATTAAAGCATTCAGCAGAACCCTCTGATAATGGACTGGGAGAGAGGTCGGCAGCATTTGTAATAACACAATGCAGGGTTCAATTAAGTTGTACTTTTGTAGTTTTTCATCTCCAATTTAAACAAGCTAGTGATATACGCAGAATGATTACCTTTGCGAACCGAGTGGGAAAGCTGGGGCGGGGGGGGGGGGGAGGTGAGAGCTCGGGAGGAGAAGTCACTCACTGCCGGTAGAACTGGTGCCATAAAATTGCTGGCAGTTTCTCTGCTTTGGTTCTGGGGCTCTCAGCTGGCTTGTATATTGTGCCTGTCACAGCCTTCTGTATGGAGGCTGGGTTGTAACGTGTCGATTTCACTCCGTCCCTATTCAGTGTGTGATCCAAAAGAACCTGCCAGGCTTGCCCTCAGCTCCAGCTTTTAAAATATGATTATGGCACACAGACTGTTGACTTAACCCAGTGTCTGTCATCCTGCCTGCCTGTCGTTCTTTCATATTGATATGCATGGGAGCTGCATTGTCTCCGAAAAGGCAAAGGAGAAAAGGGAGATGGTAATAAACATTTGAGCCAAAAGACTCTGGGTGACTGACATGTATTTGATCTTTCTGCCTTTCCCTCTCCCCTCTGCGCTCTTTCAAATTATTGGTCATAAAATACTGCAGTTGCGTTCTGCCTTTCACACCAGTAGAGACAGACCCACGCGGCTAACACTTAACTTTTATCTTTGCTATTAAGTAATGCTAAATTAGAATGAAACCACTCTGATAATACTGGTGACAGCTCTATGAAGACCAAATGAATTCCCTATGATTAGTACTACTGAAACGTACACCTTAGCAGAATTCATGACGATGGAACACTTAACCATGTGTATAACTCATAACACATAGCGATAAAAGTCAGGCTAAATTTGGCCAGAGATTTATGAGGTTTAAAAAAAAAAACAGCAGAAATGTATAGTATTTAGAACATCCTGGGTTCGGTGTGGTAGAAATCTGTAACAACCTAGTTTAAAATGGAAATATGTCTCGTGAATGTGTAAAAGTCAGTCATGACATGGAGGCAGGCAATGCAAGCCATAGATGTCTGCTCCGAGTGTTATCTTATCCATAAGCTTTATATATATATGGAAAAGGGCCATTTAGGTGGCCCTGTCCGGGCCTGGACACCACACCTGTCCGGGAGGTGTACGGGTGAGCGGGCCAATCTGGATTCGGCTGACCGAGAGCCGCTCGCCCAGCCTCAGGGCCAGGAAGCTCTTGGCTGCCAAGGTGGGTGCTTCGCCACCTCCCGCCATAGCACCATGCTCAGGCTGACCGCCAACTGGCTGCACCGGCAGACCATGGACTCCCAAGGTGAGCCCGCTCTTGGCTTGCCCTTTCCACCACTGCTTCCCACCAAAACTGCTCACCCCACATTACACGTGCGGCCTAAGCCCTTTCCCAGCTAGTCCACGCTGCCCAGGGACCACCTCCTCCAGGGGGGAGCTTTCCCTCCCTCCTGGCCCCCCACACCTTCATTGCGCTGCCACTGACCCCTTACACCTTCCGCAGTGAGGCCAAGCTACCCCGCGAGCGCAACCTCTGGGAGCTTTCTCTCCCTCCTCACCCCCCCCAAGGCTTCCATTGTGCCATGACTGCAGGCCGCAGATTAGCCACACGTCACTGGGGGGAAGGGGGGCAGGGATGGCTTCCCTGTAGCCCACAGAGTGCATCCGGTGCCTCGCGCAGGTGCTGGGTGTGCTCTGTGTGCTGCAGGGAAGCCAAGCGTCGCTGGGGGGCAGGGGGCCAGGGGAGGTTTCCCTGCAGCCCACACAGCGCACCTGCCACCCCGGAGAGGCGCTGTGTGTACTCTGCAGGCTGCGGGGAGGCATCTGGGGGGGGGGGGCTTTCAAAGCCCGTTCTTACAAATGGGCTTTGAAGCTAGTCTTGAATAAGATTGTGTGGGTCTTAAAGGTGCCACTAGATGCAAACTTTGTTCTCCAGCTTCAGACCAACATGTCTAACCACTTGGAATGTTTTCCAAATGTTGTTTTATTTATGTACTTAGAAAGTCTTATGCTCTACTTTTTTCTTAAAAAGAGGAGCACAATTCTTTAATGTGACGATGGTGGTTAAGATATTACTCTAGCATGTAGACTGTCTATTAGGCCATTGGCCAAAGGGATATATTTTGAAGTACCTCACAATGCAGGAATCAGATGGCCTAAACACGTGGAGCTGCCTTATACTGAATCAGGAAACTGGTCTGTCAAGATCAGTATTGTCTATCCTGACAGGCTGCAGCTCTCAAGAGTCTCAGGCAGAGATCTTCCACATCACTCCTTGAACTGGAGATGCAGCAAAGCAAAACTATGGGTCTGCTGAATTCAAAGCAGGTGGTCTACATTGAACCATGCATCTTTCTGGGTACCTGAAGGCCATGATCCACCTGTACCCTAGACAATCACTTTTTGCTACCTGAATCTACACTGTTGGTGCCTACGTCCGACTTGGAAGTGCTGGCGCTTAATCGTTTACACACTCTTCAAGTAAACCTCCCCATCCCCCATATGCTCCATCCTCCATATGGCATCCTTTTAAATACTTGAAGATGGTTATCAGATCCCGTCTCAGTCATCTCTTCTCTAGGCTAAATAGACCAAGCTCCCCCAACTTCATACGTCTTGGTCTCCAAACGCCTCACCATCTTTGTTGCCCTTCTCTGGACATGTTCCAGTTTGTCAACATCCTTCTTCAATTTGGGTGCCCAAAACTGAACACAATACTCCAAGTGAGGCTGAACCAGAGCAGAGTAATGCGGTACCATCACCTCCCGTGATCTGGACACGATACTCCCATTTGTCTTTTTAGCCACTGAATCACACTGTTGACTCATGTTCAATGTGTGGTCTACTAAGACTCCTAGATCCTTTTCGCACATGCTACTGCCAAGACACGTCTCCCCCATCTTATATTACTGTAAGGTAAATGACTCTTGTCATTCCTGACCTAGCTTCAGAGATCATCCCATAGGACAAACTCCCTGGCTGTGTGGCAATGCTTCTCATGCTCACTCTGGTGTCTTGGTGACCAAATAAAAGAAATGGTATCAGCAACTACAGGGAGGGTGATTTCTCCTGCCAGCAAATGGTGCAGATACTGTGGGAAACCCCTCTCCCTAGGTCTATTGATCGAGAAGGCCATTTTAGCTGAACGCTGGCTTAAACACGTTGGACCACCTGAAGGCTCCGGTTGCAGAGGTACAATTGTTAGTTTATTTCCCATCCGTACCACAGTACCACAAGAGAGGAACTGTTGGGGCTCCTTTGGGAACTATGGCTTGGGAAAGAAACCTGCCTACCAACAAGGACCATTGTTACATATGGAGGAGCACTTATATCCATTGACCTTACTTACTAAAGAGCTGATGTAGCTCTGGTGCATGGGAAGAACAGTGCCACCCTTGTCCCCTTCATCCCTTCCAGCACTGCTGCCAAGAAAACATGGAACAGCTTGGACTTATTGTAGCTCCATTATTATTTTTGGGACTTAAAAAAAATACTCTCTTTTAAATTGTTGTTTAAGTTTTGTAAGATGCCTTGCATGGCAAGATTGGTAAAAAGGTGGGGTATAAGTACTCCAGCATAAGTAATTATACACATCTGATAAAATTTTAATAAGGAAGAGAAAGGCTAAATAAGATAGGGATGTACAATGACAACTGGAATTGGTTTGCAATCTATTGAAACAGATGATTCAATCAGAAAGTACCCTTGGAAATATTAGCATTTTGATTGGAATAAAGAAGCTTCTTCTTGGCAGATTGAGATGTATACATTCAATTACTTAAAGCTTAATGTTATTCTTGATATTGACTTTAAGCCTTTTTTCCTTGTGTTTCCCTCTCCCCTTTCTTGAATGAAAAACTGTTCCTTTTAAGAATGGCTAAATTGATATCTAATGGGGGGAAAAAAGAGGAACTGAATGGATTTAGTGCTTACTGATAAATGGATTTAATTATTAGTTGTATATGGTTAGTATAATAGGATGTTATCTGTTATATATGATAGTGTTTGCCTTTTGATTGTAATGCCATTTCAGTAAATTAGTGGGAAATAAGTTTAAAAGAAATAGATAAAACACTGTCATCTTTATGAACCCCAAGACCGAAGAACCCCAACTTTCAATAAAAACAAGAGACTGCAACCTCAAAGTGTATTCAGAGCAAGAAAAAAAAGACCCATCATTATGGCATTAAACAACAATAAAGAATGTTTTCAAACAATTTCCTTTCTTGAGTTTTCTTATAGCTTATTTCATTCCAAGGATGGCAGCCAGAAAGGTTTTCTAGATACAATCCATTTTCTGCTATCTATTCCTCAGTGGCAAGTCCTCTCTTCTTTTTGGACCAGGATCTCCATACCATTTTGAGCCATTGGCTGCTTTATATTACCACTTGTATTGAGGTTGTGAAACAAACTTACTGAGATTAATTGTACTTAAAAGAAGAGAGGAATTGCCACTGAAATGCCAATTAAATTCCAAGGTTGAGAAAGCCAGGCTTATGGCCTTAGGTAGCCCCTTCCAATAGATCTCTAGCTCTGGATTAGACACAATTTATTTTCTTTTTCTAGTTTTTAGTTTTATTGTACTTTGCTTTTTAAATGTAAGCTGCTTTGGGGTCTCTCCTTGGGTAAGAATCACCCTATAAATACCTACATGATTAAACTACTGGCCTGATGTAAAGATACAGTCCTTGCTTTTCCTGAATACACTGAATTCTAATCATCTGGGTGCACTGGAGTGTGAGGGTGCTAATAGCACCTATTTTATGTCATATGCGATGGCTAATTAGAAGTTTTTCGGACTTGCAATTTGAGTGTTACCAATTAGCTCAATTGCGGACCAAGACCAAAGCTTTTATTTGCTTTGTCATAGCGGCAGAAAGTCAGATAAACATATACTTGCGTCTTCCCACTGTCTCCCCTGTGCTTTCAGCACAGCTGTGCGGCAAAATAATAATAATTTCATTGTCTACTTTCCAAAAAACCCTCCGCATTTAGAGCAGATCATTAAAAGAAGTTAACACATGGTTTATTTTGTCTAATTATTCCAAAAATCAGTCTGTAAATCCCAGAAGAAAGAATGTTTGTCTTATTTAAAGAGAAATGATATTAAATGAGGCGTGCACATGGGGGAGGGGGGTGCATGTGTATAGTTTTGTGTGTGCGTGCGTGCATGTGCCTATCTTTGTTAGTGGGTTTGTTGACTGGGATTTTTCAAAGGAATGTATGAGAATTAGATATACAGGTTAAATGAAACCTGACAGTGAGGCACAGGTGTCATGCCTTTCCTTTCTGGAACTCAAATATTTGAGAGTCCTGGCTGAAACCCCAGCTAGTGCAACCATCAGATGAACAGGGGAGCTACCAAATAAACCATCCTAGTAGAATTTTAAAAAGGAATCATTCTTTTATTCTGTTCCTCAAGCATGGGAGGGCATGTTTTATTTCTGATCCTGTAAAGAGACATAAATATCTTATGAGAATGGATAAGGCTTGCAGCTGTTTCCCCATAGACCTTTTCTTCCTTGAGGTTTCTTTATGCATGCGGAGCTGCAAACACATGGGGTGTAGTCAGCATGGTTGTAGATGTACTGTAGTTCACAACCGTTATCCCCAGACAGTAAGCATAGAAGTGACCCAAACACTTAGCAGCATTGCACTGAAAAGTTCCTGAAGAGGAGAGGACCAGTGCAGTCGTGAGTGGCATGACAACATTCTCTGCTCATCAACTTTCATGGATTTAGAAGGAAAGTGTAAGTCATCTTAGGCTAGCGGTGTGAGTCACCGGTGCAGGAAATACAGTGTTCTAGTTAGACTGGCCCCTGTAGTTAGAGATGCCAAGTTGCAGGGGTGTGTATTTATTTTATGATTTTATTTATTTGGATTTTTATACCGCCCATTCTTTACAGCTCTGGGCGGTTTACATGGAATATTATGTAATTTTACATGAAACATAATAATAATAATAATAATAATAATAATAATAATAATAATAATAATAATCTGTGTGTGTAGTACTGGAATTACAACTGATGTACAAATGACAGAGATCAATTCCCGTGGAGAAAAAGGCTGCTTTGGAGGGTCAGCTCTATGGCAGTGCACCCTGCTGAAATCCCTGCTCTCTCCAACACTCTACCACCAAATTTCCAGGAATGTCCAACCCAGTGCTGGGAGCCCTGTCTATAGTGATTTGCAGCAGTAGCAACCCCCACGGTACTAATGTATAAGAACATAAGAGAAGCCATGTTGGATTAGGCCACTGGTCCACCCAGTTCAATACTTTGTGTCACACAGTGGCCAAAACCCAGGTGCCATCAGGAGGTTCACCAGCAGGCTAGGAATCCGAAGCCCATGAAGTTAATTAATTCATTTGGCATGCCACAATAAAGGCCAAAAAGATTTCGAAAGTTTACATATACAGACATGTTCTGGATCTGTATGCGTAAGCATTCTGAAATCTTTTTCCCTTTTATTGCAGCATAACTAAATGTTATTTAATGACTGGCATGGATTTCTTTTAGAGAATGCTGGTTCTTGGTCACTGTGATTTCTGACTGTGAGCTCCATATTGTTTGAGAATTGAATTATATGTATTGTTTGAAGCTTCACCATTCCTTACTATTAGTTGTTATTTTAAAAATCTCTTGAAAAAATTCTGTATGTTTTGGAAATGCTTGGAAGAATATTTTCTATCCATTTCAGGACTCATGCGCTATCTGCCAGGCCATAATTGTATATTGACTTACATGGTGGCAGTTCTCTGCTTAATAAGATGTGGACAACAGTGGCTGGCATAACCGGCCACAGTACTTTAATAATCAAACATGGGGTATGTTGCCTTGGCAGGGTGTTAAGAGCCACTCCATAGCCATCTGTCTACTATTCCCACTACAATGGCTCCCCTGGATCCCGCACCAGTTCCCAGGTGGGAACGCAGGTCCCCCATGCTGCTGTAGCCCCTAATCAGGAAAGTGCCCACCTGGGATGCTAGAGGAGGTACAAGCCACCTCTGGTTCCATCCCAGACACCCTGCCGTGCGAGACCCCTAGCCTTCCCAGCCAGGTTGGCCCTGTCCACAAGTCAGCACCTCTTTAAAGAGGCATTCTAAGGCTACCACCTTGGAATGCTAGAAGAAGATTCTCCTACTTGCTTTTATGCTCCTTGCCCTGCTGACCTTGGCACTGGCTGCAGTCCTGGTCCAGTTCTGTAGGGTAGCTCCCCCTTGCCGCAGTTTCTATTTAGTGGCAGGGGCAGACCTGTGCAACTTCCCCTTTCTCAAACAGACCTGTCACTGCTGCTGATTTGGCCACACCTGAAGACAGACAAGTCACTGATGAATGTGTTTCAATATCTGGAAAAAAGTAATGCCAGGATTAGCTTTCATTAAGCTCATCTTGGCTTGTTCACTAACGGATGTTAAAGCCGTTTGCAGAAGATTCACACAGGCTAGTAGTTCTGTTTATATTTCTCAGTCTGTGATGCACCAAGTCTGTGATCTTGAAGTTGGACTGTTTCCCATAAACTGTTCCCTGCATTAGTGCTAGCAAGGAGAAGGGGCACTCATCTCATAAAGCCCACAGGAAGAAAGGTGGAATTCAATATTTCTTCCACTTGAGCAGTTTTGTAATGGTATATGATTTGCAAAAAGGAATAAGGAGCAAAAGGTTAGCCTCTTCTCCAAAAGAAAGATAGTAGTTATGTCGATCTGCTACAGAGAGAGAGAGTGAGTGAGAGAGAGAGAGAGAGAGAGAGAGAGAGAGAGAGAGCATTCAAGAGAGTCTTAAGGGATCTGAACATGAAGGGGAGGGGAGTTGCCCTGGATTCATCTCGTGTAGTCAAACCATTTGCTCCCTGTTGTTTCGTGCCTGTGGCATGTGGGCAGTGCAAACATTGTCTGGACAATGCTTACAAACTCCTAGTGTGATACCACCAGGCTTAGGAAAGAGTCCATGGAAAAATTAGTTGCTTTTTGTAATAAAGATATCATTGCCAACTATGTGGCCTACTATGCATTCATACTGGCCAGGAAATGCTAATAAGGAGTCAGCTCTTCACCTCCAACGTTTTGCTAGTTTCAGAAGTTTCCAAAACCCAGCCAAATCACCGGGGACCAGTTAATGCTTGACAATTTTACTGAGGCCCGGGGAGGGGTAGTCTTTTGCTGAGGGCCATTGCTGCCGCCGCTGCCTGAACCCCTGCTCTGCTTGCTTTCCCACTTGCACCCCTGACTTCCCACCGCCCACTGGGGGCGCTGCCAGCAGCAGCTGTGCAGTGTCTTGCCGAGGGGGAGCCCCAGCCATGCCGGCCACCGGAGAGCAGCAAAGGTGAGCCGGCGGCAGAGTGGCAGGGCAGCCCCTGAGGCAACAGTCAGAGAGGAGGACGAGGAGGAGCTGCGGCCCAGTACCAACTGATCTACGGACCAGTACCTGAACTGGGGGTTGGGGACAGCTGCCTTACATGTTTGGGCTGTGGGACTGAACAGACAATGCACAGCTATATCAAAACCTCTTTAGGGAAGCCCTGACCTTTTGCTTTACATCATGGGATTGGCCTTTCAAGCCTCAAAACATGTAAAGAAGCCCTCAGTGTAAATAAAGGGTCTCTCCATTCCTGCATTAGCATAGAGGGTTACACAGTGGCTTTCATAGACAGGGTCTTACACAGAAACCTGCAAGCTATATGGAACCAGGGTTGATTCCCATGATAAAGATTGATATAATAAATGGACCACTTGAGGTGGTACTGTTCAAATCATCACCTGGGCTAACAGGTTTTTTTTTTTAATTTCATTTATAGCCTGCCCTTTTTCCTGGGACTCAAGCTAGAATACAAAATATAGAAAACTATGCAATTAATACAAAACATAGAGTAACAATGCAATAGTATTAGGGTTAGAGAAATTAGAAAAGAATGCACATGGAAAACTAAGACAGCCTTTCTCAACATTTTTATCATTGAGAAACACCTGAAACAGGCTTCAAGAAACCCCAGAAGTGGTGTGATGGTGCAGAATATGGTTGGGAAGCATGGCTGTGTACATGCCCACCCAGAACCCCTCCCCTTCCCACCCTCTCCATGCTCATTGTTGGTCATTGTTGAAGGAGGAGGCTGGTTGACATGACTATATATGGTCATATTATCTATATTTGGTCATATCATCATATGAAAAAATTAATTAACTCCCACCCACTCGGGAAACCCTTTCAGGGCCATCAAGAAACCCTGTTTTTATGAAACCCTGGTTGAGAAATCCTGGACTAAGGCATGATGTACCACAAACAATGCATAGCTGCCCCAACCAAGAACAACTAAATACCACAGCCTTTTGTGTTTGTGTTAATGTCTAGACCAGTTACCAGATTTTTGGGTTTTGTCTCTGTAGAAGCCACCAAATAAAAGTCAGCCACATAATTTTCACTTACCGTCCATGCTTAAATTCTAAAGTCAATATATACCTACTAGACAATGAAGTTATTGAGCTCAGTGCTTGTGCACCATTTCATATTTTGCTGAGAGTGAGATAGCATGGGGCATGTGTAAATTTCTTTCTGCCTCACTAGGGTGGCAGGATCTGGAATGGTATAGAGGGTTATACAGCCTGGTCTCTGGTCTCAGAAGCTAAGCAGTATTGGTACTTGGATGGGAGACCAATAAGGAAGACTTTGCAGAGGAAGTCAATGACAAACCACCCCTGCTTAATCAGTTGCCTTGAGAACCTTATGGGGTTGCCATCAGATGGAGGTGACTTGACAGCACTTTACATACATAAGGAAGCACTCTGGCCATTGGCAGAGCGACAAGGTAACCCGATAGCAGGAACTGTGGGGATCATTCTCACATTGAACCCCTTGCCCCCACTCATGTACCTCACTTTTTGAAAACTCCATGACATGCCCCGTCTCCCCTGTGAGTTGGTTCTTCTATGGCTGAGATACTTTCCTCCTTTACTTCCTGGGGCTATTATGCATGTACCAGTTTTCACTGCAGTCAGTTTGCTGACCCTTTTAAATTGTCTTTTTAAAAACATTCCCATTTATGCATGTGCTTTGATACTGTGTTGTTGCATTTGTTTTGCACCAATTATGCATTTGAAACAGGAGAAACTTCCTCTGTTGTGATGCAATGTCACCAGACCACCACTCTGGCACATGCTGCTGGCAGGGTCTGGTGGGAATTATAGTTCATGGACATGGAGACTTGAACAAAAAATTTCCATGTGGATACTCAGGCTTTTGAATGCTCAATTACCACCTTTCCCCCTCTAAGGTATACTGTTCTTCATAGACAGTGGGCAGGATGGACCACAGCAGATGACGGGTTCCCATGCAAACTTAAAGCCCCTCCATTGTGAGGTTTTTTTTAAATCACTGGTTAGCCCAAAACAGGAGGCTCCACGCATAGCCAAAAGCAGTTCTACTTCCTCATTCTCCTGCAAGACTGAACTGGCATTTCAAACAGCCTCAGAGCCCACAAAGGGTGACAAAGGGAAGACCCCTCCACTTTGCCAGCCTGATAAACTGTCAAACATTGCCCTCCCCCACCCCTGGTCACTGATCAGAGGTAGATTGCTCCTGCACATCATTACTTGTGTCCTATGGTTATACAGAAAAGCTACAGTTTTGTAGCCCCAGGGAAGGCTATAGCAGGAAATGTCACACATACCAGAAGTAATCATCCACATTTACATGGCAATACAGTTGGCTTGGTTGCCAGGGAGATCTAGAACCAAATTGCGTGTTCAAATATTTGCTGATACAAGTCATTGCAAATCTAGTCTTAGATACCATGCTGAGAAAACACAGACAACACGATGGGGAGGAGGAGGGTGCCATGCAGAATCAAAAATACTATGGTGGGTTTTGCACAATGTCAAGTCTTTATTGTTACAGTACTAGACCAGTAGTCAAATTACAAGGTACATAAAGACATCTGGCATTAAAGGGTTTTGCACAATGAAAACCCTGCCATGTGCAGAAATAAAAACAACATCATCTTTTTGGGCAGACTTTTTGCAAGGTTTCCTGCCATGCAATACACCCTGGTTATCAGGAAGAATTTTTGAGCTTAGCTGTTGTCAAGAGGCCCTGGAGTCGCACAATTGCATGATCTGATGTAATGCGTTCATCATCACTACAATGAAATCCAAAGTGGATTGTTCAGGGCAAAGTCCATGGCCACAATCCGGTACAGAGAGACAGTAATGGGTTTAAGTGTGCTTAACATTGTGATGAACTGTGACCTACGAGTATAGTAGGATGCACAGGAGACCTTCTCTGGCACTGCCTATGTTCTTGCTCTTGCTGTGCTTGTTTTTGTCTCCTCCCTCCCAGCTGGACATATTATATCATTTTAAGACAGCAATCTAAAAGACAGAGAGAAGGAGGTGTGTGACAAAAAGCCACTCTACGAAAAGTGGGAAGCCCTCCAGCATGTGAGAACGGTTCCCCTGCTGCCCTCGCTTCCTGAATCAGTTGCATTTAATTAGCTGGATATTGTACCTGCTCACGGTTGATGTTTCAAGCAAATTGTTCTTTTTCAAGGTAGTGCAGAAATCCAGCTGGGAACCCATATGGAGAAGAAAAATTAAATATATTTTCTATAAAATGGTAATTGCTGTGAAATTTTATTGCAAGAGCAGTGTGTGTGATCTAACCCCGTTGCTGCCTTATCCACTGCATCTGGCTTTGCTGCCCTGGAGGACAAACACTCTCCAATGCTGCTTTCCTTTCCTTTTCCAATTGTAGGAATCTGGCTTTAGTTATTTATATGTTTTAGCCCATGCTTATTATTTCATGCCTCTTCCTCCATTGCAGGAGAAAAAAAGGAGATTTTTTTCCCCGTGTGTCATCTAACTGCTAAGGCACTGAATTGAAAATTTTCCTTCACCTCTCTTCCTCCTCACAAACTGAAGGACATTTTAACATCAGAGTATTTCACCTTCGTTGCTTCCCCAAGCAGTGGGAAGTCCCAAGAGATTGTTTCCTTGGTAGGAGAGATCATTGGAGACTTATAGCATTTTGCAATATTCTGTTTATTTATAGATGTAGAATTGAGCAAGGATTACTTATGTGTGTGTCTCTGTGCTCAGAGAGCATTCAGTACTACATGCACAGAACGACCATTCTGAAGCTAACAGCCATGTTCTTTCAGCATCTGCCTTCCAACTTCAGAACTGCAGATAGGTATCCATGTCTGTACTGTAATTTAGAACGTATCTGTCTGAGTATCCCCAATGCTCAGATAGGATTGCCAGTCCCCAGTTGGGGCCTGGGGATCCCCTGGGTTGCAGCCTCAGCCTCTCCCCCCATTTTCCCAGTTTTCCCCAGAAACTGGGAAAACTTTCCAAGCATGGGGGGAAGGAAGAAACAGGAAGTAAACACAACATACTAATGTAACCCGAAAGCAACGTCGGCATGTCAGTGATGTTGGGGGGGGGGGCACACTGTTATTTGGGCAAAACATTATGGTAAAAACCTAGTTCTACCACAGAGGTTTTGCCCAAAAACTAGAGTATAGTCATTGATTTCACTTTCATGTGATGTCAGCATGCTGTGTTAACTTTTGACAATCTTCCCTGCTCCCAGAATGTGCACCCTCATCCCCTGCTGGCAGCTACGAGGCACCTGGAGACCCTGTGCTTAGGCTGTAGGATCCTATTTCTCTGCCTTCCTGCATGCTGCTGGTGAGCATGAGCTGGTTGTCCAAATGTTCAAGGAGCTCTGCTCCCTTGATTCCACCATTAATAGCAGCCGCGAAATCAGCGCAGCCGCCGTTGACACGGCGGAAGCGTCCAGAGCGACGTGGACCCGGCAGCATCATAAGGCCGTGCCACGGCCTTCAGGGGGAAGGGTGGAGTCCCGGTCACGCTCCCCACAGCGTGGCCACTTGGGCGAGCACAGGGAGTGGGCTCCAACCGGGATGCGGTCCTGCCGGGGGTCGCCTCCACGGTCGCAACGCAGCTCGTCTGACCGCTCGCAGAGGGGGTCCTTCCAATGGCTCCAGTTCGAGTGGACTGTGTGAGTGGTGTCGCAGCAGCCAGGGAGTGAGGGGCAGGGGGGTCCTTCCCCCTCCCCACTGCGCAGGCCTAGTGGCCGCCGGGGGACACGGGGAGGGAGAGACCCTCCCCCTCTCCCTTGCGCAGGCCCAGCTACCATCACTGCCGGGCCAGGGACGGGTCCAGCGGGTCATCACCAGAATTCTCAGCACCAGGGCACCAGTCCAGACACCGGGGCCTGAGGACCGGCCCGCAAGACGTTGGTCCACCACACCTCAGAGGTCCTCACGCTCATCCTCGTCTGACCCTGCTGCCTCTCCTAAATCTTCTGATTATTGGGCTGGGTATGCCTTGGCCCTGAGCAGGGGCAGGAGGACTTTTGGAGGGACATCTGGGGGCACCTGGCAAATTGTACTTATGTTGAAATTAAATTAGGAGACATTGATCTCCTGTCATTTTTAAAGGATGCTTATGACCATTGAATAAGCACCTCTGGGTGCTCTGGGTGCTCAAAACCCCATGATGTAGAGGCAATAGCCAGATTTTGACAAGAGTCGGCAACCATTTGCAGGAATATGGAAAATGTAGGAGCAAAACTAGTGGAATGGGATATTCTTCTGAAGAGGCCACCCCAGTAGTCCTCGGAGCAAGCAGGAGAGTCAAGGGCAGGGGACGGGGACTCAGCACTTCTCTTCCCAGCAGCTTGTGGGTGTGCACAGCCTACTAAGAATCTGCAGAAGCAGGCAAGGACAACCCTGGCCTGGAGCTTATGCTGACCACAGTGTCAGGTGATGCAGTAAGCAAATTGTATAGTAACTTCCACATATGTTTATCATCCTACTCGCAGCACTTAAATAGTTCCTCCCCCCAAAGCGAGTGCTCATCCTAAGATGACTCATTGACTTCCAGCAGTCAGTGTCAGCCCAGTAGCTGTGCACTGTGCCTTTTACTCTACAGCTCACTTCAAAGTGTTATTTGGCAGATGTCTCAGGTGAGCTGCCAGCCTGCTTTTCGGCTGGTCGCTGCCAGGTTGGGATGCTCTTGCAGGTACTCCCATCTTCTCCAGTTGGGGTTCATCCTGTGCTGAGCGCTTGCTGCTTAGTTCCCCCTCTGAGGATGAGGCTGGCCCATGACAGAGCTCTAGAAATGGCTTAGCTAAATACTGTTATTCCATAATCCAATAGCCAAATTAGCCGCCATACAGTTGCTGTCAATAAAGAGGTCTACAGCCAAACATAACCGGGTGTTTGTTGTTTGTCCCACCACACAAAATGGAGGCAAGCTGTTACCTGCACTAGTGCCTGCCCACCGTGGTTTTGTACTCCTATTTTGTGTTCCTGGTTTTCATGGCAAAAATGATTGCATTATATGCATATAGTTCTCTTCATCATTAAAAAAATCCTTCCTGGCAATTATGGCTATCAAAGGGAAAGCTAATCCCCCGGCACACCTTGCGTTTTCCTCCAATATGTAGAAATCTTCTTCTTCATTGTGGCAGCATCTGAATGACCGGCATGGAGGATGCTCACTTTACTATTAAGGGGAATGATAGCACGGGCTTAATTTACAGGTAGGAGTATGTCCTTCTTCATTGTTTTGTTATTTGTATGGTATTATACTTAGCCTTTTCAGTTTTATTCCTGATGTATCCAATTCATGTCCTGGGAACAATTCATGTATTTATCTTATGCTAGTTCAAATCATTTTCATGTCAATTATACTTTGTTATATATATTATTTATATTTATCGCTCACCTTTCTCACTGAGGCACAAGGCAGATTACGTATTGTAAGTCAGCACAATTGCTAGGATGAGGAGGCATCTAATAAATAATGTAATAGGGCAGGGATAGCAGAAATCACAAACAAAACATAACATGAGATACTAAATAGTGCAAGAAACGCTTTTATATAAGGAGAGAGATAATAAAGTGAGAGCAAGAGAAAAATATTCCATGACCAATAGCATGCATTAGCTTACAGTCCCATTCCCATTATTGAAATATCTTCCCGACTCATTCTGTTATCACGCAGACCTATTCTTTTATGACTATGCCCTCCGGAACAGTTCTGTTTTACATAGTCTGTGGACAGCCAAAAGTGTGCGGGCCTTCCTCACATTTTTAGGCAGGCCATTCCTTAGGATGGTGTCCGCTACAGAGAACGTTTCTCTATGGGTTGTTGTCAATCTTGCCCATTAGCAGGGAGGTACCTGTAGAAGACCCTGTTCCAATGAGCAAAGTTATCATGGCAGGGCACAGGAAAAGAGGAGGTCCAAGTCCTTGAAGGGCTTTGTATATGAGGGTCCATGTGAGGGTCCAAAACCATGATGGACTTTGTGTGTGATGACCACTACTTAGAACTGAACCTGGTAACTCATGGGCAGTGAATGGAGTGACTGTTGAAAGTGTTTAATATGAGTGCACTGTCAATTCCCGGTAGTAACCAAGCTGAGGATTTCTGCACTAACTGGACTTTTTGAGTTGATTTTGAGGGGAGACCTCTACTGAGTGAATTACAGTAGTCAAGGCTTGATGTTAAAGTGACATAGATCCAGGTGGCCAAATCAGCCATGTCAAGGTCACAGGTCATCTTTCAGGCTAATTATGCACCCCTTATATTCAAATTATATAAAAATAATAATATCAACACTGCAACGATATAAGGGGAAATTCTGGCCCTACGAAAGGGAAAATGATGCAAGAATAAAAAGGCTCATGGCTTTGATTTATACCAGCAAAATGCAAATGGGGAATTTAAAGTTGAAATAGTTGGAGGCTATGAAATGTGGTGGTATCCTAGGGCAGTTGTCAGGAAACAGAGACCATGTATTTGAATTGCCATGGACACCTGAAAGTGCAATATAAGTGCTAATATAAATGTTCTCACTGTAGTGTACAAAACAAATCGGCCAGAAGGAGTGTGTTAAGCCAAGCCTACAGGTTTTATACCAATGGCAGAGATGCACAATAGAAGCCTCAAGGGGGCTTGCTTTATCCTCATCCACATGCAATATATGTTTTCCAGTCATGTTTGCGAAAGCGAAAGCATGTCCAACGCCTTGTATGTTCTGTGAGCCATTTGTGCAAGCAAAGCTGCATTATATTGGTTTTCTCTGATAAAGCAGCAGAGTTTTGCTAAGAAGGTATACGGCAACGGTGGCATCATGCAGGTGCACAGCCATTCAGACTTCAGGCTCCTGTTCACCTAAGCGCAGGTGTGTGAAGCGACAGGCACAGGTGCGTGCTAAGAAAGAGTGGCAAATGTGCACCGTCTGAAGCATAACCACATTGCGTCCTTCCCCGTGCCCATTGTCTTGTCAAGCAGAAATGCCTTTTGAACACTGTGAATTCTAAATTTCCTCTAATACGATTATAATTTGACAGCTCAGCCTGTCCAACATGCCTGCATAGAAAGGAAGCGAGAGAGAGAATTAAAGAAGAAGCGGGAGAAAAGTCTAAAAATAAAACTATTTAAAGAAATGGGACAGAGCTGTTCAGTGGCTTAGCCAAAGATCCTTCTGCATTTCAGAAATGTTGTCGTATATGTTTCCCCCCCACCCCCACCCTGCACTTTTCTAAAGTTATGATGCCTTCAGTCTACCCAGAGACTTCCCCTCCCTTTGGTCTCACAAGACTTGGCTTTCCTAGCACACCCCAAGCTGTTCCTGTTTCACAGTGAGTTGCATCCAAAACTTCCTTTCCCTAATTAACACAGAATGGGATGGGGAAAAGTTCTAGCCTCCGAGAATCTCAAATTTAGCTCTTAGCCTGAAGCCAGGCTCTGGGCAAAGGAACACATGTCACATCAGGAGCTCCCGCAATGTATACCTTGACATCCTGAGATGATGACGTCACTTCTACTACTCTCTCTTGCACTCAGTGGGTGCTGTGGCTGAAGCAGGTAAAATTAAACATGTTTTGCTTGTTAGCAGCCTTTATAAACAGCTTTTTGATAATATTAAATGTGTGGGTTTTAAGTATTGGATTTGATTTCCAGTTTCCACTGGTTTCCTCTCTAGCATCTAATGTGGAATTTTCCACATTGCCTTGCTTCACCAATGTGTCTTTAAAGCATATGACATACCTGCAGAATGCAGCTCAGCCTTCTGCTCACCCGTTTGATCCCTGGAAGGTACCTTAACAACAATATACATGCTGCCTGATCCTATATATGTTCACTTGGAAATAATGCCATAGAAATCATGTCATCTTAAGTTCTGGTTGTTGTTGCTACTCCTAAAGGAATGATATTATTTCCTTTACGTCAGGGTTCCCCAACATGGTGCCCACCAGTACTGCAAAGGTTTTCATTCCCTTCTGAGATTCTTTTGCAAATGAAGGTGGCAAATACTGCGACTGGCTCGGCCTCTTGTGGAGTGATGTTCATCACCCCTTCTCAAAAATTCCACAGTTGCTTGCAGGCTTGAAAAGGTTGGGGACCCCCAGCAATTGACTATAGACATGGCAGAAAATCCAGTGGCACCTACAGCAGCGTATTGGCTGAAAGGACAACCTGTTCCACCAATCGCCAGCTAAAGGATAAATAGAAGAAAGAAAGAATGTGGGATGTAGAAATGACAGTGGTCTGGTCAAACTCATGAGGAGGTGATGAATGGGAAAAGGTTTTATTTGGCATAGGGAACTATGTGCCAAAATGCAGGAAAATGACTGTAAGAGAGGAACAAAGAGAGTTGGCAGCAATGTGGCATAGTGGTCAGGGTATTGGACTCAGATGGATAATTAGAAAACACACTTGCCAGGAATGACTTGGCAGCCAGCAGCAAGGTGGGGAGACCTCAAAATGGTGGGCAACTGGCTGAAAACTAGCCATATTCACAGTTTTTAAGTAGCAGAGCAGCAGAGAATTCCATGCAGAATGGACAGAATGTTATACATGAATCTAGTGGTAAGGGTGCCAATACAAGGAGATTTTGGAGTGGAGTCTGGGAAACGCCCTGTTTCAGTAGGGGTAGGAAACTCAGTGGGGCATAATGCCATATACTCCATCCCAAAGTACGGTTGCCAGGTCCCAGGTAGGGTTTTGAGATCTCACTGAATTATAATTGATCTCCAAACAACAAAGTTTAATTCCACCAGAGAAAGTGGCTTCGTTGGAGGGTGGACACTATAGCATGATACTCTGTTAAGGTGAGTTCCTTCAGAGAAATAGAGGTGTAGAATAACAGGGCTTTTGAAAGTTTGCAGTTGTTAGTTACCTTTTGTGGATGAGGCAGAGATCCAAACTCACAGCACTTTGAGGTTTAAAGGAGAATAATATTTCCTGGAAATATTGTTTACAAATATATATCATATTAATCTGCCTCAGCAGAATGCAAAAGCTTAATGAGTAGTTACCAAAACAGCACATTGCATGCCTCTATGGCTAGGCTGCAGGCAGGACTACATCCCACATATCAGCAGATGGAGAGAGCTGAGCCTAATGGTAGCTGGCTTACTTCTGCAAGAGGACACAACTTCTTCCTGAAGACACAGTGGGTGGTGGCTGGCTCAAAGGGAGTTCTCAGACCATTTATCGCTATTTTTCCACTGCTCATGGCTGCAATCCAGCACTCACCATGCATCACTGCTAGTGAGCACATATGTGCAGTTTAGCTGCTTCAACAGCTTAACAATAGCCCTTCATAGCTGCTTTCACCAAATTACTTGCTGATTGCAACTGCAATATAAGGTCCCTCCCATCCCTACACCCCACCATCCCCAGAGCCCACGCCCAAGTCTCCAGGAACTTCCTAACCTGGAGTTAATAACCTTGATCCAAATTAGCCATTTTCTTCTGGGGAACTGCTCTTTATAGACAAAGAGATTTCTAGGCCCCACCTGGAAATGGGCAACCCTGTGTGTGTGTGTCAAGTTGCTTCTGACCTATGGTGACCCTGTGAACCATGACCTTCAAAAAACCCTATCATTAACAACCTTGCTTGGGTCTTGCAAACTGAGGGCCATGGCTTCCTTGATTGAGCCAATCCATCTCATCTTGGATCTTCCTCATCCTTGCTGCTGTCCATTTTTCATAGCTTCATTGTCTTTTCCAGTGACTCTTATCTTTATATAATGTGACCCAGGACCAATAGCCTTGGTTTTGTCATTATAATTCCTGGAGAGAGTGCAGACTTGACTTAATGTAGAACTCACATATTTGGCAACCCTAGTTAGTGGCAAAGTCAGGGTTTCTCTTTCACATTTCTCCTATGAAATGGAAGGTCGTGAATGATTTCAAAGCAGTTAGCATACTGAAAGTAAAGTATACATTTAGGATATGTCACCAATGCAAAACAGAATGAGATCTAGCAGTGTGAAGTTGCAAACAAACAAGCTTAATGAATCCATTTGGGAGTAGGTTAGGAGACAATCTTATACTATCCAGGACTTGGGAAGTAATAATTCTACTCCCTTCTCGCGGTTGTAGCCTTACCTGAAGAACAGTGTGCAGTCAGGGAAGGGAGGAAGTATCATATTTCAAAGAGGTCATTATCATAGAAAAGCAACTGCAGCCATTTCACAGTATATAGCAGTTGTGCTTGATGCTGCTCTGGCAGCATTAACTGGTTTCTCCAGTAAACACATAAAGCATCAAGACCAGATTCTTGTCCTAGAGCATTTCCGCATGGAGGCGGCCAAGGCGTGCTGCGTCCTGGTTTTAGATCCGTGCCCACCGCGCGGGTTAAGTCTTCCCGACAGGATTCTCCTCTCACTTGTCCCGGGGTGGTTGAGAGAAAGTCAGGACAACCCACTGCTTGTCAATCAAAGTCATGGGGTGTCAGCCACCAACCCCCTTTCAGCGCCATAGTCCTAGTGGCCCCCCCAACCCCACAAATATAGAAAAACAATTTTTAAAACAAACAAAAAAAACCCAAGATCCATGTAGCAACGCAGAGCCACCTCAACATATAATAATTTAAAGTTAGCCAAGTGGTGTTTTCATGTCTTTCCTCACTCCCTTTGCAGGGAGCACGATTTGTGAGCAGCGCTGAGGAGAAAAGGAGAAAGCAGCTGCTTTTCCTTGGCTCCACAGTGTGGCTCCAAACAGAGCAGCACAGTGGAGCAAAGGAAAAAGTGGCAGGGAAGATGGCAGGGAATGGCTCGGGCTTTGTTGCTGCAAGCAGCGCAGAGGAGTGAGGGAAAAAGTGGTGGGATGCCTTACAGCTTTTTATCGGCTCCACAGCGTGGCTCTGAACTGAGCAGTGCAGCAGGGTGTATGGAAAAGTGACGAGGCGACCTGCCCCTCTGCCTTGGCTCCCTCCCACATAATCAGTTCCTTAAAAAAAACAGTTCCTTAAAAAAAGGAAAAGGAAGAACGGAAGTAAGAACGCATCTCTCCCCCTCGGCTCCACCTAAGCATGAGTCAAGCAATGAAGTGGACTGGGTGCAATTTCATTACATTGGAACCACGTAGCAACGCAGTCCTTGCCTTTTATTTTAAAAATATACAAGATTGCCTCTGAGCGCAGCTCCAGGGAGCAGGCTCCCTTGCCGACCCTGCAGAAGCAGGCTTTGAAAAAAAGTCCTTTGAAAAAGAGAGTGGGGGGAGGAGGGAGGAAGTGACTCTTGGGTGTGTATGGGGGGTAGTTGGGAGGGCAGGGAAAGAGAAAGCCCAAGTTTTCACTTTCTGCCATCCCTGCTGCGACTTGCTGCTCATTGTCTCCTGCAATATGAAAGGGACTGTGGATTTATCTGCATTTCCTTATTGTGTGGTAATGGCCAAACAGAGTCATGCCAGCCCTGGGAAAGCCCCAGGAGGGAGGTGACGTCATCTGGAAGCCTGAATAAATCCCACAAACAAAGAGAGAGTAAACTGAGGAAAATAACTCATGCGGAAATGGTCCTGGATATACAGCAGACTCGTGTAGGGAAACTGCCATGCCCAGTCAGGTTCCTTGCTAGGTAAGAGGGATGAACACTTTATATACTTACTAGAGACAACACCAATATGGCTTGAACTATGATGGCCCAGGCTAGCCTGATCTCATCAGACCTCAGGAGTCCAGCCCTGGTCAGTAGTTGGATTGGAGACCACCAAGAAAGTTGCTGCACAAAGACAGGCAATGGCAAACCCCTTTTGAACATCTCTTATCTTGAAACCCTCCAGTGTTGCTATGAGTGACTTGATGGCACTTTCCACTTCCACGAACATCAATGTGACAGTGGTGGAGCCACAACAAATACAATTGTCTCCTAAAACACTAAGCTCCTGTAGTATAGCTGTTAGAGGGTTGGACTAGGATCTGGGAGACCCCACAGCCATGGATGACCGTAAGCCAGTCACACAGTCTCAGCCTCACCTACTTTACAGAGTTGTTGGGAGGATAAAATGAGGGAGAAGAGAACTGTGTAAATTGCTTTTGGTTCCCCAGTGGGGGAGAAAACCATGGTATAA
Organism: Paroedura picta; assembly: GCF_049243985.1. Taxonomy (NCBI): domain Eukaryota; kingdom Metazoa; phylum Chordata; class Lepidosauria; order Squamata; family Gekkonidae; genus Paroedura; species Paroedura picta. The sequence continues at coordinate 40,330,421 of NC_135371.1, read as the reverse complement.
ATGAAGGACGTAAATAAGGTTTTCTGAATTGGTAAAGTTATACTGCCCGCATGTACAAATGGAACATTTAAAGAAATGGGTGTGCTTCAACACAGATACGCCAACTTTTTCACCTTTGAGCAAAAGACACTATTTCAACAGGGAAGATGCTTGATTCCTCATTCAAACCCATTAACTTTTCTAAAATGCATTTTATACAACTTTTTTCATTTCTTTTATGTAGCCATATACAAAACCTCTCTCTTTTTAAGGGTTGTTCTGATTAGATTCACTTTAGCTGAGCTTAGTTAAACAGCATTTCTGGTAATACAGATTCAAGAGCCAATTGGGTTGCCACCTGTGGAGTTCCAGAATAAGCAAGATGTGAAACTGTTAAAAAGAGAGAGCGAGAGAAGGTGGCAACATGTGATTGGTATTAGAACATCACCAGCATTTGTAAGACACCAGTTTGCAGTTATGGTCCAACCTGGAGTTGGATATGTTATGCAGGGGGTGGGGGGAATATTTTTCTCTCCCCAGTGTTCTGAGCAGCAGTTGGCAACTGGAGCAAGGGGTGGGGCATCTCCTGTCCCAACCAGGAGCTTGGTGGCCCTATGGCCACCAGAGGCCCCTCAGGGCAGGGGCCCGCCAATAATTTTTCGTTTAAGTTAAATGACCAATCTGCCCCTGGCAACCAGTGTGATTGGCAGTAGTGGACAGGAGAGGGGAAAGGAGGAGGGACAGTCTACTACACATGAGACTGAGGCTGGGCACTAGCTTAACAAGTGTGTCAGATCTGCAAGTGGAATGGCATAGGGGCATGCAGGGCCTAGGTTCAGTGTGATGTAGTTGCTGTGCAGCCAAGTGACCAGAAAGCCTAGCAGCATGTACAGCACTTCGCGCCAAGTCCTGGAGAGATCATAAGGATGCCAGGCACTTCCAGAGCAGGGAATTGTTGGGTATGGGTGGCAGGTCTTCATGGACCAGCCTAAAGCTATGGCCTAGTAATGGTGCATCCCTTTCATAAAGATTCCTGAAATAAATAAGGAACAAGCCTAACTCAACTTCCTGGATTAACACAAACACCTTGCAGGATTTCTAAATTGACACAAAATACTCAGCCATCCAGCCCAATTCTTGCACCAACTCAATTGTAAATCTTCCACTTGCTCAGCTCAACGGTTTTCTGATAGTATCAACAAAATGCCACATGAGTATCAGCCTGAGTGATAAACAGGGCAGACCCATGCAGGGCTATGTCCTTCGAAGTCCATTGAAGTCTATGGGCTTTGAAGCATGTAGCTCTGTTTAGGATTCCATAAGAGGTGGACAAACCATTGCTTTGCTGTTCATCTAGTTTGCATGAGGACTGACATGACCCAGAGGTCAGTATCAGGCAGGGTCATCTGAATGGGTCCTGAAGATAAGCCTGGTTGTGTGTCTGCTCAGGATGCTCTTTCAGTATAGCATGCCTGAAAGCAGAGTATTGGATTGCACAACCCCAAGGCTCCCATCCCACTTCGTTATTCTACTTTGAACACTTACAAGGAGCTGTATGAATAACAATCCACAGATCAAAGCCTTTCTTTCTGCAGAAAATGCTTGGCGGCTTACACAGGATCCCAACAGCTTTGGGGAAATTGTAAACAGGTGGCCAATAACTTGTGGACAGAAAAACATGGACAAATAAATAATCTGCTCCAAATGGTTTTTCACAGCTCTAGTAATTTTGCTGGGAGGTAGGGTGGGAAAGAAATCAACATGCAAAGAAAACATTCCTACCCCCCAAGATAATCAATCTCTTTCCAGTTAGAATTTTTTATTTGTTTTTTTAGCAAGTTATTGGGTCCCACATAAAAATGGGGAAGATTGGGAAACACCGGCCCCTGGGCCACCCAACTGCCACTCCCATTACTACTAGGGTGGCCCCCCTTCCATACAAGGGATGGTAGAGCTCTGGGCAGTTATCTGGGATGACACCTGGGGACACTGCTTCTATTGGCTATTAAGACCACCTCTGACTGTGTTCCATCTCCAGTTTTTGGAGAAGGTAAATTCCAAAAAGAACCGGATGTTGCCAGGAAGCAAAAATGCATTAAAATCTGGAGGATTTTGAAATAAGGAAACATCTCTAGACTTTGGCAGTTAACACTTCACTTGAAACAATGGAGACCGCACTTCCCATGCTTTTGATTCAGGGTGTGAGCAATGCCCCCCACTTCCAACATTTCCTCTGCTGTTTACTGTCTGTTTAGGAAGATGGGGGTTTGAAGAACATCCATACTGCTTTACTTCCCCATATGTGTAACATAACCATATGGTGGTAATTCTCTTTGGCATGTACTGGCAGTGTCCTCCATTTTTCATAGAAATCATTCAGGCATTAATATGTGTCTTTGAAGTTTTAGTATTCCCCCCTCCCAGTTTAATATAGGGTAATTTGAATCAGCTGGGCATTTGTGATGTGTGTGTTGTGGGAAGTAGAAGAGGCAAAACAATCACCAAGCATGGCATTAAAATGAGGTTCTTTGCATCTTTGGAGGCTGGATCCTACTGTCTTGTGACAGCTAATCTGGTCTAGGGCAGTGGTCCCCAACCTGCGGTCTGTGGCCCGGTGCCGGGCCGCGAAGGCCATGGTGCCGGGCCGCGGTTCCCTCTCCCCGCCCCCCTCCGCAGTAAAAAACTTCCGAGGCCGCAAGCTTGCAGCCCGGGAAGCTTCTTACTGCGGGAGGGCGGGGGAGAGGGAATCAGGGCCGCGCTTTATCCCTGCTGCCTTGCTCTGTCTGCCGGCGGAGGCTGCAGGAGGAGTGGCTGGCACAGGTCCCCCCCGGCCCGGCTGCCCTGATGGCGCTCCAGCTGTTGATGCTCCGCAGCGGCGGCGGCTGCTGCCCTGCGCGCCCGCCGTCCATGCGCCGCGGCTCCTGCTCCCGCTGCTGCTGCTGCTGCTGCTGATAGTGGGCGGGCGGGCGTTGCGGTGGTGCCTGCAATGCTGTCCGGGGTGCGGGCTGGCGCAGGGCGCGCGTGAAGGTGGCGGCGGTGGCAGCGGTGGCGCATGATGCCTGAGAGCGGGCCGGGGCCGGCGGAGGGAGAGCAGCACAAGCGGGGTGCGGCGGCGGCAGCAGAGGGTGAGGCGGCCCCCGGCATGCTGGGTGAGTGCGAGAGGGCGCACGTGTCCCCAGGGAGCGACGGCAGGCAGGGCGGGTGGGGAGCGGAGGGGCGCGCATCGTGGCCTGCAGGCAGGAGGTGCTGGCGTAGGGTCCCCTTGGGGGTGGCATCTGCCGACGAGGCCCGGGCACAATTTTTACGCGCGAGGAGCACTGAAAGTGCCGAGCATGCACAATGTGCGGGTGGGGCAGTTGCCCTGCCGGTCCGCAACCTAAAAAAGGTTGGGACCACTGGTCTAGGGAACATTACAGGCAATCAGCACCATTGCTACTACTTTTGGCATAATCCAGGGGGCTGTACTGGGGAGAAGGAAGAGCAGCGAGTGGTCTAAAAAATTGAAGGATTGACAGACAGCTGCTTTCTTGCCTGCTGATCCACAAGGAGAATACTCTTAGGTTGATCCTGTACTGAGCAGGGGGTTGGACTAGATGGCCTGTATGGCTTCTTCCATCTCTATGGTTCTATGAAAGCAATGGTTCAATTAGCCTAGCATGCTGTTTTTTCACAGGGACCAACCAGATAGCCCTCCCCTGCTGTTATTACCCTCCCCAACATAAAATATTCTGAACATAGAGGCCTCACCTTCTGTAAATTTATTTATTTATTTATTTTTATTTATATGTTTATATTTATTAAATAAATGCATTTAATCTCCCTTTTAAATGCTCTTAAAAAGTGGTGGTCAATTCTGCAAGGAAATCCTGCATTGTCTGGGCAAGAACTGCCTCCGTGTGTCTGTTCTGAATCCACCAATCAGTTTTATGAGTGACTTATGAGGGTAATTCACACTGGGCAAATCATCCCCAGAATTAGGGTGAGTAACAGCGAAAGAGTGGGCTTTTCTGCACATTGGGCATTGTAGAGTGAAGCCTGCTGTATTGCAAAGTGCGAGAAATAATTGCGACTCACTGGCACTCCACATTTCTTGAGCTGTCTTGCATGTTTCTGGCTGCTTTTCCCACTTTAAGCTTGTTGCGCTTTGGCCTTCCTACCAGTGTCAATCACTTTGGCCAGCCAATCCTCTCCCGTCATGGCTGATTGACAGATGAATTTCTGGCAATCACAATTTAATTTTTTTAAATAGACTTATTCATTTAAACACCTATCCGAATCTTCATAGAGGCACAGACACTCTCAGCCAAGGTGCATGTCTGCCTATTCGTTGCTTCAGGCTGTCCATTTTTAAAAAGCACTTCCCGTTCCCCGGAAGAAGGGAGAGGGAGGCAGGTGCAAGGGTGGGAAATTGGAGTTGGATGTAGTGCTTCTTCACCTCCATACATTTCTTTTGCTGGTGGCCTGCTGGTTGTCCGCTGGGTGAATCTACTTTATGCAATTCCCCAACTAGCGCTTTAAAATGGTAGAAGTAGCAAGCAGTTTGCTGGCCAGGCAGGGAGGTTGGTGACATTATGCGGAGTGGCCGGAATATAGTCGGTAAGCATTTCACTATATTTATTGCATGCAGAAAAGCTCAGTGTCTTCATGGGTGTTGATATTTAACCTTTTTCTAGAAATGGAAACATGGGTATCTGGTGCTAATAATGCAACTGTTTCCTTTCCAAGCTATTGTTGTTCACATATGAATTTAGTTTCCATGCTAATAAAGGAAACATGTCTTGAAAAATACTGGTTTCTCTATATCTCTTCAGCTGCCTTCTAAAAGTGAGCAGGGATAGAGCAACATACACCCCAGGAGAAGGGGTTCCAAAGCTTAGGTGCTGCCACCAAAAAAGTCTCATTGCAGGTGGCCATCTACCAGAACTGATGGTAGTCGAGCACAGAACAGAGCCCAACTGTATGTTGAACAAATGCTCGCTGACAACTTCAAAGCTTTTAAGGAAACAGAATGCCAAGAAAGCAAGTGCTACAGCATTCAACATTTCTCAACTTCCTACCTATGGAAAATTCCTCTGCTTCTCCAGAAGAAAAAAAAAAACCCTTTATTTTGGAAAGACCGGCCCATTCTGCACATATAGGGTAATGCACTTTCTATGTGCTTTGGCAGCTGGACTTTTCTGTGCAAGACAAAAAAAGCTACTTCTAAAGTGCATTGGAAGTGCATTATCTATTGTGTGCAGACTAGGCCCAGGAAAGTTGGCCCTGAAGATTTTTTTCCTTCGCTAACAATGAGGTGGGTTATATTGTAGAAGCATTAGAAGTCAGTTGTTGTGCTCAGCAAAAACCTTCTATCTTGGCTGGCCTTTCACACCTCCAACTAAAGTTTTTAGTCATCCAGATGTTGTGAGATTGAGTCGTCTGCCATTCAGATGCAAATAAAGACCTCTCTATGGCCTATTATACATGGCCACCGTAACGGTGGTTGGCAGTCGCATGGAAAACATGGAGGAGGAAGAAGCGAGGCAAACCACAAACACACGGGACGGAACACAACGGCGGCAAAATGGCGGCTTCTGGTTGCGCCCTGGTTACCCGGGAAGCTCCACTTTCTTCCGCGTTTCACTAATTCACCTTTTCCGGCGGCCTACGTCCACTCTGTGCCCGGCTGCCGCCAGCGGCGTGCATTATTGGTGATTTTAGCTGCCGCCATTCCACCTTGAATGCGGACCTTCCCCTCTGTGCATAATAGGCCTATGTCAGTTTTGGGAAGTCAAAGGCTATGCCGTTGGCTTCCATCACATCCTTGCATGCTGTAACACAAAGCATTGAAATTGGCTGACCCTTCCAGTGTCACATTTTGCAGTTTAAGATGGACGTGGACGATGTGCATCTTCCTGCTGTGATCTGTGATGGAGGTTGCTGAGCATCCCGGAAAACAGAATAAGCAGACAAGAAATAAAGGGAAATAAACTGGATGAAAATGGCTTCCTGCTCTGCTCTGTTTGTGCAATTTAATTTTATTGTTCTGAACACAGCTCTTCTGACAATGCAATGGCAGGATTAATTTTTGCTGCTTAAGAATTGCTCAAAAACATTTTTGTTCCATGAAGTCTTATTCCCTGTATATTTCTTTTTATGACAGCATTTCAAAGTGATGGTATTCAGAATACCAAAAATGCCCGATGGCATTGTGAGGTATTGCATATTGGTAAGATGCTGCATTTGATTGGACTCAACTTGTAGGGAGTGCAACTATTCAACTCATGCAGAAGTCTTTGGCTAGCAGAACAAACATATAAACGGGCAGACTAGAAGGAAAAAATGGCCTGGAAAAATGACATTCCCCCAGCCCACCAGGGCTCCACCCTCAACAACATGGGAGGAAGAGGGGAAAACCCTGCCTTCCAACTCCAGACCATTTTGAGCTTTGCCAGATGTCTCCGTGGCCCTCACAGGCCTCAGTGGAGCTGCAGGCCTCCTTCCCTACCTGTAACAAGACAGAGTCCACCTCTCGTTTGGTGTTGTGGTGGTCTCAGCCATTGGCCTATCAGGACTTTCCCCAGTGATTTTAATGCTCAGTCTGCCCATGAATATAACTCTGATTTATGTTGGTCCCGATCCAAAGAATCGTGCATCAAGTTTTATATTCATGGCGAGATTTCTGAGTCCTCATCTAGGATTGCCAGCTGTAACTTGAGAAATACCTGGAGATTTGGGGAATGTGGTTTGAAGAGGGGAGGGACTTCTGTGGTGTATAGTACCAGAGCTCACCTTCCCAAGTGAGCATTTTCTCCAGGGGAACTAATCTCTGTCACCTGGAGATTAGTTGTAATCCCAGCAGATCTCCAGCTACCACCTGGAGGTTGGCAATCTTATCTCACATCTGGATTTTTTTGATCAGCCACAAAAGCTAATGCTGCAGGTCAGAAGAGTTTCTGAAGAGAGTTTGATGTCACCGTCCCAAAAAAGACTGATGTGAATGGACAAAAGGGCAAACAAAGTTGGTTGCACATTCAAAGATTTTTATTAATCACCCACTTTATAACATTGAACTCTTTAAATATAAAATCCATTAACTAACACAGAGATTTACAAAACAGTAAACACCCATGAAAGCAAATGTCAAAATGTTTTAAATTTCCCATTTTTTTCTGGAATTTCTCTCTGAAAAATCCCTCTGGTTTCCAAGGCTCTTCCCAGTAAAGAAAGCAGAAAGATGTCTCTTTCTGCAGGATTATTGCTGTCCTCTTCCTTTCTGTCCTTCGGTGCAACCAGAGTTGAGGCAATTTGGCTTCCGATATTGAGCAGGGAAGTGGATGGGCAGTCACTGTGACAATCAGATTCAACTCTTTGTAACTTCTTTGTGTGACTGACACCCATGGAACATTTGAACAAGAGATGGTGTTTTATACCCTTCTTTTTACTACCCAAAGGAGTCCCAAAGCGGTGGGACTGAGAGTCTGAGAGAACTGCTGTGTGAGAATTGCTCTAAGGGAACTGTGATTGGCCCATGTTCATACAGCCGGATACATGTGGAGGATCAGGGAATCAAACCCAGTCCTCCAGATTAGATTGCACCACGAGGCCACTACTCTTTTCTTGTAGGGAGAGGAAATTTGGGCACCAAATTCCTCTCTTCATGCCCTCTGGTGTAGACACACTGATGCTGGGGACTACTGAGGTAATTATCATGGAACCTAAAGAGTTAATTAGAAAAATCTACTGCATTTTCAGTGTGTTTTGGGATATGCTCTGTGTGGGTCACCGATACCCAAGCTGGGTGCATTTCACTCCTTTCCTTCCTGTCTCTGATTGGTACGCACACAACCATAAAGGGTTTGCTTCAGTGAGGGCAATTATTAATCTGTGCTTTTTAAAGAATGACAAATATATTATATCCACCCACATGCGCACACATTCTGCATGCCTGACGTGTGACCCCTGTCTAAGCGCTGAGCGCATTGGGGGCAAGTTCAGTCAATGCAAAGGATTGCTTTGCAAGCTCATTACGGCTTTGAAGCCTCTCATTAGGAGCGAATTCCACTGGTGCTATCTTGCGGCAACACCCTTCATTCTAATGACTTGGCTGGGTATTGCCACGGGAGTTGCAGTTAGCAGCTCCCCACTGGGCATTAACTAGAGGCTCCCCCAGGTGCGCCGTATTCGGCTCTCTTTGTAAATGCGCAGTTCAGACCGCTGGCTGCAGTTGATCTGGGTATAAGAGCACAAAGGAGATGTTTTGTTTTTTTGGGGGGGGGTGAGGAATCATCCTCTTTAGATGAGGGAAATACATTCTCCCCTCTCTAGTTTTGAGTTGCCAGAGTAACACCTATGATTAAAAGAAACTAGGAGGAAAGGGCCTCAATAGGTCCTAGGAGGAAAACCTATTTTCTTAGGATGAAATGCTGCAGGCCAATGCATTTGGGGGATCATTTCTTCTTCTGGGGCAATGCGGTGTGTTTCATTCCCTTGCACAGGGATAAGGCATATCCCTTGCATAAGGGATAAGGCACTATCCCTTATGGTGCCTACTGGATCGCTCAACTTGCCCCTACAGAAGCATTGCTATGTGTAGAACAAAGTTCAAGCCCAAACTGCAATGGATCTGAAGAAGTGGGCCTGCAGGTGAAACTTTTACCCAGAATGAAACTTTTTGGTTTTGAAGATGCCATTGGACTCAGACTTTGTTCTGTTGCTTCAGCCTAACACAACTGCCTGCCTGAATGCGGTTCTTTATAAGAAACCATTTCCAAACATTTGCGGGTCTGCTCTCTTGTTTCTTTGACAAATGCAAAGGAAGTATTGTGTCCAAGCCAGGCACTGTTAAAAGTCTGGCAAGGCCCTGTTGGGCCAGACTCCATCTTCTTCTCAACCACAGGCTTGATATGACAGTTGCAGCCTGAGACATGCGTAGCTCTCCTCCGTTTCCCATTCCCAACCCCAATGTATTGCTGATTAAGTGACTGCCGGAACTGTGGTGCCTAGGGCAGTTGTTCACAACCACTGTAATGCTGCGATGCCAACGGCAGTGGTGGCAGAGGACGTGGGCAGCATGTGTGCAGGCACACAGCAATCTGGAGGCGGCGTGGAGGCAGCCAATGCCATGGCTCCTCTGCTGCCAGCTGCCACCAACCACTGCTGACCGCTGCTGCATGCCACCGGCCACCTCCTGCCACCACTGCCGGCTGCTGCCACCGGCAGCCACCACCTGCTACTGCCGTTGCTGGCTGCCACCACCTGCTACCACCACCGGTCACTGCCACAGCAGCCACCAACCCAAAGACCCCCCGGGAGGGGCCAAGCAACCCTCATTGGGGTTGGGACCCCAAGGTTGAGAACCATTGGCCAAGGGGCTCCTAGGCAATCTCCTTTGTCTAATACCCATGACTCACTGTTGGCTCCCACTTTGGCCAGTTAGCAAAGGGAAATTGCTTCCCATACCTCCATAGACAGACCCATTGCAATGATGGTTCCTTTTCTTTATACCCATTATAGACCCATTGCTGCCTATCTCTGGACCTGGCTAGGACATTTCTCAACTTCCTACCTATGGAAAATTCCATCATGTGCTCACCATGCCCCCATCACGAGCTTAGCACAACTCCCTTTTCCCAAAGGGAGAAATCAGAAATCAGAAGTGCCTTCTGATTTGGATCCATTCGGTAAACCCTGCACACTGGTTGTGTTTCTGCTTTCTCTGCCTCCCTGCTCATTGAGACCGATAATTATACTGAAACCTCTTTTCCCACTCTATCTTTCCATATCCGCCTGATTGCTAGTGTGCTAGATATATTTTTGCCTTTTTTGTTATTTTCCTTCTAATAAAAGTTGCTACTGTTTTTACTATAACCATTTGTGTCTGCCTCGAGTTCTTGAGGGTGTAATCACCTCATAAACGTTGGCAAACGATCCATTTCTATAAGATACCATCGCTTGCAAATCCCCCGAAGCTGTATATACACGTGTTGCAGGACATGTATGTCAGTGCATTTCTGGTAACAGAATCCAGTTCTCCAGATTAGAGGCTGCCTGTCTTAACCACCACACCACCCTGGTTCAATCCCTGACTTGGATCGCCCCAGCTAGCTCTTGTCAGATCTTGGAGGCTAAGCAGGGTCAGCCTTCGTTAGCACTTGGATGAGAAATTGACAAGGAAGTTCAGAATTGCTGTGCTGAGGCAGGCAATGGCAATCCACCTGGGAATGATGCTTGCCTTGAAAACTCAATGAGGTTGGCTGCAACTTGACAGCACCTTCTACCACCGATGAATAGTGTGCAAGTCGTGCATCCACACATAATCATATTTGGTTTCTTAAAAATCTTTTTCTCTGCTGAGCCACTTCCTCTCTGGTGCTCATGGAAAGAATTTTAGCATTCATTTAGAATTAATTCTAAAACATTTAATAAAACAGAGTGATCTACAGCAGAGAGAGCCACAGACAGGCTGAGGAGGACCAAAGTGAGCCCATTTCCCCCTGTCCATGTGTAAGCATGAGATTGTTTAACCAAATGATTAATGGCATCTCCATCCCAAAGCCAGGCTCAAGCCTGTACTGCAGAGAGTCGATCCAGTTAAATTATTCAGGGTAGCAAAGGCCTGAGCAGATTGTGAAGAGCTCCAAATGGAACTTTTTCAAGTAAAGCAATTGAGAAACAGAAGGGAAAATAGATCTATAAATTATGTTCAAGGTAAGTTCAATAGTGATATATTCTAGCCCCTTCCCCCTAGTCCTAAAATCACTTTTGCAGGAGGAGCTATGCTGGCTGCATAACCGCTCAGGAAAGAGATCATGAGATGATGTCAGCCCTATAAGAAGGACCACTAAAGATAGTACCAAACAATATTCGATGAACTGCCTGGCCGCACGTGATAGTCATTTGTGGCACATTCATGGCCTGGGCTAAAAAGAAGTTTCTGTTCCTGGAAGTGAGACTTAGTTTTCATCGGTGAATTATTTACAAGACCAGTCCTAGTGATTTTAAACTTTTCTGTCAGGAACCAGAAGCTTTAATGCCCAACAGCTTCCTTTCCTCACTTGACCTTGTAAGAAATTAGCTGCTGTGAAATGTGAGTTCAACCCCTGCTTCGTCACTGTGTTCAGAAAAGAGGGGCTCACTGATAATTTTGAAATGACCCCATTTCAGTGAGAAGATGACATTATTAGTTGGTGCTCCTAAGCATTAATTGGCATGTCTGTTGCCAATTCTCTTGCAAAAGCTGGGAATCCCTGGGCCTTTCATTACACTTCATATTGTGTTTCATTGCAGCCTTTTTTGCCAACTGGTTTTGCCTGGAATTGTACCGGACGGTACACTGGCCCCAGTATAATTTCAGGTGAGTATCAGTGGAATCCCAACCAGAGTTACAGGCTTCTAAACCAAGTGACTTCAACAGATTTAGGATGGTGTAACTCTGTTTAGGATTGCACTGCATGTCCACATCAGTTGCATCCAAAGATGCACCTGTTTGGTTCAGTGGGCCCAGGTGGAAGCAGAGATGGGCCAGAGAGGGCCAGCAGGCATGCCCCTCATTCCAGCCATGCCTGAGGAAAATTGCTTCTGCACATGGTCAGCCTGGCTGGATCAAGGCAGTAGAAGGCATCCCGCACAGACATCCATTGTTCCCATCATTGAGAAATAAAATCCTCTGAACCCCAGGAGAGGGAATCAGTTTTTCATCTGGATACTTTGCTGCTAGCCTGAGGCCATTTGGAAGGGTCCTGCTGCCAAGACATGATTTGAAGTGATAGTGTTAATTTGGTTAATTGGAATGCCTGGGTAGTGTGTGTGCACGTCTTGCAAATCAGCTTAACACCGTCGTATCACCACAAAGAGTTATTTGCCAGTGCACAGGGGTTATGTATGAGTTTATGATTATTATGATTCAGGATCATTAATTTTACATTTGAATTGATGCTGATGATGGGGCTCAATTAAAAGTCGCCACATTCACATCACCACCTCATTGTGTGGCATATGTGGGAATCAGATCGGAGCTCAAAGGAAGGATTTAAAAGGCTTGTAAGTGGATGCATAACAAATGAGACAGGAATGATCGGAAGGAACAGAAGAGGAGGGTTTTTGTCTTTTCCATCTTTGCTTTGTTCAATCTGTGAAGCAATTTTTTAAAGTGAAAAAATGTGGCAACAGTATACAACAGAGTACATATTAAAACCATTGGTTTTAAGTAGGCTTACTTCTGAATGGCCCTGACCTGGATGGCCCCAGCTAGCCTGATCTCATCCATTCTTGGAAGCCATGCAGGGTTGGCCCTGATTAGTATCTGGATAGGAGACCACCAAATACCAGGGTCATGACTTGGAGGCAGGCAATGGCAAACCACCTCTGAACATCTCTTACTTTGAAAACCCCACAGAGTCGCCATGAATCAGTCGTGACTTGATGGCCAGAAAACAGCCAACCGAAACCCTTTCTATGGGACTGGGGCCCATAAGAATTAGTGATCTTAGTAGTTGATAAGAATGCATAAAAGAACAAATAATAAACATTTCTTATTTTGCTTGAAATCAGAGATGACAGTCCAGGAATTGTGTACATTGGATCTGATCCTATTTCTTCCTTCTGCTAAATCAAGAGTCTTCCTACTTTTTCAAAGCAATATGCTCCATTGATGGAAAATACCTTATTTAGGTTGGTAGCCATGTTGGACTGAAGCAGCAGAACAAAGTTTGGTTCCAGAAGAACTGTTAAGACCAACAAAGATTTATTCTGGGTATACGTTTTCATGTGCATGCACACTTTTTTCAGATACATTGAAACAGAAGTCATCAGCTATTACATATAGGTAGCAGGTGAGGAGGATGTTACCAGGAAAAGCCAATTAGAGCACAGACTGGATTAAGACAATTGGTTAGACCTGCAAATAGCAATAAATCTAGTTAAAATTGGATTGAGGCAATTGGAGAAACCTGTGAATAGTGTCAAGCGTTGAAAGAACTCACAACTTGCTTCTTAATAATAAGAAAGCTTTATTGAGAAGTACTACAAACATCAAGACTGGCGAAGTCAGATCTGACTTGAGTACAGATTTGCTTCTTCTTATCAACACGATTCTCCCACCCAAAACTTGAAAGTTCCCAAGGGAGGGGAGAAGGAGAGAAGAGACACATGCAATTAAAAACAGTGATACATTCTCATGACCTTGACTGGTTGATAGCAAAAACCTGGCCCAGCCGAAAGGCCTCAACAAGTGATAAGAGTTACAACAACATATATTTTACTTTTACTAGTTAGCATGATTACAGGACCTGAAGCAGCCAGGCACCAAGCAATATAACTGTCATGGAAGAACTCAGGCTAATTTATGGCAGAGATTCTAACAATCCTGACATCCTTCCGCCCTAAAAAGGACCCTCCCCACACTAGCCCGCATCCACTGGTCGAGGGCATTCAGGGAAAGCACGGTGCAAAGCCCGAAGGAGGCGGGGGGCTTTCACATTCTCCGCCTCCACCCACTCCCTCTCCCCCGAAGGGAAATCTTTCCAATCCACCAAATATTGGAGTCGACCATTGTGCACACGAGAGTCCAAGATCTGGTTGACCTCGTAGTGGGTGTCTTTATCAATATAGACAGGCACTGGTGTTGAGAGCGGAGGGTGCCACACATCCGGCGCAGGGGCTTGCCGCAGCAGGCTGGAATGAAAAACCGGATGCACATTCCTGTAAGTTTTAGGCAAACGCAATTCCACAGTCACAGCATTGATCAGTTTCACAATGGGAAAGGGCCCCACGAATTTGGGACCCAGTTTCTTAGATTGTTGCTGACAGCGTAGGTTTTTTGTAGACAGGTAGGCAAGATCACCTACTTTCCAGGCTAGTGCAGGTGCGCGTTTTTTGTCTGCCTGGGACTTATAAGCTTGTTTAGCCTCCTCAAGGCTAGAAACGATGTCAGGCCAACCTGCACTAGTAGTTGCCGCCCATTTGGTGACTTCAGGGGCTTCAACAGAAACTAAATCCCAGGTGGGTGCAGCAACTAGGTCTGTCCCGTAGACCACCTTAAAGGGAGACACTCCAGTGGAGGCATGCACCCCGTTGTTATAGGCAAACTCAGCAAGAGGCAAGAGGGCAACCCAATCATTTTGTTGGTGATTAATAAAACAGCACAGGTACTGTTCAAGAATTTGGTTCATCCGTTCAGTCTGCCCGTTGGACTCAGGGTGGTAGCCCGATGTCAGGGCTTGCTCTATCCCCAGCAACTTCAAAAGCTCCCGCCAGAACTTGGCAACGAACTGAGGGCCCCGATCCGTGAGCAATCTCCTAGGAATTCCATGTAGGCGGATTATGTGAGTCACGAACATAGAAGCCATCTTGGCTGCTGAGGGCAAGCCCGCACAAGGAATAAAATGGGCTTGCTTTGAGAAGGCATCCACCACCACCCAAACTACAGTCTTGCCCTGGCTGGGAGGCAGGTCCATAATAAAGTCCATGGTGACATCGGACCAGGGGCGGGCAGGAGTGGGCAGAGGCTGCACCAGCCCTCGTTTCTTTCCTCCTGGGGGCTTGGAAACCAGGCAGGTAGGGCAGCCCTGCACGTACTTCTCTACATCGCTCCTTAATGTTGGCCACCAATAATGTCTCCTGACCAGGTACAGAGTTTTCACGAAACCAAAATGTCCTGCGGTTTTCGCATCATGACAAAGTTTTAAAACGTCTCCTCGCGCCGCCGCTGGAACGTAAAGGCGCTCCCCCTTGAAAAACAGGCCCCCCTTGTCGACTAGGGCAGGTCGGAGGGAAGCAAACTCAGAGTCCTGTAACACCTCCTTCTGAACCCACCCACCAGGAATCGGGTTTCCTTTCTTTGTTTGACTGCGCGTCACTGCTGCCATCCCCAATTGGGGGGGGGGTGAAAACGGTATCCACCAATGGGTCGCGCTTACTGTTGTACTGGGGCAAGCGAGAAAGGGCGTCCGCCAAAAGGTTCATTTTGCCTGGCAGATGCTTAAGAGTAAAGTTAAAACGGGAGAAAAACTCCGCCCACCGCATTTGCTTGGCAGAGAGTGAGTGGGGCTGCTTGAGTGCTTGGAGATTTTTATGGTCTGTCCAAACTACAAACGGGACGGCAGACCCCTCCAACCAATGCCTCCAAGTGGCAAGTGCTAATTTCACTGCGGCTGCCTCTTTTTCCCAAATCGCCCAGTTGCGTTCTGCCCCGGAAAACTTCTTTGACAGATAAGCTAAGGGGTGCAACTTCCCATCCTCCCCCTCTTGCAGGATCACGGCCCCCATTGCTACATCCGAGGAATCTACTTGCACGGTAAATTGCTTAGTGGGGTCAGCATGGGCCAACACCGGTTCAGATGTAAAAAGGAGCTTCAGATTCTCAAAGGCTTTCTGACACAGGGGGGTCCACTGGAGTGGGGCGCCCAGTCGATTTGCCGCCTTTCCCCCCTCCTTTGTTTTCAACAAGTCAGTGAGCGGCAGTGCCACCTTGGCAAAGCTGGGAATAAACGTTCTATAAAAGTTCGCAAAGCCTAAGAAGCTCTGGAGCTGCCTCCTCGTCCTGGGGGGTTCCCAGGCTAACAGGTCACGCACTTTGCCCGGATCCATTTCAATTCCCTCTTTGGAAACCCGGAACCCCAGAAACTCCACCGCGTCCCGGTGGAATTCACATTTGGAAAGCTTGGCAAACAGATGGTGCTTCCGCAGCCGGCTGAGCACTTCGCGGACTAATTTGGCGTGTTTGCCCGGGTCTTCTGAATACACCAAAATATCATCAATGTAAACCAGCACTCCTTGATACAACAAATCATGCATAATTTGATTTATCATGTTCATGAACACGCCCGGAGCGCCGGCGAGGCCGAACGGCATGATAGTGTATTCAAATTGACCCAAGGGGGTGTTGAAAGCGGTCAGGTACTCATGCCCCTTCTTTATGCGGACCCTGTAATAGGCTTCTCTCAAGTCCAGTTTTGTAAAAATCCGGGCCCTCCCCAAATGTCCCAACAAGTCCTTAATCAAAGGCAAGGGGTAAGCATTGCAGGTGGAAACAGCATTCAGCCCTCTGTAGTCCGTACAGAGGCGTAGGGACCCATCCTTCTTTTTCACAAAGAGGACTGGGGCAGCCAGGGGGAAGTGGCCGGTCTGATAAATCCTCTGGCTAGATTCTTGTCCAAGAACTCCCTAAGCTCCTTCATTTCCCGAGGGCTCATAGAATACAGTTTGGCTTTGGGAAGAGGCTCCCCCTTCTTTAGCTCAATTGCACAGTCTGTTTTGCGGTGGGGAGGTAGTTGGTCGCATTCGGTCTCTGCAAACACATCCTCAAATTCTCGATACTCCCGTGGGAGGGCAGGCGCCCTAGCCGCCCCCACTGCGGCCACGGTTCGACAGTCCCGAGCGGGTTGGGGCCGCACATGCTGCTTGCAACTAGGTAACGAAAACATCACTGTCCCGTTCTTCCACTTCACCGTGGGATCGTGTTCCCGCAACCAGTCCAGCCCCAACACACACGGAAATGCGGAGTGGGGCGCTACCAGGGGTTGGATCTGCTCCCAATGTTTTTCAATGTCCAAGTCCATCGGGAGCGTTTTCACCGTGGCCTCCTCCCCTGGGGCACATTTGCCATCCAGTTGAGTAATGGGTAGGGGCTCCCCCAGAGGCACTTTCCCCACCCCTAAAGTCTCGGCTAGTGCTGGGCTAACTAGGGTTTTGGTACACCCCGAGTCCACTATGCAACGAACCCCCAATTTTTTCCCAGAGTTGGGCTCTGTGAGAGTTGCGGGTAAGAGAACCAGGGGAGAGTCACTCACCGCGCGTTTGCCCCTGCCGGAGACCTGCTGGCGGGGCGCCTTCACAGCAGGCCGTCTTCGTTTCCCGATTGCTCCTCTGATTGTATTTCTTCATCTTGGCTGCTGCCTTCCGATTCCTCCACCACAGTCGCGGCCCCAGCCGGAGCGAGCAGGGACTTGGCGGTTTTCTTCGGGGCTACCTTCTTGGTTGTAGAAGCTTTGGCTGGGGTTCCCCCCGCTGGCTTGGCGATGGGCGAGGTCTTGGTTGGGCATTGGGCGAGAAAATGGCCAGCCTGGCCACAGCCCAGACATAATCCCTTCTCCATGCGCCGAGAGCGCTCGCTTGGTTCCAGTTTAGCCTTGGGCTTGGCTTTCTTAGGGGTAGAGGTCTTTCCACCTGTCTTGTCAGCAATTCCTTTATATTCGGCCGCCCGCTCCAGACGGCTTTCCATCTCTCCTGCCAGCTGCACCCAACCCAACATGGTCAGTGGGTCTTCCAAAAGGAGGCACTTGCTGGACAAGTCTCCGGAGAGTCCCCCCACGAAAGCATGCACTCTCTGGGGCTCAGTCCAATCCGGCACAGCTGATGAAAGTTCCTTGAATTCCCTGGCATACTCAGCCACCGTCATTTTCCCTTGCTTCAGGGCCTTGAGTTTCTTCTCCGCCGTCTCCTTCTCGAAAGGCTCCACATACATCAGGCGCATGGTTCTCAGGAAGTGATTGTAGTTACGGACGGCTCTCGGATTGTAACGATAGAGGTCCATGAACCACTTTGCCGCCTTTCCTTCCAAGCACTCCCCCACGAAACGAATGCGCTCGGCATCGTCATTGAAGGTGAACCCCATGTCCATCATGTAGGCTTGAAGATGCACCAGGAACGACGGGAAAGTTGACGAATCACCTGAGAACTTGGCTTTGAACTTGTAGGTGCTCTGCATCTTCACTCCCCTGAGATGGGGAGGCAGACGTCCCGGGCCCCAATCCATTGGAGCCCGCGCTCCACGACCGACACCTTGACCGACTCCTACCGCTGCTCTCGCCGCCGCCGCTGCTCTCGCTGCCCCCGCTGCTCCGGCCACTGCACCAGCCGCCACTGCTGCTCCATCCGCTGCCCCAGCTCCATCAGCAGCCGCCGCTGCAATTTGTAATCCACCGGCTCCAGCAGCCAGTCCTTGGGCCATGACTTGACCCAAACCCTGGAGTCCTGCTCCTCTCCCAGCATTGGCCCCACCAAGGCCGTCGTCTTCTTCCTCCTCCTGCAGCTGCGCTGCCACTCTTGCCGCCACCAGGGCTGCGGCTTCGGCTTCGGTGGCGGCATTCATCGCCGCCTCCTCGCGCTCCCTCAGGGTGGGAAGATCCCCCAGTCTCGCCTCACGCTGCTCTTCCGGATCCAACCGTCCCGATACACCCTGCAGCCAGCTGGTCACCTTGTCAGGTTTCTGCTGCAACTCCCGTACCTCGAGGGTGGACGCCATCCCTTGGCTGGGCACCCCCATGGGCAGTTGATCAGGCCACTGCTCATCACCCGTCAGGTGGTCGTACTTCGATAGACGCCTGCGTTCAGTGATGTGCCTTTCCGGGAAATCTGCGTGGCCCGGGGTCGCATCTCCCAAGGCTCTGACCATGCCCGAACTAAACGAGCCCGCGCCGGCCACTTCGCCCTGAGAGAAGTCCCACTCCAGGCCCTCTTCCTGCTCAGTATAGATATTGCCTTTGTCCTGCATGTTGGCAGGCGAAAGGTGTTGTGAGATTTGACTTAATGTCAAGCGTTGAAAGAACTCACAACTTGCTTCTTAATAATAAGAAAGCTTTATTGAGAAGTACTACAATTAAAACAGTGATACATTCTCATGACCTTGACTTGATAGCAAAAACCTGGCCCAGCCGAAAGGCCTCAACAAGTGATAAGAGTTACAACAACATATATTTTACTTTTACTAGTTAGCATGATTACAGGACCTGAAGCAGCCACGCACCAAGCAATATAACTGTCATGGAAGAACTCAGGCTAATTTATGGCAGAGATTCTAACAATCCTGACAAATAGCAGCATAATAAAAGAGGAGAAGAGAGAATGTCCTTTGGTGGAGGGCTTGGCCTGTTTGCCCTATGTAGATAATTGAAGGTCATTATTGGCCTTTAATGGCATATACAATGTTGGATCCTAGCAAATAGATGGGGAAGAAATGGAGGTAGTGACAGATTTTATTTTCCTGGGCTCCAAGATCACTGCAGATGGGGAATGCAACAAAGAAATTAAAAGTCGCTTGCTCCTGGGGAGGAAAGCTATGGCAAATCTAGACAGCATCCTAAAAAGCAGAGACATCACCCTGCCAACAAAAGTGCGTCTAGTCAAAGCTATGGTCTTCCCAGTTGCAATGTATGGCTGTGAAAGTTGGACCATAAGGAAGGCCGAGCATCAAAGAACTGAGACTTTTGAACTCTGGTGCTGGAGAAGACTCTTGCGAGTCCCTTGGACTGCAAGGCGAACAAACCGGTCAGTCCTAGAGGATATCAGCCCTGCCCGCTCCTTAGAAGGCCAGATCCTGAAGATGAAACTGAAATACTTTTGTCACCTCATGAGAAGGAAGGACTCCCTGGAGAAGAGCCTAATGCTGGGAGCGATTGAGGGCAAAAGAAGAAGGGGACGACAGAGAATGAGGTGGCTAGATGGAGTCACTGAAGCAGTCGGTGCAAACTTAAATGGACTTCGAGGAATGGTAGAGGACAGGAAGGCCTGGAGGATCATTGTCCATGGGGTCGAGATGGGTCGGACACGACTTCACATCTAACAACAACAACAACGTTAGATGAGTCAGTTGCCATCCTTTGCCTTACGGAGTTACAGGATAGTCAGGAATTCTATTGGCTGAATCTTTACAGCTACTAAATAAAGTAAAACATTTTTCTGTTTGTTCCTTGAGGATGTGTCTTACTTTACTATAATAGTTCACATGGTGGAGAAGGGGTGCTTTGGGAGAAAGAGAGGTTGCCTTTTGTCCTTCCCTCCCCATTATCTCTCCCCTCCTCCCTTGATCCTGCCTGGATCCAGTGCTCTCTACACAAGGAACATTGTGTATTGCACTTTACTCATTAGTTGTATTAGATAGTGATATCTGTGATCTCCATTGGGAAGCAACTTACCACAGAAAAGCAGAGTTAAAATAAAAATAAATTAGTATCTATCAATTCAGGTTACCAGCCTCCATGGAATTCTCTTACTATTACAACTAGTGAGAGAGATCAGCTGATTTGAAGAAAATGGCTTCTTTGGAAGTAGGATTCTATGGCATTCTGCCATGAACCCCACCCTCTTTTGGCCAAAGCCCTCAAATAGGCCAATAAATGAAGATTCCTTGTGTTGAGTCATTGGTCTGTAGTGTAAGGTGACCAGATTTTAACATTGGTAAAGCAGGACACCATTGACCTTGATTAAAACTTTGGTCTTTATGGAGCAACAAAGTTTCATAGAACGCATAGAACACAAAAATAGTATTGTAATATATTTATATATATATTTAATTTTAACATAAATACAATTTGCCAGGTACCCCCAGATGTCCCTCCAAAAGTGGGACAATCTGGTTGCCTTATTGTAGTGTTTGTCCTTGAACAAGTCTTATACTCTCTGAAAGCTGTATAACAGCACCAGCCATCTCCTCAAAAGACTCAGTATAATAAAAAACCGAAATACCTTCTGTAGACTGAATAAATACATTTGTTTGTTTGTTTGTTTGTTTGTTTTTAGCCCACTGCTCCTGAAACCGGCTCACAGTGGGTTACATAAAAATTCAAAGAAAATTCAGCATACAATAAAATGGATAAAACCCAGTAAAACCCCATGAAAAAACCCCAATATTTCAAAATTCAAAATCCAAGATGGTGAAAAATCATATCCTTTACATAGCTTCAGAGGAAACAGGGGGCCAGATCTTTGGAGCAAATGTAAATTCCTCCAATTGGGAGGGGACCCGTAACAGTGGCTCCAGCACTGGCCCTGGCCATAGACCTGGCAGAAGAGCTCCATCTTGCAGGCCCTCCAGAAAGCAGAAAGCTCCCCGAGGGCCACAGCTCCTCTGAGAGCTCATTCCACCATTTAAGGGCCAGGACCAAAAAGGCCCTGGCCCTGGTCGAAGCCAGGTGAGCCTCCCTAGGACCGGGAATGGTCAGTTGGTTGGTATCTGCTGAGCGTAAAGCCATGCCTGGGACATAGGGCACAAGGCGGTCCCTCAAGTATGTGAGTCCCAGACTGTGAAGGGCTTTAAAGTTCAACATCAATACCTTGAATCTGATCTGGGCCACAACCAGTAGCCAATGCAGCTGCTTCAACACTGACTGAGTATGGGCCCTCCAATACATTCCAGTGAGGACCCTCTCAGCCACGTTTGGTACCAGCTGCAATTTTTGGGTCAGGGTACAACTTGCTCATGGATACATTACTGTTTTTCAAATGTATGTAGATGTTGCAATCAATCAAATACAAATTCATTAAAAAGCCTTGTTGAATGTGTATTGTACTTTTTCAATAAGCAGATACTTATAGTATAGTTATTATCACATGGAGGGTCCATGCATTTTTTTTTGTGTGTGGGGGGCAATGAAAGGGTTCCTCATACTTGAAAATATTGGCAACCTCTGCTCTAAACCATGAACAAGATGCTCAGAATTGCCCCTCTGAGGGAATGGTTTTGCTGTTTCTGGAGGAGGATATGGGCAATTTTTACCAATCCCTCCTCTGTGGATATTGAGTTTACCCCCATCCCACAGACACATGCTGTTCTTTTGAGTCCACTGCTCTGAAGGCTCATGACTTCTGGAGGTAAAGATGACCACACTAACAGGAGCAAGATGGGGAAGTGGTCTTCCTCAAGCACAACTCAGCTTGCAAGTTTTTTTGTCATAAGTGCTAGGGCCACCATGAATAGGGTTGCCAGCTTTCAGTTGGTGGCTGGGGATCTCCTGGGAATGCAACTGATCTACAAACAATAGAAATCAGTTCATTTGGAGAAAGTGGCTGCTCTGGAAGATGGACTTTATGGTGCTAAACCCCACTGAAATCCATCCCCTTCCAAAACCCTGCCCTCTTTGGGTTTCGCCCACAATATCATCAGGTATTTCCCAACCTAGAGCTGGTAACTCTAACCATGAAAGGATTGGGTTGCTGACAGCCGTTTAATGCTCTGCATTTGTTAAGCCAGTGATAACAGGTTAATTATCAGCAGCTTATTAAAATATATTAAAAATATGTGTATTGCCTAATAGCTACATTTCTTATGTTCCTGTTGAAAGTAAATCTCTGCAACAGGATGTAGCAATGAATTGGCAGCATAGTAACATACAATAAGTATCCTTTAGTGATCTCACTCTCCATTTCAGGAGACAGTTTTATGTTCAATAAATACTGGAAGATTATTAAAAACATATTTATCGCAGATTAACAACTATGAAATAGATACAAATCTAAGCTACTAAAACTCAATAAACATGCTTATAATAATCAATTTTGGTATTAAAACACAATAACTGCCTATTTTAATCTAAATGGAATGGGTTTCTGGGAGACTTACAACTGTAGACTTTCTCTGCTTGGTTTTACAGCTTTTCCACAGATCTTGGACGAGATTTGGGCAACCTGTGTTTAAAATAAATCACATCTTGGAAAGGAGCAGCTTCTGTCGGTGTGAAGTTGGCTGCTGTAGTACTCGGTTATTTCTTAGGAGAATCTCTAGGAGAAATAAGGACATCATGGGCCCAATTAGCAAGTCTAAATTGACGTGTTAAAAGTGTGGATTGAGTGGAGCCATGCAGCTTTTTGGCACATGGTAATGGCAGTCTTGTGATGGTGTAACCATGCACCCAAATTGCAACTCAACCCTAATTACAAGATGGCTGCCAAAAAAGCTACCAAAAATGTGTTGATTGGTGTCCTGGATAAATATGATTTGAGTTTCAAGCTGGGTGTTCTACCCCATGGAAACTTTGGGATCAGTGAAGCAATCCCAAGAAAACTAGAAATTTTGTTGTGAAAATAAAAATGACAACCCCAAGCTGAATTCATTCTCTCTATGTCTGTATTCAGGACCTCTTGATACCACATTTTGTGCTTCCCTGAACCAGGCAGAACCTGCCATCGATGTAGAGCAAGAGTGCATAAGCTCTTTGTGTGGTAATATCAAGGCATATTGCACGTTATGAAGGGGGCCTATCCTGGTTGGAGAGGCAGCTCATTTTTACCATAATATGTAGTTCTG
This sequence comes from Paroedura picta, assembly GCF_049243985.1. Classification (NCBI taxonomy): domain Eukaryota; kingdom Metazoa; phylum Chordata; class Lepidosauria; order Squamata; family Gekkonidae; genus Paroedura; species Paroedura picta. Next base: position 40,307,443 of record NC_135371.1, on the reverse strand, counting down.
CCATTAGATTTTTTTTGGTTCTGTTCTGTGTTCTCTTTATTCTGCTTGGTAGTGAGTGCATCTTTTCTTGTTAACTGCAATATCAGCTATGTGTATAAGTCTGTTTAAATCCCACCTTGTTAATATGATATTAGTTTCTATATAGAGTCAGAGTAAGATTACCTTGGCAAAGTATAAAACTAAAAATTTAACAATCTAGTTACAGATTCTATCACGGAAAGATTGTCATTTAAAATTGCTAGCAAAGACTTAGCTACTTTTACAATAATTTCTGAGTCCCTCACAGTTAATATCATTTTAATCCAGTGTTTCTCATCAATACAACAGGATCTCAGTTTCTTCAAATAATTAGCTAACAATATAGCAACAATATAGAGCAAACATAGGACACACTAATAGCATGTGTTGGGGACACTGCACCCATGCAAACAATATCTCTCCTGAGGAGGGGGATCTTCAAAAATCTACCTCGGGTGAAATTTGAAGGAAAGATGTTTAAGCATGCTAATAGAAATGTTCTTCTTAATGGGTGTGCCTCCAAAATTTGGAGATATAAGGGCTTGGTTTTCTATGTTAAAGGAATATCCCAGAAACTGGGAGAATATACGCTATTATTGGAGGAACCTAAAACCTGAGTGTCCTGATCTTCTAATCTCTGTGATATTGATTTTAGTATAACCCCTTCCTCTTGCATGCTAAGGGTTTGGATGTCCAGACCCATAGTTTGAAGTGTATTTAATATTTTACTTAACCAATTAAGAGAGTAAGGAGAGCATTGTCCCTTAAAATTACTCTTTGCTTGCAAAAGAGAGAAGAATTTGAAATTAGTTACTTACCTATTCCCACCTTCTGCTCATATATCCAGGTTAGTTAACTAATGGCAAAAAGACTTTCTTCCAAAGAGCACTTGAAAGTATTCTGATCCCGGTTGGTGAGAACTGCTTTGAGTTAATTGATTTGGATAAAGATCACAAATTATTAATTAAATAGCGCACTCCAAAAGTTTCTGTCAAAAGCACTGAAGGAGCTGAAAAATTCTATTATTTCCTTAGTATTCTGGATGTACATGTGTGTTATGCAGGGAGAAGTAGGAAATAAAGAAAGGAATATGATTGCTAATGTAGTTGGTGCTGTAACATTTTTTAGTCCTGTAATTTGTATTCTACCCTTCACCTGTGAATGGCCTGACCCCAAGGGTAAGACATAACTCGGTGCTTGCACAGGGGATACATTTACCTTTACCTTTTAGCTGAATGGTGTAGCATATTATCATGCCTCCTGGCCACTCCACACTACTTTGCAACCTCACTCTAGTATGCTGCCAGATACTGGAAATGGCAGAAGAGAATTGCTCTAACTTAGCTAGTGCTAAATAAATTGGGGAATCCACTTTTTGTGATTCCCCAAATAGTATTTTAAAATGGAGGCTGTAGTAAGCGGTTTGCTGGAACACCCAGAATATAGCGTCTTCATGCTATATTCAAAGTTAGTGTGATGCTAAATTTATGGTGTGCGGAAAGGCCCTTAGTATTACTCAGTATTTTTATAAGACATGGTTATCTGCTATTCTGCTATTTCTCCTTTAAATTTTTGTTACACTATGTTAATTGGAGGACTAACTTACATAGCATATCAATCCATGACCAGTACTGGCAATTTGGGTAGACCATAATGCTCTGTTAGTAGACCAGGTTGCCCACAAGAGATTTCAGACTTCAGAATTGCATCTTACTCTGCAATTTGTTTCTATTCCTTTTGGGCAAATCTCTCTGTATAATATACAGTTTACATTATTTTACTCTTGACTGTATTCGTTACTGAATTTGTCATGCATGATATGTTTTCTCAATTAAATTCTGTTTTTGTAGCTTTTTATAGAAGGTTATTTATGCTACCTCTAAATCTAATGCCATAATGTAATTTGTTTTATTTTTTATTTTGTATATATTTGACAAATTCTACATGTTATAAATTTAATACAGATACCGACAGCTGAGGAAGTCCATCGAAAAAAACAATTCAACCACTGTGGTTTTCAGCCATTGTTTTGAATAAACAATTATACTTATCTAGGGCAGGGGTAGTCAACCTGTGGTCCTTCAGATTTTCATGGACTATAATTCCCATGAGCCCTTGTCAACAAATGCTGGCAGGGGCTCATGGGAATTGTAGGCCATGAACACCTGGAGGATCACAGGTTGACTACCCCTGCTCTAGGGGAACTGATCTCTATAGTCTGGAGATAATGTCTAATTCTAGGAAAACCCCAGTCCCCATCTGAAATCTGACAACTCTGCTTAGAGAATATGGCTCCCTACCGCAGAAGGGAGGGGCCAGAAGAACGAATGGAAACAACAGTGTGTTTACATACAAAGTTTTAAACACTTGTACATAAATGAAAGGCATTTGAAGGCTGTTTACGGACCTAACTAATTTTACAGAGGGAAAACATAATCACCAGGCCTTGGACAATATTAAAAATTGTGTACAATGTGTATACAGTATATGTAGAGAAGGGTGGTCGGGCCTACTGGATCTGTCATGGAATCATTCTCATGTTCAGCTGAACAAATGCTGCATGCATGTGCACTATGACTCAAATGAATGTACCCTCCAAAAGGAGATACACAAAAAGTTATTTTTCATTACTGTATAAACCTGTACAAAGAACCCCTATTTTTCCAGACTGCATTCATGAGGGGAAAGCCCTGTTATTTTTATGTAAATAGGGTAAGCTATTTCACAAGTCTGGGAAAGCTGGAATGTTCACATAGTGAAACCCATGCTGTTGCATCTGTAATGCGTACTACATGTTTAGTTGAAACCATAGATTTAAGGAGGAGATGATACCACTCATCTCTGTGTGAATACAGCATATGGTACTGTTAACATCTGCACTCTCTAATGTGTTCTTTATTTAAATATAGAATTCCCTTCTCGTGACATATGGGGAAACGAACTCTTCCAGTTGGCCCTGGAAGCCACAGCATTGCTGATGGTTGGGATATCATTCAGTCAGTTTTTGCCTTGATCACAGAATTCTGTTTGTAACTTTAAGAACTTTTCAGAATGAAGAAAACACAGTGACTGAACACTGAACAGTGCCATCCTGAGTTGAATAATGCCGCTGGTATTGGCGAGTGTCATCAAGTCATAGATGACTTATGGTGTCCCCATAGGGTGTTCAAGGCAAGAGATGACCAGGGGTGGTTTGCCATTGCCTTCCCAGATATTCCTTGGAGGTCTCCCATTCAAACACTAGCCAGGGCTGAACCTGCTTATGTTCTGAGGCCGGGAGAGATTGGACTAGCCTGGGCTATCTAGATTAGAAGAAATCAAACAATACCTTTCTTTACTAAAGTCAATGAGTTTAGAAGGGTGTGACTCTGCTTAGAACAGCCCTGCAAGTGATGGACTACTCATGTAGCATTTTAAAACAGAAAAAGAGTGGGCAGCCAGCTGGAGGGAAGAAAGTCAAATATTGAAACATTGTCTGATTGGCTAATTTAACACTTCTATCAAACATGCGGTGAAGGTGGGGGATCCAGGTCCTAGGAGGGGCTAGGCAGCAAGTCTTGATTCCAAAGTACATTGACATGCTGTTTAAATTTCCAGTTACCATATTTGCCGGCGTATAAGACGACTGAACATATAAGACGATCCCCCAACATTTCCACACAAAATATAGAGTTTGTTATATACCCTCCCTGCCCCTGCATCTCCCTGTGACTGGCACTAGTGTGCAAGTGCGCATGTGCGAGCTCTGCGAAGACAAGGGGCGGGCCGGAGCGCTGCTGCTTCCCGCCGAGCAGAACGGGCCGGTCACACCAAAAAGGCTGGCACGCCTGTCTCACTACTGATGCTCGCCGCAGCCACGTTGATGACCTGCCACACTGGATACTGCGCAATACTGGATAGTATGTAGAATGAGATGGGCGGGCCTCGGGAGGCCACTATGGGCACCGAGCAGACATCAGGAGGCCACTATGGGCAGCTATGTCTATCCCAACTGAAGTGCACCCAGCGTATAGGATGACCTATACGCATGTTTACACTTGGAGGCATGTTTTTCAGGGGGAGAAAGTTGTCTTATACGCCAGCAAATACAGTATATACTCAAATAAAAGTTGACAAAATCTGGCTCAGCTATACTGGTAGCCGATCAGATTCTCTGATCTATTCGTGGCTTAAATAATACCTGAACAATACCAGTAAGGTTTTCAGCTCAGTTTATGCCAAGTACACACTCCTAGTTGTGACCCTAGTGATGGGTTCACTTTGAGCCACAGTTTCCTTGGGCTCAGCCTCAGCATGTGTTTTTAATGCCAGAACTGAATTCTGGGGATATATGAAGTAATGATAAAGAAAATACCATGCTGAACATGGTTAGAGCTAATTTTTAATGCAGTCCCCATGCTTGAGTATGGGAGATTTAAAAGGCAATGCTTATGCTTGGTGGACACAGCAGCTCTCTTCCACCCCTCCCCACCCATCGGTGTCAGTAGAAGTGCCTTTCTGCTCCCTCCTTTCCTCCTGTGATAAAATTTGAGCCTCTGTTTCTTTCTAAGCATAATCTGCCCTGATGAGAAGCCCGTTGCCTGACCTGCATCTAGGGAGCTTTTCCAGCTTAGCAGAGGGGTGCAATTACAGAGGTGGCCAGAGACAAAGAAAAGCCGGCATGCGCCACTGCCTTTAATGGAATGCAATGATTCTTCCAGGCTCCAGAGTAATACAAGAGATCTGGTTTTAATAAATTAACAGCCTACGAGTAACAATCTCAAGCAATTAAACTCTGGAATGAAGGCGAACACCATGAAATGTATTCGGCAGTCGGTGGGTGGTGGCAAAGGCAATCCTGACGCAATTTGGAAAGCAAAATGAAAATTTTAAAAAAGACCCAGGCAGTGATGCTCCCCCAGTTCCACTTTTATTTTGGATCCAATGAGCTCTTAAATCTCTCACTTCATCCCCTCATGCCCTTCTCACAGTACTGTGTAGTGTTTATGGGTTGGTTACTTTAAAAAAAAAATGAGGAACTGGTCTTCTTTTCTTCCCTTATAGGGAGTGTTCCTCTTTTTCCCCACAAGATATTACATCCGCTCTTTCCTTACTATAACAACCAGTAAAAAAAATGCTGTCATTATATACCTGATTTTTTTGAGTGATATATAATGGGGTGTGTGTACGGTTGGGAGCAGAATAGCAGGGGTTGTCAAGAAATTGCAGAGAGAGAGGGAAAGAGAGAAGGAGGGGGAAAACCCACACTGAGTGATTGCTAAGCCTCCCTGTCTTACATTAATAGCCTGTATGGAATCCTCTTTGCCATAGAATTCAATTTATTTCCATTTAAAGGCTGTTCTTCTCAATCAATGCGGCTAATAAATAGCTGCTGATGGCCGTGACCCCTGGGCCGAGGAAAGAATTTATCTTCCGAGCCAATTAAAGGGATTGAACAATTCCTTTTAATAACATTGTGGGATTTTAATGCTGGGGGGGGGAGAGATGAAATCCTCTTCCTCAGCTATGCAGAAAAGGGTCAGGCGGGCTCTGAAAGGGTTGGGATTAGAAGCTTCAACTTCTTTTGTGCAGCTCGCTTGGTGGTGGTCGTGGCTCCAAGATAGAGCCCTCCTTATGCAAATGCTGGGACATGCCTGTCTTCTCCTACCCTTTCAGGGGCGGGGAAAATGACACAGAAGTGATTTATGTCGCATTGTTTCTGGAGCTAATGGAGAGGCTGGCAGGGTTTTGTAGAGATTAACATACATCCGTCCAGAGCAGTAGGAGAGATAGAAGCTGAGCAATGCCAGGGCAGTCTGCCTTTGTATCACTACTTTCTTCGATGGAAGCAGGAAGTGTTTAGGGAAATGACACGGGGAGGAAGAGGGGCAGGGAAAAGGCAGAAGGGGAACTAGAGTAGCCCAAAGGACTGTTGAGGAAATTCACACCCTCTTCCATTCCAGGAACAATGTGCAGATAAGTTTGGTGAAGGAATGTGATACTGAATGGTTTCCTGGTATGGAAAACAGGCCTTCTGTTCATAGGCCTGTTGATGAGTAAGTCATTACATGATTTACTTTCTCCAAAAAGCATCAAGGCATGGGAATCATTTCTACTGGAGAAAATGGCTGCTTTGAAAGTTGGACTCTAGACTAAACAGTCTCATTCCTTTGCCCTGTGTCCAGAACTGAATGGTGGAAATCCCTCCTGAGCTTGGTGAAAATTCTCAGTATATTTTCAGGAATGTATTTTCTTGTTTTGCTAGGGTCCACTATTATGTATTTATTCTAGTATGTTCTATTGGAAGCTAAGCTGGATCAGTATTTGGATGGGAGACCACAGAAAAAGTCTTTGCAGAGGAAAGCAATGGCAAGTCACCTCTGCTTAGCCACTTGTCTTGAAAATCACATATAATTGCCATATATCAGCTGCAACTTGACAGCATTTTACACACACAAATTCACTGTGACAGATTCCCAATCAAATGTTTGGGACCAAGAGAGTCCGATGATTTGTGGATATAGAAGTCCCAAGCTCTGCGTTCAGTTAGCACATCGTGCAAGTTACAATTCTATACGTACTTTCAGGAGAAGTACTATTACCAAACTTTTCCAAGTGAATATGTTTTGGATTAGGTTGTTGAATGAACATGAAAGCTAATGAGAAAGAATAGAGTTTGCCAAAAGAAATTCTCTGGGATTCTTGGCATGCGATTTGTCTAATTTGTAGGGTTGCCAATGCCAGGTTCAGAAACTGGCAGAGATTTGGAGTTGCAACCTAGGGAGGGCAGGGTTTGGGGAAGGGAGGGACTTCACTGGAGATCATGCCTAGTTCACCATTCAAAACAATCCCTTTTCCCAGCAAACTTATCTGTGTTGTCTGGAGACCAGTTCTAAGTCTGGGAGGTCTCCAGGTACCACTTGGAGGTTCACAACCTACAATCATGGCCTATCCCATTTTTAGGAAACTATCATGCCTGCTTGTACCAGTCCATGATCTTGGAGTTAGAGGGGACTTCCAGGGTCATCTAGTCCAACTCCTTGCAGAATGCAGGGAACTCACAACTACCTGCCCATCTACAGTGACCTCAATTTCTTGCCCAGATGATATCCCCAAGACAGCCAGAATGCCTGGCCAGTCTGGCCTGGAATAAATTTGCCTCCTGATCCCAAAGTGGCAATTGACATTTCCCGGGGCAAGCAAGAAAGGGCCAGAAGAGCCACTGACACAATCCCTTCTGCCGACCAACTCACAATATGTCTTAAGTTTACAGAATCAGCATTTCTGTCAGATGGCTATCTAGCCTCTGCTTTAAAACTTCCAAAGAAGGAGAACCCACCATCTCCTGAGGAAGTTTGTTCCACCGAGGAATTGCTCTAACTGTCAGGAACTAACTCATAGGGTGTCTGTTTTGGGGGGAGGAAGGATAGGCGATTGAAAGCCACTTTGAGAATCCTTTAGGTAGTAAAAAGCAGGATATATAAACCGTTACCTTTCTTTTTCTTATGGGAGCAATTAGAGTCAATGGTTCCCATTGATATATATATATATATATATATATATATATATATATATAAAGGTTAAGGTATCCCCTGTGCAAGTACCGAGTCATGTCAGACCCTTGGGGTGACACCCTCTAGCGTTTTCATGGCAGACTCCATACGGGGTGGTTTGCCAGTGCCTTCCCCAGACATTACCGTTTACCCCCCAGCAAGCTGGGTACTCATTATACCGACCTCGGAAGGATGGAAGGCTGAGTCAACCTTGAGCCGGCTGCTGGGATTGAACTCCCAGCCTCATGGGCAGACAGCTTCAGACAGCATTTCTGCTGCATTACCACTCTGCTCCACAAGAGGCTTTCCCATTGATATTGATAACTGATAACTGATATAGGTATCTGAAGCTCTGGATGGCTGATTTTTTTTTTGAGGTAGAGGCACCAAATTTGCAGTATATCCGCTGATGCCTCTCCTCAAAAAAAGATCCAAGATTGAGAACTCCAAAAAAGATGCCCCATCCTCCATTGTTTTCAATGGAAGGGGGGGAAAGGCATTTAGAGTGAATGCCATTTGCAAACCACAGCACAAATGAAGGTGTTTAAAGGACTTACAATCCCTTTAACACCTTCTCCAATCCATGTGTTCACATGGACTACAACCCCTTTAAACACCTTTCAGCTTCACCTATCCTGAGGTCGTACAAAATCCCAAATATTTTCAGGATTGTTCATACTCAGCCATTTTGGATAGCTGAAATATATCAAAATCTATATTAGGCTGAAATAATACCCCCCCAAATACTGATAAGGTATTGCACAGCCGCAGCCTGAAGTGGCATAGACTGTCCTCAGTGAAAACTAGGCTAAGACCATGTCACGTGGCAGTCCCACTTTTAAGGCATGATTCATAAGTAAAACAGGGTCAAAGAATCTTTTGTAACTGGTTCTTTGGGGTTTTTTTTTAGCATTCTGATCCTAAATGTCAGTGAAACTTACTTTTATGAAAGGCTACCAATCCCTTCTGTGCTTGAAGAAAATTACTTTCAGAATCTAACCTGCTTTTCAGAATTTAATGGCCATGGTGAGGCTTAACTTGCTTAAATTTATAAAGTACTCTCAGAGTCTCCTGAGTGGAGGTATAAAATGCCTAAGTAAATAGATATATCGATTGCTTCTTAGAAGGAGGAGGCTAAAATGAGTGAAAGGAATTGTGAATGAGGGACACTTTGTGTACTTTTAAAATTTTGCTTTACGTAAATTAATCTGTTTTGGCAGGGGGGGGCAGTTTATAGCTGGCCCTCTTTCTAACAAATCTATTTATACTGAGTAGTGAATTTGTGACAGGTTTTGATATATGCAGTCAGAAGCTGATTGTTTTATGTGGCTGCTATCTATATTTTTGAAAACCTCCCCCATTAAGGGGGTAAGAAGCTGTTAGTAAATCAAAATTCTCATCACGTTGATCATAGTCATGGATTTAGACTTCGTTTTCAGCCTTCTCTTTATGGGGTCCATAATATCCATGGGCTGCTTCTTATTTCATTTTTGGAGACTGACTTCCCCTCCCCCAGCCAGGTCAATAGCCAGAGGTATTTCTTTTCTTTCTCTTTACTGGTTGAACCACCCCTTGTTGACCGATTTCTTCTTTTCTGGGCCATTTTGACTGTCGCACCCTGTCACAATATAATATTATAGTTGTTTGCTCAGCCCAGGGACCTGAGGAAAGGAATGAGAGTCCTCTTTAATTTATACAACTTAAATGGCACTCAGAAAGTTTTTTCTGTTCCAAATTAACAAAATATTTTATTCAACATCGAGAGGAAAGGGCAGGTGAAATCAGAGGTTAAACATTTCTGAGGTAACTCAATATCAATAACTCTGAGGTAAAACCAGTACTTTAGTTCGCATCTTTCAGGCTAATGCAAGCTTCTTACGCTTTTCCAGAGTTATTTAAAATCATTATGTTCCAATGGTTTCCAAACATTCCAGTACACTTTCTTTGCATATTCTATGACTCTTTTGGTTTCCAGAAAGCTGGTGCACTCTTTCCAGTACCCAAACCCCTTCTCTTGAACACCAGAGCTCATCTTGAGTTTTTAACTGACTCTTAATGTGTCGAAAGGCAGTTTCTCTTCAGAACTAACTCCCTGTTTAAGGAAATTATCTTCTCACTAGAAGATCTATCCTCTTTCCTTATCCTGAATGAGTGTCTCTAACTACCCACTCATCCTTACCATCTTTCCTCAGTTCTCCTGTCTGTGTTAAACTGTTGTCAGTCAGGGTTGAAGTTTGAAACAGCCTGTACTCGATTATGCTCAGCTAGAGTTGAAATCAGACTGAATCTTCCTTCTTAGTATCCAGTTCAGAAATCTTTCTCCAGCTGATGCTAAGCAATCAATTTGCTTGGAGCAGACTATCACTCAAGGTTCTCTGACCTTGTGAAGAATAAACCCTTTACAGTCCTTTACCTGTCCGTATAGCACGTCTAAGCTTTTAAAAGTGCAGTCTGTCACAATAGCCATAGTGCCTGCATGCAGCCACTAGAGAGTCTTGAGGTATCCACTGAACTCCCCCCCTCCATGTGGTCAAATATAGTGCAGTTTCTCTATTGGTTTGTATGCAACATCCAGCGATTTTGTTTGGGAAAATGGTGATGACAGGAATGGGTATGGCTGCTTATAACTTGTAGGTAACAAGAGAACAGTTGGAAAGAAAAACATTTGGTTCAAACACTCCCTCAAATCCTGTAGATGGGGTGGCCATGGGTAGAGGGGGAGTTTGCTCACAAACTGCTTTTTTGGTAAGATTGCCTACACATCTCTAATTCAGTAAACAAAAGGTATACTCTCTAGCTGAATGCCACATCTATCTGAGAGATCCATGGATCGTGCAAGGTGACATTAGTGAACTCACAAGAGGTGTTCTCACTGACCTTTCTCTCACCTCAGACTGGTAACCATGCTTTATTGACAGGCAAATGGGACTGAAGGCTCTGCTAATTTCTCTGATTGCATCAAGTGCTTTCCCCTCTAACCACACCTGTGGTACTTCTTGACCCTAATTAATTCATTTACTCCACCTGGCCACCAGATTGTCAAGTCCACCTTGACATTATTGCCAACTACATTCTGGGTCCTACTCAGGGTCCACTTGTAGCCATTATTGGTGACCTCCCTGACTTTGGATTCACTAGTATTTCAATCAAGGGATTTTGTTGCAACCATGCCAGAATCACCTCCCAGTTTACATATTTGTACTTCACACTGGCAATTTAAGCAAATCCTTTGTTTTAGGGGCTAGTTGCCCAGCTTTAGCTTCCTGTCACAAATTTGGGTATTTAAGAGATACATTTGGTCATATTCTCTCTGTGTGTTCTTGGGTCTGTACATGCACCCAGTATGATGCTTGTCCTGCTGCTTCTTCTGTACTGGATTTCTCCATGCTGTGGAAGGTAGCTATAATCTTTCTTTGACCCAAAATTATTACCCCCTCTTGTACTATTTCAACCCTTTCATTTCCTCTTGTGTGTGTTAATTTAAGTGCATGGAAGTGTATTTTAGATTTAATTTATTTTCAATAAAGATCATTTTTATTTATTTTTTGTTTGGTCTCTGTGCAAGTTTTCTAAGGGAAACCCTTTGTAAACATTAGTGGAGTTGCCATTTGTTACTCCTTTTGCCCCATCATCTAGAATCCCGTAATTCCCCAATCTAAATTGAGGAGACAGTCAATTTTAGGTAACAAGGTATGGGATGACAAAAAGCCCAATTTCTGAATTATAGCTATACAAAATGCCAAGTTTTAAAACTAGCCTAATGAATATGTCATGTCCATTGCTAAAGAATATTTTGAGAACCTTTGGAAAAACACTGGGATAATGTTTGGGGTGACAGAGAGTGATTAAAATGTAGAATTCACTGCCGGAAGAATAGTGATGACCTCAGCTTTAAAAGGGTATTAGATTCATGGAGAATAGGTCTATCACTGGGTACAAGACTTGGTGACTAAGGGGAACCTTCAGAGGTACTAGACCTTTGAAAATCAGAGTCAGGAGAAAACATCAAGGGATGATCTCAGTCTCTATACCCTGTTGTTGGTCCTCTAGAGGACCTGATTGGCCACTGTGTGACACAGGATGATGGACTAGATGGACCACTAGTATGATCCAGGAAGGTTTATCTTATGTTTTTAAGAATGTGGTTTAAGCATGTTAGGTATGTATCTGTTTTTATTTATACATCTTATATCTGCCTTTATCGTGATTCTCCTCAAGAAGCCTTAGCCAGATGTCTGGAAACAGTGATAAAGTGGCTGAAGCAGAGTCAGCTGAAGCTCAACCCCTCAAAGATGGAGGTCTTATGGCTAGGCAGGAATGGTTCAAGTGAGGAAGTACATTTTCCCAGCCTGGACAAGGTAAGGCTATCAGTGGCTCACTCTGCCAGTAACCTGGGTGTGATCCTTGATGCCTTCCTCTCTATGGAGGCACAGGTCATAAGAGTAGCATGGCTGGCTTTGTACCAACTATGTCAAGCCAAACTATTAGCACCCTACTTGGCACTGGAACATCTAGCCACATTGACCCAGGCAACAGTCACCTCTAGACTGGACTTCTGCTACTCACCGTATGCAGGCCTGCCTTTAATCTGGAAACTACAGCTGGTCCAGAATGTAGCAGCCAGGGCCTTCACAGGAACTCCATGGAGGTCCCATATCCAGCCTACTCTCCAACAGCTGCACTGATTACCAGACTTAAATGTTTTAGTAATCACCTTTAAGGCCATACACGGTCTAGGTACAGTGTACCTGAGGAACCACCTCACTGCCTATGCCCCCCAAAGAGCTCTAAGCTCCACCACTTCCAACTGGCTTGTGATCCCTGGCCTCAAAGAAGCATGTCTGACTTCAACCAGGGCCAGAGCTTTCTCTGTCCTGATCCCTACCCACTGAAATCAGCTCCCTGAAGAGATCAGAGCCCTGCCTGAACTTCCACAGTTCTGTGGGGGCTGCAAAATGGAACTTCTCTACTACATATTAGTCTGAAGTCAGCCAAACCAACAGCATCTATTGGGCCCTCAGAAACCTCCTACCAATGTACTGAATCCCAAACCAATCTACTTGTGGAATTATAGTTAGCAAGTTTGTCAATGTTAATATTATAATTGTTATATGGAAATGTTACAGGAAATTTATATCAGCTATTGAAGCGACTGTTATTGTGTTTATCCGATGTTATGAATTATGTTGTACTATTCCTATGTTCTATGTAAACTGCCCTGAGCCACAATGGAGGTTATAGAAATATAATAAATAAACAATTTTCCTGCCTCAAGATTAGCTTAGGCTTTTCTGACCTGGACTTTTTAAAAATGCTGCTCTTATGTGGTTTTATTAATGTTTTTGTGCTGATTTAACTCAAACTAGTTTTTAAAAATTATTTTGATGTTTTGGATGTGTTCTTTACTTATTTTTATAAATCTGCCTCAAGCAGATTTCTGGAGAAAGATGCATAACCATCTTTCAAATATTAATGTATTTATTTTCTTCATTTATGCTTCACCTTTCTCCTCACCCATTTTTCCGCACAATAACCTTGGAAGGGTTCTGAGAGTTTCTGACTGCCCCAAGATCACCCAGAAGCTTCTGTGGCAAAGTGGAAATTTGAACCTTGGCCTCTCACTCCAGCACTCTGACCACCACATCACACTGGCTGTCACTAAACCACTAGAACACACTGGCATAAATGCATAATATTGTATTACTGAGACTGTAATGAGAATTTTCATCCAGCTCTGGACACAGGACAAAGGAATGAGACCGTTTTGTCCAATGACCCTCTGATTCTGTGAACAGTTTCCATTGATACTTGTTACCATATAAAGGCAATTAGAATCAGGATACTTTTATGAAAAACAAGGGAGTAAATACCTTGTAAAGGTCTAAATCAGGGCTGAAAGCATTTATAAGTTACCTATCAATCTGTTCAACAGAATGTACAGTCTCATAGGCCAGAGCTTAAATGGAATAATCTCATCAAAATAAGAAATCAGTTTAAGCCTTGTGCAGAATGGAGCTTTTCGTGGTGGAGCACTAATAAATCCACAAGAGCCTCTGGCAATTCATAACTAACAGCTAACAAGTGTGTGCAGATTTGTGCATGGTGCTATTGAGAAATGAGAACATTTCCACTCTGATGCTTCTCAATTTTGAAGTGAGAACAGATCAAGTTGCATTTCCATCCATGCTATTGATGGAGGAGATAACCAACAACATTGGGTTTTCGAAGTGAGCTGTTATAGCAGCTTCAAGTTTTGCAATTTGCAGCCTTTCATCGAAGTCTCGGTTCTTTTTAATGTTCGTCTCTCATTAATTAATAGGTGAGAGTTCCCCTAGAGCACATAGTATGCTTTTCCAAAAATAATCCAGAATTGCCAAAAAAAAAAAAAAGTTGATTTTCAAGAGGTTTTTTCTTTCTTCCTTAGCGGTTGTCATTATCATCATCATCATCATCATCCTTTAATTTATATCCCGCCTCCCCCCGGAGGCTTGAGGTGGGTCACATAAAATCAATCCTCTAAAAACAATCATAAGAACAATAAAACATAGTACAGTAATTGCAACAAGGCAAGACAAGAATGGCGGCCAGGTTCATGCAACTAACTCAATTTCTATAGCCCCACTAGAAGGAAGAAAAAAGGGGGGGGGAACTGATGGCACATGCAACCGCCACATTTGTGAGGGGGGGCAGATCACCCTTGCTGCCCGGCCTCAACCAAAAGCCTGGTGGAAGAGCTCCATCTTGCAGGCCCTGTGGAACGTTGAAAGTTACCGCAGGGCCCACAGCTTTTCCGGGAGCTCATTCAACCGGGTCGGGGCCAGGATTTCCCCCCCGCACAGGAAAATCCCGCTGCCAAAGCACATTGAAAGTGCATTATCCTATGTTTGTTTGTTTGTTTGGATTTTTATACCTCCCATTCTTTGCAGCTCTGGGCGGTTTACATGGAACATTGTATAAATGTGTGCAGAATGGACCCTGGTTTCAATACAGTTAAGCAAAACAATATTTTTGCTTGATGTCTGAATTAAGCCCTGGTCTGCTGAACTTTTGCATTCTGACAACACTGTAGTGGCTCACTTTAGCAAACAAACTAGGGGTGAAGCAAGTAATCTGTGTAATGACAGCATGACTAACTGACCCAAGATCACACTTTCTCAATGCCAAAACTTGAAAACTGCAAGGTCTCGTGTTAATGTTCAGATCCAGTTTTCATATAGGTGGACTACTTGCAGGGCTGGAACTTGCTCATAGGACCCCTGGGGAGCGGTGGTGACAATAGGCGTCTCGGACTCACCCGGGTCGCCTTTTGGCGGGAGGAGGGCTGGGAAGAGGAGCGACGACGCTGGCTGGCAAGCCGCCAGCGGGGCCGACGGGCTGCTTCGGCAGCAGGCGCGCGACTGGAGGCGGGGCTAAAAGCGTCCTTTTGAGACGCTGCCTGCCTTCTTCCCGCCTCTTCGCTGGCAGCACGGGCAAGCTACCCACCCACCCTTCCCATGGTTTCATTGGTTCTTGTTTGATGTTTATATTTAGTCACGGCGATTTTAGGCACAAGTGAATGAACCTGTTCAGGGGAGCCGGTGTGTGATCGGCCTCCCCACAGCGAATGGGGCCTCCTTAAGGGGGTGGTGGTAACGAGCCAGGAGCAGGCCCAGCGGGGTTAGCTTGACTGGCTTGTTGGTGACCGGATGACTCGCAAGGTTACCAAGGAGGTTTGCGCCCTTTGGCCCTCTATCCGAGTCATCTCTCAAGTTAGGCAGGTCCACAGGTGAGACCCGTATTCCCGGCGGGGAAATTGATGGGCTCATTTGTGGGTCTGCAAGCGGGTATCACAGTCAGCGGACTGTTAGGCCAGGTTCATTTCCTTGTTGCCCCAACCCTATGTTGGGTTGTTGAATAAAGGCTGTGGCCATTTAAATGCCAGAACACTGAGTCGCGTCTTCTTTCCTCACAATGGCCTCTTACCTGCCAATAATAGTTAAAATCCTGGATTGGCCAAATTCTTGTGCCAGGCTGTGGTTTTCAGGCTGCATGGATGACAAGAACCCCACCAAACAATGGTTTCATGTGCCTAATAAAATGACTACCAGTCAGATTATCTGAGGCAAACATTTGCATAGAACTGTAGTAGAAACTGAAGGCACAATATAGTCAACGGTAAGCAAGTCCCATTGACTTCAATACGCTTGTGCTTCTCCAGTTTAGATCTGCGCTCATTAATACGCTTGACCTTGGTGGAACCATACTCTGGATCAGTAATTTTTATTTATTTATCAAGGGATTTTTAGGCCGCCCCTCTCCGACAAGGGTTGTGTTGTGTTTTTCTGTCTAGGTAACATGCCCTTTTCATTCCTAGGTAACATTCCTAGAGAGCTAGGAAGCATTTTTTTTACTAGTGATTTACAACAAATCATACATGGTGTAAAAACACAAATGGAAATAGTCTGGCCAAAAAAGCCATCTGGTTGTTGAATAGGGCCTGATTTTCAAACGAACTCAGCAGGCATGATTTGGTCTGAATTTCAGCTGAGCCACTAGACTCCTCTCCACTGTGTGTGCTGAATTATTTTTAAAATCTGGCAGATAGGCAAAAACTGTGAAAAATTGACCACATCTTCTGGGTCTGATACAGTGTCCATAAATGGGAGGGGGAATTCTTTAGAATATCCCTACTGTTGGGCTCGTCCCACCATCTTATCATAATCCAAACCAAGCACCGTTTACTTCTGAGCAGCATTCCTGCTTAAACTACTTACAAATGCATCTATAATTATCCTGAAGGTCTCCACTCAGGTGTTGCCCAGTGGTCGCCCTCTATTACACATCAAATCCCAGGCTGCTGTATAACAGTTTCTATGGTTACTCACCACCCTCTGTAACCCACAGAGCCCACAAAGATAGGGGATAGCATTTCACAGAGGCTGGAGCTCTCTTGAACAGAAACTGTTTTAGCAACCGACACATAAGGTAAGGGTATCCCCTGTGCAAGCACCGAGTCATGTCTGACCCTTGGGGTGATGCCCTCCAGCGTTTTCATGGCAGACTCAATACAGGGTGGTTTGCCAGTGCCTTCCCCAGTCATTACCGTTTACCCCCCAGCAAGCTGGGTACTCATTTTACCGACCTCGGAAGGATGGAAGGCTGAGTCAACCTTGAGCCGGCTGCTGGGATTGAACTCCCAGCCTCATGGGCAGAGCTTTCAGACTGCATGTCTGCTGCCTTACCATTCTGCACCACAAGAGGCTCTTTGAACGGACACATAGCAAAGCGCTAACCCACTGCAGGTCCCACTTGTGAAGCATCTACCATCATGGAGATAGAGAACACAGAAGGTCAGACGGAGGAATGAGATGCTGTTGGACCTTGGTTTGCTGCCAGGAGGCTTAATGGAACAGTCTCTCCTCTGGCTTGCCAGCATTAAATACATTCCTTCTGCCAAAGGGTGGGAGTTAATGGAATGGAAGAATTGTCCTGTTTTGAGCCCATTTTCTTAAGCCAGGCTTAAGCAAGTTACAAGGGCAGTTGTTCCAGGGTTTGCATATAAGATAAGCAAAGTATAGATAAGCAAAGAAGGGAGGTATATGAATGTAATAAATTTAAAAAATAAATTAAATAATATATAATAAATACTAAAATGGGGGGAAATTCATTGTCCTTCACTGCCAGCCTCCAAGTAGGTCTGGAGTTCTCTTGGATTTACAACTGATCTCCAAATTATAGAAAGAGTCGGAAGGGGCCATACAGACTATCTAGTCCTCCCCCTGCTCAATGGAGGAAGGCCCAAAGCATCCATGAAAAGTATCTGTCCAAAGAGATCAATTATCCTGGACCAAATGGAAGCTCTGGAGGGCAGAATCTATGGTGTCACATCCCTGCTGAGCGCTGTCCCTCCCCAAACATTGCACCCAGGGTCTACCTCAGTGGTTCCCAACCTTTCTAATGCCGCAACCCTTTAATAACAGTTCCTCATGTTGTAGTGACCCCCAACCATAAAATGATGCAAGTGTCCTTTCACAGCAATTAAACTGAAACTGACCAATGGCGTGAAGATCCATCGTTCATGATTGCATATAAATTGGTTTTTTTCTGGGGTTTCTCAGTTCAATTCTGCCTCTTGTCCCAACATGCTGATCTCGCTCTTTTCCACTATTCCAGACAGATGAATGCGCTATCTTGATCTACCCCGCAAGGCTGTTGTGTGGATGGTACCCTCCTGGCCAAGCTGCTTGCCCTGCCGTGACCCCTGTGAAAGGGGTCCTGACTCCCAGGTTGAGAACCACTGGTTTACCCCAAAATTTTCTGAAATTTCCCAAACCAGAGCTGGCAACCCTAGACTCGCCATTCTTTAGTAGGACAGAAGAATTCTAACTGATGGATTTCAAAAGTTAGCAGTACATTTCTACAACAAGCCCTTTAGTGTGGGGTGTGGATGATAATGAGAAGAGTGCAAAGCTATTGCACCTCAATGAAAATTTGCTGAGCTTTGATTTTGTGCTAGGGTGCAGAGATACAAGAGGAGAGGACGTTTGGTGGTAGCTCACATGTGATGCATTGAGAATTTCCCAGATTAAACCCCTGAGACCCCTTGTTACAGGATTTCAGGTGGCATCCTGGCAAAGACCTCTCCCTGCCTGGGATTCTGAAGAACCTCTGCCAGGCAGATGAGCTAGATCAGTGGTCCCCAACCTTTTTATCACCGGGGACCGGTCAATGCTTGACAATTTTACTGAGGCCCGGGTGGGGGATAGTCTTCTGCAAAGGGACATCCCCGCCACCACCTGATCCCCTGCTCCACTTGTTTTCCTGCCGGCGCCCCTGACTTCCTGCTGCCCACTGGGGGGGGGGTGCTGCCAGCAGCAGCTGCGCAGTGCCATGCCGAGGGGGAGCCCCAGCCATGGCGACCACCGGAGAGCACCAAAGGTGAGCTGGCGGCAGAGTGGCAGGGCAGCCCCCGAGGCAGCAGCCTGGGAGGAGGACAAGAAGGAGCCACGGCCCGACTGATCTACGGACCGGTACCGGTGTCCGGACCGGGGGTTGGAGACCACTGAGCTAGATGACAGAAAGGTGCTTTATAGGCTCATTGTTTGTTATGAAACACTGAGAAGAAGGTTTAAAGAATTTGAAATAAATACGTCATCTTCACAGCAATGCATGAGTCATCCAATTACGAGTGCAGTCTGGTTGCTTTCGTTCCGGGCTACGGTAAGAAGTTGAACTCCTTCCTCCTTTATATGTTCCCTCTCAACCAAGAAAGAGATGTGTGGGTCATTCACACATCTTTTACTGATACTGGTGCCAAACCACCCTGACCCAGGCTGGGTCCTGCAAGAACCATGAGAGGAATGGACCGTTGAGTAAGTGTATGAGGTACAGAAGCAAATGGCCATTACCAGGTCTGGGTTGCAACCGTTGAAAAGCCAGTAGGAGGAGCAAGCAGAAACCTAAGTTTAGATTCCTATGTGGAGTTATTGTGCTATAAGCCCAATGATGTCTTAGGCGGCAGTAATTCCGTGTAGGATTGCATTGCCAAGGGATTCCTCGCCGCATGCAGAGTGGTGCACAAGCATGGCACCGTGGGCCAAATCGCATGCAACTGTGTCCTAATTTTTTAAGAAGAATTTTAAGGATAATTAGGTATTTTAAAAATGAGCCAAAAGGTGGGAAACTGTCTTTTGATTCACAAAAGATACATTGCCCCACTCGGCATGCAAAGAAGGAAACAGACAATGGCCTCGTCTTTATTAGATCATTTTGCAAATTAGCAACACAGGTCAACAAATCCACGGTTTGCAAGGCAACCATTCAAATTTTAAAACGGAGATTTTTTTTTTAAGGCAGCATGTATGAGAATTTTGATTTGAAATGCAATGGTGACTCAGATGTCATTCGAAACATGCTCTTTTCTACAATACATGTCTCCAGTTCCAGAAAGGAAGGAGAGAGAGAAACACCTCCCAGCCCCAGAGAGGAGACAGTGATGAATCGGAATGTGCCTAGGGAACAGGATGGTGGAGAGAGTGATCTATGCAGCGAAAGTCAAGCTGCTACGTATAAAAGATGACAACATGTCCATGTTCGTGGTGATGTGATAACAAACACCGAAATATACACTAGCATAAAAATTGAAGAAGGCGGGAAGGAGTGATGAGAGTTCAGCCTGGAGGATGACATAATTTGTGAAGAAAGCGTTTCTGCTCAGATGCAGGGAGCACCTCGGTATCTCATGATTTGACTCTTATGACCTTCTGTACTAACTGAGCTCACGGGGTCGGGCATAAAAAACAGGTCTGTAGCCTGAAGCTTTTTGGATGTATTTGTACATTGCTGGCCAGGGCACTATTGTTGTCCTGTCACAGTCATTCACCTCCAGGATTATCTTGTCCACTCATGAAAATCCAACAGTAAACGATTGCTCTAGTTCAATGAGGAGCGTGATATCCAGTGATGTGTGGAGGCAGCCTTGGTTACGTTGGCAAATGGATACACTGGAGGGGTGTCTTGCCATAATGCAACAAGCAGGCATGCTCCTGCTACAAAATAGAAATAGAAAGGGAAGCGTAAGGCAGAACTGTTTCCATTTTTATTTTACATATATATTTACCCATGTGCATACAATACACTCACAGCTTTCAGGGCAGGAAACAGCCTGCTTTCACAGGTGATAGGTAACACAACAACCTAAACTGTTACCAACACTGTGTACACAGAGTCCTCCTTGGATGAAGCCTGTTCTCCAATTAGAGAAAGAGTGGAAACAAATAGGGATAATCTGAAATCAGGTCATTTAGTACTAAACTTGAGGTCCCTGGCTATCAACAGGAGCTGTGGTGGTCCTCCATCAGGCTCTGCACCTTGCCCTTTTGGGTTGAGTCCCAAATGTGTTGAGATGACTGAAGCAAGGAAAGGCAGTCTGGTTTGGCCTTCACTTTTGCCCCTGTTTAAGCATGCCTTGTTGAGTGGGCTGATCACAACCATTTCCACATGAAGGTCTGGACAGACAGGAATGGGAATGAGATAGTAGTGAAGGAAAGATTTAGATTTGAAGGTGATGTCAGCCATTCAGTCATGTCCAACGCTTGGCCATCCTGTGGCTCAGCTGTCACCATGTCTTTTGATCTTGCACCACTTCTTTTATGCTCTGGCCATTGCCCATTTTGATCATGTCTAACTTTTGTGTTCTTTGTTAGCCTGGTTTCCTTTTTCCACTGACAAAGCCTAGCATAATTGCTTTCTCCAATGAGTTGGAATGCATAATATGGTACATGAGTTGGAGTTTCATTATTTTGTTTTCCAGTGATATATCAGGCTTTATGTGTTCTAGTATTTCTTTGTTTGT
This sequence comes from Paroedura picta, assembly GCF_049243985.1. Lineage (NCBI taxonomy): Eukaryota > Metazoa > Chordata > Lepidosauria > Squamata > Gekkonidae > Paroedura > Paroedura picta. Next base: position 40,286,560 of record NC_135371.1, on the reverse strand, counting down.
GGCTTTTGCTGTTCAGAGAAAACTTCTCCAGCACCAGAGTTCAAATGAGTCAACTCTCCGTACTATCAAATAGCTCTGACCCACTGATTTTCCCCATCCCATCAGTTTTCTGAAATGCCCACTATATCAATCTTCCAATTTAGCACGAAATACTGAGTCCTATGATCTTCCGTCAGAAGCTTTAATCATTTACATAAAAATACTGCATTTCCCCCTTTCTGCAAGCACACTTAGCATACATATTATCCTATAACACTTTGGTCTCTATAAATGTTGTTTTTTCCCAATACACTTTCACTGTCAAGTTCTAACCCTCATCTAGAATGGACCAGTTAACCCATCATCATTTATCAAACCAGGTGCTAAAACATAAAAACATCTCTGCTGAATAAGACCAGTCCATCTAGTTCAGCATCCTGTTTCACAAAGCAGTACAGGGTTGGCTTGTTCTACAGTGGCTAAAAACTTAGTGTTGTTCCATGGTACCTAAAAACTTAATTCAGAATGACATTTGACTAATTTAGTTTTTATTTATCGGCATTCCTAGTTGAGATTCTAAATTGTGATCTTTTACGTTTTTTTAATAATTGTTGTTTCATTTACTTTGAGTTCTACAAGGTAAAAAGGCAGCTATTGAAATTTTAAATAAATACCAAACACTCAACCTTTTCCTCCTGATGCAATGGTCTCATCCACATAATGAAACTCCAATCTCCATTTATCTGGTGCCAATGCTGGTGTTCTATTGTGTCTTCAAGTTCTTCTTCAGTTTAAAACAAAGGGACAACAAAAAACAGCTGCTGCTTCCCAGGTTGTGAGCAGATGAAGAGTCAGGTAACAACCAGCAATGTTGAAGGGTCTCCTCTTGAATTCAAACAATGTGCCTGTGCATTCCATAGTGTATGTTAGCTAGACATAGTGTATGTTAACTAGCTGATAAAATGGTGTGTAGAGATTAACATTGTTCACCTCCACCATGAACTGGGTAGTGGAAAGAGCCATCACCTTGCAGCTGACTTTTGGTGACCCCACAGGGTTTTGAGGCAAGAGACCAGCAGAGGTGAAGCCTGCCTCTGTGTAGGCTTCAACATATTATTAACAACCTACAAGCCATGCTGGAAGATGGTGACATTCCCTTCACACAGGCACTGTGCTTACAGTCAGCGTGCTAATCTAAAACACCGGCTCACCCATAAGGTTAAATTACTTAACAGTAATATGGACTCTAGTGCCAAGGCCTATAAAAAACCAAGATGCCAACTTTGCCCTCATATAGATCCTAACAACATCATCACTGGACCCAGCAACATTAGTTATACCATCTCAGGTCATCTCTAATATCATTTACACAAACAGGCCGGTCCCGACAACAAAATTATAAATAAACATAAGTCTGACATTAGAAACCACAACATTCAAAAACCAGTGGGGGAAGATCTTTATCTTCCTGGACATTCAGTTGCTCACCTAAGAGGAGCAATTCTTTCACAAAGCAATTTTAAAGAGAAATTAGAGAGACTGCTGAATTGCAAGTGATAATGAAGCTTAAGACAATGCATCCTCCTGGACTCAGTCGAGACCTAGGTTTCCTGTTTCATGCCAATGCTGGTTTCTTCATGCCTAATGCCTAATCCAATCACACCTGCCATTATCATTCACCTGCTGTTGTCATTTGCCTGCAATTGTCATTTGGCATCTGAAACCACTCCACTCTACAAGATGGACTCTTGCTGCATCTGAAGTAGCAGTGACTCACAAAAATTCATACCCTGCTGTAAACCTTGGTGTAGTCTGCACAGGGCTTTTTACCCACTGCCAGTTTGAATAAATCCCTGCCATCTACACTGAATTTAATTTACACTTTGATTTTGGGCACTTAAAATTTTTCCCTCTGCAACATGCATGATTAATCCTACTAGTGACCTGACCTTTCCCCCGTGATATCCAGAAGTGGATATAAGCGTCAGTATTTCAAAAACAGGCATCAGTAAATGTGTAGATCTCTGCTTTTTAGGAATTAACTTACTGCTTTGTGCCTCCAACGCTATAGCAAATCAGTTTTCCCTGATTGGCCAGGTCATCAGTTCAAAGACTTCCTGGTTCCCAGTTGCAAGGCTTGTCTTAAAGTGGCTGTGCTCCAGAAGCCCTAACTTCTCAGCAGAGATTTGCCTATTGGATTTATTCCCCCTCCTCTGCTGTTTCCAATCCTATCCCCGCCTCCCACCCCATTCAAGAAAAGAAAGAGACTCCTGCTGCACTTGGCTTCCCTCCCTGTTCTGAGGTTTCCCAATAGAGTGCAGGGTATTAGAGGAGTTCAAATTGATCTGAATTCAGCAGTATCCACAATGGAAAAAACAAGGTAAATGCAGAATCAGCCTTTGTTAGTCTTTAAGGTGCCATCAGATTCTTGCTCTTTTTTAAGGTTAACCCTAGAAAGTAGATTGGATTGAGAGTGACAGGCCCCAAGTTTTCTAGAAACTTCCATGGTGAAGTGGGGATTCAGACAGGGGTCTCCAGGCCCTTTTTGTTTTATAAGATTTTTAAAAAATTTTGCATATAAAGACAGAAAGGGAAAATAGATAAAGAATAGTGGTTACATTACATAGTCACCCCCGTATCCCCTCCCTCAACCCTAAAATACTCCTAATCTTCTTTCTTCTTTTCATTTTGGTTTTCATTTAGTGAGATAATTCGTATAAAATTCCATTGTTCTTGATATTCCTCCAAAGGTTTTCTGTTGACTATACAAGTCCATTTGGCCATCTTCAATAGTTCAGTCAATTTACCAAACCAAGACTGTAGAGCTGGTATTTCAGGTAATTTCCCATTTTGGGCCAGTACCAATCTTGCTGCTGTTGTTGCATAAAAGAAAAAGCTTTTAGCTTGAGGTAGTAGTTAATCTGGACATATACTTAACAACATATATTCAGGTCTCATAGAAAACTTGACATTAAACATTTCTTCTAAACACCGTGGACTTTTGTCCAAAATTTTCTTACTTTCTCACACCACCATCACATATGCAAAGAGAACCAATTTTTACATTGCATTTCCAATAAGCATTATTATATTCCTTAGCCATCTTGGCAATTGCTTTAAGTGTGATATACCATCTATAAAACATCTCTAAGAATTTGACTATTGGTTAACTTTGTAATTTTAAACCAAATAAAGCTGTGACTTCTTCAGGGTCTCCAGGTCCTGATCTGATTCTCTGACCAGTATATCACACTGGCTAGGAATGGAAAGCAACAGAACCCTGGAAGTATTACCAAGGTGCAGGTTGGTTATATTGATTCCTTCTGTTCCCAGCAGCTGCACATATGCTGCCTTTGTGGCTAAATATAATCTGGCACCAATAGAAGTTTCTGAATCACTTTTATTCTCCCCCAACTGACTTGTAAATAACTGTTATAGAGGCTGTCCTTCAGATCTCTACCTTCTCCACACCAGATTTTCCCAATAATTCAAAGTTTCATAACCCCATATAAGTTATACATCAGGCTGCAAATGAGGAAGATCCCCTTAATTTGCACAATATATATTTGTTATGAAATCAAGGTTCTCTTGTTGGGTAATATTTATACATACTGCACTAAGGCAAGTGACATTTGATGACAAAACATAGAATTTGTGGCATTCTTCCCATATCATTTCCAGTTGGCTGCCAGCAATGAGGAGTTCTGACTTCTGTGAGCAATGGCACAGATTGACATGTGCCATTTACTGAGTTATGTGAAGTAACACCACACAGAACAGTACTGACACAAAGGGGTTTACTACAGCTAGGTCTGAACACACCTGTGGATCTACCTTATCAGCAAAAAAAACCCTGGCCTTTGGCACGCTGCGTGAACATCTTGTCATTTTGAATTCTGCTGTCTTTTAAGAGATTAAATAATATGGATTGAAATATTATTAGTATTATTAATTGCATTTGTATTCCACCCTTCCCTTGTCTCCACCTTGTACAGTTGCTATCCCCTATAGAGATTCAAGAGCTTTTATCTGAGCTGCGTTGTGCACAAATCTTACTTTTTTGTATGTTTCCCTAGAATAGAAATAAAATGTGAGAGAAGCATGAGCTTTTTTTTTTGTTGGAAGGATAGGGGTGGAAAGAGAATGGCAGAAGTCCTTCCTCATCTTCTAAAACTACCAAGGAACTTGGCTGCAACATTATCAAATATGTCCATGGACCTGAAGCTCACATTTCATAAACTTCACATTACAAAACGTGATTTTCAGTCCAATGGCACCTTAAGACCAACAAAGGTTTATTCAAAGTGTGAGCTTTTGCGTGCATGCACATAAATACGTCTTTGTTGGTCTTAAAGGTGCCATTGTACTCAAATTTTATTGTACTACTTCAGACCAACATGGCTATCCACTTGAATATATCAAAACCTGGACTGCCACCAATAAGTTACCACATTTGCCGGCGTATAAGACGACCCCCCAACATTTCCACTCAAAATATAGAGTTTGTTACATTACATTACAGTACTATGGGCCACTATGGGCAGCTATGTCTATCCCAACTGAAGTGCACCCGGCGTATAGGGTGACCCCCCACTTGGAGGCATGTTTTTCAGGGGGGGAAAGTAGTCTTATACGCCAGCAAATACGGTATATCAGTACAACATGAGACATTTTGCAAGGAAATCTGTAGTGAGATGAAGCCTTCAGACTCCCTTTTCTTTTAGGTTAATTAAGAAATTAAAAGTGGCTTTAGGAGTTTCGGCAAGTGTGAGTAAGTATATTAAACTTCAAACTCAAGCCTCCTATCTGTTCGTTCTTTACCATCTGATCTTCAGGTCTATCTCTTGGTCTGGAGATCAGGTTTCCATGGAAAAGTTGTCACCGCTTGAGTGCACTAATGTTTCTTTTTTCAGTGGCACAGTAATTTTGGGCAATAAGATAATTTATGGGCCTCCCCTTGTATGCTCAAAGGTGGACATAGCTTGCTAAAGCTATGTCCACCTGTGAACAGAGGCCCTAGACTTCTACCCCCCAAACTGGTTCTGATAGCACCACCACCTTTTTTTCTATATTAGGAGGTGACCAGATAAATTCTGATGCTATGGTGCAGAATTAGCTGAACTAAATTTCTCCATGTTTCCCCTTCCCTCCAGCATCCTCTATAGAGAGTGCTCCTCCTCCACAGAGTTTCCTTCCTTTCTGGCAATTCTTATCCTACCTGTCTCCTCACTGGTGTCTCCTCACTCCTTGCCCATGATCATTGGAAAGTAACCATTCAGAAAACATTTCTCCAGCCATCCTCTGTGAGAAGAGAGGGAGAGGCAACAGAATCTTTAGACAAATTGGAGTTGGCAACAGGGAAAGGCAAAAGACAAAATGGGAAAGAAAAAGGGCAAAACAACAACAACAAAAAACAAGGTGATACATGTAATAAAAAATTGTGTTAGTTCACAGTTCCATTCTCTTATAAAGTTGCCTTTTTGGATTGTTACATTATATTGCAATTCTAATCCCTTTATAAAAATGCTCTCCTGAACATTTTTGTTTCACACATCCTGCAGAATATAGACGTGTGTAGGCTGTTCCTCAGGTAGAAGTCCTCAGGTAGGCTGTTCCACAAGAGGGGAGTCACCCCAGAGACTGTTGCCGATCTTATCCATTTGCTGGCTTTTCAGATGAGTGAACCTCATGTGCTAGGGCATAGTGGGAAAGGCAGTCCTGAGTCCACGACTGTTAAGGGTTTTGGGGGTGACAACCAATGCTTGGACTGATCAGTAAACTCAGTAACTGATCAGTAAACAATGGAATTACTGCAGAAAATTATGCGTGCTCTGCCTGACTCCAGATAGTAACTGAGTTGCGGTGTTGACTTTAAAGGCAGAGCCCTTGGGAGTGCATTACAACAGTGTATCCTTAAGGCAACTGTGGTATGGATCCATGTGGCCACAGCAGCCAGTAAGAAGAAAATAACGAGCCGCACCAGTCAAAGGAGACAAAAAACAGGACCAGGGTTGATAGTACAGAGTAAAAAACCATTTACTCCTTTTGGAGAACAGCTGATAAAGTCTATTGGCGAAATGCATAGACAATTTCTTTGAAATTTATCTGAGTGATAAAATATTTTAATCTGATTTTGCACCATTGGCCTTGGTCCCGGTTCTTGCCACCAGATCAGCCAGGACAAGGTAGGGACCCATCTTCTGTGCTAAAATAATGTAGACCCATCTAATGTGGCTTTACCAGTGACAGAGAGCCTGCCTGGTCCATTTAAACTGCCCTGGCTCAAGGCTTTGCCAGCACAGTTTTCCATAGATCCCTACTCACCCTCCCAAATACTCAGGGTTTTGAATACCCTGTCACTGCTGGGTAGTGTTGCGCATCTGAGTGGATTTTTTTTTGGGGGGGGGAGACAGGTCTGCATGTCTACCTCCCCATCTTTTGGTGTACTTATGTACAGGGCTGGGGGACAGGAGCTGAGCCATCTTGCAGTATGCCCGGCTCAGGGGCTGGTTGAAAGCTCACCCCAGGTGCCAAATGGTACAACTCAGCAACAGGCACCCTGGTGATACCACTTATATTTGGCACTCCCAGGGTTTTTTCCCAGCAGGCAGGCCAGCAGGAAGGTCACTTGATTTTAAGGGATCTGTCCCCATGCTTCGCCAATGCTCCTTGTGTTCTGTGTCAGTCCGTAAGACCTCTTCTTACTAAGCCCTAGGCCTGCAATTAGAAGCAGTGAGCTACTGCTGGGTCTCAGTGTATACGTGGCCACTGTTTCCAAACTAAAGTTCACCTACAAGAACTGTGAGTGCTCATTATCAATTACAGAGATTGTTCCCATTGTGAAAATTCTCAGGCTGCAGGAGATCTAACATTCTTTGCACTTTGTTCTGCAGATCTATTGTGATGTGCCCTTTTCAAGCCGCAGCCGGCTGCATCGAAATCTTGACTGACACCTCTTATCTGATAGGGCTTGCTTTTCCACTAGCTGCTTTTGAGAGTGATAAATGTCAGAAGTTTTGGAGTTTCTTGTATCGAAGTGTTCCATCGGAGGCTTTGAGGCAGGCAATTATCCCTGGATCCACAAGACTTTTGTGATGTATTCCAGAGCAATACTTGTTTAACAGACATTTCAGAGATTCACAGCATGAAGGATTGGGAAAATGTCTGCTCAGAACAGGGAACCAAATATGGGTCTAAAACAATTAAAATAAGGCATTCCCTGTTTTAATTATTATAGAAGCTTCACAAGACTAATGCAATGCTGAACATGTGAAATAAGTCATCTAGGATTTGAGATGTATTATAAAGACGTTTATTTTTACGGGAGATGCTGATGTGCCAGTGATGTGTTAGTCCATGTGTTGATTGTCTTGCGGAATCAGAAATGCCTACACAGACTGAATGTTGATAATGTTGATACACATTTATATAATAACTATCCGGTACAACTCTTACCTGTTCTGCAAGCTGTTGGATAGGGATGCACTAATCCAGGGGTAGTCAAACTGCGGCCCTCCAGATGTCCATGGACTACAATTCCCATGAGCCCCTGCCAGCATTCACTGGCAGGGGCTCATGGGAATTGTAGTCCATGGACATCTGGAGGGCCGCAGTTTGACTACCCCTGCACTAATCTGTCCTAGTGTGGATTTGACCACACATTCTGATATACTATCCGGACTACTGGAAGTGTGATGCAATCAGAATCAGTGTGGCGTTAGAGTGTTGGGCTAGAACCTGGGAAACCACTTTGCCATGGAAGCCAGTCACTCTCCCTCAGCACAGCCTACTTCACAGGGCTGATGTGGGCATAAACTAGAGGAGGCAAAAATAACATATGCTACCTTCAGGGCTCTGGAGGAAGGGTGAGAAGAAAATGTTCCAGATAAATGAACACATGCATCTGTCTTATCCTGAATCAGAACCTGGGTCTATCAAGGCTAGTATAGCCAACTCGCCACGGTCCTCAGGCAGGCAGAGGTCTTTCCTATCACCTGTTGCCTGGATTTCTTATCTAGAGATGCCAAGAATTGAACCTGGGATCTTCTGCATGCCAAGCAGAGGCTTTTCCATTGAGTCACAGCCCCTTTCGGAGCTCCCAGTCATGTGGTATGGGAGCACAACTATATGACCAGCCAAACATCTATCTGTGCTCTTGGTGCATCTATATTGAGTATTTTTGACCGGTGGATTGCGGTTTACACTGCTGGGAGAGTATTATCATTGTTCCAAAATAAGAAGCTCCTGCACAGTACAATTATATGTACTGGCGCCTCCTTCTTTAAGGTGGTAAGGTCTGTTCACATTCTAAAATATGCAATTAAAGCATTTTGGTTAATCAGTCACAAAACCAAGTATTCTATAATTTTTATCTTCTGCTTTTACCTGCGGGTTACAACGTGCACTTTAAAGGGCTAAACATTTTTGTTCTTAAGCTTGAGGTGGACAATGAACAATCTTTCTGTTATTATCTGGGAGATTGGTGTGATTTGTAGAATTTTATAGCAATATATGTTGAACTGGCAATTATTTTTCCTCTTCTTCACTAAAGTGGGGAAGGCACTGATCTCATTGATGCTTCACTGTTTAACATTTTGAAAGTGTTACTTTGTGCAACTTTGTTGGGAGAGACAAGCAACAAACATCTTATGAACCGTAGTGAAATTGTTCATTTACAGTACAATTTTAGGCATGTTGACTCAGAAGATCTTATTCCAAGATAGGGATGCACAGTACTGTAGCATTCATCAGAATCGGGAGTCCCCTGCAAGGGCTCCTCTCCAAGTAGAGTCAACCCCATGAGCCCCAGAGCCCTGAAAGAGACAGCTGCAGAACTTAACTGTTTTGAGAATGATATCGTTTACAGTAACAGCAGCCAGATTCTCTGGGAAGAAATGATCTGAAATAACCAGCTCCATGTGGTCTGGGAATGAAAATAAGTGTTAGAAATTAGTAGGAGAGAGTTAAAGAGTGAGAAACCGTTTCCACTTAAAACTCAGGATCATCCAAGGAAGATGACCAGCAATGGATACAGAATAAAGAACAGGAAGTCCTTCTTTTAAGCATTAGATCATATGAAGTTTTTAGCTGGCCAGCCTGTGGGCATGGCCCTGTGTGTTTTAATTACTTTTATGCAGTGCTTAGTACCTTGAAGCTCTGTCAAAATAAAACATGTTGAGGATAATGATTAACTTATGACATTCATCACCACAGGATACTGCAATGGCTGCTGGCGAAACCTCACAAAAGGACTATGTATAATAGATGCAAAGAGATAAATCAGAAATGTGGGCTACGTCTGCCAGTGCCCATTAGCCAGAGTAGTCAAGGATATAACCTTCTTGCTCAGATGACCTCTGATATGCTCAGCTTTGGGGAAAGGAGTGGCAATTTTTACAACTGGAATGGGAGACTGGATGGGTTGTTAGATTCATTCTAGGGTGGCAAATAATTGTTTCTCTGCAGTATTGTCATTCAGGAGTAGCTGCCTTGAGTATTTCTCTTCATGATCTCCTCACACCAAGGGGAGAGATGTGTGGAACAGTAAAGAACTGACAATAGGATAACAGCAGTAGTGCCTAATGGTAGGAACCAAAGTATTCCATTGAGGAGGTGGTTCCATGGAACCCAAAGCAAACCCCGGAAACCCCCTTCAGCAGTGACCATTTAATATTATCATTGTTTGTGTGAGTCATGAGTTCCTTTGTTGCACGTTCCAGTTTTTTGTTTGTGCCATTTATGAAGTTTGCAGCTCCAAACATCGCAGTAATTTGACACCATTGATTCCAAGCTCACTTTTTGTTTGAGGTAGGACTGTAGTAAGATGGAAACTTGTTCATTTGTAATGGCAGCATAATCTGCTGCTTCGTATAACATGCTAATTGTTTTGCTAATGTGGAAGTGGCAATTTTTTTGTACATTACAAAAAGATTTTTGCTTTTGTTTTTACAAATTTTGACCAGTTATTCTTCTTCAATCCAAGCAGGAAGATACTCATGCCTTCACTTTCCCATGTGTTTGAGTAAAGAAAACACACATGTTGTCCTTAGTGAATTGCAAAGTCTGTTTTGCCTTTTGTAATTTGGAATTAATGTGCATTTGGAAATGATTTTTTCTTTCTTTGTGCCTTTTTGTCTTGGCTCAAGGCAGCTTATATATAAGTAATAACGAAAACATAACTGATTAAAACTAAATAAAATAAACCCCTCAAATAGATCCCTTTCTCCTGAAGATGCCTATCTTGTTTGGCAAACAAACAAGTGCCTCCTGAAGAACTCCAATGAGAAGGTTGCCCTTATCACTGCTTTGGGGAAAAAAAAACCCTGGGCTCTGGTCAATGCCAAGCTGGGAACAGCTGGGAAGTGGGAGCCTGAAGACCATAGTTGGTGCATGGGAAAATATGAGAAGAGATGGTCTTTCAGATATGCGGGAACCAGGCCATGCAATGCTTTAGTGATCATAGCCAGGACTTTGAATTGAACTTAGAAACAAATCAGAAGTTAATGTAGCTGTTTCAAAATTGGTAACATATGTTCCCATCAGCTGGCCTTTGACAATCATCAGGCTGCCACATTCTGGGCCAGCTGCAATTTCCAGGTTTTCTTCAAGGGCAGCACAATGTAGAGTACATTGCAGTATTTCATCCATGAGATCACAAAAGCATTCTGATGCTGTACAGTAGGGATGGCTGAAGTAAGTTTCAAGGGTCCATACAAGGATCCTCTCATGACTAGATCAAATCTGCTGAATCTAACAAAGGAAACTGTTGGGAAACCAGATGTGATTGATAGGGATGGGCGCAAACTGCATTTTTGCAGTTTGGTTCACAATTTGTGGCTGAATCACAAACCAATATGCCATGTTATGTTATGTAAAGCAGGAGTTTCCCAACAGCTCTGCATTCAGCTGATGGGTTTAAACTTTAAATTGTTCTAAGCCATTTAAACCCTGCTTTCTGTTCCCCACAAAAAGCTGCAAGGATCAGAAAGCAGGGTTTCCCAGTGATGGGAAGAGTTGCTCAGCTGTTTGGTTTAAATGGCTTAGGGCCAGTTAAATGGAAGAGCTGAGCGGGCTGGCTGGAAAAATCTGCTTTCTGTTCTTCTTCTCTTTCAGCTCTGAGTCTTTTAAACCAAACAGCTCAGCAGTTTTTCCTGAACAGCAGAAAGCACAAACTGCACCAAAATTCATGAAAGTTTGTGGCAGTTCTTTAGTTTGCCCACATTGTCTTGTGAACCATAAACTGGTCAAAATTTGTGACAAACTTTAGTTCATTATTCAGTTTGTGCTCATCCCTATCAGTTGATGGAAGGTGCTCTTAATCACTGTTCCAGCTTGCTTTTCAAATAGAAAGATTGGGGCTATGAGCACCCCAAACTCTGTGTGTGGTGTGTGTGTGTTGAAAATGCTCTGTTTTTCTTTTTAGAAAATTGGTTCATTTAAGCAAAAAGAAAGTTCAGCTTCAAGTTCATAGAAACACTGTTGATTTTGAAGCAGTCCTAAATTAAAGTATTTTTATGCTTAAATACATCAACAATCCAGCAACCCCAGAATGGTCATGAAATAGTGGCATCATTTGGACATTATCCGTTCCCTGGAGTTCACTACATGTGGAGAACTGCTATCCTTTCATGCCTTATTCTTCTGTGGGGACATTCTTGACAGCAGCAATTATCTCCGTCGTTTTGCCACCGCTTCATGACCATGACAAGGAATGGACTTTTGTCAACATGATGTGCCTGTGTCTCTCAACTTCTCCACTTAATCACTGAGTATCAAACTAGGGCAGCACCTTGTCAGCATAGTTCATAATCTTCCAGAATGCTGTTTGACCTGACTGAAGATTTATTTTCATCTGCTGCCAAAAAAGAAGGAAAAAAAATCCTCCATATCTTGACTAGAACTGTAGGTCTGTAATAAGAGTCATGGGCTCTACCAGCAAGATGATCCAGATTCATCAGTGGTTATTGTCCATAGACCTAGAATTCAGTCCTCGGCAGAAGGTTAAAAATGCTTAAGCGGTATCTACATAGAGGGTAGTGTGACTATTCTGCTGGCTCTTGTTGGAGTGAGCAACTCGGCATGCCTGGATATTGGGGGGAGCTACATCACCCTAAGTGTGAACAGATGTCTGCTGCTGAAACATGTCCCTGCAGGGGATGCAGCTGCTGTAGAAAGGTTCAGCTGCATGGTAGGGTGGTGGTAGGAGGTAGTATGCAGGAAGGTGGGATTGCATTACAAGACAATCCCACCTTTCTGCAAAAAATAAAAACAAAAAAAAAGCCCCATTCAGCCCTGCGGTGCCACAAAGCACCGTGGAGCTGATAGGCCATTTTTTGTCCCCTTCGGTCCTCCATGGGATGGGGACAAGCTCCTTCCCATGCACAGGGGCCTCTGGCAGGCTAGGCCCCCTTGGCCCCCGGAGTGCTTAAGGGAACCTGTAAAATATCCATGTTGCCTTAAAGCGGGGCAACGGCAGCCTAACCAGGCCCAGAGGGGGGCCAGCCCAGCAGTGCCCTAATGTGGAAGCAGGGATTAACCTCACTTCCATATGAGCACCCCCCCCCCCCAACCTTTTTTGCCGTGTGGAATTGGCCTCTTAACCTGGGAGCTGCCCACTAATCCCTCTTCTCTCTTCATCTGTTCCTTTGTCTTCTCATTTTACATGGCCTTCCAAGGGGACACATCTCTGCCGATCTCTCCTGTAGAGACAATGCCCTCATACTCCCACATATGTGCTGCCAGACAAGCTGACCATTTGTGATAGGTAATGCACTCTTTAGATTAGGCTTCTTTGTCTTCCTTTACCTGCAACCTAAATGTAAACTGGATCTACTTTGAATGAATGCAAGTTTACCTGTTTTGCAATATACTTCTTGGAAGATGTCTTTACAGTGCTCAGTATCATGCTTCTTTGACTGGTTAAAACTCTGCCATATTAACCAAATATCTCAACAGGCCCAGGAGGGGGCCAGCCCAGAAAATGTCTCTAACATTTTCACCTTCAGCCAAACATCAGTAGTGAGCAACAACCAAGTAGAGGTTCTTCAGCATGACTGGAAATGCTCCTCTTGGTGGCTTTCTTAGGTACTCAGAAGAGCCAATGTGGAAGCTCACTGCAGATGTTCAGGATGCAAACATTCTTAGTTCCATTTATAGGAAAATTAGGACTTAACCATCTCTGTAAAGCTGTCCACTTTCCCCATGCTCCTTCCAGTCATGTCCCCTATTTTGAGTCCACCTCTGCGATGAACTTTTATTATAAGAGTGTGTCTTGCATTAGCCTCTTGTTCTGACAGAGGTTAAAATAAAATAAGCCTTGTTTGCTTGCCAAGAACATAACTACAGTTACAAGATATATCACCCTCTATGAAATTATCGATGTGTGAATGGTTCCTGCATTGATGTCTGTATTATGGGATTAACAACAGAGTAGGAAAATTCAGCCAGGCTGGAGTTTTGCTTTTGAGCCAGAAATGCAAAAGCAAGGATTCACCCCCCCCCCCAAAACCCACTAGGCCTTCAACATTTTAAAAATGCATTTTGCATTGAGCAACATCCCTGACCTCATTAAAACCCACAGGGTGCTGCCCTTTGACTTCATAAAGACCTACTGGGCCATGCTATGCCATGGCATGGTAGCCTGCCTCAAGGGTGCCCAGAATGGCCAGGCTCTATTCTAGGCTTCTGCCTGGATATCAGAACATTTGATGAAGCTGCTGTCATTCCTTGCTCACACCCCGATGCATTAGAACAACTTTAATTTCTTTGTAGATTGGGGGCCTGCAGAGAGCCCAGCTGCCTGGTTTTGAGGAACAAGCGCACAATGGATGGGCCAGATTCCCTGGCCTGACGTGGGTGGAAAGGAAGCTTCTTGAGAAGTTGTTGTTTAGTTCCAAAAATGAGCAAAGCTGCTAGAGCCAGCCTGACCTAAGGACTTCCTGCTGAGTTCAAGTGTTATGGCACCTGCAATGTTTTGAAATACCTAGTCTGTGAAAATGAATGTGCAATATGCTGAGAAATAGCTTTCCAAAATAATTCAATACAATCTAATTAAAGGGAAAGGAATTGAGCTGTGGTTTGAAATCAGCACAAATTCAAGTAAACACCCCCAATTTACCCTAAAACACCTTTAAATGCCTGGTTATAAAGGTAGAAAAATAGCAGGGGAGAGGGAACTATCAAATATTATGTAGAGTGTCATGTGTACAATTCTTGGTGGGTGCTTAGTGCATGGAGCTATTAGGTCTCAGGGAACAGGTTTGTTCAACTGAAGGTAGGGTTGCTGACCTGGAGAAGCTGAGGAAGGTTTGGGGGTGAGACTTTCATTGACCTGCCAGAACAGTCCCACTACTGTGCCAATAGCTTTTTTGCTTTGGTGAAAAGTGAGACTCTTAAGATCAGGGGCCAACAGTTTCAGGAGGATGGACTTTTAGTAGTGGGTGATTTGAACATTAGGAGACAGGGATATGTAACAGGCGTTGTACCTGCATGGTGACTTGCCTGTTTGGTTTGAAGGTTGCATACATCAGGCTTTGCTTAGATACGTTGATAGTGCTGGGAAGGAATTGGAAGTCATAGAATCATAGAGTTGGAAGGTGCCTCCAGGGTCATCTAATTAATCACCTGCACAATGCAGGAACTCACAGTTACCTGCCCACTCACAGTGACACCAATTTCATGCCCAAATGATCCTCCCACCACTAAAAGTCTCTAGACTCCAGCCTGGCTTGGAGGAAATTCACTTATCCCACAATGGTGATCAGCAATTCCCTGGGTATGCAAGGAAGAGCCACAAGAAACTAACACTGGCATATCCCTTCCTGCCCACCCACTCACAATCTGCCTAAGTTAATAAAATCAGCATTTCTGTCAGATGACTATCTAGCTTGGGCAGTCTTATTTATTTTATTTATTTTTAGATTTCTATCCCACCATTCTCCAAGAACTTGTGGTGGGTTACAATACATAAAACCAATAAAACCCTGTACAATCCTACTAATAATAAAACCAAGAAACAACACACAAGATTGGTGGCATAAATCCCCCCTAATCCCACAGCAAGACATCTTAGGGGTGGGGTATGCAGATATTAATGCACAACCTAAACCTGAAGAGGGGCCCTGTTGATCTGGCACTGGCCTCAGCCAAGGACCTGGCGAAAGAGCTACATCTTACAGGCCCTGTGGAACTGTGATAGCTCCAATAGGGACCTCAGCTTTTCCTGGAGCTCAGTCCACCAGGTTGGGGCTAGGACTGAAAAGGGCCTTGCCCTGGTTGAGGCCAGGCATGCTTCCTTAGGGCCAGGGACCTCCGGCAGTTTAGCACCCACAGAGTGAAGAGCCCTGCAGGGAGCATAAGGAGGTCTTCAGTTTGGGACAAGTAAGTCCAAAGGGGTGATAATGTAAACACTCAGTGTGATATTGATTAGGAGACTAATAGAACTTGGGGTGAAGGTCGGATGGCATGGAGGCAGAGTGGCCAAGGGAGGTGAGAGTTGTTGGAGAAGGAAACTTGTTATTGGTGTCTATACACCAATGATAGAAATCACTGAGAACTGGAGTCCATTAGATATTGTGGGTATCTCTGAAACATGGTGGAATGGAGAAAATCTATGGGATCTAATCATCCCTATGTATAAGCTCTACAGGCAGGACAGAGAGGGGTGGGATGGTGGAGCTATTTCATCTTCAAAGAGGGCATAGAATCAAATAAGGTAGAAAACATTAGTGGAATTAACTCCCCACCAGAAGCAGTGTGAGTAGTGACACTGGGCCCTTAGTGTTATGTAAAAGTGAAAGTGTCCTGTCATTCACCTTGAAGCTGATCTTGAATGGAGAAGATGAGGAAGGTATCTAAAGCAGATAATGTTGTGATACTGGAAGACTTCATCTATGCTCATGTTCATCAAATAACACGTCCACAGTCATGCTATAGAAATAAGTTTCCTAGATATCATAAATAACTATGTACTGGAACAGTTGGTTACCGAGCCAACCAGACAGGTAGTGATTTTGGATTTGGCTCTATGAGTCTCTCAAGGTCTGGTGAGAGAAGTGGAAGTTGTTGCACCAGTTGAAAACAGTAGCTCAGGATTCAACAGAAAGTTACCCCTGAAGTTCAAAACTCTAACATTTGATTTCAAATGAGGGAGCTTTAAAAGAAAGAGGGGAACTGTTAAAAGGAAGCTGAAACAGAAACACAAGAGAGTCATATCCCCAGGGGATGCTTGGAAGCAATTTAAAACCACACTAATTGAATCCCAGAGAGAATGCATTTCCCAGGATCGGAAAGACACTGCCAAGCCTAAAAGAATCACCGCATGGTTAACATAACAAGTCATGTAGCTATAAAAAGCAAAAAAGGGCTTCCTTTAAGAAGTAGAAGATATGTCCCAGTGAATTTAACAGACGGGATCACAGGCTCTGGGCAAAAAAAGAAAGAAAGAAAAGAAAGTTGATAATTAGGCATGCAAAAGATTAAATTTGAGGAGGGCATTGCTAAAAACATCAAGACAAATAATAAACACTTATTTATATATTTCCAGAGCAGGAAGCCAGGGAGCGAAACCATTGGATGATCAAGGAATAAAAGGATTGCTAAAGGAAGAGGGGGAAATGGCAGAGAAGCTTAATGAATTTTGTTTGTTTGTTTCTGTGTTCACTGTGTAAAATGTAGAGGCATATACCCATGACACAGTAAGGGAGTCTGAAGAAACAAATCAAAGTAAAGTGATGAAAGATGAAGATCTAGACCTACAAGAGAAATTTAAAACTAATAAGTCTCTAGTTCTTGATGGCATATAGCCAAGAGGTTCTTAGGGAACTCAAATGTCAGATTGTTGATCTACTAGTCTGTATATGTAATTTATCACTATACTGAAGCACTGTACCCGAAGACTGGAATGTAGCAAATGTTACACCAATTTTTTAAAAGGGGATCCAGAGAGGAATCAGGCAATTATAGGCCAGTTAGCTTAATGTCAGGTAAATTAGTAGAAACTGTAATCTAAGGTAGAATTATTAGGCACAAAGAAGAACAAGGAAAAATCAGCATGGCTTCTGCAAAGCAATGTCCTGCCTCTCCAATCTTTTGGAGTTCTCTGAGGAAGTATAGATAGTGGGGGCTCAATAGACACTTTGTACTCAGTGGCATACTGAGGGTAGGGTAGGGGATGCAGTCTGCACCAGGTTTGAAGAAGGCCCTAAAAAGGGACTCCTGAAGCCAGTTATGCTGCTTCCAGCCAAATTCCTTTTGTTTTAGTTTTAAAATGCAGTTTTGGCTGTAGCCACTAGGGGCTCAAGGAAGTCTCAACGTGGAAAAAGCATGCTAGGTACATCTAAACATCCCTTTCTCTAAGACTGAAGGAAATGTCCTTATCAACAACTGAGACAGGATGCTGTTAGCTGCTACAGTGGTTGCCAGGTTGCAAGTCATTTTCTTTAGTAGTCTAGATTTGCACTCTTTCTTTCCTTGCACCCTGCTCAGCCAGAACTTCCAAATAACTAATTAGGGTGCTACAGCAGGATAAAACAACTTTTACCACTCTTAATTTCCCCCCTTCTTTCCCACACATTTTAAATTTATTTCTATCTCTCTTCACCCTATTTTTTCAGTGTCCCCCCCACATATTTTCATTTCTCGGTCTTAAGACCTTCTCCTATTTTGCCTGGTGACATAATGTATTTAAGAGTAGTATAGTAGCAAACGTTTCTTAATATTAGGACTAGAAGGCACTGGGATTGCTGGGCACTGTACGTTGCACTGGTTCTGCTGGTCTTCCATCCCCCCCCCCTCCAGGCTGTGACTCTGTGCTTCACATCAGCTGTTATTGCCACAATGGCACTGCATTTGCTGGGCACTGTACATTGCACTGGTTCTACTTGGTTTGCAAAAATGTCCCACCAACACTTTCTATTGAAGAATTTCCAGTTTGACTTTAATAATTTGGAAACAATTGAGCATGGGGGCATCTTATTGGGGGGGAGGGGATGGTACTGTGTTTCTTAACATACAGCCTGGTGAAGCTTGCAATCACTATTTTGTTGTGCTTCAGCTAGTGTTAGTAAAAGTTAGTACAAATGCATGCTCCTGGCTCTCAAAAAATGTCTTGTAGATGTTTGGGATTGTCTTGGGCTTCAAAATGGACAACAGAAGCCCTCTCAAGTGCCTGCTCAGAGCATGAGTGATGTGATGGATTTTTTTTTTTTGCCATCAAGTCACAGGTGACTTATAGTAACCGCATAGGGTTTTCAAGGCAAGAGATGTTTGGAAATGGTTTGCATTGCCTACCTCTGCATTGGCCCTGTTTAGCTGTAGAGTGCTGATGAGATCAGGCAATCCTGGAGCTACTCAGGTCAGGGCTAGGCTGAGAGTAATGTCACTGGCCCAAGTGGGGATTTGAACCTGGATTTTCAGATCCTAATCCAACACTTTAAGTACTGTACCAGGCTGGCCTTCATGATGGAATAGTATGTTGCCCTGTTGTTAGTCCTCCAGAGGAAGTGGTTGGCTGCTGTTTGCGACAGGATACCGGACTAAATGGATCACTGGTCTTATCCAGCAGGGCTTTCTTAGGACAGAATAAAAACATTAAGACATTAAGTATTATTTGATGTGCTTTTCATCTTTGAACCTGAGACAAAACCTTTCAGTTTTAGAGAATTAGCTCACTCCTTTATCCACCTTCTATCTTGACCCAGGCTGCTTGTGCGAAGAAACTTTACTCCTTCTTTGGTTCCAGACTACCTTTTGCCCCCTCTTCCTATTGCAACTACAATTTTATATGCCACTGAAGGGCTATTTTTTGGTTGGGGGGGAATGAAAGCATTAGTCTCTATGCTAAGATGTATCTATCCAGATAGAATTATATCTAGGAAGCTAAGCAGGCTCAGCCCTGGCTAGTATTTAGATGGAAGACCACCATGTGGAGGCAGGCAATGGCAAACTGCCCCTGAACATCTCTGGCTAGAAGGTCATTGACACTTTCCAACACCAATTGCACTAGTGCTATAATGCTGCAGCACTAGAACAGTGAGGACCATTCCGCATGATGGCGGCCACTAATAGTGCCGGGCCACTATTGGTGCGTTGTTGTGGAGCTGCATGCACCACAGCATTCTGTGTCTCCACAGGGGACACATTTCAGGTTCGGATCTGCTCCAGTACAGACTGACTTGAACATACCACCTATTAACTTATTTCTAATATTATGGGAAACAGAGAAAAGGTTTCCACTCTCTTCAGCTTTCTATTGTAACTTTCTGGTTCTTGTTAGTGGATTTGTTCAATTTTCACTGTCTTATAAGTAACCCATGGTGGTGGTGTTTGCATCACTCCCTCTCCCTTCAGCATATATCTGATGGCCCACGGCCTAGTCTGGGCATTTCGGGATCATTTACCTAGTGTGCAGTACCCAAATAGAATGACCACTAGACTGGAAAACCTTTCATGATTTTATTCAACTGCAGATTAACAAAATAACACAGGGGGGCTGGTTCTGAAAGAGCCTGTGTGTCGAACAAAGGATCACATGAGACTTTATAACATTCCATTGAAGGTGGGGAAAGATTTTTGGGTCAAACCAATAACCTGGGGTCTCCACCCCTTGCACATCCCACAGGACCAACCCATTGCCATTATGCTAATTCACCAGGAAAAGGTTACAAAAGTTCTATTGTTAATATAAACAATTGCATCTGGCCTTGAGAATAGAACATATCAGCCTTGGTAACATTTCAAAATACAGTCAAGAACAAGTTTCTGGGCCTTGTGTTACGAAACAGTCTGGTACACCAAGCTTCTCTTTACAGAACAATAATTAAGAAAGTATTATTTCACCCCTTACTCCATCATATCCATGACTAAAACATGCAATGAGGAAGTCTTAGCACTTGAGAAAGACCCTAACCCCTACCGGTTACAAGTAGCCTGACATAACATTTATCATACTGCAGATATCCAAGACAGAAAACGGGTCCATCTTTATTAGTTCTAAGAAACAGAGTTGGGTTAAGAAGTTCACCAGGCTTGATGCTTGGCAGATTCTACCACTTAATAGGCTTGCCAAAAAGCTCCCCAACCACAGATAGGTGAGCAGAAATTAGGAAGTGAATTTTTTTTATAATATGGAGGTTAACAGCATCACCTGCTAATGTTTGTGTACCAGGCTATTATTAAATGTACAGACGGGGCTTCTTCTGTTAACAAGAAGAGGTGATCTAAGAGTGCACTGACTTCCACCAGTCTCCCCCTCCAAACATGAGAGAGCACCTATCCCTGTTACCAGCGTACAGTACTGATGAGTACCACCCCCACTACAACAGGAAGAGGAGGAGGAGGAGGAAGGGGTGGCGGCGGCAGTACAGGACAGAAACCAATAACGTGTGCTGGGTAATTTAGGCTCTGGCAAGCATAATCCCATCAGATCTCAGAAGCTAAGTAGGATTGGTCCTGACTATTTGGATGGGAGACCTCCAAGGAATACCAGGGCCATGACATGGAGACAGGCAATGGCAATCCACTTCTGAACATTTCTTGCCTTGAAATCTTATGGGGTTGCTGTAAGTCAACTGTGACACAGCGGCATTTTCCATCCCCAATTAAGCTTTCATCCCTGTGGTGAATGGCTGACATCTGTACCTATCGGGGACTGTGAAGGACTGCTTTTTGTGGTCTACACTGTGGCGAGAGCAAATTCCAACTTTGATCTGGACAGTGCATGGCCTGCCCTCACTAGGAGAGATCCGGGGGATGGGGCATGCCCTCCCTCCCTCAGTATCCAAGCAATACAGTCTTCTCACATGCACCATAGTGACAGGCATTTCTCTAACATTTAAATAGGTTCTAGTCGCTGTTGCAAAATCTGTTTTGAAAATGCCTTGAAATACCATGGTGTGCTGTAGCAGGAGGGCTGGGTCCTCTTTGAAGCTGAGCTGTAGCAGCACTGTTTCCAACAAGAGGCAACCCATCTGCCTCACATCACTTTCCATACCTCTCAAGCAATGCCAGTAGCTTCCCCCCTCCTTCAGTTCTCTAGTATCCCCTCGCTAAATTGGGCTTCACAAAAATGAGAGGCATTTTGAAGTTTAGGACAAAGAGCTCTCCTTGAGTGTGCAAATACCTTAGTCAGATCATTTCTGAGCTTAAGGGTACCAACTGCTTCTTCTGTGCTCTTTTTCCAATCTCCCTCACATACCCTTTGAGCTGTTCTTTAATTGAAGGGAATGTAACAGCTGCTACTTTGTGTGTTGTTTTCCCCATTCTCCCCTGTGAGTCACACATTTCCTTCCTTAATGTCTCTATCTTCTATCAGTCCTGTGCTAATGAAGCCCCAGATTTCAGCTGCTGATGTTTCTGAAGTTGAATGCTTGGAATCTTTAAAGTCTTCCATTATTATTATTTCTTTTTTTTATTTCTCCTCCCTGTTCTTGGGATGGGAACCATCATGAAAAAGTTTAACAGTACAATCCTGCACTGAGTCAAGCCCGGTGACATCAGTGTTCTTAAAAAGCCAGTGGGATTTAGTGGTTAAGAGTACTGGATTAGGTTCTAGAACGGCCTTTCTCAACTTTTTTACTGTTGAGAAACCCCTGAAACATTCTTCAGGCTTCAAAAAACCCCAGAAGAATCATCAGAATATGTTTGGACAGCAGAGCTGTGTACATGCCCATCTGGGGCCCCTCCCCTTCCCACCCCCTCCAGGCCCATCAATGACCATTGGTGGGGGAAGCGTAGGTCAACATAGTCATTTGCAATCATATCACCTGATAAATGTTTAACAAATTAAAAATATATTAAAAATAATTAACTTGCACCCATCTGGAAAACCCCTCCAGGGCCATCAACAAGCCCCAGACTTTCATGAAACCCTGGTTGAGAAAGCTTGCTCTAAAAGATCCAGGTTTGAATCCCCACAGAAACTCATTGGGTGAACTTAGGCCAATTGGGTGAACTTAGGCCGCTGTAGCCACTGTAGACTAAAAAGTACAAGATTCCAATTGGAGCCTCCTGAATTCAAGCACGCCACAAAATATAAGCAAATTGATTTATTTTAAAAGTGTGCAAAAATCGTTAATAAAAGATCGGTGAGGATAGAAGTGAAAACTCTAACTAAGCACATTTACAAGCATGGGTCCAAGATCCAGATGTTTCCAAAAAGTCTGAGTCCAGTGAGGTTCCAAAGTCCAAGACAAGTTTCTGGTCAGTAAGACCTGTGCAGAACAAGAAATGAGTCAGATGTGATCTAGACAGAGGGTGACACTAGAATGTCCTTTATGCCCAGTGACCTGCGTTGCCTGATTCTAGTTAACGAGTCAAATGTATAGCAAATTATATCAACTGACCAGCTGGTCATTTGCAAAGCAGGTGGGTTTGCCAATTAAATCAAACTCCCTGCATTTGTGTTGGGTTCAACTGAACAAACAATTTTTGAGCTGAGACACTAACAGGACGGAGTATACCCTCTTGGATTCTTGTGTCCTTGAAGCTACCAGTCCAAATAGTGTGACCAGTAGTTGTGTTAATTCCCATTTGCCTTATCTGAGTCTTTGAAGCTACAATTCCCAAAGGTCAGTCCTCTCCCATACTCAATGGACATTCCACACCACAGGTTCTTGACACCCATCTCTCTACTCCCATGCCCTCATTTGTCACCACGCCACCAGAACCTCCCACACACATTCAACCCCATGCCCTTACAGACTGGACAACTCCGCCCCTTCCTCTTCCCACTGCCAAGCTCTAGCGCCCATTGTATTCCTGGATACAACAGGCTTTGCCTCTAGTTCCCCATGAAGTGGGTGGGGTCCACTACTGCTATAAGCTGGTTGTGTGAGGCAGGTGTATGCCTGTTCTTCCTCCCTTCCTTCTCTGTCAAGGAGTCCTTTTTCGGGGCCATTTTTACTGCTTAGTCTGCCCCTGGCTGTAGCAGGGATAGGGAGCTGGAATTAGGTTACCAGATTTCCTGGTTGAAGACTACCACCAAACTGTCTATGACTGCAGATAAACTGAATTATCAGGTATTACTTCAGAACCTGCAGAATTACTTCCAGTCAGAGCAGACAACACTGACTGCAACAGACTGTAAGTCTGAGTCCATATAAGGAAACTTGACTGTGAAAAATCTTTTTGAATCTACATTCCTCACTTTTAGACTGGCCCGGTCATTGAACACTCTTTAAAGAGATCTGCATGAAGAAAAATGGAGGCAACCCTCAATGTGCTGACAAGACTCTCTTCTTCTGAAATGCCGTTTGTCCTCTGAAGGAGGAATGCTAATACAGAACTTGTGAAGGAAATAATTTACATGTCATTGACATTTCTACTTTTAGCTCATGTTGATCTGTGTCAGTCCCTCTGTTTATGACTCATTTTGACATGTACAAAGTATTGTACTTCTGTGTACAGATTGTCACAGATTTGTGTGTGCACATAATGCCTCTGCCATTACTGTTTTGCTGATGTCCAGGAGGAAACCGTAGAATAAATCGGCAACACATTGTGCAGATCAGTTGTTGATAGCTTCAGAAGGGAAGCTGCAATTTTTTCATTAAAACACTTATTTAAAGATAAATTTAAGCATATTTTCTACATTCCCTGTTGGAATGAAAATTAATAAATGCTTTTGAGCAATTCCCTTTTGGAAAATCCTTTGGTACAGCTATATCAAAAACTTTTAGAATATAATATAGCCTTTAGAAGAAAAGACATTTTAGAATATGTATTTTAAAACAAATAGAAGAAAATGCATAAGGAGACAATATGATTATAAACATAATTTTAAAGATTTTCTGCTGTGCACGTATGTTCTATGTGCCATAGTTATCACTATTTATATTACAATGCATATACATATTTTTATATCACAGTACTCATGAGGATGAGCTTTATTGCTCAAAATGTGTTGGTGTTCTAAGATTGAAAACTACTACCTGTAGACCTTCAGATGGAGGCACTGCATCAGTCCAGCAAACTTGGTCCTCATGGAACACAACGGGAGTCCTAGCTGTGAGATTGGGTGTAGCATCCTCTGAATCCTAGTGCCAGAAGGCAACAGCAGGGGAAGGCCTTGCCTCTGTGCCCTGTTGCTGTCCCTCCTGAGGAACTGGTTGGCCACTGTATGAGTTGGGGTGCTGGACTAGGCTGATCTGACTCTCTTCCAACTCACAGTGTGTGGTGGGGAAAGTATTGTTACCTTTATTTTGGTTCACAGAGGCTCATTAATAATTCTGTGCACAGCAAATATAGAATGGATTTAGGCACCCTAGTAAATCTTAAATAGAGTCCCACTGGATCAGACAACTCCAAGACTGGGCATCTCCCATGCAACCAGTAGCACTATAGCCAATTTACTATTGACATGATTTGTTTAGGTTTGCATGGTGACTGGTGAGAAGGTTGTGCAAGGAGGTACAGTATCACAAGAGAATTTTTAAAAATAATGCAGCCTGTGCTGCCCTAGCCGGGCACACACAGGGTTAGTGCAAGGGCAAGCACGGTTACCGAGTCAAGCAAGTCCAAAGCACATACCAGAGAGTAATCAAAAGTCCAGTCCGGGTCTTATCAGAAATTGTTAGCTGACGAAGTCCAAAGGAGAACCAAAAGAGTTGTCGTTTATCTTTACCAAGGTCAAGCCGGGAATTAGTCAAACAGAGCTTCGCGAAGCGTCGGGGAGCAGGAAACCAGTCAAGGCAATGGGGGGACATGTGCACAAAGTTGCAGCCACACTGGGAAGCACTTCTGCTGTGCTTAAGAACAAGCTGAGCTGTCACACCAAGTGGCTGCACCTGGCACTCAGCCTTCCTCAAATGAATGAGCCCCACCTGAGCCCAACCTAGCCTGTTGCTGTAGTCTAAGCTGAGCACTATGCCTGCGTGTTGCCAACATTGTCCTCCTGCATTCCCTCCTGCGCTCTGGAGATGAGTCTGGGCTGGGACCTGGGTGCTTGTCTGGCTGGGACCTGGTTGTGGCTCCCTATCGGGACTTGCCTCTCTAAGCAGCACCCTGCTGCTTTGCTCCAGCTCCTCCACTTCTTCCTCTGAGGGAGCTGGCAGAATGAGCTCAGGCAGTGGTGCAGAGGCACCCTCAGGAGACAGGGCCATGACACAGCCTCATGTACTTACCAGAAGTACTATATACAACACATGGCACAGGGTAATTCTAGGAATCACTGGAAACTTTATGGTAAAACTACAGAGTTTCCATTGATTCTTGCAGCTACACTTTGTCACTTCGTGTATAAACTTCTGGTAAGTACACATGACTGCTCCCCCCCCTTAAATTTTCTCCCATCTTTGCTATGATTAGGGGTGGGCAATGGGCGATTGGCAAACCTAAATTTGCATATTCATATCCACACAGGGAACTGTTACATTCTGGTCATAAAAGTATTTCCCTTGCCACTCATTAATGTTGGTGGAGGTATATCTGCTTTTTCCACCCAGTAACAACATGGTATAATCATGGATAACCTGGAGTTTCTACAGTGTGGGATATATATTTGCAATTATATCCAAAGTAGGCTTCAAAGCCTGTCCATAAGGTGGCCCCCCTCCCCATTGACTCCATGGGCTCCCTGCGGGCCTGCTCTGAGGGGCTTTGAAAGGGGAGGGCTCCCTTTGGGGCGTGAAGGGCCCCTGCTCCCCATCGACCGTGCTGGCCAATTGGAGCCCCAGGCCTGCCATGGCAAACTGCTGAAGCCGTCAGGAGTCCGAAGCAAAGTGGCAGTCGCAGCGTCCATCTCACTCCCCACAGAGGCCGAACAGGGCGCCAGGAGAATGCAGCAAATCACTGTAGGTGAGGCCAGTCCGTTGAGACCGGCAGATCCCCAGGCGGATGTCAGGCGACCCAACGGAATGGGATCCGGCGTGTCCACAGTCGTGCGGCGGGGCGGAGCGCAATCAGAAGGCGCTTTGCACCTTCCCATTGGCCCCTCTGTCATCATTCCAGGACCAATGGGCCAATGGCCCCTGTTGCCTATCCCGGACTCAGCCCACCCCCTTTTGCATTAGCAAATTATTTATACCGCTTCCCAAGCAGTTTACAGATGCAGCACTTTGTCCTTGGTGCAGCATTCCACCACAGTTTTTCCTCACAACAATACTGTGAGTTGGGTTGCTAACTCTTTGGGAAATAACTGGTAAGTTTGTAGTCTAGGGAGGGAGGGTTTTGGGGAGCAAACCAGCCATCTTTTCCCAAGGTAAAGTGATTTCTGTTGCCTGAAGATCACTAGAAATTCTGGGAGATTCCCCAGACCATATTTGGAGGCTTGCAACCCTAGGTTAGGCTGAGAGAGCATGACTGATCCAAAGTGAGCTTCCATGGTAGAGCTTTGAACCTGAGTTTCCCAGGTCCTAGTCTGATACTCTAGGCCAGCCATCCTCAACGTTTTTACTGTTGAGAACCCTGTGAAAGATTCTTCAGTCTTCAAGAAATCCCAGAAGTGTCATGCCTGTGCAGAATATGTCGGAGAAGGATAGCTGTATACATCCTTACCAGGGGTCCTTCCCCTTCCTACCCCCTCCATGCCCATCATTGGCCATTTGGGGAGGATGGGATGGGTCAACATGATAATTATGATTAACAAATAAATGTTTTAACATATTTTTAAAATGTATAAAAAATTAATTAACTCCCACCCATTCAGGAAACCCAGGGCTGTGAAGAAACTCTAGGGTTTCACAAAACCCTGGTTGAGAAAGCCTGCACTAGGCAGTACACCATACTGCTGTCAAGGGGGTGAAGCAATTGAAGCAACCACCTTGCTGAAGCTGGGCAGGATAATGTCTAGATAGGGAATTATCTCAAGGCCAGCACCACAGATTACACTGAAAAAAGGTAGGATATGAAGCTAAAACATGTCTTTAAAAAAAGAAAACAGCAAAAGCATGAGTCTGGAGCAACACTCATATATAGTATTATATAAGAGGAATGGTATATGGGACAGGTGTCTATGCCAGCTTTCCCCAGATTTTTGTCTTTCTTCAAGAGAGATGTGGGGACTTTGAATCTGTGGAGGTTAGATGAGTATGTCTAGAAGGGCACAGAAACTGAGAGAGCACCCCCATAGTCTTTAGGGACACACTTTCACTTTATTCAGGTCATGACCAGGTTGGACTTCAAAACTGGTGCAATAGCCATGCACCCCCTCAACCAGGACCGGCAACGACCCAACCTTGCTCACCATTGGCTCTGGCTGCTATGAGACCAGTGTTGTCAGACTACATTTGCACTGTTCCAAGGCTGCCTGTGATTCTGTTTTCAAGTAATGGAAATGTCCGTGCTAATGAAAAGACTTCTTGGAAGGCACACCTAATTGATTTCCCTGTTGCCCTGGACTACAAAGACTACCAGAAGAATCAGTGTCTCAGTCCTGATCCTTGTAAATGGCTGTGTTATCAACGGAGGGTGGGCCGTCTGTTCCCAAAGGGATTTTCTTCTTGCTTTTTTAATTGCTGTGGGCTCCTTCCTTGGAAAGCACACAGAAAAGCTCAAAGCAAACAATAAACAAAACATTTCCTCCTTTTGTTTGAGACCTCCCATAGATGTCCCTTTATCACTATAGAGAGATGGCTGTTTGCTTGGAAGAAAAGAGCTATTTGAATTCAAACTGGACCCCCCAAAAATATTTATTTTTGTAAATAGCCTAACAACAAACAAACCTATTATACATCTTCAATTACTTTCAAACTGTTGGGCCTGATTAAAAAATGTAAATGCCCTGTTCACACTGGCAACACTTCTATAAAAATGCATGAAGCTAAAAGCCAGAAGCTGGAAAGAGTATGCCTCAGAGCCAACGTAATGTTATCTGCTCTTTTAGGTTTCTTCCCCCACCACATGGAAATTCATATGTTCAAAGGCAACTCAAATGCATAATTTCAAGCACTGCACATACGGACCCCCTGCTAAATGTTTAACAGATAAAGATGGGTGGATTTACCCCTGTGTATGCATGGACCCATAGCTATTGAGTGCACTGCAAACATTTCAACTGTGCAGGCTCTAGTAGGCCAGTGATCTCTCTCTCTCTCTCTCTCTCTCTCTCTCTCTCTCGCACACACACACACACACACACACACACACACACACACAAAATCTGTGTGGATTTTTCACACTGAACATCATCTTAGAAACCTGGAGGCTTAAATTTCTCCAGATCCAGAATGAGAAGCCAAGGGACTGCACTTTATTTCCAAAAGAGTCAAGGAAATAGACATCTTTTCCAATCGACTCCTCTCCCTCACTGTTGGCTCACTGCCCTTCACTGTTATGCACTAATAGGCCACTTATTTAATATACAGTTTTGGGCTGAGCCTCAATTGTTTCTGAGAGACAGGTAGGCTTATGGGGTGGAACGCCAGAATAAATTTATCCTAGCTGCTGTTGCAAGTCAGATTCCAATTCTAGGCAGGTGAATGCGCCTTGCGCTTTTCAATATTTACTGTTCATCTCAATGGAACCATTTTTCTATTAATGTTTTTCTTCACCTTTCTCACTTCCCTCACCTTTTTTCTTGGCAATTTTATCTCGCTGCTTTTCTGCTCAACTATTTTGTTGCATAGAACTTTTTTGTGCAGGCAAGGGCTAGCCTGCCATGGTTCTTTTTAAGAAACTCAGGACATTCAATTTTTCTACATTAAAGGCAAGAAATAATGGAAAGAACGTAACACTGTATGAGCAGAATGGAGAATGCGGTGCTGAGATATGTTTGGAAATCATGATATGTGATTACAGGGTTCAGCGCTGCACACTTCTAATCTTTATTTCAGAGAGCTTTGGATATCATTATTTACACACACGCCCATTCCCGATTAAAAATAATAAAAAATAAGGAATCAAAGATACAGGAAGATACATTTTAATAGGTTTATGTGAAACAGCTATTGGTGTCATATTACTTTCTGTCCTGGTATTGTCTCAGGTCAATCAGACTCTGGAGGTTTTCTAATGTTTTAAAAACCTACAAATCCAGGCTAAGACACAAATAGGGATACAAAAGAAGGGAATATGAATGTTCTTGGAAAAGAAGACACTGATCATTTCTTCATAGAGGGACGAATTGTGCTTTATCTCCTGCCTGCAATTGGGGGATAGTAAATGGCACTTTTCACCCCTCCACAATCTAAAGACTTCCCACATTTTTCTGCTGCTGTGTCACAACTTTCCCCCTCCTCACTAGTGGTGGGAAAGGCAGAAGAGAGAGCAACACATTCTCTACTCAACGCTCCTCAGCCTGTCAATCTCTGGAGGCAACCAATCCCCTCTCAGCAGATGCTTGTGAGTCTACAAAGATCCCCCAAAAGTGATTTGTGCAAAACAAAATTGAAACCTATGTGTATGTGTGGCAATGCAAATATATTGCCATAGAGAATACAGTACCCTCCCCAACACCCCCTCCCCCAAATGCCCAGCTCCTGGGACAAAGACTGTGCAGCTGAGCGCAGCGAGTTGTGGGCAGTGGGTAAAACAAAAGTATGGTAAAACAAAAGTTTTGGTTTTCTCTAAGAGCTGGCATGCAATGACTTGGTCTATTGGAGGCACTTCAATAGAACAAGTCAAAACATTTAAGTATCTAGGTGTTACCTTCCAGTATAACCAGAAATGGAGCTCCCACTGCCAACGAGCTATCAATCTGGCCAAATCCTCATCTTCTTTGATAAAACAGTTCTTTTTCTCTGTGAAAGGTAACCAATTTATCCCTGCAGCAATTAAAATTTTTAATGCCAAAGTAATGTCCCAGCTCCTGTTTGGATGCCCCTTATGGGTTCCTGCCTTTAATAAATCTATTGAGGGTGTTCAATCTGCTTTCTATAGGCAAATTGCAGGGGTTCCCAACTGTGTCTCCTACCATGCCATTTGCGCAGAATTTGGCCAAATTAGGGTAGAGACAAGGGCCTGGATAGCTACTTTTAAATTTTGGGTCAGACTGTTTTTTAGAATAGAAACTGGCAGCCTTTTAACTTGTCTAAAAAGTGACCCTCTTAAATTTCAATGGTTCCAGGCTATTGAACAAAAATTAGTCTCCATTGGCATTGATCTGAACTCCCTTCTACCTCTGGAAGAAAAATGTATCTTCCGGATTATTAAACAGAGAATTTTAGACCATGAGCAGCAGGAACTCATACCTACCCAGCCTCGAGTCTGCTCACCAGCATTCTTTGGCATCATTATGCAGAGAAATATTATGCCTTCATATTTGCATCTCCTCGATGTCCCACCCCTGAGAAGAGCTTTTCTCCTCGCACGAATGAATGCTTTCCCCTCAAAGGTCTTAGAGGGAAGATTCCACCATATCCCATACCATGCGAGACTCTGTCCGTGTGGTTCTGGTTGCCCTGACTCTGTCTCACACATTCTGTTAGACTGCCCCTTATATGAGCAGTGTCGGGATGACAGCTTTGTTGCCTTGCTGGGAAACAAGCCTTCTGTAAGTAAATCTATGACCTTGCAATTTCTGCTCTCTGACAAAGACCCAGAGATAACCATTTTAGTTGCCAGAGTTTTAACTAAGATGCTTTTATAATATGCTGCCTACCTTGTATTTTATCTCTTATAGTTTATTTAATCATTTTAAGATCTGTTTGGTCATGTAACCCCATTTTATTATTTTGTTGAAATTTTAAACCGTATTTTTATATGTCTTATACTTTTTACGCCAATAAAAGGTTACTGACTGACTGACTGACTGGCAGTGGGCTTGGCCCCAGTGCCGGGCACCATCTGCATCACACCAGTGCTGGAAAAGTCCCCTGTGGATGCCAAGGCAGCAGCATGGCCGGCCAGTAGAAGGCACAGTGAGGGAGGCAGGGGTGGCACCAGTGGCAGTTTGGGCAGTGAGGTGCCGGTGGACAAGAAGGGGTGCATGGAGGAAGAGGCGGGGGTGTTTAAAAGCTTGGTGAAGGTGGTGCCTAGGTCCACCATGGCCAATTTTACAGTGCAACCTCCCTGGCTGCACTGAGAGGCTTCCTGCTTGCCCAGAGCCTTCTCCCCGCTGTGGTGCAGTGAGAGCGCGCTTGGGTAACCCAAATGTCTGCTGAAGAGGAGAGGGAGGAGGCAGTGGCTGTTGCTACATTTAACAAAAATTGGAGCCAGATACATGCATTGGTGGGCAACTAGCAGTGGCAGTAGCTGCTGGGGCCACTGGGAAGGAGGCAGGGCAGGGGCAGGGGCATGTGCTGGGAGCCCCGGTTCAAGAGGCTTCCTTGGACGTGGCAGGCAGGAAATGGAGAGGGGAGGGTGGGTATGAGGGCAGGACAATGCTAAGGACACTATCATGTGATTCCACCTCCAGCCAGTCATATCCCTGGTTGCTGAATTGTTGCTTGTGGATGGGACATGCTAGAGAGGGTGATAAATCCACTTTCCTGGCTTTCCTGCTTCGCACTCTAAAAATGGCCAAGTCTCAACCCATCTACAGGACAGCCTTGGGATGTTGGTGACATCATGAGGGGGTGGCTCTAAAAGCCGCCAACATTTGGAGGCTGTCTAGGAAAATATTCCTCGTGTGTAAATGGTCTCTGTCTTACCACCTTCAACAAATATATAAGCACCATGTGCTAAAAATCAGTTCAGAAAGGTACTGGAGTAGATTTAAATGCATTTAATTCAGATTACCTTGAATTAACTTGTTTTGATGTCATGTCCCAGGGACAACTATGCTTTTATGGAAAGCTTCATCTCTCCATAACCATCTCTTTCCATATAGGCAAGCTCTTATGAACTATTATGACTTACCGAGTCATAGTTTATTGGAAGAATTTTTTTGATTTGGTGTCAGCCCTTGTAGCTCTATTTGGTCAGAACATATGAGGGGCGTGTACCAGGCCCATAGGCCCTTTCATCTCAATATCCCATCTACGGATCCTGCTGGCAGATGCCTCATCTTCAGAAAGGTACAATTTAATCCTAAATTATATTTTAAGAAAGAGAACGTTGTTTCCCCTAAAAAAAACCCTTCTTGAGATTTTATTTAAAAAACTGATTTGTCAAAGCATTTGTTTTAACAGTTAGATGCACACACAAGCACAAATAACAGCAATCAAGTGCTTTTCTGTGTAATTCCAAATTTGTTTGTTTTGTGGCATACCTGGCTTTTTCATGCCATTGTTTTAACAGGGGGTATCGGTCTAAGGTAGTAGTATAGTCTAAGGTCTAAGGTAGTTCATTCCAAAATTAAGCTTAGGTTGTAAGGACGTGTTCTAGTGGATGTGTTCCGAACCTGGCCACTCTGCCGGAACATTCCGCTGCCACATAAAATGGTGTCATGGTAGGACTCCAGTTTTTCTTTTCCGTGAGCTCAGGTGATACATTTCCAGAGTGAAAGGACAACCAGAGCTGACTTGGTGCTAATGCCAAACTTTAAATGTTTTGACTATCAAACGAAAACACCATTACCTATTCCCTGCGGAGCGCCATTCTCGCTCCCTCTCCTTCTCTTCTCCTTTCCATATTGTAGCCTTTTGTATGTCTCAGGCATTAATCCCTCACTGCCGGGGTGTGTAAATTAAAGAATAATAGAGCTGCAGAGGCATAAGCTAGCAATGATGGGGAATGTGTTTGTCTGCTAAGAAGCAATTTCAGCGAAAATTAACTCAATTTCATCTGAAATAGTGAAGACCGGCATAAACTGGCAGATCCCTGAGGACAGTAAAATTACTTCGTCAAAGCTCTGCTTGCTAAAATTAACCAAGCAAGCACTCCAGGTTATTGGAGAGATGCTGGTAGTAACTAGGTTTTAATGAACAAAAATAGCTTTTTGGATAAATAAGGAAAGCACAACATATCTTTTGCATTCTGCTGATGCCTGCAACCATGTCCTCTTGAGGGCAAGACCTTCCGTGTAGCACAGGATCCCCTTGATAACTTGTAGGACTTCCAAGGACATGGAAGTGATGGCTTGTGGAGAGCACTACCTAAGACTGTGTCTAAGGACTGCAGCCAGACACCATCTGGTTGAGCTGGATTACTGGAAAAACGTAAAATGTGTTGTTAGTGACTTTTAAAGGAAGTTCTGTCCTTTTGAGTGTTGCCTTGGAATTGGGACTGGCTTGCTATATGACATTAGGTAACAGCCTGGTGAGCTAGTGAACTTCTTGGTAGTGACTAGAGACAGGGCATTTTCAATGATGGCATTTTAGGAATGCCTTCCTCCTTGATGCCTGCTGGCACATACCATACTGTCTTTTAAACACCAGGCCAAAAAATGTCTTCTTACGCAGGCTTTTAAAGTAGAAAGCTGTATTACATTCTGCTTTTGCTCCAAGGAGTGTTTAATTGATAATTTATGCTGCTTTTAATGTCCCTGGCTACTTTTTCATGACTAGTTTTGTTCTTATTGGAATCTGCCAAGCAACATAGTCATGGTCCAGGTTAGCACAACCTTGGAAGCTAAGCAAGGTCAACTCCAGGTACTATTTGGATGATGAACACCAAGGAGGCCCAGTGTTGTTACGCAGTGGTAGGCAATGGTAAGCCACCTCTGAATACCTCTTGCCTTGAAATCCATCTGTAGTCACCATAAATTAGTTATAGTTTGACAGTACTTTCAATGACCACAAAGAGCTTCAGGATCCAAATACGGACATCTAGATACACATAAAGATGCTTAATGACCAATTGTTCCACAGTATTTCCATGTAAAGGAAGGATAGAGTCAAGGTGGTATGGTAACTAGTCAAATTCAAATTTCAAAAAACCTTTAATGGCATATCTAGCTGAAACCAACTAAGTCCCTCGCTCCCAGATAGACCTTTGCTGGGGGGAGCAGAGTGGGTTATTTATTTATTACCCGCCATCGTGATATTGTGTTTTAATTACGTTTTAATGGGTTTTTATGGGATTTTATTCTTTTTATGAATTCTGTAAACCGCTGCAAGACATTTGAGAGTGGCGGTATATAAGTATATAAATAAATAAATTAAAAAAATAAATATAAAAACATCAAGAAAATAGGGGTAATTCATAATTAATTGATAAAAATTACATAGTCTAAATAAAACAAATAAGAGAAATAAAATAAGCAGCAATCAACAATAGATTCCTCCAGAATGCCCAGCAATCAGTAATTTCCACCCACTGTAGCTGCCCCTTGTCTAGAACTGATTCTTGGCTAGCCTGGCTTTCGTATCACAGTAGCCAAGATTTCAGCCACCAGTTCTGTTATTTCTGGGGACCTATCAGCTAACAAATGTCTAATGATTCTGTCCATAGGGCCAGAAAGGTCCACCGTGATAGGAACAATAAGTCGTTGTCTAAGCATAGAATGTGATGGGCAATAAAGTAAAATATGTGGTACAGAGTCAGGCTCTAATTGGCAAAATTTACAAAATCTGTTCCCAATTGGTACATTGCTATATCTGCCTGCTAGAACAGCTGAGGGGAAGATGTTTAATCTAGCAAGCATAAAAGCACGATGATGGAGCAGGTTAATAAGACTTTGCATATAAGTAGCTCCCTGATCTGTATTGGAAGTCAGGCAGAAAAAGCGGGGGGAACAAGTGCAACTGATTCCCACTTCGATGGTCTGTCTCTCAATATCACAGATTCTCTGTTTAATAATATTGTATATTTGAGACTCCTCATAATTAGCCAGAGGCTCCAAGTTGATAAGAGCCTCTTGTGGCGCAGGGTGGTAAGGCAACCAACATGCTGTCTGAAGTTCTGACCATGAAGCTGCGAGTTCGATCCCAGCAACTGGCTCAAGGTTGACTCAGCCTCCCATCTTTCTGAGGTCGGTAAAATGAGTACCCAGTTTGCTGGGGGGTAAAACAGTAATGACTGGGGAAGGGAATGGCAAACCACACTGTATTGAGTCTGCCAAGAAAACGCTAGAGGGCGTCACCCCATGGGTCAGACATGACTTGGTGTTGCACAGGGGATACCTTTACCTTTACCTTTACCGTTACCAAGTTGATACCCAGAGTGTGAATTTTATGTTAGATCTGCTGATACCATTTAGAAACAAAGGGATCACTTAGCAGATCATACAAGATACTATCAGGGGTGGAGCAATAATGCAATTTAATCCAAAATTTGGTAGTGGATAACCATGCTCTAGATCAGTGGTCCCCAACCTTTTTCGGGCTGGAGACCAGGGGGAGAGGGAGGCCTGGGGTCCGGGAGGGGAGAGGGAGGTGCGGGCACTGGTGAGAGCAAACGTGCAGGCATGGCAGCTCCGTGCCTGCGTGTTTGAGCCTACCGGCATGCTGATGTCCACACTCCCCCCCCCACAGCACGGCGCTCGCTGGGAGTGAGTGCCGTGGTGCGGGGGGAAGGAGGCATGCCCGTTGGTGCCCACACCTCCCTCCCCCCCGCCACGGCCCATTACTGAGGGCTCTCCGGTATGGGTCTGTGGGATTGGGAAACACTGCTGTAGATCAGTGGTCCACAACCTTTTGCGTTTGCACCCCGCATGACGCAAGCACGCATGCGCGGATCTGTCACGCTTGCGCGTTTGCGCTGATGGCTGTACTTCCCTCTCCACCCCCCCCCCCCCGCAGCAAGCTAATCAGCCGCCAAAGTGGATTTGATTGCGGCCTGGGAAGTTTCTCACTGCGGGGGGGGGCAGGGAGAGGGAGCCACGGTCCAGTGCCGTGGCCTTTGCAGCCTGGCACCAGGCCACTGCCTGGTGGTTGGGGCCCACTGCTCTAGATGACAACAGACCAAGACCCAGCTCATTACAAAGGGTGGCAATACTAATCATATTTGGAAGGCCCAAAATATGACGGAAGAATATTGCAGCTATACGATCCACTTCATCATTCAAAGACGCAATCCAGATTAGTATCCTATATAGGAATTGGTTAATAACTTTCACCTGAAGTGAAAACGTGAGACTGCACTTAACCGGTTCTTTGCCGCAGTAAGTGCCACTTTCCGATGCAAGGACCAATTCATTTGGTAGTGAAAACAAACACCCAAGTATCACAACACCGCCGCGGACTAAATAAAGCTGTAAGGGGTTCTTGGGCGGGATCTGTCTGGGATGAGGAAGGGTCCGGATTGGACCCTTCCTCCGGACAGACAATCGGAGGGACCAATCGGCAGGCGCGAAGCGCCTGTCGATTGGTCCCTCCGATTCCAAGCCCTGATTCCAACAGCGGCTCGCTGTTGCTCCTTTGCTGGCAGCCTGACGCGTCGGAGGCGCAAAGTGCCTCTGACGCTTCAGGCCGCCCGCAAGGGAGCCCCTGGCAGCCTGATGCCCGAGGGAGCCACCGGCAGTCGCGCAGAGCGCGGCTGCCAGGGGCTCCCTACCTGCCTCCTGAGTCACTGCCGGATGCGCTGCCACGGGACATCGCCCCCTCGGGCCGCCCAGCCACCGCCGCCCACCGGAGGACGCCTCGGGACCGCCGCCAGCGACACCCTTCAGGAGCCCCCCGCGGCGGTGCTGACGCCCTCCACCATGGCCTGCCAGCCTACTGCAATCCAGGTAGGCTGGGAGCAGCCCAGCCCCACAGTGCAAACCCGGCCTTCCCAAGCCAGCCCGC
This sequence comes from Paroedura picta, assembly GCF_049243985.1. Classification (NCBI taxonomy): domain Eukaryota; kingdom Metazoa; phylum Chordata; class Lepidosauria; order Squamata; family Gekkonidae; genus Paroedura; species Paroedura picta. The sequence goes on along the minus strand of NC_135371.1, from coordinate 40,250,099 downwards.
AGAGCCCCGCCGCCCTAATGGCGTGCCCTCCTAGCGTCCACTGCATTTTGACTGCAGTGGGCTTTTTTACTAGTCTGAAATATTTTACTTGCTCCACAGGATTTCCATCGGCTGCATTTCTAGGCCTTAGAGAAGATCATTATCTTAGATTTCTCAAAATTGATAAACAGGCTGTTTTGAGAACAAAAGGATGAGAAGGCTGAGAGTAGATGCATGAGCCCAATCTTAGAGATGGAAAGAAGAACCATCCGCATACAACAGGAGAGGAATAGGATGGGGATTTAACCTAGGTGCGTGACCTTCAGATCCAGCCAAGTGTGGTAACTAGAATCCAAATAATAGTTTTAGCACATGGGCTGAAGCAATTTAGATATGAGACTATCCAGTATTCCAGGGGTGGTTGAACCATGGCTTTCCAGTTGTCCATGGAATACAGCTATCATGTAGAACCACATCTTGTAACTAGTGCTGTGTCAAATAGTTTGCTGGATTATAGGGACTCCTGCTTTACATCCTGTAGGATATGCTTCTGCTCTTGTCTCCCCCAACATGATTTAACTTAATACAGAGGCAATGCATAAGTTTTATTTATCTAAGGCATATATGTTACACATTCCTTCTGATCCTTTAGGACAGGCTTTCTTGACAGCCCTGGAACGGCTTCCTGAATGAGTTGGGAGTTAATGGTTGACCCTCCCTGCCACATGACTAATGATGTTCCTGGAGGGGGTGGGAAGGGGAAGGGCCCCAGGTGGGCATGTGCACAGTTCTGCTTCCCAAGCATATTCTGCAGGATTGTACTACTTCTGGGGTTTCTTGTGGCCTCAAGAATATTTCAGGGGTTTCTCCACGCAAAAGTGAGAAAGACTGCTTTAGGACCATACATTTAGTTTACTGGGGTGCCTGTGTAAATTAGGCCCTCTGCAACTTTTTTGAAGCCAAGATTATTGACATGTATCCCGTTGTTAAATGAACAAAAGGATATTTAAGATATGCAGTGTGATAATCATGCATTGTTTGACTTGTGTGCTGAAGTTATAGGCAACTTTGCAGTTATAATGCAAATGGGTCAGGTTAGCATTGGTCTTCCACATTTCCAGCAACTATCAGAAAAATTAAATTGATTGTTACATTTGCAGACAGTTTTACACTTAGCACGATAAGCAGTAAAGGAGGAAGTATTTCTCGAGAAATAGATGATCATGAAGCTCTTCTCTGTTTTATTCATATAGCTACAGACTGGCTCATATAAAATCTCAAATTAGCACAGTTCTATAAACTGGTAAATAGTTTATGTGGTTGGTGCGGTGGTAAGGTGAGGTAGTCTCCAGCTGGTAAATGGTGAGTTACTGGAAGCTCACCAGCTACTAAAGAGCTGTCCATGCAGCTTCTAGAAGACCCTGGGAAAGATAACAGGAATGCTGTTTTGAGATTCAGGGACCTGGGGAGGCTCAGTCAACACATCTGAGTCTCGTCTGGGTATCTCTCTCTCTCTCTCTCTCTCTCTCTCTCTCTCTCTCTCTCTCTCGAGAGAGAGAGAGAGAGAGAGAGAGAGAGAGAGAGAGAGACTAGTTGGGATATTACTAAAAAGCAGGTTTAATTCTAGGAAAGACTGGAAAGCCTTGGATTTTATCATTGGTAAGATTTAAAACAAGAATGTTAGACCAAAGCATTATATATAAAACAAAAATGCAGGAGAACTGGCACTAGCCAATATCCCCTCAGTGTCTTATTGTGAATGATGCACTTCTATGGATACACTTAGAAACCAAAACTGTAAGATATCCAACTGGCCGAACATCAGTGACAGACTAAGATGAATAAAAGCAAATGATTTGTGTGTGTGTGTGTGTGTAATGTAGCTTGTATTCCTTTATTCTTTCCTTTGGTGGTGTGTGTCGCTTTCTGCAACAACACTCAGAATCTGTATAGAGGGGGGAAAGCAGTTGCATAAAGACTTGCTGAGCCTTTCAACTAACTCAAATGTCTCCCCAGCAAAAGAAATGTTTTCCCCGCTATTGCCTGTTTGTTATTCAGAAATGGCTTGTTAAGATAGGCCAAGATTCTGTTTTCCTTGCTGTGTCAGACTCACATGTCAGGCGGAGGAACCTAGAGAATAACCTGCTGCCCACTGCCACGACATCAAGGTGGCCTCTCTGGGGAGTGACTTGCCAGCCCCTTTGCTCCTGAACAAAAAGGCAGGGCCATAAATTCAGACCTATTTCTGTGCACATTCATTTCCTTTTGAAAGGATTAATTGCAGAGATGTCCCCGGTTGTTATTAAAACCAGCAAATGCATTCAGTGCAAGAAATAAATTGCCGACCAGCCAACGGATCATCAGGGTTAGCGTGCTCCATGGAGACCTTTTGTCACAATGTTCCTCTATTGGATTGTTTTTCATGTTTAGTCATCTTCACCATTAACATGATGGGTATGGCCAGAGGGGGTATCTCTGTTCTTTTTTAAGAAGAAGCCCACACACAAAAAGTTCCCTTGATATTTTTCTTGTTTGATCACAGCATGTGGTCTCCCTGATTTATTTGCATAGATGACTACCAAAGCCAAGTTTTCTCTTTTGTGCTCTTGGCTGAGGCAGTCTAGCTGCTGTAGAGCGAGCCAGATGCACAGCAGTCAGAGGGTTTTGATAAAGAAATGGAAAGCGCATATCAAAAGTCAAGATGGCAGCTATGTTCCATGGGCCTTGAGCCTTCACATGTAAGATGCCATATAGGTACAAAGCAAAGCTATACAATGTGTATTTTATTTGTTTTTTTTGTTTGTTTAGTTATTTATATTCATCATACACCATGTTATTCTGACCTTGAGTAGGTGACAGAAGGACCAGGGGATGAAATCCTAGTCACCCTTCAGTTGCATATACAAACACCCATAATAAGTAAAGGACTCTAGTATTTGTAACTCTGAGGGGTGTGGATTAATGCTTCAGTGTAAGATTTATCAGGGCTGCATTCTTATCTTTCATCTTCCATTCTCCTACACATGTTGATCACCTCCCCCCATACTTCCGCACTGTCATAGTCTTCTAAAATTCCAGTTTGCTTTCCTTGTGCTTGATAGTTAGCCATCCCTGTCCTGAAAAGAATACCATATATTTATTTAAATATTTATATGCCACCTGGCAGCCCTAGATACTTGAGGCAGCCCTAGATACTTTTTCACCATCCATGACATTTTTCAGGATCAGAAGCTCCAACAGCCAATATAGTTTTGTCACATGGTTCATAGTGAATCTAGAGCCTGTTGGTTCTATTACAGAATACCTCCCAAGATTCATGATAGCTCTAGAGGTTGCTAGAGGTAGCACATGTAATGTTCATGATCAGGTCTTCTTGATCATGGCATCACAGTTCTGGAACTCTATCTCCAGAGAGTATCACCTGTCTCATTCTGTTGCTATCTTCTGCCAATAGGTGACATTTTTATTTCATCTGATATTCCCTCAGTGATTCTTCCTTCTTGCCCAGTTTTTATTGTTATTGTTATGTCTGTGTATTTTAGTGTACATTGTAACTTAGCCTGCATTTTTGAATGTCCATTTTTTAAATTGTTTGAATGAGTTTCTTAGCTTGGCTTGGTTTCTTAGCTGTACTTTTGGATCCTGATCTACATTTGGAGGACCAGTTCTTCTCTGTAATACATAAAGCCATTTATCAGTGTTGGCTGATACACCAGCTGTGTCCATTCCTCAAAAAACATGATCTGATCACAATGAACCATATGGATGTCTTTGAAAATGTCCAGAAACTTGATCTTACTTAAAATTCAGCATCCAAACCATTATCAGGGGTGAGATATAAGGACCATTATCACTCCATTTGCTGAAATATCTGCATAGGCTGCCCATTTGTTTCCTGGCACAGTTCAAAGTGCTGGTTCTTATCTATAAAGCCCTGAATGACCTCCTCCTAAGCTGTCCAGCCCCCATATTCAGAGCAAGGGCTGTAATCCTAAGGACACTTGCCTGGAAGTAAGTCTTATTGAATAAAATGGGACTTACTTCTAAGCAGACCTGGAGCTCAAAGTACCCTGGCTTGGATACCTCAGGCATGACAAATCTCATCTGATTTTGGAAGTTAAGCCCGGTTGGCTTTGTAACTTCTTAGAAAAATACAGACACACTGGGAAACCAATATGGCAATAAATTATCCAAATTGGACTTATATAGAGTCGTCTCTCTTCAATAATTATTTTATTCTTATTCACACAAGTCCCGACGCGTTTCGCCTTACAGCTTTTTCAAGGGACAATGGTATTTATATTTAAGGACGAACTTCAACTTATTAAGGAATCTCTTGATAGAGTATAAGGTCATACAATAGCTAAACTTAGCTTGTGGCACTTCAGACATCTTAGACATTGATGTCATCCAATAACAATTCACATGCTGGTGACAGCTGATTTCTGATGGCAACTCTTTGAGTCTGATCAGTTTAAACCAGTCCAAGGGACATTCCATCATACTTTCTTCTGTCTCCAAATGGACTGCATGATTTATTGTATCAAAGGCTTCAAACAAATTTGGCAGCAGCAGCAAAGAAACATGCCCTTTGTCCACAATCAGACAGAGGCCATCAACTAAATTCACCAGGACCACCTTTGTTCCATAGCCAGGCCTGAAACAACACTGAAAAGGGTCCAGCGCACATAAATTATCAAGAAAACTTGGAGCTAGTCAGCTACTGCTTTCTCAAATACTTTCTCCAGAACAGCAGTTTAGGGACTGGGTGATTACTGGACATTTTCCCCCCTGCAGGGATGAGTTTTGTACTTGTTCTTGTTGTTTTAGCAGTGGACATATAACCATCTTTTTGAATATCCCAGATGTTGGAATATGTAAAATCTGCAGGATGCATGATTGAATAGAATATAAATAGTGTCCTGCAGGGGGCATCAGAGGAGATGTGTATTTAGCACAGTTAGACTAGGAACTTCCTGATGATTTTCAAATGATCTCCTCCAGTGTCCTGATTGGCTCAACAGGAGACTTCCTGCTTCTTTGAGCACACTTCTCTTGAGCACACAACCAGAATGACTGCAGACAAACAGAACAGTTAGATCTCTTCTCTCCTCCTTCTATACATAGTTGTTTCTCTTCACAATAAATTTATTCTTTAAGCAGCCTGGTGTGCCACTCCTTTGCATATTCAGACTCTGCTAACACAAGAAAGGTGTCCTGATTAGTGATGTACATCAAGTGCTTACTAATGTGGTTTTCCCAGTAGCTGGGAACAGCAAGGATTCAGTGCAGAAGTGGCAGCTTTTGTAGATCTCAGGATCCTGTCAACATCCATTATGATAACTGGGTCAAAATAATCCATCATCAGACCAGGCAAGGTATTAGGCATTTCTTCTGCCTGGCCTAGATTACAGGTGGGACTCAAGTCCTACTGTATATGTTATTTTATCAGTAAAAAACCTTTGCAAATGTATCACGGTTAATAACCTGCCACCAAATCAGAGATGCTCTGACCTGAATTACCTAGGCAATCCTGATCTCATCTGATTTTGGAAGCTAAGCAATTCTGTTAGTATTTGGATGGAACCACAAAGGAAGTCTAGGATCATGATACAGAGGCAGGTAATGGGAAATCACCACTGAACATGTCAGCTGTGGCTTGATGGTACTTTCCACCCCTGGCTTTCTACTTTCCATACAGCAGCAATCATGGGGAATGGGTATATATGCCCAACGTTACGTTATAGCTTTCATGTTTTCCTTGTAACTTTGAGGCCTCAAAAGGTAATAAAAGAATTGTGAAGAATGCACCATTTCTCCTTGAGAGCCCCAGTAGGAGAACTAGCAATTGTGCATAGCAAGCAAATTGTGCAGAGGAGTTGGGGCTTGCTATAAAGAGGGATGCTTGAATGTCAGCTGATTGGGCTCCCATTCTACCAGTTGTGAACTTGAAGGTGATTTTGCACTAATCATTCTGCTGTTTACAAGCCATATGAGCCTGTCCTGTTTACTTTTGTGTATTTAAACAGTACAGCAAAATACATTCAGCAGTGTTTCAAGCTTCTGACTTCTTACAAGCCCTGACGAAAATTCTAATTTCCCCCTCCCTACACCCCTGTCAACAGTGCATGCCATTCAACAGCCTATCATGGAAATCAATAGCATGGATTTGTCTCCAACAGGTCCTGCCAGACCAACCTGGTTTCCTTTTTTGACCAAGTGACAGGATTGCTGGATCGTGGAAATTCGGTTTATTTTAGTAAAGCTTTTGATAAGGTTCCCCATGATGTTCTGATGAATAAATTGAAGGACTGCAATCTGGATTTTCAGATAGTTAGGTGGATAGGGAATTGGTTAGAGAACCACACTCAAAGAGTTGTTGTCAATGGTGTTTCATCAGACTGGAGAGAGGTGAGTAGCAGGGTACCTCAGGGCTCGGTGCTCGGTCCCGTACTTTTTAACATATTTATTAATGATCTAGATGAGGGGGTGGAAGGACTAATCAAGTTTGCAGACGACACCAAATTGGGAGGACTGGCAAATACTCCAGAAGATAGAGACAGAGTTCAATGAGATCTGAAAACAATGGAAAAATGGGCAAATGAGAACAAGATGCAATTTAATAAAGATAAGTAAAGTTCTGCATCTGGGTCAGAAAAATGAAAAGCATGCCTACTGGATGGGGGATAGGCTTCTAGGTAACACTGTGTGTGAACGAGACCTTGGGGTACTTGTGGATTGTAAACTAAACATGAGCAGGCAGTATGATGCAGCGGTAAAAAAGGCAAATGCCATTTTAGGCTGTATCAACAGGGGCATCACATCAAAATCACAAGATGTCATAGTCCCATTGTATACGGCACTGGTCTGACCACACCTGGAGTACTGTGTGCAGTTCTGGAGGCCTCACTTCAAGAAGGCCGTAGATAAAATTGAAAGGGTACAGAGGAGAGCGACGAGGATGATCTGGGGCCAAGGGACCAAGCCCTATGAAGATAGGTTGAGGGACTTGGGAATGTTCAGCCTGGAGAAAAGGAGGTTGAGAGGGGACATGATAGCCCTCTTTAAGTATTTGAAAGGTTGTCATTTGGAGGAGGGCAGGATGCTGTTCCCATTGGCTGCAGAGGAAAGGAGATGCAGTAATGGGTTTAAACTACAAGTACAATGATTTAGGCTAGATATCAGGAAAAGAATTTTCACAGTCAGAGTAGTTCAGCAGTGGAATAGGCTGCCTAAGGAGGTGGTGAGCTCCCCTTCACTGGCAGTCTTCAAGCAAAGGTTGGATACACACTTTTCTTGGATGCTTTAGGATGCTTAGATGGCCTGTATGGCCCCTTCCAACTCTATGATTCTATGATTCTATGATTCTAATACTAAGCAAAATCATCTAGTCTTTTAAAAAAAACCCAAAGTTCCAGAATTTGGTACTTAAGTGTTACTGAAATTATTTTGTGCATGGGCTTTTTCACACATGAGAAGGTGTTGGTGTTAACCTTTAAGGCCAACAGCAGTCTGGGCCCAGCATATCTGAGGGACCACTTGACTGACTATGCCCCTCAAAGGACATTACAGTCATCCAATTCCAACAAATTTGCCAAAGACAGTATGTGTGGTCTCAACCAGGGCCAGGGCCTTTTGGTTCTAGCCACCACCTGGTGGAATTTGATTTATTTATTTTTCGATTTATAGACCGCCACTCCCCAAAAGGGCTCGTGGCGGTTTACATCGTAAAACAATAAAACATATAACCCCATAAAACCTTCCCGATCTATCAAAACAAAGCCAGAAAACAAAACAGGCAGCAATAGGCACCCATCTCATCTTGTTCAGCCAAGTAGGTAAGTTGTCTTTCTACAAGGGAGGGAGCAGGATTAGTAAACTTTTGGGGGTCCTTGTTCAAAATGCTGGGACTCTGCCCTGGCCCCAACCATACATCTGGTGGAAGAGCTCCATCTTACAGGCCCTGCGGAAAGCTGACAAATCCCGCAGGGCCCTCAGCTCTTCCGGCAGCTTATTCCACCAGGTTGGGGCCAGGGCCGAAAAGGGTCTGACCCAGATCGAGGCCAGGTGAACTTCCCGGGGCCCCCGGGACAACCAGTAAATTCATACCCACAGAGTAGAGAGCTCTGCGTGGGGCATAAGCGACCAAGCGGTCCCACAGGTAGATGGGACCCAGGCTGCATATGGCCTTAAAGGTTAATACCAATACCTTGAACTTGACTGGGAAACAGAATGGTAACCAGTGGAGATGATGAAGCACCGGCTGAATATGGGCCCTCCAAGATGTCCCAGTGATGTCCCTCACAGCCGCTCCTGGAAGAGATGAGGGCTCTGATGGAACTGAGTCAGTTTCATACAATCTGCAAGACGAAGCTCTTCTGCCAAGCGTTTGGTGTGGGCCAATGAACACCATGGCCATACTGGATAAAACATCAACTGGGCTCCCTCTCTATCCTATGTCCCCACCCCTACTCTGGCTTGACTGGTTTTAAACTTAATGTTTTAATGTTTATGATAATAATTTCTTATTATATATTGGTTTTAAAAATGTTGGAAGCCACCCTGAGCCAACTTGGTGGGAAAGAGTGTATAAATTGATTTCACCTACCGTGCCAATGCAAAGGTGCTCGCAGTGCAAGGAAACAGAACTCCACAATCAGAACTACTGTAGAGCCACAAAGTTGTTCAATGGCTGTTGGACTAAGACAGCAGTAAATCAAACAAATCCTAGCCTCAGTTCACGAGTAATTATGACTGTCAAGCATGATACATTCTTCCCGCTGAACTTGTTCACTGAGAACTTTGCCTCATCTCTAATTAGAACCTGTTTGTTTGCATCCACAATCCCCTTGAAAAAATGTATCTGTGGAATCCAACCAGGAAGACAGAGTCAATCTGGAAAAGTCTGGAGTTATAATTGTTCCCCTGTACTAGTTAAACTTAGTCTCCTATCTGAGTGAGAATGGTTTTCTCTGATAGCAGCCTGGGATTAGGTTGAAACCAGCCTTGAAGTACCGGGCTCTGTCCCCTGACGTTGCAGATCTCCAGTCCACTTTTTAGCCCATCCTTGGGTTTTTTTCCTTCCCCCCCCTAGCATCCTGTAATGATGCTCTTCAAAGGACTGCATGCCAGGGGTGATGTGGGAATGTTCCTGTGATCTCCCCTCTTGAAGGAAGATTTGGAACATTTTAATAAAGTGGATTAGAAGGACTTGGGCACAAAAGCAACCTGTTTCCTTCCGACAGGAGCTTTAATCTTCTCCCTGGGCTGCTGACAAAGGCTTTTTCTTGAAGAAAACCCACAAGCACAAAGGGAGACACAGAAGAGAAAGAGAATATACACAGAGAGGTGTGAGCTGTTGAAAGACACCCATGAATTGAAGCAGCTCGGGTGTTAATTGTGTCCTCTTTTCCAGAGGCCTTATTTCCCTTTTTCTTTTCCAATTCTGGATCAATGGTGGAGGCAGGTGAGCCACGGGCAGGGAGGAAGAGCCTTTGATTAGACAATCTTAGTGGTAAGAAAGGGTATTGAACAAGGGAGTAGAGTCAATACAACAATTAAAAGGTGAAGCTTCTGCCTTTCCTTTGAAAGAGAAAGACCTCAGCTTGGCGGGGAGAATCACCTCCCCATCCCTGCACCCAGTCTTATCCAGTGTCTGTTCATTGTTCAAAGAAAGCCTCTGACCTAAAAAAGTGTCCCAGTTTCATGTTGCTGCCTACACGGTGTGAATATGGACTGTTCATTTAAAGGGACAACAGCAACCCTTTGCTTGAAGTACTATAATACAGAGAGAGTGCTAGTTGAGGAACAGCTCCTCCGATATACATTGGAGATGGGATGTTCATAAAGGCACTTAATAATGCAGTTGAGCTGCCACTTTTCATAGTTTCAATTTCCTTTCATCTGCGTGTTCAAGGCAGTTAAAGTGTATTAAAAGACTGGGATGTTCTTACAGTTCTCTGCACAACCAGAAAAGTTTCCAGAAATGGGTTGGACTATTCACAAGACAAGTTTAGCACACCCAAAGTATGAAAAAGTCCACCCTGGTTGACTTTAACACATTGTAAAGCTGGTATGAATTAACTTTGATTGATTAGCTAAATGGTGTCATCATGAAAGGGATACATTGAACAGCTGAATCTTGATGTTGGATACCCACCAGATATGAGAATAATAGAACATAAAATGTAGTGCACTTTGCAGAGCTGGCGTGTTCGTATCTCACCATCTTATGAATTACAAAACTAATCAAACTGCATTTAAAGCTCAAATTAGCTCCCATTTTAATTTAACATATGCAAAACAACATACAATCTGACCTATGATAGTCTAGTAAAGAAAAAAGAATCAAGACTCTCAAAATGTACCATTTTTCTATTGATTTAATTTTATACAATTGATTTAATTTTATACACAAATTAGAACTGCTACAGAATGCATGGTGTTGGTATAGTTACCAAAGTTGTTCTTTTGAATGAAGATCTGTATTGTATCTTGCCCAGTAATCAAGGGTCCCATCTAAGAACATAAGAAGAAGGGATTACTTCAATGGCCCATAGAATTCAACTTCTTTTTCTCATAGTGGCCAGTCTTGCAAGGGTCATCACATCAGGGTCATTGGGACCAAAGCTTCCCCACTTTTTAGCCCCCAACAACTGACATTCAAGGTCATATTGGTTCTGACCATGGAAATCCCATTTAGCTAGCATGGCCAATAGGTGAAATGTATTATTATTCGCCTGAGGATTAATTCCTTCTCCTTTATTATAAGGCATGTGATGATACCTTACCAAATGATTTCAAAATAACACTGTCTTTGTTGGAGCTCTGCAATTTCCAAAGCAAGCCTTCAGTTATTTTATTCATACTTCTGCCCCCTGAAATCATCTGTCATCATACAAAAGCCTCACATCTGAAATGATTCCAAGGAAGTTATCTGGATGGTGCCAGCAACAATGTCACCCACAGAGAATTTTTTAAAATGACTATATTTGGATGACTAAAAATCTTGTATTTGGACAAAGCAAACTAGGATTACCCATCTCTAGCTGGGGGCTAGCATTCTTCCAGCATAGTTACTGTTTTGTAACCCTGGCCTAGAAAGATCTGTTCCACTGAAGGAATATTTTGAGAGCAGATTCTGTGGCATCTCTTTCCCATCCAGCTTTCTCTCCCAAATCCCTTCTTCAAATACTGGTTTAAAATCTTCAAACATTTTCCAGATTGGAATTGTCAACCCAAGAGAAGCATGGGCTCAAACTCTACTCAGGAGTGAAGTTAATTCATGATGGTGTTGGAAAAAATTGGGGTTAGCAATGTAAGATTTTGTAATACAGCTGATGTGTGTTTAGGCTTTTGAAAAGTTTATTACAATAATTTAGGGGAAGGTTGTAAGGAGAACAAACAGTAACAGACTCACTATTCTGTTTCTAATCTTCTGCATCTAGTGCTCTGTGCTTAGTTTGAAAGATTCAAACTTAGACTCTAACAAGATGCTACAGGACTATCCACAGGAAAAAAATTTGAACTGTTTTAGATTTGGACCAAGTAGATTTGAATCAAATCTGAATCACTTTTCACTGGGTCAGATTCAGCTGAATTGATTTGGGCTGAATACAAAATGGTCCAAATTCTTTTTCTGTGCACATACCTGTCTCCCCCCCAGCCAATGGAGAGCATCTCTGCTGCCTGAGAAGGCTGGGGGAAAGCATTTAAAGGGCACACCAAGCAGCTGTTCAGGACAGATTAGCTGTTTGGTGCTCTCACTCCCCCCCCCCCTTCTCAGGCAGTGTCTGAGAAGGCTGGGAGGCAGGGGGGCCTTTAAAAGGCTAAATCAGAAACACTCCAATTCCTGCCCCCCCCCCGTGCACATGCTTCTCTCCCCCAGGCAGTGGAGAGCACCTCTGCTGCCTTAGAAGGCAGGGGGAGGCTTTTAAAAGGTGTGCCAAGCAGCTGATTATGACAGATCAGATGTTTAGTGGCCAAATTGTGGCTGAATCACCGAATCACAATTCAGATATCGCTGATTCAGCTGGCTCAAAGTATGATGCGCCATTCAGCTTGGATAGATCTGAAAACTAGCAAAATTAGCATTTATTCTTATACTTGTCATCTTATCTGAACCAAATTGCCCATTCCTACTATACAGGGCAGAGACTAATGACTAAATTTCAGGATCAAAGGACTGGTCCTCCATAGGCTCCACCCCTTTAGGTGGGAAGACTCCCTGCTCAATTAGTTTTATGCTAAGCTAGCTGACAGACTTTAATTAAACCCCTTCATGACAAAGGGTGATATTTACTAAAATATTCAGTACTTGGACCACTCCCTATCAAGCAGCCTAATCTACTTTGCAGGATTTTAATGAAGATAAAATGAGATGGTTTTATGTACCTGTTGTCCTAGGAGAATGGTGGAATTAAAATAATGACAGAAAGTAGATATTTCAGTATTAATCTATCAGCATCAAGATTGCATCAAAACCATTCAAGGTTTTCCCATCACCTCCGTTGATTTTCTTGTGTCTTCTAGTGCAGCGGTCCCCAACCTTTTTCAGGCTGGGGACTGGGGGGGGGGGAAGAGGGAGGCATGAGTGCTGACATGTCAGCACCTGCAAACGCCCATCAGCGCCCACACCTCCCCCCCTGCAGCACAGCGCCAATTGCTCCCGGCGCAGCGAGCATACACTGTAGGGGGGGTAGGGAGGCACAGCTTCTGGTGTGCCAGTGCCCATGACTCCCTCCCTCCTGCCCCAGTCCGGTACCAGGCCCTAGCCCGGTGGTTGGGGAGCACTGTTCTAGTGTGTCACAAAATTAGTGAATGGAAGTATAAAGTCAGTGAGTGAATTGAAGAAGGGTGTAGACAAACTGGATCATGTCTAGAGGAGGACAACGAAGATGGTGAGGGGTTTGGAGACCAAGACATATGAGGGAATGTTGAGGGAGTTTCATCTGTTCAACCCGGAGAGAAGACTAAGCAATGATAGGATAGGACTTGAAGGGCTATCACATAGAGGATGGAGCAGAGTTATTTTCTTTTGTCCCAGAGGGTTAGACCAGAATCAATGGGTTGAAATTAATTCAAAAGAACCTTTGGTGAAACATTCAGAAGAAGTTCCTGACAGAGCACTTCCTCAATGGAACAGGCTTCCTTAGGAGGTGGTGAGTTCTCCTTCTTTGGAAGTTTTAAAGCAGAAGCTAGATAGCCATCTGCCAGAAAGGACTGTGTTAGTTCTTGGCTCTTATGGCCTTTTATTACATGCCAAGGAAATGCCAATCACCTATTTATTTATTTATGATTTGATTTGATTTCTATACTGCCCTATCCAGGAGACTGGTGCAGGGATTGGGAAGCAATTTTTTTTTTTCGGGCCACACTGATCAGGGAGTCTGGGATTTTTTTTGGGGGGGGTGGCATCAACTGGACATAGAATTGTGTCACTGTGAATGCACAGGTGGTTGTGAATTTCCTGTATTCTGCAGGAGGTTAGATTAGATGATCCTGGAGGTATCTTCCAACTTTATGATTCTAGGATTCCATGAAAGGGCATAATTTTGTGGAGGATTTTGCTGATCCTGCATGGTTGTGTGTCTTTAAATAAGATGTGCTGAATCTTATTGGCTCACATAGTCCATCTGACTGAGCTCATGGAAGGAGACAAAAGAGAATGTAGTCATGGAGATCCCATAGCAGAATTTGTGATGGCAGTGCTGGTCATGGTAACAAACAGAGACCAAAGTTCCCAAGATAAGGTAATGGATGAGCTACTGTAATTGTCACCAAGTAAAACAAAATTGTTGGAAACAGTGGTACTATTCAAGTTGACTGCGACTACTGCGGTATTTCTGGAAAGGCTAATGTCTCTGAAAAGAAAGATAAAAGATTTCTACAGTAATATATTTTTAAATATTAGTATTTTATTTTTAGGCTGCCCCTCTAGCAACAGTCTTGGGGTGGCTCAAAAAACTTCATACATCAGATAATATCGTACACATTAAAAACATATTTTTTAAAAGACGGAACAAGCGGAAGAGTAACATGCTCTGCTGCTAAGACCTGGGGACAAATGTTCAGAATTTCACTCAGGCCTAGATGGAAAAAGAGATGGGGTAGCAGGGGTGGCAGAGGGGCCCATCCAGATGTCAATAATTGTTGGCCTTGGCTTCAACCAGATGTCTGGTGGTAGAGAGCCGTTTTACAGGCCCTTTGAACTTTGACAGCTCCAAAAGGGCCCAGATCTCAGTTGGTAACTTATTGTTATTCCACCAGGCTGGAGTCAGGGCTGAAAAGGCCCTGGCTCTCCTCTACTCAAGGCCAGGCGCTGGGGATCAACAGCAGGTTGGCACTAGCAGAGTGGAGTGCTCTTTTTAAAATGGTTGCTCCCGACCTCAGTGCATTACAGAACTGATTATTCTCACTGGTACAAATTAATGTGAAGTAAGTCAGGCAGAATTTAAAGGAAACAACAGTTTTCCATGTGTGCCTTCCAGGTTCCTCAACAAGTCAGAGAAACTGCAGCAATTTGCTTCTTGGACTATATACCCACCTAGCTGGGTTGTGAGGAGTAAAGGTACTAAAGCAGTAGCACATTGCTTGTATTTTGGTGGCCAGACATTTGGATTATATTGCCCAGTCTCTATCTCCATCTCCCTAACATTTTCACACAGCCTCTGACAATGAATTTCTGAATATGGTACATGCTGTTCTCTTGAAGAAGCATCTCCTTTGGTTGGTTATGAGCTTGCTACCTTTCACCGTCATTGAATGCCCCCTTATTCTTTTGTTACGGCTGAATGGTGAAAAGTAAATTAATTTTTAATGCACTTTTAATTTTAATATCCTCGGGTGTTACTGTGTAAATGTTAAGCACTCAGATACAACAGACAGGAGAGGAACACACGTGCACCCGAACAGGCAGAGAGAAGCTTTCCACAGCAAGGGTTTTTGTTTTTTTAATGTTAACAATGCCTTTGAAATATGGCTACTCCCCACCTCAGTGTGTTGCAGAATTGATTGCTTTTGCGAGAACTGAAATTAATGTGGACTAAATCAGACAGAATTTAAAGGATTCAGATATGATGATGCATGTTTTGTTAAAAACCTTTCTCCGTAGATGAAATTTTTCAGGTGGGGCTACACTATCTAGTTGTAACCACAGAGACTCCAAACAATTTTCCTCATTTCTCCAGTGAAGGCTGGTTTCAAGGTTTATCATTTTTTTTAAAAAAAAAACTTCATCTATTAAATGCATCTAAACTCCAGAAGGAAGAATACATGTGGGGGTGCACAGTGCTGCCAAGTCACTTCTGATTTTTGGCAACCCCATAGGCAGGCAGGCAGGCAGTCTGGCTGGGTGACTGGCTGGCACTCTCTCTCTCTCTCTCTTATTTACTTTTTTATTGCTAGACTTTTAGCCCGCTCTAACAACAACCCCAGTAAAACCCCATTAACCCCCCCATATAAAATCCAGCATCAAATTGGCAGTGATAACAGTCTTCCACCCCCACCCCCCTCTCCAAATCAACCAGCAACCCACCCCATGGAAATAAGGATTCGCCTGAAGACCTGTCATAGCCTGGGGGGAAGCGCCTGATCTTATTTTCTCTTGTCTCAACCAAAGACTTGACAGAGCTTTGTCAAGGCCCCCAGCTCTCCTGGGAGCTCATTCTACCAGGTGGAGGCCAGGACCAAAAATGCTTTGACCCTGATTGAGGCCAGGCTGTGGATAAGCTCCTCCTCCTCCTCCTCCTCATTATATGATTATGATTGTGATTGTTATATTTTTAGCCACCCACTCCCACAAGTGGGTAGTGGCAGGTAACAAAGACCCTCAATAAAGCCCCCAATAAAACCCTCCCTCCCTTCTCCATTTCAACAACATCCTGCCTCGGGGATAGTGAGGAGTGGCCTGATGACCTGGCCTAGCCTGGGGAAGGACTCTTGATTTTATCTGCCCTGGACTCAACCAGGTTTTGAACCCCCCCCCCCAGCATCGTGGCTTCTTTGAGGCCCCGGGTGTGCTTTTAGTCCCAAGGGGAGGGCCTCCTTCTTTACTCACGGTGTCCTGCCGCTTCCCTGTTGTTTCCTGCCCTGTCCTGGTGAGGGTCTAGAAGCCTTTCTGGCCTGTCCTGGTGAAGGCCTAGATTGGGCCCTCACCCGATTGGCTAGAACTACTGTCTGTCCTGGTGAAGGGCCAATTGGAAGGCACAAAGCTCCTTCCGATTGGCGCCTCACCTGGACCGGCCCCACCCACTCTCCACCCACTTACCCCTTAGTAAAATATGAAGGCGGAAAGATTACAAGATCATTTTGAATACTGCAAGAACTATGTAAATGCTAGATATTATTCATATGCAATTAAGTCTAATTTGTATTATCCCATTACTCTGAGGAACTCAAAGTGGTGCACACAGACCATTCCTCTTTGTATAAAATCTCTGTGAAACATGCTTGACTGAAAGATAATGACTTGCCAAGGTCACCAATAAAGCTTTAGAACTCTTCAGGGATTTCAACCTAAGTTTCCTCAATTCAGTTCTTTTCTATTAGGTTACTTGAGAACTGGCTCCCAGCTACAAGAAGGAGTCTCCTTCCTTCTAAATCTTAAATGGAAAGTCATGCATGTTTAAGAAAATGTAAACCTCATAAGGTTTCCAGCCATTGGCTGGCAACTGGAGACAGAGTGAAGGGCTAGGGGCACTGATGCTATATTAGTACAATGTCTTTTATGGCTTTGAGATGGAAATGACATACCATTGGAGCAATGACTTTTCTCCAGTGAGCAGACAGTGGGATGTCTCTCACTGTAGCAGGAGATTCAGAAAGCCAAATCCTCCACTATGCAGGGCCAATTTATCCATGTAGTACATGTAGCATGTGCTACAGGCTGTGCACTTCCCTGCTTGGAGCCTCCCCCCATTGATAAGGGTCATGGCCTCTCTCCTTCCCACATTTCCATTTTTACAGACACTCGGAGTGACTCTCCTTTCCTCTGGGGGGGGGGGCTCTACCCCCAGTCTGGCTGCTCCTGCCACAATTGTACTCTGCTAGAACCCAGTGAATTCTTAAACTGGCTTTGGTGCTACAGGCCCCACAAATCGTTAAACCATTCTTGCCACTATGTACAATAGTGACAACTCCAATGTGAGGAGACCCAGATAGTAGAGAAGGAGACTCAGATGATAGTCTAAGTCTCCTTCTGGAAAAATTCTCATGTGATAAAATGGGGATATAAAATAGTTTAAATACCACCAACACATAGAATCATAGAGTTGGAAGGGATCTCCTGGGTCATCTAGTCCAACCCCCTGCACTATGCAGGACACTCACAACCCTATCGCTCATCCACTGTAACCTGGGCCCAGTGAATCTTCACAGAATCAGCCTCTCCATCAGACCTCCACCACTTCCTGAGGAAGCCTGTTCCACTGAGAAACCGCTCTGTCAGGAACATCTTTTGGATGTTTAGACAGAATTTCTTTTGAATTAATTTCATCCCATTGGTTCTGGTCTGTCCCTCCAGGGCAAGAGAGAACAATTCTGCTCCATCCTCTACATGGAACCCTTTAAATACTTGAAGATGGTTATCAGATCTCCAAACCCATCACCATCTTTGTTGGTGAATGTTAAATCTGGCAAACTTGATCTGAGAGTCATGTCATTCTGTATACAAAGACATCACGAATTTCCTGGAGAACATGTTTGATAGTGACACATACTTTATTCAACATCTGAGTTTATATGTGAGCCAAAATGCCTGATATATTCCCCCGTTGATCACCTTGATAGGTATTGAACAGCTTTACGTGCACACAGTAACTGTGAGTTTTGATTCCTTGCAGTGGCGTTTCATTTCTTTTCCTTGCAGGGCTTTTGTATCTGCACAGTAGATAGGATTGATTCTGGCCTGGCTTGCAGATGGTCAGAAGAGCTCATTAAATGCTCACTCTTTATTTATACCATTAGTTGCTCAGTAGAGTTCAGGGACAATAGGTCTGAGGAGGAGGGGGAAGCCGGGCTGCCATTGGGCCCTATGAGAATATGTACATAAATGCTGCTGCTTGTTCTGCAATGACCAATCCTGTTTGAATACCCCAAAAGTAACCTGACGAACAGGCTGAAACTGTGAACAGTAAAGTGAATGACGGATAATTGGCTCCCTGTTTGTGGCTGTTGATCACACGGTGAGCCAAGCCAGTGGGGGGTGTTCACGCATCCCTAACATTACAGGAAATTATACATTGTTTATCTCTATTGTGCTCATTATGACATATGGATAGGAGACGTGTGCATTGCCTATTTTCAGACAAGTTCATTATGTATCATTATCAGATACATAATGCTTCTCTGAGCATTAGAGTTTTCACTGCATGCATGTGTGGTAAAGAACAAACTAATCTTTCCCATAATATATGTTGCTGTTCTTGGGCTCCGAAATGCATATTCTTCTACATAACTTCTGCTAGCTTGTTTTTAGTAAATCATTTGATCTTTTCTTCTCGTCTCAATGGAAGAGGTATTAGCTCATACTTCTTACCATGATAGCTGATTTTCTCCAGCTGATATGAAAGGATGGAGTCACCAGATGCAAAGGAGGGCTGCGTTTCCTGTATCTTTCATAGTTCATAGAAGAGGGACTTTTGGCAGGTGCCACTTGACAAGCTGCACCTGCTGGAATTTCATCTTCTGCAGAAGAATGTCCTCCTTTGCATCTGGTCAGCCTAGAAATGGAGGGTGTGGGGTTGTTTTTTTTGCTCATGCAGGCAGAGAGGCTGCCATGGCCACTCATGGTAGATTAACTACTTTGCTAACTATGCTATAACGTATAGAACTCACTGCCCCAAGACGCAATGCTAGTTTTAGAGCAAGAGAAAAAATTCACGGAGAATAGGCTGGAGTAGGTTTTCTCAACGGGTGCTTTCTGAAATCCTGGGGTTTAGTTATATATATATCAATTATTTTTGAGTGATATGGCCATATATGGTGATGCTGACCTGCTCGCCCCCACCCCCCAAATGACCAACGATGGGACTGGAGAGGATGGAAAGGGGGTGGCCTCCGGTCATGCAAATCCTTCCTGGCTGAAGCTTGTGGCACCTGGTAGCAACTAGAGTTCAGAGAGATATACACTCTCATTTTAACTTAACTGCTTTGGCGGGGTGGCAGAGGGCAACGGAGATGCAGATACCTGCTCCAGTCCTGTTCCTGGCCCAGCGGGGTAGGCTGTTGGGCCGTTTCTGGCGTGGCGGAGCCCCTCCAACATTATAGCCACTCCACCTTTGGGTGAGGATGGAAAGCTACACTGCACCTTCTTGGGCACAATCCCAGCCCCTTTCAGCTGCTCTTGGGGGAATTAAAGGGGAAGCACCACGGTTATGCCTTCCCAGCACAGCTATGGGAGGGCAAAGGATAGACAAATGAGGCACTTGCCCTTACTACATACCAAGGAAGCCATTGTGAGCCTGCATTAACAAAATATTAAGAACCATGGAGTGGTCAGATGTTATTGTGATGAGGCTAACTGGCCAGGGTGCAGGGACAAAGTGGCTTATTTTTGGCTGGGCAGCTTTGTGATGCCTGGCCCAACTTTTTTTTCATTCATTATAGGGGTGGAATGGGGGGTAGCACACAGGTGGGTGATTGGGGGCATCACTATGGCTTTTGCCCCCCAAATGGGGGAAACTCCCTGCAGTGCATGAGGAAGGTGGCCCAAACCCCATATCCTGCAGCCCAATTTCTTTCTTTTCCTCTGGGCCAGGGCTGGCCAGCTCTGGACTGAGGGAAGCACAGCACTGGCTCATGCCCCCCACCCCATGAGCCAGTTTGGCTGAGTTGTACAACCACAGTAGTCAGCCATGCTGTGTACAAGACCAACCCTTCTCACTGGTTGCCTAGAGCTTGGTGAATGGGGCAGACAGGCAGGCAAGGGCCAAGTCAAGGGAGGCTACCCCAGAGAGAGTAACCTGGCATTGGGAATGGGGGTGATGGAGCGGTGGGGGCCTGCGCTGACCCTATTCCCAACCCATTGGAGTCGACCACTGGGCTGTTTCTGGGTTTGCGGAAGTGGGGGTGATGAAGTGTGGTGTCACATCTAGTGGGAGTGTCTGGGTGATGTTACTTCTGGTGACATATGACTTCTGGGGGCGTGGCAGGGAGGTGGGGCCTGTTGACATCACTCCCAGAGTTTCTTGAAGTCTGAAGAATGCTTCAGGGGTTTCTCAATGGTAAAAAGGCTGAGAAAGGCTGGCCTAGAACCAAATGGCAGTACTTCAAGGCAGTATAACTCCAGTTGCTGGAAGCAAAGGATGGAAACCATTCTTCTTTCTGTTAAAAATTGGACCAATCAAGCAAGGCTTTTCTTTCTTATGGTCCACTTGAGGCAGTCTCTGTGCTAAATCCTGCATAGGGCAGTCACCACAGATCACTGCCTGTTTCTTCACATGTCCAGGAGATCAGGGTTTACATTCCCAGTTACGAAGAAATCTTCAAGAGTCTGTCTTCACAAAGTGATTCTTTTTTCTCTGCAGATTGCTGAAACAATGAAAAGGGAGGTAACATGAATGGAGACACACAGAGAGTTGCAAAATTGGATTGTGATGCTCATTTTATTGCGTATTATTGTTCTGGCTTTAGGGTGGGGCGTCATCTATTTTAATGCATAAAGAAATAATGAGTAAATAAATAAGAGGGATGGAGTATGCTGCATTTTCCATTTTCTCCTATTGTCCTCATGCTGCTGTAGCTCATACAAAGGAATATGGATCGCCCATTCTTGCCTTATTCCTTCAAATAAAAAAGGGGGAAACAGGCAACCCCCCTGTTGATTTCATAGACCAGCTGTGGAAGAGGAAGCAGGAAGAAAACAGACCAGCGACATTCTTAATAGAATAGCGATCTGACGGATCAACACAGTGCTCCTTGCTTACATCCTTCTGTTGCCTGCTCTTCAGTGACTGTCATGCTAGCACCCTAATGTTCCTTTTCTGTGATCCTTTTGTAAACAGCTGGTAACCTTTTGTCTTGAGTTGTGTTGCACAAAGGGTGAGGCCAGTCAAAGTGTCGATACAGCAGCAACAGGCTACGATGTGGCTGTCTCTTCTTTTAAGGAAGACTGCATGCCTTGTTGTGCAGTTCTCCTCCCCCCACCCCCATCCCTGGCTTTGAGTATTGCACGCTATAGGACAGTCTCTTCATAAACTGCTGGTAACCCTATCCCTGAGAATTCTGCAAAGCTTTTGCTGGCGATGTGCTTAATTTTATCCATCGTAGGTAGTTTGGTTGAGACCAGGCACAGTAAATACATCTTTGGAGGATGAAAGCTGAAATGCATATAATGCTGCATTAGGCCATGTTATAGCATTATACAGTAATTAGTGTGTTCTGTGGAGTTCAGGCTCTCTTCCCTCAAGATTCAGTTTGCCACACCCCCTCCCCCCATGACATTTTGCCCATGGAGACTAAAGGACAACAATCCACTATGGAAAGAGATCTCTCACCTGGCAGCCTTGGTTTGCTGCCACTG
Organism: Paroedura picta; assembly: GCF_049243985.1. Lineage (NCBI taxonomy): Eukaryota > Metazoa > Chordata > Lepidosauria > Squamata > Gekkonidae > Paroedura > Paroedura picta. The sequence goes on along the minus strand of NC_135371.1, from coordinate 40,228,600 downwards.
CTTAGAAGACTGGCAGAGGAGTGGGAAATAGGGGCCATGCCTAGGGATGGACATGAACCCACCCACAAAGTAAGTCATAGCAGACATCTAAAGTCCATGATGAATTTTGGCCTGTTCTTGCTTTTCACCCTGCATGAACTTTCCACAAAATTTCACAATGTTCATGGAGGTCCATGTCCATTCATGAGTGAGGATATTCCCAGATAGTCTGTCTCTGCTCAGCCAAAGTTTACTGAATTTTAAAGCAACAACTTGAAGGGCATATAAAGGAGCATTTGGGGGAGGTTCCCTGAAACTCTGATACCTCTAGTTTTCACAGGATCTGTTCTATATACTCCCAAACCGCAGTCATTTTGACAGCTTCAGGTTCAGAAGTATATAGAGCAGATTCTGTGTAAGCTAGAGACATCAAACTTGCAAAGGCCTTCCAACTGACTCCCCTCTACCTACTCTCCAAGATTGGTGAAGATTATATTTATGGCTTCTGAGTTACTGCCCCCCCCCCCAAGAAAGTGTCTCCAGGAAAGTGCTTTCTGGGGAAATGACAAGCTGTGGAAGAAAGTCAGCCAGAGTTATCTGTAAATTTGTTGTCTCTACCATACTGGGGGCCATTCTACCATTTCACAAACTGAACTGGCTAAAAATGTATGATGGTCCATGAGGTGGCTAAGAATTTATTATGGTCTATGTTTCACGAATGGGGTACATCATGAACCAAACCTAGTTCATGCCCATCCCTAGCCATGCCAGTGTTGCAACATCACTTTTGATGTCAACTCAGAAGTGACATTATGTTGGCACAATGCTCTAGGATTCCCCCAGACCTATGCAGTAAGCCAGAAGTGACACTGCTCATTGGCTTGACATCTATTTGCATATCCTTAGCCTGGTAGTAGGGTGCCAGGCAACTGATAGAAGATTGTGGCTGGGGCCATGATGAGTTACATGATGTTCTGTGTCACTTCTCATGAAAAAAATAAGTGAAAAGGGGAACCTCTAGGGCAGGGGTAGTCAACCTCTGGTCCTCCAAATGTTCATTGTCTACAATTCCCATGAGCCCCTGCCAGCAAACGCTGGCAGGGGTCATGGGAATTGTAGTCCATGAACATCTAGAGGACCACAGGTTGACTACCCCTGCTCTAGACTTTCCACCAAGGCCTAAGCTACCTTTCATCACTTCTAGTAAGACCTGCTAGCAAGACATAAGGCTGTACTGTTACCAAAATTGCGTTTACACATGTCATGTGGCATGTGTATTAAGCCATGGGGAATCAGCCAAGTGAGAGGGAGGTAACTTAGAGTTAAAGGATCGAATGCCTGTTAATTAAACCCTTAAGAACTCAAGCATTGGTAAATTGTAAAAATAGTAACAGTCTTTATTAGAAAATAATAAAAGCATAAGTATACACCTATCAAGCAGTCGTAAAGAGAAGAACCGGAGTGGGAAAAAGGTTCTGTATAATTACTGTTCCTGTACAGAGTCAGAGATTAGTGACACAAGCCAGCACGACGAGAGGTTCTAATGGATCAAGATCCATTAGACCCAGGACCCAGGGGGTGGAAAGCACCCAGAGAGGCTGTGTATAGCCACGGTTTATATAGGTTTTGGGGGAGGGGGCTATGTGACATGGTTTAGGTGAGCACATGATGGAATATTCCATGGGTCAGGATGCTGGGCAATGCCCTGGCCAGGTCCGGAGATAGCCATTGATGGGCTTAGACAAAGGCATTAATGGGGCTAAGAAAAGGGAGCCATCATGTCTCAATAGGTTTAGCTGCAGGGTTTGGGGAAGAGATTTCCCATAGCAGAGGGGCCAAGTTAATGTCACATGAAAGACAAAGAGGTTTGCCTAGGAGCCCCTGGGCAAACAGGTCTTAGACGGTCCACTAAATCAGCAATACAATGGGGTGGTGGGGGCTATGAGGAGAGCAATATTGAGTCAGGGGATACCTGTGTCAGGCAGAGACTGCCCTTCTGAACCTGTGGCCAAGAGCAAGCTCTTTAAGATGGAGTCTGACCTGGCTTGGCAGACTTTCACAGTGTCCTGGCTTTGGCTTAAGCCTAGATTATAAAGGGGTGCCACTGGTTGCAGAAGACAGTATGCCAGTCAGTGAGGCAGGGGTCCTGCCATGTGTAACAGTACTAAAAATGTTCTCCTGCCTCCACTTAGAGTGGTGATGGGCAACAATACCTGGAGGCCCAGTTTGCTGGCCCTGGCACTTAGTGGCCGTGAGTAATCAGCATAAATTGCTTCACAGTTTACATCTATGGAAAATAAATTTAGTATCCAAGCCATAGCTTATTATGCATATAGGAAATAGAAACTAGAATGGGGTAGGGTTTTTTGATCAATCTTGATTTTGGAATTATTCATCCAAGTGGCAGATCTACACAAGATATTCCTGCCTTGGTATTAAATGATATGCCAGTTTAAAGCCTGCCAGCCAACTGCAAAGCAGGCTTAGGAAAGAAATTTTCATCTAAAAGGTGGAGTACAAGTGCTGAAGACATACGTCATGGGCAGCTGTTCCCTACAGTATGAAAGATATGATGACTGCAAAGCGCATGTGTAAAAACAGCAACTTGAGCAAAGCTAATAAGTATAATAGGACGTGCTAGAAACCCTTTATTGGATTTGTGTGTACTTTGCATTGATCCCTGCTGTGAGGCAGCCTGCTCATAGCTTCAATAAAGACTAATTGGTTAATGCTGATAAGTATCTATTTTAGGCCCATCTCCCAAGTAATGTTTGGCGGCTTTAGACCTACAGAAAGCACAGTAGCTGCAAAATCAGTAACTTCTGTCTCTGTGGTTATTGAAACTCATTTCCTTAAGACTGTTAAACACATTCTAGGGAGCAGCAAAAGCAGATGAAGTGATTTTCCTTTTCACACTTTGTATTATTCAGACTCGGAATCACACAGAGCTGGAAGAGACCACAAAGGGCCATCCAGTCCAGCCCCCACGTTCTCGGGGACTTAACATTAAACACTCCTGACAGGTGCTCATGCAATCTCCTCCTTAAAACTTCCAATGAAGGAAACTCCCCCACCGTCCAAAGCAGCAGATTCCATCTGTGAACTGTCAGCTTCAGAAAATGGTTTCTAATATTTCAATGGAACCTCTTTCCCCATAATTTGAATCCATTGCTCCTTGTCCTTGTCTTTAAAGCTGCAGTGAACACATCTGCCCCCTCTTCAACACGCTTATATTTTACATAGTTAAACACAGCTATCCTATCACTCCTTGCCCTCCATTTCTCCAAGCGACGCACACCCAAATTTCTCAACCTTTCCTCATAAGGCATGGATTCTAACCCCTCAACCATCCTAGTTGCTCTTCTCTTGACATGTTCCAGCTTGTCAATATTCTTCTTGAACTGTAGTTTCCAGAACTGGACACAATATTCCAAATGAGGGCTAACAAATAAGGTCTAGAGTGGTATTATAATTTCCCTTACTATATATTCTATGGTTGAAGCAATGGAACCAGATATCACATTAGCCTTCTTAGCTGCTATAGTATTGCGCTGTTGTCTCATATTCTCATTATCCACCAGAGCCCCTAAGTCCTTTTCACATGTACTACTATTCCCATATATCCCCCATCTTACGTTTATGCATCACATTATTATTACCGAAATGTAAGAGTACTTTTCCCTATTACAATTCATTTTGTTGGCTATGGGCTAATTTCCCAGTCAAGCCAGATCTCCTTGAAGAGTAGTCCTTTCCTCTGTGGTATTAGCCCCCCCCCCCATTTAGTGCCATCTGCTAATTGGATCAAGATACCCTCTATTGCCTCATCCAAATCATTAATGAAAATGCTAAACAATTACTAAACCATTTGATTGTGACCTTATCCATCCCCGTTTTTACTAATTTTCTCACAAGAATATCAACTGCCTTCATAAACTTCTCCTCATACAGAAGTTAAACTGACTGGGCAGTAGTTATTGGGAACTTCTCCTCCCCTTTGAAAAATGGGGGCCACATTTGTCCTCCCCCAATCCATTGGAACTTTCCCTATTCTCCAGGATTTCTTAAAGATAATTGCTAAAGGTTTGTTGTTATTCATTCACTATAGGCAAAGCTTGTTGTACCCAAGAATACAACAGGTATTAGGATGCACACCTGACTGTGGCCTTCCTGGGGGATGGTAACATGGCAAAAGCTCCTGCCCACTCTTGACTCTTGAGGCTCCACCTCCAAACCTCAAGGAACATTCGTGATCCAGGGGTCACCAACCGCCAGCTGCAGCCTGGAAAACTCCTGGAATTGGAATATAGAGATCAGCTCCCCAGGGAAAAAATGTCTGTTTTGGAGGGGGGGACTCTACAACGACAACTCATATCCAGGCTCCTGGACATGAAAGGGCTTGCTTGGGAGGGGGAGCTCTGTGGCAGAGAGGTTGCAGGATGGGAGAGGTTGGGACCTAGGGATTTGTTTGAATTTCAGGTCATTTTTAGGCAACAGAGATCAGTCCCCCTGGAGAAAAGCCCTGGCTTTTGATCCCATGGAGGTGCAGGGATGCCAGGCTCCAGGTGGAAAACAAAGAGAAATGCTGTGCCAGTAATTGCTAATAACAAACATCAAATAATTCATAAACTTGTTACATATTTAATTGACAGCTAAATTTGCTTGTAGAATTGAAAACATTTCAGTCTGTATGTTCTTCAGTTCAGTTCAATGTCAAAGTAAATAAAACAAGTTGTATATTACAAAGAAACATGAAAAGATTAGTTGGCAAAGAACTTAGTGGGTTTCTCAATTATTGCCTCTATGGCCCATTATGCACAGGGGGAATAGCACACATTTGGGGTGGAATGGCAGCGACTAAAATCACCGATAACGCATGGTGCCGGCTGCAACCGGCCGCAGATTCGGTGCATGCCGCCGAAAAAGTCGCATTAGCGAAACGCAGAAGAAAGCGCAGCTTCTGGGTGACCGGGGCGCAACCAGAAGCGGCACTGGGGTCGCTGCGTGCATAATCGGTTACTCTGGGTTTTGCCGCCGTTGCGTCCCGTCCCATGCATAAGCGGTTTGCTTCACTTCTTCCCCCTCCACGTTTTCCATGTGACCCGAAATCGCCGTTTTGGCGGCCATGCATAATGGGCCCAAGTCATCTTTTCTCAACATTTTTACCATTGTGGACCCCCTGAAATATTTTTCAGGTTTCAAGAAACCCCAGTAGTAGGATCTCCAGATCCCAGCTGGAGGCTGGCATCCCTGCCACTGTTCAAGAATGTCAGCCTCCAAGTGCAACCTGAAGAACCCCCATAATGAAAGTTCTTCTCCAGAATGCAGAGATCAGTTCCCGTAGAGGAAAGGGCTGCTTGGGATGGAGACTGGGGCTATGTGGAACTCCCTCAACCAGAGAGAGAGAGGGAGAGAGAGAAAACAGAGAAGACAAAAGTATTTCTTCCGAAATCTCAAACCTTATTAACCACACAATTGCCTTTCCACGTAGGAAATCCCTGAGTATCTCCCCTCCTTGGATTGCTTTCAGAAGCCATTAGCTAGAAGGTCCAAATTTAAAGGAAAGGAATCCCAACACAGTCAATAAGCAAGTCAAAAAAGACTTGCATCATCCTCCTGCAACAGCTTCTTCTGTGCTCTAGCTACATCTCTTTCAGGCAATGGCAATTTGTACAGCCTGGTGTAATGGTTAAGAGCAGCAGTTTCTAATATGTGAGCTGGATTTGATTCCCTGCTCCTCCAAATGTTGGGTGACCCTGGGCTAGGCACAGTCCTGTTAGAAACTCTTTTCACAGAGCTCTCTCAGCCTCACATACCTCAGATGGTTGTGGGGAGAGGAAGGGAAGGTGATAATAAGCCACTCTAAGACACCTTTGGTAGTTATAAGCATGGTATAAAAACCAGCTCTTCTACTGGGAAGGTGCTACTGGGAAATTCTCATGTGGGGAGCCACATCTTTTGTGCCATTGGTCTCAAAGGTACCTTGTTGTGATGGCATTGGAAAGACAGCATCAAGACCAAGGTGGTATCCACATGGAAAGGGAAAGTCTACATTTTCCCAGTCCCACCCACATCTGCATGGCTTCCCTTGCTGCAATTTCCTGTGATGGCTACCCCCAAAGTGTTCCTCCCTCCTCAGATTGCCAATTGCAAACCTCATATGACTTCCCCATGAGTAAATGTTCCCATGGCAGAGGCTTTTCCTGGGCAACCTGTGTCCCAGAGGGCCAGCAAGGGGGGCTGTTTCTAGGCATCCTGCAGCCCCCCACCTCCAGAAGGCACAAACAGGCTGCCCTAACTCCCCCCATGTTCTCTGAGTTGAAAGAGGCCAGAGCAACTTACTGGCTGTCCGGTATGCTCTCAGGCCAGTTCCTCTCCCAGCCAGCAAACTTCTGAAACTGGCATGAAGTTGGAGGTGGAGAGCCCCCCCTGGCTGAGGGCTGTCTCCTAATTGTGGCCAAACTACCATGGTGGGCCTTTCCTGGAAGAGGGCCATCACTTACTAATGGGTAAGCATTCACAGGGCAGGGGCATTTCCTCAGCATCCTGGATCCCAGAGGGTTAGCAGGGGGTCGTTTCTGGGCCTTCTGTAGCCCCCCACCTCCAGTAGGCTTGCAGAGGCTGTCCCAGCTCCAACCATGCCCTCTGAGTTGAAAGAGACCAGGAGGCAAAGGCAATTTACTGGCAGCAGAAGCTGTCTCCTCTTCTACCCAGCCAGCTTCTGAAATCGGCAGGAAGTTGTAGGAGGAGAGCTGACTCCTTGTTAAGCCCTTCCTGGCTGAGAGCTGACTCCTGATTGGGGCTAAAATACCAGGGTGGGCCATTCCTGAATGAGGGCCATCACTTACTCATGAGTAAACATTCCCAGGGCAGAGGCATTTCCTTGGCACTCTGAATCCCAGCCCTCTTCCATTCTTTTTTTAATGGAAGCTGATGCAATTCTAAAGACTCATTTAAACCTTTAGGTTCACTGTCTGAAGTCTGACAATCCAATCTGCTTCTTTTTTTCACAAGCAACCTTTCATTTCTACACGTTACGTCAGCTGGGTGTCAGAATAGAGAAAAGCTCTTCCAGTGACACTTACTGATCTTTTACTCTGTTTGAAGAACTACTGAAAGATGAACAGGTTGGTAACTCGTATTTAGACACAGAAAAAAGATTTCTTTAAATTTGAGTTAAGCCTGCTGGGTGCTGGAAAGGCTCGATTTAACTTTGTTTTTACAAGGAGTTTCTCTTGCAGTCTCAAGGACAGAATGAGCTTTAGCGGTTTTGTATTTTAAGATTTGGGCTTTAACGTTTAATATTATGATTTACATAATTTTAACTATACTTATATATACTCAGTGTTGTTAAGATATTAACTGATTCTCCTGATGAAACCTGTTGCCGAAACGCGTAGGTAGTTTTTGGAAATTTATCAGAGCATGCACCATCAGCCTTGGCCCTTTTTTTTTTTTTTTTGTCTCCTGTGGCTGGTGTGACTCTATTTTTGTCTTTGACTTTATTTTTGCACCAGGTTTTGTTTCCTGACAGAATTTTTTCCAGTAACGTATAGACATTTTTTCAGCATTTCGTGCCCCACTAAGACCAGCATTACAGACACTCAAGCAGGGACCTGCAGGACTCGCAGGCCTCCTTGTTTGGGACACCCACTTGCCTGCCAGCCTTCCTGCGGGGCTGCTTCTAATGGCTGCCTCCCAACTGCCTGCTGTTTTCACTAGGCCTTGTGCTGAAAAGAGCAAGACTGACTCCTGAGGGGGACTTACAACTACGTAGCCGTACCTCCCCCAGCTATTCCTAGAGCAAGTTCATGTCACTTCTCCAGAAGTGACTTCTGGCCTTCCCAAGAAGTGATGCCTTGTCCAGCTGATGTCATCTTTTAAAAACATTTATTTCCTGTCTACAATACAGATAGCTGATCCTGATCTCCAGCACAGAATTTCTCCTTTTAACTGCTTCAGCACACTTCACTGGCACTCTCAGTGAGGTATCCATTGTGACCCCAAGATTTCTTCCCCTCTTTGTCTCAGCAAGCTCAAACCTAGTTGATTTGTAGGAGGGCATTTTGGGTTCAAGGAAGACATGCACACGTTTCCATTGACTTGAACAAAGCCACAGCTTTGACTAGCAGGTGGCGACTGGCCCCAGCAACGACACGACTCCATGTTTGGCAAATAAATTGGCTGCAGCCGTTTATTAACAAACAACCCCAACGGAGGGTTGGCCTGACCCCCCGTCAGCCATCCAGCTGCATAACTGGACCGTGGTACTCAGGCTCCACGACTCACTCCCAGCCGGGAGGATGGGACACCTTTTGCCGCGGAACTCAGGGAAGCGGCAGCAAGGGACCCAAAGGGCGTCCGCCTCCATTGGTGCCCGCTCGCCGCTTGGCTCCCCGGGCCCCTGGCCTCCCAGCCGGGTAGGCCACGCCTGGATAACTGCCGGTCTCCATACTGAGACCCCCACCTTAGGGAGTTCCACACGCAGGTGGCCCTCCCTGCCATCAGGCTCCCTACCGAGCATAACCGAAGCTGCGACAACAGTACCCACAACAAAACTGTGAGGGTGGGCGGGTGTCTGTCGCCGACGGCGGCTGGCGCAAAGAGGGCTGGTGCCTGTGCACTCAGCCTATTTAAGGCCAAGCGCCCCGCCCCTCTCAAGCCGCGTGACGGCGCGGCCTGCTGACGCACCAGGGGAGCCACGTCATTGCTGGGTGTCCCCGCGGCGTCAACGGCGGCTGCACCAATCCGTGGCTGCTATTTATTATTACTCTACAGGAGTGTTGGCACAGCATGGGAGAGGGAGTCTGACTTACATTCAGAAGACCACAAGAACCCAGACCCCAGCAGTGCCCTGGAGCCCATCCAGATCCCTCACTGGGAACACATGTCTCCTTGCTGTGGGGATCCCACCCACAGGAAGAGCCAGCAGCGCCCTGGGGCCCACCCAGTTCCCCTGCTGTTAATGTGGGTCTCCTTGCCACTGGATTCCACCAGCGTCCATCAGGGGTGTCAAGAGGAAGCACCCACTTCCCTTGGCCCTCCCTCCCCCAGGCCACCCGGCACTGTAAGCCCTGGAGTGCCAAGGAGAGATGTCCACTTCTTTCTTGGTCCCACCCAAGGCTACCTGGCCCTGTGAACCCCAAGCCACCCCAGCCGCGTCGGCCCTGCTCGCAGAACTGCCACCTCGTAGGCAGGTCCCCAACCTGGGAAGTACGATGTACAGAGTGAACTCCCCCCAAACAGGCTTCAGCCGCCAAAACCGCCATCTGTGAACCGCTCTGGGAGCAGTATAAATAAAGCAGTAATGGGGGTTGGGGTGGGCCCAGTCCGGGATGAGGAAAAGAGCCCATTGGCCCTTGGCCCAGGACTGACAATCGGGTGGGGGGCTCAGGATTGGCCCCCTGAGCCCCAGACTGTCCGCCCAGCCCAAGAACCCACTTCCCTTGGAGCTTAATGAACCTTCTGTCATTTACTTGGATGTGATCAGCTATTAAGTAAATAAAGCAAAACAAAACAGAGAGACGAAGATTCAGTAAGAACTGCTAGGGGAAATGGAAAGTAAGTTTTCTCTATACCTTTTCTTGAGTGGTTTGTGTTAAATTTAGGTTGGGTATCGATTATCTTTCCAGGCTGATCTTGCACAATCTTTGATATTTCGCTCTCGTTCTCCCTCTCTGCCTGCCTCTTTCTCTCTCTCTCTCTCTCTCTCTCTCTCTCACACACACACACACACATACACAGGCTCCCATTCCCAGATCCTCTCTGTCTCTCCTTTTCTCGCCCCCCCTTTTTCTGCCTTTTTCCCAGGGGCAGGAAAAGAGGCTTCCTGGCTGGGAAGCCAGGCCCTGGGGTGGGAGGGGGGCGGGAAACGAGGCTTTCCTGCACCGCAGCCGGGGGGCAGGGGGGCCGGGGCACTGCTGTGCCGGGGTCGCGCCCAGGAACGATGCTAGCACCCATTGTCTTTACCATACAGTGGGCTTGATTTCTAGTACAGTCATAATCAGCCAACAAAACAGGGTGGGTGGAAAGGAAGCTGTTCAGGTGGTGAGCCTGGCGAGAGATGCAGGGCTCCTCCAAGTGGTGCCTTTTAAAGCTCCTTGAGCCCAGGCACCAAATGGTGCGGGCGCAACCCTCTTGCGCAGCTCCTGCCCTTCCTGCTGCAATAGAACCTCCCCCCATCATGTCTTCCTACTGCCTGCTCCTCCGCCGTGTCAATGGTAGCTGCAGGTAAGTCTTCGCTGCTTTTTATTGTGTACTTAGTTGGATTTTTGTTTTTGTTTTTACAAGTTACACTCACTTACATTGAACTTCATTTGCCACACTGTTACCTACTCATTCAATCTGTGGAGATCCTCCTCTTCACAGTCATCCTTGGTTTACACCATCCTCAATAATTTTGTGTAACCTGCAGACTTGGCCACAGCATGGTTCATCTCCAGTTCCAGATCATTTATGGACAAATTAAATAGCACCGGCTCCAATACCGATCAAAGAAGAAACAGTCTAAAGCATAAGCAAATTAACTGATATCAGGGAATGGATATAGTATGATAAAACATGACAGGAAGAGCCAATTAAACTTCCTAAAATGGGTCCTGTTGAGCTATTACATATTATAGTTTCTTGATGAGTTCTAATTCAGCACTTTCATATTGTATATTCCCTTTGACTTTTTTTTGCATACTTTCAGATCTGCAGCAGTACATCCAGGGAGATTAAAATGTCCCCCCCCCCTCCACTGCTTTCTGAGTGTTGCCATTTGTTATGTCAAATATGTATTCCTTGTTCTCTGACCTTACCCATAATCTATTATGTGGGACAGCCTTGTCTATTCTAGTTTTTACACAGAGAATCACACCTGAAATATGCATGATGGGATTCACGCCAAGTCTCTCTCTTCCACAGCTCTATTCTTCCTCTCTCCTTCTGTAATTTTCCCTATTAGAATGTGGAATAAGTTTTTTCTCTTTATACTATATGAAGAAATAAAATCTAATTAATGAAGACTAATGCTAGAATAAATATTGTTAATTTTTAAATTGCTGCTGGACTAACATGGCTGCATTTCTAGAACTGCCAGAAGACATTATTCACACACAGCTTGAGTTTCTTTGTGTGATACTATGTTTTTTTTTTACAAGCATAAATTCATCATGAGGCAATTATTTTGCCTTACGCTTAATTGAGCCAGTGGCCACTTTTGGAATGTCTAGCAAAATGGTTGCCATATAGGGTTACATGTACTGTCTTGGAATACTGGCTTGTACTTGAGGGAGAATGTGACATTACTGTCAGGTAAAGCCATAGGAATTTCTCCTAATCTCCATGGTAAAGACCATAGTTGTTGTTGTTGTTAGGTGCAAAGTCGTGTCCGACCCATCGTGACCCCATGGACAATGATCCTCCAGGCCTTCTTGTCCTCTTCCATTCCCCGGAGTCCATTTAAGTTAGCACAGACTGCTTCAGGGACTCCATCCAGCCACCTCATTCTCTGCTGTCCCCTTCTTCTTTTGCCCTCAATCGCTCCCAGCATTAGGCTCTTCTCCAGGGAGTCCTTCCTTCTCATGAAGTGGCCAAAAAGGTGATCCACTGGAGAAGGAAATGGCAAACCACTTGAGTATCTTTGCCATGAAAATTTTATGGACAGTTCCAAAAGGGAAAAGACCATAGATACATGGGTAAATACCTAGTATATCATTATAGATGTCATTTTTCTGTTACTTTCCCCTTCCACTCCTAAGTTTCTCAAGAGTAGGAGATTTGGACCAAGGCCAGGAGTTTACTCACCATGGGCAAGTAAATGGAAAGCCTGATTGTGATGGGGGCAGGACCAATTTCCAAATGGGTGGCATGGCACACAGGGCCAATTACTAAACGTTGAGACATTTCATAGATTGTCAGGAGATTCAAAGTTGAGATGCCAGGTGACCATATGGCATCCCAGGAGCCCTAGGGGTGGAGCAATGGGTGGAGACAATGTGCAATATGTGAAATCACATCTGCCTGAAAAAACACAGATATGATATAAGTGCATCTGGCAGTGTTCTGGCTGTCTCTGAAAACTTCATGGTTCAGCACGGGTTTCGCAAGAACAAGTCATGTCAGACCAACCTTATCTCTTTTTTCGAGAAAGTGACAACCTTGCTGGATCAGGGGAATGCCATGGACATAGTTCATCTGGATTTCAGTAAAGCGTTTGATAAGGTTCCACATGATATTCTTGTTGACAAGTTGGTAAAATGTGGTATGGATCCTAATTCTGTCAAGTGGATCAATAACTGGTTGACAAATCGTACCCAGGGGGTATTTGTTAATGGTTCAGCATCTTCTTGGAAAAGAGTGACAAGTGGAGTACCCCAAGGATCTGTCCTGGGGCCTGTGTTGTTCAACATATTTATAAATTATTTGGATGAGGGATTAGAGGGGATACTTATTAAATTTGCAGACGATACTAAACTGGGAGGGGTAGCAAACACAACTGAAGACAGCAACAGAATACAGGATGATCTTGAAAGGCTCGAGAAGTGGGCTAAACTGAATAAAATGAAGTTCAATAGGGACAAATGTAAAGTTCTGCATTTAGGTAGGAAAAACTAAATACACCAATATAAGATGGGGAAGATTTGTCTGGGCAGTAGCATGTGCAAAAAGGATCTAGGAGTCTTAGTAGACCATACACTGAACATGAGTCAGCAGTGTGACTCAGTGGCTAAAAAGGCAAATGGGATTTTGGGCTGTATCAAATGGAGTATCGTGTCCAGATCATGGGAGGTGATGGTACCGCTTTGCTCTGCTCTGGTTTGGCCTCACTTGGAGTCTGTGTTCAGTTTTGGGCACCCCAGTTGAAGAGGGATGTTGACAAACTGGAACATGTCCAGAGGAGGGTAACAAAGATGGTGATTGGTTTTGAGACCAAGATGTATGAAGAAAGGTTGGGTGAGCTGTTTAGCCTAGAGAGGAGATGACTGAGAGGGGATTTGATAAACATCTTCAAGTATTTAAAAGGGTGCCATATGGAGGATGGAGCAGAATTGTTCTCTCTTGCCTCAGAGGGACAGACCAGAACGAATGGGATGAAATTAATTCAAAAGAAATTCCATCTAAACATCCGGAAGAAGTTCCTGACAGTTAGAGCGGTTTCTCAGTGGAACAGGCTTCCTCGGGAGGTGGTGGGTTCTCCATCTTTGGACATTTTTAAACAGAGGCTAGATAGCCATCTGATGGAGAGGCTGATTCTGTGAAGGCAAAGGAGTGGCAGGTTACAGTGGATGAACGATAGGGATGTGAGTGTCCTGCATAGTGCAGGGGGTTGGATTAAATGACCCATGAGGTCCCTTCCAACACTAATATTCTATGTATCGGGAGGCATCTGGAGGGGGGGAGAAGGGGTGGCGAGCGCGGCGGCATAGGCGCGCGGAGATGGGAAGGAGTGTGAATGTTGGGGGGGAGAATGGGAGGTGAGCGGGGATGGGGAGGGTTAGTAAGGAGGGGTTGAGGGCATCGCGGGAAACGCCAGCAGCGGAGGGGATCAGCCGGCAGGGAAATTGCCTCGTCAGATGGGACAGGAATGGGGGCAGTGGCAGAGGTGTGGGGGCGGGGCGCATTGGGCGGGACGGTGGCGAGGCGATGACGTGGCTGGTCAGCCGGCAGGCGCAGAATGGTGGGATGGAGGCGCAGGCGGGCTGTGGTGGGGGGTGGGTGGATCGGGAGGCAGGCAGGTGGCGAAGGCAGGACGTGGTGTGATCGGGAGCAGCTTGGGAGGCGGGCAGGTGGGAAAGGCTTTGTAAGCCCAGGACATCGGTGTTTTCGAGGGGTCATGGGCGAGGAAGTCTCAGGGTGGGGAAGTCCCAGCGGCGGATGGGAGAGGCACGGAAGCACGGCAGGCAGGCGAAGACAGCCGGTGGTGGTTGGTTGGGGAGGTGTCTGGGTGGGGCAGCGGCTTGTGGGGCTGGAGACGAAGTTGTGGTGCGGCAGGGCCAGCGGGGCGTGCACCACATGGGAGGGCAGGATGGTCGGGCGGAGACGTTCCTCGGTGGCGGCGAGGCTCGAAATGGCCGCCGCCAGCTGAAGGCAGGCTCCCGTGGAGGGTGGGCAGTCGGGGAGGCGGGCTAACAAGCTTGTCAGTTTGGGGGCAAGAGCCCAATGGGGGGGCCTCCTCATCATGGACGAACTCCTCCCACACAGGGCATACACTTTATTTTTACCGCGGAGCGGTTACAGATTCTATGAATCCAGTTTCTGTTCCTTCAACCATTGCCATAAACAAGAGGCCACAATCAGATAAAAAAGCCAATTCCATGGTTCAGGCAGATGTACCATCATGAGTTGCAGAATGTAATTTCCACACGAAGGCTTTCCCCCCACCAGTTGGGGGAACAAGGGAAAGAGGGGGAGCCCACCTCTGGGAACCCTCCTGCCATAAGAAGGCAAATTGTAAGCCTAGTGCAAAGCCTACAATACAGGCAGCTGATCCTGAATAGACCTGTATTTTTTTATTGTTGTAAGCTGTGCCGGTAACCCCAGGAATGGCGGCATCGAAACTGAAACAAACAAACAAATTGATGAACAACCCAAATTCCCTACATGTACAGTAGCAACACATCCAGGGCTCTCCTGGAGCATTTCCTATCATCTCTTACCTTCCTATATTTTTAAATCACTTTTACTGGTTCCTGAAAGTGCTTTACAATAAAGCAAGCAAAATATATATCCTGTCTCCTTCCCCATTCCCAGAATTAGTTCCTGTTGCTGAGTAGCTCCACTTCCAAGGGAGAGAAGGCTTTAAGTTGGGCCAAGCAGGGAGGATCTGGTTGCCACTGTGCTTCTGATGCCAGTTGTTTGGCTAGTGTATCCTCTAGCCCCTCCTGCCAGGTTTAATGTTCTGATAGTCAATACAATATTTAGAGATTCCATGGACTGACCTCCTGGATTCTTCTGTAGCATTTCCAGTAATGAAGTGGTATAGGGAAGCCAGAATCTGCTCTTTGTTTGTTTTCAGCGAGGAGGGTTTGTGTCCTGCAGGGCCAGACAGAGAGGTTTCTAAGACTAGAAATAAGGAGGCTCAAAGTTGTTTTTCTTTTTATGGCCGTGCCATGGGAACATGGCTGTGATACAAGTGCCCAGGATGAGCTCAATGGTTTGCTAGTAAGCTGACAGGGAGCAACTTGTTCGATTCCTTTTCTAATCAAGACTTTAGATTTATTCTTTAAGATTCAAGAAGCTAGTAGGCACCAGGAAATTCAACAAAGGGTTCCAAGACTATTGCCCTATACCTACACCCCTTTCTCCCATCTATTCCTCAGTCCCTCCCCACATTTCCGTAGGGGGGTCCAGGCTGTCTTCTGTTTTAGGACTACAACAAGCCTTTGGAACATTGGGATTTTCCCTCCCCCCACCTCCAAGCACACATTTTGTTTTGATAAACTGCAATGTTTTGACTGTAGAAAAGTATTAACCGCTTACATCTATTTCCTCAAAGACCATGCATGAATATTAAAAGGGACTTATTCCTACAATGGCTTCGGGCAGTTGAGTAATCCATTTTATGCTGTCATATCACACTGTGGTAATGCGAAAAGCTGGGAGTCCCTCCAGTAATCTTGATTAGCAGTAAGGGGACATTTTCCCCCCACTGGAAACACATTCTCCCCCTACCCCTTGTGCTAAGTTCACATTAAAATCACGACGTGATTCTTAATCCATTGCTTTGTTTTAATTATTATTATTATTATATTTCTTTTCTTTCTTTTTTTTTAAGAAAATGTTGCTACTAAGTGCATTTCCTGCTGATGGAAAATGCTAAGTTACATTTAATCAAGCAATTAATTAATTTTAGTGTATAATATGTGGCTCTCGCAGACTCACGTATATTTCAAATTCATATTAAATTTTCATTCTTAATCCATGCTAACAATTAACACATTTCCAGGCAATCAAGCATCAAGCCAGAGCAGAAACAGAAATCTGGCATGGCATGCTGCCTGCAACAAGGAGATTCAGTTCATGCTGAGGAACAAACTTTCTACCTTCTCCTGGCAAATAAGCTTTCGGCCTCCTATCTGACAGGGCCCTTGACCCTTTATCAGCAAGCTTAACAAAGAAGAAGATGGAATCACGGGAAAAGCTTCATCTGCTCATTTTTGTGATCAGTTGCACACACACACACAAAGAATTGCACTCAAATAGAAGTCAAAGATACAGGAGTGCTGCGAGAAAAAAAGTTGGCAAGCAAACTGAGGGCTAGGCAACTCACAGTGCAAGATTTAGAGGGATACAACTTTGGCTAGGATTACTGGGATGTCCCTATAAACAGACAAAGAAAAACAAATAGGCACGAATAAGCCGGCATAGTTTCATTTCTTCTGGCATGAGCAAATCTGCATGTTTTCGCTTCACTGATACTTGAGGACACGCCCTCCCATCTGTCTCTGTGTGAGTCCTTCTCCCCAGATACTAAGTTCATGATTTCTTTACACTTGACACCTGTAGTCAAATGTTATGGCCCTCTATTTGAAAACATCTAGTTTAAGATTTATTAAAATGAATTTCATTCTTGAAGGGTTCAAAAAAAAACAAACCACACACAACCTCCATAGGTAAGAATGGGCTGGCATTATCCTTTATTGCTTGGGTTTTCCTCACATGGCAAACCAGAAGGAATGTTACTCCATCCTTTGGAAATAATTAGGACTTAAAAGGATCCCTGCTAGTGGATATTACTGGATACTGAGTGTCTTCTCCCTGCCCGATATTGACTTGCAAACATGAAAACTCATGAACTCACATGATGTTGCCTTATACTGCATCAGTTGCCTTATACTGCAGTGTCTGCTCAAACAATGGTCCTTTTTCATTGGAGATGCTGGGAGTTGATTCTGGCACCTTCTGCAAGCAAAGCAGAGACTCTTCCATTGGGAAACATCCCCTCCCCCAAATTAATGTTTGTCTATTTTAAAATAGCTATATGGCATCATTCTATAAAAACATGTCCAAAGCTGTTCACAATAACAACAACAATAACAACAACAGAAGGTGCAGGTATAACAATATTTTTAATGTTTTGAATTGTAATGTAAACATTTAAGACCACAATTTAAAAGCAGGGTTAAAATTCTAACTAAGCAGTCTTCATCTGGCATCACGAGGTATGTAATGAGGGTACCAAGAATTAACTCTTTAAAAATGGAGTACCAAAGTCTAGTGCCAGCTGCTAAAGAAAGCATTTGCATGGATCTGCATACAATACAAGCCAGAAAGTATGGATTTTTTGCAGCACCACTTTCCCGACCATTGACTTCTAGAACCTATCCTTGAAGGACCAGTCCTTTGAGCACTATATCACCCATTCCTAACAGCCTGATCTCAGTCCTGGCCCCAGCCTGGTGGAATGAGCTCTTCCGCTAGGCATTTGGTTGAGGCCAGGATCAACATCTTCTGGGCCCCTCCTTTGAACAAGGTTGCCCCTCTGCTGGCTAGGTGAAAATTGTATTGGGTTGTTTTTAATATTTAATGATGGTTTTTATGTTGTACATTATTTTGTCATGTTGTAAGCCACCACGAGTCTGCTTTGCTGGGAGTGGTGGGATAAAAATCTAAAGAATAAAAAAGAAATAAAAATTAATAAGTAGGAAGTTCAGGAGGATACTGATTTGCAACTGAAACTTGCTGAGAGGTCCAGAGATACAGTCTTTTTGTCTGTAGGGCAGGTGAGATAGTTTCTATGACATGCTATGGCTGAAAAGGGCCTGGACAATCAACTTTATCCAGAAATATTTGGAACTAAGAAGCATTACTTTCTCCAGAATTTTGCTTAAGAATAGCAGATATTATGTATATGATATGAATGACAGATATGATAAAGGCCCTGAGTCCCAGGGGAAGGGCTGAGATAGAAAAATTATGATTTATTTATTCAAGTTTCCAAAGTTTACTTTTTCCAAAAGGGGGCTTACTGCTGCCTCTTTTAAAAATCAGAGGAATGCTCCCCCTTTTAGTGATGTATCAATAATATTCACCATCTATTAGGATATCATATCTTACAAGACAGGAAAGATAAGATTACAATAAACATGTAGTTGGTGCACTCTCCACATTTTCAGGTTGTGTATCCATAGAAGCCCATAGGAACCTAAGAAATATTCAAGATTTCTGTAGATAATGTCATATTCAAGTGGGTCTGAATGAGAATTAGTGGCTGTGACTCACCTCAGCCACCATTGGTGATGTGGTGGAGCGGCCAGAAGAGGGAGACAGGCACAGACAAGTGTACGCACACCACATCTGGTGTGTGGGAGAGGTGGAGACACGGAGGCCTTTATAGGCACCACGTGCTCCTGCCAACCCCTTCTTTGTGCTCTGCAGCCAAACTACTCCCCTCACTCCCACCCATGTTCCAGGCTTTGTTTCAGGTTTGTTATTCTGTTTTGATATGTTTTCATCACAGTCAGTTTAAGCATGGTTGGAGCCTGTTGTCAGAAGGTCCAGTTTGTGCACTGGACTCCCGGGGGGTAGGGGGTCTCCTTAACAAGACCAGCAGACATACGAGCAAGGCCTACCTGGCTGGGAGGCCAGGGGTTCATAGCCAAGTGACCTACAGGGCACCAAAGTGAGATGGACGCCTGGTGGGCTTCCCCTTTAAGGGAAACCTTGCTCCCTGGGAACAAGGATAATTGGACAATCAGGGCTTTTCTTCAATGTTGGAGTCTCAAGGCAGCAAGTTATTTTGGGGAAAGCAGATATCTGTATGCTTACTCATGCCAATTTTTTCAAATATCGAGGGTTATATCCAGTCCAGGATATTGCAGGGAAAAAGTAGGGTCACTCCAGATCAAGCATTCTTATTGCAGAGGGAAACTTTAAATCACCCAAAATCAAAATGGAAATCACATTCACTGAATCGACCAGGGACTGAATCGACTTGGGATTGGTATAGAAGCTCTGGGCAGATTCATCCCAGATTTAGCTCATATTTCCCTCCACTGTAACACTAATAAGGATGGACACAAACTAAAAAAATTGTGTTTGTGTAAGTTCATGGTTTATGGCCGAATCAGGAATCAAACCATGGACTTAACCAAACTGGGCGTTTTGTTTCTGAACCAAACCCTTTATATGGGGGGGGGGGGGTGTTGCAGAGAGCATGAAAAATAGCTGAGTGGCAGGGAGCAGGCTGTTTTTTGTGCTTTCTTGTTCAGTTCCCTTAAAGTTTTGCACAAGAAAGCAAAAAAGTTGAGTGGTGGGGAGCATGCTTCTCCCTGTAAGTCAGCTGTTTTTGTGGCTATTGAGATTGTGGTGCCTAGTCAATTCTTTTAACTATTTAATAAACCGTTATATTTAAAGTCCTGATTTTCTTGTGTTCATCCACTTTTGAGAATCCACAGGTCTGGGAAATTGTTCAGTGGTTTTGCACAAGGGATCAGCAATGACCCAATTGGGATCTGGGCTCAGGTCTCTAACAGAGAGGTTCTTGGCAAGAAGTTCCACAGTGCATACTAAACTAAGCACATCACCACCACTTATTCTGTACTTCATCTGCCTCCCTATATGTGTTTTAATACTTAATTCGTATCCAGGGCATGTTTGGCAATAATACAGAAAACACAAACAAAAAATTCACTTTTCATTTTACAAGCAAATCTGAAGTTGGAGAATTCTCTTCTCGCTTATTTGTCTCAGTACTAGGACAAGTTTGATATGAAAAACATCAAGCTAGGGATATTCTGTAGACTTGTTCGGCATATTGGCTTGGATCCATCAGTGCAGAAGTGGAAACATAAATGCATTTAGTGTGGTTCTTGTTGTGCAAGATTTTGCTAAAAATTGAATGTTTTCCTCCTGTATATATTACTAGTAATCAAGCCCGCTGTATGATTAATACAGCGGGCGCTAGGCACTTACGTGGTCGTGGGCGCAGCGTAGTGGCGGGCTGTCGCCACGTATGGCCGGGAGCAACTGCGAGCTGCGCTGCACGCGGCTCGCAGTTGCTGGGGCTGGGAATCAGAGGGAGCAATCGGCAGGCGCTTTGCACCTGCCGATTGGTCCCTCCAATTGTCTGTCCTGAGGAAGGGTCCAATCCGGACCCTTCCTCATCACGGACACATCCCGCCTTAGAACCGCTTAACCATTTATTTAGTCCGTGGCGCCCGCGGCGCCACGGGCAGTTTAAAGATAGTGACCACAAACTGGTTATAGCCTTGTTCATAAAAAGCTGTGAACACACATACAGAATATAGAAATTACCCAACTTGATGTTGGGTAATTTCTATATTACCTTCAATGCATGTGCACCTTAATTTATGATACAAACTCCATCTTTATTGGTTCCATTTGTGAAATGAATGTGCATTAGTTGTTTCTTACCAACTAACTAATGTGCGTATGTACAGACTCTGCATACATTTACTGTAACTTGTAAACAGGGCTAGTATCTTGCACAAGTGAAAATGCAGATGGGGATACAATAAATCTGGCATAGCACAAGCGGTGATTGTGATCTTGTGCTGTTGCTTCTGCTTGCACAGCTGCTCTAATGCAGGTGGAAATTTTGCACTGGATCCAGCCCATTGTGACTGCAGGTTTGTATTTCAAGTGGCAAACTTCATACTTGCACTTTTGACCCTCTTCAGCTTCATTGTCATCTAAACTGTGCTCTTGTGGCATTATAATCCTCTCCACTGCAGCAGATTATGATGATGTTAATACATATTTATAGCATCATATTGCAGGGAAGGAAGATAGTTGAACCAGAGAACGAAAGGCCTTGTTGAAATACAGTTGATCACAGATAATTTTCTCTCTCCACTAAAGAAATAATGACCTTCAATTACATGCAAGTAAACAGAATTTTAAGATTCTCAGAATTATCATAGTAATTAATAGAAGTGTTCATAGCAAGTCTCTTGAGATTCCCCTTGATTGAACTGTTGACCATCCCTGCAGTGCAAACTTTAAGATACTAGTCGGAGTAATCCAAAACTTTTTTATTAATGTATTTTTTCATCAGGACTCATTGATTTTTGTTTTGCTTTGCAAAGTTTTCCCTCCCCCCTCCAGTTATTAAAATGCTCTAGCTGTGGATTACATTCTTGTCTAGGTATTGATTCTTTTATCACTTACTCTGGAGAGACCTGCACTTTGATAGATGGAAGGAACACTTTGATTTTATTTCCCTCTTTTCTGATGAGTACTTCTGTACTGGAATGACTTCTCGTGGTTAGTCATAGTTTTCAAAGTAGCGACCTTGGGTTGCAAATAAGTATTGAAGACAAACAAAACAAAACACAGATGTTCTGAGTTACAAGTCTCTCATATCAAGCCTGGCTTGGCCCTGAGTCCAAGCAGCATGGAAACAACATACTTACATGCATGGTCCACATGATTTATTTCTCTCTGGAAGTGAAAACTTACCTGTCAGAATGATATAGAGTGCTATCGTAAGATTGTTGAGACCCAGGTCTGAATACCTGCTGTGCCATGGAGCCTGTTGGGTATTGTTCTCAACTCCAGGTGAAGCAGGAAATGGGAAGGATTTGGGTAGGGAGGGGCCTTAGCGGAGTATTATGCTATGGAGTCAACCCTCCAAAGCAGCCATTTTCTACAGGGGAACTGATCTCTTTAGACTGGAGATAAGTTTTAAAACGGGGGGATACCCAAGTCTCACCTGGGGTTTGACATTTCTGTTTGGAAGTGGCAAAGGCCTAGGTTTGGGCTAAAAGCAGGTAGGCCATAGTAAGTTAACAGTTGTTTGTATTATAGCCTCTCTCTCTCTCTCTCTCTCTCTCTCTCTCTCTCTCTCTCTCTCTCTCTCTCTCTCTCTCTCTCTCTCTCTGCCCATTTCCACTGGATCCATAATCCATAGTTGTTCTTGGATTAGAGTTGATGGTTGATTAGCAAGAAATTCTTCAGGCCATGGCAGAGACAATCAACACTGCAGTCAATCTCCTCTGGAGAAGGCTGATTTACAGCAGTCTGTTCTCCACAAATGAGTGCACTGCTCAAGAATATAAATACTCTTAATCCTTCACATTAATATTATCAGCTTTGATCGTCCTTCCCCATTATCGTCTCCTTGCTGTTAATGAAACGGATCGCCACTGGGGACGGGCAAGGGGGAGCTGGCCTAATCAGTATGTGGTGGCTGGAAATACTGTAACTAAATTGACAGGTGAGCTAACACCTATTGCTGCTGCTGCTGAAGGTCCCGAGCCCAGCGAATCTTGTTGGGATTTGCTCGATTTAGCCATGCCTACCAGCAGCTCTCCTGGCCCTCCAAGAAGTTCCCTAGCATGTTAAATGGCTAGTCATCCATGCTTGGGCCACATCAGGCACTGAGTCTTCTTGTTGGACAGGACCGAGAGTGAAATATCTAATTATATTGCCTACAGTGGTCTTGGACTACTTCTTCCATACGTCTACGTGGGTTATAAATTTTCACTTAAGATATGTGTGGAAGGAGGAGTCATTCTGGAGGGAGGGAGATCTGGTGCACTGTTATACTATATAAAAATACCTCTCAGGGAAGTGTGTTTGTGTGTGTGTGAATGCAATCCACTCCATCCACTTTCCCGTTATTCTTTAGAATGTACGCTTCTCTTTAAAATGGGAGAAAAAGAGAGATCAGTCCTCCAGCTCTCTCCAGTTTGAGGACATAAAAATGAATGGAGCACAAACAATGATGCAGCAATAGCTCTGGGAGATGTAAGAACATCTCGAATCGTATCCGTGTAATGGAATCAATCACAGTTGTCTCCTCCACTCACACTCATCACCATATAATGTTGAGGGATAGCGGATATCTGCCCACCATTCACATTTCTCAGCAAGAAGGAC
Source organism: Paroedura picta (assembly GCF_049243985.1). NCBI lineage: Eukaryota > Metazoa > Chordata > Lepidosauria > Squamata > Gekkonidae > Paroedura > Paroedura picta. The sequence goes on along the minus strand of NC_135371.1, from coordinate 40,205,791 downwards.
TTTAAAATCTCTTTTGCAAAGACAGCTCCTTATTTACCATTGTTTCGCCTGCAAGCCTTTCTAGTGACAAGAAGCAGTGATAGAAATTCATGGACTGAACTTTGCTTTTCACAGAAGAAGGGAAGTCGCAACCACAGTGCAGAGTTTCGGACAGGGCAGAAAGGTCTTTTGCTATACCGCAGTTCATCAAAGACAGAGATAGTAGCATCTAGCTTGACCATCAGTAATTAAATTCTCTGCTGCTGGAGGATGGGAGAGCTGGCTGCCAGAGAAAATGGGTCTCTTGCATTTGTGTGGAGCTGAAATGACAGAGCAGCTATTTCTTTTGTGTGCCACAGTTGACGAAGTCTTCAGAGGATGTTTGCCTACCATTGTAGATGCAGGAAGAGGAACTTCCTGATATTTTTCAAATAGTTTCCTCCTGTGTCCACCTTGCCTGCCGCCTCCAGAACAGACTGAATGAATGCAGCTTGGTGCTTTGTTCCTTGCACATTTAAACTCTGCCAACAGTTTTACATATTATGGAGTACATAGGTTGGGTCTTGGGTGCCCAATTTGGGTTGTGACTATGGCATGTGTGGAAAAGGTGTTTCAGTCTCTCCTCACACCATTTTCATGGCCCAAAGTGGTCCCAAGGGGCCCTGGTTGGCTCACTGAGAAAACCAACAGGGATTTCACAGCAGGCATTCAGGCATTCAATGACAGGCAAGGACATGTGAACCCTATTCCCTTCATGAAAAAATATCCTTCATAAATCTATCAGACTCAGTCTTAAAAAAACTCCTTTTACTCCTTCCTTTGGCTATCATGGCCATTTCAGGAACTGTATTCTAGAATTTAAAACCTATTACCTTGAATTATGAATCTGATTTTTACCCTAAATGCATTAATGACCACTTGATAACCCATTACTACTTACACCATCATCTTCTTTTCACCTGAGCAGCTGTCTTTCTTCTCTCCTTTCCCCTCTAATGTATTTATAGTGGGCACTCATCTATCCCTGTTCAGTCTCCTCTTCTTTATAATAGAAGTGTTTATCTTGCCTTTCAGTCATTGTAAGTTGCTACTAATTTTGTTCTTTTGAGGTGGAATGCCACCATTTTATTTTCCCCGAGAAGTCCCTGAACAAGCTCAAGCATAAAGAATGACCAGAAGACCTTGACCTTCCACCAGCATGTTCCCTTGGAAACAGCCAATTTGCTGATATGGTATTGAAAGTGAAATTCTGGTCAGTTCATATAAAATAGCAGCTACCTATTCCGACTGGGTCAAGAAGAATTCACAAGTGAATCTGGTTCCTTGGAAACAAGAGCAAATACAATTCTTTTAAGGACTAATAGCCTTCTTTGACTCTAGATGAAATGACCTGTGATGGAACCTCTGTTTTCATTTTCAGGATTAAAAATAGATTATTATAGTTCTTTATCAGAAGGCCGGATGCAAAGTGGAAAAAAGAAGGAAGGGAGCCACATCCAACTATTGATGAACCTCTACATGTTTCACGCTCTATGCTGAAGAACTTTATTGCTACGTATTCTTCTGTGTTTGCCTCTGCAAGCAGTGAGATGTTCCAGGGTCAACACTTCTTGGGATGGTTTCCTTTTAGAAAAAAGAACACTGGAGACTAAGGACATTTTTTGCTGCATCTCTTTGGTTATTAATAGATAAGAAAAGCATACGCTTGGATCCTAAGGTCCATTCCGCACAGCGTTAATGTTGCTGAAGTCTTACTATTGTGTAACACTATTTTTTTGACATTACACACAATGTTGTACACAATCTGCAACACTCCTGCAACACTCCCGCAAAAATTGCTTCATTGTAGCGCTTTTTGGGGAATCCACGAAAGTGGATTCCACAAAAGTGGATTCCCCCTAAAAAAAAACCCTAGACTCTTAAGAACAACCTGCAACACATCCAAAAAAGACATGTGCCTTCTCAATATAGCGGTAGCAAGAATGTCCCTCCCTAACCTCTAGTATCCTTTCTATTTTTGGTAAGCCCTTCTATTTGCAGAAAACAGAGGGGGTTGATTTTTGCAAATTCCTGACATTTACAACACGATGTCATTAGAAATGCACTGACCCATGGAAGCACAATTTGGGGAACATAGATGACTGCAGCATGGGGGAAAGGTGGAAACATGGGGTATGGCTCAGTGGTAGACCAGCTGTTTGGCATGCAGAAGGCCCCAGGTTCAACCTCCAGCTTTTGCAGATACAAAGATCAGGTAGTAGGTGACAGGAAAGAATTTGAGAACCCAAAGAGCCCTTGCCACTCTGAGTGGACAATACTAACCTTGATGGTCTGATTCAATATGAGGCAGTTTCATGTATTCATGAAGTGTGCAATATAGGATTCAAGCCACAGATTGCAGATCTCTTGTTCCATGTCAGCTCCCTTAAGAGGCATACTACAGGCATCCTAGGAAAGGTCTTTCAGCCAACTCATGGGCAGGTCTATGTGTTTCCTTCTCTTTCTTTGTCATGCTCTGAATTGTTGTTTCCTGACACATAACTGCCCCTTACTTTGAGCTGTGGAGTTTACTTAATTCAAGAACAGATGGCTGTTTCAGCAGAGCCATCAGAGCTTCAGAATCTTTGTGATCTTTGTGCATTCAGAAAATACCCCGAGACTTTAAAAAACATTACCATTCTTTTAAGAGCCTCATGTGGCCGCAGACATGCTGTCTGAAGCTGTCTGTCCATGAGGTTGGGAGTTCAATCCCAGCAGCCGGCTCAAGGTTGACTCAGCCTTCCATCCTCCTGAGGTCGGTAAAATGAGTTCCCAGCTTGCTGGGGGGTAAACGGTAATGACTGGGGAAGGCACTGGCAAGGCCACCCTGTATTGAGTCTGCCATGAAAACGCTAGAGGGCGTCACCCCAAGGGTCAGACATGACCCGGTGCTTGCACAGGGGATACCTTTACCTTTACCTTCTACGATTCTTTTGTCATAGACTTTTGCATGTGACAGTAACCAGACATCAAATTTATATGAAACTCTTTGGGCCAAACTGAAACACATTAGGGCTGCACTCCTCTACACACTTACTTGGGAGTGAGTCTCATAATACTCAGTGAGACCTATTTCTGAGGAAGCATGGATTGATGGTCCTCTAAGCCTTGCTTCTGTTTGTGCTATGCGGCATGCTGGAGCTTTCCCACTGTGGAGCACGTTCTACTTGGCTCAAGCTCTGCTTTTGACAGTCCTGCAAATCACCTTGCATCATCAGAAAACATCCAGTGATGAAGAGGGGTGCAAGTGGAAGCATGGCTGTGAATTATGAATGGCTACCTAAAGGCAGCTTTGTGAAACAATAGCAGGTATTGAAGCAGATATTCGTCAAATCCTTTGAAACAGCATTTTTTGAGATCAGAAGTAAAATAAATACATACATATCAAAATAAATATTTTCAAGAAGAAGCCACGATACTTGAATCCCACTTAAGGCATGGTATCCAATGATGAAATAGCAAAAAGGCTTATGTAGTTTTTCAGGGTGATTGAACCCCAAAATATAATCCTGACCCAGATTCAGCAAATGTTACTGCTTCACTTTTCCATGCTTGTAGGCATATCAGCCCTAATGTCCTTTTTTTAATCTCTGGAAGTTCCAGCTTGAAACATGTATTTCATGTCATCTAACGTTCAATGCTGGAATGAAAGATTCAAATGAGTGCTACTGGACTCTGATTTTATTGTGCTGGAATGATAAGTATTGATTGTCCCTTGGGTCTTTCATTTCAGCTTCAGAATCAGGAGAGGATCTCAATTCCTAGTGATATTTAGACCCTTCTGAAGTTATCCCGTGCCCAGGGCCGTCTTAAGAGCATTATGGGCTCCTGGGCAAACCAGTGTGCTGGGGCTCCTACGTCAACCACTCACAGGAATAAAAATAATATTTATATATTTATTTTATTGTCACTTCAACAAAACTGATGTTAAAACATTAAAAACATGTTGTACAGCAGCAACTAGTCAACATGATAAACATCTGAACAATACACAAGGCTTGAAAAACACTATAATACCCAATAAGCCACAATGTCCATTTGTAACCCAATAATGTTGCAGCAAATATTATTTCATAGTTTAGTATAGTCCAAGGCTGGGGGGGATGAAGTAAAGGGCCGGGGGGGGGGGGGAAGAGAAGGCGTCCTTCAGGGCCCACCTCCAATTAGTCAAAGGATCACATGTGGTCCACGGCCCACAGGTTGGGGATCGCTAGTCTAGACTACTGCATAGTTGTATTTATTTATGGCAAGTCACTTAGCATACAAAGATTATCATGGGCCCCTATGCTCGTGGGGGCCCCGGGCAAGTGCCCATTGGACCTATGCATTAAGACAGTTCCGATTGTGCCATGTCTGTGGTCTCATGACTAAAACTATGTAGATGCCAGCAGCATCTTTAAATTTACAATATATTGTATTGTTAATATTTTTTCTTGCTGGAAATAAATTTCATATTTAATTAGGGGAGTAATGAACCTTCTCTCAGTGATTGGAATTTTTGCCTCTTAGCAAAGCTGCTCTTGGTTTTTTCCCCATAGTGATATTTGGTTCTTCCAGTTCAGAATTTTGCCAGCAGTCTTCACAGCTATGCCATGTTGTCATTGCATGATATCACTACACTGTGCCAGGCATTACTGGCCACCAGCACATACAGTGACAACCCTGTATTGTGCTAATGTGACCGCATGATCTCTGTAATGCTATCTGACAGTGAGGTGGGGAGTGCTGAGGAACCAAAACAAAGGTATTGTAAGGAAGTGACAGAAAAAGATAAAAATAATACCAAACCCAAATTACTAGCACTGCTGAACTTTAGAAAATGGTATATGCAATTGGTTTTGCTGAAAATGTGTTTTGTCCTAAAGCCCTATTTTTCAATACAAAATAAATGGCATTTTGATGCAGGCTTACATTTACTGAAAGCCAGGCTGGTATAGTGGTTTGATTGTTCGACTAGGGTCTGGAAGATCCAGCTCCAAATCCCCAGTTTGCCATAGAAGCTTGCTGGGTGACAGTGGTCCAGTCACATACCTTCAGCCTTACCACCTTCACAAGGTTATTGCAAGGAGAAAATGTAGGAAGGGAAAGTGTTGTAAGCCACTTTGGGTCCCAATTAGGAAGAAACAAGGGACAAAAACAAACTGTGGATGTCTGCACCAATTATGCCTGGACCCTGGAATTCTCCTAAGGTTACAAGTGATCTCCAGAATACAGAATTCAGTATCAATGGGCATGAATGAAAGTTTATGATGAATTTTGGCTGGTTCATGAACTGAGGTTTGTCTGACATGAATTTTCCATGAATTTTCAAGCAGTTTGTGGGCACTTCATCTAGTCTGTAAATGAATATATTTTCAGAGAGATTGTTTCGACCCAATCAAAATGTTTACCAAACTTCTTGTCAGCTTCAAGAAGTGTTTTTCTTTGCAAGTGTTCTTTGTATTTCCTTCCCATTTCCTTACACAGAACTTACAAAATCCTGCCCCCACCTGAATTCGTGACTCTGTGCTTTGTGATCTGTCCTTTTAAGCTTGCAATACCAGATACACTGGGTTCTGTTGGGCATTCTGCACATTAAAGCTAGTTGTGCCGGGTTTGCAATTTTGCTTCAATTTCTTGTGACTCATTTTTGGGATGAGCTCATTTAAGCTGGACATTTTGTACACAGAACTGGTTGTGGTGGGCTTGAAAAAAAATCCCCCTTCAGTTAATTGTATATTAGTTTACGCTTACTTGCATTGCCACAGTGGCACTGGGTTCTGCTGAGCACAAGTACATCTCACAAGTTCTGCTGAGCTAGGAACTCCCCCTTGCTTGGAGTGTTTCTCTGCTAGATAGCAATCCTATTGGACTGGCATTGCCATAACTGCACTGGATTCTGCTGGGCTTACAAATTCCCCCTTTCAGTTTCTACTGCAGAGATTCCCTGTGAGTTAGATTCTGTTCTATTGGGTGTCTATTGCTCTAGCTGTTTTTGCTATTCTACCCTCCATTGGAAACAATGGTGGATGGTGGCATCTTGTGTGGGAGGATGTTACTTGGGCACTGCACATCCAATCCTCACCAAACTTAGAAGGCAGGTAGAGGAGAGTCATCTGGAGATCATCGGTAAGCTTTGCATCTCTAGCATACTGAAGGGGAATTCTACAGTTTCATGAACTGGTTTACTTAGCTCCTAGAAATTCATGATAGTTTGTGGCATATGAAATAGGCACGGTGCAAACCGTAACAATTTCTCAGTTCATGCACAACCCCTAGAATTCAGTTCCCTTGCAGGAAATGGTGGCTTCAGAGGTCTAAGAGAAAAGGAAGTCCTACCTTGGCTACAGAAGTGGATGCTCTAGGACTTCTGTTTCTCTGAGAGAAATCAATTGTTGCCTGTAAAAAAGGATTATTTACAATATTTTATTTCAAACACAAAGAAGGTATCTTTTAAAATAACTTGGATGAGCCTCATCTCTACAATTTTTCTTCTAAAACATTTAAAAGTTCCATTGTTCGCAGTGAGAGCTGGTATCAGTTCGTTTATAATATGTTAATTGACTCATCAAATTGATTTGCCATATTTTATATAAACATTATGAAATAGTGGGAAGTACAGAAAGAATTTTATGGGATTTCAAGCAACAATTAACAAAAGATACTTTTCCCCACTATATAGATCTAAAAAGAAGGTACATAGTGGAGAACTGTCTTGTACAAAATTGCACAGTGAATTAGTGTCAAAAGAGGACTAGAATTGTATCTCCAAATTCACAAAGAGGATACAGATGACCATTTACAGACATCCAATTTTGGCTGCAAAAGTGGCTTAGGAACAACCTATCCTAAGCTGCCACAAGCACAGAATTCTATACTTCCACTATAGCTGAAAATCATGTGGGTGAGGTGATAATAATTTTAATTGATAAACATTTTCAGATTATTTAAGAGAAGCCAGAAATTGTGAAAAGACTCATACACTTTTGTATTAAGTAAGTTTTGAAAACTGTTAACAGGCAAGGCATTTTCCTCAAGCCTCTCAGATTAGGAAGGTAAACAGAACATACTGACAAAGCTAGCCTCCAGCTGGAAACTGGGGCTCTCCTAAAATTACAAGTAATTTCCAGACTTAATAAATCAGTTATTTATTTCAAACCTCCCCCCCCCATTTTCCCTGTAGAAAATGGTTGCTTTGGAAGTAGACTATATGTTATTGTACCCTGCCAAGGACCTCCACAGACTCCACCCTCAAATCTACACTTGTTTTTTTATCCCAGAGCTGACATCCCTAGTATGCATGGCTGTATTTTATCATATCAATGACTATCTTCATTTTTTGAAAGCCATACTGTTTTTGGTTTCCTGATTCCTGCTTTCATGAGATGTCTAGGGCATCATGATGAAAAATTATAGGCAGGCAGGTTAAATCTATTATTATTATTATTATTATTATTATTATTATTATTATTATTATTATTATTATTATTATTATTATTATTATTATTATTATTATTATTATTTTGAGAAGGAGTGCTCATACTGGTAGACCTGACTAATGTTTGTCTAAATCCTCCCAGCATTCCAGCCTTTTCATGATATCTTCCCTTTCCTGGATTTTCTCTAATATGATCCTCTGCAGCATTTGTATTCCACATAGCAGAATCTTCTAGAAGTAGGGCCTGGTCTTTTTCTATTGCTGGCCAGCTATTGTGGAACATCTTCCCCAAGGGGGTGGAATAATCCTGAAGACTTCCACACTATCTCCACAGTACAGATATACCTCTTTTTTCCTTTGATTTGAATCCCCATGAAAAGCTTCAGTTTAGCGCCAGCCCTTCTGCAGTAGGGCATCAAGTAATCCACAGCTTGTGTTCCTCATTTGCTTCAGAACCAGCCTCCCAGCATGCTTTTCCTGTTTCCTTATTTGCACATGTGCACTTACAGATCCACTGCAGTCCCCCCTTTCCCGGATATATTTAAAAAAAAAACGTGGCCTCTTTTCTGAGGGCTCCATGTGTGAAAAAAAAGAGGAGATGAAGACTGAATAATTAGGAAACAGAGTTCTATGTAATTGCTCAGCGAGAAAATTACCTGTCCATTAGATGAGAAGCAGTGAAGGTTTTTTGGAAGTCGCACATATTTGAGAACTCTGCTGTCGCGCCAACGATCCTTTTCTCTTCTTCTTCTTCTTCTTCTTCTTCTTCTTCTTCTTCTTCTTCTTCTTCTTCTTCTTCTTCTTCTTCTTCTTCTTCTTCTTCTTCTTTGCACAAAATTTGTTCCTTTAATTTTGGAAAGAGAAAGGCACCATTCTTTCATTTCTCCTTCTTTTCCTCACAGCCTGATCCTTATGCATGCTTTCTTGGGAGTAACCTCGTGCCGGGTTCAGTGGGGCTTACACCCAAGTCAGTGTGGGCAGGGGTTTTTAAGATGGCATTTCCAGGGAAAGGTCCACCCTAAACTTTATTACTGAGAAATAGACTTGAGTGCAATGCAAGTTACTCTCAAGGAAGCGTGCACAGGGCTGTAGCATGCTAGGCAAGTACTTCATTCTCAGCCCAAAGCCTTTTTTGGTGTTGGCAGGAGCTGAAGACCTAAGATGTACTCCTCTGTCTTATTAGCAACCCCTTGCTTTTTGATTTAAAGAGGAAAGGTGCGTATGTTGCCACCCTCTTTCTTTCTAAAGCATTTTTACAGCAAATATGTCACATTCCCCTCCTACCCCCATTTAGCTATGAAAAAGTGTAAAAAGCTGGGAAAGAGAATTTGGCTGCTTCAACTTCCCGGGAAAGTGTGTTTGGAAAGAAAAGGGGGGGGGGACAGGGGGTGGCTTTCTTCCTACCCCCACTCTGGTCCTCAGTCCTTCCTTGCTCTACTACAGCCTTTCGCAACTCTTTTTAGCACTGAGAAATCCCTGAAACATTCTTCAGGCTTGGAGAAACCCCAGAAGTGGTTGGGAAGCATAGCAGTGAGCTCCCACAGGGCCCATCAAAGGCCATTTTGGGAGGGGGTGGTAGGTCGATATATGGCCATGTCACCTGATAAAAGTTTAAGATTTTTCAAAAATATCTACAAAATTAATTAACTTCTACTCATTTGGGAAACCCTTCCAGGGCCATCAAGTAACCTCAGAGTTTTATTAACCCTAGTTGAATGGAGCTGAATGGAGAGGGGAGTGGATATTTTATTCTCCGCCATCTTGATATTATGTAAAAATGTTATTGTTCTAATTTGTTTAATGGGTGATTTTATGGGATTTTATTGTTTTTATGAATTTTGTAAACCGTCACAAGACATTTGAGAGTGGCGGTATATAAATATAAATAAATGAAATAAAAATAGTTCAGGAAGCCTGCTCTAGTGACAACAAGCTGCCCATGGGAGGATGAGTGCCTGGGCAAACTGCTACAGGGGGCTGCTGTTCTCACACCCAAAACACTAGTGTGGAAATGGTCCAAGTGAGGCTGTAAAACAGAACAATTTAAAAGGGCTTAAAGGGCAACTTGAATGGGATAATCTCTTTTTTATTACCAGGTTTGATTGCATTTTTAAAATTATGGTGCTAGTTATTGTTATAGATTATTATTTTTGGATTGTTTCTGTTGTTGTCACCCACCTTTGGTCCAGATTGTGCTTAAAGATTGGTAGGGCATATCAATATTTCAAATAAATAAATAAACACTAACCTTTCCCTTTCATCACAGGACATAAGATCAGTCTGAAGATGTATCCCAAGCTGATGTCTAGGATTCTTTTTAGGCTTGTCCTAGGGCCGCCAACCTCCAGATATTGAAGGTATCTTGGAATGACAATTGGGCTTCAAATGACAGAGGTCAGTTCCCCTGGAGAAAATGCTGCTTCCGAAAGAGAACTCTATGATGACATCCCAAGTTCTGCCCTCCCGAGGCTCAGCCTCCCAAATCTCCAAGTATTTTCCAGCCCAGAGCTGGCAGCTCTACAACCAAAAGTTTGTATAAGTCCACTGGGACTTTGATAGTTTGCTTCCTTTGAGTGGCAGATTATCATGGCATATTAGTGAAACTATTCAAGAAACTCTCTCTACTTGCGGCACAGATGCCTGACAAACATTGTCCAGGAGGGCCCCACTGGACACATTGAGCAAGGAAAGGTCAGACCTTTGTATCCTGGCCCATACATTTAACCATCCCCTCCCTCCTTTTGAGCAAACATTCATCTTATTGATGTAGAAAGACAACAAAGAAACTTTAAAAATGCAGCACTAGAAGGAGGTGAAATTTTTGGAACTGTGGAAACACTAGCAGAACTTGAAACGTTTACAAAAATACAGAACTCCACCGCAATGCTCAGGTCCGGCTAATCTGTTACTGTTCATAAATCTTTGCAGAGACTCCAGATGATTAATGTTTTCACATCAAAAACATACAAAATTCATGGATGCAGATCCTCGTGCCATTTGTCATTTGAATTTGCAGTGTGGGAGTTTTGCTTAGACATTCAGTCGCTGTCGGACCATTCAGGCTGCCTTATATAATTTGTGTCCAGCTAGTGAGATGGAGTCACTTTATTCATGCAAGTTTGATAGAAACATTTCATTCCATCCCAATTTGTACGCATGTTTATTGGCATATCTAGATGGCAGTTGTAAATACAGCTGAAGATGGATCCAGTGCGCATCTCCCCCACCCCCAGTCCAAATGCACTGGGGAGTCTATGTCATGTACCTGGGTAATTTTTTCCCAAAAACGCAAACTCAGAGTTCAAGCAAAGACTCAGCAGTTTATTTTCAGAAAGGAACCAACAGCATTGCAGCAAGTCCTGCAGTGCTTAAGACAAAGGCCATAGAATCCAAAGATTCTAGAGACAAATTCCCACTTCCTTCCAGCAATACACTTTTCAAGTTCACACAGAACAGTTCTAGTCTTCAAAGAAAAATGCAGATTGCAGCTAACATCTCTAGGTACAAAAGGAAGGAGGGAAGGGAAGGGAAGGGAAGGGAAGGGAAGGGAAGGAAGGAAGGAAGGAAGGAAGGAAGGAAGGAAGGAAGGAAGGAAGGAAGGAAGGAAGGAAGGAAGGAAGGAAGGAAGGAAGGAAGGAAGGAAGGAATGGTGCAACTCCCCACAGAGGGTTCTGGAACTCAGGTCAAGTACTTCATGCCAGGGAAGTGGGGCTACCTGACAGTCTATCCCATGCTGATATTCTGCCCATTCCTGTATGCCCAAACTGTGGGCAGTTGTGACCAATCAATTAATACAGGCTGTGAAATCTACCTTATGTGACTTGTGCTGTGATAGTATAAGAAAGAAATCTGTACTAGAAAGATACCGACCATCAATTGCTGGTTCAGTATACAAGAACTTAATCCCAGTCTCTCCAAAATTGTGATAATTGGATTTTCGCATAAAATGTATATGGAAACATCTTATGTATCAGCTCCGGCTCAGTGGGCACTTTCTTGTCACCCCCCACCTTTCCCCCAGCTTCTCCTTTCTCCACTTCCAGCTTCACATCTTTTTAAAACCCTCTCCTTTGGAACAGGGAGGAGACAAAGGGCAAGCAGCATAAGACGTTTACACATGAAAGAAAATAATGGAAGAAGAAGAGCAGTAAGTGGGAATAAAGAAGACTTCAGGTTAGTTCTCAAGTGATTTGGTTAGGAAAGACCTGTCACACAGTGACAATGATCAGTTTATAGTCCAGGTTCTAGGTTCAATTTTGCATATCTTTAGATTTTTTAAAAAGGGGTTTAGGGCAAATTCTGTGCCTGAGATCTTGAAGAGCCTCTGGCTAAATTTAAATGATACCAGTTTTCTGATTTTGAGGTAATATCCGGTGTGACTACTTGCAAATGTGTGTGTAGTGTCAGCATGGTATAGTGGTTAGGAGTGGTGGCCTCTAATCTGGACACTCAGGTTTGATTCCCCATTTTTCCACCTGTAGCCAGCTGGGCAACCTTGGCTAGTCATAGCTGTGCTAGTGCTGTTCTCACAGAGCAGTTCTCTCAGAGCCCTCAGCCCCATCTACCTCCAGTGTGTCTGTTATAGGGAGAGGAAGGGAAGGCGATTGGAAGCTGCTTTGAGTCTCCTCCAGGTAGTGAAAAATGAGGTATAAAAATCCATCTCTTCTCTCTCTTCTTCTCTTGATAGTCAACCTTGGCCATGGATTCTGTATGTGTGTGGGAGGGGTTGGGGGGCATCATCTGGGCATACAATTGGGGCCCCTGTGGTGGGAAGGTAGTTGTGAATTTCCTGCATTCTTCAGGGGGTCGGACTAGATGACCCTGGAGGTCCCTTCCAACACTATGATTCTAAAGAGATTTCCCACTGGGGTTCCCCCCCACCTACCAGTTATGAAAGCTTCTTAGTCAATAAGTCATTGCTGGATTCTTAAAAGAAATTATAGAAGGCAATATTTTAGAAGGGCAAACATAGACACAGATGGCTCTGTTTTGGGTATAATTTCAGCTCAGGTATACATGAACATACACTCTTATTCCATTTTCAGACAGCTTTGATTCAGAACTCTATGACAGAAGATACTAATAGCCTCATCCCCTGTGAGCATAATCTAAATGCTCAGAATGTTTTGGGTTAAACCTTTCAAGTCTCTGGCCTCTAACAGCTGTGAAGGAAGGTCATCTGTTTGCCCTGATTGTGCTTTTTTAGGTATAGATGGGGGTTGACTGAGAGAGATGGGGCATAAACCCCTTACTGTGATCTAATGTCTTCATGCATTTTCATAGAATCATAGAGTTGGAAGGGGCCATACAGGCCATCTAGTCCAACCCCCTGCTCAACGCAGGATCAGCCCAAAGCATCCTAAAGCATTCAAGAAAAGTGTGTATCCAACCTTTGCTTGAAGACTGCCAGTGAGGGGGAACTCACCACCTCCTTAGGCAGCCTATTCCACTGCTGAACTACTGACTGTGAAATTTTTTTTCCTGATATCTAGCCTATATCATTGTACTTGTAGTTTAAATCCATTACTGCGTGTCCTTTCCTCTGCAGCCAATGGGAACAGCATCCTGCCCTCCTCCAAATGACAACCTTTCAAATACTTAAAGAGGGCTATCATGTCCCCTCTCAACCACCTTTTCTCCAGGCTGAACATTCCCAAGTCCCCCAACCTATCTTCATAGGGCTTGGTCCCTTGGCCCCAGATCATCTTCGTCGCTCTCCTCTGTACCCTTTCAATTTTATCTACGTCCTTCTTAAAGTGAGGTCTCCAGAACTGCGCACAATACTCCAGGTGTGGTCTGACCAGTGCCCTATACAATGGGTCTATGACATCTTGTGAATTTGATGTGATGCCCCTGTTGATACAGCCCAAAATGGCATTTGCCTTTTTTACCGCTGCAGCACACTGCCTGCTCATGTTTAGTTTACAAGTACCCCAAGGTCTCGTTCACACACAGTGTTACCTAGAAGCGTATCCCTGATCCAGTAGGTATGCTTTTCATTTTTCTGACCTAGATGCAGAACTTTACACTTATCTTTATTAAATTGCATCTTGTTCTCATTTGCCCATTTTTCCATTGTGTTCAGATCTCGTTTAACTCTGTCTCTATCTGCTGGAGTATTTTCCAGTCCTCCCAATTTGGTGTCATCTGCAAACTTGATGAGTAGTCCTTCCACCCCCTCATCTAGATCATTAATAAATATGTTAAGAAGTACCGGACTGAGCACCGAGCCCTGTGGTACCCCACTACTCACCTCCCTCCAGTCTGATGAAACACCATTGACAACAACTCTTTGAGTGCAGTTCTCTAACCCAGTGGTCCCCAACCTTTATTAGGCTGGGGACCGGCAGGGCATCGGGCCGCGCCAGCGGGGACCGCGCCCGCGCGGGCCACGGCCACATTTCGGGCCGCGCCCACGAGCCGCGCCCGCGGATCGGGCCGCGCCCACGAGCCACGCCCGCGGATCGGGCCGCGCCCGCGAGCCGCGCCCGCGGATCGGGCCACGCGGGCACGGCCTGCACGGGCGCAGCCCGGCCCTGATTCCCTCTCCCCGCCCTGCCGCAGTAAGTAGCTTCCCGGGCCGCAAGCTTGCGGCCTGGGAAGTTTTTTACTGCGGGGGGGGCGGGGAGAGGGAGCCGCGGCCCGGCCCGCAGGTTGGGGACCACTGCTCTAACCAATTCCCTATCCACCTAACTATCTGAAAATCCAGATTGCAGTCCTTCAATTTATCCATCAGAACATCATGGGGAACCTTATCAAAAGCTTTACTAAAATCCAAGTAAACAACATCAACTGAATTTCCACAATCCAGCAAACCTGTTACTTGGTCAAAAAAGGAAACCACGTTGGTCTGACAGGACCTGTTGGAGACAAATCCATGCTGACTTCCTTGGATCACCAAATTGTCCTCCAGATGTTTGCAGATCACTCCCTTTAATATCTGCTCCATTATCTTCCCCACAACAGAGGTCAGACTCACTGGTCTGTAGTATCCCGGGTCATCCTTCCTCCCTTTTTTGAAGATTGGAATAACGTTTGCTCTCTTCCAGTCCTCTGGGACATTTCCAGTCCTTAAAGAGGTCCCGAAGATGATGGACAAGGGTTCTGCGAGTTCTCTGGAAAGTTCTTTGAGCACTCTCGGGTGCATTTCATCCGGCCCAGGGGATTTGAACTCATCCAGTGCAGCTGAATGCCTCTCGACAACCTCTCTGTCCATGTCAATCTGCCACCCAGACCCTATCTCTTGGCTACTGCCATCTCTATGTGTGCCTAAACCCTTTGAACTGTGGGAAAAAACAGATGTAAAATAGGCGCTGAGCCTTTCAGCTTTCTCTGCATCCTCCATTAGAGTTTGTACATCCACACCCAACAATGGGCCTATTGCCTCCTTTACTTTACGTTTGCCTCCATTACTTTACGCTCCTCACGTAACTGAAAAATCTTTTCTTGTTACAGTGGGCTTCCCTGGCCAATCTTAGCTCACTCTCACTTTTGGCCTTTCTGATGATTGATCTACAGTGCCTAGTAACCTGTAGCTACTCTTCTTTAGAGCTCTGTCCTTCCCTCCATTTCCTGAGCATTTTCCTTTTCTTTCTTAGTTCCTCTTGAAGTTCTCTGTTCATCCAAATAGGCTTCTTAGAGCTCCTGCAGTGTTTTTGTCTTTCTGGGATAGTCATTGATTGAGCATGCAATAGCTCTTGTTTGTGTAGTGCCCACCCTTCACATGCTCCCTTCCAGCATTCTTGTCCATGGTATGATACTCATCATGTCTCTATTAAAGTTTGCCCTACGAAAATCCAACATCCGCATCTGGCTACAAGCTTCCTTGCCTCCCTATCTAAAAAGGAATTCTGTGAGGACATGGTCACTTCCCCCTAGGGTCCCCACCTCCTTCACCTCATCCACCAACTCTTGCCATGCTATTTTAATAGCATGACTCATGAGATTGTATGTATTGGATGAATTGTATTTATGAGCTTTGTGTTACAGGCTTGTATTATGCCCAGGAAGAATGATGCTTGGTTCCTGAAGGCTCTTGCGAATTATAGCAGCTGTGACTGTGATGTGAACATAGGCTTCCACAACCTCGCCCACATTATTGTACCTTTTTGCAGACTGGTCATGGGATGTGCCTTCTTTCCAGGAACTTCCTCAAGGGTATTTCACTAGTGAAAAACAAAATGGACCTGGATGAACCAACAACAGCCTATCTAGGGAATTGAGCGGTTGGGGAGACATTTTTTTTTTAACAAAGAAAAGGTCATATGCTTGGGAAACATAACAGAAAAAGACTGATTAGGATCATACACAACACTTTGAAGGTCTGGGCCCTTTGACCTGCTAGACTTTCAGCCTGATCAAGCACAGGGGAAGGGTCACTGTTCTTTCTTTCATGACCAGTTTTGTTTTCCAGTCTGCCATGGCTGAAATTGATCTGTTTGGTATATTTCTTGTGGGCTGTTGACCATGTCTGTTGCACACAATGAACTTACAATGTGGCCTGATTTCTTAGATTTGCGCTGCAGGCTATTTTTGCTGGCCTTTATATTTATGGTTTGGGGTTGTTTTAGCTGTGCAAATTAGATTTCATTGAGTCCATTTGATTGCCTACTGTTCTAAGCCACTCTTGAGTTTTGCAGAGTCAGAGTTGAAACTGCTAAACAAACCAATAAACCAACCAACCAACAAATCAACTGGTCCTGCCCCATTACCTACATCTATACATCATATTATCAATAAGAGCTTTATGCATGTAGAAATGGTACATATGTGGCAACCAGACCTGTCTTTCCATGTCCATCCTCATCTGCCCATTGAGTCTCTGGTCTCGTTGCCTCCCCCTCCCTCCCTTGTTTGCCTATGTGCCTTTCTAAATGTTGCAGCTGGGATGATGTTTGGGTGTGTGTGTGTGTAGCAACCCCAGGGAGAAGTCATTGTTGAATTGCCATTGTGCTCAGCTGCCTATGGCCTGCCTCTGAGCTTACAGAAAGAAGAGAGTTAGAGGAGAGAACAAGAGAGTGAGGGGGGAGAGGACAGAAAGCAAGAGAGAGGGAGAGAGAGAGAGGTTCCTCCTGCTCTTTCTCAGCTCTACTTTTTGAAAGTTTGGTCAGTTATTTCTGGAAGGAGAATGGAAATCCATGTGTCTTTATTACCCTGCTTTTTCATGCTTCACTGGTCTTTCTTCCCTTGCGCAACACAAGTAATCCAGTCTGAGATGCCATGCTGTCTAAGAAGGAATCAGAAGACAAGGGCTGTTTTTCTTTGAGTTGCACTTTGCTTATTTCTCTCTACTTGTCCTGTCTATTTTGAGATGTCCAACAACCCTGCCTTTTGGAAACTGAAAGGTCATGAATGTTTTTTCCCCCAGTGTGTGCAGATGGACTTATCAAGTTCATCATCCATTGTATTTAGGAAGGACTATAGTCTCTTAAACTCTTATAAAATCTTCAGCTCCCAAAAGTACAGAATCTGGAAAGGAAAAAAAAACAACAACCCAGTAACAGGCCTCTGAGAAGGAGAAAAAGTAGGACAATGGAAATGTGTTTTGCTAAAATATTGGGCCTGAGAACAGGAGTGAGAATTTTCGATTGCATAAAAGAAATAATCCTGGATTAACAGATCTTTAAAAAAATTCTGTTATATACACAGGTCAACACATACATACACATATTGCATGTGCTGGCAAAATAGGTGATGGTGATGATGATGATGTTAGCCATTCAGTTGAGTCCGACTATTGGCGATACGATGGCTCGGCTATCACTACAATTTCCGATCTTACACCACTTCTTGCACCACATCTGGCTGGTGTCCATTTTGATTGTATGTAACCAATGCATTATTTGTTGGTCTGGGCCTAGTCTGCACACATAGGATAATGCACTTTCAATGTGCTTTGGCAGCTGGATTTTCCTGTGCAGAACAGGAAAATCTACTTCTAAAGTGCATTGAAAGTGCATTATCTATTGCATGCAGACTAGGCCCAGGTTTCCTTTTTATTTCCATACTGCAATCACCAATCTCATCAATTTATGACACAAATAGCTTTAGATAAATATGGAAGATTTGCCATATTCTGGTAGAGAAAGACCTGATGATTTTGGGGGTGAAGCCTGAGGAAGCTGAAGCTTCAATGGGATGTAATGCTGTAGAATCCACCTTCCAAAGCAGCCATATACTTCACGTGAACTGATCTCTGACACTTAGATCCTTTCACCACAAAAAGGGAGGATGATAGCAATACCAGACTCCTGCAGGAACTGGGGGAACCTCCCCTCACTTTGGGGGTTTCAGAAAATGGGGAAATCCCCCTCAAAAAACTTTGCTTTGTGGTGATCCTCACTCCCTTGACATCAGGAAGAACATCCCAATGTGCTGACATCACTTGAAGTGATATTGTCACCTTGAGGGTGATGCTCTGGCTTTTGGGAAAACTCTATGGTAAGAATATCTGCCTCAAGCCATAGAGTTTTGCCCCAAACCCAGAGTGTCCCCTCCCCAACAGCATGCCAGTGTCACTTCCGGGTGATGTTCTTAACCCCTCCCCCACTGACAGCATGATGTTAACTGGAAATCCTAGAAGATGAAGAGCAAATCAGGGAACCCTATCTTGGCTTTGGAGGCTAGACTGAGCAAAGTGGAGAGGGCATACAGTTCAGGGGGCCTGTTGTCCCTTTGGGGCAGGGAGGATGTGTTTAAATTGCCAAATATTGCAGCATAAACAAGGAAGAGTTGGAGCAGAGGAAGAAAGAGAAGAAGAAGAGTTGGTTCTTATATGCCACTTTTCTCTACCCGAAGGAGTCTCAAAGTGGCTTACGATTGCCTTCCCTTTCCTCTCCCCGAAACAGACACCCTGTGAGGTAGGTGAGGCTAAGAGAGCCTTGCTATTACAGCTGGGTCAGAACAGCTTTATCAGTGCTGTGGTGAGCCCAAGGTCACCCAGCTGGCTGCATGTGGTGGAGGAGTGGGGAATCAAACCCAGCTCGCCAGATTAGAAGTCCGCATTTCTAACCCCTACACCAAGCTGAAGAAGGTTCTAGGGCAGGGGTAGTCAACCTGTGGTCGTCCAGATGTCCATGGACTACAATTCCCAGTGTTTGCTGGCAGGGGCTCATGGGAATTGTAGTCCATGGACATCTGGAGGACCACATGTTGACTACCCCTGTTCTAGGGTACTGGTAAATCCTGGAGTGGTCTGGCAGGTGGGGTGTGGACAGAATCTTATGCTTTTACTGACTTTTCAGTCTACAGTACTGGTTATCTGGCAGTATACAGTTTTCTTATCTGGCCCAGTAAGATATTGATTCAGCAGCTTATTGTTGTTGGTGGTGGTGGGGAATGCTCTCAGTTCATCTTTAGGGCTCTAGTTCATCCTCTGGCTGCCAAATTACAATCTCTGGTCAGCACCATGTTTGAAACCATAAACCCAGACTGTTACTTCTAGTAGTTAAAAGGGTTCAGTCAGGACTGGCACAATTGAGTTCCCAGCCTGGATGATATTTTCTCTTTCCCATCAAGTAGCACATGTTTCTTTCTCTTCATTTACACACTAGTGATCAGCTGACAACCAAGGGGGAATTAATTAGAAAGAGTTTCCAAGTCCTTTCAAATAGACCTTTCCTCACAAGCTTTCCCCTTAAATTCTTCTGTGAATTCCCAGCATACCAGCTTTCAACTATAATCTGAATTCTCTCTCATGAATTGTTCTTGCTATCTTGAATGTGAACAATGCTGAGGAAATACAGAAGAGAGAGGGGGGGGGGAAATGAAGGGGAATTACTTGTGGGGAGGGGAGGTGGAAGACAACTGGAGTACTTTGTGTGAAAAGTAGTTCGCTCCTTTCTCAGCCCCTTAATAAGTTAATAACTTATCAGAGATTAACGTTAACACCTTGAGGCACAGAAGACATTGTCTTGTACTTATATTACCATGGCTCCATTGTAATTCCTTTATCTTACCTCCCCCCCCACCCCCTCAGTCACTGCATAACCACCTGGGGCCACAGAAGTATAACAACACAAGATTCAATTACAAAAGACTACAAAAGGAGTACAAGGCACTTTTTCTAGTGCCTCAAATTGGTGCTCATCAGCATTAATTACTGAGTGACCATCAGAAATGGGATTTTTAAATAGCAAGGGGGAAATAAGCAATCACATTACCCTTATATGCAGAGAGAGAGAAGGATATCTTAAGGAAGACACCTGGAATAAATTGAGGTAGTTAGGTCTTCAGAGGCATAGCAAATTGATGTAAAGTCAGCTTCTCACATTATAGGATGTCATGAGGTAGAGGGCAAAGACGTGCCCTCTGCTGCTCCAGCAGACTAATCTATATCTTAGTGATTTACGCTAGTTCAATGTATCCAATACTTATATCCTATCTTATTCCTTATGCTCATAACTATAGCAAGGACACACAAATATACCATTTAGAGGCAGGTGGATTTCTGTTGAACATTTGAAGAAGCTTTTTTTAACAGCCGTGTAACTAATTACTGGGTAGTGGGGGCTACCCTTTGCTAGAGAGAGAAGATGGGCTGCCATCTGTTAGGACTGCTACATGTTAGGAATGGGTTTCTTGCAATGAGTGGGGAGTGGAACTATAGAAGGCTCAGAAGGTTTCCTCCAAGGCTGAGGTGGGGGGGGGGGGGGTGGAGTGGTGCAGGTAAATCCTGCCTGGGCAATGGGCTCTGGGCAGCCCTTACCAACAACAGTTGACTAGAGCCTGTTGTATTTTCTTGCACAATAGACTTTATTGCTAGTCTTTAAACCGCCCGTGGCGCCACAGGCGCCACGGACTAAATAAAAGAGTAAGGGGTGGTGGGGAGGAGTTAGGGCGGGCTGTGTCCGGGATAAAAACTCGGAGGAGCGAATCAGGAGCCGCAAAGCTGCTCCTGATTCGCTCCTCCGAGTGGCACTCCAGGGCCAAGTGTCCAATTGGGAGGCGTGCAAAGCCCGTCTCCCAGACTTGGCCCTTCTCCCAGACGCCGCGCCACAGACTCCACTCCGCCCGAGCCGCCATCCTGCACGGATGGCCACCAGGGAGGAGCCTCACCCCACTTCCCTGGCCTCTGGGGAAATCGCTTCCCCTCTGCTCAGAGAATGCCCTTCAACACCTATGGCACTCACTCCTCCGCCTGCCCGCCCGCCAACGACTACACTCTTCCCACACGCACCCTGCCCCTCCTTGCTCGCCACCCCCTATCCACGACGTCCTGAAACCACTGCCATTGCCCGCTAACTGTCCCCCCAACCCCATCCCACCCAACTTGCGCCTCAGCGCCTCCCCGCCTCTCCCTGAGCTTCCCCGCCGCCGCTGGGCCCATGGCCCAACCTTCGAAGCCCGCTTACCTCCTTGCCCTCTCACATAGACTTGCTGCCGCCGCCGCCAGTGCGGCCTGCGCCCAAACATGGCTGCCAACACGACGAGGACCAACACCAGCCACCGCCCGCGCTGCAACATGGCCGCCGACAGGAGGATGCTGGCGCTGAGCCACCCCAATGGCCCATGGCCTGCCTTCTCACATCCTCCTGCTGCCGGACGCCACTGCAAGGGAGCCGCCGAGCCGCCGCCCGCTGCTCACTCAGGCAGCCATGCTCCAGCTTGCCGTCCTGCCCATCCCCCGAGCCCACTCCTGCGGCCGGGGGAAGCCACGCCCAGCCATCGACAGATTGCTCTCCGCCTTCTCCTCCACGCCCCAAGCCCGCTCCAGCGAACGCCGGTAGGACCGAAGATGCCCCGGGGTGCGGGGCCACCTCCCCCACTTCTCCCGGCCGCCCCAGCCCAGCACGCAACCGGGAGAACAGCCCTGGTCGCGGCCCAGATCCCCAGGAAGCCTTCGCCCTGCAAAGGCTTCCCCACGGACTGCCCGCTAGCGCCCATTTTATTTACGAATAAAATGGGCTTTATTCCTAGTACATATATAAAGTTGCATGCATGAAAAATAAAATGGATGAACTATCTACCTAACTGCAGGCATTATCCTCATCCTGCTGCATTATTTTCTGGATGTCTTCCCTGTTATCTGGTTTCATTGTTTTTATATTTTGCAATCCATGTGGCATCTAATTGAAAAAGTCCCAAAGCAGCATTGTGTCCATGATGACTTCTCTTCCTCACCCTCCTTAGGGAGACTTCTATTCCCCCCCCCCCCATTATCTCTCTTGAGTCAGTGAATCCCCAAGAATGTTGGAAGAGTTTGGATTTGCAAAGAGGGTAGAGGACCAAGATGCTTAAAAGAACAAAACAGTTTTATTATGAAGAGAAGCAACTTAGGAATCTCTCTCTTTCTTTAACAAAACTGTAACATAACGCGAACCCCACCCCGTGGTAATCAGTTGAGGATGGTGGAGAGTACATGGGGGTTATAGCACCTTCTTAGGTCTGCTTTAAGGGGGAGTTGATTGGTTTTATTTGGGATTTTATCTGCTTTTATTTGATCCGCCACAAATCTACGAAAAGTGGTGGGATAAAAATCCGATAACTAGCTAGCTAGATTGATTGACTACTGACAGACAGATAGATAGATGGATAGAGACCAAGTTGTTTCTTTTCATAATAAAACAATTTGTTCTTTTAAGCATCCTGGTTCTTTAGCCCATCTTTACATGTCTAAACTATCTACTGTTCTGTGCCATTCTGGAGGCAAGCAGGGAGGAAGTATGCTTAAGGGAGCAGGAAGTCTCCTATTGAGCCAATCAGGACACAGAGGAGATTATTTGAAAAATAACAGGAAGTTTTTGACCTAAATATGCTAATAGCACATCTACTCCAATGCCCCCTTGGGCCATCCCAATATTATGTTCAATCATGCATACAACTCTTGCAAATTCCAACAAAGAACATCACCCGTTCAAAGTGTGGGGGCTCCAGTGACACTGAGGGAATCATCAAATATTGCTCTCCTCTTCCCTCTTGAGCAGAAATGCTTCCCATATTGTTCCTGGATAAGGTGTAGAACTGTTCTGGCTTTCAAAAGGACATCATCTTTGCAGATGACGGAAATATTCTCATTTGGACCCACTGCTGTTCAGATATCAGTTGCAGATAATTTCTACAGCCATCTGGATATACAGCCAAGCTGAGAGAGAGTTCAGTTTCCTCTATGCAATTAGAACACTAGTTGGCCTAGATAAAAGCCATTGTCCCAATCAATCTTTATCAGAAGGAGCAAGGAAGAGAAGGTGGGAGAAATGGACAATTAAGGACAATACAAGGTTGCAGGCATATTTGATGTGAAAAGTAATTTCTGCAGGAATATTTTTGCCCACCCAAACATAAACAAATGTTTTAGGGGAAATGATTTCCTTAAGGGCTTCTAAGTGCA
The DNA here is from genome assembly GCF_049243985.1 of Paroedura picta. Taxonomy (NCBI): domain Eukaryota; kingdom Metazoa; phylum Chordata; class Lepidosauria; order Squamata; family Gekkonidae; genus Paroedura; species Paroedura picta. The sequence continues at coordinate 40,183,028 of NC_135371.1, read as the reverse complement.
GTATTCCAGAGACCCCAAGTAAGAGACAGGGATTAATATTCAGCAGCAATAGAATGCTGCAGCCAGCTTCAGCTAAACTCTGCAAAAATATACTTTTTAAAAGTGCAAAAAAAGAGGAGCTGTTATAAAACATTGAATCATCTCCCAGTATTCTCTGCCTATTTTGTTGAATAATTGCTATCTGTAATTGACACACAATGATACTTGATTTCAGTGTTTAATATCTGACAATTGGTACTTGATGGTGTTTGATAATCAGAATGCATTGGAGACTTAGTATTTCACAGGATAAACACATAATTGATATGCAAGTAGTGACACATTATTTCTACCCCTCCCCCCCTTTTCGCTTCATGAAGGCCCAAAGCAGTTTAGCACAATATTCTCTAAACCTTAACCTTACAACAACCTGTGAAGTAGGTTTGACTGAAAGACAGTGATAGACTTCAGGTTGTCTGATGAACTTCCATGGGGGGACAATGGATTTGAACCCCACTGACCCATTTCCTAATCTGGCAGTGTAACCACAATGCAATGCTGTCTCTCTTCCTATCTTCAGGGAATATCTCACACATTGACTTTTGGTTGGCCTTACTGTGACTGACAGTGTTCCCTAGAAAACAGCCAGAATCCCATGGTTACATTTTGCAGTAGAAGATCAGTAGCAGAGGTCAAGTTAGTGAAGCTTTTACCATTGTTCTTCTTTGTGTGGGCAACCCCCTGATCAACTTCCAAAGAACCCAAATGAGAATATGAAAAAGACAGTGTTGTAGTAGTTCAAGCATCTATGAGGGCTATGGAGACAGAAGTTCAAATCTTCACTCATCCATGAAGCTTATTGATGATCTTGGACCAGTCCCATTCTCTCAGATGAATCTGTCTCACAAGAATGTTGTGAAGATACAAATGGAGTGGAAAATAACATTTGTCATCCCCTAAGATGGTTGGAGGAAGGACTGGATAAAAAAAATCTGATAAAAATATTTGACAGAACTAGAATGCAACCCCCCCCCCCTTCAAGGATCGCTGCCTTGTTGTGGCAAGGGGGCTTGCGTAGTTCAGTGAAGCTATGAGCTATACCGTGCAGGGCCACCCAAGATGGACAGGTCATAGCTGAGAGCTCTGACAAAAGGTGATCCACTGGAGAAGGAAATGGCAAACCACTCCAGTATCTTTGCCATGAAAACTCTATGGACAGTTCCAAAAGGCAGTGGCAAGTTCTTAAAGAGATGGGAATACCAGAGCATCTTATTTGTCTCTTGAGAAATTTATATGCAGGTCAAGAAGCAACAGTGAGAACTGAACATGGAATCACTAACTGGTTCAAAATTGAGAAAGGAGTTCGGCAAGGCTGTATACTGTTGCCTTGCCTATTTAACTTGTATGCAGAGCACATCATGAGAAATGCGGGATTAGAGGAGTCACAAATTGGGATCAAGATTGCAGGGAGAAATATCAACAACCCCAGATATGCAGATGATACCACTCTAATGGCAGAAAGTGAAGAGGAACTAAAGAGCCTGTTGATGCGGGTGAAGGAGGAGAGTGCAAAAGTTGGCTTGAAACTCAACATCAAGAAAACAAAGATCATGGCATCCGGCCCTCTCAATTCCTGGCAAATAGATGGGGAAGAAATTGAGATAGTGACAGATTTTATTTTCCTGGGCTCCAAGATCACTGCAGATGGGGACTGCAGCAAAGAAATTAAAAGACGCTTGCTCCTGGGGAGGAAAGCTATGGCAAATCTAGACAGCATCCTAAAAAGCAGAGACATCACCCTGCCAACAAAAGTGCGTTTAGTCAAGGCTATGGTCTTCCCAGTTGCAATGTATGGCTGCGAAAGTTGGACCATAAGGAAGGCCGAGCGTCAAAGAATTGAGGCTTTTGAACTCTGGTGCTGGAGAAGACTCTTGCGAGTCCCTTGGACTGCAAGGCGAACAAACCGGTCAGTCCTAGAGGAGATCAGCCCTGACTGCTCTTTAGAAGGCCAGATCCTGAAGATGAAACTCAAATACTTTGGCCACCTCATGAGAAGGAAGGACTCCCTGGAGAAGAGCCTAATGCTGGGAGCGATCGAGGGCAAAAGAAGGACGACAGAGAATGAGGTGGATGGATGGAGTCACTGAAGCAGTAGGTGCAAACTTAAATGGACTCCGGGGAATGGTAGAGGACAGGAAGGCCTGGAGGATCATTGTCCATGGGGTCGCAATGGGTCGGACATGACTTTGCACATAACAACAACAAAGAATGCAACCATAGTTGAATTATCGCAGAATGTGGTAGTTGATGTGGAATTTTTTAAAATCTAAGAGTATTTTAAAAATCTGATTGACAACATGTAGCTATGTGCCGTATCTGATCAAATTTGATAAGTAATATACAATAGCAACTTTTATTTGGAAACTGATAGTTAAGAGATATGAACGTAAAGTGAAAATTGGTTGAAGGAACATACAGAGGGGATGACTCATTTTACGGTATTCCCCTTTACTATGTATGGGCGTAAAAATTGGATGATGAAGAAAAGTGATAGGAAGGAAGTTGATGCCTTTGAAATGTGCTGCTGGAGGAGAGGTTCATGGACTGCCCAAAAGACGAAAAAGTGCGTTCTAGATCAAATCAAGCCAGAACTCTCTCTAGCAGCTAGAATGTCTAAAACTGCGGACAAGATTCACTATAAAAGATAAGCTAGGAAAAGCTGAAGGCAGCTGGAAAAAAGGAAGACTCAACATGAAATGGATTGACTCAACAAAGAAGACCATGATCCTCAAATTGCAAGACCCAAGCAAAGCTATTAACTCTAGGATTTTTGAGAAGTCATTAATTCACGCGGTCACCATAAGTTGGAAACTATCTTATGACACTTAACATTTGGAGCTATAGAACACTGAAACTTACAACTGAGATGTATAACAGTTTGGAATCAGGATGAACAAAGACTATTAAGAACAATACAAGGTCCAATTATTTCCTAACCTTTGATGGGACGTTATGGAAAGAAAATGGCAAGACTTGAGGGACATGCGGTTGGCAATTGTAGTAGAGAGAGGTTAAGTGTATGCTATAGCTGGGAGTTCAGAATTTATGTATACTAATTCCAGAAAGGAGGAAGGAAGCTAACATGGTTGCCATGTTCTGGAGTTTGGAAGACCATAACATAAAAAGCAAGACATCAAAATAGGGAAGGCAACAAACTGGATCCAAGCAACTGCAAAGATAGCAAGCCCAGTGGATCTTCCTACCCCTATGTTCTACAAATTCCTGCTTTCCCTACAAAACTATCTGCATGGCTGAGGAATCTTTGAGAACAGCATCAGGGGACTGCAATTCAACTGAGAAATTTGTGGAAAGCACAGACCCTCATTTCATAGAATCACAGAATTTGAAGGGGCCATACAGGCCTTCTAATCCGGCCCAGTGTTCAATGCAGGATCAGCCTCAAGCATTCAGGATAAATATCTGTCCAGCCACTGCTTGAAGACTACCAGTGAAGGGGAGCTCACCACCACCTTCTTAGGCAGCTGATTCCGTTTGTGCAAGTGGAAGTGCTTTCTGCCCATGCAAGGACACCTGGTGATACAGCACTCTATATTTGTAGTAAGATATTGTTTTCCTCCTGCTGCTCAACATTGTTTGCAAGTCTATTGTTGTTTTGTATCTATCTAGCTTTTCACCCATTCTATTCATTATTCTTCAATACGTTCTCAAACACCCTATAGAAGTTTGCTCTAATGACTAATCTCTCTGTTACGTCTAGTGTATATTCTTTTGTCATGCTTATCAACATTTCTACAGCCTCTAGGCCTAGTTCCTCTGCTTCACAGCACTCCACATTACTTTCCTTTTGGGGAGGGGGTGATAATTCTAGCTTGCTGTATTGAGGTTTCATAAACACACTAAAGTGTTAGCACTTTTCATTCTTTAGCCAGCTTTTTGGCTAGCTTTCCACAGCTGTGCAATACAAAGGTGGTGAAAATGATGGATGATTATGTCATTCAGGAGCTCTAGAGGGCAGGGGTTGTCTGCCTTTTACTAACTTTGGATACATGTGGCATATTACATGTCTGCGAGGCTCAGAGGAGATCAAGAGAGCAAAGAAGTACGTAAGGAACTGGCTGCTACTGTTTCCACCCACCACTCTATTATAGTGCTGTTCTAAAGTAATGGAGTACATGTGCACAATACTTATACATGATTTTTCTTCAAACATGTTGAGTAATTCTTGTGAGATTCAATGCATGTACAGATCAACATGTGATTTAAGTCCCACATTTATCCAGGGGTTGGTTCTCAGTATCATTCTCAGAGCCATCTTGGGCAGAGTCTGCACTTACTTTCTTTATTCCATTGTCAATCCTGTTGAATTCAGATAGCTTTGAATTCGATTCTTCCTCTCCCCCCCCCCATTGAAACAGGAAAGTGTTCTGCATGTGGTTAGAGTAGTTCAGAAGGGGGGGGGGGAGCCAAGCCTCTTTCTTTTCTTGAAGGTGGGGGGGGGGAGAGGAGCCAGGCAGGGAGCCTCTTTCTTTTCTTGGAGGGGAGGGGGAGAGGATTGAAAAAGGCAGAGGAGGGAGGAAAAATCCAGGACCAACAGAAATTGAGAGAAATTAGGGGCTTCTCCTTTAATGCAAGCGTGTCACATGACCAGGTGTAGCCTATCAGAGGTTCTCTACCACAGAGATTTCTTTCCCAATCCGGAGCTTTCTTTCTCAAGCTGGATATTCAGGCTTAAAAGCAGTCTGAGATATCACACAATAAAGGTAGGGTCACTCCGGATCAATCCTTGCTGCAGAAAGAAAATTAAAATTGCCCAAAATCCAAACGGAAATCGCATTCTGTGTAGAGGGCAGGGACTGAATCGATCTGAGGTTGGAATAAAAGCTCTGTGCAGTTTACACCCTGGTGTAGTGGTTAAGAGCAGTGGCACCACGTGTAGCCAGCTGGGTGACTCTGGCCCAGTCAGAGTTCTCTTAGAGCTCTCTCAGCCCCACCTACCTCTGTTGTGGGTGCCTATTTTGAGGAGATGAAGGGAAGGCAATTTAAGCCCCTTTGAAACTCCTTTGAATACTAAAAGGTGAGGTATAAAAAAACTGTGCTTCATAAATTTAGGTGGGTGGCCTTATTGGTCTGAAGCAGTAGAACAAAGTTTGAGTCTAGTGGCAGCTTTAAGACCAACAATATTTTATGTTTTTTCTCCCCCACCCAGAGTTGAACCCAAACCTTATAAATTTAGCTTGTTATTCCTGTAAGGCTCCTGTGTCTGTTACACATCTTTATTATTCTGCACCCTTATTCATGGCCCATTCTCTTAGGCACCTTTGTGAATGTTTGAAAGCAGTTTCTGGGAGTGAGTGATTTGGGTTAGAGGCAGGACACAGAGGAAAGTTTCATTTTAATTCCCCCTTCTTCCTCTGACATTTTCCTGACAGGAATTGCAGCTGCTCTCCCTGAGAGAAAGACAGGTACTGTATATTTTGAAGGAGAAGACAGTATGACTATCTGAAACTGATTCAGTGGAGTGCAACATCCAATTCCGGTCACCATGACTGAACTCACAAATGAGTAAGGATACAAGGAAAATAAAAACAAATGTCCAGGGGCCAAACACACAATGGCCAATACCAGGGAAATGTAGCCGCGTTGCCTAGTTGTTCTCTCTCTTATGGACTCTCTACTAGAACTTACCTTGTGTTAGATGTCATCACATTTCCCCCAGCTTTCTACCACAAACACTCAATGTGAGATAGGGACAAGGAAAGACAAAAGGTTATGAGATCACAACACAATAATTTCTAGCGCACGCAGAAAACTCGGTGTGAAGATGCTGTCTGCATTCTCAGCTACATTTTACCACTGAGCTTGTACTAGAAAGGCCACATTTAGTTTGGAGAAAATAAAACAATAGAATCCAAACAGAAGTTTATGAATATCTAAACTGTCATGACAAAGGACAACAGTTCCTTACTGGAAACCAGGTTGTTGGGAAGTGATGAAATGCTTAATTTCTAAAACAGTTTAGCACTTAAAAATGTTACACAAGAGGTGGAATGCCTGAAGGATACAAGAAGAGACTGAAAAACATTTGGACTGGAAGGAGTAATTCCAGTTCTGCAGTCGCATAATGCTAAAATCAACACTAGCAAAAGATATTGCTGGAACTACATTTCAAAGAAAATTGCTTTAGCTTTTCTAGGCACCTCAGAAAACTGGTTATCATTGTTAGTAAAATAAAAGGTGGGGGGTGGGGATAACACTAGGCAAGCCAATGTTCTGAGAGCCAATATGGTGTGGTGGTTAAGAGTAGCAGGATCTAATCCAGAGAGCTGGGTTTGATTCTCCACTCCTCCACATCAAGACAGCTGGGTAATCTTGAGCCAGTCACAGTTCCCTCTGATCTCTCTCAGACCCGCCTGCCTCACAATGTGCCTGTTGTGGGAGGAGGAAGGAAAGGCAATTGTAAGCTGCTTTGAGATTCCTTAGGGTAGAGGAAAGCTGGATTAAAAACCTAGGGCCAATCCGCACCTGATAAATATAGTGAAACGCTTACCTTATCACGATAACATAATTTTGGCATTTTGCACAATGTTGCCAACCTGTGTCCATCCAGCAAATCTCAAGCAACATCCGCCATTTTAAAGCAGTAGTTGCAGGATCGCATAAAGTGGATTCCCCAACCTATGTAGCATGACCTGCAGGAGAGCAACCAGTAAGCCACATGCTAAAGAAATGTATGGAGGTGAAGAAGCGCTATCTCAACCTCCAATATCCTGCCCTCACACCCACCTTCCTCTTCCTTCTCCCAGGGATGAGGTTTTTCTTTTTTTTTAAAGAGCAAACAGCCTGGAGCAATGAATAGGCATTCAATCATGCAGGCAAAGCAAAAAAGAATTTCCCCCCAAAGTTGTCACACAAAGCATGCCTCTAAAGCCCCCCCCCAAAAAAATCAGGAATGAGATTAATTTTTTTAAGATTCCAGACTCAAGATTCCATAAAGAGTGGCATTATAAAAAGCACTATGCAGCTATGATTGGATGCATAGGTATTTCAATGAAGAAGTTTTACTTTAAAAAATATTAGCAAGCCTTACGGGCCCTTTAAAACATCATGAAAGGGGATTGGCTGCCTGGCTTGATTGACAGGTGGAAGAGTCACATGTAAAGTGTGTTGTTTTCTTCCACCATTTCAAGCAGCGCTTGTGGAGTGTAAGAAGTGCAAGAAAGTGGCAGATGAAAGTGAGAGAGCCAGAAGGTGAGGAATGGCCAGAGGCACAATAATTTTTAGTGCTATGCCATTTTGCTGGCATAACACTATTTTTTTCAATTTGCGGAAATGCCCTTACTCTTCTTCTATGAAAAAAGAGGTGCAGCTGAGAGCCATCATAGGCCAAAGATGGCCTCACAGACAAGATTATGTGAAAATATCAATCACATGACTTGCATAGTATGCTTAGGGCCTATGAAAATTTCCCCCCTGGTCTCCCCATCAGTACCCTGGAAGGATAATGTACACGCCAGGGTAACTTTAACTGGCAACCCCTATCCTGACAAATGCTGTATGAGCAGTACATATGAGACCCTAGATCAGCCTTGAAAATCCCCTGAAACATTCCTCAGGCTTTGAGAAACCCCAGAAGTAGCACAGTCCTGCAGAATATTGTTGGGAAGTATAGCTATGGATATGCCCACCCAGGGTCCTTCTCCCTCCCACCCCCTCCAGGTCCATCACGGGCCATTTGGAAAGGGGGGATTGACATGGCCATATATGGTCATAGGTAAAGGTATCCCCTGTGCAAGCACCAGGTCATGTCTGACCCTTGGGGTGACACCCTCTAGCGTTTTCATGGCAGACTCAATATGGGGTGGTTTGCCAGTGCCTTCCCCAGTCATTACTGTTTACCCCCCAGCAAGCTGGGTACTCATTTTACCGACCTCAGAAGGATGGAAGGTTGAGTCAACCTTGAGCTGGCTGCTGGGATTGAACTCCCAGCCTCATGGGCAGAGCTTCAGACTGCATGTCTGCTGCCTTACCACTCTGCGCCACAAGAGACTCTTTATATGGTCATTTCACCTGATAAATGTTTAACAAACTTAAAATTATCTTAAAAATTAATTAACTGCCACTCATTCAAGAAACCTTTCTAGGGCCATCACAAAACCCCAGGGTTTCACAAAACTGTGGTAGAGAAAGCCTGCCCTAGATATACAATGTACATGACATAAGTTGGAGATCCCCCAACCCAACTCACAATGTAATTCAGCTGTTTTTCTTCCTTACAGAGCTCATGACGGCTTATCATATAAATAAAATGCATAACATACAGTATATAAAAATACATAAATCACAGTTTGGCACTGCTTTAATCAAATGCAAATGTTATCTTTGAGGAACACCCTCCCCCTGAGCTTCCAAAGGTTAATAGAGTTTCTCAGAATGCAGCTGGCAACCCACTACACTTCTGAATGTGCTTTAGTCTGGTGAAACATTCATTTCATGCCCTTTTTTTAATGCTTCATTTTAACCAAGTACATCAACAATGATGTTAGTTACTCTGAAGAATGTTTGTATTGTCAAATACAACAGTGTTCATTAACAGCAGTAGTAGCTGTTGGAATGCATGGAAGAGCATTGCTCTAACCCAGGTATTCCGAACAAGGGTTCTGGGGAACACTGGGATTACGTGAGAGCTCCCCAGGGGTTACAGAACTCTGGATGGGGTTACAGAACTCACTAGATGTCACTGGAGCCCACTTCCCCTGTTGCTCTACAGGCCTAGTCTCTTTCTCCATAATGCAAACAGTAAATGCTGGCTGGATGGATTGATTGGCTGGCTCCCACATGCCACCACTTCAGGGGTCCTTGAAGCCTGAAAAATATTTCAGAGGTTCCTTCATGGTCAAAAGATTGAAAAAGGCTTTTCTAGCCAAAGACACTAAACAGTATCTTCTCAAGTAACAGGACTCAATAACTCCAGTGGCAATTAAACAGATCTTATAGTAAAAATGGGGGTACATCTAGGAATATATAGAGTGAGCTTTTTTTTAACATTTCCAGTCTGGCTGCTTTCTTTGGGTATTAATGATTTCAAAGAGTCGAGGAACTCTGTTATTACCAATGAAATAAACTCTGATAGAATGAGAGAGGAAGTTGGCTTATGATTAGGCGGAAATGACAAATCTATGGGTGTAAATGTGGCAATAGGCCCACTATTGGGTAAAGATGAAGAAACACTGACAAAGGACAGAGAGAAAGTGAAAGGCTTAGTACCTATTTTGACTCTGTTTTTCCCCCCTGAAGAAGAGTATAGGTACATCTAGGGATGGCAGTATGCAAGGCATAGTGTCTGGGTAGCAGGTTGACATGGACAGAGAGGTTATTGAGAGGCACCTGGCTGCACTGGATGAGTTCAGATCCCCTGGGCTGAATGGTGTGCATCTGAGGGTACAAAAATAACTTTCTGGAGAGTTTGTGGAACTTTTGTCCATCATCTTCAGGACCTGTTGGAGGACTGGAGATGTGCCAGAAGACTGGAGGAGAGCACATGTTACCCCAGTCTTCAACAAAAGGAGGAAGGTTGACACAGAAAACTACAGACCAGTGAATCTGCTCTGTTGCGGGGAAGATCATAGAGCAGATATTAAAGGAGAAGATCAAACATCTGAAGGACAACTTGGGTGATCTGGGGAAGTCAACACGGAGTCCAACAGATCCTTTCACTCCAACCTGATTTCCTTCTTTGACCAAGTGGCGGGCTTGCAACATTGTGGAAACTCAGTTGATGTTGTTTACATGGATTTCAGTTAGGCTTTTGACAAGGTTCTTTATGGTGTTCTGATGGATAAAATGGAGGACTGCAGATTGGATTTTCAGATAGGTTGATAGGTTAGAGAATCACACCCAAAGAGTAGTTGTCAATGGTGTATCATCAGATTGGAGGGGGTGAATAGTGGGATGCCACAACTATCTGGATGAGGGGGTGGAGGGACTATTCATTATTTCTGCAGATAACACCAAATTGGCTGGAGTAGTGAACACCTCAGAGGATAGAGTTCAATGAGATCTGAATATGCTAGCAAACTGGGCAACTGAGAACAAGATGCAGTTCAGAGTTTTCCATTTGGGTCACAAAACTGAGAAGCATGCATAATGGATGGGAAATACAATTCTGGGTAACAGTGCAAATGAAATCTTGAGGTACTTGTGGACTGTAATCTAAATAAGAACAGAAAGTGTGATGCAGTGGTAATAAGGCGAATGCAATCTTGGGTAGTAGCAACAGAGGCATCACATCAAAATTGCAAGATGTCATGCTGCTGTATGTTCTGCTGTATATTGTATTGTTCAGACCATACCTAGAGTACTGTATGCAGTTCTGCAGGCCTCTTTTCACAAAGGACATGAACAAAACTGAGACAGTTCAGAGGAGAGCAATGAGGATGATCTGGGGCCTGGGTACCAAGCCCAATGAGGAAAGGCTGAGGGACTTGAGAATGTTCAGCCTGGAGAAGAGGAGGTTGAGAGGGGACTTGAAAGCTGTCTTTAAGTCTCAAATGTTGTCATTTGGACAAGGGTAGGGAAAGGTTCCTGTTGTAATAGGTTTAAACCAGTGGTCCCCAACCTTTTTATCACCAGGGACCGGTCAATTTTACTGAGGCCTTGGGGGGGGTAGTCTTTTGCCAAGGGATGGCGCTGCCGCCTGAGCCCCTACTCCAGTGGTCCGCAACCTTTTTCAGGCTACGGACCGGTGGGGGGGAGGGTGATCCGGCGGCCGCATATGCACGGCCGAGCATGCACAGCCGTGCATGTGCAAACGCGCATGTGCAGCAGGTCAGAGCATGTGTGTTTGCGCCATGCATGGCTGCAAACGCACATGCATGACAGTTCCACGTCTACACGCATGCGTGTTTGTGCCATGTGCACTTGCACCATGCGCGGGCGCAAACGTGCATGCACGGTAGTTGCCGCACATGCGTGTTTGTGGCTGCGCATGGCGCAAACACGCATGTGAGGACCTGCCAAGCATGCGTGTTTGCGCCGATGACTGTGCTTCCCTCTCCCCCCCTCCCGCAAAAAGAAGCTTGCCGGGCTGCAAGCTAATTGGCCGCTTTGGCTCTAACCCACTTTGGCGGCCGATTTGCTTGCGGCCTGGGAAGTTTCTCACTGCGGGGGGGGGGGGGGGCGGGGAGAGGGAGCCGTGGCCCGGTGCCGGGACCTTCACAGCCCGATTCACAGTCAGTGTAGTTCAGCATTGGAATAGGTTGCTTAAAGAGGTGGTGCACTCCCCTTCACTTGCAGTCTTCAAACAGCGGCTGGAGAGTTACTTATCATGGATGCTTTAGGCTGATCCTGCATTGAGCAGAGTGTTGAACTACTAGCCCTTTATGGCCCCTTTCAACCCTATGATTCTATGTTGCTATGTTAAAAAAATATTGTTATTATTGGACACCAGAAATTTTTAATGTAAAAAAATGCAAAATAAATAAATTAATTGAAAATGGTTTGAACAATATTGATTGAAACTGATAATAGCTATGAGCCCTTCTTCAAGACATGCAGGAAGGAAATATGTCAAATTATTGCCTTGTGTCCAATGTTTTAAAGGTAAAGGTAAAGGTATCCCCTGTGCAAGCACCGAGTCATGTCTGACCCTTGGGGTGACACCCTCTAGCGTTTTCATGGCAGACTCAATACGGGGTGGTTTGCCAGTGCCTTCCCCAGTCATTACCGTTTACCCCCCAGCAAGCTGGGTACTCATTTTACCGACCTCGGAAGGATGGAAGGCTGAGTCAACCTTGAGCCGGCTGCTGGGATTGAACTCCCAACCTCATGGGCAAAGCTTTCAGGCGGCTGCCTTACCACTCTGCGCCACAAGAGGCTCATGTCCAATGTTTTACACCCCCTGAAATTTTGTTCCTAGGGTCATTTACTCTTATAAACAGCATAGGGGGCCGAGGGAAGGTTCCACAGTGGAAGGGGGAAATAATAGAAATCAAAGCTTCCAATTCCTGAGACTTAAGGTGTTAGTACAGAATTGTGCACCGCTGACCTGAATAGCCAAGGCTAACCTTATCTCATCAGATCTTGTAATCTATCAGGGGGAAATATGGAACTGAGTAGCCAGACCCATGTCATTGTTTCCCTGAAATTAAAAAAAAAAAAAACTCTGAAGTTTACATACCACACCCATTCTGCCCCAGCGGTGCCGGGCTGCCACTGGTTCTTTGCAACAGGGCAGCTTGCCCTGCCACTTCCCGGGTCCTCAGGGGGAAGATTTCCCCTGCCTGACCCAGTCCGCCCCAGGTTACTGCCTCATTGCATTCTTAAGCAGAAAAAAAATGCCCCAGGCAGCTTGGCAGTGCTGTGCAGTGTTGTTTAGTCACCAAGAACATTTTGTGTCCCTTCCAGGCCACTATAGGTGGCCCAGGACATGGGGAGGAGCTGGGCCTGGATGGCCCGACTCTTAAGTTCCTGGCCCATCATGGGCCCCAATAGTGCCTCTGGCCACAGAGCAACTGAGGGCCTGAGTCAAGGCAGAATTTGAACAGGGTTAGGCTGGCAACGACATCATGTGGAAGGAGGGATTAGCCGTACAACCACATGAGCCCTAATCCCCAATGTGGAAAAGGTAACAATGAGTACTTTCAGCAATATATGGATTATTTCCCTTCCACTGTTGTTGCCATTTAGAGCGTATATAAGCTGCCTCGCGTTTACAAAGCAAACCTCTACAATCTTTGATCCGCTCCTGCGGAGCGGATTAAATAAAGGAGTAAAGGCTGTTGGGGAGTAGTTAGGGTGGGCTCTGTCCGGGATAAAAACTCAGAGGGCCCAATCAGGAGCCACAAAGTGGCTCCTGATTGGGCCCTCCAAGCTTCCATCCACGGCCAAGCTCCCCATTGGCCAGCCCTCACCTGGCTGACCAGGGACTCTGTAAGTCCTCCGGCACCACCACTCCTCCATCTTCGGAAAGGAGCGGCACCCCGGCTCCTTTCCCACCCCAGGGACCCTGCCCATTGGGGGGAACTGACATCGCTGGCCGCCTTCTCCCGCCGCCCTGACAACGCCGGAGCCGCGGGACGCCTCCCAATCTTCCCCCTCCCACTTTGGGCCCATGCTGCCAGCCACCGCCGCCATTACCTCGCCGCTGCTGATTGCTGCCTGCCCCCGCACCTAGGAGGGCCTCATGAATGTGCCCGTCCCAATGTCACCGCTTGCCGCCGTGCCCAGCAATCACCTGCCTTGCCGCCGGTCCGCGTGGCTGGGGGCGGCCCGCGCGGCTGGGGGCGGCCCGCCTTGCCACTTGCAGTCGCCAGCAACACTCCCTTTGTCAATCCGCTCGCCCCCGCGACGTCTCACGCGCCGGGACTTGCTGCCGCCAGTGGCTCCTGCCGTGGCCTCACGGAACCGCAGACCTGCCCCCACAACAGGCCACCGCGACCAGCCACCCTACCCGGACGCACCCACAACCTCGCTGTGCTGCTGTGCAGCTGCTGACACAGGAGCCGTCCGCCCCATGGAGCCAGGTAGGCCGTGACCGCCCGAACCACTACACCAGGCCTCGGGTCCGGCTCCGCGACACCTTCCTAGCGCCCGCTGTATTCGCCCTACAGCGGGCTTAGTTTCTAGTACAGTCATAAAATGGGTAGCATAACAACGAGCCATCAAGCAGGCCACTTTCTCCATCTCCCTTAGCTTGCTGCTGACTGTCCTCTGCTTTGCGTCAGCTGCTGTCGCTGTCATTGTTGTTACCAGTCAGAGCCGATCAGCAACTATTCTGAGTCTGCACATGGCCAGCCAGAAGACGTGTCATTGGTAATACCCCATCGCAATATGTTCTCATGAATACGGGTCCTTTGTGTATGGAGGATCACTTTGTATTTATGTACTATTCATTCCACAGCGTGTCGAGACAGTACGGGGTTGCCAGCTGTGATGGAGGCTTCGGAGTCACATAGTCCATCTGCAAAGGCAATGAGAAGCTGCCGTTGGCTGACAGTTGCCGAAACAGCCTCACCTTTCTCCCCGTTTCCCTTTTCGATCCCTCCCTCCAGTCACGTCTATTACGGGGCTTTGTGCCTAATTAAGACGCATTGTCCAGCCAATTGGGAAGAAGGAACTAGCTGGAGCTGTTTTACAAAATAGAAACAATCCTTGTTCATTATCGCTTAATTGAGGCAACAAAAAGGTGCTGGAAAACATCCATCAGAGGCCCATTGATGTGCCTCGTTGGAGGGGGATTGGATTTAGGGACTCACAAAAGGAACATCAAACGTTCCAATCAAGAGTTATACAGGCAACACTGAAACAAAGACTCGGAGACACAAATACATCAGAATTAGCCCAATTACAGATTATATGTTTCCGGAAAACACATTCTTTGGCTCTCAGCCAGGATTTTTTAAAGCATACTTTCTTTCTTCCTTTTATAGTCACAGCTCAAAAAGTTGATGCTGTTGGTTTTGCCTTCATTACCTCCAGATGTGTTCTCATTGGGTGAATATGTAAACCAGCCCCAAAGATAGCAAAGAATGAGGTGACATTACACATGAGTGCCAACCGAATCTCTTGCTCAGATTTGAATCGAGGCTATTTTGAGGAATAGAAAATTCAGTTTCTCTTCCCTTTCATTGTTATTTGGGTTCTTTTTTTTTTTTTGCAAAAAAAATCTGTTTGTGCTTCTGCCCTTCAGCTATGAACAGCAACATTTGAATGAGATGATTTGTGGAGAATTTTGAGCAAGATTGTCTGAAGCAGGAATATATGAAGAACCGTTTCAAATCTAAAGTGAAGTAAATCAAGATTGGGCCTGATTCTCTGTTCTTCACACTGGAATAATTGTGCTGATTTAGTTTGAAGCTTGCTGTTTTGGCGAAGCGATTCGATTTTTGTGTACCCCTGGAGAAAGGATCATGCTGTGGTTTCCACAGACTGACACCTTTTGAAGGGCACTGAAGTCAAGGAGCATCTGAAGGATATAACTCTGCATAGGATGGCCCTGATTCTCATGCAAGAGTAGCACCATTAGTCATTCCAGATCCGAGGGGGGCTGAAATGTTTTTTGATCCATGATTCCTATTCTTTAAAGACCACAAGGCATAGCTATGGATATGCCCACCCAGGGTCCTTCTCCCTCCCACCCCCTCCAGGTCCATCACTGGCCATTTGGAAAGGGGGGAATTGACATGACCATCTATGGTCATAGGTAAAGGTGTCCCCTGTGCAAGCACCGAGTCATGTCTGACCCTTGGGGTGACACCCTCTAGCGTTTTCATGGCAGACTCAATATGGGGTGGTTTGCCAGTGCCTTCCCCAGTCATTACCGTTTACCCCCCAGCAAGCTGGGTACTCATTTTACCGACCGCGGAAGGATGGAAGGCTGAGTCAACCTTGAGCCGGCTGCTGGGATTGAACTCCCAGCCTCATGGGCAGAGCTTCAGACTGCATGTCTGCTGCCTTACCACTCTGTGCCACAAGAGGCTCCTAGTCTAGTATAAGCTGTCATAATTATAAGTCTAGTAGTTGTCATAAAACCCCATTTCCTAGGTGACTAACAATAGGTGACTGACCTTGATTGAAAATGTTAAAATATTCTGGCTCAGAAACCAGGAGAGTCATGATTACAAGGAAGGCTTTGCAGGTGCTTATAGCTGCCTGTCTTTCTCCATGGGTTCTAGCTCCTGCAGTTTCCCTTCTATTCCCTCTTGCCAGTCTCCAATTCATTTGCAAGCCTCTTACAGAAGTCCTTACCCAAACATTCATTGAGCACATTAGGACCTAGTGTCATCTTCTGCGCACCGTTTTTGCCTATCATTGTGTGTGGGGCTTGAGGTTTTGGACTTTATATTTAGGAAGCCTGGGAATACCTCATTGGGGCAGTCCCCCTCCTCAGAGTTGTGGGAGGAGGGAAGAGGGGATAGCAAATAACAGCTCCCAGGTTTATGGAATGACCCAATTAATTCACATCCAATTATGTAGTCTTCAGGAATAGCCACTTGCTACTTTCTGAGCGTTTTGAGATGCAAAACTGGAGTTTAAAAACACATAACAGTATTAATTTCCAAACTAAAAATACCATCACATCAGCCGATTTCAGCCAAAGCACAGCAGTAAGGCTGCCATAAGTTGTTGCGTTTTTAGGAAATTATATGCTATTTTTGCTTTTTGCAAATATTTAATGTCTTAGGGTACAACTATATATTATACACATACCAGTGTAAAAAAAAAACCCTCAATAGCTGTTGTCTTTTAGGCAAAATCTCAGGGGGAAGAAAGTTGGAGTGGAAAAGAGCTGGGGAGGGAGAGGACTGCTTAACCCTTTCCTTGTCCATCTCTCCTCTGGGATTTTGCTTTTGCGTTTCCACTTATATTCTTCCAGTGCACTTGCAATTTGGCATATGCATTGCTTACAAGAGCCTGCTAAGGCAGGGCAGTACATAGGTTTGCCAGATGGAAGCAGGCTTGCATGTGTATGTGTGTGTGTGTATGCAACAGGAATTTAGGGGCATGGTTGGGAGCTCCCCTATGTGTTAATATCACACAGAAATGACACCAGTACATTGGAGGTAATGCTCTGGCTTTGGGGCAGAACTGTGTGGTAGAGTTTTGTCCCCAAACCAGAGTGGGCGCTCTGCCTGGCACCCGCTTCCCCCACCTCAAACTCACAGAGCCAGCATCTGCAACTCTTCCACAGACACCACGTGTCACCATCATGCATGTCCACTTCCCTGCATCCCAAACTAACAGCTGGCTGTGCAAGTATTGGGTTGACGGGTGGGGAGAGGGCATGCACAATAGAGACAGGGGGTGTCTGTGCTGGCACTGTTAGTTTCAGGTGGGATGGGGCTGGTGCGTGCAAGGGTGGGAAGTGAAGCTGCAAACATGCTCTGCAAGTTTCAGTTGGGGGAATTCCCCGGCTTCGTTAAACCCCTAAAATGTGTAAGGGGAAGGTGCCGAAGCAGTGTAATTATTTACAAACTATGCATGGGGAAATGAGGTTGCGAGATAATGACTGAGAAGGCAATCAGACTATTTCTACCCAGGTTATCAGCTCTGAACCTAGTGCTTTGGAGAAGCATTTTCTATTGTACCCTTCAGACAACATTGTGGTGCACTAGTGTAACTCAGAAGTTTTCTTCTGATCTTTTGCAAACCTGCTTTGTTCTGGAGTTTTCAGAAAGATCTCTGTGAAGCCTAGATGGTTCTTGTGTGAGTGGAAAGTTTTTGGATTTTTGGATTTTCTGGTCCACATGGCTGCTGCCATTTCCCCTGACTCTGTCTCTGCAGCTGCCATTTCCTCCCCCTGCCACCAGGGGGTCTTTTGCTTTTTAAAAGTCAGAGGTAGAATATCATTATATCAATATATCATTGTAACAACAGGTGTAAGAGATTCTCTTATTTCTGAGCTTTTATTAAATAAAAAGTAAGTCTCTAGTCTTTTTCCTAGTGGAGATAGAAGGGCAAAACGTATACTTGCAAAGGAAGGTGTTAGTAACTTTTTAAAAACCAGAGAATTTCAAAACAACTGCTATAGCTTTAGTTGCAATGGCACATAGATATATTCTTCTGCTGATTTGAAAAAAGACAGAGACTGCAAAAGCCCTTGTGGCCCAGGGAGGGCAGTGGTGGCTATGGGCACTGCTAGGGGACTGGGACAAGGGAGCTGTGGGGAAATGAAAGTTCCAGTGCTGCTCTACTTTAACTGCAGTCACACCAGCAGTGGGGAAGCCACAGATCCCCCATCTCTGTATGGAAGCTACCCCAGGGAGTTTGTGACTCCATTAGGATAAGAAGTGAGAGCCTCTGGCTCATAGCTCATGCTCATGCCACCTCACCATTGTATCAAGCTGCTCTCAAGCAGTACACCCAAGACAAGCTGAAGAGACAATCACACAATGTGGCTGATTTAATCCACGGCTGAATTGTTTACAGGAACAATGTGAAAATCATGTTCCATTCATGTCATCAGGTCATTTAAAAAAAATTTTTTTCTAAAAGAATGGATTTAGTTTATGAGGACTGCTTGCCCTCCACCCACTAGGTAAGATCACCCAATCTGGCTCCCATTGACTCTCTACCTCTTAAATTCATTTCCATTTTGTTCTTTTTTGCAACTCATTCATATTACTAAAGGGAGAGTGCCATTTCCCCCCTTTTACCCAATGACCTAGTACACCTTGAAAGCCCATTTTGCACCCAGCACCGTCTAAACTAACAGTATTAAGTTTTCACTACATCCCGGTTTTCATTTTAAGACTACAGTTGCAGATCTTGGGTTTCGGCTCCTTGGGCTTTGCACCAAACGTCCAGCCTAAGGAAGAGTTCTGAAGTACTTAGAACAGCCTTTCTCAATTTATTTATTTTTTACCATTGAGAACCCTCTGAAACATTATTTAGGGTTCAAGGGGCATGATCATGCATAGCTGTGTATATGCCTACTCGGGGCCCCTCGAGACCTATAGAATCATAGAGTTGGAAGGAAACTCCAGGATCATCTAGTCCAACCGCCTGTACAATGTGGGAACTCACAACTATCTGCCTACCCACAATTCCCCACCTACCCACAGTGACCCCAATTTTATGCCCATCACTGGCCATTTTGGGAGGGGTGGGTCAACATGACCACATATGGTCATATTGCCTGATAAATGTTTAACAATTCTTAAAAAAAAATACAAAAATTCATTAACTCCCACCCATTCAGGAAACCCTTCCAGGGCCATCAAGAAACCCAAGGATTTCACAAAATCCTGGTTGAGAAAGCCTGATTTAGAAGCTTGTACATTGTTGTGAATGCCACACAAATCTGTGATGCTTCAGTTGATTCTAATGAAAGATGTTGGTTTTATTTGGGGGGGGGGTGGTTTCGGGTTGCACTGCTTCTCCATGCTCTGCCTCAGAAATGGAATAATCTTCAAATAAAATCCAGAGGGACACTCATTGCTATGCATTTTAGGCACCTTCTTTTTCTTTAAAAACAGTCTTAAAGACTTGGAACTTGAGTAATTCTATGCGATACATCTGTTCTTGCTGCCTCTGGAGTGGGACTGACTCAAGCTTGTGGAAGAATCCCCTCCAGGCTTGCCTGAGCATTTCCTGCTGCCACTGAAACTTTGACATCCCCCCCCGCAGTGCCGTTCTGTGCCCCCAAATCCCTCATGCCAGAGCTGGGAAGTGTTTGCACTGTGGCTCGGAGCTTGTTTGATTTTCTTTAGGTGGCACAGACCTCGGGCTGTTCTCATTACTTTTTTATTAGCCAATCTGAATACTCATTTAGCCTCACTAAGCGTGTGGCGGTTTTCAATGCTGCCTTCGGAGGTGTTTGCACAGAGATTGTCCTTGGAGTTCCATGTACAGAAAAAAGAGAAGGCGAATGTAAGCCGCTTTGAGACTCCTTTGGTTACAGAAAAGCGGCATATAAGAACCAACTCTTCTTCTTCTTCTTCTTCTTCTTCAAATTATTTTGATATGAGCCCCTCAGGCCAGAAGGTACCCAACAAGTGATTGGGGAAGAGCAAGCACTTGCAGCGAGTAGCCCTGGGTTTTATGATGTGTCTGGGGCAAATCCAGCAGGAATCCCTGGTGGTGATGTTGCCAATGTAGAAAGCAAAGGTCATACAACAACGCTAATCTGGCCACACCCTCATTGAGCTGTCCCCTATGGCAGTGGTCCCCAACCTTTTTATCACCAGGGACCACTCAACGCCGGGGACCACTCATCGGGGACCACTCGACGCCTTTTACTGAGCCCTTTTGGGCGGGGGGGGGGGGGTAGTTTACTCCTCTACTCTCAACCACTGCCCTAACGCTCTCTGATTGCTATGGTAATGTTTAAACATCCCTTCATAATATGATACAGACACGCCACAACAATGAACTGTGTTGTAAAGGGCTGGGGGGATGAAGTAAAGGGCCGGGGGGGGAGAAGACGTCCTTCGGGGCCCACCTCCAATTAGTTGAAGGACCACATGTGGTCCGCAGCCCACAGGTTGGGGATCGCTACCCTATGGGACCCGGCCTCCTTGACTGCCCACTCACCTCTCTGGCAACCTGGCTGCAGATGCGCCTGGCTGCCGGAGCCCACACCTTTCTGCTGGTCCACTTGGCCGCTTGTGGCGGAGAGCAGGAGCTGGGTGGCAGTAACAAGGAGGAGGCGGTGGAGAATGGGAGCAGTTGCTGGCAGCTGAAAGGAGGTGCCAGAGAATTACAGCCACTGGCTCCGGTGAAAAGGAACCAGAGGCAGAGAGCTGCAGCCACCAACAGCGGCAAAAAGGAAGCCATGGATGCGCCATTGCCGAAGAGGCGCCTATGCTGCCGCCACCGAGAACCTCGTGCCCCAGACTGCTGCGAGGCTGCGACTGTAGCCCAAGGTATGTGCTGGCGGTGCTAGAGCAGGCTGCACTGCTGGTGGCATGCTGCAGGCGGCATGCTGGAGGCAGCAGCAGTGGCTCTGCTCCTACTTCCTTGCCTGGCCGCCAATGGCCACCCCGGGGCCTACCTGTGTGCTACCTGCTGTCACCTCTACCCACTGCATTTTGGGGGGGCTGCCACTGGGAAGCCTCTCCGTGCCTCCACAGGTCTCCCCCCACCTACTTCCTACTAGCACCCGCTGCATTTCTGCATGCAGCAGGCTTAACTACTAGTAAATAAATAAATTTTAAAAACACAATTTTCTGCAAAATGCAAACGCTACTTTGCCTGACACCACATGCTTTCTGGAAAAAAGAGGTGGGGGAACAATGTATGAGAACATCATTCCTCAGATGATGATTAGTTGGGTGGATTTGACTCCTTGTCTCCCTAGTCCTAGGCCAACACCTTAATCCAGGCTTTCTTAATCGGGGGGGTGGGGAGGGGAGGGGCCCCAAGTGGACATGTACACAGCTATGCTTTCTAACCATCTGCTGCATGATCTCACCACTCCTGGGGTTGCTCAGAGCCTGAAGAATGTTTCAGGGGTTTCTCAATTGTAAAACAGTTAAGAAAGTTTGTCCTAATCACACCACAGTGACACTTTCCTCATTTTCCTGGTTCTTGTTAACTACCTGCTGGAATGTCTGACAACAACCTACAGAAGATGACAGGCCAAAATGTAACCTCTGTTGAATAGGTGTGGAATTGAAATATGGTCTGTAGGAGTGCCGTTTAAGTAACAGTCATCACAGTTGCCAGATAAGCGAGGTAATGTCCCATGATGACACACCGGGTAGTGATGGATTATAGTAGTTTCACACAATTGTTTATTTACTAGAGAATAAAAGTGCCCAGTTGTCATGATGGTATGTGTGAGGAGGGAAGGCCAGTTTATTGCAAGGATGTCTCTCTGCCCTCAGTAGTGTGGTTGGTGTTACGTATGGCGGGACCCTGCCTTAAAGCATGGCATACTGTCCCCAACTACCAGTGGCACCCCTCAATAGTCTAGGCTTGTATCCAAGCCAGGCACTGTTAAAAGTCTGCCAAGATCGTTGCAGCCTGAGACAAGCATCTCTCTCCTCTTTCCCCCCACCCCATTGTATTGCTGATTAAGTCACTGGGGCTCCTAGGCAATCTCCTTTGTCTAATACCTGTGACTCACTCTTGGCCAATCTGTCAGGAGAAATAACTTCCACCACCCCCATAGATAGACCCATTGACAGGATGGTTCCTTTTGTATAGACCTATGAACACCCATCTCCGGACCTGGCTAGGCCATTTGCCAACTTTCTACTAATGGAAAATTCCATCACGTGCTCACCATGCCCCCATCACAAGCTCAGCACGACCCCCTCTCCCCCAAAACCTATAAGAACTCTGGCTTTGCCAAGCCAAAGTGTTCTTCTGATTTGGGACCCATTCAGATCATCTTATGTGCTGGTCATGTTGACTCATTCTCTGACCTCTCTGCTCTACAGGACCAGTAAATATACCTACTGCAACTCTCCTCCCCCTTTATTTTCCCATCTGCTCGAATGCTAGTGTGCTAGATATATTTTTGTCACTTACCTTCCAATAAAGATTGTTATCATTTTATTATAACTACTTATTGCCTGCCTTGAGTTCTAAAGGGTGTAATCACCTTGTAAACATTGGCAAATGATCCAAACACTATGTTACCAAACCCTTTGCAAGCAGTTTCTCAGTGATAGATCGACACCAGTATTGTGTAGATGTGTGCACATTTCTGGTAACATTGGGGCTAGCCAGAGATGGTGAAGTGAACACCGAAGGACTGCAAATGCTGAAGTATTTGGGGCACAATCCTGACCTCACCCATCTTCGGGGGGCTAAGGGTGAACTTATCAGTATCGCGGCACTGACTGTGAACCGATCTCTGACCTGAACATCTTTAGTAGTGTTTGATACAAACTTTTTCTTCTGGGTATGTATGCAGATGCCTCTACAGTAAAGCCTTCTCTGTAAGTAATGCATCATCAAGCTGTTTTGGGAAGGAGAATGGAAATGACTATTAGTACTAGATACAGGCCTAAAGATACATTAAAGCATAATGAAATGTCTTAATCATCCTTGCAAGTTGCATTTATCACTGGGAACCATATTAACAGAAAAGGGAAGCAGCAGTTCTATGAACAACATTTACCCAGGAAATATATTATTTGTTTTTAATGAGTGGCAAATTCACTGCTATCCTTGTCCCTGTAAATGAAATATATGAAGCTAGAGAAGAGGAGTTTTGGTCTACATGAGAGGCTTGCTACAACTGGTGCATAGCACTGGTCTTTGAAGAATGAATGGTGAGGTACAGATGCTGCAAAAAAAAGGGGGGCACCTATTACCTGATTTAAAGCATTGTGGCTCTCCTCCCTGTTCAGATTCAATTGCCTTGCTAGGTAGGCCTTTTCTTTGCAGAAACCAAAAGCATGGTGCGGTGTTTTCTTTGTCTTCTTTATTGAGGCTAAGTCTCTCTAGTGCAAGGCAACCATTCAATCTGAATAGTTAAATATCTGACAGCTGCTAAATGGTCCAGGTACATAGCAGGTGGCAGCTGCAGCCCTGCTGGCATGCAGCAGGTGTGTTTCAGCAGCAAAAAGGTATCTGAATCTGCTAAAGGCATCATACAAGTATGACCTTGGTGTGACTCTGTGCATAAATTAGAGAAGGAAGTTCCTCCTTTCTCTTGACTCAGATGCCCCCAAACGTTACAGGTTACTTAAAGGTGCAGAAGTTTCACTGGCAGGTGGATGCTAGAACATCATTTGAACAGCACAACACAATTGAACTCATTTGGCACAATGAGTTCCAGGCCTATGTGCCAAATGAAACAGACGTGAAGCAACCAATGACAGGTTGGTTGCCAGAACTCTGGTTTCAGTTCTGTAGAGCAGAAGCAGCAGCTCAGTAGAGATCCATTTGCATACATCCCTCCCTCTGAAAAGGAGATACCCCAACACAAGGCCTTCTTAGTTCACATAGCCCCTCCGGAAATGTCCATTTGTTGGGAATCTCCCTGCATGTGTGGATCAGATGTATTGTATGAGCACATCTGGTCCTCAAGGTTAATCATTTCCAACCAGTGGAAATTGCCAAAGGATTGCCGAGGATAATTGCCAAATGATAATAATGGTGGGTGTCCATCTGAATGGCTTTAAGTCAGCTCCTTGATTTTTCCTGCTTCCTGGATATGTTTTGCACTTTCTGGGAAAGGAGCATGCTCAAGTGCCATGTATTTAAAAGAATTAACATGTCTAAATGTGCACTGGGCTTCTTTTTTCCTTCTGGAAGAAGTGGTTGCCTTTCCAGGGACTAATATGATACATCTGACATCTCTAAATGTAACCCATTGTATTTTTCTCTGTCATAGCATCATCACTTCCATGTGTCTTCTGTGGGAAGGAATGTGCGAGGAAATGGGACTACAGCAGTAGCAAGCTCCACCCCTTAGCTGCATGCATTCATGAGAAAGTATCTAGATATTTTTCTATGTAAAGGTATAGACACCTCTCCATTCAAAAAGAAGGGTTACTGATTGATGGGTGACAGTGTGTGAGGCAAAGCACCCTGATTCCTCCCCTCAAGGGTTGTCATATGTAATAATTAACTGGTTCCATCTCCAAGGTGTTTCTAATTGGACTTCTCAGTCCACAGTTTTCTTATCAACTTCATGGCCAAAGTGTGGAATGGGCTAATTGACTCTATCTGACAACTTGTGAGCCATACAATGGAATGGGGAGAAACATAAGTGTTTCTAGTCCAAATATATTCTGATTGGTTCATCAATTTTTATGGACTAAGGTCTCAACTCTGAGCTGTTTGTTTGCAAACGGCCAGTACCATAGAGTATTCTTGAGCTAAGGCCTGGGATTTTGTGACTTTGAGATTGTGCCATCTTATTGTGTTAGACTAGAAAGTAAGCCCGCTGTAGATAAAATACACCGGGCACTAGTGGATGGGGAGGAAGAATGTAGTAAAGGAAGGTAGAAGAGGGAAGGAGGGATAGGAGTGAGAAAGAAGGGGAAAGGGTGGGTGAAGGGATGGGTAGAAGGCAGAAAGACAGGAAGGGCCAAAGAGAGCAAGTGATAGAGAATTAGAGGAAGGAAGGAAGGAAGGAAGGAAGGAAGGAAGGAAGGAAGGAAGGAAGGAAGGAAGGAAGGAAGGAAGGAAGGAAGGAAGGAAGGAAGGAAGGAAGGAAGGCAGGCAGGCAGGCAGGCAGGCAGGCAGGCAGGCTGGCAGCAGGGAGGGAGGTGGAATGGGATGGGATGGGATGGGACAGGAGTGTGTGTGAAGGTTCCGGGGAGGGAGTCGTGAGGGGGGGGGGGCGAATAGATAGAGAAATAGAGGAAGTAAGTAAGTAAGTAAGTAAGTAAGTAAGTAAGTAAGTGAGGAAGGAAGGAAGGAAGGAACGAACCAAGGAAGGAAGGAAGGCACGCAGGGAGGTAGATGGAATGGGATGGGAAAGGGGGGTAGGAGGGCGGTGCATGAAGGGTCCATGGGGTGGTTGGGGGGAGTCATGAGGGGGGCCAGTTGGGAGGGGGGTGGCTGGGTAAGATTGTGGGGTAGAGAGGGGAGGGTGATAGGTGTTTGTGGTGCGGGAAGCAGCCGCGGTTCGGAGGGCGACTCGTGTGGGGGGTGGGAGGTGGAAGAGGGTGGTGGGTGGGTGGCTGGGTATGTGGGGTGGGTGAATGTGTGGCGGAGGGGGTGGGAGTACGGGGGCAACTCGTGGGGGGGTGGGAGGCAGAAGCGTGTGGTGGGTGGGTGAATGTGTGGCGGAGCAGGGGAAAACACGGCAGCAACTTGGGGGGCGGGCGGCGGAAGCATGCGGTGGCGGGGTGGGTGGCTCAGCGGTTGGGGGGCAGGGAAGCAGCAGTTTAGCAGTGGTGGAGTGCAGTGGCGGATGGGGGCAGCGGCGGAAGAGCAGTGTGTGTGTACGTGTGCAGGGCAGGGGGCTGGAAAGCGGCAGCGGAGAGCGGGAGTGAAGCGGTGGGGGCAGAGTGTTGTGGGGATGGGTGGGTAAGGAGGTGGGGGGAAGCGAAGAGTCCAGTGGGCGGTGCACGGTGGGGCCGCCGCTCCCAAGGCTGCATGGCAGGATAGGCGGCTGCCTACCTGCCTTGTTGGCGGCCAGGCGCGAAATGGCTCCTGGAATCCAAAGGAGGGCTAGGTTGGGGGCTGGGCGGTTCGGGAGGCGGGCTGACAAGTGGAGGGCCCAATCAGTTTTCTCAGTTTGGGGGCAAGGGGCCAATCATTGCCCCCCCATCCCAGACTGACCCCTCCCACATAGCCCTTAGCATTTTATTTATACTGCCCCCGCGGAGCGGTGTAAAGATAGTTCAGACAGTATTATTTATTTATTTATTATTTGGATTTATATAACTGCTGCTCTCAGCGAACTGGCTCATGGCGGCTTACAGGTATGTAAAATATAGATCCAATCCATAAAATAACTATGTCAACAATATAAAACAACCCCCCCCATTAAAACATCTCTAAAACTCTACAATATTACGGATGGCGGTAATAATTAACAAACTCATTCCCCACACAGGGAGCCACTGGGCCAGTCCAAAATCAGGCAGATCTCAAAAAATGGAGATGATATCAGAAGGAGTTGATCACTTCAGGGCTCAGGCACAGTCTAATACCGTCCCATGACCCCTAAGGGGAGGGGGCGGATCCAATTTCTCATTTTCTGAGTTGTTTGCGTTTAGAGACTCATGTTGCTTATTGATAAGAAGATTCTAAAATTTATCCTAATAAACTTTACATATTAGAATATGTAAAGTTTACAAGAATAAATTTTAGAATAAAGTCTATTTCTTGTGCACACTAGCCCTGGGAACCCATGGGGTTCCAATCTGGACTCCTTGATGGAGCCCTAGATGCATACACTTCTGTGTGAACAGGACCTATGCAGATTTCCTATTACATTTCTGTAAGTCAGGGGAAGACCTTGATCTGCAGTCCTGCTTTGCATTCATTTTCCTTAGAGAGCCACATGAAAAGAGCAAACACCTTCACTGCTCACCATGATAGAAGATAAGAGAACTCAAGAAGCCTGCCATCTTGCTCAGTTATAATGCGGCGTGTCCCTTGGCTGACTACAGTGTATTGAATAATAAGCATCAGTACACATGCCTCCTACAATTTTTAAGTTCCTTAAAAGAAATTACATCCTGAGTGAAGTCTGAAGCACATTTTGGAAGGCGTGATGGATGATCCCTTAGGGCTCACAAACAGGCACTTCCATTTTCCAATGTGTGCAGATAGCAGTCTCATGGAAAAAGCCCCACACTGACTGTTTTCTTTTGTCACTAGTCAGTGTGGTGTCAATGTGGACTAGGAGATGGGAGATCTGGGTTCGGATCACCTCTCTGCCATGATGGTAACTGGGTAACCATGGGCTAGTCACTCTTTCTTCACATAAACTACCTTACACAATTGTTAGTTCCAGGAGGGTTGCTGTGTTGGTCTGAAGCAACAGAACAAAGTCTGAGTCCAGTGGAATCTTTATGACCACCCAAGTTTAATTCTGGTTATAAGCTTTCATGTACATGCACACTTCTTCAGGTACATAGCATATATTAAGATGCTACTGGACTCAAACTGTGTCATAGAGTGGTTGTGAGGACAAAGCAGAGAGATTATCTTAAACTGATTTGTTCTTCTTGGAGTAAGGGATTGATAAAAATTACATTGATGCTGTATCACATTGTGAGTGTACAAGCTCTCAGGTTCCCAAAGGCCCTTATTTCACATCCACTCTCTGAGGAACAATACCTCTCAAAGTAAAATCACCCAGAGACATCCTATCTTTGTGTTGTTGAGTTTATCTTGATCCTCTACTCAGCAGTTTCACAGTGCTGCAATATGGTACACAGAATGTTACCAGGATGTCCTACTTTAACATCTCTTTGTATCCTGTTGGGTGTCCACCCAAATTTACCTCTACATCAGTGATTCCCAAAGTGGGCGCTACCGCCCCCTTGTGGGGGCTGCAGCGATCCAGGGGGGCGGCGATGGGCCACAGGTGCATTTGGGGGCGATGAATAACTATTAAAATAAAAAAAAATTAATTTCCAGGGCGCTGAGTAATATTTTCTCTGGAAAGGGGGCAGTAGGCCAGATAAGTTTGGGAACCACTGTTCTACATCTTCTATCCATCTCCAAGTTACCAGCATTTGGTTAGATCCTCGGTTAGATCCAGCAGAAAAACTTCATTTGCATAAGTGGAAACACAAGAAAAAGAAGATGATAGCTATTTCCACTAAGTCAGACTTATTGCATCACCATTTTCATTCCCACTTGGATCAAGAGCTTGTGCACTTAATTTTTGCGAGTACAGTGCTGGGGGTTGTGCAAGATTTGGAACAAGTAGAACTGTACTTTAGTCTGTTTTTTTTTTTTTTGCTTACAGTTCATGACTTTTTCCACACTACCAATATCATTTGGATTTGCATTTTTAAAGGGTAGACTTTTCTGTCTGTTTTTGCACTAAAATTTGCTTCTTCAGGTGCAATCCCAAATTGCCCCTTCACTTGCCCTGCAGCAAAGGAATTCACAGAAAACCAGATTTCATCTATTCAAGCGGGATTTAAAGGGGAATAATTTGGGGCTGCCCAATGCAGAAATGCATGCCATTGGGTTTTCCTCTACACTGGCCATTTTGAGTCATTTGGGAGTGCCCCTTTCCTCGTCACTGTCATCCCTCTCCTCCCTCTGTTGTGAAAAATCTGCTTTTTAAAAAAGGGGTGATCGTGTTACAACACAGTTTCTAATTTAAAAGAAAACTATCTTGCAGTCTTACACAGTAGCATTATAATGTTATACCTCAGTGTTTAACAATACATTCAGGACACTTTGGGGGGAAGGGGAGAGGTGATCAAGGGTGCAGAATAGTGGGATTAAAAGGCGCAATGAAAATAAAGGTGTTAAGTAGGCAACATTTTGCAAACACCACATTTTTTTTTTATAAAGGGGATGGGAGCAAAGCGTGATGGAAGGCTTTTTCTGTCAGACTCAATGCAGAAAGCATGTTTCAAATTTCTACCTAGGAAATAAGGAGAGGAAAGCCCAAATGTGGACATGCTAGAGTCAACTGACAGCATCCCAAGGAAATTCCAAGCAAGGCTAAAACATGGTATGCCTCCCAATGTGGAAATGGTCTTCAAGTGTATCCATGATATGAGTCCTTATGCCCACAGATGAAAAATTCTCTCCTTCCCATAGAAGCTCCTCTTCCAGCAATAGCATGTGGATGAAATTTCAGGCTCACATTGGCGGGGGGGAAGTAATAAAATCATGAAGACCTACAGGAATGCTAGTGTGGATCCAAGTCATTATAGAAGTGGGTTATTAGGCTGCCACAAATTGCCAGGAGAAATACAAAATGCATTGCACTCAAATATGACCCCAGATGTATTTCATGGGAGCTGATAATTAAGAGTGTTATGACCATCCAAGAACTAAGAACTAAGCCACCCAAGCTATGTGGCGAATGGCATACGTTGTCCAAAAAGTGTTTAATCATGTTCCATTCTCTTTATTCCCAAAATGGTAAAAAATATTTATTTATTTATTTATTTATTTATTTGTTTATTTGTTTATTTGTTTATTTGTTTATTTATTTATTTATTTAGATTTAGATTTAGATTTTTATACCGCCCACTTCTTTGCAGCTCTGGGCGGTTTACATTGAACATTATAATACAATAATTCCAATAACCCTGGTTGACCCCCTGTAATCTCTGAGATCAGTTTGATCTGAATGCAATGGACCGGATCATGATGAACTGCTCCTCTTTCCTGCAGTCTTCACAAGCCTGACAGAACTTCCTAACCTTTTTGTTCTCCCATGAAGCAGTTCAAACGATCTTTCAGCTGGGTCGCTCATGCAAATAGCTGCTCTCATGCATAGCTGTTTCAGAATTGCTACTGAAATGTTGTTAGTGAAATGGACTTCGTATGAGACTTCTAAGGAAAAATGTCATATTGTAAGGAACACCAAAAACAAAATAATAAAGACTAGCAAAATTCCTCTAGCCCAGTGGTCCCCAACCTTTTTTTCACCGGGGACCGGTTAATGCTTGACAATTTTACTGAGGCCCGGGGGAGTGGGTAATCTTTTGCCAAGGGGCGTTGCTGCCACCTGAGCCCGTGCTCTACTTACATTCCTGCCAGTGCCCCTGACTTCCCGCTGCTTACTGGGGGTGCTGCCAGTAGCAGCTGTGCAGTGCCACGCCAAGGGGAAGCCCCAGCCATAGCGGCCACTGGAGAGCACCAAAGATGAGCCAGTGGCAGGGTGGCAGGGCAGCCCCCAAGGCAGTAGCCAGGGAGGAGGACGAGGAGGAGCTGCAGACCGGTATCGACTGATCTACGGACCGGTTCCGGTCCCCGGACCGGGTGTTGGGGACCACTGCTCTAGCCGATGCTAGATCATGGCTCCTCTTTGGAGGAAAGGAAAATTTTAAGAGTTAGGGAATTTTTCATAGAAAAGATTAGGAAAAAAATGCATTAATATCTGTTTCTAAAGGAATCTTATGGTGTGACACATAGCCTGGGGTGCAACCACTTGGTCTGTTAAACGACTCACATAAACAAACACGAGGGGCCCTTATGGATCTATCGTGTCCCACCTAGTTTGACCATGAAAGCCACATTATTTAATCTAGAAAACCAGAAAAGCTGTAGGCTGAAAATCACTAATTCAAGCATAATAACTAAACATAATTAATAAATAATTGTGCAATTTTCACTCATGACACTTACAAAAAAATACCAGGGCAGAACACGTTTCAGTAACTCTAGTCACATATATATGAGTATATTATTTGCTGCTGGTGCACACAAAAGCATCTGAAGCAAGGTTTGGTTGCTTGAGGCTATAGGAATGCAGGTAATGTAGAAAACTGGCAGCTTCCCCATTCCGACTGCAGCAGTATCTGAGAGCATGAATGCCTACACCAGTGATAGAGACACAGAATCATAGTCAGCCTTCTTCCCCATGTTCTACATGCTTCCATGTTTCATGTCCAAGTGCAAGTTGAAACAGGGATGTGGTCTTTGTATTTTTAATATACTCATCAGGGACATATGGGGGGGGTTACCTGTAGTCCCCTGTTTACCTTTTAGGTTTTCAAGAACCACAGTGTAAGGCTGCAGCCTGGAGTAGAGGGCTCCTCTTCCTGTGCTATTTCCTGCCTCTGTCACTTCTGCAAGTTGAAATACTGGAGCCATAGCCATGAGAAGATTATGCAATAGAAACAAGTCCTCTTCATTGCCCTTTCCATGACATCTGTTATCAAAGCATGCATGATCAGTGGCACATTGGCAAGGACTCAGTTGGTTTTACTTACATACTTAACATAAAAGGGGATAACAAAAATAAGAATTAAATCTTGCAGAAATGTATCATAATCTGAATCTCCAGACAAATATAAAAATGACAGGAGCAAATTGCCAGTCAGATACCATCAAAGAACAAAAACAAGCCAGAAGTCAGTAGCAGTAATAACTTCTAATGAAGGATCCCAAATATTTGCCTAAAGAGCACAATTTCGATATGATTGTGAAACGTCTGCAGAGAAGAGTCAACTTTAGAAGTACTGTGGACTAGGAATTACTGTTGAAGAGACCCCATCCATGTGGCCAATGAGTAACTTCGATGGTGCACAGACAGGTGCAGAGACAGGTTATAATGTGTGGATAGGTTAATATGAGAACTAAGAATCTTGTTTTCAGATTGCAGAGTCCTTTAAATGTCAAATGCAGCAGACTGTGCTTGGAAACAAACTGGGAGCCATTGTAGTTTATAAAAACAACAATTTGTACTCTACCTTTCTGCCATCATCAGGGACACCATAGCTAACAATTTTTTAAAAACCCTAGATAATAAAAGACACAAACACTAATTAAACTAAACAAAAACACACTATTAAAACTATTAAAACCAAGCTAAAGGGATCATTGCACGAATGTCTGTGGCCTGGAATCCCAGAGCTCAAGTAGGTTCATGTACATGAGATTTTATCTGCAAAGTTTTTAGCAATACAGTCACAGCAGGCCACTGAGCTCCTCCTCCTCCTCCTCTTCCTGGGGGCCAGATCCCAAGAAGCCTTTGACCACCTGGAACTGTCCTGCACTGTATAGATATAACGGCATTGCTTCTTTGCCACAGAATTCACTTTAAAATTAGCTTTACTCTGTGTCTTATTGGATCTGTTCTGAGACCTTGTCTACTGTCACTCTAGCCATCTCCCTAATCTTTACATTGCCGACAGTCCCTCAGTAAACCCAAGGGCAACCAGTCTGACATAAAATGCTCCATCTGACTAGCCCCTCTTGACAGTTGGATTGCAATACAAGTTTGCACCCGTTTCAGATTATCTCCTCTCTCAATCCCCGACTTGTCATCACGATAAAGGCTTTGCATAGTTAAACAGATCCTGTTTAGGCAAGATGACTGTTAGATCTCCCTCCTGGCTTACTGTTCTAAAGCTCTATTGCACAGGCTACGAACTCAGAAAAGTCACCTCTCTGCTTCGTACTGCTTGTAAGACCCAAGTGTTGATGCTCACCTTTGCAAAGCAAATGTAGATTGCTAGATAAAGATGCTCTGCATCTCATCACTTATTATTCTGGTTATCTTCCACACTCACCTGACCACTGAGCAAACCAGTATTGCAAATATTAGCAGACAATTGGAACAGAGCATTCTTGCGATCATCCAGGGACCCAATTACTCTTTCAGTTGGAAACATCATGTCTTATTTCATGAAAATCAAATACAAACATAATACCCTAGATAGTTGAAAATGTAAATCTAGAGGGGACTTTCTGTGCCGCACTGAGACCATCATAGGCTAAAGTATAAGGATTATCCTAAGCAAGGCATTCACTTCAGAATCAAAAGCAAGGACAAAAATGTGGGACATATTTTCTATTTCGCCTTTATCAGTTTCCTTGTGTTGCAGGCTGTGGCCTAGATTCCAGTCACAATTACAGAGTCTATAAAATCCTGGGAATAACACCAGCCTGATCCTACAGCGGGAAGAAAAGAACCTTCTTAATGCCCTGAACTTTTCTAAAGTAGTATTTTGAAATCAAGTTCTGAGGACCCTCAGGGGTCCACAAGGTCACTCTAAAGGACTTGTGAATCATTGGTCAGGACAGCATGAGCTCTTCTTCCTTATGCTGACACAGAGCCCTCTGTCTCTAGGAAAGGACACAGGGATTCTCAGGAATGGGATGAGTAGAAGTTCAGAGAATTGTCACCACCCACAGTCACCTGGTCCAGATCATCTCAGAGTCCTAATCAGGACACACACTGACAGGTTAGTGGGAACTATTAACTTAGCCCTATGAATTTTAATCAGTTGAGTGGCATCATAGAGGTAGAGTCCTAAAACAGTCACCATATTAGTTTCAAGTATGAAATGGAACTGGTTTTTACTCTATTTTTCACAGATAAAGTTGCCACTTTATATCCATATACTATAATAATTCATGGCAATTCTTAACTGACAAGCAGAAGTTCAGGTTTAATGTGATCCTAGTCTTTCTTCTATTTCTATTTCTGTCAGCAGTTCTGAAAGTTTAACCAGACCCCTTTCAACTCCCATTTACCTGGCCTCTATCTAGAAGGTATTCACGAATAAGGACATTTCTTGCTTCCTCTGACAAAAAGTTCCTTTTAACCAAGAGGTATGATTGATTAAAACTTTGAGTTTTGTCCCTAAAGAGCCAGCTACACTCTTAGAGCTGAGCAGTAAGCCATGCATGGTGATTTTACTCAAACTTGCTTTTAAAGAATCTGGTGATACAGTACTCACTCTATTGTTTTAACATTGGAGAGGACATGAGCCACTAAGGGACATGCATCACTTGCCATGTGCAATTGTAAAAAAGACTGTCTGGAGCATGGCAGGTACTAGCAAGAGAGGAGGGGAGGGTTCGGGCAACCTTGACAGTTTTTAAAGTCAAAATAGGAGGACTTGGACTGTGGAAACTCTGCAGTCCTAAATGGAGGGTGGGATGAGACTGGAATAAATGAAATCCCAGAGAATGAGATTAAGGCATGCAGTATGCAGTGCTATTATCCAAGCTAGTAGGATTGGTCTTGTCAACTTCTTAGAGAAAAGACAGCACTGAAACCATATATCTGCCACTCTGACTTCCTTGGAAGAAGGTTAAGTTGCAATCTCAGTCAATTTAAGTCTGTTCCTATGAAATAAACTGGCATATTATTGAGCACATTGGGCTGGACTGGCACATCAGTGGGCACTGTTCTACTATAATCCCACAGACAAGACAGTGAGCATAAGTGATCACAATAGCACAATAATAATATTCAACAGTGTAGCTTGGGTCACAAAGGAGCAGAGTAGGATTGAATGATATCCCTGATAATGCTTTTTTTCCATTTCTCTTAAGTAAATTAATACCTGATATCATTTGTGATTACAAATACAATGCCTCACTTGGGGACAAGTTTGCAGGATAAAACCACTGAAGCAGTTGCTCTCTCTCGAATAGATACTCATGGGTAAACACAGGTCTATGAAGTAGACTTCCAACAACAGAATCTGGTATAGACAAGAAAATCACCCATCTCTGACCTTGTGTACAGAAAAAAAGGTTGTTCTTTATGAAGTTTCATGTCTTCCATTGCAAATCTAACTTATTTCATCCTCCATATGCCACAAGAAGGTGGCACAATCCACTCGATCAAGGGCTGCAGCTAAATCCAGTAGGAACAATAAAGAGGCATAGCCCTTGTCTACACTCAGAAAGAGGTTGTCAGCTAAAGCTAACAATGTTCTCTCCATTCAGTTGTCCAGCCTGGAGGCAGACTCGAGCACATGATCCAGAGCACATGATGCAATCGCATCCCCTTTGCTTTTCAGTCTCTATGTAAAGCCCTTAAGCCAAATCAAGCATATCCAGTTTATCTCGGTATCCAGATTTCCTGATGATGTGGCAGAGGTCCTTAATTGCTGCCCATCTGCTATGGTTAAATGGTTAGGAGTGAACAAATTGAAATAAAATCCTGTAATGTAGAGCTCATACTGGCTGGGAAGGTAGAGATCTTGATGGACATTATACTCCCCAAATGCAGTGCAGTTCAATTGACCCTTGCTAATTCAAGGTAAGATCCTAGGGGTTATACTAGATCCATCATTACTGCTGGAAAAGCCAGCTAATGCAGCTGCAAAAAATACTTTCTTCTAACTCAGTCTAGTATTCTTGACACATCCTATCTAGCCTCCAGAATCCACATCATGGTAGCCTCGAGACTAGACTAGGGCCCATTCCACACACTGGATGTGCTTTTGCAGCTGGATTCTCCTGTGCGGAACAGGAAAATCTACTTCTAAAGTGCATTGAAAGTGCATTATCCAATGGGTGTGCCTCGTGGATGTTGCTCCTGTTGCGGGGGAGGCACTTTGCATGTTCTCTGTGTTAACAGATCAACAAACTACATATGCATGCTGTCCCATTTTCTACTCAGCAGTGACCTCGATCAGAGAGAGTTGCTTAAATTCTGTACAGCTGCTATTTTGGATTGCATTGCACAGAGCACCCCCTTCCCCCTGTAAAAGCTGATTTCTAACTCACCTTTTGATCACCCACCAAGGCTCACACTAGTGAGAAGGAGAGAAAAGTGGATACTCAAATGTGAGGCCTGTTCCTGGAATGAGAAAACAGCAGGGAAAAGACTGTCAGGCTGTAATTGTCCCATGCACATGGTGGGATCCATTACTTCATCAGGAAAAAATAGTAACCTCCTCGCTGTTCCCTGAAGTCTAATGGCAGCATTTTGGGTATCAATGGAGAAAAATAGGTGGTTGTGAGTGTGAAATGAGGGCAGATTTGTGTTCAAAATGCCAAAGATAGCCCATCCGGTGAGGAAATGCTGGGAACTTGGTGCCAGACAAGCTTTAAAAACAAATCTATTTTTTTTCTCCCTGTAATTCCTGCTTCAGCAAGACAGGAGTGTGTTACAGGAATAAAAAAGGATCTCTTTGAAGTTATCTTTCTTTTGTAGAGGAATAAACAATGGCTTAAAATGTGGCTTATTGTGTTAGCTGAGAGCACTGAGAAATACAGCTTTCATCCTGCTTTTTCTTATGCTTCTTTATTCAAGTGTAAAATGTTTTTAGGTAGGCAAAACAGGAACCCTTGTCATTCCTCTCCCCCCTAGGTAAATGTTACTAACAGCATGGTAAGACAAGGGGAAAGGGAAGCGTTCAAATATATTGAGGGAACGGATCTGGGAACAGATCCAGATGGTTCCTCCTGCATGTTTTTGGTTGTGTGCAATCATATGGCAAGAACAGCACTTTGTTTGATTCAGGTGGGTAGCCGTGTTGGTCTGAAGCAGCGGAACAATAAATTTAGAGTCCAGGGCCACCTTTAAAACCAACACAGTTTTAAGCAAGGTATGAGCTTCTGTGTGCAGGCAGACTTTGCTAGATACAATGTCACTCTGTTTGGCATAGGGTGGCTGCAGAGAGATAGGGGATGGTGTCCTCTACTATGCTGGATTGGTGTATCTCACGAGGAGACTGACTATCAAAGCCAAAGTTCAGCTGGCGTCCATCACAGATGCAGGGAGGGGAATGCTGCTATAGCTCATTGACAGAGCTGACCAAATCCAGTACTCCATTTACTTCACCCAAATGCCAATTCTAAGGCCACACGGAGCTTGAAATCGTTGTTACCTGCTTGAGGGGAGGAGGAGAGCTTTACCATCCCCTTGTCTAGATGTATTAGCATTTGTATGAAGGTGGGCTGAGGTAAGTCTTGGAAAGCAATTTAACTGGCTTTCCCTTTCCCAGCCTGTTCTCTGCCCAGTGTGTGTGTGTATGTGTGTGGGTAAACCTCAGAGGGAAGGTTTGGCTAATTTCAAACCTCCAAAGAAAAAATGCATTTCTTCACAAACTCAATTTTATGTATTTTATTGTAAGCTGCCTTGAGCTCTGCAATAAAGGGACTAATAAAGGGTATGCCCACGACTGAAAAAAACTTCACTAGGCCCACAAGATCCCGCCAACTATCGACCCGTCTCACACATAGCATTTCTGGAGAAGATGGTGGAAAGGGCTGTCGCAGATCAATTATCGGCATTCCTGGAAGAAGCTTCAGTTCTAGACCCATCTCAGGCATGTTTACGGCCTGGCCATGGGGTAGAGACAGTGCTAGTCTTGATGGATTACCCCCATTGCCAGTTGGACCAAGACAGGTCAGTGCTGCTGATACTACTAAATCTCTCAGCAGTGTTCGACACAGTCAACCACAAGCTTTTAGCTCGCCATCTCACTGATGCTGGAATAGGGGGGACAGCCCTTCAATGGCTGATCTCCTTCCTCCAGGATCACAGACAGAGGATTGCAATAGGAGAGAGAACATCACACCACTGACAACTTGCTTGTGGAGACCCTCTCTCCTGTTTTATTCAACACCTTTATGCATCCTCTTCCCCAACTTGTAAGGAAGTTCAGGGCGGGTTGTCAATATGCAGATGACACCCAGCACTTCCTCCTGATGGATGACCACCTTGAATCTCCCCCAGAAGTATTAGCCAGCTGCCTGCAATCAGTGACAAGGTGGTTCAAGCCTGAAGCTCAACCCTTCAAAGATGGAGGTCCTGTGGCTGGGTAGTAAGGGGGATTTGAGGAAGCAGGCCTGCCCATCCTGGATGGTGTGCAGTTCTCAATGGCTCACTTCACCAGGAACCTCGGCATGATCCTGGATGCTTCCCTAACAATGGAAGCCTAGGCCACAAAGGAAGCATGGCTGGCATTTTACCATCTCTGCCAAGTTAAGCTACTAGTGACCTACTTGGCCCCGGAACACCTAGTCACAGTGACAGTCACCTCTAGACTGGACTTCAGCAGGCCTGCCCTTAACCTTGATCTGGAAACTGCAGCTGGTCCAAAATGCAGCGGCCAGGGTCCTCACAGCAATACCATGGAGGTCCCACATTGGGCTCATCCTCCATCAACTGCAATGGTTACCAGTTTCTGGATCAGCCTAACGGTCCTGGTAATTACCTTTAAGGCCATATGCGGTCAGGGCCCAGTGTAACTGAGGGACTGCCCCACCCCCACCAAAGAGCCTTATACTCTGCCAATGTCAACTGGCTAATTATCCCTGGCCCAAAAGAAGCCAACTTGGCCTCAACCAGGGCCAGAGCCTTCTCTGTCCTGGCCCCCAGATGGGAGATCAGGGCCCTAACAGATCTAAAACAGTTCCACAGGGCCTGCAAAAGGGAGCTCTTCCACCAGGCATTTGGTTGAAGTCAGTAACGTCTGCAGGCCCCCCTGAACCTCCCTCCCAAAAACCTATACACCTGAGCCATGGACCTATTTGAACCGTTATGAATTAGACTGTTGCCTTCAGTTATGGTTGCTATTGTTATTGGTTACAGTCCATTAATGTCAAGTTATGAAGAAACAAAGTTCTATGTATTGTTTGTGTTCCATGTGAACCGCCCTGAGCCTCAGGGGAGGGTGGTATACAAATATAATAAATAAAAGAAAGGAAGGAAGGAAGGTGGCTAATACATGATTTAAATACATGCAGGCAAATTGATTACACAGAATGGATTTGAGTGTTCCTCCTATGCACTTCTCTGTCACTCTTTTTGGAAGTATGTTTCAATTGTTTGGTGTGAAATTCTATCATGCCAATGATGGTGTGATTTCTGGAAATTAGTATGCCTGTCAATTGTGGACAGAGAATGTAGAATGGCAGGATGATACCATTGTACTAAGAACAAGACAAGACTAATTGCCATGATTAGTGCATGATCACATGTATGTATTTGTAGTGATGGCATTAGACCAACAGATAGAACACAAAAGTAGAAATCAAGATTTTTCCAAAACCTGCAAATGTGTGGCAAAACTCAAAATTGCTGCATGGAAAGATGCACATACAAACAGATATGCCATGTGCCTCCCACCTCAAAAAAGGATCATAAATGTCAGACTGCATTCCCCTCCATGTGAAGATTAGGCCTCAGATAAACACACAACTGAACTGTTGAACAAGGGATTTTGGACTGTGCATGATTTTCCATTCTACTTTTCTGTTCTACTTAGTAATAACAAGTGAAGCATCAGGAGCATGGGATGATAATGTGCAGTGATCTCAAAGGTGGTGGTGAGATACTGAACCAAGTAGAAAATAGATATGCCCAGGACAGCCTATCTATCTTTTGTAGTGAGGGACTAGACAAAGGCAGCAGGTGTATAGGCAAGAGGGTACATGATGGTCTCCTTTGTTGCTTTAGAATAATTATGATGATGGCAGAGATCTGGGTTAATGGGATACTTCTGCCAGTATGCATTCAATCATTCTGTAAAATGAAGAGGTATAATTCAAGCCCTCTTCAACCCAGGAAACAGAATAGTTTAGAAAAAAGCACAGAGATGCCACAGCAAAGTTCACATAAAATTACTGAAAGTTTATGCAAGTTGAGATCAAATCAAGGAATTTATCCAAAAGGAAGAAGACATGGCATGTTGGGATCAGAGTGCTAGACCAGATGGAATTGGCCAAACAAACAGGTATTGAGAAATGATAACTGGAAATAAGGGAATGAATGGGGGGGGGGGGGGGTGCTAGGCTTATTTAACACAGTTTTGTAGATTGAAATGAGGTCTAGAATGCATCTATAAGAGTAAAGAGTATGTGGAATGTTGTTCCTTTATAACTTGACATATAAATAGACTGTAACATTTTCTTGTGAATAGTTCTTATATCTATTAACTTCTTATTTGTCAGTCTATACCTGTCCCATCCTGTCATGTTGTTATATGTTTTGATCCTGGCCCAGCCCAGGGATGTAAAGGAAGAGACAAAATCACCTGCTAATATTATACTCCTGAAATGGCACATCAGAGGCTTCTGACAGTTCAAAAATAAATAAAATATTTTATTTAACTTTGAGGGAAAAGGTCAGGTGGAATCAGGGGTAAGATGTATGAAGTGAACCAATAATCAAAATGGAAGTTACCTTTGAAATCACACTAAATCCAGACAATGTGTTGCCAACAAGTAAGAGCTTTTACTTCTCCACAAGGTCTTTGAAACTTTGAGATTATAGGTTTAGATGTAAAATATACTGGACCCATTCCAGTCCAGTTTCCGGCATGGCCATGGGATAGAAACGGCTTGGGTTGCCCTTACAGATGACCTCCGAAGGCAGCTGGACTAAGGTGGGTCAGCGCTGCTCGTGTTACTAGATCTCATGGCAGCGTTTGACCCAGTTACAAGCTCATGGCTTACTGACATGAGGATATGAGGGTCGGCCTTACGGTGGCTAACCTCCTTTCTCCAAGGCTGGGGATGGAGGGTAGCTATCTGGGAAGAGCAGCTATGCCACTGTCCACTCCCTTGTGGAGTGCCACAGGGCACAATTCTTTCCCCAATATTATTCAACATCTATATGTGACCTCTTGCACAGCTGTTCAGGAGGTATGGCCTGATGAGATGCACTACACTGATGATGCTGATGATAGCTGTGTTTTTATTGTCAACTGCCCAGAGCTTGCTTGTGGGGCGGGGAGGTATGTAAACCAAGTTAAGAAAATAAATATTTATCTTGATGGGGTGTTGGAAAAGTCATCTTCCCAAGTCTTCTTCTATTACATCTAAGCAAGAGGTGGCTTCATCTACAGTTTTTATTTTTTATCTCTCAGATACCATCTCGATTGTGGATGGACTTGTCTGTAAAACTGTTCAACCGATTAATTGCTTCAGTTCTTCAAATGGCTGTACTTTGCTTCCCATCTGGTTAAAGCTCTTTCCAAACAACAACCTAGCTGTGTGTACATTTTGTCCTGTTTTCTTTTGATTTCTCTAAAAGCTTTTGGAATTTGCTCTGTGGTAAGTCCATATCTAACTTTCACTCTTTCTTTGAAGAGAAAATAATTGGAGGTTTCCTCATCCCTCATGTCTGAGTAAACTTCACTCAGTCCTCCTCAGATCTGTGAGTGCAAATAAATTATCCTGGAGGTAAAATTTCATTGGTGAGATTGATGGTTAAATACACATTTGCTCATGTTTTAAGGCTGCTTTGGCTCCGGTGTGCTCCTTTAATATTGGAGGACTGTCTATAGTTTGCCTTTCTCAGTGAGCCTCAAGGCAGATTATTCAAGGGTATGCTGCCCCAGCTTCCAAGCCTTGGACCCCAAACTCCAGACCAAGGGTAGTCAAACTGCGGCCCTCCAGATGTCCATGGACTACAATTCCCAGGAGCCCCTGCCAGCATTCGCTGGCAGTGGCTCCTGGGAATTGTAGTCCATGGACATCTGGAGGGCCACAGTTTGACTACCCCTGCTCCAGACGTTCCTTTACCCCTGAATTTTGGATTTAACCTTTTAATTCCTGTTGCTAGACTAGTTAGTAGACTGTGCTCTTGATTTTGGTCTTACTTTTTACTGTTGTATTTGTGCATCCTTGACTTCCTGGGTGGAGTAAAATAATCAGGTTCTGTTCTGAATGTGACAACTAGAAACTAAAGGTGGTGGGCACTTTTGCAAGCCCAGCAGAACCAATGGCAACATGGAACAGCCCAGCAGAATCCCCCAGGGCCACAATAGCAGTGCAAATCTAACAGATGTAATATAAAATCAGAGTCCAGTAGCACCTTTAAGACCAACAAAGATTTATTCAAGGCATGAGCTTTCGAGTGCAAGCCCTCTTCCTCAGACAGAAGTAATGTCAAAGCAAGGAATCTCACCACTAGAAACTGAAGGTAGAGGGTATTTTATGTAAGCCTAGGAGAACCAATGGCAATAAACAGATGCCCACCAGAACCCAGTGCTACTGTTACAGTAAAAGCTCAACGGGGCCAATGTCAAACTAGAGAATCACAGCAAAACAAATCCAAGAGGGCATGGGAGGGATTTCGCAAGTGCTGTGCAGTACTGAAAAAAACTCCAAAGGGGACACAAAGAAATTCCCACAAGGGGGGGGGCAGCCTCTTGAAACTGAAACAAGCAGTCTAACAGGCCCATAGGAATGCTTGGGAGACACAGAAAAAAGGGAAAACAGGACAAAAATGAGAGAGAGTTAACAGTTCACAGGACTCCTAATCTTTTTGGTTCAACCTGAATAATTCAAGGATGGGGGGGTATGTTTTGGTAGCCCCCCCAAATCTTCAGATATATTTGAGATGCTGAATATACCCCCCAGATACTGGTAAGAGTTTTCAGGTATATTTTGGGCTCAGATACAATCAAATGCACAACCTTACCTACAACTACTTGCAGGGGCCATCTCATTTCCTTCTTCTTCACTATTTTCTCTTTCCCTACATAAAAGCCCCATTAGCCTCTGTTATTTTCCTGCCTTCTTTTCTCCTTTCCATCAGTCAGTCAACCTATCTTTACCTTTCTGTTTTCAGCTTTCCCTATTTCCCTCCCCCTGGCATCTTCCACCTGGGAAAACTCTAGTTGAGTTGTGCAGTGCTAGACCCACTTGTGCTAGACCCTAATGACTCATAGAAACATGGAGTTGGAAGGTACCTCCAGGGTCATCTGGTCCAACCCCCTGCAGAATGCAAGAAACTCACAACCACTTACCAACCCACAGTGACCCCAATTACATGCTCTGATGAGCCCCCCCCTCAAAAAAAAAGGGAAAGGGAAAGGGAAAGGGAAAGGGAAAGGGAAAGGAAAAACAGAATTCCTGGCCAGTTTGGCCTGGAATAAATTTCCTCCCAGCCCAAAAGTGGTGATCTGCATTTTCCTGGTCATGCAAGGAAGGGCCACAAGAGTCAAGCACCGACACAATCTTTTCTGCCCACCCATTCATAAGTTCACAGAACCAGCATTTCTGTCAGATGGCTATCCAGCCTCTGCTTAAAAACTTTCACCACCTCATGAGGGAGCCTCTTCCATAAGTAGTCCTGGCTAGGCTGAGCCCAGTTGCATCATGCGGAATCTGTAAAGAATACAGAACTAACCGCATATAAGACAAAACGTGTTTCGACCCTACTGGGTCTTCCTCAGTGGTCAGAATTGTAACAATACATCTTTAATCGCACCTGTGCTTAAATAAAAGAGTAAGGCCACCTGGGGAGGAGTTAGGGCGGGCCCTGTCCAGGAAGCGGCTCCTGATTGGGCACTCCGAGTGTCCATCCAGGGCCAAGCAGCCAATGGGGAGGTGCGTGAAGCGCCTTCCTATTGGCCCCTCACCAGGACAGGCCAAAATTCTATTCACCCAGCCCAGTCGGGCTGCCAGTCTGCGGCTGACCACCGCAGGGAGAGGAGGTCAGCAGGGCTGCCAAGGGGGATGAGAACAGAGGCTGCGCCAGCCCTTTTTGCCCCAAGGCTGTCCTAACTGCCATGTCCAACTACAAATTGCCTCAGAACCCTGACAGAGCTGGCAGGAGGCTGCAGAGTGCTCCCCTCCCCCCTCCAGGCCTGCTGCGAAGGAACCTCTGACAGGCCCTGACTGAGGGGAAGGAGGCCTTTCCAAGAGCAACGCAGGGGAGCCTGAGGGCCTTCCTTTTGGGGTGGGGGACTTCCCCCTTCTGCCAAACAGTTGCCTGACAGGGAGGCCACAGAAAAGCCCCTTCTCACTTAAAATACTACTCTGCCCGGAGGTTAGACACAGCCAAGCCACGTGTCTTTCTTCTTTGCAATTCTTTGCAGATTTGAGGCCACTGCACAGCGTTATTCTGCAGAGTAAACTGGCTCTTTTGTATTCTGTTTCATCTGCACAACAACCCTGTGCATTAGGCCTCAAGTCTTTCAATTCAACAACAACCTGTGTGGGAAGCCTTAAATGTTTCTTCT
This sequence comes from Paroedura picta, assembly GCF_049243985.1. Classification (NCBI taxonomy): domain Eukaryota; kingdom Metazoa; phylum Chordata; class Lepidosauria; order Squamata; family Gekkonidae; genus Paroedura; species Paroedura picta. The sequence goes on along the minus strand of NC_135371.1, from coordinate 40,139,793 downwards.
CTACCACAACCCTGTCCAAAGTAGCCCTTTCTGCCTGGGGAGCTGATCTTTATACTCTGCAGGTGAGCTGTAATTCCAGGAGCTCTCCAGGCCACACCTGTTGGTTGGCTACCCCTGGGTTGGAAATATTCCTGGAGGTTTGGAGGTGGGACTTCAAAATCATACAATGCCTCAGAGTCCAGCCTTCAAAGGAGCCATTTTTGCCTGCAGTTGGTAGGGAGTGGTGCAGGGGTGTCCCTCCTGGCCTATGGGTTATGGCCAGCCCTTACCAGCAACTGTTTGTATTCTGGGGCGCAGACAGGCAGACCAGCATCAGTCCTGTGAGTCTGGAAAGTGCAGGAAGATCTAAATAAATATTTACAGCCTGAAACTGTAAATAGAGAACAAGTAAATGTCTGGAGACACATAGTAACTGAATGACTTACTGGCCTGGCAAATCACCTTGGCCTGGCAAATAAAAAAAACAGTATTAAAAACCTTACTAAGGTCCAAGACTGCTGTGCACAGAGAGTCTTCCTTGGGTTGCCAGCTTCCCTGTGAGGCTCGCTACCCCACCTCCCTCATGTGGAGTCTGCTATGGGGAGAGAAAGGGAAGACAATTGGAAAATGCTTTGAGACACCTGAGGCCTGCTGGGTCACTGCGGCCCATTCCCAGTTCTCTCAGATCTCTCACAACCCCACGTACCTCACAGGTTGACTATTGTGGAGAGACTAATGGAAAAGGTGTTTGTAAACCGCTTTGAGACTCCTTTGGGTAGTAAGCAATAGGGTACAAAAATCCGTTCTTCTAAGGAGCAACCATGAAAGAAGCATTTTACCAACAGTGAAAACATGGGAGACAGAAGGAACAGGGTGGACACCTGTGTACTGTGTCTACCCCATGTATATTAGGGCAGAGGGGCATTTTGGTGAATGTGGCCTAATTCACACAAGAAGGGAAATGACGCAGAACTGGGGGGAACTGGTTGCCATGTCATCTTCCCGTAAGAAGAGTCTCCAGTCTGATTTGCCCTTCACATATCTGAGGACATGGCTCTGGAAAGCTCATCTGTAACCACTATGCCAAAATTCCCAAAGGTCAGTCCTCTCCCACACTCAACGAACATTCCACACCACAGGTTCTTGACACCCATATCTCCACACCCATACCCTCATTTGCCACCATGCCACCACAACCTCCCACACAACACACACATTCAACCCCATGGCCTTACAGACTGGACAACTCCTCCCTGTCCTCTTCCCACTGCCAAGCTCTAGCGCCCGTTGTATTCTTGGAGACAATGGGCTTTACCCCAAGTTCTATATAAAATATCTAAACTCATTGTAAATTTAATTGGTGTTTTTATGGGGATTTTATTGTGTTTTAACTATTTATGTTGTAAACCGCCCTGAGACCTATTGGGAGAAGGGCGGTCTAAAAATTAAATAATAATAATAATAATAATAAAAGTGTAGCTGAGTGGTTGAATAGGATCTGTAAATTATGGCTCCAACCAATATATGTAAATTTTTGACTTTTTGGAGACCACCTCCTATGGCATATGACTAGGCTCACCACTCTTCGCTATTATATAATTCTATGCTGAGAGTATACTCTCAGAGCCTCTTGTGGTGCAGAATGGTAAGGCAGCAGACATGCGGTCTGAAAGCTCTGCCCAGGAGGCTGGGAGTTCAATCCCAGCAGCCGGCTCAAGGTTGACTCAGCCTTCCATCTTTCCGAGGTCGGTAAAATGATGACCCAGCTTGCTGGGGGGTAAACGGTAATGACTGGGGAAGGCACTGGCAAACCACCCTGTATTGAGTCTGCCATAAAAACACTAGAGGGCGTCACCCCAAGGGTCAGACATGACCCAGTGCTTGCACAGAGGATACCTTTACCTTTACCTTATACTCCCAAAATGGTTCATGGTGGTTAACAGCTTTCACAATAAAACCCCATAAAACAATCATTAACCCCCCCCCCCCCAATTACAACCCTCTCCCCTTGATGGCAAAGAACTCCCTCTTCCCCCTGGCTCAACAGACCTCTGATACCAAGCCTCAGAGGGATCTTCCCAGGAGGAGCCAGATGACCTCCGTGAGGAGCCCCGATCTTCCTTACCCTGGCCTCAACCAAAAACCTGGTGGAAGAGCTCCTTTTTACAGGCCCTGCAGAACTGTGAAAGCTCTGACAGGGCCTGCAGCTCTCCCATCTATGTGCTTTCTAAGACCTCTGTGAACCTTCCAGTGGGCTCTCTCTTCTCCCAGTTTCACTCTTTTGGTCTTTACAAGGGCTTTTTCATGTGACGCCTCAACTTTATGGAGTACCTTATCTGAGACTCTCTCTCAGTATACATATAGGATATGATTTTCTGTGTGGGTAGATCTGACATCTAGATTGGGAATGCCAGGCCTGCTCTTTAGAAAATAATGCTCCTTAACAATTTAAACGGCCGAAGTACTGAGTCTTAGCTGTAAGGCATGGGTGATAGACCTTCAGAGGACTTGTCCACCTGACATAGAAAAGGTCTAGAACCAGCTCTGGACTTACTGGTGCCTGTAGGTAATTTTCAAGCTTGGTTCTGGATTGTTTGCTATGGGAAAGTGCACCCCCTCTAATTTAAAGGGCTGAGTCCCGACTCTCTGCTTGGGAACACTCCGGTCCATTCCGCACGACTTTAATGTAGCAGAAGGCTTGCAAATTGTAAACGCTACTAAGTTGCAGTTCCGCAAGACGTCGCACGCAATCTGCAACACTCCTGAAACAGTCCCGCGAAAAGCGACTCGTAGCCCTTCTAGGGAAATTGGGAAAAGTGGATTCACCCTCCGAAAAGCACTACACTCTTGTGAACAATCTACAACACTAGCGAAAAAGACCTGTGCATTCCCATTGTTGTGGTTTCAACAAAGTCCCTCCTCCTGGCTCTCTCCTCTGAACTTCCGGCGAAGCGATCGCCATTTTTTTTTCTCGGAGCGAGCGGAAAGCAACGAACCAGTGCGGCTTCATTCACCCAGTGAGGCTTCTCCAGCTACAGTCCCTCCACAGAAGTGCTTTAAAGCTCCCCTGAGTCCCCAAGCACAACACAGCCCCATTTGCAAGTCCCCTTTATTTTCGGCCGAAAATCGCACCCGTGCGGGGGGGGGGACTTTTTTTCACTCGGGGGAGCGTGGTAACGATGACTCGCCAGCTCACACGCCAGCTAGATGGGTCTCTACGTTAGGAAGAATCAAAGCATATTCGTTGCAACATGTGTTTTTCTTTTTTTTAAAAAACCTGTGCTTAGAGGGAAAGGGGCTTTTCTGGAGCATGATAACAACCGCCCATTGGCTGTTCGTTTGATTGACGGCCAGGAGCAGGACAAAACACAGAAAAAACCACTTCCTTTCTAGCGATTTTTGCGAGACCGGAAACCTGTGAGAAACGAATGAAACGCTACTGGATTCCACTACAAAGGCAGGTATGCGTAACACCGAGATTGCGCTTTTAAAAATAGCGTTTCCGCTTTGTGGAACCAATTGGCAACATTGGTCTTTGTGCGGAAACACCCTCCCTGCTCTCTAGCCACTGCTGTCCCCTCAGCATGGTTCCCCATTCAGAACTGATAACATCAGAATTAGGAGTCATGTCAGGGAGACAGTAACAATGTTGGATATTGCCAGCTGGACTTGAAATCCTAAATACTGGGCATCCTTTCAGGTTGGCAATATCAGACTAGATATACATGTTCTCACACTCTTCTCATCCACAGAAAGGCATTTAAGATGGTATTCTCTGGAAGGGTTTTGTGATGATTGTAGAATATGCTTGGTACTAATTTGAAAATTTGTTCTGGGTGATTGTAGTTTTTGTATTTTAAGTATGTTTTTATGGAATTGGTGCTCATTGTTTTACAAATGATTGCCATTTTTAATTCATTTGGATATACTAGTCTTTTGTAAGCTATCCTGGACCCTCTGGAGAAAATGGGGTAGGGGGGAGAAGATAAATATTTTTAAAGAAATAATATCCTTTATATCCCATTGGTTCCTTCCTAACTGCTGGGAGTGTTTGACAAAATAAATGAAATTATTTAAGGGCTAGTTTATGGTTAACAGGTCCAAGGCAAAGCTGAGGAACAGATAATATAATAGTGACTTTATAATTATTGTAATGATTAAATTTTATAAGACCAATAAAGTATTTGTGCTTGGTTTTAAGACTTAACAAGAGGACATCTCTCCCAGTCATTTTCTTCTTCCAATGTTGTCCTACTCACTAATGCAGCTGTTTTAAAAGGTTAAGTTCGAGGTCTTTTTCTTCTCCCCACAGCTACATCGGGCAATTACTCTTCCCGCTTCATTTTTGGTTTTGCAATGTGAGTTGGCTTCCCCATAAATGGACCTACATGTGTGTTGAAAACAAAGCAGTGTGGACAATATAAGACCTTGTATTTGTGTGTAGATGTATTCAAACAGGGACCACATCCAATTCCTCAGAGTGAGGTTTTTATTAAAACTGGATGGGGGGGGGGGGAGCAGTAAATTAGTATATATGTCTACATCCCTAATTTACATGCCTTTAAAGCTAACACCTATAATAGCTTAATTATTCAAGCGTCAATAGAGGCAATATATAGTCCCTTTATTGCAGAATGGCTCATTAGCAATATACATTTAAAGAGGGGGGAAATACCCTACAGTTGAAATTGATAATACATCCCTCACTCAAAACATTGTCTCCCAATCACCATGGTTACTGCCAGGTTTTCCGCAATGGCCCAGCATATTCATCTGTCAAGTATGCTAATGGAGAACGGACCCTGTCACACAAAGGAGCAGGCTATTCAAACATACACTTGGCAAATAATTGTACATGTCAAAAGAAAGATGCTTGTTATTTACCTAATATTATCCCCCAGAAGTGGGAAATAGTTCAGCTCTCAATGCAAAATGGCTTGCCCTTATCAAATAGGCAATTTGCTGATAATTTAGACTATTACGTAGCTTGGGGTGGCCAGGCAAAGAAAGGAGGGGGGGTTGGCACTGTAAGTGGCCTTTTATAATTTTACTGAAAAGCAAACTGGGACATTAGGAGCACCGGAGGTTGTTGTAACAAGGAGCATCATGGGATATGCTGCCAGCCAATCAGTAGGATTGCTAATGGAACCCCATTTCACCTCTGTCAGGTAGCTCTTGATGGGTGGTTAATTATAATTTAGAAGAAACAGTTTTCTCAACTGCATTTTTATTGCTATTTGTCTTCATGATGGGCCAATTTCCAATTTGTCTATTTCAGTAATTAAGCCAAAGAAAAATGTTCTCACTGAATTCCACTATGCTTCTAAGCCCCTGATGCTAGCAGCTGGAAGTGCCAGGGTTTGGGTTGTGCGTGTGTGAGTGTTTTGCAGAATTGCTTTGCCTGCAAGGTGATGGAGCAACATCTCCCTCTCCCATTTTCTCTGGGGAATGCTTTAAAAAATTGTTTTTAAAAGACACAATCCCATTTGGGTAGGGGACAGAAAACAGACGGCTTGTGAAACAGAGGCAGTGACTGTATGGGTTCCTGATAAATCGCACAGAAACAGCTACTGTGAGAGGCAGACCCCTGTCCCTTCCCTCACCCTGACTGCACGGTAAGCTAGGCTTGTCACAACCCTTGTTACTAAAATCCTATTTCCATACCCTAAATCTGCCAGGGTTCATCAATGTCAGCCTGCAGCCCTGCCGCCTTGCCTAGTTCTCTCCCTCTGCAGCTCTGCCAAACCATCTCAGTCTCCACCTGAAGCACCTGCTTCAGTTCTAATCCAGGACTTCTACTGTCATTGCACCTGGACCCCCGAGTCTTTTCCTGAAACAAGCCCCTGCAGCGCGGAGTCACCTCCCCTACTGAGTCCTGCCAACACACCTGCAGCCAGCCCCTCATTCTTCCAATCTGGACTTCTTTTGAGCTGACAGTCCCAGTTTGGATGAAAGCTAGCATGTGGGTAGATAAACATCCAGTCAGAAAGAGAATGCACAACTCATTCATTGACATGGCAAAAAGAGAACCTGAGTAAGAGATCACCAGTGAAGTGATCTTAACAAACATTCGAAACCAAGATTGTGATGGAAGAGTTCAAGCTCAGTGGGACAGGACCTTTTGTTGCTGTTGCCTGAAGAAGGTTTCAGATCAAGACCGAGCATATCATTTGGCATCAGACACAGATCTTATGCCATGGCCAACCTCCAGGTAGCCCCTAGAGATTTCCTCCTATTATAATTGATCCAGATCAGTTCCCCTGGAGAAAATTGCTGCTTTGGGGATGGGCTTTTTGGCACTATACCCTGCTGATGTCCCTCCCCTTTCCAAACCCCACTTCCCAACACTCCACCCCCCAAATCTTCAGGTATTTCCCAGTCCAGAGCTGGCAGCCCAATGATCTAAGTTTTAAATGGTGGGTTCAATGAAGACTCTGCCAAAACGCTGCTCTTTTACTGAAAACCAGCAACTGAACACAGAACAACCAACAACACAAACGTATCAATATTTGGAGGTTCTTGCCAAAACCAGTGATTTGCCGTAAGTGAAGATCTCCTACAGGTCCATCAAAGTATCCAGTGGTTGGCCAGATCCTGCGTGTCAACAAATGATCTTTAAGAGACCCTGATACAGGGCTCAGAGCTCACCATCTCTGAAGGTCTGCATACACAGCACCAAGGGTCCCAGCTATCCCCTAACAGCTGCAAAGCAGAAGGTTTGTGAGCGGGAAGTGATCAGAACAAAAGGGACATGGTCTACCCAGCCTGCTACAGACTTTCTTCCTTACAGCTCCCTCCTTGTACATGGTAAACACATTTTGACATGTCGGCAGCAGGAAGAATAGGTGGTGGGGAAGGAGATTTCAGAGGGAAAGTGCAGAGGGGTTAATCACCCCTCATCACTCCACTCCTGCAAACTGACACCTGTTCTCATCATGTGAAGCTGTCTATGGTAGTGATGGATCTGAGTCTTCCGCCAAACATCTGGGGTGAGATGGGTTGTTTGCTAGAATAAAACTTCCCACTTTCATAGCAAATATCTTGACATGTGATACTAATTATAGTCTCTTGACCTTTGAGGGCCACCTGCCTACAGCGTCAGGTTCCCAGCTAACTTCTCAAATAAACAGGCATGGCATGTTCAGCAAAAGTGATTTATTGAAAAGAAATGAACTAAGCTCATTATTTTCTTTTTGTTAAGACTGTATGTTACACATATAGATTGGTATTTTCCCCACTGGCTCCACCTTCAGCCCATGTCATACCACACCACTGTAGAGGGCAACCTCCCAACTTCCCAGGCACACTTGCTACCTCCATGTACAAAACCCCACCACCAGACCCTGAGCCTCTAAGGACGATATTATGTAGATAACACCGAATCTTACTCTCCTCTCATCACCCCTAGCTACTACAAAGTGAAACTATAAACAACCCCATAGTTCAAAACAATTCCAATATCCCCCAATGCTTCCTCCATCCCCCTCTTGGGGAGAACACAGAAATACAAAGCATGCCAACATGTATCCTGACATACAGAACAGAAGGCAAAAGAAAGCCATTTTTATACTGAAGGTAGTTTCTATCCAAAGCTTACTTTACATTGATTTATTTAAACAGTTGTACCTTGAATTTCTCCCTGACAGAAAAAGAAAGATGTTTACAGTAATACTAAAATGCAATGTAAACAAACAATAAATGACATCTGGGGCCAGTCCTGGATTCTGTAGGTTTCCTCTCTCAAAGGCCAGAGGCTATATTGCAAGGGCCAAATGTTCACATCTCTAGAACCATCCCCAAACTTTATATCTCAAACAGGCAGGGAATACAGAGGCTCTGCTAAGATGTCATGTAGCTGGCAGAGATGTTCCTTCTAATCTTCTCTGCCTTCCAGTATAGGGTGATGTATGCCAAAACTGGTTTTAGCCTCCTCCTTAAACATGCCTGGAGTAATTAATTGTTAATTTAAGAGTTACTGTGCACATGGGAAGGGGGGAAGGTAGGTTACAGCATCATGATGTACCTGGGCAATATTTCACTTTTTTTCTGCATTGCAAAGGGAAACAGAGCTCTTATAATCTTTAGTATGTATGATGGAATCTATTCACCATATATTTACTCTGCCTGTCCAAGGACTCAGAGCAATATAACATATTTCTCCTGTCTGACCTCACAACATTTCTGTGAGATTGCTTGAGTCCACACCTTGCCCCTGTGAGCTTTATGGCAGAGTAGAAACTTAAATTTGGGTGTCTCCAATCCTGTTGTGATATAGGAACCAAGACACCAACTTGCCTTTCAATTCCTTCTTCTAAAGTACTGTTCAAAATACAGGTAGCCTGACCTCCTTGGCACCCAGCCTCCCTAAATTTGCTGTCTTGGACCCATTTAGGAAAGGAAGAGCATGCTAAACATAGTTCTCTAAACAAACAAGGTAGACAACCTCTCCAAAATGGAGGTCCAGTGGCTGGGCAGAAAGATGGAGAATCAGGAAGCACATTTACCCACCTTGGCCAGGATGCAACTTAACATCTCATCTTCAGCCAGGAATCTGGGAGTGATTCTGGATACCTTCCTTTCTATGGAGGCCCAGGTCACAAGAGTAGCTCGCACAGCATTTTACCATTTTTGCTACTATCACCCTTCCTGCCCCAAGACTGTCTAGCCAGAGTGATCCATGCAATGGTCAGCTCTAGACTGGACTTCTGTAACTCACTCTATGCGGGCCTACTCTTATCCTTGACCTGGAAACGCAAGCTGGTGCACAACGCAGCTGCTAGGATTCTTGCTGGGTATACCTTGGAGAGCCCAAATCAAGCCTGAGATGAGGCAGCTGCATTGATTGCCAGTTCTGGCCCAGATCAGGTCTAAGGTATTGGTGCTTACCTTTAAGGCCATCTGTGGCTTGGGTCCTACCTGAGGGACCGCCTGTCTCCTTATGCCCATTGCAGGGCTCTCTGCTTTGAGTGTGCTAATCTGCTGGAGGTCCCTGGCTCTAAGGAAGAGAGCCAGTTTGGTGTAGTGGTTAGGAGTGCGGACTTCTAATCTGGCGTGCCAGGTTCGATTCTGTACTCCCCTACATGCAACCAGCTGAGTGACCTTGGGCTCGCCATGGCACTGATAAAACTGTTCTGACCGAGCAGTAATATCAGGGCTCTCGCAGCCTCACCCACCTTACAGGGTGTCTGTTGTGGGGAGAGGAAAGGGAAGGCGACTGTAAGCCGCTTTGAGCCTCCTTCGGGTAGGGAAAAGCGGCATATAAGAACCAACTCTCCTTCTTCTTCTTCATATCTGGCCTTTTCAGTCCTGGCCCTGATCTGGTGGAATGAGCTCTTGGGAGAGCTTAGGGCCTTGATGGAGCTATCAGCGTTCTATAGGGCCTATAAAACAGCTCTTCTACCAGGACTTTGGCTGTGGCCAGGACAAGGAACAATGAGGCTCCTCCTCAGGCTTTGTGGTGACATCTACTTTACCCCACCAAGGGGTAGATGGCTGCACGAAATGGGGGTGCCAGGAGGGAGGGTTTACACTGCCAGTCTTAGTTCAGGTTGCTTTTTAAATGTCCTGTCAACATTGTTATTGGACTAGATGAGGTTTTATGTTTTATGGGGATTTTATATTGCAATGAGTCTTTAGAGTCTTTAGTCTTTAGCCATGAGTCTTTAGAGAGTAGCAGGCTAAGAATCGAATAAACAACAGCAACAACAACAACAACAAGGGCTGTGCCAGTTGCAGGCCAACTAACATTTTAGTGGCAAAAGATGTTCATTTATGGCAGCCAAAATGCGGAGTGAAAAATAAAACTACTTTTAAGAGATCATGTAGTAACGCTTGTAATGTGTCATGTAGCTCAGTGGTCCCCAACCTTTTTATCACCGGGGACCACTCAACGCTTGACAATTTTACTGAGGCCTGGTGGGGGGGGGGTCGTTTACTCCTCTCCTCTCAACCCCTGCCCTAACGCTCTCTGATCACTAGAGTAATGTTTAAACATCCCTTCAAAATAAGATACAGACATGCCACAACAATGAACATAAGGAACATTTTATTTTCATGGAAATTTTACCTCATGACAATGACAAATCAATGGGAACCCTGAGCTTGTTCCTCTGCAATGAGATAGTACCATCTGGGAGTGATGGGAGACAATGACACCCAAAGTGTGTTGTAAAGGACTGGGGGGGATGAAGTAAAGGGCCGGGGTGGGGGAGGTGTCCTTCGAGGCCCACCTCCAATTAGTCGAAGGACCACATGTGGTCTGCAGGTTGGGGATCGCTAATGTAGTTGACACAGTGTCTGTGAGGGCCAATGAATCCCAAGTACTTTCATACTGTGCCGGTGCCAGGTGAGGGAATGTATCATAATTGTCAAGGCAAAGTGTGGCTGTGGGGGTGCAAGTCCTAGTTGATTTATTGCAACCCTGTAGGGCTTTCATGGCAAGAAACTGACATGGAAGGAGTTGCCATTGCCTATCTTCAAGTAGAGACTCTGGACTTCCTTTGTGATCTCCCATTCAGTAACAAGGGCTAATTTTACTTCATTTACAAGATTGGACAAGTCTGTTGCATCTACACCAATCAAGTCAGGGCAATGGGCTAATGCTACACTATAGTATAGCAGTTGGGTTGTCCCCCTTGCCACTGCAAGCCTGTGTTAGCCTATTTGCTTTTGCAGAGGTGGAGCTTGGGGAGGGGAGGACCTCAGCAGGTTATAATGCCATAGAGCCAGTTTGGTGTAGTGGTTAGGAGTGCAGACTTCTAATCTGGCATGCCTGGTTCGATTCTGCACTCCCCCACATGCAGCCAGCTGGGTGACCTTGGGCTCGCCACAGCACTGATAAAGCTGTTCTGACTGAGCAATGATATCAGGGCTCTCTCAGCCTCACCCACCTCACAGGGTGTCTGTTGTGGGGAGAGGAAAGGGAAGGCGACTGTAAGCCACTTTGAGACTCCTTCGGGTAGAGAAAAGCAGCATATAAGAACCAACTCTTCTTCTTCAAAGTGGCCATTTCCTCTGGAGAGCAGGACTGTCAACCCTAGTGTTCACCAAAGGCCACCTCCTAGTTTTGATTCATTCTGAATTAGGGCAGTACAGACCTGACCTTAGGATGGAGAAGAGCCAGGATGGAAGGCAAGGAGACTTGAGCACTGACAGAGGAACCCCAACTACAAACAGGAAAGGAAGGGGATCATAGGAGATATTGCAGACCAGCAGGGCTTCCCCCTTCCATTCTGTCTCCACACAAATGCTATTGAAAATGGGACAGAAATACTCTGGTACTGTGGAGACACTGACATTTTCTTTCTTTGTTGTAGGAACCCTGTTTTGCATACTGATCTGAGAGAACCCTTTCCGTGACACCTTGCTATTATTGAAACCAATCTGCTCCTTTGTGTGGGTCAATTGTCTACGTTTTTGCCTGTGTCAGTGCAACATGCATATTAACGTGTCTATCTGTGGAAGTATCATTTCCCCCCTTCTGTCCTCTCATCCCCTCTGACTGACAAGAGCCCCGGAATGTTAGGTAATCTAAAGGTACTGAGGACGTCTCATCCTCGCTGGATGCTGTTTGACTGTTGGCACCATTTATGAAATAATACAAGCGAAGCTCTGTAAACACCACAGCATAGAAATGCTAAGCGGTATTGCTAGGCTGCAGCAGCCATCAGACAAAAAGGAAAGCTTCAGTGTGGGGTCCTCATTTCCTTATGATAAAGGCACCTTGCCCTCTGGTGCTGGTCCCTTTGCTAGCACTCCCCCTGTTGGATCTTCTGAGCAAAGGCCCATTAGTCTCCAGGGCCTGCTGCAATTGTCCCGTTGTCACTTCCAAGCTTTGTAGCTTCAGAAAAGCCTTCCCCTACACACTTGTCTGCATGAAACTCCCTTGTAAGGCAGAAGGAATGACTCTAGGGTATGGTATCAATTCCTGTGGATGTTGGTCAGATGTTATGGCTCTGTGGGAAGTAAGGGAGTGCCCTGAAATGACTTTGGAGTCGCACATTGTAAGAGTATATTGGCAGTGGCAGACAGAGACTGATTATGCACAGGCAGGGAAGAGTGAGCCGGCACATGCATGACAGCGGGCTAATCCCCACTTATGCACAACACTGTCACTATCCGGGCCCCCTCCCGACCAAGGCCTGCTTTAGGGCCTCGGTTGGCCTGCAGCAAGGTAGTGCTGATTTTTCTGCATTCCCTTTCTTGCCGCAGCGGCCATCAGAGGTCCAGCTAGGGAATAGCTGGGTGCTGTGGAGCTGAATGGAATAATTCTACACTCCCCATGATGGTGGGATGGCGGGATGTCACTATCCCACAATCCTGCGGTGGGATCTCCATGCCCCTTTGCCCCCCTGCCACCGTGAGGCATGGTGGAACCTTCCAACCTCAGAGTTGTGCATGTGCATGCACATTTCTGGGGTGGACTGTTTAAAAATTTCCAAAGATGGAGAACACACCACCTCCTGAGGAAGGCTATTCCACTGAGAAACCGCTCAGGAAAGTTTTGTGCTAGTGTTCAGTGGCAATCGAGGGATAAGCAATCTCTGGCACACATGCTGAAATGTGGCATACCACATTGTTTTGCTTGGCGTGTAGGGCTACTTCTCCATCCAAGTAACCATGATGAACTCCCAGGGGACTGGCAGAGCTGGTGGGGCCAATGAGTTGGGAGAAGGAGATGAGCATAACTAATGCCCATTATTTTCTCCCAGACCCATGCAGCTATCAGCTGGATCCAAGGAAACCTCTGGAGTACCTACCTCTGGTGCTGAACTTTTTTGTGGTGTGCTTGGCCAAGTAAAACATTGTCTGTTTGCCGACCAGAATTATCATGGACAGATGTTTTGTTTTTCAGTATTTGGTCCCAAAAGGATGTCTGCTCTGCTACTGGGCCTATGCTGAATTATGCTCCTAAATCACTAAGCTGATCTGGAAGAATCAAAGAGCAATCTTGCAGAGGTACAATTATCTTTTGGGTCTGTAAAGCTGCAAGGATGGTGCAAGTACCAGCTCAGCTGTCTCTAAAGGTGTCCCTAGTTTAATGGATATCAAGGCACCTTGATGGAATCTTAAGCTTTGTTCAGACATAACACAAATACGGGGAGTAGGACAATGGTTCCTTGCTTTCATTAGACCTTGCAACAGGCAATCCATAAAGACACAGCCACAGATATGGGGGCAAGGAAGGGAGTTTTGCAAGGTAAGAGAAGAACTGAGAGAAATTGGGGTCATGGAGACCTGGAAACTGAAGTTCTTTCAAAATGCTACAGATGACACACCACCACAGTCTTTTTATTCCCTTGACTATCGGTCCCATTTTCTAGGGCAACAACTCAGATTCTCTTCAGAAACCGCCCACCTTGAGAAGAGCAATGTGCTTAACTGGCCACCATAGGTCTGACTTCCAAGACTAAGCTTACCCACCTTCAGCTAGAACCTTTGCACAGCCTTGAATGTCATACTAGTCTATTCTTCTTCCCTGGAGCCACCTGGTCCCATAGAATTCCTTTTTGGGTCCCTGAAGAAATGCATTACTTTCGGGGAGGAGGAGATAACACAGAGCAATCATGTACTCTGCATGTGAGATTATTTACTAGTCCTTGTTGTACTGCTATTTTACTCTGTTCCAAATTCCAACTGTTAACCTCCTGTGCATTGCATTCCGTAAGTCTCAGAAATGCATTTCATTTTCATTACCGGGGAATGGACAGGGGAGTGTTGCTTTCCCAGCTCTGAAATGCATTTTGAATTTGTCTGCCATAGGAAAGTCCTTGTGTGAGAGCAAAAGAGAGAGGCTGGGAGGGGAGGCTACAGAGGAAGAATAAAGGTGTCGGTGCACAGGAGGTTAAAGGATTGGCATCTGAGCTTCCCTGTGGTGGTTGTTGTTGCAAAATGCCAATTACATAATGAGCAGGAGAAAAGCAAACGATCTAATCGGCTATTAAAATATTTCCAAGCGGCAAAATTAATACAATTCCCTCCTCATAATTTACTTGCTTCTGTACAAAAATTAACATAGATAAATAAATTTTAAAAAGGGAGAGAAACATATTTCCCATTAAAATGTGATAATGGCTGTAAGAAGATGCTCTGGCACGTGAAGCTGGATGTATTAATTCACCTCAGTGTAACTGACAAGATTCAGCCTTTGGCTCTCCACAGAGATATATGGCAGCCAGGATTTAATATACATGATACTCCTTATGCCTTCCTACCTTGCTGCTAAACTTTCTGGTAGGTTTGTGTTAAATATTAAAGGAGCTCTTCCAATTACTTGCAGCTCAGCATGTGAAGTAGCTGGAAAATCACAGAGGTCCTATAAGCAATGGGTTCTCTTAGCTATGTTTTGAGCAGTGTTTCAAATGATAACTTCAGACTTGAAGGGCCTGCCCCCTAATCCATGATGTGTGTGTATCTGCATGTACAAGTGCATGGGTTATAGTTACTCATCGGTGAGTAAAATCCCCCTTGGTGAATTCTACTTTACAGCAAGGGAGGATTTATGCTACAAACCTTTTGCACTGCTAGAGGAACTACGTAGAATCGAAATGAGTTGTGAATCTTCCCTGTATGTTTAGTGAGAGGGAAGTCCCCCTTCAGGAAAGGTCCTCCTTCTCCCCACATTTTTTTTCTTCATTTTGTTCTTTGGATTTGAGTCTAATCAATTATTTCCTGGTTTTTCCCTCCTCTTGAAGCACTCATGAATAAATGGTTATTCGCTCTTGTCCTCTTAGAGGGCCAGCTTTTAAGTGCAGATAAGATTTAGGCCCATTCTACATGCACGTCTTATATTGTAGATTTTCAGAGCGGTAAGCATTTAGTCTTGACTGCCTGCCTTATGCACCATTCTTTTTCCTCCAATGTATTTATTCTGCTTGTCCAATTTAAAAAAACAAAACACTTTCCTAAACTGGGGTGCAACATCACTCGTGACATGTTTTTAAAAATTATGCCATTGCCCTATCACAGCCATGCAGTAGTGTCTAACAAGCGCCTTCCATTTGAATCCTCATGGTTCTGGTTTTGCACATATATTTTAGCATTAATTCACTGCATGAAAGGGAACAGAAAGGAACACAGGCAAGAGGGAGGGGGGAAGCCAATGTTGAAATTGACAAGACTTTTTAGAAACTTGACAAGCAGCTGCAAAGCCCCATTTCCCATATTGCAAAGCTCTAGGGAATTCTCTGCTGTGTTATCGGCCGCTGTGAAAAATGGGAGTCGCACAATGTCATAATACGGGGGAACACGCTGAGTGCACAGACTGCACGGTAGAATCCAATGACACTGGCATCGCAAGCTGTGATAGTTGGCAACAAGTATGTCTCCGTGTGGGTCTCCCTGTGGGTGGGTGTGCGCATGCCTGTTCACAGTCAGCTGCAGCTTCACCACACTTTGTACAGGATTGCTATTTGTATGGGAGAGGAGTTGTGTGGCAGAAAATCCAGAGAGCTTTGTTAGTTTTATGCCACTAAATTAAAAAAAGGGAGGGGGAATATTTGCCGATGCCCTAGTGCAGCTGCGTAGTAATGCTAATTCCCTGCCCCTCCTTGTAAATTCTCTAATTTGATCCTGCACACTGGCCATGATCTTGGAAGTTTTTAAAAGCCTGACCTGTGCAGATTGCACTCTCTCCCCAAATGGAGCGCTCCCATGTGATCATTAAGTCTGACAGCTCACAGAATGCCCCTGTGGCTCAGCTGCCCTTTTAATGTTAGGCTTCCAGGGATAGTCAAAATGCCCCACCCCCCAACAACTTTGTTCACTAAACCATTAAGGGGAAAAATGGTTTCAAAACTTTAGGCCTCTCATCCCAGTGTCTATTTCTATTCAGCAAGCTTAAGCCATTACTTATCACATTCTCTCTATGACTGTAATAGTGTAGTTAAATATAACTCATGTTTTGAAAAAGGATAAGTGGATTTTGTTGGCTACGAAGTGCAAAACAGTTCACAACCTATGCCTTCCCCAAAGGAACAAGAGTTGATAATTTAGTTGGTCCATGAATGAATCACCTGAGATAACCACCATCTCTATGAAAAAATAGAATGGGATAAACTGGAAAAAGACGGAAGAAACGACATATTTAAAGCTTCAGTTGAGCCTTGACCTGACAGCTTAGTTTTAGGCTTAAAAGAAAGTTACTAAATAGATCCAAAATAAAGAAACACAACAAAAACTCACTGAAATGCAACTGATTTATTATAACATCATCTGGTTTATCCATAAAAATGAGGGACTGAATTGTGGCAATTCCAGACTAGAAGGTTAGCATAGAATCAACCCAAGTTTTCAGCTCCCTTCTGGATAGGGAGTATTACAAAACCTGTTATAATATGTTTAATCAACAAGGACAGTTTCCTTCCACATGTCCCTGTGTGTCAACCACAGCCATTTTGTAGTCATATGTTATCTGTCCCTACCACTTCAGGTGCTGCTCTGGCATCAACCCGAACCAAGGCCTTTCCCCCACGGCTCCAGCTCTGTAGAATGAGGAGGTGAGGGGGCTGTTCCTTTAAAACTCTGAGGAAAGCATAAGTTCTGCCAATTCAGTGATAACATCAGCACTTTTTAAATGGTGACCTGATTCATATTTTACAAAGGGAAGATCTCATAATGGGAACCAACTCATTTTTGAGTAGAGGGTACAGCTTTGGTAATCTCTGCAACCACAATCCTTGCTGATCTTAACTAAATAAATGTATTAATTGCATAAGCACCCTTCTAGAGAAGACAGTATAGCTCACAATATGCCCTGCTGGGAACCCGTGGCTGAAGTTAAGGGGCCTGAGTTTCTAAGTGCACTGTTGAGACATAGTCAAAGTAGTGCAAAAGTAAAGAAGTAAACAATCCAAGATAGGATCGTGTCTCTATGGATGTATGAAGCAATATGGATGTATGAAGCTGTGTGCCGGGGGAAGTTCTTTCTCCTAAGCTTTTAAAAAGGCAATTATAAACTGAGAGGAGGGAAAGAAGCCAGGCCAAGTATGTTCCTATGCCCCAAAGCTCACACATTAGAGATCGAGCATCCACTACAAAGCAGAAAACTATAGCTAGTGTCACAGAGAAAAGGGAATATCTGCCACTGTAGAAAAGTCACCAAATCTTTCTTCACAGTTCATGAATTCACCTCAGCATTTCAGTCTGATATCCTGAGATTGCCACTGGCTGTATACTCAAGATACAACTAGAGAAAGGCAGTGAAATTCAGGAGCGACTGAAGGAGGCAGATCTGGTTCAAGAAAAGCCAAGCTGTGTCGGAGGTCATTGACACCTGCATTTGAGCAGTCAGAAATGGCACTGGAACTGAAAAAGGAAGTTGAATCAAGGAGACAGAGGAGCAGAAGAAGCTGCAAAATGAGGAGATTGTCACTCTACCCTCTGTTCTCTCAGCTTCAGGGGAAAACCTGGAGAAATGGTTTGCAGGTACTGGTTACCTAATTTAGAAACCACTTTTCAATTAAAAGTCTTCAAGGCAATTTATAACACAGTAAAATACAATTACATCAATCAAAGGCCAGTAAGATAACAATAAAATGAAGTAAAAAATTAATAAACATCAATACAATGAGATCAATAGAAAAGAATACTGCAATAGATGAGCCTCTTGTGGCGCAGAGTGGTAAGGCAGCCGCCTGAAAGCTTTGCTCATGAGGTTGGGAGTTCGATCCCAGCAGCCGGCTCAAGGTTGACTCAGCCTTCCATCCTTCCGAGGTCGGTAAAATGAGTACCCAGCTTGCTGCTGGGGGGTAAACGGTCATGACTGGGGAAGGCACTGGCAAACCACCCCGTATTGAGTCTGCCATGAAAACGCTAGAGGGCGTCACCCCAAGGGTCAGACATGACTCGGTGCTTGCACAGGGGATACCTTTACCTTTACCTTTACTGCAATAGAACTACTCTCCCACCACACCATTTGTTCAAAATCAGAGGCCTTCCAGGAAAAAAAACAGGTCATCAAATCTATCTGAAAAGTCTTTAGAGAAGCAGCTCTTCTCATCTTATGCAGGAGAGAGATCCAGATTTGGGGAGTAAATTGTCCAAAAAGATGACCACCAGCTGAACTTGATTGTTCCTGTTGCAAGAACTCCTGAGGTGACCTCTAGCTTTGAGAGGATTGATCCTAGAGAGGACAGTCTCTCAGTGACCCTAGGTATAAACCATGTGGTCCTTGAAAAGTTAAAAGCAGCAGCTTGTACTGAACTTAGAAACAGATTGGGATCTATTATAGCTGGCATAACAAACTAGCTTAATGGGATCATTCTGGCACGTGCCTGTAAAGAAGGAATCTACCTATCAGTTGAACTGATTAAAGTTATGAGTGTGTGGGAAAGCAACATGACATGAGGATCCCTGTAATGACAGTTTCATTTCCATTTATGTGCACATTCCACTTCCATGCTCTTGATATTGAACTGACAGAGAAAAAAATGAAAAATACATTTATTTATTTTAAACACTACCAAAAAAGCTTGTTGTACTTAACTCCCCCCCACTGTCCCGGGTAGCCCTGCTGAGGCCAGGCAAGGCCACAACCTGGGCTATTTGGGGCAGTGAGAGCGTTGGTGGAGACTGGCTCACCCTCTCCCATCCGACAATGCCACTGAGGCCTGGCAAGGCCACGGCCGGGGCTGCTTGGGGTAGGGGTGAGCACTGGTGGGGGCTCCCTCCCTCCTTTCCCCACCACAAACAGGCCCGCGGTACCAGGCCTTCCACCCTCCATCCCAGCTCCCACTGGCTGGCTGGCTTACCATGGGCTGGCACTTCTTTCACATGGAAGAAGTTGGAGGGAGATGTGGCTAGGGGTGGAACATCTTACCTGATCAGTTGTTCGTTGGATGGGTGGCCAATCAGGGATGGGACTGTCCATCTGATTTTTGGTTAGGCAATGAGTCCCAACTCCTCCCACCACCGCCATACCATTTTATTCAGATTTATATACTGCCTCACCAGAGACTTGCTCAAGGCAGTTAACCCCACTCATTTCAACAGGACACACACAAACCATCCACAGTGAGGGATGGGCGATTGTGCCAGAGGGAGGGAGGAGTTATTGTTGGACTGGCTTTTTCCTTCCCCGTTTTCTTTGGCACTTATTTCCCAATGCTCTACCTCATCTTCATGAGCAGGTGAGAAGAAGAGCAAATCTCGCTTGATTTTCCATCTTCAAAATGCCACAGAGAATCAGTTATTATTATTTATTGTATATATTGCCCGCCTGAGTTTTAATGGCTCAGGGTCATGAATAGTGAAAATGTATAAAATGCAAAAATATATCAAAGCTAAAAATAATTGTCCTTAAAATTTTGCAGTTTACCATACACAATAATAAAACATTTAAAATGATAGTTAAGCAGCTGTCTAGTCAATTAATTCCAGCTCACCCCGGATGTTATCCTTTGGGCATTTCTGATGGGGATTTCTGAATGGGCCTCAATAGATGTTATAATATGTCAGAGGAAGACTTGGAAGAAAAGAGCCTGGCCAGCAATTCTTCCTCCTTTCTGCCAAGGACTTACTATTACTAAGAACATGTGCTTACTCTTAAGATTTATGATGTAGCCTCAAGAGTCTGTTGGATCTGATGTAAATAAATAATTAACAAGTAGTGGCAACTGCAGAAAAAATTCTATTTTGGGCCCATGATCAAAGTAATTCAGTCCTTGCCTACTTTATCAGCTAGGCATGTGAATACCGGACTGATAAGAGGAATCTTGGGTACATGAAAGAGGATTTTTGTGGAGAGCAGGGACTGGCAATGGGGTGACTTTTATCCCATGAATTCCAGGATTTATTGCTATAGTATACATTAGTTAGAGTAGCCATTGAATAATATTTTGAGTGTTGCTGCTGATCTAAAATGTAGTAGCCTTTTAAAAGTTATATATGGTGCCACATACATTTGACAGGTGGAGATCTACTGAAATTAGAGATCAGTTTTCTTGGAGAAAATGGCTGCTTTGGATGGTGGACTCTATGACCGATTATGCATAGGTTGGAAAGGCCAGGCTGGTGGTGCATAATCCCTGATTATGCAAGATGTCACCAGCATCCCCCCAACCTACCATGTCCCTGCAGGGACACCAAATGCCCCAGTCAGCTTTACAGCACTGTGGAGACAAATGGGGAGATTGCCCATCCCCATGATGGTGGGTTAGTGGCATGCCACTCTCCCACTATTGTGCAGTGGGGCCCCCGTGCCCCTGCTCCCCCTCACTGACACTGCTGCCACACAGCATGATTGGCTCTTCCAGGCCTGGTGTTGTGCATGAGTACACACAACGTAGGGGCAGTCCTGATGTGCTGGAGGATCCCTTCCCCCATGCATTCTTGGGAAATGGTGGGTATGCTACCCCGCTGCATGTGGCCAGCAGCAGCCTGGCACAGCCATTGCCATGCATAATTGGTATATGGCATTCTATTCTATTGATGTCTGTCCACTGCTCAAACCCAGCAGTTTTCAGGCTCCATCTCTAAATCTCTAGAAATCTCCCTACTCAGAACTGGCTACCTTAATTCTAAAAGAGTTGGCATGCTTCCAAATAGCTTCCAGAGATGATTCACAAAACTATGTTATGGAAGCATTTCTCTCCATTAAGTGCTGCTGCTTATTAAAATCACTAGGGCACGTTTTGTTGTAAGGAGCCAATGTCCTCCTTGAAGAAAGAGAAGAATTAGAGTCTTTCTAGTAGTGGGCCCAATTGTTTTTAAACTCATAGAAGACGGCCAATGACTCAGCTTTGGTTTTTTCCAGGAAACAGAGCAGGTCATAGGACAGAACAGTCCAGGTCCCTGGTGAGCATCACAGCTTACTCCTGGGTTTCTTCTATAAGTTAGCAGTAGGATTTGAACAGATAAAAGGAAGTATTTCTTCACTCAAAGAGTAATTAACACACAGTATTCACTGCTGCAGGAAGTGGTGGCAACTACAAGCATAGATAGCTTCAAGAAGGGATTGGATAAACATATGGAGTAGTCAGCCATGGGTATTAGCCACAACGTATAGATGGAATACTGTCTCAGCCAATGATGTCTTGTAAACTTGATCCTTGAGGGGGGGGCAACAGTAGGAAGGATGCAGGGGTTCTACCCCCACTGGTGGACCTCCTAATAGCACCTGGGGTTTGACCACTGTGCGCACAAAGTTTTGGATTGGATGAGCCACTGACCTGATCCAACATGGGTTCTCTTATGTTCTTGAGAAACCTGCCTTAGGGTAGGTACTGGATCACTGGGTGGCTTATAGGGGGCCTCCAGTTTTCCTTGCGTGCTATGAATGTCTGAAAGATCCAGAAAAGAACTGCATGGAAGGATATGTGGTGCGCATGGGTACTTGCAACAGAACTAATTCCTTGCCTTGTATGCTGGATTGTAGCCAGAGAAAGCTAACCTTTATTATCCGTATTTCAATAAACAATAACAGTTCCTGCTTTCGGAACCTTAAAAAAAGATTTCTTTATTGAGTTCTTTAATATGCTGCCTTATTTAAATTTAATCAGACAATTAATTAAACATTTAAAAGCCAGATCAATTGCCAGGACCAGCCAATGGTTAATGTGCAGTTCAATTCCAGGTAATATTTCAAGCAAATGAATGGTTTTTATGTTGTAAGTCTCCTCTCTATTAACACCAGAAAAGCTCAGTGATTATATCCATGTGGTTGTTTGTAATTCTACTGATGTATGTGTGCGCTGTCAAATCGCTTCTGAACTATTGGTGACCCTGTGAATTAATTCTCTCCGAAACATCCTATGATTAACAGGTCTTGCAAACTGAGGTCTGTGGATTCCTTCATTGTGTCAATCCATCTCATGCTGGATCTTCTTTTCCTGTTGCCTTCAACTTTTCTGAGTATTATTATCTTTTCCAGTGATTCCTGTCTTCTCATCATGTGACTAAAGTAGGGCAGTGTATGGTCATTTTACCTTCTAGAGGAGTTCAGGCTTAATTTGACCTAGAACTCACTGGCTTTTCCGTTTTGGTGATCCAACACCACACTTCTTTGTCCAGCTTCCATATCCATACATAGAAATGGGGAATACAAAATGACCAGTTGTCTTGATCTTGGTCACCAGTGATGCATCCTTTCATGCTCAGCTCTGCTGGTCTTGGTCTCTGTCTGACTTCATGGCTGCAGTTTCCCTTTTGGTTGATGACTGAATCAAGTCATAAAATATCATTTGCAATTTCAATATCCAAGAGCATATTGTTAACAATGTCAAGGTTTTCTTTGCTTGCCTTAAAAGTTCTGTAATTCTATAGCATCATGTAAACAGAAAATATCCTACAATGTGTCACAGAGGGCATATTCGGGATCTTTTCCAGGGATGGCCAAACTGCGGCTCTCCAGATGTCCATGGACTACAATATCCATGAGCCCCTGCCAGCTCGTGCAGGCAAGGCCTAATGAGAATCATAGTCCATGGACATCCGGAGAGCTACAGTTCAGCCACCCCTGTAAGCCATCGTCAGTGATCTACTTGAGTCTGTCATGAGTGGTTTTGCAATGGCTATCCTTCACACTGCATTAATTGGCTTTCAGAGGTTTCATATAATACATGTCAATCTGGGGAAGTCCAAAGCTGTATCACATTTCCAGAGCTGTTTTTCAAAGCTAATTAACATCCTCCACCACTGGGGAATTACACTCTATCATTTTGTTCCCCCAAATGAATATCCCTGTAACCCATATGACATTTTCTGTTCAAGGCCTTCCAGGTGCTACCGTATGCAATTCTGATTCAAATAACAAACTGCAGCCCTATTGCATTTCTCACTGGGATGGCTTCTGGGAATTGCATTGCTGGTAACAAAATGAAAAGGTACAAATAAGCAGAGGGCTAAAAAAGAAAGGGCTAACTGGTGATGAATAGTAGCTGCAGATTCTTCATATAGCTGTATCATTGACACTCCTTGCACATGACTAAGAATATTAGCACCTCCAGGACCCACTCCTCTGTGCACCAAACCAGCTGAGAAATAACCCCATTATTTAACAGAAATATTCCTAAACTTCTCCTTTTGTGCGTTGCCTATCTTGGGTCTGCAGCTGTTGTCCCCTGTTCTGGCTGTAATTGCTCCCATTCTGGCTAATAATAAGAGTGTGCAGCAGTATTTTTTATTATTGTTATTATTATTTTAGCATGAATTTTTAAAATGGTTGTAACATTATAAAGAAAAGCATCCCACGCTTGGCATAATAGTGCTGCTTAAGCCACAAGAAGTAACAGGGTCAACACAATAGTAAACTTCGGCAAGCAGCCTCCAGTTGGCAGATTGTCTATGTGAATATATCATCCCTTCCCATGGTAATTCTCCAAGTGAGACTCTGACAACAGGACAAAAAGCAATCCAATAAAAAGCAATTTACTCCACTGACTGTTTCTGCTCTCCCCCACCCAAGAGGTTTCGCTGAAGATGTTGCCTTGCATTTGACGGAGGACATACATTTTCTCTCAAGTCTCAGTCCATGTTCCGATCCTGTCAGCAGATTGAAGCCCTCCAGTTTTTCACAAGCCAGAGGTATTCAGCAGAATATGGCTTGTGAGTCTCAGAATCACCATCAGGGCACAATGGTGGGGTTTAATGATCAGCTGATTGGCCTTGGTTGGGATAAATTCAGGCTCAAATCTTTGAATTTCACTGTAATCCTTACCACTGAAATCCTTAGCCCAAGAAAGGAATTCTCTTAGCTGTAGTGTGAGAAAGATAAAATGGGCATAATCCTATGCATGCCATCTTGAGTAAGGTGACCAGATTGTCCCATTTTTGGAGGGACATCTGGGGGCACCTGGGAAATTGTACTTATGTTGAAATTAAAAATATATATTACAATACTATGTTTGCGTTTTATTCGTTCTCTGAAACTTTTTGTTGCTCCATTTAGACCAAATTTTAAATCAAGAACCCCCCCCCCAGTCAATGGTGTTCCGCTTTACCAATGTTGAAATCTGGTCACCTTAATCTTGAGTTTCTTTGAAGGAGAATGAGATGCAAGTGAAATTTATGAAAAAATAATATTTACCCACTCTCTTCTGATTTGCCTCCTCTTTCTCCATTCTACTCATAGATTTAGAAGGGCCTTATCTCATCCAACTTCCTGCTCATTGAAGGAAACCTAAAGGTAGATGATTTCCCAGCCTCTTCTTGAAAACTTCCAGCAAGGAAGAACACCTTCTCCACATGTGTGTAATTGGATCCTCTGTCAGGAAAAGTCTCTTAATGTTCAACTGATACCTACCCTCCAGTAACTGTCCTATAATTTAAGCTTATTAAATCTAGCCCTCCTTCTCACAGCAATGATTATGGGACAGCAAATAAGCAGTTTATTCCATTGTACATGTTGAGAACCAAAGCACCCAAAGCATATGGGACCATTTTGTTCAGCATTCTGTTTATATATATAACCTGAGAGGCCTTCAGGCAAGGCACAGAGGTCAAGGCC
Organism: Paroedura picta; assembly: GCF_049243985.1. Classification (NCBI taxonomy): domain Eukaryota; kingdom Metazoa; phylum Chordata; class Lepidosauria; order Squamata; family Gekkonidae; genus Paroedura; species Paroedura picta. The sequence goes on along the minus strand of NC_135371.1, from coordinate 40,115,372 downwards.
TGACTCCTGTTGCCCCAAATAACCAAGTATTCATGAATAAAGATGAACACAAATCACATTTTTGAGGTTTGGTTCATGGTTTGAACTGAACCACACACTGATACGATGGTTGCAAACTGAACCAGTTTGTATAGGTTCACAAGCCATTTCAGGTTTAAACCACCTACTTCAGTTTAACTTGCTTTGAACCATTTCAAACCTGCTTTCTGGTGGGGACCATCACTCATCTGTTTGGTTTAAATAATATGGAGCAAGGAGCAGGAAGCAGGGTTTTAAATGACTTCGTACTATTTAAATCATGAAGAGAAGAAAGCTTTTTGCTCTTCATGAACAACCATGAACTGGCACGAAATGCATCATAATGTGTAGAAGTTTGTGGAAGTTCTTCAGTTTATGATCATCACTTAATGAACTACAAACCGCCCAGAATTCATAATGAACTTTAGTTGGTCAGCCAGTTTGTGCCAATCCCTATGCATTAACAGTTCTTCTCAACATGAAATTTTTATTTACACATCATACCTTACTACCACAGAAGCGCTTATCTTGCATGGAGCCAGCTAAGGTGGTGGTCAACACACGTAATGACAAAAAAATTACAATACTGTCATAACTATAGGAAATACTGATATTCTCTTTTTCATCTCTAGTTGAACAGCTCAAACCTTCTAGTCATACCTGGCCTTGATCACTGTTATTTTCCTGCCATCTCTTCCCAGTTAATTAATTCAGATTTCTTTGGGGGCTTGTAAGAGCTCGAAGTGATAGAGGCAGAGGAATGAAGGTCATTGGAAAGGATGTTTTGAGCAATAAGAATGCATGTTAAGCACTGCCAAGTTGTAGCCATCTTATGGTGACCCCAACAAGGGGCTTTCGAAGCAAGTGAGGAGCTGAGGTGGTTTGCCATTCCCTTCCTCTGCGGAGATCTCCTTGGTGGTTTCCCTTCCAAATACTGACTCTACTTAGGTTCTGAAATCTGACAAGATTGGGCTATACCATGCTGCCTTCCCTCCCCAAGATAAGAATAGTGATTCTTCAATACCTCATTTTCATTTTGTGTCTTTAGGGTACTTGTTTATGCATAGATATACTGCACAATTAACTTTTGTAATGTGCTAACTGTAGTGCCTGTACATTAGTGCCTTTGCATCTGTTATTTGCCTTAGGCAGTTTCTAATCGCAATTCTTCTGCCTTTTCCACCAGTGCTCTGTTGAATGAGGGTATGTGTCTATTTAGTGGTGTCAGTATTGTTAGGAGGAAGAAAGTTGCTTTGAATTAAAAATTGGTGCACCTGTGATACAAGGGAGTTTAAGTGTAGTATCAATAGTGCATAGTATTACTACTGCACTAACAAATTTCAAGTGTGCATCACCAGTCACCATACTGGGTCACTTTGGTAGGAGCAGGAGCAGGAGCAGGCCTTCCATCAGAAATATCAGGTATTGGCTTTTTCAAAAGATGCCTCAAAAAGAGTAAAAAATGTTTATATAAGTAATATAAACCAACAAATCCACCAGGCCTATGGTCGAGGCAAATTATAACCAAATCCAAATCTCACGACTTTCCTCCCACCTCTTCTGTTATCCTTTCCTCTTCTGATACCTCCTAATAATCAGCACCTGGCAGATGATAAACCACTGATGTATGATTTTTGGCTGACTCTATTGTTTCCAGTTTGTGTTTTGAAATTTTAATCTGGTTTATATTGTCTTATTTAAAATACTGGGGTTTTTTATTGAATTTTAGATTCTGTAAACTGCCACAGGATAGTATGTCCATTGAGGGGAAGTATAACAATCAACCACCCACCCAATCAACCAACCAACCAAAATGGAAACCAAGGAGCAGGTATTACTTCAGAATTTCTCTCTCCGTGCTCATTCCCACATTCAGCATCCAAACTCTGCCCCGAAATTTTAAAGTTCTCTTTCACTGGAGGTAGTCAAGACAGCATGTGTGAATACTGGTGCTTTCTCCTGAGGAAATGGATGCTTTAGGTAGGCAGATCTGATATTGATCAGGGGGTTGGACTAGATGGCCTGTATGGCCCCTTCCAAACTCTTTGATTCTGTGATTCTAAACTAAACTTCCCAAATGTTTTAGTTGTTCAACGATGATGCAACGGAAACTTTTAATTTGCACCGCCAGCTTAAAAATAGCCTTGAGTTTGTGCATTGAGGAGCAACGGCATTTGGAAGTATCCCCTTCTTTGTGCCCCCTGAAAAAAATATCAAAGAGCATGCAAATGTATTTCAGGGGTGGGGGGATGTCGATGCCACCATTCCCCTATTTAAAATGGGCACTCCTTTTAATGCCACTCTGGCTCTACTAAGTGGGCCTATCTTTCAGTGTTTTATCACTATCTTTACAAAAATTACACAAAGAAATTGTGGGAAAGAATCGACACAGAGCAGTTGTTCAGGTTGTGTTGATGCTAAGATGGTCCCAGTAAAAAATGGCAAAAGCTCAAGCCAAGGGTTTGTGCAACTCCTCTGTGCTTGATGCTCTTACCACCAAGGAAGGCTTTAATATGTGATTTAAAAGTCAGCTTCTGCCTCTGGCAGAGTTCTTTACAATTGCTCTCCTAAAGTCATTTCAATAGGCTATTTTAAGAAGCATTGCATGGAAGAGTAAGAAATCAAACTATTGCATGAAATTGTCCAGATCTGGCCTGCCATGATGGGTGATTTGGAGCCATGTCATCATGCCGCTTGCTGTTCGGATATCCAAATTAGAACAAAATTATGAGGTGGGCAGAATATCTAGAAATCTTTCTTTCTTAGAACTCCCACCAAATTTGATGGATTCCCCCCCACACCCCATGATCCCCATAGATTCATCAGGTTACAAGTATCTTTTTTATGAGCATACATTTGACCAATGAAATGTTAATTTTCTCTTCATCTGAAAATTCCCTGCCTAGTCTCTGGGGTTCTCCTTTGGATTTTGAGCTTTTAACTTGTTGACTTGCAGGCAGGTTTCTGGGGCAGGAAGGAAGACACGTTATGGTGGGTGAAAATTGGCCACAGCTCTTATTAAATTGAACAGATGTTGGCCCCGAAGCCTGGCACGGTTTAAAGGAGCCTCTGTCAGCAGCCTCCGGTGCAACTCATGCCCACCGCAGGCACAGGTTACTTGCTTCTGCTCCCGAGAAGACGAGTTCTCCCAGCTTCTGGGCCCAACTAGGAATTGTTCCCACCTGGCATGCCAGGCTAGGCACAGACCTAACCTGGCCCATGCCAGGCCACCTGGCCATGCAAGCCTGAGCTTTCCCCTCCAGGTTGGTCAGACCCGTCCCGGGCCATCTCCTGAAAGAAGGCCCTGCTCTTAGTGAGCTCAGTCCCCTTGACTGAGCTTCACATGAGGCTCCTTAACCATGCCTGACCTGCCATTCCCAAAAGCTGTGACAAAGATTTGTGTTTCAACATTAACAATAATGAAAACAGCTCAACCGAACCAACACCAACATAACAGGGTGGGTGGGTGGGAGGGACCATCCTTGCTCTGCTGTTGATGGGAGGGAAGAGGCCCCAGTGATGCAGCCTTGCACCTTTATGGGGCGGCTGGTTACGTGCCCCTCCCTCCCAGCTCTCTTCGGGCCGGCCAACTGGCATAAAGGCCTCATGCCTTCCTCCCCCATCCCACATGCTGCCTCTTCAATGGCTGCGTGGGGCTGATTCCCAGCCGCTCATATAGCTGCAATGTATAGCTTAGACTGCAACACAAAAGCCAAGGTGGCCTGTAGAACTTTGCCCAGAAGTTTAACTGAGGCTGTTGCACTTTAGTCCCAGTATGAGAAGACAAGTGTCCCTGGAACTCACAATAATGCTTGGAAAAGTTGAAGGTACCAGGAAAAGAGAAAGGGCCAGCATGAGATGGATGGGCTCAATCAAGGAAGCCATGGCCCTTAGTTTGGCTGTTTTGGAGGACATTAATTCATAGGGTCGCTATAAGTCAGAAGTGTCTTGACAGCACTTAACATATACAGATTCTTGTAGTCCCTTCCCATATATATCCTGCATAGTCCCCCACCCTTCCAACCCTTCTGCCAAGAAAAAAAAATAGCAACTGCCTTTTAAATTATCCCAGTCCTGATGGAATGGTGGCGATAATGGAGAAGAGATCTGGCTTGTCTCTCTAACGTTCCAACATAGTTTGTCCTGCCAATGTCACTCGCAAAACCAGAATATTTGCACTGATTGAGTGTGCTAAACTGGATCACCTGCAAAATGTTGTCTGATTCAAGAAGTTCTGAGCTTGTGCCAGTATGATGAATACCACCCACGAATGCTGTCGATTGGACAACATCAACAAGCAAACAACCCCCCCCCCACATGCACCTAAAATAGACATTAAAAAAATGTACTTGTACGTAATTTTAAAGGATGGCAAGCATATCATGCCCATGATCTTGGGCTATCCATAATGCAAGCAAGCCGGAAAATTACTGGCATGTACAGACAATGGTTATCTACTTAGTAACCATGCTAAATGTTGCTAAGTTTGCAGACATGTTTTAGATTGAAAATCAATGTAATATTATGGGGGTGCTCTACTGAAGAAAGTAAACTTTGAAAATGTCTTGTGAATTCAGTTATCTTTGGTTCTTCTGGTCCAAACGTGGAAACAATATCCTTTCCATAGCAAACCAGAAGACATTCATTTTTTAAACAAATTCAGAAAACAGACATCCCTGTGAGCAAAGGATAGTTCTTGAGAGAGTTGAGAGTGCCAAGAAAAAGGCATTTGTTCCCACTGTGTACACACACTGTTTTGTCACCCTGTCACCTTACACATTGTCTCACATAGTCATTATGTAGTTGCATAGTTATTAGAAAACATTTTGAGGGAGTTAAAGGGCAGCTAAAACAATATTTTAAATCTCTGCCTTTAAAAGCATTTCAGTCATTGTTTCTAAGAAGAAAATATTTCATAAGAGATGTTTACCAGCTTTTGTGTGTGTGTGTGTGTGGGGGGGTGAAACAAAGTCATCAGAACCAAACAGAATACTGCCCCCCCCCCATTTTTTTCTCTGGGATACAATCCCCCCACAGGTCCTCATAGTACTAGATCAAAGACTCAATCTCTTCGAGACAAATAAAATTAGATATTCAAAGTTTAATGTTCCCAATGTTCGTTCGTTCGTTCGTTCGTTCTTTCTTTCTTTCTTTCTTTCTTTCTTTCTTTCTTTCTTTCTTTCTTTCTTTCTTTCTTTCTTTCTTTCTTTCTTTCTTTCTTTCTTTCTTTCTTTCTTTCTTTCTTTCTACTTTGATTTATATGTCACCCCTCTCCAGATCATCTTGGGGCAGTTCTCATCAATAAATTAAGTAGATTTTTGTAACTTGCTCTACGGGCCTGCCCTTGGCCTTGATCTGGAAATTGCAGGAGTCTGATTTTCCTGTATGTTTATGTCTGGAGTTTTAATGGGGTTTTAAAGGGTTTTATATGGACAAATAGTACCCCGCCAGGAGTCGGTTCCAGGAGTGGTGGGTAATAAGTCTAATAAACTAATAAACAAACAAATAAATAAATAAAACCTTACAAAAATTAAAAGTTTAAAATATATTAAAATTTATTCATAGTCCTGACTAATTTTTAATCCAGAAGAGGACTTGTCCTTTTATCCTATGACTGCTGAGTTTAATTAGGAGCCTCTGATGGGGAACTTTATCAAAAGCTTTCTGGAAGCCTAGGTAGACAATATCTACTGGGTCACCCTTGTCCACATATTTTTATCCTCCCCCCCAAAAAATCTCTAAAATGTTAGTGAGAAAAGATCTTCCATTACAGAATCTCTAAGTTGATTCTTCCTCAATAGCTGTTGTTCATCAGTGTGCCTAGCGTACAATTTCTGACTTTAATAACAGATTCCACCAAATTTATCATACATTTAGCCACGTAGCAAAAAAGTTGTTGCTCTTCATGTTTTTTGCAATATGTTCCTCATAGTCCCCTTTTGCCTGTTTGATAACAGACTTGCATTTTATTTGCCGAAGCCCATACTTCCTTTTATTTATCTCATTCCAACTAGCTTTCCGCCACTTAAAGGAATTCTTACTTTTTCCTCCTCCCTTTACTTTGTCCCAAATCAGAAACATTCCATCTCCTGTTGGCTTTCCCCCGGGATTTAGTTTAAAACCTGCTCTGCCACCTTTTTGATTTTAAGTGCCAGCAGCTTGGTTCCTTCTCAGGAAAAGTGGCGGTGGACTCTTTTGTACAGGTTCTGCTTATTTCAAAGGGCATTCTAGTGCCTAACAGTGCCTAGACCTCTTGTAATGACTGCCACCTTCACACCAGGCAGGCAAGTCCCTATGGGGTAAGTATGCAGGTTCTCAGACCATCTATCTACATGCCTAAGGATCAAATCATCAACTACCAGGAGTCCATCTACCTCCCTGCTCAGAGATGGTGAGAAAGGATACCCATTCACCCATTGTACATGGGGTCTCTTCTAAGGGAACATTCCCTCTTTCTTTAACATGATGCTCTGCTCCCCTTGACCCTTATGCTTCCTGACAGATTGGAGCTGCCATTCTTGAAATGGGACATAATGCAATGGCAAAATGGTGGACTAATATAAAACTGGACAACATGCACATGCACATTTATCAGGGGGACTCCATAAACACAGTGTTTTAGACGTTTAGACTTCTCAGCTCCATTAACTACACCTAGTGCTACATAGTCACTCCAAAAAGACAGGGAAAACCTGGATAATACTCCTTTTAAATATGAAGGGCATACATTTCTTTGCTGACCAAATAGACTCAGCATTTTCAAATCATTCACAGATAATTGCAGCAAAGGCATAAATATGTGCAACAGTCTACATACTTCAAAATAAAACTATCCCCACAGCATGAATAGTGGATAAACTCTAATCTGTTACACATACTGAGAGCAATTCCTTACAAGTACCTTTGGGTCAGTTAGAACAACCAATAGATAGCCCACCCAAGCTTAAAATTCTCATACCATCTAGGCAGAACTTTCTAAAATAGTGAAATCCTGTAATGCAATGGGCACTAGCTCATAGTTTGGTGTGGGTATCGTGCCTCACTTGGAAGCTGGTTACCCAAAGAGGAAGTCTCTCAGTGCACAGCAGTCTTGACTCTAGTCAGACTCTAGTCAGACCTAGGAAATATGGATTTCCAGAACATGAACCTACACCAATCTGGCAATCTTTACCCCTCTCTGCAACGTTTTCTTGACCTTAAATAGGCCAGGGGGTGCTAGGTGGCTGGTTAGGTGGCTGCTGAGGCATTACATACTTTTGAGGCTCCACTTCCAAACCTCAAGGAATATTTCCAAACCAGAGACAACCAACCTCCAGGTGGACCCTGGAGACCTCCTGGAATTGCTGCTCATCTCCAGACTATATAAAGATCAACTCCTCATGCAAAAGTGGCTGCTATGGAGGGGTGACTCTGTAGCAGTGTACTCCACTAAGGTTTAGGGATGCCAGCTTCCAGATGGGGTCTGAGGATCCCCTGGATATACAGCTCACCTCCAGGCAGTTAGGCTGAAGGAAAACCTCTACCCCCTCACAGGTGCCCCTTCAAAAGGAATACACGTGGCCACAATCATCCCTTGGCTAGCAGAGCTTGGCTGGTGATATCTGCCCTTCTGAAGCCTGAGGCCTACTTCTGGCAACTGCAATCCCTGTTGCCTAATAAAAGTACATCACCTAGTTTTCTCCAAAGTCTCATGGTCTACTTTTCTGTAAAGCTAACTTCACTTGAAATTCTGGGCCACGTGTCTTTTATTTCAAGCCTTTACCGTTGTCTCTAGTATCGCTGCTCTAGATTTTAATGATCAGCCAACCTCCAGGTGGAGCCTGGAGAGCTCCTGGAATTACAGCTCATCTCCTGATTATAAAGATTAGCTTCTCAGGAGAAAATGGCTGTTTTGGGGGGTTGACTCTGAGGCATTGTACCATTTTGAAGTCCTACCTCCAAACCTCAAGGGATATTTCCAACCCAGGGGTAGCCAACCTCCAGGTGGGGCCTGGAGAGCTCCTGGAATTACTGCTAATTTTCAGACTATAATGATCAGCTCCCCATGCAGAAACAGCTGCTTTGGAGGGTGGACAGGGTTGCTGTGCAGAAGAAACATTTAAGGCCTCTTGTGCAGGTTGTTGTGGCTATGAAACTCTTGAGGCCTACTACAGAGGGTTGTTGTGTAGATGAAACAGGAGGCAAGAAAACTTCTGCAACAGCATCCAGTTTCATCTGCACAACAACCCTGTGCAGTAAGCCACAAACATTCAGAGAGTTGTGGAGAAAAGACATGCATGGCTTGACTGCATCTGCCCTAGAGCAGTGAGGATGGCCACAGTAGTATTTAAAGTGAGAAGGGGCTTTTCTGTGAACTCCCTGACAGCCAGTGGTTAGGCAGAAGGGGAAGGCTTTCCCCCCCTCAAAAGGAAAGCACACCCATGCCCTCAGACTCCTCTCAGTCAGCGGCTGTTAGAGGCTCCCTTCACAGCAGGCTTGAAGGGAAGATGGGAGTGCGGAATCCTGAGCAAGAGCAGCAATTGGGCCTTGGGGCGGGAAATTCCACCAATAGGAGTCTTTGGAATCTTCAGCATATTGACAGGCAGGCGGGCAACTTGGCTTCAATGAAGACGCCAACACCTCTGTTTAACTTGGCGTAATCTGGCTACAGCTTTTATTTTGCAAATTGGGGAGTGTTGGTTAGGCATAGGTGGGAGACCTGTGGCCGTGGTCAGCCAACCACGCCACCCCATTTATGATCCTGTGGGCTCCCAAGGAACCTCCCTCTTGTCTCCCAGCTGGGAGACCGAGTTCCTTTTTCCCTTCAGGACCTTACCCAGGGAAGTGTACACAAGGTGCCTTCGGGGGCGAACACCACCATCGACCCCACCTTGAGCCACCCGGCCGTGTGAGTTCCATGCTCCATTCCTTGGGCAGGCCACTCACACCCAGCCACCTCTTAGGAGGCCCCTCATCTAGGGAGACCTGGGACGCAGGCCAGGCCTCCCCCAAAAACACAGGCTCCCCCTATGCCTTCCCGCAAGCTGTGACATACAAATGCGCAATTAACAGACCGCTTAACTATTAAACATAACAACTGGGAGGGAGGGTGGGAAAACCGTCTGTCTTCAGCAGCTTTGGGCGAAGAGGCCAAGCCTGCGCACGCGCCTCCAGCGCAGGCTAACTATCCCACCCCTTCCTTCTTGCGCCTTCCTTGGGCGCCTGCGCCGCCGCCCGTCAACGTGGCAGCTCCGGTAAGTCGTGCCGCTTATTGTCAGAAGTATGAATCACTCTTTATGTATATAGAGTAGAACTGCAGTTGAATGGAGGTACCAAAGGAACAGGAATGCACTTTTGAAATAAGGACTGTAGTCTACTTCCATTATTATTGAAGGGATCATCTTGCTCTTATGGCATTGTATTCTACCTGTAATTCTACTTCTGCATTGTTTATAGCATGCCTTGCCTTAGGCCAGGATTTCTCAACTAAGGTTTCATGAAATCCCGGGGTTTCTTGACAGCCTTGGAAGGGTTTCCTGAAGGGGGGGGGGGGAGTTAACTGATTTTTTAAAAAAATTGTTAAACATTTATTGTGATATGACCCTATAAGATCATATTAACCCTCCCCATGGCCAATGATGGGCCTGGAGGGAGTGGGAAGGGGAGGGGCCTTGGGTGGGTGCGGATACAGCCATGCTTTCCAACCATATTCTGTACCACCATGCCACGCCTGGGGTTTCTTGTGGTCTGAATAATGTTTCAAGGGCTTCTCAATGGTGAACAAGTTGAGACAGGCTGCCTATGGCAGTTCGTTCTTTGCATTGTTTTGATTTTGTAATCTCCATCCTCTGGCATTGTTCACTGGATGAGTTCAACTGCGTGATTATATTGTGTTGAAATCTGCCTTACGTCTCAGTGAAAAAGGTGAGCTATTAAGGGAATAAATAAATATAAACAGTTTCATTTTTGCAGCACTTTTGAACAAGAACACACTTTACCAGATGCATAAGAAGGTGCTTCATTTGGTCTGGAAGAGAGAAAAGGTTGTAAACAATGTTAGGGCAGGCAAGAGGAAATATTTCTTTACTTATTTTGTGGAATTCATTTCCAATGGAAGTTATGGTAGCCACAAGCATAGAGATTTGAAATGGGACTAGACAAATTCACGGAGGAGAGGTCCATCAATGGCTGCTTGACATGGTGACTGAAGGGAATCTTCATACTCAGATACAGCAAACCTCTGCATGCCAGTGCTGGAAGGTAACAGCTGGGCCTCAGCTTCTAAACCTGTTGTTGTTGGGGGGTTTTTTGGCCCTCCAGCGCAACTAGCTAGTCACTGTGTAAAACAGTATACTGGACTAGATGAACCACTGGTCTGATCTAGGAGGCTGGGCTTATGTTCTTAAGGTCCAAAAAGCCATGGAATGCAAGATATCAGTAACTTATCCTTATCCATCCATGGTTCCTCTATATATTTGTGAAACAGCCTGGGGGGGTGGGACGTGTCTGGCTTTCCAAGTTGGAATAGGGCTAATCAGGGTGCAGCCTGGTTGCACCCTAATTGGCCCTGCTCCTGCAGCTCCCCCCCCCCTCCATCCCTGGACTCTAGCCTCTTTGCTCTCAGACTTGCCTCAGTGCCTGGAGCCAGCAGCAGGTAAGGGGAGAGAGCCCTGAGCAAAAGGTCATAGTGGAGGGCCTGCTAACGAGGGTCTCCTGGCCTGCTGACTGCCTGCGAAGGAGCTCTGTCCTGGGCCTGCTAATGAGCTGGCCAACCCCCGCCCACTCCATTTGATCCGTCTCCGAGCTGCAGCCCAAAGCCTCCTTAAGCTGCCTGGCCGGGGGCCAGGGGAGGGGGCCCTTTCAAGGCCTGTTCTTAGGCCTGTTCTTCAAGGTCTGAAGCTAATATATATCTTTAAACAGCCCCGTGGCGCGGAGCGCCACGGACTGTATAAAGGAGTAAGGGCACTGTGGGAGGAGTTAGGGCGGGCCACTGTGGGAGGAGTTAGAGCGGCTCCTGATTGGCCCCTCCAAATGTCCATCCTGGCCCAAACAGGCAATGGGGAGCCGCGCAAAGCGCGGCTCCCCATTCCCTGCTTCACTTGCAAGGGAGCACCCGCCAGCCGCGCTTAGCGCTTAGCGCGGCTGGTGGGTGCTCCCTGCCCGGCAGCCTGACGGCTCGGGAGCCGCGAAGCACCTCCCGAGCCGTCAGGCCACCAGCAAGGGAGCACCCGCCAGCAACAGACCTCTCAAAATGGCCGCCGCCGCCGACAGCCAGCCGCCGCTGCCGCCGACAGCCAGCCGCCGCCGAAAATGGCCGCCGCCAGCCAGCAGCCGCCGCCAGCCAGCCGCCGCCGAAAATGGCCGAAAATGGCCGCCGCCGCCGCCGCCAGCCAGCCCCCACCGCCGCTGCCTGCCACCCAGCTGCCGCCAAAATGGACGCCGCCGCAGCCTACCAGCCAGCCGCCGCCGCTGCCAGCGAGTCAGCCGCCCAAAATGGCCGCCGCCGCCACCGCCGCCGCCCCCACCCGAGCCGCTACCGCCATGACTGCTCCGCTGCTGCCCATCAACACAGGTAGGCTGCTTCCCCCCAGCCCCGGCCCCACTGTACCCTTATGCCGGCCGGAGGGGGGAGGAGGATAAAGACTTCTGCGGCCCCACAGCTGCGGAAGCCTTTGGGAGTCGGGGGCAGGAGGCCGTGCCCATCTAGCGCCCATTTTATTCCAGATTAAAATGGGCTTGATTTCTAGTATTATATATAAAGTGCAAATATCTGTGGGTATTCACAACAGCTGTGGTAATGTAGTCTAGCTTAATTTTGGTAAACCAATTAACTGTTGTCTGAGGAATCCCTATTCTTTGTTCAGGTGTGATACAATCAGTTTTTTTGACAGATAGTGGTTCAGCCATTTGGCACTGGAAACTCCTTTTGCTGTACTACAGTTGAAGAACAGTGATGTTCAGACTCATTCTAAGCTCCCGTACTGATAAATGAATGGAAAACTGAATAGAAAGCTGAAAAAGATATGCAAGGGAAATACCATGAAGGCCATGGCAGAGGAAGGAGGGTGCAGCCTTGTCAGTGGAGTGGCTAACAGCTGATCAACTTAAAGCAAAAGTGAAAGGTTTTTATCAGGACTGTTCAAGACAGTGCCCCTACTATCAAATAACTATCAAAATATAACATAGACTACAGATAAGGCACTTACAGAAAATGTAAGGATAACTCAGAAACAACAGAATATGTCTTGCTGCCTGTCTTGTCCAATATAGCATATCTTGTCAGGCACAATCAGGTTTCGAAAATAATCCACCCGGTATCAGCTAATCAGTTCAGAACTGTCCTCTTACTTCAAATATAGTCCTGTTCCAGTTCCTTTTAAGAATATAATCATTGCACCTCACATTGGGGGCAAACCTACTGTAAAGCCTAAAAATAAAAGATTGTGATAGAACAAACATAATTCTATGTCTAAATTAGACAGTGCAAGTGTAATTTCTCTCACATTTAACAGTGAAAAAAATGGAGAATGTGTGGGAAAAGATAAGAGCTCTGAGGCTGACAACGAAGAAACTGAAATTATTAAAGATTTTCTATTCCTTGGCACCATCATCAGCCCAAATGCAGGGTACAAGAAATCAGAAGAGAAGGGCAGACATGAAGGAACTAGAAAATAGTCTTAAGTGTAAGGCAGTGTTGTCAGAGACCAAGCTCAGGATTATTCATACGATGGTATTCCCCATTACTATGTATGGGTGTAAAAGCTGGACAACAACTTCAACAAAAGTGACAAGAAGAAAACTGAAATGTGGTGATAGAGGTGAGTTTTACAGATACCATAGGACACCCCCTTTCCGCCCCAAAAAAGATAATTAAATTCTAGATCATATCAGACTTGAATTCTCCAGAGCACCTAAATTGACTAAACTGAACATATTGTATTTTGGTCACATCATGAGACTCTGTGGAAAAACAATAATGCTAGGAAAAGATGAAGGCAGTAGAACCAGAGTTTGACTAATTTGAGAGGGATTGACTCAATAAAAGAAGCCACACCCTTCAGTTTTCAAGACATGAGCAAGGTAGTTACTGATAGGATATTTTGGAGATCGTTGATTCATAGAACTGCCATAAGCTGGTAGCAAATTCATGACACATAACACACACATATACACACACACACACCAGGGCATAAGACAAGAATGGAAATATCAGTTAGAGAAATATCAGAAAAATTGTTCCAAATATACTATTGGAGGTTCTGAACAAATGGTTGAAGAAGATGATGGGACAACTGAGGGCCAATAAACAGATTGGAAACCAGAGTAGGTGGGCCAAGATATGTTCCCTAAGACCCACTCCAGTCAACATCCTGATGGCAGCATTCTGAAGTTTTCAACTGAAGTTTCCAAACACTTGTCAAGGGCAGACCCATACAGAGCACATTGCAACGATCCAATCTAGATGTAGTTAGAGCATGCAACCACCATAGTGAGATCTTTTCTACCAGTGAAAGGCCACAGCTTGCTAGCCAGTCACAGTTGATAAAAGGTACTCCGAGCTGCTGCTGCCACCTGCTTATCCATCAGCAGGCCTGGCTTCATGAGATGTTGTTCACCAGGTGAGGATATTTTCCTCCGTGTAATCAAAAGCATCATCCCTTTCTACACATTAAGACTCCATTGAGGGGACAGATTCCCCCCCCCCTCCAAGCTTGTTGACAACCTTAGCAGCAGTAGCAACATATATTAAAAAGATGGGATAATATAAGGTAGGACCGGCCATGGCTGCAGATGTACTCTGTAAACTTAGTAGTAGAAGGATACTACTAGATACTGTTGACACTATGCCTGTAGACCATCTATTGTCTGAACCCCAAGCATGAGTCATTGCTTATATTAGCAATAATAATAGGTCTGTATGTAGGAGGTAACCTCTCTGACATCTGTATGGAGGAGGTAGCCTCTCCAACATTTGTATGTAGGTGGTAACCTGAGTGTGAGACAAACACAATGTATATGTCAGCCTTCACTATTTCATTCATCCACCAAGTCATCAAGTGTGCTTGAATAAGGAAACATTTCTCAAGTTCCAGAAATCACATGTAAACATGAGAACTAGAGTAAGTTCTTGATGGATATTATGCTTCAGAATTCCCTTCCCAATAGTGCTCTGTGGTATCTGATCTCTGGATGTGGCAAAATACTTTAATTCATATCTTCCACAGCAATAAATGCACTCATTGTTTCTAGAAGCAGGTGTACTCTTTGGGGCTTTTTCAGATTGGGGTCTTAATCTCTGCCCCAGGATGTCTTACTGAGTGCAGTGGCTGTTTATTTACTAGTATATAGCTACCTTCCTTATTTAATATGATCTAATCCTGGAGGTTCCTGGGTCACATCTGCTTGAGCCTATGTAGGCCAGAATATCAGTGTAAATACTGATAGAAATAGATCTTTGGGATAACCTTTGTACTCCATTTCCTTTCTGACATTTATCACATTAGTGATTCATCAGGCAACCTGGTATAGTTTGGTTCTACCGCTAGTCTCTATTCTAAAGGCACACAGTCCCGGAGTAGGAGAGTTTTGTAGGTCAGAGCAGAAGGATATTGGCAGTGTGGAATCATTTTTTTCTTAAGTTATCAAGTCATGCACATTGGATTGTAGAAAAGTTGGTAATGAGAGGAGAAGGTTGTCCACTGCAGGTTGTTAAAATGGTCCAATAGGATATAGTGGTTAGAATGTGGGACTGGGAATACCAGAGTTCTACTTGCCATTTGACCGTCCTGCTCATTAGGTGACCCAATATATCTCAGCTTAGCCTACTGTTCGTAGATGTTGTGAAGATAGAATAGAGGTAGAGAGAAGTATGGGCCAGGTTGTGAGTTTCCTAGAGGAAGAGTGGGAGGAAATATTAACTGACTGAGTGACAAACAAGGGAGATAAGGGAAGAACAAACACAGAGGCTGTGGTTAAAATTATTTCCATTATTCACCTGGGCAACTTCCACTACACATGTGAATCAGTTGGTGGCTGTCAAATATGCCTCACAGATATGTGTTTGTGGTTGATAAAGAAATGTTTATCCTCTTAGGGACAGCTACGTGAACATGTATATAAACAAGGGCTAAATCACTGTATTACCATCTATATGTTTTTTAAAAAAACATAATTATGAGATTATGTATGAGAGCTGGTATTTGCTTGTGTTTGTGGCAGCACCAAGGTTGGGGGAAAAAAACCTTGTCCTGCTGAAGAGGCCTAGTTTTACAGCCAGGAGTAAAAACATGGGACCTCTTTGATATACTAGTGCCTCTCAATTGACTGAACAGGTTCTGGAGGGCTGTTGCTGCAAAAATCCAATACCTAAACTGGTTCTGACCTTCTTACACATATGAGTGATACCTGAAAAATAACTGTATTTTTGAGACCTTGGGGGAAAGTGTGACCATGTAAAGCTCAGCATCATCCTTATGCATGCTGCCATTTGAATCTCTCAACAGGGAGAGTCCAGATGCTCAGGATCTGTAAATGCCAAGCAATCTTTCCACATGTCATTTCTTTCATTTGTTTGTACTCTAGTCCTGTAATCTGTGTTTCCTCTAGGAGTTTGCCAGTGGAATTAAATTGTGTTAAGAAATTCTCTTGATTCCTCCCTTGTGGCTTATGTTATGAAAGCAGCTTGTTTGATGTTCCACCTTGTACCGGATGAGGGAGACTAGCACTACTAGCAGTGTACTAGCAGTAAGGCTCTGAGCGCCTCTTAAAAGGGTTTTGGGGAGTGGTGAGAGATGAGGGGGTTCCCTCACTCCCTAGCTACTGTGTAGGGTTGGGGCCCATTTGCTTGAGGGTTGATTGTCTGAACGAAGGGTCAGGATAGCCTGTCAAGTGCCAGTGTTGAATCATTGCAATATCTACCATGGCCATCTGTGTAATGAGGTGAGATGGTGACCTTAAGCAGCACATTTTGGAAAACGTGCCAATGACATTATGGTCATTGTTTCGGTCACTTCACTCCTTTTTCAGATGCTGGAGCAGCTTATGCTTTTTCTGCCATCATACTCCAGGTGACACATGAATATTTGGAAAGCCGTCTTGGGTCTATGCATTTAGATTCACAGTGTTTAAAAATGCCTGGGTGGGGGTGGGGGTTGAACAGGAAAGGAGCAATGGGTAGGAGTGGCAAGAGGAGTGTGGTTGGGGGTCATGAAGTTTAGCATCATTTAGAATCCTAGAATCATAGAGTTGGAAGGGGCCATACAGGCCATCTAGTCCAGCCCCCTGCTCAACGCAGGATCAGCCCTAAGCATCCTAAAGCAGACCTAATTTGAACCTGTTAGCTCTAGACAAAGTGACCACCTTGACAAGGACTAGCAATAGATTTCACAAGCTTGTCTTTCACGTAGTTTTTTCAGCTGCCACCATATACAAAGTTGTCTTCTGAGTAACATATTTATCAATGTCAGCTGGCAAATGTAAGTAATCCTGTCAGAATTCATCATTTCAGAGAAATTTCTAAACCACTAAACAATAAACAGTAGATAGGATTTTACAGAAACCAAGATATACCTTAGCTGCACTAACTGCCTCAAAAACTGTCAGGTGCTAAAACATCAAAATGACAGTGCAGGGAAATTCTTTATGGGAGCACATTTAGGGCCAAATTAAATGTGATGTTAGGAGATCCATAAATGGGTCATTGTGTTAGGGAAAGGGTTTACACTTTCTCTGGCCGATTTGTTGAATGGCCCTCCCCCACACTGCTGTCAGCCCTGGAAGGCAGCGGCGGGGGGGGGGGGGAGACTGAGGGTTATATGAATTGATCCATCAGCAGAAGGTGTTAACTATTACAGATCTTCATTCTTCTCCGTTCAGTTGTCAAGATTATTTGACATGAATATCATCATAAAAATTCTATTGTCTATATGGAATAGGGTGCTTTCTCTGCAAAGACATTTTTCCGGAAAGTGTGATTTTTAATCTGTTTCAGTGATTGTAAATATGGGGTGGAGGTAGTTATTCCAGATTATCAAGGAATAAAAAGTCATAATGCATAGATGCATCAGGGTGTTTCTGTCCTACATGCTAAAACCTGTGGGCTACGAAGGACGCCGAGAAGCTGTTCCACCCTTTCAAGTCTTCCTCTCAAAAGAACAAAACCAATCAACATGGCTGAAATATGACCATCAGTCTTAAAAGTGATGGAGTCCCTGCTTTGCACACAAAAAGTTTCAGGTTCAACCTGCATCATCAGTAGCAAAATAGAACAAAATCTCTGCTCAAGAGCCTGGAAAGACAGTCCTGACCTTGATAGATCAGTAGTTTGGCTCAGTTTAAGGCACCTTCATGTGTTCAAACTGACAATGAACAGGAAGGCTGGTACTTTCTGTTTGTCCATAGTTGTTATTTACATTAAGTCCATTTGTCAAAAATCAATTGATTGAACTTCATGAAGCTCCCCTTTGCTCTATTGGTTTTCTTGACTTCTTCTGTCCTGGATGTGTTTGGGCTGGCCTTCTTGCTATCCTCAAAATGAGGAGAGGGCATTCAGGCACCCTAATCCTCTTTGTTCCTCCTACTTTGCTCTCTCTCTCTCTCTCTCTCTCTCTCTCTCTCCCTCTGGCCTTGAATTTCTCCTTCCAGACCTGTCCCTGTCCCTACTTCCTAAATTCTGTTACCGATCGAGGTTTGGAAACTCTCCACTCTCAGAACTCCCTGTTCATTGTTCCCCCTCTGGGGCTTTTAAGCTATCAGGGCTCACCTCTTTCCTCCATATTTCTCTTACCTTGGCCCCTCCTGGCTGCTGGCTTTCACCCCTGTGGGTTGCTGCTGGGCTGTCCAAGTCTCCAGCCTCCTTTCTAGCCATGGGGTATGTGCACTGCTCAGTCGAGGCCCTTCTCTGCCTGCCCTGACAGGCTGGTCACTGCCCCTGGCTTCCCTTCTGCCCACCTTGACCCGGCTAAAAGCCCTCCAGGCCTTGTATTGCCTAGTGGAAGGCAGGCTAATTCAGGAATGGGAGCTAGCCCATTCAAAACTTTATCAATTTTTTTCATAGAACCCTGGCAGATAAATGCAATAGAACATAACACTGAACTTAAAACCATAACAAAGCACACAGGGTGTTCTGTATGACTAGGAACAATCCTTAATCTTTATTCTTTACAATTAATAGTATTTGTTGTAATATATTTTGTTCTCATTAACTATGCAGCGATTTCAAATCTTGCTGCACTGCATGTTACACATTTCTCTTGGTTAGCATGAAGGTAACCTGTTCTAACTGGGATATTGGAATGGACTAGACGGAGCCATACAACAGCAGCTCTGAAAATTTCCTCTTTGGTTTTGTACAGAAATAATGGTAAAGGGCATAATGAGAGGTATGATAAGACCCACAGTTGCAAAGCTTAGGCGGCCTTATAATAGCATCCCTCAAGATATTGCATTGGGTTACTTACTTTAGAATCTCAGAACAAACAAAAGGAAGTCCAACAGATAGCATGGAAACAAAGAAAGCATGTCTTGAGCCTTCATCCCCTGGGTAGCAGCTAAGAACTTTATGGGGCTCAGAGTTCAGTAAGGGGTTTATAAAAGGGGAACTACTTTGCATGCAATAGTGCCATGTAGGCTGGAGTGGGGGGGAATAGACGTATTTAGTATGAAATAGGCCACTGCAAGACTCTCTCTAGTGACAGGACAGCCAGATGTAAGCAGACATTTTTCATAGGCAAATGCAGGAGTGATGCACATCAGGACAATAAGTCCATAACTTCCTATATGCACTAATGGGAATGAAATTGGCTTTAATTAGTCAAGAAGATGATCTTGGGGGTCACAGTAAAAGGCTCCATGAAATCATCATCTCAGCATGCGGCAGGCGTGAAAAAGGCAAGTTCAGTTGCTAGGTATTATTAGGGAAGGGTATGAATAGAAGTAAATTATTCTCTCAAAACAGATTTCTGAGTCATCCAATTAAATTGATTGTCAGAAGTTCCAGGGAAAATAAAGGAAGGCACATCTTCACACAATGCATAATTATTTATGGAAGTGATTTCCACACTTAGTTTGTTATGGCTACTAACACAGATGGTTTCAAAAATTGATTCGATAATTCATTGTACCACCAATGGTTATTAGATGTGATATGTAAGGATGAAGCCTCCGTGTTGAGTGACAGTATATCTCTGGTTACACCATCCTCAGGTAGTGGCAGCTGGTACCCACTGGAATAGTGGGGTGGAAGGCAAGATGGATAGTGGTGGAGGGCAGCTGTTCGCAACCCCCGATCCAGGGACCAGTACTGGTCCATGGATCAGTCATTATCTGGCTGCGGATCCTCCTCATTCTCCTCCCTGGCTGCTGCCTCGGGGGCTGCCCTGCCACTCTGCCGCTGGCTCACCTTTGGTGCTCTCCGGTGGCCACCATGGCCGGGGCTCCCCCACGGTGTGGCACTGCACAGCTGCGGAGCAGGGGCTCAGGCGGCGGCGGTGGCATCCCTTGTCAAAAGACTACCCCCCCCAGGCCTCAGTAAAATTGGCAAGCGTTGACCGGTCCCCATGATAAAAAGGTTAGGGACCACTGGTGGAGGAAGCCACAACCAACAATAGGCAGAGACAACAAGTTTTGGGTTTATCCCAATTTTCTTCCTTTGTAACACTGCATAAAAATGGCAAGACATCCTTGATGCTTTCCAGAAACATTTCTCCAATTGTACCAAAGCAGAAATGCTTCACCTGATACAAAGTGCATCCTGAGGGCCAAACTAAAGGTAATGGTAGATATAGAGCCAACCTATGGCCACCAATGCCATTTTAGAGGAGAATTTAGATACTAAAAATTGCTGTGAAGACTCATCCCCCCCATCCCCCCCAATTATTTTTTACAGTGCTGAAACAGACCACCGTCTCACAGGTGGGCAAACTCAACTATTACCGATGCACCACATGGCAGATCAGGTTTGGGCCCTCAAATGTTCCGTGTAAATAACCCAGAGCTGTAAAGAACGGGCAGTATAGAAATCTAAATAAGCAAACAAACAAATAAATGGCTCACAAATCAGTACAAACCAGTTTGGTTTGGGAACCAGCATATCTGTTCATGCTTCAGTTCATGATTCACCTATGTACCATGAACTGAACTTCCAAAATGTGGTTCATGCCTATCCTTGTGATAAACTAGCTGAAGCAGGAAAAAGGTGTTGTGTTCCACAGAAGAAACCCTAATCTTCCAACAAAGGGCTAGAGTCAACTAACAATTCTAAACTATGAGCCTGCTCTTTCAACCCCCTTTGAAAACAGGATTGCTCAGTGCTGTCTGAATGGTGAACTACTCCATGATCTAACCCAGGAGTCCCCAACCTCCGGGCGGCGGACCGGTACCAGGCCGTAAAACCCTTGGTACCGGGCTGCGGTGGATGGTGGGATGTACCTCCCTCTATCCCCCCCCCCCCCGCAGCATGGTGCTCATTGCGCTGGGAGTGATCGGCTGCTGAAGCGGCCGATTCACTCAAGCCTAGGCCTGGCAGGCGCAAACACACGTGCCCGCGGTCACCGCGCTGCAGGGGGGGAGGGAGGCATGGGTGCTGGCACGCTGGCTGGTACAAATGCACCGGTGCAGCAGCGCTACACCTGCACATTTGTGTCTGCTGGTGTGCTGGTGCCTGCGCTTCCCTCTCCCCCCCTGCAGCTCCCAGCGCAGCGAGCACCACACTGCGGGGGGGGGGGGAGAGGTAGGCGTTGGTGCCGGCACGCCAGTGGGTGCAAATGCACAGGTGCAGCAGCTCTGCGCTTGCGCATTTGCATGGCAGCTTCATGCATACACATTTGCGTCCACCGGTGCACCAGCACCCGGGCCTCCTCCCCCCCGTGGACCGGTCCCTGGCCCGAAAAAGTTGGGGGCCGCTGATCTAACCACTTTAAAGACAATTGATGGATGAGTCTCTCTTTTGTCACTGTTTTCAGGTCCACAAATCTGTTGGCCATGAATCAACGCTTTATGTTCAGGAAAGGGATGAGTGCATTTCTTATTTCCAATCACACACAGAACAATGGCCAATTGGAAAGGAGTCCAGGTTTCACAGGAGTGCTGAATGTTGATTGGAGGTTGGCTATTACTTCAGGCAAACACCTCTCCCATCCCTCCTTAATGAATAAAATAACCCATTGACAGCTGAGAATGAAGTTGGCCTCTCCAAGCAATGGTCTGTTAAATTCAGATTTAATGGAACAGTAATTGTGTTTATTGAATAAACACCAATGTCTGATTAAGATGATATGCACTGAGCTTCCACCGTCTAGTCAAAAGCTTCAGCATACCTATTACAGACATGTTAAACCTCCCTAAATGTGTTTGCAATAACTACTCAGTACTTCCTTATTAAACAATAACACTCTCTGCTGAGTTTAAATTAAAACCTTATGCGAAACACTTAATTTAAAGTATTATTAGGAAACCATCGTCCTGGCAGGAGGTGAAAAGAGAGAGAACCAAACTCTGCTTTATGTCTCACAAGATTATCTTATTCATAAATTTAACATCAAGCGCATTAACCTCGTGTCATTTACCTGGAGAACCGAAGCACTGTATGTCACCTTTTGCTAAAAAAAAAAAATGGTCTCTGCTCTACATCCACCAACCTGTTTCAGTCCCTTTGGATTAAGGGCTAATTCATGCAAGTAGTATGTGAATTTGTACATTAATGAGTCAAAAACTGCACTAGGGGGAAAAGCTATTTGTTATTATGGTTGTTCATTTTTCAATTCAGACTGGTTATAATGACAGCTAATAATATTTGGAAACTATCAGGCTGGCACCTTGCTGTCTGACTTGGAGTTCATAGAGGTCAGAAGGGACTGCTCAGCACATACTTAGCTGACAGGAATATTTACTCATCAGCAGAGTTAGACAGATATTGGCATCAACAGGTATTTCATTGAGGGGCCTACCTTTCCAAATTGTTTCGTTAACACTGTACTAGTTTCTGGAGGGCAGTTCATTCCTAATTTCTAAGTATTCTGTCATCTAGGGTGCTGCTGCACACCTTGGGGTGTGGTGCCCCGTGAAAACAGGGTGGGATTTTAACTAATGTTGAATGTCCATCCCGGTGTTGCTGCTGGGATGGAAGGTTACATTATTCCTTGGAGTGGGAGAGAAACGAAGTCATTTCTTGGATGATGATCTTGTCCATTTGCTACTTACCACTGAGAAGAGAATTTACACAACTATGCCTATGCCCCTCAAAGAGCGCTATGCTCAGCCAACTCCAACTGGTTGGTGATCCCTCACCGCAAGGAAGCACGTTTGGCCTCAGCCAGGGCCAGATCATTCTTTGTCATGGCTCCCACCTGATGGAACAAGTTCCCAGAAGTCCGGTCCCTGTTGGAGCTAGCACAATTCTGCAGGGCTTGCAAAATGGAGCTCTTCTATCAGGCATTCAGTTGAAGTCAATTGAATCAACACCTATTAGGTCCCCAGAACCCCTCCTTCCCATACAGATATGCCCATCAACTACATCAAGGGCAACTCTGCATTGACTAATCTATGGAGACACAGTTGATAAGTTAACGTTTCAATTCTTAGTGATGTTATTGTTATTATTGGATATTATTTTTATTACTGTTATTGTTGCTGTTATTACTTATATTGTGTCTGTCTTATGGCTTCCATGTTCTCAGTAAACTACCTTGAGTTGTAAGGGGAGGGCGGTATATAAATTGAGTGAATGAATACATTGTCGTTGTTAGGTGCGAAGTCATGTCCGACCCATTGCGACCCCATGGACAATGACCCTGCAGGCCTTCCTGTCCTCTACCATTCCCCAGAGTCCATTTAAGTTGGCACCGACTGCTTCAGTGACTCCATCCATCCATGAATACATAATAAATAAAAAAACCCTAAAATTTAATGTGATACCAATTTTTTTTGGGGGGGGGAGGATTTGTTATGTTTCCTTTGATGGCTATAGCAATTTTTATGGCACAAGGGAAGTGCTGCTAATGACCTTTAAACCCTTCATGACCAGGAATCCATATCTTTGAAGCATCATTTCCTTCCTCATGATCTCGATGAGGGGGTGGAGGGACTACTCATCAAGTTTGCAGATGACACCAAATTGGGAGGACTGGCAAATACTCCGGAAGATAGAGACAGAGTTCAACGAGATCTGAACACAATGGAAAAATGGGCAAATGAGAACAAGATGCAATTTAATAAAGATAAGCGTAAAGTTATGCATCTGGGTCAGAAAAATGAAAAGCATGCCTACTGGATGGGGGATACGCTTCTAGGTAACACTGTGTGTGAACGAGACCTTGGGGTACTTGTGGATTGTAAGCTAAACATGAGCAGGCAGTGTGATGCAGCGGTAAAAAGGCAAATGCCATTTTGGGCTGTATCAACAGGGGCATCACATCAAAATCACAAGATGTCATAGTCCCGTTGTATACGGCACTGGTCAGACCACACCTGGAGTACTGTGTGCAGTTCTGGATGCCTCACTTCAAGAAGGATGTAGATAAAATTGAAAGGGTACAGAGGAGAGTGATGAGGATGATCTGGGGCCAAGGGACCAAGCCCTATGAAGATAGGTTGAGGGACTTGGGAATGTTCAGCCTGGAGAAAAGGAGGTTGAGAGGGACATGATAGCCCTCTTTAAGTATTTGAAAGGTTGTCACTTGAAGGAGGGCAGGATGCTGTTTCCGTTGGCTGCAGAGGAAAGGACGCACAGTAATGGGTTTAAACTGCAAGTAGAATGATATAGGCTAGATATCAGGGGGAAAAATTTCACAGTCAGAGTAGTTCAGCAGTGGAATAGGCTGCCTAAGGAGGTGGTGAACTCCCCCTCACTGGCAGTATTCAAGCAAATGGACAAGATCATCATCCATCCCTAATCACCAGATGGATATCTGTTGGTTATTCCACTACTTAAAGTGACCCATTTTGAGCAATCTCTTGATTATCCCTCTATTAAAAGTAAGGTGACTGGATTTTAACATTGGTAAAGCTGGACACCATTGACCGGGGGGGGGGGGTTCTTGATTAAAAATTTGGTCTACATAGAGCAACAAAAATTTCATAGAACGCATGTATCATTTTGACCAGAGTCATCTCTTGGTTATCCCACTATTTATGGTGGCCCAGCTTGACCAGAGTCTGGGCTTTTCCCCTTGTAGCTCTTACACTGAAGAGGCAAGAGGCACCCTCATTGGGAATTTTAAGGAAGTACTACCAGGCCTGCTTGTTTGCCAAAACATCTGAGTGGGTTTTAATAGTGAGCCTCTTTTTTTTTGGGGGGGGGGGGGTTAGAAGATGTGGGTTTTGCTATGTATAGTTTTGCTTTTAACTAAATAACCTATTATTGTAAGCTACCTTGAACAATGAGGAAATATAATACAGGTTTATAAAAACAAACAAATACATGGAAGATTGTATGTTATCTTTTTTAAATGTTTGATTTCTAAGTCAGAAATGTTTCCTTTTCTGGAAGAGAAAGGAAACTCGTGTTTCCAATGATCAGTGTTTGAACATAATGTGGTTTCAGGTGTTTACAACTTGTTGATTTGTCAATCACTTGAAGACTAAGAATATAAAGTGGGATATGATCATCATTTTAAATAAATACTGAGTCTTGTTCAATTGTATAGGTCATGATTTGACACCATCTAAATCTCATGCTGCCTTTGTTGAGTTTGATGTACTGAAGTGTCACCACAATAGTTCTAAGGGATTGTGAATGGTCTGCTTACTGCCTACTGGACATTGGCTTGTATCCAAAAGTGCAAGCAGAGTTCCATCTGCTGAATGGAACATGGCAGCCTCCACCCTGCCTCCTGCGCCTCCTGAAATAATTTGTGCTCCCTGTATCAGGCCACTAACTTATTGTTAATTGTCCCAGTATGATCACTCTTCCTCTTTTTTTTAAAGAGAGTTTCTTCTATCAGTGTGTAATTTGGCATCAGTACCCCATGATCCTGAGCATGTTAGTCCCTGAGCTTTTAATCCAATTGGGTGGGAAAAGTTTTAAAAATATTATAACTAGAATTAAATGTTTTCCATTCAAAGGGAAAGTGATGAAAAATGAATTAAACAATGGAACATAATAGTAACTCATTTAACAAAACTGAATCAATCTTTCTTTTAAAAAGGAGGAAAAAAGGTTTCATGAGAACAACTTCACCTTTCAATAAGTGTCCTGTTTTTTTTCCCTCTTAGTTTTTCACGAGTCTTACTCCTCCCCTTTAGCTCAGTTGTATTCATTAACCTCTTTTTAACCTCAGCATTGAAATGAGAGAGAGCATGCTTTCCAAGGAAAATCAATTTTCTAGGCTGACCTCACACTCTCACTTGCTATAGAAATTCAACAACTTGAATTCCGTAGCTTCTGTTCATCTTGCACAAGTCTCTGGCTGCTGTGTTGGCCAACAAGAGAACAGTGGAGGTTAAAGTAACTCACGCATTTTGGATGCAGCCATGGCAAATGATCACCTAATCTGCAGCACTGGGAACCAACAGTAGGCCATGAGGGAAGGACCAAGGCTCATTGGCAGAGTATCTGCTTTGAGACAGACGGTCCCCAGTTCAGTCCGGTGTCTCCAGTTCAAAGGATCAGGAAGCAGGACCCTGAGAGCTGATGCCAGTCAAAAGTAGATGACTGTTTTTGATAGACTAGTGTCCTGGATTGTTATAATGCAACTTCATGTCTCCTATGATATCATGGCCTAGATGGCCCAGATCTTTGAAGCAGAAAGTGGATTTAAGCTCTGATTTCACTCATGCCAATAAATTTACACCAGAAACGTCTGTACTAATTCCTGTGAATCTGAGAAAAAGTATCAGCTGTAGGCTCTTCTCCCTTATATCCAGCAGACTGCTGAATACCTCTTCACCAGTTCCTAACCAAACATCTTCAGGATGTGTGAAAACAATTGTTTCCCCAGTTACACATCTATAAATATGATGGGCTACTTTAATTATCTCATACAATCTCCTTGTTGTGCCCTAAGAAAGCTGTAAGAACTGGGCTGTAGATACAATTAGTTTAGATACAATTAAGATGTCAATATTTTCCTGACCCCCACCCCCCACTTTGGATTTTTGATGGATGAAGATCATTTTATCGAAGAATAATGAACCCAATACCTTGCTGGACTATTAATGCTGGATCCAGTTGTTGTTGTTTTTTACTAGCTGTCATGACTGCTGCTCGATTGGCATTTTTTAATTTTTTGGATAATGGGTTGGGTCCAGTACAAAATGTTCACTTGCCAGGAAAATAAATGCAGAAGCCACTTGCTCTTATTGTGTGCATGTTTGCACATACACTTGTGCAAGATCTTAAGCAACCAATTTCTGGGCACTATGCTATGTAGGGATGAATGTCCTAGGTTTTGCAAAAGATCTTACACAAATGTGACTACACAGGTAAGTCTGTTGATATTTCCACTTGCACATAGCTGGATCCAAGCCCACTGTGTTTATTTTCTTGGATTTAATTGACTGCTTTATAGTTGTTGGCTGCTTGGGGTTTATATCATTTTATTGGTTGAAAAACCCAGCCATGCATACCTGAGCACGCTGGTCCCAAGCCTGGGTAAATGGGGAGATTTAAGTAAGCCAGCTTGGTATAGTGGTTAGGAGCGCAGACTTCTACTCTGGCGAGACGGGTTTGATTCCACGCTCCCCCACATGCAATCACCTGGGTGACCTTGGGCTCACCACAGCTCTGCTAAAGCTGTTCTGACTGAGCAGTAATATCAGGGTTCTCTCAGCCTCACCCACCTCACAAGGCGCTTTGAGATTCCTTTGGGTAGGGAAAAGCAGCATACAAGAACCAACGCTGCTGCTGCTGCTGCTGCTGCTTCTTCTTCTTCTTCTTCTTCTTCTTCTTCTTCTTCTTCTTCTTCTTCTTCTTCTTCTTCTTCAAGACCTGGCAGCATACCTTGTAAAAAAATTGCGAAGTAAATAGCAACTTGGAATGTTAGTGGACTTACTCCAGGAAAACTGAAAATTCTCAAAAGAGAAATGTTCAGGTTGAGCATTGACCTCCTTAGCATCAGTGAATTACATTGGACAGGTGATGGCTTCTTTCAATTGGAGGATTTTACCAGCTACTATTCAGGACACAACATAAGATGGAAAGGCATGGCTTTCATTGCAAGCAAAACATTTTCTTGAGCAGTGGAAAGCTTTTTGACGATCAATGATCAAATCATGACAATTTGAATTTGTGCCAAGCCAATAAATATAACAGCTGTCCAAGTATATTCTCTGATAACTGATGCTACAGAGGCGGAAACTAAGACTTCACAAAGAAGGAAATACTACAGCAATAAAGCCTGATACATCCTTGATAGGCAAAATTATGAAACTCTGGTTCACTTACTGTGACCATATCATGTGGTCCAACTCAATGGAGAAAGCAATTATGCTAGGATTTGTCTATGGAAAAAAGCAACCAGGGCTGATTCTGCAGTTATTTTGTTTTTTCTATTGTCGATCCTGCTGAATTCAGATCAATTTGAACCTGTGTCTTCCTCAAACAGAAAGTGTTCTGAATTTGATTGGGGAAGCTCAGAGCGGGGAGTGGAGTAATGGTCAGGAAGCTGCTTATTTCTCTTCTCCTGAATGAGCAAGGTGGGGGGTTGGGTCAAGTCCATCCGGCATTAAAGGAGATTGCTGCCTAAGGAGGTGGTCCTTCAAGGAGGTGGTCCTCACTGGCAGTCTTCAAGAAAAGGTTGGATACACACTTTTCTTGGATGCTTTAGGATGCCCAGGGCTTATCCTGCGTTGAGCAGGGGCTTGGACTAGATGGCCTGTATGGCCATTTCCAACTCTATGATTCTATGATTCTATGCTTTATTTGTCTTTTGACTCCTGAGCCAGAGTAAGCGGGGGGTGGGGGGGAGCCAAGCGCAGCAGGGGTCTCTTTCTTTTTCTGAATGAGGAGGGGAGGGGGGAGGCAGCCTCACAGAGAAAAATAAATCCAAAAGGCAAATCTCTCCTGAGAGAAGTGTGGGCTTCTGGAGCTCAGTCAATTGAAAACAGAGCCCAAAATTAGGGCAAAAATAAGTCTTGGGAGGGAAGTCTTGCAACCAGGAACCAAGAAGTCTTTGAACTGACACCCTGACCAATCAGAGACAGACTACTGCTACATTTATTTGAGCTGTGAGAAGATAAAAAGCAAAGTGCAGACTCAACCCAGGTTGAGAAAGAACAAATTGGACACTGACCACAACATTGCATGGCTGAGGGAGGCAGTGCAGGATCAGGGATTGTGGCATCACCTGTGCCATGGGATCACCAAGAGTCAGACATGACAACAACAACAACAATGGGCTGAAATTGCTTTTGTTAGTCCAGCTTTGAATATTGCTGTTCACATTCATTTTTGTACATTTTGTAAGCCGTGTTTCAAAGTTTGTGAGCCAACTTGAGTTCTTCCTTGCAGAAGGGCGGCGTAGAAATTTAGCCAATCAATCAATAGATGATATTTGATTGGGGTAGTTATTGCACTAGGGTGAATGTAAGGTATTATCAAAATATTGGGGATTTTGATTGTTTGAATTTATTTTTATGTGTTTAAATCAAATAAACCAATAAAATAATTAGAGGGGACATGCAACTCTTTCAAGAGGGAAATGACAAGGATCTTTGAATGCCTGTTGTTGCTTTTTTATGCCCATTGACTTAATTGGACTTCCAGTAGTGTAACTCTGCTTAGGATTGCATTGTTACAGTGCAGTCATATGTAGACTTACTCCAGCTTAAGTCTACTGATGTCAACCATGTTAGATGAAAGTAACTTTTCATAGAAATGCAATAAGTTTTTAAAGCTGTTAAATAGGCAAAGTTCAGCACGTTTAAGGCTTGTTCCATCGAAGCTTGCATGCATATGTTGGAATTCAAACAAAGTACAAACTGATTTACATGGCATACATATGCCCAGGAGTGTCTTTAAGTAGCAGGAAAGTAAAAGTGACTGGATGCACATTCTCTCTCACACACATATGTACAAACATAACATAGTCGACTTGTATCTATACACATGGGCCCAATGGAGCCGGTTATAAATGCAAATAACCTGGCAAGCACCACTAACCTTCTGTTGTCCATGAATAATGCACCACCAAAATACTTGTAGGAATACCTCCTTCTGGATATACCATCAGAAACTGTAAGTGCTACTCTGCCTCTGCTGACATCTTCTTTCCAGAGGTTAAGGAGAGGACTCACTGATATTTAATGGTGATATCATTAACCCATGAAGATAGTTTCCAAGGGCAGCCATGTTGGTCTACAGTGCAATAGCCAGACATGTGTCCAGAAGCCCTTAAAAACCAACAAGATTTTTCAGGGTATGGACCTCCGAGTGAGAATCCACACTTCCTCCATCGGAGATTGTATCATACACAAGGAGCTTTGATTCTCAGAAGCTCATTCCATGAAAAGTTTGCAAGTATCTAAGGTGCTACTGGACTCATATTTCTCATTAATTCAAGAACTCTGTCTCCACAAATCTCACAAGTAGCAGGAAGGAGTATGGGTGTGGAAGTGCTGGATTTCCCCATGGGCTCCTAAATAAACTCCTTGGCATGGCCAGAGCTGAAAGCCACCCGAATGCATGCATGGATCCATTTCAGGGAGGATTAAAGGCAGCAGCTCAGAGCTGGATGCAGGAGTTTGCCTCTTTAGCCAGCCAAGCCAAGGCTGTGCACAGGAACTTCCTTTGAATTCCAGGTTGCCTTTGTTGGTCCCGAGGTCACCATGAAGAAATCACTCAAATGTGTTTGGGATAGCATAGGGCAGCCTTTTTCTACCTTCTAACCATAGAGTAACCCTTGAAATTTTTTTCAGGCTTCAAAGAACCCTGGAAATTATGAGAGGAAGATGCAGGAGCCAGCCAATCAATCATTCAATCATTTATTGTTTCCACTGTGGAGAAAGAGACTGGCCTGCTGAGCAACAGGGGAAGTGGGCTCCAGTGACATCTAGTAATGTCAGCAGCCATCCAAACTTCTGAGGAAGGCAGCATCATCCTGGGAGAGCTCTTGTGTAATTTATTTATTTATTTACTCATTCAGCTTGTATACCATCTCTCACTGTGACTTCTTGGGGCGGTGTATTTAGAACAAAGAAACAAGGAAATACATTTGCAACCATTTGAAACAATATATATATATATATATATATATATATATATATATATATATATATATATATATATATATATATATATATATATATATATATATATATATATATATATATATATATATATATATATATATATATATATATATATATATATATATATATATATATATATATATATATATATATATATATAAGAGCCTCTTGTGGCGCAGAGTGGTAAGGCAGCCGCCTGAAAGCTTTGCCCATGAGGCTGGGAGTTCAATCCCAGCAGACGGCTCAAGGTTGACTCAGCCTTCTATCCTTCCGAGGTCGGTAAAATGAGTACCCAGCTTGCTAGGGGGTAAACGGTAATGACTGGGGAAGGCACTGGCAAACCGCCCCGTATTGAGTCTGCCATGAAAACGCTGGAGGGCGTCACCCCAAGGGTCAGACATGACTCGGTGCCTACACAGGGCATACCTTTACCTTTACCTTTACCTTTACCTATATAGATATAGATATATATAGATATAGATATATATAGATATATATATAGATAGATATAGATGTAGATGTAGATAGATAGATAGATAGATAGATAGATAGATAGATAGATAGATAGATAGATAGATAGATAGATAGATAGATAGATAGATAGATAGATAACTATTACATAGCATATAACAAATCAAGAATGGCCTAACAGATGAGTGGGATGTATTGGGTGTTTGTGTTACCGTTTCCTGGGGATTGGGTTGTTTATGGGGGCCCTTGTCATTTGTCTTATCCAAAAGTCTCGTTTTGCAGGCCCAATGGAACTGCCTTGGTCTCATCAGAAACTGTAACTGCTACCTCAGCAATTCTGGCTCTGGTTGAGGTCAGGTAGATTTTGGGGGGGGGCAGTGATTACTAGGTTATTGGAATGGATAGAGTGAGTCACCCTTTGGGAAGTATAGGCAAGCAGACAGTCCATGAGGAATACAGGACCCTGACCATGTATGGCCTTGAATATCTGGCATAGCATAAAGAGGTGGTCAGTGCCAATACATTCTTACCTAGTAGTACTTCTTCCCTTCTTATCAGATTTAAAGAAAACTTTTCACAATAGAAACTAAATAAATGTATGAATTAATATTTAACTGTCTTCCTTGCCTTGTATGGCTCTTGGACTCATTCATCACTTTCTTCATTCCATGCCATCCAAGTCGGACTGCTGTTTCTTCACACTGGGAAGAATGCACCCCCGTCCCCCATTGTTACCACCATAGAAATAAAAATATTGCACTGGTGTGTGTTGGAAGGGAGGCAGATATTACTGTGCCTTCTACCGAGGAAGAAGAGGCTAGGGCGACCAGTTTCATTTTGTATTATGAAGTGTTTTGCAGTAAACCAGTGGGAACGGGATACACAGTTTTCGTAGCACCTAAAAATAAACCTTCTAATTGAGTCTCACTGCAATGCTTTTGCAATTTGTTACAAAGGGGGAAAGGTCCTCCGTTCTTCACAGTACAATTTTCTGTCTTGAAAGGCTTGGACAATTACTGCATTTTTACCTTCTTTTCACCGCTATGTGGACACTTCCTCCTTTTAAAACAGGCCATGAACATTTCGGCTACAGCTTAATAGGAAAGGATGGATGTTTGCACTTTGCTGGGAGGTTGTATGTGTTGAAGTTTCCACTTGTATCACAAAGAGGATAATTGAAAAAGATTCATAAATGTGTGAACAAAGCTTTTCAAGCCTCAAGGAAACTCATGGAGGTTGATAGGTGACTTAAAGAAGAAGGAACAAAGGGATCTGTTTTCTG
The DNA here is from genome assembly GCF_049243985.1 of Paroedura picta. Classification (NCBI taxonomy): domain Eukaryota; kingdom Metazoa; phylum Chordata; class Lepidosauria; order Squamata; family Gekkonidae; genus Paroedura; species Paroedura picta. The sequence continues at coordinate 40,083,439 of NC_135371.1, read as the reverse complement.
GCCTGTTTCTTCCTCTGGTTGTGGATTTTCCATCTTGGCACTCGACAGACCCAAGGATCTGCAGTCTATCAAGGAACAATGAAAGATGTGCCACCACTGAGTAAGGTTCCTACTATATATATATATATATATATATATATATATATATATATATATATATATATATATATATATATATATATATATATATATATATATATATATATATATATATATATATATATATATATATATATATATATATATATATATATATATATATATATATATATATATATATATATATATATATATATATATATATATATATATATATATATATATATATATATATATATATATATATATATATATATATAGTAGGAACCTTACTCAGTGGTGGCACATCTTAAGCTAAGCTAGTGAATACAGAAGAAAATAAAAAGTTTAGAGGTCTTTCCTTGTACTCTTAACCACATCCTTGGGAAGACAAATAGGAGATAACAATGGAATTGAAAATGAAATATATTTTGTAGCATTTACTTCAAACAAAGTAATCTCAAATATGCCTATTCCAAAAAGGCTTCTGCTTAAAGTGAGCAGGTGATAGCAGGCAGTTTTTTTAGTCCCTTGCTTATATATAGGCTTCCCTAGAAGTAGTTTTAAAAAAAATCATACCCAGTTCTGCGGTTGGAACTTTAATTACTGTGATTTGACCCAAATAGCGGCCGCGACTAAGCGCGGCCGCCGTTGACGCGGCGGTGGCGCCCAGGAGCGGCGCGGACCTGGGCCACGTCAGCGGGCCGCGCCGCGGCGCGCTGGAGCGAAGGGCGGGGCTGCCGGCCTTAAAAGGCCGTGCGCACGCAGCCCGCCCTCTTTCCCTTCCACCGCGCGTCCGGACAGCTACCCTCCCGTCCCTCCCTGTTTTGTTACCGTTTTTCGTCGCAGTCGTGGCGGGTCATGCAAGGTAGGGAGCCCGTTGGCAGGGAGCCCGTCTGCGTACGGGACTCCCTGGAGTAAGGGGTCTCGTTAAGGAGACCGGCCATAACCGGGCGCGGCCTATCCGGCTGGGAGGCCAGGGGCCCGGGGCCAAGCGAGGGGTGAGGGCCCCATGGAGGCGGACGCCCGTGGGGTTCTCGACGGTCGCTTCCCAGGGACCCCGCGGCGGAAGGCGTCCCATCCTCCCGGCTGGGAGTGAGGCGAGGAGCCGGAACGCCGCGGGGATGGTGGTCAACCGGCCGGTTGACAAGGGCAAGGGCTCCCCTGACCTTGCATGCGGGCCAACCCTCCGTGGGGAGGGGGTCTGGTTAATAAACGGCTGCGGCCAATTTGTTGCCAAGCTTGGGGTCCGTGTCGTTACTGGGATAGTCGCCACCTGCTAGTCAATACCCCTACCCTTAAATTTGGAAATATATTAAAAGTACCAATTCTAACAATCACTTCTACGATTTAGGAGCAGCCGGAAATCTTCCAGTTTGACGGATATTTTGGCATCTTCATGTTTGGATTCATTTTCACATTTAATAGAAGGGGACAAGAGTCTTTAACAGTGATTGAGCAGATGTGTGCTTGGGAAGAATGTTGTCCAACCAGAAATAGCAGCCGGCGACTCACCAGAGGCTGCCGTTGCCGCTGCGGGTGAGCGGGGCCGGGAAAAGACGCAGCCGCGTCGGCCCAGCTAGGAGGGAGAGGGCGGCGCCGTGCGTGCGGCCGGCGGTGTAAGGGGCGGGGCCACCGGGCTCCCCCTTTTAAGGCGCCGCGTGCGCAGGCCCGGCCTCTTTTGTGGCCGAGAGCCGAAGGCGGCGACCCACCCTCCCACCCTGTTAATTTTAGGTCACTTCGTCACAGCTGCGGTATAGGGGCACGAGGTGGAGTGTAGGCCAGGGAACAGCCTGCGTGCGTGCTGGGACCCTGGGGCGGGGGTCTCAGTAAGAGACCGGCTAACACCGAGAGCGGCCTATCCGGCTGGGTAGGTCAGGGGCTCGGAGCCAGAAGGAAGGGATGGTTGAACGAGGTGGACGCCCGGCAACCATCTTCTGTCCTTCTCCCGGTGGAGGGTTCAAGGAGCAAGGGGTCCTTTCTCCCGGCTGGGAGGAAGGAAGATCCTGAGCGCCCCTTGAACCCATGTAGCAGCTATCCGGCTGCACGGGTCACTCCATACCTCGTGCCAGGCCAACCCTCAGTTCATGTTGGTTAATAAAGCTGTGGCCTGTTTTTTGCCAAACAAGAGGCTCGCGTATTTTCTGGCTCGCATACCACCCTGCAAGGCAACAGTTAGCCCATGTTTCTGTCAAACTCATTCATTCTGATTTGTACAAAACTTCTTAATGGTACAACTTTCTGTTATCGATGCAATACTATCAGGCTGCCAGGTTCTATGCAAAACTTTCAGGTTTTTGGTTATCTGAGTGCTTTTTTATCTGAGCTATTCGGCTGGACAGGGATCTGGCATCATAAGCATGGGGAAAGCTTTGCTTGTACTTATTGGACAGGCAGGAAGCAAGGCAGGGCATGATGAGTATGGGAATAGAAGCAAAGATTATGGTTCTACTCCCTACAATAAGTAAGTAGCACTAAGTAGCAGCAAGGTAAAAGCAGTCAGTATGACATCTGGTAGGAGGTAGAGTCAAAGATCTATTGTTTCCCTCAATTCAAGATAGCTAGGCAGCATACATATCCTGCAGGTGATAGAAGGATTTTGCTTGCAGAATTTCTCTGTATACCCCAACCTTTCTCAACTTTTTAACATTGAGAAATCCCTGAAACGTTCTTCAGGCTTAGGGACACCCCAGAAATTATGTCAAGGCCACAACTCCCTGCCACGCCTCCAGAAGTCACATGTCTCCATAAGTGATATCACTCTGATATCCCCCCTGGATGTGACAGCATACCCTGTCACCCCCTACTTCCCCCCCCCCCAAACACCAGAAACAGCCCAGAGGCCTCCTCTTCTAAGCAGGGAACAGGAGTAGGGCAGGCATCCACTGCTCCATTGCCCCCTGCCATCCACCCAATGCAACAAAGTTAAAATGAGAGTACTTATCTCTGTGGACTCCAGTTACTACCATGTGCAACGAGCTTTAGCAGCAAGGATTTTTATGACCAGGGAACCTCCTCTTTCCACCCTGTTACCAAAATCATGCTTACATGTGTCCTGTGACACATAAGCCATGAGGAACTAGCAGAGCAAAAGGGAAGTAAGATTCTATGATTCTATGAAAGAAATTAATCTGTACACCGCCCGTGGCGCCGCGGGCGCCACGGACTAAATAATTTGTTAAGGGGCCTTGAGGTGGGCTTTGTCCGTGATGAGGAAGGGTCCGGATTGGACCCTTCCTCACGACAGACAATCGGAGGGACCAATCGGCAGGTGCGAAGCGCCTGCCGATTGGTCCCTCCGATTCCCAGCCCCAGCAACTGCGAGCCGCGCGCAGCGCGGCTCGCAGTTGCTCCCGGCCTGACGCGGCGAGAGGCGCAAAGCGCCTCTCACCGCGTCAGGCCGGACCCCAAGGGAGCCGCCGACGCAAACACAAGACTCCAGCCGCCGAGAAGCTGGAGAGAAAAAAAAAACACCCCCAGAGGAGCCTTTCGCAGCTCCAAGCCGGCGCCCACGAGAGCCAGCAGACAAAAACAAACTCCTGTAGGAGCCCTTCGCAGCTCCAAGCCGGCGCCCAGGAGAGCCAGCAGAAAAAAAAACTCCTGAAGGAGCCTTTCGCAGCTCCAAGCCGGCGCCCACGAGAGCCAGCAAAAAAAAAACACTCCTGAAGGAGCCTTTCGCAGCTCCAAGCCGGCGCCCAGGAGAGCCAGCAGAAAAAAAAACTCCTGTAGGAGCCCTTCGCAGCTCCAAGCCGGCGCCCACGAGAGCCAGCAGAAAAACAAACTCCTGTAGGAGCCCTTCGCAGCTCCAAGCCAGCACGCCCACGAGAGCCAGCAGAAAAAAAAACTCCTGTAGGAGCCCTTCGCAGCTCTAAGCCGGCGCCCGCGAGAGCCAGCAGAAAAAAAAACCCCTGTAGGAGCCCTTCGCAGCTCCAAGCTGCCGCCCAGGAGACCCAGCAGAAAAAAAAACTCCTGTAGGAGCCTTTCGCAACTCCAAGCCGGCACGCCCAAGAGAGCCAGCAGAAAAACATTAACCCTGTAGGAGCCTTTCCCAGCTCCAAGCCGGCACGCCCACGAGAGCCAGCAGAAAAAAAAATCCCCTGGAGGAGCCTTTCGCCGCTTCAAGCCGGCGCCCTGGGAGCCCCGGCAGCCGCCCACAGCGCAGCTGCTGGGTGCTCCCTGCCCTCATGGCCCCAGAACACAATGGAGCCGCCGGGAAAGCCGCAGAAGAACAAAAAAATGCAGAGGAGACGCCGCCCACCTCCTCTTTCAGGTAGCCTGTCCCTCGCTCTGTCCCTCGCCTGCCGCTCGCTCTGGTCCCCACCTGCTAGCGCCCATTGTCTTCTTCAAACAATGGGCTTTTTTACTAGTAAAAACATAAATATATCTAACACATCTATCAAGCAGTTGTATAGAGAAGAATCAGGGTGGGAAAAGAAGGTTCCAAAATATTACCGTGCCTGTAGAGTAGAGAGTCAGAGATCAGCAACATGAGCCAGCATGATGGGAGATTCTGATGGATCCAGGGTTGGAAAGCACTCAGAGAGGCTGGGTACAGCCATGGCTTATATAGGTTTTGGGAAGGGGGCTATGTGATCTGGCCTAGATGAGCACATGATGGAAATTTCCATGGGTCTGGATGTTGGGCAATGCCCTGGCCAGGTCCGGAGATGGCCATTGATGGGCTTAGACAAAGGCATTAATGGGTCTAAGAAAACGGAGCCATCATGTCTCAATAGGTTTAGTTGCAGGGTTTGGGGAAGAGATTTCCCATGGCAGAGGGGCCAAGTAGTAGTCACATGAAAGACAAAGAGGTTTGCCTAGGAGCCCCTGGGCAAACAGGTCTTAGCTGGTCCACTAAATCAGCAATACAATGGGGTGGTGGGGGCTATGAGGAGAGCAATATTGAGTCATGGGGTACCTGTGTCAGGCAGAGACTGCCCTTCTGAACCTGTCGTCAAGAGCAAGTTCTTTAAGATGGAGTCTGACCTGGCTTGGCAGTCTTTAACAGTGTCCTGGCTTTGGCCTAAGCCTAGACTATAGAGTGGTTCCACTGGTTGTAGAAGACAGTATGTGAGGCAGGGGATCTGCCATGTGTAATGACCTCCTCCTGGCCCATCATTGGCCATTTTGGGAGCGGGCAGTTTGACAAACCATATGCAATCATGTCATCCAATATATATTTTTAATTTAAAAAAACATATAAACATTAATTGACTCCCATCCAATCAACAGAGCTTTTCTGGGGCTGCTGAGAAACCCCAGGGAAGCTTTCTTTGATATCCAAAAACGACCAAAACAGCCCAGCCCACAGACCAAGACAACTGCTTTTATATTAGCATCAGGTGACTTTTGCCTGTTTTGAAATTAATCAGTAAGACCAGATTAATTTTTAATCAGCAGTAACAGCTGTTTTTTTGGTTTTGACTTGACACTGGTACCTGTATTTGGTGTGATAATTTCTTTCCCATCAAGAAATCTACATGTAGAATGACAGTTCAGCAAACAAAGCAGGACGCTTTGTATTTTAAAGGTGGTGAAAGGAGGAGTTTGCTAACTATTGGAGCTTATGTAAATAAATGTCATGGGTCACTGTCAATACACAAGAGAGGCAGTATTATATGTTTCCTAAAATTACAAACTTTGCCATCAGAGCAAATGTTCTTAAGAAAATTGAAAGCTTTAATTTTACGAAACCATTATCTACATGATGAAACAATAGAATAATTTAAAAACAAATTCAAAATGGCTTTCTCTCTCTCACACACACACACACACACATACACCATACACGGGCAGGTACTTCTACCTTCTCTTCAGCTTGAAGGGGGTCACCTTCCCTAAGCTCCCACAGATAAATAACAGCATCGTCAAGGGCAGGGGTAGTCAAACTGCGGCCCTCCAGATGTCCATGGACTTCAATTCCCAGAAGCCCCTGCCAGCGAATGGAGGGCCGCAGTTTGACTACCCCTGGTCAAGGGGCTATCCCTGAATAATAAGCTCCCAGTGAGAAAGCGACAGACCACAATTCTGAGTCTTTCGCCTAACAAAGATAGGTTCAGACAGCATTTGTGGTAATACTGTTACAAACTACAATTGGGACCCTTAGTATGAGATCCCGAGGGAACACACCCAGCAGGGGTCCATCAAGACAGGAAAGAAAGAAACAAAGAGAGGGAAGGAACGTCTAAACGACAGACAACAATAAAAGATGAAAACAAACAACAGCTCAATTTTAAACCCAAACATAATCTGGGGGGCAAGCCTGTTTGATGGTTGAGAAACTATCCTGTGGTTTAAAAAGAATTTGTTCAAATTGCTTCAAATCAGACAAAGGAAACTGAGAATTAAAAAAAACAAAAAACACATTACTTATAAATGGAGTCACAGAACAAACTCCAGCAGCACCTTAGAAAGCAATCAGATTTTTGGGGCATGAGGTTTCATGAGTCACAGCTCTTGAAACTCATACCCTGAAAGTCTTGTTGGCCACTAAGGTGCTAACTAGAATCACAGATGCATAGAGGTGGAAGGGGCCATCCAGTCTAACCCCCTGCTTAAAGCAGGATCAGCCTAAAGCATCCAGGTTAAAGACTGCCAGAGGGAGAGGGGGCTCACCAACTCCTTAGGCATCCTATTCCACTGCTGGACTACTCTGACTGTGAAATTCCTGATATCTAGCCAGTACCATTCTGCACATAGTTAAACCTATTACTGTGGGCCCTATCCTCTGCACCCTGCTCTCCTCCAAGTGACAACCTCTCAACCTCCTGTTCTCTAGGCTGACTATTATTATTACAATTACTCTTATTAGTATTTATTAATTATTATTATTTTATTTATATACCGCCCTCCCATATGGCTCAGCCTTTAAGAAAACGATAAGAAAACAAGTGTTACCAGTAAAGATAATAATACCAGGAATAGTTGAAGGCAGCAGGAAAAGAGGATGAGCCAACATGAGATGGATTGACTCAGTCAAGGAAGCCGCAGCCCTCCATTTGCACGACTTGAGCAAGGCTCTTAACCACAGGATGTTTGGGAGATAGTTAATTCACAGGGTCGCCATTAGATGGAAGCAACTTGATGCCCCTGAAAAAACACACACGAGGTGCTGCTGGACCCAAATGTAGCTCTTCGACTGCAGACCAACCTTTGAAACGTACTTACACATGCTTATCTTCAGCATAAGCTTGACACTGGCATGTTTCTTCCTAAAATGATGGCGAGACAAACAGACAGACAGTGCTTAAAGGGATGTTTTTACTTTTTAGTTAATGACATCAAGAATCTGGCTTGAATGCTCACGAGAGGTTTCCATTTGTCACAAATCTGCCAGTAGGGCTGAGATTCTGAAAAGAAAAGCTTAACTTAGCAAGATTGTCATGGAGACCATGTCTGCATGCTACACCCATGGCTGCTGCCCACCAAGAGGCAGACTCTGAAGAATGTACAGCAATGCCATGGAAACCCTGGAACACATTGCCATGTTTCTGAGCACGCTGCCTGGTCGGCTTCCTGAGCACTCGGTAACCTTTTTCACAAACCCCAATAACCTCCCATTGGTTTCAGCCGTGTTCTTCTGGAGTTGTGCCATTGCTTTGGGTGTTGGAAGATGGCCCTCTTCATTTTTAATGAATCCCCAGATAAAAAGAATTTCAGTGTGCCTGCAGTTTTATGAAAACGGAGCAAAGCATGGCACGCAGAATTCAATCTCCCATTGGAGATAAAGCGTGTTCATTTACCAGCTCGGAAAATCAATACCTGTGATTTGATATGAGCATTTATATTCACTTAACTCTTTTCTATCATAGAGGCATGCAGAGAAGATCAGAGGAGCTTTATTTAATACAGCAGAATTTGTGTGAAGTGGTGCAAAGAAAATGGTATTTTTCCAGTCTACAGGAATTAATTCTGCTTGCCAATATTCCCTCTGCCCCGCCAACACACACACACACACACACACACACACACACACACAATTTCTTCCTTTGCACATATTTGTGGACACACAAATCTGCCCAAGTATGACTGGACACCGGTCAAGGTTAGAGCAAGGCAAAAACTATTTACCTAATTTTGTATTAATTCTCATCAGTGTAAAACAATATGCATTTTGTTTTGAGTAGCACAGGGGGCTCATTGTGAACACTATCAGCATGGTAACTCCCCGTGCCATTTTTCCCTTGCTCAATCATCCACAGTGTTTTGGTTTTTTTTTTTTTTTAGGTTATTGGCTGTGATGGCCAGAATTATTATATCGGTGTCATGCTGCTGTGCATGATTATATCACCTCTGAAATGTACTTCTCCTTTGCAGTGATGTTTGGAGGGTGGGAATGCCCCATTAGAGACATTCATATGGTTAGTACCTAGCATGCAATCTTCCCCACACACATTAGACACAAATGTTGCTGGTGCCTACAGTATGGCTTCCTTGCCACACATTCTGGGGCTGTCTTGTGATGACCTTCAATATCTGGCATTCATGTGGTACTCCAGAGACAGAGCTTGGCAGCCCCTTTTGGTTATTTATTTATTTACTCAATGTATAGCCCACCTTCTTTATACCCTGAACAGAGCCACCAAAGCTCTAGTTTGGGTGATCTATTGGGTTTGGTTGTCTTCTTCCTAGTCATGGTGACATCTTTGTGCATCTAAGGAGATCTGGATATGTTACAGATGTGACTTCCCCATGGAGGGGGTTGACTTCCTTATGGAGCCTCTCTTTACTGCTGCAATATGAGCCTGAAGTGTTCAACAAGATAGCACTCAGAGCCATTGGAGCTCCAGAATAGATTTCCAGCCCTTGCAGAGGAGATGGAAGCAGCAACAAGGGCAGAGGAGGAACCAAAACAAAAAGACAAAAAGACCGTGGACAATTCAAATATTTTATTTCACCTTTGACCTTGTCAGTTTGTGATTGTGCTGCAACACAGATTGCCCCATTAAAACAATTTACCCTAAATAGGAAATGGAATGGGGAGGGTGGGTGTGAAGGCGGGACAAAACTGCCAAGACTATCACACATTTCCCCCTCCATAGATCTTATCCCTGGTTGCTCACTGGTTGTTCATTGATGGGACGTGTGATTTAGGGTGGTAAATCCAGTTTTGGCAATTCCTAAAATCGTAAGTTAAAAATGGCCAAATCGCGACCTGGATCCTGGACAGCCTCGGGATGCAGGTAATGTCATGTGGAGGGGGCTCTAAAATCCACCAACATTTGAAGGCTGTCCAGGAACAAATGCTTCATGTGGAAATGATCTTCTCTCTTTCTAAACAAAGTTGTCTTTCTTCTTAATAAAATTATTTCATTATTTTAAGCATCCTGGTGCTCTTACCTTCTTTGCATATTTAAACTCTACCAGCAAGGAAGGACCTCAAATCAGCTGTATTTCCTCTACCATCCATAAATCTATTGTAATCTAGGGAGATCTAGTTGTGTCATAGTGGATTTCAGTAGTAATGAGTAGAGGACACCTTCAGCTCTGAACTTTTTGTACGTTGACACAACAAGAGCCAGCTTTGTGTAGTGATTAAGAGTGACAGCTTCTAATCTGAAGAGCCGGGTTTGATTCTCCATTCCTACGCATGCAGCCAGTTGGGTGACCTTGGGCCAGTCACAGTCCTGTTAGAGCTGTTCTTGCAGAGCATTTTTGTCAGAGCTCTCTCTCAGCCTCACCTACCTCACAGGGTGTCTCTTGGGGGGGGGGGGGAGAGGAAGGGAAGGAGATTTGAGTGAAAAGTAGAATATAAAAAACAACTCTTTTTTTAAGGCCTTAACATACCAGGAAATCTCAACAAAGGAAGCTTAAGATCCTACTAGAACAGCCGATGCTAGAGTTATCACCACTGTTATCGATGTACCTTTACATCCAGCAAGCAATTAAATAACAAGGAAACTCTAGAGAGAGGCCCAGCAAGTGGCATGCTCCATGCAAATTTCCAGATGGTATAATAGTTAAGGCAAATAACGACAGGAGTAATGAATGGCTTTTCACAGCAGTCAAAATGATTATGGACAAAAAACACCTCTTGTTTGTTGGGGAAACATGCCTCTAAATGTGATTACCCCATCACTGACCTCTTGGTCTTTGTCCTAATGCTGGATGTATGTATCTTGAGAGAATCTGCTGGTAGCAAAACATGCATAACTTAGCGGTAGTCTGGGAACAAAAGACTGAAATGGAACACTTAGCGTTTTGCTTTATACTGCACGTTTGTTTTCTCCTGCTGGTTAACCTATCATCAGCAAGGGCAGGGCATGCCAAGAGATGGCTATAATGAACTACTTAGTGCCGGGGGATTAACTGCTGGCTGACTTTCTATGGGTGTCCAGGATTACGCTCCAGCCACCACCATCTATCTGTGGGAAAAATTGGTGAATTGGAAAACTTGTGCATGCTTGCCGGCCGTGACTGTGCCCTCTTACTGTCTAGGGCAGGGGTAGTCAAACTGCGGCCCTCCAGATGTCCATGGACTACAATTCCCAAGAGCCCCCTGCCAGCGAATGCTGGCAGGGGGCTCCTGGGAATTGTAGTCCATGGACATCTGGAGGGCCACAGTTTGACTACCCCTGGTCTAGGGTCACTGCCTGATAGCCCTATATCACCCTTACGGGTCTTGTTCTCTGCTCCTTCCTTCTGCTCCTGCGGGGGTTTCAGGGACGCATGCTTGTCAGAGGAAAGAAGTGGATGATGGGGCCAAGGGCCAGCAGACCGAAGGAGCTGCACCTTCCTCCTCCAGCATCTGGAGATTTTAAGGTATGTGACTGGTGGCCAGGTTGGAAACCTTTTTGTTTTGTTCTCTGAGACCACAGGGAGCACACTTGATTAAATCACATAGGGATACTAACAAAGGGGAACATATAATGGGTATAGCTTTTCATTCACTCTTCCCCCACCCCTTCAAGAAAGGAGTCCATCTGTCTGTTACTCGGAATGTGCTTAGTGGTGACGTATCAATGAGCTGATTGTTCGGATCCGAATCTCCATGCTTGGAAAGGAGCCACTGCAGCCCCTCCTGTCGCTTAGCTAAACCTTGGCAGCAGGTACTAACAAGCACTGTAAAGGAGCCATCTGACAATGCCAAGGGGAGTTGCCTGCAGTATTTTAAGGGGTCCATTCAATCTCTTTTGCCAACTCTGGACAGCCTTGCCTGCTGCTTCCCTATCTGGCATGGAGACAGAGGGAAGCATTGGGATGCGGAAAAGGGGGAATACATAATAAATGAGCGCAGCCAGCTTGTCAGCGTTCAGGAATTGAAATTAAAAGCTGCTGACCAGCGCTGACCTTTTGTTTACATTTCCCTCTGAAACGGGAAAATAATTGCCGTTTCTATAGGATGCTGCCTTCAAATTACACCCTCTTTCTCAGCTCTATTCAAGACTAGCCAGTGATGACATTAGAGTCCTGAATCAAACTAAGTGGTTACTATGGTGTCAGGCTGAAATTATGAATCTCGGAGTCCGCCAGCTTGGAGAAGGAGAAGCGATGGACACATAATTAAAACTGGGAGAGAGAATAGAAACCACATTGTATCTGAATAGCGGCAAGATTACACTTCCTAAGCTCTGTTTTTTGGGGGGGGGAATTAGATGTGCTTAGAAATGCCGTTAAATGCATAATCAAGATCCAGGAACAATTCACTCGGCTGGCATTTTATTGCTGGCCTCAGCGCTACCACCAACCTGCTTGTCCGCCGCCCCTCCCTTCCTCCAAATGGCTAGTGTTGAGAATAATAATTTTCCAAGGGAGCGTAACAATGTGCTTGGCACTTGGAAAGGGCTCAAGTGCCCTCCGCTGCAGTTCCTCCCCATAGAGAGCAGCTACAAGCAGCGAGATGATTGAGGAGAGACGCAAGAGAAAGTCTGGGGTATCGGGAAGCAGGGCTGATTTTGTAATTTCAGCTGTCATTAGCCAAGCTCATTGTGGGCTTGATAGATCTGTGCTGCTTTGTTACAGTTAAGTGGACTGATTGTGGAACACAGAAACATTTTTAGTGACAAGATGGCTAATTTAAGAAAGGGGAAAAAGAAAAAAGAACATGCGTTATTCCATAATTGAGTCTCATTCCCCAAAGGCTCTTTCACTAAAGACCTTTGGGAATTTGATACTGGTATTCTGTGCATTCAAAGAGAGTTGGTGAAATATTTTTTGGTACGGCAGGGATGGGGATCATGACATTATTGCACTCAATGCAATTTCAGCCATCAGTCATGTCTCTGAGTTTCTAAAGCAGCATCTGCAGTTTAACCTTTCTTGTTCTGGGACTAGCAGTACAAAACAGGACAATGGGAAGCAAGCATTATTTATATCCATTGCATACACCAGGGACCCTTTCTCTCAGGAACATAATAGATGAAGATTATTCACAACAATCTTTCAATGTAGGGAAAGGATGATTTTCCCTGGGCCACCCCAGTGAATGCTGTGGCACTGGGGATTTGAGCTTAAGTCGCTCTGAACAAAGCCCAGCTTTCAATCCTCTTTGTCACATGGGACTGTTTCCACACTGGAGGCTTCGTGCCAAGCTACAGGCTGGAATTTGAGCCAGACCAGGTTGCCCCACCTCTTCCTGCTCCTGCACAGGGGAGCATTTGGCCCAGTGCTCCTCGCCTGCCCTGGATTTGTGCTCCTGCATGGGATCCAGAGCAGCTAAGTTCCCAGTGCAGAAACTGGCTCAGTTCTTTGTAATAAATCAGGGGTGATTTAGCAAAGGCGTGATCAGAATTATGACATGAATGTAGTACCCAACAATAACCCTGTTTAATAGGCTCAACTGCCCTTGATGATAAGTGAAGTGAGCTTCTGATTAGAACACCTCACCATTCCCATATAGTAGCATACTTACCAGCTTTGCACAGCAGCCCCCTATACCATAAGGCCAGGTTATTATAACTTCTAGCTGCTTTTGTCCACTAGACGCCATGAGGGGTGGTATAAAAATTGAATGAATAAATAAAACCAATCAATCAATCATCTCCTTTACCCAAGAAGAAGCAGTATCTTCCAGGGACACGATCAGGTCAATAAACTGACAAACTTGTATTGTAAACATCAGGTGAGCAGGAAACAAGACAAAATGCTGAGTATAAAGAATGCCTGGTGGAGCATGGCACGATTCATCATTGCTTCTAGTACTAATTCACAGCAGTACCACTCGTGCTTGTACTTTGTCTTCTACTGGTCATGGGCACTGGGTGTACACTAACCCTTGGCATCATACAGGCTATGCAGCTCATTTGTGCAGCAAAGAAGAATCTGAGATATTATACTCATCATGCATGACAGGCCTTTTGAAACGAACATCCAGGACTTCTGTGATCTTACTGTCACTGCTCTTCTGGATGAGGTAGCCAGAACTGTCCTCACTAAAAGCCATAAAGAGTTAGAGAGAAGTTCAAGGTACTTAAATGAGACAATCTAATCTTGCCACTCTTGAAAAGAATGTACCAATGGCTACTGGACAGATATACTGGGACCCTGGTTGATGGAGATGCCATCTTCAAAGTCTCCAGGACACAAGCTGGTTCTCTGCTTCAGGTAAACGAAATTTGCTTCCACAATTAACATATGGAAAACAGTAGTGCGCATAGTGGTAAGGCAGCTGACGTGCTGTCTGAAGTTCTGAACATGAGGCTGGGAGTTTGATCCCAGCAGCCAGCTCAAGGTTGACTCAGACTTCCATCCTTCTGAAGTTGGTAAAATGAGTACTCAGCTTGCTGGGGGGTAAAACGGTAATGACTGGGGAAGGGAATGGTAAACCACCCTGTATTGAGTCTGTCGAGAAAATGCTAGAGGGCATCACCCCAAGTGTCAGACATGGCTTGGTGCTTGCACAGGGGATACCTTTACCTTTAGTACGAGGGGCTTCCCTTATGCTATACTGGCTTGCCTAGCCTCTGTTATCCTAGATGGGTTTGATCCAGGAGCCTTGCTGGCCTCAGAATGAAAAGGATCAGGTGTTCAGGGACCTTGGTCCTTTTCCTTCCCTTCAAGTGAACACACAAACTGTCTCTTCTCATCTCTCTTCTCCTTCTCCCATCTCTCTCCCATCTCCTTCATTCCTCCATCTTCTTCTTACCCTGGTCCTTCCCAACTGCCAGCCTTCTGTTGGAATTGCAATCAGCAAGTAATTTGGTGAATTCAGCCTTGAAGAGCTGATGTTATGCTGTTTAAGCAGCTGATCTGTAATGGTGTACTTATTAGTGGTGCCAGGTTGACAGTGCTGAGATGGCAGCCATGAGCACTGGAAAAATCCCAAGCATATGCCTGGGATTCCCTTTGTTTAAGCTGGGCTCCTGTCCACTTCCTCCTTCTCCAGCATGAGCAGATTAAGCAAGGAGCAGCGATCAGGCTCTGTGCTCTCTCCATCTGCTAATGTGTGGCATGTAGTCTGCTTCCAGCACAGCCGTAAAGGCTTGCAATGTGCTGCTTTTGTAACTACTCTTTAAGCTTATGTATTCTGCTTCAGTAAGGAGACTGAAGCAGATTAATATGAGATATGTTCTGTATAATCTTTCCTAGTAAAGATTACACTCTTTTAAACCTCAAAGTGCTGAGTTTGGATCTGTGCCTCATCCATAAAGGTAACTAATAACTGCATACTTTCAAAATGTTCTGTTACTCTGCAGCTCTGTTACTCTGGAGGGATTCAGGACCAAGCCGAGTCCAAATATCCCAACAACGTCACCTTTGCAGGCCACTGCTGGGCTGTCCAGGTCTCCAGCTTCTTCTCTGTCAGAGGTGGGGGCCCATACCTGGTTGGCCGCTGCTCCTCATGTCCTGTTGTCTCCCTCTCTAAGTAAGGACCCTCAGGACACTTGTTGTTTGTGGCTTGCCTTGTGGGAGTGGTGATAAATCAGGGATGGAAACTGAATCCAGACAACAATATAGTGACTTCATTTTGCACTGGTGTCCACAGCAACATGGCTACATCAAAAATCAATTGCTCTCTTGGAAGTACAGATGATACTCTTTAAGACTGTTTATGCACTGGAGGATTCATGCCAGGCTGCAGGCTAGAGTTTTAGCGGTGGCAGGTTGCCCCACCTCTTCCTGCACCCACATGGGGGAGCATTTGGCCTGGTGTGCCTCATCCACCCCCGATTTGTGCTCCTGCATGGGAACTGAGGCAGTGAAGTTCCCAGTATTTACATAGTCTAAGGTTGTGCATTGACCAGTATAGGTTGTCAGGCACCGACATTTACAGTGTACCTGAGAGTGATTTTTCATCTTTTCTTTGGGACAACGAAAAGACTCATCGAAGGAGACAGCAATCCTCAACATATCTACTCAGAATCCTACTCCCAGGAAATTACTCCCAGACCATTGTTCTTAAGAAAGAACTGCGAGCCCAGTGGTACAAGTTATATGACAATAAGACATTACCACTAGAAGAGATATGTATTGTTCCTTTATATTTCATGTGAACCATCCTGAGCCTCAGGGGAGGGTGGTATACAAAAGTAATAAATAAACAAACTTCAGTTAGGATTCCACAAAGTTATTGTGATTCGTAGATGTTTCTATCACCATTCTGTTAAATCTCATTTAATAAATAAAGATGGTATCATCCTGCTGGTCAACTTGCTTGCAGGAGTTCACACCATAGGCCCATGTAGGGGCAGGAGAACAACGTCGGCATTATCAGAAAAATCTTTGGCCCTTAAATTATTATTGCATAACGTGATTCTGCAGCCTGTAAATGATTGGCTCTATTAAATATACAAATAATGGGAGGTAAGGTTCTTGCCTTAGTTCAGCTGTCGTTCTTGTTTGCTGCTATCTTAGTTCAGTTGTGATCTACACAATGTATAAAATACCAGACCAAATGCACTCCAGCAGCCAAGAATGCCAGTCTACCAGGGGTTCGATAAATCTGTTTGCTGCCTGTCTCAGAAGGAACTGTAAAACTGGGCACAGGGAACATGAAGAGCTTGACTGGCCACAATACAAAGAGCCTGTGTTTAGCTTAATGGGTGTGAAGTTGTCCAGGTCCAATTTAACTGGATATCAATAGAATGAAATGGAGTCCAAATCGCTGAACAAATTTCTTCAAAACTCTGGTTCTTAAACAGCACAATCTCAAATGTGTATATTTGTAAAAGAAGAGGATACTCACTTCTTCTGAGTTAATAATTTGAAAAGTCCTTTTTGTTTCACCCCTATTGACGGCTTTATTAACTAAGGTCTTGATTCAGAAAAGTACTTGAGGATATATTGAAAACCCATTGACTGCAATAGACTTGACTTACGTACTTGAACTTAATAACATGGCTCACTGCTTCCTTTCCTAGAGATCGGTTTCATAACCAAGATGTAATTCTGGCTGTGGATTTTAAAATCACAAATATGATCGCAAAACGATAATCTTACCTTACATTAATAAAGGGTTAATGCGTGATTGACAGAAGCTGATCAATATTGATGTTATCTGTTTCTTATATTGCTTACATCCCTTCTTAATGCTCTGTATTAGGATGGGTGCAGATGTTGCTAAAGGATAATTGTATGAAGTAGCTGAAAAGAGGTCTGTGAAAGTAGTGTTAAATCTGCACAGAGGTTTTGCTGCTTCTATCCTGGACTGCTCATAAAGGTATGTGGCCACATTTGGTCATTTGTTGCCTTGGTCCTGAGAATTTCCAAGGTCACAAACTTCCTTCCAGTGGGTTGACAAGGCAGCCAGAGTTTTAGGAATCTCAGAAGGGTGAGTAAGAGGTCTTCAGGGATTCTGCCGAAAGGAAGGGATTCATAGTAGCTATACAGTGAAATGTGCAGACAAATATTACTAGTATGATTCTTAGAGCTGAACTGGTCTGGGACAGTGAGGAAGGGAACTTCAAAATTTGCTAGTCAGGAGTTTTGGGAGCAAATTACACCTCCCAGAATCTCTTTATCTTATCTGAAGAATGGCCTGAAAGATCAGTGCTTAGTATTTGGCAAATCTGCAACTACATGGACTAGCAGCAGCTATGACGAATGTTATAGTCATATTTCTTTCTAGCAACAATTACGATCATGTGAGAAATTTCATCCCCTTTTCATCCTTTATATCAAAGTTATATAGGAAAAAAATGTAGAAAAGAAATCTAAAATGCTACGTGCAACAACAGGAGATTGTGCTGTGAATTGATCAGAGAATCCTTCTAACGCAGCTGCCGGTTCCTGGGTGCAGTGGGTTATTTCTAATATTCTCTGGGTTCAACTGTCCTTTAAATTGCTGCCATTAAAAAGGCCATATTGACTCTGGTAATTATTACGTCAACATTGTTCATAAGAGGTAATCGCTCCACATGCTGAGGGCTCTTTTGAGACCCTGCCAAAGAACCGGAGTCCACTGGTTGTTTAAGCAGGCTGTGGAAAAAAGTCAGCTGCATAGCCATACAATGCAACTCGCTGAATAGAGGAAACACGTGCAGCCTACAATAGCCACAGGCAATTTGGAGAATGGGGTCCAGATCCAGCAACCTCACCTCAATTAATCTCAAGTAAAATTTATGGCCATGTAGACTTTGGCTCATCCTACACATGTCGGCTGGATGAGAGATGAGGGATATATTTTCATGCTCCCCCATGTTAAAAAAAAATCATCATATAAGCAGACAACTAGTACATCTAGCTTGTTTCTTTTCTGCTGTGGGTTTTTTATATACTGGGAATATTTACCGTATTTGCTGGCGTATAAGACGACTGGGCGTATAAGACGACCCCCCAACATTTCCACTCAAAATATAGAGTTTGTTACATTAAATTACAGTACTGAAGTGCACCTGGCGTATAGGACGACCCCCCCACTTGGAGGCATGTTTTTCAGGGGAAAAAAGTAGTCTTATACGCCAGCAAATACTGTATTTAGGAGAATGTTTAAAGGTGCAATTCCCACACCTGCAGAATTGTGGGAATTGTATCATTTTTGCATAGTAGGATGGTAGTTTACAGCATAGATAGATGCAGTCTTAAGGTGTGTAAAAGGTCCATTTTCCCTTTTTGATGTGGAGACTTCATTTTCCCTTTTTGATGTGGAGTAGAATGAGACAGAAGAATATTGAGCCAGAGACACCAGCTTCCAGATGGGTCCTTGAAATACAACTCATTTCCGGACTACAAAGATCAGTTCCTCTGATGCTTTGGCGGGTGGAATGTATGGCATTTTATCCCATTAAGGTCCCTGCCTTTAACAAGCTCCATCCCCAATTCTCTGGGAGTTTCCCAACCTGGATGTGGCAACCCCATCCCTGAATTTCCCACTGGTGGCCAGGGGGGATTTTGCAATCCTATACTGAGCATATAAATCAGAGAGCACCAACTTTGCCCACAAGAGTGCTTTTTCAGATGCTAGCTAGTGATAAAGTCCCCACAAGGAGAAAGGTAGTGCAGCAGGGAGCCGAGTAGGAATTCCTTTTCCTGATATGCTAGCTTTCTATTTCTAGGGAGTCCCTTCTTTTCCTTGTGTGAAAAATTGTTTACAGGGCTTAGTGCAGGCTTTCTCAACCAAGGCTTCATGAAACCCTGGGGTTTCTTGACAGCCCTGCAAGGGTTTCCTGAATGGCTGGGAGTTAATTTTAATCTATTTTTAAAATTTGTTAAACATTTATCAGGTTATATTATTTTATATGGTTATGTTGACCTGCTCCCCTCCCAAAATGGCCAATGATGGGCCTGGAGGCAGTGAGAAGGGAAGCCCCCAGTGGGCATATACACAGCTATGCTTCCCAACCATATTCTGCAGGATCACGCCACTTCTGGGCTTTCTTGAAGCCTGAGAAATGTTTCAGAGGTTTCTCAATGGTAAAAATGCTGAGAAAGGCTGGCTTAGCATGACAATGCAAAAGCAGCTGGAATCAAACAGGCAACAATACTATTAGGCAGCCACATTTTATAACCAATCTTGTTCTTAGATGAAGTACTTAAAATGTTTCAGAAAGCAGTATAGAAATCCATGCCTTTCTGGGCTCTCAACTCTGGCTTTGAAAACTCTTGCACATTTGGCAGCCATGCGTAGGAATGATGAACGTTGGGTAGGGCACTCCTCAGGGATAGAATACCACAGATCCCACCTTCAAAATCTGCTGTTTTCTCCAAAGGAAATTATCTTTGTAGTGTGAAGATGCGATCCCAGGAGAACGCAAAGCCCTGCCTGGAGTTTGGGAACTCTGGGTAGGACTTCTTCAGCCCTGAAACCTTTTATAGGCTGTGGATCTTTCCTTGGCCCAGGCATGTCCCTACACTGTGGTGTATAGCTGGTGTTCTTTGAGAACAATAATGCACACTAACCAGGCCTTTGTTCCTATGCAGGAAAACTTGCAGGCTGCAGACTGGCTCCCATGTACCCTAAGAGCAGAATGTGAATTGTATGATTAAGGGAAATACTTGGGAAAACAGAAATATTTGGTGAATTCACTTGAGGTTTAATTAAAATTAACACCGTACCTTATTGGAGCCGAAAGCACAAAGCTGCATGTGTAGTCGAATATGTTGAGCCAATTAGGGAAGCCAAATAAGGCTGTCTAAACTTAATTGCAGACCTCTCCATTCCCCCATTACGTCAAGTGTTGCTAATGTTATTATGCTTTTGACAGGTGGCCCCTGTTAAATGAGCAAATCAATAATGTATCTCAGCTGGGGTGGGGGACTCAAATACCATTTGCATGGCTGTCAAAGTTCCCTGCACATTTCGGTTAAACCTCCTTGAGTGTCCCTCTGAGCTAAAGTTGGCATCCCTAACTTCCTTTTAGTGAAAGGTAAAAGTAAGAACACTGAGATTAAGAGCTTTCCTGGTATTAGAGCAGATTTTAAAAACCCAGTGAAAACAAGGCACATGAAGGCTTTACAGATGCATAGCATATCCGCATAAACGATGGCTGGGGGGACTGCAAGGTCTTCTTGGAGGCATTAAACTAGCTTTCTAAAGCTAGATTCCACTGAGTATTTAAGCACTCCGGAGTAGAAAAACAGTTCTTTCCCTGTATTTTTCTCCTTCCCTCTCTCATTCTGATTGTTCTCAATGTAACTTTACTCTTCCAAAAAGAGCACTCCAGGCAAAAGGATGGGAACAGCCAAAATAAAATGGTCAAATCAGACATTCCTAGGGTTGCCAATAACCCACTGCCACAAAAGAACCATCAGCCGAAGAAGCCAGAAGTGAAGAAACAAGCGGCCAGCAGGGATATCTTGCCAGTGCTCCTCTCTCCCCTCACACTGCTGCTCAATGGAGGAACATGATAAGGAATGAGATAAAGATAGCAAATAAGTTATCAACATCAGTCCCAAGTGAAGACTCAGAAGTGACATTTTCACATTGGGCAGTGCTGGGAGAACCCCACAAATCTCTATGATTATGCCATAGAGATTCATGGCCTGGCAGTCCTAGACATCCCTATAGTTTGGCCCTCCTGTACCATCTACGAATGCCTGTAGGAGACGGTGCAATCCTGTGTGGATTTACAGCAGTCTAAACTCACTGGATTCTGAGGACTATACTGTCAATACCTGAATGCTCTCCTGTGTGTGTGCGTGTTTTTAGACTTTCCTTGTGGATAGAAAATTAGCATGCTGGGGAGAAGGCTAGGTGACATCCCCCTTATCAGGCCTGATAGCTTTTCACTGGTGGGAAGTGATTATTTATTCATTTACCCCATTTATAGCCTGCCTTTCTGCCCCATCAGGGCCACCAAGGTTGTGATAGCAGAGCACGCAGAATTGTGTCCTCTTTCACTCATGCAGTTCCAAGGAAGGCAGGAACCTGTGATATTTCTGAATGTGCAGTTCGGCCTTTGTAAAATAAAGGCAACTAAGGCCTGCTCTTTTTATCCGAAAGAGAAAGAAAAGACCTATCGGATTCCATTTGCTGCTTCTTTCCTGATCAATTTGCAGCACGGCTATAAATCCCTGGGGAGTCCAGTATTGCTTTGTCCAATTGAGATTAAGTGGACTTGAATGAGCTGGCTTTTTCTCCTTCACTTTGCAGAATGCAGCCTGTGCTCACAGAGTTAGAGCATCTGGCACCTTTTGAAGAATCATCTGTAACTGTAGATCAACAGGAGGAGAACCAAAGTCATTCAGCTTCTTGTACTGGAGCAGGATTCCCTACCATTCTTTCCAGACCTTGGGTTGGTTGTTTCCACAGGATGGCTATGCAGTAGGGTTGCCAGCCTCCAGGTGGAACTTGGGGACCCCTTGGAATTACAGCTCATACCCACACTACAGAGATCAGTTCCCTGGGGGGAAATTGATGCTTTGGAGGGTAGAATCTATGGCATTGTACCCCACTGTCTGACCCAGACTCTACCCCCAAATCTCCAAGAATTTCCCAATCTGGCTCTGGTGACCAGGGGGGACCTGGCAACCCTACTGTGCAGTCATGACTGAGGCAGTGGAACGGGACTGTTCCTGCAACTGCTTCTCTTGTAGGAGGACTGTGCATAGCACCAATCATACCTTTAACCTAAGCCATGTCTGTCTTCAAATGGTAGATAGCCTTTCCTGCCCTTTCCCTGTCAAATTAGCACTACTACTGAACACAAGAGACTATTCTGTGGCCCTAACATAAATCTAAACCAAAGTCCATTCTTCTTGCATTGAGATCTGCTTCTCTATACCTTTAACAATTAGTTTCTATTCTGCCTATGGATGCCAACCTATGAATGCCTGCCTTTGGAAGCCAGTGGAAAATGGGATCCCCCAGAATTATGGCTCATCCACAAACTATAGAGATCAGTTTTCCTGGAAAAAACAATAATGTTTGGGATGGTAGACTCTATGGCATTGTACCCCACTAAGGTCATTTCCCTCCCCCGGGCTCTATCTCCAACTCTCCTGGAGCTTCCCAATCTGGAATTGTTTGTGATTGTGCCTTCAGTGTTTCACTTTTAAGAAATGACCATCCCTTTTGAACTCCCATCTCCTTAAGTTTTTCTGACCATGGGATTCTACCCAGCATAACATTAAGTTTGTTAAAATTTACTTTCCTGAAGTCCAGCCTATATGTCTGACCACATATAGTTTTTCTCTTCTCCAAGATTGTAGATTCCAAAACCACATGGGGCCATTCCGCACAACGGCCAATGTTGCCAAATGTTTGCAGTATGCAGAAATGCTAAATTTAATAGTGGAATTTTGTCATTCTATACACCTTCAATTTAACGGAATATTGAAGTCCTAGTAGCGGTATATTCATTCCCCACAGGTTTCCGGTCTCACCGGAAATGCAACAAAGGAGGCAATATTTTTCCTGCCCCTGGCCATCAATCAAACAGAACAGCCAATGAACTGTTGTTTTTGTGCTCCCGAAAAGACCCTTTTCCTTTAAAAACTGTTTTTTAAAAACCCCAAAACATCAGTACAAACAAATATTTGTTCATTCAATGTCTCAGAAAGACCTTTTTCGCTGGATAAGGAGCTGGCACTTAATCGTTTACATGCTCTTCAAGTAAAAAGAAACCCCCCCCTTCCCAATGGGTGCAATTTCTGGCCGAAATTAGGGGCAGTGTCAAATAGGTGGCTGTATTGTGCTCAGAAACTTTAAAGACAATTGCAGAAGGGAGCTTTGTTTTACTGTTAAGCACTTATGAATTGCTTGTGGAGGGACTTCAGCCGAAGAAGCCTAGCTTACTCACTGCTTTTGCCGGTTTAAGGGGAAACAAATGGCGACTGCATCTCCGGAAGCTCAGGGGCGAGAGCTAGGGAGGGACATTATTTCTACCACTATTTTGAAAATGCACATGTCTTTTGCTGATCTGTTGCAGTTGTGCTCAGAAGTCTAGAGTTTTTTTTGGGGGGGGGAATCCACTTTTTTGGATTTCCCCCTAGGTGCTATAAAATTCCGATTGTTGCTGGAGTTTTGCAGGAGTTTTGCAGTTTGTTTACGAGGTCATGCAGAACATTAAATTAATAGCATTTACAAAAGGTAAGACTTCGGCTACATTTAAGTTGTGCAGAATGGCCCATAGTCAGTACTACCAAGTGTGCCCTCTACTTTCACCTTATCAACCAGTTCCTTCTTATTGGTGAGAATCTAGTCTAACATTGAGGACCCCCTGGTTGCCCACTCTAACTTCTGGGAAATAAAGTTGTCAGCAAGACGTCATGAACTTATTGGACTTTTCATTTATGTCTCAGTCCCAACTTGTGTGTGTATGTGACGCTCATACGCTTATGAAGGCGTATGAGAATGCGGTGAAAGCGGCGAAACGAGACTTCTACGCCGCAGAAATCGCATCCGCAAGCTCTCGCCCAGCACAATTATTTAAGGTAATTAGATCACTTACCGCCCTGGAAGAAGGGCGACAAACGATAAGGGAATTGGAATTGAGCTGTGTGGCATTATCGAGCTATTTTGCGGACAAAGTCCTGTCGCTCCGCCGTGACCTACCTGCCACGATTGATACAGTTAGTGAACTGGAAGCTCCGTGGCCGTCAAGGGGGTTAGTGTTTGATGGCTTCAGGCGGCTCTCTGTAACCGAAGTGGACAAGTTACTGGGTTCAGTGAGGGCGACCACTTGCCCCTTGGATCCCTGTCCGTCCTGGTTGCTCAAATCGGGCGACCAGCGGATAGGAGGCCCCTTGAGGGAGATTGTCAACCTCTCCTTAACATCTGGAGAGTTTCCCAAGGGGCTCAAGGAAGCAGTGGTACGCCCCTTACTGAAAAAGCCATCATTGGACCCGTGGAACCCCGCCAGTTACCGCCCAGTTTCACATTTGGCGTTTCTGGGTAAGGTGATAGAGCGGGCCGCAGCGGACCAACTCCTAGGTTTCTTGGATGAAACTTCGGCCCTCGACCCATACCAGTCTGGCTTCCGCCCTGGCCATGGGGTGGAGACCGTGCTGGTCACCCTCATGGATGCTATCCGGCGCCAGCTGGATCGGGGCGGCTCCGCCATTCTCGTGCTTCTAGACCTGTCGGCCGCATTTGATGTGGTCGACCACAAGTTATTGGTACACCGCCTCGCCGGAGCTGGAATAAGGGGGACTGCGCTTCAATGGCTGGTCTCCTTCCTCCAGAACCGGACGCAGAGGGTTGCGATGGGGGGGAGTATGTCGAGCCCTTGTGAGCTCCCTTGTGGGGTTCCGCAGGGGGCGATACTCTCTCCCACACTTTTTAACATCTATATGCGCCCTCTAGCCCAGCTGGTCCGGGGCTATGGGCTGGGTTGCCACCAATATGCGGATGACACCCAGCTCTACTTCCTAATGGACAGCCGGCCGGACTCCACCCCGGATACATTTGCCAGCTGTTTGGAAGCGGTAGCTGGATGGCTCAGGCAGAGTCGCCTGAAACTCAACCCCTCCAAGACGAAGGTCCTGTGGCTGGGCAGAAGAGGGCAGGACCAGGAAGCGCGCCTCCCATGCCTGAACGGGGTGCAATTAACACCTGCACCAGTTGCCAGGAATTTGGGAGTGACATTTGATGCCTCCCTCTCTATGGAGGCTCAGGTCACCAATGTAGCTCGGACGGCATTTTTCCATCTTCGCCAAGCCTGGCTACTAGCGCCCTACCTGTCCTCGGAACACCTGGCCACAGTGATCCATGCAACGGTCACTTCCAGATTAGACTTCTGTAACTCGCTCTATGCGGGCCTTCCCTTGTCTTTGACTCAGAAGTTATAGCTGGTCCAAAATGCGGCTGCCAGGGTCCTCACTAGAACACCTTTGAGGGCCCACATTCAGCCGGTGCTTCGTCATCTGCACTGGTTACCAGTCTGTTTCCGAATCAGATTCAAGGTATTGGTATTGACCTTTAAGGCTATACGCGGCCTGGGTCCCATCTACCTGCGGGACCGCTTGGTTGCTTATGCCCCCCGCAGGGCACTCCGCTCTGCGGGTATGAATTTACTGGTTGTCCCGGGCCCACGGGATGTTCGCCTGGCCTCGACCCGGGCCAGGGCCTTTTCAATCCTGGCCCCAACCTGGTGGAACGAGCTCCCAGAAGAGCTAAGGGCCCTGCAGGATCTACCAGCTTTCCGCAGGGCCTGTAAGACAGAGCTCTTCCGCCAGGCATATGGTTGAGGCCAGGGCAGCTCTCCCACTAATCCATCAGAGGATCCCCTCCAATATTGAGATCTCTAACACCGAGATCATGGTTAGATGTATTGTATTGGTGCCACCCTCTTCTGAACATTATTCTCTCCACCAGGCTGAACTAAGATCAGAATTGTGACCACCGCCGCTATATGTTATGTGATATGTTATATGTAACTTTTAATTGGGGTTTTTATGGGGATTTTATTGTGTTTTAACTATTTATGTTGTAAACCGCCCTGAGACCTATTGGGAGAAGGGCGGTCTAAAAATTAAATAATAATAATAATAATAATAATAATAATAATAATAATAATAATAATAAATAATGTATATATATATATATGACAAGCAAAATACAATGGCTCTAGTGCCCCCCTCCCCGCCAGTGCGGGTGGAATGGTGAGGGGGGGAAGGAAGTGGCCATTTCCCCCTCTCTCTCCATGCCGTGAGCATGCATGGGGGCAGAGATACTGGTGTGGGTCTTCAGGAGGTGGGCAGGTGGTGTCCCTTCTCCAAGCTGGCCGAGCAATGGGAGAGAGCCCCAAGGAGCAGGAGGGGGGCAGGCATGGCGGTTCTGGAGGGGGAGCAGTGGGAAGCTGGGTGGGGGCCACCTGTGCCACATCTGCCATGACTTCAGCAGCTGGGCCAGCATGTCCTGAGGTCCAGCTGAAGGCCAGGTGCAGAGGGTCACAGCCAGCACCCAGGTGGAGCACCGGAGACTTGGAGAAATGGTGTCTTCAGCAGCCAGGCGCATCTGCGAGGTGAGGAGTGAGCATGAGGCGAGGGAGGGCAGGAGCCATAGGGCAGGGCCAATCACAGTGTGGCCAGCTTTGCTGGCTGCACCCTGATTGGCCTGATTCCAACTTGGACATCCCAGACTTGTTCCACCCTGAGGCTGGTTTCACAAATATATTTATATTTATATTTATATTTATATTTATATTTATATTTATATTTATATTTATATTTATATTTATATTTATATTTATATTTATATTTATATTTATATTTATATTTATATTTATATTTATATTTATATTTATATTTATATTTATATTTATATTTATTTTCCGCCACTCCCAAGGCTGGCTCGTGGCGGGTGACAAAGTCCATAAAACCATTTAAAACCCCCATAAACGTACATAAAACCCCTTACAACCATAACTATGGTGAAAAATATAACAACCCCCCCCCCCGCGCGCTAACTACTCAAGGGGATGGCAGGAAGGAGGTTTGAATAGTTAAGTGTAAATTAGTACCAGATGTTAGTAGCACTAAGCAATAAGATCAAATAAAGACATAAATAAAATAGGGACCTCTCGATCTTCCGCACCGACCCTGGCCTCAACCATGGACCAGGCAGAAGAGCTCCGTTTTGCAGGCCCTGTGGAACATTGGAAGGTCCTGCAGGGCCTGCAGCTCTCCTGGGAGCTCATTCCACCAGGACAGGGCCAGGACTAAAAAGGCCCTGGCCCTGGCTGAGGCCAGGCGTGCTTCCCTGGGGCTGGGAATGACCAATAGAGCCTAGAGCACTGCAGGGGGCACAGGGCAATAGGCGGTCCCACAGATATGTGGGTCCCAAACCATGTAAAGCCTTAAAGGTCAGAACCAAAACCTTGAACCTAATCCGGACAGCAACTGGCAACCAATGCAACTGCCTCAGCACCGGCTGGATATGGGCCCTCCATGATGTTCCTGTGAGTACCCTAGCAGCTGCATTTTGTACCAGCTGGAGTCTCTGGATCAAGGACAAGGGTAGGCCTGCATAGAGTGAGTTACAGAAATCTATTCTGGAGGTGACAATCTCATGGATCACTGTGGCCAGATGTTCAGGGGACAGATAGGGTGCTAGTAGCTGAGCTTGGCAAAGGTGAAAAAATGCCTGGCTAGCTACCTTCTTGATCTGTGCCTCCATGGTTAGTGAGGCATCCATGGTCATACCCAAATTCCTGACCTGGGATGTGATCGTAAGTTGCATCCCTGCCAAGGTGGGTAATCACATTTCCTGGTCTGTCCCCTTACTCCCAAGCCACAGGACCTCCGTCTTGGAGGGGTTGAGTTTCAGACAATTCTGCTCAAGCCATTCACTCACTGCTTCCAAACATCTGACAAATGGTTCCGGAGTGGAGGGGGGGAGTCCGGGCGGCCATCCATGAGGAGATAGAGCTGTGTATCATCTGCATATTGATGACAGCCCAGCCCAAAACTCCGTACCAGCTGTCCCAGAGGGCGCACAAAGATGTTGAATAATGTGGGGGAGTCTGTAAGAACGCGAGAACTCTTCCCCCATGGCAACCCTCTGGGTCTGGTTCTGGAGGAAGGAGCGTATCCAGCTAAGAGCTGTGCCCCATATCCCCATCCCAGCGAGGCGGTGAACCAACAATTTGTGGTCGATTATGTCAAAAGCAGCTGACAGACAAATATTAAGAGGAACCATGGATAAGGATATAAGTATAAGTATAAGTATATTCATTCATTCATTTACCACCACTCCCAGCAAGCTGGCTCACAGCAGTTCACAATCACATAGCATATAATATCCAGTTCCATGAAACCATAGACAATAACAACAAAATCTAAAACAGCTCCCACAGCTAATAACTATAACTCTATAACACTATAAGATGGCGGTAATGATACTAAAACTGTTCTTCCTGCAGCGAACCATTGGAGTTGGTCCAGATATTGGACCAGATGTCAATATTGGTGATGGTAAAAACAGGGGGTAGATCACCCGATAGCTCAGGGCACGGTCCAATTCCATGACCAGGAACCTTAGGGGAGGGGGAACCCAATCTTAAAGAATATAGGTTCCTGTCTCCCTCTTCGATCCATTCAGCTCATCCACACCCACCCCCTATTAATTTACAAAATAGGCCCTTTCTCTTCTTGCTGAGTTAGGGAAGTGCAATGGTCTTGCTTGGCTTCAACCTTGCCCATTTTGTCTACCTGCTTCCAGAGCCAGGTGCATTCTTTTAAATGACTGCTCTAATTTAGAATACAGTTTTTAAATATATATTCTTTGCTCTGTTACTTGGGAGATGTCGCTTCATCCCGGAAAAAAAAAACTGGGCATACTCCAGCATGATAATGCTGCTGATGTACAAATGTTGCTGACCAAGCTGCTGCGAAAGCAGTTCGTACTCCCACGTTGTAGCTGATTTTATCTACCATGGGCAGTGTCTGTGGACTGTCCCAAATAGATTACCCCAGTTTTGCCACAATGCACATTTAATATATGAAAGAAGTTTCATACAATGAGTAACTGATCCTTTACTCTAGTGTAGCTCTATTCTTTTCAATAATATGAAACTGGCATAAGGGATCAGAGAATCCTATTAGCCAAAGTCTAAGTATTTATACTCTGAGACTCTGCAATTCATTTCTCTCTCTCCCTCTCCCAGGGCACCAGCGTATTGCATTTTTCCCCATCCCACATGAAGCACATTAGCTTCTGGAATTGCCAACTGACGGGCTACAGATGGCTGCTCTGTGGGGAGATCTTTTCCATGCTAACTCCACTATCCATTGAAGATTGGCCCCCCAGGAGGCATGCTCCACAGTTCATTGCATGGAATGGCTTGGCCTCCAAGGCTGTTTAGTGCAAGAACACCCCATATGCGCTCTGTTCATGTCAGTTACTTAACAGAGCATCGACTTGAACAAACAACCACTTTGGGCTTCCTTCCTTCCTTCTTTTATTTTTTTTTTTACTTTCTTTTTTTGGTAGCAGATCAGAGTCAAATTAACAACATCTGGCAATTAGCTCATCTCTTGTGTGACTCCATTCCGCAACAAAGTTCTGAACGTCTGACTTTAATTTTAAATGGGTGGCTGTCGGAGAGAATTAAATGGTACCTACAGAAGCGCACAGACATTATAATTAAAAAGCCGCCCGAGCCCTGGCGGGGACTTGCAGCTGAGTGTGAAATTTTGAACTTTAAGGGAGGCCGAGCCTCTCGTTTTACCCGGGTGCCTGCCTATACGATGCAAACGTTCACATTTCCCCTCGGCATCTCCTTTCTGAATATTCCCAGCTGTTTTATCACATCCAAACATGCAATTAACTGTCATCATCCTCTCCATTGCCAACATTTCATTGCCCAGTGCCAGCCACTGCCAAACTATGTTTATCAGGGCTGCATTTTAATGCATCTGTCCCCAATGTTGAGAAAGAAAGAATGCAATGGAAAAAATATATATGTGCCGTTAAGATATTCATAAAGACTAGTTCTTCATAGTGTTCCAAATTCTTTGCTTATTAAGGGCCATGCTACATGTTGTGAACATCATGTAGAGACTGAGCAATAACTTCTTTATGGAACCACCACTGTAACATGTTGCCGATATCGATGTGTATTGCTTGCATTGCAAATCCCTCAACAATAACAATGGGCAGAATGTTGGCTAGGATCTACCAGTCAGTCCCTGGACACTTTGCAATATATCAGGAAGGTTTTCTGATTCCCTTCCTACTCAGAAGATTCTGCATGTCTTATTTGCTGGCTGAGTAGAGACAAGGCAATGCCATTTTCAATCTGACAGCAGCGTTTTGTGTTTACTTTCTTCCATGTGTACATGTAGCTGCTTCCTTCTTGTGGTCTCTTCTGTCCTCTTGCTTACTTCTTCCTCCTCCTCCTCCTCCTCCATGGTAGCAATGGAGCTTCTATGGACACATATCCATCCCTATCTGAAGGATACTGCTAGTGTCATATGGCCTGAGAATGTCATTGGCCAGTTTTAACCAAGTGCCTCAATTAGTGATTTAAAAAAAATGTCAGGCACCAGGGCAGGAAGAAAGTCTCTAACAGTTGGCACCATGATACAGCAGCAGGAGGTAAGCTGAAGGGGGAATGAAGAACCAAGGAAGAGAACTTTTCCTTTGGCTCAGATGCCTCTTGTAAACCAGAGAGTAGACTGTTCTAGAGGACCATGACAGTCCCTTCACATTGCTACCCAGGAACACAAGCAGGTAAATGCAGCAGCACCACTGGTCAAGACTCCCCTTTCTCTCTGGACTGAAGTCCAGGCATTTTCATGCCGAGTTTGTCTTGATCAGGTCTTAGTATGTGGATTTGGAGTAGGATATGGAGTAGGGTAAGCAGTCAGTGCAAACGTAAATGGACTGCAGGGAATAGTAGAGGACAGGAAGGCTTGGAGGATCATTGTCCATGGGGTCGCGATGGGTCGGACACAACTTGACACCTAACAACAACAACAATGGAACACCCACATTCAATTCACTGCTCAATCGCAAAGCCCACGGGACAGCCTTAATTAAGATCATTCTATCATTTATGAGAAATCTATGCTTTCTTACTTAGCAATCTGCTGTGGCTGTGATATCCGTGGGCTTTTACAGCTGCTCTTAGGCCATGTCAGGCACTCCCTTCTGCACCATCAGCTCCTTTAAAAAAGACTCTAAGAGTGGAAGCCAAGTGGAAATGAACTGCACTTGATAGTCCAAGTAGGAGAACCTTAGGTACTGCAATGTGCAAGTATGCTTTGCTGAGACCAAGAGAAGCCATGAATTCTTTCTAATCCACCTCAGAGAGCAGTTATGAGAATAAGGATGGATATTGTACCCACCACTGGGCCCATGGTGGGGAATCAGCTTAACAAACAATTTTGGTATGTTGCCTTCCAACAGTCATGTCAATCTGATTCTGCAGAGCTATTTTGTTGTCATTTTCCTTTCAGCTTATCAGGACCAACTGAGACAAAATCCTTTTTTCCTTACTCCTTTTTGTCTATGGGTTCCCATTACAGAAAACACACCAATCCCATTAGTAGGTCGGCCTGTCTCAGTAAGCCAGGTGGGACATAAAACATTGAGTTATGTTCCTGTGATGTAGATGGGTGGCATTTATTGTGCATCCTGAGGGGCAATTTTCATCTATCCTGAGGCAGAATAATAAATACTACTGCTTAAGCTAGACTCCCTCTGATACCCATTAATTAGTAACAATATGTGGAAGCAGCTTGTTTTGCCTGCAGCTGTTCTGGGAATAAACAGGGGGGGGGGAAATCAGCCTCCTGGGTTGTCTAGGAAGAAAGTTTGCACTGGCACAAGAGACTGAGAATACTAGAATATGAAGATTCACTGACAACCAGTTGCAAGGTAAAGCTGAGTGAGGATCAGATGCAATGGAGAGGAGAGCTTCTGTGCCTTTACCTGCCCCCCACATGAGACTTCCCCACCCCTGCAGAACTGTAAAGTGATCCAACATGTCTACTTAATCCCTGGAAAATGTGGTAACCTCCTGATTGAGGTATAGAGTTTCAGGGCATCAGTCTACTTTACAAAGCTGCAATTTTGTGTTAAAGTAATCAACAAGAGACACACATGTAGAATGCTCTCCCATTTATAGGAAGGGCATGATGCCATATCCATTTATTTTATGGAGTGTGTTGATTGACCATGCCTTATAAAGGTTAGTTAAATGTGGCCCTCTTATGCATATTGTACCCTATAAGCAAAGGTTTGGTTGTGTAGAAGGTAGTGTTAAACCAGAAGTTAGGAGTCCATTGGGAATTCCCAAGATAGCCTCGAGGCTCCCAGAATACTTCAGCCCATGTTACAGTTCATTAAATTATTAAGTGGGTCATTCTGTTATTACAAGCAGGGAACCAACAAGGATTTGCAGGGGTGTCATATTTTCTCCTCCTCTACTATTTCTTCTTTCCCTTCTCTGGCAATCCCCTTAGCCTCTCCCCTTTATCTGCTTCCTTCTCCCCTTCCCACCAACCAGCCAACCTACTTTTACCTGCCACACTGTTTTCTGCTGTCTTTCCTTCTCTTTCCCTGGCAGCCTTTTCTTGGAAAAACTGTGGCTCAGTTGTACAGTACCAGCCACTTGATTGTGGTGTGGGGAGCCTTTAATGATGCTTCACATCCCTCTGTATCTACTTCCCCACAGTAGCTTGGAAATGACCCTTCAACTTTTAAATGCTGCAGGTGCATGCCAATCAGCCCTAACTATACTCTAGCAACTTACTATTATTTACAAAAGTTACGCTTCACCTTTCTGCCTCCCATTTGTGCCATGAGTCTAGTTTAACATTCCCTACCCCCCCACAGACATAGACAATGTCACCAAACTGTCTCAGAACAGTCAATAGAAGCCATTTTGCCTATACAGTGGTGACAAATCAAAGTGGGGATCTGTCACCCCACCCATCATCACTGCTGCTTACAAGTTCCTGTTACTCTTATATTTCTATTCTGACAAGCTTAGCTCCTCTCGAAACTCTGAGACACCACGTCAAAACAAATAATAAACATGTCCATAAAGAGCTCCTAATCTACTTCAGATCTTTAATGACCTGGAGGGTAGGAGATGTGTCCTACATGGATAAACCAGCTCTGCCCAAAGGTGTCCCAAGGCAGCTTTCAAGCACCATTCCTTTCCTCTCCCCACAACAGACACCCTGAACGGTAAGTGGGGCTGAGAGAGTTCTATTTGAAGTGCTCTGCAAGAACAGCTCCAAGGGAACTGTGACTAGCCTGAGGTCACCCAGCCGGCTGCATATGGAAGAGTGGGGGCTCAAACCCAGCTCTCTAGATTAGAGATCAGTGCCTTTTAACCACTACATCATGCTGGCTCTCTGCTCTGATCTGAGAAATGACACTGTGTGCAGTAGGCAAATTCTAGGCTGTGAAGGCCTTGAAGAAAAAGGGTGAGTTCTTCTGTGTTACATCTCTGGTATCAGAGCATAGTTGTATTCTGAAAGGTCTGTACTTCCCAGGTTCATGACAGCCTGATTTGGATCTGGACCATGTCAAATAGCATAAAGAATTAAGAATACAGGATGATCTTGATAGGCTCGAGAACTGGGCTACATTAAATAAAATGAAATTCAAGAGGGACAAATGTAAAGTTCTACATTTAGGTAGGAAAAAAACATTTACACCAATATAGCATGGGTGAGACTTATTTTGGCAGTAGCTTGTGCAAAAAGGAACTAGGATTCTTAGTAGCAGCCCCAGTTTTTTAAACACATGGAGATTTGGGGGTGAAGCCTATGTAGAGTACATTTTTAGTGGTTGGACTACTTTTTAACATCTATATGTGCCCTCTAGCCCAGCTGGTCCGGGGCTATAGGCTGGGATGTCACCAATATATGGATGACACCCAGCTCTATTTCCTAATGGACGGCTGGCCAGACTCCCCCACGGATACATTTGCCAGTTGTTTGGAAGCAGTGGCTGGATGGCTCAGGCAGAGTTGCCTGAAACTCAACCCCTCCAAGACGGAGGTCTTATGGCTGGGAAGAAGAGGGCAGGACCAGGACAAGGGTGCAATTAACACCTGCATCAGTTGCCAGGAATTTTGGGGTGACATTTAATACCTCCCTTTCTATGGAGGCTCAGGTCACCAAAGTAGCTAGCATGGTGTTTTTCCATCTTCACCAGGCCTGGCTATTAGCGCCTTACCTGTCCTCAGATCACTTGGCCACAGTGATCCATGCCACGGTCACTTCCAGACTAGACTATTGTAACTCTCTCTAAATGGGCCTGCTCTTGACTCTGATCCGGAAGTTATAGCTGGTACAAAACGCGGCTGCCAGGGTCCTCACGAGGACACCTTGTAGCGCTCATATTCAGCTGGTGCTTCACCATCTGTACTGGTTACCAGTCTGTTTCTGGTTCAAGTTCATGGTTTTGGTATTAACCTTTAATACCATGTGCGGCTTGGGTCCTACTAACGTGTGGGACCGCTTGGTTGCTTATGCCCCCCGCAGGGCCCTTCGCTCTGTGGGTATGAATTTACTGGTCGTCCCAGTAAATAAATAAGATACTAGCTTATTGGCAACTCTGGATTGTAGCAAAAGTGCTAAAGCAAAAATCTGGCAACTCCAAGCAGTAGCATTATGCAGATGAAAATAAAAACTGTTTTTAAAAGTATCATCCCTGGAGATCAGAAATGAGCCCATACAAAGTTCTAAGGGGTTTACATAAATGATTACATTGGGGGTTGATTCGGTTTTTATTTACCTTCCCACCACCAGTCCCTCAACATCTCTGGCATAAAGTTAAAAATAAACAGAGGCAATATTTTTATCTGGCTCCCTGTGGCGAGAGTGGGCCCTTATAATGCTAGCATGGGGATCTTTATTTCTAAAACTGTTTCCCCGTATAGACTTGACATTTGTTACTGATTCTGATACTTAAACACGGCACTGACAGATCTAATTAAACCCCAAAACAAAGCTGTGAAACAAGTGGAGAGCTAAAGCTGAACAGAATATTTGCAGTGAAGTTTGTATCAGTCAAATTTAGCTGTTTCATTAGGCTCAATGCCAGAAAGGAAATCTTTTTTTTTTTTAAGTGAAGTCCTCATGGTTATAAAACAAGCTGTATGTTTGTTCAGATTTAGAAATGAATGATGACATAACACTATCCCAAATAATGAATAATATTGAAGTCAAATTCATATTGGTTGGTATTCAAGTCATGTCATCACATGCCATGCCAAGTCAGGCAAAGAAAGAAGACCTCCAGGAAACAACCAAACACAACCTTAAGGTATTTAGTATCACGAAGAGGAGACTGTGGAGAAGGCACATAACCAGCTAACTTTCTTGTAACCATGATGATACATCAGGAACAGAAATGGCTGCTAGTAAGAGCCAAAATGAAGTGGTCAGTGGAACTGCTTTTGCTAAGAGGAGGAATTCTAGCCCTTAATATCCAATACACTACTAAAAAAAAAAGATCTGAAAATGTTGTGGCTATTTGCACAAGCTGAAAAAGACAGTTTTATATCTATGCTTTAAAGCATGTCTTCATTACAACTGATTATAATTGTGTTTAACTGATATGACTCCCAGTCAGGCAACTCTGGAAGCTCTTATTCTGTGAAGGGTTTGGTGATCTCTCTCCCCTTCTCTCTTTCTCTCTCTGTGTTCTGCTTTTTGATAGCTTCGTGGAATATAAATAGGGACGCCAGCTGTGGGTTGGGAAGCTGGAGTGGAGCCTGAAGAGGGTGGTGTTGGGGAGGGGAGGGACTTTGATGGGGTATAATGCCAGAGAGTCCACCTTCCACAGTGGTCCTTTTCCTCCCCAGATGAACTGATATCTATTGCCTGGAGATAAGTTGTAATAGCAGGAGATCCCCAGGTACAACCTGGAGGTTGGCAACCTTACTTAGGAAACAAAAATCTAAAACCAAGTTTTCACTGCAAAATGTTATGCTGTTAAAGGGAATACAACATATCTAATTAATGAAAACAACAGAATTTACTGGCAAAATACAGGCCTCAGGGACAGTTGACTTGCAGGACTGGGCATTTTGGCTCAGAAATGATGCAGAGACTTGTATGGCTTTTAAACTGGCCACCGCTTTATTAACTCCCAAACATGGGATGTTGGCAAAAACAAGGAGAGGGAGCCCTCCATTGTTGTGGTCAGCCAACCCCACTCCCCTCACCCATCATCTCAGGAACCGGCATTACCTCCTGCAGTCCCTGAACTTAATCGATGGCCGTCTTCCCAAGGGAGATGTCCCACCCGGGGTGCCGATGAAGGCATAAACCTTCTTCGGCCCACCCTGAGCCATCCGGCCCTGTGAGCCATGTCACCTTACCCAGCCGGGGTCGGCTTAACTCGCAGTTTAGCCACCTCAATGAAGGCCCCCCTTCCATGGATTTGGGTGTCAGTGACCCGACTCCTTCAACCTAAGCAGGCTCCACTCCTTGAACAACTCTGCCAGCTGTGACAATAAATGGTTTCAATAACAATCAACAATCAAATACCATCACATAAACAAAACCGATAGAAGGAGGGTGAGTGGGTCACCCCGCGCTCGCCACCCCGCCCATGCAAGCGAGCTGCGTCCTTCCTCGCCCGCCTATCCTCCACATCAACAGCGGCTTGCGTAAGTCCCATCCACTTCCTCAGACAAGCAGGCTTCTGAACCCCATGGGCTAAAAGCCTTACAAAAATCTATTCCCAAGGGTTAGAAAGCTCTCAAACGGGTCTCAGAGGAACATGCCAACTGCAAAGGGAACACCAAGAGATAGATTTAGGGGGCAAATGAAGTTGATGTATGGGTTCCTATAGGTATAAGTGCTGCTTAAATTGGGATTTCTCACCCCTGGACTGACCTGGGATGTAAGATTTTTAACTCATCACAACTGTGACTAACTTCAGGAAACTGCCTTGAATCTTTGGTGGCCTATAAATGAAGTGCTAAATAGATAAAAGCTGTGAATCTCCACCAATTATAGACTAGCTTAGCATAACTAATGAAAAGTCTCTGTATATTTTTCTGATTAGATTTGATTTTTACATAATTACATTGCACTTTGTCTTCCTGCATTTCATGTTCCCTCCCTTGATCCTACTGCTTGTGGTTTCCCTACAGAAAATGAATGCCAAATGAGAATCTACTCATAATCTGAAGAAACAGGTTCTCGTCCATGCAAGCTTGTCCTGGAATGAAATATTATTAATCGTTAAGGTGTTAGGAGACCCCCTGTTTATTAAGGAGTTTTTTCCCCCTTCCTAGTTATAAACATTTGAAGTGGGTTCTAGTGGCTTGTGCTAGAATACAAACATGTTAGTCTTTAAGGTGTCAGAAGATTACCGTTCATAATAAATTGTCTTCAAACAGCTTTAAGTGTGTGAGTTACCCACAAAGGATGTAACTACATCCAGTCCATCCAAGGAATAACTTAATTAAAATGATTTAAAAGAGAGAGGTGAAGAAAAACTGTATTTTATATATTTATTAAAAATAACCATCTGAACCTTCTATTACGGCTTCGATTGCTAAAGATATGGGAGCCATGAAAACAACAGCTGGTGGACAGTGCCATCAAGTTGCAGCTGACTTATGGCAACCTCCTATGGTTTTCAAGGCAAGAGATGTTCAGAGGCGGCTTGCCATTGCCTGACTCTGTCATGAGCCTGGACTTCCTAGGTGGTCTCTCATCCAAATACTAACCAGAAGCCACCCTGCTTAGCTTCCAAGATCTGATGAATTAGTCTAGTCTGAGCTAGCCACATCAAGACAAAGATCTTACCTACAGAGATACAAAAGAAGGAAAGATGATGGAATAATGCACTGTTTCTTCCTCCTTTTTCTACCGCTTGGGATGTTTTATGGGCGGAAGCGTACGCTCAGGACAGTACGGATCCAACACCTGTTCCTGCAGTTGCCACTGGCACGCAATTCCTTTTTTCTGCCCCCTCATTCCCTGCCTTCTCCTCTCTTTCCTTTTCTCTGCACCCCCTGCATCCTTCTCTGATGGATGGAACCATTAGTGGAATCACTGTAAATAATGTGTAAAGTTAGAAGTTACAACAAGGTATCTCATTAAAGCCGCTTCACTCATCTTACTTCCCAATTAATGTTTAAGGCTTCGCTAGAATGCAGTGACAATATGTCACAGCATATCATTGTGGCAGGCGACAGGAAGTTAATAACCCACTGGCCCTTAAAGGAACCCTTTAATGTCAGCAGCATGAGAGTAAATAACATAGGGATTTTTATCCTCCCTTCCCCCCCCCTTCTCCTCTTTTAATTCACAATGGGTTCAAAAGAGTTTGCACTAAAGTAACATCATTATCTCATAAAGCACGCCTAGATAGGAAGGGGAGCGGAAAGGTCTGGCTCAGAATGCATCATGGGAATTTTATCAGCATGACGGAGCACTCCTTTTCACACTCTAAACACCTCAATGCAGGGGGATACTTGCCTTCATCTCTCCCTTCCTTTTGCTCAGCAGTGTTTCTTTTTTCCTTTCCATTCTTTTCAGCTCTTAGAATCCCCCCCCCCCTTTCTGAACTCTTCAACTCTTCAACACAGTTTCACAGTTTCTGTCCTGGGGAAAGTGTTCTGTCACGTGGAGTGGCTTTATCTGCTATTATTGTATCTTCCCTCTGACCATGGCTGGTCATGTTGGGATGAGGAGGGAGGGGGAAGTTGACTGGTTATCCTTTGCCTTTCAGTCCTCTGAGCCAGATTCCCCCCTTTTGGAGTGCATTTTATAGTCCTTTACTTTTGTGTTTTCTAACAATGGATGTGGAATCCTTTTTAAGAGATCAGAGCACCACAGGAAGAAGGTCAGGAAGTCTTAGGAGGAAGCTTAGTTAAGTCAGATCCAGATCAGTAACACTGTAAACCTGCAGATGCTTCTCTGAAATGAAGTAACTGTTAACAAAATCTGGCCTGCTTAATTTAAGATAATGACAAACTTAGCTTTCAGCAGTCTGGGGCGTGTGCATGGTGGTCTTTGAAAAGCAAACAGATGTGCATCCAATTTCTGTCCAGCACTGGCAGTCCATCTGCAACTGTGACTGCCCCTAGAATGGTCTTTCAGGTGGCCTCATCTAGTCACTTTGTGCCCTGAGCTGGACAGCCCAGGCAAGCCTGAACTTACCAGATCTCTGATGCTAAGCAGGGGTGGCCCCAGCTAGTATTTAGATGGGAGGCCTCCAAGGAATACCAGGGTCATAATATGGAGCCAAGCAATGGCAAGCGACCTGAACATATCTTGACTTCAAAACCACACAGGGTCACCCAAAGTCATCTTGGCAGGGGGGTGGCATTCCTGTTTTGTCTGTGGCCATCAAGAGACCATGAGCATGGGAATGGAGACTGAGATCCTAAATCTGTGTCTGAGATTCACCACTTCCCAACTTGCAGCCAATCAATGAACAGACATAAGATCCAATCACAGGCCTCGATTAATGGCTAATCATGCCTCTTGGCGGGAGTCGGGAATGTGTATATAAGTTCCCCAGTTCTGGTTATCTGTGTTCAGTGGTTTTTTGCTTCAGTAAAGTTGTTTCGTTGTTGGTGCTGAGTGTCCATGTCTTACTGAACCCATGGAACAAATAATTCCATTGCTGCCTTACATCACTGCATTGAACCTAAGCTAGTAGGAAGAGGCCCTTGGGCAAAAGTCTCCTTTGCTTGAATACAATGCACTGTGTTTTTATCTGGTATGAGGGGCTGCCCTTATGGACCATTCTATGGGATACTTGCTTTTGGAAGAGACAGTTTAAGAGAAATTAGAATTTTGTTGTTATGTAGAGATTTGAAAGTTAGGGTGCAATATGCATTATGGCATTTAAGAAACATGAAAAATAAAGAATACATTGCAAGGTATTTGAGAAATTTGATATATCTGAAATCTCAGATCTTCCTTGGCTGCATCAGAAGTGTTAATTGTCTATTGATCAACAATGCAAACACCACTGGCTGGATGACAGCAGCTCTGAGAGTCAGTGAAAGTGGATGCTGTAAGAGGGAGAGAGAGAGAGAGAGAGAGAGAGAGAGAGAGAGAGAGAGAGAGAGATATGTAAACAGTTAGCAAACACTAAGTGGGCACTCACTGCAAGCAGACACTGTTGTGTTACCAGGTCTCCTTTGCTGGGGTCAAAATCTTTATGTGCAGATCAGTCAGTTATAAACTGCAATTATTCCTACTGGTTATTCATCCTTGGATCCTACTATTCAGGCATGTGCAAATGAATGAGAGGAAAGCAGGAGGGGACCGTGGGTATAATTCTATTTGTGACACAAGAAAATCACCAAGGGAGGGGGAATGTCAGTGAAATGGTTCCGTATCGGGTTTCTTTCCCCAGATATTAACTACCGTATATAGAATCATAGAATCATAGAATCATAGAGTTGGAAGGGGCCATACAGGCCATCTAGTCCAACCCCCTGCTCAACGCAGGATTAGCCCTAAGCATCCTAAAGCATCCATGAAAAGTGTGTATCCAACCTTTGCTTGAAGACTTCCAGTGAGGGGGAGCTCACCACCTCCTTAGGCAGCCTATTCCACTGCTGAACTACTCTGACTGTGAAAAACGTTTTCCTGATATCTAGCCTATATCGTTGTACTTGAAGTTTAAACCCATTACTGCGTGTCCTCTCCTCTGCAGCCAGCAGAAACAGCATCCTGCCCTCCTCTAAGTGACAACCTTACAAATACTTAAAGAGGGCTATCATGTCCCCTCTCAACCTCCTTTTATCCAGGCTGAACATTCCCAAGTCCCTCAACCTATCTTCATAGGGCTTGGTCCCTTGGCCCCAGATCATCTTCGTCGCTCTCCTCTGTACCCTTTCAATTTTATCTACGTCCTTCTTGAAGTGAGGCCTCCAGAACTGCACACAGTACTCCAGGTGTGGTCTGACCAGTGCCGTATACAATGGGACTATGACATCTTGTGATTTTGATGTGATGCCCCTGTTGATACAGCCCAAAATGGCATTTGCCTTTTTTACTGCTGCATCACATTGCCTACTCATGTTTAGTTTACAATCCACAAGTACCCCAAGGTCTCGTTCACACACAGTGCTACCTAGAAGCGTATCCCCCGTCCAGTAGGCATGCTTTTCATTTTTCTGACCCAGATGCAGAACTTTACACTTATCTTTATTAAATTGCATCTTGTTCTCATTTGCCCATTTTCCCATTGTGTTCAGATCTCGTTGAACTCTGTCTCTATCTTCCGGAGTATTTGCCAGTCCTCCCAATTTGGTGTCCTGCAAACTTGATGAATAGTCCCTCCACCCCCTCATCTAGATCATTAATAAATATGTTAAAAAGTACCGGGCCGAGCACCGAGCCCTGAGGTACCCCGCTACTCACCTCTCTCCAGTCTGATGAAACACCATTGACAACAACTCTTTGAGTACGGTTCTCTAACCAATTCCCTATCCACTTAACTATCTGAAAATCCAGATTGCAGTCCTTGAACTTATCCATCAGAACATCATGGGGAACCTTGTCAAACGCTTTACTAAAATCCAAGTAAATGACATCAACCGAATTTCCCCGATCCAGCAAACCTGTTACTTGGTCAAAAAAGGAAACTAGGTTGGTCTGGCAGGACCTGTTGGAGACAAATCCATGCTGACTTCCTTGGATCACCAAATTGTCCTCCAGATGTTTGCAGATCGCTCCCTTTAATATCTGCTCCATTATCTTCCCCACAACAGAGGTCAGACTCACTGGTCTGTAGTTTCCTGGTTCATCCTTCCTCCCTTTTTTGAAGATCGGAATAACGTTTGCTCTTTTCCAGTCCTCCGGGACATCTCCAGTCCTTAAAGAGTTTCCGAAGATGATGGACAAGGGCTGTGCAAGTTCTCTGGAAAGTTCTTTGAGTACTCTCGGGTGCATTTCATCCGGACCAGGGGATTTGAATATAAATTTGAATATAAATACTCGCATATAAGCTGACCCGCTATGAGCCAAGGCACTTAATTTTACCACATAATCTGGGCCAATTTATTGACTCACATATAAGCTGAGGGTGGGAAATGCAGCAGGCTACTGGTAAATGTACAGGGTGGCCTAAGTGCTAAATCCATGCTCAGTCATCACAGGCTTTCCCATCCAGCCTCCCTCCCAACAAATACAGAAAAGTCAAGAGGATGAATAGCTGCTGGTTTTTGTACCCCACTTTTCACTAACCAAAGGAGCCTCAAAGCGGCCTTCCCTTCCTCTCTTGATGCCAGACACCCTGAGAGAGCACTGACAGAACTGCTCTGTGAGAATTGCTCTGGAAGGAGGACCAAACAGTGCCCCCAGGCCAGCAGGCCAGCAGGACAATAGTACCTAAAATTGGCAACCTACTACAACAAGTACAACAGCTACCAAACTGGGGGCTACAGTGGCCCCCAGAACAAAACATTGAAATAAAGAACTGTAAAACTGAAAACTGAAAGAAAGAACTGTAAAAATAAACTTTTAAAAGAAACACAACCCCAAGAAGAAAAGCCAAACAATGCTGCTCCTCAGATAAAAGAAGAAACACTAAAAAAACACAGTAAACCCCAAAGCACCCTCAAAACCCACCCTACCCCACCCACAGAAACCAAAATAATAGTTTGGAATAAGTGATTACGAAAAGAAGGGGAAAAAAATATCAGAATCCCTCAGTCAAACCATTGATGTCTTACAAGCTGCCAGAGTAAGCTTTCAAGATATTTGCAGAAGGCAATGTTTAGCTGGGATCAATTAGCTCACTTGCAAAGAGCTTAATTTTTAAGAGCTTTACAGAAGGCAAAGGTTGCCTTCTCAGGTTGCAAATGCAATGTTGCGGTTGGCTGGCTGGGGTCAGGCTGTTAATCAATTACTCGCGTATAAACTGAGGGGGTCTTTTAAGTGGTAAAACTGTGCTGGAAAACCTGGCTTATATGCGAGTATATACGTAACATGTTTTAATCAGGGATACTGCCCCCTTGCTCTTTTCTGCTGCTACAAATATGGCTACCCATCTTGACTATAAAAACCCTGTAAAATTGGGTAGAAAAAGAAAGTAGTCACCCAATTTGATGGGTAGTGATGAGTGAAAGTCTGGTGGGGCAAAGTGGGAGGAGTTTCCTTCATGACTGCAAAGCATGATTTCTGTGGGAAACCTGTAAGGGGATTCATATCTCTCTAGGAATTCCTGAAAACTTTATAGTAAACTGATGGTCATTTTTGGGATTAAATTTCTCCCACTGGCCACAGCAGGAGGAGGAAATGGCAGTGGGGGTTAGGGATGTGCTGGTAGTCAGGGTTTCGCCCTAGACCTGTGCTTTGAGAAAGGATGAAGGAAGAAGACAAAAGAATGATGGATGAAGAATAAGAATCTGTATCCATGGATCTTGAAAAGAATTTGAATTAATATTTCAAAATGTGGATCTGCACTGATATCTTCTTCCTAATGGAGCTACCCTTCAGGATAATTTTAACATCAGAATAGCTTCATGTGTTCTTATCCTAATTGGGACATCTGGGGATTCAAAGTTGGCAATGCAAACCTGATGAAATCCTCAGGAGCACAGACGTGGGAAGATTTGACAAAGCTTTTTCATCTATTAATTGCACCAGCAGCTATGTAACGATCTGTAGTGGTAACAAACAATATA
The DNA here is from genome assembly GCF_049243985.1 of Paroedura picta. Taxonomy (NCBI): domain Eukaryota; kingdom Metazoa; phylum Chordata; class Lepidosauria; order Squamata; family Gekkonidae; genus Paroedura; species Paroedura picta. The sequence continues at coordinate 40,040,462 of NC_135371.1, read as the reverse complement.
TGCAAACATGCATCTAGAACATAAGTGAGACTTTGTGATTTGCTCCCTTTTACATTTCTCACAGGAAGAATAGCAAAGGATCACAAAATATAAGGTTACCACATTTTGAGAAGCAACAAAGAGAACATATTTCCCAATGGACTGCTTCAAACAAGTGATCACAACGACAAATCTTATTTTAAATGCCATTATTTAAGCTATTAAATAGTGATAATTGCTACTAACTAGGAATGTTCCTAACCTTCCAACCAAAGAGGACATTTTCATCAGTTTTTTTTTTAAGAGGATGGTCACCAAAAGAGGATGGATACCAAAAAACGGAACATGTCCTATAAAAAGAGGACATCTGGTAACCCTACAAAAGATTCAAAATCGTAGGGTACATTCTGAATCTGAACACATCTGAAATTCTCATATTCAGCTGAAGGTGAACTTTGGAGCCGTGTCCTCTCTCTAGACAAGCTGAAACCTGGGAATTCATTAGACAGACAGCCTTGAAGCACCTACATTCCATTTCTGTCACAGAGACATGTCTGAAAAAGCTCAGCTTGCTTAGGAGATATATCTGGATTTGGAGCACAGAAAATGGCTTTGTTTAATAGATCTCTCCTTGCAGGAGGTCAGTCTTTTCATGTTTCATCTTCTTAACTCACTGCAAGTTTATGCCCTACTTGTATCACTGGACATTTCTTTTTAAGAGGGCTTCACTACATAACTTGTCTCAGTTCAGGGAAAATCAATTCCTTTTCTTCTGTTTAGATGGGCCAAATGAACTTTACTGTTTTTCAAATAGATGGCAATTCACTCATGTGTTTAAAATACTTTCGGTCACTTTCTTCATCTGGTTGGAATTCTGTACAATTTTAATCATTGATAAAATGGCAATTTTGGAAGCTTAAACCCAATGAAGTCCCTCCCCTCTCCTCCCCAAACCCTGCCCTTCTCAGGCTCCACCCCCAAAATCTCCAGATATTTCCCAACCCAGAGCTGAGGCTAGCCTTCCATAATCCAATGTGTGGATTAAAGCCAATTTTATATTGAAAACTGGAATAGTATCTCGGAATCCCGAGTTCAAAATCCCTTTCTGCTAGGAAGCTCACTGACACACTGTGCTAGTCACCCTCTCTCAGTCTAACTTTTCTTACAAACTTGTTGTTGTGGTATGTATGTATGTATGTATGTATGTATGTATGTATGTATGTATGTATGTATGTATGTATGTATGTATGTATGTATGTATGCATGCATGCATGCATGCTAATCCTAGTGTTTACCTGTATGTAATAAAACAGTCTACTCCTCCCTTAATAACTGTGATTTAGTATAACCCTACTGAGGGGAGCTCTTGCTTCCATTTCTAATTTTGTATGTTAGCGGAAATTGTTCGTCACCTTGCAAATAAAAGACTGCCATTTTGAGCCAGCTTGTCTCTTCTGAACGGACCTAGGAACATGTGCCTGAGTGAGACCGATTTCGCATGAGGAATCTTCCCCTGGACAGCCTCTGGTTGCTGGCAAGTTTTAGTGCTGTTTTCATATGATGTTATCAGCAACCTGAGGCTGTCCAGGGGCTGGCTCAGGTTTTGGCCAGATTTGCCTTGAGATGAGGGAAATTGCCAAAACTGGATTTGCCACTTGTTATCTTGCTTTACATCAGGGAGCAACCAGGGGCAAGCTTGTGTGGAGGAAGAAACACATGACTGTCCCTACAGTATTTTGCCCACTCTTGTACCCACCCTCCCCTCTCTGATTCCTGCTCCAAGAATTTTTTTAATGGTGCAGTCCGCATTGCCACAGGACTGTGAAGCTACTTTGCATAAGTCAAAATAAAATTTGCCCTAAAGTGCCCACCATCGTTTTGGGATCAGGCAGGCAAAACACAGTCCAGTTTGTGTTTTCTGGCTGTGGGAAAGGGGGGGGGCAATGAAGCAACCCTCTCCTGATCAACTAGCCATCTGTGCTCTTTGCTTTTAAGCCTACTGTTTACACACAATCACTCTTCGGGGTCCAGTTTCCCTGTCCAGCCTTTCACAACTCTACCCAAACATAGAGTCCGAAACACCATGAAAAGGGAAAGGGGTAGCTTTATTGTTGTGGCATTTCTCCACAGTGACATGGGAGTGTTGATTTTTTATTTAAAATGCATTTATGTTGTGGCATTACTGCATAGCAAAACAGAAGTGCCCTTTTTAAAAAAAATAATAATTTGGGGGCTCAGGGGGACGGAAGTTTGAGTCACTGAGACAACCGCTGTTCTTTGATTGGTGGCTTGCTGTGATTGACAAGCTGAGGAGCAGGGGGAGAAGTTTGACTAGTTTTCCCTTGCCACCTCGTTGGAAGCTTGCAAACGTGCAGCTTTTGCAAGCAGGAGGCAGTGCAAATTTTGCGCCTCTGTGAAGAATTTGTCTGAGTACCACAGTCAAAAGTGACATTACAGACGTTCTCATCCACAAAATGCCATGTCTACTGAGGTCCTGAGGAAGTCAGAACTCTGTATGTTGCCCTAACAACCTCAGAGGAAGTGGTGGTATAACTGTAGTAAGCTGATAGTTCAGGAAGAAACTGCCACTTTCCTGACAGGGTTGGTAGTCATGCAGTTAGAATGAGGCCATCGATTGCTAAGCATTTTTAAGAACTCAAAACTGGATGGGAGAAAAGGATCTGACTCACCATTAGAAGAAGAGTTGGTTCTTATATGCCGCTTTTCTCTACCCGAAGGAGGCTCCAAGTGGCTTACAGTCGCCTTCCCTTTCCTCTCCCCACAACAGACACCCTGTGGGGTGGGTGACGTTGAGAGAGCCCTGATATTACTGCTTGGTCAGAACAGTTTTATCAGTGCCGTGGCGAGCCCAAGGTCACCCAGATGGTTGCATGTGGGGGAGTGCAGAATCAAACCTGGCATGCCAGATTAGAAGTCTGCACTCCTAACCACTACACCAAAGTGGCTCTTAGCACATTATGAGTGATATGAAATTCTCAGGGATGATTTGGGGCCTCGACAGACATATTGGATGGGAAGGGAAGGCACCCACTATTATTCTCATGCAAATTTGATGGCAAGGGATTGCCTCAAAGTGCAAGAGAGGGTTGAAGTAACTGCTGGAAGAAGGATTCAGAGTCAGACCTAATGTTCAATTCTTCTTCCTTCCACTATTTCTTTTCTCAGAAAGAACCTCTAGACACAAGGAACTTCACTCCCCCAGCAGAGGGAAATCATGCTGTATGTATGACTGGGAAAAAGTCCCATACATGCAGTTGCTTTTAATAAAATTTACCGCAACTTCAGAATTTGCAAAAAGCCTTAATTAACAGCAGGCTTTTCAACAGCAGGAAAACCATCAGGTTATAAACACAACAAAAAACACCAGAAGAAGCAGAGCAAAACAAGAAAAACTTTCTGCTGGCTCTGAACAGTACATAGCATATTACTGTTATGTATGTAATCCATGTTGTGCTAATACAGACCATAGTGCAAATGAAGGATTGTAAAATTAGCCTATCAGAGATCTAATTTTGGAAACCTTATGGACCAATGAAAAGCCAGTTTCAAGGCAAGGTCCATGAAAGGAACTGCTACACTGAAGTACTGGAGAGAGTTGATTCTCCCACCTCTCAATCACATGCTGCCAGAAAAAGCTTCAGAAAAGTTTGAATTAACACAGAATAAGCACAAAGACAGTCCTTCTGAATCCAGTCCTATATTTTTCTATTGTTCTTGCGAGTTTGCTGTTAAATATTAAAGAATATTGTTTGGATCCGAGGAGAAACCAGTCATTCTTTTGCTTGAGAAGCAAGCACCTAAGACCTAACTATGCTAATCAACTCTGGGAAAATTAACAACCTTCCTTTTTTGTTCAGAGGTTGTGGGGTATTCTGTTTTTTGGGGGAGTGGGAGGCCAAATAGACCTCCACAGGTGATGATTTAGGTCTATATAGTTTTACCATAGCAAAAGTGGGCAATGGAGTACAGGATTCCACTTAGCACCCTTCAGTTCTGGATCTGTTATTTTGTTCCATATAAAACATTTCTTCTTCACTTACGTCTCTGGTGAAATCCAAGGACAGGTAGTGAAACTTTCTATCAAAAAGAATAAATTTAGCAAAATGCAGTTTATCCCACCAATGACATTATGTTCAGAACCGCACTGGGCTAAGTAGAACAACTCTCTACAGGGTCTTTATTAATGCTGTTGTACTACTAACACTCCCCCCCCTAAAAAAATCTGGAAAGGGCAACCAGCAGAATCTGGGGTGGGGGGACATTGGTCAGCACAATGTATATGGTGATGTATCACTTCTGGGGAAAACTTGGTAAACACAGAACTTCTTTGAAGCAATTGCCATACAATAATAACAGCAGAAAAACTAGTGTTCTGGAGATTCCTAGTGAGGCAAATGGGATCTTGGAGTACTTGTGGACTGTAAGCAAGATATGAGTAGACAGTGTGATGCAGCAGTAAAGAAGACAAATGCAGTCTTGGGCTGTACCAACAGAGGCTTTACAGTTGAATTGCAAGATGCCATAGTACCTATGGATAGAGCATTGGTCAGACCACATCTGGAGTACTGTGTGCGTTTCTGAATGCCTAAGTTCAAAAAGGACAAAATTGAGAGTGTACAGAGGAGCCCAATGAGGATGACCTGGGGACCGAACCCTATGAGAAAACTTGAGGAACTTGGGAATGTTCAACCTTGAGAAGAGAAGGTTAATAGGGGAGAAGATTGCTTTTAAAAAGTATTTGAAAGGTTGTCGCATGGAGGAGGGCAGGGAATGGTTCCTGTTGATAGCAGAGGATAGGACCCACAATAATGGGTTTAAACTACATTTAGGCTAGTTATCAGAGGGGAAAATTCACAGTCGAGTAGTTCAGCAGTAGAATCACCTGCCTAAGGAGGTGGAGAGCTCCCTCTCACTGGCAGTTTTTAAGAAATGGATGGGCAAATACTTATCATAGATGATTTAGGCTGATCCTGCACAGAGCAGGTGGTTGGGCTAGATGGCCTGTATGGCCCCTTCCAACTCTATCATTCATTTCCGGATTTTCCTGGAATTGACATGATGCCATTGCCAGCTTCAATTTTAAGTTGCAGTGTATTCCCCGTATAAATGTTCATGGGAATGCTATGTGACCACATGAAGAGAAGTTGCATTTTCTGTAGTATCAATTTCTATGAATTGGAGTAAATCTTTAGAAACCTAAAGAAAAAAAGAGGGCGTAGGGAGACAGTTGAATAGAAGAGAAATGACAAAATAGTAATTATTTTTGCATAGAATCATAGAATAATAGAGTTGGAAGAGACCTAGTGGGTCATCTAGTCCAACCCCCTGCACTATGCAGGACACTCACATCCTTATTGTTCATCCACTGTAACCTGCCACCCCATTGAGCCTTCACAGAATCAGGCTCTTTGTCAAATGGCTATCTAGCCTCTGTTTAAAAATTTCCAAAGATGGAGAACCCAGCACCTCCTGAGGAAGCCTGTTCCACTGAGAAACTGCTCTAACTGTCAGGAACTTCTTCCTGATATTTAGATGGAATTTCTTTTGAATAAATTTCATCCCATTCGTTCTGGTCCATGCTTCTGGGGCAAGAGAGAACAACTCTACTCCAACCTCTATATGGCAGCCTTTTAAATACTTGAAGATGGTTATCAGATCCCCTCTCAGTTGTCTCCTCTCCAGGGCAGAGTCTGCACTTACTTTGTTTATTCCATTGTCAATCCTGTTGAATTCAGATCGCTTTGAACTCATGTCTTCCTCTTCCCCCCCTCCCCATTGAAACAGGACGTGGTTAGGGAGGCTCAGAAGAGGGGGGGAGGCAAATGGAGACTCTTTCTTTGTTTTCTTGAAGGGGGGAGAGGATCCAAGAAGTCAGAGGAGGGAGGAAAAAATCCTTTCTTTTCTTGAAGGTGGGGGGAACGAAGAAGGCACAAAAAAAAAATCCAAGGCCGACAGAAGTTGAGAGAAATTAGGGGCTTCTCCTTTAAGGCTTCTCCTTGTCACATGACCACCTGTAGCCAATCACGGGTCCTCTACCATGGAGGAGAGCCCAGATTCAAAACAATGTGATTTCCTGAATATATTCAGGATTAAAAGCAGTCTGAGATATCGCACAATAAAGGTAGGGTCACTCCGGATCAATCCTTCTTGCTGCAGAAGGAAAATTTAAATTGCCTCAAATCCAAACGGAAATCGAATTCTGTGTAGAGGGCAGGGATTGAATCGACCTGGAGTTGGAATAAAAGCTCTGTGCAGTTTACACCCAGGCTAAACAGACGAAGCTCCCCCAACCTTTCTTCATACATTTTGGTCTCCAAACCCCTCACCATCTTTGTTGCCCTCCTCTGGACTCACTCCAGTTTGTAGGTTATTATTACAATGGCTGAGGATCCCAGTACCTCTGCTCCTAGCCAATGCCAGCAAAGAAATAAACCCATTAGCCAAAAGATACTTGCTGAAACCCCCCTTTTCTAACCTGAGCATGAAGGACTTGTGCTGTTGAGTAAAAGGTAAAGGTATCCCCTGTGCAAGCACCGGGTCATGTCTGACTCTTGGGATGACGCCCTCTAGCGTTTTCATGGCAGACTCAATACAGGGTGGGTTGCCAGTGCCTTCCCCAGTCATTACCGTTTACCCCCTAGTAAGCTGGGTACTCATTTTACCAACCTCAGGATGGAAGGCTGAGTCAACCTTGAGCCGGCTGCTGGGATTGAACTCCCAGCCTCCTGGGCAGACCTTTCAGGCTGCATGTCTGCTGCCTAACCACTCTGTGCCACAAGAGCCTCTTCGTGCTGTTGAGTATTTCCATGCTATTGACTGTGTCATACAGCAGTTAGGAAATAAGGCTCTAAGACTGTTTCCACACTAGGGATATAATTCAAATTTGCATTTTTAAAGGTTGGAGCTTTTTGTCCATTTCCACTCTGAAATTTGCCTCTTTGGGGGCAGACCTGAATTGCCCCTCAATTGCCCCACAGCAAAGAAATCCTCAGAAAACCGCTTTTCATTTTTTAAAGCAATGACTAACGGGGTCTAATTCTGGGCTGCCAAATGCAGAAATGCACGTACCATTCTGAGTTGTTTGGGAATAACTCTTTCCTACCTAAAAGAAGGTATGTATCCTAATATAAAAATTGTCTAAGTGCTGAAACAACAGCAACAATTAGTGAAGGGTTAGAAATCATCACCAGGCAGAGCCAGAGCCAGAGACTGCTATGAGCCCTCTTGACTGGCCAGAAGTAGCCAAGTAGGAGTTATGGCTTTGTGCTGGAAGGAAGGCATACTGCCTCTTCTGAATTTGAGAGAACCTTAGCTGATCACTTACTTTGAGGAGATACTCTAATGAGAGAACTGAGTTCTGTACTGACAGCTGATCCACACAACGTCTGGACAAATAGGGCAGTTATTTGGCAGTGAGAATTTGGACAGTGAGGTATTAACTCGGTCCTTCTAAGGAAGAGAATGAGATCCCTGCACAATTAGTAAGGGGAGATCAGGTGTGTATATTGCCTCAGATTTGTGTGTATGCGACAGTGCTTCTGTTACTTCAGCAATTGGTCCATCTAAGAAGGGAAAAATTGATAGTACAAGCTAGGAGTGACCACTTTCTAGGAACCAGGGGAAATCGGAGGAACTCAAAAAACAAGTAGAATAAAAACAAATGTATTTGGGGATGAACACAGTAGCAAAATATCGCAGTTTAAATGAGTTCTTAACATCTGAAAGAAAAGCTTATGAATATAAAAATCCTGTAACTAAGAACTGGAACCTATAAAATAACTTTCTAAAAAAAACCAAACTTGATTCCTCATTTCAACTACCCTTTCCATCTTTGTTTAACAAAATCTTTATTTGTTGGTAAAGACACCTCAAAGCCATTTTGACAAAGGGTTTTTAAGAAAAGAAGTCTCTACACCTTTCCCAAAAATTCTAGGGCTGAGTGAGGCTAAAAAGACCAAATAGTGACAGGGTGGAACAGTGAGTATTTTTATAACAAAGAAAAGCTTGCTACTAGGCTAGCTCAGTCTCTGAGGGAACAACATTTCATTTTGGAGGGAAAATGTATCTCAGAGTGAGGAAGTGTGTAGAGGTGACTGTCATAACAGGTTTGCCACCGTGAAGCAGCTCGTGTTAGATTTCTCCATGGGCTTGCCATCACATCTAATTATATAGCTGTAGTTGGGCCGATTTCAGTAATTCTGATGCATGACCAACTTTATGTGCTAGAAAAATCCATTTTAGAATATTATTCTTTCCAAAGGAACACTCTGCATCCCTGAGCCAAATCTGGCACTTCTAAAATTGCTCATCCTAAGGATGCCTGAGACAGAAAGTGTTGTTGAGAGTCAGAAAGCTGATTTTAAAATTGCCATTCTTGTTAATTGGCAGGTCTACTTTTGTTGGAAACTTTCTGAATCATAGCTACCTGGTGGTCTTAACAGCCATCCTGCCTGGGCAGGAATCCATCTGCAGAAGCGCTCCTTCTGTGCTCTCATGTCCATCATTACCCACAGAGGGAACTTTGGAAATTTTAGCATTGCTATTTGGTATGAGGTAGCAAAAAAGAAAGATGCATTTTCTTCTTTTGTGCTTCCCCTAGAATACAGCCAGGATTGCTGTGTAACTCTGATCTCAAACACAGCATGGAAAGTTTCAAACTTCAAAATAATTAGGCGATTCAACATGAGAAATTAAGTATAATGCTGTTTGCTGTACTGATAGGATGATGTAGGCTGATTCTCATGGAAATGTTTTCCCCCAGTTCAGTGACTGCAGTCAGCCTTTGAGATAAGATTTCAAACTTTCATCGGGGCTAGGGTATTCAGAAGATAGCCTTATCAAAACACACAAGCAGAAGCCAACAATGACTTCCTGTGAGGTTATCACATTCACCACAATGTAGAGGTGCCATTCGAAGAATTTTCATTTATATCAGCACAAGACCTAGAAGAGAATATGAACAGTGGTGAACCACCTTATTTCCTTCTGGGTATTAATAGAATCAATGTTTGGCCAGTTTAACTCTGTAAGAGTCAATCTGAGGGACAGATTCTGACAGCAGTACATCTGATCTCTTCTGACACATATGCTATTGTGGAAGCAATGTGCCCCTTTCAGTTCATGCCACATCTTACTTTTTATAAGGAATATATAAGGCAGCCTTTCTCAACCAGGCTTTCATGAAACCCTGGGGTTTCTTCATGGCCCTGAAAAGGTTTCCCAAAAGGTTGGGAGTTAATTAATTGTTAATATATTTTTAAAAATTGTTAAACATTTATCAGGTGATATGATCATATACATCAGGTGGTATGATCCCCTCCCCAAATGACCAGTGATGTGTCTGGAGAGGATGGGAAGGGGAGGGGCCCCAGGTGGGGATGTGCCCAGCTATGCTTCCCAACAGTATTCTACACGATCACACCACTTCTGGGGTTTCTCGAAGCCTGAAGAATGTCCCAGTGGTAAAATGTCGAGAAAAACTGGTATAAGGGCTAGATGTAGGTCTTGTACTAGCTGGATTTACAGTCCTTTGCTCTTGCCCAACTTTTATAAAATCTAGCAGGTTAGTTTATCAAGCATTGCAAACTTGGCTGTTTAAGCCCCTGCTGCATTTGGTACCCAACTCAGTCACCTGGAAGTTGGCACATTTACATCTCTTTGGGATTTATAGGCATTTGCCAAACCCTTTGCATTAAGAAAGTATGCAAGTAACTATTGTAAATATTGTCCTGTTGCTACAGAGTCGATGTTGGATTTTCGATTCAAGTGTCACTTTTCTCTCTTGGATTCATCAAGTATCACTGAGCAACTCTATCTGAACACAGACAGTGTAGGACTGGAGAGACCAGTTCTCACTTAGCTGTGTTTACTGGACCAATTATTCTCTCACAGTTTAACATAGCTCACGTGGTTTTTGTGAGCATGAAATGGAAAACCATGATATTCACCCTACGTTCCTTGGAAGATGGGAGAGAACATACTGAGCAAGGCCCAAGTTTGTAATAGAGTGAGGATGGAGTGGACACCCTTGACTGAGTCAAAGAATTCTGGCCTGAGCTGTCAGCCCATTACCATACTATAATCCAGAAATAGAACAAATGTCTAAATTTCCTGAAACTGAAGAGAGATACTGTATTATGTAGTTTTAAACTCTAGGCATAACAATATTCTGAAAGCACAAATATATATGTATTTCAAACAAATATCAGATGAATACTTGAACTCATAATTCCTCATCTCAAAAGTTTAGCCAAAGACGAGATTAAATTTCATCAGACTCCTTATGTGAATTTTCATGCAATCTATGACTTTGTGGGAAATGTATGGTAGCCACACAGCTGAGAATCCCTGTTACTAGATCATTCAAAAGGTTGTCCAAACTTCTTATGTGCCCCTTAGTTGTTATATCACATTGTTCACATTGATTATATTTACACAGATATCCTCATTTGGTAACTTGGAGCTGGGATGTTTTCAAAGACACAGGAATAACTGAAGATGAGCTAGATTCTTGTCCAGTAGGGTAACTGAGGATGTTTAGCTATGCCGATCGCTATGCCATGGCATTCTTTTTTGCTACAACTGGTTCACTGATTTTAGATATCACCTATGAATGATTGCTTTCAACTGTCACAAATTCAGAATATCCCAAAAAATTAATTTCAGTTTTGTGTATCGTTCTGCTTCTGGAGCTTCTGCTTCTGGAAGCAATTTAGGATTGCCAACTGATAAAGGGCGGAAAAAAGTTTCTTCCCTTATATCAGCAGCTCAAGCTTTTATGTTATGTAAATCAAACTGTTAGAGGCACAACAGCAGATAGACCATTTTTTTCCTGATCATTTGGGAAGCCTAGAAGGTACCTAAAGCGACAGTAAAAATATCCCAGGACCAAGTGACATAGAAAAAGGATCCTTCTTTCATGCTCAGATGTAGTGGAATGATTCAGTGCTACAGGAAGACTCTTCACTCACATATCAAGTAAATGCCTCCAAAGTCAACGACAGACTCATATACAGCATTCTACCCTCAATTTGAAAAAACCCTGGTGGTTTTGTCATTCTTCCAATTCAGCTTTCTATACATAGATTAAAACCTTGAGGACCAAATTACGAGTGTTTCCAGCAAAGTACAAAAGGTGTTTGGCATGTCTTGGTTGCTTCCCTACTAGCTAATGGCTTTGAAGGCAGCCTGGCAGCCTAAATGGGGAGAGAATTTCTTCTTTCCAGGGCAACCGCCTTGTGCTCCTGTGCTTGGTTCCCATGGGTAGTTTGCAGGCTGCCTGTATGAAGGTCTCTTTGTTAAAATATTGGCGGCACGTAGGTGAGCAGGCTGCTAATAATCACTTGGTATTTTAACATCTGATAACTGTCTCCTAAAATATTAATCAAATCATAACATATGATCCTAAATATAGGCTTTCTGACTCCATTCCACACTCTTCCTAAGGTTCCCCGGATGGTTATGGCTGTTGTGAGTTAACCTTTTCTGGCATTTCACCGATTGTAATAACTGGCTTGCCTTTGAATGCAAAACTAGATGCCCTTTCCTGCTGTATAAACATACAGCACACACACCTTGTCTCTCCCCTGGATTCTTCCTTTCAGGGCATGGATCTCCTTGGTAGTATGCAAAAACATACATTTACCCAAGGAGGTAGGCAAAATTTACTCTAAAAAGCTCAGACAAACCCCAGCCCATGTTTTTAATGCTTCTAATAAGCCAGCTCAGTCTCTCTGCCAGCAACCCCTGCGTTGTCCCCTCTGCCACTCAATGACTCTGGTATCCAAAGACTAATATTTGTGCCGATGCCTCCCATAGGTGTGATAATGCACCCAGCTTTATCAATTCACCCTCTCCTTCGCTGCAATGCTCATGGATGTGGTTCTCCTATAAATATTTGATTGACCTGCCGGTGCCGTGCTGTTTTCATTTATCCCTTGCTTAAGTCAGAGCTGTATTACTTTGGAACAGATTATATTTCTCTTGAAGCAGGGTTAAAGGACTCACCTTGCTGTTCCCATATGAGGCAGAGAAAGTTTCTGCTAATACAAGGTCAGGGGAGGGGGAGTCACCCCAAACAAAATTATTGGTGTGTACTGCAATGTTCAGTAGATCAGTATGCATAAGACTTCAGCCTTCTTGAAAAACACGTGAAGGGTTGGGTGCAGGTAGGCGATTAATATTGTGGTTTGGTTTTGGAATGAAGGCTGGAATGAAAGTATGTGGGGACCCCTGTGTTTGGGGAGGTGGTTTGGGCTGCTCAATCCCGGTCCAACAGAACATAAATAAAGCAGGAGTTATTTCACCCCCAACTGTGCTCATTTTACATCCATCAATCATGCGTCACTTTCAGAAATACAAAATTCCCACTTGTGTTTCTAGAAGGAAAGCTGAAAGAAAGAAGTTGAAAGAAAATGCAAAGAGAAAGAGGGGGGGCATGGAAATATCCACAGGGGCCCTTCCTTCTCTTCAACAATGGCCTTGGTAAAGTGTTTTCTGGCTACCTCTGCTGCCTTGAAGTCTCTTGAAAGGCTGATTTATACATGACACATACGTTATTTGGGTGGCTTAGCACTCTCTTGCAATTGAAAGTGAGATAGCCTCTTTCTTCTTAGACTTGTTCAAATCCTGGATTCCCACTTCACACTTCCTGTGTCCTCTCTCCCTTTTCAACAATGCAAAAGAAGGGACAAAACCCAAACCGCAAACTGGCATTGGATACCCAAAAGGTTGAGGGTGCAAGCCTATATAAAAAGGATTAAACAAAATATATCTTTAATGATATATATATAAATAGCCCATTAAAAACAATATAGGCCTTTAGGCCATACAGGTTTCCCACGGTGTAGTACACATTACAAACAAGGCAGTACACTCTTAATGACACTGGTAGGAAACAAAACACTATTGACACTGGATCAGGTGCATTTTGGCTACAAAGGCCTTCTTCATTGGTCCCAGTTTAATACCACATAAACATTACATGAAGGAATCTGTTTCACATTTGACCTTTTATGGTCACGTGAGTGGCAGAAATCAACTCTGTGGGAGTATCACGTCTGACTACTGACCCTTATAGCCAAAGGAATGTGAACGAATCGTTTCATACTGAATATAGCAGTTTCTTCACCCACAGTACACATATACATGCTGCAATGGTCAATTTGCCAAGCAGTGATGATTGTTTCAGTTAGCAGATGAAGCAGGCAAACGATAGAGAACGGGTAGGAATAATCCTAGGGAGGGGACTCAGAGGTCTCAGTTTCCCCTAGACACAAGTGGAATCTCAGAATGTGGAGGCCAAATTCATTTTGGAATCCCTCACAATTGCTGCCCTTTCTGACCTCTTCCCTCTTCCAAAGCAAACTTCCTAAGGAATTGCTGGCATCCAGGATGAGGCTGGGTTGTTGTTGTTGTTGTATTTTTTTTTGTTCTTTCCTCGCTGTTTTCAAGACTATTATCTCCTGTATTTGTTGGATGCGATTTGCCAGGGCTTTCTTTGACTGATGCTCGATTCTTGTAACCAGAACATGTCCGTTGATTGGAGTGTCAATAGATTCCTTGGCAGAAAGGGCACAGCTCCTTGAAAATGTAAAACTGCATTTCAATCTCATTTAGGAGGGAAAGAGAAAAGGAGGGAAGAAAAATGTCCTCAAACCACATTTTCTTCTCTTTGAACAGGAGCTCTGAGTAAACAAGCCCTTTGCCTTCTTTTAATAAGGTCATTTGCGACATTGCTTTCTTAGCAGAGAGGGAGCGTTTTTTGTGTTGTGTGTGTTTTTTTTTTAAAAGAGTCCAGCGGCCTTTGTATTTAAAGTCTTGCTGAGAGTCCCTCCTGTATGAGGGAGGTGGGGAGGAGAAGCGCCTTGTCTCCTCATTGCCAGCAATGACATCCGGCACCTAACAAGCACCTGCGGCAAAACCTCCCCCTCCCTCCCCCCAATCTGGAGCAGCAGATTTCTGTACACAAGATCATAGCTCCAGTCTCTCCGGAAGAATGCACCTTTGACTTTTCTAAATAACAATGCAATTACCTTCAAAAGCTGGCAGCCAAAGTACGTGGTGAGAAATGGGCACTATTAATAAGAAATTAACCACCTTCAGGGAACGGCCAATTTATTCGCCGGCAAAGAAGACAAAAATGATCCACAGTACCTGGTGTGAGGCAAGCCATCTTCTCATTGAGTATGTTCGCACTCAGTGGGGTCTCTTGGGTGCAGGCAAAGGGTACATATCCTGCCCCCTTCCACTGAAATCCACCAGTCTCTTCCCATCTTATAAACGCAGCATGAATTCTTGTAAAAGCAACAGCTTGCTCTTCTTCCTGTTGCCATTGCTCTTCTTTCTGTTGACCATTCGCTCTGAGGGGCAAACAGCTTGTTGTATGTATGGCAGGTGTATGTCATTTCCTGTGTGATGTGAACAGCAAGGACAGTCAGGATCCCAGCTGACTTCTCAAATAAACGGGCTTGGCATGTTCAGCAAAAGTGATTTGTTGAAAAGAAATGAACTAAGCTCATGATATTTTTTGTTAAGACTGATTTGTAATACACATACAGCTCGATATATTCCCCATTGGCTCCACCTTCAGATCACGCCATGCCACCCCCCTGTGAAAGGAAACCACCCCACTTTCCCAGGCAGACTTATAACACTCAGGTGCAAAGCCCAACCTTCAGATTCCAAGCCTCCAAGAACTGTGTTATGGAGATAAACCCAAATCTTCCCCTCCTTTCATCACTCCTAGCCATGACAGAGATCAAAGTGAAACTATAAACAATCCCACACTTCAAAACAATCCCAAGCTCACCAAATGCTTACTCTGTCCTCCTCCTGCAGAGAACACAGACCGTACAAAGCATGCATACAGTAACAATGTGGCAGGATGCAAATGCCAACATGGATCCTGACAAGGACAAGGTCAGCCAAACTCGGATAGCATTGCTTTGGGAGATTCCTGAAATAATATAAGAATGGTTATCCTTGGGAAGAGAAGAGTCACAGCATATACTTTCATCAGACGCTTGTTTGTCTAGAACTGCTTTTATGAAATGGGGGAAAAAACCCTCCTTATTAGCTTATCTTGTCATTTGACCTGGAAACCCTTCTGCTTTTGGTGAGGTTAGAGTTATTCATGTGCTGCACAGATAAAGACATTATTATTACAATTACCTTTTGTAGGAGGCAAAATGGACAAAAGGAGAGGGAAGAAAACACTCACTTTGACCCTAAAGCTTGGTTATATGCCTTTGTCTGTAAGGGGTCTCTCATAATGTGTGTGTGAAACATCACGGAGGGGGGGGAGGGTCAAATCTGATGCATTTGTCCTTTTGGGAAAGACTAGGAGCAAAGCCTGTTGTCCCCAGGAATATAACGGGTGCTAGCACATCCACCTGCATTGTGATTTTCCTGGTTCTGGCCCTCTTTCCCCTGCTCAGTCTTGAGATCCAGTGTAGTAAAGTGGTTAAAGAGTAGCAGACTTTAATCCCAAGAGCTGGGTTTGATTCCTGACTCCACCTCCATATGCAGCGAGCTGGGTTGCCAAATTCGAGCTGGGGACTGGAAACTTTCAGGAAGATGAAAGAGAAAAAGACAGGATGTGAAAGAGACAGAAAAAGACAAAGAAAGAGGTGGAGGGAAGGAAGGTATTAGTTCTCCTAAAGAAAGCAGCTGCTTTGGAAGGGGCACTGGCCTTCCTACCCCGACCCCCATACAAGAGTCCCCACCTTCCCATCCATCCCAACATCTTCCAAAGGCCAGTTGGGCCGGTGCTGGAGGGGTGGGCTGCCACCTTCCCACATCTTCCAAAGACTGGGTGAGAATGCTGTGTGTGCGGGGGGACTGCCACCTTCCTCCCCCCCACACATTTACCAAAGGTTTCAGCCAGGCAGAGCCTGCCCCTTCCTCCACATCTCCCAAAGGCCAGGCTGGATGGGCAGGGCCATGGGCGGGGTGGGGGGCTGCCTCTTTCCAACCCACCCCCACCTCTCTCAAAGGCCAGACTGCTCTGGGAAAACCATAGGGGATGGTCTGTTTCCCTCCCTCCCATCCTCATCTCCCAAAGGGCAGGCCAGATTGTGTGTGCCTGGGTGGGGGCTGCCTCCTTCCCACCCACCCCACATCTACCAAGGGCCAGGCTAGGAGGAGACAGAAGGTGGGAAAAGCAAAGAGCACTCCAATGGCCAGCTGCAGGGCCATGAGGAGGTGTTGTGAGCCCAGGTACTGTTAGGGAGGACTCCTTGGAGGAAAAACCTTGCCAGGAACTCCCAGCTCCATCCAAGCCTCAGCTGGATGAGAGCTTAGTCCAGCCAGACATTCAACAGGCAAAGAGTTCTGGCCAGCAGAAAGGAATGGAGCAGTAGACAAACCAGATCTTAGATTCCAAAGTGTTGCAGGAGCTCCTCATTCCTCTACCCAACATCCAGCTGCAGCTCCCTGCCTGTCCAGCCCACCTGGCTGACCTGAGCCAATTAAGTAATGCCATCTGTGTGCTGGAAGAGAGGTTCAGTTTAAAAGGCACCACACCATGTTGGCAAGACAATTCCGGCCTGTAGAAGACTAGGAGTCATCACAGAGTGAGGATTGAGAGGCTGCTGACAGCCTATGTTAACTTGAGTCTGGGTTGTGAACACAGTCTGTGGCCTGCTACTTCTTCTGATGCCCTTGGACTGCCTGAAGGAACCCATGACTCACTGGACTAAGACATTCATTTCATTCTGTCTGTCCCTTGGCATTTTGTTTTTGAAATACTGATTATCTCTGCCTCCCTTGAATATCATCTGTGCTTCCTTCCAGCAGAGAGCTAAAACATGAGACCAACACAGGAGGCAAAGGAAGCAGATGGCCTCCCTCCCCTGCCTGGGGGGAGATGGAGGGATGGGATGATGCTGAGAATGGAACAACTCCAAGGTTTTTTCTCCAAGGAATCTTCCCCAACAGGACCTGGGCTCACTACACCTCCTCATGGTGCTGCAGCTGGTCATCGGAGCACCCTTTGCTTTTCCCCACCTACCATCTCCTCCCAGCCTGGCCCTTGAGAGATTTGGTCTGCTTCAAAAGGCCAATTTTGAGTGGTGGCCATTTTGACAATCAGTCTGATGTACATGTCCACTAGTCAAATAACCCTGAAATTGGGAAACAGCCCCCTCATTTCAACCAAAATTTTTCACTGCTAACTTAAGGCAAAC
The DNA here is from genome assembly GCF_049243985.1 of Paroedura picta. Taxonomy (NCBI): domain Eukaryota; kingdom Metazoa; phylum Chordata; class Lepidosauria; order Squamata; family Gekkonidae; genus Paroedura; species Paroedura picta. Next base: position 40,023,276 of record NC_135371.1, on the reverse strand, counting down.
TATGAGGGTGGAGAGTGAAAGTTTTTTCCAGCAGGGTGCTCTAAGGCCATATAAACCTTATCTAGTTGCTCTTTCTATCTTTCTCCCGCAAGGCATGAGAATCCAAGGGGATCCAAGAGATTGCTGGTTGGCCCACAAAAGCGGCAAGGAATAGAGGAAGAATTAGTCCTCTAATAAGATATGGTCCCTCTCAGATGAGGAATATGGAGAGAAGATAGAGAATAGTTTGAAGACTGTAGTATAATTTGTTAAAACAAAATTAGCTCTTTGGCCTCTCTGTCTGGCTGGACCTTCCTTTTAGTCATCTTCTTGATCAGCCTGTTTAGTCACTGACTGCCATATAGGAGCTCTGCTGGGTCAAAACTGAAAAATATGCAAAGCAGACACTTGTCCTTAGAGGTTTTTCTAATATATTACAACAAAGATTATCAATACCGACTGCACTAGATCTTAAAGTTGAATTAGCAGAGCTCATAGCCTACAGGCAGTTCAAAGGTTTCGTTTAAAAATTATCCTATGCTGATAATTTTTTGCAGGTACCTGGTTGTTGTCTGAAGATCGAGAAGGACATTTCAGAGTCGGTCTAGACAAAAAGCTGACTTTGCATTAGAAAAGGCTCACAAAGCCATAGCAATGGCTCTTACAGCATCCACCACTGCTTTCATCTACAGCCATGGCTTCTGCAGCAGCAGCCAGAAGAGTATTGCATAGCAATCAAAGATTTCACGGAGACAGAAATAACAGTATGACATACATGTATTGGTGAAAAATTGGCCATAGTCTTTATTGTTATTTCAAGTACATGGGCATAACAAAGATGGAACCAGCCATCTTGCAGCCAGGAGGCTGCAAGGATGCCAAAATGCCTGCAACCCATGCGCTTGCACCATCCTATGGGCTGGTTATTAGTGCACACAGACAGGTGACCGGTGAGGTAGGTCCTGCATGTATCAGCCTCTGGTAAGAATCTACCCTGTCACCCAGAGATGCAATCCAGGTAGGCATGCCAGAGTAGGTTGTGGCTCAGCATTCCTGCTTTCTCTTAAGGAGGCCCCCATCCTATGTGGAGAGGGGTATATTTATATATATTTATATATTTATATATATATATATATATATATATTATATATATATATATATATATATATATATATATATATATATATATATATATATATATATATATATATATATATATATATATATATATATATATATATATATATAAAACTTTTATACCGCCGTTCCCTTAGGCTCACAGCAGTTTATAAGATAAAAATTGCAATAAAACTCATAGTTAAAACCATTAAAACCAATCCAGTGTAACATACTTGCTCACAACCTCTCCTCCAGATGGATCCACCCAAAGTACTACATCTGCCAGAGCAGGAAGAGAGGACCTTCTGCTGCTCTGTGGCTCTTTTTAAAGGGGGCAGGCGACAGCCAACCGGCTGCTCATAAGCCAATCAGTGCAGCAGGCCCCCCTGTTCTGGGGGAAGCCAGACTGAGCTGAAAACCCCATGGCACACCTCTCACAATATGGGGAGCTGGTGTGGGGGCTGCAGCCATGGCCATCTCCCAGCCTCCGTGTGCGGCTTTCTGTGCCCACCATCTGAATGCTGCCGCAACCATCGAGCCTCCCTGGTGATTTTTCGGCCACATTTATGGTTGCATGCATAGCAAGCAGACTACCATCCCAAGGCCTTTATATTAGTGTACAAGTTCCAAAAGGACAGATTATTTGAAGTTGCCTTCAGTGAGATTTTATTAGAGACCAGAGACGAAAAAAGCTCTCCTTAAGAATTTACGACATAATGATCAAAGGCACTTTGGAAATTACTCCTTTAGAGTCTAACACATGCTCCCAGGATTTAAACAGGAGAATAGAAGGAACAGCTAGAACCAACAAAGACCATCATTCATAAGAAGAGGCTCCAGTTCTAGATTCAATACACAAAACAACAGAGCAGACAGGGCAGACTAAAGTGACAAAGTGACAAAGCCACTCAGTCACTCAGTCCAAAGAGATCAGTCCCCCTGGAGAGAAACCCTGGCTTTGGATCCCATAGAGGTACAAGGATGCCAGGGGCTCAAGGTGGGAAGCAAAAAGAAATGCTGGGTGGCATTCATTGCTAATAGCAGGAGGCTGGTATCCCTTCAGGGGTGCCAACCTCCAGCTGGGACATGGAGAACCCGCAGAATGAAAGCTCCTTTCCAGACTGTTTTATGTGATCAGTTCCCCTGGAGGAAAGGATGGGGACAGAGGGCTGTGTTGCAGTGCCCTCTACACACACAAAACATAGAAGACAAAAGCATTCCTCCCTTCTCAAATTGCAAACCTTAGGGGAGGAGGGGATTACGCCGCTTCTTGTGCTCCATGTTTTTTTTGGGGGGGGGTTGATTGGTTTTATGGGGGGGTTATATTGTTTTATGTGATCCACCATGAGTCCATGGAGAGAGCTGGACATATTTTTTTAAATAACAACAAAAACAACATTCTTTCTTCAGATGGTCCAATTGGTCATGCAAATACAGGTCTTTCGAAAATGGATTGAGAGCAATACTAGACATGGTAACTGGAAGAATATGCATTTGTTGAATTGTGCCCCTATTGTCCCCCTCCCAGTTAAATTTAATGTGTCATCAAGGCAGGAAAGTTACATATCACACATTTACATAATTATACGTTGTAAGCACAGGAGGGAGAAACTCAGGGCCTTTTTGCACGGGGATCTTTGTTGCAAATTGGTCACTGAATGAAAAATCGCCATTTAAAATAGTGGAATTTGTCGTTATGCATACCTGCCTTTGTAGTGGAATCAGTTGCGTTTTTTAGCGTTTCCCACAGGCTTCCGGTCTCGGCAGAAATCGCTAGAAAGGAAGCGCTATTGCCAAGCTCGTCCCACCCCTGGCCATCAAGCAGCCAATGGGCAGCCGTTAGCATGCTCCCAAACAGCCCCTTTCCCTTTAAGGAAGGTTTTTCTTTTTAAAAAAAAAACAGACCCATTTTAACAAATCTGGGTAGATTCGTTGCAACGGAGAGACCCATCCAGCTGCCTGGGGTGTTTGAGCTGTCGTTTGATCGTTAACACGCTGCCTCAGAGTGAAAAAAAAAATCCCCCCCCCTCTCACGGGCCCGATTTTCGGCTGAATGGAATGTGTGAAATGTGTGTGCTTAGTGACTGAAGGGGAGGGACTGAAGCCGGGAAGCCTCTGTTTGAGCTGTCATTTGATCATGGCCACGCTGCCTCCGAGTGGGGAAAAAAAATCCCCCCTCCCCCCCCCCCTCACGGGCGCGATTTTCAGCCGAAACAGTGTGAAAAATAAAGGGAAAATACATCAGCAAACGGGCTTCTGCGGGCTTCTTGTGCTTAGTGACTGTAAACAGCTCTGAGGAGGGACTGCAGCCTGGGAAGCCTCACTGGCTAAACGGAGGCTCGCCGGTGCGTTGATCTCCACTCGCTCGGGGGAAAAAAAATGGCGATCGCTTCGCCGGAAGTTTGGAGGACAGGCTCAGGAGGAGGGACTTTGAAGAAACCGCAACAATGGGAACGCACAGGTCTTTTTCGCTACTGTTGCAGATTGGTTGCAGGAGTGTATCGCTTTCCGGAGGGTGAATCCACTTTTTGGGATTCCCCTAAAAGCGCTACAACGAAGCGCTTTTTGCTGATTGGTTTCAGGAGTGTTGCAGATTGTCTACGACGTCGTGCGTTAAGGCAAATTAGTAGCGTTTTCAATTAGCAACCATTGTGCTATTTTGAAGCCGTGCAAAAAGCCCCTCAGTGTTGACTTACAATTTTTACTGTCTAGTTTTACTTTAAATGAAGCACCCTAATATGCAATGATCAATTCACTTTATTTTCATTAGCTCAGGCTTTTACAAAACACCAGTGGGCCACGTGGATTGGTGAATTGGTTTTGAATTTTACTAAACAAGTAAGTGAAATTCTTAAAATCTTTGGAATATCCCTGAAGCCAGATTGGATTATGTCCTAAAAATCAGTCTCTTCCAATAATCTCTGGAGCTCAGAGGCAACAACCTGCTTTAGCACCTTGCTGAAGAATGGAAGATGGGAGACTGCCCAAAATTTTTCTTACATAGTAGAACTCAGAGAGGGACCCCCCCCCCCACACACACACACAACTGGCATAATCACTGTCTCCTTAAGCATTGGTGATACTTCTCCCATTCTTAAGGAAACATTCGCTACTCCCCTGACCCTCTCAGCCAGTCTCCCTCTGGCAGTTTTAATCAGCCAGGAAGGGCAAGGATTGACAGCACAGGCGGCAGGTCATACCTTTCCAAGGATCTTGTCCACATCCTCAGGATTCGCAAGCTGACAGGTATCCATATAAACTGAACAAACAGATGCCGGAGGTAAATCATCTATATATGCAAGCATGCCAGCATCTAACCTAGAGCGGATCTGGGTGATTTGGTCTGCAAAGTAAGGGGCAGATTGATCACTGCAGGGTATCGTGTGATCAGAATGAAATCCTTTGGGCTGTGATGTAAAAATTCCCAAAACTCATGAAACAACTCAGCTGGATGATTATGTGCATAAACCATTGTGGTGACGAAATGCTGCCTTTTCTCCATCCTCACTGCCACAGAATAGGCTCCCACACAGGATGTGGGGTCTATGGTATGTTCTATCTGCCCTGGTCTGAGTTTCTGCCAGTGGCACTAGGGGTATGCCATTCCCCCCCCCCCCAAATCTGCATATACTGGAGGCCAAAGATATTCAAATACCAGTATTTGACACCCCCCCCCCCCAGGTTTCCAATATCTCTCAGCTCTTATATTCTCTATGGGGAATATTTTGGGGTAGGGTGGAGGCTGGAAGGTATTTCTGGGACCCATTTTTCAGCATCCTATATATATATATTTTGGAGACCCTTATAACATCTGAGGTATTTTTCAGATATATATTTGGCTCGGTTAGATACAAGTGAATAGCCCTAAGCGGCACTGTAGTTGTTGTCCTTTCCATTTCATTGTCATCAGCTCCGCAGTGAATGAGGGTGACTGCTTGGCTCTGTTTCAGAGGAGGGCGCTTAGGGTTGCTTGTGTCAACAGCCTGGGCCGTATCCCTATTGCAAAGAGTGGTCAGAGCCTGGGCAGAATTGACAGAATCGTCAGCACCGTCACGGTCATTAGTGTTGTGCGATGCATCGTTGCCCAGTTCAAAGATGGCATTTGCTGTCATGATCTTGATCTCATGACCTGAACAGCTGCAAAATTCCCTCGGGGTGCTGCACATGCTTCTCACTATAGCTTTGCTGCCTCTCTTCGTACTGCTGCCCCTTATGCATTGCTGCTGCCTTTGAATCCAGAAAATGCTTGGGAACATCAGCCAGCGGCACCCATTTGCAGCCATCCTTCTGCGTTCAGCACACTGGAACGGGACTCTTGCATAAAAAATCAATCCCATCTTCATGCATTTAGCCTCATGCCAATGCAAAGCAATGCAGAACTGACTGGGACATTTTTTGTCCCTGCCAGGATGCCAGAAGAGGAGGGGGAGGGGCCTGGCCTGGAAGACTTTGCTCTTTCCCAACCACATGGGCCCATAGCTTGATAGACCCTGTGGGCCAAGTTGCAGACCGCGGACCACAGAAATATCCATGTTCTTTGCCACAGGGCAATGGAGGGCCGAAAGCGTGCCAGGCCTAGGACAGGATTGGGCTGGGCCAGTGCCAAAGTGATGTGGAAGTGAGGATTATTCCCTCTGGCACACAAGCACTGGCCCGGCCTTTTTCACCCTTGCAGAATCAGTCTCAGTCTGTTCCACTTAATATTTTTGGTAAGGGCTTGGAGGAGGAGCTGGTCTCATGACTTAAGTGCCACTCAGCAATTAAAACCCACTCAGGATGGCTGTCCCATCCCTGAGTGACTCCTCCTCCAACCGGCTTGCCTGTCTGTCCAGCGGCCAGCCAATCACTTTCCATTAACCATGAGACCCTCTCCCACTTCTCTCCAAGGCTCAGAGGCTAAAGATCCCTGCCACATGAGAGCTGCCTGTGCCAGTGAGTTCCCTGTCCGGAGCCTCCAGCCTCTCCAGGTCCTGGAGGGAGGGGAAGGCCATCCGCACAGTTCTTCTTCTTCACCACCAATCTAGCACCTGTTGTATTCCTGAATGCAATGGGCTTGGCCCCTAGTGATGAATAAAGCCTGATCAATCCACTTTGAAAAGTTACTTCATCTGTTCTCTAGACAGAAAAGAGCATTTAGGCACCTTCCTTCCACCTGTATTCACAGCATAGGGAACAGGTGCTTGGAGTTTTAAGTGGAACTCTGCTGTGAAAGGAGGTGGTTATCGACTCTGTCCATTAACCTTTCAGTTGGCCAGATGGCAAGTGGGAATACCTAGCATGATCTTAGTTCATACCAGTTTTAAAATGACAAATACAGGAAAGTTTGAGGAGCAACTCTGTAATATAAAATCACCACAACCTCTATAGAGTGCAATGCTAGACTCTAAATAAACTAGGGCCAAATAATCTCTCAGCCTGTGCCTTCTAGCAACATGAGACCAGTGATCCATATATGGACACCATTATGTTGCTGTGCCTGAACATCATGGATTCCCAGCAACCCAAGTCAATTCCTGATGGGCATGGGCTGGAAGCCCCTCACATGGTGGCTGCTTCTGTCTCTTGTGAAAGCTACACATCAAGGTGACTTTATGTTCATCAAGCTTCTTTGGTCATTGTCTTACTATCCAGGTACAGAGTAAGAAAGGAGGCCTTCCAGGAAGAGAAACAAGGTATCTAGTGCCTGCAATTAGAACTAATTAGTTAACGTTTGTTGAGTGCTGAGAAGGTGGAGGGAGCAGTATAAGAACGAAGCATCATTATCTTTACAGACAGGTGCTATTAAGGCAGCGGCTGTGCTCTTACATGTCATTTCATATTTAATGAATGCAGCGTAATTATTTTCTGAAATCTCTCTTTCAGACACTTCCTTTGTTACAGTGGGATGACGCAATTTCAAAAGTCCAGTTGAATTTCACTCCAGGGCTTGTGTCCTGATCCCGCATGGGCAGTGCCTATGCCAAGGCTTTCTCTATCAGTCTTGCAGCCAGCAAAATCCCTTGCAGGGGCCTGCTAGTCCAGGACATCATTGCCAGTGCCTGGTGCTGTGCAAACCATCACCCTCGTCTAGCATGCTAACAGTGCAAGCCTACACAGGGGGTGGAAAGCACTGTCAAGGGGAAGCCAACTTCTGGCTTAAATGCAAGTCAGAGGAGGTCTGCCATTGCCTGCCTCCGAGTAGCCCTTCTGGACTTCCTTCGTGGTCTCCTGTCCAAATTCTCACCAGGACGATCCTGCTTAGCTTCCCGGATCTGATGAGGTCATGATAGCCAGGACTTGCCAGCAGGTCAAGGCAACACAGAGATACATCCTTCGAAATCCATTCATGTCAATGGGCTTCAGAGGATGTAACTCTTCATAGGACTGTACTGCAAAACTTTGGATACTGCTACAGTTACAAGCCCTATCCTGCAGCTGACGAGAGCACTGCTTGTCCAGCACACTGGCCATCCAGGAGAATGGAGGAGAGTTGCCATTGGAACTGGACCTTAGGCCCAGTGATTTCAACGCAACAGACAAACCCAGCATGCATAACTTGGTGCATGTTTGAAAAGCCAGTTGCCCTCTAGACCAGGGGTAGTCAACCTGTGGTCCTCCAGATGTTCATGGACTACAATTCCCATGAGCCCCTGCCAGCAAATGCTGGCAGGGGCTCATGGGAATTGTAGTCCATGAACATCTGGAGGACCACAGGTTGACTACCCCTGCTCTAGACTTATCGGATTCCTTGCAGGTTGTGTTGCTGTGCTTCATGTAGCTGCACAGAAAGGACTCTCTCCTCTCAGTATTGTTGCACTGATCAAAATGCTCTCTTTTAGTAGAGCTGGCAAAGGCACAGGAATTCAGCCTGAAATTGTGTCTGGCCCCTCAACACTAGGGGCATAATTTCAGTTTGAGTTTGTGGTGAGTTTTCAGAGGGTGGTGGCAAAATTTGCCGCCTATCTCTAGGATATGTTCAAAACAGTAGCTTTGTTTGTTTCTGCAGAAATATGTAATGTTTTTAATAGCTTATCTTAACTAGGATTTGTCACCGGTACTTTAAAACTCAGTAGCGAGGGGGAGTCAGGGCAGTTTGCCTGCCCTCCTTAAATAGCACTTCTGCCTAGCAACCCAACTCACAACAAAAAAAGGACATGTAGAATGCTGTCAATTAATAAGCGCTTCTCTGGCAAGCTGAATACGTGGTGCTCGGATGCCCACTGCAACGGGGTTCTTCCAATTCTTTCCTGTAAGGCAGATTTCAGCAGTATCAAACCCCAACTGGACTCCACAGTTGACTTACCTGTGTGTTTAAGCCTCAGCTGTCCTCCTTTAGCCTGGCAACATCCTTTTGGCAAAATACACCTTGTTTATATTTTAAAAAGTAGGACTGTAACTCACCTTTCTACCTAAATATTATATCACATTTTAAAAAGGATCCAGCAATAGAGCGCAGTGTTGCGAGCTCCCCCTGCTGGCCCAGGTGGAGAAAGTCATCTAAATACATTTTGGTGTGAATTGAGCCACCGAACGAAGCTAGCCAGAATTCAGAAGCTAAGCAGGATTGGCTCTAGTTAGTATTTGTATGAGAGACCAAGAATGGAGGCCAAAGTCTCCACGCAGAGACAGGCAATGGCAAACCACCTCTGGACATCTCTTGCCTGAAAACCTCACAGGGTTCGCCAAAGGTTAGCTGAGACTTAGCAACAACACAAAGGTGCTGGGATAATAGGCTTGAAAGGAGGTGGTGGGATACCATCCTACTGATATAGTCTGCACTGCTAAGAACATGTAGCAGGAAGGCAGCTTCGCTGGCAAAGATGTGAATTAGGTGTGTTTAGGAATTAGGTGTGTTCTGCTGAAGGAAGTCGGAAAAGAGGAAGACCCAATATGCGATGGATTAATAAAGGTAGCCCGGGCTTCAGTATGCAAGGCCTGGGCAAGGCTGCTTCTGATAGGATGTTTGCGTTGGAATGTGCATGATTCCGAAGTATATGAAGAATATCTTGTAGGGCGCAGCGGAGGAGATGAGTAGTTAACATATTTAGATCAGGAACTTCCTGGTATTTTTCAAATAGCCTCTTCCTGTGATCTGATTGGCTCAGTGGGAGACTTCTTGCTCCTCTGAGTACGGTTCCTTCCCGTTTGCCTGCAGACCATGAAGGAGAACTGTTAGACTGATAGGAAGAAGAAAAAGAGTTGGTTTGTATACCCTGCTTTTTACTACCTTACAATTGCCTTCCTTTCCTCTCCCCATAGCAGACACTCTGTGAGGCAAGTGAGGCTGAGAGGTCTGGTCAGAACAGCTGGCTGCACGTGGAGGAGGAGCGGGGAAACAAATCCAGCTTGCCAGACTAGAAGCTGCCACTCTTAACCACTACACCACGTTGGCACCACCGCTCCTTTGCATATTTACATTTAGCCAGCAAGGACACTTTAAAAGGGACTAATGCTTGTAAGCAGAAAGGTGCCTTTCCAAAGGCATAGGAAGGGAGATTTTTAAACAGCCAAAGAAATGCTTTGTATTACCCAAAGATGACATGTAGTGTATGAACAGTGCATATTCCATGCACATGTCTGAGCACGGAGACTCTTTGAAACTCTAGATGAAGATAAGAAAAAGACACCAAGCATGGCAGATGGCAGATCTGTGATTATATAAGGGGTTGGGATAGGAACAGTGAAATGTAAGCTGCCAAATGGACAAAATAGAGAAATCCTCATTGAAAATCATTTTACCCCGCCCTGCTTCATTGAGTTGATCTTAGCTCCTGGCTAAGAGCCCCAGGTCAAGAGTCCTTTTTCTCCCACCCTTTGGCTTGTACTTTTCCTAAAAGCAAAGCTTCACTGATGTGAAAGCACAGTGTGACTCCATAACTCCAGCTCTCTCTCTCAAAGACAAATCCATCTATCCACCATCTACTCCCCCATCCCTCCTAAGTGGATTTCCTTGAGTGCATGCCTTTCTTAAAAGCAGAACATCACCTATGCAAAAGCAGAGAAACATGGTTGATTCATGCTACGATTACCTCGAGGCTAGATTATTGCAATGTATTCTACATGGGTCTGATATTCAAGTCTGAATAGCAACCTCAGTTGGCACAGAACACTACCGGACAAAGTATCCTGTTTTTAATACATTCTGCAGTCACTCCATTGGCTATCCATTAGTTACCAAATTAAATCCCAGGTACTAGCTGGAATTTGGACCCTCATGCCTGCATGACTGACTTTCCAGTTATGCTCCTCAATGTGAGTGAAATCTTCTGAAAACACCACCCTGCAAATCATTAAGACTGGCAACTGTCCATACACATGTGCTGTCTGGGTTGGCTTCCACCTTGTGGAAGGGCCTGCCTAAGGAGGCTAGGAATCCCCCCCTCCCAATACTTTTATTATGGCACAGAAGGGGCAAACCAGAATGATCAGGAATGGTCTTCTATAATAGAATTAAATGATTGTGGCTGACTGCAATGTTTATTGTAAGTATCATCTTGCTTTTCCTAAAAAATTCCTTTTTTTGTTGATGGCCTATTGTGCCTTAGGCAGGGTTGTTTTGTTTTGTTTTGTTTGCATTGTTTATTGGTTCTTTAATCATACTCTTACTGCATTGTTTATTGGATGTTTGATGCTGTGAGATTGTGTGACTTACCTTTCTGGCATTACACCAACACCATGAAATCACTGCCAGTGAATGCTAGAATGGAGCCTGAAAGGGCATACTGGAAGTGACATCATGGTGTCAACCCAATGCCAATCACCCTCTAAGAGCCAACTTGGTGTAGTGGTTAGGAGTGCGGACCTCTAATCTGGTGAGCAGGGTTTGAATCTGCGCTCCCCTACATACAGCCATCTGGGTGACCCTGGGCTCACCACAGCATTGATAAAACTGTTCTGACTGAGAAGTGATATCAGGGCTCTCTCAGCTTCACCCACCTCACAGGGAGTCTGTTGTGGGGAGAGGAAAGGGAAGGTGAATGTAAGCTGCTTTGAGCCTCCTTCAGGTAGAGAAAAGTGGCATATATGAACCAACTTTTCTTCTTCTTCTACTTCATTTCCCTCAGCATTTCTCCCTCCCACCTAAGTGGTTGGCGCAACAGGCACTGGAAGGGAGGTTTCCTGCTGAAGGCCTTGAATCTCAGCAAGAAAGGCAGACTATAAAGTACATACTTAAATAAAGTAATTCTCACCCCCTTTAAAGGAGCGGCTTGTTCTGCAGGATATGCCCCCCCCCCAAGGTAAAATGCAGTGTTTTCAGGACTAAAATCAAGAGGCTAGTATAGAAAACCCTAGCTATACAGAAGGACTCAGGCTCAATCCTACTTGATTCCGTCTACTGATTGATGTCATACACATCCAGAGCTATTGGAAATTCCATCCCAGATTGAAGTTGTTTGAGTGGAGGCATCATGAAGAAGAACCCATAGTTTTATATGTAAGAAATTATTTGCCTAACCACACAGTACAGGAGAGAACAACACCTGGTTAAAAAAATAAAATGTGCTTTGAATGTGGGATGAGGATATTTAATGTATTTTGAAACCACTGAGGAAGGCAATAGAAGCCAAAACACATCTGCTTTTATGTGGATCCTAAGACATATTCATCCACCAGGAATGCTTGTACATTGTAGTCTGGTATTCCAGACCTCTAAAGTTTTTAGTTTATATGTGCACGCTACATAATAAATATTTTGTTATTTTATTTGTTGTAACTTGACCCATTTGACAAAATTCAGTCCTCCCCCATTTCCAGTTTTTTAAAGTTGCAACGAATGGGTGACGTGAAAGACCTCTTTCTTGAAACCCTGGAAAGCTGCTGCCAGACAGACTAGTCCAGGGGTAGTCAAACTGTGGCCCTCCAGATGTCCATGGACTACAATTCCCATGAGCCCCTGCCAGGGGCTCATGGGAATTGTAGCCCATGGACATCTGGAGGGCCACAGTTTGACTACCCCTGGACTAGATCATTGCAACCCAGATTGGACAATGGTCTGATTTAGTAGACCGCAGCTTCAGGGGTTCATGTATCTGATGAAACGGTCTTTGAAGGCACATGTGCCTCACCAGGATTGCGCTGTGTTTGTGACAATGTACTAACACAGCTACTCACCATTCTAAATTTGTTTTTTTTTTTTAAAGTAATACATTTCTGGTTTTCCAGGCAGAGGCAGGAAAGCACACAATTAGAACACCACATTCATTCCGAGGGGGGAAGTTGTTTTCCATTTTCATTGTTGTTGACAACATTTATGACACCTGAACTTCTTTATCCCCTCTGTGTGCTGCATGGCAAGCCTAATATCATGATTCAAACAGCCCTGACTGTTTAGTTATCTCTGTTAAGTACTTGGAAGGTCATGGGCAAGGGAGCACCTCGGAGCAAGCAGCCAAAGGTCAGGTGGCACTTCAGCTTTGGTCTGAATAGTTCCCGGCCGGCTTCCTCACTCGCTTTTGTGTTTCCCCGAGGCTGCTAAGGAGGCTCAGAAACCATACCCCCCTCCCCTCTTGTCTTCCCACTGCTCTCATTTATTTCAATTTGCTATGCTTTCAGTATCAAGAGGGAAAGGAGAAAGGCATGATTGTGTCTGCAGTGAAGAAAAGAAAACACCAAGGATGCAGCCCATAAACTAGTTGATGGCTGGAGATTTAAACTGGGTCGCATCTTTGGACTTTGATAAATTCAGTGCAAAGTTAGGTGCACTCGAGTATATTGGAACTGGTGATTTGACTTTTTTATATCAGCAGGATAGTTGAGGTGGAAGGCTGTTTTTCTATTCAAGGCTATTGTTGCAGTGTTTGATTATGGGTATTTGATAGCCTCTGTTAACCATACTATCCAACGCCTGATTCTTTCAGAATTTATTTTCCGAGCCTGGATACTGAAATGTCTTCCACAGACTATGGTGCCTTTTCACAGTAGTCCAGCAAAGTAAAGGAATGTGGGCCATGACAGGAAGTTGCTATGTCTTAACGTTCAATGAGGCACACCAATTTAGCACACATGTGCACAATGTATCTTCTTTTACTGCAGGCACCAAGGAGAGAAGATGTATAAGGAGGTCCTACATGACCACTTGGTTCTAAAAAACAAGGTAGTCATTTGGGGGGAAAACTTCCTGGAGGACTTCCATTTCCCAAATCTCAGCAGCTGATTAGTTAGGCAAAATCTAGATTCTGATTCAAATGCCAATATTGTTTGGTCCAAGTAAATTCATTTTAATACTATGAAGTCCTGAAAACAAGGCCCTAACCTCAGATCCCCTGTTGAAGTTGATACCTGTTCCTGAAAAATTGTTAAAGTCCACATCCTCAGATTCAATGTGCTCAACTCTGCCTCCCTGCCAATGGACCTGATCTAGATTGTGATTACCATTCACTCACCACTCTTTGTTTGAACCATTGGCTAAAAGACCTAAAACCAAATCGAAGCAAGCTTCCTTTTGTACCCCTGAACCAACAAAAGCATTTCAAAAGAGTTTGGGAACCTGTGTCCAGGTTTGAGTTCTCCACATGTAGGCTCTAAATCAGGGCTAGTCAACCTGTGGTCCTCCAGATGTCCAATTCCCATGTGCCTCTGCACAGGACCATAAGTTGACTACCCCCGCTTTAAATGGTTCAATCAATCACAACTGAAATTGTCGCTTTGGAGCATAAGCCAAAAGATAAGATTTGGAGTCATCTTTATTCAGAGTCTTCATTGCTTTCCCTGTGTTGGAGGGCCTTGAAGACTTAGGAACTGCAGCAGAAGCCTACCTCTTTTCAACCCATTTTTAGTAGTGCATTTCTATGAGATTAAGAAGCAGCCTTTAATTATTTGTCAGTACAGTCTCCACTATCTTCTCTAGTAACAGAAGAGACACAGCCTAAAGAATGCCAATCCTAGCACTCTGCATCCACAGACAGTGAGGACAGAGTTAGATGCTTTTTGGGTGGACGTTATAATCCTCCTCTGTATTGAGCTTCAAGATTTTCAAGTAACAAACTATTATGGCTGGGTACTAGCTTTTCCTTTGGGATAGGATGCTCCCTTATTTAGAGCTTTTACGTGAACACAAGCATCCCGTCACCAAGGTTCTACAGACAGAGGTGATTAAACTGTCAACACAGCAAATTAATGCATGCTGGCATTCTGTGGACTCTGCAGCTAGAGCACTGGCAAGTTCAATTGTCCTTAGGAGGCACACTTGGTTGAGATTGACTGCTGTGGAAACTAAGCAGAAGGAAGAGAATCTACCATTTGAGGATTCAACACTTTTCTCAATCAGAACAGATGAGACAGTCTTTAAAAAAGAATAAGCAAGCTGCCAAATCTCTGGGAGTGTTACATATGGTGCCACCTTATTTCAAGCAGAGGCTCTCTGTGCATCAGCCATGGCAACCTTAACTGAGGGATTACTGCTTTCTAGCCCAATATCCTGTCCTCAAATAATTTACTCCACAACACACTTACTCTGGATATAAGACCTTTAATAAACCTAGTCAGGCTCATCAACCTTCCCCTCCTAGAGAGGGAACATAGTCCCAGAAGCATGCTTTCTGTCTAGGGACCAGTCCCATACCTGTCAAGTTTGGCAAATTTTACTCCCTTTGAGAAACCATTACTTCTGATGAATGGATTCTTTCCATTATTAGACTAGATTATTGGTTAAAATTTAAGGATCTCCCCCTGTTTCTAGCCTCTTCGGGTGATCAATAATACAACACAGGGCCTATTTTAAGCATTTTTTGCCTTACTAGATAAAGGGCTGATTGAGGAGATTCTACTATCTCAAGCACTCAATTATTTCTTTACATTCATGTTTTTAGCAGATAAAAAAGATTATAGAGTTAGACTCATTTTGGATATCGGGAATCTGAATGTTGTTGTATCTGGTTCAAAGTTTCACATAGTATCCCTTCCTTTAGCTTTACAATTATAAAAGTCTAATGCCTGGTTATCATTATTGACTTGAATGATGCCTATTTTAAAATTTCTATTCATGCTCAGCAGCATAAATTCTTTTTTTTTAAATGTGGGAAACAGGTGTTTCAGTACATTGTTTTACCCTTTGGTTTAGCCACTGCACCAAGTTATTTGTGAAGTGCCTAACTCCTGTGGTCACTTATCTCTGCCTACAAAGTTGCCACAGATTCTGATAGCTGGATGACTGGCTGATGGGAGCTGATTACAAAAATTGTTATGTCATTTATCTTTAGTTTTAGAAACCTGGCAGATTTTCAGACTGCTGATAAGTTGGGAAAAGTCCCATTTGGTCCCCTTCCAGAGGACAGTGTATTGGGACCATGCTA
The DNA here is from genome assembly GCF_049243985.1 of Paroedura picta. Classification (NCBI taxonomy): domain Eukaryota; kingdom Metazoa; phylum Chordata; class Lepidosauria; order Squamata; family Gekkonidae; genus Paroedura; species Paroedura picta. Next base: position 40,007,908 of record NC_135371.1, on the reverse strand, counting down.
GATTCAGTAGTGGGTAAACAGTATCTCTGACAGGATGTGCCTTTATTTATTTATGTATTGATGTATTTATTTATTTATTATATTTATATACCACCCTTCCTGAAGGCTCAGGGGGGTTTACAGGGAACAGGAACATGATGCAGATAACATATGGTAACAGGTGATAACAATGATAACAGTAATAACATTATAACAACAATAACTTAACACGATCATAACAATAACATTAGAAAATGGAATTGCAAGAGCCTCAGCTCAACTCTTCCTGGGACCCAGTGGGTTAGGCAGATTAGTGTCAGTCGTAGTAGGAGGGGGGGCTTGGAGGCCAATTGGAAGCAATGGTTTGGGTCGACCTCAACCAAATGCCTGGTGGAGGAGCTCCCTTTTGCAGGCCCTGTGGAACAGTTTGGGTTCTGTCAGGGCCCTGATCTCCTCTGGGAGCTCGTTCCACCAGCTGGGGGCCAGAATGGAGAAAGCTCGAGCCCCGGTTGAGGTCAAGTGGGCTTCCTTGGGGCCAGGGACCACCAGGAGGTTTGAAGTAGCAGAGTGCAAGACTCTTTGAAGAGTGTAGGTGGAGAGGCGGTCCCTCAGGTATACTGGGCCCAGACCACGTATGGCCTTAAAGGTGATAACCAACACCTTAAGCCTGATCTGGAATTCAGCTTCTGAGGTGTTGCTGTGGGGACCCTGGCAGCAGTGTTGAAGAAGAAGAAGAAGAAGAAGAAGAAGAAGAAGAAGAAGAAGAAGAAGAAGAAGAAGAAGAAGAAGAAGAAGAGTTGGTTCTTATATGCCACTTTTCCCTACCCGAAGGAGGCTCAAAGCGGCTTACAGTCGTCTTCCCATTCCTCTCCCCACAACAGACACCCTGTGGGGTGGGTGAGGCTGAGAGAGCCCTGATATCACTGCTTGGTCAGAACAGTTTTATCAGTGCTGTGGCGAGCCCAAGGTCACCCAGCTGGTTGCATGTGGGGGAGTGCAGAATCGAACCTGGAATGCCAGATTAGAAGTCTGCACTCCTAACCACTACACCAAACTGGCTCTCTGGACCAGTTGCAGTTTCCAGATCAAGGATAAGGGCAAGCCAGCATAGAGCGAGTTACAGAAGTCCTATGAACAGCCACATATTAATATTTTACTTATGGGCAATTTGTCATGCTATCAGGTGTTTCCAGATGTCCATTGAAACCACTCCATCTTGATCCATATGGACAATAAGGTTATGATGTTGTGCTTGAACTAGCAAGATAGATTGGGATCCAGAATGTTATGCAGGGAAGCCACAATGACACTGAAGCTCAATTCTTCCCTTTATGATATTTCCCACATATTTGTGGAATTTTAAATAAGGAAGCAGACTAAGCAGAACCAAGATGCACTCTCATGAATGGTCTATTAAAGGTAGTTATCCAGATTCAATTTTTGCCCTATGGGGGCTCCCAAATGTGAACCTCTTTGCCACACAGGAGAATACAAAGACTTCCAGGAAAATAACCCAGTTCTCCCAGGAATGCGTTTCATATTTCTTGGAAAGTGTCTCTATTTTCATGCATTTTCTCCTTTTCGGCTGCTCATCGAAGTGTGGGTCAGGAAGGAAAGGACAAATATGATCCTTTGGCCTCACCAGATTTGATTTCCTGGATATCATCCAGAGTTGATACCTCCCTCTTCCAAAGAGGGAGCCAGATTTGATTAACATCAGCTGGGTGCTATTTCACAATGTAGGTCACCTCAATTTGATGGCATGGAGGCTTCAGATAGGGATTTAACCTTTTCATAAGAGGTTAATTAGGTGCTCCTGTACTTGCGCAAGTATGCTACTAGGAAGTCTTATATATGCAAATGAAATCATTTTTCCCTTTGGCATGTATCTCCCATTAGGGCACCCTTATAAGCTATTTTTGATTAACTTACTGATATTGAGAGCTAAGGGTATGGCCTTTTCTTCTTTTGAAGTCCACCTTCCAGCCATCTCTTGTTACCATTTTGAAACTGAAGGGGAATCAGTTTTCCCCCTCACTATTTAAGAGGTTCCTCAAAGGCTAATTCAACCGTTTTCCTTCCTTGGGACCCACTGTTTCCACAGTGATCACTTTTGGTAGTTTTGGCCCACTTAATTTTAAAACCATTTGAACACTTAGCTATGAGTTCGTTGGCAGAGCTTTCATGAAAGTCTGTTTTTTTGAAGCCATTATATTCTCTAGAAGAATAAAGAAACTAACGACCTTAAGGGTAGAAACAACCCCTCCCCCATTTTTGAAGGCTTTCCCTGAAAGAGTAGTTCTCAGACCCAGCCTTGATTTTCTTCTGAAGGTGGCTTCTAAATTTCCTTTTCCCAGGAAATCATTCTGCCTGTGTTCTTCCCTTCATTTTGTTCTGAAAATGAGAAAGGGGTATACTCATTAGATATTAGAAGCACTTTGTTATTTTACTTTAAATGGACATTGAACTTTCTTAGGGACAAAACACTTTTTGTGTGTTTTGCTGGCCCTAACAGGGGAAAAGACCTTTACCCCAGACCCTGTTCTATAGGATCATTTCTGCCATTATGGAGTGTTATGCCTGAGCTAAATTGATTTGTTCCCTGAATGTACATATATGTTTGACCAGAGCAATAGCTTCTTCTGCAGTGTTCTTTGATGGAGTGCCCTTGACTATCATGTTATCTTCAGCAGACAACTTTGTGCCCCACCATACCTTGGACCTGCAGTCAAGACAAGAAGCTCAAGTGGCAAAACTGATTTGCTCTGTTCAAGTGAAGAGAGCATTTCCCACCACCTGATTGAGTAACTTGTTAAAATCCCCATGTGGTACTGCACAGAAGATCAATGATGAAAACAGGGTTGCATTCACCTGTAACTGTTGTTCATTGAGTATCTCCAGTGTAGGCACACATAGCCTTCCTCCAGGCCTGCTGCATGCTCTCTTACTTTGATGGCACTAGAGGTACTGAGGGTGGGAACCCTGGAGCATGTGATCCCTGGGTGAGAAAAAAGTTTCTGGTTCTGGCATACAGTGCCCCCTGGAAACTTTTAGTTATTAAACGTCTCTGGGTCTAGGCCTTCTCATATGCCGGCCCCCTGTGTGCCTGCACAAAGGATACTTGATGAATAATAGTTACAGGTAAGTACAACCCTGTTTTACAAATCCAAGTCCAGGCAAGGTAATTAATTAATGCAGTCTTACCTGAGGCCCTTGTGGCTGAAGATACCAGGGACTGAATTTAGAAGCTTGTGGGCACAGCATGAGATCTATCATTGAGCTGTACCATCACCTCTTGAGAGGAACAATGCCCAGATAGAAACACATACAACAACTTTGGTGGGTAAAAACCTAAATGTACTGATGACACTCAGATGACAATTTGGGCAAAATCTCTCTATATACAATAGTATTAACCATAGTAAGGACGGATGTTGGAACAACAATGAGGAGTTCCTATGTTAATTTACAGTTATTTTTTTTTGTCAAAGCCAGTCAGATTTGGGCTGAGTGCAAGGAAATGTATGGTCTTACCACTTCAGCTTATGTGTTGTGTGGGGAAAAGGCTGATTATTAGCATTCTGAGTTTTCACTGCACTAGGTAAAAAACATGTCAATATAAGGTAGAATTTAGGCTGCAGTTCTAAAGATACTCCCTTGGGAATAGGCCTTATTGAATAACCTGGGGCTTAGTTCTCAGTAAACCTGCTTAGGGTTTGTCCCTTAGAGTTATACTGAGGTAGTTCTGAAAGTAATGGGTGTGCTGCATGCCAAATTTCATTTTCATATTTAGAGCCGAGCCTTTCATCCTTATATTTAGAGCCACATTTGGAGAAGCTTGTCAGACCAATCTTCCTCTCAGTTGAAATACCAGCATTTAAAAGTTGTTTTTATTCCCCCTCCATGGATCCCAACCCAACGGTTTTGGGAATCAACCTAATTATTTGTATTTTAGTTCAATGACAATTGCTGCATTAGAAATATAGGAGCAAATAATTAAATAGGTAGGTCACATTGAATTAGATGCCTCAATCTGAATGTGTGGCTCTGACAGGGCACTAGAATTCACAATAATGAGAAGGACACTTCAGAATGTAGGTTAATGGCCCAGATTGCGGTGTGTTGGCATTGTGTCACTACAGTGCTCTAGGCCATGACTATAGAATGCTAAAGATGAGTTGGGTGGGGGAGGAGAAGAGTATACTTGTCTTTGTTAAAAGGAAGTCAAGAAGCAGAATTCAGTTGCTATGGATTCGTGTCTCTGAGTTCCATTTCCATGGGGATTCAATGAGCAGCCCATCCTACCAGCCAACTAATCATCAAGCAGCAGCTCTCACAGAGAGCTATTTTACATATCTTCAGCTTGGGGCAAATTGTTGTAGCCCTGAACTATCCCAGGCTACAGTAAAGCTAAGGAAAGTTTAACTACTGCTAATGGAAGAAGTAGGAGTGAACTATTGTGTGGGGGTTAACATAGGCTTCCTGTTACATGGCGAACTTAAACAAATTTCAGCTCTGTTTATTTATCTCTGAGGTATACTTGGGACTGTGGCCTTTTCAGCATGCTGAAATAGGGATATTTATTTATTTGGCTATTTCAGGTCTGAGTATATAAACAGTATTTTGGAGGGGTAGTCATGTTTCCTGATGATATTCGGAAAAACTGTTATCTGGGTCCCAAATATTTGGGGAAATTCATGAATATTCAGGCTGGTATTTTAAGGATCTACTAGTGCTATCTTAACAGCATTATAAGCTCCTGGGGATAGCAGTGCCCTGGGGCCCTACCTACTGTCATGATCACTCTCCTGAGCTCCCTGTGAGTGTTAACTTAGAGATTCAAGAGGCCTGCAGGTCCTTCACCCCTCCCTAATCCCCATATTTCTTTCATTTTTCTGTACCTTCCCTCCCCTCCTCCATCCCATGGTTTATGACCTGTAGAAACTCCCCCTCACTGCAAAGAACTCTCTCTTATCTCTCCTTGTCCTTGGTTTACATAGTAGGAGTTAGAAATTTACTGCCAGGGATGGCAGAGAGGCCAGACTGGATGTCTCCTGAATTCGCACCTTTTAGATCAAAAGCCTCCTCTATGGGAACTGTTTCTCCCACCTAAACTATCCTCCTATATATAGACGTGGGGGGGGGGGGCATCTGTGCTTGTCTCTGTCAATGTTCCTGTTCTTGCCATGTTTTGTCTCGCTTTGTCTCATAAGACCCTTCAATAAAGACTGACTTCTTTTGCACCACATGTATATGGAGCACTTATCTTCAAGGGGATCTCTTCCGGTCAGCCCGACCAACCCACAGTTCGTGACATCGACACAACCACTCACAGGAATAAAAACAAAAATTGTTGATAAAATTAAACTTATATTTATTGGTACCTCCAACAATTTTCAGACTTTATATAAACAGCTTGTCCCTTCACATATCACAAACTGTCAATACATATATCGAGTAGCATGAGACCCCATATGCTTGTGGGGCCCCTGGGCAACTGCCCAGCATACCAGTGTGTTGATAGCTCTGTGCCCCCCCCCCCATTGAACATACTTCCTGAGCAATGAGAGGCAGGCTTCTTCTCCCTGCAAATGGGAATCACACATTAGAGAAGCATTAGAACTATCCCTCTCTATATAGACCGGGGCGGGAGGGGGGGCATCTGTGCTTGTCTGTGTCAACGTTCCTGTTCTTGTCATATTTTGTCCCGCTTTGTCTTATAGAACCCTTCAATAAAGACTTATTCCGGATGCAGACAGGTAACCAGTGCAGCTGCCACAGCAGTGGCTGCATATGGGCCCTTCAAGATGAATTAGGGAGGACCCTTGTAGTTGCATTTTTTACCAGTTGCAATATCCGGGTCAAAGACAAGGGCAGGCCCTCGTAGAAGTCTAGAAGTGACCATCGAATGGATCACTGTGGCCAAGTACCTGTCTGAAGACAGGTAGGGCACTAGTAACAGTGTTTGGTGTGAGTGGAAAATGCTTGGCGTAGGTGGAAAAAAGATAGGTAAGATGCTAGTAGCCGTTCTTGCCGTAGGTAGAAAAATGCCATTTACAAGGCAAGGTCTTTTGGAGTACTGGCATGTCTCTGGTTGCTGTGCTTTTTTTTTTTTTGCCATGGTTTAATTCTGCTGCTTGCCTGCCTAGGAAGACCCTCATTTTATTTTATGCCAGGACTATTTCAAGTTTTTTTCCCCCTATGTTTTGTTTTTACCTGAGGTAGTTATCATTTGGGAAGGGGGAGCATTTGTTTTTTTTCTCATTCTTTTAAAAAGAGTTTTGTTTTGTGCTATTTGATGTTTTAAAAGCTTGAGCTGTTTTGTGGGGGATGTTCTCTTGGCTTGTTATAAAAAATTTAACTGCTTTGCACTTTAATTTTTAAAGGATAGCTGCTTTTGGGGGAGATTTTCCAAGCAGATAAAAAATGTCTTTTAGCATTCTTTTGGCTCTGTTTTTACAGTTGTTCTTCTATAGTTACTTCAAAGATATTTTGTGTTATGTGGTTTGAGGTAGTGGTTTTGTGAAGTTTGGGGGGATTCTTGTTAGTTTTGAGAAATGTAATTGTTCTCAAGGAAATGGTTGGCTAGGTTTTCATAACAAAGTTGTGGATTTAGGTATTTTAAAAACACAATAAATTTCAGTTTAGGATTCAGTCAATGTTCCCCTCCAAAATAATGTGTGTGCCAGAAGTGATGTCATGTCATCACATGTAATGCAGGAATGCTCTGCTATGCAGGCAAAAATTCTATGGTAAAAGTTATTTTTACCATAGAGTTTTTATTGCAAATACCAGAGTGTCCCTGCTCCCTACTGCACAGCTCATTTGGGCTCTATTCTGCAGTGACTTATTGAAATGGAGGATTTATCTATTATTAGGATGAAATAGCTGTCAGCTATTTTAGTGGTTCATTTTATTTCCCCCTGCTTCTAAGCAGGAGGGAACAAAATTGATTGATGATATGGCTGGAAACCACTTTAGCAGTCCCTTCTCCTACCCCTTCCTTGGAAGAGAGAAGCACAACGCAGTGGCCTAGATTAAACCTGTTTGTTTCATGGCCTTGGGCTAGGTTCAGTTTGGGTGTTTGGTTTGTGACATCCCCAAACCAAACCAGAATTTTCCAGTTCATGCCCAACCTTATTTGGCAGTGCCTTTCCCAAACTGGGGAATATGTTTTATCTAAGCTGAGATAAGTGTGGTTTTAAATGGCTTCCAAGCATCTTCTAAAGATCTGGCTCTTTTATGTTTCAGTTTCCTTTTTGACTTTTCTCCACATTATTGTAAAGGTCTGTATTTTGAAATCAAATATTACAATTTTGTACCTTAGAAGAAGAAGTTGGTTCTTATATGTGACTTTTCTCTACCACAAGGAGTCTCAAAGCGGCTTACAATCCCTTTCCTCTCCCCACAACAGACCCTCTGTGAGAGAGCCCGGATATTACTGCTCATTCAGAACAGTTTTATCAGAGCTGTAGTGAGCCCGAAAACACCCTGCTGGCTGCATGTGGGAGAGCGCAGAATCAAACCTGGCTCACCAGATTAAAAGTCCACGCTCCTAACCACTATAACCAAGTTAGGGGTAACTTTCCATTCGTGTGAATGTAGAACTTAATAGTATTGTGGTCACTTTCCCAATTTGACGTCTCAGTCTTTAACTTTCTGCCAAGTAACCTAAATTTTTCTTCCAGGACCAAATGATTACTGTTATGTCTGTGGGCATCTGCTAGTCAAGGAACTAACCAATCAAGGAACCTGATCACTCTGCCAGAGCCAATCCAATTGCTCTGCTTAGGGCCAATTGCTCTGCTAAGGGCCAATCGGATTGCTCCACTTAGGGGCCATTTGGATTGCTCTGCTTAAGGGCCAATCAGATTGCTCAGATTGCTCCACAAGGGCCAATAAGATCGCTCTGCTTAGAGCCAATCAGAGTCAGCAGCTGGCTGCTTGGAAGGTATAAAATTGCATGAGTTTGCCTGTTTTTCTCTGTTCATTAGTTGTAATCTGTTGCTGGAGTTGCTAAATAAAAAGAGCTGTTTTGAAGACTTGGAATCTGTTATAACTGGACCCGCAGACTTAATAATTACATTTCCCAGTATCACTGGTGCAATCATACACCACAACTGCAGAGTCCTCCCCAGTACTATTTACCCGCCTATCTAGGCAGCACTTGATGTCTGCAACTTTCAAACCAGGCAGGCAGGAGACCATGCAGTGTAAATGCCTGTCATACACCAATGTCTCTATAGTCTGAATAATTAATTCCCCACTACTAAAAGTTCATCTCCCCCCAATCCCAGGGGAAATCCACAATACGAACAGATATTGATCCATCACCCAAGGAAAGGGCCCCTTCTTAGGGATCAAATCTCTCCTCCTCAGATTGATGCCCTCTAACCTCAAAACTCTCAGTTTCCACAACAGTAGAAGAGCTGTCAGCACAGATATGGGATTGGTCTGGTTTTGTGGTACCATCTGCAGGGCCAAGCCCAGTTGTATGGTGGGGAACTAGCAAGAGGCGCTTTCCTTGTATGCCCCTCCCCCTCCCCTTTTGTTTTATCTCATACTAGGGGCCAAGCCCATTGCATTCAGGAATATAATGGGGGCTAGATTAGGGGGGTGGAGTGGAAGAACTCTGTGGATGGCCTCCCCCCAGGACTTAGAAAGGCTGCAGGCAGCTGTTAAGGAACTCACTGGCAGGGGCAGCTCTCACATGACAGGGATCTGCAGCCTCCAAGCCTCAGAGGAAGGAGGAGGGGTGCTCAGGGGTGGGGGACAGAAGGTGATTGGCTGGCCGCTGGACAGACAGGCAAGCTGGTTGGAGGAGGAAGCACTCAGGGGTGGGACAGCCGCAGTGAATGGGTGTTAAGCACTGAGTGGCACTTAAGCCATGAGACATGCTCCTCCTCCAAGACCTTACCATAAATATATAGTGGAACAGATTTGCACCATTCCTTACTCTTTCATTCTCAATCGCCAACTAAATTTACATTTCATATATATTTAAGTATTTTAGATTCAAATGAGTAGCCGTGTTGGTCTGAAGTAACACAATAAAATCAAAGTCCAGTAGCACCTTTAAGACCAACAAATATTTATTCAAGGTGTGAGCTTTCAAGTGCTAGCAATCTTTGTCAGACTAAGAACTGACCATCATAACAGTAGGAATATATAAGCAAAAGCTAATCCTGTTACATTAGTAAACTATATCACAGCATCCACACACAGCTACATGATAACTCCCTGCCAAACCAGCCAATCAGACCCCTCGAACCATTTGTAGTTCATAAAGACCTATCAGAAATTAAACTGTAATAGTAAATAGTAAATAGTAAATAGTAGTAAATAGTAAATAGTAAATAGTAAATAGTAAATAGTAAATAGTAAATAGTAAATAGTAAATAGTAAATAGTAAATAGTAAATAGTAAATAGTAAATAGTAAATAGTAAATAGTAGGGTGTGAGCCGTGGATCACTGGCTTTGACAGTGATTAGCTTTTGCTTAGGATTAACTTTTGCTTATATATTCCTACTGTTATGATGGTCAGTTCTTAGTCTGACGAAGAGTTCTTGCACTCGAAAGCTCACAACTTGAATAAATCTTTGTTGGTCTTAAAGGTGCTACTGGACTCTGGTTTTAAGTATTTTACTACATTTATCTCTTGCCTTCTTCCATAGTACGGGCCCATAGCACTTGCATCCTTTTCTTCTATTTCTTCTTCATATCAACTCTTTGAAGTGCCTTAGGATGAGAGTGTGTGACTGACCCAAGGACAACCAGGAAGGTTTCATGGCAGTGGGGATTCAAACTTAGGTCTCCCAGATCTCTGTATGAAACGTCTACCACTAAACCACACTGCCTTTCATGTAGTGGCTTCTATTCCACAGCAACTATCACCCAGGCCTGTTGAATCATGCAACTCATGTTGTAGCAAGTAACCTGATGGGTGGTTTTGTGCCTGGACCTGATGAGCTCATCCTCAAAGGCCAAAACAGCTCCAGAAAAGGGTCTTCCACATGCCTCTTATATTTACTGACAGCTACCAAGGCTTCAGCTGGCAATAGTGTTCCGGTTACTTAGCAATGGCCCTGGGAAGATCTGTTTCTTAAAGCTATATGTGCTACTTCTATTATTTTTTTGAGGGTGCATGTGTATGTAACCCTGAATGTATTTTCTTTTTTTTTTCATTTCAGACCTGGGGCTTTTCTAAGGTTTACAGAAAGTTATGTCTTGTCTGTTCATGGCTCCAATCTCCAGATTTAGATATCCACAGAGTTAGATATATTGATCCAGAGTTTGGGAGTACCCAATGAAGTAGTAGATTCAGGATGGGCAAAAGAAAGTAAATTCTCAGCAAATAATTAAATTTTTGCTGGTGATAGAAGTAGTGATGGCCATGAACATTGATGGCTTTAAACTTTTTCACAGATTCATGGAAGATAGGTTTGCATTGTAATCCTATGCCAGGTTGTCAACTCTGGTTTAGGAAGTTCCAGGATATTTGGGATCTGTCCCTGGAAATGATAGACTTGGGGGAAGGAAAGAAGTTCAGTGGGTATGTAGTACCATATAGTCCACCATCCAAAGATGCCCTTTCCTTCAGAGGAACTGATCTCTCTTGACTGGAGGTCATCTGCAGTTCCAGTTCTTGTTTGGAGAATGGTAACTCTGGCATGAAGAATTGGGTGTATGTAAAATTGTGCATAGGATTGGTCTATGGTTACCAGAGGGAGACCTAGATGAAACTTACTGTGTTATAGTAAGGCAGTTGCATTCTTTCAGTCTTATTTACTTTGTAAAGTATTGTAAAATATTGTAAAGAACTCCACACATAACGTTCTGATTTCCTTGAAAGAAGGGTGGGATATATAAATATAATAGAAAGAAATAACAGGCCTGATAAATGTTATCTAGGGATGCCCCACCAGACCTTTTGATAAATATAGTTTTATGCCACATTTGTACATTAGAAATGTGCAACAACATTAGGTATTCTAGAGTGGGGAGATTTATGTAGAGGTCTGAAACCTTGAAAATAAGGCATTTTTTTTGTCTCTGTGGGTGTGAGGCTAGTATGCTTTGTGCTAAATTGCACTGCTTGTCATTGATGGAAAGCTGTTGGATATAGTTTCCTCTTTCAATTCATTTAGATTTCTAATGCCTCACTTATGTTGCCAGGATTAATTTGCAGTCATTTAAAGGAAGGGTTAAGTGAAGGTCACAGGCGACTCTAAATTAGAGGGGAAGCTTTTGCAACAATTGCTATGCTGTGACCTTTTCAGTATTTTCTGATTTTTGCTGGCTAGCCAGGCTCTTTATAGCATTGTTAACCTGTGAAAAATACATAGAGTGGCTGTACCCACTGGTAATGCAAAGAATTTTAAAAGGTTAAAGCCATTTTAGGTTAATACTGACATGAAACAGCCATGAACTCCTGCAGAGCTATTCTTTTTTTTCTCCTTTTTTTGGGTCTTGATCTGAAACTTTCCATTTGCCAACATTCATATTATGAAATTGGAAGGCACACGATCATGCCAGGACAGTCCTAGGAGCCCTGCTAGAACAATGTTACTGACTTTACCATAGACATTGGCTCTGTTGCGGCAACCAGCCCCTAAGCAGTGGCAAAATAAAAGCTCAGACTTCACCGTGAATGTATTCCCTGCTATATTGGTCTGAAATTAAAGGTTTTTCATCCAATAAAAATAAGCCTTATTCCCAACAACGGGAAGATTTCACCAAAAATCACATTTCATCAGGGATGCATTTCACGGAAGCAAAATGGCAAGCATCTTTGTATATGTGCAAATGGGATACAGCATGTGAGGCCAGTTAATTTCTGTAAATCATGCCCAGAAGTTTCCCAGAATCTCTCCAGCCAATTGTCTTGTGTAGCTTGTCTGTTTAAAGTGCCATCAACTCACAAGTGACTTATGGTGACCCTAGCAAGGGGATTTCAAGGCAACGGATTAAGCAGAAGCAGTTTGCCATTGTTTTCCTCTGCAGAGTCTTCCTTGGTGGTCTCTGATCCAAGTTCAGACCCTGCTTAGCTTCCAATGACTGACGAAATTGGGCTATACTCTGCCAACTCCCCTCCCTCTGGTGCAGGTTGCCAATGTATAATTTTTAAAAGATCTTGTCAGTGGCTGGGGCTGGGGCTGAGGCTGGCTAGAGCACGGGTGGCAGTGGAAAAGTCAAGCATGAGTTTTGAGTGGTAGGGCATGAGATGGGATATGGCAGATTTAAGTGCCCCAGGGGGCAGGACATTGTGGGTCAGGCTGTGGGTCATTTAAAGAATGCAAGCCTGGGTGTGGTGGTTAGAGTGTCAGACTAGGATCTGCATGGCACAGGTTCAAATCCTTATTCTGCCATGGAAGCTTACTTGGGCCAGTTACCCTCTTGGGCCAGTTACCCTCTTTCAGCCAACTTATCTTGTGAGGTTGTTATGAGGATAAAATGTAGGAGGGGGAGAATGAGTTTGTAAGCCATTTTGTGTATATATTGATGATCATGTTTGGATTGGATCGGAATGGTATGAGGGAGGTGGAAGGGAAACCTAGGCTTTTGTCTGTTCTGCTACTAGAGTCCAAAGCCTGGCAGCAGTGAGCTGACAACCAGTAGAAATGGAGAACTATTGCAATCCGCCATTTACAGAAATGCTGTTGAAAACAAATATCTCCAAAAAGTAAGAGGTGGTCCCTGTAGAGCTTCTTTGGGAAGAAGATGGCAGCGTTTTGGAGCTACCACTGAAATGCATTGCTGGATCTTCTTAGGACTGCTGAATTTCTTCTGATGATTGCCACTGTATCTAAAGTTGAAGAGTGTGAGTAGTGCATACCTTTATCAACAAGACAAGCTGAGTTTGTGCAGCCAGTGCAAAATCAGAAGATGGCATGGGCAGAATCAGAAGCTGGCAGTTCCATGGGCAGCCTCATTAACCAGCCAACCCAATTGCTTTTGTATACTTATCTCAAGGAACCTGTACTCACATGTATGCATGTTAAGTTCTGTAGCTTCCGATTTATAGTGATCCTATGAATTAACCTTTTCCAAAATGTCCTGTCATTAAAATCCTTGCTCAAGTCTTGCAAACTGAGGGCCATGGCTTCCTTGATTGAGTCAGTCCATCTCAAGTTGGGCCTTCCTCTTTTATTGCTGTCTTTAACTGATATATAATATGACTTTTGAACGGAATTCTAACAACATGCAGTTCTAGCTACATGCAATAAAATAGCTATAATCAAGTGAGAGCAGAGTTGAGAAATAGAATTGTTACTAGGTCTTCAGAAACATTTGAGATCTGTTGGCATAATAACAAATAATTACAGTGCTAGATCTCTCCAGCAATTACAACCCAAGATCTCTCCAGCAATGTAGCTGAACATCATGAACATATGAATCTGCCCTATACCGAATCAGACCCTTTGTCCATCAAAGATGGTATTGTCTACTCAGACTGGCAGCAGCTCTCTAAGGCCTCAGGCAGACGTCTTTCACATTGCTTACTGCCAGATATTTTAACTGGAGATACTGGGGATTAAACCTATGACATTCTACATGCCAAGCGGATGCTCTTCCATTGAACTACAGTGCCTCCCTAGGAGAGCTACACATTGGAGTGCTACAGATTTTACCATGAGCATTTCTGTCAGTCAATTTTATCATATTTATAGGTTAGCTGATCACTCAGCCCGTTTGGTTTCTGCCCAGCATCTGCAAATACCCACTGAGCAGGTTTGCATCAGATTTTTGCAAAACTGCATTTGTACAAAAATTGGCCAGTTCCAATTGATTGGAAGCTAATAGCATTACTAGGAACTACGCTGACGAACACTCAAAGGTAGGCATTTTATTAAAACAAAGCATTTATTTGTAGCTGATTTTTTAAATTATTTGTAACTGATTTTAATTGTCTTTTAAATAATTGCCTGCTGATCAGAGCATTTGCACAGCAAGGACAGGGATGGCGGGGTGGGGGTACGACTTAGGCTGTAAGAATAAGCATGCGTGAAAAATCAGTTGCATTCTATGGCACGGCTGGAAAGGAATACAACCTGCTGAACAGCTGTGAGCCAAAATACAATCCTATCATTGAAAAATCATCTCCTTCTTTGCAAATGGCGAATGCAATGTCACCTCCACTGGCTGGTGTTTGAGCACCCCTACATAAGACAAGGGATGAGCCAATCCAATTTATATATCGGAACTTGTTGCTAACAATTTCATCCATTGTAAAACACATACCCCCCTTAAGGTAAGGTGTCAAAAGAGGCAGAAAGTGTTTGCAACACAATTCAGGACAATGGCCCCACTCAGAAGGGGCCTTCCCACCCCACCCAGTGAATTTGTCAGGTTGTAAAAAAAAAAAAAAACCTGATTGGTTATCAGTTTACTCACTGATTATATTTTTATTCAACTTTACTGCTAAAATTGGCTCCCAAATTAACGCATGAGCACCATATTACAATACCAGCAAAAAATAAAATTCAGTACAAAAATTCCTCAGGGAGTGGCGCCCTGCAGTTCTAAAGCATTGTGCTGTTATTACACTCCCTATGTGACCCTTGCCTCTCTTGAAAGGCATAATGAAAGAGCAGCAGTCCTGGGTGGGAGCAGTTGCTGTCCCCAGTGACAGACAAAAGTGGAAAAGATACAAGTAACGCTTTCTTTGTAAGGGAACATTTCCTCCTCAAAAGCCCTGTTATTACTGCCAATGAAGACGTACATTCATGAGAAACTCCCCCTCACACAACCTGCTGACTGGGAGTGAGCAGGTTTTGAGTTGAAGTCCGTCACTATCTGTGATTTCGGAAACTAATCAGTGTTATGAAATTAGGGAGGGAGCATAAACTCCATATTGCTTCGCAGGCTACTTTTCAGACTGTACCTTTTCTCCCCCAATGTCACCTTTGAACTTATAGATCAAAAAGCAGTCATTGCACAGAGTGCTGGGTGGCGTGCTGCGTCAATGCAGCCACAGTGGCAGCAGTTGGCTGCTGCTGAGCTGGGCTGGGGCCTGCCCTCTTTTCCTGTTAATTGAATGTAAGTCCTTTGGTATGTCTCCAACTTTGATCTCCTTTCACTTGAAATGAAAAGCTGTTAAGGGGAAAGAGACCACAGGAGCGTGATGCTAGCACTAATCTTTGTTAGACAGAAGGCATGGTAACTAAGAAGCTACATACGCGATGGAAAGGGTTTTATTTGTTTTTGAATAATTTGATCTGACCCCCACCCCATGCCCCCCACCCCCAGCATCTATTAATGTGTCAAGCGGTCAAAATTCAAACGTTTAAGACTGACTGGAGGGTTGTGAAATATCATGGAGAAATGAGCACTGAGGAGGGGAAATGCTCATTTGGGCTAAAAAGCACACACCATATCAGTAGCAGGCAAGAGCTATATACTTTAACGGCAGGACACAGCAATTTCCTTTAGGTAAATGCATGGTATTGCTTTCATCGTGCAATAGAATTGTGCGGTATTAGCATGGATCAAAATACAGATATCTAGGAATCCTCTGCTGAGATGCCAGTAATAGTCAAGGAGATTAAAAACTCAACAACAACAACAAAAGGTGAGAAGATAATTATTTCAGTGTCGATCCCAACCCGCAGCAGGTGCTGCCTCAACTAGCCATGTTTTTTTGGGGAAAGAATTCTGCCACTGCAAGAACAGAAAATAAGAATCCGTGATTAAATGTATCAGAGCCAATAATAATATAATAAAATAATAAGGCGATTCTATAACTATGAGGCATTTAAAATATCAAGCTTGCATTCAAGGACAGATACAAATATCACATGAGTGTAACATAACTAATATAATTTTGCTGCCTTTTCCCTCTCCAACCAGTATATTGGCATAGCCTTTTACTTTTCAGAAGGGAAAATTTAGGGGATAAGAGCTAATCTATATATGGCCACATCACCTGGTAAATGTTTAACAAAATTAATATATATATATATACCGTATTTGCCGGTATGTGTATATGCCATCATTCCATTTACATGGACATATATGTGTGTGTGTGTGTATATACACACACATTGGGGAAACCCTTCCAGAGCAGTCAAGAAACCCCAGGGTTTCATGAAACCTTGGTTGAGAAAGCCTGATATAACAGAAGGTCATGCACATCTTAATGCGGATGGGCATGGCTTAAAGGAAGAGCCTCTGCTTTGCATTAAGAAGTTCCCAGGTTCAGTCCTTGGAATATCCAGTTCAAAGGACTGGATTAGTAGATGATGTGAAAGACTTCTTTATGGAGACCTACTGCCTATCTTAGTAAACAATGCTGACTTTGATGGACCATTGATCTGATTCACTATAAGGCAGCTTCAATGTGCTCCATTGCATTCTTTTTCTATACCACCACCATCTTCCAATGGAGGTGCCTAAGAGTACTCATATCTGGCCAGTGTTTTGGAGAGGGGCTGTGGATCAGCTTTAGTGATCCTGTAGAACAGCAGTCCCCAATCTTTTTTCAAGCTAGGGACCGGGGGGAGGAGAGGGAGGCCTATGAACAGGGGGGAAGAGGGAGGTGCGCACACTGGCACGCCAGTGCTCACAAACCAGCAGGCACTCGCTGCGCCAAGAGCACACTGTTGGGGGGAGGTGCGGGCACGGCCACTGGCATGCTGGCAGGCGCATATGCACAGGCGCGCACCTGCTGCGCCTGCCTGTTTGTGGGTGCCGGTGCCTGCAAACACCCACTGGCCTGCCACAGTGTGACACCCACTGCGCTGGGAGGCGACCGATTGCTCCCGGTGCAGTGAGCGTGTACCACGGGGGAGGGTAAGGAGGCACACCTACTGGCGCGCCGGTGCCTGTGCCTCCCTCCCCCCCCCCGCCACGGCCCAGTACTGAGACCTCAACAGCCCAGTACTGGGACCCAGCCCGGTGGTTGGGGAGCACCACGAAGATCCCAGGTTAAATCTTCGGTGTCTCCAGCCAAATAGATCTGGTTTGTGGCGATGTGAAAGAACTGTGCCTGAGACCTTGGTGAGCCACTTTCAATCTAAGTCTACAATATTGACTTTGAAGGAGTAGAGGTCTGGCTTGGTATAAGGCAGCTTCATGTGTTCATCTAGAAAAACAGAATCAGGCTCAATCCAATTCTCTTTCTGCCAGGGGTCATATTTAATTTCTCATCCCTGCTGTTTCAACCGTGAACCTCCAAGGTTTCGCTTCTCCTGTATTATAACTTTTTTGGGGGGTTTTGCATCATTTTCTGTTTCCTTGCAAGTGCATGCATTTCCTTACATTATCTGTGTCAATACATTAGCATCATACATTTTATGTATGAGTATTATGGTGTGGATTATAGCATAAATAACATATAAATTGCATATTAAAAGTGTCAACTTATTCGTAATGCAAAAGAAATGACCCACAAAAAAGCAGAGGACCAAAATGATTGGCATGCACATGCATACTCATTCACATAAAGAACTTGGAAAGAAACAAAATATGGAAAATCCCCTTTTCACTATTCCATGCTGGTCATCTTCCTGAGAATTCTGCCCTGGGCCTTTTGCTTCCCACCCTCCTGAACAGGGAATGGTGTGACTGCAATTTATTTGACCAGTCTATATATTTCTGGGCCTGGTAAATGATACAAATGCTGATGTCTCCCTATGGCTCTCAGCAGGATTAGGGCATGTCTGTCTACATAATCCAAATCTCTGAACTTCCCTTTGCATTGTGCTTGCTCACACAGTTTGTGCAGTAGTACATCAGAGAGACCAATCCCTAAAAGCTAGCCATTGTGTTGCAAAACTGAGCATGATGCTCAGCTCTGTCATTCAGTGGATCACAGCATTGTCCTAACTGCATTTAATCTTTTTCCATATAATTGCTGCTGTGCTGAACTTGAGTCAATTTTTGTATATGTCCACTGTGTTTTACATACACGTTTCCCATATTTGAACACATAAAAAGGAAGCTTTTGCATAATTTAATTTGTGGTTGGCATTAAGTGATTAAAATTGAAATGTAAAGAGTATGAGACCCAGCAGCAACATATGCTTAAAAGTGAAATATAATGCCTTCCTTGTGACTACCAAAAGAGCTCCAAGCTTTTGACTCCAAGAATAATTACCCTGAGACCTGAACAGCTTAATTCACTAGGTAATTACATGGTTATTTTTTTGTTCTATAAAAGTTAAGAGATAACATTTAATTTACAGGGTAGTGGATAATCCTCTAATTACTTGCCAATTTCCATGTCGTCACACAATAAAAATGAGAGCCTTTCCATGGCCCTGATTATGACATGATGAAAATCCAACTCTGTCAAGAGTTATTTGTGGGGGGGGGGGACATAGGATGGGTCTATCATGTTCCTCTGGACACTGAGTTCTACAAAAGGTGACTTGTATAGGTTCTGAAGTTCTGCTAATGTTATTGTGATCAAAATTTGTCAAAGGATAATTAAAGATACAGCCTCATTTGACCTCAAAAAAAGTAATTGAATCCAGAAAACTAAATACCAACTCCTCCATCTATTTGGCTTCTCTATTTCAAAATAATAAGGCGATTCTGTAACTATGAGGCATTTAAACTTTGCTATAGCAGGTTACATTCATGTCAGCTAAGGACAGCACAATCTGTTAGCATAAGGTGGTGTTCATTATCACAAGGGTCACCTCTACTGACATGATCCTTAAATCACCTTTAGCTGAATGAGATGGCTGGATACAATCCATGGAATGTTACATTCCCATCTTCCTCCAAACACAACAGTCATCAACCTCATCCTGTATTTCCTGCCTACAATGCATATTTCTACAAGAGACCAATTGATATATGAGCTTAAATCTATAAAGAGGACTAGGTTATTCATATGCTGTGTGTTTCCTACCTTTCCATTGTTTATAGCACTGATTAAATAGGGCATATATTCCTCTGGCAGACTGTAGACATCCAGCAAAATTGCCTTTGACACAATAGCTCATAATAGGTACATTTTACACACATTAATAATCCATGAGGCAAGGCTTCCAACTATCCATGGTCATGTCAGCTATTAAGGTCCACAGTGTCAATAATAATGATGTGCCAAATTAAATTTAAGATGGTTGTTTACATATATGTAGACTCCTAACTCATGGTCCCTGAGATAGTCTTCCTCTTGGTCCGAGGACAGCTCTTTAGCTTGTCCTTTCTAGCTACCTTTACCTTTCAGGGCAGCACACTGCTGAGAAACAAGATGAGGCATAAGCTACTTGAGTTATATTTTCAAAAATGTTGAAAATAGTCTCTCATTTTCAGTAGTTTTTGATAGTTATGAAAAAAATGCACTGTTTGGATGCTGCTCATTGCCCTTGGCTGTTGCCTTTATGGGTGCATTTTCCTTCATGTTTGACCTCACTTTTTCAGCCTTAATTGTTCTCACTGCCCATGTAAATGGAATGATGGCAATTCACCTGATTTTGTTATCTGTGTGTTGGGTTATGTTGTGATGATACAGAGTTAATATGGGTCAATACAACCACTCAGATCAGGGAGCAAGTAAGGGCTCAGCCAATCAGATCAAGCAGAATATGAGGAAAAATAAGGGGGGATAGGAAGGAAGTGACCACAAGGAAGCTGCTCCATCATGAAGCACCTTCTTTGCTTCAAGCCCAGCTCCTGTCCTCCTGCTGGCTCCTCAGGAGGTGGCCGGTTAGAAGGAGCACTGTTGTGCTACCTAGGGCACTGCTGTGGTCCACACATCTTCTTATGAAGGTCCTAATACTGGGACAGGCCAGCACACAGTACTTGGTCTCCCCCCAAAAAAGATCCACCCCCATGTACAACAACTGCCAACTGTGACAATGTTACAAAAAGACATGCATGAGAAGACAAAATATGTATAACAACTGCAATGTCAGCATAGTATCAAAACACAACATGATGCTATAGGGAAATAATAATGATATCAAATTCAGTTCAACCCAAAACATATGGTGGAAAGCTCTGCAGCTGGCCCAGGGAGAAAGAGGCTGGGAGTTGGTGTGCTTGGTGGGCTGAGGTCTTGTGGAGCCCCTGACCACTCATGCACACTGGCTTGTACACATGAAGTGCACCAGCCTCCCAGCCCATCCCCTGCCCCTTCAGCTTCAACTGAGGCCATGCCTCCTCCTCCCAGACTCCTAGTCCACAATCTATGGCCTCATTTTAGTTTGCAGTTATGTTTTGGATAAACCAGCTGTTGTGTCTGTAGATCTGCTGAGGACCGAGCTTGAGGTCTGAGGCAGGATTGTAATCCTGCACTGTAATCAGCCAATACACAGCTAGATCCCGATTGCCAGATCAAGTCAATGCTGACCAATAGCTTGCACTGACGTTAACATAAATTGTGCTGTATTGTATACAAGTTGGGGATGTTGGAGTGTTTCTCTTGTTCATGTACCATCATGCTGGGGTCACAATAAAGAACTGAAATGAACTCCCAGTGGCCTGGTCTCTGGATCCACAGATCTTTCACCGGCACCCACCTCACTCCAAGTGAATGTTGCTACTTACTGGTAGGATTTAGTGGGAAATGTTAGAGGAGGAGCGTTTGGAACTGAAAAAGCTTCTATGAGATTGAGACTTCAGGCCTATTATTACAAAATTTCTTTGATCTTGTGGCTGTCTTAATCATTGCCAAATCTATTAATTTTATTTATTTATTTTCTTAGATGTTTATACCGCCCTCCCATACGGCCCCGGGAGATTGATAGATTGATCCTTACTACATCATATATTTATTTTAAGTTTAATCTGAATCCCCAGAATTCAAATTGATTGGAAGTTTAATCTGTATCCCCAGAAGGGAACTCCAGGCTGCTTACAAAAAATAGGATCTGACAAATCCAGCAGTAAAACTTAAAACCCTAATCGATTAAGCAACCATAACAACATATTATAGATATGAACCATAGTCTCAAAAGCAACTAATCAAAATGCTGTCATAAGGAAAAGGTTAACTACTTCAACGCCTTCCTGAATAATACAGTTTTGCTGTGTTTTTTGAAACTGCCAGAGCTGGGGTATCCTTAGTTCTTCAGGAAATCCATGGCAAAGGAAACAGGATCCCTGCTGAAAAGGCATGTGATCAAGCTCAGGCCGTTCTAGTCACTTTGGCTGAGAAGACACGAAAGGAAAGAAACAGCTAGAAAGCATGAAGCCAGTGCACACCTTCATACCTGGAGGAGATATCACTGAAGCATGTTATCCTGTTGATAAAGGCTTGAAAGGTCTGAACCAATAGTTAGAACTGAACTCAGCAACAAGTAGGTACCAAATGAAGAGGTTTCCAAAACAGGTGAAGGGCAGCCCTCCATTACAACATTACATTACAACAATCCAGCCTCGAGCTTACGACATGGTCAGACTGACTACACAAGCTCAGGGAAATTTTGAAGACAAGGTAAAAATATAGGAGTTAGGATTTAGTCTAAGCAATATAAGGTTGCCTCTATTTCTTTTGGGGTGGTTATCAGCCATGAGTCTTAGAAAGAAGGGAGAGACAATCACAGCTTGTTCTAATACAATGAAAGCAGTTTCCATTATTTATTTTTGAGCCAATTTTGGCCATTAATTATGGATGATGTAATCAAGGCCTTCTCTACCTTATGTATTTTCCAATAGCATAGGTCGTTGGTCACTTCCCTAGGGGGTTGTAGTAGCTGAGCCATCATGAATATCCTTGACATGGGTCTCCGATGCCAATGGGGCAAGTTAATCAGTGTAATAATGAAACTTCATCATCTCCCTTTCAGATACTTCATTGCTCTGCAAAGTTATAACACCATTATCACCATCATCAAACTGTAAGAATGTTGTCAGAAGAGGTCAGTTGGATCAGAGCAAGTTTTTATCCTTTCTAGCATCCTGTTGAAAACCATGGCCATCATCAACAAATTTCTGTTTATTACACATTTTAATATCCATAGATCATCTACTTTGTGGTCGTGATTGCTCTCATGTTGTGGACAAGACTAGCCACAGTTCCCCCCCATCCTTTCCAATAGTCACTACAACTTCAGCCCCCTTTAGGAATTAGCAATCAGCTTTCTTACCAGTTTCTACAGTACTATTACATAGTTTTAGGAAAGGTTCTCTAGGGTCCTTGAGAACTATTTTGAGGCATAGGGCTAGAATGAGTCAAAGGGCTCTCTAATCAATCTTCTAACAGCAAACAAATAAATGCAACTAGGTGCTCACCAGCAATGCATGAATCAGAGTGAACATAAAAAGCATGGACAACACCTTCCTAGCAAGTCGTAAGAATGTAAATTTAATTAGAAATATCTTCACTTCTCCTAATGTCCTGACTGTCATTCTTATTCATTGCAAAGGAAGCAGGAGAAAAGAGACTGGAACAGATGCCCACAACGGATTAATTATTAAAGGAAATACAAAATATCATGCATAAGTATATTGGACTGTGATATCACCAGTGAAGATAAATTGTACCATATTCAGTTGAATGCCTATGGATAATCCACCCAAAATAAGCAGAAGTCTTGTGGCAACTTAAAGGCTTACAAAATTTTATTCCAGCATAAACTTTCACAGACTACAGTCATCTTCTTCAGATCAACTGACTGTGCTCTTGCCCATAAAACCTTATGCTGGAATTAAAGTATGTTTATCTTAGTAATGCCTCAAGTCTCCTGTTTATTTTTGCTGCAATAGACCCCTCTGGGATTCTTTTTTTTTCAGGCCAGGACACATGGGTTACAAGGATTCTAATGGTTGCTATGTATTGCCAGTTCTTCCAGATCTTTTTAGTATAACCACCTGCTACCACATTTTTTGCATTTGGTCATGTTTTGCTTATTGGTTACTCTAGGATAGCGATCTCCAACCTGTGGGCCGCGGACCACATGTGGTCCGTTGACTAACTGGAGGTGGGCCGCGAAGGATGCCTCCCCCCCCCCGGGCCCTTTACTTCATCCACGATCTGGCAGGCGCACATGGGACTATCTCGTTGCAGAGAAACAAGCTCAGGGTTCCCATTGATTTGTCATTGTCATGAGTTAAAATTTCCATGAAAATAAAATGTTCCTTATGTTCATTGTTGTGGTGTGTCTGCATCTTATTTTGAAGGGATGTTTAAACATTACCATAGTGACCAGAGTCAGAGAACGTTAGGGCAGTGGGCCTCAGTAAAACTGTCAAGCGTTGAGTGGTTCCCGGTGATAAAAAGGTTGGGGACCACTGCTCTAGGACACACAGCATAACATTAGACCTCGGAACAGCAAGACTTGGGAAAGTATACAAGTTGGTGCTGTCCTTGGTTCTGAAATTGGAAATCACCCCATGAACTTGCTGCAAGACTCTATGACCATTTACGCACTAGAGGTTTCATGCCGGGCGGCAGGCTGGAGTTTTAGTCATGGCAGGTTGCCCCACCTCTTCCTGCACCCACATGGGGGAGCATTTGGACCGGTGCGCCTCATCCGCCCTCGATTTGTGTTCTTGCATGGAAGCTGGGGCAGTGAAGTTCCCAGTGCATAAACGGTCTATGTTAGGAGGAAAGGCTTATCGTGATCATGAGATTTGTATTTTACAGTAGCAAGTCTGACTTCCAGAGTATCTTTCATTTTAATGTCTGAGGCATGAATATGCTTGTGAAGTCAATCACATCCCCTGTTTTGTAAGTAATTTTGCTCCCTCTGACTTCCTTTCATTTTCTAAGGAAAAAAGAGAGCCAATGAGATTTTTGTTCAGGTGCTGGAAAAAAAAAACACAACTTGCCTCCCTTTTAATGCTGTCCAGATGGGAATCATAAATCAAATGAAGCCTCCTTTTCTGTTCCATTTGGATGGGTGTCTGCAGCACCTGTATGGCTGTTTGGGAACTCTGATATTCAAATTATTTCCTCCCTCTGTCATGTATCTCATTGCATGCTGAGCCCCTGCTGATCCCATCCAGGCACACTGCTCATCGTGGGCAGGTGGTCTGTGCCTAAACCTGCAAGTGAATGTGTACCACTGCTCCCTATTAAGATGCATTAGCTGCAGTGAGGTCCCCCATCCTGATAGGTGTGCTGGTTTGTACAAGGAATTTCTGATCAGGGAGAGCAAGAGCATGCCTGATTAGCCAAGTGTGAGGCTGTGCAGATAAGGCCAGTCAATGCAAAGTCTCATTTAAAATAATAATAAGTCCAAACACCAGGGTTCCTTAGATGAAAAATGCAGTAACGTGCTCCTTGTCAATAAATCCAGCACCTGCCTCAAAAAGAAACTTTAATATTTCAGCACTTTAGGATCGACACACACTGAGCCTGAAATTCCAGGTTTTGCTTTGAAAACTCCACTCCAGCTATGTTGAAGCTTAATGAGAAATGGCACAGATTGGATCCTCGGGAGCAGTATTAAGCTTCGGCAGCCAGCAGATCAATTTTACGGCATTGCTCAGGAGAACAAGAAAAATGAATCCAACAGGACTGGATTCTAATACAGAACTTAGAACGCAAACCAGAGATGAAACCCTGCTAGGTTTGTCAATGCAAAAGCTGTCAGGGATGGAGCAGAGCTTGACACAATGCATAAACACCCAGCCAGAGTGTGGCACATACTAAGTGATTATTTCCATAGACCTATGTCTTACATCATAGTCACAATATGGCCATAATGGGGAAAATGGCTTTACTTGCATTGCATGGCATATAAGGTTGCACCATGTACTAATCCAACTTTCTACCAGAGTCCATAAATGGTGCTCCTACAGGAAAGCAGTTATATAAATAATTTGACCTGCTATACTTGTGCTTATCTGAAGTCAGGGGGGAAAGCTCAACCCAATTTCCATTAGGCTCAGCTTGGGTTGTAGCATTCCTGAATTGTACTGGCCTGATCATTGGCTGTAATAATTATTAAGGACAGATGGATAGCCTTTCTGAATCAGACAAAGATCCATCTAGTCCAGTATCTTATTTTCAACAATGACCAATCACATTTTATTGGGAAGTACATATGCAGGAGTTAAGGACAACTCGACTCATTTATTCTTTCTTCCTGATAATCTGACTTCTACTTATATATATGCCACCATTTAATCCTGCCCTTCATCCAAGGAGTTCAGGACAGCCCATATAATTTCCCCTTCCTCACAGTATCCTTTCAACACTCCTATGATGTAGGAGATATGGGGGGGGGGGAGGCAAGGTTGCCCAGTGAGCTTCATGGTTGAGCAGGATTTGAACCTGCAAATCTCTTAACTCTACAACTCCCAGATCCTAGTAAAACAGTCTACATAACCACTACACAACACTGGGTCTCTGTTAAGAATTATACTGCCCCCTGAGCTGGGAGGCCTATCCATTATGTTGTCAATACTCAAGGTACAGCTTAGAAGAGAAACTCCCTTACTCTACATGAAAATGGATAGGGTTCTCTTTGAACACTATTGAGGCTCTTGGGGTAAATTTGTGTAATTCAAAGAGAGCTAAGCTGCAGCTGAGGATCCTGAGATACCCTTACCTTGCTGCACACTATGAGGAAGAAAATGGGAAAAAAAACACCATAGGACAATAGGAAGTAAATGCAGAGAAAGAGAAAGAGATTAGCCAGTTTATCTCCAATGCATCTCATGAAGTGATCTCTGACTCACAAAAACGCATGCTTTCTTCAAAGTGCCACTGGGCTCCTGTTTTATTTCCATGGAAGTTTGATAGATCAATATATATTTTATCTAGTCCTCTCTATTGTTGAGTTTTGCAAAGATATATTCAAAAACCACACAACATACAGAATGCCTGTTTTCTTTATCGCAGCCCAATTTAATCATATTTATTGATTTGTTCATGATTCCAGATCATTCCAGTAGTTTGAGGTTTTTATTTATTTTATTTAAAACATTTGTATGGCCTTGTGCTGCCCAATTAGGGCCCTTTAGGCAGAGAATAATTAAAATAAGAATCATTTTTTAAAAACCATATCTATCTATCTATCTATCTATCTATCTATCTATCTATCTATCTATCTATCTATCTATCTATCTATCTATCTATCTATCATCTATAGATAGATAGATAGATAGATAGATAGATAGATAGATAGATAGATAGATAGATAGATAGATAGATAGATAGATAGATAGATAGATAGATAGATAAAAAGGTTATTCATCTGTCTGTCTGTCTGTCTATCTATCTATCCACACATACACTAAAACATATGGAAAAGGATGGTCAGTACAGGTACACCCAATGAATCAGAAAAGTCTTCACCCATGAATGGAAGACAATGATCGAGGAGGATGTATGAATATCCCTGGGGAGGCAATTCTCGGTTGACAGCATTCACTATGGCAGCTGGTAGTGTCTGCACACAATTTACAGGGTTGTTGGGCTTAGCTATATATGCCCCAGAGTCATCATGAATACAGCATGGGCTGTTTTTGTGCCTGAGCAATCGCTGGCATTCATCATGTTGGTGCATGCTCCATAACTTACTGGTTGAAACTTCAGTTCCCAGGCAGCAGCGTGAGAAAGCACAGCATATTTGCAATTCAATGCAGATCACTCAATAAATATGAACACATTCACTTTTGGGAGTCAGGCAGTGTTAGAAAAACCACTCTGTTATTCCCCTTTCTCTCTCCCATGTGAACAGAAACAAGACAACCAGGGAAAGGCCTACTTTAAAAAGTTAAATTTTATATGTTGAATGATTTGGGTGAAAGATGGGTAGGGAGAAGGAGTGGAAAGCACTGTGACCAATTGACCAAGTGCAAAATGTCTGTGGCACAATTTAGAACTACTTCTAGTGCTCCATAGAAAGTAAACACTTATTTTTCAAAATTTTGGTGCTGCTACTTACAGTCTGTGACCAAACATCATCTTTGGTAGTGGAATGTTCACCACTGCTGAACCTCTTGTCCCTGGTAGCTCTTTGACAGAAAAGGCACAGACATGATTGCTGAATCCACAAAAGTTCTACCTAACCTGGGCCTCCTCTCCCTTTATGTTCCTGATGATATATCTAGCTAGTCTTTCCCTTTCCCTATATAGCAATATTACTAATGCCTTTCCATGTGGAGTCCACCCCATGTCTTTGCCATGTGTTTGGGAGTGTTTGCTATTCCATTGTAGATATGAGAGGTTACCTGGGAACATCAAAGTTTCAGGTCACTCGCAGGATCCCCAAACTGGCCGTAACACAGAGAATGTGAATAGAGTTCTGTAGGACATTCATTATTGTTGGCAAAGTCCCAGACAAAATAAAATAGATAGCCCTGACAGCATTAGGCATGTCAGGATTCTTTAAGCTATGCCAAACTGTCAGCCAAAATTACTGTCCGTATCCTGTCTTCTCCTCACCTTACCTTTCAGATAAAATAGATACTAAAGAGTTTTCCATGCATGCATGAACACAGAAAGGGGGGGGGGGGAGAGATGGGAGAGACTGAAAACAAACTTGGAGAGAATCTCTTTCCTTTGGTGCTGGAATATTCCAACATCAAACCTTCTGTCCTCATTAAGAAGCACTGTGTGTGCAATTGTGACATCTTTATTCACATACCCCAAGACTTCAAAGCCTTCAGGAGATTTCCTTGGTGGATTTAACATAAAAAAAAAATCAGGAGATGAAACAGAGCAAAAGGCAGCCCAGTGCATTCTGGCTTTAATTAGAACTTTGGCAAAAAGCAACAGAACGAGGCAGGAGCCAATGACATGAGCATGAGCTCAGGCACATTGCAAACAAAACCTGAGTAACAAGGAAGATTCTCCTTGTGTGATCGCATGTTTCTTTTCTCCCATACACAAATATTTTAAAATGTTGTACAGACAATAAATCTCTGAGCATGATTATCTAGGTGGATATATAACCTGCTGATTTCATAGACCTTATCTTAAGCTAGTAATATTTTGTCTTAAGAGCCATATTTTGCTATTAATACATAAAAAGGAGTGAAAGAAACAAAACCAAATGAGGTACTAGTGAAGCAATGCAGGAAGGAACATTTGAGAACAGAAAATGGAACTGGATACACTATTTCTGGGGAAGCATTTATTTAGATGAATTTAGCCTCTTTTGCTGCTTGTTTTTCATCCCAGGCTCACCATGTCTGTGTGTTTAAGCAGTGCTTATTCATTAGTTCAAATCATCTCCCACTTAATTTATGCAAATGCACTTGGTCTGCAGCTTTTCCATCACACGCAATTGCATTTAAATTAAGTGCCTTTGAAAAATGCTGTTGGAGGTGTCTTGATTGGGCCCACAGGTCACACAGCACACCCTCGACTTCTGATTTGGTTGGGAAGATAACTGACTGCTTACCTTGGTGTAATCCCACAGAGGTCAATAGGAAAACATTTGTGCTTGTGGCTAGACGACTGGTTGCTTTCCCAGGAAGAAAACATTAAGATTAAGGCATTCTTTTGGCCATTTAACACAAACACACACACATGCTATCATTAGTCAATGCCTTTTCTGTAAACACTTTTTTTTGAGCATGCTTGTTTTGATGTGTATCCTTGCTGTGATGCAGTACTATTGATCCTTTCAGGGGGGAATACAGAACTATATCTCTAACTAGCAATCAAGCCCACTGCAGCTTAATGCAGCGGGCGCTAGATGACGGAACTGCCATGCCGGCTTCGGAGGCGCCCGGGCGAAGGGGGACACACTCCGCCCCCGAGACAGGCGCACCTCGCCCGGGGAGAGCGCCCCCTCAGAGCCCCTCGAATTAAGCTGGGGGGAGGGGGCGGGAGCGGGTGGGGGGGGGAAATCCCTGCTCTGCTCCCCTTCCCTTCCCATCTCATCCACGGCCGCCGCCGCCTCTCCTCCGTTCGCTCTCTCGGCCGCCCGCCGCCGCCTCTCTTACCCACACAGTGCATGAGCCGGTGCCGCCAGGGGTTGAGTTCGCGGCGGACGCCCCTGCGCTCCGCTGTGCAGCGGGGGCTCAGGCACTGCGAGGGCGCGGGAGCCGCGGCGGCCATTCTGTCTGTTCCCTTTTCCATCTGACCTCACGGCCGCGCGCGCGCCGCCCCGCCCACCCCGCCGAAACGGGTCCCTCAGCGGCAGAGGCGAGTGGGGTGCTCGCCGCCGCCTTTTCCACGGCTGGGGAGAAAAGGAGGCTGAGGCCGGGCGGCGGCAGCGGGTGCTCGGCACAGGCGGCGAGACACATTGGCGAACCCATTGTAAGGAAGGGCTCCCCTGGGGGACTACGAAACCCAGAACGCTCCGCGCCGCATTCATGGGCCGCCTGCACGCTTAACTGACAGAGATGCATGCTGGGAGTAGTAGTTTCCGGGCCTTCCGCTCGGCCAAGTTCTCCGAAGGAGGGAAATTTCCTAGGCAGGGCTTTTTTTGTGGCGCGGCGCGGCGCGAGGGGGGTGGTGTAAAGAAAATTAACTAATTAAGAGCTACAGAGAGGTCGTTAGGCAGGGAGCGCGGCTGCCGGCAGTTCCCTTTGCGGGCGGGCTGAAGCGGAGAGAGGCGCTTTGCGCCTCTCGACGCTTCAGCCCGCCGGGCTGGGAGTCCCCGGCAGCCGCGCTCCGCGCGGCTGCCAGGGGCTCCCTTGCCGGCAGCCTGATGCGTCGGAGGCGCTTCGCGCCTCTCGACACGTCAGGCCGCCCTCAAGTAAGCAACTGCGAGCCGCGCTCTGCGCGGCTCGCAGTTCCTTCCTTCAGCAGGTTAGGACTCGGCCGGGCCAATTGGCAGGCGCTTCGCGCCTGCCGATTGGCCCGGCCGATGGTCTGTCAGGAGGAAGGGGCCAATCCGGCCCCTTCCTCATCACAGACAAAGCCCTCCGCCTGAGGGCTTAGCGAATTATTTAGTCCGCGGCGCCCGTGGCGCCGCGGGCGTGTTAAGGATGGTACAACCCTAAGCAGAGATTCCACTGGGTAGCCGTGTTGGTCTGAAGTAGCACAACAAACATTGAGTCCAATAGCACCTTTAAGACCAACAAAGATTTTTTTCATGGTGTGAGCTTTCAAGTGCATGCACTCTTCCTCAGACTGAATGAACAACCTTCGTAAGTGTAGAGATATAAGGCAAACAATTTATTTTGCCTTATATCTCTACACTTATGATGGTTGTTCATTTAGTCTGAGGAAGAGTGCTTGCACTCAAAAGCTCATGCCTTGAATAAATCTTTGTTGGTCTTAAAGATGCTATTGGACTCTATTTTTGTCATTCTAAACAGAGGTACAACATTCTATGCCCACTGGCTTCAGTAAATTTAGAAGAATGCAATTTCATTTAAGATTGATCTATGTATGTATGTCACAGACCTGGACTCTCTACCTCTGGGACAGAAAGCCTTATGAGGGCAGCAGCCCAGTAGCAGGGTTGGGAAAAGTGCCAGATGGACCCACAACAGGGAGGGTGGCACATCATAAGGGAAGTATAGTAGAATTAACTCCTTGTGGAACAAATGACTTCTTGGGGCAAAGTCTCCTTGAGAGGAAAGGCTTAGTTAAGAAGAGAAGCCAGCAAGCAGGAGCTAGGTGTTGCCAGGGGAAGGAGAATAAAATGTCATGGCTGAAGGAGGTAGGGAGACAACTGGCTGAAGGGAGTATTAGTTAGGCAGTCTTGGGGCCTTACAGACAGCAAGGTGCCACATCTTCTGCAGTTTCAGAAGCTGATATTCCTGGCCCTAAAAGGAGTCAGGAAGAACTTGTCACATTTGACCCAGGCAGATGGGCAACCCCCAACTTAATCCTAGAGGAAGGAAGTAGCGGCCAGGCAGGAGTGGCAAGACCTGGGGAAAGATGCAGGTGGGGAAAGTGACCCTAGTAGCGTTGTATTAAACAGGTAGAGGATTGTTGGTACCAGCAGGTTAAGCCTCAAGATGGTCTTTTGACTTCTCTTGTTGGTTATGTAAAGAAGTCCATTGAAGTTCCTGTTCTTCTATATTGACTCCTATCTGACAATGTGGGAAACAATGACCCCCACCCCTGCCCCCGGGATGTCTGAGTATCTGTTTCTCTTGCTCACCTCTTAAGTAGTGTGTAAAAACTATTTAATTGGATGGCAGTATTTTACCCAGCTTAGCCTTAAAACCATGCAAGCAATTTTCTGCTAGTACTTTATTGGCACTTGGAAAGTGTCAATAGTGTGCCAAATATTGCCTGGAACACAGAAGTGATAAATTTGTTTCATGGAACGT
Source organism: Paroedura picta (assembly GCF_049243985.1). NCBI lineage: Eukaryota > Metazoa > Chordata > Lepidosauria > Squamata > Gekkonidae > Paroedura > Paroedura picta. Next base: position 39,976,833 of record NC_135371.1, on the reverse strand, counting down.
TTTCTTCAGTCCTGCCTCTAACTTACTCCTCATAGCCAGTTTGGTGTAGGGGTTAGGAGGGCGGACGTCTAATCTGGCATGCCAGGTTCGATTCTGTGCTCCCCCACATGCAGCCAGCTGGGTGACCTTGGGCTCGCCACGGCACTGATAAAGCTGTTCTGACCGGGCAGTGATATCAGGGCTCTCTCAGCCTCAACCACTTCATAGGGTGTCTGTTGTGGGGAGAGGAAAGGGAAGGCGAATGTAAGCCACTGAGCCTCCTTCGGGTAGAGAAAAATGGCATATAAGAACCAACTCTTCTTCTACTCCCTTATCTTCATGTATTGTCCTGCCTCACACTTCTGTGCAATATTGCATTGAGCTGTGCTAGTTGTTCTTAAACTGCTCCCATTCATTTTAATGAGTATGGCACAGGAGACCTCCCTGATAGATATTATCCATTATATTTATACTTCCAAAACTAATGAAAAGGCATCCTCTAATTCCTTGCCTGATATTGAAGTAGGATGCCCAATTTGTGTATACTTCACTGCCCAACAGTGGGAACAATGTCTGTTTATCCAGCAAGATCCCTTTTCCTACTTCATCCACATTCTTGATAGGCCTGATTTAATGATTTCAGATGATCCCCAAGGTAACATTAAAATCACAAAGGATAACGACCACATGCCAGGAGCTTCCTTGGAGTTTCCATGATTTGCTGGAGAGCCAACCAACTTGTTTGCCTTGAGAAGCAATTTCCTCTTCAGCACTACTGTAGCTATGGTTGAATTTTAAAGCCAACTTTCATAACATGTAAGGCTTTCCCATGCTGCATTTCATGCCATTACACTAGGGTCACAGAGCACAAATGTAGCAGTTAAGTTATAATTTGTGAACATCCTTCTGTGTCATGGCTGTCAGGTGCAAAATATTTTAAGGACTGGTAATCTAGCCCTATAAGGTTTGTTTTCAACATTGTTATCCATTTCAGTGGTCTACTCAAAACTGTATAGGAAGGAGAATTCCAACTCCAGGAGTTTAGAATAAAGGGTGTTTAGGAGATTCTAATCATGTCTGGAATCTTCCCAAAGGATTGACTGCAGACTACACAGCATACATGTACCCTGAGCAGTTCCAACCCCCCCCCAAAAAAAAACAACAACAACAACCCTGTGCTCTTGTGATTAAACAACAGACTTTAAGCTTAGGGTATCATTAGACGAATGCTGTGTTTAACCCTGGTCATTTGCAGGTACTTTTATTAATAATGTTGATACTGATTAAAGGTTCTGTTAATGGATTTATTTGGTCCCCTGTTTTTATATATATCTTGGATCAGTGGGTGGAGTATATTATTTTCCCCTCACAGCTTTCTGTCCCCTGAATCAATCCCCTACAGTGTACAAGTAAAAGAGAAGTTTAAGGAAATCATTGATGGGTGGATGGGGCAAGAGGAAGGAAAAATATTGATCTCCTGCTGTTAGGAAACAAGCTGGGAAGGATACCAAAAGCATGGAAGGTCTGTTTCTCTTGCAGAGAAGCAGATTTAAACTCGAGAAATGGGGCCATGGTTTATCTTCAGGAGTGGATTCAACTTGATAATATAACCACTTGGTAGCTAATGGGAATTTAATTGGATTCATGTGAATGTCTACAACATAGCCTGTGGCTTCACGCCAATACAAGAGTGTGCATATTGATTTGATTATCCTGTTTGTCCACCCAGATTTGATATTTTTACTTGTTTTTTCCCCTGATCAAATGAAGTGTTTTCCACTGATTAATTAATTTTAATTTGTTTTCACTTCAAGCACAAGATTTGGGGGTTTTTTATTGATAGCAAAGTATCCTTACTGGTGATATACTGCAATTAACTTATTCTCCCTTGCCATTCAAACCGAAAGCATTCCGTCTTCAATAAAATAATTTGTACCCATTGACCTATTGACTTAATTTTTTCTTATTAAACCACTAGTTTAGCTTGGAAAGCAAAACTACTGCCATGTCATGTCCCATTCTTTAGTTCCTAATTAAAAAAATCCCTTGCCGTATGCTTTCTTCTAACTCCCTACATGGAATGTTTTTCAGAAGCACCGGCCTCTATCAAGATAAAAGAAACTGTAGCTTCCCCAAATATATCCCCTAGAGACCTACAACTATGACTAATTGGTTCCTACTTATGGAGAACCACTTTGCGCTACTATCTCAACATGGAGATGTATGTCTCGGCAAATCAGGACAATAGTCTGCCTCTAATTTGGAAAACAGACTGCTCTTGCCCTTTTCAGGAAAACAAACCAAATTCAGGCTACCAATAGGGCAACCTCATCTATATTCAATGTAACATTAGAGTAGACTCACTGAACTTGAATCTCCCGTCATGAGAGCTTGCTTGGTGCAGTGGTTAAGAGCAGTGGCTTCTCATCTGAAGTCAGGTTTGATCCCCTGCTCCTCCTCCACATGCAACCAGCGGGGTGACCTTGAGCTAGTCACAGACCTGTTCTCACAAGGCAGATCTTACAGCTGTCTCAGCCCAACCTACCTCATAGGGTGTTTGTTGAGGAGAGAGACAGGGAAGACAATTGTAAGCCACTGAGAAAAGCAGGGTATTTTAAACCAACTCTTCTACTTCATCTTTGGGCTGATCTTGTTGTGCTCACCACACTTCTCTCACCCAAATAAAATCTGGGAGGTGGCTAACCAGATTTCAGAGGTCACTTCAGCACAAATGGGGGGGGGAGATCATCCTTTTGGGGGGCATCATCTGGCCATGGTGGTGGACAAGTATTTGTGAATTCCTTGCATTCTGCAGGGGGGTGGACTAGATGAACCCAGAGGTACCTTTCAACTCTGTGATTCTATGATTTAAAGTATGTTCAATAAAATATTTCTGAACACATGAAGTGGCTTTACTCTGAGTCAGACCACTGATTTCTGAAGATCAGTGTTGTCTATTTTGGCTGCCAGCAGCTCCCTCCAGGTCTCACTTGGGGGACTTTGATATCACCTTTCAACTTGAAATGCTAGTGGTTTAACCTGGGTCCTTCAGCATGTAAAGCAGAAGTTCTGTCTCTCATAACACCACCTTTGGGAAGTTTACACTTGAGTAGTTACAAAAAAATCTATGAATTCAGGGCTTAAAAATGACTTTACTGTCCTCCTTGGAAGCAAGCAACCTTATCCTACTAGTTAAAAACCAAATTGGCTGAGGGTTATGGATCTAAGCTTGCCTCCTCCCATGTCTGGATAAATCTCGCCACCTCCTTCCCAGAGTTTGAGACAGTCACCAGCCTGTGCATTCTCAAATGTTCTGGGATGGCCTGAAGTGGTTTCTTGTTACAGATCCCTGGCTCTCACAGTGTTGAAAGTGGAGTCTGAGAAAAACAACCTTTAGAGTATGCTGCAAACAGACAATTCAGTTACAGGCATCACAGTGGGAAGGCTGAAATTAAATGCATTACCCTAGGTGATTTTGGAGAGAAGGTGGCAAGCTATAGACTGATCCCTTCAGATCTCAGAAGCTAAGCAGGGTCGATACTGGGAAGGGAAACCACCAAGGATGACTCTGTAGAGGAAAGCAATGGCAAACCACCTCTGCTTCTCACTGGCCTTGAAAGCACCTTGTAGGGTCACCATAAGTCAGATGCAACTTGATGGCACTTCACATACACACACACTCAAGGGATTTTCAACTTGCAGCATGGCCTAAACATCACTCCAAAATTAAAAGATAATAGGTAAATAAGTAACTATGGCTTTGATCTTTAGAGGAAGAATGGCAGGATTTGCCATCTTTAAGAACTTGCCACAATTTGCTGTGCTCCACACAATCAAAGGCTTTAGCATAGTCAATGAAGAAGAAGTAAATGTTCTTCTGGAACTCCCTAGCTTTCTCCATGATCCAGCATATATTGGCAATTTGATCTCTAGTTCCTCTGCCTCTTCGAAATCCTGCCTGTACTTCTGGAAGGTCTCGGTCCACATATGGCTGGAGCCTAGCTTGTCGGATTTTGAGCATAACTTTGCTAGCATGAGAAATGAGTGCAATGGTGTGGTAGTTTGAACATTCTTTGGCATTGCCCTTCTTTGGGACTGGAATGTAAACTGACCTTTTCCAATCCTGTGGTCACTGTTGAGTTTTCCAAATTTGTTGGCATATTGAGTGTAGCACTTTTACTGCATTGTCTTTTAAGATTTTGAATAGTTCAACTGGAATGCTGTCACCACTAGCTTTATTGTTGCTCAGACTTCCTAAGGCCCATTTGACTTCACATTCCAGGATGCCTGGCTCCAAGTCAGTGACTACCCCCTCATGGTTATCAGGGATGTTAAACTCTCACTCTTATGTAGTTCTTCTGTATAATTTTGCCACCTTTTAAAAATCTCTCCTGCTTCTGTTAGGTCCTTACCATTTTGGTCATTTATCAAGTTTTAATAACCTGTATCAAAATTGCCCTTGATGGGCAGCTTGTCTCCTCCTATGAATCCAATCAAAGATGTTACCCCCCTCTCACATTCTTATAGTGCAGGCTAAGAACAAAACACAGTTTGTACTAGAGATGGTACTAAAGTCATAATAATTTATTTTTATCAGCAATGGTGATCTAGTACCATTCTCCTTGTCCCCAAAGTTTTTTCCCCCCTCTGGTTTAAGAACTTCCCCTCATGTATGGTCTGAGTTCAGCAGATCCAAAGCCATGCATAGGCACATGTGCCCACATATTCCCATTGACAGCAAACAGGCAGAAGAGGGAGATATGAGTACAAGCATCTCATAGGCCTGTCATACCTTGTTAATTAGAGGGTAAAGAAAATGTTATTCTTCCACATCCTAAGGTATAGTTACAAATGTTCACTTCAGGCACTTGGAAAGAATATAGTTATTTATACTTTTCTAGTTAGGTGGGAGGGCTATATGCCCAAAAAGGGCGCCACGGGACATTAGATATCTCTTGCTGTTTGTAGTTGTTTCATGAAGTCCCAAATCTGCCATCTCCAAATAATCTTTAAAAATGAGCAAAAGTCCTTCAAAAGTAACCTTCCCTGATGTCCTTTCTGCACTGAAATCCAACTACGGCCTTGCTGTGTGGTAAACCCACTTTGTCTTGTTGTCATAGCAACTTACTACATCCCCACATCTCCAGAAGGGACAACTGCAGCTTGCACAGCTTTCTCCAATGTATAAAAAACTGTTCAAAGAAGGGAAGAAGAGTAGGACAGTGGGAAAGACAAGAGAGATTAATGGCTGGGACACAATCAAAAACAAAAGTTAAAATGGAAATGTTAATCATTTAAAAGAGGGCCTTGTTAAAACTGCTTGCTTTATGGCTTGGAATAAAAAATAGAAGAAGGGAAAGAAGACGAAGTCTCTGTAAGAATAATTTAGTGTCTCCTGTAATGAGCTTCCTTTTTCTTTGGTAGTTCCCAGTTCTGCCTTATCACTTACTCAGTGATTGACTGAGCCCTCTCCTTGCTGGCTCCTGCTAAACAGCAATTCGCCATCTGGCAGTCATAATTTCTTTTTTATCCTATGTTCTTTTGTAATTAGAAAATAAATTACTTTTTTTGCATAAGAAGAATGAAACATGTCTGGCATATTACTTACAGATGAGTCTGTGGAGGTGGTAGGGTTGCCTGCTCTAGATTGGGAAATAGCGGAGATTTCAGGGGAGGAGTCTGAGGGGGACGGGATTTGAAGAGGGGAAGGACTTCATAGAATAGGCTGCCTAAGGAGGTGGTGAGCTCACCCTCACTGGCAGTCTTCAAGCAAAGGTTGGATACACACTTTTCTTGGATGCTTTAGGATGCTTAGGGCTGATCCTGTCTTGAGCAGGGGGTTGGACTAGATGGCCTGTATGGCCCCTTCCAACTCTATGATTCTGTGATTCATTGTGGTACAGTGACACAGAGTCCACTTTCCAAAGTAGCCATTTTCTCCAGGTGAACTGATCTCCATAGCCTGGAGATCAGCTGTAATCACAGAAGATCTCTCGCTACCACTGGGAGGTTGGCAAATCTAAGAGGTGGAACTATTCTGCCTGAGTGGAATGACACTGAAATCCTTTCCTTGAAAACTCAGTGGCAGACCTCTCAAGGCCAGGTAAGTTCCTTCCTGGCTTTTGAGAACAATATTCATGATTCGTCTGGACCAACGGTGGGCAAACTGTGGCCCTCCAGATGTCCATGGACATCTGGAGGGCCACAGTTTGCCCACCCCTGGTCTGGACTCATGGGGGGAAAGGCAAAAACTACAATTACAAATAATTGCTCTTATCCATTGTGAGTGACTGACAAACTCTCAGTAGAAGTGCACAATGCTGCAGAAAGCTGCCAACTGGCATTGGACACAATCACTTGGGGAAGTGATCAGTCAGAGAATGTATCTTTGCATGTGAAAGGCCCCTCCCACGTTTGGTTTTAGGCATCAGATGTCGGCAAAGACTTTTTGCGGCTTGAGGTCCTGGACAACCTTAGCCTGTCAGAAGATACAGCACAGTAATGTGTTAATTCAGTATGAGGTATCTTCGTAAGTTCTCCATGGGAGACAAACAAATGTTTTTAAAGGCATGAAAGGGAAGCCCTGCTAATTACTGACATCCTAGGGCATTTCATTTCTTTAATGTACACATCCTCCCATACATCCACCAGCTAGTGATGTTTTATTTACAAAGGACCTTTTCTCTAAGAATTAGGAGTTCTTTTTAATGAAAATTTTAATCTCCCAGAAAGTGGGCTTCAATTCTTCTGACTGCTGCTGTGTTTTCTTTCTTCAAAAATTCTAATAATAATCATCATCATCATACCTGACTTACCCCATTACTTTAAAAAATGCACTGTACGTCTATGCTTAAGTGGTAGCAACAAAGGAGAGTGGGCCTTTTTCAAATATTTAGCTGCTTTTTGCCATCTTTCAGGTATATATATTATGTCAGTTTAGCCATTTCAGCACTTCCTCATATTTTAGCAATTTTTTCCTCTTGCATTTTGCACTGTCTTGTATTGTTATTTACAGCACTTTTCTTTTTGTGTTTTATCTTGTTCCGTAGTGCATGCTACTAGATTGACTGTACAGATTAAAAGGAATTCTGTTTCACAGGAATTCTGCCTGACGTATTGAAGAATTAGTATTAGATTTATGTACAGCATTGCAACCTGACATTTTGTGGTTGGCTCTCTCGCTTGTGGTGGCTATTTTGTGGTTGGTTTCATGCCCCACATTAGACATTTCATTGTTGTGCCTACCATCCTCTGTCAGAATTCCAAAGGTGCCTGCAGGCTTTGAAAGTTTGGGGCCCCCAAGCAGGCATTTCGACAAAGAAGTTGGGAAGAAGAACAACAACACTGTTAACCAGACTGGCTGATATGGCAGAAACACAGAGAAGAAAGTGAGGCCAATCCAATTGCCCACTGCCAATCCAAGGGGTGGGGGCAGGAGAAATAAAACCAGCAACATCACTAATGCCAGGTTGTATGAAGAGTAGCTGTAGAAACTGCTGGAAATTATATCTGAAGAAGTGAGCACTAGCTCACCAAAGGTCATATCCTGACACAAATTGTTAGTCTTTAAGGAGTTGATAAACTCCTGCTCTTTTCTACTGGAAGCTATATGTTTGTACTCAGAAGTAATATAGTGATGTTGATGACAGGGCCATGTTCTCACCCCATCCCTCCTGCTATTATTATTATTATTATTATTATTATTATTATTATTATTATTATTATTATTATTATTATTATTATTATTATTATTATTATTATTATTACCTTTTGGCTTGGGGATATCATTTACCCCAAGGTGTATAATTATGGCTGCTGGTGCCCCAGCCTGGTACACCTGCACTGACACCATCTCCAAGGGGGCTTCCCTCTTCATCCCCCTGCAGCCGGTCCAATGAAAGTGGATACAATCCTCGAGTCCCTGGTGCGATCCCCAGCCAGAACATGCTGTGTATAGCCTGGCATGGTACATGTAGCTGCAGCCCATGAAGAGGACTTCCAAGGGTGATGACATTTGCCCTGGAAAAATGCATGTTAGCTGTGAGTAGGAGGACACACATACAGTTTATAAGCCCCAGATCTCCACTGCCCCAATCCCATTATCTCCCATGGAGACGCCCCATCCTGAAAAGCCTGTATAGCAGCACCAATGCAAAAAGAGTGCGTACCATAGCTGCCAGGCTTCAACCCCAAACACTTGATACTCATTCTGAGTTTGGCTGTGAATTGAAATCTGGAAAGGCATGTGCCATCCTGGTGCATTAACAGTGCCCCTCCCAGCCTTTGCTGTACGGCCAGGTATGCTTGTAAGCTCAGCATGGGACATGGTTCCCCCAAAGGGGCTTTTCCCATTGAGACCCATGTCCCTTTTACATTCTGGTCTGTTTTGGATTGCCTCAGTTTTACCCACACGGCATCCACCAGCAGGACCACATCCGTGCAAGCCAAGGCTGTGCACCCAGGCACCTCTCTAGAGGGTGCCAGGTGCTCACAACTGAATGCTCCAGAAAAGGCCAAGTTAATGCCACTTTTACCTGAAGCAACACATATGGGGAATGGCAAACCAGCCACAGAACCCCCACCAACCAATTTAACAATGGCCTGGTGATGGTCTTTTATCCGATTGGTCTTTTATCCGATTTGGTGGGTCAACCTGCCTCTAGCCATGGATTGCCTGTTTTGCCAAAAAAGAAGACCCTGGGTCCCACCCCCCTAAGATCCTGCTGAAGAAGGATAAGCCAGCCAGTTGTACCCTCAAACTCATTTGGTCCCTCTGCCTCAAACCACCAGCCCAATTAGAGGATGAGGGCACCTTCTTTGGGTGCCTATAGAATTGGACCCCTGGACCAGTCTTCTTGAAACTTGGGAGCTCTTTTGAGGAGAGGCCACAGCAGATATGCTGCAAATTTGTTCCCTGTACCTCACCCAACACCACCCCAATTAGACTCAAGATAGGTTTGCCATTGACTTTAATGGCCCCATAGTATAAAATGGAGCAAAAATATTAGATTTCCAAAATATTTTGGCTCCTTTTGCTATTTACTATATTGGTAGCTGAATACAGATAGTGAATCTGTATTCTATATAGGAAATATACCATTAGGGTACCTAGAAGTATCAGTAACGTATTTTTTTTCTGGTTTGAATAAACCAAATGCATATTTATTTCAAACAGTGCTTCCCACCCCCCACCACCCTTTTCACTAAGTAACCTTACTTGGAGTTTTTTTTTTTTTAATATTCTAAGGTGGCCAAAAATGACAGGGACAACAAGATGGACAGAAAAGGACAGCATCATATGAAGGATAAAAAGATGGACCAAAAGGACAGAATCATTTGACACAGCAGAACCAATTCAGAAGCACAACAAAGGGGTATAAAGCTGAAGAAAGCCGCTGCCTGCAAAAAAATGACTCAACCACACTATGCTAAGCCAACATGTGTGGGTTTGTATGAACAGGCAAATAAATTCCTCTAACAGCTGGTCACTAAAATTGGACTGTCTGAAATGACAAAAAAAAAAAACCCATCAGTTACTAAAATGTAATACAAAGGCAGTTTGAAAATGGCCAGAGATTTTGATCCCATGCAATGTGATTGAAGCCACGCTGAGTAAACGGGAAGTGTCCTGCCATCCTCCTTCAATAGGATCCCTCGAAGTGTGGTTCTTTGGGTCAGAGAACTGTCAAGAACAACAAGAAGATGGAAGTGCGGGGTGACAGTGTGAAGGGGAACTGGCAAGCAAAATTACCCTTCCCTCTTCCATAAGCAGAAGGATCTCGCCCAATTGGGAATGAGAACAGAAAGGAGATAGAAAGCCACAGACAAAGCCACAACATCAGACAAAAGCTGTACTGTTGCAGTTTACACAACCGGCATTTTCATTCAAGATATACCTCCGTGAAGACTACAGGTTCTTACAGGACTCCAGTCTATAAGTTAAAGAAGCACAGATCAGCATTGGTAAGTAGGCACAGTTCAAAATGGAACAACATTTTTAATTAGATATTAAATAACCAAGGCACTGAGAGATATTGCTTCAACCTGCTTCTCAAAGACAAGATGCATCCCACCAGTACCTCCAAAACTTTCACGTGATCAAGGTCTAATTGACCCTTGCAGACTCAGTGGGTATGCCTTATCTGAGGCATCTATCTTCTCAGCTGGTTTTCCTGTTTCTTTTCCTGATTCTGTTTTAGCTTGTTCTCCTGACTCTATTAGTCTACGGCTTTTGGACATTAATTCAGGACAGCAACTGCTAGAGGTTTAGACAAAGAGATATGTGGCTAGTGTCATCAGTACCCCGATGATACCTAATTCTAGCACCTTGGACTAACTATTGACAATCTCATAAGTACATTAAGCCCTTCTGTTGCCATCATCTGCCAATGGGTAAAGACTTTCTTTTGTTTGGCATTGGCTCAATGATCCTTCCTTCCTGATCAATATTATTATGTTTTGTATGTATTTTATTGTATTGTATGTTTTTTTTTAAACCCTGCTTTTAAAACTGGGAGAGGGGATTGATTTCAGTGGTTTTAAAATGTAATTCTATCAAGTGTGCTTTAAATTGTTAACTGCCTTGGCAATCTTTGTAAGGAATATAGAAAGACAGGCTACAAATTCTGTTAATTTATTAATGAATGAATGAAAAAGAATGAGGGGGAGCATAGAACCCTGTGGAACAGTAAGTCCTAAGATGTTCAGTCATTTTCTCTAAAGGAAATATTTTCCCATCAGATTGAAACCAATGTTAGATATGCTGCATATCTCAAAATAATGCACTGGATATTTCAGTAATATGGTGTGATTGACAGTGTAAAATGCAGTGACAGGTCTAACAGGATTAAAAGGGATGAATTTCTTTTGTCTGTTTGGGGTGAGAGATCATCCCCATCTGCTGCTCAAGGTCGCTCCCACCATACAAGTTAAAAGTTATTTATTTATTTATTTATCATACTTATATACCGCCCTCCCCGGAGGCTCAGTTAGTCAGTTTGAAAAAGAAGAAGGCTCATTCAGGTATTCCTGAAATTAATTTACTATCACTTGTTCTCTCATTTTTTCCAAATGTGCTAGATAATAGGTTACCAGGAGTTTTATATAAAAAGCAGAGGTCAAATATTAGTCTTACTGGGTTCCATCTCAGAATAATAAAACACATGACAGATTGCAAGGAGATAAACATTAGCACAATAAAATCCCAGTTGACTTACAGGTGGGCATGTGGGAGAAGAATAAGGCTCGTAGCTATGTGTTGGCTGGCATGGGGATATGGAGCCCACAGCATAATTTTCTGGGTCATCCGGCCCAATTCTCTAACCTCAGCAGCACCCTGGTGATCCCATCCTGGGCCTCTTCTGCATGATGGATAAACTGATGAAAACTCACTAAATACATCGTTATTTTTCTGATCTCTGCACAGAAGAGTGAATTTACTCCACAAAACTGATTTTGCTCTGCACGGTGAACTGCCTCTTCGGTGCTTTAAACGTCTTTTAAGCATTGTTTCTGAAAGAGGCTTTTCACCGATTCATTTCTCTCCTGCCTCTATTAGCCATGCAGAGAAGCTCCTTAGTTATGCAGATTAGTGACTGCATTAGAGAACAAAGCAAAACTACAGGGGGCTGGGCTATGAATTGTTTCATGCAGAGAGCATTGCAACGTAGTTTTTCAACAGACTATATTCAATGCAGAACAATGATTGTAGTATAAAAAAGTGGTCTAAACTGGTTGTTTTTTAAACTGTTTTATTTGGCTCCGTGCAGAATACCTCCTGGTCCGCAGCCAGGCCCATGGGTCCCCTTGCCACTGGGCATCCCCCCCCCAGTAGAGAGAAATGGGAAATGCTTCAGAAAGCGAAGACTTCCTTCCGCCCATCCCCTTTCATCTGCTCTACTAGTGCGTTCCTGGGGCCTTCCCATCTGGGTCAGTCCACACCAAACTGACCTTTTCCAATAAGGCATCTTATCTGGGGGGGACCTCAATGCCCTCCACTGTGTTCCCCCTCCCTTTTTACATGCTCCTTCCCCTTGTTCCCCCACCCACAGTTGTGACAATGATCAAAACATAAACACCCAGTAAATGAACACTCAAATTGTTAACAGCAAGTCTTCCAACACATTCATAAACAGCAACCCAAACGAGGGTGGGTGGGAAGCTCTCTGCTCAGCTGCTACGGGAGAAAAGGCCACCCCCGGCTCACGCGGTGCCTTATAAAGGCCTGTGTGCCCATGCCTCTCCTCCCTGTGTCCCCTACCCCTGACACTCCACAAAGAGCACCTTCCTCCTCCACCTGCCCTCTGCCGCCTCAATGGCCGCTTAGCAAGTCGCGGCCACACTTTATCATTCTTTAATTTATATAGAAACAAATCCCATTAATTTGAACCAAATTGTTCAGGGAATGAGAAAGTGTCTGCTTATCATTTTCTTCAGAAAGCTCTGACATTGTCCACTCATATAGACTGTTCTGGGAATGTACATTTTCGCCATCACGCACCCTCGCAGCTTCTTAAAGGGCACATACCATCATTTTGGTATGCAGTTTAGATGCACCCAGAAATTCTGTGGTTTAGACATACCCAGAAATTCTTATGTGTAGTTTTATGCTGTGACACCATAATCTAAGAAATGGCTGCATGAGCAATGATCAACTTCCCTGGTTTTCAACACACATTAACCTATAGTGTCATCATTACATCTATTCTGCATCAGTGAGTACAGAATTAGGGGAAGAAAGAGCAATTACAGATTTAGTTAATCTAACATGTAAGCATTTGATGTTGCATAGACACTTTAATAATGTTTGCAGGCATGGGGAATTAATTATATGGACTTTTTAAAAAGGAGTTTTGAATAAAACCCCCCAAAACCAAAACAATGAGAAATGTAAGATGTTCATGAAGCTCATACTCTTATTCTAACCCCCCTTAGGCAATTCTTATCCTAAACACCCTGAGGCTTTATTTATAGGCTGTAGGTGGCAGGAGTAAAGTCCTATATAGAAACTAGATTTATCTACATTATCCTGCAGTATACACACACACACACACACACACAGAGTAGAATCCTCCTACCCATAACTTGCAGGAGGAAAAGCTCCTAGATGTCTGAAATTTGTCATGTGACCTCAATATACCACCATAATCAATGTTAGCCTATCTAGGCATTTGATTATCCAAATGTTTTGGCTCTCCCCAGGGCCATTTAGTTAAATGAGGCAGCACAGTATTTAAAAATGTACAACAGCGGAAGGAAATGCCAAACTGGTTAAAAAAGCTAATAAACACCCACTCAGCCATCCCACATCATCATCTTCTGCTACACTTCACCTCCAGTCATAACAGTGTGTTTTACGCAAACGCCTACGGCTCCCAGTTGGAAGCACCAGCTGTAGTGCAATACCGTTCCTTTCTGTACAGCTACAGTGCAGAGAGGCTCCTCCACAGCTGTACCTTGCATTCCTAGTAGGCTCTAGAACAGTTATTCCCAGTTGATTGCTATGACAAACAAGTAATTAAAGGATCTCAGAAGCCCAAAGTACCTACTTGCATAGTAGGCTGCCAGCTGTGTGTCTGCATGAGTCACCTTGTTGGCCTTGCCTCCTTCCAGCTAGCCTATACAAGGGGTAGAAAATTTCTACACTGGTTGCAAAAGAATCATGAAATCACTCCTGATTTAGACACATCACACCATTACTGTACCTCAGGGAAGACTCCCTATTGTGCTTCTGCATTGATACCTGCTCTGAGTTGGCCTCCTTTGGAGCAGTAGCAGAAACATTTGGGGATAGACACTGATTTCCAATTCCAGCTCAGAAAAAGTGAAGCTGACTTTAGTGTACACATTCAGAATAGCTCTATACTAAGTCAGACTAATGGTCCATGCTATCTATTTTAACAGCTGTTCTCCAGAATTTCAGGCAGTGAAATATCTTTTCTACTGGTTGACCATCAAAAGTGACATAACATGAGCAAGTTTCACCTGAGATGCCTGGAACGGAACCTGAAATTATCTGTTTGCAAATCTTGTGCTCTAGTACTGAGCTATGGGTCATCATTAAGATTGACCGATCGCTCTGGCTAATCTACATTCCAGAGCTATTGTGAAAATAACGATGCCTGAATTCCATGGAGCAAGAATGGAATGCACATGTGCAGTGTTTTTGTTCTTTTCTGTGAACTCTTTATCTGTAACTTCTGTAGGCACCTTTGAGTTGTTATGTCATCTTCCTTGCCTTTCTTATTTTTGCTGCTGCCAGAAGTGTAGAATTTTGTTGGACTCAATGACCAGGATGGATTAGTTGTACATGGTAGACCAACAAAACAGTCAATGCATGGGATGGTTCTGACGTAAAAGAGGATCTTTTATTTTAGAGTAAAGGAGAATTTCAAACAGCTGTTTTTCTTAATTCTTGAGTTTCTACTTATAAAAGTGTAACTGTTTCTGTATTGCTAATAGGCTTAATGGTTTTAGACAGGCGCATAAACATAATGGTTCCTTAAAATAGTTCTAGCCACATTGGCTTATTTTCTCACTTGCCACAAAGGTCAGTAAGTTCCACAAAGAAAACAGCAATCCTATCTTAGTACTACAACTCAACACTCAAGCTCTTTCCTCCACACAAGCACACTGCAAAGCCCTAAATCTCACACAAAGTCTCTCTCTGTACAAAACAGTCCACTCTGCCACCTCTTTCTTACTCTTTGTTACTGTGGATGTCAAGTCATAGTTGACTTGGTAGAGTTTTCAAGACAAGAGACATTTGGAAATGCTTTGCCATTTCCTACCTCCACCCTGGTATTCCTTTGCAGTCTCCCATCCAAACACTATCCAGGTCTGACCCTGCTTAGCTTCTAAGATCTGATGAAATTGGATTAGTCTGAGCCATCTATGTCAGGGCTTCTTAATCTATAGGCCTACTACATTTTAGATCAGGGGTAGGCAAACTGTGGCCCTCCAGATGTCCATGGACTACAATTCCCATGAGCCCCTGCAGCAAATGTAGACCATGGACATCTGGAAGGCCACAGTTTGACTACCCCTGTTTTAGATCATAGCAGCATTAATTTAAAACACATTAAAATATAGATTTTTTAAAATATTTTCTATAGAAAAATACCACAACATGTGAAATGCAAAAAGTCTGAATTTATGCTACCTGCCTATTAAAATAGCCGAAGCCCACTGTTAGTCAGGTGAAGAATGTCTTTCCATCCCACATGGAATAGTACAACATGTGTCATGTACTATAACCCCGTGAACATCTTGTTTTTCTGGTTTTAGATCATGTATCCAGCTTAAGGGCACTCGAAAGCAGTGAGCTAATGTATGCTTAGTTCTATATAGGATCATAATCTTAAACGTTTTCAATAAATTTATCTGTTTTGATTTTCTTTCCACATATTGGTATGTGCATTTTTATTAACCTATAGAAAGGCAGTGGGGCCTAGTGGTGGAATCCTCCATCTCCAGTGGGGGCCTGGCAACCTTACAGCATCGTCTACCACAGGAATACTGAGGCCATATTTTATGCGGCAGAGATTGGTGGGCTGAAATGCTCTTGTTTTCCTCCACCTTGTGCCTTATCAATTGCTGAAACAGCTGCAACTCTCCCCCCTGTGACTGTTCAGGCAGTGAGAAATTTGTGAGGGAGGAAATATGTGAGGACCCACAATATCGGTCCAATCAAGATCAGGCCCTAGCAGTATTTAATTATTTTTGAATAGTGGTGGCATCGTCATGGCTGTCACATCTAATTTGTTGAAATATGAAATTTTGAAAGTTTAATTCCATTTCAGCATTTGCTCACAACTTTTTAAATAGCTGGTAGCAGCCAGTGGAATGCTATAAGCCTTACTTTTGCCAGTTGTAGGGGCAAAATGTGCTACAACCATGTGGTGGAGTGGTTAGAGTGTTGGAGACCCAGGTTTCAATCTTTACTTTGGGAGACCCTGGGCCAGTCACCTGCTCTCAAGCTAACCTAATTTACAGATTTGTGCAAATTGCTTTCAATCCCCATAGGGCAAAACATGGGCTAAACTATAAATAATAATATATACCAGGACAAGTGGCTTCACACAAACATATTTTTCACCATGAAGGTATATTTTTAAACACACACTCAGAATCAAATGAACAACTAGACAAGATTCCAATATAAGATGCATGAAAGTGATTGTAACAGAAAATGTTTTCTATTACATTATATTAGTAACTAGGGGCAAAGCCCATTGTGTCCAAGAATACAATGGGCGCTAGAGCTTGGCAGTGGGAAGAGGAAGGGGAGGAGTTGTCCAGTCTGTAAGGGCATGGGGTTGTCATGTGTGTTGTGTGGGAGGTTGTGGTGGCATGGTGGCAAATGAGGGCATGGGTGTGGAGATACGGGTGTCAAGAACCTGTGGTGTAGAATGTTCATTGAGTGTGGGAGAGGACTGACCTTTGGGAATTTAGGCATAGTGGTTACAGATGAGCTTTCCAGAGCCATGTCCTCAGATATGTGAAGGGAAAATCAGACTGGAGACTCTTCTTAGGGGAAGATTACATGGCAACCAATTCCTCCCAGTTCTGCGTCATTTCCCTTCTTGTGTGAATTAGGCCACAGACACCGAAATGCCCCTCTGCCCTAATACACATGGGGTAGTCACAGTACACAGGTGTCCACCCTGTTTCTTCTTTTCCATTTTTTCACTGTTGATAAAATGTTATATGCCCACGCTTCTTTCATGGTTGCTCCTTAGAAGAAGAACGGATTTTTGTACCCTATTGCTTACTACCCAAAGGAGTCTCAAAGTGGTTTACAAATACCTTTTCTATTCGTCTCTCCACAATAGTCAACCTGTGAGGTATGTGGGTTTGTGAGTGATCTGAGAGAACTGGGAATGGGCCACAGTGACCCAGCAGGCCTCAGGTGTCTCAAAGCATTTTCCAATCGGCTTCCCTTTCTCTCCCCATAGCAGACTCCCCATGAGGGAGGTGGGGTAGAGAGCCTCACAGGGAAGCTGGCAACCCTAAGAGGAAGACTCCCTGTGCACAGCAGTCTTGACCTTAGTAAGGTTTTTTATACTGTTTTTTTATTTGCCAGGCCAAGGTTATTTGCCAAGCCAAAAAGTCATTCGGTTACCATGTGTCTCCAGACATTTACTTGTTCTCTATTTACAGTTTCAGGCTGTAAATATTTATTTAGATCTTCCTGCACTTTCCAGACTCACAGGACTGATGCTAGTCTGCCTGTTTGCGCCCCAGAATACAAACAGTTGCTGGTAAGGGCTGGCCATAATCCATAGGCCAGGAGGGACTCACCTGCACTACTCCCGACCAACTGCTGGCAAAAATGGCTCCTTTGACGGCTGGACTCTGAGGCATTGTACGATTTTGAAGTCCCACCTCCAAACCTCCAGGAATATTTCCATCCCTGGGGTAGCCAACCTCTAGGTGGGGCCTGGAGAGCTCCTGGAATTAAAGCTCACCTGCAGAGTATAAAGATCAGCTCCCCAGGCAGAAAGGGCTACTTTGGACAGGGTTGTGGTAGAAAAGAAATATTTAAGGCCTCCCACACAGGTTGTTGTTGAATTGAATGACTTGAGGCCTACTGCACAGGGTTGTTGTGCAGATGAAACAGGAGACAAAAGAGCCAATTTCTTCTGCAGAGTAATGGTGTGCAGTGACCTCAAATCTGCTGAGAGTTGCAAAGAAGAAATACACATGGCCTGGCTGTGTCTAACCCCCGACCAGAGAAGTATTTTAAGTGAGAAGGGGCTTTTCTGTGGCCTCCCTGTCAGCCAACTGTTTGGCAGAAGGGGAAAGTTCCCCACCCTCAAAAGGAATGCCCTCAGGCTCCCCTGCGTTGCTCTCTGAAGGAAAATGCCTCCCTCCCCTCAGTCAGGGCGTGTCAGAGGCTCCTTTGCAGCATGCCTGAAAGGCGGGGGGGGGGGACCTCCTGCCAGCTCTGTCAGAGTTCTGAGGCAATTTGTAGTTGGACATGACAGTTAGGACAGCCTTGGGGCGAAAAGGGCTGGCACAGCCTGTGTTCTCATCCCCCTTGGCAGCCCTACTGACCTCCTCTCCCTGCGGTGGTCAGGAGCAGACTGACAGCCAGACTGGGCTGGGTGAATGGAATTTTGGTCTGTCCTGGTGAGGGATCAATTGGAAGGCGCTTCGCGTGGCTCCCCATTGGCCGCTTAGCCCTTGAGTTTTTATCATGGACAGAGCCCGCCCTAAGTCCTCCCCAATAGCCCTTAGGGCTTTATTTAACCCAGGAGCGGTTAAAGATGTGATTGTTCTTCATACACAAAATATTGAACTGTTTCAGTGCCTACAAGAATTTAAACCTTTGAATCATCAGTACTTTGTCTTATAAAATGTTTAGAGCATTTCTTCCCATCTAAGAAGAATTCAGGATGAACCCCTACTATCACAAGATGACCAACCAAAATCATGGTGATTTGCTTAAGCAAAATAGCCATCTCGGATCAAACAGTACGGAGTGCTTTCATATCACCTGGCATCACTACAAATGTGATAACCTTCACTGAAGGATGCTTTCTAATTCAGGGGCAAAACAATGAGGTCTTGTGCAGATATAACACTTACTTGACCATGACCAGTCATTTCAAGGGTTAAACTCCCCCCCTCCACACACACCCACACACTCTGGATGCATTTCCTTTCTCTTCCCTTCTCCACTTCATTCTGGAATATAGACACTCCAAAGCTTTTGGCTTCATATTCATCTGAAGCAGGAACCCTGGTGCAATGCACAGATGAATCTACAAAATGCATGCAATCATGTTGGTGGTAGGGACAGACGGGAAAGACTCCAAAAATTCTTGTTGTCTTGCTTTTCTTCCAAGCATAGAGCATTGCAATGGTTTTCTTGAAAATTTCTAAAATAACATTTTTGGTAAACAACCTGGAGTAAAAGGGCCTTGATAGCAATCAGCACAACAAAGAAAATTTTAAATGTAATATTAACCAAATAAATAAAAAGCCTGTCTCTAGTGAATAAGATTTGGAAATCCACTTTCTGGCCATTCCCTTTCAGTCTTCAGCCACCCTATTGACACTGTCAGCTAGAAAGCCCATTCTAGTCACTTGGGATGGCAAATTTGGATGTTAATCCTAGTCTCGCAGGAACCGCATAAAGACCGCAAACTCATTTAAAATAAACCATCATACGGTAATGGCTTTCAACTGCTTCCAAATGGAACCTGATTCCGGCTCTGTTGATTGGAGGTTAAAATGTTCACTATCTAATTAGCAATAACCCGATCCGTATTGCCTGACTAGAAGTGGGCAGTTCAAAAGTATTATTGGACTTATAGTTGTGGGTGATGTTTTTTTCCCTTTTTTCTCTCTGAATATGAATTATTCTGTCTTGAGCGTACTGTAATTTCTTCTTACCGACTGCGTCCCCCTTTGCATTAGATTGTTAACTGAGAGATCACTGAAAGAATTTCTTTTGTTGACTGACTATCCAAAATCACTAGGTGTAGAAGAACATTTGCCTTGAAAAGCTGACTTTAATTATCATGACAGTGTTGTGAAATAATTAATCCCCAGGGCAAATACAAAGCAAAACCTGACATTGCTAGCCAAATTGATTCCCAGCATAACTATATTGGCTTCAGTGACTCCTGGCAATACATTGATTAGCAAAATGCACCCACCCATGTGTTAGAAGGGAGGAAAAGAAAAGAAAGCAATCTGCATAGCTTAATCATTAACAGTGACAGATACTAAGTTCATTGTATAATTTTGAATTGTTTGGATCTATAAGCTAAGGCTTTGTACCCAAGAATGGGGCACATAAAGTGGTTGTAGCTATCTTGATCACAGTGTGTATGTAAGATACCAACTGCATTATTTCCAAGGTATACTATAATATGTTAAAATATTTACTACTCTAACAGGGCAATAATTTGCAACTTAAGCCACTCTAAACCAGTTTATTTCAATGGATTTAGATGGGAGGAACTCAGTTTACCTGAGGGACTGCCTCCCTGCCTATGCCCCTCAAAAAGCACTATGCTTAGCCAACACCAACTGGTTGGTGACCTCTAGCCCCAAAGAAGCATGTTTTGTCTCAACCAGGGCCAGAAAATTCTCTGTCCTGATCCCCCACCTTGTATAACAAGCTCCCAAAATAGATCTGTGCTCTAGCAGGGATGCAACTTGAGATCACGTCCCAGTTCTACAGGGCCTTCAAAATATAGCTCTTCTGCCAACCATTTGGTTGAGGTCAATTGCACCAGCAACATCTACTGGGCCCCCAGTACCCTTCCTCCCACACAGATATGCTCATTAAAGACATCAGGGGCAATTGATCAATCTATGTGGTTAGAGTGACACTTGATATGTTAATTATTCTATAATTGGGGTTTTTATCAGTGTGTTGTAAGCTGCCTTGAGCCTTTGGGGGGAGGCGGGTAAATAATAATAATAATAATAATAATAATAATAATAATAATAATAATAATAATAATAATAATAATAATAATAATAATATCACCACTTCTATTGGCTATTATTGAACTTGAATATAAGTTCAAGTTCTCTGTAAACTGCCCTGAGCTTCCAGGGGAGGGTGTAATATATATATAAGAAATCAATAATACACAAATAAACAATATTGCACTGTAAATGTAGCATTTGCTGCTATATCCTAATTCAGGGGTAGTCAAACTGCGGCCCTCCAGATTCCCAGAAGCCCCTGCATTCGCTGGCAGGGGCTTCTGGGAATTGTAGTCCATGGACATCTGGAGGGCCGCAGTTTGACTACCCCTGTCCTAATTGGTTCCTAATCATTTTGACGTGTATCCTTCAAATTTAGCACTTTGGCTAGAAGAATATTATCTTTATTTGGTCTCAAAATTAATAACTGCTATGAATTTCAAACTTCTAAATCTTATTGCATGTTGTATGTTGAAGGCAAAGGTGGAGGATTCATTGAAAATCCATCCATTTATGGTGTTTAAATGTACAAATTAAATGTGTTGTTTCATTGGTGGGCAATATACATTTCTAACTAGGGATAAGTATAAACCAGCTGATAAAGTGAAGTTCACCACGAATATTAGCTGGCTCATCATTTGTAAAGTGATGTTTATGAACTGAAGAACTGCCATGAACTGACACAGATTTTGAGGCAGTTCATGGTGGTTCATAAAGAGCACCACCACTCAGCTGTTTGGTTTAAATGGCTATGAGCAGTTTGAACCACACAGCTGAGAAACAATCCCTGCTGCTTAGCTGTTTGAAAAAACCTTTCTGCTCCCTGTGAAAGGCTGAGGGGGGGGGGGAGGAGAAAGCAGGGGTCTAAACTTTAAACAGTTCACAAACCAGTATGAATCAGGTCAGTTCATGAACCAGAGTCTTGTGGTTCAGTTTGTGATTCAACCACGAACCATCAACCGAACCACAAAAATTCTGTTTGTTTCCATCCCTGTTTATAGGGCAAACTTTCCAAAATGTTTTTGTGGTCTGGGCCAGACGCCAAAATCAATGGAAAGAGTTTGATTTTTTCCAACTTGATTTCTATCCTCTTCCAGAGGACTACTCTTTCATATTGGTCAACATTATACCGTTCATGATTTAGCTTACTTGGTTGGAGTTGTATATCAGGGGGAAATGGCTTGATTTCATGAAACCACACCAAGAAGACATATGATGCTTTTAGAAGAACAAGAATGGGAGGACATCTGTAAGAAAGATTCACAGACTGGGAAAAATGGACAACAGGCACCAGTCACAGCATGGCACTTCCTAATAAGTAGCTTAATTGCCAGAAAATCTACGCTAAATTAAAAGATTAGAGAGATATTTTTTCATCAAGTGGCAACAAATAGAAGAAATGGACGAGTCTGCTCAGGAGAAAATAAGAAGAAATAAACTGTGAATGTTGCAAAAATACATCCATTAGTCCAGCCTTATCAAAACGTGCCTTTTCCCCTGTATCCAGCCCTGTATTTCCATGGCAACAGGCCTTGTCAACAGAGAAGAAAGTGTTTTTGTCAAGGATGGGCCCTAACACGTAAAAGCCATTTCTATTTGGGGGTAGTGTAATCCTCTTAAATCAATACAGCACACATAATAATTACACTCAGGGTTTTTTCATAAATCTTTGCCTTTCCCCTTTTTTCATTTCCTTTTCCTTGATGTACCATGAACGGTTGCTGGTTGTTGTGGGTTTAATCCACCTCCTGTTTCTTTCTGTTGGAAACAGGTCTACAAGTGGAAGTTTGCCCATTTCTTCCATGCCTAGAAAGTAATGGAATAGACAAATCGAGTTTCTGAAGTTTTCCACAACACCAGACATTAAGGCTGAATGCCCGGAGTCATACTGCTCTTAAGAAAAATCACTAAATGCAAAGTTCTGAGATGTGCTAAACCACATTTATCAATGTCACTACATGCAAACATTTAAAAAGTTTGCTTCCCTCCATGGGAGGGGCATAGGCTTGATCCAAACTGACATGCAAATGTTCACTGGAACCTTTTGATTTACATCTTCTCTCAGGTGTAATAACTGATTGGGTGAAAATACAGTTCTACCTTTTTATCTGTCACAGGAAACAGAACTAAAGGTAGAAATGACACTCATTACAATTCCAATCAAAATATCATTCTTCTTAGTTGTGCCTTACATCCCAAATATTTGTAATTGCTGAGGATGGTTGAATGGCCATCAAATCTCTCTTCTAGAAGAGAGGGCACTTTGCTTATAGCCACATAAGATGATGATCTATATGGTTTAAGATTTGCAGCCATAATGGCAATTTAGATTCCTATAAGTGAAGAATCTGCAAGGACTTGTGAAAGGGAATTTCATGTCCCTCTTCCATTCTTCCCTCTTGCTTTCCCTCTTTGCCTCTCACTGGAAATGTCTGTACCTTCACTCCTTTGCCTCTCTCCCACCTACCTATCTAACATTTCTTGTTCCTCCCCCCCCCAAAAAAGGTTATTTTCAAGATCATAAGATTTCACCTTTTTATAAACTCTTAAATAAAGAATGACTTTCGTAAGTCATTTTGGGACCTGTTTATGCACTTAGGATAGTAACAGTCATTAAGCTGAGGGAGGGTCATTTTTTAAGCATGGAAAGTATGGCAGTGTTCTGGAACAATCCACCAAGGAAATCTTGGGATGAACAGAGCAGGCAGATCAGCTGTATGGACCTTTGGCAGAGCAATGCTATTTAAAGTAAAGGTAAAGGTATCCCCTGTGCAAGCACTGAGTCATGTCTGACCCTTGGGGTGACGCCCTTTAGCGTTTTCATGGGAGGACACTAATAGTCTCTATTTTTACAACTGGAAATTATTCCTGTTTTTAAAAGAAACTCACTTTTTTCATGTGGAAACTTATGTCATACACTCAAAAATCTGTTTTTCAAACCACTCTAAAGGCCAACATTGTTAATGGGCTGTGGAAGGGGCCCATTTTGGCAAATATAAAGATGTGTGCAAGAAATATTTGCCTAGTCCTACAGCCGGTTCAATCAGGAACAGACCTTTGTGGCATTTTTGAATGGGTAAATTCCTTTATAAAATGGCATCAATATCCCATGGATGACCAAATTTCTAGTTTGGCTCTAGGATTAAGGAAATTCTGAGTTCCAAATAGATCAACTAGACTCAATGGGCTACATTCCTAGGTTTGTTGTATCTGTTGACTTTAAAAGGCCTTACACTGGTTCAGTGAGCAAGGAGGATCTGGTAAATTATTGGCAGGGCTCCTAGTCTTAATCCCACCAATGCCTGACAAGCTAAGTCAAATATAGAACCATGGATTTCTCAATGTGGACTCAGAAGAAAAAAGGAAATCACGAGGCACAATGATGTAGTGGTCTTCATCCACTACATCATTGTGCCTCGTGATTTCCTTTTTTCTTCTGACAAGCTAAGTCGACATGTTTCTAGTAGTGTTAATAGTTCCATTTCTGGTACTACACCATCTCTGGTGTTTTTAAAATCTGGGTGCCAGTCGTCTCTGTTGCTTTAGACTCCTCACTCAAAACCTACAATGGGGTTTCGGAATGAAGGTATTGTTGTGAAAAGCAGCAATAAAGACACTTACTGCTTTGAGGAAACAAATGTTTTATTTTACCATTTACCAAAAGATTTAGAAGCCTGCCATCTCAAAAACTCCAGAGAGATGGACGTCATGATAATGAAATAATTTTGCATCTTCTCTGCGTGAACCATCAATGTGAAGGAGAAAGAGAAAATTTGCCTTTTATGTTTGTGTGTGTGTCTTCATCTGTATTGTAAAGAACACAAACGTCATAAGATTCAAACCTGGTAGTTTCCTGGGGGAACTTTATAAAGTATCTGATGTTTAATATGATTTTGCTAGAATGATAGCTGTTGCTTTGAGAGTTGGATCAGTGGTGATCAGCCGCTCAGCATTCAGCACCATTGGCAGCCTCTGAAGGGTAAGAATTAGAGAAGATATAATGATTATGACAGGAACACTAACAAGACAATATCTTGCATTTCAGATAGCCCAAAATTTTGACAGATGGAAATGAAAATGTTAATGCGGCTGCAAAGTAGAAAGAAATAATTCCTCAGGCGCATCATCAAGGATGCAGAAAACGATGCGTTAGGTGACATATTCTCACAGCATGATGTAAAGGATGGCCACCCTACAAATATAAGGACACATGCCACTGACACCTGTCCCTGAAATTTTATATATTTTATTCTCAACATGGCCAAATCTGTCAATACATAAATCCAGAGCCTGGAGCCATGAACAAACAAGCCAGTCTTTCTACAGATCTGAAAAACACACCCCTGGTTGGCAGAAAAACTTGAAATTTAAATAAATATATACATGGTAGGCTAACCCCCCAAAATAATGGAGACAGTGCCTATAGCCTTAAGAAATGAATGTCCATTGCTAGGCAAGCACAACAGAATTGTCAGCCTTGGTTTCATTATCATTATTATTATTATTATTATTATTATTATTATTATTATTATTATTATTATTATTATTATTATTATTATTATTATTATTATTATTATTTCCCGCCTCTTCCAACAGGCTCGAGGCAGGTCACAACAACTAACCCCATTAAAATTCCCATTAAAACATCAAACTACTAACATGACAGCTAAAAATCCCATCCCTCCCCCAATTATCAAAGAGGTGAAGAGGAAGGATAGGGGAGTAGCGTACACTCCAACTCCTGGGGGGGAGCGATGTCCCTGATTCGCTGACCCCAGCCTCAACCATAGACCTGGTGGAAGAGCTCCGTTTTACAGGCCCTGCAAAAAGCTGACAAATCCCACAGGGCCCGCAGATCACCTGGGAGCTCATTCCACCAGGTAGGGGCCAGGACTGAAAAAGCCCTGGCCCTGGTCAAGGCTAGGCACGCTTCCTTCGGGCCGGGGAGGACCAACAGGTTCTCACCCGCAGAGCGTAAGGCCCTGCGGGGGACATAGAGCAGTAGGCGGTCCCTCAGGTATGTGGGTCACAACCCGCATTTGGCCTTGAAGGTTAAAACCAAAACCTTGAACTGGATCCGGGCAGCAATTGGCAGCCAATGCAGCTGCCTCAGCACTGACTGGATGTGGGCCCTCCAAGATGTTCCAGTGAGGACCCTGGCAGTTGCATTTTGCACCAGCTGTAGTTTCCGGGTCAGGGACAAGGGTAGGCCTGCGTACAGCGAGTTACAGAAATCTATTCTGGAGATGACTGTCGCATGGATCACTGTGGCCAAGTGGTCAGGGAACAGGTAGGGTGCTAGTAGCCGGGCCTGGTGAAGATAGAAAAATGCCTGGCCCGCTACTCTCTTGAACTGAGCCTCCATAGTCAGGGAGGCATCAATGGTCACATCCAAATTCCTAGCTTGGGACACGATGGTAAGTTGCACCCCTGCTAGGGTGGGTAGATGCGCTGCCTGTTCCCGCCCCCTTCCCCCCAGCCACAGGACCTCCATCTTGGAGGGGTTGAGTTTCAGGCGACTCTGCTTGAACCATTCAGACACTGCTTCCAAACATCTGGCAAATGGTTCCTGGGGGGAGTTTGGGTGGCCATCCATTAGGAGATAGAGCTGGGTGTCATCAGCGTACTGATGGCAACTCAGCCCAAAGCTCCGTACCAGCTGGGCCAGAGGATGTCATAAAGATGTTAAACAATGTGGGGGAGAGGACCGCACTCTGAGGGACCCCGCAAGGGAGTCTATAGGGCCGTGAGAACTCTTCCCCCACAGCAACCCTCTGGTACCGATTCTGGAGGAAGGAGCGTATCCAGCACAAGGCTGTGCCCTGTATCCCCGTTCGTGGTCCACGATGTTAAAGGCCGCCGATAGGTCTAAAAGGACCAACACGGCTGACCCGCCTCTATCAGTAAAAGGCATAGGGAAGGGTAGGGGCAGGAGCCTTCCCAGGGCTGTTTTGGGCTTTGAGGGGCCTTGTCTGGTAGCACCTACAGGACAATGAGTTTAAACTACAAGTACAACGATATAGGCTAGATATCAGGGAAAAAAATTTCACAGTCAGATTAGTTCAGCAGTGGAATAGGCTGCCTAAGGAGATGGTGAATTCCCCCTCACTGGCAGTCTTCAAGCAAAGGTTGGATACACACTTTTCTTGGATGCTTTAGGATGCTTAGGGCTGATCCTGTAAGGGGGTTGGACTAGATGGCCTGTATGGCCCCTTCTAACTCTATGATTCTGTGATTCATTGTGGTACAGTGACACAGAGTGACACACTTTTCTTGGATGCTTTAGGATGCTTAGGGCTGATCCTGCGTTGAGCAGAGGGTTGGACTAGATGGCCTGTATGGCCCCTTCCAACTCTATGATTCTATGATTCTAAGACAACTTCTGCCAGACAACCTTTATAAGTACTAGCTGCTTGCTACTGAAAAGGAATCTTTATATAGTGGTTAGAGAATCAAAATAGGATCTGGAAGACCCAGGCTCAAATTTCTGTTCAGCCATGGAAGTTGACTGGGTGATTCTGGATCACTCACCCCTTCTCAGCCTAACTTACTCATAAGATTATTGGGAGGATAAAATGAAGGAGAGGATGTAAGTTGCTTTGGTTCTCCTTTATGGAGAAAGGCAAGGTCTAAATGAAGTACATATACATATCAAAATAACCAAAGATGGGCTGCAGATAAAAGGTAGGCTGGTTGGTGGGTGGGAAGGAGAAAAGGAAATGGGGAATGGGGAGAGGCTATGGGAGTTGCCATTCCCTTTTCCATGCCTTTTCTAAATGCATGGCAAAGGGGAAAAGTGCTGGAAGAGAAATGTGGGTCTTTGATTTTTATATTTTATTTTCCTTTCATTCTCCCTAGTTCCGCCACAATGACCTTTGATCAGATATGCCTTATGAATGCCAATCCCAGGGTCAAATTGAGACTAGAATTCAGAGGGAGATGGGACTTCAGCACCACCCTCCTCGGTGCCATTTTATTAACCTGAAACAGTCCCAGGGGACTTTTAATCTGGCATGCTGGGTTTGATTCTGCACTACCCCACAGACTCCTTTGGGTAGAGAAAAACAGCATATAAGAACCAACTCTTCTTCTTCTTCTTCTTCCCAGTGTAGTCATTAGCAATTCCATGAGGCCATTTCAGATTGGGGAAAGGGTGCAAAAAGGAAAGGCAGAAGCCACGTTCCGTGGCTGTGATATAGACTGAGTGCAAATGAGTTCTGAGCATGGAAGTCAAAGGGAACATCTTATCAAAGGGAACATCTTGTGGCAGACCTTGGTAGGAAAATGTAATTAATTTTTAGACTCAACCTATGTTGGGCTTGAGACTATCCAAATGGCATGACCACACTCTGAGGGGGGACAATTGCCACGGCCAAAGTTTTATAGAGGGGTACCCTGCCCTTGCCCCCATAGATGCACCGTTCCCCTACCTGCGTGCTCCTTATGAGCCCTATTGCTATCAATGCTCTTGGATGTGTGCCCTGTCCATCCCCATCAGGAGAAGAATGCAAACATGTTGCATATGGCAGGGTGGTGAGAGTGCTTGCAAGCATTTGTCAAGGAAGAATGTAAAGGTAGGCAGTGAAGAAGGGGCATGAAGGGTGTGTGGGTAGGAGGTTTTGATGGGGATCAGTAGGGTTTGCCGAATGCTCTTTGCTCAAGAGTCCCCCAAACTTGGAACTGCCTCTGCCTGAGACATTTAAAGTAAGTAACGATATAGGAAGTCAGAATAAGCTGAGTTTCCAGCATAACGTGTAAAATATGAACTACAACATCACACCTAGGATGAAATGTGTGAGTTACAGATGCATATGCATTTCATGCAGCCACCCTTGTGGAAGCTGTTCAGTTCGCACTGTACATTTTACATGGGAAATGAGAAAGACAGACGTCTCAGTTGACTGCTTCTACTACTGCTGGTTTGCAACATTCCAAATGATTCTCCCTTACACTTGAAAACAGACTTCACCTATACAAATAACTCACTTTCTTAATACACCGCTTAAAATCTGAAGGAACACTGGTGGGTCTTTTTACTGTTTGATTTGAGAAGAGGAAACTCCCTAAGAAATGTATTTGAAAATCAGGTGTGAAGGGATGAGCCAGTCTTCTGAACTTTGTCTTAACTGAAGCTGTATGTGCACCAATGAGAAATGGAAGATTGACCATTGTCTGGAGCAGGGGGGCTGGGCAGAGAACCCAACTTTGCCAAATCCAGACACTAGCCCAGGATTAATTTATTGTGATTTTACTGGTTGATCCAACAAAACACAGACTGATTATTAACCCTATAAACAGGATATTTAAAAATCCAGTTGTCTCAAAACTATACGTATGAACTCTAAGTAAAATAAATTAAGGGACCTTTATCCAGTAAGTCACCGAGACCTGGATGTCCTAGGAGCTAAGCAGGATTGGCACTGGCTAGTGGTTGGATGCGAGACCTCCAACAAATACCACGGTTGTGAATGACATGGCAGCAGTCAATAGCAAATCACTTCTGGACATCTCTTGCCTTGAAAACCCTATGGGGG
The DNA here is from genome assembly GCF_049243985.1 of Paroedura picta. Taxonomy (NCBI): domain Eukaryota; kingdom Metazoa; phylum Chordata; class Lepidosauria; order Squamata; family Gekkonidae; genus Paroedura; species Paroedura picta. The sequence continues at coordinate 39,947,869 of NC_135371.1, read as the reverse complement.
TCACCATAAGTCAGCTTGATCACAAACATCAACAACATTAAATTACCAGCATTTTATGGCTCTGTCCCTGAAAACAAGAATGTGCATGGCAATTTTGCTTACATGGAAGCTGTCTACACACACAATGTTTTGGATTGTGCCCACTGTGGTGTCTGGGACACCAAAAACAGACCTCTGTTCCTTTGGTGGGGTGACCTGAAAGATATCTTATGCTAAATTAACTCAGTAAGTGATATCAGTCCTATCTTGTTGAACAATAAGAAGCCTATTGCTTTGGACATAACAATTACTCAGAGATAAAAATCTCACCAAACAAATGGATGCTGTGGACTACCAGCCGACCACCTCTGTTGAGAACAAATTTTATAGCCAAGTATCTTTTCTAGAGAAGCCTCTTGTGGCGCAGAGTGGTAAGGCAGCAGACATGCAGTCTGAAGCTCTGTCCATGAGGCTGGGAGTTCGATCCCAGCAGCCGGCTCAAGGTTGACTCAGCCTTCCATCCTTCCAAGGTTGGTAAAATGAGTACCCAGCTTGCTGGGGGGGTAAAACGGTAATGACTGGGGAAGGCACTAGCAAACCACCCCGTATTGAGTCTGCCATGAAAACGCTAGAGGGCGTCACCCTAAGGGTCAGACATGACTCCGTGCTTGCACAGGGGATACCTTTACCTTTAAATGTACTGCCTGTGTCATCCTGCCACCTGAGTGGCCGCCCGCCCAATGGCAAGCCGCCCAATCAAGCTCCATCTCAGACATGACCTGGTGCTTGCACAGGGGATACCTTTACCTTTACCTTTATCTTTTCTAGATATCAGGGTCAGAACTAGAAAGGTCAAATATGGTTGGACTGACCACAGGTAGCATTCTTTCTTTACACTGGAAGGCTTACACTAATGTGCTATGCTGCCACATTCTTAGGGGACCCTCCTTGTCTGGCCTAAATTATGAATGATTTAACTAGCTTGTTGTAGATGAATAAACATATTTGCTTGGAAGAAAATTAACTACATCAGTGTGTTAATTAAGCATACTAGTGATGGGAAAGATTGGGGTTTATCACAGAACTGAGAACTGAGAGAGAAGGAAAATAATGCAGTCCTAAGCACAGTTACACCCTCCAAAGCCCATGGACTTCAGGGGACTTGGACAGGTGCAGCTCTGCTTAGGATTGCATTGTAAATCATTTAGAAAGATAAATATGAGGCCTGGCCTTGGTAAGAGAAGATGGGATAAAAATTCATGTTTGGACATTGTGCATGGAAGTGAATAGAGAGGTCTGTGCTTTATCTGAAAGGTATAAATGTATGTTAGATAATAGTTTTCTACTGTGCTGCATTTAAATAGCAGGTGCACTTAAAAAGCAATCCATATACACTCCAAGGACTCTCTTTGCCCTTTGTAAAAACACATACAAATTCAGAATACAAAACCAATAGCAGGTATCTTGCATGGTCCTTAAGTAGGCATGCCAGCCTCCAGCTGGAGCCTGGAGAATTACAGCTCAGCTCTAAATCTCAGAGATCGAGAGAAAATGGATGTTTTGGAGAGTGGACTTTGTGGCATTTACCCCATTGAGTTCCCTATTTTTCTCAAGGCTCCACTCCGCTTTAGGATGGGGAGAGGAATGGGAAGGCGACTGTAAGCCGCTTTGAGCCTCCTTCGGGTAGGGAAAAGCGGCATATAAGAACCAACTCTTCTTCTTCTTCTTCCCAAATTGCCAGGAGTTTCCCAACCTGGAGCTAGCAATTCTACCCATCCTTCCCTTGCTGGTGGCCAAGGAGCACCTGGCAATCCTAATCTAAAGTGAATCAACTGCAGGATTGTTTGTGAAATATATCAAGAACATTGAGTGGGAGAAGACAAGAAAGATAGTAGGGACTTCCCTACTTCCTGCCATCCCCACTTCCTGCCATCAAAAAATGGCATGCTAGAGGAGGAGGTAGTTCCTCCATATGTGCCTCAATCCTGCAGAGTGTGGCTATTGCCTGCTCTGGGTGTTTGTGTATGGGGGTGCATTTCATCTCACCAGTGAGTAGCTCTCACTTTCCCTGGCTACTGCCTGCCTTTGTTGCAGTGCTTCTCCAGGCGCCACACCACCAGGCTTCGGAATAATTGTGTGCCCCTGACTTATTTTGCATTTTATCACAAATTGCTGTTGCCTTCCATTTGAAAAAGGGAGTAGGTTGCCACTCCATCCAATCACTGTTGATTTTCCTTTTCCTCACTTACAGTTGGATGGGGTTGGGAGCATGCCTTGGTGTAGTGGTTAGGAGTGCGGACTTCTAATCTGGCTAGCCAGGTTTGATTCCCCAGTCCTCCTCTACATGCAACAAGCTGGGTGACCTTGGGCTCGCCATAGCACTGATAAAGCTGTTCCACCAAGCAGTAACATCAGGGCTCTCTCAGCCTCACCCACCTCACAGGGTGTCTGTTATGGGGAGAGGAAAGGGAAGATGTTTGTAAGTCGCTTTGAGACTCCTTAGGGTAGAGAAAAGTTTTATAGGTGTTTTCAGTTGTTTCAATGTCAACTCTATTTCCCCTCTACTCTTCAGAAGCTTTACCCTGTTTTCCCACATCTTCACTCTGGTTAGGCAGTCTGTAGCAGAGGCCAATCACTATGCTCACTGTTTTCCCCTCCCTTGACTTCACCCAGATACTTTTCACTAGAGTGTCACTCTCCTCCTCTAGCATTTCTTGACAGGCAAGCTCTCTCCTCACATACAGCACAACTCCATCTCCTCTTTTCTGTTTTTTAAACAAGTCATATACATCAACTACTTCATTCCAGCTATGGGAATCATTCCACCAAGTCCCTGTAACGCCTACTAAATCATCTCTATCTGTATGAGAAACCCCGAGCTCTTCCTTTTTATTGCCCATGCTTCAGACATTGGTATGTAGGCATGTGAAGCCTCTTACCCTTGGTTCTTTTTGATCCATCCTTTCCAGACAGGCTATTGCCATTTGCTCTCTGACATTAGAATCCCTATGTTGGACCTCTTCTTCCCCTTGTGGCTTCAGTTTAAACCTCTACTAATGAATCTTCCCAGGTTCCTCCCAAACACATCCTTCCCCAACTTGGACAAGTGAAGCCCATCCAGTGCTAGCAGGCCTTCTTATAGAAAACCTGTCCTGTGGTCCCAGAATCCAAATCCCAACAGACAGCAGTTCACCTCTATTATTTTCAGCTTCCAGTTCATTCTTCCCCTGACAGGCATGCCCCCCATGGTTTCAGCTGTCTCCAAAGAGCTTGAACCTGTATTAATTTGTCAGTGGTCTCCTGTATCTTGTTTCTCTGTGCATGCATGTTCCCTACTGATAGGTAAAGCCTTTGTCCCTCTTAGTATGTCTGCAGCTCATGGATGCTGGTGTGGACAAGCAAACTATTTCCCTTTGTTTCCTGGATATATAACTTGGTTGTGCTACTTGCCTCTCATGGGAAGAGTTGATGATGTGTTTTAATATTTAGACAGTGCACTACAAGCAATTACAAGCAGGTTAAAGGTTCTAGTAATTACCTTCAAGGGCATATGCGGTCAGCTTTACGCTCCGCCACCACCAGTATTCTCTGTCCTGGCCCCCACCTGGTGGAACGAGCTCCCAGAGGAGATCAGGGCCCTGACGGGAGTAAAACAGTTCCGCAGGGCCTGCAAAAGGGAGCTCTTCCACCAGGCATTTGGCTGAGGCCAAGCCAACCAACCAACATCTGCAGGGCCCCTGCCCCTCCCCTCCCCCCAGAAACTCACTAAGACTCCTGGACGTGTTCTAGTTACCACTGTTTATGTTATAATGATATACTGTTACCCAGTTATACCAGTTAATAAAATGTTATTATATGTATGGTTTCATGTATGGTTTCAGTTATATATAAACCGCTCTGAGCCTTCGGGGAGGGCGGAATAAAAATACGAATAAATACGAATAAATAAATTGCTTTTTCCTGCCTGTTTAACACATATGCAGTCCCAGGTAAGAGAACAGCTCAGGCAACTAGGACCTGTATCCATGTGGTATCAGAAAGAATTGCCAGATCCTGTAAGATAATTTAATGATTGGCAGAAAGTGAAAACACCAGGGACAGAAATGCCAATTTAAAGCTTCTGGTGATGGAATAACTTTTCTGTTTGGACAACACCCCTGGCATATATAGACCTCTAAGTCACTCTTTCCTTTCACGGTCTCTCCCACTTCCACTACCTAGGGAAACATAACAATTCAAGAAGGCATTGTAATACCTGTCAGGTCAGATGGCTTACAGTGTTTCTTAATTTGGGAAGGATTTCTGTTTGGATTTGGAACATTTACAATATTTCTGAAGATGTTATGGATCAGATTATATCAGAATTAGTAACTGTTGGAGGGTATATCTGTACTACCAATCTCCCGTGCAGGGATCCAGAGAGCCCCACAAGGGATAGAGGGTGAGAACTGCTCTCATTTAGGGTGTGTTCACTTAGGGTGCATTCAGCCTTTTTCTGAATGTTTTGGAAGACAACCACATTGAATAAAATGACATTGGGAGGAACTGTCTGTATCAGATGGATTCACATTCTGACTTCTTTCTATATGAACAGATATGGAAAATATCTTGCATTCTGAATCTCCTATCTAGATACTATTTCATCTGCTCCATGAACTATCAGAATTTTATATGTATCTGTGAGAGCCACATTATCTACACTGAATTTTGGTGTTAGGCTTCTTCATTTGTATATGCATATGCATATTGGTGGTATCTGCATATCTGTATTCTCACATTCCCCGGTTGTTGTTGTTTTGGTGGGTTCCTTTACAATATCAGTGGTATGAAAACAGCCGAAGGTATGAGAGTAGTGTGACAGAGATATATATTTACAGAATACGCTCAACATAAGTGTGGCCCATTTTTGCTCATCTGTATCTGAGTGTATCCATACAGTATTGCTCCCTCTACAGTAATAATTTGCAACAGGATTGCCAATCCAGGTATGGATCTGATTTCTCTTCTGAGATTTTCCTCTTGCTGATTAATGTCACTGTATTAAATTGAAGAAACTAATGGTCTTGAGAGCCAGTGTGGTGTAGTGGTTAAGAATGGCAGACAATAATCTGGAGTACTGGGTTTGATTCCCCACTCTTCCACATTCAACAAGATGGGTGACCTTGGGCCAGTCACAGTTCCCAGAGTTGTTCTTGCAGAACACTTTCTTTTTCTCCTTCTTCTCTGTTGAATCCAATATATGAAACATAAAGAGCTTATCTCAGTGAAAGAAGGTCCTTGTTTAGTCTCATCAAGTTATAGCCCAAGGAAAACCCTCAGCTGATACTCAGAAGGATCACAGTGCTCAAGGCTATAGTCGGTCATTATAAAGTGGCTTCACATCTTCCCAACAGATTCTGAAAATAGCCAGGACTTAAATTTTGATAGCACATTAGCCAAACCTCAGCTCAAGAAAATGTAAGGAATCAGATGCAAGCCTCTTGGAAAGATAGGCAACATGTTATATCTGGGCCCAGATATAGCACAAAAATAATAAAACATCCAACAAGATATGGAAGCTGTCTTGGTCTACTGATCTACAAGGCTTCCACTGCAAAGGTGTTGCCTTTGCTGCTGGGAGAAAAAATCTCAGCAGTCCTTGATCCACAGAATTCACGGGCTCTTGCCTTTCTGTCCCTAGAGGTACCAAACATATGCAAGTGTGCAAAGAGGAAGAACAATTTGGATTATGGTCAAGAAGAGACTGGAGACTGTAACTGTTACCTGCTGACTGTGTGTATGCAACCAAGAACTTGTTTAATCCGTCTGTGCCCCCGCATCCTTTCTATAAAATCAAGGTAATATTCTTCCCCACTGCTTTGTGCAGATACATTGCCTCATGATTGTGTGAGTCACTCAGACATTCCATTAATGAGCATCACATAAGGGCCTAGAAAAAGCGAGTGCATTTATGAAAGTGCTACACAAATCCCCAGTCATCATTACCCAGAAAAACCTGCTGTTCCCCTCCTATTTATATTTCTTCCCCCCACCCCCAGTCCACAAACCTGCCTCTCCGTGATTCAAACCATAGTCTTTAAAATGTGCATTATATTGACATTTATATAGTACATTTCTTACACTTCCTCTTGAAGCTTTTTACAAAGCTATGAATTACATACCTGTCACCCCCTGAATTCATTCATGCAAACGAGAAGCAGTCATTACATGCTTGGCAATAAAAATCATAATGCCACCCACCATTGAGTTTTTATATGTGTGCACCAAAGAGATAAAGTTACCTCCGTGCCCTTGATGCAAGGAATACATCAAACGGAGATGAGCATATAGAGAGTCAATAATGGACCAGAAGGATGAGGTCTCTTTTGCTGTTGATGCATGCTGGGCAGAGGGGATGGAGAGATCCATCTCTATGTATGGAATACTCCATTCAGACCTAGACAGAGTTGGAATATGTACAGTGAATTGATCAAGGGGTAACTTAAAGTGCCTTTGAATTTCCAGACTTGTAAAACAACTCTGTGGAGAAATGGATTGGACTCAGATGTTTGTAAGTGGGGGAACAGTCTCAGAGGTTCTCCCCCCTCCTGCTTGCAATATCCCTCTATCATTAAGTACTTTAGGAAGGAACTTCTTGTGTATATGGATGTCAGCCTCCAGGTGGAACCAGACTACAGAATAGAGTTCATCTGGAGAGAATGGATGATTTGCAGGGTGGACTCTATGGTGTTACACCCTGCTGAGGTCCTTGTCCTCCCCCTCCCCAGCTTTATCCCCAAATCTCCAGGAGTTTCCCAATCTACATCTGGCGACCCTATCCCCCATCCATCACTGGCGGCTAAGGGGGGGCCTTGTAATTCTACTTGCGTATTATTACTGCCACTCCAGGGGGGAAGCAATTGTCTGGATGCACAGTCTCTGATCCCTGAAAGAGCACACACATATACACAAACCTCAATGAGATCCTTCGGGAGTCTCCTGTAATGCAAATATTTAGAAAACTCAGACACTAGAAGAAGATTTTTTAGTGCCGAGATCATGACATGCCAAAACCTGGGCAAATGACTGTAATTAAGTCTCGAGGAGTCATGTTCTGCTTTTTATAAACAACACAGCATGTGATAAGGCAGCTCCTCGGCGTCTGTGATGGGAAGACAAGAGAGTGGGAAGGAGAAAAAAATTAGTTTGTCTAAGCAGGATATGTTAACATTTCAGACATTTTGAGGCACACACCGAATTGCTAGGGGGGAAAAGGACAGTTATAGAAACTAATTAAACAAGAGGCAAAATCAGAACATGGCAAAACCTGGAGTGATTTGCAAGTCCTGATTTTCATGGAAAGCTAGAACACGTATGTCCCTTTTGATTATCCCCATCTGTAAATCTGTTCTCAGCATTTGGATTTTTTAGAAGTCTTAATAGCTATTGGATGAAGGCTCATAGTTTGGAAACCTGATATGTTTTCCACTTCTCATTTCCCACTCTACTCATGAGGGAAAGCATGGCTGCTTCACAATGGCAGTGTCATGAACCTAGATACAACCCCAAGAGATGCACAAAACATGCTGAGGCATTTCTTGAGGAAAGTCCAAAGGTTGTTTATTGACATCCACAATTATCACTATAGGTGTCTTCATGACAGATAGCCATTGCTAAGAACAATTTGCTAAGGGGAACCTAGACAATCCCTATTCACCCCTCCCCCTCATCACACAATTTACATGCCAAAACATTTCCCAACAGAACACAGTCCCTTATCTTCAAAGTAAGTCTAGAACAGAGAGTTGACACCCTGGGGACAATAAGATGGTATGTCAATTTGGCCCTCAGATCAAACAGACAAGCAGATGTAGATAACACTACAGAGAAACAAAAGATTGGGGGCAGGGAGAGAAGTGTGGCTAACAGCCATCAGAACTCCAAAGTAAGGGTCTGGAAGAAGCAGGCATGTGGCCCAACCAAGAGAGGGGTGGGGGCTACATGACAGGCAGCCGAAGTCAAATTATACCTTTCTTAGTTCCCTTTAAGTCAAAGAGCTTAGAAATGGTGTGACTCTGCTTAGAATTGCATTATAAGAGACATAACAGAAATAGTTTTGTTTTAAGGACATGACATGTTCACATCTTTTAAGAGCCAGCATGGAGGGGAGGACAAGATCCTAAGGAATCTGTTTTGTGTCTGGTGGTATTAATTTGCTGGTGAATGATCTTTAGAAAGTAGTGAGCAATTATGTAGTCATGTTTATGGGCAAAAGGAAGGTGCCAAGAGTGTGGTGACTACAAGGAGTTCATCTCTAGGCAACAAAATGACACATGAAGACATTGGTGCAAAAAGAAACCCCTTACCTTCATATGGAAGGTAATTACTTCTGAATTAGCTATGGCAAACCAGGGTAGAATCTGCACTCACATTTTTCCATTGCCAAATTATGATCAACTTGAACCTGTATCTACAGCCATCCTTTTTCCCGATTTTAAACACATCACCCTTTTGAATTTGCATTGTCCCAGTTTTCAGTCTCCTTCCCACTTGATGGGGAGGTGGTCAGATGAAGCTCCAGCTGGTATTTAAGGAACACAATGCTGGAGAGTGCTTTATTTCCTGCCTTTTGACTACAGACAGAGCAAGCCAGGGGACGGGCAAGTGGAGCACAAGGCTGCTTCTTTATCTTTATTTTCCTGCAGAAGCAGAGTGGACGGAGAGAGGAGGCAGCAGCCTCACAGAGAATGAGAAGGGGAAAGTAAATCCAGGAGGCAAATCTCTGCTCATAGAAGTGTGGGCTTTTGGTCTCTGAGAGTGGTGGGATATAAATCCAATAAATAAATAATAATAAATAAATATCCACTCCTGGATATTGTGGGGGAAAGGTAGTGTCACCGCGGATCAATCATAAATGTTGCAGAGGGAAAATTTAAAGCGCTAAAAATCAAAATGGAAATTGATTAATGTGTAGATGACATTATTTAATGCAGGGTCACTGGGGATCAAAAGCCCAGTGCAGATTCACCCCATGAATTTATTTGGTGGTGGGAATTGCTGTCAAGCCCCATGTGAAGAGACATTGAAAGTTGGCTTGCCATTATTTCCCTCTGCCTTGCAAACCCAATCATTCTTAGTGGAACCAGGGCTGACCCTGCTTTATGTCCATGATCTGATGAGATCCAGCTAGCCTGGGCTATCTAGGTCAGGGCACAAACTGATTTGCTTAAGACATTTTTACTCACCTCATCGCAAAAAGGCAAGAATTTCGAGAAGACAGGATTTTGTGATTGTGGGAGAAAGCTCAATGAAAATCAGGAAGCAAGCTGAACATAAAAGTCAGCATCTAATCTTCTTTTATTAATCTACAAAGCATTCCCCACATTTTAGAAAAAGGTGACCTTGAGAGCAAGCCTTAGAATCCGGCTGAAGTCTCCTCAGTGGGGCTTTGCTCTTCAGTACTCTTCAGATGGCACTGCGACTTTTACATGATACTGGTGCAAAGATTCACGCAGTGAAAATGCATGGTAGGGGACTGAGGGCAGCTGAAAGATTGAGGAGAGTCTTCATGTAATGCAACATGAACACATAGAAGCCACTGCCACAAGATGCAGCAATGGCCTGTAGCTTAGATGTAATTAAGGAGTTCATAGAGAAACTGGTCTGTCATTAGCTGACACCTGAATGGAATTCCCATGTTCAGGTAGATCTGGGTTGCGGGGTGGATCTGCAGCAGCAGAACAAAGTGAGTCCAATGGCTGTTTTATTGCAAAGGGATTTCAGAAACAGACTGGAAGAGGAGGTTGCTGAGCTGCAAGTTATGACAACACTTAGGACAATGGAAGCCCCTGGGATGTTGAAAGAGATTGGCTTCTTATCTCACTGCACATGCTAAGCCTCACATACTCAGAAACGAAATTTTGTTGGCCTTAAAAGAACCATTGGACTCAAACTCAAGTCTCACATCTGTTGTTAATTCCTTTATTATGTCAGTTTGCTGCTATTTACATGTCTCACCAAATGTGTTATTCCAATCTTAGCTCTATTAATTGCTTGGTTACTTAGGTACTTTGAGCATAATTAGCCCTTTCTGATCATTTAACCTGCCCCACACGCCTATATGAAACCTTTAAAGAAATCTGTTTCAGTGTAACTAAAGGAGCACACATCTACCCATGCTAGCCTCTCAGTCCCAGAAATGAGTGTTTTTCTTGGCAATGCCACAGGACTCAAAACTCATTCTCACATTCTCAATGAATCTATATGCTCATTCACAGGTCTTAATCCAATCTCAGTTATAATCACTCAGTTTCTTTTGCATGTAACAAGCCCTTCCTGGCAATTAACACTCCCCCCACACACCTATATTTAACTGTTGAGGAAATTTTGTTTAATTGTATCTGAAGAAGTGTGCATGCATTGACTCAAACTTTGAATCAAACTTTGATTCATTGAATCATTAAATCAAACTTTGTTGGTCTGAAACATGCCACTGGATTCAGACTTTGTTCCATATTCAGGGGCTTAACTCTGAACAGCATTTGTTGGGTAGACAAGGAGAGCTGTTGCCTTGATCTACTGGGTCATCCAGCAAGGTCTTTTCAAAGATGTATGTGTTTCAAAGATGTATTCTAATCAGCTATGCAGTTCACTTGGTGACCTTGACCAAGCCTTTATATCCTGGTTTAAAGCTGCCCATGGACTTATTGTTGGGATAAAATGGGATTAACACCCATTCCCTAAGATCCTCTGAAGATAAATAAAAATACACTATTCTTCTTCCCCAAGAAAAACAAAAGCAGTCCTTTGGCTTGATGCATGAACTCCTGGAGACAAAACAGCAAACTTCACCAATCCAACAGCAAAAGGAAATAACCCAAAGGTGCTGTAGAAAGTGGCTTTGATTCTTAAAAGACCAACATGTTTCCAGCTATAAAACTCTCACTCAAAGCTCTTTTCTCCCTTCCTTCAGTTCGTTCAAAGGAGGGTGGGCTTTTCTTCTCACCTACTAGTTTGCTTCCCTCTTAAAGAAAGAAGAATAACCCACAAAAGTGCTTTAGAACTCAAGACATAGCTGTCTTTTAAGAATAAAAGAGACCTTCTATATCACCCTTGGATATTTTTTTCCCTTTTGTTTTGGGTTTTATCCATCATCCCCATGCCTGCCAACTCTGTGGCTTTCTGGTGTGCCACAGGAAGGGCTCCTAGGAAATAGATGAAATCAGTAGCATTGATTGATCTGGTCTCATTTCTGTGCCGGGTATAATGGACTTGGAACAGGGATGAGATGACTCAGATTTCCCCCATTGCATCTTCTGCCTCAGACAGATGAGAATTGTGGCTGGCTAGGAAAACAGCTGAGCTTATATTTATTTGAATGAAAATATATGTTGGAATAATTTCATTCCATTTCACTGTATATACATAATACATCAAGTATTAAACTGTTGAGATAAGGTGAAATTGTAGGAAAGCTTTGGAAAAATCTAGGGCCATCTTACCCATGTTTTTAATCAAGAAAACTGATTATAAGCAAATCAAGGGAAGCATCGTTGGGTTGCAGAAAGTTTCATGAAAAATGTCAACAGTGCACTATGGCTGTGAAAACAGTAATGGTGGTATGATAATGACCTACCACAAAAAGCCATGGACCTGGAGAAAGTCTATTAATAATCAGATACAAGAACATTGTCTTAACCTCCTCCCTTCCGGTTAAACACTTCAATTTTTGTTTGGGAATAAAGGTAAATGACAACAAAGATATTTACTGAATCCACATGGAGGGAGGGAGGTTAGAAAGCAATTAACCAATAAAAATTATAGGCAACAGGTGCCTGGCAACCGGCAGAAGGACTATGGGCTGGGGTATGGAGGGGTGGCCATGATGCCAGCTGTAAACATATATATTTTAAAAAGGCAGTGACATAAGTAGCTCTAGGAATTGCCAGAAAACTGTTTTGGGGGATTCTTAGGGTGTTTCCGCACAAGGACCAATACTGCCAATTGGTTCTACAAAGCGGAAACGCTATTTTAAATAGTGGAATCTTGGCATTACGCATACCTCCACTTGTAGTGGAATCCAGTAGCGTTTCATTCGTTCCCCACAGGTTTCTGGTCTCGCAGGAATTGCTAGAAAGGAAGCGATTTTTTCTGTGCTTGGTCCCGCCCCTGGCCATCAATCAAACAAACAGCCAACGGGCAGTCGTTATCATGCTCCGGGAAAGCTCCTTTCCCTTTAAGCACAGGTTTAAAAAAAAAACATGTTGCAACGAATATGCGTTGATTCGTTGCAATGGAGAGACCCATCTAGCTGGCGTGTGAGCTGGCGATTCATCATTACCACACTCCCCCGAGTGAAACCCCCCCCCCCCACAGGAGCGATTTTTGGCCAAAAATAAAGTAAACGTGCAAACGAGGCTGTGTTGTGCTTGGGGACTTAGGGAAGCTTTAAAGCAGGGGTAGTCAACCTGTGGTCCTCCAGATGTTCATGGACTACAATTCCCATGAGCCCCTGCCAGCAAATGCTGGCAGGGGCTCATGGGAATTGTAGTCCATGAACATCTGGAGGACCACAGGTTGACTACCCCTGCTTTAAAGCACTTCTGTGGAGGGACTGTAGCTGGAGGAGTCTCGCTGGGTGAATCAAGCCTCGGTGGTTCGTTGCTTTCCCAGCTCGCTTCGAGGGGGAAAAAATGGCGATCACTGTTGCAGGAGTGTTGCAGATTGTGTGCAACGTCTTGTGGAACTGCAAATTAGTAGCGTTTACAATATGAAAGCCTTCTGCTACATTAAACTCGTGCGGAATGGCCCTTAGAGTTCAGTTCCCCTGTTATTATTATCATTTATTATATTTGTTACCCACCTCTTCTCTATTCTGTCACTTCCATTTTTTTAATTAAATAAGAATGACATGACAGACCTAAACAAATCTTTCACAATCCCCTCCAACCCGTTTAGTGACTGACTTGTAGGCTGAGGAGGACCAGAGGGATCAGGGATGGCTCACCACTGCAGAGGTTCCTGTGGAGAATATTCCATCAGCGCCAGTGGCAACCCAGTAGAAGTTTGGAAAGGAAACCTTGTCACCAATCTGAGACAGCTGTCAGGCCTCGACTAGGCTGGACACATACCCAGGCCTGTAGTCTCCACCCTCTAGGCCCTCTCCCAATCCATGGCAATGGCAGTGGAAGAAGGCCTGGGCCAAGGTGAAATGCCAGACTGGCTGCATGCAACCCCACACTGTAAAACTGAACACTGAGGGTGGTACTTCCTTGCAGCATCCTGGCCAATGTACAGCACCGCCTCAGGAACTGGCCACAGCCAGTTGTACAGTTGAGACCAGTTTACACACAACATTCAGTTGTATTTGAGCCAAACAAATACGCCCCCCAATATCTTATCAGTATTTTCAAGTATTTTCTCAGCTGAATACAGATCAGAGTCTATTTTAAGCTACCCAATACAACTGTTCTCAGATAATTCCGAATGCCAGATAGCCACTGTTAAAGTGCATTTAAAGGGCTCTCCATGCCTTTAAATGCCTTCAGAGGGAGCTCTCAGTTTGGAGAATGCATTTAAATGGACTGGGAGCTCTTTAATACAGAGAGCAGTAAAAGAACACCTTCTCTCCCTTCCATGGGAAACAATGGAGTATAGGGTCACCTTATTTGGAGACTGATAGAACTGGACCCCTTGGTCCAATCTTTTTGAAAGTTGTGGGTTCTTTTGAGGAGAGACAGCAACAGCTATGCTCTAAATTTGATATCTAAAAAAGCCCCCCACCTTCCCTGATCAATTCTCCATCGTACACTATGGAGCCATTCATTATAATGTCCCCATAGGGTGCAATGGAGCAAATAAAATTCAGGATACCTGAAAAAAACCAAAGTTCATTGCTAATTTTATTCAAGGAGCTAAGTTATGTTAAGGAGCTAAGTTATGTCTAGGCAGAGAAGTATACAATTTCCAGTTATGTATAAACTAGAACTAGAAAGTTCATTCTTCACTGTCCAGACATCACTCCTTGAATAAAATTAACAATGCACTTTGAACCTTTGGGATATTTGGCATGATAGTGTCTTCCAATTTATTTATTTACTCACTTAATTTATAGCCCGCCACTTCCATGCAGTGGCTCGTGGCGGGTAACAATTCAGCACAGGTTGGATATGGGCCCTCCTGTGAGGACCCTAGCAGCCACATTCTGTACCAACTTCAATTTCTGGGTTAGAGACAAAGGCAGGGCCATGTAGAGCAAGTTACAGAAGTCCATTCTGAAGGTGATCATTGTCTGGATGATTGTGGCTAAGCAATCTGAGAACAGACAGGGCACTAGTAGCCTTGCCTGGCGAAGATGGACCCTTCTTTTTGGACCTTTTCTCAATGAAATTGTAGTGGACAGGACAACCGGAAAAAGCTGAATGTGTACATTTGCTTCATTTAAAACTAATTAAAAAAAACACCTTTGTTGAATGTGCTAGCTCCTCTAGTGGGAGGGGCTAGACTGTGGTCTAGTAAGGTACTGAAAGATTCTTCTTATCTAATGAGAGAAGGCCCCCTTTGCAATGAAAATAAAAGGCAATGTGGCTCAACTGTTTTGGAGATCCTAGCCTGTGATCTGGACCTCCTTCCCGATGTGAAGGGATATGTATTCTATGGTAACAGAAAGGCACTCTTCATAAGTGAAAGAACTCTTTTCTTTTCACTGCTTCATTAAGTATTCCTATGAGCCTAGTCTCATCTCTTGCTTCTAGGAAGATGAATAAATGCATCATATGACCAACGCAAACTTGTAGCATAACTACAGGTGCCCTTCTCTGCACAGCCATGTCTAGGAATATTATATTGCAGAACAAAATAGTTGAAGTTTCATTTCACCTCTGATGCAAATCATCTTTCTTTCTACTTCTTCTGTTGTTACTTTCCCTCCTGTTCCTTCCTCCCTTTTTTATTTGAAATGCAGTTCTCTCTCTCTCTCTCTCTCTCTCTCTCTCTCTCTCTCTCTCTCTCGGCCACTGGATTTATCTACTCCCTCCCCCTCTTCCTGCCCTCCCAGCTTTTCATTACTGTCATCTTTTTTTCCCAGCCACTGAACCCTTCATGTTGTTCTAATTGACAGACGGGGTTTAAAAGCATATTCGAAAGCGCCTGTCTTTTTAAATAGACTCCTGTCTCATCAAAAGATGTACAGCAACATTCCATTAGAGCAAATCATTTGAAAATAGATTGGGCTTTTAGTAACTCTGGTTGTATTTTTATAGTTGGTCTATTCAGCGAGGTTCTTCCCTTGCCCTCCATCTCTTTTTTCCCCACTCTTTTTCAAAGAGAGAGAGAGAGAGAGTGATATATTAAAGAAAGGCCAGGGACTATTTTTGTTTTGTTTGGATCCCCCCCTCCCCTTAAACTTCTCAAGCAGCTTATTTCTACAATTCATTCTTCATTGCCAGGAATTGAAAGTTGTGAAATGAAAGTGGTGATGAAAAATGCAAAAATATACTCACACACACACACACACTTGCATGTTGCACTGGCAGAGGGAATGGAAAGGAAAAGTAGCATTACTCTGCCACTGTTCTGCCTGGCAGGACCAATTTCCTTTGCCTTCACAATTTATCTATTGACAGCTAACCTTTGGCTTTGCTACAAGCTTTGTGTGTGAAGTAGGGCTTTGATGTACAGTCCCAGGAGGACATTGAGCAACAGATTGGTGCCAGAAAGAATCACTATAAAAATGTGCTTCTTCCAGTGGAAAATATGCTGCCTGAATATATGAGTGTGGGGCATGTTTTTGAGCACTTGCAGACCCTGGGAGTCTTGCCTCAGACCGTACTTATGGTCCCTGACGTATTCTGACTCTCACCTCTGCCTGAACTCAGGCAAGCATGCAAAGACTGTCAAGCAGAAAAAAGGAAAGATCTCCCCACTCCCCCCCCCCATCGTTCTGCTAATATCATTCATTGAGCAAAATGGAAACTCCATTTACCGAAGCAGTGTACCTTTGAAAGCCAAAGGCGGAAGAATGTACAGTGGTGCCCGGCTGAATACAAACCAGGTGGACCTTAATTTCTTTAACAGGATGTAATTCTAAGAAGAACTGCCTGGGGCTAAGCTCCACTAAATAAAATGGAACTTCCTTCCAGGTAAAACGGTTGAAGGTGCCTCTATAAAGCAGAAAGCCAGTGTGAAATACTGACAAAATTGTCAGATAATTAGGACTATGGAAGTTTGGATTTAAATTCCTATTTTGTCATGAAGCTCACGGGGGGAGGGTGGGACTTTGGCCCATTTCTCTCTCTTTCTGCTAAGGATGTGCAATCAGATGTGGTTACCCCATATCTCAGTGTGGTGTAGTGGTTAAAAGTGGTGGCCTCTAATCTGGAGAGCCAAGTTTGATTCCCCACTCCTCCCCATGAAGCCAGCCGAGTGTCCTTGAGGTTGTTCTCAAATAGCAGTTCTCTCAAGGCTCTCTCAGCCTCACCTACCTCACAGGGTGTCTGTTGTGGGAAGAGGAAGGGAAGGTATTTGTAAACTGCTTTGGTTCTCCTGCAGGTAGTGAAAAATGGGGTATAAAAAAACAGTTCTTCTCTTCTAAATACCTATTGTTTCTGGTATCAGCTCGGACTGGTGACATCCAATTTTGTGATTGGTCCCCTATTCATAGAATCATAGAGTTGGAAATGGCCAGAAAGGTCATCTAGTCCAACCCCCTGCTCAATGCAGGATCAGCCTAAAGCATCTAGGATAAGGATCTGTCCAGCTGCTGCTTGAAGACTGTCAGTGAGAGGGAGCCTAACACCTCCTTAGGCAGTCGATTCCTCTGCTGAACTACTCTGTGAATCCCCCCCCCCGATATCTAGCAATATTGTTCTCCATGCAGTTTAAACCCATTACTGTGTGTCCTGTTTTCTGCTGTCGACAGGAACTTTTCCCTGCCCTCTAAGCGACAACCTTTCACATACTTAAAGACAGCAATCATGTCTCCTCTCAACCTCCTCTTCTCCAGGCTGAACATTCTCAAGTCCTTCAGCCTTTCCTCACAGGGCTTGGTCCTCAGGCCCCAGATCATCCTCATTGCTCTCCTCTGAACTCTCTCAATTTTGTCCACATCCACTCAATAGTTCCAGTTCCAGTACTTCCAACTCTCGATAATACTGGAACTGGGAATAATGTCAGGGAGGTAGTAGGAAAGGAAGGGTAGAAAGTATTCCCTGGTTGGTCTGTGTTGCCTTGACCCTTTAAACTTTAAAAGGATATTATTTTATCTAGGCAGAAGACCTGGTGTCCAGAAACTGGAGTTCAGAAGCCAAGTCTACCACCCACAGAAAGTAATTGGTGGAGGATTTGGCATCTATCAACCATTATTTTTAGCATTCTCAAAGGGGGGTCTGTGTCTTATCAGCCATTTAAATTTAAAGAGCAATTATTTTCTCTGGGCAGTAGACCAGGTATTCAGGTTCCAGAGGCCAGATCTTTCCTCCATAGAATAGTCCTTTAGAGCAAAGGTAGTCAACCTGTGGTCCTCCAGTTGTTCATGGACTACAATTACCATGAGTGGCAGGGGCTCATGGGAATTGTAGTCCATGAACATCTGGAGGACCACAGGTTGACTACCCCTGCTTTAGAGCTTGAAGGACAGCTAAGACACAGACTAACTGTTAGCTGGGATGTATTTACTCTCCCTCCCTGCCTTGGGGAGTGGGTGGTGCTTCAAAATCTACAGTTTTAATTTTGTTCATAAAAGGCACAATTACTACTTGCATCAAACTTGGGGTACTGTTCCAATATTTATCAAAACATAATGTTTTAGGGATACAGCTTTCTGAAATGATAACAGCATCCCACAGTGAATGAAAATGACAATCATGCCCTTCCCATCTTCGCAATATAGAATAACATGATAAAGTATGGAGGTCATGACACAGGATTATAAAACTATGGACAGGGTGGCAAAAACTGGTCACTTAATAGAATTGCAAGCTTTGGGTTGGATAAGGAAACTCTATAATCCAATGATTGATGTCCATTTTCAGATAAGGACATTTCCTCTTATAAAGAAAATATATTCAGAAGATGTACACAGATTTTTGCCATATTCTTTAGAAGGGTTTACCATGTGCCTGCCAGATGTCCTTAATTTAATTAGCCACCAATTTTTAAAGGACTGTCCTTTTTTTCTGGAATATCTTATCTCCACAGGACTCTACTACAGCTACTTAGAAATCCCTAGAACAGATGTCACCATTCTATGGTGTTTCTGACTTTTTTGTTATTTTGGCTCCAGCAAGCCTAGTTAGTTGCCACTTCTTTCTAAGGGCTGTCAGAGAAGATTCTGAGCCAAATGACATTACAGCAGGTTTCCTGTTGAGAAGCTGATTGATCAAATGAGAATCAAGGTTCACAGTTGGAAAAGTGGGTTTTGTGCAGAGGCTGAGGTGAATTTCTGGCACCTGGCAGTGTAGCTCTGCTTAATTGGATGGCTTTCAGAAAGTGTGGAAAGATGAAGAAGCTCTATGGTTGATGTTCTTCCTCAAGGTGGTTTAATGAGGATTTCAGCTGGCAGGTAGAAGGTTAAGGTGTCATATTACTGCTAGAAGGATTGAGAGGGTTTCATTCTCAGAAGGAAACGTGAGTCATCAGGTCATCCATTTTCAGATTTGTGCAATCCACATACTTGAGACACTTTCTGAGGAACAAAGCTTGGCAGGCAGCACAGCAGAAGTCTGGATCAGTCAAGGAAGCTATGCCAAAAATGTGAGTAATCGGAGTCTGTTCTCTCTGTGTGTCCCACTTCTCTAATATGTGTTCACTACTTTTCGAGCTCTCAAAACAAATAACAGTCCCACAACTGTCACTGTGAAAAGACATGTACACTGTGGAACTATAGACTCTGGTCCCATCTCTTCTGCCTTGCCTTGGAGATAACAGAACTTTCATTTTCATCAAGCTCAAATGTACCCACAAGCAGCAATGATCAAGTAGGCTGAAGGATACAAAGCAGGCATTGCTGAACAGCACAACATGGGGGAGATCCGAGTTTCCAGTGTTCTGTTTAGCTAATCTTGTTAAGTGAGCAGTTGTGGGAGCTTCTGAATGAACAAATTATCCTGAGCCATTTCAATCTGTCTTCAGACCAAACTTGCAACGTATTGACATGTTCTTGGTAATCTTAGCTTAGATGATAACTTTTATAGTGAAATAGACAGGAGAACCTTGGCAATGTTGAAGCTCTCACACCCTTCATCAGTTTTGTATGCTATTGATTATATTTTCTTTTGAGACATAGGAACTAGAGTAACTGTATCATGAGATTCCCATTCCCATTTCTCTATCAAGGTTCATAAGACACAAGGATAGTTGTTCCATGCTAGGTGGGAGCTCAGATGTGTAGCTGACATATCAAGCATCCAGAGATTACAATTAAGTTTAAGCTACAATTGTGTAGTCAAAGCAAGTGTTTGAACCGCCAAATAAGAGACCTATGGGGTCAAATAATTAAGCATAGTAAAGACATTTCAGCAAACATCCGTCATTTACCCCCATCATGTACATATACAGAGGCAAACCACTCAATCTCTATCAAACACATGAAAAATAATACACATATAGGAAGGCTGACTTCCTGCTTTGGCTGGGCATTTCCCAACTACTGCTACCCCCCCCCCCCATCTTCAAGAAGAAGGATGGTGGAAATGGTGTTAGGCCATGTTTCAACATCATTCCCAGTCATTGTTTCAATGTTATTTCAGCCAACACTCTGGAAATTTGATTTTCAACATTTGCACAGGGCCCAACATCATGTTCATCCTTGTCTTGACATCAAAGCTCCTGGGGGAGCCAGTGGCAGCCTGGCATCCCTAGATGCTCATCAGGTTCCCAACAGGCCTGGAGCAAACATGTTCTATCCCATTTAACACTGGCTTAACACATTTATTCTCTAAGACTGTTTATGCACTGGGAACATCACTGCCCAAGATCCCATGCAGGAGCACAGATCGGGGGCAGATGAAGTGCATTGGGTCAAATACTCCCCCATGTGAGTACAGGAAGAGATGGGGCAACCTGCCATGACTGAAACTTCAGCCTGCAGCCCGGCATGAAATCTCCAGTGCATAAACGGTCTAAGTGGCATTATTTAGCTTCTTGTCCTGGTATGCTTCAGCTACTCATTGCCACATCCTATTGAAGGGAAAGGACATTTTTCTCCAGGTCTGTTGGCAGCCCTAAATAGCAAGCATGATACAGACAGCACATAGCTATTCTTTCCTAAATGAAAGCAAAAAATGCTGGTAGCCATAGGATCCAAGAGCCATCTTGTTCAGCATTCTTTTCTGACAGTGGCTAGTCATAAGGTTCTGGAAAGCCTCCAGCCAGGGCATGAAGGCTACAGAGGCTGATTCTTCATTTCTCAAGTATCTGGTATGCAAAGTACAGTGCCAATCAATGGGGAAGGCCATTTCCTCCACAAAAGCATCTATCGCTTCATAAACTAGTGTCCATCAGCACATCTTTTGGCAGTTAATCCCCTAAATTAATTATGTGTTATGAAAAGCATTTATTCTATACCTACCATTGATCAATTCTGGCGAATGACTCCAATTTCTAGTACTTATGAAGGGAGAAAGAATTAAAAAATACCAGTAGAGTTTGAAGACTGGTTTGATGGCTGTAGTGTCAATATGCATTTCTCTAGGAATCTTTTATGCCAGAAAGCAATAGATTTAGAGTATGTAAAATAAAGGAATACAGGAATGCAAGCTTTGAGAGTCTCTCAGTGTGGGAGAAGAGATGAGTGGCACTGAAGTCTCTCACCTGCTAACAAATCTGAAAAACTCTTACCTTCCCTCTTGCATTTGCTCGTATTCCCTCACAAACAATGTATCAAGGTAATTATTGCACTTCTGAAATTGCTGAAGCTCAGCTGCAACGTACCTAGTAATCATGTCATGAGAAGCTTCAGGTCTTCATTTTACAGTGCATTATACAACAAAAGGCTTATTTCAGCCAATCAGTGCTGAGAAAAAAATATGGTAAACAGGCTTTTCCAAAGTTCCAATGAAACCTTTGTCACTGTTCTCATTGTCAAACACAGGCTTGTGGACAATCTGTATTCACCAGAATGAAAGACTTGCCAAAGACTGCTGCCCGGAGGCGTTTTGTTCTGTTCTGTTCTTCCCAATAGTATGAGAGCACTACCCAATAGTATGAGAGCACTTCCCAATTTTGGTGGTGTTCTGTTCTTGATACCTTCCTTCTACAACTGCCATGGTGGGGACTAAGAGGATGACATTATGGGAGGCTGGGCCTATACGGGGCAAATCTGGGTGGTGTATGTGGGACAGGGGGAATAGTAGTTCTTAGCAACCCTCCTTCCTTCAGGATGACCTTCTTATTATGCCTCTTTCCTCTGAAGACTATTCACACCTCTCTTTTTAAATACCCCCCATGTTCAACTTTTGTAGAGTTTAGGCATAATTTAAAATGTACATATATTCACATACTTAACAAACAGCAAAGAGTCATAGGATCTCTTTGTAGTGAGGACCTCGAAACAATGGCATGTATCCCACTTAGAAGAAGAAGAAGAGTTGGTTCTTATATGTCGCTTTTCTCTAGTAGGTAACTGAAGCTTTTCATGGCATGGAGATAAATAACATCACCTCTAAAGTGACAGCTCGTTAAACCTTTATTGAAGGAACATGGCCTTTGTTACTCAAGACTTTTAAAATTGGCAGCCCTACTTATCACTCCATTAAGCAAAGTTTGAAGACTTCTTCCAGTAGTTCTTTTTCTGATACAAGAACCTGTTAAGTTGGAGGAAAGTTGCTTTGGCTAGGGAAATATTCTCCAGTTTAAGACTGGATACGTATTACTTGTATGAAAAATAGGGTTTGATTCTTCTACTCATTAGCCTTTTGTTGCATCTATGTGCATCAGGGGAAACACAGTTGACTGCCAGTTGCCTAAGTCTGAGTAGGTTCAGACTAAAGTCATCCTGGACTCCCTGATGGGGAGAGATGGAGCATATTCTCATGAAAATTATAGCTCAATTTGTGCAACATAGAGGTAGGGCTGGTGTTACCACCATCCAACTATACATGTTCACCCTGATTTCTGAACAGATATAAGTCCTGTCAGGGCAATCTCTACCTTGCAAAAGTGTCCCTGAGTGTCCTTGATTGAACAGGGCTAGATACAGGCTTCTGAGATGGGATCATGCCTATTCCAGGCATGACCCTCAATCAAATTCCTTTTGTGATTTGGACAGAAATAAGGGAAACTGTTTACAAAAATAATTTGGACATATGGCATCCCACCTCCTTTTACTGCCTCTTTCTGCCTTCTGCTGTCCTTTACTACTCACCCTTTCTGAATTGCTGGCTGCACTTCTAACATTTTCCTGCTTGCCAGGAGCTGATGCCTGATCCCAACTTGAACCCTAGGGTGGCCAACCTCCAGGTAACACCTGGAGATCTCCTGCTATTTCAATTCATCTCCAGATTATCAAGACCAGTTTCTCTAAAGAAAATGGCTGCTTTAGAGGATAGACTGCAATACCAACATGGTAATCCCAGCCCTGAAATGCCTCCCCTCCAGATTGGAATAGATCAGAAGCTGATGTTTCCTCCAGGAAACTCTGTAGCTGTTCTACTACTGCACATTCAACTACCTTGTCCACAGATGGTCATAAGAAACCGGGTGGCAGTTGGCTGGGCCGAATGGATCCAGTGTTATTTTCTTTACAATTAGTCTTAGCACTGCCTCCTACAATCTCTGTGGGAAAGTCCCCAAAGTTAAGAACAAGTTGATAATTTCCTGGAGGTTCCCCAGATAGCTTCACCTGTAGTTTCACTAGTTATGAGAGACACAGGACCATACAGCACATGGTAGGCCAAATAACTGTCAGAGTCCTGTCCACATCAGCCTAGGACAGTGGACTGAGGCAGTCCAAAACAGGACCCTGAGAAGGTGAAGGGGCCTCCAGTTCCCTGCCTGTATCAAAATTGGTGGATAAGTCATGGTGGAGCCACAGGATTTTCCCTGCCAAAAACACAAACATACACACAAACCTTGCAAAAACCTAACTGCTGGTGTCTAGTTGTACAATTTTTGATGGTCCTTTAACTAGAGGGGAAAAGCCAGTTGTAAGTTTTGAAGGAAATCAATACAGATAATTTTGAGGTAAAAACCAGTACCTGAACAGGGGTAGTCAAACTGCGGCCCTCCAGATGTTCATGGACTTAAATTTCCACGAGCCCCTGCCAGAGTTTGACTACCCCTGCCTTAGGCTACTGATAGTTTCTTAAGCTATTCATAGTTACTTAAATCTTTATGTTGAGAGGTTTTTGTTCCAGTATTTCCCAAACACTAGTACACTTTCTTTATTAACTGACTTTTGGCTTCCAGAAGGCAGGTACATGCTTTCTAGCACCAAATCCCTTTCTCTTGCAACACCAGTCCTTGTCTTGAGTTTTTAAACTGATTTTCAAGGTGTCTAAAGGTGGTGTCTAACCACTCACAACAGGGATCTCTGCGCTCTTCAGAGCTAACTCCCTGACTGGGTAGGGGAATTCTCCTCCCACTTGAAGATCTATCCTTTTTCTTTGGTCCAGATGGGCATCTTTGCCTAACTATTCACTCATCCTTGCTAGCTTTCCCTAGGTCTCCTGCCTAAACTACTTTCAGACAGAACTGAATTCCAAATGAGTTCTCCTCCTCAGCATTCATCTCTAAAGTCTCTCTCTGCTCAGCTGAGGTTAACCAATCAGATTCCTTGGAACAGCCTGTCACTCAAGGGTTTTTGTTTTTCCATGAAGAATTAATCTTTCAGAATCCCTCAGCTGTTTGTACAGCACTTCTAAGCTTTTAAAAAAGGACAGTCTGTCATAAGTGAAGAATGATGCCTTTGTGTATGTGTATCCAAACAGGAGAAGGGGGAAAATGCACAATCCTATGGATATATCTGTGACGTGTATGGAGACTTGTTCATGAGATAACATTACACAGAGGGAGGAAAGTGCTGCTGTCACTTTTCCAATGCAGTGAAATAGAAATGGTTCCTTTTCTTAAATCCTCATTGATCAGCCAATGGAAAGCAATCACACACCCCACTACAAATCCTTGTTCACCTTTACCATCTTGCAATTAAGTCCAAGAAAGAAGCAGAGGCAGCACATTCAAACCCTCCCATGAGAATATCTCTCTGTGCTCCCCCCCCTTGCTTTCCATGTTCTGCCTTCTTCTAGTAAAAGTGATAATCTCTATTGCTTTGTTGGATCCGCACAATAAATGGCAATTGAGATTGATTAAAAACCCTCTGCTCTGCTCTGGCTCAACATTGATTTTAGCTGCAGCTGCTTCTATCTTTATGTGCTGCACATCATAGAACTCAGAGCTGGAAAAGACCTATTAGGTCCCATCTGGGTCACCTCCCCTCCCCCTTCTTCTTTGCATGGGCCAGCAGTTTCTTCATTCCAAGCCTTATAAAATCATCTCTAAGGATGTCCCCTCCAGTCTGACATTACCTCAGCATTATGGCCTTAGAATATTTCCACTATCCATTATCCCTGAGTTCATATGTACAGAGATTGGAGTTCTGAACCTCGCCTCAAATCCATGCTTAGCTAACAAATATTTAGCCTTACCTACCTCACAAGATTTTGGTGTGGATAAATGAAGGGAAGATACCATTCAAGATGGCTGGGGCTGCTTGGAAGAAGGAAAGTATAATTATAATCATAAGGTAAGTTTCTTACTGACAAACAGATTTCTTTCTTTCTGTTGCCTTGCTTTTCAAATAGCTTTTATATATTTACATACTCTTATTTAAAGAAGAATGAAGCAATTTATTTCAATCTACCAGGTTGTTTTCAGCTCAAGAGGAAAAAATCTCTTCAGAGTGTTCAAGGCAGGGCTACAGAGTCTCCCATTGTAGCAGGAAACCTCCCACTGGCACCAGCTGAGTTTTAGCAGAATCCTAAAAGAGTTGGGGTCAATTGCTATTTTTCCAACACCATGTGATGATGTCACTTCCAGATCTATGCTGCAAGTTATGTCATGTCATCTAAGTGATGTGCTATACTTTCTCACCCACTCAAGCCTTTGGCTGCTTGCCAATAGGTGTATGCATTTGGTTCCCACAAACAGGGGGGGAAATACTGAAAAAAATGAGTCAATGGCATTTTCCAGTATTTTTAGATCAAATATAGATTCTCTCATCTGTTTTGGTTACCAGTATAGCTGGCATAAATAAAAGCTGGATTTCCACAGCTTTTATTCAGGCATATTCAGCTTTAGCAATCAGTTGTCTGTTTCACTCCCCCCTTTCATGCTAGGGGAAGTGAAACAGACTGCTGAAATAGCTGTCAGCTATTTAAACCTAACAGATTGGCAGGTCCACCTGTTTTGCTCCCCCCCCCCTTCCAAATGGAGGTAAATGATGAAACAGACTGCTGAAATGGCTTAAATGGTTGTCAGCCATTTAAACCTAACAGCTGACCGGCAGAGTCAAGCTATTAGGCAAAAAAAGAGCTGTCAGTGTTCCGCAGGGCCTGTAAAACGGAATTCTTCCGCCAGGTCTATGATTGAAGTTAGGATTGGCAAGGAAGAACATTGCCCCCTTGGGGTCTGAAGTATACACCACTACCCTCCATCCTCTAACGCCCTTGATTGGGTAGGGGGAGAGTGGCATTTTCCGCTGTGTTGGTTATTCTTTAAAGTCTTTTAGTGGGGGTTTTAATGGGGTTTTTTAAGACTACTGTTACCCGCCACAAGCCTTGTAGGGAGTAGTGGGAAATAAATTGAATAATAATAATAATAATAATAATAATAATAATAATAATAATAATAATAATAATAATAATAATAATAATAATAATAATAATAATTGTTGATAGCCATTAAACAATCCATTTCACTCCCTTCTCCCTTGATGAGAAGGGGCAAAATTGAGCCCACCTAGGAGTGGTTTGGTGGCAAAAACTGACAGCTTTACACCATCTGAGCTAGCACTGGCTCCCACTGCAAGTCAGTTTGAACTCCTGGGTGGCAAGAAGCCAGCTGGGGCTGGCTCCTTCTGTAACTTAAAAAAAAATAGTTTATTGAGCTGCAAGTAACAGGAGGAGCCTTCACAGGATCATCAGAGTGACAGGCAGTTATAGGGGCCTATCCGTTTAACTGCCTTGGAATCAGTTCAAGTTGTGCAACTTCCCAGCTTGGAGTGAACTCTGATTCAGAGTCAGTTAAGGGATACTGGTCTCTTTAAAAGCTTTGGATTCATGGAGCAGAAAAAAAATTCACAATTATGTATAAGTTCCAATACCATACCAGCACTGGGATTCAGGAATATCAGGAAATGCTAATATTTTGGGGAGTTCAATATACTCAACCCCCCCAAATATCTTTGTTCTTGACACACCTCAAGTTGCCAATGCTCAGCTGGCAATTCTAGTTTAAGGCAATAGCAAAAAAAATCTTTGTAAGTGAAGTGCATATTCATTCTACTTTTGTCCCTTATAAACAGGTTTTACAGGTTTATAGGTTTCCAAAATCCTGCAAAACTAATGAATGGAACAGTGGAATATAAGGAATTAAGAGGTCCATTCCGCACATCTGCTAATGTTGCCGGATGTCCATAGCAGCCCAAATTGCTACAATTTATAATGGAATTTTGATATTTCACACCGTGCAAATTGTAGTGCAATATTCATGCACCCATAATACTTTTTGGTAACTCACACGTTTCCGGTTTTGCAGGAACTGCAAACAAGGCACTCTAAATTTGTGGTGCTTCTGCCCGCCTCAGCCCATCCATCAAAATGGAGGGCCAATCAAATGGATCACCATTTCCCTTTAAATTTTTTTTTTTTTAAATCCGAAAACACGTGTGGCAACGAATATGTGTTAATTCATTACTTTGCTTCACACGGAACTGTATTTCGCTGTAATTCCCCCCCCCCAAAAAATGGCTTTTTACACAAGGCTAAACCAGGGGGGAGGTATTCATTGGAGATGGAAAAAAGCCTGCTGAGGGGGTTTTCACAGTTCCTCCATTCACGCTAATTAATACAGCCTGCTGATGGACATGCGTGTAATTGTTGACACATGTCTCCAAGGAAAAAAAAACATACAATGCATGTTAGTGCAGGCAGGGCAACATTCGGGCACACAGTGATACTATACGATAACATTTATTGTACATAGCCAAAGGCCATTACAAAACATAATTAAAAACAATATGGTACAAATAGGAATAAAACAATATTTCTCCAATATTTGTTATTGTTGTTAGGTGCAAAGTCGTGTCCGACCTATTGCGACCCCATGAACAATGATCCTCCAGGCCTTCCTGTCCTCTACCATTCCCCTGAGTCCATTTAAGTTTGCACCTACTGCTTCAGTGACTCCATCCAGCCACCTCATTCTCTGTCGTCCCCTTCTTCTTTTGCCCTCAATTGCTCCCAGCATTAGGCTCTTCTCTAGGGAGTCCTTCCTTCTCATGAGGTGGCCAAAGTATTTGAGTTTCATCTTCAGGATCTGGCCTTCTAAGGAGCAGTCAGGGCTGATCTCCTTTAGGACTGACCTATTTGTTCACCTTGCTGTCCAAGGGACTCGCAAGAGTCTTCTCCAGCACCAGAGTTCAAAAGCCTCAATTCTTTGACGCTCGGCCTTCCTTGTGGTCCAACTTTTGCAGCCATACATTGCAACTGGAAATACCATAGCCTTGACTAAACACACTTTTGTTGGCAGGGTGATGTCTCTGCTTTTTAGGATGCTGTCTAGATTTGCCGTAGCTTTCCTCTCTAGGAGCAAGCGTCTTTTAATTTCTTTGCTGCAGTCCCCATCTGCAGTGATCTTGGAGCCCAGGAAAATAAAATCTGTCACTATCTCCATTTCTTCCCCATCTATGTGCCAGGAATTGAGAGGGCCAGATGCCATGATCTTCGTTTTCTTGATGTTGAGTTTCAAGCCAACTTTTGCACTCTCCTCCTTCACCCGCATCAACAGGCTCTTTAGTTCCTCTTCACTTTCTGCCATTAGAGTGGTATCATCTGCATATCTGAGATTGTTAATATTTCTCCCTGCAATCTTGATCCCAATTTATGACTCCTCTAATCCCGCCTTTCTCATGATGTGCTCCGCATACAAGTTAAATTCTCATGATGTGCTCCGCATATAGTATACAGCCTTGCTAGGCTCCTTTCTCAATTTTGAACCAATCAGTGATTCCATGTTCAGTTCTCACTGTTGCTTCTTGACCTGCATATAAGCTTCTCAAGAGACAAATAAGATGCTCTGGTATTCCCATCTCTTTAAGAACTTGCCAGAATTTTTTTTGAAACACTATTTTTTTATTTTCATAAAGATAAAGATAAAACAGAACAAATAGTATACATTGTTAATACAGAGAAAGATAGGTTATGCTTTTCATTTGATATACTTAATTCCCCGTTTCATGTCCCCTGTTAGTTTATTTTTTTCTTAAATAATTCAGATAAGGGCCCCAATGTTCTTGAAACACCTCTTCTGTTTTTCCATTAACTATCAGTGTCAGTTTGGCCATCTTAGCAAAGTCCACTAGTTTGTTCAACCAGTCTTCTATCGAAGGTATTTCTTGCGTTTTCCATTTCTTAGCCAATACTAGTCTTGCTGCCATCGTCACATAGAAGAATAAACTTTTGGTATGAGCTGGGAGGCACTGCAGAGGTATACTTAATAGCATAGATTCAGCTTTCATAGGAAATCTAAGACCCCCATTTTCTGCACAATGGTGTGTATTTTTGCCCAGAACTTATAAACTTTTTCACATTTCCACCACATATGAAAAAAGAACCTACTTTATCACAAACTTGCCATAATTTGTTGTGCTCCACACAATCAAAGGCTTTAGCATATTCAATGAAGCAGAAGTAGATGTTCTTCTGGAACTCCCTAGCTTTCTCCATGATCCAGCGTATGTTGGCAATTTGATCTCTAGTTCCTCTGCTTCTTCGAAATCCTGCCTGTACTTATGGAAGTTCTTGGTCCACATATTGCTGGAGCATAGCTTGTAAAATTTGAGCATAACTTTGCTAGCATGAGAAATGAGTGCAACGGTGCGGTAGTTTGAACATTCTTTGGCATTGCCCTTCTTTGGGATTGGAATGTAAACTGACCTTTTCCAATTCTGTGGTCACTGTTGAGTTTTCCAAATTTGCTGGCATATTGAGTGTAGCACTTTTACTGCATCATCTTTTAAGATTTTGAATAGTTCAACTGGAATGCTGTCACCACTAGCTTTATTGTTGCTCAGACTTCCTAAGGCCCATTTGACTTCACATTCCAGGATGTCTGGCTCCAAGTCAGTGACTACCCCCTCGTGGTTATCAGGGATGTTAAACTCTCACTCTTATGTAGTTCTTCTGTATAATTTTGCCACCTTTTTAAAATCTCTTCTGCTTCTGTTAGGTCCTTACCATTTTGGTCATTTATCAAGTTTTAATAGCCTGTATCAAAATTGTCCTTGATGGGCAATTAAGCTTAAGTTCGCTCTTGTATAGTTCTTCTGTATAATTTTGCCACCTTTGTAAAATCTCTTCTGCTTCTGTGAGGTCCCTACCATTTTGGTCCCTTATGATACCCATCTTTGCATGAAACGTTCTCTTCATATCTCCAGTTTTCTTGAAAAGATCACTGGTCCTCCCCATTCTATTGTTTTCTTCTATTTGTTTGCACTGTTCATTTAAGAAGTCATTCTTATCTCTTCTAGCTTTTCTCCAATATTGCGTACATAAAATTGTAAACCAGGGCTACCGAATTACAATAAGAAAAATATGTTGTATCAAGGTGGGGACTCCTGTAAAAAAGCTTTGGCTCGGATCTTCCTGGAGGGCACACGGTGAGCAAGGGACTCTGTGACATTATGATGCTCACTTTGAAAGTTTAAAGTATAAAACCTTCTGTCAAACAAACAGCATGCTCACTTGTTCGTTGCTTTCTAAGGTTTGTAGGGGAAAAAAGGCATTCCCGTCTCCCGGAAGCTTGAGGGCGGGAACGGAGGAGGGATCTTCTCCTTAACGCTATATTGAGAACGCATATGTCTTTTGCTGATGTGTTGCAGGTTGTTCTCAGGAGTCAAGCACTTTTTAAAAGGGGAATCCACTTTTTAAGATTCCCCCCAAAGTGCTATAAAAAGCGAATGTTGCTGGAGTGTTGCTGGAGCGTTGCGGTTTGTGTACGACGTCATGCGGAACGTTAAAAATGTAGCGTTTACAAACTGTTAAAATTCAGCTACATGCGGAATGTGCGGAATGGACCAGAGTGTACATCACTGACATGAGGACATCTTCCAGACTTCCATGTGCACAATTAGCGGTTTTGCTTGAATGATAATGGCAACCATTTGTCCCCTCAGGACATTCTCAGAGTCCTTGCCATGGCTGACATGATGAGCTGCTAAATCCCACAGGCCTGCAGTGGACCAGTCACATGTGCTCACCCGACTCCAGCCATTTTGAATGATTGCTCACAGATGCCAAGGTAGAGATCTTTCATCTTTTAGGGAACATATTTAAAGTCTCTCTTTCACTTGCATTATATATGCAGGATAATTCTATACATGCTTACTCAGAAATAAGTGTCACTCTGCAATTGGGTGAAGTCCAGGTAACCATGCACATTACTGCAGTCTTCTAATGCAATCCTTCAATAGACTTAGAAAGATGTAACTCTGCTTAGGAGAGCAGTGTTTGGTTGCCAGAATACACTTTGCATTTATTGCCGTTTCATTTTACCTTAACACAAAATATGCCTTAACTGCTTGGACTTCAATGTATCTGGGACTGATTTACCCTACTCTTGTCAGGAGGAGTATCAGTCTTCTAGTGTAGGCTGACATAGGAAATAAGTAACAACAACTTTAAACCTGATACATGGAGTACATTTTGCTGTTGCTCTGGGGGAAGGCGGTTGCATAAATTGAGTATCAGGTGGCAAGAATTCAACATTCAATAACCCAAATTGGAAACAGATTGATATCTTCCAACATTTGATAGAAGGAAATTGGTGCACTAGGTTATTAAATGAGCAAGCTGTGTGTATGTTAGTAGGGATTAAATTGAAACAGGTTCTCCCAGAGGTAGTGGAAGGAAGGGAAACAATTTCCAAAAGATAGAGGATTATTAAAATGTCAACATGGTAGTCCAAAGAGGATCCTATGTGTGAAAGACCACTTCTTTCTGCCATGTGATATTCAAATAGAGTTTCTTAATGACATATTACCAGTAGATGGTCCTCGACTGTTGAAGACAAGTCTGTCTGCTTTTCTACAAAAAATTTGGAGGATAGGGGAATCGGTTTTAAAATAAAAACAGAACACAGCTTGATAAGACTAAAAGAGGATAACCATCCATATCCCGTATCCCACTTTACTGCCCTTGATAGTTTTAATTTCAGCATTTTTCTCCCATCCTAGATATAGTACTGGACAGCTGGGCTCAGAAAAAAAAGGTGAAGTCATCTATTGGAAGATAAGGCTAGGGAAAGGGTGAAGTTCAGCTCCTTCACATGTGTGTCTCCATTTTTGTTTTTGTTCAAATCTTACTAGACGATCTGAAGAAAGGAAGAGAAACTCAGTCACAAACCTATGTTTCATTACATCATTCAGAGATGACTTTACTTCCATCTGTTTGAAATCTGGCTGGAGGATCTCATGGATAATAGGGGAGAATTCCCTGAGAAATTTATTCCCATTTGTTGGTTGACAAAGGATTACATGTGCATCTCATTGACCAATTATGCAAGGCTGCTGCTGGGTCCCCCCAGGACCTGGAAAGGCTGCAGGCAGCTTTTATGGAACTCACCAGCAGGGGCAGCTCTCACGCAGCAGGGATCTGCAGCCTCAGAGGGAAGTGGAAGGAGTGGGTGGCCAGGGGTGGGGGATGGAAGGTGATTGGCTAGCTCCTGGACAAGACAGGCAAGCTGGTTGGAGGAGGAGGCACTCAGGGGCAGGGCAGCCATCCTGAGTGGGTGTTAAGCACTGATTGGCACTTAAGCCATGAGACACACTCTTCCTCTAAGGCCTTACCAGAAATATATTATGTGAAACAGTTGAGGACCTTGCTTAATGTTAACATATTGGCAGAAGATCCAATGCTGTCCTTATTAGCAATCTGCAGAACATTTCTTTTTAATGCTGGGTCTGGATGTGGCATTTTTCTCTTCATTCCATGGCATTGTAACAAATTCAACTTAATAAATTAAATTTGACAGATGATTAGTTCATAATGTGGTGCAATCACTTCTGGTATTTGAAAGAAAAATGGGAAATGGACAGGGTACTTAACTCCAACAGATCTGCTGTGTCTGTGTTGGGTGGTACCTATAACCACAGAGAAATGTTATTAGAACATAGGGAAGAGTGCACAGAATAATTCTACCTTTGTCCTCAAATAGTGGTATGAGGAATGGAGCTAGAAGTTGTAAGGATTAAAGATGAGACTTGAGTCAGAATGGAGAAGTCTGGAAGCTGACTTTCTTCCTTCATGGGCCAGTGGCAGTCTGAATCTGAATATGGTTATGAATATGACTTAATTTATTTTGATGGAGTATATTGCTAGGAAGAGATATGCCTGCTGTCTTATTTAATGTTGGTTTAATCTTTTAACTTTTGGATAGATTGGGTATTTACTGCTTTGTGAGTTACCTCATAAACTTTTGAAGTGGGGGATTGAGATAGAAATACGGAATCTTTTTACAATTTGAGTTTGCATTTTATAGTAAAAGCCATTCGCTCAATCATATGGGTGCTTTTGAATCTCTTCAAGGATAAGTAGGATGTATCATGAACACCGGGATATTTCACCAGTGTGTATTGTCAAAAGAAAAATATTTCATAGTCTGATTTGTTGAAATTTTAAATATACCAAGAGCCTTCACCTTGGGTGCTTTAATGCTTTAGCATCATCCCTTTAGGAAGGGGGAAATCCATGTATCCCTTATTCTCAATGTATTTGCCTTTGTCCAAAGATGAAAGAGTCAGCCATGTGTTCTTGTATTGTCCTTTGTATGGGGACATTCAGTCCAGTGGTCCCTCGAAGATGAGTGTGTGAGTGGCCATTCATTAATACAGCACATATTTTTGGAAAAGAAAATATAGAAAACATGATACAAAGTAATTGCTAAACCAGAAAAAAGGAGAGAAAAAAACCCTGACAGCTTATATACAGGGGTCTAGCCATTCAGAAGAGCAACTTTTAAACTGTAATGTTTCCTCTGCATACGTGTTTCAATAAAGTAAATACTGGGAATTAAGACACCAACTTGGATGAAGAGCAAATGAATGCTTGGAGAAAACATACATGAGAATCAGGATGGGCATTATTGCTTCATGCTTTGCTTTAGCATCCCCTTGTCAAACCTACTCTTTGTAGAAACAAACATAACTCTACCAGCACAGCAGGGAGAACAAAGATCCCATTGGTATTTTTTTTCTCGTCAAAACATTCTTATAGCTAAATGTATAGATTTGGAGATTAAGGGGAATAAAAGTGAGAGAATAGTAATTCTTAGGGAAAACCCGTCCGAGACTTACCTTGACCAAATGTTGACGCTGTGGAGGGCTTGCTGGGAGGGAGAGGCAACCACCCAGAGTCCCTCTTGTGTGCGTGCTGCTGGAACACAGCACACACAGTGTCAAAGGCAGGGTGGGACTCACAGTGACTATTTTAGTCACCACGGGGGAGCTGTTCCCCACCCACCCACCCTATGTTGTTGTATGCAATATTGTTCAGGGTTTTGTGGTGGATGTTTTGTTCAATAATTGTCACAGCTGTGCGGTTTGCATGGGATGGAGCCTGTTGGCAGGGAGTCCGGTGTGCGATCGGTCTCCCTGGGGTTTGGGGCCTCCCTACGAGGCGGCGCATATACGAGCATGGCTTACCCAGCTGGGAGGCCAGGGGCTTGTTTGCCAGGTGGCCTGGGAGCAGTCAAATCAGGTTGGCGCCTGGTGACTCCCCCACTTCCTGTCATGGCAGACTTCAGTAGGCAATGGGGATCTGCTCTCTCGGCTGGGAACGGTGCAGGTTCCCAGGGTGCCTCTGGACTCCGTGGGGTGTTGGTGCAGTCTGCTGACTGCTAGGTCAGGTTCTCTCTCCCATGCTGTGCCAACCCTCCCATGGGGAGGTAATAAAGCTGTAGCCTTGTTCATCCCAACATTGGTGTTGCGTCTTATTCCAGCACATAATGCCCTCCTGCAAGTCAATACGATTCACAATTTAGAAGCAGTTTAATCAAGCTCAAGACATTAGTTATGTCATGTTATCACACTGTAGAGTTAAAGAGAAATTTGAGTCAATAAGGGTAAGAAAAGACACAGAGCTAGTGAGGGTAAGAAAGGACATACTCTGATTAAAGGAAAGGCCACAGCCTTGCACTGAGCTTTATATTTGATCTGCCATATTTCAGTAGATATGCACAATACTGAAGCATTATTAACAGTTTGAAGTTGGGACCTTCCATCCAAAAGCGTTTTAAGCTGCCCTGAAACAAGAATTGGATACATCTTTATCCAGAGATACTCTGGTTTCTCTCCAGATCACATTAATACAGGAGGCCCAGCTCAACAGCACTCTGGAGCTGCACTGGGCCTTGTACAGACCAGGGCCCATTTTAAGATTACAGCCGTTATATTCTGCTCAGGATGTGAGCTGATCTACTCAGTGGGGGGGGGGGACGAAATGGAGGGAACATTGATTCAGTCTCTCTACATAACTCCAAATCTTGTCAAATTTTCCATGCAGACCTGATGAATTTTATATTTCCCTCCTGCTCTCAGATTGTTCTAATGAACCCTCCTTTAAGGTGGCCAAATGTTGTGCCTCTGAATGTTCAGCAAGGAAGCAGCTGGTTAAGTGGTTCCAAGCAGACTGTTAGGTGGTTCCAACATTTTATTGTATGCAGATGTGCTGTTGACTCTCTCTGTGTGTCAGTGTTGGCTGATCTATAATCATTATAACATATAAAAATTGAATGAAATATACCTAGTAACACCATCTTGACCTGCACCAAAAATACCAAGAAATGATATGGATTATGGCTGTAGTCTCTGTGGCATATCTTTGCTGAATATTGAATCAATTGAATTCTTGTTCTGAACTATGACTGATGGACTAAAACATAATTAAAAGTCCAGGCAGGGACTATAAGAGCTGTGCATTCATCTCTTCATGTTGGCTTAATTGTCCTTTTGCAGCATAAATTTGACATCCATGTAGATCTGAAGTCCAGCAGGAGTGCACATGTATGTCTGAATTTGATCTATACCCAGATCAGAACCTGTGTATTTCCAAATAAGTTTAAATAGTAGTTCTGTATAGGTGTTTCAATTAAGGAGAATGGCATGGGAGAGGGGAAAGGTTCTACCCCACCACCCTTATGCTGTGATCTCAGTCTCAAGCAGTGAAAACTCCAACAGGAGCTCCATTTGCTGAGCTTTTGGTTTCACTTTTGGTATGACTTTTAAGAACTATGATGGATAAGTATATGTGAAATTTAGGGACCCACTTAGAAATGTGTATTTGCACAGAGTGTCTGCCACTATGGGTTTTACTAAATAGGAAAGAACAACTCCTAATAATAATATTAGAAAAGAGTCCCACCTAATCATATGCAAAAAAAAAAAAAAAAATCCCCTGGTATTTTTCAGATGTGGGCATATTGCACCCAGAAAATATTGGCATTTCCTGATATTCCTGAATCTGAATTTCTGAATATTTAGAAAATATTTGGAAAAGCCTATTTTTTTTTTGGCTCCAAGGTATTGAAAAAGACTGAGATCTATTTCAGTGCCTCATCATCAGACCTCATCAAACAGCTGATCTTCTGGAGAGAACTCTCTCTGTGGGCTAGGCTTAGGGGTCTGCAGGGGGCCTGGTTCCAACCACCTCGCCATGAAGCCCAACAAACAGCTGATCCTATAACCATTCCAATCATCCCTTTCACTTCCCTCCATTTAGAAAGGGAGAAATAAAAGAAAAGATTTAAATGTCTGCCAGCCATTTAAACAAGACCTGAAGGGAGGATCTGTCAAATTGCAAGGTTTAAATGGCTGACAACCATTTCGGTGATCCCCTTGGCTTCTTCTTGCTTGGAAGTGGGGAACAGAGCAAAATGGACAACTGATTGGTATAGTTGGATATGCCTAAAGAAAATTGGGGGGGGGGGGGAAACTGACTTTTATTTGGGTCAGCTATACCAGTAGCTGAAACAATCAGAGAATATTTATTTGGTTAAAAAGGGCATGCCTAGTCCCATCCCTTATGAAGCCATAGATGATCTCCAAGCTACCCAGCTCAGTACTTCACATGATAACTTGGTTCTTCTATATCACCATAGAAGCTGAATGCTTTCATTGCCTCTGTCAGCATTGCTGATGGGAGATGGTTGCCCATTCCAGAATCATGATTTTGGGAGGGGTGTTGAAAGACCTGAGTAAGATTGAGGTGACAAGAGAGGAAGGTTGAGGCCAGGCAAACTTCCCAGGGGCCCAAGATCACCAGCAGATTCATACCTGCAGAGCAAAGAGTTCTCCAAAGAGATATGCAGTCTATCACTAAAATGTGCCTCTATTCCCAAAAACTGGAAGGTAATCAATGTAACTGACATTTTCAAAAAGGGTTTCAGAGGAGATCTGGGAAATGAAGGGCTGGTCAATCTAACAACAATGCTGAGTAAATTGGTGGAATCTGTTATCGAAACTAGAATTAGTAGACATATTAATCGACAAAAGTTCCTGAGGAAGAATCAGTATGGGCATTATATAAGGGAAGATCTTATCCCACTAACCCTTTACAGTTCTTTGAGGGAATGAACAAACATGTGCGCAAAGGTGACAGGCAATCGGTATTGGCAGTAGTTGTGATTCTTATTTTGTTAATTCAGTTTTAGAAGAAACCAACCATTTCTTTCCTAAGCCATCCAAGGAAGGATACGGTATTAATGTATAATTAGACATTTCTCCCACTGATGCACAAAGGTTTTTTTATGTACCATTGACAGATACATCTGAAGAAAATCTAAGGAGCTGTAGGAATTTTTGAGCTTTTCTGAGACTTCTACAGCAAACTACATTTACATTGCGTAGGAGAAAAATTGGTGGTCATGATACCTGCATTTGAGACTTAAAGACAAAAAGGACAGCTTAGGTTTCCTTGGTTTCATGTTATTTAATGATTGTTTTTGTCCTACTTCATAAGTATGGTATCTGTGAAACATCTGCAGTGTTATTGCCAGAATATCTATTGATTTTTCCCTAAAAATCTATGACATCCTTAAGGCCATCAAAGAAAAGAGTTAAATAAATGTCAGGAAAAAGAAAAGTTTGGTCATCCAAATCTTTGTTGATGAATAATCTCTTCTCCAGATAATACACTTATAATTTAAAGCATCAAGTCTTTGAAAGTTTGTATCTTTCATGAATATCATATCATACTGGGCACTTTTGTAAGTTTTAGTCATATCAGACTCCTTGGGAATCAATATTGCACTCTTTAAAAAAGGTTTTATGGAGGCTGCAATAAACAAACAATATCAAAGTATAAGGATATGTGCCAAAGCTGAGACTTCAATACAAGATGGTGATTATATCTCACTTTTGAGAACTTCAGGACAAATATTGCACTTCTGTCCCTATTTTCTGTTGACTATTAAAGAAGGAAAACTTCAAAGACGGCGAACTTACGAAGCAACTTAATACTGAATCAGAGCAGTATTGTCCTGTAGTTCTTCGAGGTCTTTCACATCACTTATCACTGGATAATTTTAATAGGAGATGCCACATATTAAACTGGGACCTCCTGATTGCAAAGCACATCTTCTGCTATTGAGATACAACCTTTAACCTTTTGCAGGGGGAAAGGAATGGTGGTTGCATCAGTTATCTCTAGGAATCCTGAAGCCCCAACACTCCCCAAGTGCTTACAGTTGAGCTAATGTCTGTGATCGGAATTAGTGGGGAAAATATGTGTTCCAGGATGCAGAGCACAATAAAGTAAGATTAGGATTGTTATGGAAGTTCAGTTTTGTTTTCCAGATTTTAAAAAAAGATATAGCCTTTGATTCATCTTTTTCTTTGTCAAAAGAAGCATTTCTCTTTCATTTCTTTGTCATACCTCTATACGTCTTTTGGTCACCAGCCCTTGCAGGATTTTTTGTTTGTTTGTCATTGTTTTGATGTTACATACCATAGGATAGCCCTGACGTGGATAGTCCAGGCTAGCTCAGACTTGTCAGATGTCAAAAGCTTAGTAGAGTCAACCCTGGTTAGTACTTGGGTGGAAGACCACCATGGAATTCTAGTGTTGCTATGCAGAGGCAAGCAATTTCAACCCTGCTCTGTATATTTCTTGCCTTGAAAACCCTATGTGGTCAGCATAAGTCTGCAGCAACTTGAGAGGGTACTTCCCACCCCACCACAGGGTGCTCTAGCAGGAGGGTAAGAGGGTCTGGGAATATAGCGATCCCCAACCTGTGTGCTGCGGACCACATGTGGTCTGTTGACTAATTGGAGGTGGGCCGCGAAGGACACCTTCTCCCCCCCCCCCGGCCCTTTACTTCATCCCCCCCGGCCCTTTACAACACACTTCGGGTGTCATTGTCTCCCATCACTCCCAGATTGGGACTATCTCGTTGCAGAGAAACAAGCTCAGGGTCCCCATTGATTTGTATTGTCATGAGTTAAATTTTCCAGGAAAATAAAATGTTCCTTATGTTCATTGTTGTGGTGTGTCTGTATCTTATTTTGAAGGGATGTTTAAACATTACCATAGCGATCAGAGAGTGTTAGGGCAGTGGTTGACAGTAGAGGAGTAAACTCCCCACCGGGCCTCAGTAAAATTGTCAAGCGTTGAGTGGTCCCCGGTGATAAAAAGGTTGGGGACCACTGTGGGAAAACATTGCCTGCCCCTGAGCATCTTCAAAATTAAATTATCATTTTTTCAAGAGCATCCCTGCTTGCTCCCCCACTTCAATTTTCTAGTTTGATTTAAGAGCACGTGGAGAGAGCTACTGGGGAGTGTTTCTGCTGACCAGGTGAGGCTATTGTGCTGACTGGGTGAGGTGATTGCTGGGTGATTGCTGGGAGGATTAAAAAAGGCTGCTCCTCACCAGACCTCCCTGCTCTTGCCCTGTGGCTCTTAGCCTGGGGTTGTTGACTGAGTAATTAGAATCAGTAGATTATATTTCCCTAGTACTTGCACTGCCTAGAACTTACAATGGACCTCCAGAGCACTCATCCCATCATCTGTAGTGAGCATGACATGATTGCCTTCCTCCCAGAAGACAAGATGGACTACATCTGCCCCAAGTGCAAGCTGGTAAGACTTTTGGAGGAAAGGATTAGGGGATTAGAAGACAGCATTATTACTCTGACCCAAAGTAAGAAAGGGGAGGAGTTCATAGACAACAGCTATGCAACTCGGAATAAAGAGGATACAACCAGTCCTGAAAAGGATAAGAAGATTGGCCAAACTACGGAGCCTCTGCAGACAGTTTGGGGAAAGACTCAACGGCGTAGAGTGCAATGGTTCTCGGGGCCTTTGGAGCTCCAGAATAGATTTCAGGCCCTTGCAGAGGAGGTGCAAGGGTCAACAAGGGAAGAGGTCCCAAAACAAAGTCTAAGACAAAGTGAAGAGGCCACGGGGACAGAAGGAAATGGAGTTGAGGAAAAAAAAGGAGAGTACTGGTAATTGGAGACACCCTGCTAAGAGGAATGGATCGCCATGTGGCTGGGCCCGACCCCCTAACCCGAGAGGTGTGTTGCTTGCCAGGGACGAAAATTAAAGACGTTTCAGAATGGCTGCCCAAACTCCTCAAATCTACAGATCGCTACCCATTTGTGATAGTCCATGTGGGAACGAATGACATGTCCCTGAATACCATTGCTCCTATTAAAAAAGACTATCAAGATCTGGGAAGGAAGCTCAAGCAAATGGGGACACAAGTGGTATTGTCTTCAGTCTTGCCTGTCAAGGGAAGAGGAATGCATTGAGAGAGGAAGATAATGGAGGTGAATCAGTGGCTGCGTAGTTGGTGCCGACAGGAGAGATTTGGTTTCTGGGACCATGGGATAGGCTTTCTTGAGGAAGGCCTACTAGCACCTGATGGACTGCACTTATCGAAGTTGGGGAAGAATGTGTTTGGCAGGAACCTGGGGAGATTTATCAGGAGAGCTTTAAACTGAAGCCACAAGGGGAAGGAGACGTTCAACATAGGGAGTGTAAGGAAGGAGACCTATCGGGGGCAGCCCAACCAGGAAGACCAGCTCATAGGGAAACAAAAGTAAAAGGCATCTGAATCCTTTTACTTTTGTTTCCCTATGAGCTGGTCTTCCTGGTTGGGTGCCCCCGATAGGTCTCCTTCCTTACACTCCCTATGTTGAACGTCTCCTTCCCCTTGTGGCTTCAGTTTAAAGCTCTCCTGATAAATCTCCCCAGGATTCAGATGCCTTTATACTAACGCCCGAAGCATGGGCAATAAGAAGGAAACGCTGGAACTTCTCATGCTGATGGAAAGGTATGATCTAGTAGGCATCACAGAAACTTGGTGGAATGATTCTCATGACTGGAATGTAATAGTGGATGGATATGAACTATTCAGAAAAAACAGAATAGATCGAAGAGGTGGAGGAGTGGCACTGTATGTGAGGAAAGGGCTTACCTGTCAGGAAATTTTAGTGAAGGAGAGTATATCTACAGTGGAAAGCATCTGGGTGAAAATAAGCGAGGGGAAAACAAACAGTGTGGTGGTTGGTGTCTGCTACCGACCGCCTGACCAATGAGAGGATGTGGATGCTGCACTTTGTGAGCAGCTTGAGAAAATATCCAAGTGGCAGGACGTCATCATGGGTGACTTCAATTTCCCAGATGTGTGCTGGGAAACAAACTCTGCAAAGCATCCTCAGTCATACAACTTTCTGACCTGCCTGGCTGACAATTTCATTTATCAAATGGTAGATGAACCCACAAGAGGTTCAGCCATACTGAACTTAATACTGACCAACAGGCAAGAGTTGGTGGATGAGGCGAAGGAGGTGGGGATCCTAGGGGGAAGTGACCATGTCCTCATAGAATTCCTTTTGAGATGGGGAGCCAAGGAAGCTTGTAGCCAGACGTGGATGTTGGATTTTCGTAGGGCAAACTTTAATAAACACAGAGACGAGTGTCATACCATGGATGAGAATGCTGGAAGGGAAGGGAGCATGTGAAGGGTGGGCGCTACTCAAACAAGAGCTATTGCATGCTAAATCAATGACTATCCCAGAAAGATGAAAACACTGCAGGAGCTCTAAGAAGCCTATTTGGATGAACAGAGAACTTCAAGAGGAACTAAGAAAGAGAAGGAAAATGTTCAGGAAATGGAGGGAAGGACAGAGCTCTAAAGAAGAGTACCTACAGGTTACTAGGCACTGTAGATCAATCATCAGAAAAGCCAAAAAAATTTCACAGTCAGAGTAGTTCAGCATTGGAATAGGCTGCCTAAGGAGGTGGTGAGCTCCCCCTCACTGGCAGTCTTCAAGCAAAGGCTGGATGCACACTTTTCTTGGATGCTTTAGGATGCTTAGGGCTGATCCTGCGTAGAGCAGGTGGTTGGACTAGATGGCCTGTATGGCCCCTTCCAACTCTATGATTCTATGATTCTAAATTGAATTGATTTAAAACTGAATCCAACTTCTTTAAAAAAAGAAAATAAATGGATTATTGGATTTGAGGGAGAAACTGAGCAAAGAAGCATTAAGGGGATCCCTCTTACATTGCTAGGTAAAACAAAGGGGTGGACTGTAGGGGTGTGTATAACAATATACTTGTGCTGAAGCTTTATGTGTAGATTACTGTTTGTGGTAATGATTGAGATTTTTCAGAATGGCATTGGAAATCTGGGGTTCTTAGTGAAACTAAACTACCTTTAAAAAGGAAATGTGTGTTGTTTTTGAGCTGAGGTGCTTTTCTCTGGCTACACCACATGCTTGCAATTTTCCTTGATCCTACTGATTTCTTGACCAATGTTATTTCTCCGTTCCAATCAGATTTTTGCATGGGATGAACACAGAGCACATCTAGCCAATCACCGTTGTAGAGAAGCCACAGAGCGCCTTAGCTCTATTTTCCTCTCTCCTTTGTGTGGTAGAATGATTTGTTCTTCACAACTTCTACCTCTGGGGAATGAGAAAGCTGAAGGCACCTTGTTCAGGGGGTCATAGAATTCACCTATTTAGTTCAGTTTTCTTGAAACTTGGAGGTTATTTAGAATACAGGCATAAGTCACTCTGCTTTAATTCTGGAATAATTTGGTAGCTACTCCATCCCCCCACCCCAGTCATCCATAAAAATAATGGCAGACCA
Source organism: Paroedura picta (assembly GCF_049243985.1). NCBI lineage: Eukaryota > Metazoa > Chordata > Lepidosauria > Squamata > Gekkonidae > Paroedura > Paroedura picta. The sequence continues at coordinate 39,905,543 of NC_135371.1, read as the reverse complement.
ATAGAAAGCAATAGGAGAGCACAACAAGGAATGGCAAATGTAGAGTTTTCAACGGAAAAGAAAGACTTTTTATGGTAAGCCAATAACTGTAAAAGTAGGAAAATGCAGAAAGTGTTTAAAAATGTCATAGTCAGCCAGAGCTTTTCATGTCAGATTGTTGTTTGACTGCTATTACAGCAATTAGTGAGGAGAACTGAGCTGGCACTGAGAGACATTTATTTGGAGAATCATTCCCTAAGTCCAATTCTCTTGAAACTTGGAGGGGGGGGGGGCTTCAGATTAGGTGGAGGTAAATGATCTTTGCAAATTTAGTGCCCCTGTCCTTCTAAACAGCTGCCATATACCTTCATACCTTTTTTCCATTAGAAATAATGGTCCTGAACTCTGAAACCACATGGATTTGAATACTGAACTGGTAATGCCCTATCTGAAAATAAGCAATCACGGTAAAAAATTTCCACCCAGTGCCCAGATCTGATGCTGCATTTGGCACGCACTCTGACTGAAAATTAACTCCTTGTCTGTGAGTTATGGTTTTGTTTAAAATTAACCCCCACTTTGTTACATGTGAACAAACATACACAAGCATTCCAGGTCTCTTGGTTGCAGTGCTTCTAAATGCATTAAAGCCTTCCTACAGAGCAGATCTGATATTTCATTATTGTGGATCTTGATCACCTCTCCAAGATGTTTATTCTTTACTGCAGGAAAAAAGCTTCTGTCCATTGTGAGTCTGCAGAACAGATAGGAGGAAGGAGTGATGCCTGTGCCTATGCCTCTGTTTATTGCAGCTCTGCTTGCACAAGTTGGTTGGCAAACAGAACTTTGTTTCTTTTGCTTGTTGTTGTTGGATTCCATATCATATGTAGGGCAAATCTAGCCTAAGTCACGACTTCTGTACCTTCTCTTGCCCCTTGCTGATGGCAGGCGAAGCTGTTGCCTTTACTTCATAGGAGGCAGGCACCACCCTAGGTAAAGCAATGTCTTACAGAAAAAAGGCTGAGATTTATACAAAAAATTGTAAGTCCCTTCCAAAGCCAGAGAGATGGTTCAGTGATTTACTGGAAGTGTGCACAAAAACATCTATTTGATGGGAAGATATGCTAACTGTTTTGGTTGGATGATGTCCCAGTCACTTAGATTAATTGCTGTATAACTTTCTCATGTCCTGATGCCTCCTGCCTGGGAATATAAAGCCAAATATCAAGAAGCCAGGATAAATAGCTAGATGAAGCTTGGAAGTAATGCCAAATGTCAGAAATAATGTTGTTCAGATTCATCACACTTACAATTTTTACAAATAAGTGCTTGGAATGGATCTTGATTAGTAAATTTCTGACCACATGTTTATAAAGAACATGGCTGTTGCCTGAATGTCTGTTGTCATGGAGGATAGCATAGTTACCTGCCAGAAATACATCCTACATTCGGGCTGTTTCACACTTTTTGACTGCTGTCCTCACACGTCTGAGACTTACATGTCTGTGAAAGGGAGAGCCCGATCTCTAAGGTGCAAGTTTCATAGAAAGCACGCAGCATCTTGGCTCAGCATTACTACCAGCTAGTTTTCTTCATGAAGTGTTAAGCTTCCACTTCTAGGAGGCATTTCAAACAAGTGCTCTCCTCTGTGCATTCTTGCTCATACAGTCATGCCGAGAACTGTAATGCCGGCTTTTGTGAACAATAGAATCGGCTCAATAGAATCGGCTCTTACGGTAAGCGGTAGTAACGGTTTACAAAACTAGGCTATAACACATCATTGTATCATGAGCGGACTATTGAACCAACAATCCATGTAAGATCACATAACCTTCAGAGAAATATGCAGCTTCTGAGCACCCGGTCTGAAAGTGATGTCCTCTGTTTCTTTTCTCCCTCCCTCCCTCCCTCCCTCTCTCTCTCTCTTTTTTTTTAAAGGATAGCAAATGGTCATCTGTCTAAATTGTCCACAACCTAGACCATATTCCTGAGACAATTTAAGGGAGGAAACTTTTCCTAAGAGCAAAACTTTCCTTTGTATTCCAGCTGTGCTGACACTCAGCCATTCTTTGCACGTAAGTGTTTTGCTTCAAAAGTGTGAAGGAAGAGAAACCACATTGCACAGCCACTGTTGATAAGGTTCAAAGCTATTGGAGATGCTTCAGAAGCCCATGCAGTCTGTTGCTTTCTTTCCCTCTCCGCTCTCCAAATTCTGGCAGAAAGAACTTTGCTTTCTCTTCCCTTGGTTATCTGTTCCTTCACACGCTCCAGGGACAAGAATAGACAGAAAATGTCCGATGTTGTCTGGCAATTTTTAGCCTCTTTAAAAATGTCACTTGTAATCTGCTTTGCTCAAGTGTTTGGATTCCAAACTGTGTTTTTGGTTGTCTTATTCAAACACCAGATGCTACAAGGAAACAGTTGGATGGCTGCTGTTACTTGCTGTTTCACATGCATGCACACTGACACAAAAGACCCCTGGCCAGCCCTTACTAAGAGATTGCTATAATGCTATTTCTAGTCTGACAGGAGAATATATATCTGAAAAATCCTGGAAATCGAGATTAACTTGGAGTCGGAAGAACCAGCAGTTGAAGGCTCCCAGGAGTTCCCTTCCAGCATATCTGTGACTTCCCAGGCTTTGCATTGGATTGTTGGGATGATTAGTCTTCGATAAAGGCCTTTAAAATTGGTTTTGCTGACTTTGCAAAGTTGCCTTCTTTACTCAACTATGCTCAACTTGCTTTGAGTCAATCTCAGCAATTTCAGACACTATTAGCCTATCCTTGAAGCTGGAATCTTTGGCCCAATGTTCATCACCTTACACTTACCAAGATTGAACTTAATTTTCCACATTGTAGAGGTCCTCTGTTTTCACCATCCTGAATAACTTGGTGTCATCTGCAGACTTGGCCACTACACTACTCACTTCCAAATTGTTTATGAACAAATTAAACACCAGCCCCAATACTGATCTTTGTGGGACCTCCCCTTCACCCATTGTGAGAATTGTCCATTCCTTCCTCCTGCTATGTGATGTTGCCAGTAAAACCTTGCTGCTTTCAGTTTTTGTCTTTTCGTGCCAAAGGTTTCAAGGAGGGAGCAAATATTTAAAGCACAAAATATGTGTGAAATGAACATATACTACATTAACACACTACAATAACATTCTAGATGCTCTTTGTTCAAAGAAAGGTTAAGCTAAAACGGCTCATTCATTTTCAAGCTCATCTTCATGTTTTTGGAATTTAGCCCCAGTTTTCTTTCTCATACTCCCATGCTCTTTACTCAAGCTATTTGTTCTAACTTTTAAAAAATCTGCCATTGCAACCTGACAGTGTCATTATGGAGTGCCATCAAGCTTCATGATTTGGTGCATGAAAGTGTACTTCAGCATGTCCTGTTGCATTGTTTCTTCTGTAGCATCATTTTGGCTGCTATCATGATCCGGTTTGCAGAAGATATTGATGTTTGCCTGCTGAATTTTTGGGACATTCTTCATCAGAAAGAATGGCCCCCCAAATTTTGAATAAAATATGGGGGCTTTTTAAAAACATAAAATGGAGAGAGTATTGTGAGAGTATTTCTGTCCTCTTATGTGGACCTTTTCTAGAGCAAAATCTAAACGCTTGTCTCTGGCTATAATTCATACAAACATTTAAGGGTGTTTTGTTCAAGTCCTACTGTGCATGATTCAGCTCTGTAAGCATAATTAATGTGAGCCAGGAGCCTCCGTCAGGAAGACAGACTTCCCAAAACACTCCTAAATGCTGGATTCTATATTTAAAATTTTGTCTATCTGTCACATAGCTTTTTATGTCTTCACCATTCCCATCGCTCACAGGAGGAGATACATCAATATTAACTTAACATAAGTATGAAATGTTAATCACATGGATACATGGGGGTGGATTCGGATTAAACTTTCTGCTCATGCAAGACACTTCTGTCGGTGATACATGATTTTCTACCTCTGTCCTTCCAATATGGATCTTCCCAAAATGTTTCTCCTGGGAGGCAGAGGACCCTTAGACCGGCATGAGGGGCAAACTGGAAAGCAGTAGCAGGAAGAGCATGGGTGTAAATTATTTCTCCCTTTCTGTAAGCAGACAATTTAGCCAGGGCCCAGCCCATGGAAACCAATAGAGCAGACTTTTCCTGACAATTCATATTAATTAATTTTAAGAGGCTTAACCCATTTTTATTTTGGTCTAGGAAGGGTTCCTCCACTGAACTATGACAATCCCTGCACTATGATGTTCTCAGGAGTAAGAGGCATCTTTGCTGAGAGCTTTCATTTCAATCAGTGTAAAAACATGCTCTCTAGGTATAGATGTATGCATAATATGGATTCCCCAAGGTAACTTCCCGGGAGGGTGGATTGATATTAATCTGTGGTAGTCATAAAGCCAGCCTCACCAGAACAGCCTGTCATCTTACAGAAGAAGGCAGAGAGTTTCACAATCATACTGATCCTTCTATCAATGAATAGTCATGGGGATACTCCGGATATCTGAGTAATCAGTGATGCTGCCAAAGTTATAACACAACAGGCCTCTAATGTGAATGATCTCTGCTTATGATATTCATTTTTATTACCAAGTGAGATCCATTTGTCCCGTAATTATTACTCCATTTGCAATTAAAAATAAGATGTCTTCTGAGCTTCTGGGCTGCTTTTTTGTTTGCATCATCAACATTCGGAGCAAGACTAGCCATTTGGGGAAATTTCCTGGTAGGCCATTCCCCAAAGGCACTGGTCACAGCCAAGCCACAAAACCCTGCCAGTGCCTCAGGGAGCATCTGGCTCAGACCCTTCCTCAGCAATGGGAATTGGTGTCAGCTCCCAGACTGTCTTCTCCACACTTCTTCTAGTTCACAAGAGGAAGCAATGGGTGAACTGCTGCCAATTGATGCTGCTGAGCGGCTCCTGCAGTGCTGGATTAGGAGCTCCATAGGGGCTTCTCAGTTTGGCTTCCTTTAGGCCCATTTTTGCTTCCTAGTTTGCCAGCATTTTTCAGGTGAAGCAGCTGAAACCTAGTCAGTGGCATTGACACAGGCTCAAAAAGTGATTACTTTAACCCTTTCCTTAATCTCAAGGAATCTGTCCCATTTGTCGAAACTGACTCAGGCTTTTTGCAAATGAGAAATGATATAATATTTGCCAAATAATATAATCCTGCAAGCCAATTGCAGACAAGTCACCCATTATCATCATAATCAATCTTCATTTATATATTACTTTTCTCCCCAATGGGGACCAAAAGAGCTTACAACATGTAGATAAACATATTGTATCATGACTGTCTGGGAACAATTTTATTTCTCTCTAAAACACTAACCAATCAACCATCATGTGCCATGCCAACTAGTCAAGAATCCTGCCTATTGCCTTGAGCAGCCTTTCTCAACATGCTTATCATTGAGAAACCCCTGAAAGGGAGCTCTTTGCCAGCTGGCAGGAGGACAAGAGGGAGGAGGCCAGGCTTAGCAGGGAGGTCTTCAGTGCCTCCATGGAGAGGAGCCACACTTTCCTAATGGGGGCTTTAGTGTCATTGAACAGGATGGGGGACCTGATGGAGAGGATGGTGGACCATGTGGTGGGCAGGGGGAGGGAGAACCCCAACCCTTGGAGCACCCCACAGCATCCACAGGCAACCCTAGCATCCGAGAGGCTGAAAAATGAACAGATTAGTTATGGTATAATTATTAACTATAATGCCATGCTTATTCTCTAGTCCTTGGATGTCTGAGCATATGCAAGTTTAATTCATAGTCTTGCATGTGCAGGAGTAAATAGTACATGTGAAGAAAATACAAGCGTATTAAAGACAGTCAAAGCCCAAGGAACAGTGTGGCCTGCCAAAAAAATCACCATGAGGAAGGGGCTGGCATCCTGACGGTGCGAGATCAAGCATAGTGCAAAAGGCAGAGAGGCTTCTAGATGCTGCCATGGGCTGAAGAGATCCAGACATCTCTAAATGGCATGCCAGGTGAAGCAACAGTGATGATGAAAAATAAGAGAGCCTGCCAAGTTCTCTGGTGTCATTACACTAGCCAGAGAAGTAAGAGGCAAACCCATTTCCGCATGCAAGCTTCTTTTTCAAAGTTGAACTTCTCAGCCACATAAATAGCACCCCACCCAATCCCACTGCCCTGTTGTTCCATCCTGACTGCCCCAAAATAAGTAGACTCCAGCAGCAGATTCTTGGGGACATTTAGTCTCCATGAAGCATTAGCCACAATTTCATTTTAAAAGCTGTGAAATCAATGAGCACCAAATTTGGAATAAATATGAAGGTACAGATATCTTTGTGGAGCAACCAGATTTTTTAATTTGGTAAACTGATGCATCATCTTTATAGTGAACCATCTGCAGGTCCTCAATTCTGTCCCAGAAGCGAAGCCTTCTTTGCTTCACATGTTTCAATGTTCCTTATGCTTAAATACAAATGGAGGATCTGAAAAAAAATGTTGTACACTGTGTTCTCTTTTAGTAACTAGTTAATGAATTTTTTCCTTGTTTTAGTAAACAAGTGCTACTTTGGTATAGTGGTTAAGAGCTGTGGCTTGTAATCTGGAGAACTGGGTTTGATTCCCCACTCCTCTACATGCAGCCAGCTGGGTGACCTTGGCCCAGTCAGTTTTCTCTGAGATCTCTCAGCCCTACCTACCTCAAAGGATGTCTGTTGTGTAGAGAGGAAGCTTAGGCCATTTTAAGCTGCTTTGAGACTCCTTTGGGTAGTAGAAAGCAGAATACAAAAAACCAGCTCCTTCATCATCTTCTAGGGGAATTTATTTACCTGGTCATACAAACCCATTTCATCACTTGAGTCACGGTATGCTTTAAAAAAAAAACTCTGAAAAAACTTTGTTACACAGCACCAAAAAGTATAGAAAAAATGGATTCTTTCAAAATGACCATAGCATTATAGAGATGGCTCATTAACAGAAGGAAATTCTGTTTCCACACAAGGAATCTACCTCTGGAGGATCATTTCCACACAAGGAATCAACCTCTGGACACCCTCTGGATGCTGGTGGGCCCTCTCCACATGATGTCATCTGCATCCCGAGGTTGTCTAGGCTGGCTTGAGTTTTGGCCCGATTTGCCTCGAGGTGAAGGAAATCGCGAAAACTGGATTTGCCACCTCTTATCACGCTTTTTATCAGAGAACAACAAGGGGCAAGCCTGAGTGGAGAAGGAAAGGTCTCTGTAGCATTGCCCTGCCCTCGCACCCACCCTCCCCTTTTCATTTCCTGCTCTGAGAATTTCAAAAAAATGGCAGCAAGTTACTTTTTCAAAGGTAAAATAAAATATTCTGTAAAGGGTCCATGGTCTTTTTGGGATCAGGCAGGCAAAACCCAGTCCCGTATGTGTTTTCTGGTGGGGGGAATGAATGGGGAAGGGGGGGGCGCATTATGAAACAGCCCTCTCCCAATCAGCCAGGTGTCTGTGCTTGGGGTCCAGTTACCATTTCCAACCTCTCACAAATCTACCCAGACATCAACACCACAAATCCCAAAAGGGAGGGTGATGCTGTATCATTCTGACGTTTCTCCATAACAATGTGGAAGTCTTAATTTTTAAATTAAAAATGCTTTTGTGTTGTTGCATTAACACATAACAACACGGAAGTGCCTTTGTAATAAAAAAAATAATTTTGGTGCTTGGAGGGGAAGAAAATTTCACTCTGCAAGATAATCTCGGTGCTGTGATTGCTGGCTTGCTGTGATAGATAAGCCAAGGAGCAGCAGGAAGACGTTCAGCTTGTTTTCCCTTGCAGCCTCATTGGGAATCAGAACGCTGTGATGAGGCAGTGGGAAAATGCGGGCGAGGTTTCCTGGGAGGAGGTGTGCAAAAGCGTGGCTTACAAGCAAGAGGCAGCGTGAGGTTTGCACCTCTGTGCGGAAATGTATGAAAACGCCATGCCTGATTCACTTTACTCAGACTCTGGCCAACAACAAAGTACATCTGGTTTAAAATGGTATTGTGAAAGTCTTATCTTACTTCTAAATAATACCATAGAAATCTCTCAAAAATAATTCTGCTAATAATATTACTGTAAATCAAACAACAAACCTCTCCATCATTAAGAACTGCAGTAATCAAACAAACAAATGAAAAACAATGATTGTATATTCCATGTAAAATTCTATGCCTGAATTGAGGGAAGCTGGATTTATTTCACATGGTTTGGATTAGGATCAGAATTGGATCACTCAAGCATGTATTCTGTTCCAATTTATGCAAAATTTCAGCTGCCAAGCCCTCTCCAGAGACCCAAGGCAAAAGGAAGACTTTAAACCAATAGTAAATTATCTCAAATTGAGGAAAATGTTATAGGCATTAATAGTTCATACACAAACACACACACACAGTGCCTCTAGTCTCCCCCAAACTGCTGGTGTTGTCCTTGAATATTGAAAGGAATGTTTTTAGTGAAACTACTTCATTGAAAAAAACAACAAGCTAGCAGAAGACAGGAAAATGTTAGAAAGAGGTCATGGCTGGATTTGTTGAACAAATGAGCTCTCCTGTGGCAATGAGATTTCATCAAACTCTCCTCGATTTTGTTCTAGAGAGCACAGTAAAACAATGGCTGACCTTCAAGTGCAGTGTGGGAATATTCAGGCCGATTCTCCACAAATAAATCCTATCTAGGAGGTAAAAAGGCTTTATCTGTCGAAGGTAACTTGCCCATTCCTATTTAATCTGCCCTGCAATACATATGTCAGCTGTGTTGATCTGGTATACAAAAATATAGCAAGGTTTATTTAAGCAGATAACAAAAGAAATCTGCCTTGTCTTTCTAGATTCATTTGAGGTACATTTTTAAAGCAATGGCTGCAAGGCTGTGACAAATGAAGGTAGGCTATTCAGATTACTCCCAGAATGGTCACATTCCAAAGGAGGAATATGGACATCTAAGGAAAGTTTACTACTGATCGATCATGAGGCCAGTCTAGTAGAGATGTTCTTAGAAAACTTGCTGCAGGACAGCCGATGAGCACCAACGAGAGTGTGCTGATTGGCTGGAACCAGTTATTGTGGGAAATGGACAGTCGCTGCCTATGCTTTGATAACAGAGTGATTTTTATCTGCCCCAGTTAGTGTAGGTGTAAGCGAGATAAATCTCTGTGCAATTAACAAAAGTTAAACTGCACACAGATCACCACCGGAACTGACAGAGACACATCCAACTTTATTACAGCAATTGTGTGTTTTCTTGTTTTTGTTTTTTTGGCATCACCCTATAAACGGGTCACAATTTTGATTTATTTTTCGTCATCTGAAATGCATAAAAGATGTGCCGCTCTTGTTTCCCCATTAATCTTCCATGTTTTTGTTTGAAATTTTATTGAAGATGACATGACAAATTACTGCTGGAGTCAATCTGTTCTTGAAGAGCAAGTCATTTTAAAATATCATTCATATCTGATATATATATATATATATTCAACAGGAAAGAGAGAATGAATTAAATGGCCTTTCCAAATAATATTTAGTTCAGAGTGTAAAAGAGACTCCATAAAAATTTAGTACTGTCAGAAAATGTGGGAAGTCAACACTCCCCAAAAGAAATTCAGGCTCACAGATTATATACTAATGTAATTTATCTGGGGCAATGGGATGATTTCCCCCTAATTGTTAATGTGGCAGGATCCCACATGGAACATTTTAACATTTCCTGTAAAGCATATTATACAGCAAGACGTTCTAGGCCCCACGCCATTACACCAACCAATTTTTCAAACAGAGCACTCTTTAGGATGGGCAGGTGTTCCCTCCCATGCATTTATGAATATTTGCAATTTTTTCAAAGCAACATTCATTTTTCTAGCTCAATGTTTTGTTTTTCTTTTGTGGAGAGATGCCTTCCACACTGGAATTCATGTCAACATCACAATGATTGGGTCTGGACTCTACACATGCTCCAGGAGTCTTTCTACAGGATAGTAGCTGGCAAGAAGACAAGTCCAGGGGATGAGTCATATGTGTACTTCAGTGTTAGGTAAGCAAACAGGTCTGGCCAGAGTGAAACAAAAGATCTACCAACCAGCACTTCAGCAGCACCTAGAGGCCAAAGATTCAGGAAGCCAGAAAGCTAGATCAGGAAGAAAGGGAATGACCCCTAAAAGGGAATGGACTCCCAAGGAGACATGATACATTTCCTAGACACAATATAGAAGCTCTCTTAAGCTCTTACTCTGGCATTCATATGCCTTATACTGGGATTGTATCTTGAGGGGGCAATGAGGACTCTGAGAAGTAAAGCAATGGATACTTTTTAATATTCATATTTTAATATTATTAATAATAATAACAGATAATTAAGTTCAAGAATTAATAGCATATCCTAATTCAATACTATTTGAGTTATGTTTAGAAGTAGGATTCAGAGAGGACTGCATGTTTTCACCTGTTTTTGTATCTCTGTTCAGTCTCGGGCTTGTATAGACCAGGCTTGGTCTTTCTGTTTGATTATTAAACTTTCTTACATTGTACTGCTTGAAGCCTGATGTCTGTACAACATAGTCAATTGAGACCAGGGCCTATTCTGCACACAATAGATAATGAACTTTCAGTGCACTTTAGAAGTAGATTTTCCTGTTCTGCACAGGAAAATTCAGCTGCCAAAGCACATTGTATGCAGAATGGACCCTACTTTCTAATGAGCAGTAAAGAGAAAGAGCAGCAGCTGAGTTCTTCATCCCCAAACTGCAAACGTGTGATGGCTGGTCACCACATTTGATAGTAAAAAGAGGAGAGATGGCAAATAGGCAGCGCCTAGGGTGCCAGAAGAGCAATACCTTTAGTGGGAGATACTCTTCCAGATTACTTGGTGGCAAGAGAGATATCAGCAAGATTGGTAATCTGGAAAGAAGGGAAAGAAGTGTCTTGCTACACAGAGATTTGGGGTTGCTGCAAAATACCAGAAACAGGGCTAGCTTGGTTCTCTACACTTTAAAAAAGGGAGTGTGTTTCGTTTCTGATACACTTCTAGAATGAGGTATCATAAACTCACTTCCATAAATACATGACTTTTTAGCTCTTTAATATACCTAATTTTAAAGAGTGGTCCTTAAAGCCTAAATAAAAATTTCTCCCATTACATTTACACCTCTTTCCACACATCCTGCAGTCCTGAAATATGAAATGGTTGTTGGCAGAGTTTGAATATGCAGAGAGAATGAAGCACCAAGAGGCTTAAAGAATGAAACAGTTCTATTTATAAAGAGAAACAATTATGTGTAGAAAGGGAGAGATAGAGACCTGATGACATAGCCAGCTGTAGTCATTCTTCAGTTGTTCAACAGTTCTGGAGGCAAGCAGAGGGAAATGTACTCAAAAAGCAGGAAGTCTCTTGTTGAATGAATCAGGTCACCAGAGGAGATAATTTGAAAATCATTAGGAAGCCCCTATCTATGCTAAATACACATCTCCGATTCCCCCTGCAGGACAACCTTTATATTCTGTTCAATCTTGCATATTCCAACAACAGTGCCCCAACACAAACTTTGTTTCACTACCTTTTCAGCAACTGATTAGCAGGGTGGCAGTTTGCCAATGAAGACTTGACTCGTTTTGGCATCAACATGGTCACAGCCATTTATTGAATGTATCCCTGAGGAGGGTTGGCCCAGCATGAAAAGGAGCCTGACTCCTGAGCCATCCATCTGCTTAACTTGAGGGTTCCTGGATGCTGTGAGGCCTGTTCCATCCCAGCCAGGAGAGGAGGCCCATAAGTATCAGGATTCCCTCACTGGGAAGTGACCATATTTGTTTGTTTGTTTACTTATTTATTTCCCGATGCTCCCCGAAGGCTTGCGGTGGGTTACAATTTATAAATCCCCATAGACAATAAAACAGTCTCTATATAAAATCAGCAAGTGACAAGAGGACTCAGCAGAAAACCTCATCCCAATTTAGTCCATCTAGTACCACCTTAAGGGGGAGGGGAAAAGAGAGAGAGAAGAAGGGAGAGGGAGCTGATGGAATATGCTACCACTGCTTCTGTGGAGGGGGGCACTGATCTACCTGGCCGCCCAGCCTCACCCATAGACCATGTTGGGGCCCACAAGGTGTCTACCTCACTTTGGTACCCCTAGGCTACAAGCCCCTGGCCTACCAGTTGGGTAGGCTATGCTTGTGTCACCACCAATCTCCTTAAGGAGACCCCCAACCCTCAGGGAGTCCAGTGTGCAAACTGGAATCCCTGACAACAGGCTCCAATCATGCCTAAACCGCAGCTGTGACAATAAACATAACCTTCAAAACCATAACACACATGCAACCTAGCAAAATGGGCAGGAGGGAGGGAAGCTGTTCAGGCTGCAGGATCAGGAGGTGACCATGGCAGGAGCACGAGGTGAATATATAGTTCTTCCCAGCGGCCCCTGGTCACCGTTATCGTCCTTGGCTGCCTCCTGCTTCATCAATGGTGGCTGCAATGACTCCCAGCTGGTAAATATTTTGTACTGACTCATATTAATGAGAAACTATGCAGGAGAGGAAGGTTTCCACCGCATCTGTTAACTTACCTAATGTGTAAATGCAATGTATAGCTCTAACCTATAGATAGGACAAGCATGAAACAATTATCTGTATAGGTTAAGTGAACATGACTTGGATCCAAACCAATAAGAACTGCCATCTACGCAACATGGGTGGTTCTGTTGACCCCCCTGTTTCTATTTTTTGCTCTGCCTACATCTTACACAGTTCCCTGGGGCCACTACACACTCAGAAGCAACTTTTCAGGAGGTGTCATGGTAACATGACCGTGGAAGGAGGCAAAGATCAGACTCACATAATTTGTTTCCTACTGCAAAAGCTGACCAAGTCTCAGGGGGCCTCGGGGACTTAGAGTAAAATATTATGTTACCACGATATTTAGGCACAAGCACTACTACTAATTAATAATCTTAATAGCCAAAGAGCTACCATATTAAAAATGACAAATTTGTTTACATTCTCCTTTTACTAATTTAAAAACTGCTCTCAAGTACCCAGCTTGCCTCAGCATCTCACTCGAGAGCAACTCAATTTGTTGCTAAGTACTAGGAATCAGAGGAATCGTGAGCTGGTCTTGGAAGAAGCCAAACCCCCAAGGACCCCCAGCGTTTATTTGTATGCAGGAGTCTCGGTGGCATGTTTAAGTATCTGCCTGTCTAGTAATCAGTCAGTCCATGTCTCCTTGAAATCAAGGGGTTTTAAATACTCCTGATTGGGGATATGTATAGAACACGGCTTGTAGTCAAAGTATGCTGAATGTTTTATTCAAAACACTTTGAAGAGACAGGCTAATTAAGTATTTGACCTACTTTATTTAACCACCAACACAGGAGTAAGGGATGCCTTCTCTTTATTTAAAGAAGAATAGCATGTCATAAAAGAAAGGGAAACTCGAATCCAACTATGTTGAGAGTTTCAACACTTGTCTTCCTGGTACTGATGGTAGTCAGTACCAAATACATTCCCTAAGGAAACACCGGGAATGGGATTTCTCACAAATGAAGATATTCTGCTAGGATGAGAAGAATTTGAATTTGTTAAAAAAAGAAGAAGAAGAAGAAGACAGGCCAGACTTCAAAAAAGGCTTTATAAGGTATAGCATGAATTTGCTATTAATGAAGAAAACAGAAATTGGTGCAGATAAGAAAGTGGACATTATCATCATCTGCCTAGCAAAGAACCCACACATAAGACACACACAGTGACACACTCCTTCTGCAGATCTCATTTTTATTCACTGGATGTCTCTTTCTCTGTTTCCCTCTTGTTTCTTCTGGGGCACTTTATGAAATCCCCAATTATGAGCATTTTGCCAATGTGATACTGCGATTACTACTGTGACAGTATATTGGAAGAGCAACCACTGACGAAGATAAAACAGAAAGTGGGTCACTTAACCTAGGATCCCGTTTTGGTTGACTCTTTATGTTTGATCATATGTTTGACCATTTAGACTTTATGTTATAACCTTTTCATCTATAAACATAGAGAAGACTACTATGTGCCTCGTGATTTCCTTTTTTCTTCTGGTATAACAGCTCCATTACCCAGAAACAGTCACACTTTATATTCTTTTTGCCTCTCCAGTACACTTTTTTTTAGTATTCATTGACTCTTTTGGTTTCTAGAATGCTGGGACACTCTATCCAGTACCCACACTTTTGTCACTAAACACACCAGTATTCTTCTTGAACTTTACTGACCTATAAGGTTTCAAAATGCAGTAACCCAGTCTTTTTCAACATTTTGACAATAGAGGAGTCCTGAAATAATTTTTTCAGTCTTCAAGGAGTCCCAGAAGTGATGCTAGGTGTCCATGCCTCCCTGCCACACCGCCAGAAGTGATGTCACCAGAAGTGACATCACAACTCGTGTTAACAGCCAGATTCATGGAGGACTGAAGGGAGGAGAGACAGGAAGTAGTTTAAGCTAGGAGCAGAAACCATGAGATAACTCACGCTTGGGAGGGGGAAGGGTGAGCAATGGAAGTGGTCTGTTCCCTCACATTAAGGCAGGAGGCAAAAGGCTGTGGATTTCTTCCAGCGTTCTCACAGACCCCTTTACTTGTGAACCCCTGCTCTCACCATACCAGACCAGGGATATCTCCACTTTTCAGAGCTATCTCTTTGTTTTTGACTGGGTACAGAAATTTTTCTCTCACTAGAAGATCTGTCTCTTCACTAGAAGCTCTAGTGGGAGTTGTCTCCCTAACTATCCACTCTTCCTTGCCAAACTCTCCAGTGCTCTCTCTGTGTTAAACTGCTCTCAATAATAGCTGAATTCATTATTCCATTCTTCTCAGTTAAGCCTGAAATCAGACAAAATTTCTCCTCAGCATTCAGTTCTCATGTCTTTCTCTTCTTAGCTGATGCTAACCAGTCTGATTTCTTGGAGCAGTCTATAACTCAAGGCTCTCCGGTTCTGTGAAGAACCCTTCACCTGTTTGTACAGAGCTTCTAAGCTTTTAAAAGTACTGGCTGTCACATGGTCTTAACATCCATGTTTATAATTCCACTTCCCACTCCTTTCCTTGATTGTCTTATTTGATCTCTGCTTGTCAACTGTCTCCCCAACACTGCAATATCTCCATTTATGTTCCTTCAGAATGGTGAACAATTCTGGAAGAGAACAAAATAGTTGGTTGTTCATTGTTAATTCATCCTTTCCTTGTCTATCATCTCCTTAGCTAAGTAACACTAATTATACCTTGCTAATCTATACCGACTCTAAGAACTACAGTACCTATTCTCAATTTTTAATGTCCTATTAATGTCTAATCTATTGTCTCCTCTCTCTTTTATCATTACATAAGATTTTGTTTCATTTTCAACCACAAAGTAAAAACTATCCATACTGACCTCTTTATTTCTCTGTCCCACCATGTCTCTCCTGTTTTCCTATACCTCTTCCAACCCTTTCTAGCTCACTCTTTAACCTCATACAAACCCTAGACATGTAGAGGTTCCAAGACATTGGCATGGAACAGAATGGAACAACGGTGTAGTTCACACTTTAACTTTGCCATGCACTCATTATATCTTGACCTCAGAGCCCTGTTCACATATTTTTCTATTCAAGTGAAAGGCTTTAAAAGTGGGCACAATAAATATTGTAAAGCACTTTGCAGATTGTGGTTTTATAAACTAGCAATGGATAACTGTTTTTTTGATGCCTAACATGCACAAAAATAACCCATCAGGTTCAAGACAGAACCCTATTCTAAGAAATAGTCTTGGTACCATAATTCTATATGAGCTCCAGGGTGGTAAGGCAGCTGACATGCTGTCTGAAGCTGTGACCATGAGGCCGGGAGTTCAATCCCAGCAGCTGGATCAAGGTTGACTCAGCCTTCCATCCTCCTAAGATCGGTAAAATGAGTACCCAGCTTGCTGGGGGGTAAAACGGTAATGACTGGGGAAGGCACTGGCAAACCACCCTGTATTGAGTCTGCCAAGAAAACGCTAGAGGGCATGACTCGGTGCTTGCACAGAGGATACATTTACCTTTCTCCCTAATTCTATAGAACCCCAGTTCTACAGCACTATAGACAGTAAGATATTCAGCACAGCTTTATCCAGGTCTTTTGTGATTAGTATTCATTCCATCTTACATACATTACTTGTGTTCCAATGAACTTACATCCGATTTCTGCACGTTCTTTGATGGACAGAACCCAAGAATTAAAGAGAATCCCTTCTCCCTTCTCTGATGTTTGCAAAAACATCAGGTAAAAGATTGGAATTGAGTTCCCATGTGTGGTCAGTTCTGTAGAAAACTGAAGCTTTGAAGGCTGGAACATGAGCAGTCCAGCATCATGTGCATCATGACATAGAAATTTAAGAGTTTCTGGCAATTTCTACAGCGACTTCATGGATTTTCCTCAGAAGTAATGCCATTTTACTTGTGACACTAGTATTTTCCCCCTCCTGCTGCTCTGAGTGGCAATGATAACAAAGGTTTCCAGTGGGAGGTCCCTTCACAGTGAACGATCTGGCAACGCTGAAGTGGACTTTTGATGTAGCATTAAAAAACACAAGAAAATAATGAGCTCTTTCAAAAGTAACTCATTGCATGCTGAAACATTAGAATACAAGATCTCTTCTTTAGTGTGAATTTTGACTTTCTTTTTGTTGTCTTTTATAGTTCATTTTTGTAGAAATAAAAGCACTAAAATGTATAAGCAGAATATATACAGCTTTTTTCTGTTGACAGTTTCAGCAGTATATAAAAACGAGAGAGGGTAAGGTGCTGGGAGTATGACTGGAAGTTGAACGGTGGGGTAGAGCGAGAAGGAAAAGATGGAAGGGAGCTGCTGGATTACTGTGGAAAAAATCTTTTCTCAGCGTTAACAGTAGGACTGGGTATTTGATGCTTCAGGGCTTTAGGGTACTTATCCTTCTGCTCATGCTGAACAGAGAGGCATAGCTACTGGGCTCCTTGGCTGAGACCCCTCCCCCAGGTAACTAACTCTGTCTGGCTGGGATTGTATGAAGTGGACTCAGAGCTCTGAGTCACCTGTCTCTCTGATTGTGTTGAGGGGCTTAGTTGCTGGTTGCCCCCTGATAGTGCTCCCAAATCCCAGAGCATCCATCAACAGGTGAAATGCATGCTCCAGGCAGATGAAACAATGTAATTGGGGCTCCACAACAAGTTTGGCATTTCAAGCATGTAGGAGGGGCTATGCTTCAGCATCATGAACCTCATAAACTGAACCAGTTCTGGAAACTGAAAGGTTTGTGGTGGTTCATGTAGGTATTATGCAGTAGGGAAAACCTCGCAAATACTCTGCAAGAAAATAAATGTTTTTTCTGATTTCTGTACGTGAGACTGTTTTCCCCACACAAGCCCCCGGTTGTATTTTTTATTCTGCATAGGACTCACTCCTCATGGCAGCAAACACACATTTTCTGTGTTGTTTCTTTGCAGAATTGTAAACTTGTATTACTTTGTATAACTTTGTATAACTTTGTATAACTGTATAACTTGTATAACTTTGAGACAGCTCCAAGGATGTCTTTTTTTTTTTACATGCATAAATTTGACTGTTTTGTCTACCCTCCCCTGTGCTGTCTTACACCAATAACTGAACAGAAAGCTGATGAATTACAATTCCCATGATATTCTGCCAGGTGCATGTGTCAGTAAAGTAATGTTGCTGCTGACCATAACCAACAAATGAGCTCCTAGTAGAATGGCGGAAGTGCCTCTCCCACTGGAAGATAACTCCCTCAAATGCATAATCGTTTACTTTGGTCTACTATGGTAGGGGGAAGAAACAAACACAGTATTAGTGCACATGCATAAACAGGAATGTTTTAAAAAGGGGTGATTTAACTGGGTCAGAAAACTGACTTCAGTGAAAATTGGTAAGTGCATAATACCCCATGATTTGTGATTTCTGCAGATCCAATACAACAACCAACACAAACTTCAGGTTCCCCCAGTTTATGCCCATCTCTACTCTACATAAAGGTCTAATCTACATCCTAGAATCCAGTTGGATGATATCCATCAGTTTCCATGGCCTGCTGTGTGACAGAAACATTTAAAATAGCCCTTTGCTCCCCTTGAACAAGATGTGAAGACTTGGGTACATCTAGTCAACGCAAGTGTTTTGCTTCACCACTGGAAAAAAAGCCAATCTCTAAAAAGCTAAGTAATACTAATCTAGGGATGCTATGTGCTAGCTTTGTTACCTTTTGTAAAGGCATTAGAAGACAATTTTATTTATGCAATGAACAATGTTCCTGGTGATGAAAGATGGAATTTAAGATTGTGAGGTGGAAGTGGAAGGGGGAGGGAGGGAGATTTTCTATTTTGGATGCAATCGTGTAGTTTCCTTACAAGCTCATAAATCCCATTGACATCAGTGGTATTTATGAACTCAAAAGTATCAAGATTGCTATGCTAGATTCTATATTTCTTCCTAAAACACACAAACAAAAGTAAGCTATAGAGCATGCCTTGCAAATATTGAGTCATAAACTGCCATCATCAATCAAACCCAGAAACATTTCTAGAATTCTAGATGTGTTTATAGTGTTCTAAACACAAGATGTTAACATGGGTGGAATTTTGATCTTTGAGATGTTGGTTCAAATCTCTCCTCAATGAAAGCCTCACTAAGTAGCCTTGATAAAGCTTTTGCCTACAGTATAAGCAAGCCTGTGTGAGAAGCGGACCCCAGACTTCCATCTCAGACAATACCCTGTGTAGTAGTGTGTTGAAGAGACTGGGGCTTCTTTTGCTAACTAAGTACACTGCATGCACAATAAAGTTGCCAGACTGCAACAAGCAAGAGTCCGTCAGCCTGATTTTTGTCCATCTGTAAAATAAAAATAATTGCATTCCAATGAATTAAATTAATTTTAGACTCGCCACCAAATTTCAAGATGCAGAGGTTAATAAACTTGGTTTGGTAGTCTTTTTTTCCAGGAGAGGTTTAATCACCTGGCTGAATGGTCTGTTTGGCAAAACGCCCCTTACCTTGTTAGGCAATTTCAAAATAAAGCAGGTTTTTCTGCCCTCTCTCTAAGCCAGAGTTTTGTGAAATCCTGATTGATGGCCCTTGAGTGGTTTCTTCAATTTGGTGTCAGTTAATTTTTTAAAATTTGTTAAAAATCTATCGGGTGATATCACCATATCAACCCCCCCCCTTCAAAAATGGCCAATTATGGGCCTGGAGAGGTGGAAAGAAGAGGGGTCCCAAGTGGACATGCATACAGTTATGCTTCCAAACCATGTTCTGCATGATCACTCCACTTCTGGGGGTTCTCGAAGACTGAAGAATGTTTCAGGGGTTTCTAAACCATAAAAAGGTTAAGAAAGGCTGCTCTAAGCTTTGGGAGAGGGGAGTGGTGATGTTAAACCACTTGCTCATCTTCATTTTAATGCAAATTGGCTTGGCTTGCAAAGCAAAAGCAAGCCTGTTCTGTCACAGCCTGGATAACCAAAATGGCTTGACTTAAAAAAAAACAACAACTATCCTTCTTCACATACTTGATGACATCTTCAAGTACATGTAGTGTATCCTCTGACTTCCAGGGGCCTCTGGCATCACAGCACAAAACCAGAAATGATGTCATCCCACTGGGACACCATCCTTTGATTCACTCTCAAGGTTTTAGGTGAATCCTAAAGTACTTGTTGGAAAAATCATTAATGCTCTGCATAGTCAGCAGCAAAAGGAAGCATGATCACCAAAGGATTCACTGGCTCGACACAGTCAGAAGGAATTTATACCCTGAGCCCTCCAGTCTGAACTGATTCTAAACTGAAGCACAGATACAACTGTGGTGTTTTTATGTATGGGATTGAGATCTGGGATACCTTAGATCAATTCCACACGGAGGTGTAAAGTGTGCTTTGCCTCCTGCTTGCAAACGCACAATAGGAAACCGCATGTTTGCATGCTTCTCAGTGGGAGATCCCTCCCGAGATATCTTGCTGTCTCATTGTGGCTTTTTGCCTCCCAATGGCCTATTATGCACGGCCGCTGAAACGGTGGCATGGAGAATGCAGAGGAGGAAGAAGCGAAGCAAACCGCTTATGCACGGGACAGAACGCAACGGCGGCAAAACCCAGAGTATCCGATTATGCACGCGGCTTCTCTGGAGCCGCTTCTGGTTGCACCCTGGTCCCGGGAAGCTCCACTTTCTTCCGCATCTCACTAACGCGGCTTTTTGGCGGCATACGTTGACTCTGTGCCTGGTTGCTGCCTGCAGCGTGCATAATTGGTGATTTTAGCCACCACCACTCCACCCCGAATGCGGACCTTCCACTCCGTGCATAATGGGCCAATGAGCTGACAGAGAAGCAGGAAGTGTGGACAACCCAAAGTTTTTCCACAGCCCCTCAGGTTATCAATCAACAAAATTCACCAATCCATTCACAGCAGTTATTTTGGGGACTCAAACTTTCTCCCCCAAGTCCTGAAATTAATTTAAAAAAAAACTTCCACAATGCTATGTGGAAATGCCACAACAGTAAACCTTTTTTTTAAAGAAAAGAATTGTACTACCACGTTGCTTTGGGATCATGCCACAACAATAAAACATTTCCTTAAATCTCTTTTTGGCATTCTTTGTATAAGGGTCTCTCTTTATGTTCAGGTAGATTTGTGACAGGCTGGCCATGGTAACTGGACCCTTATGATTGTGTGTTAACGATAAAGATTTAAAACAAAGAGCACAGATGCCAAGCTAATAGGGGAAAGGCTCTGCATCACATGCCCTTTCTCTTCTCCTGTTCATACCCCACTGCCAGAAAACACAAACAGGAATGTGTTTTAGTTGCCCAATCTCAATATTACCATGCACACTGAAGAGAACATTTTATTTGAAGAGAGGGCATGCCACTTTGTGGTCCCATAGCTACACGTACTGCGCTATTAAGCAGCACTAAAACCCCTAAGCAACGAGAGACTGTCCAGGGGCAAATTCATCATGAGGAGTTGGTCTCAGTCTGATATACCTTCTTTGCCATGTAAGTTTGCTGGAAGACCCCAGGCTAATCACTCTCTTTTAGCCTAATCCACATCACAGGGCTGTCAGTTGAAGACAAAATGAAGAAGAGAACAATTCTGGAAAATGCTTTGGATTCTTATGGGGGGGAGCGCATTGCTAACATCTGAACAAATGTTTTTTTTTTAATGTCTCCTATTTCTCTGTCTTCCTTCATCCATCTGTTATTCTTCCCATTGTCAAATTTAGTTTGTAAGTTCCTTGTGGCAGTGACCTATTTTATTGTTTTGTTTATTTTATAGTCTTACAGAAAACCATCATTCTCATCATGAGTGGAAGGGAGAGTATTGTAAGAAAAGGGACCTTCTAATTAAAACAAGGTAATTAAAAATTAATTTTCTCTCCCTCCTCTATTCTCTCAGATTAGTTTCTGCTCAAAAGGACTTGGGGGGGATTATTTAATCTTTGATCATAAAAAGATCAATCCGCAAATGTACAAACATTCTTAAAAGAAGCATTTGCCAACTGTTACATGCTGCATGATGCATCGAGTTCTTTAAAGGCCTCCAGAAGACGACAAAACAGAGTTCGGAAGAAAGACACGGTTCTAGCTAGGAAATTTTAAGGAGAGATCTGAAAAGAGCAGCTGCCTCTTTTTCCTGATTAGTTCTTTAGCTCAATATCAAATCGTTTTTTAAAAAAAGAAAGAAGATAAGAGCTTAGGTTTTTTTAAAGAGGTATCTAATGAGAAACAGACAAACAGCTGCTACTAGTAACACTGCAGCTTTAGCTTGTGCTGTTTATAGGGGTTTAATGTTAAAAGATTGAGTTTCAAACTGTTCCAGAAGACTTTTCTGAGCTGTTTTGTAATCATGAAGGCTTGTGAATCAATGTTTACCTGTTGTAGGTAATGCTTTTCAAGCTGGTAATCTGGGAATTCTTTGTAAAACTGTGCTGCTCATCTTTTGTAACATATATCTCTACTGGGGGAAGTGGAGAACTTAAAACAAAATCTGTGTCATTTCCCATAAACAGAGACTTTTCAAATTTGGAGTTTCAAACTCCATTAAGAAATTTTGATCTCTTTAATTCTTGCAGTATTATAATGACTGAGAGAAAGGGTGCCTGTGTGAAAGATCAGTGTGCTGTTGGTATAAGCTATTGAAATGGCTTCAGTTTTCCAGCTGGACCCTACAGTAGATTAGTACTAATGACTAATGTGGTGGAGCTAGGATTGCCCACCTCCAGGTGGTAGCTGAAGATCTCCAGACATTACAACTGACCTCCAGGTGACAGAGAATAGTTCACCTGGAGAAAATGGTTGCCTTGGATGGTGGATTCTGTGGCATTGCCATGGGGATAGAAGGAAATGGTGTTGAGAAGAAGAAAAAAGGAGAGTACTGGTAATTGGAGACTCCCTGCTAAGAGGAATGGATCACCATGTGGCTGGGCCCGACCCCCTAACCCGAGGGGTGTGTTGCTTGCCAGGGGCAAAAATTAAAGACATTTCAGAACAGCTGCCCAAACTCCTCAAATCTACGGATCGCTACCCATTTGTGATGGTCCATGTGGGAACGAATGACATGTCCATGAATACCATCGCTCCTATTAAAAAAGACTATCAAGATTTGGGGAGGAAGCTCAAGCAAATGGGGGCACAAGTGGTATTCTCTTCAATATTGCCTGTCAAGGGAAGAGGAATGTGTTGGGAGAGGAAGATAATGGAGGTGAATCAGTGGCTGCGTAGTTGGTGCCGGCAGGAAAAATTTGGTTTCTGGGACCATGGGATAGGCTTTCTTGAGGAAGGCCTACTAGCACCTGATGGACTGCAGTTATCGAAGTTGGGGAAGAATGTGTTTGGCAGGAACCTGGGGAGATTTATCAGGAGAGCTTTAAACTGAAGCCACAAGGGGAAGGAGACGTTCAACATAGGGAGTGTAAGGAAGGAGACCTATCGGGGGCAGCCCAACCAGGAAGGCCAGCTCATAGGGAACCAAAAGTAAAAGGATTCAGATGCCTTTATACTAACTCCTGAAGCATGGGCAATAAGAAGGAAGCGCTGGAACTTCTCATGCTGATGGAAAGGTATGATCTAGTAGGCATCACAGAAACTTGGTGGAATGATTCTCATGACTGGAATGTAATGGTGGATGGATATGAACTGTTCAGAAAAAACAGAATAGATCGAAGAGGTGGAGGCGTGGCACTGTATGTGAGGAAAGGGCTTACCTGTCAGGAAAGTTTAGTGAAGGAGAGTATATCTACAGTGGAAAGCATCTGGGTGAAAATAAGCGAGGGGAAAACAAACAGTGTGGTGGTTGGTGTCTGCTACCGACTGCCTGACCAATGAGAGGATGTGGATGCTGCACTTTGTGAGCAGCTTGAGAAAATATCCAAGTGGCAGGACCTTGTCATCATTTCCCAGATGTGTGCTGGGAAACAAACTCTGCAAAGCGTCCTCAGTCATGCAACTTTCTGACCTGCCTGGCTGACAATTTCATTTATCAAATGGTAGATGAACCCACAAGAGGTTCAGCCATACTGAACTTAATACTGACCAACAGGCAAGAGTTGGTGGATGAGGTGAAGGAGGTGGGGACCCTAGGGGGAAGTGACCACGTCCTCATAGAATTCCTTTTGAGATGGAGAGGCAAGGAAGCTTGTAGCCAGATGCGGATGTTGGATTTTCGTAGGGCAAACTTTAATAAACACAGAGACATGATGAGTGTCATACCATGGACGAGAATGCTGGAAGGGAAGGGAGCATGTGAAGGGTGGGAGCTACTCAAACAAGAGCTATTGCATGCTAAATCGATGACTATCCCAGAAAGACGAAAACACTGCAGGAGCTCTAAGAAGCCTATTTGGATGAACAGAGAACTTCAAGAGGAACTAAGAAAGAAAAGAACTAAGAAAGAAAATGTTCAGGAAATGGAGGGAAGGACAGAGCTCTAAAGAAGAGTACCTACAGGTTACTAGGGACTGTAGATCAATCATCAGAAAAGCCAAAGCTGAGAGTGAGCTAAGATTGGCCCGGGAAGCCGACTGTAACAAGAAAAGATTTTTCAGTTATGTGAGGAGCAAACGTAAAGTAAAGGAGGCATTAGGCCCACTGTTGGGTGCGGATGGACAAACTCTAATGGAGGATGCAGAGAAAGCAGAAAGGGTCAGCGCCTATTTTACATCTGTTTTTTCCCACAGGTCAAAGGGTTTAGGCACATCTAGAGATCGCAGTAGCCAAGAGATAGTATCTGGGTGGCAGGTTGACATGGACAGAGAGGTTGTCGAGAGGCATTTAGCTGCACTGGATGAGTTCAAATCCCCTGGGCCGGATGAAATGCACCTGAGAGTGCTCAAAGAACTTTCCAGAGAACTTGCACAACCCTTGTCCATCATCTTCAGGACCTCTTTATGGACTGGAGATGTCCTGGAGGTCTGGAAGAGAGCAAACGTTATTCCGATCTTCAAAAAAGGTTCCAAAGACCTCTGTTGTGGGTAAGATAATGGAGCAGATATTAAAGGGAGCGATCTGCAAACATCTGGAGGACAATTTGGTAATCCAAGGATGTCAGCATGGATTTGTCTCCAACAGGTCCTGTCAGACCAACCTTGTGGACTGTAAACTTGTGTACTTGTGGACTGTAAACTAAATATGAGCAGGCAGTGTGATGCAGCGATAAAAAAGACAAATGCCATTTTGGGTTGTATCAACAGGGGCATCACATCAAAATCACAAGATGTCATAGTCCCATTGCATACGGCACTGGTCAGACCACACCTGGAGTACTGTGTGCAGTTTTGGAGGCCTCACTTCAAGAAGGACGTAGATAAAATTGAAAGGTACAGAGGAGAGCGACGAGGATAATCTGGGGCCAAGGGACCAAAACCTATGAAGATAGGTTGAGGGACTTGGGAATGTTCAGCCTAGAGAAAAGGAGGTTGAGAGGGGACATGATAGCCCTCTTTAAGTATTTGAAAGGTTGTCACTTGGAGGAGGGCAGGATGCTGTTTCTGCTGGCTGCAGAGGAGAGGACACGGAGTAAGGGGTTTAAACTACAGCAATATAGGCTAGATATCAGGAAAAAAATTTCACAGTCAGAGTAGTTCAGCAGTAGAATAGGCTGCCTAAGGAGGTGGTGAGCTCCCCCTCACTGGCAGTCTACACACAAAGGTTGGATACACAGTTTTCTTAGATGCCTTTGGATGCTTTGGGCTGATCCTGCGCTGAACAGGGGGTTGGACTAGATGGCCTGCATGGCCCCTTCCAATGTTATGATTCTATGATTCTGTGATTGCATTAAGTCCCTCTCTGCCCCAAACCCCACCCCTCTTCAGGCCCCACCCACTACATCTCCAGGTATTTCCAAACTCAGGGCTTGCAAACCTAGATGGAACCTCCGGTGATTTCCATCCTGTGCCTTTCAGGATTCCTCTCTGTTGGTGTATTTCATTGTGATTTCTGCATACAAGTGAGCCTGCTCTCTTAGAACCATAGAATCTTAACCTCCTTCCTCATGCATCCCCAAAATCCAAGTCTATCTTGAAATTCACTATTAAGGGATGAAAAGGGGAATACACTCAAAAACAATACCTAACATTTTGTAGTGGATTCTCTCCTATAAAGCAATACACATTGAGATTTAAAAATCTACAGTACTGTTATGAAGCAGGACAATTGCAAGGCATCCCTTTATATAATACAATATTGAAACTCAGGTAAAATTTAGAGAAGTTACGACTTCAAGAGGAATGTAATATATAAAGGTGATGTGGAGAATTGGTGGGTTTCTAAAGTAATTTCTAGTTTTCACACAACTAAACAACACACTTCTAATCCACTTTGCAACTGAATTTTACTGTGTGAATAGCAAAATCCACTTGTGAGTGGCTGCTGAAGTGGATTGAAACGGCATTATTTAGTATGTGTCAAAGTTCTCAAAAAGCCTCTCTGTCTAACTTATCTCAGACTTGTGAGGACAAAATGGAGGACAGGGGAATAATGTAAGTTTCTTTGGGTCCCATCGGGGAAAATGGTGGGGTATAAGTGAAGTAAAATAAATAAAAATGAAATGAAATTTACAGCTATATAGAATACATCAGTAGTTGCTTACTGGATTAAACATGGGGACCCTAAATGAATTATGTCTGCTTGGGGTTCTTGACACTAGCTGCTTGTAGAAGAGGTAGGATTGAATTAAGTCACACTCAAGTTCAAGAACAAGATAGGCAGTGGCTACATGAAGCATTTTCTTCAGAGATCTTATCTTGAGAAGCCACACACACTGAGTACCTTGTTATCTTTCCACAGGCTGACCAGCAGAAAAACCTTCCTGTTTGATTTGACACTTTACTTCATTTGTAGTCCATCTTCTCACTGAGACTCAAGACAGATTACATAATCCAAAACAATGTGGCAAGAACAATAGTAGTGAAACTCCAACATCCATATAATGCAATAAGAATGGGATTACAAATCTGCACACAACTTGCAATAGACTAAGATTGTAAACTTCAAGGCCACAGCAACAGCGGCATCCACAAAATGCGATGAAAATTGCTTAACATTTCACAAACAAGAACTACAACTTTTTATTTACAATACAAAAATCTTTAATGGTATCCACAATACAAAACAATATAGAAATCAGTTCTCTAATACAAGTCTAAAAAGCTGTAAGGAAAATTACAGCAGGCACAATCTTATGTATAAAAAAATTCCCTCCAGAACAATTCACAACCCTGGATTAAGCGGGGGCCAACATTAACCTTGTGTGTGGTGTGGGCAGGAAAATTACAGGGGAGGGGAGCTGCAAGGGAAGCATGGCACCCTGGGATTGGTTATGGGGAGGCTGGCGCAGCCACTGTGAAGCATCTCATGCCTGGTTAGCCCTTTCCTGCCAGGATGCAGATGAGCTTCACAACCACCCTCCCATAGTATTTGGTTGGCAGTAGTTTGCCAGGGTTATTTTGGCATGAGGGGCTAGGGAGTTTCATTATCTGTTCAGCTATTACTTGTCACAACTTGTGAGTTGGCAAGGGACAAAACTCGTATAGTGGGGAGTATGCCATGCGTCACCTACTCCCCAGGAAAGGGGCCTCTTTAAAGAGGTGGCTGATTGTGAGCGAGTGCCAAGCCTGGCTGGGTGATGCATGGATTTCACAGGGCCAGGTGGCCTTGGACGGGTTCCAGAAGAGGCTTGTGTCTCCTCTGGCATCCAGGGTGAACATTTCCCTAAATAGGGAGGGCAGCAGCTTGGGAATCAATGCAGGATGGGAACAGGGAAATTAGGGCAGTTGGCTGATTGCACCGGCTCCTAAACTCCTGCCATGCCAACCCTCTCAGGGGTTTGCTAATATTGTTGTGGCCTCTTTAATGCCAACACATTGACTAGCAGGTGGCGACTAAACCAGTAACGACGCGGACCCAAACTTGGCAACAAATTGGCCGCAGCCGTTTATTAACCAATACCCTCCCCACCGGAGGGTTGGCCCGCATGCATGGTAGTGGAGCCCCAACCTTGTCAGCTGGCCGGCTGACCACCCCTACCCACGGCGTTCCGGCTCCTCACCTCACTCCCAGCCGGGAGGATGGGATGCCTTCCGCCGCGGGATCCCTGGGAAGCGACCATCGAGGACCCCACGGGCGTCCGCCTCCATGGGATCCCCCCTCCCGCTTGGCCCCGGGCCCCTGGCCTCCCAGCCGGGTAGGCCGCGCCCGGTTGTGGCCGGTCTCTTTAATGAGACCCCCTACTCCAGGGAGTCCCGTACGCAGACGGGCTCCCTGCCAACGGGCTCCCTACCTTGCATGTCCCGACGACTGCGACAAAACGAGAACGAAAACTGGGAGGGCTGGGAGGGAAACCGTCCAGGTGCGCGGCGGCCGGGGAAAGAGGGCGAGCCACGTGCGCGCGGCCTTAAAAGGCCGGTGGCCCCGCCCTTCTCCCTAAGCGCGCCGCGGCGCGCCCTTATGACGCGGCCAGGGCCCGCGCCGCTCCCGGGCGCCACCGCCGCGTCAACGGCGGCCGCGCTTAGTCGCGGCCGCTATTTGACTAGCAGGTGGCGACTAAACCAGTAACGACGCGGACCCAAACTTGGCAACAAATTGGCCGCAGCCGTTTATTAACCAATACCCTCCCCACCGGAGGGTTGGCCCGCATGCATGGTAGTGGAGCCCCAACCTTGTCAGCCGGCCGGCTGACCACCCCTACCCACGGCGTTCCGGCTCCTCACCTCACTCCCAGCCGGGAGGATGGGATGCCTTCCGCCGCGGGATCCCTGGGAAGCGACCATCGAGGACCCCACGGGCGTCCGCCTCCATGGGATCCCCCCTCCCGCTTGGCCCCGGGCCCCTGGCCTCCCAGCCGGGTAGGCCGCGCCCGGTTGTGGCCGGTCTCTTTAATGAGACCCCCTACTCCAGGGAGTCCCGTACGCAGACGGGCTCCCTGCCAACGGGCTCCCTACCTTGCATGTCCCGCCACTGGACAGGAACCGACGGTCCCTGTCCCCGCCAACCCTCGGAAAGGACAGCCTTCAAAACGTCCCGAACGTCGGCCAGCCATAGGTCACACCCCCGGTCTGCGAGGTGAACCCCATCCGACCGAAACAAAAGCGGGGAACGAAAAGTTAACTTGGGGTGAGGAACGGTCACACCCCCCAGCAAACGCACGGTCTTGCACGCAGCCTTATTAGCCTTCTGTTTGGCCAAGTTCACACGGTCAGGCCGCCGAGCGGACCGCCAAATCAAACGATCGAGCATCTCGGACCACACCAACGTGGTGTGTGGCAGCCTCTGTCGTAGGATTACCAAGTCCTCTGATATGGCCGCACTCAGCTGACGACCGGTCATGGAGGGCAGATCATTTTCTCCCAGATGCATCACCAATACATCAGGGACGCCCCAGCGATGAACTTCGTCAGCCACGACCCGCAGCAGGGACGACCACCGCAATCCCCTCCGACCGGACCAGGTAATCTTGCACACGTCCTCCAGGCCGAGATGCTCCCCCCATCCTGTCGCGACTGCGTGCCTGCCGGCCCAGTATGGAATACTGTGCCCCACCACCGTGACCGCTGCCGCTCCTGATGGAACACCTGGGAAAAAACCAAATCAAACAGCGTGTTGAGGGCGGATATACAACTTATATGCCCGGGAACGCCACCGCCCCCTCTGCTGGATGACCCTGGCCGGCTCGCCAGCCAGGTACGCCTCCGTGGCGGCGCCAATACGAAAGGAGTGGGACCCATACAAGGAAGGTTGAAGGCCGGCTCCCTGCAAACAGGCCCGGAGAACTGCCACGAACTGGTACCGGGACAGACAGCTCCCGTTCTGATGGATGAACAAGGGTCCAGCAAGGGCAGGCCGTAACTCCAGGTACGCGGCCATAGCCCGTCGTGGGCAATCGGCCTCCCCACGTAAGGCCGGGAGGTACACATGATTCCCTTTGCCCCCTTGGTCACACTTGGACCGACGGATGAGGCACTGGACCCCCGAGTCTACCAACTCCACGTCCGAAAACATCAGACCGGCTGAGAAACGGGCTGAGCGGGACCGTGCCACCAATTCCCCTCCCCTCAAGGCTCCGTGGAAAGCCGCGGTGAACGCCGCCCGGAACAACACCAGCTCAAAATCCGTGCGAGCCACGGCAGGCAAGTGCCCCAGCAGCTGTCGCAGGATAGCTCTGGTGATGGGGCGCCGAGGATCAGGCCGAGGCACGGACTGCCGCCCCCAGCCCTTCACGGCCTGCCGGGCCAAAAACGACCGCCCAGGGTCCCAAGCGCCGAGGGACTTAGAGCAGAAGGAAAGTCCGGCCAGAGTGACACGCAGCGTCCTGCAAGAGAGTCCCTGCTCCCGGAGACGAGCCAGGAACCGGAGCAGCAGGCCCTCATTCATCGGCCAAGGGGAAGAATGCCCCGCCGAACGGGAGAAGTCCACAAACTGACATGCTGCGCGCCGATACGCCCTCCGAGTGGAGTCGGCCAGTGACGACAGGACCCCTTCCATGATCAGCCGACGCCAAGCTGCCACAGGTCCTCGGGACAACCGACCGATTCCCTTGCCGCTCCAGGAGCGAGACGCCGGAACCTCTCGACCTGAAACCGAGAGAGAGCGTCGGCCAACTCGTTGGTTACCCCCGGGACGTGTCTGGCGCGAAAAGAAACGTTGTACGACAAACAGTCCAAGAAAAAAACCCGGACCAGGCGCATGACCCGGGCAGATCTGGAGGACTGCTTGTTCACGATCTGCACCACGGCCTGATTGTCGCACATGAATTCCACGCGGCGATCAGCAAAACGCGGGCCCCAGATCCGGACCGCCACCACTATGGGGAAGAACTCCAGAAAGGTCAGGTCACGGTGGACCTCCGCCGCCCAGGCGTCTGGCCACCTCGCGGCGCACCACTCCCCTTCGAAGTAAACCCCGAACCCGCAGCCCCCTGCGGCGTCCGAGTGAACCTGAAGGCGATCCCTGGGAGCGTAAGGCGTCTGCCAGATGGCCACTCCGTTAAAACCTCCCAGGAACCGCTCCCACACTCGTAGGTCCGCCTTCATCTCCGCGGAAACCCGAAGATGGTGAAAAGGACGAGACAATCCTCGAGTGGCAAATGACAAGCGAAAACAGAAAGGCCTGCCTGGCGCAACCACCCTGCAGGCAAAGTTCAGGTGCCCGAGCAGCACCTGGACCTCGCGGAGTGCGCACTTCCGCTTTTCCAACAGCTCCCGGATGAGTTCCCTGAGGGAGGCCACCTTATCCGCCGGCAAACGAGACGTACCCGCCACGGTGTCAAGCTCAACCCCCAGGAAAGTGAGCCTGGTAGCAGGACCCTCAGTCTTGTCAGCCGCCAGTGGCACCCCCAGTTCGGACATCACCCGTTGAAATGACCTTAAACTGGACGAACAGGCGTCTGTGCCCGCCGGGCCCGCCATCAAGAAGTCGTCCAAGTAGTGGGCCAGCTCCGGGACCCCCCCCCGGACCCTAGCGGCCCACTCGAGGAAGGAGCTAAACGCTTCGAAGGCCGCGCATGCAATGGAGCACCCCATTGGCATGGCCTTGTCTACGTACCATCCGTCGAGGAACCGGAAACCCAGAAGGCAGAAATCCTCCGGATGGACGGGCAGGAGCCGGAAGGCCGACTGCACGTCGCACTTAGCGAGCAATGCCCCCTTGCCGCAGCGGCGAACCATAGCCACCGCTTCGTCGAATGGGGTGTACCTCACGGCACACAGCTCCTGTGGGATGAAATCATTGACGGACCTGCCCCTCGGGTACGACAGGTGCTGAATGAGCCGGAATTCCCCGGGCGCCTTCTTGGGCACGACTCCGAGCGGGGAAACCCGCAGGTTGGGCAGCGGCGGACCGCTGAATGGTCCAGCAATGCGTCCGGCAGTCCGTTCTTTGGCCAATTTCGCCGCCACCACTTCCGGCAGATCCCGGGCCGATCGCAGGTTGCCGCTCGTAAAAGCCGCCCGCTCACCAGTGAACGGGATTCGGAACCCCTCCGAGAATCCAGCCGACAAATAAGCCGCTGCAGGCCTGTCCGGGTAACTGCCCAGCCAGGACAGCAGCACGGGCAGCCGAACCGGCGTGGGAGCCAGGCCGCGGAGCTGCCCCGCGGCTTCAGCCGGATTTTGGGGCGGCGGAAGGAGCTGCGGGACCCGATCCCCCGTCCTTCTTACCGGAGGATCGGGTCCCTCGAAAGGGCTGGGAAGAGGAAGGCTGCGCACACGCCGACATGGCATGCCCGCCCCCGCAGGTCTCGCAGCGGTGTTCAAACCGACACCTGCGCCGCTTGCAGCCGCCCCTGTTATAGTCCCAGCAAACCAGCCCGGACAACTTGCGGACGGGACCGGAGGATCCGCCTTTTCCGCGTTCCCGCCTTTGGCGGGCGCTGGGACCCACCTGCATGAACCACGCATCATGCAGCCGAAGATCCCAACGCGTGGAAGCGTTGTGGGAGGCGAGTTCCCGGAACTCCCTATCGTAGTCCATGGCGGCCTCCTCGCCACCCACCTCCCAAGCCTCCAACACGGTATAAAGGTAACGGGCAAGGTGCCAACCCCGTTCCGGGTACCCCCCGCATATCAAGGCCTGGAATTCGGCAAAACCTTTTAGCCAATTGAGCATAGAACGCTCAACGGGCTGTGACTGCGCCTTATCCTTGTCACCCTTTTTTCCCGTGTCGGCCCCTTTCCGGCGCCACTTCGCCAATTCGAAAAAATCAACGAAGTACCCATCGAGGGCACGCTCCCGCAATTTCACAGGAAGGTGCACCCCCGGAGGGGCCTCACCATCCCTGAATCTGCCAGGCGGTTCCCGCCTGCGCCTGCTGATGCCCGCCTCGTCGAGCATCCGCACCATGTCGCGCCGCCTGTTTTTTAACCAGAGCGGCATCCCGGGGACGTAGGCCCCCTCTATCCAATACCACCCGTCATGGATGGTATCGTCGCCTTCCTCCCACGACGATAACTCACCCGCGGGCGAGCTCCGTCGCGATGCACGCCTACGCTTATGGGCCTTCCGCAGCGTTGTGCGCTTCCGCTTCCCACTTGGCCCGGCTCGCGGCGACGGCGTCCGAGAGTCGGTGACGCACAGCGTGCTGCCCGAAACTGAAGACTCAGCCGGGCCAGGGCTGCGCCGCCGGGTGCCGCCGGAACCGTACAGTGCCTTGGCCTCTGCGAACCCGGCCCTGTATTCGGACGAGCGGTGCTCTGCAGAACGACCCGGGCGGGAATGGGCAGATGAGCTGGAGCGGGGTGACCGGCGGCGACGCCCTTCGCGGCGGCTGGATTCACGCCGCCGGCGCCCCTGACCCCCCTCACGCCCGCCGGAATATCGACGACGATGGCGCGGGGAGGACCCACTGGAACCGTCCGCCGTCCACCGCCGGGAGCGGTCGGGACGGCGCAGTGGGGATGGGGACCTATAAGTGTCCCTGGCCCGGTCCCTGGGCCCCCCCAGCTGATGGCGGCCCGAGCCGCTGGATGCGGACTCCGACGAACCGGAGCCCCGCCCCACCCTGGCTCCCCTGCCCCGCAAGGAGGGGGAACTGCTGGTCCGGGGCCGGTCGCCCCCCGAGGGGGAACGCCCCGACCCATGCCTGCCGCGCCGGGCGGGCCGCCTGGGAGAGCCTCCCCTCCGCGGGGACGCCTGTTTTCTGGAAGCCCCCGCCTCCCCCCGGGCCCGAGCTGTCGGAATAGCCGACGCCCAGGCCCGGCTGGCCCGAAGGGCGCAAGCCCGCTTGCGAGCCCCGCCCCCGGAGGCCTCGGGCAACGGGGGGGAGGCACGCCGCGAGGCGCGGGGGGCCCGAGCGGGCGAACCGCGCTGCCCCCCGCGCCGCCCGCCCCCGCGGGCCTCGTGGCCACGGCGCCCGCCGGACCCAGACCTCGAGGCCCCGGAGCCCCCAGCGCCGGGCGAGGCCGGAGCCGCGCGGGAGGAGCCACCGCCCCTCCCCGAACCCCCCTGGGGCGAAAGCGGGGGCTGCGCCGGGCTGCGGCAGCTCCGGCGCGGCCGCACCGCCGCCGAGGACTCGGGAGCCCCGCCCCCCGGCCCGCGGGCCTCCGGGGCCGAGGGGCCGGGCCCACCGCCGCTCGCCGGGACGGGGGTGGGGGGCGCCTCGCCGGCGCCACCCCCTCCCCCGGCGCTGCCGGACGCAGCCGCCTCGCCGCGGCCCGCCGCGGCCGACCTCTGTCGACGGGGCATCCCGCCCCACCGCCGCTGAACGGCGGCCTGCCTGCTGGAGCCGCGACTCCGGCCCGACGTCCCCGGCGGCTCTCTCCCCGCCGCGGATCCTCTGCTGCGGAGCGGGGGGGGGGGTGGGAATCCGAGCGGCTTCCTCCCCCACGGCCGGCAGGCAAGCGTCCAAGCGCCGTGAGCCGCCCCGGCCTTCTGCCCCTGGAGCCGCCCGCACGGAGATCCGTCCAGGTGCGCGGCGGCCGGGGAAAGAGGGCGAGCCACGTGCGCGCGGCCTTAAAAGGCCGGTGGCCCCGCCCTTCTCCCTAAGCGCGCCGCGGCGCGCCCTTATGACGCGGCCAGGGCCCGCGCCGCTCCCGGGCGCCACCGCCGCGTCAACGGCGGCCGCGCTTAGTCGCGGCCGCTATTTGTATGCGTATTTACTAGCCTGGGGCCCCCACCCTGCAGGTCAATTACGTCTTGCTCATTCTGTAGAATGATAAAAAGTATAGGAGCTTTCCTGACCACTACTGGTAGTCTGTCCCACCAGGTGGGAGCCTCGGTTTGGGGCCTTCAGAGTAGAATTTCCTCAGTACAAGTCTTCCTGATTTCCTGATTATCCTTAAAGGAGCACCTGATGGGATTTTTTTCCCTGTGCCTCAGATTGTATGGTGAGGATGAATCCACTGTTCCCTTTCCAATAATATTGTATTCCCCTTCATTTTAACAGGTTTTTCATTGCATTTTTATATCAGGTGCCCTGTTACCCAGGACAGAGAGGATGCTGGGCTAAATAAATGACATTATTAGTTATTATAGGGAGACCCAAAGTAACCCCTTAAACGTTTAGATGCTTTGAGCCGGTTCTTTTCATCCCACCTCCCCCTGACATAAATCAAGAACAGCTACAGTGGCATTGCAGTGGTGTCAAATTGGTGCATGCTGTGTTTTATCTCCAGACTGTACAGGAGCATCTGCTAGCAGATGTTCGGCTGCCTCCTTGTTTCAATATTATTGCTCCCCCCCCCCCCGCTGCCTCCCTCTCTTTATTTCCCTGGCACTTGAACAACATTTCCTGTGATTGTGAAGATGTGATAGGCTGGCTTGATGATGACCTATTGCAAGACAAAGTTGGGCTGCTTATCAGTGAAAGGTGATCATCTCGTAGGCAAGGAACAGCACAACATTGATTTTTAAAAGTCAAAACAACGGGAGATACCGAGCAGCCAGTTCTGGCAGGGGCTTTGCAGCTGAGTCAGTGGTGGCAGCCGGGAGCAGAGGTAACAGTTGGCTGTTCTATTATTTATTCCATATAACGCTCTCCTTGGAATAGCCTAACAGTATATCCAGGCCCGGAGAAAGATATTATCACTCGGAGAGACAGCGGAAATGGCCATATCATTTTGACAATGCTTTGCTTCTTCATTCCCCCACCCCTCCCAACACCTTATTATTGCTAAGTAATAATATCTCTATTGCGCTGCTGCAACGGTGCCGTTATTTTCTTTTGCAAAACGGGATGTGCCAGGAAGAGGAAGAGCTGTATTTAAGAAAAGAAATCGTTGTGTAGATAAAAAGGAGTTGGCATCATGATCATCAGAGAGGCGAACAGGGGAATACGGAGGCAACTGATAGGCCGTTTATCTTTATGTGCCCCGCTGGGTCATAGCATTCCACGTGAAAGTGTGGTTCCACATCATCTTGACTGGAGCGAGCCTGGGAACAATACATAAAGCGAACCCATAATCAGCGCCAGGGGCAGGCAAAAGCATCCTTGCCTTGGGCTCAATCCTCACTGATGGCAGGCATGTAGTATAGTGGCATGAGAAACTGGGCTATACGCTTTGGAATCTGGATTCAAACGCTGCGCCTGTTACAAACTCAGGATCAAAATGTATGCTGTACGTGAGAACTTTTTATCAAGCCCCCATTCTTAAAAAGAACCCAAACCACCCTGATATGCAGGAGGTAGAATCATAGAACAATAGAGTTGGAAGGGCCTCATGGGTCATCTAGTCCAACCTCCTAGTCAACAGGTAGCTGTGGAAATGTTGTTCTCTACGAGTAATTTGTCATTTGGACTCAGACAACCAATTGCTCTGAGTCAGTGCAGGCATGGCATTCAGGATAAACTTCTAAAGGAGACCAAGGAAAAGGACTCTGAGCTGATAAAGGTAAAGGTATCCCCTGTGCAAGCACCAGGTCATGTCTGACCCTTGGGGTGATGCCCTCTAGCATTTTCATGGCAGACTCAATACAGGGTGGTTTGCCAGTGCCTTCCCCAGTCACTACCGTTTACCCCCCAGCAAGCTGGGTATTCATTTTACTGACCTCGGAAAAATGGAAGGCTGAGTCAACCCTGAGCTGGCTGCTGGGATTGAACTTCCAGCCTCATGGACAGAGCTTCAGTCAGTATGTCAGCTGCCTTACCACTCTGCGCCACAAGAGGCTCTTCTGAGCTAATACTTTGGGACAATTTGAAAACAAAATCAGGGCAAGGGGAGCTAAACCAAGACCTTCCTGAATCTTATTCCAGTGTTTGAAGACTCCCCCCCCATTCAGACCCCCCCCCCATTCAGCTGCTACAAGGTCAGCCATACTGGTAGAAGAAGAAAAAGAACTGGTTTGTTATACCTCACTTTTCACTACTCAAAGTCATTGCAAAGCAGCTTACAAAAACCTGACCCCATCTTGGTGGAAGGAGCCCCTGGAAGAGCTGTGGACCCTTCAGGAGCTTAAGTTGTACTGAAGGATCCACAAAATGGAGCTCTTACACCAGGCATTTGGCGGGAACCAATAAACTACAGAACAACATCAAGCTGGTCCTCTCCTACATGAGCTTACAAGCTCCCCGCTCCTACCGGAATATGAGTAGTTCCACAAGTAAGCTCATATACTGGTGTGTAACAGAATCATGACACAGTTTATGGTTTTTAACTGTTTTAACTGTTTTGGTGGTTTTGGATGTGATGTTTTATGCTGTTGTTAACCACCCCAAGCTGGCATCCTGGGAGGGGAGGTGATATTAATCCAAACATAACCCTCCTCATCTATTTTGGGTTCCTGGGATAGGAAGAAACCCCCCACCCCCACTCATTTACCTATGATCTCATGCCTTCCTGTACCCACTCTAACAGCATGAATTATAATGGTGTCTAAAACGAGGGAGATGTTTTTTTTTTAATCAACCTAAAATGCACGTAAGGGATATGTGTTAAGTAATTAATAAAGTACCAGAAAATTCAGGGTAGAAAATAAAAATGCTTGGATCCAGACAAAGTTTTTGCAGGCTCACAAATTTCTGACTGCAGAGTGTAATTTTATTCTCTTCACTCTTCTGTGGCAGCCCATTTGGAGCTGTTGAAGAAGTGTGGAGGTAGGAAAATCCTATTTCTTGGGCAGAAAACTCTGGGCCTACAGAAAGTTTGTTTGTTAATTCATTTATTTATTTGACTTATAGACTGCCACTTACCCCCATTGTACCCCAATTACAATCAAAAGTGGCATGGTTAACAGCCTAAATCCCTTGCAGTTCCTCCGCGCTGCTGCTCACAGTCATTGTTGCTCGAATCGATGACCCCAGGTGATGTTAGCCCAGACTGGGGGGAGCCCAGATTGTAAAAGGCCATGGAGGGACCCAAGAGTCTAATAACTCTGGTTACTGATTAGACTGGATCCAACCCCCCAAGTTATGGTGGTCGTGTGTTTCTTATTGAAACAGGTGGCAAAGAAAACCAAATGTAATAATGAAATACCTGCCTTTAAATATTATTCATAAATAAATTAAATATTTTATTTTATCTAAAAAAGAACATAAACAAAAATGTTATTAGGGCATCCCAAATGACCTTGTTCTTAATGATATGCTTTTTTCCATTATTGACATAAAGACTCTTCTACAGTTGGATCCACTGGACATGGTCCTTCTCATCTGAGTTTAACATTCTTGACATTTTATTCTTGACATTCTTATCTTCAGCTATCACAGCTATTTTTGAAGTGAAGTCTTTCTCCCAGTGAGCTGACAGAGAATTGAGAAATATGATATGACTTAGACTTAGTATAACCCAGTGCTCCATAGTTGATAATAATTAGAACACAAGAGAGAAATCTCCCAGTTCCACCTCCAAAAGTTTGATCCTTACATCAAAATAATTCCTACAAGTTTTTGTTTCTGTTGACTAAAAAGTCTGGGAATGGTAACCAAAATGGCCAAAGAAGAAAAAAAAAACAGGGATGCAAGTTTCATCTTTAAAATACCACGATAATTAAACATTGTCCATAGACAGCCGTGCAGGTAGGAGAATCAAGAAGACATTCCTGTTAGCAAACAGCTGTCCATTTGGGGGGAAAGGACCATCTATCTTGTGTTTGCTCCACTGCTTCCATTGCAGCAGTAAGTGATATGCTCAACAGCTGTCTGTAAATGGAGTGACAATGTGACCTACCTCCGTGCAAATGTTAAAATGAATGAAATTAATGTCAACTGAATAGCTGGTAGGGCAGGGGAAAATAAAATGGAACTTTGGCCGAAAGCAGAAAAATTAGCAATTAAACAGACCCATCTCCTTTTGGTGCTCTCTCTCTCTCTCTCTCTCTCTCTCGTCCTCATTTGTCTGTCTACAAATGCAATCAGTATAGCCCTCTTCTGTACTGCTCATCTCCTCAAACAATATACCCCACAATCACAAGAGGATTCATGGAAATATACACAAACTAGCACTAAAGCCCCTTGTGTCCAGGAATGCAACAGGTGCTAGAAGTGGGTATGGTATGTTATGCCGTGTTGTAAAGCAATTGTTATGTGTATTGTTTGCGGATGTGTTAGCAGGATGGTAATCCTCCCAGGGCAAGAGATGTGGACCCCCTTCCAAGCTGAGAGCACGGTGTTTGTTGATAGGTATGGAGAGGGTGTCCAGCACAGGGGTGTTTTATGATGTATGTCATGGTTGTGAATACTGTATTTGTGAGTCTGTGGTGTTGGATTTTTCTTGAATAGTAAAATGTTATGTTTTGGTTTGGGGCGTTATTTTTAAAAACAGAAATGCAGACATGAGTGGAAGTGTCTGTGTGGCCCATTATGCATGGCTGCCGAAATGGCGATTTAGGGTCACATGGAAAATGCGGAGGGGGAAGACGCGACGCACACCGGTTATGCACGGGGCGGGAGGCGACAGCGGCAAAACCCAGAGTAACCGATTATGCACGCGGCGATCCCGGCGCCGCTTCTGGTTACGCCCCGGTCACCCGGAAGCTGTGCTTTCTTCCGCGTTTTGCGAACGCGGCTTTTTCGGCGGCATGCACCGAAACTGCGGCCGGCACCATGCGTTATCGGTGATTTTAGTCACTGCCATTCCACCCCGAATGTGCGCTAAACCCCCCGTGCATAATGGGTCTGTGTGCCTTTGAGTTGCATATACTGTGGGGTGGTTGTATTTTTCTGTGTTCCAGTGCTTAGGATATGTCTCACCTTGGAAGGCTGCCTTGCATGTAGGTGTATTATATTTTTCCCATTCCTCCCCCCCACCCCCCGCCCATAGTGTAAGTGAATATTGTTCTATGGCATTCATTGTTGTCATGGAGCATCATGTCTTGAAGCTCCAGTCCTCGTGTAATGTGTTGTGTTCATGTTTAGTAAGTGATGTTCTGTATATCATATTAACGGCCTGGTATTTGTTTGGTTTGGTCTGTGTATTGAGTTACCTGAAAGGAAAAGTAGTTTGAAGTCAAGAGTTGCGAGTTGTGTTTTGTGATTGCATGTATAAGGTTGGCTGGGAGAAGCAGAAGAGCGGATAGGGTGTCACAGTGAACGTTGTGGTTAGTGAAAATAAGTGATGTCGGCTGCATTATGTCGTTGAGTGGTTAATGCATTGCCCATCATGTGATATGTGTGGTTAAATCTGAGCATTGTCTTTGTGAGAGTTGATATGTGATTGCACTGTCATGTGTGTGATA
Organism: Paroedura picta; assembly: GCF_049243985.1. Taxonomy (NCBI): domain Eukaryota; kingdom Metazoa; phylum Chordata; class Lepidosauria; order Squamata; family Gekkonidae; genus Paroedura; species Paroedura picta. Next base: position 39,865,960 of record NC_135371.1, on the reverse strand, counting down.
TTATGTGGGCCATTGTTTGTGAGTCTGCCTTTCATTGCTGGCTGGTGGATACCAATGTCAGTGTCCATATAGGACTTGAGGATTGCTTGTAGTGGGATTTCATCTGCTGAGGATAGAGAACAGTTCCCCATGAGTAAATGGATGCTGTTTTAACGGTGGGCTTTGTGGCATGGGAGTGCAGTGAGGTTGCTGTGTTTTCCATGCATGAAGTAGAATCTTGCTTGGTTTGTGAAGTTGGATGTAGCATCCCCCCCCCCCCATTCCACTGCTGTTGGGACTCTTTGAAACCATGAATGTAAATGGGCATTTGTGAGTGTGTGTGTGGATATATTTTTTTTGGGGGGGGGCTGCAATCATGGCTTAGGATCGGTGTTTTAATGTAGTGGTCTTTTGAAAAGGCTTCATGTTTCCACTCATCCCTCCCATCTCCAGCGTTATCTGACTTTTTGAGGAATGTGCTTGAACTCTTTCATCCACCTTTTGTGTGTATGTGCATGTGATGCTGGCATCTTAATGTCTCCTTGTAGAGTAGCCACCCTTTGGCACGTGCTGTAATTTATGAAGTTTTAGCTTGTTTTAGTATTCTGTCTGTTTGTTGAGTTGGTAGGCTGCTCTCTGGTCTGCCAGTCAATGGTCCTACTCAGAGTCGTATCCTGTATAGACTGAGGGGGCATTCGTTGAATTTGGTGGGTACTTTCACATTAAGCTTCCATGCAAATAAAAACTGACATAGCAGAGATAGAGGTTGCAGTCACCCTTTAATCTGTGGGTTCTCAAAGAAAACGAAGTATTGAAAGATAGTATTCACACCTCTCATCAGAAGTTGATCACTCAATTTTGCAACCTTCACATCCTACTGCTTGCTAGGTGCCACTGAGGCATCTACGGTCTCAGTGCAACCAACCTCACAGGGCTGTTGTTGTTGGGAGCTGGTGTAGGGGAAAATGATGTTGCAAGCTGCTTTGTGTCCCCACTGGGGAGAGAAATGAGGCATACATAGCTAAAGAGGAGCCTGTAATAGTTCAGGTTCAACCTTGTCAGGGCCAAGGCAGAAATCACCCACTCCCATAAGGAAGAAGCCAAATTTATTCATGATCTCTTTTAATACCATGCCATGTTATAAAAGGCAAAAGGGATTTCCAGATGCTGTACCAGTGCATTGTTTTCATGTGATCTGCTTTTTCATGGGAGTGAATGACAACCACTATTTCATAAGTACTTTCAGGAATGCTGCTGGCATATGAAGGTAAACCTGGCCTGTTGCTCAGTGGAATCAGGCACTGGAAATCATGTTTGAAAAACTGAAATAGCCTCTTCTTTTTTATTTGCTGGTGCCACTTTGCCAACGCTGGGTCAGAAATGACCCACCCCTCTTTCCTGCAGAGTTAAGGGAAAGGAGAAGAGAAGGGGGGTGGGTTCAGGAAGAAACCATTTTAAACTGAAAAGAGCATTTATTAAGGAAAGCTTGACAGGACTCACACAACTGGATTCACAATTCCTGCAAAGCTAATGGAAAGCATCAGAGAAAGGGTGGTGGTGGAATAACTCGCTGTGTTAAACTGAGAAGAGCTGCCTCGATAGAATTCACCAAGCGAAGCTTGACAGGATGCACACTGGATTCACAATACCTGCAAAAATAAAGGAAAGACCCCCCCCCTTCTCTTTCCCAGCTAGCAGCAAACAGAGCCCCAAATGACTGCCCGGCTCCCTCCCGGCCCCTCCCTACCCCTTGCAGCTCATACTTCGGCTGGGCTTTGAGGAGCCAAGGGGAATGCCAGAACTTGCCATCAGTTAAAGAGATTTTGATTGAAGCACAGAGGCAGAAGTAGGCTCAATGACCACTTCTTTATTTCCAAAATAGGCTTGAGCACTTTATTCCCAGATTATAAAATGAAATGACAAATTACCTGGATTATTGTTCTTGTTTCGAATTACATTCTTCTTCAGATTCATTCTCCTAAGGATCTGTAACTGCTGACCTACAGAGCCTCAAAACCTTTTTCTTAATTGGTTCCCCAAGCCGGCCCTGTTCTGTAGCAAACGTGTTCTTTCCGTTTCTGCCCCAGCATTTTCTCATTGGGTCAGCCCAGTGGGTTTTCAGTTTGCACAGCAGTCATTTCTAGCCTGCTTCACTGCCAAAGGACTCAGGGAGAGTTTTAAGCAAAACAACACTCATTATATTTAAAAAGCCTTTAAGAATAGTTGAGCATTTCTGCTGTGCAGGAAACCCATCATAATAGGAGCCATCCTCTCCTTTTCATCAAAACCATCCTGTAATACTGGCATTGCCACAGAAATAAAACCCTATTCCAAACTGACCTGCACGATGTCACCCAAAGTAGGCCTTGGCCAGGGGTGAATGTAATTGCTACTGGGAATGTATACAGTCAGTGATGTGAGCTGTCCATTTCTTAGCAGGTCTACAAGCTGCATGGCTTGCCCATCTTATCCTTACATTGTAGATTGTCAGTATACCCTCCTCCATACCCTTCTCCATGCCCTGATGTGAATTGCCCAGGCTAGCCCTCTCTCATCAGATTTCAGAAGCTAAGCAGGGACAGCCCTGGTTAGTACATGGATGGGAAACCACCAAGAAATACCAGGGTTGCTATGCAGTGGGAGACAATGTCAAACCGAATGTCTCTTGCCTTGAAAATCCCACAGAGTCACCACAAATCAAGTGAGATTTGACGGCAGAAAAAAGGTACATATTCAGATTTCTTCATCAGGTATCTGCTTGCAAAGCAACACTTACACATGTGCCAGTCCATTGCTCTCTGAGAGACCGTGAGTTTTTATCTCCCCTTTCCATGGCTGATCAACGTTCAATTCATATATAATTGCTGGCAAGACAGCAGCATTGGACACTTCCTTTCTTTTCTTGTTTTATTTGCCATAGAGATAAACATATACTTTAGCAACTTCACCCTTTTTAGAAAAAGGATGTGACATCATATTAGTACCATTAATTTGGCACCTATTGTCCTACCCCCTGTTCAGTTGAGGTCATATAACCATTAGAATTTATGTTTCCTTCAACTTCTCAATGATTACTGGTGGGAGATTGGTATCTCCTGATGGCAGTAACTACTGGCAGGAGAAATACTTAGGTAATTACCAAATTTTCATTGCACTTTCCTTTTCTCTCTCTCCCTCTCTAGTGATTATGGACAAATTGACATGTCTGTCAAAATCTATAATCATGTTTTGCCTCTTTTCTTCTTTGCTATCCTATTGCATTATAGAATATAATTCTGGAATTCACATGAGTGTAGACATGACCTTGGTGGAAAGGCTTATACTCACCTGATTAACATAAAACCTGAATAGATATTATGTTTAAAATGATGGTACTGCAAGAATACCAATGCTTTTTGAGTGCAGCGGTGCAGTTTAGAGCTAGAGATGTGGATAGAAACAGCTTGTGTAATTGAATGATCTTTAAAGGCATGGTCTTTAAAAGGCCCTCCTAGGTCTTAACTGGCGGCACCGTCCTAAAGCTATCTCACCAGTTAAATCCACATGAAAATGAACGGGCCAGTAAAATGTTTAGGAATCTTGATCTGATTTAGGCAGTAGACTCACAACGAAGGAGCAGATAACACTCACATGGGAAATGTTATTGATTTGCTGGAAGGGGGAACTAAGGCATTTCTGAAATATCCTTTCAACAGGGAGATTGGCAGTTGCCCTTTGTCTTTTCCCAATATATAAGAAAGCCGTACAAAGAAATGATATGATATATCAAATCTCATTGCTTCTTTTCCTTACAAATGAAATGCAAGTAAACATTTTTATAGCACCTTCCCCCACGAGCAGCCATTTTCTCCAAGTAGATTGACTTCTGTAGCTTTGGGCTCACCTGTGATTCCAGAAGGTCTCCTAGAGCAGTGGTCCCCAACCTTTTTATCACCGGGGACCACTCAATGCTTGACAATTTTACTGAGGCCCAATGGGGGGTGGTGGTGGTAGTTTACTCCTCTACTCTCAACCACTGCCCTAACGCTCTCTGATCGCTATGGTAATGTTTAAACATCCCTTCAAAATAAGATACAGACACGCCACAACTATGAACATAAGGAACATTTTATTTTCATGGAAATTTTAACTCCTGACAATGACAAATCAATGGGAACCGTGAGCTTGTTTCTCTGCAGCGAGATAGTCCCATGTGCGCCTGCCAGATCGTGGATGAAGTAAAGGGCCAGGGGGGAGGAGAAGGCGTTCTTCGCGGCCCACCTCCAATTAGTCAACAGACCACATGTGGTCCGCAGCCCACAGGTTGGGGGATCACTATCCTAGAGGGTAGCCACCCTTCAATGCCACTTGGCACCCATAGGCCTATCTCCCCATAACTGTATTTTAGTTTGGATAAGTATTTATTGGAAAAAAATGGGTATATATATGAGATTATATTAGTTATGCGTTTGTTCTTTAAAAAAATAATTTTACAGACTATGGTATATTTTTAAATGCCATAAGCTGTCTCAGTACTTTAACCAAATAATGAATTTATTTGCCTTGCTGACCATTCTGTCTCATCTCATTAAGCTTAGAGACTTTGAGTTTTCTCACTTTTTCTTTAAAAAAATTACGCATACCCTCTATCTTGCAAGGAAGCAATGGAGCTGTTGACCTGCAATTTCTCACTCTGGGTAATTTTTACACTTCTTTAATTGCCTGTTAATTGACATCTAGGATGAAAATATCTGGAAGATTTTAATGATGAGGTCTAGGACACTGCAGGTATGGGAGGGGAACATGCAGATCACAATGGTTCCCTTTCTTCTCCCTTGTCCTAACTTTCTATGAGTCTCATCAATGGTATGGATGGGAAGTTATTCTAAGCATGAGGTGATCTTGTGACTCTCTATCAGATCTCAGATCATGAAGGAAGAAGAAAGACCCCCTTCCTTTCTCTGCAAACCCTCTGTAGTTGGATGGCTTCCAACCTGTGATTCTGGCTCCAGTCCAAGGTCTCTGACCTTATTACTGTGCAAGCTGCTATTGAAGCTGGCAATATCAGTCGATATGGCAGCTCAGAGGGGGGTTCTACCAATGTCTTCTTAGAGCTTAGTGTGGAAAATTTTACAGTCCTCCTGAGATCAATTCTATTAGTGGAAGGAATTGTAGGCCCCTGACAGTGAAAAGAAGTGAACCTTCAGGCAACAGGTGGGCAAACTATTCAGTCTGTCAAGGCCAGATTTAGTAAAGCTTTTCTCTTGTTTGCAATAGTTGAGGAGCAAAAATCTATAGAGTTCCCTTTATTTGGGTTCACGTGGACCAGTTGAAATTGTAGATCAAAAACACGCTTTCCCCCCTCATAGTGGCATTAAATTCACCTGAAAGGATTCAGAAGTTGTTCAGCAGGACACTTTTGTGAAGTACCTTTGTACATTTTAGGTCCACATAATTTTGAGAGAAAGGGGAGCACTATATTTCTGAGGTCTTCAGTACTTCCTTCCATCTAGTAGGCAATTTTTCCCTTTTCTGATTTCCCTTTTTCTCTTGAGAAGGAAGGGGAAGCACACACAAAACAAAACACTTGTCAGGTGTTATATAAGGGGGCAAGCATTTACATTTCTCATGAACCATGAATCAGAAGAAACTGATGGATTCGGGAGTCCTGAGTTCTAATTCGCACAGCCCTGTCAGCCTATGTCAACCATGGTTTTTCATCACCTTTGCTCATTTTTAACCAGGTTGCCATTTTCATACTTGCTAATGCAACACCACATGCTGTGGTGAACATATATAGTTTTTCAGACAGAAGCCAAGGGAGATGCATACTCCAGTACAACCAGCTGGCTGAAAAGCACAGCAGCCACAGATTCAGATGGACTGGTGTGAGATGCCACTGATAGGTGGAATTAAGCAGCTGGGCATCAAGGAAGTACAGTGATGTTCATGCAGCCCTGCAGCCAAAATGCCACATACACAAGACTAATTAATATCCACTGCATTTAATTCCCAGGTCTATACTCACAACTGTTTAACACAGAGAGTTGCTAAGAACCACTTTAGGCCCCATAGAAAAAGATTCCTTTGGGGGGGGGGGATCTTCATGGCACCCATTACACTCCAGGCTTTCTGGGTCACCCCTCAACTCATCTCCAGGCAACAGAGATCAGTTCTCTTGGGGGGGGGGAATGTTATTTAGAAGGTGAACTGTAGGGCACTATACCCCACTTAAGTCCCTCTCCTACTCAAACCCCACTCTCTGCAAGCTTTACCCCCAAAGCCTACAGGCTTTTCCCAATTCAGAGCTGACAGCCCTAATGGTGACTTACACCCCCCCCCCCAAAAAAAAATCACATTTTATCCTTCTGTCCTCTTCAGCTGCTATGCAGACTAGAATCTCTACTGCACAGTAGAGCAGAACAAAAGGGAAGCGAGAGTGCAAAAGGGTTGTGTAGCAGAACAAAAGGGAAGCAATCTGTTGAGGGCACCACATTCTATTTTCTCTTATTGTCTGGCAAGAATGCCATTTTTCCAAGTGGAGAAAGCACACAAACCGAAGGCTCACAGGTCCATCTTGCTCTTTATTAAATCTACCTGTTGAGGCTCAGTATGAACACTCATAGGCAGCAAAATGAGGTAGCAGAGCCTTGATGGGTTGGAGTGGAATGGACTGTACCATGTCCAAGTATAGACGGGACAGTCACATGTTAATGACCGCCCCTAATGTAAAGACAACCTGCAGTTAAACATTGGTACATTCAGGAGAGAGATTGTAGCCTAGCTCATTGCATGCTATCTAGTAATAAACTTTCAGTAAATTATGAGACCATTTTGATATGGAGGTGCAAACTTTGCACAGCCTCTGGCTTGCAAATGCGAGGTTGTAAACTGTGTTTGCAAACCTCCTTACAGGAGACCCCTTCCGTGCGTTTTCCCTCTGCTTCATAGTGGAATTTTGCCTCCTGATGAGACTGCAAAGGAAAACAAGCTGGAGTTCTCTCCCCCCCCCCCCCCCCGGTCCTTGGCTTGTCAATCACATCAAGTCACCAATCACAGCACAACAGATCTCTCGTGGAGCAAAACCTTCTTCCCCCCAAGCCCCAATTTTTTTTAAAGGAATTCTGCATTGCTATGCAGTAATGTCACAACACAGAAGCATTTTTATTTTAAAAAATTAACACTTCCACATTGCCATAGAGAAATGCCAAAGCAATACAGCATCCCTGCCCCCTTTTTTGGTATTCATGGTGTTTTGGACTCTATGTCTGGGTAGATTTGTGAGAGCCTGGAAATAGTCACTGGACCTCGAAGAGAGTAAATAGTAGGCATAAAAACAGAGCGCACAGACACCTGGGTGATTGGGAGAAAGCTGTTTCATACTGCGCCCCCCTTTCCCCATTCGTTCCCCCCCACCTGAAAACACAAACAGGACTGTGTTTTGCCTGCCTGATCCCAAAAAGACCGTGGACACTTTACAGAAGATTTTATTTTACCTTTGACAAAGTAGCTTCAAGTTCCCATGGACTGTGCCATTTAAAAAAAATCTCAGAGCAGGAAATGGAGAGGAGAGAGCAGGTGAGAGGGCAGGGCAAAGCTACAGAGACTATCATGCCTTTCCCCCTCCATGCAGGCTTTCCCCTGGTTGCTTCCTGATGAGAAGTGAGATAATGTGGCAAATCCAGTTTTGGCGATGTCTTTCATCCTGAGGCAAATCTGGCCCAAACGCGAACCACCCCCTGGACAGAATAGGGATGCAGATAACATCATGTGGAGAGTACTCTAAAACCCACCAGGACCAAAGGCAGTCCAAAGGCAGATTCCTCGTGCAGAAACGTTCTTAAAGTAAAGGAACTTTTAAAAAAGCATTCCTTCCCTGCAGTCTGAAGTTGTGCAATCTGTTCTACCATCTCAGCAAGACCCATTATGGTCTCCTTCTGCTACATGTCAAAGCTAGGCCTTTGTGGTCTGTAAAGAAAATGCTCTTGGCAAGTGACTAGAACTTGGAACATGTATTGTTGGGTCTGAATGTAAGATTGTGAAGAAGACACAAGATAAAACAAAAGGTGTCCTTATATGCCATGAGTCTTCCTCAAGCCCAAAAGAGCGAAAACATAGTCTGAATTCTGTTTCATAATTACTGTGTCCGACAATGTGAGACATATTTTCTTATCTCGAAACCACCATATTGGGAGTAGTGAGAAACTGGGGACAGTGCCAGATAATTTGGTATGGAGATTATTTGGCACAGTGCCTGAAAAACTCATCCCTTTATATTGGGATGTGAGGAAGAAAAAAGGAATTATTATTGTTTTTTAACTCCTTGTTTTTTTTCTTTTGGTAATCTTTCAAATCTTTTGAAGTTAGACTATATCTCAAGAAAAAAACAGAATACAAAAATAATCTCTATGTAAATAGAGCTTTTATATATACAAAGGATTGGAGGAGGGGGATTTTAATAAGTAACCTTTTATCCCGCAAAATATGCATTACTCTCTATTATGATAAACAGTTGGTATATTTGAGAAGAAAATGGCTATACATATACATTACAATTGCATATTCATTTGACTTTATATTACATAAACACAACTCAATTTGGATAAATGTCTGAAGCCAGAGGAATAAATTAGGATTCGTACTGAAGCTCCTTCCTTGCCCTTCCCTATTGTATTTGCAAGATTTGCATTTTATAGTTGCACATTACAAATATGCATATTTCATTATGGTTTTGGATTAAAAGGTTATCATCTCCATTACCCATTAGTAGTAAACAAACACAGGCTCTCTGGATGAATTTATCCCAGCCTCAGCAGCTTACTGATTAGGTTGCCATCAGTAGGTTTCCTTGTTTTCTCCTTGTGTCGGATCCCTGGAGCTATTTGAAGTGGTGTTGTCCCCTGGGATTCAAGACTGAGAAACCGTGTTAGGCAGGTTGGTATCAAAGGTAACACCATGTGATGAAAAGATAGAAGAATAAGGGAAGATAAAAAGTTGAGGAGATTTCTTTTTATCATGGGACCAGGAAACTGGAAGCAGGGGTAAACTTATAGGCTTATCACTTTTTAAATACTAATGTTCAAGCAACCTCTGGCCTGAGGTAAAAGACCCAGGGGATGGCCTGGTCAGTGCCTGTCAAATCCCCCACGTATGCCACCTTGAGTTCCATGAAGGAAGAACGTTAGGATATAAGCATAATAAATACATAAGAAGCCATAATGGCTATGTTCACGTTTGAAAGCTGGTGTCAAGCTTTTGGTCTCACGCTCATTGTGGTGCTTAGGCTGTGAGCATGTGTGCCTCACTGAGTGTTCCTACATATGTTTAGAGAACACCTCCTCTTGATATAGGAAGAGAAGAAAAAGTTGTCTCACAGAAATTTACAATCCCTTTCCTTCCCTACAACAGGCACATTGCAAGGCAGGCAGGACTGAGAAAGTTCTGAGAGAACTGTGACTGGGCCAAGGTCAGTCAAGCTTCATTTGGAGGAGTGGAGAATCAAGCCCCAGATTAGAGTCCATCGGTCTTAACCATGACACCATGCTGGCTCTCATGAAAGCTGGCATGCCAACAAACAGGGCTGGTTGAAACCCTTCTTCCTGCCATTTTATCAGTAGGCAGACTTTTTGGACAGAACAGCATTCAGTCAGGATGTGAATCTCTTTCTGAGATCTCAAAAGGCACAGCCCACACACAGGTTTTCAGGAGGAAGTGCTGGAGAAATGATTGTGAACTGTCATAGAATTAGACCAGGCTTGTCTTTTCTTCTAGGCAACTTAGGATACTGTGTTGGTAGACAAGGGTGGGTGAGATGATGGAGGGGGGCATTGCTGATACTCAGAAACTACAAAGGACAAAGAAATAATAAGTGAAGAGGAAACGACCCCTATCTTGAACCAAATTGACTGTTTATGCACTGGAGGTTTCATGCCGCGCTGCAGACTGGAGTTTTAGTCGTGGCAGGTTGCCACACCTCTTCCTGCGCCCACACGGAGGACCATTTGGCCTGGTGTGCCTCATCCACCCCCGATTTGTGCTCCTGCATGGGAACTGGGGCAGTGAAGTTTCCAGTGCATAAATGGTCATTGGCAACTACAAATATTATCATCAAACCGGGGAAAGGAGTGGGAGCTCACTCTTTGTATCAAACCTTCTATGTTGGCTCACAATGTCAAACAAGGTTTTGCTCATGTGAAAAAGGAACTGGGGTTTTTAATCTTTTGAAGCCCTAGTCACAGGCAGTTGTATAGTTTTAAAAGAATGAAGCAAACATTCCCTAAGAGCCTCAGGGGATAAAAAACAACAACAGTCCTTCCACTCCTCTGACAAACTTTGGGAAGCTTCTGAACCGCTAAGGCTTATAGGCAGTCTTCTTATGTATTCTCTGTTGGGAACTTTTCCTGGAAATGATGTTTGAGTGGCAATATAAGGAGCATCACAAGCTAGCAAAATTAGTATTTTGAGCTAAGTAATTGCAAATTTCATCTGCATCACTAAGTAGGATAGAAGCAGTGATGTGACAGGGAGCAGATGAAAGACCAGAAAAGTAAAACAGATTCTGGTAGGAATGGAAAGGGGGGAGGGAGTGGGGAGTCTGTTATGCCACGTGGTAAGTGCAGATAAGTACATCAGTTACAACCACTGAAACTTTTAAGTGCGGCAGGAAGAGATGATGCATGAGTTTATTAGGGGAGAAATTGCAATATCTTTCCCGCAACAAATTCTGTGACCTCCAGGGGCGAAGACAGTTTGTGAGCCTCACAAAAGAGAAATGTGTGGGTTCCATATTCAGATTTCAAAACAGAACTATGAGCATCTTCTTTTCACAGTTGCTTGTCATGTCTTGAGTTGGTGTTGTGGAGGCACAGAGTAAAGATGTGGAATCAGGGAGCCTGGAAGAAGAAAAACAAGCTTCAAAACCAGACATGCTGGTCAATAAGATTCAAGAAGAGCGTCAGTATCTGGTCTGGGCAAAAGAAGAAAGCCTATTAGTAGTAGACTAGGGGGAAAGCCCAGCTTTCAGGTCAAAGCTAATGATGCAATGACCCCCTCCCCCACGATTTCTTGTTTTTAAAAGCCCCCTCCATCTGAGACTCTCCCTTCTTCTTGCTTCTCTATCTCCTTCTATGGTTGCTAATTCCCAGAAAGGGCCTTCTAGAATCACAGCAGATCTCCCAACTACAGATTTCCTCCATTAGGGATGCCAGCTCCATGTTGGAAAATTCCTGGAGATTTTGGGGGGTAGAGTCTTGGGAATACAAGGTTTGGGGGGGAAAGAGAACTCAGCAGGATGTTCTCCATGCGAACTTTCACCTGGAGAGCAGTTGTAATTCCTGGGGATCTCCAGCCACCACCTAGAGTTGGCAACCCTACTTCCTCTGGAGGAAATGGCTGCTTTGGAGGGTGGTTTCTATGGCATTATGGCCTCTCCCCTCCTCAAACCCTATCCTCCCCAGACTCCATGCCCCAAATCTTTGGGTGTTCCCTAACTTGAAGTTGGCAACCCTTTCTCTTTCCCACTCCACAGCCACTTTATCTGCCCCTCTGTCTTTTTCCTGCCCCCCCCCCCAGCAGCCTCTACCTAGGAAAACAGTGGTCAAGTTGAATGGTGACAGTGGCTGGGCCAGTCCTACCCTCAATGACTTGTAGGGTAGCACCTCACTTTCCCCTGTTCCCTACCACACTATTTATTTCCTGTTTCCTTTCCCCTGGCAACCCCCCTGTCCTCTCCCCTTTCTCTGCCAGTTTCTCTTTCTCAACCAGCAGCCTACTTTTTATCTACCCTCCATCTTCCACTATATTTATGATTTATTTACTTCATTTCTACCACACCTTTCTCCACAGTGGGGACCAAAGCAGCTTCTCCTTTCCTCCATTTTACCCATGCAACAACAACCCAGTGAGGTACATTAGTCTGAAAGTATGTCACTGGCCCAAAATCACCCAATGAGCTTCTACATAAAGATGGGGATTCAAACCTGGGTCTCCTAGTCCCTACCCTGAATCTTCCACTGCTATACCACACTGGCTTTCATAGGGTGGCTGCTGTTGAATAGTAGCAAGCAGCCAGGGCTTGTTGAGCCATGTAATTCAGGTTGTAGGTATCAAGTCATTCAAAGGATGATACCGGGCCTAGGGTTTCCAGCCTTCAAGGGGCACATGAGGATCCCCCAGAATTGCAAGTCAGTCCCAGGCAGTAAAGGTAAAGGTATCCCCTGTGCAAGCACCGAGTCATGTCTGACCCTTGGGGTGATGCCCTCTAGCGTTTTCATGGCAGACTCAATACGGGATGGTTTGCCAGTACCTTCCCCAGTCATTACCATTTACCCCCCAGCAAGCTGGGTACTCGTTTCACCGACCTCGGAAGGATGGAAGGCTGAGTCAACCTTGAGCCAGCTGCTGGGATTGAACTGCCAACCTCATGGGCAGACAGCTTCAGACAGCAATTCTGCTGTCTTACCATGCTGCGCCACAAGAGGCTCCCAGGCAGTAGACATTTCCAAATCTAAATGCTACTTTATTACTTTACTTTTGGAGGGATTTAACCCCCTGCTCCTTGGGCACTGCTTCTCCTGGGCCACATGCCACCTCCAGTGGGTTATATGCCACCTCTTTTGGACCATGTTGCTTCCCTTGCTAGACATCACCTCCTCAGGATGAATGCCACTATCTTGGCCTGCATGGAACTTGGGTACTCTGGGTAAGCTCTCCCACCACTGGACTGAGTTGGGCTGGCCCGGGTTGTGAGTTGTAAATCACAGGCACTCCAGGAGACATTTTGGTGCCCACAGTAGCTAATCTGTTCCTGAAACTAGCTGTCATTTCCACAAAATCCTCCAGTAGTTTATTAGCTTTTATTCTGAACTCAGAATTTTCCTATTGCTGTTATGAATTTAGGCTACTTTCCATCTCAGGAATTGACTTAAGGCCATCCATGTGCTTGTTTTTAGGCAGGCAAATGGTGCAATTAGTGCCTCTTTTTAATATGAACTATTTATGTGGAAAATTCATTAATGAAAATCTGAAATGTCACAAGACAGAAGATTCTTGAAAATTCATCCCCTATTCCAAGTGACTTTGAAATTTGCATGACAAATTCAGCTTTGTTTATTAGGAACTTTTGCAGCTAATAAAGGATGAGTGGGGTGAACAATGAGTGGGGTGAAAAAGTTCACCAATAGACATTTACAAAGAAGTCCCAAGCAGGAAGTGGAAATTACTTCTAATTCTTGTGCCCGTTGCTGCTACACTCTTTATATCATCAACTTTCAGTTCTTCAGGCCAGAATTAACTGAGAGGTTTAAGTCCTGGGTATCATTTCCTGGTCCCAGTACAAGCTCATAACATACTTCTTCTTTCCCAGTTCCTCCACTTGTACTTATCTTCATGAGTGACATAGAAATATTCCTGAAATGTCTGAAATAGAATATAAGCTTGCAACCCAGCTGAGATTAGTAATGGGGCTGACAACCTTCAGGTGGGGCCTGGAGTTCCAAAACTGCACCAGATCTCCATTTCCTGGAGAAACTAGTAGCTTTGGAGCATGGATTCTATGATATCACACCCCCAATAAACTCCCTCCTGTCTCCAAACTTTACCATCCCCAGGCATGGTCCCTAAATCTCCCAAACTGGAGTTGGCAACCCTATCTAGTAATAAGTACCTATCGCCTGTCTGAGCCCTGGTTAAGTCTGCAAGTTTTGCCTTAGGTTTAAATATATGAACCAGTACTTGGTGGCATGCAGAAATACGGGAACAGGAGAGAGGAATAAATAGGAATTGTCTTATAATCAAACCCTACACTATCTTGAAAACTATATTGGAGGAAATAGGAGATTGTCCTCTTGATCTAAGTATCCCTGCAAGGAAGCAGACTCCAGCCTGCTGCTGCGTAGCTGAAGCAGGATTTGTGGGTTTCAGCTGGCTTAGCTTTCAACCCTTCACCATCCCAGAGATTTGTGTGGATTTCAGAAGCGCTTTAGATGATTGACTGTTCAAAGGGCCGATCGCCCAGGATGAACCAGGCCTACTGATCGCCTGTCCATCTGGCTGTTTGTTTAACTTACTGGCATGTTTGCCTTTAATGTGTGCTCAGGACCACCCATAGCTCAGCCCAAAACACCATTTTTATTTCTTTAACGGTTGGAAAAAAAATGGTACAAACTTGATTATCCAGTCACCTTGGAGACAGGAATATTTACCTGTAATATAGGGAGATATAAAACAGAAAGTTAGTGCTAAAAGGAATAAAACATGCTAAATATGTTTGGTCAGGTTCCCTGGGGAGGACAGCTAAAAATTCTATACATCAATTAAACCAATAAAATCTAGATGTTGCTATGGGTTCTCCATATCAATAAATAAGTTCTGACCCGTACGAACGAGAGATGGCTTCCATATACATATATGTAAAACTTCTATACATATTTCCCCCAGACAGGTAGGATCTCATGCATTTTTAATCCTTTCCCAGCAAGCATTAGAATGGATGACAAGCGAGTCACTATCTGATGCTAAACAGTTTGCCACCAGGCATCTTATCCGACTGGAGGTCTCACACACGCCATACTAATTGCTTATTGAGTGTAACAGTGGGTGCTGACTTGCATGCAGGAATGAGGGTCCAAATAAACATGACAGAAAGCACAGATTTCATCTGATTGTAAAATGTGTGGAGGTTCTACAACCACAATTTGGACTGGGCCACAGAAGAAGGGGGAAATGGAATTAACCCTTCCAGGCCTGCTTCATATTGCTAATCTATATAATTCTTGCCATGCTCCCATTAGCATTTTGAAAATGGGAAAAAGATGTGTCCTTTAAAAAGCTGCTTCGGCAGCACATATACTAAAATTGGAACGATATAGAGAACATTAGCATGGCCCCTGCGCAAGGATGACACACAAATTCATGGAGCGTTCCATATTAAAAAAAAAAAAGCCTGATAAAAAACTATGCTAGAAGCCTGGGTTTGGGTAGGGAAACCAAGTGAGGCTTGAATCCCACTTCCCTACAGCTCCAGTGCCAATCATAGTTGCAGCTATGAGTCATTTCTTTGTTACTTTTCATCATACATGTCTTGGCCTAAGTCATTGGTGCAAATTGATCTTCTGTGTGATACACAGGAGAGAATCCACACATTAAGCTGAGAATCATCAAGGAGCTAGTAAGCAAGTGACAATCTATATGCATGTGTGACTAACCTTAGACAGGCAATAGCACTAAACTATCAGACTGGTGAACCACAGAATCATAGAGTTGGAAGGGGCCATACAGGCCATCTAGTCCAACCCCCTGCTCAACGCAGGATCAGCCCAAAGAATCCTAAAGCACCCAAGAAAAGTGTGTATCCAACCTTTGCATGAAGACTGCCAGAGAGTGGGAGCTCACCTCCTCCTTAGGCAGCCTATTCCACTGCTGAACTACTCTGACTGTGATATCTAGCCTATATCGTTGTACTTGAAGTTTAAATCCATTACTGCGTGTCCTTTCCTCTGCAGACCAACGGAAACAACATCCTGCCCTCCTCCAAGTGACAACCTTTCAAATACTTAAAGAGGGCTATCATGTCCCCTCTCAACCTCCTTTTCTCCAGGATGAACATTTCCAAGTCCCTCAACCTATCCTCATAGGGCTTGGTCCCTTGGCCCCAGATCATCTTCGTCACTCTCCTCTGTACCCTTTCAATTTTATCTACATCCTTCTTGAAGTGAGGCTTCCAGAACTGCACACAGTACTCCAGGTGTGGTCTGACCAGTGCCGTATACAATGGGACTATGACATCTTGTGATTTTGATGTGATGCCCCTGATACAGACCAAAATGGCATTCGCCTTTTTTACCGCTGCATCACACTGCCTGCTCATGTTTAGTTTACAATCCACAAGTACCTCAAGGTCTCGTTCACACACAGTGTTACCTAGAAGCATATCCCCCATCCAGTAGGCATGCTTTTCATTTTTCTGACTCAGATGCAGAACTTTACACTTATCTTTATTAAATTGCATCTTGTTCTCATTTGCCCATTTTTCCATTGTGTTCAGTTCTCATTGAACTCTGTCTCTATCTTCTGTTTGCCTTCTTTAGTCTTACCAATGATTCCTGTTCAGGACATTTCGGACTCAGCTAATGTTGAATCTTGAACATGAGCAGAACAAATAACTAGGGCTGGGCACCAAACCATGAACAAAACAGAACCAGAAGATTGGTTTGTGGGCTGAACTGGTTCATAGTTGTGTGTGACCCCTTTCTTTTTGCTCCCCACTGCTTTTTGCAGGGAGTAGAAAGCAGGAGTTCTACCCATGAAAAGCAGTGGAGAGCAGAAATCAGAGGTTCAAATTGTTTGGATACATTTAAATCCCTGCTTTCTGCTCCTTGCTGCTCAGCTGCTTTTTTGTGAAGAGCAGAAAGCAGGGGTTTGGAGCCATTTAAACATCTGCTTTGTGCTATTCACAAACTGCTTTAAAATTTCTTGGAATTCATGGATTTCTTCAATTTGTGAACTTTGCCTCAGTAACCATGAACCAGCCAAAATTAATCACAAACTTATTTTTATGAGCCAGTTTGTACCCTTCTCTACAGATAAGCAAATGAAAAAAATATCAACACTGAAGCTCTTGCCTGTTGTTTTATGATTTGGGTTCATTAGGCACATTTATTTTTTCGTGTGTTTCCACCATTGCCTCCCCCCAAAAAAATATTTTGGCTCTTTATAGATTTTTCAACCTGTGAATAAGGAATGGGAACATAATTATTTCCTCTCTGCCCTATGAGTAATGGCTGCATGTGTGTTTTACCACAATGACCTTTTCAGTGTGTTGCACTTTGATTTGCTGTCTGCTGTTTCTATTCAACAACGTTGTCGTCTTTACCTAAGGGGGAGGAGTGCAGTGACAAGCCAATCAAATGACAGAATACTGAAAAGGTCAAAGAACTAGTAAAGCATGCTAATGAAATCCACTCAGTAAAAGTAATAATTGCAGCATTCAGAGCAAAGCTTTCCAAAGTGGAGAAGGTAGTATGTGCTTATTAGTCAAAATCATATTTGCATTGCCCTCCTCTTCCAAGATTCATGGTGGATTACAAAACCAAAAACAACAGAAAAACAGAATTCAGCAATAAATTGTGATAACCCAGGAAACAAAGCTGTACACCCCCCCCCCAAATGTATAATTTATAACATACAAATAAAGAAATAAAGGAAAAGAAACAATCTATTATCAATGTGAGCATCCCAGAACTTTGGGGATATTGTAGGAAAGGCCCTGATCATTGCTGGCTAACAATCATACCTGCTGAAGCAAATAACCACAAAAGGCAAATCTAAACACAACAGGGCCTGTAGAGGTGCAAGTTGGAAAAAGACTTTAAATACTATTACCTTGAATATGGCACAGAAACAAATTGGCACCAATATAATCATTATAACTCATCTCCCCCACACCCACCCAAAACATCTAAGTATGCTCTCTCCTATCTATATTCAAGAGACAATATTTGGACCTCCTTTAGCTTTTCCACGGCCAGCCCTAAATAATGTGTTTTATGGCAATTTACAGAAACATGAGTAAAAGTAGTAAGATCCTCCTCCTTCTGAGAAGGATGTAAAGCTTATGCAAGGTCATAAAATACAACTCTGGCAGTTGTTAACTACTTGCTTCTTCAGGAGCAACCTTTAAATTCTACACCTGCTCCAATTGAGAAATATTAATCCCATCCATTACAGGTAACCTAAACCCTTCTTGAATATTGGAATGTCACCTCTGTCTTTTCTGGATATAATCTCTGTAACTCAGAAACAGAGCTTTTCACTATGCAGAAGTCTGAGTCAGACTCAACTGGCTTGATGGCAATAGAAAATCTGATTTCTGTTTCACACCCAGTGCTGAATCTTTAAATTGCAAACTACCTGCTAGATGTCATGATTCAATGTGGAAAAACACACATAGAAAACCCACATCAAGCTAACTGTTTTGGACCTTTGGTTCACCTGGCCTCTCCTCTAGTTGGCAGGCATTTGGTGCAGTGGTTAAGAGCAGCAGCTTCTAATCCAGCATTCTGGGTTTGATTCCCATTCCTCCACATGCAGCCAGCTGGTGACCTTGGTCTTATCACAGCCCTGATAGAAACTGTTCTCACAGAGCAGTCTCTCTCAGAATTCCCAAAGCCTCACCTACCTCACAGGTGGGGAGAAGAGGGGAAGGGAATTGTAAGTCACTTTGAGACTCCTTTGGGCAATGAAAAGTGGGGTATAAAAACAACTCTTCTTCTTCTTGTCTCAGGGCCAATCAAGGGTTAAGCATTTCCACCATATCATTTATTGTTAACCTTTAATGACCTTGTAGGACTGAAATTTGTTCCACAGGAGGGAGTGTTCAGTGCTACGCTTTAAAAATGTGGATTTCCTGATCTATCTACTTTAGTTCTCAAGCTTTCACAGCGCCTACTTTCATTTAACTGGGTGACTGAATCCAGGACTTTGTGCATCCAAAACATGTACTGTGCCCAAATGACAAAGGCCAGCGAAGCTGAGATATCAACTTAAAAAAAATAAGAACTAGCATGGTGTTGTAGTTAAGAGTGGTGAACTCTAATCTGGAGAACTGGGTTTGATTCCCCACTCCGTCATATGCAGCCATCTGGGTGGCTTTGGTCCAATCACAGTTCTCTTAGGGCTGTTATCACGGAGCAGTTATTTTAGAGATCTCTCAGCCCCACCTACCTCACAGGGTGTCTGCTATGGGAAGGCGAAGGGAAAAGTGTTTTTAAGCTGCTTTGGGATTCCTTGGCATAGTGAAAAGCAGGGTATAACACACACAAAAGAAGAAGGGGACGACAGAGAATGAGGTGGCTGGATGGAGTCACTGAAGCAGGGGGTATGAACTTAAATGGACTATGGGAAATGGTAGAGGACAGGAATGCCTGGAGGATCATTGTTGCAATGGGTCGGACATGACTTCGCATCTAACAACAACGACAACACACACACACACCAGCTCTTTTAGAAATAAGAAAATAAATAGAATTCAGCTGGACTTCAGTTGCTGTATGGCATAGGGTGATGTTGCCAGGACTCAGCATTTCTTGGCACAATTCTGGATAGAAGATAAATAATGTGCCCCAAGAATTCTTTGTGTATTTTCATTTGCTTTAAAAACGAGAGAGATGCCTGTTGATATTCACTCAAGTGAAGGCTACAGTTCTAAATCTATGTGCTGAGTAGTTACTAGTGTTGTGGCATGACAGGAAAATGAAAGAATTACAACACATGTTAATATGTGGATACTATCTCTGGTTAGTATCCCTCCATTGAACTACTCCCATATGGGGGGAGCTGAGAAATCTCTACAGAGTCTTGGACTAGGGTATCTGAAGGATACCCATATAACATGCCTGCCAGTCACAAATGGCCTTATGCTGCATGCTTGCAACCCCAGTGGATAGGTGTGGGAGCACTAACAGTTGGGCCTCTTTAGCAGTGACACTGGGATTTCCATAGAGGCTTGCCTGATGTTGACCTGATAATCTTTTCAGGATCCAACAAGGATTTTTGCATTTTTGTGTGTGCATGTTGCATCTGACTTATAGTGACCCTATGAATTAATGAACTCCACAGTGTCCTATCTCACCACTACTTTTATATTATCTTTTCTAGAATTCTTTATGCTATTCTGCTTTTAGGAGGCTTTATATTTTAATAGGGTTGCTGTTGTTGCTGCTGTTTTATATTTGGCTGTAATTTGCTATGGTTGATGCTTTACTCTTATTTCATAAGCTCGCCAACTGGAAGATATTTATATGGAGAGGCAGGGTACAAATGTTTTTAATTAGTAAACAGTATTAATGATAATTTATCCTTAATGCGGCCCTGTGCAAAACATTCCCTCGGTTTCCCATAAACCCTGTACTGTCAAGGGCCACAGCAAGAAGCTGAACCCCTTCTTATGGCAACTGCCCATGGATGTCTTTGGTTCTTTTCATTCTAGCTCTACCAGATCGACATCAGAAGGAGACAGTCATGAAAGCATCATGGTACTGGCCCCATTGAACTTGGTGCAGTACAATTACAACAGAACTAATCTCACTTTGGGATAGCCCCTCATCACAAGGAGATGGCTGTCAACACCAGTAGCGTAAGGAGGGCTGGTGAAGGAGCAGAGAGGACAAGTAGAGTGGCAGAGATGAATGGATGGCTCACCCTGAACAAGGCTGTCCAAAGCTGCAATAATGAAGTTATTGTGAGGGCTCCTCTGCTCTAGGTGTGGCCTCAGAAGTGACAGAAGCATAGTATGTCTAGAGGGCTGCTGTCAGCTTAAGCTTTCACATGCTATTGACAGGTCATAAGGCACTCCATTCATCATCGGTCTTGACAGAGGTTTCCTGCTCCTTTTCTTCCACTAGATGCACAGTCCTGTATTATAAATGTGTCCCTTCAACTTTGTGTGAGCCTTCTTCTGTGGAGATTCCTGGCATTGCTTCCCTTCCCTGGCTTCCCCCTACTGTTCTCCAAATTCTTGTCTTCAGCCTTCATGGGGCCCTAATTGTGGGGATCTCAAGCAGGCTTTGTGCATTCCCTCTTCTAGGTTTATCTCCTCTGTGTGCTGCTGTTTGCTTTCCCACCCAATTCAGGTAGACTCCTGTGGCTGTGTTTGAGCACTGGTGTGGGTTACGTTGTGGCCCTTCTGGTGCACCACCTGGAACTTCTGGTTGGGTCAGTTTTGACAGCAGTATTTCCACCATCCTCCATGAGCTGAGCTGTTCATGGCAGTGTTTTCAAACAAAGGAGTGGAACATGACAGCAAGGGCTGAAATAATGAGGTAATCAAGAATGCTGCTTGACAGCACACAGAGTGTGATAGACCATGCTAGAGAGTTGGTTTGTTCCTTCCATGGAGGTTCTTGCTATTTAAGAAAGCGAATTCTTCCGTCTTGCAGACCTAAGCACAACAGGGTCCAGTGGATAAAAATTGAATTTAGATAAATTCATCCCTGTAATAAGATGCAATTTCCTAGCAATGGGGTAATTAGGTAGTAGAATATATTGCCAATGAGACGGCAGGCATATTTTATCTTTGAATCTTTATAATTAGATTACACAGCTTTATGAAAGTTGTGCTTCATTCCAACTGGGCTGAGTTCCACAGACTATACATGCAGGAAGTTAGTTTGCAACAATCGCAGCACAGAGCCACTAAGTACAGGAAGCAATACAATTATAAAATTGCTAAAATGAACAAATCTCTTGGCATGGGATGCAATCTGTCAGAGGTTGCCATCGCACTACCTCCATTTGAACATGTAATGGAACTGCCTTGGCTTGGACCAGACAGCTGGTCTATCTAGCTCAGTACTATCTACTCTGAATGCTGTGAATCTCCACTAGTGTAAAGTTGGTCATCCTACCACATAGCCTATGATCTGTGTTTTCACTAGAGCAGCCATTCTCAACTTTTTTTTACTGTTGAGGAAACCCTTAAATGCCAGAAGTGTTGTCATTGTGCAGAATATGGTTGGGAAGCTTGGCTGTGTACATGCCTATCCAGGGTCCCTCCCCTTCCCTCATCCTACAGACCCATCACTGGCCATTTTGGGAGGGCAGGAGGTCAATATGACCATATATGGCCATACTGCCTGATAAATGCTTAACATTTTTTATATATTTGTTAAACCCTTCCAGGACTGTCAAGAAATCCCAAGGTTTCATGAAACCCTGGTTGAGAAAGCCTACACTAGAGGCTCCACAAATTGAACACAGTACCTGCTGCACAAAAAAAAAAAAAAAAACAGGATGTGATGGAGGTTGTGATGTGGGGAGGTCAAATAAAGAGCTGTATATTTATATCCTGCTTTTCACTACCCCAACAAATTCCAAAGAGGCTTACAAACGCCTTTCCCTTTCTCTCCCTAACCGCAGGGTGTCAGGTAGCCCCCCCCCCCCAACTCCCTTTCATGTAATGCTTGACCTAAGTCCTTGAACCCTCGGCAAAGAGTTCTCCAATCATTCCTCCCCCCCCCATACACACACACACTTTCCAGCTCCCATGTGTAGGGCCAGACGGACTCTATCACAGCTCAGTATGTTTAGGCTGTCCTTTCACATCTAGAGGTGTTAGCTGTAAACTGCTTGAAGATAAGAACTATTTTGTGTGAATTCAAATTCAAATTGCTGGAAGGGGGGATTTGTCTCTATAAAGGTTCTTTGAATTCTATGGCTTTTGTCTGAAGCATCCTACGACTTTCTGTGATTCTATTGGTTGCTTTCTGAAAATAAACTACTGATTTGTTGCTTCAACTGAGTTTGTGGGCTTTTTGAAAAAAAATTACTGCAGTGTGCAGCGAGGGGGCCCGTACCATTTTAAGCCTCTGGGCGTCTTTGAATCTCGGACACAGTATGGTGAGCACAGTCACAAAATGGCTGCTGCAACTTACCTTTGGTCACACAGTTAAGATCCTTGTGTTGTGAAGACAGCTACTACCAAAACAACATTAAAAAATATCCACATGACCAATCAAATTTCCATTGGCCAGTCAGAAACGTTTCTGGGCAAAAGCCTACCTGGCTCTATCCACTTCCCAAAACTCTGGGCAGGAGCCAGAACAAGTATCAGTGAGCCACATGCACCATGTTGGGGACTTCTGGTCTAATGGACTTCATTACAGTGTTCTTACTGATTTTGACCAAATTGTCCTTGAAGCAGGCTTCAGAGTTACTAGTTGCTTTCTGCTCTGCCTCAGCTACTTCTGAGTTCTACAGAGCAGGGGCATTTGTTTTAAAATATTCATGTTAATTTCAGATCTAGATCTCAGGGAGGGCTTGATTTCTATTATCCTGATGCTTCTTGACCATACATACTATTTGAAGGTTTTTTCAGTACATTTTTGGTCTTGAAAATATGGGGCCATTCTTCAGCATTCACATTCAAACCAGCAGGAGCAGCTGAAGACAGAGAGAAGGTGGCACCACCCAACAACTGCTAGTTGGTGTTTGGCCTTCCTTTAGAGATCCTGCCTGATGCCCAGCTGTTAATGGGTAGGTAGTCCAATGACCCATAAGAAATCATTAAGGATATGATTTCCCCAGCCAGTCTGACAGTTGAGCTTGGGTATTCAGGATCAGTCACAGAGTTATTTTTAGATTGCATCAAAAGAGTATCTAAAAACCAGTTTGCAACTACCTGGGGAAATAAAATAACCAAGAGCTGGGTTCTAACCACAAGTCTCACACCAAGATTGCTAGAAAGTGAAGTTGCAAAAGGGAGAGGAGCAAAGGTTTGATTGTAAATGCCAAAGAGCTCATTTCATTTCTGCAGAAGCAGTATCTTTGATCTCTGCATTGCAAAATTCGATGGAACTTCTCCTTTACCCCCCCCCCCAAACTGGGTAGTGTGAAAAGCAATGCTTTTGAGCTCTCTGTTGCAAAACTGAGAGCATCAAAATTTCTGCAGCAGAGGTCAGAAGCCCCCTCTGCAAGTAGCCTGTTTCTGGCATAAACCCAAGAACTTCCTCCACTGGACTATCAGTTGTTAGCATCAGCATCAACAGCTACAGAGCACTCACTGTCCCTTTAAAGGTGGGGAAGTGGTCTCTCTTTCTCTCTCCCCCCCCCCTCAAACACTCCTGAAATTCCAGGTGATGCATTGTTCCTGAGCTGAGCTGAAATAGCTGATTTGGGGTTTCATTTCTGCTCAAGTATCTCTGAATGCACACCTCTACTACAGAGACCACATTTCCACAAACCAGTAGACAGTATATCTGTAGGAATTATAATAGATGATATCTGTTCCCTTTTTTTGCCCTTAAATGTTTTAAAAACAATACTTTTCCATCAGGAGGATGAATTGCAGAGTACATACATTTGCAGGTATTCAAAGGTTCATCCTGGCTAAACTTTTCACAGTGCAGCCTTGCTACTTCTGATAAATGGAAGTGTTATAGGAAAAATGAAAAATGGATGCCATTCCTGAACCTCTCAGGTAAACAAAAAGAGCTGGAGTTAAGGGCATTATGTCTCTTTCCACATAAACCTAAAGCTCTGTTCCCTGTGGTTAAAACTCTTCCTAAAGCTATGTTCATGCAACATAATTATGGTCATTGGAAGCATATGAGGGGATTGGGATTGTTATTGGGCTTCTCTCTACATATTAACTTTTATTTCCAAACACATCCAATGTGTGTAGTGGGCATATTGGTGGCTGTTGTCACACATACATATTTAGTTGCCACAAATATGTTTTCAGAACAGGGCTGTTGTGAACAGTCAGTCAGTCAATCAGTCAGTCAGTCAGTCAGTCAGTCAGTCAGTCTACATTTCTGTGCCGCCCTCCTTTGCAGCTAAGGGTAGTTTACAATGAAATCCATAGAACAAAACAGAGAACACATTATTATAAACTTTCAACCTTGTTATGTTACTTGTATAACCATTAACTGCATAACATTTATAATATTTCATCCTTATAATTGTATAACCATTAACTATATAACTGTAGTATTACTGGGTTAAAGAGCTGTTAAGAAGTTAAATACATTTATTTGGTTTTTTTGGGGGGTGGAGATTAATTTCATTTGTACCCTGCCTTTCTTCCCAAGCAGCCTATATCATTCTCCTCTCCTCCACTATCATCACAACAACCCTGTGATGAAGTTTAGGTTGGGAGCTTGTGGCTGGCCAGAGGGCACACAGCAAGCTTCCATGGCAGAGCAAGAATTCAGACTGAGATCTCCTAGATGGAATCACAGGGGCTTTCCGCACCAGGATCCTTGTAGCAAATTGTTTGCTGAACAAAAAATCGCCATTTAAAATAGTGCAATTCGTCATTATGCATACCTGCCTTTGTAGTGGAATCCAGTTGCGTTTCTATCGTTTCCCACAAGCTTCCGGTCTCAGCAAAAATCGCTAGACAGGAAGCGCTATTGCCAAGCTCGTCCCGCCCCTGGCCATCAAGCAGCCAATGGGCAGCCGTTAGCATGCTCCCAAACAGCCCCTTTCCCTTTAAGAAAGGTTTAAAAAAAAAAACACACCCATTGCAACGAATATGTGTTGATTCATTGCAACGGAGAGACCCATCAGCTGGCAGGTGTGTTTGAGCTGTTGTTTCATTGTTGCCACGCTCCCCCCAAGTGAAAAAAAAAATTCCCCCCCCTCACGGGCCCGATTTTCGGCCGAAAACAGTGTGAAAAATAAAGGGAAAATACATCAGCAAACGGGCTTGTCTGTTGTTTGTGCTTAGTGAATAAACAGCTCTGGGGAGGGACTGAAGCCGGGGAAGCCTCTAAACAGGCTTGCTGGTGGGTTGAACTTCGCTCGCTCGGAGAAAAAAAAATGGCGATCACTTCGCCGGAAGATCAGAGGAGAGAGCCAGGGGGAGAGACTTTGTAGAAACCACAACAATGGTAACGCACAGAACTTTCCCGCTATTGTTGCAGATTGGTTGCAGGAGTGTAGCGCTTTCCGGAGGGTGAATCCATTTTTGGGGATTTCCCTGAAAGCGCTACAAGGAAGCGCTTTTTGCGGATCGGTTTCAGGTGTGTGGCAGATTGTCAACGACGTTGTGCATAATGGCAAATCAGTAGCGTTTTCAATTGGCAACCATTGTGCGATTTTGAAGGTGTGCGAAAAGCCCCACAGAGTTGGAAGGGATCATTCAGGAAATCTAGTCCAACCCCCTGCTCAATGCAGGATCAGCCTAAAGCATTTATGAAAGTATCTGTCCAGCCACTGCTTGAAAATCATCAGTAAGTGGGAGCTCTACACCTCCTTTGGCAGCTGATTTAATTGCTGAACTACTCTGACTGTGATCCCCCCCCCCCATATCTAGTCAATACCATGCTACACATAGCTTAAACTCATGACTGCAGGTCCTATCCTGTTCTGCCAATAGAAACCACTCCCTGTCCTCGTCCAACTGACAACCTTTCAGATACTCAGGGCCGTTCCACATTCGTCCAAAATAGCACAATGGTTACTAATTGAAATTGCTACAGTTTTGCCATTATGCACAACGTCGTTGACAATCTGCAACACTCCTGAAACCAATCAGCAAAAAGCGCTTCGTTGTAGCGCTTTCAGGGAAATCCCAAAAAGTGGATTCACCCTCCGGAAAGCGTTACACTCCTGCAACCAATCTGCAACACTAGCGGGAAAGTTCTGTGCGTTACGATTGTTGCGGTTTCTGCAAAGTCCCTCCCCCTGGCTCTCTCCTCTGATCTTCCGCCGAAGCGATCGCCATTTTTTTTTTCTCCGAGGAAGCGGAGATCAACGCACCAGCGAGCCTTCGTTTACCCAGCGAGGCTTCCCTGGCTGCAGCCCCTCTGTTTAAAGTCACCAAGCACAAGCCCGTTGGTTTATTTTCACTTTATTTTCACTTTATTTTCACACTGTTTTCGGCCGAAAATCGTGCCCGTGAGGGGGGGGTTCACTCGGGGGGAGCGTGGCAACAATGAAACGGCAGCTCAAACACCACCTGCTAGCTGGATGGGTCTCTCCGTTGCAACGAATCAATGCATATTCGTTGCAACATATGTGTGTGTGTGTTTTTTTTAAACTTTCCTTAAAGGGAAAGGGGCTGTTTGGGAGCATGATAACGGCTGCCCATTGGCTGCTTGACGGCCAGGGGCGGGACACAGCTTAGCAATAGCGCTTCCTGGCTAGCGATTTTTGCAGAGACCAGAACCCTGTGGGAAATGATAGAAACGCAACTGGATTCTACTACAAAGGCAGGTATGCATTACGCCGAATTCCACTATTTAAAATGGCGATTTTTTGTTCAGCAAACAATTTGCTACATGGATCCCGGTGCGGAATGGCCCTCAAAGAGAGCAATCCTGTCCCCTCTCAACCTCCTCTCCTCCAGGCTGAACATTTCCAACTCCTTCAGCCTTTCCTCCTAAGGCTTGGTCCCAGATCCTATCCAACACTATTTCCTTTATACCAGTGGTCCCCAACCCCGTTTGGGGACCAGTATCAGTCTGTGGATCAGTCGGTACCAGGCTGCGGCTCTTCCTCATCCTCCTCCCTGGCTGCTGCCTTAGGGGTTGCCCCGCCACTCTGCCGCAAGCTCACTTTTGGTGCTCTGCAGCGGCCGCCGTGGCTGGGACTCCCCCTCGGTGTGGCACTGTGCAGCTGTTGCTGGCAGTACCCCCCAGCGGGTGGCAGGAAGCCAGGGGTGCTGGCGAGAAAGCAGTGGAGCAGGGGCTCAGGTGGCAGCAGTGACGTCCCTCAGCTAAAGACTATCCCCACCTCCCCCGGCCTCAGTAAAATTGTCAAGCGTTGACCGGTCCCTGGTGATAAAAAGGTCGGGGACCACTGCTCTATACCACACTGGTATTGTGGGGGTGTGATCATGGCCAGAAGGCTGGCTTAACCTATTCTCCTCCTGAGAATAATCAAAATTATTTTACTCCAATTTGCCCTCTAAAATAACTTTAAAAATGTAACTATAAAAAAATAAATTTCTGGCTATTTATTCCATTATAAACAGCCAATCATGAATGGACAACTATTTTATAAATTGATGTACATAAATAGAAATTAGTGGTAGGGAGGAGAAAATCCAGTGAAAATGCATTTATACCAGGAAAATCCTTTTCCAAATAGTGCATTTCCCAAAGACCTTCCCCTTTATTCCTAAAAAACTTTTACAATAATTTGTTTTCACAAAAACCATTTTTGACATTTTAGTCATTTCTATACTCTGCTTGGATTTATATTCCAAGTTCAACATATACTAGGTTTTGAAAAAATAATGCTCTAAGTATAGCTTTGGTACTGAATGAGGAGAGGGGACTTAGTGGAAGGCTCTATGGTTTCCATGAATGTAAAAATCAGGAGAATATTATTTCCCCAGTATAAAGGTATGCAGCCATGAAGGGCCTACCTCATTCCACTCATCGTATAGGAATCTCCATGTGCACATTTTGCCTTTGTGAATATTACTTTCCCCAGCTGTCCTCCAAGAGAATTGAGCAGTACACCCCACATACCTGAGCATTGATGAATCCCAGATTTGAATTCAGCTCAGGAAAATCTTTCAGCAGTCTTCCTCTCCAGATTTTCACTAGAATTTTGCCCCACTAATCCACCCACTGATGCCCACCTGCAGTGGAATTCAGCACCATTCCTAAATCCAGAGAATCCTACATCCATCTCTGTGTGCTACAAGAAAAGTGTGGCAAAACTCATGAAAGCACTGAACAGGTTTTTACTCACTGTGTGTGATATGAACATGAAAAGCATTGTCTGGGATGTTCTAGATAGGGAAAGCAAATATTGGGATCAGAAGGAAGCCTGATTAGCTGAAAACAGAAGGTTTTTTTTAAAATCTAAAATGCAGGTATTATTCATATTCGGGTAGTGAAGCTGAATGCTCCTCCACTTTAATAGGGCAAAGAGTGCTCTAATATTTGAAAAGGATGTAAAGTATTCAATAGAACAGTACTTCTCTGTGTTATTAATTACTTCATTGCTGCTTATTTTATTTACTGTTATATTTACTGTTATATCAATTTAATGACATTTATCTATTACTTTTTATCCATGTGAGGGGGTATCCCTTTGTTCCCCCAGGCTGCTGCTGCTGCTTGTAGGAACAGCCATCTCGCTCTAGTATTGTGGACGCATTCTAAGGGTCATGTTGGCCAAGATTTTATCAACAGGCTCCCATTCCTGGGCACCAAAACCATCCTGCCAAGTGACTGGAGCCCAGCCTTAGGAGAGCATCACCAGGGATCTCAGAGCCTTCTTCCCCTGTTCTGTTCCTGGATTTGACATGGGTGATGATGAGAGAGTACCTCACTAAGTCCCCTGCGCAATACCCAGGAATACTGGTAACACAAGTCTGACCTCTCTTGTACGACCATTAAACCTGAGTCCTACTTACACCCAAACTATAGCAAGAGAGAGGAGTTTACAATCAGCAGGGTATAAAATGTGACTCCTCAACCGAGGCACTCAGCATCAGCAGAGAAACAGGGTGACTCAGAGCCCTGAGTCCACAACACAAAAACCCCAGCAGGGGAGGGGAGTTCAAAATAAGGAGGGTGTACAATGTGGGTCCTCTCTCAGCAAGGGCCCCGGTAGTTAATCCTCACTGTTCAGCATGAGCAGAGAGACTGGGTGACTCAAAGCCTTGAATCCACCTAACACCCAAACCCAAACAGTAGGAAAGAGAAATTCATAATCAGGAGGGAATAAATGAATGTGCTAGTCTGCTCTTAACAAGTTCCCTGCCTCTCTGTGTAACTGCCAACAGCCAACAGAGGACTGTGGAGCTGAGCATATATATAGCATACTGATCCCATTAAGCAGAATGGGAACTCTATTACTGGCAGCTATCAGTGCCTGTTAATCTTTGGAAGGCTCCTATTGGTGTTTCCAGAGCTGTGGAATCTTGTCCCCCTGTTGTATTGTTGTTTTATAAACAGTTTAATTGAGTGGAGCCAGTCTGTCTAGAAATGTATATATGAATTATGTATGAAATTTCTATGCCACCCTTCCAAATGCTCAGGGGAGTTTACATCAT
Source organism: Paroedura picta (assembly GCF_049243985.1). NCBI lineage: Eukaryota > Metazoa > Chordata > Lepidosauria > Squamata > Gekkonidae > Paroedura > Paroedura picta. The sequence continues at coordinate 39,836,487 of NC_135371.1, read as the reverse complement.
ATAAAAGTACGTACAATAAAACATAATCATTTAATTCAATTCTGTTTAAAAGTATTAAAATGTTTCAAATAATTAAAAACAACATATTTATTTATTTGTTTGTTTATCCCCACCACTCCTGGAAGCCAGGCTGGCTCGTGGCAGTTTACAATAAAAGAATAAAATACAATGTAGCATAATAAAATGTAGCATATAATGTAGCATATAACCCCTCACAATAATAATGCCAACGATGGCAGTAAAATAGTCTAAAAACTTACCCCCTCCTCAATCCATCCCCAATAACCACCGTCATCCTCTGGAGAGAGACTATGCCCAGTTATCAAGTCAATGTCACCCACAGGGCCTATATAGGGAGGGACCCGATCTTCCTGATCTGGCTTCAACCTAATGCCTGGTGGAAGAGCTCCATCTTGCAGGCCCTGCGAAACAACGATAATTCCATCAGGGCCCTCAGCTCTTCTGGGAGTTCATTCCACCAGGTCGGGGCCAGGACTGAAAAGGCCCTGACCCTGATCAAGGCCAGTTGAGTCCCTGGGGGACAGGAACCATCTGCAGATTCATACCTTACCCTACAAGTGGCATAAGGAGATAAGCGTTCCTCCAGATATCCTTTGAGGCATCTCTGGGAATTGAGGAGAACCCAAAACTGGTGTCTCATTGCTGCATAGGACATGGAATGAAGACCACAGACCCGAGTACTGTGTAACTGGCCGCTTGAAGTTTCTTCTTAATGGCCAATAGACTACAGAAGCACCAAGACACAAAGCTTTGGCTAAATAGCTAAACTAGCAACATACACCAGATTCATAAACTTATATGCCTTCATCATCATCATTGTCATCATCATCATCAAATTTCTATAGAAAAGGCATCAATGTACCTGTTAGCAGTCATTTTTAGTTTAAAGACAGAAATAAATGCTCCAATAAGTAGGGAAATCCTGTTTACAAACTGCCATGAACAGCACTGAAATTCATGGAATGTTCATTCCTGGTGCCCTTCCACAAACATTGCTTCACAAACAAGGAAGCAGCGGAAATTCATGACAAATTTTACTTTGTGAGCTGGTTTGTGCCCATCTCTAACAATGAATGAATGAGTAGCATCCATTTATTGCTTTTACCATTCATTTCTGCTATCCAATGAAATGGAACAAATAGGCTTTCAAGATGGTTCATTTTTTTCATTTGTTTGAAAACATCCCTACTGGTCAGATTTCATTTGTTCTAAAATGGAGGAACTGTACAGCCTAAATCAAATGGTTAGCAGTCTTTTTAAATGCTACCAAGACAGTGAATGCACAACAAAAAATGGACTAGGCAAAGCCCAACTCACTCTAGATTTCTAGCTAATATTCTGACAAGATATCCTATTCCAGATGACCTCTTAGACAACTCAGTTGATAATAATCAACTCAGAGAGTGGGTGTTTATCTCTGAAATCATGATTGACATATCATCAGCCTTGCAATCTAAAAGTTCCCCTTGGCATGAGCTGTTTAAAATGAATAATTCTAGATCTTCTTATTTAGTCCAGCACTCAGCTCCAAGTCTCAGAGCAGCTTATACTTCCCTGTGCTTCCCAACAATGCCAACGGCTCTATTGAGTGGATGTTATCATAAAATTCCAAATGATAAGCACTTCTGTATTTGTGGAACCTAGATGTGGAGGATCTTCCTCTTCATAAAAGGCCGTGTGGATGTGAAGTCAGCATATCCCCACTCATGGAAAGGTGGCTTGGATGGCTGACTTGCATCTTCAGGTGGCAGGGAACCCAACAGAGGCTGGCATCCAATGAATTCCCATCAACAACCACCTCCAGTGAGCTCAGCAGGCTTGCTGGTGAACCTGTGGCAGTGGCTGACTGCAAGAGGGCAGGATCTCTTCCACATGTTACGTCATACTCTGTTATGCATTAAAGTTGTGGCCACATTTACGCCAAAAATAAATTGTTGCCAGTGTCCTTATTGAGGTGTGAAAATGTTCTCTTCCTGCAAAGCAAATATCATCTTATTGCTTATTTTATTACTTTGTTTTGAACCGTTTCAAATTTTTACTTTATTTTGTAATGGCTAGTGGCTATATGCAAATAAACTATGACTAGGCAAAGCAAATTATGTCATTTTTGAACATCTTTGAGTGACATAATGAAGAAAAGGCCTAAGTACAAGTCGATGGCTATGCATTCAACATAATAAGTATTGCAACAAAGAATTATTCTGGCCTACTTCAAATTTAATATTTGGCACTTTGGGCTGTACATTTTTGAAGTGATTTCAAGCACACATTCACATGGGAAGAAGGGGGAGAAAGTAGTTTGTGAAACAATTAAATATATATTGTTGGAAGAGCAGATAGGTGGCCTTCTGGAAATTGTGACTCTGAGTTGATTCTTTGAGTAGAATGTTTGCCAGAGTGGTTTTACCTCTTGATTTTCACATAAGGAAGCATGTATGTGAAATAACTCCCAATGTGAGAAAATTCAAAAGTGCCAGAGAAAACACTAATTTTCAAGTGTTTTCTCTGATATTGTAACTTATGAATTTGCCACATGCAAGGTATTTTGCAGAAGTGTCACCCCATATGAAAATGTGGTGATTGTAGTCACTGTGTGTAAAATGTACACCCTGAAAAACAAAAGTGTGAACTCCCATAAAGGCAACATCTCTCAGTTCCTAATAACATATTGTATCTTTTTAGGGATGTGAACTCAGAAATTAACAAATCAAAATCCATCTTGAATTAAATTTGGTTACAATTGGAAACAATCAAATCTGACCATTATTCTCTAGGCAATGGGAGGGCAGCATGGAGGGAACACAAGAAGAGAGCGACTTCAGCAGGTAGGTGTCTGACAAGGATGTAATCCATCCTAAAATACTAGCAGATAAATCCGCTGATTGATATTTATAGGCACAGCATTTACACAAATCATTGCACTCTCAATGGTTGAAAGAGACCTTTCTTATTTCAAATAATAACAAAAATATATAATAAACTTTATTTTTGTATCCTGCCCTTCCTGGATAGCTCAGGATGGATAAAAACAGGGCTAAAACACATTAAAACATCCATATAGATTATATCCACCCCATTCAGTAGATTTTGAGGGGGGATTCCAGATCTTTCTTGAAGAGGCAGACCTTCCTTCAATTACAGCAGTGAGGCCAGCACTTCTTGATGTTCTCTCTGGCCTCAACCACAGGGCTGGTGGAACTGCCATGTCTAACAGGCCTTGTGGAACTGGTTAAGGTCCCTCAGAGCCCTTATCTCTCTTGTCAGAACACTCCACCAGGCTTGCCTGGTTGAGCCTAATCTCACCTCTTTGAGACTGGGGAACCTATGCAGATTTTAGTCTGATGACCTCAATGCTGTTTGGGGAGTATCATGGGAAAGGCAGTCCTGCAGATACACGGGTTCTTGACTATTGAGGATGTTAAAAGTTAATACCAAGACCTTGAATCTGATCCAGTCTCCAATTTGAAGCCAATGCAGCTGAGAAAGTATTGGCCTTTGCATAATAAATTCCATCATCAAAGGTTACACAAATGGCAGACATGTGCCAGATCCTTCAAAGTTTGGAGTGTCCCTGTTGTGGTCAAGTCCAAAAAGTGCATTTATGGGCAAATCTCTATTAAGTGATCACTGGGATCTCAAGCTGAGCAGTAGAGATGTGCATGAATTTGGCATGAACTTGAACTGGCTTGTAGCCCTGAACCAATGTTTGGAGAAGGCATCTTCCCTGAACATTTACCAAGCATTTGTCTGGTTCAGCTGTTTAGGTCATTTAAACATAACAGCTGACAGGCAAACCTGGCTGTTAGGTTTAAATGGCTGCATTTAAACCTAAGGTTAGGTTTAAATGGCCATTTCCCTAGTCAGTTTCACTTCACATTGCTTGGACACCATATGTTTAAAATAACTGCAAATGATTTAAACCTAACAGATGGACAGGTTCATCTGTTAACTATTAGCTCGAAGTACTGTGAACCATTAAACTATTCCCCTTTGCTCCTCTGCTTCCAAGTGTGTGTGTGTGTGGGGGGGGGGAGAAAAACAGACTAGAGATATGGCTCATTGCTATTTCAGCCTAACAGCTTAGTGGTGCATCCACCCCATAGTTAGGCTGCAATGGTTGCAAGCCATTTCATTAACCAGTTTTGATTCCCCTGGAAGTGGAGTAAGCAATACTGTCCATTGGAATGGCTGCCAGCCATTTAATCCTAACAGCCAGGTGGTTCTGACCACATCTAAGAGGGGGAAGCAAAATGAACCAGTACAATGCCTTGCAGCTGATGGACGTACATGCTCTGCTTTTAGGTTTAAATGGCTAGCCATTAAACCCATCTGTTTCATTCTCCTACTTCAAAGCAGGGGGCATTGAAAGAGATGAGTTAAAAGTCTCACAGCCATTTAATCCTTCCTGGGTGATCCTGCCCTTTCTCCCAGCCAGTAAGAAAGGGGAATCTGAACTGTCCAGTTCAGTTTGGGGCATTACTAGCTTGGTTCAGGAGTCTCCTCAAACCCTAAACTGAACCAGAATATTTAGGTTCTTACCCATCTACACTGAGCAGTGCTTCATTATTGAGGATAAAGAAATTCTCAGAAATAATCAGGCAGAAAATAGACAAAATACAAATCCTTGTTTGAAAAAGGTAACAAGTAGAAACACAGAGGGATACAATATGGATCAAATATGTACACATAAACACACACACATGTGCGAGCACACACATCAATGCAGTCATCAATCCAATATAATCCTATTATTATTATTATTATTATTATTATTATTATTATTATTATTATTATTAGATTAGATTAGATTTCCCGCCACTTCCTTGCAGCTCGTGGCAGGTAACAGTATCCCAAAATCCCATTAAAACCCCATTAAAACAATAATAACATTACCAATATTACCGGCATGGCAAGAATGGCAGCTCAACTTCCCCCCCTCCCACTACTAGCGGGTGGAGAGGAGGTCCTGATGATGTTTTGCTTGGGTCTGGAACCCGAGTCCCTGGGGGGGGGCATAGATCTATATTATCAGCCTCGGCCTCAACCATAAACCTGGCGGAAGAACTCCATCTTGCAGGCCCTGCGGAACGTTGAAAGATCCCGCAGGGCCCGCAGCTCTCCCGGGAGCTCATTCCACCAGGTCAGGGCCAGGACCGAAAAGGCCCTGGCCCTGGTTGAGGCCAGGCATGCTTCCCTAGGGCCGGGAACGACCAGCAGATTTTCACCCGCAGAGCGTAAGGCCCTGTGAGGGGCATAGGGCGATAGGTGGTCCCTCAGGTATGTGGGTCCCAACTCGCGTAAAGCCTTGAAGGTTAGAACCAGAACCTTGAACCGGATCCGGGCAGCAATTGGCAACCAGTGCAGCTGCCTCAGCACTGGCTGGATGTGGGCCCTCCAAGGTGTGCCAGTGAGGACCCTAGCAGCTGCGTTTTGCACTAGCTGAAGTTTCCGGATCAAGGACAAGGAAAGGCCCGCCTAGCGCGAGTTACAGAAATCTATTCTGGAGGTGACTGTTGCGTGGATCACTGTGGCTAAGTGTTCGGGGACAGGTAGGGCGCTAGTAGTCGGGCCTGGGGAAGGTGGAAAAACGCCTGGCCCACTACTTTTTTGACCTGCGTCTCCAAAGTCAGGGAGGCGTCAATGGTCACACCCAAGTTCCTGGCCTGGTACGTGATGGTGAGTTGCATCCCTGCCAGAGTGGGTAAGCGCGCTTCCTGGTCCCGCCCCCTACATCCCAGCCACAGGACCTCTGTCTTGGAAGGGTTGAGTTTCAAGCGACTTGCTCAAACCATTCTGTCACTGCTTCCAAACATCTGGCGAATGGTTCCGTGGGGGGAGTCCGGGCGGCCGTCCATGAGGAGATAGAGCTGGGTGTCATCAGTGTACTGGTGGCAACCCAGTCCAAAACTCCGTACCAGCTGGGCCAGAGGGCGCATAAAGATGTTGAATAAAGTGGGGGAGAGGACCGCGCCCTGGGGGACCCCATAAGGGAGTCTATAGGAGCGTGAGAACTCATCCCCCACTGCAACCCTCTGGGTCCGGTCCTGGAGAAAGGAGCGTATCCAGCGTAACGCTGTGCTTCGTATCCCCGTGCTGGCAAGGTGGTGAACCAATAGCTCGTGGTCCACGATGTCGAAAGTGGCTGACAGATCCAGAAGAACCAGCATTGCTGACCCGCCTTTATCCAGCTGGTGGCAGAGGTCATCCAACAGGGCAACCAGCACCGTCTCCACCCCGTGGCCAGGTCGAAAGCCAGACTGATATGGATCGAGTGCCGAAGTTTCTTCCAAGAATGCCAGGAGCTGGTCTGCCACGGCCCTTTCAACCACCTTGCCCAGGAACGCCAAGTGCAACACTGGGCCGTAGCTGGCGGGGTCCCGCGGATCCAGCGTGGATTTCTTCAGGAGAGGGTGAACCACTGCCCCCTTCGGCTGCTCAGGGAACTCCCTGGACTCCAGGGAGAGATTGATAATGTCCCTGAGCTGGCCTCCTATCTTCTGGCCACCTCCTTTGAGGAGCCATGATGGACAGGGGGCAAGTGGTCGCCCTAACCGAGCCTAGCAACTTGTCCACTTCGGATAAAGAGAGCCGTCTGAAGCCATCAAACGTCACCTCCAAAGGTAGCCAACAGGCCTCCAGTTCGTTTACTGTATTAAATGTGGCGGGAAAATGAGATTTTGTCCGCAAAATAGCTCGGAAATGCCTCACGGCCAAGTTCCAATTTGCTATTATTTTGGCCCCCCTCAAGAGCGGTAAGACATCTAACTACCCTAAATAATTGGGCCGGGTGAGAGCTTGTGGACGCGAATTCCGCGGCAAAAAATTCACGTTTTGCCACTTTCACCGCCATCTCATACACCCTCATAAGCGTGCGATAAGATGTTCTCGTAGCTTCGTCGGGCGTCTTCTGCCACACTCGCTCCAGTCGTCTCACTTCCCTTTTCTTCTCCCGTAGCTCCCCGGTGTACCAGGGAGCCCGTTTGAGTTGAGGGCAGAGAGGACGTTTAGGGGCGATCTCATCTATAGCAGCTGTCAGGCGGGACTGCCAGTCCACCACCAAAGCCGCTAGTGAGTCGCCAGGAGGCATCGGGTCCCGCAGAGCATTCTGGAATCCAATTGGATCCATGAGTCTCCGCGGGCAGGCTAGAATGCGGCCGCCGCCCAACTGGGGGGGGGGGTGGTATCCTGAGCCGGGCCCGCAGGGCATAGTGGTCTGACCACGGCACAGCTAGAGTTGTATCCAGATCCACCTCTATCCCAGCGCCGAAAATCAAGTTGAGTGTGTGGCCGGCGTGATGGGTGGGCCCAGCAACAAATTGCGAAAGTCCCAGTGTCGCCATGGATGACACCAGGTCTCTGCCATGGACTGAAGTCCATTCATTCTGGTCTGTCCCTCTGGGGAAAGAGAGAACAATTCTGCTCAATCCTCCATATGGCACCCTTTTAAATACTTGAAGATGGTTACCAGATCCCCTTTCAATCATCTCCTCTCTAGGCTAAACAGACCAAACTCCCCCAACCTTTCTTCATAATTCTTGATCTCCAAACCCCTCACCATCTTTGTTGCCCTCCTTTGGACACGTTCCCATTTGTCAACATCCCTCTTCAATTGGGGTGCCCAAAACTGAAGAAGAAGAAGAAGAAGAAGACTCAAACAGATATAAATCACTTCAATAAAGGAAATGAATGAAAATATTAAAGAACAACATGGACCTTGAATGACATGCATAACATTTCCGTAGACATCCTTAGTATTTTGGTATTAGCTGCTCCTTATGTACCGATGGACTTTTGCAACTGGCCCCACAATTCCTTGCTCTACAGGAGTATTCCACTCAGACTGAGTTTAGTAATGCATCTCTGGCCACTTCACTTTCTTTATCCCTTTTGGGGAGTTATCCACTTCAGGGTCTTGCTAATTTCCATTCTACATCAATCCTAACAAATCACACTGTTCCCTTTGGGCATCTTATATTATTACTTGTGCTCAATCTTTTTTCCTCCTTAAACTGCTTGCCAATGTATTCAGACAGTTCCCCGCATATCCAGCAGCTCTGGCTCTGCTCCACATTGCATTCGAGGCTTGGCAAAAACACGCTGCAAAGTAGCTTTTATCCACCCCCATGGATTCCAATTTACAGCCTTCTTCAGTCTACGGCAAATAGATGGAGACTATGCAGAAGCAGCTGTGGACAGATATGAGGTGGGTTTGAAGCTCCTGTTTTGTGCTCTGGGACTGCCAAAAGTTGGCTTCTCGCCTTAACTTTATCACTGCTCCTGAATCTCTTTAATGGCCTACCTCCCAACTGTCTCTCCCCTTGAGTAGTTTTGGAAGAAGAGAAGGACAATTCTGGTTCTGGAGCATATTTTGGAAAAAGAGAAGGGCAATCCTGAGTTTGGGTGTGTATTTTAGTGGTAAAAACTCCGCACCCCCCAAATCAATACTGATTTAGATTTCTGGGTTTGTTCGTTTTTTAAATTTTTGCCTGAACTGAGAGCCCCCCATTTAAGTCAGGACCTGAATCACAAAAAGCCGAATCACTTCAGTTTTTGATTTGGTTCCCAAATCTGCCTGACAGGCTTTTCTCCATGGATCAGCTGTTTCTTGGGCTGGGAGGGGAGGGGTGATTGGTCTCTCTACAGACTAGCCGAATTTAGCACTTCTATCACAGACCTGCTTGGCTACCTTCCTAAAACTGTCTCTGGGGATGAATCTGTGCTCCTGTAGGCTCTGTTTGCCTCTCACATTTTTTTGGCCCAAGCCAGTTCAGATGTTTTCCAAGAGAGAATATTCTATTCCCACATGATTTATTTGTGAAGAGTGAGGGCCATTCCGCACGACTTTAATATAGCACTAGTTTTACATTTTGTTTTCGCCACTAAAACTGCGTTCCGTATGACGTCGTGAGCAATCTGCAACACTTCTGCAACACTAGCACCAAAATCGCTTTGTTGTAGCGATTTTCGGGGAATCGGGAAAAGTGGATTCACCCTCAGAAAATTGCTACACTCTTGCCAACAACCTGCAACACTAGCGAAAAAGAACTGTGCGTTCTCAATGTAGCGGTTGCAACAAAGTCCCTCTCCCTGGATCTCTCCTCCGAACTTCCGATGAAGCGATCACCATTTTTTCCCCTCAGAGCGGGGAAAGCAATGAACCAGCGAGGCTTCATTCACCCAGCAAGGCTTCTCCAGCTACAGTCCCTCCACAGAAGTGCTTTAAAGCTCCCCTATGTCCCCAAGCACAACACAGCCCCCTGTTCGCCAGTTCCCCTTAATTTTGGCCAAAAAACGCGCCCATGTGTGGAGGGGGGATTTTTTTTCCACTCGGGGGAGCGTGGTAATGATGAATCGCCAGCTCACATGCCAGCTAGATGGGTCTCTCTGTTGCAACGAATCAATGCATATTCATTGCAACTGTGTGTGTTTTTTTTTTTAAACTGTGCTTAAAGGGAAAGGGGCTTTTCGGGAGCATGATAACAACCGCTCATTGGCTGTTCCGTTTGATGGCAGCCAGAGGTGGGAACAAGCACAGAAAAAAATTGCTTCCTTTCTAGCGATTCCTGTGAGACCGGAAATCTGTGGGGAACGAATGAAACGCTACTGGATTCCACTACAAATGAAGGTATGCAGAACGCTGAGATTCCACTATTTAAAATAGTGTTTCCGCTTTGTGAAAGCAATTGGCAACATTGGTCCTTGTGCGGAATGGCCCTGAGAATGCACAGTAGCTCGGACACCTATGCACATGAGCATCCTTGTGGAGTGCCCACATCATCCATCATTCTAGGAAGACAGGGGATTCTATGCTTTCTCCCTATGAGCTGAGACTTCTTCCACAGAATCTGGAATGAGGCTTTGCTAACACTATCCTCTTGCCAGCCTTTTTTGGACAGCATAGGTGGTAGGACTGGATCCGATACAGCACAAGCAATACCAATCCCCAGTAATTGATCTTAAATAATGTACTAGCAGGAGAACTTCACTTGCTGCTGGGGCATCTTTGCTTCTATGCTTCCTTTGTGCAATTAGCGGAGAGCACCAACTCTGGTCTCAAGCTGTTTCTACTTCTGCTCCTATTGAGCAGGACTTCTGTTCACAGCCTAATAAATCAGGCAAACAAATTCCATTTCTTTGATCCAATAAGCCATAAATCTTTCTATGCTATTTGTTTCATTGGACTTACTGGTGTATTTACAGATCATGCTTTGCGGTTGACAGATCTTTGTGTTAGGGCATCAGTGAACCAGCACTGCTGCCCCTGGCTCTGGGGTAGCTCAGCTGCAGCATTCTGCCTTAACCACCTTTTTTTTTTCCTTTCAAAGACTTGTCTTTTATTGTGGAGAAGGATGGGTGGGTTTGTGTGTGTGTGCTTCTTTTAATGTGTACAATGGGTGCTTGAATCCACATTTCTCCCAGGTGGTTAAGTGCTCTACCCACTACACAAAGCTACCTAGTCAACAGCAGTTGAGATGACAAAACTAATTCTAATAGCACATCCATTTGTAAGTTGTACTGAAACGGCTGAATTCTCCTGCTTGTCATATGAAATAGGCTTGCCAACCTCTAGGCATGATCTGGAGGTCTCCTTGAATTACAACTACACCCCCCCCAAAAAAAAAAGTGTTGAAGTCATCAGACCAAAACTTTCTCAGGATAACCATTGCAAAAGAGTTAAGACTAGCCTTGACCAGGACCAGGGCCTTTTCAGCCTTGGCCCCAGACTGGTGGGACACTCTGCTGAAAGAGATCTGGGCTCTATGGGACCTTAACTAGTTCCACAAGACAGAGCAGTTCCACCAGGCCTGTGGTTGAGGCCAGACAGAACATCAAGAAGTGCTTGCCTCACTGCTGAAATAGAAGAAAGATCTGTCTCTCCAAGAAAGATCTAGATTCTACATCTCTCCCCACCCCACAAGTCCTATGTAATGGGGCTGATGCAAGGTATATAGCTGTTTTAAATAGCTTATTGGTTTTTCAATAATTTGATTGTTTTGACTTATGCTATTACCTGCCCTGAGCTATCTAGGAAGGGTGGGATGCAAAAATAAAGATGATGATGATTTGCTCCCTAGACAACAGGGACCAGTTCCCCTGGAAAAAAATGGCTGCTCTGAAGGTTAGACTCTTTGGCACCTAGGGTTGCCAGCTCTGGGTAAGGAAATTCCTGGAAATTTTGGGGATGGAGGCTGGGGAGAGATGGTACAATGCCAAAGCATTCATCCTTTAAAGCAGCCATTTTATCCAAAGGAACAGATCTCTATTGCATATGATAAATCATAATAGTAAGAGATCTCCAGGTCCCAACTGGAAGGTGGTAATCCTAATGGCTTCATAGTCCCACTGTAGTGCTTCTTCTCAAACCCCACTTCACCCCTAATTTGCAAGACTGCCCAGAGTTGGCAACCCTTGACTGAAGTGGTGAAGGCCTACAACACAATGATCACCTAATTTGCAGTTTGTGAGTGTTACACTTCCAGTTCCCCCTCCAGTGCTTGCTTCTTATGTGAGAAAACTGACACTGCACCTGATGCATGAATCTGCCATTGATGTATGGGCACATCGAGATGTATATAGACAGTCAGGAAGCTTTGCAACACATATGCCATGTCCTTTTCTCAATGAAGCCTACAGGGAAATACTTTTTCTGTTTGAGTAGAAGCCAGATTTACCTAGTGCTGATGAGATGGCTCATAGATTACTTTATTTCTACCTAGAAAAGGACTGTTCTCAATGATGATTGGCTGGTTCCTGACTCAGTCACAGAACTGTCTCCCTTAGCTTCTGAGAGCAGTTTCAGAGTAATGGAAAGGGAGTACAAGACACATCAGTAAATCTTATAAAACACAAACTGACAACTCACCCAACACCTGATTGGCCTTTATCCAGGAATGGCCCACCCTGGTAGTTTAGCCCCAATCAGGAGACAGCCCTCAGACAGGAAGGGCTAAATAAGGAGTCAGCTCTCCACCTCCAACTTCCTGCCAGTTTCAGAAGATTGCTGGGTGGAAGAGGAGCCAGCCTCAGAGCATACCCTGCAGTCTGTAAGTTGTCATGGCCTCCTGGCCCCTTTCAACTCGGAGGACATGGGGTGGGGTGGGGTGGGGTGGGGTGGGGTGGGGGGGAGAGCTGAGGCAGCCTCTGTGAGTCTTCTGGAGATGGGGGCTGCAGAAGGTGCAGAAACAGCCTCCAGCCAGCCCTCTGGGATCCAGAGAGCCAAAGAAATGCCTCTGCTCTGGGAATGTTTGCTGATGAGTAACTGATGGCCCTCATCCAGAAATGGCCCGCACTGGAGGTTTAGCCCCAATCAGGAGTCAGTTCCCAGCTAGGAAGGCCTTAACAAGAGATCGGCTCTCCACCTTCAACTCCCTGCCAGTGTCAGACGTTTGCTGGGTGGGAGAGGAGCAAGCCTCGGATCATGCCCTACTGAGCATAAGTTGCCCTGGCCTCCTGGCCTCTTTAAACTCAGAGGAGATTGGGGGGGGGAGCTGGGACAGCCTTTGCAAGTCTTTTGGAGGTAGGGGGGCACCAGGGTGCTGAAGAAATGCCTCTGCCCTGGGCAGGTTTTCTGATGAGTAAATTAAGGTCCTCAGTTTAGCCACTGTCAGGAGGCAGCCCTCACCCCTATAGGGCCGTCCACTTCTAACTTCCTGCTGGTTTCAGAAGTTTGCTAGCTGGAATAGTGTCTGGCCTCAGCGCATGCCCAACTTCCAGTGAGTTGCCATGGCCTCTTTCAACTTAGAGAACATGGGGGGAGTTAGGGCAGCCTCTGCAAGGAGGTGGGGAGGGCTTCAGGAGGCCCAGAAACAGCCTACCTGGCCCTCTGGGACACAGGTTGCCCAGGAAACGCCTCTGCCATTGGAATGTTTACTCATTAGCAAGTCATGTGAGGTTGCAATTTGCAACCGGGGGGGGGGGGACTTTGGGGATAGCCATCACAGGCAATTGCAGCAGGGAAAATAATGCTGATGTGGGTGGGATTGGGAAGGTGTAGACTTTCCCTTTTCATATGGATATCACCAGGGTGTAAACTGCACAGAGCTTTTATTCCAATCCCAGGTCGATTCAGTCCCTGCCGTCTACACAGAATGCGATTTCCGTTTTGATTTTGGGCGATTTTAATGTTCCCTCTGCACCAAGCAGGATTGATCTGGAGTCAACCAACCATTTCTTCACGGTATCCAGGAGTGCTTTTAATCCTCGATATTGGAAGATTCAGGTTGAGAAAGCATGAGAAAGCACTCCCTCCGTGGTAGAGAAGTGCTGATTGGCCAGCTGACTCTGTGGTAGAGCAGTTCTGATTGGCCAAACCTGCCAAGCCAGCCAAGGTTGTTAGCTTTTCTTAAAGTGGAAGCCCTAATTTTCTTTCTGTAGAAACTGCAGAAGCCCTCACTTCTGTGGATGGAGATTTGCCTTGTGGGTTTTTTTCTCCCTTCTCTGTTGTCTTCAATCCCCCACTCAAGTAAAGAAAAGAAAGAAATAGGCTCTGTCAGGGATTGGCTCCCCCCTCCCCTTCTGAGCTTTCCCAATTAAGTGCAGAGCATCTTTCTGTTTCAATGGGGAGGGCGGGAAAGAGGAAGACTGAGTTCAAATCAATCTGAATTCAGCAGGATCCACACCGGAAAAAGTTAGTGCAGAATCAACCCAGGTCTTCCCCACCACTCATGACCTCCTAGTTTACCTGGGCTGGCCATTCCTGGATGAGGGCCAATCAGGTATTGGGTGACTTGTCAGATTGGGATTTACAAGGTTTACTGATGCTATAGTAGCACATAAAACTATAGTACAAAATTAGTAAAAACAACCCAGTGTGGGGCGATGAAACCCACAGGAGATTCCCCCCCCCTTCTTTCTCACCAGGCCTGCAGTGGCTTTTAGGCTTTGCTGCCTCCCAGTGTGGCTCCTGGACTCTACTGCTGAACCCAGCATGGCTCTTGGACTCCTCTAAAACTACCAATGACCATTGAAGGGAGGTGTGCTCTCTGCAATGGTGCAAAGAATACTCTTTTATTGGGGGGGGGGGTTGAATCTCCAATGTATTTTTAAGACATCTAGGGGTCTCCCAAGTTTGCAGAAACACCTGTATTTGGTAAGTGTGGCCCCAATGTATAGATTTAGCTATCCACAGTTGGGAGGGCCACACTTGAGAAATATAAACTTGGATTCAGTTAAACAGCATGATACATATAACAGCGGTGTTACAAAGGTACACTGAGTTATACTTTTAAAAGGGGTGGGTCTGCATTTCCTGGACCTAGCATAGGTTCTCTGCTGCCATACAGCAGCTGTGGGAAATAGCTACTAAAACATAGAGCAGAACCCATTTGATCTTTGAATGCTGCTGCTAGAGTGTGTGTGTATGGGGGGGGGGAGTCCTTCCTCCCCCCTCAACCAATTTCCATGTCAGAACAGCATAGGTAAAGGTAAAGGTATCCACTGTGCAAGCACCGGGTCATATCTGACCCTTGGGGTGAAACCCTCTACCGTTTTCTTGGCAGACTCATTACAGGGTGGTTTGCCAGTGCCTTCCCCAGTCATTACCGTTTACCCCCCAGCAAGCTGAGTACTCATTTTACCGACCTCAGAAGGATGGAAGGCTGTGTCCTTGAGTTGGGTGCTGGGATTGAACTCCCAGCCTCATGGGCAGAGCTTCAGACTGCATGTCTGCTGCCTTACCACTCTGCGCCACAAGAGGCTCACATGAACAGCATGGAGAAAGATATTTCCCTGCTTTTTTCTGTTCCACATAGAGTGGCAAAAAAACAGGGAAATGCTTCCTCCCTCCCAGTTCAGAACAGAACAGAGCTGGGAGGGAGGTGGTAGTACAAGTAAGAGGACAGATCTTGCTCCACAGCAAAGGCACAGATCTCCTGCTTCTCTTTCCCCCCATGTCTGTACAACTGAGATTGTTGTTTCATACAGATTAATTATATGAATATGGTCTGGATGTCCTCTGGTATATATTGGTTTGTGAGGAATGCAGGTGTCGTTAACCCTGCCTTGCAGGCAGGAAATTGAACAACATCCAAGCCATTGATTCTTTGTGTTATACCAAGAGAGCCCTATTGAACTGAAGCCAATTGGAATACTGTAGTATAAGTAATTACTGAATTGCTTTACAAAAAAAAATGAAGGGTGTTTTTACCTTTGGGGCTACAGCAGTGCTTGGGCGATTGCATACTTGGATTGTGATTGTTACTGTCTTCCTAGTTCATACCCTTACTTCAATAGAAACGGCTGGCAACCTCTCAGATCTCCAATATTGCAGTTCTATAATTAATAGTGCAGCAAACTAAGTTGATTGTGATTTAATTAGTAATGCTGCAATAATGTTACCACCTGAGCGAAGAGTTGCTAATTTATATAAATAGCTATGTTAATGTACTTTAGCATCAAATCTTAAGTGTATGAGTATTAGATTCCAGATTGGGGGGTGGGGAATGAGGCGCTCAAGGGAAAAATCCACAGTATTTTGCTCTGTGTTTTCTTTTTAAAGTAATTTTTTGATCTCCTGCTTGTTTTTAAACAGGAAAGAAGAGGCAGCAGCCATGTAAGGGCTAAAGGGATTTGAGTAATGTAAGCCAGCTGTATTTGAGATTTAAATCTTTTTCCCTCCCTTGGATCTGTGGTTGGAGGCTTTGGTGTGCGGGTTTTTTTAATTTATTCCATTTTCCTAAATAAATAAATAAATCGGAGCAGGTTTGCATCGGCAGTTCCAATTTGCCACAAAGGGAAGCTGCACACTTGAGAGATTCCCTGTGCAGCCAGCAAGCATTTTATTTTGAAAACTGGAATTGAAGGAGAGGGCGGAGGTGGGAATAATACGAAAGGGTCCAGGGAAGCACAAGAGGGATTTACATACATCAGGTTTCTTGGCACAGATTAAGGCATATGCTTTGAATCAGGATTTGGATGAGCGGCATAAGTAAAGAGCAATTTCGTTGGACCTTGCACACTGCCACACACACAAAATGTGTCCTTTTTTGCACCACTGGTGGCTCCGATAAGGATGCAGAGCCAGGTGGCAAACTGTGTTCTATCTAGACCAAGTTAAATCACTCTTCCTGCAGGCTCTTGTTCATATGAAGCTGCTTATGCAATAACTCATCTGTCAGTTTATCTAGCTTAGAATTGTCCATTTTGAAGGGCAGAAGATTTAAGGGCAGAAGATTTCCAAGGCAGTGTGGTCTTTTGTAGCCTTGCTACTTAAAATACTTCTGCTTGCAAATGGTGTGTTCTGTGGCTGAACTCTGAATTTATTCACTCCCCTGTTGTCTCACTGACAAGCTTATATGGGGCTTTGCAGACTAGAGTTGACAGGGCCCCTTTGAGCATCAGCAGGGAATTTAGGGGTGGAGGCTGTGGAGGCCAAGGACCTCAGTGGGGTACAGTGCCACAGAGTCTACCCTCCAAAGCACCCATTTTCTCCAGGAGAACTGATCTCTGTAATCTGGAGATAAGATGTAATTCTATGGGATCTCCAGGTTCTACCTGCAGGCTCCATTTATTTCAGCAGAGGCTGAAGCTGTCACCACAAACACTGTTGAAATGAACAGAGTCTGTGGAATTGCTGGGGGAATCTTCTCCTTCCCTAGTTATCTTGCAAAGGTGTTAACATTTTATTTATGCGTATCCTGTTTTTCTATGGGATTTGGTTCACAACAGTGAAACAATAGTCACCATATAAGTAAACTAAAACAAACAAAATCATATGTCAAGTTGTATCAAGAAGTCAGAGATAGACCTCTGCCTAAGACTACAGAAAGCTGTTGGATAAAGCCGAGGATAAAGTAGCTCTTTTGAGTTCATATCTCGGGTGAGTTTGGGCTCAGCTACTGGTTCATCCCAAGGTGCCATCTGAGAACCATGGTCTAAATCCCAAAGGCTTGTTTCTCTGGTCATCCAAGTTTAGAGTACCTGCAGGAAGAGAAAGACAAATAGGGGAAGGCATTTAGGATACTAGGGAAAACTCATTTATTCTTCTGTTCTTTTGGTCTGGGAGTTGTTGAGCTCTAGTTTTATGCATTGTTGTTTTATGAGTAAATGATGATTGATTCCCATTATTTTATTACTAATCTTAATTTTTGAGATAAGAACATTTTTTCCTATTTCATTTCTTTGTTGTTTATATGTTTGTCAACAGTTTAGGTTCTGATTTTGGAGGAAGAAATTGGTCTTGTATATTTGTATAGTATGTATATGACGTATGGTTTGCTATATGCCATTTGTATGTTATTTTTAGGTACCGTGTATATCATTGATATGTATGATATATAATTGTAATTTAGTGACATGCAAGTACTACTGAACCATGGATATGCTTTACAGGAAAATATTAGGTGTTAGAAACAGAAAATAGCACAAAAATAAATTTCTATGAGTTCATTTTGCACAAGGGAGATGTGCAATTAACATGGGGATTTGGAGTTAATACAACAAGGATGAGAAATTCAGAATCATCCATATTCATTCTGTCTTTCAAATTCTTTTTAAAATATTGCATATTATTAATTCTTTGGTACATAGATCACTGAAAAGTAATCTATGAATGTAGTAAATCAGAGGTAAATGAAGGATCAATTTTAGCCTGACAATAACTTACACTAGTAATAAATTGGATTTCTTGGTTGTGTTTTTAAAGGTTGGTTTACTAACTTGAACATGTCTACATTTTTAAGCCTCCATACTTTTGTTTCGCTTTCTACCTGCTTGAGATGTGTGCTTTTTTATCATCTAATTTATCTGTCTTCTGCTTCATTGGCCAAAAAGCTCTGGCAGTCAATGGTGAATAGACACATCATCCTGCAGAATCAGGACTGCTGAGATCTATTCCGGGTCATTGGACAAGGATTTCATATGGGCCCCACAGATGACCCTAAACCAAACCAAACCAAATGCCATAGCAAAACAACAAAAATTGAGCCCAATAGAACCTTTAAGATCAACAAAGATTTATTCAAGGCATGAGCTTTTGTGTGCAGGCACTGTTCCTTGGACTAAATGGAACACAAATCATGAGAGTATAGGAAAGGTAAATTAGTGGGAAAGTATTAAACTTTGTCATAGTATCCAAATTATGCCATATTATGCCATATGATAATTCTTGACTAAAACAGCTAATCAGTCCTTTTGAGTTCAGTTGTAGTTCACAAAAACATTGGAGAAATAAAACTGTCCATGTTAGTAATTAATAGCAGACACTTTCCCAGTTGTGAAAAGAAATAATTAAAAGCGACTAGTTGCTAGCCCATCTGTCTCCACCCAAGCATGGAAGCATTCCTGCTGGCAAGTGATTTTGTCCTGAGACCAGAGAGTTAGATTCAGAATTGCATTACATATTACTAACATCACATTACAGACACATTGTCCCAAATAAGATAAAATAATAAGAAAAGGAGATCGTAAGGACTGTGGATATAAGAGTTAAATTAGATTAGCATGCATAGGTAAAGGTATCCCCTGTGCAAGCAACGAGTCATATCTGACCCTTGGGGTGACGCCCTCCAGCGTTTTCATGGCAGACTCAATGCGGGGTGGTTTGCCAGTGCCTTCCCCAGTCATTACCGTTTTACCCCCCAGCAAGCTGGGTACTCATTTTACCGACCTCGGAAGGATGGAAGGCTGAGTCAACCTTGAGCCGGCTGCTGGGATTGAACTCCCAGCCTTATGGGCAAAGCTTTCAGACGGCTGCCTTACCACTCTGCGCCACAAGAGGCTCATAGCATGCATAGTGAGATTAAAAAAAAACCTATGTCCTTGTTGAATCCAGGGTATGACATTGTTATCAGTGTTGTAATAACTGCATTTCTGCAATCTGTGGCTGTTATCACACATCTGGAATAATAACATGATTAGCATGTCCATCTGTCTCTCCATTAGTGGGATGGCTCATCAGAAAATAAAATCAGGAATCTTAAAATGATATGATCATGATAATTCTGGGGCAAAAAATGAAAGGAATTGGAATTATTTGTCCCAGGTTATCTCCAAATCCCCACCACTATCCCCACCACTATGCTTTTTGCACTGGAAGCATAACCTATCTAAGCCTATGTTTCTGGGGGTTTGTTTTTAGGGTGTTATGATGTTTTTAAATTATGACTGGTATGTTTCTATGGTATGTTTTTATTGTGAACCGCCATGAGCCAGCTATGCTGAGAGTGGTGGTATAGAAATGTAATTATAAATAAATAAATAAAATCAATTTCTAACTCCTGCTGCTCATATATTGATATTAAGGGAGGTTAACATTTATTATCAGACATGTAAAGGGGGGGAGCTTCCCGTTATGATTTTGATAGATTACGGGGAAATAATATCTTTCCCCAGTTATTAACAAGGGTTTCCCTCAGCCGTGTAGTTAACTTTGCAGAAAGGCAGCTCTTTACTCTGCTCTGCCTTCCCTGCACCTCTAGTTGCTGCAGTCAGAAGTTTCAGGAAAAAAAAAATGCTTTCACTGCATTCAGTGAATGCAGCATGTGGAGAAATGTTTTTTTTGTTTGTTTTTTTCCCCCTGTGGAGGTTTGAACTGAGAGTTTAAATGTTTTTCCCTCTCTGGGCAGAGAACAGTCAGGGAAGAGGAAGACAGTTAATGACATTCTAGGCTTACATCCACCACCTCTTAAGAAATGCTATTGCAATCAGCTAAAGAAAATGGGATGGTCAAGCCCCCACCCCTTCTCCAAGCAGGGGACAGAGGTTTGAAGTAGATAGTCCCCAGGTATAATATCCATGAAGTGGTTCTTTGACCCAGATTGATTTGGTCAGTGGGTGGAGAAATGAATGTGATAAAAACTTCTTAAAGCAAGGTGTGGAGTCTATCAGAGGAGACAGATCTCTTAACAGAGGTCTGGAGTGGCAGCCATTAATCATATGGTCACCTGGAATGCTGAAGGATAATGGAAATGCTATAGAGATTTGCAACTTCTTAAGCTAAAGAGCCTGTCCTATATTTTAATATCTGTTAGGGCATGTATAGAGAAAAGGTCATGACTGGGGAAGGCACTGGCAAACCACCCCGTATTGAGTCTGACATGAAAACGCTAGAGGGCGTCACCCCAAGGGTCAGACATGACTCGGTGCTTGCACAGGGGATACCTTTACCTTTACCTTTAAGCTAAAGAGCCTGTCCTATATTTTAATATCTGTTAGGGCATGTATAGAGAAAATGTCAGAGGTTGGAATTCTGCCTGGTTCTTTTAGATCCCTTGCTCAAGCTGGTGCTGTGCTAAAAGTGTACTTATGAACATTTTCTTTTAAATAAATACTTTACAACTATGGATTCTGGTAGTGGTTCTCTTTGACACATAGATCTCTACCATCTTGGGCTTGCTATTGTAAGAAGGCTGCCAGGAAAAAGTTGACAAGTGGCTATTCCTCCAGGGCCTCATAAAGCAGCAAACTGTCCTCATTGTGAACAGTGCTGAGTTGTGGGAGACACAGGACCAAGGCTTCAGGTCTGAGAAGAGAGGCTGGGAGTCCTGACTCTCTCAGTGGGCAACTTCATACAGAAGAAAGGTTGTGGTAGTGAAGTTGCCCTACAGAGAGAGAGAGAGAGAGAGAGAGAAGCCTCTCCAGGTGTTTAGAAAAACCTTGGAGTTGGCAGGGTGGAATAAGACCTGTATGCCAGAGCAGGCCTGTTCCAGCACACAGCATGACATTGGCTTCAGGAGCCCTTCAGCTGACGTGAACCCTCTGAATTTTGTACCTGAGTGGCCCTCCCCGCAGTGGCCCTCTACAGAAAACCCTGCATTGGTTCTGTTGTGCAGAGAAGATCTATACATTTTTTGCAGTTGATACTTCTTAGGTGCATGATGAGTGTTCTGCTCCTCTTTGTTGGCAATCACTATGAAATTCTTTCCATGCTGTACCTGAATGTGTTATTATTCAAGTCAGTGCTAAAATTCAACATGCTATAACTCACATAAGTGTTGTGCCTTTTGTTAATAGAATGTTTGATTCCAAGAGTAGGCAACCCTAGTCCATCTGAAATCACATGAGAAACCAATGAAGAGAAAAGAGCCCCCTACTGTCCTTACCTTTAATGGAAGAGGAGGAAAAATAGTTCCATCACTGCCTAGACTACAAAAGGAAGTAGTAGGCAGCAATTAATTGTCTCAGCCAACAATTTTGAGGGGGGGGGGAAGTTACATTGTTTTCTTTGGATCCAAGCCAGAGCACAAAACTTACAAATTGCCTTCATCTCCCAGGCAAAGCAAAATAAAATTGGTATAAGGGGCATCACACTGTCGATGAAGACGCACATGGTAGCATTAACTTCGATGCAACAGACATAACACAAGATTAGAAGAATATCTTAATAGGCACTGCAGTGGTTTGTTTTGTTTTTTTTGGTAGCCTTGAAGGAAACAACTATTTCCCAAAGCTGCAGAAACATTAAAGGAAAGAGAGATTTGCTCCTTCAGCCCCTGGATGTGAAGCGTGAAACTTTCCCTAACAGCCCCATGAATGGTGAAGCAAAGGATCAGAATATATAGTGGTACATAAATGGTAGCGTAGCGCTGAGTTGCTACCAAGCCACTGAGCCTTTTCCTTCTGATGTATTTATGGCCTCTAATCTTCTTTTGGCTGCAGTCCCTGTCCAAACTCTATTTCAATCCTCTGCCTATGCAGCGATTATTTTAGTAGGTTTTCTTTTCTCATAGCTAGCTATACCAATGATCAACAGTTATATATGTGTCAGTGGGGGAATTCAGCTTGTGAGCAGAGCCACTTCTCCAATAAGTATTGCGACCGGGGCTTCTGGGAAGAAACTGGGCTTGATGTGCTCATTATACTGTACATTTATTGAACCGCCAGTTTCACTCAGTGGGAGAAAGTAGGACTCCACTAAATTCACCATAGACGTGGCTGAGCATCCACCCTACACACTGAATTTTCAGGCCATTCTTGCTTGTTTATGAGGACAGGATGCACAGTGTCACCTCACTTTTGTCTCAGCACCCAGAGTTAAGACATGAGACATCAGTGGAGTGGGTCAAATTAGGTGCTATTAATGGTTGATCTACAGTAGTAAAACACTGTTTCAGTGCTGTTTACATGCAGCAGGATGGAGGAGTTGGGTTACTCCTGCCTGGATGTTTTCTTGAGCAGAGCGGGTCAGAGAAGGGCCATGGGCAGAAGAAGCTGAGTCAAGCCAAGAAGGATGTCAGTGCAGTCAGGGAAAGGCAATCCAAAATCACAGTCCAAGAAATCCAGTCCAAGGTGAGGGGTTCCAATCCATCACATGAGGCAAGAATCTGGCAAGGTGAGTGTTAACAAGATTGTAGTCAAAAATGCTGAGCTGCTTCCACCACTGGCTGTCATTCCAGCAGGCTAATCCTCATCCTGCGATGAGTCATCCCATTCCAGCACTGGGCTATTAATCAAGCATGGTGCCTTTTACTTTGTAACTCACTTCAAAGACACCTTCTGTGCTGCTCAGCAAGTGTTTCCAGGGAGCTATCAGCCTGATGACCTTCCACTGGCCTTAGACTGGAAGAACAGGGTGGGCTGCCTGGCAAGGGTGTTTCTGCTGGTACTTTCAGCTGGGAGTCCTGAGCAGCTTATCCCTCAGCCTAACCCTGTTGAAGTGTGCCCTGTGCCAGGCTCTTGTTGCTCAATTCCTTCTATGAGGAGTCCCCGCTGGTCTGAAGCTGGCTCATGACAGAAACATTCTCCCACGGCTACTGTCATTTTGGGCAAACTTACCCTGGATCCAAACTTGGCTACTTATTTGTCTTTATTCTAAAAGCTGAAGGATGTTTAGCCTCATCCCCCACGTGCCACTCACAGAACTAAGGGTTAGACAAATCCTGCTCAGTGCCATGAGATTCCCCACTCCAGCCAACCAAGCTACTCAAATCAATGATGGGCTGGCTTGGAAACTCCTGGTTGTTGCTACTTGGCCACACATATACTCTAGCAACATGCACTACACTAGTTACAGCCTAACCAGCCCAATGACTAGGCCTAATTATAATTAAACCAGCAATTGCTCAGACAAAGCAGAAGAGGTAAGAAAATGTTCCTTTCTATGCCAGTTTGAAGGAACCCCTCCCCAAGTTTCTGTTCTGCCTCCAAAAGCTGAACGTCTAATCTGTAATAAGAGGGAAGGCAAGTGGGCAAACTTGCAGCTAAAACCTGCAATGGAAAGGGTGGGATGTCAGACATGCCCTAGTCCCTTTCCCAATGGCTAGAACATAGGGGAAACTTGTGATTTTCTTCCCTGTTTTTCCATTTAAAAAACCCTATTCAATAAGTATGGCATTGTTAATACCAGGAACAGGATGAGGTGTGAACAACTCAAGCTGAGCAACCTCAGCAATGCAGCATAACTCAGCTCAGTGGGGCCGACAATGGGCATCAGCTCACCCACTGCATCATCCCTCAAACTGGAGTGCTGGTGACCAAGTGCCATGGCTGAGGAAGGGTCTGGGCCACAATGACCCTGAGGCTCAGGTGGAGTTTCTGGGGCTGGCTCTGCTTAGTCCTGGCCACCAGTGTCCCATCCAGAAGCTTCCCTGGAACTGAAATGACCAGACTTAGTACCATCCATTATACCACCACTGCAATTGTCTGCTCTATGCATGGATGATAAAAGCAGCATAACTAGGTTGCCCACAGGCTAGGAAGGGCTATCAACATAGGGACTCCCGGCATTGTTTTTTTTTAGTTAACCAAAGAAAACATAGGTATGCTAAATATGCCCCAGAATTGGTGCAAACCTGAGAGCTGCTGAGAGGACAGGAAGAAAGGGGAAGGAGAAAGCAGAACCCTGCTGAGAAACCTTAGAAGGAAAATGGAAATCTGGAGAGATAAATGAAAGGGGATTTGTTAATTGTCCCACACCATTCTCTAGGTTGTTTTCTCCTACTAACATGGTGATAAACTAGTTATTCTACCATGCTACCTAGATATGCCAGGCTATTCCTGACAACCAGTGTGGGGAGAAAGAGGAAGGCCCAAGCCACATTGCCAGGGTTGCACTGGAAGTAGCATCATCACATAAGCCAGAGGTAGTCAACCTGTGGTCCTCCAGATGTTCATGGACTACAATTCCCACGAGCCCCTGCCAGCAAACATTCAGGCACTGCTTGGATATTTGAGTTAAAATTCTATGGTATAAGCTGTTTTTACCATAGAGTTTTTGCCTAAATAAGAGTGTTGCCAAGAGGTCTCTGATGTAATGATGCTCCTTCCTGTGCAATGCCAGTGACATGACCTGGGCCTTCATCTTTTTTTGGGTATGTCCCCTCATCAATCAACTGAGTAGCAGCTGTGCCACAGAGCTGGCAGAAGGGGATCCCTGCCTCCACCAGGGTCGTCTGGCAATCCTAATTCTACCACAACTTTTGTTTACGGGCAGATGTGTTGTAGCACAGTGAATCAGCAAGAAACAGCTCTCAGATGCAGACAATATCCTTTTTTCATCTCAGCAACTCAGAGAGAAGTAGAATGAAGAAAGGCAAGGTGCAGCCAGATGACTATTTTTGTTCTCTTTGCACAATCTACATTCTTCCCTGAAATTTTAAAGATTGTTTTGTAAATAAATAATTTGTGTTTAAGCACTAAAGTCTTTTGTTTTTGTTGTGCTTTTCTGGCAACAAAGTATGCATGATAGGAATATTACAGCTGTATCTCACACGGCTGAAGAAAGTGGTAAACAAGTGGGAGAACAGCAAAGACTGTGTGGTCATTTAATTTTTCCGTTCCCATTTTCCACTTTTTCTTATCTGAAAGCCTCTATCGACAGTCCCCTTTCCTGCTTTCTTTCCCTTCTCCTAACCACTCACCCACCCACCCACCTTTATCTTCAGCTATGTTTATTATTTCATTTCTATCCTGCCTTTCTCCCTAAGAGGCATCCAAAGCATCTTACATCCTCCTCCTCTTCTCCCTTTTCCTGCCATCTTCCTTTCCATGACCATTTACGCAC
This sequence comes from Paroedura picta, assembly GCF_049243985.1. NCBI lineage: Eukaryota > Metazoa > Chordata > Lepidosauria > Squamata > Gekkonidae > Paroedura > Paroedura picta. The sequence goes on along the minus strand of NC_135371.1, from coordinate 39,811,529 downwards.
TGTGAACTTCACTGCCCCAGCTTCTGTGCAGGAACACAAATTGGGGGCAGATGAGGAGCACCAGGCCAAATGCTCCCCCATGTCGGTGCAGGAAGAGGTGGGGAAACCTGCCACAACTAAAGCTCTAGCCTGCAGCCTGGCATGAAACCTCCAGTGCATAAATGGTCCACAACAATCTTTGAAGTAAGCTAGAATATATGAGTTAGACTCACAATAGACTCACCTAGTGGATATCAGTGGTAGAATTGGCTGCTGTGGAGGCTGGACTCTATGGCATTTTACCCACAAAGGCCTCTCCTCACCCAAACCCTGTCCTCCATAGGATCTACCACCATAGGATCGAGGAATTTCCCAACCCAGAGTTCGTCCCAATGAATTCTTTCCTGAAGCTCAAGGACCTTTCTCCCTGCCTTTAACTGACAAAAAACAATCCATGAAGGCTAATAATAGTGTTATGGTTGCCTAGTAATTTCCTCTGATGGCAAGTGTTTCATAAAACTACAGGAACTTCTTCTTCTTCTTCTTTTTTTTTTGCACGCGGGGGGGGGGGGGTAACTCCCCAATGCTTTTTTTTTGGTGGAGTTAGCTTTCAGATTTTTCTGCAAACATAAGGCATTTGTCAGGTTTGTAGAAAGATTTGTTTCTGTCCATGGTCCAGTGTCTGGATTTATCTACAGAATTGGTATAAATTATACCTGCTACAGCAAATCTTGTCAAGAGCTGATTGAGATCTGCATAGCTCCTGAACTCCAAACTTTCCCTCCCAACGCCAGCCTCAGAGATTGCACATCTCTCCATCTCTGAAATTGCCTTCCCTCATGGACCTCAGAGGTCAAGGCTGCACAGGTCCGACCTCCAAGTCTTCCTTCCCAACACTGGCCTCAGAGATCAAGTTTGGAGAAAAGCCTATTTCTGGTGTTTCCCCTGTCTGCAGATTTTGATGTCTGCAGATATAGGGCACAATTGAAAAACAGTGTAAAGATAAAGCTAACATAACACCATAGCCATCAAACCTTTCTTTTGTGCTAATGTCTAGGCAAAGACTCAAACATTCATTATTGCTTCGTTTGTCAAAGTCCATGTATGCTCTCTGGAGGTTGCAGGGATATTATAACTTCTGCTCTTCCAAACTCATTAAACCTAAAGTACTTTATGCATTTTCATCTTATTTTTTTTTAAGTCTTGGGTGAATGCGTATGAGTATCTTCAGTAGGCAATCATAGCACTGGAGTAACATTTAGAAGTGACCAATGGCAGAAGTGTCCTTCCCTCTGTCCCCTGATCCCCCTTCATCCCACGCATGAGAAAAGCAATGTAATCGTTGAGGTATACAGAAATTAGAGTTCAACTTATTTCCATGCTTTCTGAATATTTCTGCGGAGGCTCCATTCTTTGCATTTTCTCCAGCTGCAGAGTGCACAACCTGGGAGGAGGAGCCATCCCATGAACAGCCTAAAGGAACAATCTTGAAAAAAAACCAGAAGAAAATCAAAAATCCACAGCAGAACAGCGATGTCTCCACAACAGACTAACCTTCCAGCTCCTTTGCTGTGAAGGATGTGAGTCAGGAACTGCAGGAGTTTGATGTCAAGGACAAATAGCCCTTAGGTTGGAATATCTATTCTCAAACTGTGATGCAAGTTCTCTAAGTGGTTTGGCTTTAGTGACATGAACTGTTGGTGCATAGAGAAAAAAACAAAGGAAGGAAGAAATGCCACCTGGTGGCAACCTTGCAAAATAAACAGACATTTGGATGAAGAAACCCACATGCCAGTTTTCCACAAAGGAAATGAAAGGAAGGAAATGAAAACTGATTCGGTTTCAGCATCGCCAGGAGCACACAAACATTTCCCCCCATATCTGTTCATGTTAATATCCATCCCAAGTGATTTCTAGCCTAACAAGCCTACTAAGGTTGCCAGCTCAGGGTTGAAAAATTCCCAGATATTTTTGGGGTAGAGCCTGGGGATGGTGGGGCCTGGGAAGGGGAGGACCCTCAGCATGGTACAATGCCATGGAGTCCACCCTCCAAAGCAGCCATTTTCTCCAGGGGAAATGAAGAAATGCTATCAAGAGATCAGTTGGAAAGTTGGTAGCTCTCCAAATGCCACCTGGAGTTTGTCAATACAAAATCTTATACTTCAGTCCTATTTAGATTTATTCTAGCCCAAATCCATTAGAAGGAAGGAGAGCAGCATGGGATAGCCTGATCTCACCAGATCTTGGAAGCTAAGCAGTGTTGATATTGGGAAGGGAAGACTCTGCAGAGGAAGGCAATGGCAAACCGCCTCTGCTTCTTGCTTGCCTTGAAAGCCCCTCACTGGGGTCACCATAAATCAGTTGTGAGTTTGATGGCACTTTACACACCGAGAGATCCATTAGAATTAATAGATTTCGATTGGAGTGACGTTTCATAAGGTTGCACTGAGTAGGTGAGTACTTAAGCAATGTTAACATCTGCAAATTCAGCCTCACAGTTCCTGAATTGTCCTGCCCAAGCAGTGTAATACAGAGGATTGCCAGCCATCAGGAGTCAGGGGGTGAGGAAACGAGGAGGCTGTCACATTCAGAGAAACCCCAAAAATGAGATTAATCCACTCTAGGAATTGCTAGACAGTCTGTGGTTTAACCCCAGAAGTGATGCAATGCTGTTGTGCTGAAGGTGATTTCAAATGTTGAGGGAGGTCAAGAGTTTCCCTGAAAAAATCATTGAAGGGGGAAGACTCAACACATCCCAAGTTGTCTCTGGGCTTCACCTAATGCAAGTCTGAAGCTCACTCCTCAAGGGAATACTGAAGAATGTCAAAGACCATTTCTGCACTGAGAATTTTGCTGCCCCAGTTCCTGTTCGGGAGCACAAATCCAGGGCAAATGAGGTGCACTGGGCCAAATGCTCCCCTGTGCAGGAGCAGGAGGAGGCAGGGCAACCTGCCCTGGTTCAAACTCTAGCCTGCAAGCCTTCAGTGTGGAAACGGTCAAAGAAAGTTTATGCAACGTCAATACAATAAGATGCCTTTCTTGAAAACTTCAGGCATGAGAAGGAATTGTAAGTTAAATGACAGGACTGTGGGAAAAAGCTGCTTTATGGGGTTATAAATGTTCATCAGTTTAGCATTATATACAAGTCCTGTCACCCTGTGCTTTTCTTGTAGTAATGTGTTAAATGCAGCACAAGGACTGTGTATCTTCTCTCCTCCTCACTTCAGATTCTCATCCTACATGGCTATTGTCCACAAGGGCCCTAGAATCATGGGAACAAATTTTCCTTGGGGTCAGAAAGAACTGCTGAGGGGAGAGGAAAGCAAGGAAGATCTTCAACTATCATCCGTTCTACATCTTACTTCATTTTGTTTTTTTCTCCTTCCTGTTGGCTCAGGCTACTGGGGGGAACTTGAACCAGACATTCTTTAGGAGGAAGTTGAAGAAACCTTGAGTCAATTGCCAAACAACAATTTGTTTGACCCAGTATACCTGAGGGACCGCCTCTCGACCTACACTCCTCAAAGAGCCTTGTGCTCTACTACATCCAACTTCCTGGTGGTCCCTGGCCCCAAGGAAGCCCACTTGACCTCAACCAGGGCCAGAGCTTTCTCCATTCTGGCCTCCACTTGGTGGAATGAGCTCCCAGAGGAGATCAGGGCCCTGACAGAACCTAAACAGTTCCACAGGGCCTGCAAAAGGGAGCTCCTCTGCCAGGCATTTGGTTGAGGTTGACCAAATCACCGCTTCCAGTTGGCCCCCAATCTCCCCCCCCCACGACCAACACTAATTGGTTACCCACTGGGTCCAGTAAGAGTTGAGCTGAGGCTCTCACAATTTCTATTTTATAATGTTATTGTTATGGTCTTGTTATTATTGTTATAATGTTATTACTGTTAATGTTACCTGTTACCATATGTTAATTGTATCTTTTTCTGTAAACCGCCCTGAGCCTTCGTGGAGAGCAGTATATAAATATAATAATAAATAAATAAAATAAAATAACAAGACCCCTGGCATTGACATCATGCCCAGGGAACCACTGAGATGTGTACTAATCAAAAACCATTACAGTTTTATGCCAGAAAATCTGGGAAACTAATAACTGGGAAACTAAAAACTGGCCAGAGGAGTGGAAATAATTTGTGTTTATCCCACAACCAAAAAAGGACTCAATAAACTATTCCAATTACCATAGAATAGCCCTAATTTCTCATGCTAGTAAGATCCTATTTAAATTCACACAACAACTCATAGCAACAACCAAACACTGGAATTAAGATTGGAGGAAGGAATAGAAATAATCTTTGTTATGCTGATGATACTACCCTCCTGTCAGAAACTAAGGAAAGCCTAGAACAACAGTTTACAAAGGTCAATGAAGTAATAAAGAAATTTGGCCTTTTCTTAAATACTAGAAAGACAAAATAATGGCTGCAAAAAACAGACGTGTCACCATAACATTTGATGGAGAAGAGATCAAATGTGTTCAAGAATTCATTTTTCTTGGATCAGAAATTGATGTGTATGGCAATTTCAGTATGGAAATAAAACATCGAATTGCTCTGGGTCCCTCAGCAATGATAATCTTGAACCAAACATGGAAAAGCAAGGCCATCAGCCTGACTACCAAATGTTGATTTGTTAGAGCTATCATATTTCCAATAGCCACTTATGGCTGTGAAAGCTGGACAAAAAAATATCGGACAAGAGAAGAATCAATTTGCTTGAACTCTGGTGCTGGAGAAGGCTTCTGTGGGTTCCATGGACAGCAAAAGTCACAAACAAGGAAATACTACAGTGCATAACGTCTGATATATCTTTGGTAGGCAAAATCACAAAATTACGGCTCACTTACTTTGGCTGTATCATGCGATCCAACTCAGTGGAGAAAGCAATTATGCTAGGATTGGTCAGTGGAAAAAGGAAAACAGGCCAACAAAGGGCATGGTGATTGGATACAATCAGAATGGACACCAGCCAAAACATTGGATGGCTGAGGAAGTTGGTGCAGGATCAGGGATCATGGTGGTGGTTGGGCCATGGGATCGCCAAGAGTTGGACATGACTGAATGACTAACAACAACAACTGTGGGGAAATATGATGTGTTATATAACTAACTTACAATCTACTTTGATAACAATTTTCACCTCAGCTAATTATCTGTTTTGGGCACTTTGAAAGGTCTTATGACTTGGATGACTTGGTTTTTTTAAAAAAATGAGGAGTAGGAAGAGAACAGCAATGGCTGCAGAATGAATAGAACAAAAAAAATACAGGAGAGAGACGGAGAGATCACGCATTGCAAAAGAAACACTTTAAAAAGCAGTAAGTTCCTCTTCGTATTGGCACTACAGTGTTTGCAGCATGGCTTAGCATGCCTCATCCTGTTAAATAAATATTGTGACAGTTCTAATCCTAGCGAGCGGGGATGTAACCAGAACTTGGATTTTCACTGAGGGCAAACAGTAATGGGTGCACTTTAAGTATTTCAAATAAGCCTCTCATTTAGATCTACAGAGTCACTCAGTGCTGTTTGTTAAATAAATACCCAAGTCATCTGGTACGAGGCCAATAGTCATGGCTAAGGAAGATGTTGCAAAATGAAGAGACATTTAATTCCACCGTTGGGCAAGCAGGCTCACATATGCGGGGAGGGGGGGGGAGGCTTTTAAATTTCCTTTAAAGCAAACAGCTCAGATAAGTAAACAAACAAGAAAACATCCCTTCCCCTCCTCCTCCTCCCTCCTCCCATCCCTCTTTACCTCCGGCACTGCTCTCCTTTAGGATTCTGAAGGCAATCAAAAGAGACAGCTCCAGAATGGCAAGGGGATTAGGTATCATTTAATTGCTGAAAGGAAAATGACAAATGCTGGTTCATAACTAACTTGCTACAGCCACTTTGTAAAATGTTAATTGGAATCCCTTGCACTTCTCCAAGGCCTTTAATGAATTAATGGGGATGCCACTCTCTATTTATGGGCTGGTTAAATTCCAAGGCAAATCCATTTACCTCTTGTATGTTATTATTAAGCTTCATATGTCTGTTACATAATCAATAAGCAGCCCTTTCATTAATCTAAATGAAAGCTTTCCAGGAGTCCCTTCTTTAAAGCCAGAGTCCCTCTCCAAAAACTATTTGAAACCCTATTTTGGTTTTGCAGAGCTGCCGGGTTGCTTTTTTGTGCATCGCCGTTTAGTGGCTTAGGGCACACAATGATCATTTTATTTTATTTTTTAATTTACCCTGGGAAAACAAGTGTATTGCAGGGAAATATTTGTCAGCATATTTAAAAAAAAAAAAAATCTCCAGATGGCTGGGCTGCTGTAGAAACATGTTGTTTTATTGTTTGCTATGCTCCACATCTCTCTCAATTTGATCTGGTTGCATGCACCTTCCCCATTGCTGGGAGTCAGGAGGGTGATTTAGCTTTTTTGGAAGCTGTTTTGAGAAATCTTGCCAGGGATGCTGAAGAGGAAGAGCTTATTGAGGGTAAGATCAAGGCTTGGGCCTTCGGCTGAAAAGCAAAATTGCCGTGTGTGTGTGTGTGTGTGTGTGTGTGTGCATGAATATGAGAGAGACAGAGAACAGAGGAGGAATGGACATTAGGAGTTGTCCAGTCCTTGTGCTGGAAGGTCCATCTAATGCTAGAATCTTGGAAATGATCAACAGTTTTGCAGATTAACAAGTTGACTTCTGTTCTCTGATCAACTCACAATTTCCCCCCTCCCTGTTGTCCTAAAAATAAAGTAATATATCCAAACATTCCATCCCACAGGCTTAAATTGCACTCATGTTTTCAAAGGTGGGGGCACAACAATTCTGCTCTCTACCCGTTCCCAGTGCAGACCTCCGCTCTGCCCTCTGTGCTGTTCCTGAAAGTCTCCTTGAGATTCCAGGGAAGAAACTGTGAGGGGGCTTAGTTGGTTGTATAGGAAAGTAGGAAAATCCTGCTGTGCTAGACCTGTGGACGGTCAGATACATGCTATAGTACTTACTTACACTTCCAGTTTGACTTCATTCATATGACCACTGCAGCCAAAGACAGGCATTTTGGCCAACCCCAGGGCTCAGTTTTCTCTGCACTGCCATAAGCTTCAAAGTCCATGACAGCTACAGCCAGATGCACATTGATCTCAGCTGCGGTGTTTGTTGCACTCAGTAGTAACTGCCCCTAAAAGCTCAGTTGTAATCATTACATTTAGGAAAATAGAGATTCACTCTGATCCTTTTGCTTGCCCAAGGTGAAAAGCAACTCCAAAGTCAGAAAACCATATTTTGGTAACCCTTTAAGCACTCCCATTATCAATACTGATAACCATCTCATTTTTCTCTTGACCTTTCCTTCAAGAAGCTGAGGGTATCTCCCTATTTTAACTGGTAGCCCATTTGTAAAGGGAGCACCAGTTTGCCCCTGGAGATACAATGTCTGAGACTGAGGCTTTGAATCCTGTTTCTCTACGACTAGACCAGGCTTATTCTGCACTCATGAATATACATGTTCCATCTCTTTAAGGAAAAGAGAGATAACATATTGCAGGGGAGTTGAAATGCGTTAAAGGGCAACAAGTGCTTATTCAGAAACCCTAACTATTTTTATTTTAATGTCGTTTGCAAAATTTGTTCTGGTTAGTAAAATTTTAAAATTCTTCCATTCATTAGCACCAAAGTGGGATTTGAGGCAAGAAAAATCCAAGTACCACATTTACAGCATGATCGCAAGCAGAGTTATTCTGTTCAAAATGCACTGAAGTCAATGGGCTTAGAAGGGTGCAGTTCTATTTATGACTGCAACATTATAATATTGATAGGTTCACATAACACTGGAAACTGTCCTATCTCTTAGACCCGCTTAAATCCCTTGATAGAATTAACAGAACGAACGGCATCATCTTCAGCTACTGTTCTGCTCTGGACCTCTTCTAAGCAGTACCTATCAGTCACACCTAACTGTGCCAAGATGCATGTCAGTTTATTGGTATGGACAAATAAGACAAGAAAAAATTGCAAGTTCATTTTCACTTGTTTCATCAGCCAGAATTGGTGTGGATAAATGAGAAGGGAAAAGACTGTAAATCCATTTTGGCTTGTAAAGCTAGAAGTCCCTCTAAAATCTCCAGAAAAGGAAATTAATGTCTGAAGTCCTTTGTCAAAAGATGGATTCACAGTGATGGAGAAAAGTATATACAGCAAAAGAAAAGAAAAAGGTGATATCCTGGCATGTTTCTATTTTCTGGAGAACTATTTGTTTTACAAACAAACAATACAGGCATAGTTTAATTGAAAAAATATTTTATAGCTGACGTTTGTTAGCAAGAGGAGAAATGGGAACATTCATGAAAGCAGAATTGGATTGATGAAGCCAAAGAAAAACGAGACAGTGATGGAGAAACAACACACAAAGCCCTTCTCCCTGTTATTGTATCCACATTGTCAACTGGCATCCTCTGTTACATTCTTGGATCATCATGTAACAGAACTGATGAGTAAAGTTGGGAGCCATGCTGCAAAGGGCAGGTCATATGAATCCTACTATTCACAGTGCAGTACTGAGAGAGTTAACAGGGAATTTGCCAAGGATTTTCATTTTAATCACATCCCAGAAAACTGAGCTGTATCCAGACCCACAAACAGCAGAGAAAGAAAATCTTTGTAATTTAATATCGCCTTCCATTCATAATTGGATGTGCTCCTCTTTCCGATTCTCCCAGTGGTGAAAAAAGTGGTCCATGAAAGAAACACAGATGCTTGCAAAGTTCTCTCCATTTAAATTTCTCTCTAAACACTGGCATCCTAAGTACACTACCATCAATACGGGTCATCACTGATTCACTCGCAATTGCTTATCTTTACTTATTCAAATTTCTGGACATTGCTCAGAAGTAAAAGGAAAACTTGCCATAGTAAGCGTTGAGTTATTGTTCTCCCCAATGTTCTATCGTTCATTATGTTATAATTATTACGTCATTATATACTGAGTTATTTGTACAGTTATTTCTGTTTGATGTCTGCCCTGAGCCTTCGGGGAGGGCGGTATATAAATGTAATACATAAATAAATAAATAAAATAGTTTTGAGAGTGTATCCTTGTTTATCCTTAGTCAAGATTGCATCAGATTCCTTTTTCTGCTGCAACTGACAAAATACACATGCTTGTGAGCTTTAAAAACAAGAGAGAATCTGAAAACTTCAGCAGACTACTCATCTGACAATTCTACACATTATTTTTTAAATTCTCCAGGCTGAACTAGAAGGCATGGGGAGTGGAATCCAGGGCAGAGCCAGCCTACTGAGGAACAACAAAATGGAATAAGGAATGTGCATTTATCCCTTGGAGAAACCTGCTAGGCTCTGGCCAAAGTTGTAAGAGAGCCCAGGTGACTGGTTCTGATTAATCAAAGCTCTATTTTTAACCTGGAATTGAGCCATTAATCAACCCCTTAATTGCACTGATTAATTAATTCAGTCAACCCTAGTTCTTACATTTCAATGAAGCATGGTTACTTACAGTATATTGCAGAGGACATTGGATTATTCTTTTAAACAGTCATATACCTCTTTTATAGATTAGGGCCTTTTCCCCAATGTTGTGCATCAGGGACTCTCTTCTATCAAAGTGTAAAGCAACAAGCTGCATGTATCCAAAACCCACCTTTCCACAGAGACCTTGCCCCTTATATTGACTATGACTTGAATATGCATCAGCATAAACTGTGGACATGTACACAATGAAATTGATTAGTAGTTAGTTACCTTTATTGGCATTCCATAACATTGCATTACAACATATCTTAACACAGTCCGCGGCGCCGCGGGCGCCGCGGACTAAATAAAGCCGTAAGGGCTGTGTGGGAGAAGTTAGGGCGGGCTCGGTCCGGGATGAGGAAGGGTGCCGATTGGCCCCTTCCTCTGGACAGACCATCGGCCGAGCCAATCGGCAGGTGCAAAGCGCCTGCCGATTGGCTCGGCCGATTCCCACCCCACTCACAAGGAAGTTGCTTCCTTGCCGGTGGCCTGATGCGGTGAGAGGCGCGTCAAGCCGCCACTCAAGCCGCCGCCGCTGTCAAGCCGCCGCCTCGCCTGCCGCTCAAGCCGCCACCTCCGCCGTCAAGCCGCCGCCTCGCCCAAAGCATCAGGCCATCGCCCAGGGAGCCCCCGGCAGCCGCGTGAAGCACGGCTGCAGGGGGCTCCCTGCCCGGCGGCTTGACGCGGAGAGAGGCGCTTCTATCCACGCCGCCTCTATCTAGAAAATGGCCGCCAGCCAGAAGACACAGCGACCAGTAAGCCACCTTTTACTCTTCCCCAGCCTCCTAGCGCCCATTGTATTTAGGATACAATGGGCTTTTTTACTAGTTACAACATATGAGAAAACATATGTGAGGGAGATCTGGCTGCAACATTTGTCACCCCCTTGATTTGTCAACCCCAGGGTTGATTTGGCTGATCTGGTTGGCTAGGTGGGTGTCCCCTCCCTCACCACTACATGTGCGTCCCTCCCAAAATTGATTATGTTGATATAGAACTGTGCAAGGTTTTTCAACAGATTTGCTTGCACATTACTTTAGTGTGCAGTGTAAGGGCACAGAGGCAACTGGGGCATTTTTTAAAAATTTCATGAAGGTGGGACTGCATTGTCACACAATCCCACATTCATGAAAATAACATTCCTCCTCCCCCAATGGACTTCTAATCTGGTGAACTGGGTTTGATTCCCTGCTCCTCCCCCACATGCAGCCAGGTAGGGGACCTTGGTCTTGCCAGAGCACTGATAAAGCTGTTCTGACTGATCAGTAATATCAGGGCTCTCTCAGCCCCACCCACCTCTTTCCTCTCACTGTTCTTAAAGAGGGCTGACAGAGAGAGGTCAAGATGAATTAGCTGCTCTAGCACATGGGTGAGGCATAGACAGTGATAGGTGAAGAGGTGGGCAGGCAGACATGATCAAAGCTCGCAGGGTCCCCCAACTTCTTTCTGAGGCAACCATCTCAATAGTTTGCATGGTTGAGGTAGTCCTAGGGGCTGGCTAGGTGATTCACAAAATGGCTTCAAGTGCACTGATTCTAAGCATCCAGTCTTGGAACATCAAGAGATTCCCAGAAGAGAGTCCCCATAATCTCCACAGAGTATTTTTTTTTGGGGGGGGGGGAAGCAGTGACTTCAAAATAACATCCTTTTCAAGCCTGCTGCTCATTTGGCTAGCTTGTCTGCCACTGCTTGGCTCTGGATCACAGGTCGAGCAGCATCCTAAGGAGCCAACATTGCTATCCTGCCAAGGAACAAGATTCCCAACCAGCAAGAATTCTCAGGAGCCCACCAAAGCTTATTGTTAAGCATCAGGGGAGCCTGGTTAGCAAAGTCATCTTTATGCTCCATAGAGAGTGCCTTTGATTTTCTGCTCCAGCCACTCCCTCTGCTCTTGGACATCCTCCTGATACAGAAGGCATCTCCTAACAACCTTACATGAAGCCAAATCTGCCTCAACAATGGCCTTTGTCAAGCTGCCAATGTGTGCTTCTCTTGATGTCACCAGAGACCATTACAGAGCTGATTTTAAACATAGACTGTTGCTCCATGAACCAATATCTACTACTACTACAAGATCTGCTTGTATATCAGGAGACCCTCCTATATGAGGTGAAGACCTGTCCTTCCAGATAAAATCTGATTGCTTTTAGAAGCCACTAGGTGTGAAAGTTACAGGAAACCCAGGACTGAATAAGAAAGTAAAAGAAATGGCTGTCTAGCCCAGCCTCCTGGAAAATTCAGGGATTAGAATGTGTTGGGCTACCATTTTTTCCTCATTCTGTGGAGTAACTAAGGCTTTGATTTCTTTCTGCTGCATTTCAACAATTGCTACATAAATGCTTAAGAATGATTACCTTAGTGGCCTTTATTTTCTTCTGCTTGGTTACTGTTATCGAGTCTTCTGTTAGGGCTTGGGTGGTGGTGAGGTGTGCCACTATCCATGTGGTGAAGCGTAGAGGGAATCCTCATAGTGGGAGAGTGGTGAAGGAAGGGAGTTACCTCCCTGAGCCTTCTCTCAACCATGCATATTCTGGTTGTCCTGCCAACAAACCATCAAGCTTACAAGTGTTGCTGCCATTGTTGTTGCTTGCTGGATCCTTCCAGGAGAAGGTTGCTACCTAGATGTTAATTATGGATGAAGAGACCAGTCTGGCACGCATCATGTAATTCCGGCTGAATGAACAGTGAAAAGTTAATTTCACAAGTTTTCCTGGTGCATCTCAGTGGTCATAGAAGAGAAGTGGTCATGGTCTAGTGAGCTTCTGTTGACTATTTCAAGTGAAGTACTTTTAGAATGGCTTCACTGACAGGGTCTGCTGGCTTGGCCGGATCATAGGGGATGCAAAGCAAACCACTTGCAAATTGGATTTTTGTCCCATGTGGCTACATACATCTTGCAGAGATAAACTATAGAATTCTGAAAGAGGCAAGAATTTGACCTCTCTTGACAAAGAAACTATGATCTTACTGGACACTTCTACTTTCTAGCTGTATTGTTGGAATGCGTTGAAGTCAGAGTAACTATTGAAGGAATAATGTCAGAATGGATTCATTCTTTACTGTTTGGGGAATCTGTTATATGGTGTTCCACAGAGATCCTTTTTTTCAGCATTTCTTTATTTTTTTTTATTAGACCTTGCAGAGAAATTGTCTGAAACAGCCCTCCAAACCAGTGAGAGATTTGCAATCATAAATTTAGTGGTTTAGCACACAAAGCTTTAGTGAAACAGGATAGTTTTAAATAGCTTCCTGAATCAGAGCTTTGCAAATTATTCCAAAGAACAGGAGCCACCATGGAGAAGGCCATAGTTTGTACAGAGCTTAAATGTACTTTCTGAAAGGAGGGAGAATCCAGTTAATAGACCTTGAGCCCTGACCTAGGTAGTCCAGGCTAATCGGATCTCATCAGATCTCTGAAGTGAAGCCTGGTTTGCCTCGATCAGTATTAAGATGGGAGACCACCAAGGAAGTACAGGGTTGTGATGTGGAGGCAGTTGTGATGTGGCAAACAACCTCTGAATGTCTCGTGGCTTGAAAAACCCCACAGTGTCACAATTAGTCAGCTGTGACTTGACAGCAAAAAGAAAGAAAGAATGCACCTAAAACACAAAGGCTGCCCACCTGAGGCCTTGAAGAGCATCTGCCAGTCTGCTTAAACATTACTGACCAGACTACTAAAGGCAGGGATAGTCAACCTGTGGTCCTGCAGATGTCCATGGACTACAATTCTCATGAGCCCCTGCAAGCATTTGCTGGCAGGGGCTCATAGGAATTGTAGTCCATGAACATCTGCAGGACCACAGGTTGACTACCCCTGTACTAAAGGTATGCACCAAGAACAATATTTTTAGAATTTTGGATTTAGGATTCAGATGGAAACCTTTCCCATGATTGCTGGTTTTCAGGTAGGACATTACAGCTGAGGGATTAAAATCTATGTGTTGAGTGTGAAGTTTTCCAGAATTTTGAGACTATTATTTTCAGTGGGGAACCAATTCACGTTTGGAACAGCTATTTTAAAGATAATGGGACTAAATTTTCCTAGACTCTAGTCTTTTGTCTGATCTAAAGGCATCCCAAGTTTCACGCAGAATGGGCAAAGAGGTTTGATTTTATAGACCCCTGAAGCAGGTGCCTGCAGAAAATAAGCATTTTCCCCCAATGATTCCTATGGAGGGGGAAAGATGCCAGCTGTTGGCATTAAAAAAAAAATCCTTTCTCCATCTATTTTTAATATAGTCCTGTAGTGACTGACTGACAGTATATTTAAAAAAAAACCCAAGAACAACCTTCCACTGTAATGTGCATTTGCCATCTCTACTTGTGATTCGTTGTTGTTTTCTCCACAGATTAAACAAAGCTTTGTTTGAAGACTTGGCCATCGAATCTCTGAAAATGGTTCCAATTTTTAATTAATTAATTAATCAATACAGCAGGTATGAATGTTATGAATCTGCAACCCAGAGACTGATTCATCACATCCAGTGGATTTAGGTGCATATCTTCACGTTGGGTTCATCGGGGTGTGCAAAATGAGAGCTCTATTTAGATCCTGTTACTCTCCTGTTGTCGTTGTGGTTGTTGTTGGTGGTGGTTTTTTTTTAATGAATTGGTTCTAATGTTGACATTAAAGGCATCTGAGCAAATTAATACAATAGGCAATTATACTGGGCTTCAATATGAAGCACTTCTGGCTGTGTGAGGGCCAATAAACGGAGACCCTGCCTGCCTGCCTGCCTGCCTGCCGAGCAGGGTTCAGGGTCACCCATGGAGCAGCCTGCAGGGGAGGGCGGGAGGGCACCGCGCTGTCCTCGGCCTCCCCTCAGCCCTTGCTGGGCACCAGCTTCCCCCCACCCCGACCTTGGGTATGGCGGCCTGGGAAGGGTTGTCACCACCCAGTTGGAGGGAGGGAGGAAGGGGGGGCCGCTGCTGCCCAGTTGGAGGGAGGGGGGCCACCGCCCAGTCCCACCTTACCTCCCTTCAACTCTGGTCAGCTTACCTTAGCCTCATGTTTTTAGGGAGCAGCTATATCTCAGGATTTAAAAACTGCATACATAGCCAGAGCTGTTGTTCGCTAGGACACCGATTTTGAGAAAAAGTGGTCACATTCTGCTTCAAAACAAACAAGAACCAAAACTCTGAAAGAAGCCTGCAAATTTTACTTGATCAGCAAAAATATTCAAAGAGGAATATTTGTTTGTTTCAAACTGTTGCACACTCCCTCCACCTTAAGTTTTTTTTTTCTTTCTTCTTTCCCAGGTGGGGAAAACTGAAGCTTCGTTGTTGTTTTTTAAGGCACTTCTAGTTTCTAAAACACAAATAGCTCCTCATTATTTTTTAACAATTGGATTTGCTGGTGGGAATCAAAACACTGGATGAGAGAGAGAGAGAGAGAGAGAGCGCCTTGGATGTTCTCAAAAAAACATATGATTATGAACAATTATCCTTCTAAAAAGGATATCAATTCCTATCAGCTTTGTTGGCTAAATGGAACCTCCATGTTCAGAGGTAGTTTATCTCCAAACACCAGCTGCTCAGAGAGCAACAGCAGTGGGAAGTTCCTGCTTGTAGGCTTTCTGGAGTCACCTGGCTATCCCCTGTGCAAAACAACATTCTGGATGAGATGGTCCCTTAGTCTGGCCCAGCTGGGCGCGTCCCAGATATTCTCTTGCAGCTATGCTTACAGAACCCCAGCAGTAGAAGTCAAGATAACTCTCACTGTATTGTAAGTAAGGGAAATCCCGAGTGAATCTCCAAGGAAAGGACATTCCAAAGGGTCAGTCACCATTGAAAAAGCTCCATCTGGTTTCCAGCTGCCTTAACTCTGCAAGAATTATGTTCTGCATAACTGCATCCCTGCCTTTCCTGCGAAGGCCAGCATTAATTGAAATAATTCCCCATGCTGTGACGGTGGACTCTCAATCTGGTCTGCTTTGCATTTTCTCATTTGTGCCTGAGCGAGGGTGAATGTCAACAATTGCACTGCTGGTTAAATCTGCACAAACACTGCTAATAACAGGCTTCAGGACTTTGGGTAAATGAATAATAGGAACGAGGGGCCTTAACACAGATGACAGCAAAAGATTGGGGGGGTTGGGCCCAACAGCTGCTGTGCTCCAGTTCTTATGTGGCGCCTGCATGCGCCAATCCCCGAGAGCCACACAGTCACCTTGCTTCATTGCCCGTCAATCTCCTCCGGTACTCTTTTGCTCTCAAGTTGCCACTCATTTCTTTCATCCTCCGCTGCTTGATGTCAAGCAGAAGAATGGGAGCGAAGAATACACGATGTAGTTTATCAAAGCATCTTGGAGTATTGCTTCCTTTCATTTGGATTCCTTTTGTTATTGGATATATTTCCTTGTCCCGAGGGGGCACCTGTACTTGCGATAACTTGGATAAGGCGTGCAGCCATGCAATTTTATATGGTTACGATCACTATCGCCTCTCGCAAATTAAAAGCAGGCTCGGACTAGGTCAGTTGCCTGGACAGGATATTTTTCAAAGGCGGAACAATTGCAGCCCATCCATTGTTGCCATGTGCGCCTCGATCCTATTAAGTTGATGGCTATGATAATACGGGAGACGGTAATTGTTCAGGTCCACGTGGTTCTCTGTGATGTGCATAAATCCAGCCATTCACTGGTCATTACTTGGACTTGCTAAAGTGGAGATTAGAGGCTGCCACCCTTAGCCACCACACCAAGCAGCCAACTGGATAATCTTGGACTAGTCATGAGTCTGTTAGAGCTGTTAGGGGTTGGGGGAGCTTGGTCTGTTTATCCTGGAGAGGAGACGACTGAGAGGGGATCTGATAACCATCTTCAAGTATTTAAAAGGCTGCCATATCGAGGATGGAGCAGAGTTGCTCTCTCTTGCCCCGGAGGGATGGACCAGAACCAATGGGATGCAATTAATTAAAAAGAAATTCCGTCTAAACATCAAGAAGAAGTTCCTGACAGAGCGGTTTCTCAGTGGAACAGGCTTCCTCCGGAGGTGGTGGATTCTCCATCTTTGGAGATTTTTAAACAGAGGCTCGATAGCCATCTGACGGAGAGGCTGATTCTGTGAAGGCTCAAGTGGGTGGCAGGTTACAGTGGATGAGCGATGGGGTTGTGAGTGTCCTGCATAGTGCAGGGGGTTGGACTAGATGACCCTTCCAACTCTATGATTCTATGATTCTCAGAGCTCCCTCAGCCTCACTTACCACACAGGGTGTCTGTTGTGGAGAGAGGAAGGGAAGGCAATTGTAAGCCACTTTGGGACTCCTTTGGGTAGTGAATTGTGAAGTATAAAAGCCAACTCTTCTTCCCTCTGTAGCATTTTTGAGGCTCAGTGTTGACTAGTACTTAGCCATCCCACTTTGCTTTTCACCAAGTTGCCTCTATGTGCCCTGTAGGACTCACCTTTCATTGTCTTCCAAGAAGTCTCTTCCTATTTCTCCCCCTCCCCCAGGTTCTGATGGTGGGCAGGCATCTTTAAACTGTATCACTGTAGAAGAGTAAATCTGTGTCGCTGGATAGGGCTGGGGTGCTGGAGAAGACCCAACAGGGAAACCTTGTAGGAAAGATGTAGGGGCAGCATAGAGGAATTAGCATTGCTATTGCCTGCAGTCTCCCTTTACAGTCTCTGAATAAGCAGAGAGCCATAAGTTAGGCCTGTCCCATGCTCGTCTCTCAGGGGCTTCCAGCCAGATTGATGATGGTGTTTCTACAGTTTATTCCCCTCCTCAGTCATTCTCTCTCTATTTTTTAAGACAAAGATGTGAGTAAAACTGTAAATATCTTCCTATCATCTGAAAACCACTTTGCTTAGGCACTGCCTAGAGATGTTACCCTTGCCGATGTGGCATCACACAGTGGAATGCTTTCAGCGGTCCTGGGGGATGACCTAGGGGCATTTCCCACGGCTTAAAAATAGCACAATGGTTGCCGATTGAAAACGCTACTAATTTGCCATAACGCACGACGTCGTCAACAATCTGCAACAATCCTGAAACCGATCAGCAATAAGCGCTTCGTTGTGGCGCTTTCAGGGGAATCCAGAAAACTGGATTCACCCTCCGGATAGCGATACACTCCTGCAACCAATCTGCAACAGTAGCGCTAAAGACCTGTGCGTTACCATTGTAGCTGGTTCTTCAAAGTCCCTCCCCCTGGATCTCTCCTCCAAACTTCCGGCGAAGCGATCGCCATTTTTTTTTCTCGGAGCGAGCGGGGATAAACGCACCGGCGAGCCTCTTTCTGTTTAGAGGCTTCCCTGGCTTCAGTCCTTCACCTTTAGTCACTAAGCACAAACCACATAAAAGCCCGTTTGCTGAAATAAAGTCCCTTTATTTTTTACACATAAATTCAGCCGAAAATCGAGCCCGTGAGAAGGGGGGGGGGAATTTTTTTTTATCACTCGAGCCAGCGTGCCAACGATCATACAATCAAACGATAGATCACATTAGGCAGCTGGATGGGTCTCTCCAGTGCAAGGAATCTACGTAGATTCGTTGCTATGGGTCTGTTTTTTTTTTTTTTAAAAGCTTTCTTAAAGGGAAAGGGGCTGTTTGGGAGCATGCTAACGGCTGCCCATTGGCTGCTTGACGGCCAGGGGCGGGACAAGCTTGGCAATAGCGCTTCCTTTCTAGCGATTTCTGCCGAGACCGGAAGCCTGTGGGAAACGCTAAAAAACGCAACTGATTCCACTACAAAGCCAGGTGTGCAAAACGACGAATTCCACTATTTTAAATGGCGATTTTTCATTCCGCAAACAATTTGCAACAAAGATCGCCGTGGGAAATGGCCCCTAGTAATCCACATGCCGTAAATTCCTGTCACGTCAAGCTAACATCTTCACATCATTCAAAAGTAACGTCTGCTTCCTCCAAAGAAACATGGAATGTCGAAGAAATCCACAGGTACCCTGATGGGAAGTTTTACTAAACACTTAAGTACAGTTCTAGAAGCAGGATAGAGAAAGGAAGATCAGTCAGGACCACTGGGTGTTTTGAGCAAGGACACAGCTTTGCGCATAGCGCACGCAAAGACATGCAGGTTTTGAATCAGAAGCTGTCCTTAGAAATGGCAGCAAACGCCAGGGAGCAGAGAAGACTAGTGAGGCCAAATTCATACTGTCTATGACAGACTGTAAAGGAGACACGTGGGTCTTCCAACTCTTGAAAACATGAGGCAGATGTATGCTGAGGAACAGCCATTGCAACTGGCCGTATTGCCCTGACGCAGCCACACTATGTGCTTGTATATTCTGTCTACATCAGCCTTTCACATTTTGTGCATTTATTGCAGCACACCATGGTGCAGCCAGGTGCTATGCAACACGGATTTCATCTCAAACACCCATGAGCCTTCTCAGTCACACAAAGCACAAACAAGGGAGCAGGATCACATTCAACAGTCTCAGATTTAACATATACAGTTCTACAGAAAAATCTGTGTCTACACAGTTGTATTACAGAGGGTTTGTGTGTGTATGATTAGAGCGCTGTGTTTTTGGTAGGTAGTCTGAGTTGTAGGTACGAAGCCAAAGCATGCATATTTGCAGGACTCTCTACAGAGGCTTCTTTGTAGGCATGGCCATCCAGAAGCAGGGCTACTGGACTCAAATCTACTTTCTTTCTTTGTGTATAGAAGTGTGTGTGCTTTGCATAACTGAATGAGGTGTCAGGTAGCCACCAGCTCCTGCCATGGATTGCTTGCCCAGAGTCCCAGAATTCCCCACTGGGATTGGTCCTGAGGTTTCTCCATTTATCCCCCTGCCTTTTTGTTTCCATGCTCTGGGCCAGATGGCCCTCAGTCATGTCTTCAGATGTTTGGCCTGTTTCCTTCCTGCCTAGAGGTGTTAGCTGTAAACCGTACTATCATTTGACCATAAGGACTGTTCTGAGTGAAATTGATTTTTGTACAATGGGGAGGGGATTTGCCTCTGTAATTGCTTTTCAGTCCCTATTGCTTTTGTCTTTAGCATCACAGGAGTCTTGCGATGCCGTTTGTACTCTTCTACATGAACGGCTGAGGGTTTTTTTTGTCCACACTGCCTTTTTCAAGAGATTTGCCACAGAACATGACACAAGAGGAACTGCTGCCTTCAATTTGCCTGATCCTGCAGAGGTTAGCAGGAGTACTGGGACAACAACACAGAAAGATGGTAGGGATGACAATTAAAAATATATATATTTGGCTAGTTGGAAACCCTAAAGGATGGTATTTTTGCAGAGCAGAGCTGGGGTGCAAGTTGTTGTCACTCTTCCTTTATTCCAGATCTGGTGAGTCTCGCACATGAGCCAGCATGTCACAGCAAATGTCAGACAATGTTATGGAAGAGCCTGAATACGGAACATCATCACCAACTCCACCATGGTATCTGAATCAATTCAATATTGTGAACCAACTACCGATCAAAATTTGTCCTGCACTTTAGTGCTTCTGCTGAACTTTAGTTCATGAGCTGGTTCCTGCCCGTCTTTAAACATTGGTGCCTTCCTGCTTCTCCAGGAACCTATGCACAAAGCATCTTTTAGGACCAAGTATTGTGCAGGCGTTATCTTCATCCATTGCAGTCCATCGTCTATATTTGGTCATCAAAAGCAAAACCACAGAAGTTTTGTACTGACATCTCTCAGTCAATCTTAAACTGATTCCTTACAACGATGCAAATATATCACACACGCCTCATTCTTCTTCCTCTCTCCCCTCTTTGTATCACTAGCACACTGGAATTCTTCCCAGATAGATCTGTTCTTGCTGCTGTTTTCAGTACTTGACCTTCTAATGCATCAATGTAAATAAAACTTTACGAAAATCTTTAACCATTCCTAGCGGAACAGATAAAATAATCCGTTAAGGGCCCTGAGGGTGGGCCCTGTCCGTGATGAGAAAGGGTGCCGATAGGCCTCTTCCCCCAGACTGACAATCGGAGGGCCCAATCGGCAGGCACAAAGCGCCTGCCGATTGGGCCCTCCGATTGTCAGTCCGGCGGCAAGGGATCAATTGCCGCCGGACTGACTAATCGTCCCCCTTCCTGTTTGCCCGTGGCCGCCCGGCTGCAGCCATTACCTGCCTCAGATCCGGCAGGGAAGGTCACCGCCTCGCCGCCGCAGCCTCGCCTCCTCGCTGCGCCACCGCGGCCTCGCCTACAGTCACAACACGGGCCTACGTAGGCCGTGCCGCAGGGGGGGCCCGGATGAGCTGCACCATGCCATGCCTGCACCAGCCCCGCTGACTCCCAAGCCCCGCTAGCACCCGCTGTATTCAGAATTCAGTGGGCTTATTTACTAGTAAAAGTATGATGTGGGTCAGTGCAGTATCAGGGACAAATATAAGAAAAGCGGACAGCCCTTGGTAAATACAGACAATTAGAGTGTGGTAACTTGTAGTCCCTTTGATGGGTGGATTACCATATGTGTGAATTTGCATATTCTCTTGGAGTAGTGTTTTGTTTTGTTTTTAATTAGATATTTGGAAGTAGTTTTGCTCTGCAACGAGGAGCCAAAGCAGCTTACATCATTGTCCCCTCCCTCACTTTATTGTCTCAGCAACCCTGTGAGGTAGGTTAGGCCGAGAGTGTGTGACTGGCCCAAGGCTCCAGGGCAGAGTGAGGGTTCATTTGTTTCCATTCATTTTATAGTATCTGTAGTTGGTCTTTCTCCAAAAGACTCCAGGAAGATGACAGTTTTATGGATACCTTTCTTAAAATGCTAGTTGCCTTGTCAGCATTTATCTCCCTTCCCCATATCTGGTCTCTAATGCCTGTGTACCTCTAATGGTTCTGCTATTCTGTAGTCTGAGGAAGAGTGCTTGCACTCGAAAGCTCGTACCCTGAATAAATCTTTGTTGGTCTTAAAAGTGCTACTTGACTCTGATTTTATTGTGCTACTTCAGACCAACACAGCTACCCATTTGAATCTGTCCTCTGTAGTGTTATCTGTATCTACTTTGTTTTGTCTGAAGGCCAAATGGCCTTACCAGCAATTGGCACATGGATGTCAAAGCTCCGTTTCGTTTTTTCTTCGAAGATAAGAATCTGCGTTCTGAGGGAAAGGATTTTGGCATGCAATTTGTGTGTGAAAGGGGGCAGGGAGATTCTTTATATGAACCCTAGGTTTGTCTTAGCAATCCATTCTTAGCAATGTTTTGCTATCATGAAGTGACCTGTACTGCTCTTTGTAGACTTTAATAAGCAGCTTTTTGATTGCTGCTAGAAATTTCTCCACTCATTTCATGTCTTTTGGAAGTACATCCTAGGTTGATGACATTAGAGGTGGAAGGCTTATTTTCAGTTGCAAATGCTGAAGGGTGTACATCTTTTCCATGGCTGATAGAGCCACTGAAGGTTGGGGAGAGAGAACATACTATCTTTGTTAATTCCAGAGGGTAGCAAGGGTCTAAACTCTCCAGTTTTGCATAGCATTGCTGTCTGCGAATGGTCTTGCCCGTGGGGCTCTGAAAGTATGTCATTAAATGGAGTTGCCAGCCTTTGGGGGGGGGGAGGCAAGGTCATATATCTTCAACAATTTGGATTAAGCAAAAATTTAGCCACTGAAGCAGTACCCAGCAGCATACTAATGCAATGAAGATGAAAGCACAGTGGCTGAAATCCCTTCTGTAATGTCGCTCATAAAAAATACAATAACCTTGCATTGGGAGGGGGGGGGTAGCAATCTGTTTCTGAGCCACTCCCAGGGCATCTGACTCCCCCCCCCCCCCCCAATTCATATTCTAGATTCTCCAAAGGTTGGAATCAGGTTTGTCATCTTCCCGGCTGTGCCTTTAACTGCTGTTTGATATGCAGGAATTAGCAAAGGATGCTTTTCACAGTTAGTTAAATAAATGTCATCACCTGCTAATTGCTGCAGCTCAAGCTGTTGTTTAAGGCACCACTGCCGAGCCCTATTGAAAGTTGGCCGCCCGATTTGAGAACTACTCCTAACTGCCAAATAAAGTGTAAAGCCTGTGCAGACTGGTTATAAACAAGCAACAATGGCCTGTATTCATGTCCGTGTTCCACCTCTCTGCCCCCCCTGGTCACGGTTCACCTCTTTGCCCCTTTCAGGCCACACAAAAATGGCACTTGTGATAATAACATGCTTGATTTCTTCTGAAGTGCTGAGATGTGGTGGTTCACAGGGAAGAGCTGAGTGAGCTGTGTGCCTTGCTAGTGACATCTGTCCATGAGGAGAAATTAGAGTTCAAGGCCAAATGAGCTCTTTAGAAAAGGGGCAGGAATGAGGGCTATTAGGCAAACTGTGGAATGCAAGAGGCCTTGGGGTTTCTCGCCGATGATAGAGACCAGAATCTGGGAGCACTGAAGGGGAGACCCAGATGGACTCATTTTTATAAGAGGGGATAAAGGCCTCTGAGGTTGGCTCAGAATATGTGTGAAGCTTATGCAGAGAGTAATTTATTTCCCTCTTGGTCGCTGTTACTGAAGTTAAAAGAGGTCATAGTCATGAAGCCAAATGATATATAATTCCCTTTGAATCTGCGCAACCCAATGCAGTCCGTGTATACCTCTCATGAGTACAAAGAACTGGGCGAAATGTGTAATATTAAACTAACACCCCCTGTTTATACATCCTGCCATGGGCTTCTTTTGTGTGACCAGGGTGCCATTTTGTAACTTTTCCTGATTGCTCCATGGAGTTCTAATTAATCTTCCTTAGTGACATGTAAGCCTTTTAAGAACAAGAACAAGAGTTGTTTTTTATATGCCGCTTTTCTCTACCAGAAAGGAGCCTCAAAGCAGCTTACAATTGACATCCCTTCCTCTCCCCACAACAGACACCCTGTGAGGTAGGTGGGGCTGAGAGAGCCCTGATGTCACTGCTCAGTCAGAACAGCACAATCTGCTGCAAAGAGCCCAGCGTCACCCAGCTGGCTGTATGTGGATGTGCGGGGAATCAAATCTGGTAAACCAGATACTGAAGGTACTGTTCTTAACCACTATACTATGCTGGCAGAGAAAATGGTAGCTTGTGCTCATGGAAATAGACTTTATGCTGGAGAATGAGCAAGGGAATGTCTCGTAAGACCTATGGAAGGAAAGAAAGAAGATGAAAATGGAATCAGGATTGCTGGAGGGGACTGAGGAGGTATGACTTTCCTTTCTTGTTTTGCTGAGAATAATTGCTCACCCAGATCTCCCATGAGAAGGATATATTAATTTGGATAATATGCCACATCTCCCTTCTCTTTCAAAGGTGCTTAGTACAGAGAGTGGGATAGTCCCTTTAACTTATTTATTTATCTAAACAATTTTTACGCTGCCTTTCTACCCAATTAAGGTCCACAAGGTGGCAAACATAAAAACTTTTAAACAATTAAAATGCCATTAAAATTTAATTAAAATACATAAGCAACACCAGAAGGTGGGCCAATAACCATTATTGGGGATATTCTACACAAAACAAGAAAATCTTAATCTGCTGGCTAAAGACACAAGTAGATGGAGACAAATGAATCTCCCTTGGGAGGGAGTTTCAGCATTGTTTTGCCAAAATGGAGACGTTCTCAGGTCGCCAGTCATCTAGCCTCAGGTGGCAGGGACAATTGAAGTGAGGCGTCTGAGGATGACCAGAATGAGCAGGTTGTTTCAAATGGGAGATGGAGGTTCTTAAGGTATGGTGCTCCAAGACTATACGAAGCCTTAAAGGTCAATAGCAGCACCTTGACCATTTCCAAAATGAGGAATTTGCCCCTGGACAGCCTTTAGT
This sequence comes from Paroedura picta, assembly GCF_049243985.1. Classification (NCBI taxonomy): domain Eukaryota; kingdom Metazoa; phylum Chordata; class Lepidosauria; order Squamata; family Gekkonidae; genus Paroedura; species Paroedura picta. The sequence continues at coordinate 39,787,310 of NC_135371.1, read as the reverse complement.
TACAGGTGCGTTTTAGTGCGGCTTCCACATGACAGCAGCAGCAACTCGAGGCTGTGCAGTGGCTGGCATGAGTTTTGGCCAGATTTACCTTGGGATGAAGGAAATCACCAAAATTGGATTTGCCACTCCTAATTGCATCTCATGTCAGGGAGCAACCAGGGGTAAGCTTGTGTGGAGGGAGAAACATGCAACAGTTTCAGAAGCATTGTGACCGCCCTTGCACCCACCTTCTCTCCATTTCTTGCTCACAATAATTGTTTTTTTTTTTTAAGGCACGGTCTGCATTGCTGCAGGACTGCAAAGCTACATTCCCCAAGTTAAAATGAAACGTTCTGTTCATTGTCCTCATCTGTTTTGTAATCAGGTAGCTAAGACACATCCCCCTTTGTGTTTTCTGGCATTTGGATTTTAACAGGGAATGGAGGGGGGGACGTGTGATGAATCAGCCCTCTCCCGATCAGCTAGGCATCCATGTTCCTCCTTTTAAGCCTTATTGTTCACACTAAATCATTCATTGAGGTCCAATTACCATGTCCAGCCTCTCACAAATCTACCTGAATGTAAATAGAGACCTAAACTCCACGATTCCCAAAACCAGGGGGGATGCTTTATTGTTGTGGCATTTCTCCATAGCAATGCTGAAGTGTTAATTTTTAAAAAAACAAAGCTCTTCTGTTGTGGTATTGCCACATGGCAAAGCGGAAGTGCTTTAAAAAAAAACAATTTCAGGGCTTAGGAGGGATGGATGTTTGAGCCCCAGAAATAACTGCTCTGCTGCGATTGGTAGCTTGCAGTGATTGACAAGCTGAGGAGCAGGGAGAAGAAGTTCGCTTTGTTTTCCCTTGCCACCTCACTGGGAGGCAAAAAGCTGTGACAAGGCAGAGGGAAAATGCAGGAGGGGTCTCCCTTCAGGAAGCTTACAAATGCACAGCTTCCAACCACACATTCGCAAGCAAGGGGCAGCACAACTTTAAAGCCTCCATGCGGAAATGGTCCTTGTGTTGAACCAAATATATCCTTATTTTCAATGTGAGATAAATAATAGATCCCTTTTTTAAAAACTGGGTATATTGGAAGTTGGAGCAAACATGTAGAGAACAAACATGTAATATGCAGTAATGATAAAATTAACAATATAGTTGTAAAATGTATTGGTTATGAATTTAAACATATAATTTTGAAATTTAAAATGCTTGAAATAAGATTGTATTTTGTAGATTATAATGTAGGGGATGCTGGGGAGAGAATTTTCTTCCTGTTCTATATTTGATAGTTTACAATGATTTGATATATATGATATATATGTGTGTGTGTGCATGATTTGCTATGTAGCCCCTCCCTCTCTCTTTAAGATCCTTATATATTATTATATTGCTTTCTAAAATTAAAAAAAAAGAAATATCCACAAAGTAGAAGTTTGTGGCGCTCGTCAGATTGCAAACATCACTTAGCGAACCACAAAACCCCCCAAATCGGTGCAGACTTGAGTTCATCAGCCAGTTCACATCCATCCCTACTGGTAGACTTCCTTGTTCTTTTCCAGGCCTGTAGGGTATGAACTGTGCAGAAAACTGACTAGGTGCAACCACTAATTGCTTAGCTTGGCATACAATTTAGACATCAAACAAAAAATTCAGGGTGAGGGGCTTCAGAGCCTGTGTCAATGAACAGTTTGAGAACATACTAATTTCAAAGCATTCCGGATTTGTGCTTCATTGGAAAGGAGTCCCAAAACCTTGGATTAGCAACATTTACTATGAGCAGAACTGCACACTACATAAGTTATATTACATGTTATATTACATGTCCAGATGTCTAGATGTTATCGTGCTATGCCTTTCCCCAGCCCCACTAGCACAGCCCATGATGTGAAATGGGGGCAGAGAAAAACACAAGATAATGAGGTAATTAATTGGTTAGTTTATTAGCTGCCCAGATGTCCTGAGGCAATGTCTGATATCCTCTGATCTACTTTTCTTCTCTGTCTTCTTCACCTCTGGCACATACTTCCTCCCAATTTTTAAAAAAAAATTCCAGATATTAAAGGAGGATGTCATTTTATTGGATTTAATGGTCTTTAATTATTACATTGCTGTGAACAGTTCATCTTCTCTAGTGGATTATTTTTACCCAGCCTCATCACAGTTAGGCATGAAATATTTTTTCTTCTTCCTCTGTGCCCATGGGCATTTCACATCTTTTTTCCCCCTTCTATGAAGCATTGCTTAGCCATAAGCAGGGTCATCCTTGCTTCAGCTGTCAGCTATAACCAAAGACACTGGTGATTATAAAGTGACGGTGATGCTTCACCTTCATCTGTGCCTTGTGGAGCCCAAGCAAAACAACCCTTGACATATACTGCAATAGGTGCATGACCCAAGGGGAATTGGTGGGGGGGGGGGGGAAGAATGGTCCTTCACTTCACAACAGCAAAACAGGCAAATATGCAGCAAACATTAAATAGCCACAAATAAACGTATGCATGACAATGGGACAGCCTTGTAGTCAAAAAGAATCTTCTGGGTCAGACCAAAGCCATCAATATTAGTATGTTATTTGTTGTCCCATTCATCTTGTTGTGCTTCTGGGTAGTTACCCCCCTCCTTATTTACTTGAGTTCTCCTTATATAATTTATTTTATTTAAAACATTCTATGCCTTGTTTCCACCCAATTCAGGTTTCCCATGTAGTGAACTTTAAACATAAAAACATCATTTTAAATACATGCACACGTATGCCATCAAGTCACAGCTGACTTAGGTTTTCAAGGAAAGATATGAACAGAGGTGGTTTGATGTTTCCTTGGTGGTCTCTCATCCAAGTACTAACCAGAGACAGAGAGCCAGTTTGGTGTAGTGGTTAGGAGTGTGGACTTCTAAGCTGGTATGCCAGGTTTGATTCCTTACTCCTCCACCACATGCAGCCAGCTGGGTGACCTTGGGCTCTCCATGGCACTGATAAAACTGTTCTGAGCAAGTAGTGATATCAGGGCTCTCTCAGCCTCACCCACCTCACAGGGTGTCTGTTGTGGGGAGAAAAAAGAGAAGGCTACTGAAAGCCGCTTTGAGCCTCCTTCGGGTAGAGAAAAGTGGCATATAAGAACCCATTTCTCCTACTCCTTCTCCTCCTCCTTATCTGAACCAACTTCCAGGACCTGATTAAATGGGGCTAGCCTAGACTATCCAAGTCAGGGCATATAAAATATACAAAACAAATAAAACACACAGACAGAGAGGATGGCTAATAAGAGTTAATGAGGGAATGTCAAACAAAACAACAAAGTCTTGCTGACAGAAGACAATGACAGCGGATAAAGATGGATCTCCATGGTGAAGGAGTTACAACAACTCAGCACCATGACTGAAAAGGCCTTTTCCCAGGTTGCTAACAATCTATCCTGAAATAGGGTCTCTGAAGATGACTGAAGTGGTCAAGTGGGTTCATATGGGTGTATGCCTCTCATCATGTAAAGACTGCAGATCTATTAGCTAAACAATTTCAGAAAGGGTTCTTATATTATCCTTCTTATGGATATTCATTTCACACCCTTTGCTCCGTATGGTGCCTAAGTGTGATATCCATGAAGCCAATCCCAATCCTATTGATTGGTGCTTCCACTTCTGTTTTCCAGCAGTCCTATCTCTTTTTATCATGGCAAAGTTGCATGTGAACCTAGCAAAGAATTAGAGCTTTTTTTCGAGTTGGGTGAACATGCTGAAACTTAATCCTGACAAGACAGAGTTCTCTAGGTTAGTAGGAAGGCAAACCAAGGACTTCAAATCTTTCTTGTCTTGGATGAAAAGCTAGGTTTACAGCTTGGGAAAGCTGCTTGACACAGCAGTCAACTAGAAAACTAGATGGCTGTGGTGACTCAGGGGATTTTGCCCACTCTAGCTGCACATCAACTGTATTCGTTCCTAGGTCAGTCATTTCTAGCCACAGTGACCATGCCTTAATTACATCTAGACTAGATCATTGCAATACATTCCAATGGGGCTGCCCTTGAAGAGTACTGAGGCTACATTGCTGGCTGGCAGGTAGCCATAAGTAGCCTGTATCCCCAATATTACAGCAATTACACCAGCTACCAGTCAGTTCCCAATTTAAGATTCTGATTTTGTCCTTTAAAGTCCTACATGGTTTGAGACTTGGGTATTTGAAGGACTGCCTTCTCCCATGTGTTCCTGCCAGGGAAGTAAGCTTTTGGGAAGATGCCTTCCTGCTTGGCCCACCAATTTAGTAGGTGCATAAGACTTGTCCTTTTCCATCCCAAATTATGGAACAGCCTTCCCAGAGAGATGTACCAGGTGTACCTACTCATTGCTGCTCTTCAAAAGGCAGTAGAAGACTGTTTTATTTAGTACTGTATTTTGATTGTTTTAGCTTTTATTACTGGAGTTTTAAAGCGGTGACTTTATGGGCTGTTTTCTTATTTCTTATTCTTATTTCTTATGTTTTATTTGGATTGTATGCCACTTTGAGTTCTGTAAGAGAGAAAGGTGTCCAATAAAGGTTTTAAGTAAATAAATACATAATCTAGGTGTATTTTTTAAGTGTTGGGTTTTATTTTTTATCTTTTAATGTTATATTTTATTATGTTATTTAGTTTTCTGTCTCAGGCAGGTTCCCCAGGAGAGGTGAAAAAGTTCACTATATAAACACATTCAAAAGTGATGGAGAGAGAGAGAGACCCCTTCCCCTCATACAGTAGCCAAAACAGCACTATTTTAAGCAGGGACAAAATGGACCATATTTTGTGTCTTCTTCCTGATTACTTTCTTAGGTATTGACATGTCTGCATCATAGTAACAGTGCCTAGTGGGTGTTTTTATTACTTGTCAGTGCAATTCTATGCAGAGGTAATCCAGTTGCTGAAATCAATGGATGTAGATGTCAGTAACTTCCCTGCAGAGTTAATCCAATTGAAACCATCTGAAACAGTGGTCTTAAACCATTGCAACTTTGCATAGGACTGCAATTGTATGTCACTGATTATATGGGTAGCTGACAAAATGAGCTTTAACTGTTAAAAGTCTATAACCTGGAAATCTTGTTGGTCTTTGAGGTGCAAGTGGGCTCAAATCTTCTGTCTTGGTTTTCAATCAGTGGTCTTCATACTGAACTTCCACTGATGTGGCATAGTCTCATGGATTAAAAGGAAATGTCTTCATTTTTATATGGGAACATCTGTAGCCATGGCACAGGGGAGGAGTGCAATAGAAATCTACGGATGTAACGGTGCACTCACCCCTGGACCTGACCAGAGCAGGGAATCTGAGTCACCTATTTCAGACCCCTGCACCTGCCTCCACAACTGAACAGAGCAGGGAGGCTGAGGTGGCTGAACTACCCCCCCTCCACAACTGCCTTCTTCATTCTGGCATTAAGCCAAGAGAAGGAGAGTAGGGGCCATGGCTCTTCTCTCAGCCTTGGGCATGTGGGTGCAGAGGAATGGGTGTGCCAGCAGGCCCAGCCTGGCCCTGAGCCCTTCTCACTTTGCCACTCATGACAGCCATCTTCTGCATCCTCCCCACCCACCCACCCACCCACAGTTGGGAGAGCACACAAAGGAGTGCACAAAGCCTGCACTGGCTACAATGCTGCAAAGTGGGGGGAGTGGTTCAGAAGACACAAAAAAGCCCACCCACCTGATGGCATAGTGGCCAGCACAGACTTTGGGCATTCCTCTATGCACTCTCCTGACTGTGTGTGTGTGTGTATGTGGGGGGGGGGGGGTAGAATCAGCAGCCAGGGGTGGCAGAGCCAGGGGGGCTCAGTGAGGGGCCTAGCCAGCTGCCACCACATCGATTCTTCCGGCACCAAGCCAGGCTGTGCCTGCCTGAGGCCAAGGGAAGACCCAGAGTGAGTTTCCTGCTTGCCTGCCTGCTTTTCTCCTCTCTCCTTCTTTTCTTTTTTTTCTTCTCTCTCCTTCTCTCCTTCTTGTTTCATTCTTATCTTCTTTCTCCTAGCCTGGAGGTTGGCCACCCAGCTGGCAAAACTCCCCCTCCCCCAGCCAAGAAGTTCCCACATAGACTTTCTATGAGAATTAAATCCTGACATCCCCCCCTCTTTTCTGTCAAAACTCACAGGTATCAGATAGAAGCCCATCTACGGCATGGTTGGAGAGAACACAATCCAGCAACCTTTTATGATAGAAAGAAGTTGCACAAGCATGTGAAATGCTAATTTTTGTTGCAACAGAGGCAACAATAGTAAACTTATCAAGACAGCATCATACTGACCCCATTTGTAGAAAGAAGTTTTTTTTTTTAATGTTTACGGCAATTAATGAATTAAAGATATAGATTTCAGATCAGTTTCTAAGTTAAGCTGCTTTAGTAATTGTTCATTGTCACTTAAATCATTTAACTTAACCTTTGGGCTTTCGGGATAGTGGACTTAGCTCATGGCAGAGGTTAAACTCCTATGTAGTCATTGGCAAATCTTCCAGAAGGCCTCAGTTTGTGATCAACCTGAGATTTTTACAAAAAATTCTCCCCCTGCCCTCTGGCTTGCTGCATCTTCCAGGAAAATTCATTCCACAGCTATCTTACCTGTCCCTGCAAATAATGAACTGGCCTCTACCTCCCCTTTAAGGACACACATTGGATGGGGACACAAGCTGCCTTCACGGGGGTTTTGCCAGTCATTGTATGCTTATGATAATATGTAAAACGAAATGTATTGGATGTGCAATTTTCATTACTGACTGCAGACAGCTAAGGGAGTATTGCACACCAAACTGCCCTATCCCTCTTTTGCTATTAGCATTGGTCATAGAGTATGGGGGGCCCTTGTTTTTGTATACATATATAATGCCCTGCCGTGTTTCTCTTCTAAAGTATCTCAGATGTAGTTCTTAGTTCTGGACTCTCAGTCTGTGAAAATGATGCTGATGTTTGTTTCTATCCCACAACAAAAAGGTGAACAAAAAGGTTCTTGACCCAGGTCAAGAACCCACCCCAAAAAAGGATCAAGATAGGAAAAGTATGCTCAGGCCTCTGTAAGGTAAAACATGTTGTAAAATGTAGTATTAATATTTATTAAAATTAAAAACCCATGGATTAAAATATAGCCTCATTAAAATCAAAGTGTACATTCATGCTTATGCCACCACTGACAAGGCACATTTCGAGATCACTGCCTTTATCAATGGTCAGGCATAAACAAAGCGGCATGCATAAAATACAGGGACAGATATGTCAAATATACCGTTGGCTCCTTTACATACAGTGATATAAGAGGACACTAAGGACCTTAATAGATTCTATGGACCAGGAGGCCAGATAAAATTCTTTGAGGCCTCTCATGTACCTAAAGAAGGCCCTGGTCCAGATGAGCACTTCCAGTGTCCAATGAGTGTCCTATAGGAGCCAGCTTTTCTCCAAAGTATGCATACAACAGCACTGGTCTCTTCTTGCTCTTCAAAATGGTTGAACTCTATAGTAATATCCTATTTACTATTATTGCTATTGCTACTAATAATAATAATTTGATTAATTTGTAGCTCATCACTCCCAGAAAAGCTGGCTTATAGCGAATGACACAAGAAAAATCCCCACAATAAAACACCAATAAAATAGAATATATCAATTATCCCTTCCCAGCAGCAAAAAAGAGTCTTCCCTCTTCCCCTTGCTCAGTGGACTACCAGGACCTTGTGCTTTGGAGGAACAGATGGGAGTAGGCAGTTGTTCTACCCATTTCAGGTGGGGGCTAGATCTTAGCTGTCCTGGCCTCAACCAAAGACATCCTGAAAGAGCTCCATCTTAGCTCAAACTGAGAAAGCTCTGTCAGGGCTCTCAGCTCTCATTCCACCATGATGGGGCCAGGACCAAAAAGGCCCTGTTCCACGTAGAAGCCAGGTATTCCTCCCATGGACCAGGGATCACCAACAAGTTTGTACCTGCAGAACCAAGGAGTGGTGTGAATGGATATTTTATAGCTGCTGAGAACAAGCTACCAAAAGGGGGCAGATATTATGGATATATGTATGTCAGTAGTTAACCACAGAAAGTGGTTATCAACTGCAAGTTAAACTCTGCCACAAACTGGCTACAGATTAATTAATAGTCTGCACATGAAATTATGTTTCAAACAGCTATGTCCATGCAAGTGGCATCCAATTCATTTGTATCCAAGACTGGGGAGGAGTAAACCTGTGCCATCTAGAAGCACATGCAACTAAGGATGCATGGGAATGAATTCATTTCACCAGATTCATGATTGAGGCCTAAAATAACATCCACCAACAAAGGCTGGCCTCACCGCTGGGATGAGGAAGAGAGTCAAAGGTTCAGCCCCTTGGCAAAGGACCTACCTATCGAGGGAAATGTCGTTGATAACTGTGAAAGTTTTTAACTTTTAACTCTGTATGTTGCTTTTACTGTTGTCATCCACCCTGAGTGATACGGAGGGCCAAGATAGAAATAAAAATGTATCACCATCATCATGATTCTCCTGTCCTTGAATTCCGGGAGGCGCTGAGGCTAGAAGAAGACATTACAAAGGGGTGAGAAGCTGCTGTAACTCCATGCCTTTCCCCACTCTTACATCTCAAACAAAAAGATTATATCATTGCACATATTTCCTTTCCCCTAAGCCGCATCACTGGTTGTCAGCAGTAGGAAAATGCACAGATGATATCACATCAGGAACATTGTACTGGAAACAACATTGCAGAAATCACAGAGAAAGAGCAGATCTTGCAGAGTTTAGGCCTGTTCTGCAATGGCAGGAAACAATGCACCTTTGCAGGACATGCAGATGTATACTTCCAATCCCCATCAAAATATCAAGAGTGTGCCAGAATATAGTATATATTAAATGTTCCTTGTACTGTACTGCATATGAGAGTTATAATGTAAACCACCTTGAGCCAAAAGGGAGGGCAGTATATAAATATAATTAACTAACGGTGCAGCTAGAACCTGGTGGACTACTGCGTGTGTGAATCTTTCCTAAAACGGGGGAGCCTAAGTGTAAAGAAGGGTTTGTTGAAAGCATAAAAGGTGCCCTGCTCTATCACACAAGTGGGCCATCTAATCCAGCAACCTGTTTCACTGGGTGACAGCAAGTGGCCCTTCAGGGCCAGCAACCAAGGGACTGAGACATCCATGTTCCTTCTAGTACTAGTGGGCAGAGTTTTACTGCCTTTGTTTGTATTCCTTCGATAGTGTGGAGGAGATATTTCAGCAGGTATAGCTTGTCTCTCAGGAAACAGAAAAGCTACAGTTAGGGCAGGGAAGCCTCCAAACCTGGCTCTTTTTCCCTACTGTCAGTGCTGCAGCTGACAAGAGAAAAATAATTGTTAAAAGTCACTGACAGGCAATCATGTGACATCACTTCTAGGGAAAACCCAGAAGTGATTCCAGCCCACTATAGGAACTGCTGGAAATTCTATGGTTTACCACAGAGCTTTCAGTGACTCCTATAGAGGTGTGATGTCACTTTCTAATTCAGAACAGATGTCACAACATCACCCTTCTAAGTCTATACCCCACTGGTAGTCATGCTGTTCATAACAATCCTGTTTCCAGTACAGGAGCCCAGTCTTCCTTTGCATCTAATCAACCTGTTTGGCGTAATCAAGCCAGTTTGGTGTAGGGGTTAGGAGTGCGGACTTCTAATCTGGCATGCCGGGTTTGATTCTGCGCTCCCCCACATGCAACCAGCTGGGTGACCTTGGGCTCGCCACGGCACTGATAAAACTGTTCTGACCGAGCAGGAATACCGGGGCTCTCTCAGCCTCACCCACCCCACAGGGTGTCTGTTGTGGGGAGAGGAATGGGAAGGTGACTGTGAGCCACTTTGAGTCTCCTTTGGGTAGAGAAAAGCATCATATAAGAACCAACTCTTCTTCTTCTTCAAAGATGTGTTAACTGTATCTGTTACAACAATCACTATCTCCTATTAGAAAGTGCTTTCTACTTTGTTGTGCTGGAAACCAAAATTGACCTGAGGAGCAGATACATGAGGCATGCAGGTAAACCCTCTCTCCACAGTTTCAGCTTCTACAGCCACTGTTCCCAGAAATATTCATCAGTAGACAAAGGATGCAGTGAAATACTGATCTTAGGTTACTTTTGAAAGGTGGCAACAGACAACTGTGCATCTATCCCAGCAGGATTTAAGTTGGAGGAAACGTGTGAAGAAGAGGGACCTTGGAGGAAGGTGATACTACATGTTTTTCTGAGCATAACCCTTTTCCACTGATGAGGCAGCAAGCTATCTACCCTGTTCAACCTTATGAAGAAGAAGAGTTGGTTCTTATATGCCATTTTTCTCTAAGCGAAGGAGTCTCAATGCGGCTTACAATCATCTTCCCTTTCCTCTCCCCACAACAGGGAGGTGAGGCTGAGAGAGCCCTGACATTATTGCTCGGTCAGAACAGCTTTCTCAGTGCTGTGAAGAGCCCAGGGTCACCCAGCTGGTTGCATGTCGGGGAGCACGGAATCAAACCGGGCTTGCCAGATTAGAAGTCTGCACTCCTAACCACTACACCAAGCTGGTGTTTCATTATGTCCTTCTTATAATAAAACAAAAAGGAAAGACTTGTTGAAGCTCCATACTTGTATTCCAAAAATCAAGGGTCCAAGAAGTATATTCCAGTATATGTATACCAGAGAAGCTCCCAAAGACTTGTCTTGCACCGAGAGAGAGAGAGAGAGAGAGAGAGAGAGAGAGAGCATTTAGCTCATGGGATATAACTGAATCAATATCTTCCATATCACAGAGAAGGCAAGACACAGGGTTTTTGTGAAGCCAATCACATTTCAGCATTCTAAGATGAAATTACTATTTTCCATGCTAATGAGAGCTGATTTAAAGTAAGCATTTTAAGACTCAAAGCACTATCCAGAAAATACTGAATTTCTAATTTATATTTACCCAAGGTAGTTTGATGAATTTTGTCCAGAGCCTTTATGGATACTTTCCAGTGATTGAGTTACCATTAACTGGGAGGGAGGGAAAGAGTGTAGGGGTAAGTAGGTTTCATCACCTAAGAGAGCCAGCCAAATAACTTGAATTTATTTTGCCTTTTCAAAGAGAAGGTCCATCCCTACAGTATCAAGCTAGCAACTGTGGCCAGTACACGTCCATATAAAGAATCCATTAACTAAGATCAGTTCTGCATCCCAGAAGTTCATCAGAGTTAGAGTATTGTGCCCGAGTTTGATTGAGAAATTGACCGGGCTCTAGCAGTCGATGTACCATGGCAGCCCCAGCCTCAACCGTAGACATGATATTGATCTCTCTGACTAAAATTGGCCTGAAGAGATTGTTGGACAAGTCGGGTTTATTTTGCAAAAAGATTAAACATTAATAATGCAAGGACCTGGATTGTTCTTATAAAAAGTTTTGATAAAGGTGGTTAAAAACATAAGAACAACCCTCTAGGCTCAAACCATCAGTCCATGTAGTCAAGTGTCTTGTCTCAAACTGTGGTTTATAGGGATGGGAAAAAAATTGGGAGAATGTGGTTCATTGTGTGGTTCATGATGCACTTGGTTCATGAATCACGAACTGTCATGAATGTTTAGGTGTTAAATTAACCAGTTTGGTTCATGTGGTTCATGATGTGGTAGAATACACACACATGTTGGCATGCTGGAATCACCAACTCACGGGGGATCTCCGGCTGACTCTCCTCTCAGTGTTCTCTACGTTTGGTGAAAATTGGATTCATGGAGTTCAAATTATGCCCCCTCCCAAAGAAGGTACCCCTAGGAAAGCTTTCTCGGGAAATAGAAGGAGGTTCAGGAGTTCATAGAACAGACAGTCTGTTTGGAAATGTATCCATTCACAAACTGCCATGAAATGCTAGAACACTTGTGGAAAGTTTATGCTGATTGACCTGCCATGAACTTTGGTTCATGAATTGGTCAAAATTCATCATTAAATTTCCTTTGTGAGCCAGTTCATGCCCATCCCTAGTGGCCAAACAGTTGCTCTGGAGGGCCCACAGCAGGGCATAGAGCCTGAGAGCTTCCCCTGATATTGCCTGCTGGTGCTGGGATTCAGAGGTTGCTTGCAATATTTTTGCTGCATGCCTATTATGTTGTTGTCCTGCTGAATACTGATACTTTTGGGATGCTTCAGCTAAATCTCATTAATTTCCCTTGAATTTATTTCCAAAATGAGTATTCTTAGAATGCTGCAGTCTTTCTCTTCATTCCTTTTCTCAGTGCTTTCTGGAGCAAACTTAATGAAGCTTGCAAAAAGATCAACTTACATTTTTAATGCTGCCTGCACCTTCCCTAAAGAACCTGCAGCTATCAAGTCAATCACACATGAAGATCAGAATCCGGCTTCCTCTCCCTTCATTGTGTCATCGCTGAAAGGATGTAATGATGATTAAATGATATCTTTTTGGCTCAAAACATAAGCAAATGTGATTTAAAAAACACATAGGGACCAGATGCATCCAGTTAGAAGGGGTTATTTTTGAAGTTAAATAATTACTTTTCTGATTATGCTGCCATTTCAGAAGCATTTGCAAGGATGTATTCATATATTTATATTTAAGGCTATGCATATATATGTCTGATGAAAATAAAAATGGCTCTTAAATATACATATGCATGTATTTATATTCTGTATACACATACTTGCATACAAACAAGTGCTAAAGATCCAAGCCTTGAAATCTACCCTTTCTCTAAGATCTGTTTTACAGGCAATGTGATTTTTCTGTTTAGCTGCCCCCCCACCACACCCATGTATATTGTCTTGACTATATTTAATACCAAAGTGACACATAAATGTAGAAACAAACAGAGGTAGTATTTAAATTTGCCAGCTCCACCTTGGGAAATTCCTGAACATTTGGAAGAAGGTGGAGTTTGGGGAGAAGAGGGAATTCAGAAGGATTGTGATACCATGTGATTTACCCGCCAAAACTGCCATTTCTTCCAGGAGAAGTGTTCACTGTAATCTGGAAATAATTTGTAATTCTGGGAGATGTGAAGATCCATTCTGGAGGTTGATAACCCCTGCACAATCTCAGTGGGATATATATCAACAACTCTGTTTTTTTAAAATCTGAAATGGTGAATTTTATTATTGTAGTAGCGTTGTCAGGCAAAGAACCCCTAATCCCTCCTTCCCAAGGGTTAATCTGGGTAATGTTAGATGGGCTCCATCTTGCAGATGTTCATAGCTGGTGACTGGCTCCCTCTGACTGGCTCCCTTATTGCCTTCAAGGACATGATCTTTCCTAAGATAATTGGTTATGTGGGACACCCGGGCCCATTCTGCACACATAGGATAATCCACTTTCAATTTGCTTTGGCAGCTGGATTTTCCTGTGCGGAACAGGAAAATCTACTTCAAAAGTGCATTGAAAGTACATTATCTATTGTGTGCAGACTAGGCCCTGGTGTCACTGGATGAGAGAGGTGAATTGGAGGGATGAGCTAATCTTCTGGAGCAGTGATCCCCAACCTTTCTGAGGCTGGGGACCGGCAGGGCATCGGGCCGCGCCCGCACGGACCACGCCCACGGGCCACGCCCTCGCATCGGGCCTCCCTCGCGGGCCGCACCCGCACGGGCCGCACATGCGCGATGCGCGGCCTGGCCCTGATTCCCTCTCCCCTCCCTCCCGCAGTAAGAAGCTTCCCGGCTTGCGGCCTGGGAAGTTTTTTACTGCGGGGGGGGGGGGCGGGGAGAGGGAGCCGTGGCCTGGCGCCATGGCCTTCGTGGCCTGGCACCGGCCCGTGGCCCGCAGGTTGGGGACCACTGTTCTGGAGGGTTCTAGTAACTAAAAATCCTAATTGGCCTAAAGGAGCCACCTTACTCTGATGAGCTAAAACTATATCCGGTCTGAAGTTTAATGTGGAATATGCTAGCTCAGATTTTCTATGGCTCACTTCCATGGTTTTGCTACAGCAACGTAATTGGGATCTCTGAATTGTGGCCTGCTTATGCCCGAATGCAACGATGTACTGCCTGATCCAGATTTCTGAGTTTCAAGTGGAAAGCTAGCTTTATTGTTTTATGTTGCTTGGTTTAGACTGATGTGCTGTATTTATAAAATTCTTACTAGCAAATTATTCTAAATTCTTCCAAATAAATGTGTGTGTGTATTTAATGAAAACATCTGATTATTTGCACACTCTCATACTGGGTTCAGCTCGGAACTCCTTGACACATAAACAACTACTTTAAAACCAGACTTGTGCACCAACTCAGAGTTCTAGAAAAGAGAAAAACTGTCATGGCTCCTTTCTATGGAAAAAAAATGTATGTAGTTTTAATAGGTTGTATATTTTTGTAAGTTGTCATTGCTGTTTGCGTTTTTGTAAGTTCTCACTGCTATTTGAGTTACCATATAGGCATCCTGCAAGACTAGACTTCCCAAGCCCCCAGTCAGGGTTTGACATCCTCTGCTGTTGTTCCAAGCAATGGTGGGAGGAGGGCTCCGTGGCATCATGAGAAGGATGATTTCACTTCACCTGGCTATTCATAGAACTAACTCCCATTGTTTCCCCTGGAAGTGATGTCATGAATACATGCCAAGCAGGTGGTCTACCACTGAGCCACAGCCCCTCATCAGGCTTGAGATGTTAGACACTCATCTCATCCTCACCCCAACATTCTCACTGGCTGCCAGGATTGAGTCTTGATTAGAGAGGAAGGGAGGATATTAATAGTAGCACTAAAAATAGTAATAATATATTTCAGGAAGTTGTGAAAAGACAGGAGATATGAATGCTGTAGCCTACTTTGAGATGTAAATGAAGTACATAAAATAATATGCTAGTCCTGAACAGATATCCTATTATTGTACAGGGTAAAGCATATAGAGGGAGAGTAGAAGCAACTGTGCTAGTGTCAATTCTACCTATGCATTTAGGTACATGTGGGTATGGCACCCCCCCCACCCATGGTGGCTGATGAAGCCTATGTGGTGATAGGTGTATGTGTGCTGGATACAGAGCAGAGAAGCTAAAGCCAGAGCATGAGGTCATGAGCAGGTTCTGCTCCCCCTATGTGCATTTAGTCCAATATGACACAGTGTTGATCACTCTTCTCTACGTCCCATATATCGCTTTCCTTCAGTACCTTCTTCTGCACTGCCTTTGGAAGCCCGGTGTTTCTAAACAGGGAATTTATTTCTGTTTAAGGAACTTTAATTTGTTTAAGTAGATTGTTAATCTCATAGTGAACACAGTTCTACAGAATAACTGAGTACAACCATTATTATTATTATTATTATTATTATTATTATTATTATTATTATTATTATTATTATTATTATTATTATTATTATTATTATTTATTTAGATTTATTTCCTGCCACTCCCCGTAGGCTCATGGCAGGTCACAACAGTCCTATCCCCATTAAAATACCCATTAAAAGACTTTAAAAACAATCCTAACATGGCAGAAGCTCTCATTATTCCCACCCCTGCTATCAGAGCGGCAGGGATGGTGGGGAGGAGGTCTAATTTACTAGGTCCAGGGGTGGGAGGGGAATGCTGGCACTCGTTCGCTGACCCCGGCCTCAACCAAAAACTGGCGGAAGAGCTCCGTCTTGCAGGCCCTGCGGAAAGCTGGTAAATCCTGCAGGGCCCGCAGCTCACCCTGGAGCTCATTCCACCAGGTAGGGGCCTGGACCGAAAAGGCCTTGGCCCTGGTTGAGGCCAGGCGCGCTTCTCTAGGGCCAGGAATGATCAGGAGATTCTCCCCCGCTGAGTGTAAAGCCCTGCGGGGGATATAGGGCAGTAGGCGGTCCCTCAGGTATGTGGGTCCCAACACATACCCAATGTGGGTCCCAACACAAAACCCAATGTTTACTCACTGTTTTGGGTTATTTGCCCTCAAGTTGTGGTTGACGTATGGTGACCCCATAGGGTTTTCAAGGCAAGAGACATTCAGCATCATAACCCTGGTATCCTTCAGTGGTGTCCCATCCAAATACTAGCAAGGGACTGCCCTGCTTAGCTTCCCAGATCTAATGGGATTAGGTTAGCCTAGGCTATCAAGGTCATGACACTAACTGGGTATGGAGAGAATACTGGACAAGGGAGAAGAAAGCCAGTCATGACAGGTGCTAAAAAAGGGCATTCCCAAAACCATGCTGAAACGAAAAGGTGTACCATGGAGAAGCACATCAAGCAATAGGAACAATTTGAATGTATGCAGTGATACTACTCAGTAAATACCCAGGTATACCAGAGCTACTTGAGCACTCTTCAGCATGGCAGGTCTCATCGGTGTCAGCTAAGATGATTAGATGCAAAGAAAGGCACGACTCTTCTTAATTAGAGGGAGTTTTGCCAGCCTCATCTTGACATGTAGAGATGAGGAAAGCAGCATTTATGGAAATCCCTCTTCCTCTGCAATACTGTTGATGGTACGGAATACCTGCCCTCCTTTGCATTTGGATTCGTGACAGAGATTCTACCATGCTGTTTTGAGTGGTGGTCATAAAGGTGAAGAACAGCCTGAATGTTACAGAGAATGCCAAGCAGCCACTGGAGCCAAAGCATTTGGAATTCATCAGGGAGGGAGTCTAATTGCGTACCGCTCTGATGACTGTTATGACTATGCAAATATATTTTTCCACGAGTTGCATCGAGCACACTTTGATATTCCCTAGGGTTTCTGCTCAGGATGTTTTTTTTTTTAAGTTAAAAGCCCTCATTGAAGGTATATGAGTCATAGCACAAAAGTATCAGGGCGCTCTCTCCTTTGACCTACTTTTTGGAAAGGTCATTAAGAACTCTAAATTGAACAATAACCTGTGAGTTGATTCAAGAGTTAATTTGTCTGATTCAAGAATGTCTGGACTGAGACTATTTCACCACTCATGACAGGTGCAATCCTCTTACAATTTAATATTTTTTACATTGCATGCCGGCAACATGGAAGTTTCTTTGTGGCGTGTGTGCATGTATGGTCATCTTGTATGGTATGGGCAGTCAATTCCCAGCAATGTAGGCCCATGCAGGTAATGCTTAGGAGAGAATCTATGCCTTGTTTGGGAGAAATAGTGGAAGCTATCTGCTGTCTTTCTGCCTAACCCAGCAGTGTGCCTTGGTGGCAGATTTACAGCCACTTTGCAGACCTGTGAGAGAGTAGGAGAGACTGCTTCCTGCTGTAGTCAATCTGTTGCTTTCATATACAGGACAAAGAAGCAGCTAGACCCAGAAGCTGGGCATAGGTAATGAGTTTTTGAAACTATTTATAAGGTTTGAATTATCTCCAATGATCTCAATTTTTCCTTAGTATTGCAGTGAATCGTTCCTAGTGAAGTTCTTTATTAACCCCTGTGGAAAAGAACTGCATGGTCATGATGGTGGTAGAGGAAGTCTCATCAAACCACAGCTAACTTATGGCAACACTATAGGGTTTCCAATGCAAGAGACCTTCAGAAGTGATTTTCCATTGTCTACGTCTGCGTAGTAACCCTGGTATTCCTTAGTAGTCTCCCATCCCAATATTAACCAGGACCAACCTTGGTTACCTTCTAAGATCTGATGAAATCAGGCTAGCCTGGCCTATTTAGAGGTATAGACATGATATCCCAAGCCAAATAAATGAGACCTGAGTACATATATGAGATGACAGTAATCAATGCAAGCTGCTTCAGTGACTCTAGAAAGGTGGCAGCTTTGCCAAGGCATGCAAGAGAGATAGCATTCCTAGCTGTAGAACAAAGTTCTACTGTTTCCTTAGCAGTAAATTTGCTGGATGCTTATTTTGTAGTAAAATGCCAAACCTGGTTCCCTCCCACCCTTTTGACCATTTCTGTTGGAGACTTCTGGCATGTTTTCTAAGCAAGGAGGGACCATGGCTAAGTGGCAGAGCATATATTTGGTGGGTAGAAAATCCCAGGTTTAGTCCACAACATTTCCAGTTAAAAGGATCAGATAGTACATGATGTGAAATACCTCTGGGGAGCCATTTCCAATTAGAGTAGGCAATACAGATTTTGATAAACCAATGGCCTGGTCCAGTAGAAAGCAGATTCAGTACAATTGTACATATTATGATTCGGAGCATTTTCACAGTATTTGCAACAAGCAATATCCTAGGCCTTGCACATATGTTTGTGGGTGTGTGTCTGTATACACAAACACACACACACAAGGATGGATGGATGGATGGATGGATGGATGGATGGATGGATGGATGGATGGATGGATGGATTGATGGGAGAGAGAGAGAGGCAGGTTCAGGGTGGCTCAAAAAAGTTAAAATCTGATATAACATAATACAATTAATATAAAATTTAAAATCCAGTTATCATTATTTAAGAATAAATATTGCCGGTCTGGCATTTCTTGTCTGTCTGTTGAGCTGCCAAAACCTTACCTACTGTAGGGTTAATTTGCAAATAAATGGCAGTCTAAGATGATTTGTCACATACCTGTTCCCTTGATCTCTAGGCCACAGATCAGTTCACCTGGAGAAAATGGCCACTGGAAGGCGGACTCTGGCATTATATCCCACTGAAGTCGCTCTCCTTCCCAAGCCAACTCTCTTCAGGCTCCATGCCCAAAATCTTGTATTTTCCAACCTACAGTGGAAAACTTGGCATAGTCAGAAAAAGAAAAAAAAGTACAATTTCAGATTCAGCTAAAAATGATACAGCAAAATCCAAAATATACAAATATCCTTTCACCTTTTCAGATTCTGCCAAATCAATTTGGTGGAATCTGAAAAGTTATAGGGATTCAGCTGACTAGCATTCTGGTCGCTTCCTTTTAACTGTGGCTAGCCATCTGACCGGCGGTTGAAGAAAGGTGCACCACCTGCTTCGTTTAAATGCCTCCCCATTTGGGAAGTCATTTAAATGGAGCAGGTTGGATGCCTATTATCATCAGCTGATGAGCAAGCTGGTCACTCCTGCTGCCTGTGTGCCCATCAGCTGTTGCTGACAAGTGCCCTGCCTGTTCCATTTAAATACCTCCCCAGTCAGCAAGGCATTTCAATTTATTTTTTTCATTTATTATTCTATTTCTAGGCTGCCACTCCCAGGCCTGCCAGCTTACAGTGGCCTACAACAAACAATAAACAATAAAACAATAAGACTCCTAAAATGGCCAATCCCTCCCCTCATGCCAGTCCTCACCATCCCAACCGCAATCCCACCCTGGTTGCCATATTTCTAGGGGAGCTGTTTCAGTTGGACACTCAGAGAAGGGGCAAGATCTTCTTCCCTCTGCCTGGACCCAACCAAATACCTGGAGGAAGAGCTCCATCTTGCAGGCCCTGTAGAATGTTGCTAGCTCTGTCAGGGCCCTCAGCTCTTCCAGGAGGCCATTCCACCATAGGTAGTTGAGGCCAGCTGAACATCCTGCAGACCAGGGATCTCCAGCCTATTAGCATTCACAGAGTGCAAGGTCCTGGGTGGGACATAGGAAGTTAGGTGGTCCCTCAGGTACACTAGGCACAGACAGTGAATGCCTTAAAAGTCAAAAACAACACCTTGAATTTCATCCGGTATTCAACTGGCAACCAATACAGCTGCCTCAGCACTGGCTGGATGTGGGTTCTCCAAACGTATCCTAGTGAGAACTCTAGCAGCTGCATTTTATACCAGTTGTAATTTCCAGCTCATGGACAAGGGAAGGCCTCCATAGAGTGAGTTACAGAAATCCAGCCTGGAAATGGAATGGGCAGAGTGCCAGTCACCATCAACTGATTGTTGAATGTTCTCCCCCCACCTTCTGAGGTGCTAACTAAGAAGGTGGGGAGATGCATTTAACAGCTGAATCATGATTTGGCCACCCTGACTTGGACTGTCCAAATACAGGGAATGGATGGTTTGGCTCAGGTTGAGCTGAAAAAGTGGCCAAATCAGCATTGACTTGTATACATTTTGGCTTATGTGAGCTGAACCACCCATGAACCACCTTACCAGAGACACCTTTACCAAGTCACCCAAGAGAAAACACTCAGGATCAAAAAGCTCTTTTAATTCTAAAAGATCAACTGGCTTTGACCAGAACCAGGGCTTTTTTGGCCCCAGTTCCTGCCTGGTATCATTATTTAGTTTTTAGCTACCAACTGGATCGCTGCCTTGTTGTGGCAAGGGGGCTTGCGTAGTTCAGTGAAGCTATGAGCTATGCCGTGCAGGGCCACCCAAGACGGACAGGTCATAGCTGAGAGCTCTGACAAAAGGTGATCCACTGGAGAAGGAAATGGCAAACCACTCCAGTATCTTTGCCATGAAAACTCTATGGACAGTTCCAATAGGCATAACGATATGACGCTGGAAGATGAGCCCCTCAGGTCGGAAGGTGTCCAATATGCTACTGGGGATGAGCAGACGGCTAGTACAAGTAGCGCCAGAATGAATGAAGCGGCTGGGCCAAAGCCGAAAGGACGCTCAGTTGTGGAAGTAACTGGTGGCGAAAAGACAGTCCGATGCTGTAAAGATTTTTATTCCATAGGAACCTGGAACGTCAGATCCATGAATCAAGGCAAGCTGGACGTGGTTAAACAAGAAATGACAAGACTGAACATCGACATTTTAGGAATCAGTGAACTAAAATGGACAGGAATGGGTGAATTTAATTCAGATGACCATCAGGTATACTACTGTGGACAAGAATCTCGCAGAAGAAATGGAGTAGCCTTCATAATCAATAAGCGAGTAGGAAAAGCAGTCTTGGGATACAATCCCCAAAATGACAGAATGATCTCAGTTCGAATCCAAGGCAAACCATTCAACATCACAGTGATCCAGGTCTACGCCCCAACCACTGCTGCTGAAGAGGATGAAGTTGATCAGTTCTATGAAGCCCTACAACACCTTCTAGAAGCAACGCCCAAAAATGATGTGCTTATCATCATGGGGGATTGGAATGCTAAAGTAGGAAGCCAAAAGATAACCGGGATAACAGGCAAGTTTGGCCTTGGAGTACAAAATGAAGCAGGGCACAGGCTGGTAGAATTTTGTCAAGAGAATACAATGGTCATAGCAAACACTCTTTTCCAGCAACCCAAGAGACGACTCTACACATGGACATCACCAGACGGTCAACACAGAAATCAGATTGACTATGTGCTCTGCAGCCAAAGATGGAAATGTTCTATCCAGTCAATAAAAACAAGACCAGGTGCTGATTGTGGTTCAGATCATGAGCTTCTTGTTGCAAAATTTAGGCTTAAATTGAAGAAAGTAGGGAAAAGCACTAGGCCACTCAGGTATGAACTAAATCATATCCCCGACGAATACACAGTGGAGGTGACAAATAGATTTAAGGAATTAGATCTGATAGACAGAGTGCCTGAAGAACTATGGATGGAGGTTCGCAACATTGTACAAGAGGTAGCAACTAAAACCATCCCAAAGAAAAAGAAATGCAAGAAATCAAAATGGCTGTCTGAGGAAGCTTTACAAATAGCTAAGGAGAGAAGGGAAGTGAAAGGCAAGGGAGAAAGAGAAAGATACACCCAACTGAATGCAGAATTCCAGAGAAAAGCTAGAAGAGATAAGAATGCCTTCTTAAATGAACAGTGCAAACAAATAGAAGAAAACAATAGAATCGGGAGGACCAGAGATCTTTTCAAGAAAATTGGAGATATGAAGAGAACGTTTCATGCAAAGATGGGTATGATAAGGGACCAAAATGGTAGGGACCTCACAGAAGCAGAAGAGATTAAACAAAGGTGGCAAAATTATACAGAAGAACTATACAAGAGCGAGCTTAACATCCCTGATGACCACAATGGGGTAGTGACTGACCTGGAGCCAGACATCCTGGAATGTGAAGTCAAATGGGCCTTAGGAAGTCTGAGTAACAATAAAGCTAGTGGTGGTGACAGCATTCCAGTTGAACTATTCAAAATCTTAAAGGACGATGCGGTAAAAGTGCTACACTCAATATGCCAGCAAATTTGGAAAACTCAACAATGGCCACAGGATTGGAAAAGGTCAGTTTACATTCCAATTCCAAAGAAGGGCAATGCCAAAGAATGTTCAAACTACCGCACCATTGCACTAATTTCTCATGCTAGCAAAGTTATGCTCAAAATCCTACAAGCTAGGCTCCAGCAATATGTGGACCGAGAACTTCCAGAAGTACAGGCAGGATTTCGAAGAGGCAGAGGAACTAGAGATCAAATTGCCAACATACGCTGGATCATGGAGAAAGCTAGGGAGTACCAGAAGAACGTCTACTTCTGCTTCATTGACTATGCTAAAGCCTTTGATTGTGTGGAACACAACAAATTGTGGCAAGTTCTTAAAGAGATGGGAATACCAGAGCATCTTATTTGTCTCTTGAGAAATTTATATGCAGGTCAAGAAGCAACAGTGAGAACTGAACATGGAATCACTGACTGGTTCAAAATTGAGAAAGGAGTTCGGCAAGGCTGTATACTGTCGCCTTGCCTATTTAACTTGTATGCAGAGCACATCATGAGAAATGCGGGATTAGAGGAGTCACAAATTGGGATCAAGGTTGCAGGGAGAAATATCAACAACCTCAGATATGCAGATGATACCACCCTAATGGCAGAAAGTGAAGAGGAACTAAAGAGCCTGTTGATGCAGGTGAAGGAGGAGAGTGCAAAAGTTGGCTTGAAACTCAACATCAAGAAAACAAAGATCATGGCATCCGGCCCTCTCAATTCCTGGCAAATAGAAGGGGAAGAAATGGAGATAGTGACAGATTTTATTTTCCTGGGCTCCAAGATCACTGCAGATGGGGACTGCAGCAAAGAAATTAAAAGACGCTTGCTCCTGGGGAGGAAAGCTATGGCAAATCTAGACAGCATCCTAAAAAGCAGAGACATCACCCTGCCAACAAAAGTGCGTTTAGTCAAGGCTATGGTCTTCCCAGTTGCAATGTATGGCTGCGAAAGTTGGACCATAAGGAAGGCCGAGCGTCAAAGAATTGAGGCTTTTGAACTCTGGTGCTGGAGAAGACTCTTGCGAGTCCCTTGGACTGCAAGGCGAACAAACCGGTCAGTCCTAGAGGAGATCAGCCCTGACTGCTCTTTAGAAGGCCAGATCCTGAAGATGAAACTCAAATATTTTGGCCACCTCATGAGAAGGAAGGACTCCCTGGAGAAGTGCCTAATGCTGGGAGTAATCGAGGGCAAAAGAAGAAGGGGACGACAGAGAATGAGGTGGCTGGATGGAGTCACTGAAGCAGTAGGTGCAAACTTAAATGGACTCCAGGGAATGGTAGAGGACAGGAAGGCCTGGAGGATCATTGTCCATGGGGTCGCGATTGGTCGGACACGACTTCGCACATAACAACAACAAAGCTACCAACTGAAATCTGGGCCCTGACAGAACTAGCAAAGTTCCACAGGGCCTGCAAAATGGTGCAGCTAACAACTACGAGCCTCCCCTCCCTAAACCGTAACACCCCTACATTGAAAAGCTCTCCCCACCACAAGGTTGGAACAACTAAGCTTAGGAAAATCAGGTGACAATTGAAATATGAAAGGGCAATGTACCAGTTTTTAATAGGGTTCAGCGCTTCGGCCGCCGGCCAGTTTGGTGGCCAAAGTGCCCCACCCTAATTTTAACTGCAATATTTTAATGATATTTTATTGCTGTTTTTATCTGTAGATATGTTGTAAAATGCCCTGCACCTGGTCACAGTGAGGCATGGCCAGTAGCAGTAGTAGTAGTAGGATGAGGACGAGGAACTGATGGTCAGTTGTATATTCAGTGCAATCCATGTAGGCCAGATGTATCTATGACAATTTGTAGTGCCTGTAATGAGTTGCCACTACTTTCCTTTGATTATTATGTTCCTATTTTGCCCTAAGGGGCTGTACTCCCCCAATTTCTCTTTCTTCCTCCAGTGCCCAAATTATTCTGTTTGTTCACCAGCCTTGGCTGTTCATTTTTTATGTCAGAAAGGAAGACTTCTGAGAACTGAATTTCAAAGACCCTGTTGGGAGAGGGGGTATCCTCTTCCCTGATTCTCTTTTAAATGGGTGAATTCAGTGTACATTGTTTCTCTGGTATTAGGATCAAGCTGTTAAATAGTCCCTAAGTATTAAATCTGAAATTAGCTCATAGAGGTAGAGTGATGAAAAAGAATTTGCCTCCCTATTCCCATACATCATCATAAGCACTGAACAGACAAGGATATTTTTGTTAATTATTTTGACCATTCTATTTTCCTAATGCTTTTTAATCAGCCTTTAAAATGGTCAGTTAAGCTACACTGTATTTTAATAACAACTGAAGCTGATAAATGTTTACTTTTCATTATGAAGTATATGCTAGATAGGTACATGCTGTGGGTGAGATATGGGTAATATATGCTGATCCAGCCCAGGGAACTGAGGGACTGACTAAAGTCCATATTTTGTTTGTCCGATAATGGCACACAAGAAGCTGATGGTAATTTTAAACTAACAAATTGCTTTTCTCCCCATTGTTGGTGGGGAAATGGTAAGGTAGGAATCCGATTTAGAATGTAAAGGGCAAACAGGCAATAAGAATGCGATAATTTTTATAAACACAAACTATAGTTTGTCACAACCAAGTAGCTGCTAAAGACAGGTGTTTAAAACTTATTTGCCTGAAAGGCCGATTACGCATGGGCAGAAAAGGCCAGGAGGAAGCTCACATGGAAGCCTGGCTAATCCCCATTTCCACATGATGCTGCCGCCTGGCTGGCCCCCTCCCGGGCCTGCTGCAGGTCGGGCCCTCATATGCCCCATGTGAAGGGAACTTGGAAGAATCCATGTTCCCTTCTTCAAAGTAGGAGCCAAGGGGACCTGTGTAATGGTAGGCCCATGTGGATAGGGAAAAACTAATCTTCCCCATCCATGGAAGCCCAGAAGGGGTCAAAAATGCCCTATTTGGATTTGCAGTGCTTCGCCACAACTCGGGTCTGAATAGGGAATTAAGTTTAATCCCACCTTCCTGCAAACAATCCCCCCCTGCTACCACCCCATGCAGTGGCACTGTTCCACCATAGCTGCATCCCCCATGGGGACACATTTCAGCAGCAGGCCAGTTGGCCGCTTAAAGTGTCCTTCATGGGGACACAGAAGTGGCAGAGAATACAGTTCTGCCACAATGCACTGGTGGCGGCCCGGAGTAGCATTGCCAATGCAGAATTGGCCAAAGGTAAGTTTGTTAAGTTAGGAACATTCACAAAAGTTCCAACATCTCTTCTTAACCACATGATAGGGATCACTACTTTTACTAGTGCTATTTTCCTCAGACTTGATAGGAATCATCTACCTTCAGAAGGGGCTATTTCCCTCACAGCAGGGCATCCTACCCCACTCCTCTGAATCAGGATCCTTCTTGATCCTCTCACTCTGCTTAATTCCCCTTACTGTCAATTGTTACTCAGTTGTAAATTTCTGTTGGAATACTAGGGTATAACAGGGGTATAACAGGGGTAGTCAACCTGTGGTCCTCCAGATGTTCATGGACTACAATTACATGCCAACGCTGACAGGGTCTCATGGGAATTGTATTCCATGGATATCTGGAGGACCACAGGTTTGACTACCCTTGCCCTATAATTCAGGATTCTCATACCAGATTAAAGCATTAATCACTTACTGGCCATTACAGATTCTTTGAATTTTGCGTGTTTGGGAATAAAACAGCTTGGTTGCATTAATAAGAATGTTTGAATAAGACTGATAAGACCTTGATTTAAACTCCTGCTCAGTTCTGAACCTCACTCACCGGTTAAACATGGGAGCAATAAACCATAGTGGCACTTGCATGGCAGCAGGGTAAATTTTAGGGCCTCTGATGCCTAGCTACAAGGGAATGGGTTGTTTTATTTTGTTTTTTGCCCATTCTCTTTTCTAATGCGGGCACCATTGGCACCTATGCCAGGCCAGGCCTGTGCATACAGGGCCTCCCACCTACGGTGTCCCAGTAGGGACACAAAATGCCCTGTTAAACTCCACAATGCTTAGTGCCACCATGGAGCTGAATGAGGCATCATCTCTCCACCACCCCTGGTGGGATACTGACGTGCTGCTATCTCACTGTCATGCAGGGAAGCCCCACACCTCGCACTCCCTTGTCACCGCCGCAGTGAGGTGGGTGGGAACTTTCTGCCCCAGAATTGTGCATGTGCACATACAACTCTGGGGAAGACTGTGAGTTAGTTAGTACATGGGAAGCAGGGGAGCATGCTTCCCCACTGCTAGAAACCGCTGGTGGCTTGGTGCAGCTGCTGCTGTGCGTAACCAGTCACTGTATGCCTTTCAGCCACCCATTGTCTCGGTGTTGCCTCCCTTACAGAACTTTTGTACAGAACCATGTATCCCACACTGAGCTCCTTCGATGGAGGGAGGGATAAGAATCTGATAGACGCATATTTCATACAGACATTGCTTTTGCTTGTTAAGGTGACCTAACATTTATTTCTTTCGTTTGAGTGAGCCTTTCATATGCCTTTTCTTCAGAGAGCTGCTTGAGGTGGGTTATAATTAAAGCAAATCCATTCAAGCAAAGCCAAGCTAAACTATTAAAACATCTGCACAATCTTTTGTTGTTATTGTTATTTTGCCATTGGATTAGGGTTGAATAATGAGTGAAGGGCTGAATAAATATTATGGTTAAGCCCAGCTCAGAAGTCAACACAATACCAACAATGGTACCTAAGAAGAATAGAGTGAACATAATTACTCCTCTGTTTTTCCATGGCATAGACCCCACAGCCAACATTACTCAGATGTCATGCAAAACCAGTCCTCGTAATAAGGGGATGAATTATATTTAGAGGTGAATGTCTAATGAAAAGTAAACTGTCCTCTGTTACACTGCCACAAATTTATGAATTCTGTCTTGACTTCATCTCAGTCATAGTTTGCCAAGAGTTTACACAAGACCTTTTGACATACTTCGGCATATCAAATAGAAGTTGTGATGTGTACAGAAATGATATCTACAGCTTTTGGAACAGTAAGAAGAAGGCGGAGGGGAAGCCAAGTATTCAATAGCTGCAAGAAAATGTATCGGCAGACTTGGCTTTTGAAAAGAGCATCTACTTCTGACAGTATAAATGAAAGGAATTGAAGAGACAGCACAAATTGTGCCATAGATTAGAGAAGCCCAAAAATCTATTCAAAGGGGGCTTGGTCCTAGACATTTTTTGCACTGTTCAAGGCACAGAGACAGATATCACAAATGCTATGGCAAAGAGGTCACTGATCCACGAGTCATGTATTATTGATCAGAAAAAAAACAGGTGATGCATGAAAAGCTTGGGATATACAAGTCAGGCTCCTTGCTGTATGTAATTGTTTTGTTCTTAAACCTTTGGTAACATTCTCATGGATAGATTAATACAAGTAAAATAATTTAAATACTAAATATATTAACAGGATGTTCTCAACACTATGTTTAGTGTAGCATTAGTAGGCATCTCAGTGACTATGCCTTTTGTCAAGAATACAGAGCCTAAACACAACATTGCCTTTGAAATCTTACTACCCAGTCCTGAAAAGCCCTTACAGAGGGCCATCTCTAGGCTAGACTGGGCTTGCTAGTTGAATGCCTTCAAGACAGAGGTGCAGAGCTATGCCTGTCAACAGGCTTCAGCTGGTATCAAGGATGACACTAATATCTATGCTCAGACATTTACTGATTCTTAGGGCCCATTTTATTTTTAAATCCCTTTCCTAATCACCTAACATGGAGTTAATATTTTATACCCTGCTACAGGAATTGGCAAAGAATAACAACAGAAACCATGGCCTCAACACTCTGAGCCTCACTGATGCACCTCTACTAGCTGGACAGGGTTTTCTGTCCTCTGCTGTCACTACCTGCCTGAAGGTCTGAACTTGTATTGTTCCTCTTTCTCCCTCTGAACACAGGCTCTCAAGCAAAGCACAACCCCTCCTAGATGAAAAAAATGACAGCAAAGGAGGAAAGAGAAAGGGGAAAATGCTGTCTAACAGGTCTAATCTAATCAATCTACATATCTCCACCTTGGCTTTTTGTCTTTTCTTCCTACCTGCTAAGCTTCAGGAATATGAAGACGGCTGTGGCTGCCTCAAGTCATTGCAGGAGTGGGTGGGCAGACCGAAGTCAACCATGCATTAACCAGTCTTCCTTTTCTCCATTTCCTGATGCATTTTAAGCATCCAGACCAGGTCAATAAACACTATCAGTTTCTGAACAGTCCATAACCTAGGTTTGCCAACCTCCAGTTGGTATCTGGAGATCTTCCTCTATTACAGTTGTTCTTCAGATGACCAAGATCAGTCCCCCTAGAGAAAATGAATGCTTTAGACCGGGGGTAGTCAACCTGTGGTCCTCCAGATGTACATTAACTAGAATTCCCATGAGGCTCATAGGAATTGTAGTCCATGGACATCTGGAGGACCACAGGTTGACTACCCCTGCTTTAGACTCTATGGCATTATACTTCTCCCCAAATCTCCCATTCTCCAGTTTCCATTCCACACATCTCCAGGTATTTGCCAAACCAGAGCTGGCAACCTTACCCTACCCTTCTCTTCACCAGTGGCCACCTGGAAGTGCAGCATACAAAACTGTGCACAAGCCACAACTGTTTTCTTATGCTTAGATTACTAAAAAAAAAAAACTCTTTTATTCCACATGATATTCCCCTTTAGCCAGTGGCATGCACTCAGTCATTAGTCATCAGAACCTAAAAAGAAAAAGAGCTAAATAAAAACCTCCATTTAATTATATTTTTATTCCAATTTGTCTTGGTATTTATGAGTAGCCCAAGTGCTTCTATTAAAGCAAGAGGCTAATGAACAAGGGCTGAGTGGATCAATTAACCCAACACCGGCAAGCCTTGAAATGCATTGGAGCGGTGCACATGCAGTCACACATGGATAACAAAGACACCAGTAAAACGACTTGCATAAAGCCATTTAGCATTTTAAAAAACAAATATAATTTGCCTGATTTGTTCCCCCTCCCCCATCACTAATGGTGAAATTGCTTTGGAAAGAAACGGTTGTGCCTAGCGTAGTGTTTGCTTTTAAAATAACAAATATGCTCTTATTCCCTATTATTGAATTTTTGTTAAAGTTTCATTTGGTGCTTCTAAGCCAGGGGTAGTCAAACTGCGGCCCTCCAGATGTCCGTGGACTACAATTCCCAGGAGCCCCCTGCCAGCGAATGCTGGCAGGGGGCTCCTGGGAATTGTAGTCCATGGACATCTGGAGGGCCGCAGTTTGACTACCCCTGTTCTAAGCCATCCAGCTAGCTCCTGGCATCAGTGTCCAGCATCTCAGTATGTATGCTTATAATCAAAAATACATTTTCCTGGCTTCAGATGGACTTTAAGAAATCAGCCGAAGGTAGGAACATAATCAACGGAGTAGTGCCAACTGGACAATTCTGACTGGTCTTCAGAGATTGGCACATGGTCTTCCGTGTACAGCAGTGGTTCTCAACCTTGGGGTTGGGACCCCTTTGGGGGTGGAATAACCATTTCACAGGGGTTGCGGCAGGGCAAGCAGCTTGGCCGGGAGGGGGGCATCTACACAACAGCCTTGCGGGGTAGATCGAGATAGAACGTTTGTCTGTCTGGAGCAGCAGAAAAGAGCGAGATCAGCATGGAGACAAGAGGCAGAAGGGAACTGAGAAACCCCAGAAAAAAAAACTAATTTACATGAACAATGGATCTCCACACCATTGGCCAGTTTCGGTTTAATTTCTGTGAAATAACACTTGCATAATTTTATGGCTGGGGGTCACCACAACATGAGAAAAGGAATTAAAGGGTCACAGCATTAGGAAGGATGATAACCACTGATATAGAGACATCTAGATGTAGTATCTCATACTTTTTGGTTAACTCCTAGATTTAAGTCCAGTAGCATCTTAGAGATCAAGAAGATGTTCAGGGGATAAGCTTTCAAGAGACAGAGTACCCTTCATCAGATACCAGAAGGAAGCTTTGACACCTGAAAGGTTATCCCATTAACATCTTGTTGGACTCCAGGCTGCTAGACCAGACACAAATCTACTGTGGATGATATGGCTACCCTCTGAAACTGTCTACCTGGTTACTGTCCATGAGGATTAGGAATGCATCTGAAATTCTCTTCAACTAAATTTCTCCCAAATGCTCATCTTTTTGACCTTGTTTCTGAGGTACATCTGATGCATTAGAACTCCCCCCCCCCTTATTTCTGCATTTTATACATGGCCTCCCTCCATTTTATACATTGTCCCTTAAGAAAATTTGTATTTTTGCCCTACCCCAATTTAAGGAAGTTCACAGAGGCATTGATAAAACATTGATAAAGAACAATCTTGATTGCTAGAGAGAGCTTGGTGTAGTGGTTAAGAACAGTGGCCTCTAATCTGGAGAACTGGGTTTGATTCCCCACTCTTCCTCCAGATGCAGCCAGCTGGGTGACCTTTGGCCAGACACAGTTTTCTTAGAGCTCCTAGGGTTGGGCACTTAGGTGTCCGAGGTGGCCGTTCGTGCCCGAAGCAGGCAGAGCCGTGGCACGGGGGGGGGGAGCACCGACTGGCACACACACGCAGGTGCAGAGCTTTGTGCCTGCCTTTGTGCACCGACTGGCACGCCTGCACCTCCCCCCACCCATGCCGTGGCGCTGACTGCCAGCTCAGACGCCAAAGCGCCCAACTCTAAGGGAAGGCAATTGTAAACCCCTTTGAGACTTCTTAAGATAGAGAAAAGGGGAATAAAAAAACATCAAGATCTTCTCTTCTATAATTGTATTAGACTTCTTTTTATTTAATATTTTGCACACAACAGTAAAACACAACACAAAGCAAATCTTGATACAATCATACAATGGCAATTGCATTGTGTACAGGTATCTTCGCCAGCTGCTTTGAGATAAGCAGTTGCTGAGATGCCATGAGAACCTGAGTGTCCAGGGCTGGGTTCCACACATAAAGGGGACCCCCTGCCCTTGCTGACTGCATGCCTGGTCATGCTATATTAGGGTTACCAGGTGTCCTCTTTTTAGAAGACATGTCCTCTTTTTTGTTTCACCATCCTCTTTTGGGCTCTTTTTAAAAACTGATGAAATTGTCCTCTTTCGGGACCGGAAGGTTAAGATGAGATCTGTCACAGCAATCACTTGTTTCAAGTAGTCAGTAGGGAAATATGTCCTCTTTTTTTGCTGAAATATACTGATATATTTCCCCTGAACTTTGGCATGAAACTCCTCATTGGAAGTCCCCAGAATGTGCTGCTGGTTGCTGAGAAGGCAAACAGCCCCCAAGACACAAATGCATTCCTACAGCTCCAGCAAACAAGACGACTCTCATAACCAGTAAGATGAGCTCACAGCAACATATTGTTTTGTAACATTGCTAACACTGGATTCATAAATGCCTGGAGATTAGGGGGTAGACCTGGGGAGGGTGGAGTTTGGGAGGGGAGAGACCTCAGCAGGGTATAATGCCATAAAGGATACCATCCAAAGCAGCTGGGGAACTGATCTCTGTAGTCTGCGGAAATCAGTTGTAGTACAGGAGATCTCCAGTTCCCACCTCGAGGTTGGCAACACTATATGATACTGGGGAAATGTTGGCTCCTGGGTGGCTAAGTAAACAATGAGTGAGGGGGAAATTGAGTCCACATCCCTGTCTCTGACTCTGAGGAGTGGGTTGCCACTATCATACTGCCCCTGTCCAAGGGCAATGTCAAAAACATTCCAGAGGAAGTAGGCTTGGTAGCAGTGTTTCTTTTTAAGTGGTGGGAACAGGTTTTCTTTTTGAGCAGCCTTGACTTTTTGTGCAATAGTAGCCTTTTCTGTTTTAGGGTACAGCTGCTTTGAGGATGTCTTGAGGCCATAAGGCCATCAAAGGCCTATCCTCATCCTCCCAATTCTCAGGAATATGAGGGCTGAGAGGCCCAGAAGTCCTGCTTCTTCAAACCTTCCCAGTTCCTTGGATAGACAGCTATGAAACTGCATCAGCTTGCTTAATAGAACACTGAGTTTATAGCTAGGAAAATGGAAGGGTGATAGGGTGGCAATTAATGGTGTACAATTTAGATTTAGATTGGCTAACATGCATTGGACTTGCTCTCATGTTGGTATCCTTCTGCTTGAAGTGTATTTACAGTACCTAGTATTCTATGGTTCATCTCTCTGATACCTAGTGTGTCTTCTTTTGGGAACTGGTTTGGAACTGTGCTGTAGACTCATATTTTATTTGTTCATGCTTATGCACTGTCTGCTTATGTCTCCCATAGCATTTGCTGTAGCCATACACAATTTGATGGCTTTATATTCATATATTTTGATATGTATTCCTGTATCATGCATCAGATTCACTTTGCAATTTGTTTTTTGTAGTGTACTGTTCAGTAGTGCCTTCCAATAAACCATTTCATTCATGTCACTAACATTTGGCAGTTTGCATCTTCCTACTGTCAGCTGCAAACCTACAGAGGTGATAAGAATCCATAGGGACAGAGGTCTCCTGCTTAAGGGGGTTGAAGTAACAGCAACAAACACATTTCTGTGTGGGATATCACAGTTTTATGACCGTGGGGGGGGGGGGAGGAGAAGGATTCCACATGTCAAACTCTTTATTTACTTATGGGAGGTGCCATATTTTTGTCCCTATAGTTAAAGCTTCTTTATCTTTAGGAGCTTAATACCAGGAGTAAATTCTGTAAGTAAAGTATTTCTAATCAGGGTTGTATCTGCAGTATATGAAAACATGCACTTTCAGAACTTCTATGGCCATTGTTAAAGGCCAGGAAAGCTGCTGTATGATAATACTGGCAAACAAGCCTGGGTCATACAGGAGAGAATAAACAGTGTTTAACCAATTCATAAGCTAATGATCATCAAGCAAAATGCCTCAAAAATAGCTATATAGGGATGTCAACCTCCAGGTGGGACCTATGGATCCACAAGAATTACAGCTCATCTTCAGAATACAGACATCAAGCTCCTACAGAAAATGGATACTTGGGAGGGTTAATTCGACAGCATTGTACTCCCCCAAAGCCACTATTTTCTCCAAGCTCCATCTCTAAATCTCCAGGAGTTTCCCTTCCTGAGCAAGCAGGTCTACTCCCCCCACCCCCTGCAACACACACACACACACACACACACACACACACACACACACACACACACTGGTGGCTATGTGAAACCTGGGGACCCTTGGCAATTAGACCTCATCAAGAAATACAGCACAGAAGCCAGACCTCTAGGCAATCTGGCTTCGGAAGGTCTCTGCTGAATGACTGGCTGTACGAGGTGTCAGGCAGACAAAGGACTTTCCAATGTTTCCTGCCACTTGAGATCTTTTGACTGGAGATGTCAGGGCTTTAGGGTTGCCAGTGCCAGCCTAGGAAATTCCTGGAGATTTGGGGCAGGGTTAGCAGAAGGGAAAAAAAATACCTGAGGAGGGCTTGATTTTAGAATCTAAGGTATACTGCACAGTTTTCCTGCTGAAGCTTCCATTTTTCCTGCCCAGGGGAACTGATCTCTGTAGTCTGGAGATCAATTGTAATTCCAGGAGATTTCCAGGCTTTACCTGGAGGCTGGTAATGCAACACTTGAGCATGGGGTCTCTTGCATGTACAGTGTGTGCTCTGTGCCACAACTCCTCCCTTGCTGTTTGTTCATTCTTTGTCTACAAGCTGCCATTTCTTCTAAAAGGCCCTCACAGTGTTTTATAATCTGCAATACACTGGAGCAGCACTGGGCAGGGACTGAACACTCTGGAATGAATTAAGCATCTTTAAAAACAGCTTTTGATGTATTTATGGATGGGGGGGTTGGCTATTAGACACGGGGAGTCTCTGAAGGACACACTTCCCGTGTTTTCCCATTGTCAATTTGCCGTCCTGGTTTTATGTTCGAAGCAATTGGGCTGTTTCTCTAAATTGAATTAAGGTGTGCAGGGATGAGCCATAGACTAGGAAGGCGTGGAGCACTGATCTGAGCATGCTCCGTTTGTTCCCAGGGGGAGCAGAGCATCCACAAAGATGCGAGCAATGACCCAATTATGGAAACAGCACCTGGATGCGATATCCTTGCGGACTTGTTTCCATCTTGTACTTAGAGTGTTTTGTTCTGGGCTTCCTGCACTCTCATGCCTTTATGCTAAGACGGAATTTATAAATGAATACATATTTCCTGCTGGCTTTTCTTCAGCCTGTGCAATGCTGGCATTTATTTTCCAGTGGAGTCCAACCGTTTCTTTCTCATTCCACCATTTTTAAAAAACTACCTTTTCTTTCTAACCATGTTTGCTGTTGAAATAATCATTTTAATAATTCTTTGACAGAATTGTAATGAAGGCTGCAATCCTACATGCTGTTCAGCAGCGGTCAGGCAGCTTAACTGTACAGGATTACAGTCAAAGAACAGCAACAAACAATCAGAGCATGCAGTCATGTGAAATATCTGTTGCTGGATTGCACCATTTCAGTGCCACAGAGTTCCCCCCTCCCAAACAACCCTTTCAGCCCCAAAAGCCTGGAGAGGAGTTGTCTTGGCAGAATCCCTCCTCCAAAACAGCCATTTCCCCCTGGGAAGCTGATCTCTATAGTCTGCAGATTTCCAGAACACACCTGGAGGTTGGTGACCCCTGGGTTAGGAATGTCCCTTGAGGTTGGTTTCTTCCTTCCTTTCTTCCTTCCTTATCTTCCTTCCTTCCTTCCTTCCAGTACCAACATAAGAAGAGATTTGCTGGATCAGGCCAGTGATCCAGCATCCGGGCACACACAGCATCTGGTCACACACAGTGGCCAAATAACTCCTCTAGACAGCCAAAAATGGAGCATAGAGGCCCTGATGTTGTCTGCTGGCTCTGACATCCAGAGGATTAATGCCTCTGACTGAGGACATTCCCTTCAGTTGCCATGGCTAGTAGTAATGGATAGACATCATCCAGGAATCTACCAAATCCCCCTGTTTATTCTTATGGCCATCTCTACATTCTCTAGCAGTATTTTCCACATTTTAACCACTCTCCCTTTAAAGTAGTATTTTTTTTGTCCATCCTGAATCTACTTACTGGTTCATCTGGATGCTCTTGAGTTCTAGTATTTTGGGAATGGGAGAAAAATGTTGCGTGGTCACTTCTACACCCCGTGTATAATTGTATAAACCTCTATGATGTCCCCCTTCAGTTGTCTCTTTTCTAAACTAAAACAAAACCCAGGTTCATCAGCTTCTCCTCATAGGGAAGGTACTCTTACCCACTAATCATCTTGGTTGCCCTCCTCTGTACTTTTTCCAGCTCTTTAATGTCTTTTTTGAGATATAGCACGTGGTATTCCAAATAGGGATGCAACATAGATCTATATAGGATCATTACAATGATGATGATGTCATCCGTTCAGTTGTGTCCTACCCTTGGCGATTCTATAGGAAAGTCTTCACCCCTGTCTCTGACTGCTTCTTTTAGTTGATTCATGATCATCCTTGTATCGGCTTTGATCGTGTCAAGCCAGTGGATCCTATGGCAATCACATTTCCTTTTGCCTTTGACCATGCCGAGCATTAATGATTTCTCCAATGAGTTTGATCGCATGATGTGTCCAAAATATTACAGTATTGGTTGTTTTATTCTCAGTCCCTTTCCTAATAATCCCTAGCCTTTTTTTGTGTGTGTACTTTTTTCACCACTGCAATACACTGGGTTGACACTTCCATTGAGCTGTCCATTACAACACCAAGACATTTCCTCCCTCCCAGCAAATTCAGACCCAATTAGCATATATATTTGAAAAGGGGAGGTTTCATCCCAACAACCATGACCTTACACTTACCTACACTGAACTTTACCACCTTGTCACCCATTCGATCAGCTTGTGGAGGCCCCCTTGGAGCTCTTCACAATCAGCCTTGTTTTTCATCACCCTGAATAATTTGGGCCCATTCCGCACCAGGATCAATGTGGCAAATTGGTTTCAGTGGAATTCATCATTATGCATGCCAGCCTTTGTAGTGGAATCCAGTTGCGTTTCTATCATTTCCCACAGGTTTCCGGTCTCGGCAAAAATCGCTAGGAAGGAAGTGATATTTGCTGAGCTTTGTCCCACCCCTGGCTGTCAATCAAACAAGCAGCCAATGGGCGGTTGTTACCATGCTCCGAAAAAGCCCCTTTGCCTTTAAGAACAGGTTAAAAAAACACACACACACATGTTGCAACGAATCTGCGTTGATTCATTGCAACGGAGAGACCCATCTAGCTGGCAGGTGGTGTATGAGCTTGCGATTCATCGTTGCCACGCTCCCCCGAGTGAAAAAAAAATCCCCCCCCATACACAGGCGCGATTTTCTGCCGAAAATAAAGGGAACTAGTAAACGGGGCTTGTGTTGTGCTTGGTGTCTTGAGGTGAGCTTTAAAGCAGCTCTGTGTAGGGAGCTGCAGCCGGAGAAGCTTCACTGGGTGAATGAAGGCTCGCCGGTTTGTTGCTCTGTGCTCGCTCCGAGAAAAAAAAAATGGTGATCGATTTGCCGGAAAATCAGAGGAGAGAGCCAGGGGGAGGGACTTTGCTGAAACCGCAACAATGGGAACGCACAGGTCTTTTTCAGAACTGTTGCAGATTGCTTGCAAGAGTGTAGCGTTTTTCAGCGGGTGAATCCACTTTTTGGGATTTCCCTTTAAGTGCTACAACGAAGCACTTTTTGTTGATCAGTTTCAGGAGTGTGGCAGATTGTGTGCGATGTCGTGCATAACTGCAAATTAGTAGCGATTACAATTTGCCACACTCCTGCTACTTTGAACTCATGTGGAATGGCCCTTGGTGTCATCGGCATATGTGACCAGTACACTACTCACCCCTAGTTCCAGATCACTGATGAATAAATTAAATAGTACCAGACCCAACACCAATCCTTGTGGGACCTCAATGTTTCCTTTCATCCATTATGAGAACTGTTGATCGATTCCTTTCCTTTTTGTATGTGTCATTTTACCAGTTTATAATGCAAGTAATCCTCTTATCCCATGCCTGTTAAGTTTACTCAGGAGTATTTAGTGGAGTACCCAGTCAAAAGCCTTTTGAAAGTCCAGATATAGAATGTCCCTATTGTCTACATGCTTGTTCACTTTCTCAAGGGATTCTAAAAGGTTGGTGGGGCAGGACTTCCCTTTGCAGAAGTCATGCCAATTTTCCTCAGCAGGCTTTATCCTTTTAAGTGCCTAAAAGTCAACTGTAAACCGCCCTGAGCCTCCGGGGAGGGCGGTATAAAAGTATGATAAATAAATAAATAAATAAATAAATATATAAACTTTCTCACATCTGAGTTCCTTAAGAACTCTCTGGAATATATCATCAGTACCTGGAGATGTATCAGTTTCTCAATTTCCCCAGTAAGTCTAGAATTTCATCTCTGATCACCTCAGTTTGGATCAGTTCTTCAGATTCCCTTCTTGAAAATCAGGGTTGTAGTATGGGTACATTGCACAGCGACACCAGAAGTAATTGAGGTTCTCTGCCATCTCCCCATCTTTCTTTGGCAATCCCTTAATTCCTCTGTCATCCAAAGACCTCACTGCTTCTCTTGGTGTCCTGTTTCAATTTTTTTTTAAATATTCATTGTTTGACTTAAAGCTTTTAGCAACCCACTCCTAAATTTCTTTTTATAATCTTAATTATTATATTTCTTTAGCCAGAGCCTGTGGTGCCTCCTGTTCAATTCATTGCGGCAGATCTTCCACTTTTAAGAAAGAAGCCTCTTTACAAAACTGAGGCCAAAGCGGGCATTTGAAAAACTGCAGTGGAGAAACCATGGGAGGTGGAAATGTTCAATGAAAGTGGCTTTTTCTATTGTAAAATGATTGACAGGCGGCTACCATTATACATGTTTATGTATAATGTGCAGTTTGGGCCTTTTATGTCAGGACATAATGCTGCAGCCTTCTCTTTGATTATTATTTTTAGAAGTACAAGGAATATTTTTAAATATGGGGGGACATGCAAGATGCTGTCTGAAATAAAACAATTAAATGGAAGTTGTGCCCGAATCAGTACCCTGATCCTTTGTTTTTGCTCTAATGTTGCACTCCTGTATGTTGTTCTGTGTACATAGGATGGTCAGTCCCATTTGATTTCAGAGGTCATTTTCCAGTCATAGCCATGTTTAGAATCTATGTCAGATTTCCCCACATTTCTGACATCCAAGAGATGAACCTTGCTTCTGAACTGAAATTGTAGACACACAGAACACATTGACTTTTAGAACATTTAAAAGGGCTGAGACAGGTAGTGGTTCCTTTCTCACAGCAGCAGCAGACAACCGAAAGATGCTGCTGCAATTTTCAAGCCCAACATGGGGGATTTGACAATGATGTGAGGGCCCCATCTTGATCAGTGGAGTTCCAGGTGGAAAAGGGGCTGCGTAAGAGTAGTTCTTAAACCTCAGTAAATAATGCCTCCAAAAGTGCAGAATAATTATTTATAAAGCAAGTATTGACATTAGATTTCTTATTGCACACAAATTTGTCATATAAATGATTATTACTTATAGATTCAAGTGGGTAGCTGTGTTGGTCTGAAGCAGCAGAACAAATTTAGAGTCCAGTGGCACCTTTAAGACTAATGAAGTTTTATTCAAGGTACTAGATTTAAAGCCCGTTGTACTTGTAAATACAACGGGCGCTAGAAAGGGTGGATGGGAGGAGAGAGTTGTGTGAATGAAGAAGACAGATCTGCAAGGAGGGAGAAAAGAAGGGAAGAATGCAGAGGGGGTGGAAGGCAGGTATAGGGTAAGGAGGTGGCCGAGTTAAAGAGTGAATGGAGAAGAGAGGGAGGAAGGTAGCAGCAGATGGAGAGGAGTGAGGGCACAAAAGAAAGAGAAAGATAAGGGTTTGAGAGGGCTCCTTGCCCCTGCCCAATCCTGGCAGCAGCGTGGCCTTCTCCCCCCAGGCCCCCCTCCTCCCCGGCCACAGCACAGCCTTCCCGCCGGGCACAGAAGCACACCTGGAGCCTTTTCGAGGCCCTGGGTGTGCTTCTGGGCCTGGTGGGAAGGCCTCCTTCCCCCCTCCCCCTGGCAGTGATGCGGCCTTCCTGCTGGACCTATAAGCACACCTGAGGCCTCTTCGAGGGGCCAGGGGGAAGGCCTCCTCCCCCCTTCCCCCCACCCTTGGTGCAGCCTTCCTGCCAGGCCTCGAAGCACACCCGGGGCCTCTTCGAGGCTGGACTGTTCCCACTCCCATTGCATATGCTTGGCCGGCCACAGCACCAGCAGACCCAACTAGCTGGCAATGTCAATGATGTAGGAGCCCTCCCACCTGCTTACCCTGTGTGCCACTGCCACTGTCTCTGCCTCCTGCCTGCCTCACCAATGAAAATTGGAGGCTCTAACTTATCAGTTATAAGAGCCTCTTGTGGCGCAGAGTGGTAAGGCAGCCGTCTGAAAGCTTTGCCCATGAGGCTGGGAGTTCAATCCCAGCAGCCGGCTCAAGGTTGACTCAGCCTTCCATCCTTCCGAGGTCGGTAAAATGAGTACCCAGCTTGCTGGGTGGTAAACGGTAATGACTGGGGAAGGCACTGGCAAACCACCCCGTATTGAGTCTGCCATGAAAACGCTGGAGGGCGTCACCCCAAGGGTCAGACATGACTCGGTGCTTGCACAGGGGATACCTTTACCTTTTTAACTTATCAGTGGTATCAACAGCAAAGGAATCCTCTCTCCAACCTGTCTGCCCTGTGCAACTCTGCTGTTGACTCTGTCTCCTGACCACTCCATCAATGAATGGGAGGCAGTTCTGTTGCTGCCACCCAAGGGAGCTTTGGACCTTGTGGGTGACACTGAATGTAGGAAACACGGGCTGCTGGCTGGCTGCCTGGCTGGCTGGTAGGGTTGCCAGGTTCTACCTTCCAGCCACCAGCAAGGAATGGGGGTTATCAGCTTTAGGTTGGGAAAGTAGCCTAGATATTGGCATCCTCACTGGTCCTGTGTCACCAAGCTCTACCCACCTGCTTGCCTGATGCACCAAATAGCTAGATTTGCCACTGTTGGTAAGTTTAAGTTGATGCACACTGGATCAAAAAAAAAGAAAAGAAATCCTAACTTTAAATGGAGTCACAACTGGCACAGACTGAGGGGAAAAGGGATCTAGGGGTTGTTGTGGAAAGCTCAATGAAAAAGTCGATACAATATGCAGCTACAGTAAAAAAAAAAAAACTCCACATGAGAGATGTTTGGGAGAGGGATTGAGAATAAAGTGGCCACTATTGTACTGGCCTTGTATAAAACTAAGGTTTAACTTCTCTGTAACCTTCATGATGAAGATGAAGAGAGCTGAGAAGTTCAGATCTATCAATCACATTTTTACCCCACCCTTCCTTTACAGAGCTCACGAATACGATGGTTACCTCCCCTGTTTTATCCTCACAGCTACCATGCAAGACAGATCTGTTAGGCGAATGGAGAAATGACTAGCCCTAGTGACTACATGGACAAATGAGGATTTCAGCTTGGTTGTCCCTGCCCAATTCCAATATGCCAGCCACCATACCATATTGGCTCACAGATTACGGATGACTGGCAAAGATCAAGCAGAGCAACTGGCAAGATTTGGAGGACGAATAGAATCAGTTTGGAGTGAAAAATGCTCATGGCAGTGTCAATATGGGTAGCAATTAATTATTGAGCAAAATCATTCATACTGCCCTCCTGCCAATAAAGCCCTATGTAAATAGCACTCCTGTTTATCTAAACAGCTGATTCTCCTAATGTTTCCAATAGAGTGTAGGCTCTTCATCTCACTGAAATGATATTGGATATGATTTACTAACACAAAGGCATTTTCTCTCTCGTTATTTCTGACTTGAGCACAGTAGAGATTGAGCAGTTTGCACTACTTTTGACCTAATATATCAACACATGATCGTTCATTGTCAGAATTCAAATCTTTCATGAATCAAACCACCAGATTATACTCAGCTGCATGCATAATGGCAAGCAGGGAACAGAAAGAGAACAACTCATACCTACCTGCCTACTGAGTATACTTACCTAGCCTCCAGTCCACTTAGCCGTCCACGGGATGGCAAAATGTTTGAATAGGACCCAGTCCAGTGCACATCACTTCAGATCATACAGTCACTTTTTAGATTTCATACAGACTGAAATTATATAGGACTTGGTCCAATATCACTGCTTGAATAGCCGGTGGCATTTCAGGCAGAGAAAGAGTTCTGGGCATATAAGGCACGCTTACCCTCACCCCACCCTACCCTGGCAAGCCCCTGTGTTATATATGATGGAACAACACCTGGTAGAGGTGGGGGGTCCCCTACCCTTAGTTCTCATTGCCTACCAGGATTGTCAGATATATCCTGGCAACTGGCAGGGCATTGGGGTAGGGTGGTGAACTTACTATTGGAATATGCAAGATCTGTACTGTGCATGATTCAAAAGCATATGAAGAATATCTGACAGGGGGGATCAGAGGAGATGTGTATTTAGCATAGTTAGATTAGGAATGTCCTGATGTTTTTCAAGTAATCTCCTCCAGTGAAGACAGGCTCTGTAGGAGACTGCCTGCTCCTTTGAGAATACTATACATAAAGTTTTATTCTCTTCTAAATTTAAAAAAAAAACTTTTTTATTCTTTTAAGGAGCTTGGTACTTGATACCTCTGTGCAAATTTAAACTCTGACAACACTTACTGGCAGCAAACTGGGGCCTAGGCCTTCTGTGGAACTGTTTCCCAAACCTCTAAATTTGTTCATATGACCGCAAAACATACCTCATCTTTACAGCAACTCTAAATATAAAGTCATTTGATCCTATTCAACTTCTCGCATCTACACCACAACTGGTTTGTTTTCCACCCATGACCAGTCCATGGATTTCCTAAGTGTTTGGTAGCCTCACTATTTGAGAAGCACTATCCTCAGAATGCCCGGAAAGCAAGCATACCAAATGCTATTATGTAGTTCACTTCACCATGACAACAAGGATTTACCTTTAAGGCTGGAAAGGCAGAGGTGGGGGCTACTGGATCTTTCTTCCTTGTCCATATCTCTGTGTCTTTATGCCACAGATAATTCCTAATTGGTTCTTAATGATGCTATTCAACCTGCTTTTTAACCCCTCCCCCCCAAAAAAAAAGCCAAGGTCGCTTCAAACAAAGGCTTCTGAAGCAGCTTTAAAAAAAAAATCTTCCAGAGAATGGCATGGCATACAATTTTCAGCCCTTGGTGAGAAATCAGTGGTTTTTCTTTTTTTTCTCTTCCTATTCCTGCTTTCTGTCCCTTATTGTAATGTCTATAATGATACACAGGAGCCACTGCAGAATATTAATAGATGAGGCACTGCAATGGGTCAAGAGTAGCCTTCTGTCACTTTAATGTCCTGATGGCACTGCAGCGTTTTTGAACAGGCTGCCCAAGTTATTCCCCATCTCTGTTTTGTCAATGAACCTCATGCTAACTTGGGCTGGGTTAACCCAACAGGCTTATCGAGCCAATAAAAAAATAATGCTGTGCTGTATCATTTTCATTTACTCTGCCAGGATCAAGTGTGGTCTCTGATTAATTTAGATGTATCCACTGCCTGGATGGCAGGAAATCATGCCTTTGACCCTCTGAGCATTATTAATCTTTTATAGACCACTGTGAGTATGTAAATTACCTATCTCATTCATTCTTAGAACAGGACTGGGAAATCCTAGATCATTACTGTTCCTATTCTAAAAACAGAGATAAAGCTCACGCTGAAAATGAAATTTCACATGAATCTGACAAAATTTAAGAACTCATTTTGGACTGTTTTTGAGCATTTTGACTTTGGAAATACTTTTTGTTTTTTAAGTGACACACCTAGATCTTAACATTGTCAAGGAATTACAACAATAATAGTGTATGCCAGGTTGCCAATTGCGGTTGTTTTATACATTCACTCTGATCCAGTTTACGTTCATTGTTATTTACAGAAGTGGTCCCCAACCTTTTTATCACTGGGGACCGGTCAACCCTTGACAATTTTACTGAGGCCCGGGGGGAGGGGGTAGTCTTTTGCGAAGGGACATCGCCACGACTGCCTGAGCCCCTGCTGAACAGTGCCACGCTGAGGGGGAGCCCCAGCCATGGCGGCCACTGGAGAGCACCAAAGGTAAGATTGGCAGAGTGGCGGGGCAGCTCCCGAGGCAGCAGCTGGGGAGGAGAACGAGAAGGAGCTGCGGCACGGTACCGACTGATCTATGGACTGATACCGGTCCTTGGACCGGGGGTTGGGGACCACTGATTTACAGCGGTGGTCCCCAACCACGGGGCCATGGCCCGGTGCCAGACTGCGAAGGCCCTGGCACCTGGCCATGGCTCCCTCTCCCCACCCCCCCACCCCAGTAAGAAACTTCCCAGGCCGCAAGCAAATTGGCCGCAAAAGCGGCTGATTAGCTTGCGGCCCGGCAAGCTTCTTTTTGTGGGGGGGGGGGGAGGGAAGCAGGGCCGCGCATGCGCATTTGCGCCATGCACGGCCACAAATACGGATATGCGGTGTTGTGTGTGTGCCTTTGTGCCTGCACGTGCGATCGCCCTCCCCACCGCCACCAGTCCACAGCCTCAAGAAGGTTGCGGACCACTGATTTACAGTATGCATATGCATTTACTTATTTATTTTGATTGTTATACTGCCCTTCTATACGGCTCTGGGCAGTTTAATACACTGTTTATGTGTGTATTAAAATCTGTATATATCACTTTTCTTATGATGCAGATTAGCTTACAAGAAGTATTTGTATTTCAAAAGAATAAAATAAAACCTCAAAGATCCCAAATATATCTGCAGTCCATACCACATCAAAAGC
This sequence comes from Paroedura picta, assembly GCF_049243985.1. Lineage (NCBI taxonomy): Eukaryota > Metazoa > Chordata > Lepidosauria > Squamata > Gekkonidae > Paroedura > Paroedura picta. Next base: position 39,743,626 of record NC_135371.1, on the reverse strand, counting down.
TCTGTCAAAGCTCTGTCTTGCAATGTTTTCCCAAAATATTCTAGAGATGGTGCTTCCAGTGCTTCCTCAGGGAGTCTATTGCACACGGGGAAGAGTTTAAGTGAAAACAGCACAGGCTCTGATCGAGGCCAGCCAGGCTAGCCTCGGTGAAGGGATGACCACACGGTAACAACCAAAGGACTGCAAGTGGTGCAAGGGTGTATGGGAACAGATGGTCATTAGTTATGTTAAGGACTTCTAAGGTTGTTACCAATATCTCAAGCTAAATTCATTAATAAACTGGCAGCCAATGTAACTGTTTTAAGATGAGCAAGACGTATTCTTCAGACAAGTCACAGCCTCCTAACTCTGCTTAGGGTAACAAAATTTGAGTCCAATGGCACCTTTAAGACCAACTAAGATTTATTCAAGGCATGAGTTGTTGGTTTAAAGATGCCATTGAATTCAAAGATACCATTGAATACACCAGTTTGGTGTAGTGGTTAGGAGTGCGGACTTGTAATCTGGCATGCCAGGTTCGATTCTGCACTCCCCCACATGCAACCAGCTGGGTGACCTTGGGCTCGCCACGGCACTGATAAAACTGTTCTGACCGGGCAGTGATATCAGGGCTCTCTCAGCCTCACCCACCCCACAGGGTGTCTGTTGTGGGGAGAGGAATGGGAAGGCGACTGTAAGCCGCTTTGAGCCTCCTTCGGGTAGGGAAAAGCGGCATATAAGAACCAACTCTTCTTCTTCTTCTTCTTCTTCAAATGTTGTTACCCAAAGCAGAGCTAGAAGGCTACTTCAGACCAACACAGCTGTCCACTTGATTCTGATTAGGGTGGCACTATTAATCTCATCTTAAATCCCAGGCAGGTCTGCAGAGAGACTAGGACAGAAATATAAACAGTGAGCTAGAATTCTGCCCCATACCCCAACAAAGAAGCAGCCTGCCTGTTCTAAAGACTGGAGAGGTGGGAATTAAGGCAGAGGCTGAGGCTTCTTAAAGCTTCTCACCTGTGATATCAAAGAAAAAAAAATACTCACATATAATTGGGAGATGCAAAAGTGATCAGCAAGGATGAAGAATGAAATCATTTTTGCTTTCTAAGAGGGAACAAGATCTGAAATCTCTTGAACATCTTGTTGATTTGGCTTCACAAATAAGTAATTCAAAAATTGCATGTTGCTTCCTTGAAATGCCCTTTTTTTCCATCTCAAGTCAATTACCTCATGTGATTGCACCAATGATCTGTTTGCAATTTAACATAAGCAGCATTTTGAGGAGTTGTGGCAGCATTCAGCAGTCTGTACCCACTCTTGGTATGTCCTGGGCAAGTTATACATTGTGTACAACTAACTGACTTTCAAAGGCAGTTTTTGCACCTCTGCAGTCATCTGGGGAGCAGCATTCACCATTTTGTGTATGCTCAGAATTTTCTGGACTACGCTTTCTGGGTTAGAAGGCACAAAATATTTGTGAGTTTCTCAACCTCCAAGGTTGGCTGTAAAAACAACCTCCTTGACTTTGTTTCTATTATGTTGATCAAATGGATGGGGAATGGAAGGGGAGGAGAGGGACAATCATGGAAAAAGGAGGGCATTAGTGCACACAAAATGTGATACAATTTAACACAATCTGCATCACTGCAGAAGACTGGGAGTCATCACAGAGTGAGGACTGAGAGGCTAGTGACAGCCTATATTAACCTCAGGTTAGGAGGCCTGTGTTGTGGATACAACCTGTGACCTGTTCCTCCTGCTCATGCCCTTGAAGTGATGAACGAACCCTTGACTCACTGGACTGAATTTCGATATTGCATTCTGTTACAACGGTAACAGGATAGTTAGAAGAGCTGGAAGGAGACGAAGAATTTCAAGATTTTCTTGCAGTGCATCAGAAACGGTCCAAGGTGGCCACTTGGTCCAATGACACGAAACAGGAGGAGCCCAAGAAAAGCAAAGTGAAGCCGACGGATGATTATTTGAACTTTGATTCCGATGAGTCCGAAAGCCTCAGCGAAGAGGAAGCTGAGTTTGGACTGGAGGAACAAGATGCTGAAGCTACCCGAAAGAAGAAGAGCTCCAAAGGAAAGGTAGCAGCCCGCGAAGAGCTCTCAGACATGGATTACCTGAAGTCTAAAGTGGTGAAGGATGACCACAGCATCATGATGCCTTCATCAGAAGAGGAGAGCGGGGAGGAGGAGGATGCAGACAGTGCCGAGTCTGGAGAGGAGAAGGATCAGGAGGAGGAGGAGCTGCTTAGGCCCAAGAAAGCTGCCAATTCTGGCCTTGCTGCAAAGCAAGGCATGGAGCTGGCATGGAGCTGGCATGGAGCTGACTCCTACCCATCCACCCCCACAACTCTCAAAGCCTGGTCCAAGCAGGGAGGGCTGGCCTTTTCCCCAACCACCCCCACATATCCCAGAGGCCAGGCTGCTTGGGAGAAGGCCATGGAGGATGGGTTGCCTCCTTCCCACCCCTCCGTCTCCCAAAGAGCATGCCAGGCAGGGAAGGTTGTAGGGGTGGGTGGGCCGTCTCCTTCCTGTTCCCCCACATATCACAAAGAGCCAGGCCATGTAGGGAAGGCCATGGAGGATGGGCTCCCTCCCACTCCCAAAGCCCAGTGCTGACAACCTATATTAACTTCAGGCTGGGAGGCCTGGGGTGTGGAATTGTTCCTTCTGTTGATGCCCTTGGACTGCCTGAACAAACCCTCGACTCACTGAATGAGTTAAGAAATTCATTGCATTTTTATCTGTCCCTTGGCATTCTGTTTTGAAATAGTCTCTACCTTCCTGGCAGCTTGTCTTTGTTTCCTTCCAGCAGAGAATTGTAACCTGAGACCAACACAGGAGGCAAAGGAAGCTGCTGAATTCCCTCCTTTGTCTGGGGGGTGGGATGTGGGAAGAGGCTGATGATGGGGCAACTTACCAGCAGCAGGGCCTTTCAGAGAGGCCAGCACCTCTTCTACCTGGCAAGCAGCAGGAAGAGGAAGAAGAGAATAGATAAGCCCTATGATTGGCCCTCATTGGAAGAGTGTTCTCTCCCAATTTGCAAGTACAAATTCCCCCCCGCCAGGGAGGGCCAATCAGGTACAGAATGGGTTTTCTACATGCAATTTCAACTTTATAATGTTTAGTGGTGCTCCCTTGTTGGAACACCTCTTCATTACCAAAGGTCAGTTGGTCTGGAAGAAAAATGAAAACTTGTATAGGGAGAGATTAGGCTATTGTATTGGGATCTAGGATAGTGTCATGGAGGTTTTCTGGGTGACCTTGAGCCAGCCACTTGCTCTCAGCTTAACCTATCTCATAGGGTTGGTGAGAGACTAAAACGGAGAAAAGGAGAACAATGTCTGCCGTTTCTGATCTCCATTGGGATAAAAGGCAGGGCACAAATGACGTAAGTAAATAAATAAGAAAAAAAAAGAGCACACAAAAGCAAACAGAATTTTCTCCACCTACCCCTCCCTTATCCAAGAAAGGTAAAATTCACATTTTGATTGATGCTTCCCTGTGCTTTCATGCAAATGAATTCAAATTGCCTTTGAATAGAGCTGCTTTCTCTTTTCTGACTGAAATTAGGGGAGACTCCATTATTTCAGAATTTCATTCCAGTTACTGAAGTGGGGGATAAAATCCTGAAAAGAATTTCCCATTGTAAGCAATGAAAGTGACTGTAAGATCAAATTCCTAACAGCCCTGATCTTAATTCCAATATTATAAAACCTAATTTTTAGAACCACAAATAACCAGAATCCAATTCTGAATTCTCCCCTGGTAATATTGCTCCATGTTGTCATATTAGCTTCCGCAGCCCACAATAACAAGTACACGTGAGTCTTTGAAATTGGAAGATTCTACGTGATGGAGCAGAATGATATGCAAAAAAAATAAAATAAAATAAAATTGGATCAAGTGTAGAACTGGACAGAAAGTGTTGGTCTTTTTTTTTTTGGCTTGGCTTGGCTGATTTGCTCTCCTTTTTCAGACTGCCTGTTCTGTGGGTGGGAAGTCTTCTGTGCTACAGGAACACTATTTTGGGGTACATTGGATGCTAGTGGATTACTGAAGAATCCAATTACTGATGGATGCAATCTATAGATTCTCAAGGGTAGCATAGTGCCTGAACAGTGCCAAAGCAATATCCCGGCGGCAACCAAGCTGCGGGATGTACGTGTCAATTGGGCCTTGGATACATTCCAGTTCCAGGATGTGCTGAATCAGTGTGCCACCATTTGTCTGTAATAAATCTGTCAGAGGATTAAAACAGTCACTAAATGGGAAATTCATTTCAGCCTTTAATGACAGGTGGCTTCACCTCAGTCATCCTCCTCCCAGCTGTTCATCTGACTTCTCCTGGGGAACCAGAGCTCTGTCCTCCTCTGCCTGGACTCATTTCCAGCTGCCCATGGCCCTTCCCAGTTGAATGGCATCCCCTTCCCCTATTCCTCTAAAAAGGCATTAGACAGTGGTGACCAAAATCTGAAAACTTTGGATTGCACTAAAAAGCACAGTCACTGGGCAATATGCGCACCCGCACAATCCCTGCTTAGGTTAAGCAATTGCTCTGGGAATGAGAATGCCTGACCCACTTACATTGCAGGCTGAAGATTCAGTGCTCTGTCGTCTGCATCTAGGAAGCCGGCAATGCCTATAATGGATAGTTTGTGCACAGTAAATGTAAGTAAACAGAGTGACATCTCATCTGCTGTGTGTGCACTCCAATGAAACTGCCTTGTAAAAGCACTCTCTGGATTCAGCCAATTGTGCTGTGCAGTATAAACATCAGGGAGTTGAAATACTCCAGGCGGTACATATGGTGAGCTTTTCAGTGGTTATTACCATGTCAGATAATGAAGAACTTCAGACAATTGTCAGGGTGCAAGTGTGTTTGTGTGCATATATATTCTGTATGTGCACGGGGAAGGGAGTATGTTGGTTATCCCCAGGCAAATTATGATCTGACAAAAGGATAAATACAACTGAATTGCCAAAGAACAGCAAGCAGAGGTGCAGTGACAATATTATCCGTAAGCTACAAAGCAATGGTTCACCTTCTCAACATTTTGTACCGACTTAGCTTCTAGCAGTGCTATCCTAAACAGAGTTTAAGAACTTCTGTGGCCTTAAGGACTCCAAGGTTGAATTTGATGGGGTAGTTTGAAGGTAACTGCTACCTAGACTATGAAAAGACGTCTGGCATTCATGGGTGGCGTAATAACTGAGAACCAGGCATGATACAATGGTAGAACTGTCCCCCTTAACAGTTCATCCTGAATGTGCCAAATTCTCATCTGCTTTGGTTGGATTGGAAGTAAATAACATGAAATGGTTCCTAATGTTCTGATCAGGTATCATTTTGAAGCAAGGGATAAATTTGCCTTTGGTGTGGCTTGGAGCTGGGAATAGATATTACTGACATCCTACCCCCATGATAGAATGTGTGTTGGTCATGGCAGACCACAGTGTGCATTAATACTCATCCTTGGGATCTCTACCTCATTTAGGCTTTTAAGTGAGTGCCCTACAGAATAATTAAGAGGGGATTGGAGATCAGATTTAGGGGGTCTCACAGGTAGGAGAAGACAGGGGTTGTATACATGCTGAGTGCTCTTCAGGCCAGTCAAGGATTTTATAGCATTGTTGGTTGCCCTGCATGTATCATGATGGGCCCAACAAATAAATTAGGTCATACCAAGACCTTGAGAAGAGGTATTGGTTCAGGGTTAGAGATTCAGCCTGAACTATGGTCTGACCACCAAGGTGAATATGGCATAGACATCACACACAGGGGGACAGTGAAAATGGTCTGCCCATGTGCAAGAGAGCCACATTAATTAGCCCTTGATGTCCATCATAAATCAGTAATTAACCATGATATACTCAAAGTGTTGATTTTTCATCCACTAATTTAAAAAATCCATAGAAAATGATGTGTCTAGTTGTTATCCAGTCTCTGATCTGCCCCTCCCAGAAAAAGTGATTGAGAGTACTAGTAGACCAGCTTCAGGTCTTGGATAATTTAACTGCTCAGGAACCCTTTCAGTTTGGTTTGAGGCTGTGTTTTGGGACAGAGATGGCCTTGGTGGCTTTAGTTGATTATCTCTTTAGGAAAAAAATCCATAGCTTTGGAAATGGATGTTATTGGTATGCTCATGACACCCAGCTCTGAGTCACTTCATATTCTCTAGTGATATGGTAGAGGTCTTGTTTGGTTGCTATGGTTAGATGGTTAAAACTAAGGAAAATGAAACAGAACCCAGACAAAAGAAGTTATTCTGGTTGGAAAGGTGTAGATCCGCTCCCCGCTTTTTAGTGGTGTTCAGCTGACCCTTGACAAATTGGTTATTATTATTATTATTATTATTATTATTATTATTATTATTATTATTATTATTATTATTATTATTATTTAATTTTTAGACCGCCCTTCTCCAATAGGTCTCAGGGCGGTTTACAACATAAACTTAAAATCATAGATGGAAGTAGTGCACTTAATTGGTCTTGAAAGATGACCATCTATTTCAAAACACCAGATCTGACCACCTAGATCCAGTGATGCCACAGTAACATTAAGATTAGACTACTGTAATACTTTGAAACATAATGCCAGAGCTCAGTTATCATCAGGACCTTGGAGTGGTATGCACTTTTATACCCATTCTGCAGTCACTCCATAGCTATCAATTATTGGGCTCAATTGAAGGCATTGATTATCACGCGCAAAGCCCTTTGTGTCCTTGATCCTTCATGTCTGCAGGACCAACACTTTATATGCTCTGCCACAACAGCTTCACTCTTTGGAACATGGTCTTCTGGAGGTGCCACTCAGAAAATTGGCAAAAAACAATATGTGTTCATTCTCTGTTGTGACCACCACCTTGTATGCATCCTTTTTCTTCAGGAGAACTGATGTTTGCAGTCTGGAGCTGAGCTGTAATTATGGAGAATCCCAGGTCCCAGAGCCTGGCATTCCTACTTCTGAAAGTTCAACAAAACCTTTCTAATCCGGTTTCACTATGACCATGTTTATCAGCCCATGACCTCTCTGTCTCTTTTCTCCTGAACTGTAAGGAGCTTTGACTGTAGAACATAACTTTAGGATTTAGACAGACTGTTACAGTCCATGATTACAATAACGATGATGATGATGATGATGATAAAGGAACTATCGTGAAGAATCATTCAGCTGAACGATGTTTCAGGAGTTATTACCATGGGAAGCCAACTTGCTGAGATGCAGCAAGGCATTACTTGTCTAACTTTCTTTGAACATCTATAGGCATTAAGTGCCTAAGGGCCTCTTTACCTCTATTTCAGTTGGTGCCTAAAAGCCCCTTTACCTCTATTTCAGTTGGTGCAAGTCAACAATTTTATTTTACTGTGTCATCAGAGCTTTATTTTAAAATGCAGATAATAGCAATTCCCTAATTTATTAATGCTATGAGAAGTGAGTCATAGCTTTTTGTTGGCAGTGTAGAAGAACTGATGGCGGTTCCATGTAATAAATCCTAATGGTGCCATTGGATGAGCTGATCTTTCCTCCCCTGATGTCAGTATGAGATTCCAGAATTCGGTGGATGCATCATCCGTATTCAGATGTAAGAGCTCTGCTGAATCAAATAAAGCAAAATAGCCCTTTGATCAACAGCTGAACCAGAGGGCAGCACAGAAGCTCAAATATCTCCAGACACCACCACCAGATTGTCATGGTAAAGAACAAAAAAGTGGTTGCTGGGATTGTTGCCTGATTTTGTTGCTGACAATTCTGAGTCCCTGGGGCTCCTTGTGTGTTTCCATAGGTACTGAGACTGATTTGAAAAGAGGCAGAGGTTTTAGAAGAAGAAGAGGGTTTTTATCCCATGTTTCACTACAAGAAGGAGTATCAAAGCGGCTGACAATCTCCTTCCCTTCCTCTCCCCACAAGAGACACCAAGTGAGGTAGGTGAGGCTGAGAGCTCTGACAGAACTACTCTGTGAAAACAGCTCTGTGGAAGAATAGGGAATCAAATCCAGCCTTCCAGATTAGAGGCTGCCGCTCTTAACTACTATGCCAAGCTGGTTCTTTAGCCTATGGCTTTTAAACTGGAGACCTGGTGAGACTCTGAAATCCCAGATATGTCCTGACTGGAAATCTAATGTCTTACTCTGGGCAGTAAGAAACTGATCCAATGGCTGGTGGACTGAAGAAGGTCCCCTTGTCCGAGACAGATCATTGTTTGTGGGGGAGCCCCTGCCTTGAATCTAGGAGTGGTATGGTCACACCCGAAGAAACCCAGTCTGGTCCCAGGAGAATAAAATAACTACTATCCAGCCTCAAATGTGCCATTTTTGAACCCGGTGATTAAATAGGTGGCTGCTGGGCAACTTCAGGGATTCCTAAATGAAATGGACTGTTTGGACTAGCTGTAGAACTCAAATAGCCTTGGTCACTCTGGTAGATGTCATGCGCTGGGAGATGGACAGGGGAAGTACATTCTCTGAGACCTTTCAGTGGCCTTGAGACCTTCAGTCACTGTATCCTTCTGGATCTCTTTTCAGGGTTGGGACTAGGAAGCACTATTCTCAGATGGTTTCAGTTCTACTTCAAAGACAGATTTCAAAGTGTGGGATTGTTGTTCTCCCCCTGGTCTCTGGCCTACAGGATTCCGCCAGGTTCCACCCCCCCCCCCCAATGCTTTTCAACATCTACACAAAGTTGTTGAGAGAGGTCATCCACAGATTCCTGGGCTTTGACCTTCTGTTAGAAAAAAAGGTGGCAGTGAGGGTTGGTGGGGAGGGCTTTCACCACCTTTGGCTATTGAGATGGCTGTGGCCATTCCTGGGCAGGAAAGTTCTTGCAACTCTTTTGCATGCCTATGTAGCAGAAAGGTTCGATTACTGCAATGAGCTTTACATAGGGGTGTCCTTAAAGACTGTCTGGATGTTACAGTCAGTATAGAATGTTTCAGCCAGTTGAGAATGGATCATAGGAACCATATAACTTCAGTTGTATTCTATCAATACCACCTCCCAATTTGCTTCTGGGTTCATTTAATGCACTTGCATTGATCTCTAAAGCCCTGTATGGCCTGGGAACAGTACATTTGAAGGACTGCTTTCCATAAGAATCTACAAACCTACACTGGTCACCTTTGCTGTTATCTGCACCTTTGACTCAAGTATCCCAGCCCGCTTAGGATGGACTGGTGGGAATCTGAGACGGGGCCTTCTTAATGTGGCATCAAAACTTTGGAACTGCCTAATGAGATTCATCCATCTAGCTCCTGCTATCACTGTCATCCACCAGTGAGTGAAACTTTTTTGCTTTGTTTGGCATGTCCTCTATCACTTTCTTTGGTCCTCCTGCCCCATTTTGGTATAATGTGTTTTCTATTAAATTGTTTTATATAAATATTACATTAAATATTATTTTAATGTTGAAATGTTTTGATGTTTGCTGCTCTAGAAACCCTAGTTAGATGGAAAGGCAACATAGAAATGCTTTACAAATGGGCATAACAACAACAACAACAACAACAACAATTATTATTATTATTATTATTATTATCATCATCATCATCATCATCATCATTATCACCACCACCATCATCATCAATTTTTTAGACTGCCCTTCTAAGACCTGCTCAGAGTAGTGTACATACATAATTATTAATATTAAGAGGCGGCTCCTATTTGTGAATGCCTGTAGGCAACTGAATAAAACTACAGGAAACTTTTTGAAGTAGTATACTCTACCAAGGGCATACCTTTCACTAACCATCTTCTTGTGTCTCTCATTGTCAAGGAATAAAACTTCCCCAGAGACTGGTCCAGAGCTGTGGCTTCCTCTCTAAGACTACTCACTAAGAAAATATTACCACCTTAACAATGGAAAAAAGATTATTGGTAGAACCCATATTTCAATGATGAATCGTGCTACTTTGTGTGAAAAAAAATCTTAGGTGGTATTCTGCATCAAAATATGCTGTTAGCAGGGCTGAAAAAGGCCTCTAACATGTTGGGCTCACACAAAGACTGATTTGAGTAATAACAGAGAATCAGTGTAGAAAGCTTAGTAGGTGGCATTTCCATCTGTCATTAATTTCTCTTTAAAATATGATAGTTTATGTATTTGTTTATTAAAATATTTATACTCTGCCTTTTCTCTCAATTAGAAACAGCTAGTCAGCTTGGGAATAGAGGCAACCCAATTCCTCCATCAGATTCTGTACATGACCTTGGTTATCTTTCTGATGACTTTATGCACGGCAATGTTCTAACATGCTAAACTGTCCACATATATGTGGCATCCGGCAACATCTCCTGAGAGTCTCTCCTTTCTTTTTCAGATGGCGGGAGGCTGGTGACACTGGTGATCTCTCTCCCTGCCTGACCTGGATCTCAGGAGCAGCATTCAGAGTGTATTGTTCTGAGGCCTTTGTTTCTGCAAATGCTGTTTTTGTGCTGGAAGCCTCCAGGTCACCTGTCTGGTAGCATGGCTGCACAAACCCATTTTGCCATGTCACCTAGCAGCTAAGTATTTTTGTCACATTCCATCTTGGGTGGACTTGATTGCTGATTAGGGCAAAAGACACGGGCAAAGATGTTGGAAAGAGCCTACTTCTCTCCCTATGAGCTCTTCTAGGCAGTGGAAGTGGGGCATCTTATGCACACCTGTTCAGTTGGTGTGACAAATGCATAATAGATCAAAGAGCATCCTCCTCTGCCAGGACTTGGTACAGTATAGAGTCATTCCCTTCCAGTTCATTAGGTGAGTGTTTGCTGAAAAGTGCCCTAAGTGATATATCAAGCATGCCAGTGGAGGGCTATACCTGCAGATTGTGGAGATGATCCAAAGTTCGGGGAGGGTGTGTGTGTTAAAAATGATAACTTAATATCTGAGAGGTAAGTGTTAGTAATTAGTCTGAAACACTTTGATCATTAATGCATGCAATCAAATTATCATCAAGAATGTTCCACGGGCAGCCCCTCCTCCTCCTCCCCTCCACCTTTCTCTCCCTCCTTCCCCTGCCATTAAAAGAAAGCTGTTGGCATACTGCAAAGGTAACCACTACGCTAGGGATGATGTTTCAGAAGGAAACTGCTGCGCCCTAGCGTCCAACGACAAAATCAGAGCTGAAGCCAAAACCCTCCGCTGCCAGAAGGCAGGTCCCCCTAAAGAAAGGCCGAGCAATAAACTAATGGTCCTGGGCATTATTCCACCCTCTGTGCCAGCTCTTTGTTATCTGCTCAGATATTGATTACAATCCCAATGGAAATCGCTCAGGTTTTCCTGCTCTTGAGTTCTTAAGTGAAATTAAAAGCGTGCAGTTCATTACAACCCTCGCTCTTTCTCTCCCCTCCCCTCCCCTCCCCTCAGATCTTTTGGCTGGTCGCCGATCACTGACAGCCAATTACACCCACGGGATTAGCAAGCTTTTTCTTTCCGTTCACATTCCCATGTACTTTGCTGTCCTCAGGAAGGAGGAAGTATAAACCACATGATGCAGAGAAGGAAATGCATCCCTTAGAAGCCAGCTACGGGCACTCTGGCTTTCTGAACTGATTGGTCCATTTGTTTGTTGATGACAAGCAAAAATACCAGCATCCCACTACCTTTACAAATGTAAAATATGAATACCCTCCGTAGCCCAAAAGCACAGGGAGAGTTACAGCATTTATACCCAAGCAAGAAAGATCCATCCATCTCCTTGATAGACTCACTATGCAGGTCAGAAATGTAGCAAAAAAGGGGAAACAGGAAAGAATATTAAGGGAACAAAAGAGATGGATCAAAAGAAGGGAGAGAATACAGAAATACAGAGTATGAAACCTGGCAGGTCCTGTTTATCCCCAGCCCCTCCCTTCATGTACAGATCTGGGCCTAGGGTGGCCAGCTGTGAATGGGTTCTCTGTCTATTTCTGTGTTACCTTTTGATCCCACTCTTCCTCCAAGGAGCTCAGGGCAGTGGATGTGGTCTCTTCCTCCCCACAATAATCCATTGAGAGAAGTCAGCTTGATTGATCCAGGGTCAACCAGTGAGCTGCATGGCTGAGTGAGGATTTGAACCCAGTTCTCACAGGCCAGCTCTAACTACTATCACACACTGCTTTCCTAAAAGTATTCAACATGATATATTAGCTTTTGTGCCCATAAGTCATTCTGCCAGATGCCTCCAAATATGTATTCTGTAGTTTATTGCTTCTTAGGAATAGTACTAGTGGGTGTCAGAAACAGAATTGTTCCATGCTTCTGGCTACTTTAACCCCTACCAATTGACTATATCTATACCTATGATCCCTAATTTTCTGATTTGTCACTTTCCATTTCTTTGCATTAACAAGCTTCATTCTGTCATCCTTCTACACTAGTCTTGCAGTCTTTCTGAGAGACAAATCTTCTCTTTCCCGCTGAGCCCAAAAAACAGCTTCTGACTTCTGGAGACTCAGACACTTCTTAGGATAGTCTGTGTGGTTTCCTGGCCTCCTTTTTGAAGCTGCTCAGGGCTCCTAGATGCCACCCAGAGTTTTACTGATGCCAGCTCTCAGCAGGACTTAAAAGAAATCCATTTCTGGGGAAAATATGTATTTTTGACAAGCCACTGCATTGGGTATGTTACTGTGACTGTTGTAAAGCTATTTCATAAAGTACTGACATTGTTCCAGGTGCTATACAGAATTAATGCTGAGCTAAAGTGGAGCCGCTTATTTCACGAATGCTTTTTGTGCCAGTGACAAGTGACCCTCTTTTAGTGACGTGTCACTGCCTCACTCTGAATTGGCTTTGGAGCATTGGGTTGCTAAATCTTGCCCAATTCCCCATTTGTTCATGCAGGTCTCATTGTCTTTTTGGTGGTCCCTTTTACAGCCACAGAAAATCGGCTGGATTCAACCCATTGTCATGTAGCCAAATATGGGTTTGTTTTGTTTTTAAAATTCAATTATAAAGAGAAAAAGAGAGTGAGATATAACCTGGAAAATGAAGTGATTTGAAAACAAGGCAAGGACAGTTCCAAGCTTGATGCAAACTCAACAGGAAGTTCACCTGCAGGACAAGCCTGGGGGAAGTTGGGCCTGACCTTAAGCCAATTTAGTTGGGTGGAGAAAACTGGAGGAGGGGTGGAACCAGAACTGGCCATAATAGAGGCTGTGTCCACCTACCAGCTGCAGCTTGCCTTTACTTCCTTGCGGGAAGGCCTAATCTCACAGGAAGGAAGAACATGTGAGGAGGTGGCTATAGCAAATAGGGCCTGTTCTGTAAAGCCCAGGGGCTCAAGCCAAGGAAGACCTGTCCCAGCTCTCTTTTGCCTAGCGGGATGGAAGCAGTGAGGAGAGATGAAGAAGGGCACAAGTGATCTGAACCCCTTCACCTCACAGGATTGAAAATAGAGGTGGGCACGAACCTGGAAAATGGAAGTTTGTTGGATTTGTGGGTCCCAAACCCCAAACTTGCATGCCCACCCGGGTTCATGAACCTTTGGGTTTGTCTGAGTTTGTTAACTGTTTGGCTGTTTACTCGAGTGTTATACAGGTGAAATTCACTGTGGGGCCCCCTGACTGTATCAATTCATTGTGGACAGTTTCTGGGTCTTGTCCAGTGTCCATCCTTCTCCCTTTTGGCCCTGGGAAGTGGCCATCCACCCACCCACCTTCCCATGTCATAGTTTTAGAGAGGAGCAAGGTTTCCTATGGACTTAATGGATGATGACTGAAATGGGCATTGGGAGCTCCCATGGGGGACAAGTGGTGTCCACACATATGATCATGAGGGTCCACAAGCTTGGAGGGACCTGGATGGTGTATAGCTCCCAACATGCTCCCTGGGTCCTGGGTCAGGTGCTCTGACTTCCCACTTATCTACCTACCAACCTAACCAACTTTCTACCTTCATTCCTAACCAACTGTTTACCTGCCAACCTACACCACCATTTACCCACCAATCTAACATCTTCTGAGCCAACTATCTATGAGCACTAGACTCAGGGCCCAGGGAGTGCGGATAGCTATAGCACATCCTGGACCCTCCAAGCTTGTGGATGCTCCTAGTCACCCCCCACTTCCCAGGTACACCCTCCATATCCATTGTGTGGAGGACACAGCGTCTCCCTTCTTCCCAGGAGTCATCACAATGAACTCTGGAGCATGACTGGCAGCTGGGTAGTCAAGCAAAGACTGGGATGCCTGAATGTTTCTGGGTGCCAAGGCATGGCCAGGTAGGTTTTTGGCCTCTCCCTCCTGTGGGAGGGAGCAGCCACAGCTCAACCCTGACACCACTTCACCTCTCCCACCACCCCTCCATGCAGCATCTCCAGAAGTTAAATCCCCAGTAACAGAGGTCCTTTGGAATCATGTTTTTGCTCCATGGTGTAGCCAGGAAGGCATGGATCTGTGATTTTTGTGGTGAATGCTATGGCTATTGATAGAACAGATGATCTTACATTGAGGATGAGGTGACTGAATGCAAAAGCCCTGAGGATCCATGAGGATCCGTGCTTTGGAACCATGTTTTTGCCCTGTGACATGATCACAAAGCCAAGAATCTGTGATTTTTGTGGTGTATGCTGTGGCTATCAATAGAAGAAGTGATCTTATGGTGAGTTTGGAGTGGTCCAGTACAAAAATAATGAGGATCTGTATATTTGAACCACATTTTTGCCCCACTGTGGCACTATGATGCTGTGGATGCATGACTTTTGTGCTGCCGCCTAAAATCTAAGACATGGTTTACAGAATGAAGGTGTTTTTATTTAATTTCAATGTAAAAATCATATGAATTCATGAGGATTCATTTAAAGTCATCTAGGTCTCGCTTTTACCCACACCCTCCCAAAAACACTTTGTACAAAAGTAACCAGAAATCAGGAATTGTGATCCTTCACCCCACTACCAAAAAGAAAATTAAGAGAAAATGTTGACAGAAAATCCTCCCTTCAAAGACAAAAACTAAAAGATGTCTGCCTGCACTCAGGAAGGCTCTGATTGACAGGCATTCAGCCTCTTGGGGAGGGACGATTGAATGCCAGCCAGAAATGAGCAGAAAAGACCCACAAGTAATGCTGAAGGTCCTCCTTCTCTCTAACCCCCCACCCCATCCCACAAAATTCTCTTCCTCCAAATAGCTACACGTGTCTCCCTTTCACCCTCTCCAACTGAGAGCAAAAGAACGCAATGAGCTCTCATGGGCAAGGCATTCTCATTGAAACCAAAGGGAGTACTGCTCTTGGCTTACGAGGATGCCAGTCAAGCTAAATGGGTAATCATTGAAGTAGCCATGGAAACAAAAAAAAACAACCCTCCCAAAGTCCCATCTATGCTGGAAGAGAGATTTCCGTGCACTTCATACGCTCAACACACATGGTCCAAGGGTGGAAGCTCCGCCCCCAAAACCCATGAACGCACACAGAGGGCTAAGACCTATATGTGGTTGTACATGATTGTCGAGGGCGTAACCATTCAAGCCTGGTTCGCAAACCATGAACTTCTCCATTTTGTGAGTTTGCAGAGACCCATATGTTGGCTCGTGCCCATCTCTAACTGAAAGCTGTCAAGTCTCAAAAGCATGAGGCCCTGTAGTGTATGCTGCACTCAGTAACACTGCAGAGGGTTACAACCTTAATGGTTAGGAAATGGCCCTGTCCAAGGTACCATCATTAATGTGAGGAAGTATCATTCCCTAACTGGTGAAAGGAGAGGCAGTTGTATTTATCTGCATGAAAAAAAAGCAAATTTGGATTCTGGAAAGAGAGAGAAGCTGACAGACACAGATGTGATGTCTCTGCAATGCATTATGGGTGCAGGAAATCTCACTCTGGGAATCAGATACGCAGGAGCACACCTGCTGGCTTGTAGTTGTGCCTCAATTTGTCCTCTACTTGGATATTTGTGGATAAATGCTAGAGGGCAGTTTTGTTCCTTGGATGATTGCCTCTTGCTATGCCCTCTCTCAGGCCAATTCATTCTTCTTCACCTTAGGCAAAGGCGCTTTCAGTGACAGCTTAGAGAAGTGATGATGGTTCGTTCACTTCCTGTTTTTCATAGCACCTGTAAAAGGGTCTTAGCTTGGACAGTCATTTGTCGTAGTCCCTAAGAGTAGAACTCAGGGGGCTCAAACATAGTTAATGGGAAATTGATTCAGATAGACAAAAGGGAATTGTTCTCCCAATGAGGGACTAAATAGTGGAATCCACTGCCAGTGGACAAAGTGGCCACGAGCACCAGTAGGTTTTAAAAGGGATTAGACTCGCCATGGTGCCTACAGAAAATGTCTGGAGCTTAGTGCTTTGAGGCAACATTGGAAAAAAGCCTTTGTGTCCTGGGTGTAAACTGCACGGAGCCTTTATTCCACTCCCAGGTCGATTCAGTCCCTCCCGTCTGCACTGAAATCAATTTCCAGTTTGATTTCCATCTATGGAAATTTTCCATCTGCAACCGTCATGCCTCGACCCGCATTCACTACTGCTCTGATCCAGCTCTTCTTAAAAATAATTTTTTGAAGAATATTGCTACTTGGAGATTTACTGGATTAACAATTAGAAGCAGAGATCATAGAGTTGGAAGGTACCTTCTGGGTCATCTAGTCCAACCCTCTGAATTATGCAGGATACTCACAACCCTATCGCTCATCACTGTAACCTGCCACCTCCTTGAACTTTCTGTCAGATAGCTATCCAGACTCTGTTTAAAGCTCTCCAAAGATGGAGAACCCAATACCTCCAGAGGAAGCCTGTTTCACTGAGAAACCGTTCTGTCAGGAACTAACTCTGGATGTTTAGACGGAATTTCTTTTGAATTAATTTCATCCCATTGGATCTGGTTTGTCCCTCCAGGGCAAGAGAGAACAACTCTGCTCCATCCTCTATATGGCACCCTTTTAAATACTTGAAGATGGCTATCAGATCTCCTTTCAGTCGTCTCCTCTCCAGGCTAAACAGACCAAGCTCTCCTAATCTTTCCTCATACATCCTGGTTTCCAAACCCTCACCATCTATTGCCCTCCTCTGGACACACTCCATTTTGTCTACATCCCTCTTCAACTGTGGTGTGAACATAGTACTCCAAGTGAGGCCAAACCAGAGCAGAGTAAAGTGGTACCATCACTTCCCATGATCTGGACATGATACTCCATTTGATACAGACCAAAATTTCATTTGCCTTTTTAGCCACCGAGTTACACTGCTGACTCATGCTCAATGTATGGTTTACTAAGACTCCAAGATCCTTTTCGCACATACTACTGCCAAGCAGTTTATTTATTACCTATATTTGTTATAAGTTTGTGCTTCTCTTGTATGTGCAGTTTATATGTTTAAGATAAAAAAGAAAGGTAACTAATATGAACATCGGCACCTTTAAGACCAACACATTTGTATTCAAGGTATGAGCTTTGTTGGTCTTAAAGATTCCACTGGACTCTAAATTTGTTCTGCTGCTTCAGACCAACACAGCTACTCACTTGAATCTTTGAACATCCACTTAGTAAGTAAACAAGATTATTCAGTATTTATCTTTTCTGCTGCAACAGAAAACACTTGTCTGGTTATTAAAAAGGAGGCCCAAAGTGATCAAAACCAATAAGATATAATTTTATGCCATGATGTGACAAAAGGATCTATATCTTTATCAGATTTTTCTCACCTGAGAGATGAAAATCATAGAGATGCCTGTTAGAAGTTTGGTCTATCCAGTATATTATCCAGTATATCTTTCATAAATACATTGTAAAGCTGTTTGACAGTTTCCAAAGTGAATTACTGACTCAGAGGCCATTCTGCCCCTTGCCCTGAATCAGTGGTTCTCAACCTTCCTAATGCCGTGACCCTTTAAAACAGTTCCTCATGTTGTGGTGACCCCCAACCATAAAATGATGCAAGTGTTTTTTCACAGAAACCGAAACTGAAGATCCATTGTTTATGATTGTATATAAATTGGGTTTTTTTTCTGGGGTTTCACAGTTCAGTTCTTCCTCTTGTCCCACCATGCCCATCTTGCTCTTTTCCACTGCTCCAGACAGACGAATGCTCTATCTCAGGGGCCTGCTGAAGGAGCGGCAACAGTGGCAACGCCCACCCAACCAAGCTACTCACCCTGCCGCAACCCTGTGAAATGGTTGTTTGACCCCCAAAGGGGTCCTAACCCCCAGGTTGAGAACGGCTACCCTAAATGAATAGCAATAGTACAGCCAACAGATGCATGTACACAAATGACCTATATAAGAATAATTTGGAGTGGTCAACTACTCTGTTTTATGGATTCCATAATGCAGTGTTCTCATGATCCACAGTTTCTTCTTCCTCTCCATTTTGAAGAACAATGTGGAAATCATTTCTTTTTATGGATTATATAATTCAGATATATCATGAAATATCACAACTCTTTCAGTTGCTACTGTTCCTAAAATGGCTTTCCTTTCCTTTTATCCCATTAAAAGCTCTATGATACATTGACCTTGAGCAGTGATCAGTGATCAGTGTTGTTAATCACTGATCAGCCAAAACACAACAAAAAAAAATGGGACTACTAGAATTCTTTTTGGATCCCTGTCAGCAAGGAAAACAGTAACTAGGTCATCAGAATTTAAGCTTGCAAACAAGGTGAAATATTATACCTCCTGAGATTAGCATACCAAGGGCACTCCAGAAAGATATGCGCTATCATGTTGATCTTATCTAAGGATGGGGCACGTTTATTCTGAATAAGGTAAATGGATGAAATTACCCCTCGTAACTGCTGAGGAATGAGCATTTAGTCTGGCCAGAATGAATGCCCTTAACAGGCTTTGGGAAGGCAACCAATAGGTGGAGGAGGGAAGGGATTTTGGAGGTAGAGTAGCAAAAAATTGGGGTGAACAGGTGCGGTGTGCTCTAAAGGCAGAGCTTTGATGATTTATTAATTTTTCCTGTTTTGTTACCAAAGCAAATGCTGTATAAAAGTGCAGGGCCTAAATAGCGTTATGACGATGATGACCAGTTTGCTGCACTCTTTTTTTTTTTGGTTGGTAGGGCTGTTCCTGTGACTCTAGAGATGTTACATTGGAAACCAAAGATGTTCAACTTCCGTCCTTCATGTAATGTTAAGAAGCTCCTTGAAACTGCACTTGGACTGGAAGGTTTTACATCATAAGGCAGAGAAATAAGAGAATTATATTGAGGAAATAGAGCATTCTATTTTGGTGCTATAGGATTCTTAATAGGAATCAAGGAAGCATAGTAACAGCAGGGCTTGGGGAGGATTTTGGTGAACACTCTTCCAAGCACCGTTAGTTGACTTGAAGGAGGGCATTTTGGGCTGCAATAAGACGCGACACACAATTATTGGTATAATCATGGCCACAGCTTTATTACCTCCCCACAGGAGGGTTGGCACAGCATGGGAGAGGGAGACTGACCTAGCAGACAGCAGACAGCAACAAAACCCATGGCTTCCCGAGGCACCCTGGGGATCAGCACCATCCCCGGCCGGGAGAGGAGATCCCCTTGCCTACTGAAGTCCACCCTACAGGAGGTGACCTATGTGGGGGGAGCCACCCAGTGCCCACAAGCTTTGGCTGCCCCCCAGGCTGCAAGTCCATGGCCTCCCAGCAGGGTAAGCCATGCTTGTTTACATGCCACCTTGTATTGAGGCCCTGACCCCCAGGGTGATCATCCACCAGACTCCCTGCCAACAGGCTCCATCCCATGCAAAACCCGCAGCTGTGATGAATTATTAACCATGAAACATCTACCACAGACACTGCCTGTAGGCTGTTTGCATATCACATAGTGTGGGAGGGAGGGAAGCTGCTCTATGGTGTGCTGGGCAAAGAGGCTGGGACCCACGTGTGTGGTGCCTATATATGCATCATGGGTCCCGCCCGTCTCTTTATGCTGTATGCACTGCATAAGCGCACTGCGCATGCTGCCCAGATGGAAGTGTGCTCGCATCTGCCTCCAGCTCGCCCTCCGCCGTGTCAACCGGCGGCCTGGGTGATTCCTTGCCGTGCATTTGGGCCAATTAGATTTGCCATTCAAAACTCCACTAGCAAGAGCCCTGAAGAGTTCATAGATTCCAAGTTCTTTTCTGGTTCTTTTCCACCAGACACAGAATGTGGTAGTTTGCAGGCTTTCTTTCAGTCACAGGAAAAAAACATATGCGTGCTTATTGTAAAGTCTGTTAGGGAAAAGCGAAATATATAGATTTAAAACTGTATTGCAAACTGTCAATAAGCTCAGAAAGTCCTAAGAATATAGTGTGTGGGGGTGGGGTGGAGAGAGAGATAATGACAATAAAGGAAGACAGCAGAGGGAAGCTTATCTTCCCAAACCCCTATTGCCTATTTAAACAATAATCCTATTCAGAAATGATGCTTTCTCTGTCTGTGTTTAAAATGTATGACATTCAGTGCGTTCATGTGGCTTTTAATAGCCTGGATAATTTTCCATAGAGCTAATTCCATGAATATATTCCATTTTTGCTACTGCAATTTGTAGTGTAGACCATTCCCTGAAAGGAAGCGCTCACCCAGGAACATTTTGTTTAGCAAACAAGCAGGTTTCTTTGTCAACAGACTTGTGACTGAACTTAACTTCGGGGAGATTTTGTGGTGAGTGAGTGACTTTGTCCTTCCCCCAGTACACCCAATGTTTCTTTTACAAAAGAACCAATCCCAACAGGTCTTACTCTGTTGTTACTCAAACATGCTTCTCATTTCTTTACCTCAAAGATGTCAAAGGAATACAAATTATTGTGCTTTGTTTGACAATTGCTTTCTGTCAAAAAAATAAGAGACCAACATAATAAGGTAGAATTTCTCTCCACATGAAGACAAGATTGAAACATGGTAGGAAGGAATGGTTAGACTTTTTGCCATGTTCCTCTACTGCTATAAACCACCAATTTTTTGGACTTTTTCTCCCCACCCTCACCCCACATCTTGATGCTAAGACCATCTCTTTTCTGCCATACTTACAAGGTTCAGAAAATCGACAGTTTAGAGGCTGAAAGACAGCTAGCCAAACAATTTCATTGTGTTGACAGGGAGCAAAGGCAGATTTGGAGGGAAATGGTCTTTCTTAGAACATTAATCAAGACCACTAGTAACTAATCAAGAGCACTTCGGTAAAAAAAAGATTCTGGCAATTTTAGCACTCAAGCCACAGTAAGAACAAACATCTACATTAACATTTTCCACCAAAATATTCCTGCTGCAGAATAATCTAATTTGGATTAAGTAATTTATTGCCACCAAACACACTCTAATGAGGAAACCAAAACTGCCTCCATCACACCTCTTCCCCAGTATGAGACCTTGTTTCTGTTTCTTATCTTTAAACCGCCTGTGGCGCCACGGGTGCCACGGACTAAATAAATGGTTAAGTGGCTCTAAGGCGGGATGTGTCCGTGATGAGGAAGGGTCCGGATTGGACCCTTCCTCAGGACAGACAATCGGAGGGACCAATCTGATTCCCAGGGTCCCTCTGATTCCCAGCCCCAGCAACTGCAAGCCGCGTGCAGCGCGGCTCACAGTTGCTCCCGGCCTGACGCGGCGAGAGGCGCAAAGCGCCTCTCGCTGCGTCAGGCCGCCGCCCGAGGGAGCCCCCAGCACCTTCTGTCACCTTGAGCCAATCAGAGAGCATAGCTGTTGGGTTACCTCCCTTTTCCTTGAGCCAAAGTAAAAGGAATTTATACACAACTGGGTTTAAAATCTGAACCAGCATCTCCTGTGAGGGAAAATTATTGGAAACATAGTTTACTTACAATCAGGATAACCTATTGATTTGTTGTGATTTGGGACAGAATTCACAGTGATACTAGGGTCCATTCCGCATGACTTCAATGTTGCAAAACAAAAAAAAACGGTGCGTCAAGCCGCCGGCCTGGGAGCCCCCGGCAGCCGCGCGCAGTGTGGCTGCCAGGGGCTCCCTGCCCTCATGGCCGCAGAACACCATGAACTGCCAAGGGACCGCCGAGGAGCAGCCGGAAACCAAAAAGCCGCCGAGGAGCCACGTCAGGAGCCGCGGAGGTGCCACCGAGGAGCCGCCACAGCCCAGCGCCGCTGCCGGGGGCTCCCTTGCCTAATGGCCGCCGACAAACACAACCCGCCGAGGAGCCACCGCCCGCCTCCTCTTTCAGGTAGCCTTCCGACCCTCGCCTGTCCCTCGCTCTGGCCCCCGCCTGCTAGCGCCCATTGTATTCTTTATACAATGGGCTTTTTTACTAGTATAGAAGATAATGCAGAAAACCTCCGAGACTCCAGAGAGTCACCGTGAGTCAAAACAAGCAATACAGTCATTGATAGGACAATAGGTCTGGCTCAATAGATATGGCAGCTTGATGTATGTATCTAGCTAGTCATAGAACCATTGGTCCGCCCCAGGAAGATTTTACCTGTGTCATTTATTTTTAAAGGAACTTATATGGGAACAACATACAAGTCAGTTGGGTATTTTAGCATTAACTCATGAACTAGATTTAAATCCTGTTAATGAAAACAGTTCTGCAGGACCTGCAAAAAAGAGCTCGTCCATCAGACATTTGGTTGTGGTCAACCGGAATCAATAACATCTGCAGGGTCCCTGAACCTCCCTTCTAAGAACCTCATTCACCTCAACCATGGGACTGTTGAACTGTTATGAATTAGACTGTTACTTTCAGTTGCAGTTGTAATTGTTATTACTGTTACAGTCCATGTATGTTATGAAGAAACAAAGGTCCATGTATTGATTATGTTCCATGTGAACCGCCCTGAGGCTCAGGGGAGGGCGGTATACAAATGTAACAAACAAACAAAAAGTAAAATGTAGACTTCTCTTTGTTTAGAACGTAGTACTGATGAGACCTGGCGCCACCAACGGAGTCTGAGCCATCTCCCAGAAATGTTGCAGCATCCCCATCTATCTCAAAAAGTAATTCATTGAGATACTCAGGCATTATACTGGATCATTAAACACTGACATTGTTCACTGTTTTAATCTTTGTGTAACGTGGGTGAAAGGAGGTCAATGAACAGTTAAAAATAGCTACAGAGCCATTGTCCCTGCTGCTAGCCCATTGAAGTAAAAAGATTTTTTTTTTACTTCATAACTGCAATGTAATTTTTTGTTTGTTTGTTAATGAATGACCTCTTAGACCTCTTCTGGCCACTAGAATGGCAAAACTGAAGGTCATACATCCTGCAAGCAGCAGCAACAGGAACCAGCACCATCTCTCAGTGAATAAAGCAAGTCTTTATTAATCTTTGCATGGATACATGCTCGTTATGTACGTTTTCCCATCCCATCGTTGATTAATAAGCATAATATCATCTATGATCATTGCAGGAAGTATACCGTGAAAGATAAGCACTGAAGACCTCTAATTGTTT
Organism: Paroedura picta; assembly: GCF_049243985.1. Lineage (NCBI taxonomy): Eukaryota > Metazoa > Chordata > Lepidosauria > Squamata > Gekkonidae > Paroedura > Paroedura picta. The sequence continues at coordinate 39,720,319 of NC_135371.1, read as the reverse complement.
TCCTCTCTCTCTCTTGCACACCCTCTCTCTCTTTTTGGTAATGCTTTAAAATAATGGCCCTAATCATTATTAATTCCTTTGGTGTTCACTCGAATTACATCAATCACAGCTAACTCATTTGGTATTAATGTGGATGTCAGCGACACTTCTGCGGGGATTCTTTTTGCTAAAACTCTGTGTTCATTAGCAGGATGGAGTCTTATTTCTGCCTGCTGCCAGGAGATCAGAAAGGGGCAGATGTTGAAAAGGGGGCTGGTGGGGATCTGTCATCATCACAATTATTTTTTTCCCCTTCCTGGGGGGTATTGTGAACCATTCCTCTTAGCAATAACAATACCGCTCTTCTTGTTATGGCTGCATTCCCAGGCAGTTTCTTTTCTGACATCAATCCCATATATAAAGGTTAAAAATTTCCCTTTTCCCCCTGAATGCAAATATTCAATCCTACGCAAGCCACTCTACCACCACTATCCTCTCTGAGGAGCCCACAGAAGGGCTGCCAACACCAACTTGAGAAATGCCTGGAGTTTTGGGAAGGGATCACAGCGGGGATGTCATGCCAGAAAGTCTGCCCTCCAAAGCTGCCATGTCCTCCCAGGGAACTGTTTTCTCTACTATGAAGATTGATTGTAACTCTCGAAGAACTCCAGGCCTCAGTATGACATTGGCAACCTTAATCTACAGCATCCCTTAACTTTAAGCCTAGCATTCATTGCTGTTAAAATATTAATTACTTTTAAAAGGAAAGGTGTGAAAATGGAATTGTTAATACAAAGACATGTGCCAGAGTATATTCAGAACTAATTATTGTGGTATAACTGTTTTTATTAGAAATAAATAATGTTATGTCCCCTACAATATTTCCCCCACCCCCTCCCACTTAACTTCCATACTCACAGAGGTTAGAGAGTTAATTGGAACTCTCTTCCCACACTGTCCTTGGTCAGTCCCTAGACATGTGCACTTTGTAGCCTGCCATTACCACACTTCTTAACAAAAATTGGATGTTATTGTATTCCTCTTCCCTTATTCTATTTCCCAGATAAGGAGAAATTTGCACGCTGGGATCTGAGAGGCAGGAGAATGAGTGAACAGGTATACAGAAAGTACACAATAGCATCCCAAAGTGAATACTGTCCAATCAGTTGCAGGGTATGCATATTCAAAGTCTGGTCAGGGAACTGGAACAGAGAAAAGGAGTTTCCATCAATTGCCTTTGTATAATATTTTGAATGCTGGGGCACTGGGAAGGAAAGGGATTTATGCTCATTTATAGGGAAGATGCAGGCTAACTGTCATCAGTGATTACTAGCAAGCATGCATTGGGTCATATATGACTAAGTGGGAAAGAAAAAATGAGTCCTGTACCAGTCCTCCTCCTATTGGACCTTTTCTCCTTTTTATCCTTTAGCTGGCGATTGGTGGAGCAGGTTGTCCTCGCAGCCAATACGCTACTGTAGGTTCTGCTGGATTTTTTGCCTTGTTTATAATATGTTTCTACACTTGGCAAAAAGCAGCCGCGAGTAAACACGGCTGCCGTTGACGCAGCGGGGCGCCTGGGAGCGGCATGGACCCAGACGGGTCATCGGTGCGCCGTGGTGCGCCGACAAGGGGCAGGGCTTTTATAGGCCGGCAGCCCTCCCCTTTCGGCAAACGACGCAGCCCGGACAGCTGCCCTCCCATCCCTCCATGAGATGTTGTAGTTCCTTTAGTTCGTCGCAGCCGGTTTATGCCAGGTAGGGAGCCTGTTGGCGGGGGGGACTGCGCTCGGGACTCCCTGGAGTAGGGGGTCTTATTAATGAGACTGGCCATTAACCGAGCACGGCCTACCTGGCTGGGGGGCCAGGGGCCCGGGGCCAAGCGGGAGGGGACCCAATGGAGGCGGACGCCCATTGGGTCCTCCAGGGCCGCTTCCCAGGGATCCCGCGGCGGAAGGCATCCCATCCTCCCGGCTGACAGTGAGGCGTGGAGCCGGAGCGCCGCGGATTGGTTGGTCAGCCAGACGGCTGACAAGGTTAGGCTCCCTTACCGGCATTAGGGCCAACCCTCCGTGGGGAGGGGTCCTGTTTAATAAACAGCTGCGGCCAAGTTGTTGCCAAAATCTGGGTTTGCGTCGTTACTGGGGAAAGTCGTCACCTGCTAGTCAACTGGTGGCAATAGTTTTGGCCATGTGGATAGTCAATTGCTGGTTTCTAAGGTCTTCCTCGATCTGTTTAAGCCAGGGGTAGTCAAACTGCGGCCCTCCAGATGTCCATGGACTACAATTCCCAGAAGCCCTTGCCAGCATTCGCTGGCAGGGGCTTCTGGGAATTGTGGTCCATGGACATCTGGAGGGATGCAGTTTGACTACCCCTGGTTTAAGCCATGTTTTCTGTGGCACCAGTCACTGGATCTTCCATTCAGTTGGTCATTTTTGGCAAAGGAGTTCCTACTATTGGATGAAGCTATGCTCGAGGTGGGATGGATCCCAGCTGATTTTGTTGAAATTTTCCTTTTTAAAATTTAATTATTTTCATGCTGTTTTCACATTATTCATGGTGCATGCCACATGTATGCAGTTGATGTGAGACACAAAAAATTCAATAACATCCCTAGTGTGAGTTCTTCAGAAAATAACAACAACTGCACGGCGATGGAGAGGACTGTCAAGTCACAGCCAACTTATACTCTGGTTTCTCTTCAGATCGCATAAATCTTTCACCTTTTACAAGAGACCTTAGTGAACTGTTGTGTTCATCCTTTCAAAACCCATGCAAGTCTCTTGAAGGAATCTTCTGACAACATTATTCTTTTCTTTGTGCGAAACCTATGAAGCATATGCTGTTTGCCTGACCTTAATACCAAGCAACCAACAATAGCAAGGGTTAAAACTTTGGATCCAGTCAACTTTTTCATTCAATTTCAGCCAATTCCCCCCTTATTACAGCCCCCGCCCCATTGACTTTTTCCATGGCAGCACTGTGATCCCTAAGAAAGTCCTTTTATTAGTCAAAGGGAGCTTCCTTCTCCTTACCAGTAGAAAATTTGTTTGATTCCAACTCAGCATATAAATATGGGAAGTGAATCCACTTCAAACTGCTCAGCGTTATAATGGGATTGTTAAAACATACTGAATTGGCACTTGATTGGCAGTTGAATCAGGACAAACAAAAACATACTTCTTTGCACAAAACCTGATTTATTTGTGGAATTCAGTATGACAGGATGTAGTGATGGCTCTTAGATGGCTTTTAAAGAGTACCAGACAAAATCCATGTGCATCAATAGTTATTAGCTTAGTAGTTAAACTTGAATTTCTATGTTCAATGGCAATAAATGCCAGTTGTTAAGCATGGCAACAACATATGAGGAAGCTTTGACCAATGTGCCCCTGCTTGGGAAAATTCCAGGAGATGGGCTATGTCTAAATGCAAAAGCATCTGCTTTGTATGCAGAAGATCATAGGTTCAGTCACCAGTACTTCCTGCTAAAAGGTTTAGGTAGTAGATGATGTGAAAGACCTCTGCTTAAGTCCTAGGTTTGCTTCTAATCAGAATAGACAGCACTGGCCTGGCTGTATCTCTGGTCTCAGCCAGTGTTAAGGCTGCTTTATGTGCTCATACAGTCAGAGCATTTGGTTGGCCACAGTGGAGAAAAAGATGCTGGGTTAGCTGAGTCATTGGTCTTATCTGGCTGGGGCATGCTTCCATTTTTAGGGAAAGATGAGTGATTTAAAGAAGCTCCTTGAAATTACTTTAAAATTTCCCATGTTTTCATTGCAGCTAACAAGCATGATAAACATCAGTTAGTTTGTCATGCTCAGCATAATGTCTTCTTTTAATGACAAAGATAACAATGGTGTTGTACTAGGTGTGAGACTATAGTATCCTGCTGAGAAAGGCTACAACTCTGTTTTTAGTGCCTACTTTCCTCTTGAGCCACTTGACAGAGAACCTTAATTGTATGTAAGATTCTTGGAGCTGTGACATGTAAGATTCATATCTTTTCACCAAGGCAAACCCACTCATTAAGTGGGAAACACATGTTTCTATAATGTCTGTCTGACTACAAAGAACCTCTGAGGGCTAGTTAAATAGGAATGACTGGTGGTTTAGAGCAGGGGTAGTCAAACTGCGGCCCTCCAGATGTCCATGGACTACAATTCCCAGAAGCCCCTGCCAGCATTCGCGAATGCTGGCAGGGGCGCGAATGCTGGCAGGGGCTTCTGGGAATTGTAGTCCATGGACATCTGGAGGGCCGCAGTTTGACTACCCCTGGTTTAGAGTGACAAAACTGAGGAGGCAAAATTTCAACAACTCTCTTGTCACCTTAGCATCAATGATAGGATCAAATTGTCTCTGGGATTCTATGAAATGTCGGAGAACCTGGGTTTTTGAAGAACTGTCTTCAGAAAAAAAAATCAGTATGAGTGAACATGAAACCGTGTGTTTCAAGATCATAAAAATGTAACAAAAAATTAAAATTTTCACTGATTCTGTCCCCAGTCCAAGGATATTCAGAAGACATTGTGAACAGAGTCTACACATGTACAAAACTTCTGTATATAACATTCATATAATCAGGATCTCTGCCTCTTCTGAGGTTCTTCATGAATACTGAATTTATATGAACACAATTACTATGCATAGTGCAGGATTGGGGCAGGGCAAGTAGGTAGTTGTTTTATTCCTGTTGTTGGAAGAAGGCTTCAGTTAAACAAGCATGACTCAAGACCAGCTTCCTCAGATCAATCTACCAGCTGTTGTAGATGGGGAAGAACATGTTAGAGAAATGCTGTTTTCAGTGGTAGACCTAGACTCAGCACTATTGTTGTTGTTGGTATTATAATTTAATTTATATACCAACCTCCTGTGCAGGCTCAGAGTGGTATCCATAGTAATACAGTCATACAAATAATTAACATTTAAACATTTAAAACCTTTAAAAATTTGCATCTTCCATTTAGTTCTATTCAGCCATGTCATCAGTGTAATCCTTATTGTTATGGCATAGAAATATAATTACTGTTTTCTATTGTGGGGATGATTTGATGTTGTTATATAACTGGGCCAAATCAAAAGCCTGGTGGAAGAGCTCAATCTTGCAGGCCTTACCAGGTTCCAGCAGGGCCTGGATCTCCTCCAGGAGTTAATTCCACCACGTAGGGGCCAGGACCAAAAATGTCCTGGCCCTAGTTGAGACCAGACATATTTCTTTGGGGCCAGGGACCATTAGCCATTTGGTATTGGACAAACATAACACTCTACAGGGGGCATAGGCAGAAAGGCAGTCTCCACCGGGGCTCAGACCATAGATGGCCTTAAAGGTAAGAACCAATACCTTAAAAACTTGATGCAGAATTCAACTGGAAGCCAGCACAGCTGCCAAAGGATAGGCCAAATATGGGCTCTCTGGGGAGTTCCTGTGAGGACCCAGGCAACTGAGTTCTGGACTAGTTTCAATTTGCAGTTCAAGGATAAGGGCAGGCCCACATAGTGCAAGTTACAGAAGTCAAGCCTACAGGCCCTTTCCTACCCAGCCACATGACCTATGCCTTTGAAGGGTTGAGTTTTACGTAAGTCTCCTTGATCCACCTCATCACTGCTTCCAGGCAACTGGCAAATGATTCTGGGGGTGAGTCCAGATGGCCACTTGTCAGCATACTGTTGACAACCCAGTCCAAACTCTTGAACCAACTGGGCAAATAAAGTTGGGGAGAGAATTGCACCCTGTGGCAGCAGTGTGACAAGTTCTCTCCAATTGCAGCCCTCTCTCTATGACCCAGGATAAAGGAGATCAGCCACTGTAAAGCTGTCCCCTGTACCCTAGCCTCAGCATGGCAGTGAGCCAGAAGTCATGATCAGTTATGCTGAATGCTGCTGTGAGATCTAGCATCATGAGCAGCGCCGATCTGCCTCAGTCTAGCTGACATTGGAGATCATCTGTCAGAGCAACCGGTTCCACCTCTACCCCATGGCCAGGCCAGAAGCCAGAGTGAAATAGGTCAAAGCCTGTAGTTTCCTCTAGGTATGCTAATAACTGGTCCACGGCAGCCCTTTCAACCACTTTCCCCAGAAACGGCAGATGCAAGATGGGGCGGAAGCTAGCTGTGTCCCGCAGATCCAGAGACGGATTTTCCAGTAGAAGATGATCACTGACCCTTTCAGCCCTCCTGGGAACCCCCACAAAGAGGGAGCAGTTGATCATATCCTGAAGGGGGCCTTCTATCCTCTGATCACACCATTTTAGTAGCCATGAGGGGCTGGAATCCAATTTTATAAACATGCTAAATGAAATCAGACCTGGATAGCCCAGGCTAGCCCAATCTCATCAGAACTTCAAAGCTAAGTAGGTTCAGATCTGGTTAGTATTTGGAGCCAGGAAATACCAAGCCACCACTGAATATCTCTTGCCTTGAAAATACCAAGGGGTCACCATAAGATTATTTTGACCTGACAGCACTTTCTACCACAAATGAAGCCTTGTGCCTAGTGGGTGGGATTTTAACAGTTATTACTTATTATTATAGACTGTTAGGTAGTACATAGACATGTGAGGAATGTGAATGACAATAAAAAAACCTGGGGTAAACTTGATATGCCAGAGTAATTTCAATGGACAATCCTAGTAACAATCTCAGGATATCTGAAGAGTCCAAAATTGGTCTTATATGTAGCTCTGAGAATTTTTCTCATTCTTTAATCTTCACCCAGATCTTAAACTGTGTAACATTTCTGTTAATCCTCAGTAAACTTTGGCCAAAATAGTGTCATTTGTAGGTCCCCACATAATTTACCTCACCACCAACACAAAAGTGATCATAAATAGCTTGCTAAAGAATATTCCCTGACAGACTCACTCATTCCAGTTATTCTAGCTGTTGCTATCATGGATTATTTTCTCTGATTGCTTCAAGTCATTAGTTAACAAAGGCAAGATGAAAGGTGATAAATCTACCTTGCACGTGGTATCACTTAAGCAGGCTGCAGGAGCTCACCCTGAAAAGAACATGATAATCTATTAACAGGCATTTTTGGTTGTCCAATATGATATCTGAATAAAATATTTGACATCTCAAGTATAATAGAAATTGGACTCACTGGAATATTTGAAATTTGGATTGCTTGAGTATATGTCAGATTCTTGTCTCAAACGTATTTAGTTCATTTAATTTGTTAGTTAATTTGGTGGGTGTCAAAGGCAGAAAGGCACAAATTAAAAAAAAACTAAAAATGTTTATGGAGAATCTGTCATATACTCACACTCAACCAATCCAAATTCACTTTAGCTCTGATTTTGTTTCAATGATATGTTTCCAGGGACTGATTTTATTCAAAATATTGTTTTATTATGTATGCTTTAATTTGTTAGTAACAAATTGAATATTATAATGATATGCCCCCCGCAGGGCTCTCCGCTCTGCTGGTATGAATCTACTGACAGTCCCGGGCCCCTCCGGGACGTTCACCTGGCCTCGACCAGGGCCAGGGCCTTTTTGGTCCTGGCCCTAACGTGGTGGAATGAGGTCCCGGAGGAGCTAAGGGCCCTGTCGGAATTACTATCCTTCCGCAGGTCCTGTAAGATGGAGCTCTTCCACCAGGCGTATGGTTGAGGCCAGGGCAGAGTCCGGGTTCCATCCAAGATTCCTAATCCATCGGCCAGTCTTTCTCTCCTCTCTCTCTTACAGGATTAACGTCCCACCTCTCTCTGAACAAGCGGGAAAAGTAGGGAAAGTTAGAATAGAATGCCATCTTTTTATTGTAAAAATGGGGTATTTATGGGATTTTATGTGATTTTACTTTGATTTTATATTTTATTGTTAACCGCCGTGAGACCGTTTGGCGAACGGCGGTATATAAATCCAATTATAAATAAAATAAAAATAATATTCATATTTAATATTATAATAATATTTTAAATAAAATCAGCCCCCAGAAATACCTCATTAACACAAAATCAGAGCTAAAATAAATTGATATAAAGTCATAAGACCAATTTAAAACATTGGCCAGGAAGTAGGGATCACTGAGAGAACAGCCCAGCAGAGCAGCACGTCTACCTGGCTCCTTCTTCTTCCCTCCCTCCTTTTTGGGGGTGGGGCCTTTTCCCTTTCCACAGGTAGAATGGCTTTGGGGCACTTCATTTACAGTCCCATAGAATATGACCCAATGTAATTTGCTTGAAATGTGGTGACGTTAGGTGGCTCAGATTAGAGTGAAAACTGCTTTTGGAGGAGGGGGAGGACATCTGTTCCTTTCAATTTCAGGGTACTTTTACCTCTCTGATGCACCTCTTAATAATATATATATATTTAAATCTCAGGCTCAGGCTGACAACATACTTTGAAAAAAAGTTTATTCAGAAGAGAATGCTAGGGCATGTGAGGAAAATCCCTAACTTTCTGTCACGAGAGATAGATAGATAGATAGATAGATAGATAGATAGATAGATAGAGAGAGAGAGAGAGAGAGAGAGAGAGAGAGAGAGAGAGAGAGAGAGAGAGAGAGAGAGAGAGAGAGAGAAATACATAGGGTATACATTCTTCTGTTACAATAAAAACTGACTAATTCCAACATGGAATGGACACACAGGCAGGCTGCATTGCTGGCTTCCATGGAGATGGCCTTGAATCTGCTGCATTCTTGGAAGCTGACACTGCTGGAAAAAGATGGAGTCCCGATGCTATGGAAGGGATTCCCTTTTCGAACAACCTCCTAATAGGCATCAGGTATAGGGGCTGATCTTCTTCTCTTCACTGACAGCAGTTTTTCTTTACGGATGCTGCCAATCAGCCTGAAGGAGCCTATCTCAGACTGGAGGCTATCCTTGCATAACTTTCAGATTCCACAAGGCCCACTGCAGCCACTGTCAAGCCCCAAAAGAAGCTGCCAACTTCCTTACATCATTGTCTTTAAAAACACCTGAAGAAGAGTTGGTTTTTATATTCTGTTTTTCTCTATCTTAAGAAATTTCAAAGTGCCTTACAGTTGCCTTCCCTTCTTCTCTCCACAACAGTCACCTTGTGCGGTAGATGGGGCTGAGGGAGTCTTGAGAGAACTGTGACTGACCCAAGGTCACCCAGCAGGCTGCATGTGGAGTAGTGGGGAACCAAATCCGGTTCTTCAAATGAGAGGCTTGTACTCATAACCACTGTATCATGCTGGCTCTTCAGCTTCAGACCCTTGAATGTATTCCCCATCGAAAAGAATGGCCCCCAAACTCCAGTACTCAGAAAAATAATGACTTAAGTTTTGAAACCTGAACAGGGAACATTCTACCCAAAATCCAGCAATCACAATAAAGATCTTCACCCAATCCTAGATCCAAAATTATGACAAAGCCCAGAGATTCCTACAAAGGTCATTAAAAAATATTAGATTGATGATGAATTACAGTATATAGAGGAGGTAGGGTTTGGTGAGACATGGCTAACAGAGAGTAAACAGACTGATGAACCTTCTGCTGTATTGTAAACTTCAAATGAACAAACCCTCCAGGAAATCAACTAATAAGGGGCTCTATGCAAAAGGGATGGTACAGTCTACCACCAAAGAAATCTGATTGAGCTCACAGTAATGCAGAGTTCATGCTCCAGTACTCTATGGGAAAAACTGGAGGAATGGAAACTGTGCAGAGAACAGAAACTGAGATTGAATTGATATTGGGTGGGATGCAGTCACATTCCTGAGTACCTTGTGTGTGCAGAAAAGGTCTATGATTGCATTGTTAGTCAGTTTTTAAAAATGCAGATTAAAGCTCCAGCCGATTAATCAGAAGGGGGGTGAGATCATTGGCCAAACCATCTTGCAGGGAGAGGAGAAACGCCTTGAAATGATACTCCTTTGTTCTTACATCAAAGTAAAACCAGCATGAATTCCTTCGAGTAATAGGACCCATGGGTTACTTTAAATTTGATTTCCTGCACTTTAGAAGGGGTTGAATATGCTCCTGTTTAGAGGCTATTTGGGATCTGGTGTTTTACTGTATTTGTTGTTGTTGCCATTACATCACAGCTGCCCCATGGCAACCCTGTAGGGTTTTCAATGCAATAGACATCCAGAGGTGGTTTGCCATTGCCTGCCTCTATATTAAAACTAGGTATTCCTAGATGGGCTGCCATCCAAATACTAGCCAGGGATGCCTCTGTTTAGCTTCTGAGATCTGATGAGATCAGGCTATCCATGTCAGAATGTTTCACTGTATATGGAATTTTAATCCATATTGTCAGGATGTTTTACTTTATAGGGAATTTAATGTCAAAGTAATTAAAAGTGTGCTTCATTAAATGAAATACTAGTTCCTATTAAATTGAAAGGTCCCTTCTATAGGTGGAAAAGTAGGACCATACTTTAATATCAACAAAGCCTTGTAAATCCTCAGTTAGCAGACTATCCTAATGGATTTAATGGTCCATTCAGGAAATAGAGAAACCCAGCAGCATTGGGTGGTGGACATTATTTTGAGACCAAGAGTTAGAGGCATTTGAAATCCTTAATTTCAATGGGCATAAATATGTTTATTTCTGACCTGGGCAATGGCCATCAAATCCCTCCATCTAAAATTTCATATCCCCCGTTTTCCCCTTGACATGTGGTCCGTGGGTGAGGCAGCTTCTAGATTTGGTCAGGCATTCTCCAGATGCATCTGTGTTCCAAAACTTACCCTAACCGAACAAAAATTAGTACCAATCAAATGTGTGTGTTTGTATAGGTAAGTGAAACGAGTTAACATGGATTTACTGGAATCTTCCCAACAGAAATATGATAAAGACTGCATGAAAATGAATCTTCTCTCCTAATACTCTCACCTCCCATGGCCAATAATTCCTTGTGCTAGTCAGCACTCAGCTGCGTGTACTTATACTCAGCAGGTATATGTAGGAATCGAGGGCAGCAAAGGATTAATATTTCCTTACGTTGCCTTTAGCTCCCAGAATTAAAAGAAAGGCACAGCCTAAATGGCTGGGGATGCTGCTAACTAATTCAGCTCAATTTTCTTCAGCCTGGAGGAAATGACGTGTTCTTTGGCAGGGCTAACCAACTTAACATGACTGGCAGGTGTCCCGTAAAGCATCTGTGAATGTCTTTGATGAGGCAGATCAGGGATTATGGAGATTTGCGAGACTAAGCCTGGCACGCCTGTGGCCTGCGCTCTCCTGGGTGCATCCGAGTCAATTTGCTCCTGAATAGCTTGTTAGACTGAAAAACCTGTGCATGACCCACCCCTCTTCTCACATTCAATCTGGCCAGTGAGCTGGTGGCCACTTGCTCCTTTCTTTTCCCCACCTTTGCATGCATTAAAATTAATCACTTTTTTTTATTTCTCAAGGACAGTGATTAATCCACTGAGCCCTTCTGCTTTCCGTTGAAATGTCTTAAACTAATGAGCGTGGAAAAAAGGAGGTGGGGGGAAAAAAGATTCCCTGCATTTTAATGGCAAACAAAAGAGTTTAAATACATTCCAACTCCCTTAACATTGTTCAGTAATTAGCAACAAAGGACCTCCTGTTCAAGTACAGGCAAATATTTAATACCTACCCACATTACCATGGAATTCATTTACCAGCCTTGCTCCCCAGTCTGTGAGGCACATGAGTTATTATGGCAGCCCATGTTCCCTTTCTTCCCCTCTCTTGCATAATCCCTCAGATGCATCCGAGTTCGGCATCTGCTGGTACGGACAAGCCATTTTCTAGAAGAAATGCATTCCTTATTCATTTACTTGATCTGACTTAAGAACAAGGACAGAGGAGCTTCTGATTAATTGTATCTTTCAATTTCCACTGTCTTGGAAAAGTAGAACTTCCCTGAGAGACCAGCAAACTGAGTACGCACACAATGATTCCTGATGGCGTTCAGCTTTGTCGGGTCTTGTGTTTCACACACAATACCCCCAATCCTTAATCATCCTGCACTTGGGCGGGAAATAAGAAACAGCTGCCAAAACAACCCTGCCCAATACCCATAAGTCATGCTCAGTGGTTCCCATGATGCACTGGAAGTGTAATCCTCCTGAATAGAGCAAGCGAGGGAGCCATTAGCAAAACAGATAGCTGTGCGTTGAGCAAGGATCATGTTTTGGCTTGCTACTGTGGCCCTGTTCTTTTTCAAGCATTTATCTGGAATATGGCAGACACAGATCCTTGTTGTTAAAGCAGTTTAACCTACGGTATAAAACTCCCCCTTTAAAGAAGAAGCCGGAAATTAATACATCTATGCCAAGCTTGGAGTACTGGTTAAGAGCAACAACCTCTAACCTGTAGAGCTAGGTCTGATCTCCTACTCTTCCACATGCAACCAGTTGAGTGACCTTGGCCTAGTTACAGTTCTCTCAGAGCACTCTCAGCCTCACCTACCTCACAGGGTGCATGCTGTGAGGAGGAAGGGTAGGCGATCATAAGCTGCTCTGAGACTCCTTCAGGTAGTAAAAAGCAGCTCTTCTTCAAATTGTATTTGTTTGCTTTTAATTCAAGGCACAGGTAGAGAATTTCTCAGATCAACTAAACCATTACCTGTCTGCCAATTTATCTAGGGCATTCTTTCTTGAGATTAACCCATGCATTTAACTCACCTTCCACTGAGCAGACTGAACTGCATAAACAGGGATTTTATGATTTTTATCCACATAGCCACCTTGTCAAATAGATTAGGCTCGTGGCAGGTGACCTTTTTGGTCCAAGTGCCAAAATCACCCCAATGCCTACCTGTGAAGGTATCAGTGTGCAAAAAGGAGAAACATACAAAGAGCTGGCCAAGCCTAGAGCACTGACAGTATCTCAAGAGCTTGCTACAATCTCCTGGGAAGAGAATTGGCCCTGTGTGCCAAGCAGCATCGTAGAATCCTAGAGCTGGAAGGAGCCATACTTCTGTGACGTCTATGTCAATGCAAGATCAAACTAAAGCATCCAGGATAAGTAGCTGTCCAGCTGCTGCTTGAAGTCTTGCATGCTTGGAGTGTTGCCTACATCATCTGGCATGGTGGGTGTTGCTTACCCTGGAATTAGCTTGTGAGAGAATGGAGGAAGTGATTTGCCTCCAGCCTTCCTATGAGCTTTTTGAGAGAACAATGTTTTGAACTGAGATTACCCTCATTCCATTTACAGCAATATGTATTCTACATAACAGGCAGGTCTGAATGGGCAGTAGAGACTTTAGCATTTAGATCTCTACTGCCCAGTTGCATCTGCCTGATCCAAATACACTCCCCTTCTGAGATAAGGCTGGTGGCTGCCAGTGACAGGGCATTCTCCATCCTGGCATCACATTTACAGATCTCCATTTATCTAGTTGTTCATCTGGGGCCCTCCATGGAAGTTTTAGGTGACAGGTAGAGTCTCAGCTGTGATGAAAAAAATATTGTGCTAAATTGTACTGTTGTATGTTTATTCCTTTTTGTCCTGGTACTACTTGTTCAGCTGAAGAGTAGTGGAGACTGTGATTTTAGTGATATGTGCATATTAAAGAAAGTTGTCATATACCACTCATGCACAGGGTCTGGCTCCTCCCTCTCTATTGTTCCAAGTAGGGACAGAAAATGCCCTGTTTGCCTTCACAGCACTTTGAAGTGCTGCAGAGCCGAATGGGATATTTTTGTCACTTCCACAATGGTGGGATTAAGTTGTGACACAATCCCCCACCACCACCACCGTGGAGAAATGCAGCGGAACCTTTCCACTCTGGCTGGCATGTGTACACAATTAAATCCAGGCCGGACTACATCCAGCAGGAGAAAACTTCCATTTATACATGAGAAGCCGGCAACAACCTGGTACAGTTACTGCTGTGCATAATAGGTCACTGAAAAGTTTATTAGAGGGTGACATTAAAATTTCTGAAGCAGAAAAGGCCAAGGAAGCAAGGAAGGAAGGAAGGAAGGAAGGAAGGAAGGAAGGAAGGAAGGAAGGAAGGAAGGAAGGAAGGAAGGAAGGAAGGAAGGAAGGAAGGAAGGAAGGAAAGCTCAGACCAATTCTTTGACTTTTTGGCACACAATGACACATGAAACTTATGAGCAGCTACTCTAGCAACTGCTAGCAGCCCTATAAGGATGCCCACTAAGATGCCACTAGACACAGTTCTAGCTAGTAATTAGGGATGTACACCACAGTCCTATCTCCATCTTCTGTGGCATGGTGATGAGATCAACCAAGGACAGACATTTAGTTAAATCAAAAACCCTCCTTTCTAAATGCCAATGAAGATGAGTTGAATAGAAATTACCTTTAAAAACCTAATGTATTATCGTGGCTATTTCAAAAGTAGAGATCTGTGCCCAGTTTAAACTCATTTCACCACATTTTAATCAACAGCAGGCCGTGAGTGACCCTACATGGACCAGAGATGGTTGAGCCAGTAATACTCTTGTACTCAGTAATAGCATTCGTTTAAAAGCCACTTGCTTTCAATCCCTATGTAATTTCCTCGGCACTCTCTGACATGATGAAACAAAAATGCATCAAATGGTTCTCATTGGAATGCCTCTGAGGATTTTTGAAAAATGTCCACGTGAAGCAGAGAGGCTTTGAGACCTTATCTGAATGGCTTGTGCACAGGAACCCCAATGGGACTCAATTTATCTCCTTGGAATAAAGAAGAATCAAGCCAATCCTGCTGGGCACTGAGCCTCCCTTTAAAATAAGCTTGACAGTACAGTCCTAAGTAGGGTTACACCCTTCTAAATCCATTGAGATCAATGGGCTCAGAAGGATGTGACTCTATTTAGGATTGCACCATTAAGCATTTGAAATTGGATGGTTAATCATCAAGCCAATCTTGTTCCTTCCCAAGGGACTGTTGTTGCCACATTCATTTACCCAGCATGCCAAGCTCCTTCCTTTGATGTATAAATGAGTCTGAGCTTTCTTGAGAATTACTGTATTATCTCATGGGGCACATGAAGTGGTGCCCCTACCTTCTGTGTTGAGCAGCCACATTCCTTTTTCTTATTAACTGTAATAATGATGGAGGGAGAATGTTAAAAACTCGGAGCTGTATCAGTCTCTTCATCTTGTCTGTTTTCAACATTCAACTCGCTCAAGCGTCACAAGAGCTCTTTCATTTCCCACTTCACACCTACCAGGAATTAAAAATATACCAGGAGCAAAATTATCCGATTATTCAATCACACTTGATTTTTTTTTGTTATTGTTATTTGATCTGCGTGTGGAGAATTAAGCCATTTGGCCTTAAAAAAAACATCATATATGAAAATGTTTTTATTAACCATTCCATGGTCTTCAATTATGATTCACTAGTAGACCCAAAAATGAGCCTCTTGTGGCGCAGAGTGGTAAGGCAGCCGTCTGAAAGCTTTGCCCATGAGGCTGGGAGTTCAATCCCAGCAGCTGGCTCAAGGTTGACTCAGCCTTCCATCCTTCCGAGGTTGGTAAAATGAGTACCCAGCTTGCTTGCTGGGGGGTGAACGGTAATGACTGGGGAAGGCACTGGCAAACCACCCCGTATTGAGTCTGCCATGAAAACGCTAGAGGGCGTCACCCCAAGGGTCAGACATGACTCAGTGCTTGCACAGGGGATACCTTTACCTTTACCTTTAGTAGACCCAAAAAACTAGCATGCATTCTGTTGCAAATGAAAATTGCAGTCTAGTATTTTAAAATGGCATCTACTTGATAACTTCCTTGAAAATAACCTTAAACATTGTGCAGTCCTAAGCAGAGTGACCTGCTTCTAAGCCATCGTCTTCAAAGAGCTTGGGAGTCTGTAACTATGCTTAGGATGACAGTATTCATTAAGTAGGGTTTTGTAAAGAAGCAGGTTAATTTCTTATGACCCTCTTTGTGCACCAAAGTCATTGTTTTGAGTCAGCTGATGCCAATTTTCAGCAGTTTCAGTTGCCACAATTTGGGACCACTGAGTGAATGCCAATAAGGTGTGTTCGCAGAGCATCTTTGGCATGTATCCATGAAAGCAGCTTTGCGAACACTTGCTGTGGGACACAAAAAGTTTGTCTGTGACCTTCTTAGCTCAACACACTGCAGCATAGCTAGAAGTCAGCGGGGGCTGACAGAAAGCCATGGCTGCCACACGCTGAAAGGTCGTGTGAATAGGCTCTAGCACTCAGCCAATCGATTGTTCAGTGGTGTCAGGGAGTTAAGGAATTGATACAATGCCTGGCATTGTCACCTGACAAGCCCAAAGCAAGGGCTTAATCCAACATGAGTGTCAACTCCAACCTTATGTTCATCTGTCAGAGCACAAGTGGAGGATTTATAGAGTGAGAGACATTTCTTCTACCAGGCCTTGCCCAGAGATGTACTGTGAGCAATTTTCTTTGAATCGCATTGGAAACAAAAGCCAGTGGCAATGTCATTTATATAAGTGAACAAGTAAAATGTTTATTAATTAGCTCTAGTTAACTTTAATAATTATTTTGTAGTTCAAGTTGAGAAGGCAGGAACAGAGGATCCCCTGGAATTATAGTTCATCTCCAGATGACAGAGACCAGTTCCCCTGGAGAAAATGGCTACAGTGAAGGGTAGACTCCATAGCATTATACTCTACTGAGATCCCTCCTTGTCCCAAATCCTTCCCACTCCTGGCTCCACCCCCCAAATCTCCAGGTATTTCCCAATCCAGAGCTAGCAATCCTAACTAGATACAATTTGTTGTAACTAGATACAATTTGAGTAATGGCTAAATTTCATTTAATGCAATAGAAGTTGCATTCTATATTTGATTGGTGCTAGATTTCTGATGGCTTGTTCATGCATTCTATTTGTCTGTATCTGAAAGATGTCCATGGAATACTGTAGTTACTGTCTCCCACTCATGGAATCCTGACCAAATATTACCTGTGCAAACTGAACTTTCTCATATACAGGTATCTGGAAACCGCATTCCGCGGTATGAATAAAACGCTAAGGGGAGTGAGGGTGGGCTGAGTCCGGGATGGGGAGGCAACAATTGGCCCCATCGCCTGGAGTGACAAGCGGAGGAGCCAATCGGAAGACGATTGGCCCCTCCACTTGTCGGTCTGGGGAGAAGGAGCCAATTGGAAGACTGTGAGCACCTTCCAATTGGCCCTTTGGACTTGGACTGACGAGTCGGGAACTGCACAGCACCTCCTGACCCCCCCCTCCCTTGGCTGCTTTCCACCAGCTGCCACCATTAGGTGACAGCCTGGGGACACGGAAGGCATGCGGCCAGCTAGGGGAGCCTTCTGTGCGGCCCTCCTCATTCCATGGGCCTCCATCCTGACTATGACCAAAAAGGGCGAAAGTGGCATGGAGTTCCACGCTCAGCCAGCGCTCATGGTGACCAGGAGCTGAGAAGCTCCCCCTGCATCCCTCACGGGGACGGCCAAGCCTGGAAAGAGTGGGAGGGAAGCCCCTTAGTCTGCCCCGCCCGCTGGAGGGCTCACGTGGGACCACAGTATGCCAAAACTACATAGCCGCCGGCCTGGCCGCAGACGACCGGTGTGTGTCACTAAGCCTTGTTCATGTTGTTCCCCGCTTGGCGCCAGCCGCTTGGTTTCTGGCTGTTGCCTCTTTAAGCTACCAGGGGCCGGGATGGGGAATTTAAAAAAGACCGGCCTTCTTTCCACTGCACCCTCTCTCCGCCCGGATGCCTTCCTGCTGCTTTGAGCTTGCTCGGTCCTCCTGTGCTCAGCCGTTGCCACCAACGCATTTCTCTTTCGCTTCTTCCCTCCCTCCTCCTCCTCCTGGCGGGCGCCCCTTTCCATCCCATGCGGCCGCTGAACCAGGTGGCCGCGCAGCCCCAGGCGCCCAGTTCCGGCCATGTCCCACTCCTCTCGCCGCTGCCGCTGCCGCTGCCGAGCCAGGCGGAGTGGCGTCCCGGCCGCCACCGCAGCCGTGGAATAAGCTGCCGCTGCATTGGGGCCCAGTCATGAGTGCGGAGCCGCCATCGCTGCCTTCCCACACTTTCTGGGAGCTACGTGCACTCTTCATGATGGAGCTGGCCCGCCGCCTGCCACTTCCAAGCAGTTGCTGGCCGCCTGCACGTTCCTTAACGGTGTGGCGGCCAGGGAGCGTACCCCGGGCAGTAGAAATCCTGTTAGGAACCACAGGGAGCCAGGGGAGTCGGCAGGGAGGAGGACGGGTGGGGGGGTGCTCGTTCACTTGCCCTACTTCAGAGGGTCCAGCCTGAGATGCACAGAGACAGGCCCGTGCATGGCCTGTAGGACCCAGGAGACTTTGGAGATTTCGCTGCGGGGGGGGGGGGAGGGCGGCGGCAAACTGTCCTGGAAAGCCATGCCCAGCTCCCCCCCTCAAGCCAGAGATGCGCGCCCAGAGATCCACAACATGACACATTCACCCTGCTTCTGAGGGACAAGGCTGAGCTGCACACAGAAAGAGAGAAAGGACCGACAGCACAGCTCGATGGCCTTTAAGACCCAGGGGACACTTAGAGATGGGGGCAGGAGAAAGAGAGAGAGAGAGAGAAAGACACAAGCCTCACACAGGACAACACAGGTGCACAGACAAACCATCAGACATGGGAGGGGAAATTTGCTGACACTTTGCTCAGACAGGCAGGCTACGGAGAGGGCAAGTCATGCAGGGAAGGGAGGCTTGGAGATGGCAAGCCACGCCTTCTCATGCCACTAGGGACTGCCTGCAGGGACTACCCCCCCCCCACACACACACGCAAACCCTCACCCCTGTTTGGAGAAAGGAGCAGGAGAAAACATGCCGCCCCCTCTCCAACTCCCTGCCCCTGCTTGGGTCACTGAGTGGGGCCCCCATTGCGATTTTTTTCTCTCTCTCTTTCCATTTCTCTTTTTCAATGTCATTCTCTCCCTGCCTTTCTACCCCTCTCTTTCTCCCCATATTTCACTCTCTCTCCTTCTCTCTTATTTTTTCTCTCATTCTTGCTTCCTTTTCATCTATCTACTTTCCTTTCTCTCACTCTCATTTCTCCAACCTTCCCCTTTGTTAGTGCACGTTGTATTTCAGGCTACAACGGGCTATTAATCTAGTTTTGTATAAATAAGGCAGTTGAAAGAGCATCTGAACCATGTCACAGCTAACTTTTGCTTGAACGTCCTTGTTGATATCTGGATAGGGCAGCTGCCTTGCTTATTTTCCAGCATAGGGTTCCATGCGCAGAGCTTTTATGCCAGTACTTTTCATCAGCACTAAAAATCCACTTCAACGTGTTCATATTAATTTGTTTAACATTAGCTTGCAGCCATTCTGAAGCATTAATTAAATGCCTTTTAAATGTTCAATGACATAAAGTATACTTAAGTGGGTATGAAATGATCTGACCTCAACCTCCACAGACAAAGAAAATCAAACATAGCATCATGTGGAAAAATTGGGATTGTCTTTAGGCCTTTGGTTGTTACTCTATAATGGCGCTTGAGCAGGAGTTGAGGAAGCACTAGGCTTCGAAGCCAGACAGTCCTGCAATCTATTTCACGTATTTTTTTTTCTAAGTAGAAGGAAATCACTCTGATGCTATTAGAAGATTTTTAGCTGCAGTTACCTTATTTTTCTGCAGTCTGGAATCTGGATTGTGCAGATTGCTATGGAGGGAGCTGATGGTTGGCTAGCCCTGCCTATAGAGCAGGGATAGTCAAACTGCGGCCCTCCAGATGTCCATGGACCACAATTCCCAGAAGCCCCTGCCAGCCAATGCTGGCAGGGGCTTTTGGTAATTGTAGTCCATGGACATCTGGAGGGCCGCAGTTTGACTACCCCTGCTATAGAGCAAAGGGTTGGGCAAGAGAGCCTTCCAGTTCTGATTCTTAGGCGACAAGGCTACACACAGTTGTTTACAGGTAAGTTCTATTGAAGCCCGTGGAACACTTCCAAATAAACAAGCTGTAAGCAGGTGAAAACCACACACGAAGCCTTTACAGGCACTGGATGAACCGCTGCTGTGTAAACACAGCATGATTCACTTCTAAATATGGCTCAAGTGAAGCTTGTACACATTGGAACTGAAATGTAAAAGAAAACAGAAAGGCATTAAAAGAACTACACTGGTTTTTCTATCCAGTTCAGAATATTGTTCATTATATTAAAGTCCTGTGTAACTGGGGTACCATATATACTCATGTATAAGCACAGTTTTTCAGCACAGTTTTTAACACTGAAAAAGGCCTCCTCGGCTTATACGAAGGTAATTGAAATAACAGCCTGCTCCCACACAGCCAATTGTAGTACTGCTTTTTGCAAAGGCAAGCTGAGCTTGTTGTTCCCAGCCAGCCAATCGTAGCATTGCCTCTGCAAAGGTCTTGAAAGCTGAGCTTGCTCTGTCAGCTTGTAGGACATCAACAGCTTGATTGAGGGATTCTGATCTTTTTTTTTTCTTTTTCTAATCACTTCTTTCAAAGTATTCTTTTGGTTTCTGTGGGTGGGGTGGGTTTTGGGGGTGCTTTGGGATTTACTGTTTCTTGAAATTCAGCTGAGATTTCTCCCTTCCCCAAATCTCCTCAGATTCCATCCCACATTTCCTAGGCCTGAGTCCTGCCAGTTCCAGCTTGGGAAATACCTGGAGATACCAGGTGGAGCCTGAGGAGGGCAGGGTCTGGAGAGGGAAGGGACTTCAGTGGGTCAGATTGCCATAGAATCCACCTTCCAAGTCTGCCATTTTTTCAAGGTGAACTGATCTCTGTCACTGGGGCCAATTCCACACAGGCAGAAAGAAGAAGGAGAAGGAGATGGAGAAGAGTTGGTTCTTATATGCCACTTTTCTCTACCCAAAGGAGGCTCAAAGCAGCTTACAGTTGCCTTCCCATTCCTCTCCCCACAACAGACACCCTGTAAGGTGGGTGAGGCTGAGGGAGCCCTGATATCACTGCTCAGTCAGAACAGTTTTACCAGTGCTGTGGCGAGCCCAAGGTCACCCAGCTGGTTGCATGTGGGGGAGTGCAGAATTGAACCTGGCATGCCAGATTAGAAGTCCGCATTCCTAACCACTACACCAAACTGGCTCCGGGAGGAGAGAAAAGTCCGGGAGGGGATGCGGATCCACATGATATTGTCACCAGGCCAGTGCCTTCCTGAGCCTGGATTGCGCCCTCAGTAGCCCTGCACTAAGGGCTGTTGGCCCCCTATTTGTGCTGCGGGGGCCAACAGAGCCTGTCCCCTACAGAGACCAAGAGGGGGCAAAAAATGCCCCAGTCCACTTCACAATGTTTCACAGCAGCTCAGGGCAGAATGGGACTTTTTGTTTTATTTTGCAGGAATTCTACTCCTTTGGTCTTCTTGGTGTTTGATTTTCTTAATTTCGGGCTCCGGGACAAATCCTGTGCACTTGCCTGTTAGATCGGTTGATTATTTCTCCCATCTCCACTTTGTCGTGGGCTTGCCGGTCTGTTATCTCTGGTTCTATTGACTGAACATGCTGGAATCTATGGCAATGTGGACTTTTTATTCTTGGCCTAGAAATAAAGTCCAATTTGTAAAAATGGGCAAGGGAGTAGAGGGTTGGGGAGGGCGGGTGGCAGTGCTAGGGAGCATTGGGTGGAGGGCGCGGGGTGGGGACGGGTCGGTGCGGCAGCAGGCAGTTGCTCGTGTACAGGCGTGGGGGGGTTTCAGGGGGGATCCAGACCTGCTGTGGTGGCGCGGTGACTCCTGCGGCTTGCGGGGGGTGTTGGGTGTGCTACGCGGAGGACGGGGAGAGGGGAAACGGATGCGTGGCAGGGTGCTCATGCATCATGTAGGGGGGTGGGGCAGTACTTGGGCAGGGGGCTGGGCAGGGGAACCAGGCATGCACGAGAATCCGCACATGCCTGGCTCAGTCTTGGGCCATGACTGGGTCTGGGTGGGGTACGTGGCCTAGGCGGAGGGATGTCTAGGAATGGGCGGCAGAGGAGAGAAGGGAAAGGTAAGGAGGCGCAGGGTGATCCGTGGGGTAAAGGGAGGGTTGGAGTGAGGGTGGGAAGGGCTAGGACGTTTGCGGAGTGGGATGGGCAATGTGTCGGTCGGTGTCTGGCGGCATGGCGGCGTGGCAGGGAGGGTTCAGAGGGGCGAGGGGGGGGTTGATTGTTCGATGCGAGGGTGGGAGTGTGTGTGTGTGTGTGTTTATGTAGCAGATGGAACGGCGGCAACGCGGGAAGGGGCCTTGGGGCGAGGGAGAGTATTCCCGAAGGGCTGCGTGTGTGCATGTAGTGTAGGAAGCGGCAGCGTGGCGGAAAGGGGTCTGTGGGGTGAGGGAGGTAGTAGGGATTGTGCTGGAGGATTTTGGGGGGGGTGGGAAAGGAGCAGGGACGCTGCGTCTTCGACGCGGCGTCCCTGCTCCTTTCCCTAGGGCGAGGGGAGGCAGCCATGAGGACTCACAGCCTTGTAAGGCTGCTTGTCCTTCGGCGTGGGGAGTCCTCTGGCAGGCGGGCGAGGCCCCATTGGCGGCTTGGCCCTGGATGGACATTTTTTTATCCCGGACAGGTCCCGCCCTAACTCCTCCCCAACAGCCCTTACTCAATTATTTAGTTTAAAGATTGGGGTGACAATGCACGTTACTGGGAATGCATGTTATTGGGAAAGAGCTGAATGTGGCTTCATACGTGTGTGTGGGGGGGGGACACACACCAAGAGGACTGCCATGCTGCGCATACAGCATCATTCCCTGTGTGCATGACTTCCTCTCTGCTGTAAGACGTCCTGTATAAAGGTCATCAGATCCCTACCAGGGGGGCTTCTATGGCCCTCAGTTCCATTCTTAGCGCTGCAGCCCAGGAAATGGTTGGCCTAATTCCTGTTGGGAAAAACTTGGTAGCATTTGTGCACATCAGCATATGGCTGACTGCTTATGGGGTTTAGTTTTTTTGGCAGATTAGAGCATTTGCTTCTACTTCATTTGAAAGGGACTGGAGCTATTCTGTTTGATTATGAATGGCCAATATCTTTCTAGGGAGGGTGAAAGGGTACACTTATCTTTGGCGCTTTTGTTTAATTAAAAAAGACTCCTAATGGTCGCTGTCAAATATTACTACTGTTGAATAGCTGCCATCAGTGTTTAATAGAGCTTTTAATTTCCTTGAGCGAGAAGTGATGTTTGAAAAGGCTGTGCTCACATCTTGGAAATGTTGCACGCAGATCTGCTTAGAGAAAATGGAGCACTATCCAAGATTTTTGATAGTTTGATTCTCAAAACAGAGCTGGCATGAGCATGTTGGAGAGCGTGCGGTGAATCTGTGTGAAGTGCCCATCTGTCTCATCTTACTCTCCATGTGCTGGTGTAGCCTTTGGTCCTCTAACCCTCGCTGGGACCACAGTCTTTCTAGCACTAAACTTTTAACCTTGTGAGGAAAGTGTCTTTCTCCCTTGGACCGTTTATGCACTGGGACCTTCACTGCCCCACTCCCCTGTCAGGAGCACAGAATGAGGGTGGATGAGGTGCACTGGGCCAAATGCTCCCCCATGTGGGTGCAGGAAGAGGTGGGGCAACCTGCCATGACTAAAACTCCAGCCTGCAGCCCTGTATGAAACCTCCAGTGCATAAACGGTCTTGGTCATGACAATGGATGGTTAAACAGCCATTATCATCATAATTGGCAAATGTGGGAGGACGTCATAATTTCAAAAATAATTGTATGGATCTGACCATACATGCATACAGGCACCAAGTCCATTCTAGAAAGAAGAAGAAGAGTTGGTTTTTATACCCTGCTTTTCACTACCTGAAGGAGTCTCAAAGCGGCTTACAACCACCTTTCCTTCCTCTCCCCACAACAGACATCCTGTGAGGCAGGTAGGGATGAGAGAACTCTGAAAGAACTGTGACTGGCCCAAGGTCACCCAGCTGGTTGCATGTGGAGGAATGGGGAATCAAACCTGGTTATCCAGAAGATAATCTGCCGCTCTTAACCACTACACCAAGCTGGGTCTTCTAAACTAGCCTGAAGCTCCTTTGCCATTTGGATCTGACTGAAATAGTCCCCATTGCTTCTTCTTCCCATCCACTATCTCATATCTACCTGCTGGTAGTGAAAGTGGCTTACCTTTCTTATGTGGATTCCCTGGTGGCCTTGGATGCCCCTGGCAAAGATCTCATGCCTAAAACCCTATTGTGAGCTCTCTTTTTCACTGTTGTCAGTGAAGATTGGAAAGGTTAGAGCAGTGGTCCCCAACCTTTTTGTCACTGGGGACCGGTCAATGCTTGACAATTTTACTGAGGCCTGGGGGGGGGGGACAGTCTTTTGCCGAGGGACATCGCTGCCGCCTGAGCCCCTGCTCTGCTCGCTTTCCCGCCAGCGCCCCTGACTTCCCGCTATCCGCTGGGGGCGCTGCCAGCAGCAGTTGCTCAGTGCCATGCCGAGGGGGAGCCCCAGCCAGCCATGATGGCCGCTGGAGAGCACCAAAGGTGAGCCGGCAGCAGCAGGGCAGCCCCTGAGGCAGCAGCTGGAGAGGAGGACAAGGAGGAGCCATGGCCCAGTACCAACTGATCCACAGACTGGTACCGATCCCCAGACCAGGGGTTGGGGACCATTGGGTTAGAGGACTGAAGGTGTAGGGGACAGGGGCTGAAGGTGTGGACTGGAGACCTGTACGCTTGTTGTATTCTTGATTACCTTCTCAAAAGTACAACAGTGCCGGAATTCTTGACTGGGCTCAGACTTAAAGATGATTTATTTTGAAAATGCATTATTTTGCTCCAGTGGGTTCCAAAGTGAGCTGGAGAAATTTGCCCAGTCCTTAATTTCTCTGTCTGCTTGCAAGAGATATAACTCCAGACTTAGACTGGTAGATATCTTGCCTGGATTACCATCACATGTGTTAAAATGACAACCAGAGTAGGATCATTACATGCTCTCTTCTGCTGCACAAATTGTGATTTTTTCCCCCAACAAATGCCAATGCAATTCTAAGAACACTTTACTGAAAGTAAACCTCACTGAATAGATTTCTGCACAGTTTGGAGCAGAACTGACAGGGATTGCAGCAGACCTGTCCATTTGAGTTTGTGCGGTACACTAAACTCTTAGATGCTCACATCAGCCCTTCATGTTTTGAGGCTGGCTTTTGAAGGATCTGAGGCAGGGGTAGTCAAACTGCGGCCCTCCAGATGTCCATGGACTACAATTCCCATGAGCCCCTGGAGGGCCACAGTTTGACTACCCCGATAGGGAATAATCTCTAGAACAAACTCCTGCCTGGTATAACTCCTTGCACCAATATAAAACGATGTGCATATGCATGGGTTACAAGCAAGCATTGAAAAGAACAGATGAGAAGGTCTCTGCATTATACTTACAGTCCCTTGTACTATTTCTCTGCAAGCAACACTGCAAGATCTAGGGGAGCAGGAGGGATATATGTACTGATATGCTATGTTTCCATTGAAGAGTTAAATGCACCACTGTCTGTAAGGGGGTGGGAGGAAGACTAAAGGAACAATGTAATGCCCACTCCTCTCATTTGCCTAACTTCCCTCAATTTTAAAACTTCTTGTCCCAGATTAAACTTTCCTCGTCAAGTAAAGGAAATTTCCCATATATTGTGCAACATCAATTCAGATTTGAACATTCAGAGGACTGGTTGCAAATATGTATTTATTTCATAGAATTATAGGGTTGGAAGGGACCTCCAGGGTCATATTGTCCAACCCCCTGCAGAATGCAGGAAATTCACAACTATCTACTCACCCAAAGTGACCCCCAATTCCATGCCCAGATGACGTCTCCCCCCCCCCACAAAAAAACAAACAAACAGAGTCCATGGCCAGTCTGGCCTGGAATAAATTCCCTCCTGACCCCAAAGTGACAATTGGCATTTCCCTGGGCATGCAAGAAAGGGCCACAAGAGTCAAGCACTGACACAATACCTTCTGTCGTCCCATTCCCAATCTAAGTTCACAGGATCAGCATTTCTGTCAGATGGCTTTCCAGCCTTTGCTTAAAAACTTCCAAAGAAGGAGAATCCACCACCTTCCGCGGAAGCCTGTTCCACTGAGGAACCACTCTCACTGTCAGGAACTTCTTCCGAATGCTTAACCAAAAATTATTTTGAATTAATTTCAACCCATTGGTTCTGGTAAAACTTTCTGGGGCAACAGATGGCTATCATACCACTTCTTAGTCATATTGTCTCCAGGTTAAAGAGACTAAGATCCCTCAACCTTTACTCCTATGTCTTGGTCTCCAAGTCCCTCACCATGTCCGTTGCTCTCCTCTGGACACACTCCAGTTTGTCAACATCCTTCTTTAATTGTGGCACCCAAAACTGAACACAGTAGTCCTAGTGAGGCCTAACCAGAACAGTGTAAAGCAGTACTATCATGTCACATGATCTGGACATTTATTTATTTACTTATTATATGGCATATATGTAATATTGCCAGGAGATCCTAACATTGTCTGGCTGCCTGACAAGAGATGTTTGGAGTGGTTTGCCATTGCCTGCCCCCCATCTCACACCCGTGGTATTTCTTGGAGGTCACCCTTTCCTTCCAAGTGCTAGCCAGGACCAATTCTACTTAATTTCTGTGATCTGATTGGATTGGGCTTGCCTGGGCCATCCAGGTCAGGTGCTGGGTTCCAAATTGTGTGATGCCATTCATTGGCCTGACCTGAGCTGAGTCCTCAATAAAATTCTTCCAGCTAAAATGCTTACAGAAAAAAAATGCCTTCCAGAAAACCAGAATTGGCCTGATGTTTGTGTACTTACTTAGCTTACTCTTGGTGCTTTAGACACTAGCATGAATGCTGAAGACAAGTCTCTGCATCAGTAAGTATAGTTCAGCTGGGGGAAGGCCAATGACTGGAGTAGAATAGAGACAGAAAACAGAGAAATAAGGAACTATAACCCTAAATGGGAAGCAAGCAGCCTATCATTTGGAAAACAAATTTCCATTTTGCATTTATGTATTCAGGATGATAGTGCACTTGTTTCTCTTTCCCCTCGCTGCATGTTTACTGGGAGCAATTTTGAAATTCTTCTTTAAAATGTTTTCAAATTGCTTCGGAATGCGTCAAGCCTTGTAAACAACCAATCAGGAGGTGGTGAAGAGACCTTCTACCTGCAACTTTGCCACATTGGCATGGACTTCAAATCAAAACCCTTTGGAAACCACTCTGCAGTCTTAGAAATAAATTACGAATCATTTTAAATAATAATTACCACTGCTAATTTGGCAATCATTTTGTGGACATTCATGAACAGTTAATAAGGATGACATTCCTTGAATTGCTACTATTCACGCTGCCCTGGCACTTGGCTTCCTCCCACGGGAGGCCTGATGCTTGATTAGTTAATGTTTTGGACTGATTGTTTGAAAATGAGTAGTTCTGCTAAGAGCTAAGTATTCAGACCAGCTTGGAGCTCAAAAACTTCTCTGCAAAGCAGAATTCCTCACGTAGAGATATATAGAACCCTGCTTTTGTTGGATCCCAGACATCTATGCCTCCCCCTCCTGTAAAGAGATTTCTTGGACAGCGTGTCTTCATCTAGCATCCAGTATGGTGCAATAGTTCAATTAGCAGTTGTGAGACCTGCAGGGCCCATTCCGCACACACTGGATAATGCACTTTCAGTGTGCTTTTGCAGCTAGAGTTTCCTGTGCAGAACAGGAAAATCTACCTCGAAAGTGCATTGAAAGCACATTATCTAGCGTGTGCAGAGATCCCCATTCTTCCTTAAA
This sequence comes from Paroedura picta, assembly GCF_049243985.1. NCBI lineage: Eukaryota > Metazoa > Chordata > Lepidosauria > Squamata > Gekkonidae > Paroedura > Paroedura picta. Next base: position 39,692,774 of record NC_135371.1, on the reverse strand, counting down.
GTCTACAATGTGACTTCGCATGAGTCACTTTCACTTCATCTAACCTTCCACACAATGTTGTTGTAAGGATAAAGTGAAGAGGATGTTGTACGCTGTTGTCAAGAGAGAGGCAAATCTTAGAGGGAAATGCCAGCTAAATGTTTACTTTTCACAAGCTGGTTGTTATGTATGTTGGGAAAGGGGCAGGTTGGCAGACTGAGATTACCAGTGAAATTTGCTGCTTGGTCTCATCTCAATCCACCCCTTTCTATGAGCTTTTTGCCCAATTAAGGCAGATCTTACAGAATGGATTTTTCTGAGCCTTGGAGTCACAACCCCAAACTGAAGCATAAAAGGATCACCAACAGCCATGACTTCTGTTTTCAAAGCTATTTTCTGAGAAGCAATAAGGTCATCAAGATTTAGAAAAGGGTCCCAAGCTTGAAAGACTGAAAATGATTGTTTTAGAAGATCCTTGATCTTGGCAATCTGTAGTTTTCTATGACTCTGACACTTCCCCTTGTGAATGAATGGCTCTTTGCCTGCACAGTTTACAAGTGTGAGCATTATGTTCTGGTTGAGAATATGTTATAGTGTTAACTGCCTCGGTGTTCCATAGAGCATTTCATAATTTCTTTTAACAGCCAGTCAAGTAAGTAAATACAGAGGAGCAGACCTTTCTAGACACAGTGTTTACTTGGTGCTTTGCAATGGCTCTGAATGAGTAATTAAGGAGTATTGTTTAAACAGAGGATTATGGTCTCTTCAAAGTATGTTAACCACTTGTTCCGCCATCATGGGGGAATCTCGTCAGCTAATAGATTTCTACGGGCAGATGCCTTTCTAACCAATCCAGCATAACCCATCCAACCTAGAGGACCAGCATGGCACAGGGCTGCCAATAGAGGGTGACTGGGAAGACCAAATACAGAAAGGCCCAGGTCAGCTTAAGGGCCCCTGAAGCCAGCGACATGTTGGATTCACAGACGCCCCAGATCTGTCAGTGCAGTGCTGACTGCAGCCACTGGGGCAAAGGGAAAGCAGAGCACAACAAAGGGCTTGTCAGTTTACCGGTAGGCTGAGGAAACTCATTTGCTGGCTGTGGAATTCCAATAATCATCCTGAAGCTGGTGGCCAGATTTTGACTTTCCTTGTTTTATTTTCTGATGAACTACACCTGCCACAAATGGACAGACAGTTGGACATGTGGATCCTTTTATTATTTAAAATGCATACTAACAGCCAGCCAAGTAATCTGTTTTGTTATGCTACCCGGTTTGAAACAGGGTCCTATGCAGAAGCCAAAATGGTATCTTTTTCTGGGGCCCATGGTGGCTCTAGGCATCCCAGGTATGGCATATTGGTTAAGAGTGGCAGAACTAGCTTTGATTCCCCATGCCTCCACATGAAGCCTGCTGGGTGACCTTCGGCCAGTCACAATTCTCTCAGAACTCCTTCATGTTAAATATGGCAGGACTTCGCTGACTGGCACACTGAGGAGAGGAAGGAAAGCCAGTTGTAAGCTGTTCCTTACAGTAGAGAAAAGTGGGGTATAAAAAGCAACTGTTCTTCAGTCCCTGATTCTCAATATAGTAATTGTCTCCAACAGAGATGGTAGGGGCATTGGGGGACGTGTTTAGAAAAAAAAAACACTAAATCTGATTATGCACAGAAGCAGCCACACATCTTCCCATGTATGCATGGGGGACAAAATCCCCCAGCACACACAGTCCGCCCCAGTCTGCACACACAACTCTGGGGCAGATAGGTTCCCTGTGTGGTGTGATAGCAGTGGTGGGGGCATCCCTGCATGTGGATGGGGTAGCTTTGCGACATTATCCCATTGTGGGGGTCAACAAATGCCCCATTTGGCTTTGTGATGCTGTAAAGCTGAATGTAAACATAAAATAGGAGGGGCAGAACCCAGTGAAGGACCAGACACAAGGCAGGTAATAGGGCAATGGGATACCAGTATGGTGTATCAAAGGTAACAATATAATAAACAGACTTCTACAGAATCTTCAAATGAGCCTCTTGTGGCGCAGAGTGGTAAGGCAGCCGCCTGAAAGCTTTGCCCATGAGGTTGAGAGTTCAATCCCAGCAGCTGGCTCAAGGTTGACTCAGCCTTCCATCCTTCCGAGGTCGGTAAAATGAGTACCCAGCTTGCTGGGGGGTAAACGGTAATGACTGGGGAAGGCACTGGCAAACCACCCCGTATTGAGTCTGCCATGAAAACGCTAGAGGGCATCACCCCAAGGGTGAGACATGACTCGGTGCTTGCACAGGGGATACCTTTACCTTTACCTTTTTACAGAATCTTCAAACTTCTGGAGTAGCAGTTGTTATAACAATCTTACTCTCTGTTAAGAGATTATTTCTCTAAGCTGAAGTTCCTATTGAAAATATTGAAATTGATGTCCCTTGAAAAAGCCACATAGCGAGACACATTGGGATTTGTTTAATGTTCTGGACATTAAAGGACCACTAAAGTATGAAGACTCCATAGAAGTCTGTTCATTATATTGTTACATTTGATACCATACTGGTATCCCAGTGCCCTATTACTTGCCCTGTAAAGCTTAACAGGGCATGTCATGTCCCTTCAGGGACATTGTAGGTGGGGGAGGAGCCGGGTCATTTAGGCCCAACTCCTTCCCATATGCATGGGTCCAGCCCAGCATGGACAATGGCACCCATGTTAAGGAAGGGAATGCCAGAAAACCAGCATTCTCTTCCCATGGGGCATCTGAGGTCCTAATGCAAGCCAGGGATGGGAGGGGGCTGAGCTGACAGTGACACCATGTATCTGCAGGGATTTGCTGACATTCAAGCACTGGCCCAGCACACCCATCCCATCCATAGTAGGCCTAGGAAAATGTGGTGAATATGTGGTGAAATTTGCCCTGTTTGATGTTCAGAAACAGAAGTCCATTATGTGTCAATGGTCATAGACTTCCATGAACTTTTAAGGCAGTTTGTAAGGTTTGTGACAGTTCTTGGCCAAAGCCAAAAGATGTATACATTCTTGAATGGCTGGGAGCACTCCCTACCACTTAATTGTTTTAGGCTTTATTGTGCAGTCCTTTTAAAAATTTAAAGGGACTGAACAAGAAAGATGGGAATCAGGAAGTAATCTGTATGGGGTCAAGCAATGCATCAATAGGGGAAGCCTCCATCTGGGCCCACAAACCATTAACTTAACTGGCCACAAATTATGAACCAAACTGCATTTTTAGGCTCCTGCCACCCCTACAAGTTACTTGACCAGCGAGAGGAGCCAATGAGAGAGGGGTCATGTGGGAAGAATTCTCAGTGTTCAGAAGCCATGATTAACATACGCAGTTGCATTCATATGTTTGTCAATACACACTTGATGCCTTTCACCATTTGCTTTTATCAGTATATATGCCTAAAATATATTAGGTGTATAATTTAAAAAGCAATGCAAAGTGGGCCAAAGCATACAGTCCTCAAAAGAATTATGCCCTTCTAAATTCATTGAACTAAGTGAGTTTAAAAGGTTATAACATTGTTTGGGATTGCATTGTAAATGTTCAGTGTACTGTATCAAATTAATTGCATGTTTATAGGTTTTTTTCTTGATAACTAAATGTTTTCATTTTTTTTAATGTGGGATTTTACAAATTAAAAGGAAACACCAAATTTCAAACAACTTGAAGAAATGTGAAATGTGCACATACGTTCAGATAGTCCTAATGACTATTTGAAATACTCCCATTGAATTAAATAGATTCTCTGATTTTTATCAATCCATGTAAATCAATGGGGCTTTTTAATTACACTTTATTGATTCTCTGGTCAAGTGTGTGTCCATTCACATCAATGGGGATTTTCTATCGAATTCTGAATTGCATATTTTTAAAATATAAACCTTTGCTTGGGAGTAACAGCAAGTTTAAGATTGTTCAGTCAGCCGAGTCGTTCATAATAACACCCTTGTTTATTCCTTACATATGCTGTGTTTCTTCTGGTTTGTAATAACAAGGTAATGATGTTGTGAGATTTCAGATTTCTATGCCATCACATATCAGGTTGATTATTTCATTGAAGTTCCTGGAAGGGAGACTAGACATTTATGTAATTGTCAGTATCACTGAATACTTGATGCTGCTTCTCAAATTTGCAAGCTGCTTCAGACATTTCAGTACTACTCTATTCTTTCAGTACTTTTTCACAGACTTCTAAATCATCTTCTGTATATGCATTCAAGATTTGCTCTTCGATCCTGATCTTCAGTATTGTGTTTGCCACATCTTGACATTCTGAAAGTCTGGCGGACATTGAGCTATGCAGGAAAATTTGACATGCCAATTTCTACTGTTTGCATTTAATTTGCATTTAATAGCTCTTTGTCTAAACTGTCCACAAATTTATTTATTTAGAACTATATTTGTTTCCCGACATTTTCTGAGACTCAGGGAGGGTTCCATCACAGTTAGATCACATTTAGGATAAAATACTGATGAAATATAAAACCAGTAAATTAAATACATTTAAAATGTAAGTACAACAATCCAGTCCACAATTCCAATTCTTCTGCTTACTAGAAAAGGAGAGAGAGAGAGGAGTTGGGTGGGTTATACTAGCCCCAGTTGGCATATTAACTGAAGGCTTTGACAGGGAGACCAGCATAATTCAGATTCAAAGTAAGTCTGGTGGAACAGCAGTTTTATAAGTCCTATGGAACTGTTCAAGGTCCTATGGAACTGTTCAAGGTCCCACAGGGCTCTGGTCTCATTTGGAAGAGCATTCCACCAGGCCAGGGCCAGGGCCAAAAGGGCACTGGACCTAATCGAGGTCTGTCTATCTATCTAACTACCTACCTACCTACCTACCTATCATCTATCTATCTATCTATCTATCTATCTATCTATCTATCTATCTATCCATCCATCCATCCATCCATCCATCCATCCATCCATCCATCCATCCATCCATCCATCCATCCATCCATCCATCCATCCATCCATCCATCCACTTTTAGACTGCCCTTCCCCATAGTAATCTCAGGGCAGCTTACAAGAGTTAGATAAAAACATATTCTGGATACATATAGTATATATAAAAGTATAAGAATACTCCAGAAGATAGAGACAGAGTTCAACGAGATCTGAACACAATGGAAAAATGGGGAAATGAGAACAAGATGCCATTTAATAAAGACTAGCAATCAATGCAGCGGGTGCTAGACCACGGAGCCCCCGGCATTCGCGCAGAGCGTGGCTGCCGGGGCTCCATTTGTCAGTGGGCTGACGCTGCGAGAGGCGCTTTGCGCCTCTCGCAGCATCAGCCCGCCGGGCAGGGAGCCCCCGGCAGCCGCGCTCCGCGTGGCTGCCGGGGGTTCCCTTTGCGGGCGGGCTGAAGCGGCGAGAGGCGCTTTGCGCCTCTTGCCGCTTCAGCCCGCCGGGCAGGGAGCCCTTGGCAGCTGCGCTCCGCACAGCTGGCAGGGGCTCCCTTGGCGGCAGCCTGATGCGTCGGAGGCGCTTTGCGCCTCCCGATGCGTCAGGTCGCCGTCAAGGAAGCCACTGCAAGCCGCGCTCCGCGCGGCTCGCAGTTGCTTCCTTCAGCAGGTTAGGAATTGGCCAATCCGGCCCCTCCCTCATCACGGACAAAGCCCTCCGCCTGAGGGCTTAGCGAATTATTTAGTCCGCGGCGCCGTTGGCGTGTTAAGGATAAGTGTAAAGTTCTGCATCTGGGTCAGAAAATGAAAAGCATGCCTACCGGATGGGGGATATGCTTCTAGGTAACACTGTGTGTGAACGAGACCTGAGATGCATAAAGTTTTTCCATGTGCTTTATGGTAGTTTATCAACCTGATCGTGAATCTGTTTACTTGGAACTAAGTGAGTCCAACAGACGAACAAAAGTTTAATTTGGGTATCATAATATTTCAGACCAATACAGCTACACACATTCATTGTTACTTAGAACTCCCAATTCTTAAAGGAAATAGAGACTTTGTGATAGAGTAGGTTGCATGCAGCTCCCCTCACACTGAGTAACAAGATGGAATATTGTATTTATGAGAGCCAACTTCTGATAGCAATTTGACATAATCAGGAAAACCAGTCAAAGCTGACCTTATCATATTACAAGTATCACCTAAACTATACTCTAAATTCCATGAATATCAATGGTGCCACTCTTTAGCAAGTGTATGGAGGGTCATGACTTTGGGAAATGCAGATTAGCATCACATTGTAAAGCTGTAAGAAGAGAGGCTGTGTTCTATATAACCCTCACATTTACAAATCGGTGCACAACCAGTTCAGAAAAATGTCCTAAAGGCACTGGACACAACTCTTATGCTGAAGGGCCTATAAACTGCTTTGGTGAGAGATCCTCTGGGAATGATGTATAAGCTGCTACAGGCTCAGAAGAGGAGGCATTCGAATCATAACAATATTCCACTTAATGCAGAATGAACTCTGCTCTGACTCATGTCTAGGTCATAGTATTTATCAACTATAAACAATGAGCCAAAGTCCAGAATTCTAAGCCTACTTCTGTGTAAGCATGGTTAGATAGCTGCTAAATTTATGCAAACTGGTTGAAATCCAAGGGTGCCAGCTTAAATAGTTTGTGAAGCAGCTTTAAGAAATAAATGCTTGAAGCCCTTTTTCATTTGTGTGGATCAGTTCACTTAAATATGATAGTTTTAAAGTCTCTTGTGTTTTACATCCTTTGGGAAAGTCTCCCAAGGAGCAGAGAGTTATTGAAATTGCATCATCTTATATCTGTTGGCAAAACACTCATTCCACCTTACTGTAAAACAGATCAATAACCATTTTGGAGCACATGAACAGAAGTGAACAGATGCCACTGATTTTAGACTTTGCTTCAAGCAGAAGCTCTGACGGGAAAGAATAGAAGGGGGAAGGGTCTTGCCAGTTGTCAGGTTGGGAAGCCTGTTCATCCAAACACATAACTTAGAAAATAGCCTCAAGGTGGCTTTTAATTGGGCACACTAGGAGCACATTCCCTAGAGATTTCAAGGGTTCAACATACAGTTCTTGGGCTGAGCGTCTAGTATATTTCGTCTGGAGAGAAGGCAAACACCATGCTAAGGCATCATTAAGAATCTAACTGGGTGCACAGCTATTTTGGGACAGATCAGGAATAGGGATCTACATTTGGAAATTAATAAATCAAAATCCATACCAAATGCCCTCATTTCATTAATATATTCTATAACTAGCCCAATCATTAAAAATAACCATGTGTGTTAGTCTCCAGAAACCTTCAGAATTTTTGTTTTTTCTGCCAACTTGCTGTCAGCTTTTAAACAGTATAACATGAGGGGACTCAGAGGGAAGGGCAGCATGTGTAGAGAGTGAGTCAACAGATAATCTAGTTGACAGGGATATCTTCCAACCAGAAGAGTTTCCAGATGTTCCCACTAAAGAGAATAATCCCCATCGAAGAGTATAACCCTCTATTCATGTTTTACCTATCACTGCAATGTGTGCAGTCTTGATTCACTAATAAAGCCTTTCTCAACTTTTTATCGCTGAGAAACCCTTGAAACATTATTCAGGCTTCTAGAAATGCCAGAAGAGGCACCAATGTTCAGAATATGGTTGGGAAGTATAGTTGTGTACAGGCCAACCCAGGGCCCCTTCCTTTCTCACCCCTCCAGGCCCATCATTGGTTATTTGGGGAGAGGTGAGTATGTGGATACAACCATATATGGTCATATCAACCAATAAATGTTTAACAATTTTTAATATAAAAAGTTAATTAACTCCCACACATTCAGGAAACCCCTCCAGGTCTGTCAAGAAAGCCTGTTCTAATATATAAGCAAAAGTGGACAGTGTCATTTTGCTCTTTTGGTCTTTGTTCTAGATTGCACCTGCTTGCCTCTGGGGTAGTAGGGTAGTAGTTAGGAGCGTCAGACTAGCATCCGGGAGAACTGGGTTCAAATCCCCACTCTGTCATGGAAGCTTGCTTGGTGGTCTTGGGCCAATCATAGGCGTTCAGCCCAACTCTCCTCCCCTTGCAGTGTACCCACAGGGGAGAGAAGCAGACATACTGCTTGTACAGTGGGGAAGATCCTGCAGTTTGGAAATGACAGGGGCAAAATCTAGCCCCCTCCCCCCTCCACAAGAAAGCCCTGAAGGCTAAAATAGATGGCATGCTGGAGCTGTCTAGTAAGGAGGGCTATAAAATCACTCTCTACTTGAGAGATCAGCATGAATCAAATTTCTCTTGATGTCTTTAAATTTACGTAAGAGCAGCTAGGCTATTTCTCTGATGAATCAACTCTCTTGTGCTATTATTATCTCTAGTAGTCATGAAGAAAAGACAGGCAATATCCTGTTCACATATAAAGAGGGATGGGGCAAGCTTTTAAAGACAACTGAAGTGCTTGGGTAAAGGGACCCAATCCTTGAAAGAGACTGGCTGGCAGAAGAAGTTGGAGCAGAGCGTAATAATATTTCAGTCCTTAGCCGTCACTGATGAGGAGTGTGGTTTCGAAAGCCACAAGCATAAGAATGGTTATGTACGTGGTCAAATAGACACTGCAACACAAGGTGATGCAGTTGTATATGGTTTTGCTGGTACATGCAGGCTAAAGGTTCACACAGGGAAAGAAATTGGTTGCACCTTCATGAACAAAGAGGAGGAGATACCTGTCACACAGTGTGCTGAACATAGAGCCACGTTTTGTTTATGACACCTTTGAAAAGCAGTTTTCTTTTAGAAAACCAATGAAAGGATTGTTTTCCCAGGGGAGAATTCATATATCTTCCTTCACTTGAAAGGATGCTAAATCATCAACTGCAATTGGGGTCACTGCTTATCTACTGCCTGCCTTTGGGAACTAATGTATTCAGCTATGTAAAATATTTACCAACTATTTCATACAATTGTCCTTTCCATTGCAGTGATGTGCACTTGCACTTCTCAATAGAAAACTTTTCATCATCATTCCTGGCTAGACCAGAGACATCAAAGGCCCTTTTATTTCTGCATAGAAACAGCATTAGGTAACCACACATCTTTTTAAATCTCAAGTCATCCCGTTCAATATTTTAAAACTCTGATTTTGCATCTGTGGCAGATTCTGAAAGGCTATTGTCCTGCCTGTATGTATTAGCAGCTCTTCCAGATGGCCTAGATTTTCTATAGGGCTGTATCATGCAGTCCAAAATTGTTAACACGTTTCACGGAGATGTACGGTAGACTTTGCTTTTGCCAAAAACAATTCACAGGGTTTTCTCCCCAGCTTTTCACCATGGAAGATGTTGCTTTCGATCCCCCTCTAGTGGCTGCAACACATATAGATTGTCAACCTCTTAGACATCAAATGGTAAGCATTAGCCGCTGACCTACATTTGCTGCTCTGGGTGAAAGTCAGAGTCTGAAGATGTTGTCAAAGCAGTTTCGGGGTTTCAGAGACAGACTGATAAAGAGTTGCAACCTATCTTTCCATTGTCTCAGGGCTCTCCAAAGCTGTGAAGTTTGAAATGTTTCTGAGAGTAGAGCAGGCCAGTGGCTACCACTTGGAATGGGCACTTGATGAAGGTTGTACTCATCCAAACTGAGATTCGGCAAGGAAGGTTATTCCTCTTCAAGCTTAGGGGGAATTCAGCTTGAGAGGGGGCAGTAAATAAATGATGCTGCCTTGTACTTAAGACCATCCGTGTCTTCAGTATTGCTAACTCTCACTGGCATCAGCCCTCAGGCAAATATATTTTTCTTTATACACCTTACACCTGAGAGCCTCACTTTTGTTTTGTACTGGAAATGCCAGGGATCAAACCAAAGACCTTCTGCGTACCAACATACATGTCCTACCACCGAACTGGGTGCCATCCTAACAAATCTGGTAGGTAGTTTTATAGCCAGTATAGTGTATGTTAGTGTTGTCACAACAGACTTAGTGAGGGGCTTTCAAGGAAAGTGAGAAGTGGAGGTAGTTTTCTATGGCCTCCTTCTGCAGACTCTTCCTTGATGGCCTCCCATCCAAATACCCGCCCCACTTAATGTCAAAGATCTGATGAGATCAGGCTATGCCATGCTGTCTTGCCACCCTTTTTAAAATTCGGTAAAGGTAAAGGTATCCCCTGTGCCAGCACCGAGTCATATCTGACCCTTGGGGTGACTCCCTCTAATGTTTTCATGGTAGACTCAATACAGGGTGGCCTTGCCAGTGCCTTCCCCAGTCATTACCCCCCAGCAGCTCCTGGATATTCATTTGACCAACCTCGGAAGGATGGCTGAGTCAACCTTGAGCCGGCTGCTGGGATTGAACTCCCAGCCTCATGGGCAGAGCTTTCTGACTGCATGTCTCCGGCCTTACCACTGTGCACCACAAGAGGTTCTTCATTTTAAAATTACCCAACTGCAAATGCAAATACAAAAAAAAAAAAAAAAGGACCACCAGCCACAACAGCCCTGGTTACTGTGTGAGACATTAAAGAAGCAGCTGTTTCCAAATTAGCTTTCTGCCCTTCTTTTCCCTACCAAGCCTTCGGGGAGGGCGGTATATAAATCTAAATAAATAAATAAATAAATAAATAAATAATAAATAAATAGCCATCTTTCCTTACTTTTGTGTTTACCTTCAAGAAGACATGGCACAGTTTGCACACAGAAGGTTCTAGGTAGAAACTCTAGCTAAAAGGGTCTTTGGTAGTGCAGGATGAGCTGAATAGCTACTGTGTTAGGGGATTTGGGAGTCAAAACAGTTGGGCTAAGACATTTTAAATTCACCCCTAGACACAGTCTATATTTTGCGATGGTGATATCTGTGGAAAATCTGTATTATCCCAGGAAAAATAGATAGACACATTCTAAATTAGGAACACAGCCACCCTCAGAAAGTTTTAGTTTGTTCAAGAAAAAACTATATTTAGGATCATCCCACAACTAGTTTATTGTTCTGAACATAGATACAGTATGCATTTATCTGTTTGGTTGTTTATATTATGTTCTGCTTCACACGGTTAATCATTGGGAGAGGGAGGCTGGTGCAGGGCTGTACAATATTCCAGGCAATATTCTTTATTGTTCCACTACAACAACTGCCTGCAATTCTAAGATAAAATACAGTATTGATATACCAAGCGATTCTCACCTGCAACTCCAGGGTGATTAGCAAATGGCAGCAACAGACACAAGCACAAAAACATTCAAGAGTAACTTGTCATTTCATTTAGCCAGTTGGTGCATTGAATCTTGACCAATGTAGTTGAGGTTTAGGGATTTAATGCACAGACTCATGTGTATGCATGAGAGTGCAAGGTATTTAATGCACAGACTCTCATGTGTATGCACGAGAGTGCAAGGTACAGCTTCCATTCAAAAACATGTGCACTCAAAGTCTGGAACCTTGTTCACATTCTCAGCAAAAATGGAAGAGTCTATACTTTGGAAAAATTGGTAGATTTCTGATGAATCATTACCAGATTTTTCAGAGAACTTGTTAGAGCCTTTACACCTGGAAGATTTCTTCCATCTTTAGCTGCCTAACGGTGACATCATGAAAGGGTCAGCTAACAACACTGTACTGTACTGAGTGATCCTAGGGGAAAGCTACACCATCATGCTTCAAGCCTCAGTACTATGGCAACCTCATGAAATGGGATTTAATCAGAAGAATGAAGGCAGTAGCCTTAATTAAGGCATCAAGGGATATAGAGAAACAGACAACCCTGCAGCAGAGAGCTGTGTATTTCGAATCGGTGTGAAGTTACTTCTGCCTTTCAAGTCAGATAGTCTTGGGTTGGTTTGGCTCAGGAAACGGCAAAATATAACATGCCATCCCTTTTGCATGGAGCAAGAACCAGGTTCCATTTAAAGCAGGGGTAGTCAACCTGTGGTCCTCCAGATGTTCATGGACTACAATTCCCATGAGCCCCTTCCAGCGAATGCTGGCAGGGTCTCATGGGAATTGTAGTCCATGAACATCTGGAGGACCACAGGTTGACTACCCCTGATTTAAAGGGTCTCAGAAACTGCATGTGAGCAAAGGTATTTCTCTGCTAAGAACCTCTACCAGGAACAGACTGTGACATTCATAAATTCCTAGAGCAAGTCCAGCCAAGTGCCTCCTGCTATGGTAGCACTACAGGAGCTGTCTAACTCATACCTGGGCTGTGGAAACAGTGACAGGTCTAGAAGCACCCCTATTGGGTGAGCTATCACCGCCAAGGCCTGGGTCCAAGTTGAGGAGACCTTGAGCCACTGCCAGTTTATATGGCCCACTTGGCTCAGCTTGCTCCTGGAAACCAATGGTTTTCTAAGGCCAACCAGGAATGATCCCAGTAAGTTAAATGACCAGTCAATCTCTATCAGTTAAAGTGGGCAATGCTAAAGAGGTGGCCCTGTGGTCTTGCTTTAAATCAGGGGTAGTCAACCTGTGGTCCTCCAGATGTTCATGGACTACAATTCCCATGAGCCCCTGCCAGCGTTTGCTGGCAGGGGCAGGGGAATTGTAGTCCGTGAACATCTGGAAGACCACAGGTTGACTACTCCTGCTTTAAATTACTTGGCTCATATGTGACTGATATGCCCGTTTCCACAGGTTGTTGCAAGCAAGTATTTGCAGCTCATCAAAATTCGTAGCTGACTTTTTTTTATTCTCTTGCTTACTGACCTCACAGATTGGTATCTGAAGCAATATGATGTCTAATCAACCAAGGAACTGTGTTCTGCATGTCACAGGGAAACCTGACAACATTGCAACCATCAAAAATGTCTTTGTGGCTGCACTTAAGTTCCCATTGCAAGAGCTGTTCAGGCTCTTGAAAACAGGCCATAAATTTTACAAGAGTGAAACAGCTGGAGTTGGCATCAGGGAGTACAGTTGCTCTGGCTCACGCATACTATAATTCCATGATAATAATAATAAGGGGCAAAACCCTGTTTGATACATGTCAGCTCCATAAATACTTTTCTGGTTATTTTGCCTCATTTTCCTAGAAATGTTTCTTGGTAAATTTGTGATAGAAAATGTTTAGATGGTTTCAGTTTTCTTCACTGAAGTTCATCCGCCCTCAAAAAGGTCTGTAGGTATTAAATGGTCCTATATTATATTGTACTGGCTAATCAGAAGAATTTCACTTAAAGTAAATGCCGAGGCAAAATCAGAAAATTCTGGTTGGCAGAAATATCAGGGCAAGAACTGGGGTTCAAGTTATATGCTTTATATATAGAAATCCCCAGATTCAATTCCTGGTATTTCCAATAAAGGTTCTAAAGTAGAAGGACTGGGAATGGCCCTTTTCTACTTTAAAGAAGACAATATGGAGTCAGATGGACCAATGGTAGGGTTGCCAGTTGGCTTGGAGAAAAATGCCCTTCTCTTTTAATAGATTATTATGTATAAATGGACAATTGAAGTTTTTCATGGCATGGAAGTAAATAATATCACCTGATTAAAACATCCTTTTAAGCATCTACTAAGGCGGCAAGATATCTACTATGGTCCAGGCTAGCTCTATCCCATCTGATCTCAGAAGCTAACCAGTGTCAGCCTTAGTTAGTACTAGGATGGGAGATCACCAAGGAAGTCCAGGGTTCTTACACAGAGCTAGGCAATGGCAAACCACTTCTGTCTCTTGCTTTGAATTCCCTACAGGGTCACCATAAGTTGGCTGTGATGTGACAGCAGTTTCTACCACCAAGGAACAGTACATCTTTCTTCAGGCCAGTTGTTAGAACTCCTTGAGTGGAGGGTTCTCTTTACAGAACCAGCAATTATTTCTCAGGAATGTTATGTATTATTCAAATCCCAACTGAGGCCTAAAGGACACAGCAATGTGTGTTATGAGGGAGGAGATGATATGGGTATAATCTGCCTCCCACTGTTGCAGGCTACCATATTGGAACCCCTAATGAAGAAATTATCCATGAAACTGATCACTTTGATAAGACCTGGGACTAAACTACTTACCATTTTGGCTATACTTTAGGTATTTTGCCTAAACTGAATATCTGAAGTTCATTTGAGGGCATTCAAAGGAAGAAAATGAGATGTAGTATATCCTTAGGCTATAGTAGAAATAGTGAGTGATGAAGACTTCAGGACACAAATCCATAATCATAGATGAAGATTGATATGAAGGTGGTAGAGTATAGGAATCATGTGACCTATGCTAACCTACTAAAATCCAGTGGGAAGTGTACTGCATCTCCCCCCAAAAAAATATCCTGGCCAAACATTAATGAAAAGTGTCTCATGGAACAGGCATCATTGGGAGATGGTGGATACTCCTTCTTTGGAAGTTCTTAAGCAGAGGCTAGATAGCAACCTCACAGAAATGCTGATTCTGTGAATTTGGGTAGATATGTAAGAGTTTGGGCAGAATGGATTATGTTTATGCTTGGCTCTTGTAGCCCTTTCTTGCATGCCCAGTGAAATGCTAATCACCACTTTGGGGTCAGGAGGTGAATTTCCTCCAGGCCAGACTGGCCAGGGATTTTATTTTGGGGGTGGGGGGTGGGGCATCATCTGGGCATGGAATTGGGGTCACTGTGGGTGGGCAGGTAGTTGTGAATTCCCTGCATTCTGCAGGGATTGAACTAGATGACCCTAGGTTCCTTCCATCTCTATGATTCTATAGTAATTAATGGCTTGGATCCCATGGGAAGTCTTCACAGGAAGAGAAGGAATCTTCATCAGTAGAGTCAGATTTCCTTTCTTTTTCCTTTTTGTTGAGCTTCAATATGTTCCCCTGTACTGCTCTTGGAGGACAGTGGGCCTTCAGGACCAACATGAAAATAAAGTTAAAGGTTTGCAGCAGAAGAGGGTAGTCAGCAAAAATGTCTTCCTTTCCATCAGCAGAAATCTTCTGGCTCCACTTCTCTGAATTTTAGACCTCAACATTTAGAGGTTCAGATACAGGGCTATGATACTAACTAGCAAAGTCTCTGCATTTTTCTTTTCTACTTTAGCATTCATCAATTGCTTTCAGTAGTTCTGAATGGGCCAATGAAACTCCGTGTTATGTAGCACTGGGAACACCTAAGAGCAGATCATTATTCATTCATGAAAACCACTGGGTGCTCTTGGCCAATGAGTATTGCATTCCACTTCACAGGGCTGTTGGGAGAATATACCTAAGGACAGCTAAATATTATGGACTGCACAACTGCTTGGAAGAAGGGCAGGACAGAAATGTGACAGAACTTGTTTGTGGCTGCCTATTTAGGAAAACATCTCACTGAGTGAAGTAGGTTTTATACCAAATAAGCACGCACAAAATTGCATTCATTTCATACACGGTAGCATATGTTCAGTGATGATACTTCTCCAGTAATTATTATTTTTGTTAATACCTGGTGTCCCCTGTCTTTATCATGGTAGATTTTTTTTCTTGCTTCAATAGCACTTGCCTTTTTCTAAAATATACCTAAATGTAACACCCTTCTCTTCCTTCTGTAGTTAGATGCTCTGTCACTGAAGGAAAAAGCAAGAAGACCTTAAATGATCCTCCAACATTACACAAGGAAATAACACACATGCTGGATGTGGATTAATGTTACTTGAACACCAAAGCAACAAATCTGTTTGGTTTTGACTTGCCTGGACAGCCTGTATTGTATCATTTCTGCTTATGTGAGTCCAGAACATCTGTAGAGAAATCCATCACAAGTTTCTGCTCAAGTCAAACGGAATAGTCACATTTGTGACTTTGATGTCTCTTTTATCCTTATCTCATATCTGCTTATATACCATGCAATTTGCCTTTTTGTGACAGCAAATAGGTAAACATCAAGATCCCTTTTTCATTCAATTTTACATGATTTATGGCTGTTAAGAGTTAATAGTCTGCACAGTCTGCTGTATTATATATTTGCTGTCAGCAATGTTCACAGCTCTTTTTGTTTTGTGACAATGACTCTGTGCTATATAAATATCTTTTATTGTTTACCCGATAGAGCTCAAACAATTATAAGCTGTTCTTGTTGACGTATCAGCTGATTCAGTCTTGCCAGTGGTAAGCAAAACAGGTGAGCAAGGGAAGGACTTTTCTTCCCTCCTTCCTTTTTTCATTCATGCACCCAGATTCATGGCCATGACCTCCCCATGAGCTAATAATTTCATGAGCACATTGTAGGGGTCCCATTCCCCTAGTGGGGGATCCATCACTCCCAACTCTGTTTCCTAGCACTGGGAAGCATCAGAAATGCTGTGGTTTTATTATAGAGTTTCTGGTGATTTATAGACACAATTGGTGATTTGATGACGCAATTGGCATCACCCCCCCCCTCTATCCCTACCCATAGCCCCCCCCCCCCCCGGTTGCCAGGCACTGCAATCCTACCACATGGCCTGCTCTTATAGAGAGGTAACATGCACTGTTTGGGATGGCACATACCTGAAAGAGAAGGGCAGAAGGGCTGATGCTTTGCTTCATATCCAGCATGTCTAGAAATTTAATCCTGTGCAGAGTTACTTCAGTCTAAGCCATTTGAAATTACTGGATTTAGACAGGAACAACTACATTGCTCTGTAAAACTTTCACATCATGCTTTCTGTCATGGGGAACAGGATTGAACACAACACCCTTCTCTCTGATAGGCCTCAATGGCACCAAGTTATCTATGGTTTCTCCTGCGTAGTACTTTTCCCCCGCAATAAGAAGGGATTCATAGGCATATTCATAGAGTGAATAAAACACAGTGAAGAAAAATGTATTATTAATGTTTGAGGCACCACTGATGTTGGAAGATGGAAATACTTAAGTAGTATTGTATTCTCATTATTAAATATATATCAGTATTCTCTTTCCCATTACGTGTGTCCAGCATCCTTTCTAGCTGATGGAAACAGAATTATTTCCAGTGTTTTTATTGAAAAATTTTATTACGTTTTCTTTAAAAATCTAACCGTAATAACATAGACCCTGTAATTAAAGTGCCATCAGCACTTGATAAGTCATGAATGGCAAACTGCATCCAATGAGCCAGTATAAAGAGAATAAAAGGGGACAGGAATACAAAGAACCGTATTGTATGACCACCATATGGGAATATTAAAAGAAATAAAGAAAACATAATATCCAGGATAATAAAGTCCGAGGAGTGCTTTTGAGATTTATGTTCAAACCACTATCTGTGAAAAAGAGTTCTTGAATCACTATAATTACTTGTCCTCTCCTGAACTTCGGGGCAAAACTTCTTGTCTCTGATCTGCTTGCTAGTACATTCCATTCAATAGCTACTTTAATACTGCATCAAGACGATAGTGATGGTCTGGGGACAGATGTTACTCTGGTTCCACAAAACTGGACACAGCTGGACCTGTATAGGTGCTAAAATCAAAAGTGAGGGTAGGCTAAAACAGGATTGATAGATTTTGCATCTTGTCAGAACTCACAGTAACCAGGGAAATGCTTAGAATCATCACTGGGTTACCCTATTGTTTGATACTTCTTTGATTTTAGTATTGCTTTCATTTAACAAGCCGGATCATTGGATTGCTAAATAAAAGGTGAAAATCAAACAGTATGTTTTTTTTTTACCTTCCCGTTTTATCCTCACAACCTATGAGATAAGTTTTGTTGAAAGAGAATCCCTTTCAGATACTATAACAGTGTGTGCCAGGAGGCCATTGAGGAAACTGCGCATTTTCAATGATGCTCCGAATATATTGTATGAACATAGAAATCCCATGTGTTCCCCTATTCACATGAAATGGCAGCTATGTGGATCAGCAGCACTGTGGGTAGTGTGTCTTGCCGTTGATGAGTTCCCACTACAAGTGGTTGTAACATCTGAAGAAATCTTGAGAGATTGGCCCTTGGCTTCACAGCAGACTGGGAATTAGAATCTGGATTTCCAACCCCTGGTCCATCCTGTAGCTTTGTCACTCTACTGACTCTCACCCATTGGATCCAGCTGATGGGAACATGAGGAAAAAGTGGAAGCAGTACTTTGAGGTCTTAGGCAAATATAGGCTTTCTTTTTTAAGCTGAAGTTACAAGGGACTGAGTTTAGAAGGACTCTTTACAAATAACAACAACAGTAATAAACAAATTGTACCTCAGGGTGGTGCAGATGAAACTGAAATACTTTGGCCACCTCATGAGAAGGAAGGACTCCCTGGAGAAGAGCCTAATGCTGGGAGCGATTGAGGGCAAAAGAAGAAGGAGACAACAGAGAATGAGGTGGCTGGATGGAGTCACTGAAGCAGTAGGTACAAAATTAAATGGACTCCGGGGAATGGTAGAGGACAGGAAGGCCTGGAGGATCATTGTCCATGGGGTCGCAATGGGTCGGACACAACTTCGCACCTAACAACAACAACACCTCAGGGTGGGTAACATCATATATAAAAGCACAGACAAAATAACAATTTTAAACTTTCTACATACAATTAGTTGAGACCACTTTCCCAGTGTAGGAGGTACAGATGTCAAAATGGTGAAGATATGGTGGATGTTTTGAGCAGGGAGGCCAGAACGAAACATGCACACTGCCTCATGTGTGAGTCTGGTTTGGAAAAAAAGCAACCACTTGCATTTCAATAGTTAAGGCTGCCAGAGACAAGAGGTATAGATTTGATAAGGTCATAGAATTAGGGTGCAGCCTTTAAAAACTTTAGCATGTGAAAATTAAAGGGAAAATTAAACTTCTTGGGACTTCTACACCTCAGACCAATGATGTAGAATCCTAACACTGTGGTTAAAAACTGACTCAAAAGACACATGCCTAGGGAGATGCTGTTCATGATCTGGTTATCCAGAAGAGGTTGCTTCACTGGCCTATGCCAAGCAAAGGAGCTTTAACTGCAGCCCTTAGTCTCCAATGGCACATTTCCCTCATTTTCGTTTCTGCCAGAGATCTAAGGAAAGGGGCAGGGGAAAATGTCAAGGCGTCACTAGGATATGAGCCAAGCAAATGCTCATGAGAAATTGTAGTGACAAGGTCACTACAGTTGAATTGGGCTGCTGATGCAGCTTTAGCTCACTTAGGGAGGGATTTGAGGAAGCTTGTTCAGAGGCTAGGAGAATGGAGCACTGCATAGGGCTGTTTAACCCACACAGAACTTAAAATAATTTTTTCCCAACAGCTCTCCTCCTTCCTCTTTCACTGTGGATTAAAATATTGTTTCTTGACAACACAGCAAAATAGCCAGACCCTGTGCTTTTAAAACATGAATACAATTAAGATTTGTAATTTTAACCTGTCCTGATCAATATTAACTACTAGGCCATTTTAGAGCCTCTGAAGATGCAAATGGGGAAAAACAGAGTATACATGCTGAGTATTGAAAAAAAGCGCCCTTTTTAGATGTTGATATGCTAACCTCTTAGGTGCTTTGCTTTCCCAGGTGGAAAGAATAGGACAAAATAGCCATTCACAACCTTTTGACCATGAAGTAACCCCTAAAGTATTCCTCAGGCTTCGAGTAACCCTGGGAGTGATGCCTGCTGGCTTATGCTGCCCTGCCATGCCCCCAGAAGCCACATGTTGACAGTGGGTATGGCATCACTAATAACATTAAAACCTTGTTATGAAGTTAGATTCATTTTTGAGTGTGCAGTACCTTGATTGATCATTTATTTATTTATTTATTTATTTATTTATTTATTTATTTATTTATTTATTTATTTATTTATTTATTTATTTATTTATTTGATTTCTATTTCTACTTGCCGTAGCCTTGCGGCGGTTTACACATAAAATTCTAAAACCCCAATAAAATGCGCATTAAAATAACAATAAGAATGGCGGCCATAATCTCTCGTACTCCCTCCTTGTTCAGGGTGGGGGCCCTTGATCTAATCTAATGTAATGAGAGCCGGGGCCGAGATGAATTTAGGAACCCGTTGGAAAACCCCTCCCCCAGGACTCTGTCCCGGCCTTATCCGTATGCCTGGTGGAAAAGCTCAATCTTTCTGCTCAGGGGAAATGATCTGTGTGATTTGGAGATCACTTGTAAATTTGGGAGATCTCCAGGCAGAATTTCTGAATCCCATTGCTTGTAACAACTTTCCTCCAATTGACAGGGCTCTAGGCGGAAGGAAATAGGAGGAACCAATGGGGGGAGTGCAGCAGATTCAACTATTTCCTCCCATTCCTTTTCCTTTCTGAGTGAAGTCAGACAAAACTATCACAGATCAGACAGATGAGCAGAAAGCTACTCTGTTCTCCTGACTCCTCCCTGGGTTAGTTAATAATTATTATAATGATTATCTCCCTACAACTGGAGCAACCCTTCTGGGGCTCTGGAGTAACCCTGATGTTACTACAAAATTTGAGTCCAATAGCACCTTTAAGACCAATATTTATTCAAGGCATGAGCTTTCATGTGCACACTTTCTCAGGTGATGGAACAAAAATCATAAGAGTACAGATATGGAGAGAGTAAATTAGTAGATAGCTGAAGACTGGAAGATTGGATAGTTCCTTACTAGAATAACAAAATCTATTTAGGGAGGGGGTTCAGTTGTCATTCACAAAAACAAAGGGGATATAAAATTTCAAGGTTAGTGATTAATGGCAGACACTTTCCCTGTTGTGGAAAGAAGGAATTAAAAGAGACTGCTGCTAGTCCCATCCATCTCCACCCAAGCATAGAAGCATCCCTACAAGTGAAAGCCATGCTGAGTTTGTTCACCTATCAGAAGACAAGAGTTAGATTCTGAATCACGTTACATACATACATCACATTACAGTCCCATTGTCCCAAATAAAATGAAGAGGGGATTGTAAAGAATATAAATATAAGAGTCAATTGAGGTTAGCATATGTAGTGAGATAAGAAACCAATGTTGAGTCCTGAGGATTTCGTTGTTTTGAGTGTTGTAATAACTTGGATCCCTGCAGTGTTACCAAAAATGCATTTACACACATGTCCTGTGACACATGTATATTCAGCTTTGGGAAATTGCTTAATGAGAGGTGGCAACGTAGTGAAATGGATCATATGCCAACGTTTACAAGGTGATTACACCCTTAAGAACTCAAGGCAGACACAAATAGTAAAAATAGTAACAATCTTAATTAGAAGGAAAATAAGAAAATAGACAAAAATATATCTAGCACACTAGCAATCAGGCAGATATGGAAAAATAGAGTGGGAAAAGAGGTTTCAGTATAATTCCTGGTATTGATGAGCAGGAAGCAGAGAAAGCAGAAACATGACCAGAGTGCAGGGTGTTCTGAATGGATCTGAATCGGAAGACCCAAGATAGCTTTGTGAAGCCTCTGTTTATATATGTTTTTAGGGAGGGGGCTATATGCTGAACTCATGATGGGGGCATGATGAGGGCATGGAGTGTGCATGATGGAATTTTCCAGGGGTAGGAAGATGGGAAATGGCCTATCCAGGTCCTTGGTTGAGAATGATTGATGTAAAGGTAAAGGTATCCCCTGTGCAAGCACCGGGTCATGTCTGACCCTTTGGGGTGACACCCTCCAGCGTTTTCATGGCATACTCAATACGGGGTGGCTTGCCAGTGCCTTCCCCAGTCATTACCGTTTACCCCCCAGCAAGCTGGGTACTCATTTTACCGACCTCGGAAGGATGGAAGGCTGAGTCAACCTTGAGCCGGTTGCTGGGATTGAACTCCCAGCCTCATGTGCAGCCGGCTTCAGACAGCATTTCTGGTGCCTTACCACTCTGCGCCACAAGAGGCTCTTATGATTGATGTAGGGTATATTATATCCACTGGATCAATGTCCATCTTTCCTTGCTATAGCAGTCTTTGTTATGATCTCACAACACAACAGCCTGAAGAAAATATAACTGGGTTCACTTGTTTACCACAAGAAATTACCACAAGACACATCATGCTACTTTCTATTACCACAGCGGCAGTGGCCATGGTTTTCAGATGATGGTTACAAGGGTGGGAGTATTGCTCAATGAGGAGCCTCCAGCACGAGGAAAACTTCCCATTCTCCTCTCAGTGAGAAATGGAACTGTTTAGAACTGTTTTTCCTGAACCAAGAAATGCTAGTGGACTTTTCCGGATTCAGATCCTTCGACCAAAGGAAGGCTTCTGAGTTCTTCCAAGGACACTACTGCCAACTTTGACTGCTTGAACTGATGTGCTATGACTGAATGAAATGCACCTGAGACTCCCTCAGGCCCAAAGTGTGTGTGTGTGTAGGATTGGGTGGGGGGAATCCATGAATGGATGCAGAAGCTGCTACGGCAGGCTACAGTGCTATGGAATAAAAAAATAACACTTTTATTCATGAATAAATACCTCATTAAATAAAAAACCCTCTGTTCTGACTTAATTATCAATAACAAAAAAGATAGATTACTATAGAGTGTTTCTGAAGAAGTGGGTTCAGCAGAGAAGAGTTGGAATTAACTTGCTTTTGGCAATGCTATGGCCTCAGTCTATAACCTTGCAACCCTCTGCGACTGCCTTTTGCATTTGGGGATTTGACCACAGATCTCCAACATTGTGTAACTTGGCCCTTAAACTCTTCCTGTCCAGACTGATTATTGTATTTAGTAAAAGCATTTATATTCTGCTCCTCTCTCCTACAATAGATTCCAGGACAGGTTACAATATATTTTAAAACAACAGTAAAACTAGAATGATGATAATAAAAAATGACAACCTGCGAGAGAGCAGCCTTCAAATTCTATTTAAAAAAAAAGGTTTTAAAAAACCCCAAAACCCTAGCCCAATAAAAGTATCATAAAATAACTGGTAGATCAGCAATCTTTCAGCTGAGCATAACTTAACACAAGTGTACACACAAAAAAAATCGTCCAATTTGATAGATTGTAGATATATCACTAAGTATCACAGTAGCATGTAAACTTCTAAATCTGCAGTACTGCTGTACTTAAAAAATGTAAGGGGCACAATGAAACCTCAAGACATCTCAAAGCCAAAGGTCACAGAATGAAGCAATAGGCTCCAGTACCACTTTCTGAGATCTACTAAGAAGACATACAGTCACTATAAAACAGGAATTCCTACAACAAACTCAGTCAGTCAATCCATAATTGAAGGATCAAACACTGCTGAGAGATTCACCAGGAATGTATTTCCCCTATTTTCCATCCAAGGTCATCCTTCAGGGTGGATGAGGCACCCTGTGCAGGACCCAGGTAGGAACAAATCCAGATAAGATCAAGAATTTCTAGAACTGTGCTTCCATCACAGAGACCATTTACACACTGGAGGCTTCATGCCGAGCTGCAGGCTGGAGTTTTGGTCGTGGCAGGTTGCCCCACCCCTTCCTGCACCCACACGGGGGAGCATTTGGCCTGGTGTGAATTATCCGCCCCCAATTTGTGCTCCTGCACCGGAGCTGGGGCAGTGAAGTTCCAAGTGCGTAAACGGACAGAAAGACCAAATGGAAGTTTCCAAAGTTGAATGAGTCAAGTATAAGCCTTATTCCTGCCTCTTTCAATTGACTCGGACTCTACCCTTACTTGAGAACATTTGTAATGTCAACTAGCCAACTAACCAATCCTGCCCTGGCAGCTCTCAACAGCCCGGAAATGCAAAGATCAAGAATACCAGGAGGTTTCAACTTTCCAAGGAATTGCATTCACATCCTTAGACTGAGTGAACTGTAAGCAATTCAAAAGAAGGGGACAAACAAAAACCTCTACCTGAAAATTGTGTTTTCCAAGTTAGAATGAATATGAGTTCATTTGTCTACTTTAGATCACAGTGGCCTTCTGAGGGCTTCTCTTCTATGAACTAAACTGTAACAAGGATTAGATTACTTGGTATATTCCCCACCACTGCTTTTTCTACCAGCCCTGCTGTGTCATTTTTGCAAATTCCTTGGTTAATATGCCAGCTGGGTTCTACTATATTATGCAGTATGAAGTATGGCTTCTGCCAATTTCTTATCCAAATATCAGAGCATTGCCCTGACTTCACCAACATGATGATGTCATTTCCAGGTCATGTTGAAAATGACAGAGATCACCTAGGATTTTGACAGGACTATTAGCCATGTCAGCAGGAAAATTCCGGTGAACCATCAGAAAATCATCCTGATCCATCAGATGGTGGGAATGGATCATTCCAATACATCTTCAAGCCCTGAAGAATTTCAAAGTTCACAGTAATATAAATCCTACCTGGAAGTGATCTTCCTATGACAAGGGAACTTGATGAAATCCTTCACTCTGAAATTATCTTCCTCCCTTCTAGAAGCAGAACAAATCAAGACAGTGCCCTGCTAACTTTCTGAAGCTAGATATAATTTGAGATGGTACCATGGTTGCCATAGCAGTAACCAAAATACAGAGGTCTGCTAGGAAAAACAGAATGAAGGTCCTGCCCATTTGTTTGTTTATTTGTTTGTTTATTATTAGATTTCTATACCGCCCTTCCATACGGTTCAGGGTGCTTCACATACAACATTGCAGGGGTAATACATGGAACAATCTGAACATATAACACAGTCACAAAATAACACATCAGCAACAACAGTGGATTTAAAGCAAGAGAACTCTAATGGCTTTGGTCAGCAATAACAACAACTAAAACTTAGACAAACCTCCAAGGAGGTCAGGCTGGTTCAGGTCATGGACGGGGTTTCTGAGGAGAGACCTTTGGATGTTGTTGGGCCGGTCAGACTCAAGCAAATGCCCTGTAAAATTGTGGAAGTTTAAGCAGGGCCTGATCTCTTCAGGCAGCTCATTCCACCAGGTGGGGGCCAGGACAGACAAAACTCTGGCCCTTGTTGAGGACTGATGTACTTCTTTGGGCCCAGGGATCTCCAGTCAGTTGGAGGTGGTGGAGCATAGTGCTCCTTTGGGGGCATAGGCAGAGAGATGGTCTCTGAGGTATAAGGGGCCCAAGACCATGTATGGCCTTGAAGGTGAGAACCAAAACCTTGAGCCTGGTCTGGAATTCAATTGGGATCCAGTTGAGTCGTTGGAGTGCTGGCTGGATGTGGGATCTCCATGGTGTATTGGTGAGAATCCTGGCCACGGCGTTCTGAACCAGTTGTAGTTTCCCAATCAAGGATAAGGGTAGGCTGGCATAGAGCGGGTTGCAGAAATCCAGTCTAGAGGTGACCATTGCATGGATCACTGTGACTACGTGTTCTGGTGCCAAGTAGGGCACTAGTAGCTTGGCTTGGTGTAGGTGGTAGAAGGCCTGCTGCACTACTCTCGTGACCAGTGCCACCATGGAGAGGGAGGCGTCGAGGATCACAGCCAGGTTTCTGGAGGAGTGTGCCTGCAAGGCCACCTCCATTAGCTCACGAAGAAGGCAGTAAGGTGATCAGCAGAATATCTTCTCTGTCTTAGTTGCCCAGCACTAAGAGCAGACAATTAAAGTTCTGGAAGTACAGTGTGTGTGTGCATGTGTGTGTGTGTGTACCCAGTTAAAGGGATGGATTCATGATATTCCACAG
Organism: Paroedura picta; assembly: GCF_049243985.1. NCBI lineage: Eukaryota > Metazoa > Chordata > Lepidosauria > Squamata > Gekkonidae > Paroedura > Paroedura picta. The sequence goes on along the minus strand of NC_135371.1, from coordinate 39,667,454 downwards.
TGATCCTTCCCTATCCATGCTGCTGAACCAAGAACTTAGGTTGATTTGGAAAGCACAGATGAACTTGCTTGTCCCTTGTACCCAGGTCTTTGTTATAAAATGGGGGGGACATAACAGAACACCGGTGACACCATACATAGCCGTGAATGTTATATTCCTTTTGAGGGCAAAGCCTTACAGACATACAGTGACTATATTTGAATGCTGAGATACTGCTAGACCAAATCACACAATTTTCAAAGAGAGGGGAAACAGTGGTCATGGGTGACTTCAATTACGCAGATATTTGTTGGAGGCCCAACTCTGCTAAAAATAAAAACTCCATTAAATTCTTAACTTGTCTTGCCAGCAGCTTCATTTCCCAGAAAGTCGAGATGGGAACCAGGGACTCTGCTATTTTAGATCTGATGCTCATCAATAGAGAAGAATGGATAGATGAGGTGGAAATAGTGGGCACACTTGGTAGTAGTGACCATGTGCTTTTTGAATTTTCAATTATGGGAAAGAGAAAACTTTTACATAGTCGTACGTATAAACTGGACTTCAGGAAAGCCAATTTTAAGAGACTTAAAGGTATGTTGGGTAGAGTCATAAAGACTTAAAGAGACGGGAGTCCAACAGGGCTGGGAGTTTCTTAAAAGTGAAATACTGAAGGCCCAATCACAAACAATTCCCTTGAGAAGGAAAGATGGAAAGAGCCTAAGGAAGCCAAGGTGGCTCCATAAACAGCTGCCAAATGATTTGATGAATAAAAAAGAGTCATTTAAGAAATGGGAGGAAGGCCTTGTAACCAAGGATGAGTATAAACAAATAACCAATAATTGTAGGAAGAGGGTTAGAAAAGCTAAAGCTCAATATGAGCTTGGGCTAGCAAGAAGTGCTAAACATAACAAAAAAGGCTTCTTTAGTTATATTTCAAGTAAAAAAAAGAATAGGGACACCGTAGGACCACTGCTAAGACAAGAAAGTGAAATTATAATAGATGAAGAGAGGGCTGAACTGTTTAACTCCTATTTCTCCTCAGTCCTCTCTTGTGAGGAAAATAGTGCTAAATGTGGAAAAAACATAACACAACAGGAGAGACGTGAATGGTGCCCTAGGATCACTGTTGGGGCAGTCCACAAACACCTAGTTGCTTTAAATGTAACAAAGTCTTCTGGGCCAGATGAATTGCATCAAAGAGTACTAAAAGAACTTGCAGATGTAATCTCTGAAGCTCTTTCAATTATTTTTGACACTTCTTGGAGAACAGGAGAGGTGCCAGATGATTGGAGGTGAGCAAATGTTGTCCCCATCTTCAAGAAAGGGGGGGGGGGAAAGAGGATCCGGGTAACTATCAACCTGTCAGCTTGACATCTGTAGCTGGCAAAATTTTTGAACAAATTATCAAACAGTCAGTCCTTGAGCAGGTGGAACAGAGAGCTGTGATTTCTAAGACTCAGCATGGATTTTACTAGAACAAGTCATATCAGAACAACCTTATCTCTTTTTTTGAGAAAGTGACTACTTTACTGGATTGGGGGAATGCTGTGGACATAATTTATCTGGATTTCAGTAAAGCGTTTGATAAGGTTCCACATTATATTCTTGTTGACAAGTTGGTAAAATGCGGTATGGATCCTTATTCTGTCTGGTGGATCAATAACTGGTTGACAGATCATAACCAAAGGGTATTTGTTAATGGTTCAGCATCTTCTTGGAAAAGAGTGACAAGTGGAGTGCCCCAGGGATCTTTCCTGGGGCCTGTGTTATTCAACATATTTATAAATTATTTGGATGAGGGTTTAGAGGGAATACTTATTAAATTCACAGACGATACTAAACTGGGAAGGGTAGTAAACACAAAGTAAAACACAAACACAAAGACAGAATCAGATTACAGGATGATCTTGATAGGGTCGAGAAGTGGGCTAAACTGAATAAAACAAAGTTTAATAGTTCAATGTAAAGCTCTGCATTTAGGTAGGAAATACCTGCATTTAGGTAGGAAATACCAAATACACCAATATAGAATGGGGGAGACTTGTCTTGGTTGTAGCATGTGCAAAAAGGATCTAGGAGTCTTAGAAGACCATACATTGAACATGAGTCAACAGTGACTCGGTGGCTAATAAGGCAAAAGGGATTTGGGGCTGTATCAAATGGAGTATCGTGTCCAGATCATGGGAGGTGATGGTGCCGCTTTACTCTGTTCTGGTTCGGCCTCACTTGGAGTACTGTGTTCAATTTTGGGAACCCCAGTTGAAGAGGGATGTAGACAAACTGGAGCGTGTACAGAGGAGGGCAACAAAGATGGTAAGGAGTTTGGAGACCAAGACATATAACAAAGATGGTTAGGGGTTTGGAGACCAAGATGTTGAGGAAAGGTTGGGGGAGCATGGTCTGTTTAGCCTAGAGAGGAGATGACTGTGTGGGGATTTGATAACCATCTTCAAGTATTTAAAAGGCTGCCGTATAGAGGATGGATCAGAGTTGTTCTCTCTTGCCCCAGAAGGATGGACCAGAACCAATGGGATGAAATTAATTCTAAAGAAATTCCGTCTCAACATCCGGAAGAAGTTCCTGACAGAGCGGTTTCTCAGTGGAACAGGCTTCCATGAGAGGTGGTGGGTTCTCCATCTTTGGAAATTTTTTAACAAAGGCTGGATAGCCATCTGACAAACTTCTTCCTGATGTTTAGACAGAATTTCTTTTGAACTAATTTCATCCCATTGGTTCTGGTCCGTCCCTCTGGGGCAAAAGAGAACAACCACATCAAAAGAGAACAACCAAGAGAATACCATACGGTTCAGGGTGCTTCACATACAACATTGCAGGGGTAATACATGGAACAATCTGAACATATAACACAGTCACAAAATAACACATCAGCAACAACAGTGGATTTAAATCAAGAGAACTCTAATGGCTTTGGTCAGCAATAACAACAACTAAAACTTAGACAAACCTCCAAGGAGGTCAGGCTGGTTCAGGTCATGGACGGGGTTTCTGAGGAGAGACCTTTGGATGTTGTTGGGCCGGTCAGACTCAAGCAAATGCCCTGTAAAATTGTGGAAGTTTAAGCAGGGCCTGATCTCTTCAGGCAGCTCATTCCACCAGGTGGGGGCCAGGACAGACAAAACTCTGGCCCTTGTTGAGGACTGATGTACTTCTTTGGGCCCAGGGATCTCCAGTCAGTTGGAGGTGGCGGAGCATAGTGCTCCTTTGGGGGCATAGGCAGAGAGATGGTCTCTGAGGTATAAGGGGCCCAAGACCATGTATGGCCTTGAAGGTGAGAACCAAAACCTTGAGCCTGGTCTGGAATTCAATTGGGATCCAGTTGAGTCGTTGGAGTGCTGGCTGGATGTGGGATCTCCATGGTGTATTGGTGAGCATCCTGGCCACGGCGTTCTGAACCAGTTGTAGTTTCCCAATCAAGGATAAGGGTAGGCTGGCATAGAGCGGGTTGCAGAAATCCAGTCTAGAGGTGACCGTTGCATGGATCACTGTGACTACGTGTTCTGGTGCCAAGTAGGGCACTAGTAGCTTGGCTTGGTGTAGGTCCGTCCCTCTGGGGCAAAAGAGAACAACTCTGTTCCATCGTCTATATGGCACCTTTTTAAATACTTGAATATGATTTGGTTCTGTGAAATTACAACAAATGGTGCATTTCATTGTATTTCTCACACTGCCTCCTTAAGATAATTTTTTTTTACAAAATGAATAAGGTCTTTTTAAGATTCAAAGACTGACAACAGAAGCTGGGTTTTGTTTTCCCATTTTAACTGTGAAAGTGTATCGGTCAGCACCATCTGAATTCTTTTCTCCCAGTTCTTTTGTGCCTTTCCTTTGTAAGCAAAAACGAACACATTCAGCCTGGAGAGAAAAAGGTGAAATCAGATTGTGCTGCCTTTCTTTGGGATAGGCGGCAGAATGTGGTGCTTATTTTTCTCCCGTTGCTTTCTCTTCATTCCTTAAATTTGAGATAGCTTGAGAAAAATACAAGCAGGAACAGGAATACATGTGCAAACAATACAGAGAATATAGCTTCCATCTAAATGTTATTTTTAAAAGGCAGCTAAAATGTAGATGGGACCTTTTTTGAAAAGCATTTTTATCACTCTTTCGGCCCAATGTAATTCTCCCCCCCCCCCCTACAAATCCATGTCTCTTCCTGGAAAAAGGAATGGGCTCATGGTGATAATTGGAGGCCATTGGAAGGGGGAAATGCTGTAATGGTGGTTTTTGTCATCGGCATCCTGAATGGTCTATCAATGTGTCAGGGGAGCCTCTCACCTGGAGGCTGGGAGAGGGGAACAGTCATGGTGAACAAAGTAGAAATCGTATCAAGGAAACTATGTCATGTTAGGCATAAGTAATATCAGATTCAAATGAGTGGCCGTGTTGGTCTGAAGTAGCACAATTAAATCAGAGTCCAGTAGCATCTTTAAGACCAGCAAAGATTTATTCAAGGTTTGAGCTTTCGAGTTCAAGGACTCTTCCTTAGACTATGAACTGACCATCATGACTGGGAATATATAAGCAAAAGTTGATCCTGTTACATCAGTAAACTGCATCACAGCATCCAAATACATCCATATGATAATTCTTTGCTAAACCAGCCAATCAGACTTCTCAAATTCAGTTGTAGTTCACAAAAACAGGCTAGAATGGAAAACTGCAGAAATGCAAGTTATTACAACACTCAATTCTATGACATACCCTGGACTCAACAAGGGCAAAGGTTTCTTTTTATCTCACTATACATGCTAACCTTGTTTAATTTGTGTATCCACATTCCTTATGTGGATTATGTGACTGCTAGTAATATATAATGTAATTTTGAATTCAACTCTCTGGTCCAAGGACAAGATAGTTGCCAGCTCAGCTTCTATGTGTAGGAATGTTTCACACTAATATGGGGACAGATGGGGCCAGCATAAATGGTGGGGTGGAAGCCATTGATCACTGGAATTGACAGTTTTATTTCTCATATGTTTTTGTGAATTATAACTGAATTCGAGGGGTCTGATTGGCTGTTTTATCAAAGAATTATCATATGGCTGTATTTGGATGTTGTGACACAGGATTTGGATGTTGTGTAACAGGATTAAATTTTGCTTATATATTCCCACTATCATGATGGTCAGTTCATAGTCTGGGGAAGAGTGCTTGCACTTGAAAGCTCACGCTTTGAATAAATTTTTGTTGGTCTTAAAGGTTCTACTGTACTCTGATTTTATAAGTAATATCAGTTGGGGATAGAGCTAATCACCGTAATGTTAATACGGAAGGAGTCCCATAGAATGTAAAAAGAAAAAGGAAGGAAAGAATGCCACAACATTCTATTCTGGAGGACTGGTAAGGGAAAGGTGAATGGGGTGCACCATTTTATCTACAAGAGGATTATATTGGCATCCGAATTCTGGCAAAAATGAGGCTGAATCCTGGAACTGTGATGAAGAGAAAATAGAAAGTTGTCACTGTAGGAACTTTCTGTAAAACACCCGAGCAAGCAGAATGAGCATTTTAATACTCACAACAAAGCTATCCAAGTTCCTGAAATGGTAACAAGGGGAAATGTCAGGTACCCTGTTGTTTGTTGAAAGAAAAAATGGCTAAAAGTAGGCAGTCCAAAAGAAAGTTCTTTGCACAGTTGGGAATAACTGGGCTTCAGAAGGCAGAAGAAACAGCAAAGACTCTCCATTTTATATTTGGTTCTTCTGACCAACAAAGAAGAGCTGGTATCAAATGTGGAAGTGCAAGGCGCCTGGGGAGAAAGGGAAGATTAAATGACAGAACTGGAGCTCTTACAAAAAGGAAAGTGATAGTGCAGCCAAGTAGAGACACTGGGTTTTGTTTTCTTTTGACAAGTGGCTTTTAACAAAGGCAGAGATTAAGCAAGTCCCGCAGTAAGGAAATGTATATAAATGGAAGAGCCCAAAACACTGGCAGAAGTCGAAGGGCTTGTTGGAAGGCCAAATTAGCATACCTGTGCAGCAAATGAATGGGAAGAGCAGCTAAAAATGGATGTTGCCACACAGGGATCTTTTTTAACTATCTGAACACCAAATTTATATAGAGAAAGAAGGCCAAGTGCACTGACCCAGCACAGGTGGGCTGTTGACCTTCGTCTTCCCCAAATAATACTTGCTTTATATAGTTGTGTGTTCAGTGTCAGCTTGCCATATATTAGTTGTTCTTGCAGATCAGAGTAGCTGTCCTGTCTTTCTGACATGACCCTAGATCCATGTCTTTTATAGGCCATGAAAACCAGCTTGACTTGAATCTAGGAATAACTATTTCAACTAGTTTGCCTCACAGGAAAAGGAAAGTATCCTTTCCAGGCTTTGAAGATGTTTATGTCAAAAGCTAACTTGTATTCTTAAAGAAATAAAAGGTTAAGGTAAAGGTAAAGGTATCCCCTGTTCAAGCACCGAGTCATGTCTGACCCTTGGGGTGATGCCCTCCAGCGTTTTCATGGCAGACTCAATACGGGGTGGTTTGCCAGTGCCTTCCCCAGTCATTACCGTTTACCCCCCAGCAAGCTGGGTACTGATTTTACCGACCTCGGAAGGATGGAAGGCTGAGTCAACCTTGAGCTGGCTGCTGGGATTGAACTCCCAGCCTCATGGGCAAAGCTTTCAGACGGCTGGCTTACCACTCTGCGCCACAAGAGGCTCTTATTTTAACTTCTGCAGTGTTATTTGTTGTTGTTTTAGGTGCGAAGTCACGTCCGACCCATCATGACCCCATGGACAATGATCCTCCAGGCCTTCCTGTCTTCTACCATGTCCATTTAAATTTGCACCGACTGCTTCAGTGACTCCATCCAGCCACCTCATTCTCTGTCATCCCCTTCCTCTTTTGCCCTCGATCGCTTCCAGCATTAGGCTTTTCTCCAAGGAGTCCTTCCTTCTCATGAGGTGGCCAAAGTATTTGAGTTTCATCTTCAGGATCTGGCCTTCTAAGGAGCAGTCAGGGCTGATCTCCTCTAGGACTGACCAGTTCGTTCACCTTGCAGTCCAAGGGACTCACAAGAGTCTTCTCCAGCACCAGAGTTCAAAAGCCTCAATTCTTTGATGGTCGGCCTTTCTTATGGTCCAACTTTCACAGCCATACATTGCAACTGGGAAGACCATAGCCTTGACTAGACTCACTTTTGTTGGCAGGGTGATGTCTCTGCTTTTTAGAATGTTGTCTAGATTTGCCATAGCTTTTCTCCCCAGGAGCAAGCATCTTTTAATTTCTTTGCTGCAGTCCCCATCTGCAGTGATCTTGGAGCCCAGGAAAATAAAATCTGTCACTACCTCCATTTCTTCCCCATCTATTTGCCAGGAATTGAGAGGGCCGGATGCCATGATCTTCGTTTTCTTGATGTTGAGTTCCAAGCCAACTTTTGCACTTTCCTCCTTCACCTGCATCAAGAGGCTCTTTAGTTCCTCTTCGCTTTCTGCCATTAGAGTGGTATCATCTGCATATCTGAGGTTGTTGATATTTCTCCCTGCAATCTTGATCCCAATTTGTGACTCACCCGCCTTTCTCATTATGTGCTCTGCATACATGTTAAATAGGCAAGGTGACAGTATACAACCTTGCTGAACTCCTTTCTCATTTTTGAACCAAATAGTGTTTCCATGCCTGGTTCTCACTGTTGCTTCTTAACCTGCATATAGGTTTCTCAAGAGACAAATAAGATGCTCTGGTATTCCCATCTCTTTAAGAACTTGCCACAATTTGTTGTGCTCCACACAATCAAAGGCTTTAGCATAGTCAATGAAGCAGAAGTAGACGTTCTTCTGGTACTCCCTAGCTTTCTCCATGATCCAGCATATGTTGGCAATTTGATCTCTAGTTCCTCTGCCTCTTCGAAATCCTGCCTGTACTTCTGGAAGTTCTTGGTCCACAAGTACAGGCAGGATTTCAAAGAGGCAGAGGAACTAGAGATCAAATTGCCAACATAGTGTTATATGGGAATACAAATAATGATTCAAAAAGAGGGGGTGGAATTAAAGTTCTCCTTCATCCATTATGCATGTAAAGGTTTTCACTGAAGCCAGCACACTGACCCTTTTAAATCATAATTTTGTATAACTCTCATGTTTTTCTGCAAGGATTATGCATTAGAAAGATGGATTTATGACAAATAGTGTGTGTGTGTGGGGGGGGGGGGCAATTCATCCATTGTGCCAGATGCTCATTGGCAGGCCATGGTGAGCTGCAATGTCATATGACCGCCACTCTGGCACATGCTACTGGCAGGGCCTTATGGGAATTTTAATTCATGAACCCAGAGGCCTCAACAAGAAATTTCCACACAGTCTTTTGAGAACACTACCACCTTTCCCCCTCAAAGGTATGCTGTTCCTCATATAGAGAGGATTGAAATGCCTCAGAAGGAATGAATAGATTAATTTCTGTTGGTGTAATGTTGTCATAGCAGAGGTGGGAGTGTCTACGTCAAACAAGGGGCGCTTCAAGCTCCTACAGGTAGATGAGGGACTGTCCATTTCTCCCATTGGTGTACAGTGGCACAGGGGAGGAGATCAAAAACACACTATCATTTATGCATGCAAAAACAGGTTTTCATGACCATTGTAAAAGAAAAATCATTATAAGGCTAGTTTTAAATATTGCACTCAAAAGTCACAGTGGCAACTATGAGGGGGGAATGCCGTGCAGAATCAAAAATACTATGGTGATTTTTCATGGTGAAACCAACTCCTTGTGCAGATATAAAAAAGGATTTTGGGGCAGACCTTTTGCAAGGTGTCCTGCCGTGCATAATACACCCTTGAGTTGTAAGGAGAGAATATGGTTTTCAAGAGGTCTCTTATTTGACCACTGACTAGACCCAGATGAATTCAGTGGAAGCAAATAGAGGTGTGCACCCAAAAACAAATCATTATAATTTTGGGTATGGGGGAAAAGCAATGTAATTGCTTATTCTGCAGTAGCATATTATTGGTTCAGGAGGATCAGAAAGTTCACTTTGTATTGAACCTTTCCACAGCAAATACAAAGTGAATTCTCTGATTTCTCTGAGGAAGATTTTATGGTGAAACACATAGGGGTCTTGTATAACAATAAAGCTGTCACCACGTATCCCCCCTTTTTTGGGGGGGGGTCTGTTGGCACATTGCTGGGTGAATCCCTATTTTTCCTTTCTGTTTTGAATGTATATAAGGGTCCCTGGCAGATGCCAATAAAGATAATAGCAGCAATTTTTTATGGATCACAGTCCTCCTGTAATCTAAAGACTACCTCATTTTTAAACAGATCGAACAAAGACATTTTATTTTGTGGCCCAACAAGGAAGATGACTCTCTGTGCAGCTGCACCTCTTTCTACTGATCCCTAAAAAAGGTGGTCAATTGGCAGCCTAGCAGGAAAGCTCCCACTGGTCATGGAATTAAAAACAACCCCTCTGCATTTTCCTACTCTGACTGACTGACACTAAAAATGTATTTTCCTCTAAAAACTCTGAGAAAGTGGCTCTCTTTGCACACTCCTTAGCATATATTTCTGTTAATCTACCATGGTTTCCTGTTGAAGAATTTTCATGAGGGCTGTGGTGGCTGTTTTTCAACCACATGACACCAAAATTGCAGCAGAATCAGTAATGCCTGTCCTCTAAACAATCCCCAGGTTTCAAATAAACTGGATTAAGGGTATGGTTTCTAACAGCTCCTGAATATGTTTACCCCCAGCCGTCATAATTCCATTTTCATTACTCCATATAGGGGAATGTTTTGTGAAGAATGATATAGCTGTTTTTCAATCAAATGGCACCAAAATTACAAGAGAGTGCATGCTACCTAATTGATAACGAATCCCCAAGATTCAAGCAAATTGGACCTAGGGGATGAATTCTATGAGCTCCTGAACAAAGTGCCCCAAACCCTCTATTTTCCCAGCTATAGTCTGTAGAAGAACAAAAGGGCTCTGCCCCCACAAAGAATGGAAGGGAAGGGAATGGCCCCTCTCTAGAACTTGTCTCCAGAGGTGATTGGCTGGAAGTACTCTGCACTGCTCCTATCCAGAGATCCAACTGGAAGGGAGAAATACCAATACTCAGGAAATTGAGACAATCAAAGAAAAACATGAGAACATGCTGTAGCCAGATGAAAGCAGCAAAGCTTTTTTCTGGGAAGGTTTTTTTAAAAAAATAATACCTAAGAATCCCAGATTTATGTTACTGTTCCAGAAAACAACAATAAGGGCCTGAAGTAGTGATTCCCATGTGTATCTTTGGTTCAGCAGCAATGCTGATACAGCATCATCCTTCAGACTTCACCCTGGGATTAAACATTATGATGTTTGTTCATAAAGCTTCCCCCAAGAATTGTACACCTCATTCCCACCAAAGAGCCTGACTGAATTGTCCTTGAACACTATGACCATCATGTCAGGAAAGCCTGTAATGAGAACATATCTACTGTCAAAACATCTGAAAAGCAGATAATGCCTTTGATCCATTAAAATTAAGGAAATGCCCCTTCCTTTTGTCCAGATATGGCATACATCTCGGTGATCAAGTACGCACCCTGCATGCAGAAATTCCCTCATTCAGTCTCTACCAGTTAAAGGATTTCAAGTAACATAGCTAGGAATTGGCTTTTTCTGAGAATTGTGTCAATCAGAGTAGATAGTATTGAATCAAAGGCACAGCCAAATGCATGGTACAGTTCCATATGTTTCTTCTATGAGAAACAATGGGGGAGCACCAAGAATATCTGTACTACTTATCATTACTGACCACCTCAAACATGGCCATTTGCATGTGAGGAAGGAGTGGTATGCTGGTTTGACACAGGGAATAGTAGTGAAAGACTCATAGTTGACTCAGGACGGAGTACCTTAAGGAGAAGAGCAGAGGGAGGTAAAGCTTCATCCAGAGCCTTCTCCTCTTCCTCCTTCCCTCCTGAGGGGGGATGTTTGTCTCTATCCTGCTGTTGAAATTGCAATCAGCAAGTAATTTGGTGAAGTCAGCCTTGAAGGGCTGTTGTTAAGATGTGCTCACTAGTGACGTCTAATGGTCACTCTGAGATTGCAGCGGGAAAACCAGTCGACCTTGGAGAGAGCCCAACAAAAGAAAAAAAAAAGATTAACCTGGGTGTCATAATAAACTCAATTTATAGTTTATTGAATACGACAGCAGATCAATCATTTTTTTCTTTTCCTTTTTTTGTGTGGAAAAATCCCAAGCACATGGCTGGAGATTCTTTTGTTTAAGGTGGATTTTTACCCACGTCCTCTTTCTTCAGGAGGAACAGATCAGTGAGTGCTTTTGCTGAAGCAAGCAGCAGCCATCAAGGTGTTCAGCTCTCTCCATCTGCTGATGTGTGAGATGTAGTTTGCTTGCAGCCTAGCCATAGAGGCTTGAAGTGTGCTGCTTTTGAATTTATGTATTTTGTAAATAATCTTTCCTAGCAAAGGTTCTCTCTTTTTAACCCTCAAAGAACTGTGAGTCTGGATCTGTCCCTCATCCACAAAAGTAACTAATAACTGCCTACTTTCAAAATATTCGGTTCTCTGGAGGAACTCAGGACCAAACCAAGTCCAAAAGTCCCAACACCTGCAAAACCCTCAGATTTCAGAATGGACAGAAGGACATTTCAGTTCACTGGTATCCTCCCCCTGCCTTCATGTTGCTTTTTCCTTTCTTCTCTGTGCTCTCTTTTTCTCCTTGCTCTGGGAGACAGAAACAATCCCCAGCAACTCGTCTTCAGCCTTTCACTGTGAGACTTTTAATAGTCCCTCACAGCCTTTGCAAGCCATGCTCCAGCTTCCTCTTGTTCTGTAGAGCCAGGTTGCCTCAGGGAATTTTCCCCACATGCTTCTAAGTTCATCAAGGTGATGAACTTGTGAGATTGCCAGTGCTTTGCCTTTTGACCACATAGAGTCACCTACGGGCTTTGCTGTTACTTAATCCATAACACCGGAGTTAGTGGTAGTAGTGGCTCCTGATGTGTACTCTTGGGTAGTCATGATATTGGTCTTTTGGGTGCACAAAGTGTGGAGCTGTGGCTGGGCATAGTGGCTGGGTGAACAAAACCAGCATTGAGGCCAGGGGTGGCCAGCCCACTCTATCCCAATCAAGTAACATGGAGATCATCTTCACATAGAGGAAAATATACACTGCTGTGTGTTACATAACCTTGTAACTGCCCAGAGTGCTGTGATTACATATGTGTGGAAAACATGCAAGAAAAATATATCATGTATGAAGCAGCCCTGAATATGAAGGAGAATCATTTTACCATAGCTGGTTGTCAGATCCTAGGACCTCCAAGTGACTTGGAGCAGTTCTGGTCTCCAATAGCTTAGGGGAAGGGGGGTTTGCAAGCACCCTTTCTGTCGCCTGCTCACGGTGGCCCAGCTGCTTTTCCAGTGTCTCTGGGTCTCACCCACATTCTTCCTCCCCTGCTTGCCCTGCACTTGCTGCATAAGTTGGTGCTTTAGTTTGCTGCTTCTTCCTTGCTGCTATCTTCTTCCTATGCACACAAGAGAGGAGAGGCACACTTGTCTCCTTTGTTTCCTTTGGTGACTGCCTCATCTTTTCTGCTTGTGTGGGGGTGTGGACACTGCCCCTGGATACTAGGGTTAGCTTGTTCCACCATGACCGTTTATGCACTGGGAACTTCACTACCCCAGCTCCTGTGCAGGAGCACAAATCAGGGGTGGATGGTGTGCACCAGGCCAAGTGCTCCTCCATGTGGGTGCAGGAAGAGGTGGGATAACCTGCCACGACTAAAACTCCAGCCTGCAGCCTGGCATGAAACCTTGAGTGCATAAACGGTCCACATGGGGTTCTTCAGTCACTATCCAGGCCTTAAGATATATGGTTACATTTCTTTTTACTCTCTAGTCTTGACCATGCAGTGTATTATTGGGCATTTAGCAGCAAATCGTGGTGGATCTGACTTGATTGCACTAAGATAATGAAAACTATAAGGTTCAGACTTCTTTTTCAAGTCTAACTACTGGTACGGAAAAATCCTTACTTGGTGAAGTATTTATATTCAGTGATAGAAAATGCATTTGATTTCTCTTCTCAAGAGATTCAATCTCAATGAAAATCAGTATCTAATGTCTTTTCCATCACAGAAAACTTGAAGGAAACTTTGGTAGAGTTTTTGGTAGAGCTGTTCATATTTTTGGGAGACATAAAATGTTTGAATGGAAATAGATTTAGCACAAATCTATCCAAGTAAACTATCAACCCAGGATGTACAAAACAAATAAAGATGTTACTGTCAATGCTACAAGAAAACTAACAACCACAAATGCTATAAAAATCTATTAAAATAATTAAAAAGCAGTTATGTTTTTCCTGATCAAAGGAACAAAATCCAATAGTAAAAGTGATATGAAAACAGATGCCTGTTTTTTCATACATATGGTAAATAGATGGAGTAGAGCACAAAATTACCAGTAAAATTGTTGTACAGAAAAACTGACATAAAATGAATGATGCACTAATATTACCAAAGAGAATAGGCAGAATGAAAATGCTCACAATGCATGTTTACATAAACTAAAATAAATGAAAAATGGCAGTAATGCAGTAATGGTGAAATTAAAATCCTATTTGAGAAACAAATCATTTTTGAAATTTTAGGAGAGATGGAGTGTTTATTATGCAAGCAGGAGACAAACTTAGAATGAGAAACAGTTTAAAATAGTGTATAAATGTATTGTAATGTACATAAATGTATTACATTGCAGAAGCAGAATGAGAACAAATTGTAATAAAAGGTATAAGGAAGCAGTTTCTGAACAAAAATCTTCTCTATTTTTTATTGTGAGATGTATAATCGACTTTCTTCTAAGCTCAGGTATATTAAAAGCTGTGGCTGGTATGTGGAAATCATTGCATATGTAGCATGGAACATGTAGTAATGATGAAAGTAATATAGCTGTAAAATACGTCAGTTATGAAATTTGAAATTTAAAACATTTGAAGTATGGACTATTGTGATGTATAGAAAATGCCTTGAAAAAATGTAATGAAAAGGATGTTGGGGGAATATTATTTTTTTGTTCCATTCACCTAGTAATGTATATTATATTCTGTTGTATGGTCCTCTTTTTCTTTTGTATCTCTTTTGTATTATTGTCTTCTTTTAAAAAATAAAAAATATTACTACATTATTTCAGTGCCAGAACACTTCTGCTACTCCCAGGGGCTGTAATTTTACTCTGGAGACTCCAGAATATTTCCCTTCCTCCTAGGGGCCATCATTCCAATCTGCAGCCTGTCCATCCAAAGCCATAACACCTCTCCTACTTCAATGAACTATGGGGCCTCATTACACTGTGGGGACTATATTTCCAGCCACAGGACACTTCTGCTACTCCCAGTGGCAGTCATTCCCACCTGGGGGCTGTAATTCTACTCCCAAAGCCATTCTGGCACTCCAGTTAGCTATCATTCCACTCTGGGGGTTGTCATTCCAGTCCCAGAGCACAAATTCTATTTCTGAGTACTATCATTCCAGTTTGGGCCCTGTTATACCAGTCCCACAGCATTTTATCTGAGCTCAGAGACATTAGTTAAATATTCACTCCACGTGTTCATTGCAAGTTTTTGAGCTGTAATGCATTTCAGTGGAGTGTCCATTGATGTCAATTGGTATTCCTGGATCCCATTATCTCTAATGGGTCTTCTCCCATTATTTCTAGTAGGCAATCATTGCATTCATTTTAGTACATCTCCCAGCAGAACCAGTGCAATATACTAGTGCTCAGCAGAACCCAGTGTCATCTCAGCAGGACTGGTCTGAAGCGCAGAATCATTCATAAACATGGGGAGAGGGGTTGCAAGTCCAGCAAAACCAGAACAATTTACTGGTGCCCAGCAGAGTCTTCCAGAACCAATACAATGTACTAGTGCCCAGCAGAACCCAGCAGAACCCAGTGTCACTGTGGGAATTCAAGCAAGTTTATTTCAATTTGTATACCACCCTTCCATGTGGTTCATTCTGGTTGACCTGTCACAAACTTCATTTTATGAACCACAAACCAGCAAAAGCTTGTCATACACTTTACTTAATGAATCAGATGCAACCAGCTGGTGCATGCAAATTGCCCATAGAACACACTCACACACTGAATGGTGCTGGGTGCTCTGTTTTTATAGTGAAAACTAGAGGCAAAGCCCGTTGTATCCAGGGAAACAATGGGTGCTAGAATCCACACCTGCACTGCGACCTTCCTGGGGACTGGCTACATGGCAAAATTTGAGACATTGCAGGTTATTTCCAGGCAAAACAGATCAGTTCCCCTGGTGAAAATGACTACTTGGGAGGGGGGACTGGCTTTGGATCCCATGAAGGTGTAGGGATACCAGGCTCCTAGTGGGAAACAAAGATAAATGCTTTGTGGTAGTAATTGCTACTAACACTAAACATCAAATAATTCATAAACCTGTCAGTTTTTTCCTTCAATGAGAATATTATAATGATAGCAAAATCTACTTGAAGAACTGAAACTTTTCAGACTGTATATTCTTCAGTTCAGTTCAATATCAAAGTAAATAAAAACAATGGCATGTTACAAACAAACATGAAAATGTTGGCAAAGAATTTACAGAGAATTTCACAATAACATCCTCTATGTTAGCTTTTCTCAACTTTAATACCATTGTGAAACCCTGAAATATTATTCAGGCTTTGAGAAACCCCAGAAGTCAGATCTCCAGGTCCCAGTTTTGGCTAGCATCCCTGCCACTATTCAGGGATGTTAGCCACCTGGAGAACTCCCAGAATGAAAACTCCTCTCTAGACTGCAGACATCAGTTCCCCTAGAGAAAAGGGTTGCTTGGGTGGGGAGGTCTCTGTGGCACTGTGCCCCAGGGAGGATTAGGGATGCTAGTCTCCAGGTGGAACTTGGGGATCCTCTGGAATGACAGCGCCTCCCCAGACTGCAAAGTTCAGTTCCCCTGGAGATAAGAGCTGTTTTGAATGGAGTTGGGGGCTGTGTGGCACTCCCCTGTACACACACACACACACACACAAACAGAGACAGAGACAGAGAGAGAACAAGGCATTCCTCCCTTCTCAAATTGTAAACATTAATCTCACAATCACCTGTCCATGTAGGAAATACCTGAGTGTTGCCCTCCTTGGATTGCTCTGAGGAGCCATTGGCCTAAAGGTCCAAATGTAAAGGAAAAGAGTCCAATAACAGTCAATGAGCAAGTAAAAAAAAGACAAACCATCCTCCTGCAACAGCTTCTTTTCCCAGTACTATAGCTACAACTATCTGCAGTGGCAAATTGTACATCTTGGTGTAGTGGTTAAGAGCAGTGGCTTCTAATGTGGTGAACTGAATTTGATTCCCTGCTCCTCCACATGCTGGGTGACCTTGGGCCAGCTAAGTGACCTTGGCCTAGTCACAGTTTCTCTCAGAGCTTTCTCAGCCTCAAATACCTCACAAGGTGTCTCTTGTAGGGAGAGGAAGGAAAGGTGATTACAACCCACTCTGAGACTCCTTTGTATAGTGAAAACCAACTCTTCTTCTACTGGGAAGGTGCTACTGGGAAACAGTGTCTCCCCCCCTCCTCCACATGTCCCCATGACTTCATGGTGCTGCTGTGCCCATTTTACAGTTTCCAGTGGTCTTATAAAGATAGCAGCAAGAGCATATAGAAATGGCAAGTCTACATTTTCACAGTCCCACCTACAGGAACACAATTTTCCCTGCTGCAATTGCCTATGATGGTTGCCCCAAAAGCACTCCTCCCTTCTCAGATTGCAAATTGCAACCCTCACATGACTCATTCTTGAGTAAACTTTCTCAGGGCAGAGTCTTTCCCTGGTTTTCCTGGGTCAACAGGGGGGCATTTCTGGAATCTCACACCACCTCCCCCCATCCATAATGAGGCTATGCCAGGAGGTAGATCACTCCTCCTTCCCATGATTTCAGAGTTTAAATAGGCCAGGGCAACTTACTTGCAGCAGGACATACTCTGAGGTCGGCTCCTCTTCTGCCTGGCAAACTTCTGAAAAGGGCAGGAAGTAGGAGGTGGATAGCTCATTTTTTATTATCCTTTTTATGGCTGAGAGCTCCCTCCTGATTGGGACTAAACTACCAGGGCAGGCCATTTCTGGTTAAGGACTGTGACTTACTCATGAGTAAACATTCCCAGGATAGAGGCTTTTATTGACCATCCTGGGTCCTAAAGGGCCAGTAGGGGGTCATTTCTTGGCCTTCCACCGCCCCGTCTCCAGAAAACACATAGAGGCTGCCCTAGAAGTCAGCTTGCCCCCTGTGTTCTGTGTTGAAAGATGCCAGAGGCCAAGTCAACTTATTGGCAGTGAGACATGCTTTGAGGATGCCTCCTCTTCCACCTTGCAAATTTCTGAAACTGGCAGGAAGTTGAAGGCAGAGAGCTGAGCCCTTATTTGCTCTTCCTGGCTAAGAGCTCCCTCCTGGTTGATCTAAACTATCAGGGTGGGCCATTCTTTGCTAACGGCCATCTTCTATTGGGGGAATATTTCCCAGGGGGGGCAATCAGGTAGGAAGTGTGTTTTCTGCATACAATTTGAGCTAATTGTTTCTCATTGCCAGAGTGCAATATGAACTGATTGGCCCTCATCGGCAGAGTGCTCTCTCTCTCTATTGGTGGAACACCCCCAGGGAGGGCCAATAAGGTAGGGAGTGAGTTGTCATAGAGCTTTATTATATTTAGTAATAGTGATTGTGATATAACTTCCGACTATGGCTGATATGCTAGCCTCTAAAACTATGTGTTGATGAACTTGTTTGTGCTTGACAAAGAACCTAGAAAGCATGTGATGAGTTTGTCTAGAGTGAGGACAATACTCTGGGTGAAACCACGATGAGTTCTCAGGTGATAGACAACAACTGTGATTGCCCTGCCAGAGTAGAACTAAAGTTGTTACTGTTTCTTGACAACCCCTTGATTGCTGGATGGGTAACTGTCTAGGTGGAATAGCTGTTAGGAGTTGCTAATTAAATTCTATGGGTGTGAGAGTAAGGGAAGATTAAGAAATTTATGAGATTAGGTACCAGTCTCAGAGATCCTATTGTCCCTAAGGGTGGGGACAGAAAGCCATTAGTGAATCAGTGTCCTTGCAGTCTCACAGAATCTAATCTGTGTCCAGGTACATCCTAGAGATTGACATCTGACTTCCATCCATGTTAGTTTTTGTTTTGTTTTTTTGTTTTTTTGGTTTTTTTTACACTGCTTGGGAGTATACAGTGTATTTTGGCACTTTTAGATGGAACTGACAGCTATTCCAAATATCCATTTCATCCAGGCAATGTGCTGTCAATTAGTATCTGATGCAGTGTGTGTGAAAGGAATTCCTTTGTATGCTGCCGATAAAATACCCGATAAACTATGTGCAGAGGGGTCTGGCTACTACCTTACTTGATGTTCAGACCTAGACTGCAGTGCAGTGTAGCCTAATGTAGCCGCTATCTTACTATAGGGGTAGTAGTATCTTACTGCAAGTCTAGGGGGAAGGAATGAGAGACAGAAGAAATAGTAGTGGAGCCCTGAGGAAAGGGTAGGAAGAACAGTAGTCAGTCAGAGAGGGGGAAAGGAGAAAAGCTATAGCTTTTGGCTCATTTGTGTGGAGACCTGCCCTACAGTAGCCTTCTACCACTCCTTCTCCTGACTGCAAGGTCCTCTTCACTGAGGCTGCCATTGGAGCACCATCAGAAGAGGTGCCAAAGTTAGGTGCTGGTGCTGGGCAGGGGTTTGCTGCTTAGGATGCTTCTCCTCCAGCTGCTGTGAATCAGCAGCAGGAGAAGTAGCAGCTGAAATTGTCTTTTGGGCTGAACTTGGGGAACAAGAGTCTTCCAGTTTCTGAGTTCACCCAAGAGGAGAGACTGTTCATTCTCCTGTTCCTCCAGAATCCTACAGGCCTTCTGAGGGGAGGGAAAAAGAGAATCTGGAGGTGCACCCTAAAATGCTGCTGGCAACCCTATATCCTTTGGCCGTTTCCTTCTCTCCCCCTCCCCCCCACCAGATGCAGAGTATCTAAAGCAATTTCATGATAGGAATTTGTTCCAGCCATGCCTACAGCTGCTCAGCAGTAGCATGGGTATCCCTGTACTGCCACACCCTGGAAGCACTTTCAGAGGATAGGGGATCCCTATTTTACCCAATGTCTATTGTGTAGGCTAGGATCAGCCAAGAGAAAAACCTGGCAGGTGAGGACTGGGCTTAGAGACCATTTGAAGAAGCATCATCAGGGCTGTTTCCACACTGGCAGATTTGCACCGGGCTTCAGGCTAAAGTTTGAGCCAGGGCAGGTTGTCCCGCCTATTCCTGCTTCTGGGTGGGGGTGTATTTGGCCCGGTACACCTCATCCGCCCCAGATTTGTGCTCCCAGATGGGAGCCGGGGCAGTGAAGTTCCCAGTGCGGAAACACTGGTGTCCTCTCTGATCAGGAACCATGTGCAAGCACAGTTGTTCCACACTTTAGGGAACTGTGCAGTTCGCACATTATATCAGGACCTGCCTTCAGTCACAGCCCTTGCAACTCTAGTACAACTTTGAATTATTTTGCTACATTTTTGTCTGTATTGCTGCTGTTCTTTACCCTGTAGCCTGTTATTTTATTGTTTTTAGAGTTCTTCTCATTTCAAGATGCCTTGCTAAAAAAAAAATTGCACAGAGAGATGAGATGTAAATATTAAGAATAATAATAATGGAGAAGCATGGGGGTGCTGGCATGAGAAATATCCTGTTGGACTCGGAACTGAGAGGCCCAGCTTCAAATCCCCATTCTGCCTTGAAAGCTTTGTGGGTGAATTTGATTCAGTCACTCTCTCCCCATAAACTACCTCGTAGGATGGTTGATGTGGAAAAAATGGAGAACAGTATGAGCTGCTTTGTGTCCCCATTCTGAAGACCTGCGCGTCCAGTATTGGTGGCCCCTTTTCATCCTTTCAGAGGTGCCATCCCACTTAGCCACACGTCCCCGAGCTTCCTGTTAGCCAAAGCAAAGAAGAAAGAGCAGTCCAAACTGCACAGGAGGGCTGTGGACTTGGTGTTCTTTCGGAATTGTGTCCAAAATATCAAGGAGGCTGGCAAGAGCTGCTTGAGGCAAGCTCTGCATGAAGCTAAAAGGCAGCATAGCGTGACGGAAGAGCAGCCCAGCATTATGGGTCAGCCAGGCATAAAGTTCTGGCACACCCCTGACAGTACAGTCAGGTCTGTTATTACCACACAAGGGGGGAAACGAGGGTTTGTCAGATGCTTTGAAGGGAATAACAGAACAGAGTCTGTGTTCTATAGACTCTGTCCTTCGGCTAGGACAAGGGGAAACATACTATTCACTGCTTGCAAAGGGGATTGGTGACTGTTGCTGACCTGGGAATATTCTTTATTGATTCCCTCTCCCTCACCAAGTACCTGGAGGTGTATAATATTTGGGTAAGCAACAGCTTAATTGCTTATGTATATCCACACATTCATTTATTTTACTTTCCTGGAGAACAACTGATGAGAAATGTGTTGGAGAGACAGATTGTTTTTATGTACATTGTATCTTTTGCTAAACAAACAAACACGCACACAATGCACACACATAGGAGCATGTTGTATAAATGTAAATTATGCAGCCATAGCCAGATTTTCAAGCTATTTAGTCCACAGATGCATGTGCATAATGGCTCTGTAATTTCATGCTGAACTGTTGTTGCAGTGGTATGTCGTCAACTGTGCAACTGTATACACTTATCTATCTGGTAGTACAGGTTGCTCTTGCTAACCAATTACAGCAGGCAAATATCATTCATGCAAGGGAAATTAGGCATGAAGTTGTGCCAGCAGTGTGGAGCACTTCTCCTCTCCATCCATGTTTTAAATGCCCTCATGAGTGTACACAGCATAAATTTTGGGATATTTGCTCCACTTGATGACATGTCACCTGTGCAAATCACTCAAAGGTTAGAGGATATGGATCATGAATGCCATTCAGGATCACTACCATACATATAAAATGGTCTTCTTTGAAATGAAGTCAACTCTCAGGAGAAAGGAAAGGACAGCACCTCGTGTACTGTGTGCAGTTCCAGAGGCCTCACTTCAAAAAGGACGCCAACAAAATTGAGAGGGTTCAGAGGAGAGTGATGAAGGTGATTTGGGGCCTGAGGGCCCCAATGACTAAAGGCAGAGGGACTTGGGAAAGTTCAGCCTGGAGGAGGTTGAAAGGGGTCCTGATTGCTCTCTTTAAGTGTTTGAAAGGTTGTCACTTCGAGGAGGGAGTAGTTCCTGTTGGCAGCAGAGGATAGAGCTCACAGTAATGGCTTTACATATAGAACGGTATCAGTTAAAAATCAGGGAAAAAATCACAAAGTAATTCAGCAGTGGAATAGGTTGCCTAAGGAGGTGGTAAGCTCCCCCTCACTGGCAGTCTTTAAGCAGCAGCTGGACAGATACTGATTGTGGATGCTTTAGGCTGATCCTGCATTGAACAGAGGGTTGCACTGGATAGCTTAGGTGGCTCCTTTATGATTCTATGTTCTTTGTTTCCCCATAACTCTGTCCAAAAACCTCCAGATAGGAAATTAATATCAAGTCATAGAATCATAGAATCATAGAGTTGGAAGGGGCCATACAGGCCATCTAGTCCAACCCCCTGCTCAATTCAGGATCAGCCCTAAGCATCCTAAAGCATCCAAGAAAAGTGTGTATCCAACCTTTGCTTGAAGACTGCCAGGTCCTATTTTGGCTTTCTGTGCTCCTGACATCCATCCATCCTCTATCTATACCATATATATATCTACTAGTATCAAAGCCCATTTTAAAAATGGGCTTTGAAATGGGCTCCCTCCCAGCAGGAGAGTACCTGCGGGCCACAAAGTCCTGTTGCTGCCTCTCTCCTCGTGGGTGATAATGGAGACTGCAGCCACAAGGCTTCTAGCAGGCAAGAAGGGAGGGTGGGAGCTGGAGGGGGAATGCCAATCAGGGTGGACCTGGACAGACAGGGCCCTGGACAGTCTCCTCCCAGGAGGCTGTTTCCCAAATATATAAGGGAGCGAAATAGTGTTAAGGATATATCAAGAACCATTTGCTTTCATATGTGCCTGCTTAAGAAGTAATACCTACAAAGAACTTTCGGTGGCTTATATCACGCTACCATATTCAAAGATGAGGCAGATAATCACCCAAGGTGTTTTTATTTTTATTTTTTGCAGTGGGTAACTTGTGTGTGAACTTCACACCATCTGGTCTTTTTTTTACTTCAACCAACAAGCTAAAACTTTTTAAAATCAAATAAGTAATTTCTTGATTAAAAATAATAATGTAGAGTACTTGCCTTCATAATTAATATCTTTAATTTTTTATTGTCAATGAGCTTAATCACTATTATACTGATTTTCATTGTGGATGTTACTTTATCAGACGCTGACTAGGGTAAAGGTAAAGGTAAAGGTATCCCCTGTGCAAGCACCGAGTCATGTCTGACCCTTGGGGTGACGCCCTCCAGTGTTTTGATGGCAGACTCAATACGGGGTGGTTTGCCAGTGCCTTCCCCAGTCATGACCGTTTACCCCCCAGCAAGCTGGGTACTCATTTTACCGACCTCGGAAGGATGGAAGGCTGAGTCAACCTTGAGCCGGCTGCCGGGATCGAACTCCCAGCCTCATGGGCAAAGCTTTCAGACGGCTGCCTTACCACTCTGCGCCACAAGAGGCTCTTATATATATGGTTATAAAGGTAAAGGTAAAGGTATCCCCTGTGCAAGCACCGAGTCATGTCTGACCCTTGGGGTGACGCCCTCCAGTGTTTTGATGGCAGACTCAATACGGGGTGGTTTGCCAGTGCCTTCCCCAGTCATTACCGTTTACCCCCCAGCAAGCTGGGTACTCATTTTACCGACCTCGGAAGGATGGAAGGCTGAGTCAACCTTGAGCCGGCTGCTGGGATTGAACTCCCAGCCTCATGGACAGACAGCTTCAGCTAGCATTTCTGCTGCCTTACCACTCTGCGCCACAAGAGGCTCTTGACTAGGGTAGGCAGTAGCATATAAGGAAGCAACAGATCTAATTTGCTTGAGGTCACAAAATACCTCGAACCAGTTCTGTATGTCGGAGTTGTATTCTTTGGTAGCTTTGAGGCACTGAAAAATGGGAATGCGGAGTTGAATCCAAAGCCTAGCCCTATCTAACTACCTCCAGCAGTGCCCAGGTGAGGCAATGTATCAGATTCTAAATAAATAAATATGATTTGCCGTCAATGCTATTATTGTTTAATTTTTTTTAAAACCCAGTTCTCAATATTGCCCTGCTGTGACAGATGGGGAACAGTGATTAATAGCCAGCCCAGTGTTCAAGCCCATAGCTACAGAGTGGCACACCAGAGAGGAATGAATGTATTCCATTTACATCCTCTTAAAAAGGTGCTGGCTAGCGCATTTCATTAAGCCAGCCTCTTGGATGTGGGGTTGTCAAAATATTTTAACATCCACTTCTGACCTCCAAGCACTTTTCTTTTCCCTTCACTGATTGCTCCAGCCTCAGACCTCCCTCACAGTCACAAATGACAGCATTAGCCATTAGACTCATTCTTTGAATTAATTACGCAGAAATATGCTTCCACATCTTCCACTCCATGTCACAGCAAATTTAAAGGGCAGCCTGGGTGGGGTTTTACATGTGCTGTTTTGACTGGCCTTTTCCAGCTAATTTGACTGTTAACACCCTATCGGCACTGTCACTGGTGTGGCACTTGGTCTCCTTTTGCACAGTTTCAGGCTTCTGTGGGAGGTTCCACCCCCCACTCATTTCTCTTTGCGCAGCAGCAGACGCGGACACCCAGTAGACGGCAGATGTGAAAGATGCTAGCGCTGAGTATCAAGGAAAGGCACTGGCACCGTGGCAACATGAAGCTAGGAGGGGAGATGCCAATGAGCTGAAGGGGCAATAGCAGTGGCAAATTCCTTAAGAAATTATTACAGGAAGCCTTCTCATTAAACAAGAATTCTGAAGGAGCAAAATGCAGAGTAGGGAAAGGACCTCAGTGGAGAATAATAGCTGCACACCTGTTGTAGCTGAACATGTTATGTTGATACTTCTGAATGTCAGGGGGCACCTCAAATGCTGTATAAGGAGAGGGCAGAGAACCTCTTTGTCCACACGGCCATGGTGTGGCCTCAACCGAGAAATCAAATAGGAGAGATTCACTAATGCAAATTCTGAGTAAACACATGGAAGTTCTGAGGTGGAAGGAAGAAGATAGAGGGAGGGAATGAATTAGAATGAGAGAGAATATGAAATGCAGTACTGGGATATATGGGAGCTGGGAAGCTAACTAGTGCAGGGGAGGAGCCTGTTGGCACCAATTATACTGGAAGTGTAGTCATGCAATTCTGGAAGAAATAAATTAGGTTTCTATGCAGACACTTTTAAGCCCCCAGTCTCTAAGGTAGAAACATTCATGTTTCAAATGTGGGGCTGACTAGACCAATGGCAATCAGGAGTCTAAATGTATGAGTGTGTTTGTGTTGGGAGGAGGGCTTAGTTTTGTTAAGCACCAAATAATGCTCATGAGAAGTTGATCCTATACAAAATAGATGGGGTGCACTTGAACTGATGTGAACCAGAGGCCTGGAGCTTTAAAGCACAAAGATTGCAGAGAAGTGTTTAAACCTCTCATGAACACATGAAATTGCTTTATACTGAATCAAATCCTTGGTCTATCAAAGTCAGTGTCTTCTCAGACTGGCAGCAGCGATCCAAGGTTGCAGGCAGAGGTCTTTCACATTATCTACTGCCAGATATTTTAACTGGAGATACTGGGAGCACTTCCACACATCGAAAAAAAACAGTATTACACCAGTGAAATGACATAGCGCTAAAAATTATTGTGCATCTGGTCATTCCTCATCTTCTGGCTCTCTCACTTGCGTCTGCCACCCTCTCGCGCTTCTTACACTCTGCAAGCTCTGCTTGAAATGGTGGAAGAGAGCAATGCGCTTTACACATGACTATCTTCCATCTGTCAATCAAGCCAGGCAACCAATCCCTTTCACAATATTTTAAAGGGCCTGCGATGCCCACTAAATTTTTTTTTTAGTAAAACTTCTCCATAGATGCAAAGTGCTTTTTATAATGCCATCCCTTGTTGAATCAGGAGTCTGGAATCTTAAAAAAAAAAATCTCATTCCTGATTTGGGGGTGGGGGAATAGAGAGATGCATGCTTTGTGTGACAACTTTGGGTAAAGAACTTTGGCTAGAAAAACTATCTGACTTTGCTAAATTGGCGAGACTGACAGTATTAGTCAATAGCCGACCGGAAAATGAATTCCAGAAACAATGGAAGCTCCTCGTGGACTATCAAACTAACCAATGACTGAATGGAGGTGAGGGAGGGGGGATGAATCTGTCAAGAGAATCAATTAATCAATGACAATCTTGTGTGTGTGTGTGTGTGTGTGTGTGTGTATAATCAATAAATATTAACTAATTAAAAAAAGAATTATTTTTTGCTTTGCCTGCATGCTTGAACATCTGTTTGTTGCTCCAGGCAGTTTACTTAAAAAAAAAAACAACAACCACAAAACCATCCCCAGGAGAAGGGAGAGGGAGGTGAGTGTGAGGGTGGGACATTGGAGGCGGAGATAGCGCTTCTTTGCCTCCATGCATTTCTTTAGCATGTGGTCTGTTGGTTGCTCTCCTGTAGCTCATATTTTTTAGGGTGGGGAATCCACTTATGCAATTCCCCAACTAGCGCTTTAAAATGAAGGATGTTGCTTGTGGTTTTCTGGATGGACATGGGAGGTTGGCAATGCCATGCAAAATGCCCAAAATGCGTTGTCTTTATATGGTAAGCATTTCACTGTATTTATCAAGTGCAGAATTGGTCTGGGAGTTGAACCTGAGACCTTGTGCATGACAAGTGAATGCTCTCCTACTGAGCCACTGCCTATCTCCTCTGGGAAGAAACCCACAGAAGATGGAGAGCATCTGTTAAGGGACTGACTCATTCATAAGGAATAATGGGTTAACTGATAATCTAGCTGGGGATGGGTAAGAACAATAGTAGGAGAATACCATAAGGAGAATACCATAAGGGAACAGGGAAAAGAAAAAAATATGAAGTACAGATGTTTATAAGCAAAAGCCTTCGAACTACAATGGGAGAACTAAAGTGTCTGGTATTAAATGAGAATATGGATACAATGGACAAGTCAGAAAAAATGATGGGATATGGAAAATCAGCAGGATATATATACATGTCTGCCTAGATACTATAGAATCGACAGACTGTGGTATATGGTTGCTTGAATATCAAAGAAGGCATAGAGTCTAATGAACTAAAACAGATTTTCCCACAAAACAGCTGTTATGAATATACCAGGCTGAAAAGGTAGCCTGATATTAGGGATAATATTAGGAATGACTTCCACTACTGTCATGTTAACTGAATAGATCCATTTTAATGCAATGATAGAGACAGGATGAGTTCAACATTTATGTGAATGGGATACTACCTCCAATGTCCAATAGATCCACTGATAAAGTGGGCTCTATCCCAAGAAAGCATATGTTTCAATAAAACTAAATGGTAACACTAGACACCATTAAGTTTTTTGTGATAAGGGAAATCTAAAGTTATAGTTTGCATATGTCACATAACATACAATTGAATCTCATAAAGTTGGTTCTGGCCCATAAATTGTTCTGCCACATAGATTGAATCCAATAAACCACAATGGACTATATTAATTCACAAGGTTTTTCTCCTTCTCACTACCGTTTCCTCCTATCTCCTGTGCACTCATCCCAAGTTGCTGATAAAGACCAGGAAATTCTTGAAAACAGAGTGGGATACAGTACAATATGCTACAACAAGGAGAAATCAGCAGAAATCATCCCTCCCCAAAAGTTGGAGACTGGAGCCTCTTTTTGGCATACAGAAGGTCCTAGGTTTGAACCCTGGCACCACCAGTTAAATGGATCCAGTACTAGGCAAAGTACAAAACCTCCACCTGAGACCCTGGAGAGGTGCTGCCAGTCAGAGTAGACAATACTGGCCTTGATGGATCAGTGGGCTGATTCAATATAAGATGGCATCATGTCTTAGGGGGTTGGAGTACCTTTCCTGTGAGGAGAGGCTAGAAAGACTAAGGGCTATTCCGCACAATGACCAATGTTGCTAAATGTTTGCAGTATGCAGAAATGCTATATTTAATAGTGGAATTTTGTCATTCCTCACACCTTCAATTCTAGTGGAATTTTGAAGTCCCAGTAGCGGTCTATTCATTCCCCACAGGTTTCCAGTCTTGCTGGAATCGCAACAAAGGAGGCAATATTTTTCCGCACTTCTTCCCGCCCCTGGCTGTCAATCAAACAGAACAGCCAATGCACTGTTATGTTCATGCTCCTGAAAAGCCCCTGTCCCTTTAAAAACTGTTTTTTAAAAACCTGAAAACAACAATAGCAATGAATATTTGTTAATTCAATGTCTTAGAAAGACCTTTTTCACTGGCGTAGGAGCCGGTGCTTAATCGTTTACACACTCTTCAAGTAAAAAAAAAATCCCCCCCTCCATGGGTGCAATTTCTGGTCGAAATTACGGGTAGTGTCGACAGGTGGCTGTATTGTGCTCAGAAACTTTAAAGACAATTGCAGAAGGGAGCTTTGTTTTACTGTTAAGCAATTCAGTGGAGTGAGTTCAGCTGAAGAAGCCTCGCTTATTCATTGCTTTCGCTGGTTGAAGGGAAAAAATGGCGATTGCGTCTCCGGAAGCTCAGGAGCGAGAGCTAGGGAGGGGCATTCTTTGTACCACTATTTTGAGAACGCACATGTCTTTCGCTGATGTGTTGTGGCTTGTGCTCAGAAGTGTAGCAGTTTTTTGGGAGGGAATCCGCTTTTCTGGATTTCCCCCTAAGCACTATAAAATTCCTATTGTTGCTGGAGTTTGGCGGGAGTTTTGCGGTTTGTTTACGACATCATGCGGAACATTAAATTAATAGCAGTTACAAAAGGTAAGACTTCAGTTATATTTAAGTTGTGCGGAACGGCCCTAAGACTTTTCAATACAGAATAAAAGCATCTAAGGAGGACAGACGTGATTGAAGTTTATAATATTATGCATGTGACAGAGGATATCTCTTCTTCTCTCATAATTCAAGACCGTTGTCGTTTTAACAGCACCAGACTACAATACAACAACTTTTCTGAAAACTCTTGTATTTCTGTAACACACTTAAACAATTTATGAAATTTAAACATTTCAAAATGTCTACTTTATTGAGTCTAATGTTCAGTCTCATTTTTTAAAACAAAATGCTGCCCTTTACATTGCTCATGCCCCAGGTCCCTACTTTAGGAGCAAAGTGGCGTATATAATTCAGACTTACCTTTTGTCTGGCCAGAGTTCAACAAAACCAACCAGGTGTAACAAAATGACTGACAGATTTCCCTGGTCAATGCTGTGTTCTAGGCATCTCAGCCTTGTGGGAATTAAGGCGAGCTTCTCTATAATCCATCTCCTCCTCCCCCATCCAGTCCCCACACAATTTAGAAGACAGCTTGTCTACCCAAGCAGGCTCCAAAACTAGGAGAAGTTTGTCATAAACACAGCAGGGGTTCTACTGACTTAGATGCCAGCAAGAAACAAGTAACTGACAGCTGCCTACAGCTAGGTGAACTCACAAAGAAAATGTTGGATGCTTCTAGGAAAATAAGAATTCTCCTTCAGATTTCACATGTGCAAATCAAAACTACAGCAAATCTGCATGCATGTTTGTATGTGCATGTGTCTGTATACAGGGGTGGGAGATGCATATAGTTCTGTTGATCTAAGCTGTAATAACTTTGTAGAGAATATTTAAAGATTGGACAGTTTGGTAATTGTGAAATAAAACTTGTAAAGGAACATGAAGGAGGAGGAGGAGGAGGAGGACGAGGATATCTATGTTAGTTCTCTTTTGCTGGTTACTATGGCTACTCAGTTGGAAGTTAGTCCTACTGAAATCTGTCAGGCTAGGACTGGCCTGTTCATTATTTTAATTTTCACCTCAGTTTATACACATTCATACTTAAATGCTTATTTTAGCAGCCGGTTGTCAACATGCCACCAATGAAGGACTACTTTATGCATATACTAGAACTAAAGCCCATTTTATGCAGGAATAAAATGGGAGCTAGGCACCCCCGCCCCAGGGAAGCCTTCGCAGGATGAAGGCTGCCCGGGGGCTGGGGCTGCGCAGCCTGGCATCCACGATAAGGGGCGTTCTCCCATCCCCGGGGACAGTCTCACCACGTCCGTGAGGCGGCAAGGCTGTTATGGGATTGGGAAAAGGCCGCTGGCATCCTGTCCAGGTGGCCGCGAGCTGAGACATGTTCCCCCACTTATCTGTGCGGAGCGGCGGGCAGCAAGGGAGCTGTAAGAAGATGCGGCGTCAGGGAGGCAGGTCAGCTTGGGCTGGGGGGCGGGATGAGGGTCAGGGCCGCGGCGGCGAGGGCAACCAGGCATTCGCAGGAGTCCGCGAATGCCTGTTTCAGTAGCGGCAAGGGAGCTTTCAGGAGGTGCTGCCGCGGGGAGGCAGGGCAGCGTGGCCTGGGGAGCAGGGCGAGGGGCGGGGCCGCATCTACATATCGGCCAGGGGAACCAGGCATGCGCGAGAGTCTGCGCATGCCTGGTTCATTCCAGTGCGTTGGCGGAGGCCGTGCGTACCGCACGGCCTGCCGCCGGCACTGTGGGAAGGGGTGAAAAGGGGTGGAAAAAGCGGGGGAAGGCATAAGGGTGAGTGTGGTGGTGAGGGGACAGGGACAGTCGGGGTGGGGGTGGGAAGGGCTGGGAGGGCAGCTGTTCGAGAGGCGGCCGGTGGGCGTCATGTTGTCGTGGAAAGGGTTTGGGGGATTGAGGGGGTAGTTGACGGTGGGTGAGTGCATGTGTTTAGTGGGTGGGAAGCAGCGACGGCACGGAAAGATCGAGGGATGGTTAGTTAGGGGTTGGTGGCTGCGTGAGTGCAGAGGGTGGGAAAGTAACAGGAACACCGCGTCGAAGACGGGGAGGAGAGGTCGGCAGGAGGACTCACCATGCTGGAGGTCTGTGCCGTCTGCGCAGTGGGTCCCCTGGTGGCCTGGGCGAGGCTTTTCACGGCTCCCTATTGGCTGCTTGGCCCTTGAGTGCTTCGCAGCTCCTGATTTGCCCCTGCGAGTTTTTATCCTGGACAGGGCCCGTCCTAACTCCTCCCCAGTTGCCCTTATCGGTTTATTTTATCCGCTCCGTAGGAGTGGTTAACGATATCATTATACCTAATTCCAAATGTGGCCCCATCTGTGGATACTTCAATCCAGTGATTGGAGCCATGAATGTACAGATAAAACAGATACTTCTTCAAACAGGAGAAGCACCAAGCTTACAGAAAAATCTGAAACCTAAAATAAATTAGTTGGTGGTTACTGTCCCCAAATTATGAAAGCAGCATCTGTAAACTTAAGAAAGGAGATCTCAGTTACTATTGTGGGAGATGCTAGGCAACCAAAACAACATTGCCAATCCTCAAACTGTGATTTCCACTAGTTAAAGGCAGGGGTAGAAAACAGAACAATTTACAAGGTCTCTCAGTCCATCCTACACTCCTCCTTCCTGCCCTTCAGGCCAGGTCCAACAGCAAGCAACATGCTACCAACAATTGGTGTTAACTCATCCAGTTACAATGCTGGCTACTGGACAACTTGAAACAACACAAATTCTCTGGGTTCCATGGCAGCCTTCACAAAACTTGCACAATTTAGCCTGGCCTGGCAATAGCCAGCCACTACACAACTTTCTTGAGCAACATGAATGACCTCTATAATTTGGATATGCAATTGCAGGAAGAGGCTGCCAGGAGTAGGGAAGGAAGGAAAACCAAGAGGCAGTTTGTACAGTGGTTAGAGTAACACTCTAAGATCTGGGACACCCATGTTCAAATCCCCATCTTGCCATGGAAAAATTTCTGAGTGACCTTGGGTCACTAACACACTCTCATCCTAACCTATGTCACAAGATTCCTGTGAGTATAAAATGGAGAAGAGAATGATGCATGCTACTTTGAGTTTCCACTAGGAAGAAAACTAAGGTATGGAAGAAGTAAATAATACATGATGATAGGGGCATGAGAACGAAAGCTTGGTGATCTGGAAGGACAGAAGGAAGCAGAAAAAGACTGGATACTGTGGTCACCAAGAGAGAATTATAGGGAAGGCTCTACAGGAGGAAAAGAAGTAGCCCTTCCAAATCTTTATGGATTCCCTGCTTGTCAATACATCTGATTTTCAACATGCCTAGTCTGTGGATACTTTAATCCAGGTATTGGACTCTTTAGCATTATTGGCATATTAACATAGCAACAGCAAAGAAGACAAAAAGATTACCTGTGCTCAGAACAACATCAAAGAAAGAAGTTGCAAGACTAATTGTAAATATTAATGCAGCAATTGAAACAATTCATATAGCAAACATAACTGAAACCAGTCAGTTGATGTATGGTGCAGCAGTTGTAGTAACAACAGAATTGGGAATGGAGATTAAGAAAAAGGCATCAAAGGATTTTATGACGAAATGAAACTGGCACATGAGATTAGGAAAAAAAATCAACAAATGCTCTTCGGACTTAAGAGCCTTAAAAGAATTAAAAGAAAGGAAACGGAAGAATTAAAGAATTAAAGAAAGTCTCAGGGAGAAATATCAGTGAGATATAAAAACAATAGCCCACATTGCAGAAGAAATTATAGGGGCTACAAAACCCCAACTGCAATTTAAAATCCCAATTAGACCTGCCAATAAATAAAAATTAAATGGTCAAATGCAGTCCTACATGAAACTCTTTTAAATTGCCTCCAGCAGATTGAAAGTGAAGGGGCCAGGTGCGCCTCCCTGCAGAGGCTGTTCCATAGCTGTGGGGCTGGTGCTGAAAAGACCCAGGCTCCTGTGTTCACCAGGTAATCTTTTGATTGGCAGGACAATCAAGGGGGCCTCTCCCTATGATCTTAATTCCCAAGCAGGAAGATATGGGAGAAGAAGTTTGTTTAGATAGCCCATTCCTAAACTATATATGGCTTGAAATGGCAAAATCAGCACCTTGAATTGTACTTGGGAGCAGATTGGCAGTCAACAAAATTGCAGGATCACAAGCTCCTGGCAGTTGGAGTCTAACTGTAGCATTTTACACTAGCTGCAGCTTCTGAGAGCCAGTTTGGTGTAGTGGTTAGGAGTGCAGACTTCTAATCTGGCATGCTGGGTTCGATTCTGCACTCCCTCACATGCAGCCAGCTGGGTGACCTTGGGCTCGCCACAGCACTGATAAATCTGTTCTGACTGAGAAGTAATATAAGGGCTCTCTCAGCCCCACCAACCACATGGGTGTCTGTTGTGGGGAGAGGAAAGGGAAGGTGAATGTAAGCCACTTTGAGACTCATTTGGCTAGAGAAAAGTGACATATAAGATCCAACTCTTCTTCTTCTTCTATTTATCTATTATATTTATATACCGTCCTCCCCGAGGGCTCAGGGCGGTTTACAGGAATCAGGAAAAGATACAGATAACATATAGTAACAGGTGATAACAGTAATAACATTATAACAATTCTAACACTAATTCTAATACTAATAATGCTAATAATAATCTTTAACCGCTCCGTAGGAGCAGTACAAATAAAGCATTAAGGGGGGATCGGGATGGGCCCAGTCTGGGATGGGGAAGGGCACCCCTTGGCCCCTTGCTGTGCCTGCCAATTGGGCCCTCCGCTTGTCAGTCCAGCGCCAAGGGGCCAATTGGCAGCCACACACAGAGCGGCTGCCAATTGGCCCCTTGGCCCTGAACTGAGCTTACCCCCTGGCCGCCGACATGGCAGGTAGGTGGCCAGCCAGCCCAGCTTGCCCTGTGGCCCTTGGCCGGATGGTGGCCGGGCAGGGGGTAACTTCGGGACCGACAAAGGGACAGCCCTGCCGTGTCGCAGACATGGCGGGGCTGTCCCTTTCCTGGCCCCAAAGCCCCAGTGTCTCCCGGGAGCCAAGCGGGGGCGGGGAGGCTTCGGCCCAGCCCAAGGGACAACCCCGCCACATTGCTGATGCTGTGGGGCTGTCCCTTGGCCCGCCCTGAAGCCCTGTCATTGTCCCCAGACTGGGGTGGGGGTGGGGCAGGCTTCAGTGCGAGTCTCCAAGCCCCGCGCTGAAGCCTCAAGTGGTTGGGGGGGGGCTGGCCAGTGAGTGGGGAGGGAAAGAGTCAGGGGAGTGGGTGGAGGGCCTGGGAGGGGGGAGGGGGCCTCCTGCACCCACCCACTGCCCACTAGGGCCCGCTGTATTTCAGATACAGCAGGCTTAATTGCTAGTAATAATAATAATATTATAACAATAATAACAATATTTTGAATACTCTTCCAGAGTAGCCCCGAGTACAGCACATTGCGGTAGTCCAGTCTAGAAGTAATGAAGGCATGGATCACAGTGGCGAGATCTGACTGAACCAGAAATGGATGCAGCTGACATTCAAGCTGAAGCTGGGTGAAAGCACTCTGAGCCACCACAGCCACCTGCTTTTCGAAGGTGACTACTGTGTCAAATTTCACCCCAAACTAAACCTGGCTTTTCAAAGGAACGATAACCCCATACAAGACAGAAGAGATCTCAAGTCCCTGGTCTGTCAAAGTAAGCACAGTGCTGTCCCTCCTGTTACTCATCCCCTAATATGATTTTTTCTGCCAGCTTTTTGCTCCAGTCTCTCCTTCTGATTAAGTGCATTACTTTAATAGGTTTTACAGTGGACCAAAGCACCATCCTGAGGCATAGTTGAGTGATCGGGTGCTGATCTGAGAGTAGATTTGCCCAATTTCATAATCACCTCTATGCATCTTAAACATCAAAATGTACCTATCTTATAGCTTCTTTTTGTTGTGTGTTTGACTTGTACATATTTGCGCTTCAGCAGTGAAATACGACTCCTAAAGAAACTTAAGGCAACTGCACATAGCAATCATATCTATATTAATTATTTTGCAATATTTTATCAATGCACACAGCAGCATACTTAAAATGGCAAAATACCTCAGCAGGGGGAAAAAGGAACATACAATTATGCTGCTTTTTTGAGGTTACTGCAGTGTTTTATCAAGCATATTGGTAATGCAGAGGAGGTAAAAGATACAAATGAACTGAAGGAACTGAACAATGTGGCAAACTGTTTGAGATCAATTCAAGAATTTATTTTAAATGTTCTCTTTATTAAACCAAAATTAAAGCATAGAATATAGTATCATGGCGGGGGGGGGGGGTGGAACAATAAAGGAATGGGATAGGGAAAACCTAAGGTTGCCACATCTACCAGATCTCCAGTCTACAAAGATCAGTTCATCTGACAATGGAGTTGCCAGCTCTGGGTTGGGAAATACCTTGAGATTCAGGGGTGGAGCTGATGGGGTTTGAGGAAGGGAAAGAAATGGGGGATGATGACATAGAGTCCACATTCCAAAGCAGCCATTTGCTCCAGTTGAACTGATCTCTGATACCTGGAGAAGATCTGCAACTCTGTAGGGGGGATGAGGAGTGTTTCTGGCCACCACATGGAGGTCGGCAACTACCTGGAGAAAATGGCTGCTTTGAACACAGGAATCTATGGTTTTATATCCTGTGAAGTCCCTCCCCTCCCCAAACTTCACCATCTCCAAACTCCACCCCAAACTCTGGTAATTTTCCAACCCAAATGTGAGAACCCTACATAAGTAAAAGTCATCGGGTCACAGATCTCCAGCAACAGCCAGTGTTAATGAACAAGTCCAAACAGCTAAAAGGTACCCCTCTACCATGTAATTATCCAGAAACATTGATGAAGTATCCTCTAGTTGCAAAAGTGATCATGATAGCCAAACTTCATAACTAGGCTTCTTTTCCTCAGCAAAAGAAATATAGACAGAGGAGTTCCCAAATCTGCACAGAGAACAATAGGATTACATGCCCTTTCCTTGGAGGCTGGGAAAGATGATGCCCCTTGCAGGATGAGCCAATAGTCTGCAGTCTCTACCTTCCCATTCCACCTCCCAGGAACACCATACAGACCTTAAACCAGCCTTCCAAGAACTGCTGACAGGGATCTGGGTCTTCGCCTGGCATCAAACCCAGCCCCCAAGATTTACATATTGTAATGGCTTACTCATGCCTTCTGGCCTTTGCACACAAGATAAGACTGGCTTGGCCCGGCTTAAAACATTCCCTCCTCTGACTCATGAAGAAGCTACATTATGAAGAGGAACATACTGCTGTCTTGAAAAAAAACAGGGATCAGAAACAGTCAAAAATTCCCCTATTACAATACATGCACTAATAAGGAAACACCACTGAAAATTTAGGGCAGCCTTTGGAAGAGAGCTAATGACTGATAACCAGACATCATCTTTCATTACGTGACTCCAATACTTTACAGCTCTTCCTTTGGAGCTTTTATTGGCTGCTGTACACATTTTATATGTGTTAAGAATTTGCGTGTGTTTAAACCAGACCTTTGAAGAAGGCCCTATAAGGGCTGGAACACATCAGTCTTTTGGTTCACATAGTGCATAGCATATTGGCTTGCAATAGCCTATGGGCTGGACATACGTTTTTAATTCCTATAGTTGTTTTTTTAACAATTGTGCACAATAAAAGTAAAATAATTGTAACAACAATACAGACATTCAACCTTTGCAGGTCCTAACTGTTGCCAGTTGGGTTTTTATGGTTCCAGCTCTAGTTTCCCCCCACCCTTTTGGTTTTTGTCAGAAACAGTCAAACCAATATGCAGAACTATAGTCAATTTCTAATAACTGTATGATCAATCAGAGGGTTGCAATCATTTTCTTTACCACCATGCAATCAATCTGTTAGAGGAGTGCATTCCATCCACAATTGTTCCATTTAGTTACCATGACTGACAGTAGGCAATTCCATGGGCTGAATAGATCAGAGGAGATGTGGACAGGTAGAACCAATGGAAGATGCAGTAGGAATCGCTTGGCAAGGTGAGGAGGGAAACTTCTAGCACCCTGCTCTTTTTTGTAAGCACCAAGAATCAGAGCTTCTCTGCTCCACCCTGTCTCTGCTGCCCCTGGGCAAGATTTAGTCTGGGGAATAAGGAACAGAACCTCATTGCCTGGAAGATGGCCTGTGTGTGCAACTGCTGAGAGGGGTGTAATCGTGTCTGCAAATCAAGATGAGCTAGCTGGCCAATGAAGCATGCCTGGCATTTTATTTCTCATATTGTTTGGAGATAGGGATTCAGCTGAGTGCATTCAGCAAATAAAGATCAAATAACCTGCTGTGAATAATGTTTTAAACCCGGGTTCCTATCAGGATCTAGTTATAAGCCCATATACTCTGTTGGATAAAAAATAAGTTACACATGGCTGGAGGCAGTATTACTTTCTATGGAAGATGAAATCTGTTTTGAAATAGAAAATGTTTAGTGAGCTCAGTTTTTCAGAATGTTTGAGCTGCATAAAAGTGCCCTGACAGAATATGTCCAGTGGGTTTCATCAATATTTCACCTAAAGCATTGGGTTCTGGAGTTCAGGATTAATCCAAAGGAGACCATACTTTGATGCAATCTTTGCTCTGGGACGAAGCTTCTAACGAGCTGCTCAAGGTAGCTCATCCTGGACCAGAAGACATGCATATGCTGATACATGTATATTTGCTTACAGCTTTCAGTATGTTTTCCAAAAGGTTAAGTGATATTATTTTATCAGACCTGTGGGCTATTGAAGAAGGCTGCCTTGGATGCCTTTGATTTGTGGGACAGTGGAAGAGCATGCAGATTTGTGGGACATTGTTTTGCATGCAGAAAGACCCAGGTTCAAATCTTGGTCTTTCCAGTTAAAAGGCATAGGCAGTAGGTGAAAGATAATCTACCTGAGATCCTGGAGAAGCACTGCTAGTCTGAGTAGACATACTGACTTTGATAGACCAACGGCCTAATTCAGCATAAGACAGCTTTATGTAAGTTCATGTGTTTTATGCAGCTAGTATTGCTGAATAGAGAAATAATGACAGATATGTTTTTATCAAAACTGCCGGGGATAAAACCAGTGTCACTTTAGTGTATTACAGGAAGCAACAGAGTATATTACAGGAAGCAACTATGAGGGATGTTACCAGTAAGGATGGCCGATTTGTCTCATATAAGATTAAAAGTACCCAAATCAATGCTGACTCAGGAATTTTTCAGATTTATCTGAGTTGATTTAAAAATCACATCAGTTTAAATCAACAGAATCACAGAAGCCTGCATCAATTTGGGCTTGATTCGATTTGGCATGGACAAGGACCCAACCAAACAGCTGATCCTGATTCAGCTGTTTGTTGGGGTCTTAAAATGCCACATGCGCAGACCTTCCTAACCTGCAGAGAGCTGTCTGCTGCCTGGGAAGGTGGGCAAAGAGCTGTCAACCAGGTGATCCTCTCTTTGGGTGCTCTTTAAATGCCTCCTCTCTCACACAGATCCCTCCCAGGCAGCAGAGGCTTGATCTTTGCTGCCTAGGAAGGGGGGGGGCAGGGAGGAGAACTGCCAAACACCTGGTCCTGAGGATCAGCTGTTTGGATGCTCTTTAAATGTCTGCCTCCCTCCAACACAGACCCTTCCCAGGGAGCAGAAGCTTGATCTCCAAATCGGTTCAAGTTTCCAAAATTGGATGAACTTGATTTGAGTTCTACAAATTCAGGAGAACTTTAATCCAAAAAGTATCATTTTGTTCTTGGTACACATCTCTAATTGCCAGGTACCCTCAATGGGACTTCCTACTCCTAATCCACTGAGGCAATAGGCTAGATGTAAGGACAGTTTGACCTGGGACACCACCTCTAATGTTCAAAGTCCTCTCACACCTGGGAATCAGGTGATTCTGGAAAGCCAATGCAATGCTGTTACCTTGCTGCCATATCAGCTTCATTTGTTTAGTAGATCCATATATCAATATGATGATGAGGAAAGCCACCGGGATATTTCCCTTACTTGCCTGCCTGTTCTTATGCTTCCTACTTTCCTACCAGAACTTGAGAAGAGAAATTAAAGTTTACATAATACAAAAATTGATATGTAAGATTTGAAATGTGTAGGTTCTCCACCCTGCCAACAAAAGTGCGTCTAGTCAAGGCTATTGTCTTCCCAGTTGCAATGTATGGCTGTGAAAGTTGGACCATAAGGAAGGTCGAGCGTCAAAGAATTGAGGCTTTTGAACTCTGGTGCTGGAGAAGACTCTTGCGAGTCCCTTGGACTGCAAGGCGAACAAACCGGTCAATCCTAGAGGAGATCAGCCCTGATAGCTCCTTAGAAGGCCAGATCCTGAAGATGAAACTCAAATACTTTGGCCAGCTCATGAGAAGGAAGGACTCCCTGGAGAAGAGCTTAATACTGGGAGCGATTGAGGGCAAAAGAAGAAGGGGATGACAGAGAATGAGGTGGCTGGCTGGAGTAACTGAAGCAGTCGGTGCAAACTTAAATGGACTCCGGGGAATGGTAGAGGACAGGAAAGCCTGGAGGATCATTGTCCAAGGGTCGCAATGGGTTGGACATGACTTCGCAACTAACAACAACAACAAGGTTCTGCATCATCAACCATATAAATATTTTTTGTTTAATTTGATGTGAGATTTTCCATCCAGATCTAAGAGGCACAGTGGGTGATCTGTCATTTGAGTGATATAAGTAATGGCTCATAGAGAAAAGTTACCCATTCTTGGTATATAAAAGCTCTTCTCAGAGTTTACATTCCCTTTTCAAATTTCACAGTTGTGCATACTAGGAGCCTATAACTTCCAAACATGTTGTGAGTGCTTGTTACTCACAATACTTATGATGTGTTTGATTGCCATGTTCTATGAATAGAAGCAATGTGCATATTCACCATACACATACCACCTCTGTATAAATTAATGAAAATCTCTGTATGAGCAAATGCAACCCAAAAACTAGTGATAACTTTGCTCTTTCAGAGTTGTGTGCACATGATAAATATGTTTGTTTTCTCTGTTCATGCAAAATAGATTGTGAATATCAGGAAGATCTACACTTAGTTTATAGACTTCTGGTATGCATCAATGTAAACCTGAAAAAGTCTTGTTATTATTAAAATATTTATATCCTGCCTCTCCTTGCAGCATAAGGTACCTGGAAAATCACAATTAAAAGCATCACAATTTAAAACCACCCCCCCCAAAAAAAACCCCTCAAATAATTCCATCCCTCTCCACACATTACTTGAAATTTATATCCCGTTAGTTTGGGGGGTCATATAGCAAAGGTATACTGGACATATACAAAAAAATAATATTCAATGTTGCTTCAGATTTGAATGCCTTTTTCATATACTCCTAGCTGCTGATCAGTGTGTAACCCTTGTACAACTCAAAGAAGATTTAAATAAACCACTCATTTATACAGAGGCTGATTGTATCAGCTCTGTATCAGGGAGGGAGGAAAAGACTCAGGTGACCGGATTATTGAAATATATTTTCCATTGTTAGGAGAAGGAAAAAAGAGTAATAAGAGATGTAAAGAAAAGGAATCATATTACATATGTAGAAAAAGGACTACAAGAACAAGTTATCAATGGTCTCGAAGGATTATATAAGAAGTCATTCTCAGAAAAATAACATAATATTTCTCTGAAGAAGAGAATATTTAAATGACATCCCAACCACAAAGTTCACACCAGAATACAGGAAATTTTGAAATCAAATAAAGATAATTAAAGAAATTTCCCAAGCTATAAAAAAAGAAAAAGAACAAATCTCCAGGCGCAGATGGGTTTACAACAATTTTGAAAAAAATCCTGATGATGCCATTACAAAAAGTCATGAATTAAATGAAAGAAGAAAAGATAATATCTCTGACATGGCATGAGCCCTGGCTTTGGTCTGGTGGAATGCTCTGCCAAATGAGAACAGAGCCCTGTAGGACCTACAATAGTTCCACAGGGCTTGTGATACAGAGCTGTTCCACTGGGCCTAACAAGAGCTGACATCCACCTGCATCTGCACCTGCCAAATGGTTCTCCTGGGGAAATAATATAATAAATTAATATCATTAATATATAAAGCAGTAATTCTGCAGTATCACAGTAAGACCTATTTCTTTGATGAACATAGATTACAAAATCTGGCTACAGTATTGGCAGAAAAATGAAAATATTTACCAAATCTAATTCATGCCAATCAAACAGGCATTGTACTGAAGAAGTAAATGAAAGATTATATACAATTTATAATAGATACATTTGAAATTGTGAACAAAAAGAGAAAGAAAGCAGTGTTTTTATTTTGGGATGCAGAGAAAGCATTTGACTATTTAATATGGCCTTTTAAATGGAATGTACTTCAAAATTTGAGCTGCAGCCTGGAATTCTGGACCTGGATGCAAAGTGTATACTCAACTCAACAAGCAATGATGTTCTTAACATCATTAACTTAACATAAACAATTTCTATAGAAAAAGGAACCTGTCAGAGATGTCCTTATGTAAGGGGGTCCTTTGTCACTCTACTGTTTATCCTAGCATTAAAGATTTTAGCTGAAAGGATCAGATAAAATACAAGGATTAAAGGAATAAAAGTGTATGATATAAAAATTAAAACGAAAATCTATGTGGTAAATAAAGTAATGGATCACCAAAAATCACTACATTATGTAATGGGCCATACTGAACTATTTGGATCATTATCAAAATATAAAATTGATAGAAAAAAGACAAAAATGATAATAAAATTTTAATGCCACAAGAAGATGTTATAAACAGTATGAAATGCACAGTAACCAACAACCCCATTAGATATTTGGAAATGAATGGGACTGGGCAAAATTTTAATATTTTAAGAAATTATTACCAGAAGATTTTGAAAATGATGAAAGCAGACTTACCTAGATGGGAAAAAAATGAAATTTCATAGCTATGAAGAA
Source organism: Paroedura picta (assembly GCF_049243985.1). Lineage (NCBI taxonomy): Eukaryota > Metazoa > Chordata > Lepidosauria > Squamata > Gekkonidae > Paroedura > Paroedura picta. Next base: position 39,626,569 of record NC_135371.1, on the reverse strand, counting down.
TCTCTACAATCAAAATTAATGTACTGCCAAAAGTATTTTTTTAATTTCAAATGTTACCTCTCTCTCTCTCTCTCTCTCTCTCTCTCTCTCTTGATATCGATATATCTATATCTATCTATGGAGTGGCAGAGACAGAAAAACACATTTATTTGGAATGGTAAGAAATCAAGAGTAAACTTTAAAGTATTGCAAAATTAGAAAAAGAGAGGAGGGTTAGAAATCCCAAATATAAAATTATATTACCAAGCAGCAGGCCTGCTCTGGATTATGGATTAAATTAAAATCCAAGACAAAGAACAGTAAAACTTGAATCAGTAGATCTGAAAGGTTTGCACAATTATTTCTGGATTAAGACATCAATCAAAATGAGCATGGCACAAGAAAGAAGCCGTACAATCAGAGATGGACTCTTGAGAATACGGTTTACACACACAGTACGGTTTACACACACAGTAATTTACAGAGACCTTCAAATTCTCAGTCTCAGTCCTCAGTTGAAGCCTAAACTACTGGAAGAAATCACACAAGATGAGGCAATAATCAAGGAACAAGACTATAAAATGGAATTCAACCATACTAAATGTATTCCAGTCTTTCACTGAGAAATCTCTGAAATATTCCTTAGGTTTTGAGAACCCTCAGAAGTGGTATGATTGTGCAACATATGGCTAGGAAGCATAGCTGTGTAAATGCCTACCAGGGCTCCTCCCATTCCCCCCCAGGTCCATCACTGGCCATTTTGGAAGTCAAAATGATCATAAATTTAACATTTAAAAAAAAATATATTTAAAATTAATTAACTCCAATCCCATGCGGGAAACCCTTTCAGGGCTGTCAAGAAAGTCTGCAGTACATCTTCACATAATAAATCAGAATAAGATGAAAAACACTTTCAACATCATAGAACAGAGTAAGAACTAGCACTCCAGATATGTGCTAGTTTTGTAAGTCTTCCTCCACTCATTCATATTAAATTAACAAAAAATCTGGAATAGATATTCAGATTTATCTAGAATTATCTAGATAGCAAAACTGAGTATAAATGTGTAAAGAAGTGGATCCCGAGCAGGAATATCCTCTATCTTCTTATTATAAGAAATGTAAGATTTTTTGTCATGAGCGAACCTCAGACCAGTAGAGATTTCTCAGAGGATGAACTGAGCTGTGGGGAGGTGAGACAGGCTGAGCTCCAACAGGAGGAGTTAGAAGAAGCTCCTCAGACCAATTGCCAGCCCTGCTCGAGACCAGCTGTATTTCATCAGACTGATAGTTCCACCACCACCCCTCCACAACTGCAGGTCATTGCAGGCAGAGTCTTTGGAGGGAACTGACAAGTAAAAGTACATGGCTTTTAGCCCATTGTCAGTTGATTCAAGATGGGTCTTTTTGGGATGAGGACTGAGACAAAAATTTAAGTGCAATTGGAAGTCCAAGCTGATGTGGAAGCAATTGTGCATTCAGCCATGATGCTGGCACCCCCTGTGCCTGATTCCTGCTTGTATCCGGTGTTGCAAGTCTCCCTGAAATTCTTGACCTAGAACTGGACTTTTGGACTATGCTTCTGTATTTGCCCTATCTGCTTGCTTGGAACTTTTCAGCTCGGCTTACTCTCTTCCCCAGCAGGGTAAAAACAACCAAGCACAAGGACCAATTTTGTAAGCTTTTTCATGTTGGGTGCCACTGGCAAATATTGTGGAGAGAGGTAGGGCAATAACTGCAACGGATTGTTTGCAATATGGGCCATTCAAACAAACGGCCAGGGTTAGAATACAGTGAGAATCCACACAGCTCCCCCTGCCACCAAACGGGTTTTACAAAACTTTGTGTGCAATTTGTCCACAAACTGTGATCTGGAGAATGAGGTAATGAAGAAGGATGCTAGCTCTGGGTTATACCAGGAGATCTTAGGTGTGGACCCTGGGGAAGGCAGAGGGGAGCAGAGGGACCTCAGCAAGGTACAATGGCATAGAGGCTACCCTCCAAAGCAACCATGTTTCCCAGGAGTAGTGGCCTTTGTTGTCTGGAGATTAGTTGTGATAGCTGGAGATCTGCAGACCCTACCTGGTAATTGGCAACCCAAGTAATCAAGCATCCCTGGTTACGGTTAACAACTTCCCACTTACTAATTTATTTGGGGAGTGTTTCTCTGTGTTAGTAATTGTGGAAAGATACAATCAAATTATTGATACTATTGTTTTTAAAGATATGACTTTATATTGGCATTTCTACAATTAGGCCTAGATCAGACCATCGTATGTGGCCAGAATAGATTCTTCAGCTCATACAACTAACTAGACTGTCACCCTGACCCTCAAATGGCAAAAAGGTAATGTGTTTTGTTCATATTCCTTTAAGTAGCCAGGGATTATGATTCATGTTCTGTTTGGAGTTGTCTCCGTCAAGTGACTGTACAAACGGTGCCATAGAAACCATCCACAGTTTTTGATTACAGTAGCTGCCTCTTTAAAGTCAAAGCAAATCGATGGCCTTGATGACAATGTAGTTTGTGAAAGGAAAATGAGATGCAAGTTTAGCTACAAGTGTGTGTATTATCCAGCTGCTGAGCCATTGTTTAGTCTCCATCCCATTATCTTACTCAATGGAAACTTCCCTAATGAACCTTGAAATCTACTGCAACCAATAAGAGTCTTTAACAAATAAGATTTGCTACTTTGCATTAGAGATGTTCTGATTCAGATCATCTTGACATGAATCCAGAAAATATGGCAATAAAAAGGGAAAGCTGACAGCCTGGGTGGAATGGGACTGTCTTTATTCTGGCACATCTTTCTCATTCTGCCCTTTAAAACTAATATCTTGAATGAATCATAGGCCTCACTGCCAGAATGAATAGCAGAAGCAGGTGCTTCTGCTTGCAGGTCTTTCACCGAACTTCATACCCCAGCTAGTTAATGATCTCACTCTGCTCCTTCTCCAACTCACAACAGCAGGTTTTTCTCCCCTTTCTTTTTAGATCCGGGTTCAGGGTAAATCCCTGCCTAAGGTTTTAGATGTTCTCATTTGAAAACGGAGGAGTCAGGAGACGGACTTGAAAACCACATTTATTAGCCATCACGAGAGCTAAAAGGTATCTCCTTCCCTTTGTTTCTAATCCTTGTACATTTTTGTCATCCTGGTAGAAATACGGATGCAGTGATTTACAGTCCCATGATAAACCAAGTGAATCCCTTCTAAACCCATTCAATGGATTTAGAAGGGTGTAACTCTCATTAGAACTGCATTGCTGAGTTCATAAGTGGATACTGTCAGCTAAATATGAGCAGACAGCATGATACAGTGGTAAAGAAGGTAACTGCAGTCTTAGGCCATATGAAAAGAGATATCACATCAAAATCACAAGATGTCATAGTCCCATTGTATGCAGCACTGGTCAGACTCTACCTGTCCTGGAGTACTGTGTACAGTTCTGGAGGCCTCACTGCAAAAATTGAGAAGGATCAGAGGAGAGCAATGAGGAGGATGATCTCGGGTCTGGGAACTAAGCTCAATGAGGAAAGGTTGAGGGACTTGGGAATGTTTAGCCTGGAGAACAGAAGGTTGAGAGGGGACATGATTGCTGTCTTTGAAAGGTTGTCACTTAGAGGATGGCAGGGAAAGGTTCCTGTTGGCAGCAGAGGATAGGCTCAGAGTAATGGGTTTAAACTATGTGTAGAATGGTACCAATTAGATATCAGGAAAAAAACTTTCACAGTCAGAGTAGTTTAGCAGCAGAATCAGCGGCCTAAGGAGATGGTGAGCTCCCCCTCACTGGCAACCTTTAAGCAGCAGCTGGACAGATACTTAACCTGGATGCTTTAGGCTGATCCTGCATTGAGCAGGGGGTTGATGACCTGTATGGCTCCTTTCAACTCTATGATTCTATGGTGCCAAGGAAGACCCACCTTCTATACAATTTAGTTTCAGTTGAGAAATCGTTATCCAAAATCAGAAGCAGAAATCTTTGCTTAATATAGACAGGGTGGGTTAAAAAAACAATAATGAAACTCTGTTGCAATCTGCATCCAATTTTATACCCTATGTTTCCTTAAAGCATATTTGAGATGCCATGTGGACTGTATGTGAAAGCCAAGAGATGGAAAGAAAAAGCAGAAAACTCCATAGAAATAAGGGATTGGTTTTGCACACTCTTGGCTAGATTTGCCATTTAAAAAAAATGAAAGTAGAGATTTGCCTCATAACAGTGACTGGGGGTGTGTGACATGTTATCCAGAACACTCATACTGTGTGTCTAAAAATGAATAGGTTCATTAAATGAAAGTGGGGATTGGTACAGTCTACCTTTCAAGAGCAAGCCTGGCATAGCTGCACAAAGCAAATAAATACTGACCTCCCACTTTAGACTTAAATTTCCTCGTTGCCATGGTGCTTTATAATCTGGATAACATCACTTGATAATTGGAAATGGAAATCATCCAGTGGAGAATATTTGACAAGACATAGCAGAGAAAGAAATGTTTGTCCATCTGACTCAGCTAGAAACGGGGACGGGGCATATTGGCTCTTCTTCCTACAATACATCCTCCCACAATACTAAAAGGGCAAAGTTAGGCTAGCTAATTAAAGGCTCAATGCAGTTTCATTCCCATTCCATAGCTAATTTCTCTACCTAATTTTGAACAGCTATACTGAGAGACATTTCACATATTCATGGAATTTGTAACTAGTGCACTACACAGAAAAAGCCTCTGTAAAGGTGGCTGTGTATGTAATCGTTCAGATATTTTTTACCTCTGGTTTGAACTATGGTCTTTCCTTCTTCTTCAATGATTGTTCCCACTTCTATGGCCTTGAAGCAATTTGCTTGTGAGTTCCTCCTGTGGCATAGCCAACAGAAAGGTAGAAGCATCACAGATCAGTATTGGTGCAGCCAAGCCATTTCCTGTTCTGGACCCATTATGCATGGAGGTTTTAGTGCACATTCGGGGTGGAATGGCGGCGACTAAAATCACCGATAACGCATGATGCCGGCTGCAACCGGCCGCAGCTTCGGTGCATGCCGCCGAAAAATCCGCGTTCGCAAAACGCGGAAGAAAGCGCAGCTTCCGGGTGACTGGGGCGCAACCAGAAGCGGCGCCCGGATCACCGCGTGCATAATCGGTTACTCTGGGTTTTGCCGCCATCGCACCCCGCCCCATGCATAACCAGAGTGCATCGCGTCTTCCCCCTCCACATTTTCCATGTGACCCAAAATCGCCATTTCGGCGGCCGTGCATAATGGGCCCTGCTGAGATTCCTCACACCTAGATGCTTTTTCTTACTTACTACTGTTGCCACCTCCAGATTGGGAAATAGGTGGAGATTTTGTGGGTGGAGCCTGAAGAGGGCAGGGTTTGCCTAAGGGACTTCAGTGGGTTATAATGGCATAGAACAGCCTTTCTTGGCTATTTTTCCCCTTTGAGATCCCCCTGAAACATTATTTAGGCTTCAAGAAACCCCTAGAAGTGGCACAATCATGCAGAATATGAATGAGAAGTGCCTGGGGCCCCTTCCCTTCCCACCCCCTCTAGGCCCAACAGATACCATAGACTTACAACTGTATGCAATACAACATCAAAAGAAAGGCACAGAGGGATTTATTTTGATTAATTGCATATAGATGTAAGTTTATAGTATTTGTTCAGATCTTATTTTTTATTTCTTGTTATTTGCACAGATGAAATATTTCTGAAGAAAGGAATAATTTCCTGAAAATAGTTCTAATCGATAGCTATTCAAGCATTATTTTGAAAAGATTATTTAATCTGAACATACTTCAAACTTTTCTTTTAAGACTTTTGAGTCAAACTACATTTCTATTCCTTTTCATTCAAGTGGGTAGCCATGTTGGTCTGAAGTAGCACACCAAAAATTGAGTCCAATAGCACCTTTAAGACCAACAAGGATTTATTCAAGGCGTGAGCTTTTGAGTGCATGCACAGTCTGAGGAATAAATCTTTGTTGGTCTTAAAGGTGCTATTGGACTCAATTTTTGTTGTATTCCTTTTCATTGTTCACCTCTCAAGATTTTCGTCAAGCCTCATTACCTTGTGGCCAGCCTATTTCACCATCTGGAGAGTGGCAACCAATATTACATGCTATTATGTGTTTGTAACCCAATAGGAGAGGGATATTGCATGTTGGAGAGATCTTGAAAATGGGGAAAGAATTAAGGACATATTAGACTGCCTATGCTATATCTGGAAACATCCGCTTTCCAAGAAGATTTCCTGCCCTTAAAAAGAAAAACAGGTAAATGTGAAGACTCTGTTATATCCAACTGCAGGTAAAGTCATAGTTTACAACAGAGCACATCCAGTGCTCCAGTTTCTTTAATTGCTTGACAAGCCAATTTTTGACACCTCCCCAGATTATAAAAATGGATTCTCTTTTAAAGAGAAATTTACATTCATCCTAGGCATGGGAAATCAAAAATGTAAATTCATCCATTCTAAGCCTTGCTATCTGTCTGCAGACATAAGCAGTCTCCAGAAAAGCCTTGCCACTTCCCACCACTGGGCAAACTCTGGGCCAAAGAGCAGTCACTGAGTTAATTAATAGTAGCAACTAGGAAATTGATTGTACCCACTGAGCCAATGGCTCAGAGGTTTCCTGATCTGTTGTTCCTCTTTTGTTTTCACCAGAATATCCCTCCTGGATGTGACTCCCTATTGGCCATCTGATTCTAATGCCCTGAAGGTCAAACTCCAACGCCACATTATTTTCCCCCAGCTCTTAATCCTTTTGAATTTCTTTGCAATGTTCAGGGGCTGAGAGATAGTCATTGACCTGAACCATGTAATAAGACATAGAATACTTGGTGGGAAAGGCTTCTGGAAGTTTCATCCCAGGGAGATTTGTCTGTTCCCTTCTGCTGCCATTCTCCACCAGTAGGTTGAAACTTTTCTGTTGTGTTTGGCAGTCCTTCAGTGACCACTCCTTCATGACCAATGTTTTAATTGCTATTTTTTGTCTTTGTTTTCATGATATGTGTTGTTGGTTGATTTTAACAGCTTTAAAATGTTGTTTTGTCAAGCATGTTTTAAATTGCTAGCTGCTTTGGTGGTGCTTGTGGAGGAAGAAAGGTGGGATATATATTTTGTAAATAAATATTAGATAAATATTTTCTGGCACTGTGCCATCTTAAAATACTTCCTTTTCTTGGGACTTCATTCCCTCCACCTAAAAATTAATCCCAGAGCTGTCACAAAGTAAAAAATCCTGCCAGTGATACAACCTGCATCATTACCTCCAGCCTATAGAATTTCAGAACCTTCTCTATGAATACCAAGGTTTTGGCCTGATTTACATATTTAGCAGAATTATAAGGTAGAATTGAGCCTCTTGTGGCGCAGAGTGGTAAGGCAGCCGTCTGAAAGCTTTGCCCATTGAGGCTGGGAGTTCGATCCCAGCAGCCGGCTCAAGGTTGACTCAGCCTTCCATCCTTCCGAGGTCGGTAAAATGAGTACCCAGCTTGCTGGGGGGTAAACGGTAATGACTGGGGAAGGCACTGGCAAACCACCCCGTATTGAGTCTGCCATGAAAACGCTAGAGGGCGTCACCCCAAGGGTCAGACATGACTCGGTGCTTGCACAGGGGATACCTTTACCTTTACCTTTAAGGTAGAATTAGGGCTGCCAGGCTTCTTTCTACACTGAGAAGTCTCCTTCCAGCAACCTGCGCTACCTGCTTCCTTCCCAGGAACCCCCAAAAGTGATATAAAGTAGTTCTAGGAATCTCTAGAAAGTCTATGGTAGAACATAGATATTTCTGGCAATTCCTAGAGCAACCCAATGTCATTTTGAGATTTTCCACAGAAGTGATGTAGAAGAAGAAGAAGAGTTGGTTCTTATATGCCGCTTTTCCCTACCCGAAGGAGGCTCAAAGCGGCTTACAGTCGCCTTCCCTTTCCTCTCCCCACAACAGACACCCTGTGGGGTGGGTGAGGCTGAGAGAGCCCTGATATCACTGCTCGGTCAGAACAATTTTATCAGTGCTGTGGCGAGCCCAAGGTCACCCAGCTGGATGCATGTGGGGGAGCGCAGAATCGAACCCGGCTCGCCAGATTAGAAGTCCGCACTCCTAACCACTACACCAAACTGGCTCTGTAAGAGAGTCACCTCTGCCCTTTAAAAAGAATTCTCCTGCCCCTTAAAGCAGGGGTACAATGAGGGCTGTGGGCAGGGTTGAGTGCAGAACAATGAAATGGAGGAAGGAAGGAAGATCCATTCTGCACGCAGATCTGTTCTCTCAGTTCATTAGATTTAACCTAATGTGTTTATTGGGTTCTCATAATTACAGTAATTTGAGAAAACATAGAATAGTAGAAATAACAACTAAATGGTAGAAATAGCATACAACAGCATGACTAATTCAATACAGATAAAACCCAAACAAGGATTTATCACTCAGCAAACTAATAATGGGAACATGTGAGCTTACCCAGTTGGGTAAACACTATAAAATCAATATAAGAAAATGTACTTATATTTCACTAGAAACCGAGTTGAATCTGAGAAATTATTATATGATAGAAAGGAAAAGTGTGGTGGTCAGAAAGTCTAGAGTTTTAGGAGGCCTCTGACTGCACAGACCTGGCTTGTACAAACCTGTATAGACATATCACATCCCAGTTTATTCTCTTCTAGTCACTAAAATAGATGCTTCTATTTGATTTTAAGGGCATACCAGATCATTACAAATATCATTTAAAAATCAACTCGCAGAAAATATTTGTTAATTGTGCAATGCAACATCTAATCACAATTTTTATTATGACCGTTTCTAAAAAAATGCCATGAAACTCAGCTTTGGTGCCATAGACTGAAGAGAATTCACTGTAATTTTTCAGGCTACTATCACTGTGAACCCATTGCAGTGGCCTAATGTATTAATGCGTAATCTTATAATATACATATGTATATTTGAGATATTTTATACAGTGATTTACATTTTTTTTACCACTTATCTTTTTTCAGTTCTCTTCCTACGTCCCTGTTCCAGGTCCTGGCATAGGTAGAAAGAGCAGGATCATCAAAGGTAAGTATCAATTTATACCTTTTCCGCACGAGGGAAAAAGGCCTGGCCAGTGTCCAGCTGGCCGTGGGGCTAATCCCTGCTTCCAGATGATGTCAACACCAGCTAGGGCCTGGCCCGAATCAGGCCTTCATTTGCCCTGTGGCAAGGGAACGCAGATTCTTTCACCACTCCCTTCCCTGCTGCAGGCGCCATCGGGGCCCATGTTGGTCTATGCCCATCTGGCAAGGAAGAGTGAGGCCCAGAATCCACTCCCTGGGCCAACTACAATGTCCCAGGAAGAACACAAAATCCCCTAGGTGGCTCCACTGCTTTGTGCAGCTCCGCCAAGCTGCCTGGGGCATTTTTTCTGTTTAGGAATGTGCTATTGCTATCACGTTCATAAACAGGAAAAAAACTGCCCTCACCACTCACACAGCTGGTAGAACTTTTCTGCTCTGGCTGCCTCATCTGGAGGCAAAAATCCAAGGTCGACAGGGTGCACTGGCAAAAACAGTCCCCATGGGGACACAGGAAGTGGCGGAACAAACTGCCCTGTTGCAAATGGATCTTAGAGAAGTTTCTTTATAGATGTTAGCTTATGTGTTGCTTGATGCTTCCCACTAGGCTATCTATGGAAATAGAACATTTGGAGATTCCTCTGAAAAATAGAAATGTTCTTTCTGGACAACATCTCAGTATACATTTATTCTATTCTAGAAGAAGAAGAAGAGTTGGTTTTTATATGCTGCTTTTCTCTACCAGGAATCTCAAAGCGGTTCCCCACAACAGACACCCTGTGAGGGAGGTGAGGCTGAGAGAGCCCTGATATTACTGCTCGATTAGAACAGCTCTCTCAGTACTATGCTGAGCACAGCTGGCTGCATGAGGGGGAGTGGGGAATCAAACCTGGCTCACCAGATTAGAAGCCACCACTCTTAACCATTACCAAGCTGACTCTAAGTTTATAATACTTCACTACTAAACTTTGTTTAACCATTTGGCAGCCACCTGTCTCAGTATCTGAGGCAGAGTTGTTGTCTTTGGAACCATAAGCAATCAGTTGATAAACAGCCAGGGGCTTTCCGCACCGGGATCTTTGTAGCAAATTGGTTGCTGAATGAAAAATCGCCATTTAAAATAGTAGAATTCGTCGTTATGCATACCTGCCTTTGTAGTGGAATCCAGTTGCGTTTTGTAGCGTTTCCCACAGGCTTCCGGTCTCAGCAAAAATCGCTAGAAAGGAAGCGCTATTGCCAAGCTCGTCCCGCCCCTGGCCGTCAAGCAGCCAATGGGCAGCCGTTAGCATGCTCCCAAACAGCCCCTTTCCCTTTAAGAAAGTTTAAAAAAAAAACAGACCCATTGCAACGAATATGTGTTGATTCGTTGCAACGGAGAGACCCATCCAGCTGCCTGGTGTGTTTGAGCTGTCATTTCATCGTTGCCACGCTCCCTCCGAGTGAAAAAAAAAATCCCCCCCCCTCTCACGGGCCCGATTTTCGGCTGAAAATCCAATGGGCAGCCGTTAGCATGCTCCCAAACAGCCCCTTTCCCTTTAAGAAAGTTTTTTTTCCCAAAAAAAACAGACCCATTGCAACGAATCTGTGTTGATTCGTTGCAACGGAGAGACCCATCCAGCTGCCTGGTGTGTTTGAGCTGTCATTTCATCGTTGCCACGCTCCCTCCGAGTGAAAAAAAAAAATCCCCCCCCCCCCTCTCACGGGCCTGATTTTCGGCTGAAAGTGTAAAAAATAAAGGGAAAATACATCAGCAAACAGGCTTTTCTGTTCTTTGTGCTTAGTGACTCTGGGGAGGGACTGAAGCCAGGGAAGCCTCTAAACAGAAAGAGGCTCACTGGTGCGTTTATCCCCGCTCACTCGGAGAAAAAAAAATGGCGATCGCTTCGCCGGAAGATCAGAGGAGAGAGCCAGGGGGAGGGACTTTGTAGAAACCGCAACAATGTTAACGCACAGGTCTTTTTCGCTAGTGTTGCAGATTGGTTGCAGGAGTGTATCGCTTTCCGGAGGGTGAATCCACTTTTGGGGATTTCCCTGAAAGCGCTACAAGGAAGCGCTTTTTGCAGATCGGTTTCAGGTGTGTGGCAGATTGTCAACGACGTTGTGCATAACGGCAAATCAGTAGCGTTTTCAATTGGCAACCATTGTGCGATTTTGAAGGCGTGCGAAAAGCCCCCCAGATTTACTCCTTTAAAAGCTGCTTCAACATGACTGCCTGATATATTGAGTGGTCTTGAGACCCAGTCGCTTAAAGAGGAAATGTCATGCTTAATTCTCCCTTGTTTTCATGAAGACTTTCTCTCACAGGTTGCATTTTGGCCCTAAGGCTGTCATGAGAGATTGAGCCGATGACAAAATAGCCGCTATGAGAAGAAGAACCAGCCATGAAATGGTTTTGGAATAATAAATAGGACAAGACGGAAGGAGGTTATCATGAATAGTACATATAGTCTGGGCTAGAACAGATCTTTTTTCCACCCTTTCCCATGAAGAAAACTGTGAGAAAGAAAACAGGTGAAAACTGCCGCATGAGAGAGGGGAAAGCTCAAAATGGAATGGGGAATCACACAGAGAATAAGGAAAATGCTTAAATGCCCTCAAGGAGAACTGTTTTGCAGTCAGTTGGCCTCTCAGCTGTGGCAACGTTTTATCTGTTTTGGACCACTTGGTCCTTCTCCTTTTACAAGGTTGCTTCAGCCAATAGCTGTTTTTCTCCTCTCCATTGCTCAAGCACTGCTAGTGTTATCAGCTGCTTTCAGAAAATGGCAGGTAAAATAGAAGCAAAAGTGTGTGTGTGTGGGGGGGGGGGGAATGAGTCGGCAACAGAAATGTTTCCATTTGCTTGCACTGGGCAAATCTGCTTCTTTTAGGAGACATTGATGAGTGCCATTTCAGTCATGGGTGGAAAGACTTTGGCCAGGACACTAGCAAATGGGAAAATCTTAGTCCAGGAGAATTCGGATGATGGGTCTTTATTCCTTGTCTCAACCCTATTCTTCTCTTTTGAATGGAAAGAGAAGATAATGGCTCAGTGGGCTATGGCACTGGTCCAGCTCTCATACCTTCAGCGAGTCTCATACTATTCATCTATAATTATACTCAAACACCTGCCATTTTGGCTGGCATTCTGCTCACTGGTTGTGAGCAGTGAGCTGTTTGGATATTACCAAGAGAGTTTGAATGGATCTGATATGAACAATTATACTGCTTTCTCCCATAATTAGACTTTTTCTTGCAACACCCACCCCCACCCATCTGCAACAATCAAGTGCTGTTTCTAAAGACACACCATAATGAGGGGGGGGGGGAAGTTTACGATTTTGAATTTGAGACTTAGTATTTATATATCTCAGAGTGCCTTCCATGCCTGGCTACGAATACAAATAATCTTGCAATCAGTTCCTGCATTCACTTCTCAGTTGATTATCACTGACTTCAGAAGCCATGCAACATGGGCAGTGTTGCTCATTCAACAGATGCATCCAGCTGTACAGCTGCAAAAAGGGGGATGGACTACAAACAATTTTGTGCTTTAAAATAGGGGAGGGTAGACTAAACGTTTCTGGGAACTACCTGTTTTTTTCCCTCCAAACCTTTAGAGAGACCAGTCACAAGATGGCTACTTGGTGGGTGGATCATAGCAAAAAAGCAGTTTGTGTGTGTGCATATAAGCAACAATGCAATAAATTGTTAATCAAAATTTATGTCCTGGTTATTATCCAGTTCTTGGCAAGCCAGAGGGAAAATTTTCAATAATGCATGCTGAACAGGATTCCTGTACAAACAAGGGTGAACGAGACTGACTCCAGGGAACTTTGCTGCTGTGAGGAAGCCCCATGCCACTTGAAGACCTGCCGGTCGGCTTGAAACTACAAGTCCCATAGTCTTCTGGGTGGCATCACATTGTGGGAGCCAGTGGAGGGAGGGAGGGCTCGGCCTCCTCCCTCCCTGCCCTTTATAAGGAGGAGGGTAGGGGGTGCATGCCTGCCCACCCACCTGTTCTTGTTATATTGTTATATTGATATTGCTGTAATGAGAAGAGTATACTTGTTGCTTATTTGCTGTTAAGAAATAAAGTTTCTATTTGAAGTGTTATTGTCACAACCGGCGGTAAGTTGGCATGGGGCAGATCCATTGGTGAGCAGACCAGGCTAACATGCTGGCCTGCTCTAGAGAAGGGGCCTCCATATGAGGCTGTGGGTAAGTGGAGCTGGGTGGTTCCCACTCATGGAGGAGGGGACCTTGATGGCAGAACCACATTTCCAGGTGGCAAGGGAACCCAGCAGAGGTTCACGCCTCAATGGGTTCCCAAAATACTGCCACCTCCCTGGTAGCCAGCAGGCCAATGGGGTGCACAGGGGAGCCTGGCGGATGTCAGATGGCAGATGCCTGCTGGGTTAAAATTGGCTGCCTTGTGGCTGGAGGGTCACACGAAGGTTGGACCCATTTCCCCCATACTGTCCAATGCTTAGTGAACAAAAGTTGTGGCCATTTTAATGCCAAAAAATGTTGCTGTGTCCTTCGTGGAGTGGAAGGTGTTCACCTGCAAAGCCTGTTTCATTACTTTCTTCAGCAGCATTCACAAAATGTCAGAACATAAGCTTTCAGTGGTGCCTGGATCACAGTGGCGTGTGTCTCCATTCATAACTGAGCAACCGAAGGAGGTACTCAGCTTTTATCCACTAATCCTAAACTTGTTGGGTGGAGCCAGTCATAAAATCATGCAGATGCGAAGTTGGATACATTCTTTAAATGAGTGGCATTGGCCGTATTGCATTGCCTCTGAAGTGCACAAATGGTGCCAAAATTAGATCATTCTAGAATAGGACTGCTGTGCTCTGCTTCTTTCCTAAAGAAAACCATCACCACCACTCCCAATTGTAACTTGCCCTGCAGGATAAAAATATACAGTTACTCCTATGATTTCCCTGGAAGAGGGAAAGGCAGCTTTGATGTAGGGGGAATGAACCCATGAGTTTCCTCCCTTCCCATTAAAAGCATGGATGCATGTGGATGCACATGATGGTGGTGGCGAGGCAGCTGGGAAAGGATGCTGGTGCTGTCGTTTTCCCATTCAGAGTAAAGTCACACACATGCATGTGCTTCCTTCTCCTTGACATAAAAGAGCAAGAAGAGGGAAACTGGGAAGGAGGGAAGTTTTAAAGGTGAGAAAGTGAACCCAGCAGCCCCAGAGCAGAGACAGTGAGATCCTAACTGCTAGAATGTGATGTCTTGCTTGCCCACTGCTGTTTCATAATTCAAGTGGTTAAATTTAATAACCTGACTGTGATCCTGGGAGATTCTGCCTCTTCTCTAGTTAATGAGATGTTTCAATTATCATACTAGGGGACAGTAGCCAGAAGCAGCACCAACATGACCCTGTAGCACAGGCCGTGAATATACAGGCGCGGAGCTGTTTGGCACAGTGCTCAGCTGGAGAGGAATTTGCCAGGAAACTTTGAGGGGATTCACCTTGCATGTAAATGGAGGGAATACAAGCAAGAGAAACTCACCCGGCAATCAGTTGTATGTTGCCGTTTTCAGCATGCCTTTGTATACATCACACTCCTATCCCACTTTCCCTATCATACAGGTTCAAGGTTACATTTAGGAGACTCATTGGAACATAGTTCTGTGGGTCAGAGAGCAATCAATCAACCTGTGCAAAACAGGAAAATCACCTTCTAAAGTGTGTTGAATGTGTATTATTCAACATGTGTGGAATGGTTATCTTGGAAGCTTAGTTCCTTGCTTGACACAACTACTGGCAGGTCAGTTCCTTTGTATTCTTAGTTCCTTAAGATGACTGGTCTCCTTTATGTCTGACCAGTATTAGGATCAGAAGTGAGGGCCAAGAATGTGGCACGTTTCCTTTCTTTTGCTGAACCCTTATTGGGTCATTTTCCTGATGGCCCCAGCCTGGAATTCTCTCAGTTGAATCCTTCTAGAGGATGAGACAGCCACCCTGAGTCAGAGAAGAAACTGCCAAAGTGCCTGATATACAGCAATCAATTATTGGAAATGTGATCACTATTTCTTTGCTTTTTGGGAACAAGGCAATAGAGCCACGAGTGCCAGCAGTGAATTAAATCCTGTGCCAATGGAATTACTGCTGATCTTGGCTTTATAGTCTTTGAGCATCACTCCTCCCCCCCCCTCCCTTAAAAGGCTTTGAAATATAACAAGTGAGAGGGACACAGGAGTGAACATTTTTTCAAAGCGTGCCCACCTGCTCTTTCTTCCCTTCTCCAGCTGTCTGTAGTCACTAGGGTGGGAAGAAACTTCAAACATAGCATACAAATAATCTGAAATCTGCCTCATATTCTTTCATCTTAATAGGCCTTTTATTTTTTTTTCCTAGTCACATACACCTAAATATATAGAATCCTTTTTCTCCTTTGGGCAATTACCTATAGGTAGTACACAGGGAGACCCAAAGGCACCCAGTCTCTTTACTAACGTTCGTGCCACCACTTTTGATCTCTCTGTGTCCCTCTCCCTCTCTCTCTCTTTCTCTCTCTGCTTGGAGCTTCACTTGAATGGGTGTCAAAACTATGCCGATTTGGAGATCTGTACACTGATGCCTCTGGTAATCAGCAATCCTAAGTTAAAAAAGGAAAAGATAGCATTGTGAAGTGGAGATGTGTAACCCAATCTCTTACTCACCTTGACACCCTTTTCTGGCTGGTGTTTGAAAGCTTTTCTGAAAAGTTCTCCAAAAACAAAAACCCTAGAGGATTTTAAAGCATTTACAAGAGAATGTGTGAAGTGTGTCCCCTCTGTCAGCTGCCACTCTCCCTTCCTCAACAAACAACATAAACGTTAACCTGTGAGAAAACTGACTGTAATGCGGAATCAATATAGCCTGTTCAGGGAGGAGCACTCTGTGGGATGTGAACAGTACTAGAACAAAGGAGCCAGCAGCCCAGCTTTCCCAAATAGATATGGGCACAGACTCGAAAATTCCACTTTGGTTTGGGATTTCAAACTCAACCAAAGCAAAATGCCTGAAAAGAACTGGCCAGTTTCACTTAGAAGAGGGGGAAACAACATGGACCACTGCAATGGCTCCCAGCCATTTAAACCTAACAGCTAGACGGGTTGCCCACAGCGAGAAAGAGCAAGTGTTTAAATGCAAACATAGGCCCTACATGATACATTTTTTTCTGATCCAGTGACCACATGTCACTAAACCAGGCTCTAAGTGATTATTCTCACTGACTGGAGGTGGTTGCAGAGTTTCAGAGTGAGTCTCAGCTATCAGAAGAGCATCTGCTGTCACTAGTCCCCACTGATAAAATATCAACTACAGTATTAGTCAGTGTTCTCCTTCCTGGTCTACATTGGGAGGTTAGTCTCCAGAGACCTGATCAGACTATCATCTCTCTCTCTTTCTCGTCTATTTAGCTATCCATAACCTAGATTTGTTTTATTTATTTATACCCACTTCCCCCCCCCCCCCAATTTGGCCCCCAAATGACTTTGAACATTATTCTCCTTTGGCCCCTTCCATACTGTCTTCACAAGAACCTTGCCTAAGAGGCCCCAGGTGACTAAGCTTCCACGGCATAGTAAAGGCTTAGACTTGGGTCTCCTGGATCTTAGCCCAAACTCACCACTAACTGCTACACCACACTGCCATTGTATACCGCCAGTGGGACTATACCCATTGCTTCAACGTGTTAATGGCTTTGATTATGTCAAGATATATTCTTAGCAACTCTAGTCCAGAAGTTGTGTGTGAGTAGAACCACTAGCAAGGAAGGCTCCAGTCTAGGGTTACCAGCTTTCAGGTGGTGGTTGGAGACCTCCTGGAATTGCAGCTGATCTCCAGGTAATGGAGATAAGTTCACCTGGAGAAAATGGTAACTTTGGATGGTATACTGTGTGGTGTTACACCCAGGGAAGTCCCTCCTGAACTCCATCCTCCTCAGGATCTACCGCACCCAAAAACCCTCCAGAATATTTCCCAACCCAGAGTTAGCAACCCTACTCTAGCATGTCTCTTGAAATAGCTCTTGTTGGTGAGTGGAGAGAGGTTGCAGATTCTGATTCCACAGGAGTGGAGAAAGCCAGGCCAGCTCCAATATGACAGCAGGGTTAGTCCCTGTGGCCACATGACTTCGGTGCCAGACATTGTGTTAGGTGCTCTGTTGCCCCGCATCATGAGAACACGGAAATACTTGCATTCCCCAGTCTGCCGGAGGAGGCCAATGGGGCCTGTCCCTTTGCAGGCCCATTTAGATGGAGAAAGAGCCAGACCTTCCAGGCCAAGCTCCCCCCTTGAGGCGGCCCTGAGGGCACAGAAAATGCCCCGCTCAGCTCTGCAGCACTTTGTGGCAACATGGGGCCAAATGGGCATTTTTAACATTTGAACAAAGGAAAAGGGCTGGCATGAACTTGCTTTCAACAACTCACAAAGGGACTCACCAAAGGGCCCTGTCACCCTTCCAGAATCCCTATGGATGCTTCTAGACTCTTGGGAAAGGCCATTAATGTTTGTTTAGTTATTTTGCAGGCAGAAATTGGCAAACTTTAATCTGTGAAATTTCCTGTAATTTATTGACACTTACACATCTTTCTCTTTCTGCAAAATCACTGCTGTTTTTAATTAGCACAAATTAATCAATAGCAGAGGCCATGCTGTGTTCCATTCAAATGCAGGTGCCGATTGCCAATTGCATGCTAAACATAACAATAAATGAAACTGAAAATTTGAGAGGAAGGTTTTAGGAGACGTGCGTTTCAGCAAGGCAAATGTATTAAGCAAGGGGGATGTGGAAGGCTTGAAGGCACTGCTCCACATGCCACAGAATATTCAGTTGTACTTTTAATTACATTTTTGCATTTTAATGACATTACATTGCAAAACAAGGGGGTGGCACGGTGCAGAACAAATGGACATCCCTGCCAAACTACTTTAGGTGAATTGTTCGTTATGACACAGGGTTGAGCATTTGAACCATAGAAGGAATGAAAGCCATTTCATGCAATCATTTGGTGTATAACTGAGCATTTTATTTCCCAGCTCAGACTGTATTGTGCATAAAGCCCACACATCATCCGTAGTGTATATCACAATGCATTTTTAAGCGGAACACATCTTATGCTGTGTGTGGTGAAACGGACAAAGTCACGGATGTGACGTCTGTCCATGCAGCCCCCCACTAGCCACAGTATAATAGTCAGGGAGGCAGCCAACGGTGGTGGAGGCTGCCAGGGCAGCTGCTAGAGTGGAGGCCCTGGAAACAGTGGTGGCCAAGAACGTGGCAGAGTGAGCGGGGTCAGTGCCAGGCCTGGTCAGCCACCAACCCACCTATCCCTCAAGTGGCCTCTGGTGCCACAACTGCCAGTAAAGGCCCGATTCTCACAGATTATGTGTTCCACATAATCTGCAATAATCTGCCTCTCAGTTTTATTTGTACATCATCCTCAACCCAAAATACAAAAAAAAAAAGTTTGGTGTAGGGATTAGAATATATGACAAGGGTCTGGGAGAAAAAACTTGGGCCAGTCACACATTCTCCACCTAACCTGCCTCACAGGGCTGTTGTACTGAGGCAAAAAAGGAGGGGGAAAGATTGATGTAAGCCTCTTTGAGTTCTCATTGGGGAGAAATGCAAAGAATAAATCATAAATTTAAAAAATTATAATCCATCTACCACTTGCTCGGTAAAATGTTTTAAAAAAAAATCATGAAAAACAATGAGCACTCATTATGCATTCTTTCTGGCTTCCATCTTCAAGTTGTTTTTCATGGACCCAAAAGAAAAGGCTAATGCTTATGGAAGAAGTGGTATTTATATGTGCATATGGAAAGTTCATATATGGAAAATATGTTTGCATAACTGAGTGTGGGACAAGGATGAGTGTGGAATAAGGCAACTGCTCAAGGTGATTTTTTTTTTTTTTATAATAATTTTATTGTTTATTATTATATAAAGCATTTACAGAGAAGTTGTAAGGAGAAAACGACCAGTTGATATGGTTTGCCATCTCTTTTAACATAGATATTTAGTTCTCATCACATATTATTCCTAGTCTAGAAGTTTTTACCATATTTCTTAGTCAAGTGATTGTTAATACATATGAGATCTGTTATAAGAATACATTCTGTTATTATCTTAAATGATATTAGGTCAATCTCCTTCATAAGTTGGCCCTAACCCAAGAATTACTACTGTTGTCTTGTTAATGCCTATAAAATATGGTTTGTCATCCTCTTTTGGCATACTTATTAACATACATATTCAATTCCCATCGCATATTAATCCTGATCTAGGAGTTATTACCATCTTTCTTAACAAAGTAGTAGTTGATACATAGGAAGGTATAATCTATTATAAGGATATATTCTATTACTGTCTTAAGTGATATAAAGTCAGTTCCCTTCATATATTAGACCTGTCCTAAAGATTACTATTGCTTTTTTTTTTTTTTTTTCTCACAAGAAGCCAGGAGAATACTCCATTGTTCAGCTCATCTTTCAGGTGGTCGCAGAAAATGAAATTGTATTTTTTTCCATAGTAGAGTGTTTCTGATTGTCCTTCTGTCAGGGCCAGAGAAATCTCTTGCTTGATTCTTGCTTGTAGTCGCCTTTAAGGGGGCTCTGAATCCTTTGTCAATCTGGATCTCTTCCTCTGGTCGCACAGAAATATCTCCTGATAGCTTCCTAGTTGCTGTCGCTTTTGAATAGACTCTTTTTATTTTGCTGATCCAAGTCATTTCCTGCTCTGAATAGACTTCCAGGTTTTTGGTACTTTCCTTCCATGAATCTGTTTTCCCGGGTTCTTTAAAGATCCTTTGGGTTTTTACATCTCTGGCACTCTCTCCCTCCTGAAGTTTCACTTGATTTACTGTTGGCTGAGCTGCGTCATCAGCTGGTCTCTCCGGATCTTGGGCTCCATCCAAAAACTCCCCCTTAGTCCCACGAATTTCCTTTTCCAGCTTATTGACTGCTTTCAGTATCTCTGAGTTTCCTTTGCATAACAAATGGAAAAGCTGTGCCTTAGATAATTCTTCCATAGTTCTAGGCAGTCACAAACTGTAAACAGAAAGTCTCGTGAGGTCTCGCGGGAGCACGAGCGATCCCAAATTATCAGTTTGTCGATCTCCGTATCAAGTCAAATTCTCCCACTGAACGTTCACCCATAAATCTTCAAAGCACTCTCTTTGTTTGGTTAATGGGTGTAATTAGCTGGGAGTCTCTCACTCGGGGAAAGAAGGACTTCGCTTGTAAATTGGTTGAGGGAGAGGGAGGGAAGAGCTTGTGAGAGGAGAGAGAGAAAAGCCAGAAAGCTCTCAATTCTTACTGTTGTAGGTTCAGCTTCTGTCAGCTTCTGCTCCTATCGATCTGGTAAATGATGGTCTGGGAAGAATGTGAGGTCGGCTGGTCATTTCAAGCTTGTAACGTTGTTTGTGACAAAGACGCCATCTTGACCTTGAGCTCAAGCCGCTATTAATCCAGGGAGGTCTTGCTTCTCCCTACGGATCTGTAGGACCCTCAGGTCACCGTTCCCGGTTCCTGGGGCGACCGGTGAACAGATTTGCGTATCTGTTCAGGTCAGCCAGGTGCATAAGCACCTAACCCTCGGCATGGCTTAAGAGCTGAACTGAAGTCCAGCTTTTCTTATGGCGCCATCTTGAGGTCCTCCTCTGCTCAAGGTGATTTAAGGCACATTATTACCTTGGTGATCCCAATTTAAAATGAGCTGCATTTCAAGTAGTTTTATTGCTACCCAAGTAGTTTTCAAGTAGTTTGTTATATGACCACTGGTTAGGTACCTGCTGTTGCTATAGGCTTACAGTTGACTAACATGCTTTTGCTATGTCCATTACTTATATGTCTAGTATTTTCTTAGTTTACTGGACAGAAAAGGAAAATATTGCCCTATCCAGCTCCAAATGGGATACCTGGCAACCCTTCTTCTTGGGAGAAGTACCTGTCAGCAGAAGGTTGGTTGGGGCAAATGAGAGAGGGAAGCATCAGGGGCAGGGTCTGTCTATTGGCTAAGAAACAGGAAGTGTTCCAGGCCCCACCTGTAACTGGAGGGCATTGGACAAGTCCATAATGGTCCAACCTCCATGCAGGCCTTTATTAGGCCCATTCATATCAGAGGGTGGACCAAGGGTTAGGGGGAGAGAAGGCTAAGGGTGTTGTGAACTCATACCCCCCCTCTTTGCTGAAACATGTGTGAGGTGTGCCTATCCCAGAGAGAAGAAAGCTGGAGAGTGTGCCTATCCTAGACTTCAACCCACCAGGACTCAGAGGTGGAGTTTGAGAGACATTAAGACTCCCCCCCCCAAAAAAAAAATAGAATGGGAAACAGGCTATGGTTCACAACTGGTGAAAGTTCAGTTGACAGGAATTTTGTGCAATGCTTGAATTATTTGGACTGTGAGAACACGCTTTTGTCTATGCAGATTGAGTTTACTGTTTTCTGCTCATTTAATGTGCTGTATGCCATTATTCTAAACACTCCCTACATTTCACAGATAAACATATGGCTGCTCCTGTATATTTTTAACACCCGTTTTCTCACAACAAAGTTCACCGCCTGTGCGCCTCACCATCCATGATCCATCAGTATCTATAACGGGGCTCTTTCCTACCCATTGCACTCTGCATTTATTCATTTACTTGTCACAAGTCAGCATTGGCTTTTGAAGAAAGTAGTATGTTAGTAAACTGACCATAACAGCTTTCCTTAAAGCAAAAAAGCTTTAGAGTGTTTAAATTACACAAAATGGAACTAGTGGTGCTTGTTATAGAACAGTTATAACTGTTACCAACATTTACTATCTGAACAAGCAGCAATGAGGGTGTGTGTGGAGAATAGCATATACAATCATACCAAAAAGGAATGGTTTTTTACAGGCATTCTGATCAAGCCAAACAACAAGGCCCCAGGCCCCAGGGATTGACATCATACCCGTGGAACTACTGAGATATGTACCAATCAAAAAACATTACAGCTTTTTGCCAGAAAATATGGGGAACTAATAACTGGCCAGAGGATTGGAAACAATCTGTGCCTATCCCACTATTAAAAAAAAGTGACTCGAAAAACTGCTCAAAATCATACAACAATGAATAGCAATAACTATTGAAGGAGAATTATCAGATGTTCAAGCTGGTTTTCAGCGGGGGCATGATGCTCGTGATCACATAGCAAACCTCTCCTGGATCCTGGAAAAATCATGGGACTATCAGAAGGATGTCTATATCTGCTTTACTGACTACAAGAACTCTTTTGATTGTGTGGATCACAACAGATTGTGGGAAGCCCTACAAAATTTCCTATCAGGGAACAGAAGCAAGGTTTCTCAAACCTAGGCCAGGGCAGAGAGACCTCAGAACAAAGACACAGGTAAGTGTGACCAAGCACTGGGGGGTATTTTCCTATAGCACTCCCAAGAATCAGACAAAAGGTTAAAATTATTTGATATTTATGTATGATAGACAAGCTATACTAGATAGTGACTAAAATAACAGGCATTTAATATTATTATCTAAATGCTTAATACTCATGAGCTCTAAGAACCAATAGTCCAGAGTCCATTTCTAAAATAACCAAGTGGTCAGGCCCAGGGATCCAAGAGGAGTAAAATTCCACAAAATGGGGGGGAGGGGGGTGCCTGACACAGGTAAAAGATGAATCGTCCATGCGGGATTCATTAGCAGGGCCCAATCAAAATCATATATTAATTTAGGAATAAACCAATTAAATCTTTAGTGCCAAGGTGGCAAGTTACTGTTAATAATCAATCAGAGCCTAGGCTGAGAAGCTGAGGTCTATTGAACTATGGATTTAATGGTCTTCTGCTCCCTTGTTTAGATGGTAATGCATACTTCAGAAGCATGGCCCTTAAAGGTTGCAGAGAGCTTCAAAGAGCATCTCCAGTAAGAAGCATATACAAATGTCAGCACCAGACTTGAACTCAGTAGGGACTTGGGTGATTAGTGCTCTGCAAAAAGAAAAATTTAAAAATAGATCTTCCTTACAGATTCATCCTGCTTTGCTGGTTCTTCAACACTTGGGAGTTGTCATCATCGACTTTGAATGGATTGTTTATAACTTTCATCTCTGCTTTGTAATATAATATCACACATTACATTGGCACATGTCATCCATCGCAATGTAACATCACAAATCTTGGCCTTGGAAACTAGCTCTTCTTGACTCTAACTCCTTTCTGCTGTTTGGAGGTTTGTGTGTGCCTATATACCTATAGCAACTTGATGCATTTGATGTAGTGGACTCTCATTCTCAAAGGCTTCTGTTACAATAAATGTGTTAGTTTCTGAGATGTCACATGTTGTTTGGGCTGCATCAAACTATCAAAGCTACCCCCTCTGGAACTTGTGTGAATGTGACATTCCAACTATGGTCCTTGACACTACTCATCTAATTATTCAGAATGTCCAAGCAGACTTGAATAGTTTGTGATCTTTCTCCTTGACCTTTCCTTAAGGACTTTTTTGTTCTGGCCACCACTGACCCTTGTCCTCCAAACTGGGCTCCCCTTCCAACCTCCTGCTTTATCCTTCACATCATTCCACAGCAAAGTTGCTTCTCCTTGAACATCCCCTTCACTTTTGTCTCCTCAGAGAGCCACCTCACCTCACCCACTATTCTGACCTTCTGATCTGTTCCCTCTGCTCCAGCCCTGTTGAAAACCCACTTAATGTTTTGTGTGAACTCCTCCTGCCTCCTGCATCTTGAAGCAGAAGCAATCATCGTCATTCAGGGTCAAAATCCCTGCTTTCCATTATCTGGCTTGGGCTGATGATGATGTATGAAGCAGAGAGAAAAGAGACAGCTTGATTTTCATAGGTTAGGTGTTGACCCTGCTGGGCTTAGTGTAGCATGAAACTAGTTTTGACTAGTAAACTGAATAAATATGCCAGGGAAGTCATACAGGAGCAATATATATGCAACGCCAAGGTGCCAGTTTTACAGAACGATTCACCAGAGGGCTAAACAGGAGCCAAGCACATTAAACTTGCTGTGAATTTCAGCTTAAGGGGAGGGATGCTTTTCACTGTATAATTCCCTATGCAACAGGCAGCTTCCTTTCTCTCTGCCTTTCTCAAGGCAATCTAGGGACACCAGTCCCATTGCGGAGACCCAGCCCAGCTAATGCGCAAAAAACAGGGGGATGGCAAGGAAACCTATTAGCATTCCCTAGAGGGAAAGGATCCAGATTGTTACTGATTGTATGCTGCACTCTGTTCAGACAGCAAAAGTAAATTCTCAGAACAGGGGGGATTCTTTTCCAGATTTACACATCCTAATGGAGATTTGTGTTTCTGTCTTCTTTGCCTTTATTAAATAGCCAAGCTGTAGAACTTTTGTTCACATGTAAAAGAAATTACCAAACATTGCCATTCTCTCTCCCTTCCCCTCCCCCCGAATCCCACTGTTTTAAATTCTAAAACATGAAGAGTTTAGCAAATTGAAAGAGGAGACTTTTGTAACGCTTCTATTTTGCCTTTGTGATTTGACCTCTCTTGTGTTCTTGTGGCTAGTTGGCATCTGACAGAAATGCTGATTCTGTGAACTTAGTGGGTGGGCAGAAGGGATTGCTTGGCTTTTGTGGCCCTTTCTTGCAGGCCCAGGGAAAGGTACAAGTTTGGTGCCATTATCTTTAGAAGAGATGTTACAGACTCTTGTGGATGTTCCACACTGAAAATAATGACCTTGAATTCCAGAATCTGGGGTGGGATCACAGGCCTCCTCAGGAGGTGGTGGGTTTTGTTTCTTTGAAAGTTTTAAAGCGGAGGCTAGATAACCATTGGACAGCAACTCTGATTCTGTGAACTTAGGCAGATTGTGAGTAGGCGAGGCAGGAAGGGTGAGTGGGTGTTGTGTCAGTGCCTGGCTCTTGTGGCCCTTTCTTGCATGCCAAAGAAAATGCCAGACACCACTTTGGGGTTGGGAGGCAAATTTCTTCTGAACCAAACCAGTCAGGGATTCTAGTTTATTTTGGGGTTAGGGCATCTGAGCATGGAATTAGAATGGGCAGGTAGTTGTGAGTTTTTTGCATTCTGCATGGGGTTGGACTAGAATGACCATGGTGGTCTCTTCCAAGGATTCCTACAGAACACCTCAGAACAGAGTAATGGGGAATGGGTCCATCAAGGGCTACTAGCCCTTGTGACTAAAGGGACCCTATCTACAGAGACAGCAAACCAATGCCAGGAGGCATCGTTAGGGAGAAGACTTGGCCTCTATGCCCTCTTGGTTGGCCACAAGATACTAAACTAGATAGATCACAGGTATGATCCAGCGGGGCACTTCTTATGTTAATGGCGTATTTAGTGCTGTACACTAGTTGTCAGCTTGGAGGAAATATGTTTTGTTCAGAGCAGTGCATTCATATATTCAAGATATTGTACAGCAGTAGAGCAGAACTTCAGAGTGCACAGACCAGTTAAGAAAAAGGAATAAATAAGAGGGGTGCAGTTTTCTCACAGCCTGAAGCAGAATAGCCAGCAGCCCTGTGGTCCTGCCAGATCACTAAAATATAAACATAGGCAATCTGAAAATGATGTTAACCTGGTCCTATTGCAAGGCTGAAGACAAAATGTTTCCCAGGTTCCTGAGCCATGCCATAGACTCCTATAACTGCAGCTGTCTTTTCCAGAGAGACCACCGGGGAGACCCTTTTGGGAGGCCCATAATGGGGACCCCAGAAATGTAATCTTCCCCCAACTTGGAGAGGTGGAGAGGAGCCGGCAGCTGGGTGTTCCCTGTGTGTTTGGTGTGTATAGCTAGCAAAGGGGTTCATTCTATACACTTTTGATCCGGTGTCTGACATTTCCCCCGAAAGCACTTTTCTAGCTTGACCTTAGTCCTGCTGGGTTTGCAGTGCAATATTGGCACTGGTTCTGCTGGGTACATTGAACTGGTTCTGCTGGGATTTAGTCTCTATTAGGAGATCCTCTGGTTTGACCTCAGT
Organism: Paroedura picta; assembly: GCF_049243985.1. NCBI lineage: Eukaryota > Metazoa > Chordata > Lepidosauria > Squamata > Gekkonidae > Paroedura > Paroedura picta. The sequence continues at coordinate 39,600,575 of NC_135371.1, read as the reverse complement.
CATTTGGAAATAATGGAGGGTAAGGCACCTTCTTTAGAGGAAGTAAAAACAATCCCCACCAAAATTGGAGGGCAGGTAGAAAAAAGTCAGCCAAAGATCTTCTGCAAGTTTGGTGGGTGGCTGTTCTACCACATCACAAACCAAGCCAGTCCATCTAGCACAAAAAGTGTGTGACCATCCATGGGTCACTAACCGGGCATGCCGTGAACCAAACCACACTTTCCTGTGTACCACACAGGAAACCACACAGGAAACCACAAACCACACTTTCCTGTAGAGACCATCTCTAATCACCACTGGAAAGTAGCACATCATGGGCAAGATGCATTGGCTCATGGTCCTTCATGAAGTGATGGGATACTAGGGAGTCAGGTATTGCAGTAGCCAGCAAAATCCTATGTCTCCCATGAGGGAGAAGGGTTAGCCATCCACAGCAATCATACCACTGATAAGGTGAGTGACTACTTCCTGGGCCCTTTATTTTGGATATCACTGCCAGCATCCTCAGGGAAAGGACCTCTTGGCCTTGATGTCCCACACAGGGTAACTCAAGTGTTGGGAGCCTTTCTTGTAAGGGCCTTCTACTCCCTGTCCACTTCTACCTGCTGAGAGGGCTTCTTCTTCCTCCCATTGACCACCAATATTTCCTCTGGATGTGTTCCCTTTGCAGGTGCCTCCAGAGAATGGAGGAAGACAAGATTGGAGGGTTGTGTCCCTCTGGACATGGGTGTGGTCCAACATTCACTCGGTTACACAGGGTGTCGCTGGAGAGGGTGAAGACATATTTGTCGTCAGAACGCAACAGGAGCCAGAGCCTTCTTGGTCCTGGCTCCCACCTGGTGGAACAAGCTCCCTGAGAAGATCAGAGCCCTGCCCGAACTTCCACAGTCCCGCAGGGCCTGCAAGAGGGAGCTCTTCCACCAGGCATTCGCTTGGGGCCGACCGACCTAGAACACCTGCTGAGCCCCCAGACGCCCCCTCCATGACTGAAAGAATCAACATCCCAATGTTGTTATTTATATGTTATATAATTGTTATTTATATGTTATTAATATGGTTTTGTAATCTTTTGATGCCTTATTTGAAAGTTGCTGATGTTACAGTCTATATATTGTTCCGTGTAAATTATATAATGTTCAATGTAAACTGCCCAGAGCTGCAAAGAAATGGGCAGAATAGAAATCTAAATAAATAAAAATAAATACAATAAATTTCCAAATGGAACCTGAGAATTGGGGAGGGTTGGAAGCATAGCTGTTTTCTGGTGCTGGGCTGGTAGGAGGCATGGAGAGGTATACTTGAGGTGGGAACAGCAACAAGATGTGGAAGGGGAGGATGCTTCCCTCCCCTCTCCAAATCATTGCTGTCAGTGTCCTCCTGAAACTGCTTGAGTGTGGGCAGTGCTAACAAATCTTTTCCCCCTGTGAAGATCTCCAGGAACAGATCAGGGGAAAGAGGCTCCTGCTAGGTATGGTATCCAGTGGGCTGGCAGGATGGGTTTGGTTCCATGGGCCTGTGGTAAGCAGGAGATGGAGGATTTCTTCCCCCCATGATAAGCACCCTTTGCATCCACTTCCACCCTCATGGACTACAGAGGTGTTCACAATCAGGAGGTGGTGGGAAGATATAAATGTGGGTCCTCGGTCAAGGCATCAAGTCACTAAGCTCCTTTCCTCAGTGGGAGGAGAGGGATGGGGTGGCCCAGAGCCCCAAGTCCACCAAACACTCAAGCTCCATCAGGGAAGAGGTGTTCAAAATAGGAATAAAAGAATGGTCTCTAATTTTAGCAAGTTCCCTGCCTCTCTGTCTAATTGCCAACACCCAACAGTGGGGATAGTATGGAGCTAAGCTGAGGGTATATATAATATTTGGATCCCAGAATGGGAACTCTATTCATGTTAAACTTTGGAGGACACCTACTACTATTTCCAAGGCTGAAGAATTCTGCCCTCCCCCAATTGCTTTGAAGTTTGCTACACATTTTGATTGAGTGGAGACAATCTGTCTGGAATTGTATTCATTCATTAACCATCACAAACTTCTTGAAAGATCATGGAATGTTAATGTCAGTTGACCTATCATAAACCAGAACTGGTCCAAATTTATGACTTAGTTTAGTTCATGAGATGGTTTGTGCCCATCCCTAAGAGAGTCATCACCTGAATTTGCAGTGGGGAAAGGACTCACTTGATTAGTTTCAGACTGTTTCCCTTTTGTGTTTCGAAGTATCTTCAGGCAGTGTGGAATTTTCCACAGGACCCCATCTTAATTTGACTGTGTGTACTATCATGAACCTTTGGGGAATCCAAAGTAAAAACCAGGCAGTTTTCTAAATATAGAGGTTCCCTCATGAATTAGGTTCAATATAGTCCTCTTATTGACCGTTTATGCACTGGAGGTTTCATGCCGGGCTGCAGGCTGGAGTTTTAGTCGTGGCAGGTTGCTCTACCTCTTCCTGCACCCACACGGGGCAGCATTTGGCCTGGTGCACCTCATCCAGCCTCGATTTGTGCTCCTGCATGGGAGCTGGGGCAGTAAAGTTCCCAGTGCATAATCGGTCATTCTGTGCATTCAGAGAACATCCAAAAGGAGCTAGTCTTGGAAAACCAATGGAGCTAGCTTCTTAAATGCTGTAAAGCATCATCTTTTCTTACTGTGACACTTCCCAAGATAAAAACATCAAATCCTCTTGACTAATAGATCCACGCTTTGCACCTCCCAGGGCATGTTTCTCTATCCAGTTGAAATTCCAGACCTTCTCTGCTGATTTTACAATGCCTGAATCTATCTGTGTACAAAGAACATGATTTTAACAAAAGATATAACTATAAACATTTCATTCTCTATGTGTCATTATAAAGGTTTTTTTTTATAAGTCTCCTTTGTGCAAAATCTGTTTAGGTGATAGTGCTCCTAGAAAATCAGACTTCCTGTCTAACAGGGCTAAACAGTCTTGCTTTCAGTCATCAGACTCCCTGTCTTGTCCAGATAATAAATAGATTCTGTGATGAATCCTATCCCTGTTCCTATGGGATGCATTTTGATATCAAGTTCCCATGTGAAAATTGTACCTTCCCACTGGAATGGGTTGGGTCTTGATTAGCTGAGCAGAGAAAAAGAGACACAATTAAAAGGAAAAAACCAAATTTGAACTGTAATGAAGTAGATTTGAATTCCAATCCAAAACTAACATGGTTCAAATGCTTCACCTTAAAAATGTAAATTGTACTGCAAAAATAATACTGTAGAATGTGAACCTCTTTGTAGCTTTTGAGAGTAAAAACCTGAACCTTAACCCAAATAATGCCACATGAATTGTACAAAATGTAAGCTATGACTGTGCCAAATGTGTGATTTGGCATTTGCTTCAACATTCAGCTCAAAAGGAGGAAAAAAAGTGAGGAAAACACATTCAGGTCACTGAACATTTGCATTTTTTCAATGCTGTTCAGCGTCATTTTTTTTTTCATTTGGCTGCTGCTGCTTCTCAGCAGGGCTGCTCAATTACCCGCTGGTTTAGCTCACATCCAGCTCATGGGCAGCCATCACAGGAGCCAAGCATTGGATAGACGGTTCATCTACATCCAAATAGCATGAACATTGAGCATGTCTGATCGTGGAGGAAATATGCCTGTGCATGCGTGATTACATGCTGCTTTCTCATAGCCATTTCCTTTCCCCAGTCTGCTATCTCCAAGTTAAAAGACATATTATTAAAATGGGGGGGGGGGGATAGTGTTCTAGAGTTGGCAGTCGAACTTACCTCTTTCAAAGTCTTTATGAGCCTCACTGTGGCAGTGCAACTTCCTACCTGCTGATGACCACTGAGCTGTCTGTATCCAAATCAATTCACCTATGGGTCTTTCCGCACTGCTTCATGGGAGCTGTCATTTATTTCTTCCCTCCCACCTTCATAAGCATTTATTAACATTTCAACATTAGTATACGGGATTGATCTCAAAGTTTGTAGCAATCCAGTTTTCCCGCAACGTGGTGCCCATGCTGATAGCTAAAAGGAAAAGCAGCTGAACTGCCCTGATGGAAAATAAAAGTCACAAAAGAAAGGGGCAAGTACAAGTGATCTGTGGTTCAAAACTTGTCTCTTTCATGACTTGACCATGAACCTGACAGAGATGTACCATTTTCTCCAGCAACTGAGAAGACTGGCCCAAATGCACTAGCGCAAGCGAGGCCACAAGTGGCAGCACAGAAATAAGAGGAACTAATCTAATAAGACACAATTGAACCATGACCCTCCAGAACAAATGACTACAGCACAGTGGCAAAACTGCTGAACATAGTATTTGTGTTGCATCAAACATCAACCTCAAGGGTATAAGACAAGGGGAATTGATTTGCATGTAAGTGAGGAATTTGATCAAGATAAGCCTGGTTGTTGACTGTGTTTGTGTTGAAGTCCACAGCATCCCTCCTTGTACCAGTAACCCCAAATAAGAATGATTGAAAAGGCCTGCTGGATCAGACCAGTGGTCCATCTAGCCTATTATCTTGTCTCACACAGTATCCATTCAGTTCCGTTTGGAGAGCCACAACCAAGGCATAGAGGCTGAAGACATTGTGTCCTGGCACTGGTTGTGTCCTGGCACTGGTATCCATTGTTGTGTCCTGCCACTGATATCCAGAGGTTTACTGCCTCTGAACATAGAGATTCCCTTTAGACACCATGGCTATTAGCCAATGATAGACCTATCCTCCATGAATAGGCCTAATCCCCCTTTAAAGCGGTCTATTTCTGTGGCCATCACTACATCTCTTGACAACAAATTCCACATGTTAATCACTCATTATGTAAAGAAGTGTTTCCTTTTTTCTGTCCTGAATCTACTGCCCATCAACTTTACTGGATGCTCTCACGTTCTAGTATTTTGGCAGAAAAAAGTTTGCTCTGTCGACTCTTTCCATCCCATCTATAATTTTCTATCAGGTCTCCCCTTCATTGTCTTCTTTTATACACTTGAAAAATCCTGGATTCTTCTGCCTGTAGATACTGTAGAGGTACTGTAGATACCATATATCTGTGGCTTAGAGGCCATATATACAGAGGAATTGTAATAATAAAATATAGACAGGAGAAATCAGTACACAAGTTAGCAAGTTTTATTAATGTCTGATCTGTATCAGTTAAACTTATCTGTATCAGCAGACTACTCCAGCTATCAACATTTTGGGCAATCCCACCCTGAATCCCACCCTGAATCCCAATTTACAGTTTATTCTAACCTGTATGTAAAGCCATTTCAAGAGGTATTCAGCCTCATCCCCCTCCCTTCATATGCTGCTCCAGCCACTCCAACTATCAACAGTTGTTGTTGTTAGGTGAGAAGTCGTGTCCAACCCATTGCGACCCCATGGACAATGATCCTCCAGGCCTTCTTGTCTTCTACCATTACTCCAAGTCCATTTATCAACAGTACTTTCAACCTAATCTAGAAGAAGAAGAAGAGTTGGTTCTTATATGCTGCTTTTCTCTTCCCAAAGGAGTCTCAAAGTGGCTTACATTCACCTTCCTTTTCCTCACCCCACAACAGACACCCCGTGAGGTAGGTGAGGCTGAGAGAGCCCTGAGATTACTGCTCAGTCAGAACAGCTCTATCAGTGCTGTGGCCAGCCCAAGGTCACCCAGCTGGTTACATGTAGGGGAGTGGGGAATCGAACCCCAGGGATTGTCAGTGTTATTGTTCTGTTAAAGTACTGTTCTGCTTGGCATATTATATCATGAGTTTTATCTGTTATATTGTTATACTAGCCAAAAAGCCCATTGCACGCAAAAATGCAATGGGCGCTAGCAGCCCCCAGGAGTGAGAGTGGGTATGGGGGGGGGACTACCTTTGCGGCTGGTGAGCGGCTGGCGAGTCCTGGTCTTTCGGCTGGAGTCCTGGTCCTTCGGCTGGAGTCCTGGTCTTTCGGCGAGTGGCTAGCGAGCGGCTGGAGACCTGCTCTTTCGTTGGTGGCGTCCTGATGCGTCGAGAGGCGCTTTGCACTGCCGGGGGCTCCCTCGGGCGGCGGCCTGATGCGGTCAGGCCGGGAACAACTGCGAGCCGCGCTGCGTGCGGCTCGCAGTTGCTGGGGCTGGGAATCAGAGGGACTAATCGGCAGGCGCTTCGCGCCTGCCGATTGGTCCCTCCGATTGTCTGTCATGAGGAAGGGTCCAATCCGGACCCTTCCTCATCCCGGACACATCCCGCCCCAGAATGCCTTATTCCTTTATTTAGTCCGTGGTACCCACGGGCGGTGTACAGATGTTCTGTGTAAATGTTTTATAATGTTTTATGTAAACCACCCAGAGCTGTATAGAAGGGTGGTATAAAAATCTAAATGAATAAATAAATGTGGCTTGCCAGATTAGAAGTCCACACTCCTAACCACTACACCAAACTAGCTCTATCCAACCACTCACACCAGTAATGAGCCCCCATCTTCAGATGCCACAGAGTGCTTATCAATTAACCTTACCTGTACTGAGGAGGCAATTCACACTATTTCTACCAAAAATAGGTATGACCTCGCCATTTGAAATGCCACCACTCCCCAGACACATGGGAGCAAGTGAAACTAAGGCCAGCTCAAAGTACACCCTAACAATCCCTGCTCAGCTTCTTAAAAGGTAACCAGCTAGTTCCATTTTATCCAAAAGGAGGATGTATGAGCCAACTCACAGTGACACACTCTGCTGCACAGAGCAGGTCAAAACACCAATAATTTCTAGACTCATCTTCCAACTAACTGTTCCATGTGAAGAAATAAATGGATCACCAAAAGCTAGTACTGTTATCATGCCTCATGTAAAATTGGGACGTGCACAAGGCAATACCCCTACCACTGGGCAAGGGGCTAACTTTTCAGCACCACTTTCCTTCATGGCCTTCTCTCACTGTCAGTATGCTCTGTTGTCTACATTGCTGTTTGGCCCAGGGTGCTGTGACAACAGGCAACATTTTATTTATACCTATCTGTGATGCCTGCCAGTCATAGTATACAGTAGACAACCAATAGTATTCAATGGCAGGCAGGGCAAATGAGGTCAAGGACAGTGAGGGCAGAGTACATCTGAGAAGAAGTTAGTATGTAGCAAAATAACATGAATGTGCTTACAGCAAACCAAATAAGCTGAAAAGGAGAGGTGCCTTTCAACCCTAATAAGATGAATATGGCATACAGTAAGTCAGCTTCATTGGATTTTTATTGGACATTTCTATCAGCTGATGTCAAATTTTGAATTTGTGACATTTAAACTTTCAGCATTAATGGAAAGAAATGAATCCAATCCCTAGGCGACCATTCTTTGCTCAGTGCAATGCAGTACAGTTTATAAACAATATATCAAACTACATAGCGTATTACCCTCAGTGGTCCAATATACACCAGACTGGTCCAAAATGCCGCAGCGTAGATCCTCATGGGGACCCAGTGGAAGGCACACATGAAACCGGTGCTTGCCCAGCTGCATTGGCTCCAGGTTGGTAACCAGATCAAGTTCAAGATTTTGATGTTGATCTTTAAAGCCCTAAATGGTCTGGGATCAATGTCTCTGCACGGCCACCTTTTCCCTTACATCTCTCAAACAGCGTTAAGATCAGTGGATCAACATTTGCTTAGGATCCCCAGCCGAAAGGAGGTGAATTTGGCCTTGAACAGCATCAGGGCCATTTAGGCCTTGGCCAAGGCCTGGCGGAATGCTGTGGTTAGGAGCACGGACTTCTAATCGGGCAAACTGGGTTGGATTTCCCGCTCCTCCACATGCAACCAGCTGAGTGAGCTTGGATTTGCCACAGTACTGATAAAGCTGTTCTGACTGAGCAGTAATACCAGGGCTCTCTCAGCCTTGATAGCCAAGGGCCTGGTCTGGGCATTTTGGAATTGTTTGCCTAGTGTGCAGCACCCAAACATAATGACCACTAGACTGGAAAACCTTTTAATAATTTTATTCAACTGCAGAAGAACAAAAAGCCTGTGTCGGACATTTTTGGGATGGGAGAGAGAGGAGGGGACTCCCCACCAGTGCTCCCTCCCGGCTGGAAAAGGCCCACTGTGGCCACTCCAGGCCTTGGTGGACCTGCCCGGAGGGAGGGGAAGGCTACCTCCTGTTGTATGTTAAAGTACGATGGGATTTTTTGCTAGTTTCATATACAACCATTAAGTAATCTCCCCTCCCCCAGTTGTTTTAGCTTTGATGGAAGGAAAAATACAGGCAGCCCTTCCCAATAACATATAAAGAGGTAGAGTATTTATATATTTATTCTAAAGTAGAGCACAGGGGGCAGGGGAAGCTACACCCAGCAGCATAAAACCAAAGTATAATTTACATTGCTAAAAATGAAGAAGGGTTGGTTTTTATACCCTGCTTTTCACTATCCAAAGGAATTTTACTTACAATCACCTTCCCTTCCTCTCCCCACAATAGATACCCTGGGAGGCAGGGAAGGCTGAAAGAGCTCTGCCAGGACTGCTCTGTGAGAACAGCACTATCAGGAGTGTGACTGACCCAACATCATCCAGCTGGCTGCATGTGGAGGAATCAGAAATCAAACCTGGCTGGCTAGATTAGAAGTCGCTGCTCTTAACCACTACACTAAACTGGCTCATCAGTCACCCAGCCTACTAGTAAGTCACACATTAGCTGTGACTAACCTGCTGGGAACTTATTCCTGAAGTACACAGGCTCACAGTTTGGATCGGGACCATGGCATGTGGGAAGGAGCGGCTTCAGCTTTCTCCCCTGCAAAGTTTCCCCAACCCTAATTGCTATTGAGTTGCTGTTTGTTCTGTTGGATAAGCTACATGTTAAAGCCCATCAAGATACATGCAGCCTCCAATGGGATAAATAAGGGGCTAGTGAGGGGTTGAAGATACCCCTTTCCATGTGTCACAGTCCTGACCCAGTTTCTCTTTGGAAATAAGTGACTCATTTATTGCCATGAATAGACCAATGGCCTGACTCAGGATAAGACAGCTCCATGTGTTGTTCAGGTGTATCTCACTGTATAGACAACTGCCAAGCAAAAGAAAATTCATTATGTCTACAGGTAAACAATGGTGAACCATTTCACTAGAATTGAATAGAGTTACAGCAAAGTAGGAGAAGAATCAGCCAGCCTGCTCCATAATTCACCTTGAAGAAGAAAAATCTCTCTCTCTTGGACCTTGTTCCATTCCTTCTGACATAGAAAAACTGCAAACAAAATTGCAACCATCCAGCAAATGCATTTTCTATTTAAGAGGGTGGGTGAGAAAAAGCAAGAGTGGAATAGATCCTGGAAGAAGTTTATTTAATAGAATAGACTACATTTATATTTTTAGTAAGCTGCAGGACATAAATTGAATGCTTAATGTATTCCTTAATACTGCAAAAACACAACCTTGGAGTTAGCATAAAAATCAATTTCAGCTTTTATTTAGCTACTGCATAGCAGTTTTAAAGCACAAACTGCAATAGAAATGAGGTTAACATCCAAGCATCGTAACACCCCCTTGCTCCAAGCACATCGATAAAAAGGCCTTCCTACATTTAAAAACACACAGCTGGACTCACTTCCACTGTCCTTAATAGTGTTCTTTATTATTGATCATTTGGTTTATTGTCCATAATGTCTAAGCCACGCATTTCATCTTCACTGTACCAAGATGCTGAATCTCAGGACTCTCTAGAGGACTCTTTTGAAGGTCAGTTTTCTTGCCTACTGATCCCATTCACTGAAGATATGGCCAATTGCCTGATATTTCTAGCAGATTTGTCTGTAATAGGAAGGCATGAATTTCTTCCTTTCTTCCTTCCTATCAGAAGTCTCAGTTATCTACATTTCACTGTTGGCTTTGTAGTTTATTTATTTGTTAATTCATTTGGTATGGTGTAGTGTATCAGACCAGCAGCTTCTAATCTGGTGAGCTAGGTTTGATTCAAAGTTTGATTCACGTGGAGAGAGCTACTGGGGAGAGTTGCTGCTGACCAGGTGAGGCTATTGTTCTGCCTGGGTGAGGTGATTGCTGGGTAATTGTTGGGAGGATTAAAAAGGGCTACTCCTCACCAGAGGCGCGAGAGACAAAGGGCTCTTGGCCTGTGGCTCTTGGCCTGGGGTTCTTGGCCGAGCAATTAGAATCAGTAGATTATATCAGTAGATTATATTTCCCTAGTACTTCCACTGCCTAGACATTACAATGGACCTCCAGGACACTCATCCCATCATCTGCAGTGAGTGTGACATGATTGCCTTCCTCCCAGAAGACAAGATCCACTACAGCTGCCCCAAGTGTAAGCTGGTAAGACTTTTGGAGGAAAAGATTAGGGCACTAGAAAACAGAATTATTACTCTGACCCAAAGTAAGAAAGGGGAGGAGTTCGTAGTCCAGAGCTCTGCAACATGGAATAAAGAGAATAAAGAGAATACAACCAGTCCTGAAGAGGACAAGGAGATTGACCACAATAGGGAGCCTCTGCAGGCAGTTCGGAAAAAGACTGAAAAGCGAAGGGCGAGACAGTTCTCGGGGCCTTTGGAGCTCCAGAATAGATTTCAGGCCCTTGCAGAGGAGGTGCAAGGGTCAACGAGGGAAGATGTGCCAAAACAAAGTCCAAGACAAAGGGAAGAGGCCACGGGGACAGAAGGAAATGGAGTTGAGAAGAAAAAAAAAAGGAGAGTACTGGTAATTGGAGACTCCCTGCTAAGAGGAATGGATCGCCATGTGGCTGGGCCCGACCCCCTAACCCGAGAGGTGTGTTGCTTGCCAGGGGCGAAAATTAAAGATGTTTCAGAAAGGCTGCCCAAACTCCTCAAATCTACGGATCGCTACCCATTTGTGATGGTCCATGTGGGAACGAATGACATGTCCCTGAATACCATCGCTCCTATTAAAAAAGACTATCAAGATCTGGGGAGGAAGCTCAAGCAAATGGGGGCACAAGTGGTATTCTCTTCAATCTTGCCTGTCAAGGGAAGAGGAATGCGTCGGGAGAGGAAGATAATGGAGGTGAATCACTGGCTGCGTAGTTGGTGCCGGCAGGAGAGATTTGGTTTCTGGGACCATGGGATAGGCTTTCTTGAGGAAGGCCTACTAGCACCTGATGGACTGCACTTATCGAAACTGGGGAAGAATGTGTTTGGCAGGAACCTGGGGAGATTCATCAGGAGAGCTTTAAACTAAAGCCTGGCTGATAATTTCATTTATCAAATGGTAGATGAACCCACAAGAGGATCAGCAGTACTGGACTTAATACTGACCAATAGGCAAGAGTTGGTGGATGAGGTGAAGGAGGTGGGGACCCTAGGGGGAAGTGACCATGTCCTCATAGAATTCCTTTTGAGATGGGGAGCCAAGGAAGCTTGTAGCCAGACGCGGATGTTGGATTTTCGTAGGGCAAACTTTAATAAACTCAGAGACATGATGAGTGTCATACCATGGACGAGAATGCTGGAAGGGAAGGGAGCATGTGAAGGGTGGGCGCTACTCAAACAAGAGCTATTGCATGCTCAATCAATGACTATTCCAGAAATACGAAAACACTGCAGGAGCTCTAAGAAGCCTATTTGGATGAACAGAGAACTTCAAGAGGAACTATGAAAGAAAAGGAAAATGTTCAGGAAATGGAGGGAAGGACAGAGCTCTAAAGAAGAGTACCTACAGGTTACTAGGCACTGTAGATCAATCATCAGAAAGGCCAAAGCTGAGAGTGAGCTAAGATTGGCCAGGGAAGCCCATTGTAACAAGAAAAGATTTTTCAGTTACGTGAGGAGCAAACGTAAAGTAAAGGAGGCAATAGGCCCGCTGTTGGGTGCGGATGGACAAACTCTAATGGAAGATGCAGAGAAAGCAGAAAGGCTTAGTGCCTATTTTACATCTGTTTTTTCCCACAGGTCAAAGTGTTTAGGCACATCTAGAGATGGCTGTAGCCAAAGGATAGTGTCTGGGTGGCAGGTTAACATGGATAGAGAGGTGGTCGAGAGGCATTTAGCTGCACTGGATGAGTTCAAATCCCCTGGTCCAGATGAAATGCACCCGAGAGTACTCAAAGAACTTTCCAGAGAACTTGCACAGCCCTTGTCCATCATCTTCGGAACCTCTTTAAGGACTGGAGATGTCCCGGAGGACTGGAAAAGAGCAAACGTTATTCCGATCTTCAAAAAAGGGAGGAAGGATGACCCGGGAAACTACAGACCAGTGAGTCTGACCTCTGTTGTGGGGAAGATAATGGAGCAGATATTAAAGGGAGCGATCTGCAAACAGCTGGAGGACAATTTGGTGATCCAAGGAAGTCAGCATGGATTTGTCTCCAACAGGTCCTGCCAGACCAACCTAGTTTCCTTTTTTGACCAAGTAACAGGTTTGCTGGATCGGGGAAATTTGGTTGATGTCATTTACTTGGATTTTAGTAAAGCTTTTGACAAGGTTCCCCATGATGTTCTGATGGATAAGTTGAAGGACTGCAATCTGGATTTTCAGATCGTTAGGTGGATAGGGAATTGGTTAGAGAACCGCACTCAAAGAGTTGTTGCCAATGGTGTTTCATCAGACTGGAGAGAGGTGAGTAGCGGGGTACCTCAGGGTTCGGTGCTCGGCCCGGTACTTTTTAACATATTTATTAATGATCTAGATGAGGGGGTGGAGGGACTACTCATCAAGTTTGCAGATGACACCAAATTGGGAGGACTGGCAAATACTCCGGAAGATAGAGACAGAGTTCAACGAGATCTGAACACAATGGAAAAATGGGCAAATGAGAACAAGATGCAATTTAATAAAGATAAGTGTAAAGTTCTGCATCTGGGTCAGAAAAATGAAAAGCATGCCTACTGGATGGGGAATACGCTTCTAGGTAGCACTGTGTGTGAACGAGACCTTGGGGTACTTGTGGATTGTAAACTAAACATGAGCAGGCAGTGTGATGCAGCGGTAAAAAAGGCAAATGCCATTTTGGGCTGTATCAACAGAGGCATCACATCAAAATCACAAGATGTCATAGTCCCATTGTATACGGCACTGGTCAGACCACACCTGGAGTACTGTGTGCAGTTCTGGAGGCCTCACTTCAAGAAGGACATCGATAAAATTGAAAGGGTACAGAGGAGAGCGACGAAGATGATCTGGAGCCAAGGGACCAAGCCCTATGAAGATAGGTTGAGGGACTTGGGAATGTTCAGCCTGGAGAAAAGGAGGTTGAGAGGGGACATGATAGCCCTCTTTAAGTATTTGAAAGGTTGTCACTTGGAGGAGGGCAGGATGCTGTTTCTGCTGGCTGCAGAGGAAAGGACACGCAGTAATGGGTTTAAACTTCAAGTACAACGATATAGGCTAGATATCAGGAAAAAGTTTTTCTCAGTCAGAGTCGTTCAGCAGTGGAATAGGCTGCCTAAGGAGGTGGTGAGCGCCCCCTCACTGGAAGTCTTCAAGCAAAGGTTGGATACACACTTTTCTTGGATGCTTTAGGATGCTTAGGGCTAATCCTGCGTTGAGCAGGGGGTTGGACTAGATGGCCTGTATGGCCCCTTCCAACTCTATGATTCTATGATTCTATGATTCCCTGCTTCCCCACATGCAGCCAGCTAGCTGACCTTGGGCTCATCACAGCCCTGATAGTGCTATTGTGACCGAGCAGTCCTGTCAGAGCTCTCTCAGTCTCACCTACCTCACAGGGTGTCTGTTATAGAAAGAGAAATGGAAAGCGATTGTAAGCCATTTGGAGACTCCTCCAGGCAGTGAAAAGCAGGGTATAAAAACCATATCTTCTTCATATAGCGCTCCTTTCTCACAGGGTCTCCAGGCAGGTAACACAGAATAACTTATATAACGGATCCCAGTTACAGTAAGCCATACACAGTAGTATAGACAATAATTGCCTTAATAATTTGTTGTTTTGAACAATTTTGAAAAGTACAACCCTCTTTCCTGTACAGCAAAGTCCTCTTGAATAATTCAGTTTTGCATCTTTTGCAGAAAGCCAGGAGAACAGGAGCCTTCCTGATCTTCTTCATCCAGCATTGCCATACAACAATGGAGAAAGGACATGTATGGGCAGTTGTTGAATTTGCCTGTTTGCAGACTGGCACCCACAGAAAGCCTTGCTGACATGAGTGGAGCTGTTGTGAGTTAGCGCCATAGGGGAGGCCATGAAGGGCTTTGTATGGTGTCACCAATTCTTTGGTCCATTTCGCACAACTTAAATGTAGCCGAAGTCTTACCTTTGGCAAATGCTATTAAATCAATGTTTCACATGACATCGCACATGATCTGCAACATTCCTGCAACACTCCCGCAAAAATTGCTTCATTGTAGCGCTTTTCGGGAAATCGGGAAAAGTGGATTCCCCCTGAAAAAAATGCTACACTTCTGAGCACAAGCTGCAACACATCAGCGAAAGACATTCTCAATGTAGCGGTAGAAAGAATGTCCCTCCCCCGCTCACGCCCCTGAACTCCCGGAGAAATGATGGCCATTTTTTCCCCTTAGACCGGGGAAAGCAATGAACGAGCGAGGCTTCTCCGGCTAAAGTCCCTCCACAGAAGTGATTAATAGTAAAACAAAGCTCCCTACTGCAAGTGTCTTTAAAGTCCCCAAGCACAATACAGCCCCCTGTCCGACACTGCCCGTAATTTCGGCCACAAATCGCGCCCATGGGGAGGTGGGATTTTGCTTTTAACTTGAGGAGTGTGTAAACGATTAAGTCCTAAGCCAGCAAAAAAGGTCTTTCTGAAACAATGATTGAACAAATATTCGTTGCAACTGGTGTGTTTGCACTGGTTCTTAAAGGGAAAGGGGCTTTTCGGAAGCACAAACACAATAGTCCATTGGCTGTTCTGTTTGATTGACGGCCAGGGGTGGGAAAAAGCACAGAAAAATATTGCTTCCTTTGTTGCGATTCCAGCTAGACCAGAAACCTGTGGGGAATGAATACAATGCTACTGGGACTTCAATATTTCACTAAAATTAAAGGTATGCGGAATGATGAAATTCCACTATTAAATATAGCGTTTCTGAATACTGAAAACATTTGGCAACATTGGTCCTTGTGCGGAAAGCCCCTTTGAATTGACTCCGTAACCAATGGGCAGCCAATGGAGCATCTGCAGAATGGAAGTAATATACCTGTTCTATCTAGCTCCTGCAAAGAACTGAGCTTTGGCATTCTGCACCTGCTGAAGTTCCTGAATAGATTTTGAGGGGAGAAAAACGTAAAGTGAATTGCAATATTCTGCCTTGATGTTCTGTGGTGTGAACCCAGGTGGCCGGACCAGCTTTATCTTGGTAAGAGACCAGTGTGGGCTAGGGTGAGTTGGTGGAAACCAATGTTTTGTGGCTGCATTAACTTGCTGTTCGGTAGTAAAGGTGGATCCAATATAATCCCGAGGCTTTTAATTGGGTCAGCAAGGGTCAGCTGAACTCCATTAAAAGAGGAAAGGATAATATCCTTCAAGACCTCTTCCTTCCAAACCAGCATTGCCTTTGTTTCTTCGGAATTCAGGTTTCTGTTCACTTTGAGCCAATTTACTACAGAAGCCAGGCCTCGGCTTCATCACCGGGAGATTTGGTTAAGGATATGTAGAGATAGCTATCATCAGTATATTGATGACAGCAAGCCACAAAACTTTGGATTATATGTTCTAAGGCCTTTACATAGACCCTGAAAATCGTAAGAGATAGAATTGTGCCCTGTGGAATCCCAGACGATAGGTCCTACACTGATGATAACAACTAGTTTCTAATAAAAACCCTTTGGACCCAGTCCATGAGGAATGATTGGAATGAGTTTAACATACATCCTCTGATGTCTACTTCTGCCTCTAAATGCCTAAACAAGATGGCGTGATCTGCTTATAAATCCAGTGGCCATTGTCTACACTCAGATGGAAGGCATCAACTAAAGCTAGGAGAGCTGTCTCTATCCTACAGTCTGGCCCAAAGCAGAATACAGTGTCTAGACCAGATGAGTTATCCTAGAAGACTTCAAGTCGATCTCCTACTGTTCACTCATTCACTTTGCCCAGAAAGGGTAGTGTAGAGACTGAATGATAACTGGACACAATATTTTTATAGGCATAGTTTTTAAGTAGTGGACAGATTACTCCTTTTGCTGTGGCTGAGGCAAGGTGCTCTAAATTAGTGACTGATTTATAATAGATGTTCTGGGTTTGTAATGTGGTTAACCAGGAGGCAGGGCTTCATCCGAAGGGTACAAGAGGTTGAGGTGACAAGAAGCAAGAGCTTCATGTTCCATTCTTTCACAGCAGCTTCAACAGAACCTGTGTTTGGAATCCTAAAATGCCCCAGTGCAATTTGAAATCCAGCAGGGCTGATTATGCACTTACTTTGTTTATTCTGTTGTGGATCCTGTTGAATTCTGATCAATTTGAATTTGGGTCTTCCTCTATCCCCTCCCCCCATTGAAACAGAAAAGTGTTCTGTACTTGATTGGGGAAGTTCAGAAGGTGTGTGTGTGTGGGGGGGGGGAGCCAAGCACAGCAGGAGCCTCTTTCTTTCTTTCATTGAATGGGGAGGGGGGAGGATTGGAGACAGCAGAGGAGGGGGAATAAATCCAAGAGGAAAATCTCTGCTGGGAGAAGTTTGGGCTTCTGGAGCCTCTGCTGAGAGAAGTTAGGGCTTCCCCTAATCAAAATGGAAATTGCATTCAGTGTAGACAGCAGGGACTGAATCAACCTAGGATTGGAATAAAAGCTCCGTGCAGATTCAGCCCAGGATTCATGAGTCTCCATGGGTGGACCATTTTTAGTGGCTTCCCTCTCACGTGGGATGTTGGAGCCACATTCACCTTGGCTTTACATAGATAGTGGTCAGATCCTGGTTCAGGGCAAATCTCCAACCCTGAAATCAAACATTTCCTCATGTCCAGTGCAAAAGATTAAGTCCAAGATGCAACCTCCTTCATGTGTTGGGCTACTAACAGCTAGGGAGAAACCCAAGGCAGTCAATGAAGCTATAAAATTCTAGGGTGGTTCTGGTGAGGGGTCCTCATCATAAATTAAAATCCTCCAGAACAATCAGTCTAGCAGTCTGTAGCACAACAACTGACAGCACTTCTACCAGCTCATATAGGGTATCTACTGGGGAGCTAGGTGGCCGGTAGACAAGAAGAATGCCCAATTTATCCTTAATCTCTGGCAGAAGGTGCAGACAGTCAATGACAGTGATAGCTTGATCTGGAAGTCTGCAGAAGCTGAAGGTACACCTCCTTACCAACCAGTTCTGCATTGTTGGGGGAAGATTGCATAATGAGGTAGAGTTAGTTGGTAAAGACATACCATTTCATTATCTTCCAACCATGTGTCTGTTCTTCAGGACAGATCAGTGTCTTCTTCCTGTAACATCTAATAGACAAGTAGTTTTGAATTGTACTGGTATTGCACAATATTAGTGTAGATGTTGGGGAAATAGGAGCCCTTGTATCAATTTGGAGGATGCTATAGAGCAGGACTAGCATCAGATTACCTGAGGCGGCACAGCTGCTAGGGCCCAGGGCCACCTCCTGATACAGCCTCTATGCACCATCTGGAGGGGGGGTTGTGGGAGGCCCAGAAATGCCCTCCTCTGGGACCCAGGACAGCCATGAAAAGCCCATGCCCTGGGAATAGGTAGTAGCCATCATAGGCAATTGCAGCAGCAGAAATTATGCTGATGTGGGTGGGACTAGGAAGATATAGACTTTCCCTTTCTATATGGATATCACCTTTGTATTGCTGCAGTCTTTCCAAGACCATCACAACAAAGCATATTTGAGACCAATGGCATGGAAGATGGGGAAAGTGTAGACAGGGCACAGATGCACCATGAGGCCATGGTGATGTGTGGAAGGTGGAGACACTGTTTCCTAGTAGCACCTTCCCAGTAGAAAAAGAGTTGGTTTTTATACCCTGCTTTTCACTGCCCATAAGAGTCTCCAAGTGGCTTATAATAGTCTTCCCTTCCAAACAGTGGTTAACAGCAAACTAGCATAAATGGAAAGTTGTCCTCCTTCCTTCCCTCTTCCTTTTTTCATCTTTCAAATTAAAAAAATAAAAACCCACCACCGGGGCTGCACAATGACTTGGGTAGAAATAGACACCATTGGGATCAATGGAAATTAATCATGAATAATATAACACTTCTAAGAATGCAGTTCTGTGTATATATATTCAGAGGTCCCATTGAAACAACTGAATTCAATAGGACTTATTCCCTAGTAACTGCATTGAAAGATTGCTGCCTAACAATGGATACTAAGCCCATTGACTTCAATGGACTAAGATGGATATAAGACTTGGCTTGGGATTGCACTGTATATCTTGCTTTAGGATGCTTAGGACACTTGCTTTAGGATGCTTAGGGCTAATCCTGCGTTGAGCAGGGGGTTGGACTAGATGGCCTGTATGGCCCCTTCCAACTCTATGATTCTATGATTCTATCTAAAAAGCTTCAAAGCTGCGGGCATCATTCCACTGACTTCACAGACCCTTTCTGTGTCTTAGCAAGCCACTCCCTCCTTAGTAGAAGTAGTGAAAGAATGGTTACATAGATTAAAATGTTGGGAAAGGGCGATGTGATTGTTAATGGCATACCGATTCAAAATCAATTATTTATTTTGCTATCTTCTACCCACTATTAGCATACACTATAATGAGAAGGCCCTGGGGCTTCTGTTTCTTTCTGATCTATGTGCTAATGGGAAGAACTTTGGATGTAACAGGTGGGAATTCTTACAGGACCCTGATAGAAAATCTGAAATACCTCTTTTCAATATAAAACAAATCCTGAAAGCATCTTCTGTAAGTCAATAGGGTCAACTGCCCTTTCTTTTTCATGACAATGTCACCCCAAAATCATAAAGGCAGGACACTGCCTGGCCTAAAATACATATAAGGGATTGCCAGCCTTGTAAGAACCTTGTAAGAACATCTGGACTAACCCCATCAATGTTCTACCTTGCTTCCTCTGTTTACACTTACCTTAATCAAATGATGTTTAATCAACACACAATTCTATTTACTCAGCCTACTAGCTCTCCCCATCTGGTACTTAATAGGTTATCAAGCCTCTCCCAAACCATTGTCCATGTTTTGGTAAACCCATCAAAGTACTGTTTTGAGACTGCATCACCCCAGCCTGATGGTCCATTTCCCCCTATAACTGTGGCACTCGTTTCCATAGCATTGTGCGAGTTCTTGACCACAAACCCCAAGCTATGGGTTCTCTTTAGGAGTGTCCATTTGGGATATCCAAGCCAAAAATTACATCATCAGCCTTTTCAGTTATTGTGTTCCCCTGCCAGGTTGCACACCAGGTCTGAGTAATTACACTCCTGGCCAGGAAGCCAAGGAGCACAAGAGCAGGGTCTAAAAGCCAGTCCATAAGGATGGGTCCTGGGGAATCTGTCCACCAGGAAAGATAGGGGAGGAGAGGCAGAGGCAGGAGCCAAGCCAGGGTCAAGGAGCTGGATAGAGTTCCAAAGTTCCGTGGTCAAGTAACCAGGAAGCAGTCCAAAGCTGAAGTCAGGAACCAGAGTGAAATCAAAAGCCACATCTTAGGTCAGGAGCCAAGTCAAAGTCAGGAACTGGAAACAGAGTCAAGAACTGAAATGAGGTCAGGAGCCAGAGTCAAGAGCCAAACTGAAGTCAGAACCAGGAATGGACCAACAGAAATTCGCTGAAGTGAACGGGAACACCAAACCTCAAAGCAGACAGGCAGGGAACTTGCACATTGCACCCAAAGAGAGGCTTGGCCCAAGCTTCTCCTTAAGTACACATTTCACAGGATGTGGGACTATGAAACAGGCTCCCAATATCTTAATGTTTTACTATGTCTAATTTTTATATGCAGGTCTGTGACTGTATAAATAAATGATCATTCACACTCCTGACAGCTAGGCCTAGTCCTCATCTGAGGAAAGGCTGTCAGCTGTGTGACACCTCACCTGATCTTCTGACAGCTGTTAACTTGCAATGTCTTTAACATCTTTGGCACTCCAGCAACTCTTCAGGGTTAGATGGAGCCTGTTGCATCAGCCCCAGTGTTGTAGGTACAAAGAGCTGGGTCAGTTGGGACCAGGTTGCTCCTTATTCTGTGAGTCTGGCTGGTCCCGATCCCCAGGCAGGGTGATTCCATAACCCTCAGGGTGATGCATCTTATCCAGGCTCAGCATCAGAATCTATCGTGGCCTCCAGAACACCCTCTGGCAGCTCGCTGAGAGCTACGGGCATGACAATTATTCTTTCAGCCAAATATAGATTGGGGCTGAATTTTGACTATCTGAAATGGTGAGATAGCTGAATTTAAAGGGCATTTAAAGGGACTGCGGTTCTATTAAATGCCGTCTGGGTAAACTCACCACTTGCAGCTGTTTAAAGGGACAACAAGCCCTTTAAGGACATCTTGAAGTTTGCACAAGGAATTTAAAGGGACATTCTTCTTGAGGAGCTTTTGGGGAAAACGTATGAAATATGTGAACAGAAAAACATAGATGATGTGGCTGAAAGGAAAGGTTAAAAAAAGGAAGCAGAAACATTGTAAGGATTTCATTGCTGAAAGTAGTGGAGGAACACACTGCATAGGCCCTTTAACTAGGTATTCATTGAAGTCCATGATTATTCCATTGCCTGGCTGCCATCCAATCCTATTATGACTAGCTGAAATGGCAAGATGTTATTTGCCTTCACCCCGCCATAACAAAAGCATTCCAGGATGTCTCCAGCCCTCACCTTGAGGTTGGCAACCTTTGGTGGTTCTTGGTCCTCTTACTGCTCCTTAACAGAAAATTTGCCCCTCTAATAAAAACATTCTGGCTACAAGCCTGTTTTTGATGCCAAGCTGAAAACAGGGCATGGCTTTTTGACTCTGCCCTAATATTAAGCCAGATCACCCTCCATGTTACATCTTTAATATCTGTTTTATTTGTTTTCCTTTTGCTGCACAATGTTGTTATCTCCCTGCAATGGCACAGGTGTTTGTGTTGACTCTACAAACACAAAGCGTAGGCATTCGTAAAGGAGAAGCAGACACAGTTGGCAAGTACGTTAGAAAACATTGAAGCTTTTGCCACCTCTACCGTGTGGGCTGAAGTTTTGAATTGGAGATAAATGCACACATGGAATGACTCTGCTCAAACAATCAACTGTAACGCATACAGGGCTCTCAGCCCTGAAGTTTTCTGGCAGTCACTGTTGAGCCCAGAGATTGCTCTCAGGGACTGCAAGGTGCATTCACACTTCTCTGCAAATATACTCTTGCATGTTTTCTCTGTACTGACGCCTGTGTGTTGCACTTTCAGATAGCCTGCCCTCCTGCCAAACCTATTAAAAAAAATACTGACCTTCTATGGGTCTATAAATAGGTACATACCTGTTTTCTGAGTGGCCAGCAGGAGGTGCACTTGCCCTTGACAACTCATCTGGCACTGGGAATCTTGCAGCAGCCCCAACAGTCCAGTGACAAACCCTCAAGGTGGCCCTGGCCTGAATGTGGGCACTGAGGCCCCAGTGACCAGGCTTCAACAGTGGCAGTGGCTCCAAAGGGCCCATTAGCACCCTCCCATTTCACTAAGCCCACCCAGAAGTGGAAACGGTGGGGAAAAGAAGCAGAGCTATTTTTTGTATCCTGCTTTTGACTATCCGAAGGATTCTCAAAGCTGCTTACAATTGTCTACCCCTCGTCTTCCTCTTCCCTGAGAGAGCTCTGAAAGAATGGTGACTGGCCCAAGGTTTCTTAGCTGGTTGTATGTGGAAGAGGAGTGGGGAATCAACCCCGGAACTCCAGATTAGAGGCCACCACTAACCCACTACACCAAGCTGGCTCTCAAAGAAACCAACGATGGTGATGTCAGAGTTCAGTGCTGAAAGGAGAAGTGGAGTGTGGCAAGAAGAAAAGGAGGGAATGATGGAGTGGAAGAGCTGACAGAAGTAGACAGAGGACCAGAAGGAGAAGAGGAGAATAGCTTGAGACAGAAGGAAAAGAGGAAGAGAAGTAGAGGGACCTTGAGGTCTGGGCAAGAGAGATGGCTCAACAAATACCATCAGTTCCGGGCTTAACTTAGCCTGCCGCAGGTGTGGCACCACCCACAAGTAAGCCTCCCTTGAACAGTTGAGCAAAATCTGGTGCATGAGTTCCAACAAACGCAGCAGAGCTTTCAGAAGATGCATGCCTAGAATTAAGGTGAAAGTGTGGAAAGGATTGTATTTCTCTGGCATGAATCCCATGGTGCAGTTCCTCCAGTGGAATAACATTTCTATCTGAGGAGTAGGAGTGACATTTCCTCCCTCTCACCTCAGACCAACGTTTTGTCCCCGGTGCTGCTATTGGGAGTGGAGGGTCTGCTGACTGCTGGAATAAAATTTGGGGAAAGTCTTTGGGCTGCAGCACAAGGTAGAAACTCTACACAGCAGTCACATAGGAATGTCTCACATTTCTGATTCAGCAACTACACATTGGAAGTAGCATTAAAGAACAGGACAATTATACTAAGTGAGCCAGGCTTTTAGATCTTTTCATCATGTGGAGTATATTGATTGTGTTATGGTAGCCAACTAACTAGGACCTATTATACCGTTGCGGTGGGGCAAAAAGCCCCGCTGTTCTCCATGTATGCATTTGGGAGGGGATCCCCCAGCGCACACTGGCTGCCCCGGAGTGATGGCCTCACACATGCAACATGGAACCGGAAGCACTCCAAAGCGGCAGTGGCGGGGAGGGGGAGTGGGGGCATGGGGCCCCCATTGCATGGAGGCGGGGGGCAGCATGCTGCTCCCCCATCATGGTGGGGGCAGGGGGATGTCCCTGTCAGCTCCTTGGAGCCACAGAGCTGGCAAAGGCAAGAGACGACCCTGCAGAGACACCATAGGTTGGGGGAGGAGCCGGGCCCTCCTTTGATGCACCCTTGGCAAACCCAGGAATGCGGAAGAATCCGCATTTTCTTAACGCGGGTCTTCCGAGGCCCTGGGCTTGGCGGCGCCCGGGATGGTGGCAATGTCGAGCATAACTGGGGACTTTCCCTGAAGCCCTGCCACCGCCAGCTCTGGTGTTCTGGCTGGTGCATAATCGGTGTAGGAGAAAACAACAACCGTGTAAGCTTTTAACAGTAGCTTGATCCACTGAAGTCAGCTAGTGAAACATTTCAGGGCACTGAGAGAAACCATTTTTCACCATAAGTTACAAAGGACCTTGGGTGGCCTCATAGGGTTTTCAAGGCAAGAGACAAACAGGTAGTTTGTCTGCCTCTTCATAGCAATCATAGACTTCCTTGGGGGTCTTTCATCCAAGTACTAACCAGGACAGACCCTACTTAGTTTCTGAGATCTGGCAAGACTGGGCAACCCAGCTCAGGCTCAGAGCAAATGCACATTACCACCTGCTAATATCTATGGATCAGGCTGCTTTGCCTTGTCCACTGGCATGGGCTGATAGCCCCCTAAATTCTGGGTCATAATTCTTTGTCAAGGGATTAATTTCCAAGACAGGTACCAGAATCCCCAGTATATGGAGCTCTGCTTTGAGACCCACTAAAGAAGCAGCATCAACCCAGGCTCTTCTGTCAAGCTTCCCTGCAAAAGTTGTTACGAGCACACGTGGAGGAAGAATTCTCTTGTTCCATTTTGGATCGGCAGCTTTGATATGTGAATATCACACAGTGGCTTGTTCCCAGAGTCTTCCTTTCTGAAGTTTATTCTCTGTGCATGTTTGCACAGCCTGCAGGTGGAGACAAATAATTATCTTGTCAGCAGTTTTTCTCATGGCAGGCAAGTCTATGCTGCTGGAAAGACAAAGGAAAAAGGCAGAGGCCATTGCAGTAGCAGAAATGCAAAGTTACTAATGAAGATGAAACCCACCCTTCTCTCTCTCTCTCTCTCTCTCTCTCTCTCTCTCATATATGTGGAAAACTCATAATGGGGTGGGGGGAGAATTATAGATCTGCTTACAGGTTTTTTTGAGTCTCAGCTGGCTTTGCATTAGGTCACGCCTCATCCTCAATACTGCCAATTCTGCAGCGCCGTAAAAATGCAAGAACCTAAAAAGGTCAACACAAGAGAAATGGACTTAAGCCTATACAAGGCAGAACACAATTTTTAAAATTATATTACCAGTATTTATTAAGCAAGTTAAAAAACCCAAGGCTTTTAGCATAGCCTCAGTAAAATCAGTACAGACATACATACTAATGCCTCCACACATGTTAACAGGTCTGGACACATGATTCACTTACTCAGCTGGAAATTGCCTCATAACCAGTTGTGCATTAACTCCATGTGGCCATATGTGTGTTACCTCCCCCCCCCCAAATGTCCATGTCCTCCAGGAACTTCTTCACCCACCGCTCTGATGAAAGATCCATGGATCTTAAAGCCCTTGCAAGCCGCAAATGCTTGTCTATTCATTTCCTCAGTCATTGCTCTCCCTGTTATTTTATTGGTGCAAAAACAGTCTATCCGCCTGATAAGATTGATGATGACTGTTCAGCGGTGACCAGGACACAGGAGAGAAGGGGGCTTGCCTTCCAGCAATTCTACAGGAAATCTCATTCAGCCAAGTAAGACATCAATATACTAGACTTTCCCCTCTGGAGATTCAGCTTCAAATGGGATTTTTAAAAAATCAACTATGAAATGCATTTGTTGGGTTACCTCCCCCTCCCCTTTACATTCAGTCCATCATAATATCGTAGGGATGCTGTGTACATGTCAAAATGGAGGCTCCTTGACAAAAATTTCTTCAGGAAATGAGATTGGCAGAACAGGAGGTGTTGCCTGTCAGCATTTGCGATGCATTGATGGAGCTATGTGGGGAAATCTTGCAGCACACCTGTCTGTGCTGTCCCTGGCGCTATAGATCAGGCTTTGACACTTATGAGCACCAAATTCTTCAAGGAGAGGAATATAGATATACAGAGATGCAGCGGGATAGACAGATGCGCACACACAATGTACTGAAAGCCATTCTTCAAGGGACTGACAAGAATTGTTACTTAATGGTCAAAGGTTTCTAAGGAAGATGAAGGAAGCATTTGTTCAGCCACTTATGGTTTGGTTTCATCTGTTGACCGCACTTCAGTTACTGAGGATTGTTTGCACAATAAAGATTTTGAAGGCGTTATCACAAAGTTGTTACCTGGGGATGAAGAGCCTTTCCTGCATCAGCAAGGAATTAAAAGCATTTCAGGCACACTTACTGAGAGTCTTTCATGTATAGTGTTCCTTTACCCAGGATGAAAGACTAAGGGCTTTTCCACATGTCTGTGCGTGTATACTTCTGGCCCCATATGGCTTCGATTTACCTCCTGCATAATTATTATTTGCCTTTAGTGTTTGCTTATTTCCCCCCCCAATAAGTTTTTTTCTCCATTTCTTTTGGACTACTTTTACCCCAGTCTTGCTCGGGAAGCTGATTCTGATTTATTTGTCATGTTTGTGACCGTTTATGCACTGGAGATTTCATGCTGGGCTGCAGGATGGAGTTTTAGTCATGGCAGGTTGCCCCACCTCTTCCTGCTCCCACACGGGGAAGCATTTGGCCTGGTGCACCTCATCCACCCTCTATTTGTGCTCCTGCACGGGAGCTGGGGCAGTGAAGTTCCCAGTGCATAAATGGTCTGTGTCAGTTTTCTTGGTCCCATCCTTTTCCACATGCCTTCATCCCATTTTTCAGTGATTAGGCTGTCATCATCAAGCCACTCCCTCTGCCCCACCCTGACAACAATTGGTTTTATTTTTGAAGGCATTAAAATACCAATATACTGATACAGCCTTGTAATGACAGAATAAGCAGGTTCTCTGAATTCCCAGCTTTCATTTTTATTAATTAAGTCTTTAACCCCTTCCCTGGAGAAGGAAAAAAGGTGTATCTGCACAAAGGCAGGACATAGTCTTATTCTTCTTTTAAAAGTCACAAGAAAAAGATAGCCGGGGATTGAGATAAACAGTTAAATCTATCATTAAAATGATATCACTAATTGATATTTTGGTGTCCTTTAAAAATGTTGTTATATGGATACTAGCATGAAAGCCCGCTGTTGCTTGGAATGCAGTGGGTGCTAGCCAGGCAACGGGTGGGGTTGGAAGTGTGGGGCATTGGGAGAGGCAGCTGGGGCCAGGTATGGGGTGCCTTCCCTTCCCTTGCCTCCCCTCCCCTCCCTGTCCCTTCTCCAGGAGCTGGTGGAGGTGAGCAAGCTCTTGGGCCAGGTGACCACGGGGCTCCGGCTCCAGCTCTGCCCCTGGACAATTGTTGGGGGAGATGTGCCACGGAGGAGGCAGCCGGGCCATCCCAGATCCTTATGAACTGGTGGTTGTGGCACTCTCCCAGTGCTGCCTTGCAGCAGCAGAAGCAAAAGAAGGACTCATTGCATTGGTGGGCACCACCCTCCCTCCCTTGGATGGCTGGGGCAGCTGGTGGCGGGTGCAGCCGATGGGCCACACAGCCAGGGGCAGGCAGGACATGGAATTCCTGGCCATGGAGGGATGTGTGCAGCCAGCCACCCCTGAAGCCAGTTGCCAGCCCCAAGCAGCCCATGGGTAACAGGGGAGAGCTCAAGGAGCGCCTGGGTGATGGCCCTCCCCTCTGTCCCAAGATGCCATGGCAACATGGAAAGAGGCCGTGCTGTGCCTTCCTGGGGCCAGTCAGAGGCTTGGGAGGACACACCATCCCTCAGTGTCCTTGAAATGGGGACACCTGCGAGGGCTACCTCGGCTCCTGGCAATGTCCAGGGATGAAATGGAGGAAAGTCTTTGTCAGGATTGTGGGGGGCAGGCTTGAGCAGGGACTGGCCAGTTAGGAGGCAGCACACACCTCCTGACTGGCAGTTGGACTGGAAGCGAAGGCTAGACAGCCCAGACAGGCTCTGCCTAGGAGGGCTTTTCCAAAATATTATAGGAGCAAAATGTTAAAGATATTGATATACACATGCACCAAAAATAAAAAGGGGGATGCTATGATGTCATCAATTAAGCCACCCATGATAACAGCACTGTCCCTTGAAAATCCTGTTTTTTTAAGGCAGAAGAAAGACTCCACAAGTGTGAAAATGCAGAGGGAGGGCAGATATGCAGAAGAACCATACCCAAACTAATTCCACTGCTTGTGGATCAACTGCTAAGAAAATCAGGAGTAAGCTGAATGTGCAGAAGAGCCCTAAGAACATATGGCCACCAAAGTTATTCTGTAGTTGTGTCTGTAGACCTACCAGGCTTGAGGTCCAAGGCAGGATCATAAGTCTGCACTGCAGTTAGCCAATCCAGTCAGTTTAAAATGAAATTGAAACTGAAACTGAAAGGGAAGATCCGTTGTCTGTACATGTACAAGTTGGGAGTTTAGTTTTGCCTCTTGTAACATCATGCTGGGGTCACAATAAAGAGCTGATTGAAATCCCAGCGGTCCTGACTTCCTTCAAACCCTGAGATATAACAGTTGGGGCCATTCCACACCTGGAAAATATAGTGAAAGTCTTACCTTTGCTGATTTTTTTTTTTTTGCGTTTTACACAATGTTGTCAGCATCCAGTGTCCTAGCAGCAAACCGGCAGCTACATCCTCCATTTTAAAGTGATAGTTGGGGAATCCCAAAAAGTGGATTCCCACAACTCTGTAGCACAAGTGAAAAGAGAGCACCATGCAAGCCACACGCCAAGGAAATGTGCAGAGCCGAAGTAGTGCTATCTCCGCCTCCAGTGTCCACCCTTGCACACTACTCCTGGGGATGGGGCTTTATTTTTTTAAGCAAACTTCCTGGAGCAACATATATGCATTAAGTCATCCAGGCAGAGCAAAAAAATAATTTCCCCACCAGTTAACACACAAAGCATGCCTCTCTAACTCCCCCTCCCCCCAAAAAAACATCAGGAACAAGGTTACTTTTTTAAAACATCAAGGTTCATAATTCCAAAAGGGGTGGCAGTAAAGTAAGCACTATTAGATTAGATGCATAGACATAGCAACAGAGAAGTTTTACTTTAAAAAAATTTACTTGCATTGTGGTCCCTTTAAAACAGGGAGAAAGGTGATTGGCTGCCTGGCTTGAATGACAGGTGGCGGAGAGTTCCGTGTATAGCACGGTCCTCTCCTCTGCCATTTCAAAACAGCATGCAGAATGCCAAGAAGTGCAAGAAGGTGGCAGATGAGAGTCAGAAGGTGTGGAATGGCCAGAGGCATTATTTTTTTTTATAGCACTACGCCATTGCTCTAGCATAACACTATTTTTTGGGGGTGTGCGGAATGGCAGTTGGTATTACTTTACTGCTACTTACAGTAATATGATGGTGGCTGAGGTACAATCAGAAAACGTTCAGAGTTTGTCCCACAGATCCTTCAATTTCTCAAATAGCCACAGAACTTTTGGATAAAGCTTCTGAAACACAAGAAGTAGTAGCCAGAAACAAAAATAAAGAAAATCCCTTGGGCAGGAAAGTATTTTAGATATTCAAATAGAAGTCATTGCATGCTGGCTACTTAGTGTAATACCTCCCTAATAGTTATATATTGCTTTTTGAACATCCCAAACATTTCACATCTGATACTTGGGTAATCATTACAGAACCCCTGTAAAATAGACCCTTGTTGCAGGCTAAATAAGTGTGGCAGTTTGAACAATGGACATTTGACAAACATCCCCATACTGATTCAGAGACGAATGCCACATTTAACTGCCTAATCAGGGTACTATATGTCCTTATTTAGAATCATTTATATTGAACAAACACTGAGAGGACAACCAGTGAAGAAATTTATTTCTTGAAAATAGGACACATTTAGAGACCATTTGGGTTGGATCCTTCATCATAAAAGAGGCAAATTTCTCATTTTGCTTATCTCTATTCTGTACAATTTAAAAATTATGCCTGTAATCTGGAAAAACTTACCTATGGCTACCCAGCAAATTCATCACTGAGTTGAGATAAAGACCTCAAAATGTATATTATTAGCTAGAGGAGACGAGCTTTGACTACTTGACTCTCCTTTAGCACAGTTAAATTTCAATTTCCAGTGCAAATGATGAAGGCTTGGAATCTTATGAACCCCAGGATCACAAGCCCCAATGATATGATCTGAGACAGACCAAATCTGAAACTTGAACTCAGCCACAGGTGCAAGGCCAGCACTGTGTGTTATATGCTTAAATTATTAACTGTAGTTCAGCCTCAGTTGCTTGTCAGTAAGAGATAAATTCTAATGACCTGTTTTAGCAGGCTGCTGAGGGGTTGAGAGAGGTAAGAGCTGGAAAGTTCTATGAATGAATACTGAAATACAGCATTGATAATAATCCTTCTGAACATTTAAACTTGTGTAGCTGAAATCATGGTTCATTATCAGTGCCAACCTCAGTACTATTGGCAGGTTGGCCAAAGGGGCAGTAATTTTTTAACCCCATTTCTCAGAGTTACAAGTATAACCTCAGTTATCTAAGTCAGGGGTAGTCAACCTGTGGTCCTCCAGATGTTCATGAACTACAATTCCCATGAGCTCCTGCCAGTGTTGGTAACCTGGGGGACTGTAATTACCTTTTTCTAAGGGTGTGACTCCATCCCTTTCGGGTATTATCTCTCCAATGTGGTTCCCTCTTTCAGGCTTCAGAAATGGGAAGGGGGTTAAATCAATTTTCTCCTTCCCCTTCTTCCTGGACTGTCTGTGGTCCAGTCTCTGTCTTTCTCTTCTGCTTATCTAGGTTCCTCTGAGGTGTGAGCATAAGGTCTTCCTTTTGTTAATTATCCCATTCAAGGCTCCTCCCCCATACCCTTCTCCAGCCTGATCACTCAGCCTCTTTCTGCCAGCCACCATCCCCTGCACCTGGTTCTGGGATGAGAGGGGACATGATAGCTCTCTTTAAGTATTTGAAAGGTTGTCATTTGGAGGAGGCTTAAACTACAAGTACAATGATATAGGCTAGATATCAGGAAAAGATTTTTCACAGTCAGAGTAGTTCAGCAGTGGAATAGGCTGCCTAAGGAGGTCGTGAGCTTCCCCTCACTGGCAGTCTTCAAGCAAAGGTTGGATACACACTTATCTTGGATGCTTTAGGATGTTTCGGGCTGATCTAGCGTTTAGCAGGGGGTTGGACTAGATGGCCTGTATGGCCCCTTCCAACTCTAGGATTCTAGGATTCTAGGATTCTATGTCCTGGCTGCTTTTTCAATTTCAAGTTTTGTTTTTTTCTTCTGCCTCCTTTCCCAACTCATCTATAAAAAAATTTCCAATCTAATCCCACCCCACAGCATACACACACACTTCCCAATGCTGGTCAATGAGGCCAAGAGTCAGGGCTGGGGGAGTTGACTCCTCACTACCTTGAAGTTCTTGCCTGATCCTCTCCCTGACTCTAACACTCTTGATTCTCTGGCAGCCACAGAGCCAGTCTCCGACCTTGGCAGCAGTGCTGAAGCCAAGGCAACCTGCTTTGTTTCCATGGGGGGCTGTCTATCTCTTCCCATCCAATGACTTCTTCAGGGTACTGTCAGGGAAAGCTGAGTCTGAGAGCAGGCTTGCTCCCAGATAGAGACACCCAACCATTTGGATAATCAGATGTTCTGGAACACAGCCATGCTCATTAATTATAGCGTCTATTTATATGTGGTGCGTTTCATAGACAGTATTCCAGAGAGTACCTGTAATGAATTTCCCTAATGGGAGGTTTTGAATTTACAAAAGTAAGACACAAGTAGTAAGAAGGGCTGAAGGAATGTTTCTTATTTTGTTTTTGGTTTCTTCCTGTTTGTTTATAGTTTTGACAATGGTTTTCACACTATGCTTCTCACAGTTGGCTTTAAAGATTTGAGTTTATCGTAGGCACATGTTGTATAATCTTTAAGCAATTTATATGCACAATGGGTGTCATTTACACCTACACATATTGGTCCATAAATATCACTGGAGAATGTACTATGGTTGTAAGTACTCATGTTGGCGCAACAAAAGATACAAAAACAAAAGCCATGTAATATTTTTGATAAGAACTAGGCATGTGCAATTCAATTTGATCTGGATTAAAAGTATCCCCAAAATACTATGATTCTATCTGAATCCACCTTGATTCAGGCACAAATTGGTTGAATCCGATCCAAATTGTCATTGAGAGCCAGTTTGGTGTAATGGTTAGGAGTGCGGATTTCTAATCTGGCATGCCGGGTTCGATTCTGCGCTCCCCCAGATGCAACCAGCTGGGTGACCTTGGGCTCACCACGGTGCAGAAAACTGTTCTGACCGAGCAGTGATATCAGGGCTCTCTCAGCCTCACCCACCCCACAGGGTGTCTGTTGTGGGGAGAGGAATGGGAAGGTGACTGTAAGTTGCTTTGAGCCTCCTTCGGGTAGTGAAAAGCGGCATATAAGAACCAACTCTTCTTCTTCTTCATTTTCCCAATAAGTTCAAATGGCTGAATCAACCTTGCTTGAATCACCAAATCATGATTTAGCATGATTTAGCAATTCAAGAAGGTGGCTATTTAAATTATTCAGGGAAGAAGAAAGGGGGGGGGGGAGATCCCCTTTTGCCTTTCCAGAGTTCTGAAGGGGTTGCGGTAGATGCACCAAACACGCAGCATAGCTGCAAGACTCTCTCCTTAAAAGAACCCCCAATTTGCAAAATGATTGGCTTGAGGGGACCCCATCTAATCTCCATTATTTCCTATGATGAGTTTAAAAAAGATGATGTTTTCACTATAGGAAACAATGAAAGTCAGATGGGGCATCCTCTTTGGGTGCCCCGAGAACTGGTCCCCCTAGTCCAAACTTTTGAAACTTGGGAATTCTTTTGAGGAGGGGCTCCCATAGCTCTGCTACAAGTTTGGTGTTTCTATCTTACACTCCCACCCCCCAAGCCCAGGAAAGACAAAAAGGGGGAAATCCCCGTAGTCTTGAATAAAGCCGTTGGTTCCAACGATGCCGAATCAATTTGGCCATATCCAAATCAATTTGTCTGAATCAAAACTACACTATGGGTGATTTGGATGAATCGATTCAGGAGGAATCAAAAACCATATGAATTTTCTTCTCCTTGCACATGCCTAATAAGAGCAACCTAAATGACAAAAGACAAAGTGTAAGGTCTTCACTTCTCTAGAACTAATGAACACTTGTTGATCTTCTTGAACATATGATGAAACTACTGGACCATCTAGTCCAGCCAGTCTCAACCTTTTTTGGCCTTTTAAGAAGTCCAAGGTTCTTAGGTTCCAGGGCCCACGGCAGTCTGCTGGCTGCTTGTGCAGTGAGCTAGGCTAAAAAAGACCTACGCTAACAGTGATCTAACTATACTTGATGTAACTTGTCTTATATATATGCAAGACAGATTTCAAGAACATTTGACTAACAGAAGCATGCACATTCATTTTTTCTTGAATGCATTAATTCAAGAACACAAAAAAGGGGAATTGCATGATTCCTTTTTCTTTTGCTTAATGAAGGCCATAATTTCTAGCAATCAATGAATTTGTGACAAAAAAGGTATTTCATTTTTTCAGTTATCAGGGTCTGCCATAAACTCTGTGGCCCCCTTCAAAGGTGCTAGGCAGGGCCCACTCCAGTGGTCATATGATCCCCACTGAAAATGGCTTATGTAATCTATCGTCAGAATTGCTACTTTGATGGACAGCAACTGTCCTGGAGCTCAGGCAGAAGTCTTTCCCTTCACCTTCAACCTAATCCTTTTAGCTGGAGATGCCAGGAACTGACCCCTGATACTACACCCCTCAGCAAGACTACATGCTTCATCATTCACCTGAATAATAATAATTTTTAAAAGATGGCTCAGGCCTTGACCTTGTATGTCTCCTGTTCAGAATGCCTTGCAGACTGGAACTGATTAAGTGGTGCTGGGTGGACTGGGTACAAAGTTGTGTTTTTAATGTTCTGGGAGGGGAAAAACTGAAGTCTGATTAAAAAGATGAAACCCAGCGACTGATCAAGTGTACAAGTGCCATGCTTTTTGCAGCAGACATGTTTGATAGGCAAATGTACCATGTCTGACACTTCTGAGTCACGCCTTCCATCTGCTCGGCTCTCTGCCATCTGTCATGGATGAGAGCAGAAGGGGCTGACATTTATTGAGATTGACCAGAGTTTGTGTCCCAACTGAGGCTGGGAAACCTCATCCTGCCAGATAGTTATCACAGCCAGGAGAGAGAAAGTACAGGATCTCTTTCATATACCACACCTCTTTGTTGACTTGAATGAGTTCTGACAGATCCAGGATGCCAAAATCCAAGACTGAGATTGACTCAGAACTTTTTATACACATGGGAGGGATAAATGAAAAGTTGTTCTTTCCTTGTTGCATGTGTGTTTGTGGAAGCAGGAAAATGACTATGTGGCAGACAGCATCCTCTTTCCAAATAGACCCATATGAACCTTCTGAGGGGAAAGGGCAAGAAGATACTTAGATATCCTAAATTCCAAATTAGATTAGAAATCTTTCCCTGGTTCATTTAGTTTATCACCCTGTTTATCAGATAGTGTAGCCTATCTGGCATTATTATGCTACTAGAATAAAGCATGCATTTGTTTAGGATATAAAGAGGCTGACTGGATTTCTAGTAGTTGTGGTAGTGAGATTTCGCTTTCTTGCCTTGAAGCGACTTTTAAATCTGCACAATTGTGGAAATTCATTCAACCCCAGGATCATGGATGATTAGTTCTGGTAATTAAATGACATGGGAGGGGAAGTACATCTCCTCTATGTCTGTGCAAAAATGTACATGTGTGAAATGATCCAGGGAATCAGATAACACAGACCTAAGCAAATACCAAAGGCCCACTTTTTAAAAGCCACAGTATTTATACTAACAGATATGGAGATATGGCTGTCACGAACCTGTGGTTTGGAATGTTTGTTGAGCTTTCCAGAGCCATGTCTTCAGGTATGTGAAGGGAAAATCAGACTGGAGACTCTTCTTAGGGGGAGATTACATGGTAACCAATTCCTCCCAGTTCTGCGTCATTTCTCTTCTTGTGTGAATTAGGCCACAGACACCCTGCCCTAATACATATGAGGTAGTCACAGTACACAGGTGTCCACCCTGCTCCTTCTGTCTCCATTTTTTCACTGTTGATAAAATGTTTTGTGCCCACATGCTTCTTTCATGGTTGCTCCTTAGAAGAGGAACTGGATTTTTGTATCCTGTTGTTTACTGCCCAAAGGAGTCTCAAAGTAGTTTACAAACACCTTTTCCATTTGTATCCCCACAACAGACAACCTGTGAGGGATGTGGGGCTGTGAGGGGTCTGAGAGAACTGGGAATGGGCCGCAGTGACCCAGCAGGCCTCAGGTGTCTCAAAGCAGTTTCCAATCATCTTCCCTTCCTCTCCCCATAGCAGACTCCCCATGAGGGAGGTGTGGTAGAGAGCCTCACATGGAAGCTGGCAACCCTAAGAGAAAGTTTCTCTGTGCACAGCAGTCTTGACCTTAGTAAGGTTTTTTATACTGGTTTTTTATTTGCCAGGCCAAGGTTGATAAAGTCAGTTCCCATGTCTCTCCAGCCATTTACTTGTTCACTATTTACAGTTTCAGGCTGTAAATATTCTTTATTTAGATCTTCCTGCACTTTCCAGACTCACAGGACTGATGCTGGTTTGTCTGTCTGCTCCCCAAAATACAAACCGTTGCTGGTAAGGGCTGGCCCAAGAGGGCCACACCTGCACCACTCACTCCCAACTGCAGCCTGCAAGCCCCTACCATAGTATCTAGAGTATAATGATCAGCTCTGCAGGCAAAAATGGCTCCTTTGAAGGCTGGACGCTGAGGCATTGTACGATTTTGAAGTCCCACCTCCAAACCGCCAGAAATATTTCCAACTCAGGGGTAGCCAACCTCCAAGTGGTGCCTGGAGAGCTCCTGGAATTCCAGATCATCTGCAGAGTATAAAGATCAGCTCTCCAGGCAGAAAGGGCTACTTTGGACAAGGTTGTGGTAGAGAAGAAACATTTAAGGCCTCCCACACAGGTTGTTGTTGAACTGAAAGACTTGAGGCCCAGTGCACAGGGTTGTTGTGCAGATGAAACAGGAGACAAAAGAATCTCCACAACAGCATCCAGTTTCGTCTGCAGAATAATGCTGTGCAGTAGGCATCAACTCTGCAGAGAGTTGCAAAGAAGAAATACACATGGCTTGGCTGTGAGTACCCCTTGGCCAGAGTGTCTAACCCCTGGCCAGAGGAGTATTTTAACTGAGAAGGGGCTTTTCTGTGGCCTCCCTGTCAGCCAACTGTTTGGCAGAAGGGGAAAGCACCCCACCCTCAAAAAGAATGCCCTCACGCATGCCCTCAGGCTCCCCTGCATTGCTCTTGGAAATACCTCCCTCCCCTCAGTCAGGGGCTGTCAGAGGCTCCTTCGCAGCATGCAAGAAGGGAGAGGGGATGGAGCGCACTCACCAGCCTCCTGCCAGTTCTGTCAGTGTTCTGAGGCAAGTTATAGTTAGACATGACAGTTAGGACAGCCTTCGGGCGAAAAGGGCTGACGCAGCCTGTCTAAGCCTGTGTTCGCATCCCCCTTGGCAGCCCTACTGACCTCGTCTCCCTGCAGTGGTCAGGAGCAGACTGGCAGTGATGTTTCCAGATTGCCCCTGGGTGGGCAGGCCCTGTCAGAACTTTGGCCCAATGATTGGGCACGTCCCGATTGGGCCCTGCCCCTGACAGGCCACGCCCACTCTCCACCCACTTAGCCCTTACCATTTTATTAATAATAGCTCTTGTTGTTACAGATGGTCTGAATGCTTTATTTATTTACTATTTTTATAAATATGATTGGCTGACAAGCAGGGTGTGGTGATAACAGGTCTGTGAAGGAAGGGTGAAAGTTGAACTCCAATCAGCTTGCATGAGCATATATATAAGTAAAAGCAATGCTCTCTGATTTACCCAGGGGCATTTTGTGGCACAGGGTGGGGAGCAAGACACAGGGAACAGGAGGTGCCTCCCCCCTTTTCCTCATTTTGATGGCAGCCGGATATGATGGATTTTCTGGGCAGGCATCTACAGTGATATCCCCAGTGTCAATCATTGGTAGCATTTATATACAGATGATATTTGTTTCAGCTTTCTCACTCTCTTTCCTTAATTCATGGGTGTTGCAGGTGGTTTTGTTGGCTGAATACTGTCATGAGCCAGCCTGTTGCCTTGTCCTCCTTGCAAACAGAAGCGTTCCACACTGGTGGAATACCCATCTGAGCAGCTGGGTCAAGAAGCCAATTCAACAAGGGAAACATCGGCAAGTCAGAAAATTAGAGAGCAGACTCTGAGGAGCAGCCTAGTGAGAATTCGTGAGGGAGGGATGTGGAACTGGGGGCAATTGATGATATATATATATGATAATAAAAATTAACCCAATGAATAGGTTCCAACTATTCGCAAACAGTGAACAAAAACTGGTTCCTTGTTTTTGACCAGTGAGCAGAGCCAAACATCCCTTATCCTTTTCTCTCTAGCATCACACAGAACTCACATGATCCTTAAGAGGCCAGGAACACAGGAAGAAAATGTAAGCATTGTATTAACAAACCCAGACATTAATAGATGGAGCACTTGGTAAAGAATCAATGAAAGCCAAATTGGGTGATATTATGTGGGGAGACAGCACAGAAATATACGTGCATTTTACAGGAAATTTTCTCTGCCAGGAAAAGAAAACAGCATTAAAATAAAGTATGTGTTTGACTCCCTCAAGGAGGAAGTGAAATTGCAAGGAAGAATCAAACTACACATCACATCTGTGATTTAATGTGATATAATCTGTGATATAATGAAATCAGCCACTGGGGTGGGGAAGAAAGGCTCAGAATTCAATCAGAGAGCCTCAAGAACAGAGTGTTTAACCCTTCCCTATGCCATTCTCTGACCTAAATCGCCTCCCATGAAGTTGCTATTAACCCTCAGAGGAAAATAAATGTGAAATGACACTTCCATTTTTAGTGTGATGTAGGTGATTTGAAGAGCCTCTTGTGGCGCAGAGTGGTAAGCGGCAGAAATGCTGTCTGAAGCTGCCTGCCCATGAGGCTGGGAGTTCAATCCCAGCAGCCGGCTCAAGGTTGACGCAGCCTTCCATCCTTCCAAGGTCGGTAAAATGAGTACCCAGCTTGCTGGGGGGTAAAATGGTAGTGACTAGGGAAGGGAACGGCAAACCATCCTGTATTGAGTCTGCCAAGAAAATGCTAGAGGGCATCACCCCAAGGGTCAGACATGACTCGGTGCTTGCACAGGGGATACCTTTACCTTTAAGTGGTTTGAAGATACAACAAATGCGATGAAATACAAAAAATATATGCGGAAACCACTTCTGTCATGCTTTAGAATGCCTGCTAGACAAACAAGACATTCTGAATTTGTTAACATTTGGTTAAAGTAATTAGCCAAATACTGCTGCAGGGACATCTCTAGCCCCATTCCCACAACTCTTGACTCTTCTAGGTTGTGGATGGACACTGTGAGAAAGAGAGAGAGAGAGGTGAGGCGAACAGGAGGCATGAGAGAGAGGATATCAGACAAGGATCATGCTAAGCAGGGGAGAGAGTCGGAGAGGTTGCAGATCACATTTGGAGGAGAATTTGTTAAAATAACCAATGGGAGACAGGAGAGATGTAGGTGATGCATGGGATTGTAGACAATGTAGAAAGAGGAATGTAGAAAAGGAGAATGTAGAAGACCAATATTCATTTGAGCAACAGTACTGTTGAAGCACAGATATTGACTCAAATATGAACTGAAATGTTTTCAGTTCATTTGTTTTGTAATTGTATTCATTTGATTTACTTTAGTTACTGGTATAGGTATTTTATTCGCTTTGTCACTTGTTTTTGTTATTTTTATTGCCTTTGTGGTGCAGAGTGGTAAGGCAGCAGACATGCAGTCTGACGCTCTGCCCATGAGGCTGGGAGTTCAATCCCAGCAGCCAGCTCAAGGTTGACTCAGCCTTCCATCCTTCTGAGGTCAGTAAAATGAGTACCCAGCTTGCTGGGGGGTAAATGGTAATGACTGGGGAAGGCACTGGTAAACCACCCCATATTGAGTCTGCCATGAAAATGCTAGAGGGCATCACCCCAAGGGTCAGACATGACCCGGTGCTTGCACAGGGGATACCTTT
Source organism: Paroedura picta (assembly GCF_049243985.1). Taxonomy (NCBI): domain Eukaryota; kingdom Metazoa; phylum Chordata; class Lepidosauria; order Squamata; family Gekkonidae; genus Paroedura; species Paroedura picta. The sequence goes on along the minus strand of NC_135371.1, from coordinate 39,562,549 downwards.
ACCTTTTATTGCCTTTACCTTTTTGTTTTCCTTCCAAATTGCGGGGGGGATATTTACAGGGTTTATCTCCATCACTGAAATGATCCTCCTAGCCTGATTTCAGGTAGATACTGTCCAGGATCCAGCCCACCTTGGACTTCATGGGAAGCAGTAAGGGGGAGCAGTGGAGATGGGAGGAACAACAGCATCTGCTTCTGATAGTTGACAGTGCTGTCAAGTCGCAGCATGTCTTATGGCAAGCTTATACGTTTTTCAAGGCAAGAAGTTGTTTTCCATTGGCACCCTGTGCACGGTGACCCTGGATTCCCTTGATGATCTCGCTTCAAATAGGCATGGGCAATTCAATTCAGCTGATTTCTGCATGGATCAGGGCTGATCTGTGCACAAATTGGCCAAATCGTATCTGAATCAACATTTCCCATAAATTTAATGGACAAATCCAACTGGATTCCAGCAATAGTCACTCAGGTTACTGGACCTGGCTCCTACCAGATCCAGTTGCCTGACAGCCACACACTATGCCATCACATGGACCATGTGTGGCAGTGCAACCCTGGACCAGCCAACTCAGAAGAATGTGCCAGCCTAGTTCTAGCAGCTACAGCCATGCCTGTGGATCTGCCACCTTCTGCTCCAGTTCTGGAGCACCAGGTCACTTAACCAAGCATCCCAGTAACTCAGCCCACATCCCAGGAAACTGCCAGATCTGTTCCAGCTTCAGATTTGGTCCACACTCTGCTACCTTCAGGACTTTGTGCATCACTTATTAAGTGACTACTTTAAGGGGGAGGCGTGTCATACCTGCCCAGGACTGAACTTGAGGTCTGAGACAGGATCATAATTCTGAGTATGCAATCGCATGGCATGAAGTCAGATCTCATCTCCAAGTTCCAGTCAGTTTAAAGTGGAATTGATCTATAGTGCACCTTGGTGGGAAGATCCTTTTGTTCATTTGTCTATTTAAGTTGTGTGTTTGTGTGGGTTTCTCAGTTCAGTTTTGGTTCTCCGTACCTTAGGGTTGGAGTCACAAGAGCTGAAATGATCTCCCGGTGCCCTGGTCTCTGAAACCATAGATATAATACCTTGGCCAACCCTACTTAGCTTCTGAGATCTGATGTGATTGGACTAGCCTGGGCCATCCAGTTTAGTTCAGTTGCTTCTAGCCCGTTTCAGATCAGTTCTGCAACTGTACAGCCTAGACATTATTCCTTCTCTACTTTAGGGCAGGAAGCTGACTGAGAGGAAAAGTAGGATTTAACTTCAATCTCCCAAATAGTTGGCAGCTGCCTAATTTTCCAGTGAGTACAAGGAAATGTTTACCCTATGAGCATAATGGTGACTGAGGTGGGGTTGTAGCGTGGTTACCTCTGCCCAAATAGACTCCAGATTTCTGCCTTTTAGGATGTATGAACAAATTGCCCCCAATTATTGCTCTGCCTGTCCTGGGGTGGGATTGTGTGTGAGAGAGTATAGCATCATTTTCTATCTCCCTCCCTAGCCTGTATTACTTGCCCTCAGAGTATATGATGCTTGCCTCTTAGAGGCAGGCACGTACTTGACACAGAACAGCAGACCAAACAAACAGGGCCACAATGATTATATGATCAGGAAAATGGAAGAAGAAAGCGAAAGCAATGTGCTCCCAATTAGTTATGGGATGACCCTCTTTTGCAGTTCCCCCTGTTAACCCTTCTGGGTGGCAGATGTCTCAGGTCAGTTAGATTATCTGCAAAACCACTCTGTCACCCTGTTGCACTTCCGTTTTCTTTTCCTCCCTCCATGTAAATAAATCTATATCTTGTTAAACGATGATACAGCCATGAGTTTTGTTTAGAACAATATCACTTGAGCTGTTCCAGCCAAGTTACTTCTGCATTAATATATTCCTTAAATAGTAGCAGCCACCAGTCCTGTCACTGATGTTGATTTATAAAAAACTAGAAATAAAGCCCGCTGTGAAGGGAAATACAGCGGGCGCTAGTGCGTGGGGAGGAAGAATGTCGCGAAAGGAAGGTAGAAGAGGGGAGGAGGAGTGGGAGGGAGAAAAGAGGGGAAGAGGATTTTGCAGGGATGGATAGAAGGGAGAAGAACAGGAAGGGATCAAGGAATTAAGAGAGGAAGTAAGTGAGAGGGAGAGGCAGAGAGAGAAGAAGGAGATGGAGAAAGGGAGGAAGGAAAGAAGGCAGGAAGGGAAGAAGGCAGGCAGGGAGGTAGATAGAATGGGATGGGAGAGGGGTATATGTGAAGGGGTGGGTTGGCAGGGGGGAAGTGGGAGGGAGATGGCAATGTGTGTGTGTACGCATCTTTGTGTGGGTAAAAGGTGTGTGTGCGTGCATGCGTTTGTGTGGGTCGGGAAGGGAGGGTTAAGGGAGAGGTGAGGTGGATTGGGCAGAGGGAAGAGCAGTGTGTGTGTGTGTGTGTTGGGTGGACCTTTGGCGGGGCCAGGGGAATCCGGGGGCCGGCAGAAGCCTAAGAAGGATGGTGGCTTGTTCCGGGACCAGGCGCACCCTCGTGGCCGCGAAGGAGCGCCTGGGCCCGGCAGAATCCGGGAAAAGGGCGGCGGAGGGCAGGCGAAGCTTCTGCTGGGCCCAGGCACTCATTTGCAGCCTAAGGCTTTTCAGAAGATGTCACCTCCGACTTTATGAAGGTTCTGTCTTCCCTCTTCATAGTATCCCATGTTTTTCAATACTACCTAGGGTTGCCAGCTCTGGGTTAGGAAATATCTGGAGACTACGGGGGTAGAGCCAGGAGTAGGAGGGATTTGGGGGTAGGGAGGGACCTCCAAGTTGTATAATACAATGGAGTCCACCCTCCAAAGCAGCTATTTTCTCCATGGGAATGGATCTATTTAGTCTGGAGATGATCTGTAATTTTGAGGGATCCTCAGGCCCCACGTGGAGACTGGCATCCCTAATACTACCACCATCATTAAATAAGAGATACCTAACATTCCATTGTATTTTCAGCAATGATAATTATCTTCAAATTAATTTTTGGTTTGACAAGCGGTATAGAAATGTTGACAGTAGAGAAAGCTGAGCATGTATCATCTACTCTTCCCCTTGAAGAGTGTGCCACTTCTTTCTTTTCCCCTCAAACCTGTCCACAGCAGTTGAATAAAATGAATAAGGTATCACCATATCCTCCCTTTACAATATCTCTTGTGGAAATCTATAATGTGCTTTGTTGCCCTGTACAGGCTTCCTTAAGCTGTTTTCATCAATGCTGAACATTTTTCCAGGAGTACAATCTGTGTGCTGCTTTCTGCATGACCACTGTACTTAAAATATCTGTCATCTATTGTAGTCTCTGTCATTATGAGATGTTGATTAAATAATCTCTTTTTTTTAATTCAGCAAGCCCCGTGAATAATGTTTCTTGTAATGGCTAATTAATCAGAACAACTAGCAATCAAAATATGATTACTATTGTATAGAAACTGTATGCAATTTCTATTATCTGAGTTGAAGTTCTTACAGTCCTGGAATTAGAGACAGAAATATTCACTACCATTGACTTCAGCGGAGCCAGTGATCTTTTTATGCTGTCTTGGGAATCAAGCCAGTGTCCTTTGATAATGGTTTTTGAGCCAATATAGGAAGCAATTTGCTATATACACTATATATAGTACCCTGTACAGAGGAATCTGACATATTGATCGCAAAGTTTGCAGAAACCAAAAAGCTTTTAAGTGATTTCTGATAAAAGGTTCCTAGTCACAATATAAAATACTTCATTGATATTCCAGGAAGAAAAGAAAGAAGACAGGTGTGCATCAAAGTCTTAGTAGGAGACCTAGCAAGTACTACCCAGTAGGGTAGATTGGTACTGAATAGTCATGGGATATCTGTGTTCTGTTCCTCATTATGACCAAGACTCACTGCACATCTAGCAAATGGAGCTTTTTCATTCATCTGACAAGATCCAGCGGGAAGCAATCAGAAGCTGCTTCAGAGATAAACCTTCCTAGAGAAAGGAAGGTTTTTCTTTTAAGAAGAACTCTGATGCTTTGATTACAGGAAAAGTTGAAAAATATAGATACAAACCTCTCGGTAATGAAAAACCCAGGATGATCTTGGTCCAGTCACTCCCCTTTGGCCTGACCTAGTCCCAAAAATTATTATTTTTTTTTATAGAAAGTTTTTATTTTATTTTCCAGAGTTGAAGAGTTGAAGACAGTGAGATACATGCAATCTACATTGTTAATACAGAAAAGGAGAGCTATACTCCTCATTTGATACACTTGGTTCCCCATTTTTAATCCCTTTTGTAAATAGTTCAGGTAAGGGCCCCATTGTTCTTGAAAGGCCTCTTAGTGTCAGTTTGGCTATCTTGGTAAGATCAGCTAGTTTATTCACCCAGTCTTCTGTCGAGGGTAGTTCTTACGTTTTCCATTTCTTGGCCAATTCTAGTTTTTCTGCCGTCGTCGCATAGAAGAAGAAGCTCTGTATGTGGGTTAGGAAACACTGTGGAAAAACATTTTGGTTCCCTGTTTCAATCTTAAAAACCCTCTTCTCTCCATTTAAGATTATAGACTGGCTACAATATTATGGACTTTTACCCAAAGCTTATAGACTTTTTATAGACTTTTTCACGTTTGCACCACATTTAGAAAGAGAAGTCTACCTTGTTATCATCATTTCAACATTTGTTTGCATAGTTTCTGATAGTTTTAACAATCATAAACAGTTTATACTTAACGTAGTCCTAGAGCCCTCCACATTTTCACTAGAAAAAGGGAAAAAGGAAAAAAAAGAATAAGCCTGCTTAATTGTACAGAAAGAAGAGAAACAAATATGTATAAGTATACATTGTTAATACCAGAAATAATAAAATGGAGTCTTCATTAATTAATAGAATAGATTTTTCGTTAGTTATATTTACACCTCCTCAGTTAAAAACCTTCTTTTAGTTATGCTTTAAATTTAGGCTGAAAGTCACTACAGAGATATGCTAGATAATTCAAACTCAGCTATCATAGGAAATCTAAAACCCCACACTATAATGTAAGCCCATTCCATTAGGTGTCTCCTTTTAGTTATGCTTTGATTTTGAGCTAGTAGGCAGTGCGAAATTAGGTTTAATAATACAGATTCAGCTTACTTAAAAGATCTTAGACCCCAGATTAACTTCTTAACTAGTTATATTGCCTATATGGCTACATACAGGAGGTAAAAGAGGAAAGGAATTTCGACCACTGTGTTGCATTTCCATTCCCCAAGCTTCTTAAGGAGGTCTCATTTCGAGGCTTATTACGTCTTGTGGCTCCCGTTGACTAATGTTCTGTCCTATTGGTCTTTGGCTGGGAAAGTACAGTTGTAGTCTTTCCCTCGAAGTATCTTGAAGCAGTTGTACCTCCTGGACTCCAATATCAGTACAGATGTTTTTCCATGAAACTCCTTTCAATCGATTGCTTTCACCGCAGATCCATATGTCTTTCTTGTGTATTGTTGCTTTGGAGTGGCTATATATCTTCTCAGGTAGGGTGTCCTTATCTGAGCTGCAAGACTCTGACATCCCCTTTTCCATCTCCATAATTTCAGATTCCTCTTCTGCTGGTAATTTTCCATCTTGTTTAAAGCTATCATCAGCCACTACTATTGGTTCATCATTCCTGTTAGAGACTTCTTCCTTAATGCCTTTAAACTCCATGAGCATATTTTTAAGTGAACCATTTAGAGATTCTTTCAGGTCTTGTGTTTGTTTATCTAGAAGATATGCAAATTTTTTAAACGAAAACATGTTCCAGGTTCGGAATTTTGTTAATCAATTATGCATATGTTGTTTCCAAAATATATTTGCAATTTTGCAAATAGCCAGTAGAGGTCCTACAGAGTCCTAACGAAAGCAACAGTCTATTTTGAATTAAAGGAATGTTTCTAGAGCTTAGTTCTCGCGAGATTCCACGGCTCTAATCTCTCTTATCTTCGAAGACCAGAAACAGATAAAATAAGAGCTGTTACTTATTAGTTTGAGTTGATTTAAGTCCTTCTTCGCTTAGAAAAGAAAATTAGCCTGCCTCATGATGAGGTGGCATCAAGCAGAGCCAGAAACGGGGGGAAAAGTAAAGACGGAGAAGCGGAAAAGCACTTGCATCTCTGCGTTGATTAATGACTCAATATCTTGGAATTTGGCTGCTTCACCCCCTCAGTGGTAATAAATCCTGTCACTCTGGCTTGTTTGGATTAGCGAGAGCAACTCTCCACGCCGAGAGTTCATTCCAGGGAAGAAGGTGCCGAGGGAAACCCCACTCACTGTTTGTAGGCTCGATCTGATGTCTGCCAGATGTTTTCACTCCGGAGTTGTGGTGAGTCGAAGGTCTTGCTGGGAGGTATCCAATTATCTTTGTAGATTAAAATAAGCTTTGTAGATTGCAGAGTTGAAAAAAGATGAAAAGGAAAAAAGATTTTAAGATGGCGGACGGCGCTTGCTGGACCCTGTGCACACTGAGCTTACGTTCCAGTGGGAGATTAATTTCCCTGCGGAACAGAGAGGCCCCAGAGATTCACAAGGAATTCCTGAGAAGATTTATGGTTGGGTTAGCGTACCCAAAACCCGATTCTGTCAATCACAGCAGTGATTGACCCTCAGTGGAACAGGAGCTCGAAGTATTCGAGCTATCCAAGTGCCATGGCTCCGCCTCCTCTCTAGTCCCAAAAATTATTGTGAGGGTAAAGGGGAGGAGAGAGAAACTTTGTCCACTTCCCAAATGTATGAGCAGGAAGGAAGCTAGTCCTTCGCACCTCTTTGCCAAATGAAACTCTGCCAACATCTCTTTGACTGGAATTGAAAGACCTACTTCATATGTGCCCAAAGGCTTGGGCATGTAAAACACCCCCTGCCCATCCATTATCTATGGCTTTTGAAAGTTTCCTCAGTGTTGTTTGTCTTGTGGCCTGGGCAGCTGATGCTCAAAGGACACCTGTCCACTGACCAGGCCAATGAGGCATGTGGAAATGGTGTATTTCTCAGGAACTGAGCTTTTGTATGTATTTTAGAATTATATAATCATAAATGGTTCATACACGCCATCTAGTCCAACCCCTTGTTCAATGCATGATCGGCCTAAAGCATCCAGGATAAGTAGGTGTCCAATCACTGCTTAAAGACCACCAGAGAGGGTGAGTTCACCACCTCCTTAGGCAGCCAATTCCATTGCTTGAGGCAGTGTGTACAAAACAAAATATCTGTGTAGCTTGGGGGGAAATCATGATTTGTGTCCAAATGCACAGTGCTAGACATGTCTAGTTAGTTATGTTCATAACTTCCTCTCACCACAAGCTTAAATAGATTTTTAAATTTATAAGGCATAGTCAAAGTTATAAGGCAGAGTTGATCAAAACCCACTAGCCATGAGAGCAGATGGAGCCCTCAATTTTCAGAAGCAACATTCTTCTGATCTGCAGATGTTGAGGACATTGGCAACAACAAAACCAGAGAAGGAGCATTACCTTTACAGTCTGACTTTGAAGGCCCCAAATCCTCTTGCATTGGACATGCAATGCTCCAAAACCAAGAAAGGGAATGAAAACTCAACCATAACAAAGTCAGGAACTCAAAAGTTGAGCTATAAACCAATATAAAATTTTAACCATTATTTATTAAAGGGCACCAATATTAAAGGGCACAGCTGACACACATGAGATGCACTCTCTATGCAGAGTAAAACAATAGCTGAGAGTGGTGTTCCTAGATATTACATATCTTAGAAGATGGTGCTTTAAAAAGAAACACTATACCAGTATTTGTTGGGGCTACACCTAACAGATATCCCTTGACCACCCAGCTATACTTCATAATTACTTTTGAGTTCTGGACATGAAGTGCTGGCCTGCTCCAGGTATTGAGTTCACATGAGCTAATACTATTGGTTCACTCATTTTGTCCAGTCAGGTTTCATCAATACTTAATCAGGTTAGCTATTTTATCCTTGATCAAATGGTGGTTGATTGAAGTCTTAATAAGCACTGTCCTGGTATTCTTCAAAGCCACCTGTAAGGCAAAAGAACCCAGTGGAACATGAGCTGGAGGCAGCAATTTGTAATGGGATGATGGGAAGCATCTCTATTAGGTGACTTAATGCATCAGCCCAGTGGTTTATCTAGTCCAGCATCATGTCTTAAACAGTTTCCTTGGAATACTAACAAATGGGACATGGAGGCCACAACCTTACCTATCAGCACTGGTTTAATACCTCTGACCTATAGAGGTTCCCTTTAATTGCCATGGGTATTATCCATTAATAAACTGATCTTACATTAATATGTCTATTCTCCATTCAAAGCCTATGAACTCATATACTTTCCCAGAATCCAAGGAAACTGATGTTACTTCCCATGTGTTTGGTTAGATGACATTTTTGTCTACTTTCTCTTCATATCATTTACATATCATTTACATACATTAGTCAGAACTGTTTTGTTTTTCTGCCTCAATTCCTCTGCTGTCCAGCTCAGTGTGACCTCAGGCCACTGCCTTCAACTTTATTGTTGACACCTCCTTTCATTGTTTCAGAAATGTCCCTTTTGTAAGTATTGGAAGCAGTGACCTACTCTACACACACCTGTCCCCCTTTGCCCGATTCTGCCAGAAAAGTCACAGTGACATGTTTGTATCAACTGTTGGGGATGAATGGCAGTGACCTAAATGTCGTTTGGTGACATTTTGCATTGTGATGTTACTGAATTAATGTGACTGAAAGAATCTGATCACTGTAGTAGTTATGTTGTTGCTATTTTAAGTCTGGGATGATTTTGAAGGCAAATTGTGAATGCATTTCTCCCTGCTCCTGAAGAACAATTTTTCAACATCCTTTTTAAAAAGCCCGGTCCAGCCATTTTTGCTTGTCCCTATTCCTGGGATTAAGACCTGAGCATTAACAAGACAATGGAAAAGCTCAGCATAAATCCAATTGCTAGTTGAATCTATGCATATGGATGACACTGGATTTGTTCCTTGAGGTCACGAGAACTAAACTGGCTGAAATTCAAAGGTAGCAGCTTAGGTGGCTTGTATATTCATTTGACTGCCTTTGTCAGGATGAGACTTTTTGTATGGTGCCACATAATGCATTCCAACAAAAGTTAATTGCACCTGAGTCCTATTGAATGGATGTGACAAACATTTAACTGTGTGCATTAGTTCCATTGATTCAAGGAGACTCAGGGCCAGCTCGTACCAGCTGCAGAATTAACACAGAGGGTGTGTGTTTCATTACTGGGGTTTCAGTATGCCTGAAAATCATTTGGAATCTGTACCGCATTAATAGGCCGTGCACATGATCACTCTCCATGTGGCCTGTCTTCCTGACAAAGCCACCATATTAGAGCAAGGTCACACTCCATTCATGTATGCAACAATGTATCTCAGACTGTGCTTTTCACACAGTGATGCATGGGTTTCCTTTGGGACCACTTCTGGCTTAGCGGTATGATTCTCATTTAGATGGTGATTGTAAGAACTGATGGGGATTTAAACTGAGGGCCCCTCTAAACTGTGTGCTGGACTCTTGCGATGAGTGCAGGGGGGACAAATGGGAAGAATGGAACCGTAATATTCTCCCAGGGCCAGCATAGCTCCACCCCATAGGTAGTCCATTATCTCTGCTTAATCTGGCTGTAAGGACTTCCAGGTCAGACCTCGGTCTTTACCTGACATCGTCTTTGAGCTTCAACTTCCTGATCTATGTTTTCAAGGCTGTGTTTTCCTTACTGCCTGATCCTCATTACTTGCTCCTTGTAGATACTACCTCACCCTTGACCTCTCTTCTCCACAACTTTGTCTCTCCATGGTACAGGTTGCTGTGCTTGGACTGTCTGTTCGGTTGCAACCTAAGTTGCTCATGAGTGTCAGGGGTGCTGAAAACATTGCAAAAAATGTAATTGACATTTGAACTTGGCTTGTTCACAATGCCTGTTCCATGTTGAACCATTTGATCACCTTGACAATTTGTTCACAGACAGCATTTCAAATAGATTCATATCTGTTGCAGCAGCAACAGCATCCAGCATGGTAAATGCCTGGGTAGCCATTGTGGATTCAAAGCCACCATTTTCAGACTTTCTTGGTTTAAAATCATTTAAAATCAACCATCTTTGTATGTACATGCTGCTTTTGAACTGACACATTCACCAGTTGGCAACGTTTTTCCTGCTGGCCTGTGCTCAGAACTGACTGGATCAAACTCGAGTTTTGGCATCCAAGTGAGAACACACACATCTAATTACTATAAATGAACATAAATGTCCTTGCTTTGAGAAACCTGAAAGGGAGACAAAATGGACAAGGCTGGGCATCTAAAGAGATAACCCATGCAGCTAAGGATGTACACAAACTAAACCATGAAGCAAAATTTGACACAAATGTTGCTCTGTTCATGGTTCATAAACCAAGGTTCATGAGAGGTCTACCATCATGAATTTCCATGAACTTTTAAGGCAGTTTGTGGTGGTTCATGGATAGAGCAGAAATTAGGGGTTTACAGGGAGACTCTTTAAGCCCCTGCTTTCTGTTCCCTGTGAAAGCCACAAAAACAGCTGAATAGTAAAGTTAGGGACTGCACAAGAAAGTGTGAAAAACAGCTGAGTGGCAGGGAGAAGCCTGCTCTCAACAGCACAGCTGGTTTCAGGGCTTTCTTCTGCAGTCCCTTTCAACTTTAAATGGGCTGCACAAGTTTAAAGACACTGCATGCTGCGCCCTGCCAATTTCCCTGCCCCTTTCAGTGGAATTTGCAGGGTCACAAGCCACAAACAAACCTCCTGGTTGCAAACAAACCTCCTGGTTCAATTTGGCTTATGGTTCTGTGACAAACCATGAACCAATACAAACTGCATTTTTCTGGTCTATGCCCATCCATACATGCAGCTGCCTCCTTGCACATCCCACAGAAGAACTGAGATAACCAAAAGACTCTTTCATAAGTCTTTCAGCTCTTTCATAAGTTGAACTTTATTTTGGCCTGTTTAGGTATATTGGCTGTATGGATGGAGAAAACAAATGGGCATAGCCATGGTCAAGTATTTGTAATCTCTACACACACACTCTCTCACACACACACACGATTTAATAAACATATATGCTCAAACTATTTCATGAACTTCAGCAGATTGTGAGTGGGTGGGCAGGAAGGGATGTGCCAGTGTACATCTCTTGCATACCCAGGGAATAGATGGTTGCCACTGTGGGATGGCAGGTAAATTCCCTCCAGGCCAAGCTGAATTCTGGAGATTTTTGGTGAAGGGATCACTTGGGCATGAAATTGGGGTCACTGTGTGTAGGCAGGTAGTTGTGAGTTGCTACATTGTACAGGGAGTTGGACTAGATAACCCTGGAGGTCCCTTCCTTCTCTGTGATTCTATGATCTGCAAAATCTGAAGCAAGTTAACATTGAGCAAAGTGGGCAAGGCTAGAATAGAAAGTCAAGCCACACAGCTCTGTCCATCACCCAAAGCAGGACTGAAACATCTGTGGTTTTTTTAAACATACAGCAAAGATCATGGATGAGGGATAGGAGTGGGGAAAACACTACGAGAAAACACATGCACTGATATTTTCCAATCTAAAATCAAATATTTGAAAAAACAATTAAAAAAAAAGATTTGAGGGCCCAACTATCCACTTTGAAGCAAATTACAATCTGAACAGAGAAGTGATTGAGCATCTCTGCTCTTGACTTTGTTTCTTTTTTCTTCTAATATCCTATCTAGCCTACACCCAGTTGCAAAGCCTGATTTACAATTGCCTCTGTCTTGGCCTTCCTATGGACCTGGCAACACTACACTTGGCTCAGGTTTTGCTGGGCCTCACACTTCAGCCCCCATATGCTCAGTTCCCTATCATCCTATTAGGGTTCTCAACACTGGGTCAGCACATGCTGAGAGATTTGGTGAGCAGTGCCTGGGGAGGGCAGATTTTGGGGAGGATGTGATATCATTTCTGGCTGATGCTCTGAACTGTCTCCCCTTGTCTCATAGAAACTAGGGGAGATTCCTAGGGGAGATTCCTAGAGCATCACTAGGGGAGATTCCTAGAGCATCACTATGTGGAAGCCATTTTTTCTCCCATTCATCAATTCCTTCAGGCAGGAATTACACACTAAGGGTAATTCTCTGCCCCTCATAGGTAAATTGAAGGCAGATATCCCATGCTGATACAAACTGAAATCCTACACTTTTTTTTGTGCTGCAAATTGCTCAGATATTGAGAAGCTTTCTTTTTGAACTGCTCTTATCTCATTGAACAGACACCTGAAGATAAGAGCAGCTCAAAAAGAAAGACTAGGGGAAATTCCTAGAGCATTACTTTTGATAGAAAGCAGATTCATGTCTTCAGAAGTCTTGACTCAGCAAATATCTCAGTTAACCAAATTGTGCATAACTTAAGTGCTTCTCTGAAACACAGCCAATGGAAATGTGGCTGATATGTGCTATTTTTCACTCAAAAATGGAATAGTCCATACAGCACCAAAGCCATGGTAAAGAAAAGAAAGAAAATCCACATTGAAATGTGTTCAGTGGAATGGAAGAGGTACAATCACTGTCAAATATCAGAAGTCACATGTACATGTGCACATCAGAGGTGCACATACATGATAACTCAAGAAATGTGCTGAATATCTCTCTGCCTTGCAGCTGACCTTAGCAGTATGGGGCTAGGCATGAAAACAGCGCACCATGATATTGAGGTCCTGAGCCATTCACTTGAAAGAACATTACATTCCCAGGGTTGACTTGGATGTTAGCCAGATTACATTCCCTGCAACCTATAAATTACTTTTTATCTTCCAGCCAGGATAAAAATAAATAAAGTAAAATTGATATAAGGGCTATTGCGTTGGTGATGAAGATGCACAAGGTGCTGTTAACTCCGACACGGTGGGCTAAACGCAACTTAAGGCACAAGGAAATATCTTAATAGGTGCAGCTTTTGTGTGGCCTTGAAAGAACTGGTGTTCCTGAAAGCTGTGACATTAAAGGAAAAGGAGCTTTGGTCTATGCGACTGATGCGTACAGATTGTCCTAATGTGCTCATGCATGGTGAGGTACAAAAGAGAATATATAGCCAGCATATAAAGGATGGTGCTGTGTGGAGCTCTGATTGTATCATTGAGGTCTTTCCTTTAGAAGTATTTATGGCCTCTAATATTTCTCCAGATACATCCCTGCCTAAGTTCTATTTCAGCCTACTGTCCACACAGGGCTCATTTTATCTGGCACTCTCATCTTTAACTCTAATGATGACTGAGCAGAGAGCAGAGAGAAGCTGTTGACTTGAGTATTGAACTTCGCTAAACGTTAACCCTTCCAGGCACTCTTAATATTTGAATCTGGGCTCCTGTGGTAAATTAGAAGCAAAGATCTGCTGTCACTTGTATCTTTTCCTGGTGACGTAAAGGGGAAGAGGAAGGGAAGGCAGGGAAATCTTTTGGTTCATTATGCTCCCTTGTTGTTATGTCAGAACCTGAACAAAGCTTGTTCTATCAAAATAAGAAATATTCTATACTAGGGGTGTGCATTTGGGTGTATCTGACCCAGAAAAGATACCCTCAAAATACCTTACTGGTATTTTTCAGGTATTTTAAAGCTGGATATAGATTAGAGATTCTGACTAGCTACAAGTATAAATGATCCAGAATAAAGCTGTTTTATTTGTTTGTTTTTTTGGCTTTTGGGGGAATATATTTGGCTATACTGGATAGCTGGTGGTGGAGAGGCTTAAAGGGCAGCAGTTTCAGCTCTGTCTCTTCTAGGGCTCTTTTCTGCCTTTTGCTCTGGTTTCCAAGGTAGCAGAAGGGAGGGAGGTAAGGCATCTCTGCAGCCCAGTAGTAAAAACACCTTAGAGGTAGCTAGAGCCAGTCATTGAAATGTTTTTGCCAATGGCATTGCATTGCAGGTTTGCAATTTGCAAGGTTGTTGGCTTCAAATATGGAATCCAACTTAGTAACTACCTTGCTTTTACCAATCAATTATCAGGGAACAGGAGGGAGGGAGGAAGGAGCAGCGGCAATACAGCAAACTGGATTTTAGGTTAGGCGGAACACTGGTCTTTAATGAATCACAAAAGTTTATTCTTTTTTTAAAAAAATTCTGTGCATGGGCACAAAGCATAACAGCAAGGGTCTGTTTGAGTTAGACTCCATAGATGAGAGAAATTTGGAGAGTGTGCACTGGCTTTGGCTTAAGCTCCTCTTAGCCTGACTCCTGCTTCCTGAGAGACTCTGCTGTGGACTTTGGATCAGATCATGCCTGCCTGGAAAAGACTAAAGACAGCAACTAGTTTGGCTGAACAACATTTTACAAAAATGTTTTCTTCTTTTACTGGATGGACTTGGTGGGTATTGAGTTGGAGGCAGGGGCAAGCACCTCAGGCATTTGTCGTCGTTCCCATTGGTTAGGTTTTAATTCCTTCTGGTTTGCTGGCTTGTTGTTTGCCGTTTTTAGTTACTTGTCTGGACCCATGGGGTGCAGGGTAAGGACAAGGCCCTCAGTTCTTCTTTTGGTTCCCTTTGGCTTTCTACTTAGATTTGAGTTACTTCTGGTTTTGTGGCTTGCAGATATTTTTGTGCATTTGCCACAATTGCACTGGGTTGTGCTGCTGGGCACTGTTGCACTGGTTCTGCTGTTCTTTCATCCCCCCTCCCCCTCACGCAGATTGTAGTTCTGAGTTCGACATCTGTTGAGCTGGAATTTGCCAAAACATCACTTGGTTCTGCTGCTGGGCACGAATAAGCTGGTACTGGGTTCCACTGCTTGGCATATACAGATGAACATATTTATTTAATTACAGTCAATGACTAAAGTATAGAAATGAGTTACAGAATAATTCAGGGAACCTAAAATATATTTTAAAAATCAATTTCAACATAAAATATATAAAATTGAATAGCAGAGCAAATACAATTTTTGTTTATATTTCAACTTGCAGACTGCCCTACCTCGCCAAGTGGGCTCAGGGTGGTATACAACATATGCATACATTAAAACCATTCAAACATAATAAAACATTTTAAAATTCTGCTCCCACCATTTCTGATCCCGCTGTTGTCTTTTTAACCATTCTGTCTTAGCACAATCGTGGGATGATCTCCAAGTGCAGCAGGGAGTTCAGATTCGGAAAGGACACAAGACGGGAAGACAGAGGGAGGCCCACAGCTATTATAAACAGTTATATATTATAATAAATAGCTTAAACAGTTCCTCGGGGCCTGAAAATGGGGGCTCTTCCACCAAGCATTTGGCTGAGGTTGACCTGAATTCAATCAACTTCCATTGGCCTCTGAGTCTCCCTCCCATGGAAACCACCACCGATGTGTCCAACCCACAGGGCCATCAGTATGTTACAGTTAAATGGATGTTCTCACCATGCTTTGTTCGATTATTATATTGTTCTACTATTATGGCTGTATTGCTACCATTTAATTTACTGTGTTATTTGTACCATTTTTCTTCTGTTCCATGTAAACCGCCCTGAGCCTCAGCACAGGGTGGTATAAAAGTATAATTAATAAAATAAATAATATAATTCAAGATATCTGGATAGAACCATGTCCGGGTAGGCCTCTTGCGAGGGGCAGGCCTGAGCGGCAGACACGGCTGGGGGTCAGGGCTTCACTAGTTAACCGTGTTGGGAATGGAGAAGGACCCCGGCCCAGCAAACCAAAGGGAGAGAACGCTTGAGAAAACCCTCCTGGGGAAAATTACACAGCCGGGAGAGGGTAAATCGCTCAGGGAGATGCCAGCTGCGAGATAAGAAATGTAAACAGACTGGGTGCTGCCGAGAGGGTCAGCATTCAAAACCTGCCCAGACTCGTTAACACAAAGGAGGAGGGAGCGAAGAGACAGGGAAGCGGGGGGAAAGCAGCTACTTTCCCGGGTGTCTATGCCAATGATGAAATGTCTCAGGCAGCCCGAACAAGAGGAAAGGAGTGGGAGGAGGGTAGGTACACCCCCAATCGGGATCCCCAGGGGAGGGCCAGACCAAGGGACCGGAGATGACGACAGCTGGGGGCAAAAGAAGAAGAATACAAACCTGAGCCTGCAGCAACCAGCAGCAACACCTAAAAACCGGAAGCAAGAGAGGCGGGCGTGAAAAGTTAAATAAGGGGGGCAGGGGCACCAAGAGGGATAAAAGGCGGAACGGGAGGATGAGAGGGGGGTGGTAGCATCGGTGTGGAAAGAGGTGTGGTGTCGAAGGTGAAAGTCGTAAATAAACCAAGTTCCTTTTGAAAGCAGTCTCCAAGTGGTTTGTCTTCCATCAAAGACGGAACGGAGACAGTAGGGCAGAGAAGGGTGGGGCCAGGGGAGGCAACAGAGAGCCCTTCACAGACCAATTAACCTTAGTCCTTTGCTGGGTTTTGGCATTGCCACGTTGACACTGGTTCTACTGCTGGCCTTGCAAAAATGCCCCCCCCCCCGCAAACACACACATACACACCAACACACTTCACTTTCTACTGAAGAGATTATCCAAGACATTCTGCTGGGTTTATATAATCTTGCTATCCCCACCTCCCCCGCTCCATTGGAAACAATGAAGCTTAGGGGCACGTTCTTTTGAAACCTTTTTTTAACTTGGGGGTTCTTTTTAGGAGAGACTTCAGAAGCTACTCTGCAGATTTAGTACCTCTACCTCAACCTTCCTCCCAGACCACTGAATATTCTCAAGGATAGACTTGCCATTGGCTTTAATAATCTCTGTAGGGTATAATGAACCTAAAATATTTGGGAATCCCAAATATTTACCAAATTCAAATACCAGTATTGAGTTTTGGGCTCTTTCTAAAGAAAGACTGCAGATTAGATAGCAGACGAGGGCAAGAACCCATAGTCAAGTGAAGAGACTGAGACCAGGGAGCCAAGAAATGAAAAGGGGGGGAAACAGCTGTGACAGGAAAAATAGGGCCGATTCCTCAGATATCTTTACCTTGATGTTATAATTTCATATCTGCTCATCCCATCATTTTAAAATATAATAATTTTTTTGAATCATTACATTGTAGTGTTAATGTCTTTTTCATCTGTTCTTTTCTTTTCAGTGAACCCGTGGTTCACCATCACAATGGATTACATCCCACAAGAAAGGCTGTGGAAGGAGCAAGTGTGCAAGGGGCATGCACTATATACATACCTCATACATTTTTGCATTAATTTTGGAACCAGATTTTGAGTAGCCATTAATTTCATTATACCAATTATTTGAAAATATTTTTAATGGTTCAGGATTATTTTCTGGAGAGGGAGTACTGGGGGAGAGGGAAATCCTGAAAACGTGGAACCATTGGAATCAGAGTTGGAAGGGTTCTCCAGGATCATCTTGTTCAACCCCCTGCAGGATGCAGGAAATTCACAAACACCTGCCCACCCACAGTGACCCCAGTTCTATTCCCAGATGATGCCTTCCCTCAACTCCCCCCCCCCCGAATCCCTGATCAATCTGTCCTGGATGAAATTTGCCTCCCGACCCCAAAGTGGTGATTGGCATGCAAGAAAGGGCCAGAAGAGCCAAGCACCGACACAATCCCTTCCACCCACCCACTAACAATCTGCCTTATAATCAGAATCATTATTTTTGTCATTTGCCTCCCATTTCCCCACCTCCAAGAGGCTGAAGGCACAAGGCAGAAAAAGGGGAACAGGAGAAAGCCAGCCTAAACTTACTTCTCCCCACTGCCAGCATCAGAGCTGACAGAGCCCACCCTACTACTGACAATGGCAGGAAGGCTCCTGAACAACCATAATGCTTGGCCACTACAGTGACCATCACACTTTATCATCAGGAGTCTTTTAAAAAAATTAAAAAACAACAATAGAAGAATTATATCAATACAACAGTATAGTCACGTTTTATTTATTTATCCAAAAAAATTACAAAGAATTTTGAACTCATCAGCTTCCCCAGCCTTCATTTTAAAAACAAAAGTTTTAGTCCCTTTTTCTGAAGAGATATGCCTTTTCCTTTATATATCCACAAAAAGAAGGGGCTAGACACTTACAGAGAACCAGATACATATGTTCCTATACAATTATATTGCTGGTTTTTGAAATGTCCCTGTTGGAAGGAGGAAGTGACCCATATGTCAGCCAAGCCCTATAAAAGCCCACATCCCATCCACCATTTTCTGGCTACCAGGAAGGCTCTACCTTGTCCAATGACGCCAGCAGAGAGGAGCCTGAGAAGTTCAGGTCTGGTTCATTCCTTTCCCATTTAAAATTTAAAGAGTCATGGGTGGAAAGCCTGGTCCCCCCAACCATCAGCTGTTAGTTGGCATTGCTCTTCCTTTTCATTTTTCCGCAAACCAACTTCTCTTTCCTTCCCAGCCCCTGCTCCTCCCAGAAACCCAAATGAGTCCTGTCATTCTGCAGGGATACAATTTCATTACTTCTGTAAACTCGTGAGTCTAGTGCAGGAGTCCAGCGCTGGCAGGGGCTCATGGGAATTGTAGTCCACGGACATCTAGAGGGCCACAGTTTGACTACCCCTGGTCTAGTGGGTCATTTCAGGTATCCCCAAGCTAATTCAAAACAGTGAATTGCAGCTTGGGTGTGCTTGAACGCATGCCCCTGAATTTCTCCCCTTTCCACTTCCCCTGTTCTGTTCACAAGCAACCCTTAGAGAGGATTTCCAGGACAAACAGCAAGATATTCGGGTGAGCCACTCAGGCAGTACCTTTGGCGAGCCTTTCTACAGGAGCCAGACCATTTTTATTTGGATAAAAGCCTTTTCCCTTCCTAGCGTGGTTTATCATTGTACTTGAAACGGCATTTTGGTGATTGGAAGTCACTTCAGAAGCCACTGAACGAGGAGGTTGGTGGGGTACAATTAAATTCCAATTCACTGTAGCAGAACCACAAAACTACCTTTTTTTTCTTTTTCTTTTTGGAATGATCACCGATGTCACTCGTTAGAAATTAATTGAACAGGGGAGATGGACTCTGGCAGATCATAGGGTGATCTCCTTTGCCGCAATGCAATTAAGGAACCCAATGCAGGAGAACCAAGCAGAGCATCCCCATTATGTTCCATGTTCGTCCCACTCGATACTTAGGTGTCAATGAATGTATCCTTTCCCTTCAGTTAGCACAGCTCCTTCCCTTCCCATTCTTCCTGCAATGACCCATGGCCGTGATGGCCTCAGCCAAAGGCTCATTGGTGACATGAGCAATGCTTTTTTCAGCAGAGTTACCAGAAAAGGGAAATGAATTACAGGATATAATACAGTGCCGCTGAGCAAAGTAGACATTGAAACTAACCAGACTGAGACTATCCAAGCAGGACTCTATCATCATCAGACTTGGTGAAGCCATAAAAGCTGGGGGGTGGGTTTAAAACAGCAACAACAACAACAACAACAACAACAACAACAACAACAATAACTGTCTGGCTATATTCAAGAGTGGGAGATGCCCTCTGGGGTCTTTCATTTCTTTTTTAAAAAATCAGCTGTCATGGGTTCATTGTCAAATAGCCAATTGGGTTAGTCCCCTTCATTTCAAATCAACGTTACTTGAGGGAGGCAGAGGCTTTTCGGGGAACCAGAGATTCCTTGTGTACATAAAACTGCTCACAAGGTTCTTTGTATCCCAACTTGTTTCTGAAATCCTGTGGAGATAATGGAGACAGCACTTTTAACAGAAGAACACAAGGGTTGTAAATAATTTTCATTTTCAAATATGGCTCTGCCTCAGTCACATCTTCCATTCAAGATACTGATTTGTTGTTCTGTAAGAGGCTGAAAGGGCCTAGGTCATTTAAGGACTTGAAATGGCATGGGTCACTTCTGTGTGTTTTCCCCTGTGTGAACCTTCGCAAACACCTTCATCATCAGTACAGGCCATGCTTAAGGTCCCGTGGCCTTCAGTGGAAAGGGAGGAGGTCTTTTGCAGTTGTGACATAGAATTTCCTCCCCCGGTGTTTGCCTGCCACTGAAACTGGCAATTTTTCACTGATGACCAAAACATTTCAGGTGAGTGAACTTTTAACTTACTGACAGTTCTACCCTAAGCAAAGTCACACTCTTCTAAACTCACGTATTTCAATGGACTTAGAAGGGTATAACTCTGCTTAATACGGTATTTCCTGCTCCTAGTAAGGTGTTTCAATCCCTGATGTTATTTCCCTCTTTGGAGGCACTCCATTTTGATTTTTAGGCTGGGTTTAATTTGCTGTTTTGAAACTTGTAGTTTTTAGCTATCTTGTTCATTATATGGCACTGAGTTCTGATGTGCTAATTATATTGTTAATTTCTTTTTAGTTCGTTTATTTTATTTGTTTTATGGTCTAGGATTGGCTTTTCTACTTTGAGCAATTAATTCTAAGATGGGGGCATATACATCATTTGAATCAATAAACGTACTATGTGATGTTGAATAGGATTTAAAACACCAGAGGTATGCATGGGTTGTCATGCCAAACACTCTCCAACCCACTGCTCCTGCTGCCCCAAAAGATATCCCTCCCCTTCCCAAAAGCCAACCTGGTACCTTTTGAACCAGTGATGGCTGGAGGAAAGGGCTGAAAAGGGGGAAAATCCAGGGAAAGGGTCAGTTTTGCTTTGTAAATGCTCTCCATTCCGGACTCTGCTCATGACTGAGGCAAAAAAAATATGAATCTGTCAACATCACATGCAGCTTTGCTCTCAGAAGACCCATGTGACGATCCTTCTAATGGTCGTTTAGGTACTGGAGGTTTCATGCTGGGCTGCAGGCTGGAGTTTTAGTCGTGGCAGGTTTCCCCACCTCTTCCTGCACCCACATGGGGGAGCATTTGGCCCGGTGCGCCTCATCCGCCCCCGATTTGTGCTCCTGCATGGAAGTTGGGGCAGTGAAGTTCCCAGTGCGTAAACGGTCAATAAGAAGCTTCTTATTTGTTCAACTATGAAGGTAAGCCAGCCAGACTCCTTTGAAAAGTTTGGCTGTCTTGGAAGGATATCACCTACCCTATGGTTTAAACTCTTGGCAATCAGAAATAAGCTGCCTCTGAATACGAATGTTCTATGTTCACAGGCAGTAGTAGATCTATGTACTATGCACCTGTCCTTGTGGTCACTGAAGTTCATGGTAATGACTACATCTCATGGTAGCAAATTTGCCCATTGTCTGAAGAAGAACATCCTTTTGGCTTTCTGAATTCCCGTCCCTTTGGCTGAATTACTGAATACCTTTGTTATGAGACTGGGAGAAGAATATCTCCCTCTATCCCTCCATGCCATTCCTGAATTTTTGAAGCTGTTTGGAGCCTCTTTTGTGATTTAAATGCTTAAATGTTTTTAATATAACTTCCCACCAGGTTTAAAAGTCTTTTTCCTAAACAGTGGAAGCCCAACCATCCCTGCTTAAAGAGCATTGACCTGTTGTGTTGTGTCTTAGCATGACAGTGATGTGGTTCATATAAACTGTCAGGCTCCCCAACCCACAATGCCTTTTAAAATGCTCACCATGTCTCCTTCACTGACAAGTTTCCATTCCCTGCCATCATATGTTCAGTACAAAGTGTCTTGCTGTGTTGGTCAAATACAAAAGTTTCTCTCCTGATTTCTTTTCACACCCAAGAAAAGAAAAAAGGAGGGAGGGAGGGAGGGAGCGAGGGAGACAGCAGTCACTTCCTTGCTGAACATGAACTACTTCTGGAAAAATAAAAGCCATATACATATATGAACGAGTGATCAGAGCTGTCTATAAACATGTTAACTGGCTTCTTCACCTAATTAGATGTGGAAAAGTCACCAGATGGACACAGATTTTAATGATGGCTTCATTTGGCGCTTTGGAGGAGTGGGCTGGATGTAAGCGATAATTACCTTGACTTTTAGATGTAAAAGCCTTCTATCTTATTCTTCTCTCCCCCCTTAGTTCATTTTTAATGAAAGAGAGGAACAGTGAAATTCAAAACATCAAATGAAAAAAGGGAAGGTTGACAATCCATCGTTTAATCTCTGCTCAGAGACAGCCTAGAGTGACATTTCTGAGAATTGGTTTGATGGGAAGCTTGTTTGTTCATAAATTGTCACAAAATGGCATTCAGGATTTAGCTAGTCCCTCTTCCCCTAGAGTATGTGGAGGGGGAACGTAAGGGATCAGATTAAATGCTACAGAGAGAAAAATGTATTTTCATGCCTGAGATAGCAATAAGGATAAGGAAAGCTAGCTCTCTCTCTCCCTCTCTCTCTCTCTCTCTCTCACACACACACACACACACAGATTGCAAACAAATGTGTTCAACACTGAAACTTGTACATAGCTTTTTCCCCCTCTGTACCTCCTGATGTATTCTAGCCTGATGAAGAGTTCAGTAGAATTCAAAAGCTTGCACACTGTTCTGTGTAGATTTTGGCTATTTTTAATAACAGGTATCACATAGCTTTTGCTTTTGGATTTTTGCTTTGGACCAGTGGAGCTAACTGCACTCCAATCCATGAGTTAATTTCGACTGTACTGCCATGGACATGCATTTAAATTTTATTCAGCAAATGACACATGTTGTGGTAAATATGTTCAGGGCACAGGAATCCCACTCTTCATGCCACAGGACAAATCATTCCCTTGAGCTAGCACCAGGACCCAATCTGGATTACTCCTTTGAACTATTTAGAAGCCAGCTTTCCACCTTTCCAAAGCAAATCATGCTTGAAGTAATATAAAATCAGCAATACTCATTAAGGAAACTACCAAATCAGCATTGGAAAGCAAGGAGCAAATCAGCTAAACACCATCCAGTGTTTGGAATTTACACCCCTCTGAGGGGCCAGTGTGAGGGAAATGTAGCTTGGATGTCCTCAGGGAACGCTGGAGCCTGCTCCTTTGGGCCAGTGTTCCAGTTCTGTGCAGTGTTGCCATTGGAATCAAATTTTGTTGTGCTACTGCAGACCAACATGGCTATCAACTTGAAGCTATCTGCCTGGGAGAGGCAGAACTTGTGGCATGGCATCCCCACCATGTCGTTTGTCCCCAAGATCTTGCCTTTACATGCTTCGTGTGTGGAGTTCAGATTTGAGCAGGGACTTGGCCCAGGCTAACCAAATCTCATCACATCTTGGAAGCTAAGCAACTTTTGTCCTGGTTAGTACTTGGCTGGGAGGTCACCAACACAATCTCTCCTCTGACAATGTGAAATTTCATGGGTTATTGGCTTAGCTGAGAGGAAAAAAGCAACAGAGCCATAAGTCAGCCATAAGTTAGCTGAGAGGAAAAAAGCAAGGGAGTTTAAGAGCAACAGCCTCTAATCTGGAGAATGGGGGTTGATTCTCCACTCCTCCAGCCAGCTGAATGACCGCAGGCTAGTCACAGTTTCTCTCAGGGCTCTCTCAGTCTCACCTACCTCACGGGGTGTCTGTTGTGGGGAGAGTAAGAGTAGGCGATTGTAGACCACTGTGAGTCTCCTTCGGGTAGTATAAAGTGGGATACAAAAATCAGCTCTTCTTCTAATGCTGACTTTGAAGTATTTGCTTTACTTACAAAATAAAAATGTAGTCTGAGGAAGAGTGCTTGCACTCAAAAGCTCACACCCTGAATAAATATTTGTTGGTCTTAAAGGTGTCACTGGACTCTGATTTTATTATTACAAAATACAGGTAGAACTCAGAGGACTTTTACAGGGCAGCAGATTCACTATCCCATATCAGATCGTCAAAAGCTCACCTCTTCGAACCCTGGTGGCTAGGCCACTGGAGGAAAAAAGCATCATCTGATACTCAAGGCCCATCTGCAGCAGGCACTTTAGCATTCCCTTTGTCATGTAAAATAACCATGGAGATCAGAGGTGAAACATGCAGAACAGAAGCATTCACAAATTCCAAGCGTGTTACACTGTGACCTCATATCCCTGTACTTACTAGGACGCTAACATTAGAATTTTGCAGAACCTGTAGCTTTCAACTTGCCTTTAAGGGTGGCCCCATGCAAAATACATGGCAGTAATCAATCCTAGAAAGATGGGAAAGTGCAGTTTTTGAGGTGGTGCTTTCAAGTAAAAGCCTACTCCTTTCTATTATAAAATAATAGTCAAGACAATGTGCTACTTCACCTAAGGCATTTGGTGGTGGTGGAAAGTGTTTTCAAGTTGCCGTTGACTTTTGGCAGCCCTGTGGGGGTTCCCAGGCAAGAGACATACAAAAGTAGCTTGCCATGACCTGCCTCTGCATCATGATTCTAGTATTCCTTGGAGGCCTCCCATCCAGATAATCACCAGGGCCTACCCTGCTTAGCTTCTGAGATCTGACAAGATGGGGCTACCTTATGCTATCAGGCCCACCTAGTCATAGTGTTGAATATTTCACCACAGTAAAATATTTTTCCTAACAGTATAATCTCACTTAGATATAGCTTTAGCTTGCTTGACCTCCTTCACTCAGTAACAGACTCCCCCTTCTGATTCTGAACCAAGATGGCTGCCGCAGGATGCTTTGATAGTACAATGACAACTCTAGATTTCGTCAGCATATTGATAGTATACCATTTAACACCAAAGCTCTGTTCTGTCATGGCCAACCATCCAGACTATCTATATCTGTAGAGGAGTATTGTGGTTCCAAAAGATGTGTGAGACATCCCTAGATCATCACTAAGAAGCAGGATGTAGGTAACCCACACTAAACTTTTACATGTATGAGGAGGAAGAATCCCAAATGGCCAAAATAGCATCATAACATGCTTTTGAGGAATTATCCTTTGTTCATATTCCCAGATACTCCCCGTAATTCCCTGAACTCTGGGAATCTCACACTCACCACCACACTGAGCCCAAGAAATGCAGATGTTCCAGCTCTGCTAGGGGGCATGAATAAAGAACACTGGGAAGACTTGTCCAGATGCTATGACAAGCCAAATTCTAACTCCATAGTGAAATGAGAAGTCTTAACAAGAGTAACCAGGATGCTCTGCCTTGGAGAACTTTAAGAAGTTCATTCTTGATGTGAATGTGAAACTCAACGCTCCTTTGATCCTGAAACTAGGACAGATTGAAAAGAATCACAAAAGGGTGATTCATCCAGAAAGAAAGTGTTTCCTCTCTGAAGAAATGAACATTGAACTCACAAAAGCATATACCCTGCCACAAATTTTGTTAAAGGTGTTACTTGAGCTTTCTGGGGAAGGTAGCAGTGACTCACAAAAGCTCATAGCCTACCACAAATTTTGTTAGCCTTTAAAATGCTTCAGGTCTCTTGCTTTGTTCTACTGCTAGCCTTCCCTAGATATGGAAAGAAACCAGTCTGAAATGGGCAAGTCACCCCTACTCAAAGGTGGCTTCTTAAAGAGCAAGCAGATTACCCCCTCCCTGTCTACCACCAGTACCCCGTTAGCACAGATGATCTTAGCCAACTCCCTTTCCAAATCACTGTAACTGGCCTTTGCCAGCCCTATTGGCTTTTATATCTCTCAACAGAAATGTTGCAGGAAGGTTAGCCAATGGAGTACCTGAACAAATACTGTAATGCATAAAAAAGTAAGAAGAGCCCTGCTGTATCAGACCAGTGGTCCATCTAATACAGCATCATGTTTCACACAATGGACAACCGGTTATTCCGGAGAATCAACAACAGGGCACAGGGGGCTCATCTGCACAGTGATCCAAAAGGCTGCTGGAACACAACTGAATCCCTGGTAATGGCATTATGTTGCACTGGAAAGACTTATAAGAGAGAGAGAGAGAGAGCATGCTGGTACATTCTGCTCCCTTTCACTAGGTAACAAACAGAACAAAGAATCTGTAGAGCCAAGAAAGGCATTGCAGTTCTGCCCCCAGTTGTGAGTCTACCTCCTTTCACTACCTAACAAATAGAGCCAAGAATCCATAGAACCAAGACAAGTATTACAGTTCTTCCCCCTGTTGCAGCACACCACAATATCTTAAATATTACATAGTATCCTTTATTCTGTTATGGGAAGAACTGGGGGCAACCCCACATGCATTCTGATTTTGATAAATAAGATGAGAACATGGCTGCCCATGAATATTGCAATGCTATCAGCAATGTTCCTTAGGACAAACAGCCTATGCAGTCCTGGAGTCCCACTGCTTCCGTCGGCGGCTTAAGAAGAATAGCCTTCCCCCTTTTCTATTGGTTACTTATTTACTCATTTAGAGCAAAGTTGTCAGAGTGATAAACTGTGCTAACGAGAGGGCTCATCATTCTCCCTATTTTTGTGATTTTAATCCATCAGATTGCTGCCCTGTGTGCACACGTGTGTGTGTGTGTGTGTGTGTGTGTGGGCTCGTCTCATATTTATCTGACACATCACCATTCAAGGGCTATCATTTTTCATTTGGGGATTACGGCCAAGCCTTTGGAAAGTGGCCTCGGCCAGATCGTTTTTATGAACTGAGGGGGTAGAGCGATTCATAAAACACTTGTCAAATTAGAGCCGATGGTTCTCTGGAAGTGAGACACCAATTAATGGGCTCCGTGGGTCTGGACTTAATAGAGCAGAAGATTTACCAGCCTTTAAAAGCTTAACACCAGTACCCTGTGTTGGGAGAGCTCATTTGTCAGTGGCTAAAAGCAATGGGTTTCCCGAGTCCCATGGCCCTCTTGCAAATGGCAGCCATCAGAGATGCAGAGACTGACCTATAAGCATGGCAGCTTGTTAAGATTATGCTAACCTTTTCTGTGATTACTGCTGGGTGGTGCCTTCAGTCCTGTGAGCTGGGGGAAAGCATAAAGATCAGGAAAGAGACTGTCCCTCTCCAGAGATCCCTTTAGCATTCGATGGGATATTAGACCAACTATACCTCCCAGTCTTCTTACTATCCCCTGACGCTTCCCTAAACATGTTAGATAATCAAGGGCGATATTGATGAAAAGACATTCTGAAAGAAGCACCATGGCAGGGCTCCATATTCATATCTTTCTGATGCCGATGCAAACCCAAGCAGTACAGCTCTACCACTGATTGCTCTGATCTCAATCCCATGTTTGCCAGCATAACTGTACACCAGTGTAGAGTCCCTGGACTTCTGCAGCAGCCTCACATTCAACTTCTAATCAGGACTTCGAAGATCTGACACCCAGGTCAAGGCAACAAACTACTTACAAAGTCCAAAGCCTACTTTGGAAGTTCTCAGCTTTTACATGTGGAACAATGGTTTTGTATATCTTTCTATATCTTTCCTTAGCAACATATTTTAATCTAAAGAAAAATTTGAAACAAAATAGGAGGAGAGAAGAGAATACTTGACATTTGAATGGCTCCCTTTGGTGTATGACAGAATCAGTCTTCCTCAGCTGGCCTTGTAATAACTGCTAGATGAAGGGGTTGGGGTTTTAGCGTTCAAACAAAAGTCTCATTTAACTAATACTGCCTCAGGTACACAGGAAACACTGCCACCTCCCTGCAATCATTACGCATATAGCTTGACATAGCATCTGATATATTGAGGGAAAGTATGCATTGTGTATCCTAACCATTATATTACAATGGCCCCCTTAAGACTTTTCTAGTAGATGGTATGGCTTAGACTTGAGTACCAAATTTCAGCTCACCTATTGTGGAACTATTCTAGCAGTTTGGTGCTGTCTTCAATTGGTCAGATTCTTTGGACCTTATGAAATTATGCAATGTAAAATGCTATTTTGTAAGGTGTGATACCTGGCATTCAGAGAGGTATATTGCCTCTGAATATGATGATCTCATTTAGACATCTTAATGACTAAATAGCCACTGATAGACCGATCCCTTATGAATTTGTCCAGATCCTTTTTAAAGCCAATTTAAGAAGTCTCCACCACATGTTCTGACAATGAGTTCTGCAAGTTAATTCTACACTGTGTGGAGAAAAATCTTATATTTTGACTTTCCTGCAACATCTTCTGGCAGTTCTGGTGACAGTGCCAGCAATAGACTTCTTTTATATCACTTGTCTTTTGGTTGAACCAGGATTTCAAGCCAAATCTGTTAAACCGAGTTGACACAAAGCAGGCAGCATTAAAATAATTTTAATTTGCAAGTAGGCTCTACACTGTTTGTACTTACTTATGTCACATTAGGAGTGCCACTCTCAATGTCTCTTCTTGCAAAGTAAAAATGCTACCCGTTCCTCCCAAAGTTCTCCGGCTACTTTTCAAGGACAGCGGTTGGCAACCTAGTATATGAATGGAAATGCTGAGCAAGTTGACAGCCTGCTGGAGGAGAATATGGGGTGGGTGGATGCCAGCCTTGGTTGAAAGCCCTAGAGAAAGATTACAGGCCAGCTGACAAAACTGGAAGTCCACTTTCACTGAGAAGAAAGCCAAGGGGACAAACGGGTACAGCGATATAGGCTTGGAACCATGGAGGCTGCTGGAGGCAAAGAGAGTTAGCAAGAATTACTTAGTGTGGCCACATGTGTGAGTTTGTCTTGGTCTTTTCAGCAGGTCTAGTATGTAAATCAGCCCAGCAAAGCCAAGTGAAGAGCTTGGGTGGTGCCAAAGACTTTGGAAACAGCTGAAGCAACAGATGTGTTTCACCAAAGAATGCCAAAAGCAGAACCGTCAAATGGCTGCTGCCTCTCCCTCAGTAGTATGGAATGTTCTGATTACTTTGAATGGGGGTCCAACTTTGGGAAGGTGATCAAATATCATTTGTAAGGTTAGGCTGTATAGGCAGCTATAGCATATTTCATAAGCTTTTATAATCAGGACTCTTTTTTTTTTGGGGGGGGGGGGGTAGGAGGAGGAATGGAACAATTCAAAAATCCCAAGATAAAAACTCATCTCAGCTGTAACTCACTGGAAAGTAACATTATCTATGACCCTCTGATGTGTAACTCAAATAAAATATGGCATCTCCAAGTTTATTCTGATATAACTTATTTATGCACTATAAATTCTATAAGAGAGATGGGGGTGAGAGATGGTTAGGAGAGATTTAATACACAAAGAGTGACAGGATGGCTCCTTCCCTTCCTCTTTTTGTGTCGTTTGCTCCCTTTCGATTGGAGCAGTGAGCTGTAAAGATGAGCAGCTGGCAAGCTTCAAAAGGGTCACAGCTTTGGCTCAGTTCAAAGGTGGCTTCTATGAACTGTGTTGGCCTGGAAACAACAATGCATCCCAAGCCAAGCTGGCTGGATTTTGTATAGCCTTATAAGCTCATCTCTGAGTGACTGCAAACCAAGAATCAGAACTCAGACTGGAATGAACCAAGGGAACGTTTGAATGATTTTGAAGCTTCAGGATCGATAGTCCCTTGGTTAAGGTGTGTTAACAACTCAGAGTTGACCTCAAATCCTCACTAGATACTTTCAAGCATGAATATAGTTAATGAGTACTGAGTCTGCCCTCTTACCAGACAGAGAAGCAGTAGAGAGAGTGAATGCACCCCTTGTGCTGCATCTGAGCTTCAAATATGAAGCTATTATATCTTTAGCCTAAAAAGAAATTGGCAAATTGGAATTATGATAGACACCTATAAATCCTGAACCTTGGAGGGGTAATTGTAAAATAGATTGTTAATTTAATACAAGAGCTAGAAGGCAGTCATTGAAATTATAACACAGCAAGTTTAAAAATGCATTTTAACACACATGAGACCTTACTAATAGTGCCACAAGTACAAATTTTTCATAAATTTCCCGGGCAGAAAAGATCTTGTCACTGTGGTGCATGCCTAGTAACATGTAGATTAGGTCCCAACCTCTCCCATCCTGTAACCTCCCTGCTACAGAATTTCCCCCCTCCCATGGAAACTCTTTCATCTCCAGGATCTCTATAGTCCAATTCCAGGAGATGTTTAGGCCACAGCTGGAGGTGGGTGGCCCCTGCATCCAGAATGTTCGTTGAGGTTTGGAGGTGGAGCCAAGAGTCCAATGGTGGGCAGGAGCTTTTGCCATGCAGCCAGCCCCCAGTGTATGTATGCATCCTTGCGCCTGTTGTATTCCTGGGTATAACGGGCTTTGCCTCTGATTAATTTATAAAGCTCAGCAAGTGCGAGAATGGGAATAAAGGAGAACACGAGGCATCAAAAATATTCTGGGGTAAATTTAAGAAAAGCTTTAAATGTAAGGGAGAAGAGTATTTTGTTGATGTGGAAAATGATAGGGGAATCAATCCCAATGCACAGAAAGAAAGACAAGGAGAGCAAGTGGAGGTAAATATGTATTTATCAAACGCATTCTGAAACCACTTTAGACTGAATTTTGAATATGAGGTTTTTATAATGGACATTCTATTGCCTGTTTGCTGGATACATTTAACTTTTACTCACTAAGATTGCGAGGGCTGACAGCACCAACCTGACTGCTTTTATCTTCCAGACACCATATTTATCCAATATTGATCATAAGTTTATTCTTGAGAGGGCTTATTCTGCTTCATCATTGCAAATGCACAGCATCGACATAGTGGTGGAGCAGAACCCGGGTGGGGGAAGGCAGTTTTGCCTGATGCCACATAAATTCATGGATTGTCTTTTTACAAAGGAACAGACACCACTCTAATTTACAGGCTTCCTTGGGGTGGGGGGTGGGGAGAAATTCAGCTGTGGATTCAGCCGCTCACAGCTGGAGTCTGATTTACTTGCCCATATCAATGAATCTATGGCAAATGCCAGCACAAGAGCTAATAATTCATCCTACCTCGGAGCACACTCATTTGAACAGCTGGCCAATCTGCAATGGAAAAGGAAGGGCAGTTCTCAAGCTTTTCATTTCCAAGGGGCAGGGATGAAAGAGGGGGAAGACCAGTTTCAGTTAGTCCTTCCTCAGGCTGGTGGTTGTGCCAAAAGCAACCTCAGTGTCTTGAGCGTTATCACATCTGCATCATTCACAGTTGACACAGTTCTCCCAGTAAAGTTGCTGAGCAAGAGGAGGGGGGATGTACTTGGATATTCGCTTTGAATTTTTGTCTGTGAGTCTCCCATGACCACAGCCTGGCCTCTCTGCCAGACTATAGCGGTAGAAGGAAGCATAGATTTCTTGTACCTAATCATGCCCTAAGGTGATTACAATGAATCGTCATTCAAATGTACAAGGGCTCCTCTTTAGCCTGATGGTAAAAGAAGACAATATATACTTGGAAAGTGAGATGAATAGTACTTGTTCCCAGGCCTACTATTTGGACTATGTAACTGTAAAAAATGTGGCAGCAATTATTGCTCCATTCTTCAGCACTGCAGTGTTGGATTTAGAAATCTTCAGGATTTTGATTCTCACAAAGTATGTGAGAAGATGTGGTTTGAACAATGTCAGGTTCAGGATCACAAATCACATCTGGAGGTAGCAAATTATTAGACCTTTCTGGGACACTCAGAACATGTTTGCTGCAGTCTAGACATCTGGTTTTATCCCTCCCTTCTCCATTGAAGAAGCAGCTTTGCCATTCTTTAGGTGCTATTTAAGGGATCCATTGCTGGTTTTCTCTCTTACACTTCATCCCTTCAGAAGCCTGGCCATTTCAAAGATTTTGTAAGGCCTGACACTCAAGGGGGTAAATGTAAACAATGTTGCCCAGATCAGCACCTGGGTCAGATCTGTCATATGTAGAGGATCCCCTATGTGTGAAAAAGCTAAAACATGAGTTGTGGGGCAAAGGGGGATCCTTTCATCTGTCCTATGTGTCCGTGTTCCTCAACCACCGGGCCACGTTCTGGTACCGAGCTGCAGCAGGAGGAGAGAGGTGCGGGCATTGGCATGCCAGCATGCACGCCTCCCGGCACAGCAAGCACCATGCTGCGGGGGGGGGGAGGCGTAGGCGCTGGCACACCGGTGGGCGTTTGCAAACACGGGTGTGGAACTGCCGCACCTGCGCATTTCTGGCCGATCGTTCCATGCTGCAGGGGGGGAGGGAGGCGCGCCGGCTGGTTTACGGGCACCAGCACTCCCCCCCCACTACCCAGCCTGAAAAAGGTTGGGGACCACTGCTATATGTGGCTCTGAGTTTGGCACAAACGTTGACAAGAGAAAGATGGAATTGATCACCAGCTGTAGCCATTCATTCCTGCTCAGGCAAATTGATATGTTAACCTGGGATCTATGGCCATTTGTTAAGCACCTTCCTATAATGCAGGCTGCCTGGCTGGAGGTTTCTCTGCTCCTGCCAAATTTAAGGTTACCATTAAGGAAGGAACCCAATTTGTTCATTGGGTTCATTTTCACCATCCTCCATAAAAGACACAATAAATTAAGCTCATATTGTTGGTGTTCTGTGCTATAAAACTGCTAGCATAATACCAAATAGGTCCCTTACGTGCTTGCAAAGCTCTTTAAGAGCTAAATAAGAAATGTATTTCTTTAAAGAGATTGGCTTTAGATTAAGGAAGTCTCTTTTTACCCCCCTCTTTAACATATTTTTGCCTTGATGATGGATACGCTTAGTACTGTGGAGATCCATAATTCCAATATTATGGAATATTTCCCTCTTTCTTTCTCTGCCTCAGTACAACTCTTGCTCTCTGCGAGTGCATGCTTTCGCCGTTCTCTTTCCTTTGTCGAATGTATGTTGATTTCAGTGAAGATGTAATTCTTTTTTTTCCCCTCTTCTTTTTTGTTTTGCTATGGCCTTCAGGATGATTTACGTGAGGTGACAATGCACATAACCAGCTGGAGTGACAGAGTATTCATTCCACTGACAAATGCTTCTGTGCATTTCCACACCATTTTCTCCAGTGCTGAGAACAGGTGCTTGCTCAGTTATTCCTGAGAATCTAGGAAACATTCCTCACAAACAATAGGCTTGCCATGTTTTTCCCACTGACCCATTTTTAATGTGATATTTACAGCTTCTAGCACAACAGAGGCTTAAGCTTTCAGGTGTACACTTACTTTGTGAGATTGCCTCCACTAGTTTAGAGCTGTGGTTTTTTACACGGGTGGTCAAAATGTGTAATTGTGCTTTTCTCAATTACCTCTCCACCTAAGCCTTTACCATCCCCAAACCAAAATAACTTTCAACGATTATTTTAAAACTTGCAGCTTTCTTTACCTTGTAAAGACTCACCTCTCCCTTGGGTACCAGGACAGGTAGTACAACCTTGTGAAGAAGGAAGAAGGTCCTTGTAGGAACAGTGGTGGTGAACCATCCTCTCCCTGTTTGGGAGATGTATTTTAACCCTCCTGCGCAGGCTTATGGAGCCAAATGGACTCCTGAATGCTCTGAGGGACTCAATGCCCTCCAGTGACTCATTGATGGCCCTGGTAGAAGACTATTGCACGGTCATGAAGGTGTATGCGATGACGATGAAAGTGGGAAAACATAAGTTTTTCGCTTCTGGAATCACATCTACAAGCTCTTGCCCAGCACCATTATTTAGGGTAGTTCATACCCTTACCACTCTCAAGAAAGGGCACCAGAATAGTAGTATATTAGATTTGAGCTGTGAGGCATTTGCAAGCTTTTTTGCGGATAAAGTCTTCTTGTTCCACCGTGACCTTCCTGTCACAATTAATACAGAATGTAAACCAGAAGTTCTGTGGCCATTGACAGGGATGATGTTTGATGGCTTCAGGCGGCTCTCTTTAACCAAAGTGGACAAGTTGATGAGCTCAGTGAGGGCAACTACTTGTCAAATAGATCCCTGTCTGTTGTGGTTGCTCAAATTGGGCTACCAATGATAGGAGGCCCTTTGAGGGATACTGTCAACCACTCCTTATCATCTGCTGAAAGCAGTAGTTCGTCCTCTTCTGAAAAAAAAAATCTGAATCTGCGGAACCCCACCAGCTACCTCCCGGTTTTGTACTTGGCATTTCTGGATATGGTGGTTGAGAGAGACGCTGTAGACCAGGTCCTGGCATTCTTGGAGGAAACTTCGGCCTTGGACCCATACCAGTTCAGCTACCAACCTGGCCACGAGGTGAAAAACTGTGCTGGTTTCCTTGATGGATGATCTCCAGTGCCAACGGGATTGGGGTAGTTCAGCTATCCTTGTGCTTTTGGACCTGTCAGCTGCATTTGATGTAGTCAACCACGAGTTGTTAGTGCACCACCTCGCCAGGTCAGGGGTTAGGAGGACAGCCTTATAGTGGCTAGTCTCCTTTTTCCAGAACCGGACAGAGGGTGGCAGTGAGGGAAGAGTTATCATACCCCTATGCACTCTCCTGTGGGGTGTTGCAGGGGGCTATAGTCTGCCCCAAGCTTTTCAACATCTATATGTGCCTTCTGTAACAGCTAATCTGGAGTTTGGGGCTGGATTGTCATCAGTATGCAGATGACACCCAGCTGTATCTCCTGATGGATGGCTGGTCAGACACATGCTCACACCCGGAAACATTTGCCAGTTTTTTGGAAGTGGTGTCTGGTTGCCTCAGGCAGAGTCACCAGAAACTCTACCATCCAAGATGGAGGTCCTGTAGGTAGAAGGGGGCAAGATCAGGAAGTGTACCTTTCCTCCCTGGATGGAGTGCAGATTATGGCTTTACCCACTGCCAGGAATTTGGGGTGATCTTTGATGCCTCTCTTTCTATGGAGGCTCAGAGCATAAGGGTAGCCCAATTGGCATTTTACCACCTGTGCCAAGTGAGGCTACTAGCACCCTACCTGTCTCCAGAACACTTGGCCTCAGAGATCCATGCAACAGTCACTTCCAGATTAGACTTCTGTAACTCACTCTACATGGGCCTACCCTTATCTATGACCCGGAAATTGCAATTGGTGCAAAATTCGGCTGCTAGGGTCCTTATGAGGTCATCTTGGAGGACTCATGTCCAGCCTCTGTTTTGGCAGTTGCACTGGTTCCCAGTTAGATTTTGCATCAGGTTTAAGGTTTTGGTTCTTACCTTTAAGGCCATCAGCAGCCTGGGCCCTGCTTACCTGAGGGACTGTTTGTCTCCTTATGCCCCCTGCAGGTCCCTTCACTCTACGGGTTTGAATCCATTGGTTTATGGAGTGGTTTTATGATATTGTATGTTTTATGTGGGTTTTAAATCTTATTGTAAGCCACTGCAAGCCAGCAGTTCCAAGAGTGGTGAGTAATAAATTGAAAAATAAATAAATAAAATAAATAT
This sequence comes from Paroedura picta, assembly GCF_049243985.1. Taxonomy (NCBI): domain Eukaryota; kingdom Metazoa; phylum Chordata; class Lepidosauria; order Squamata; family Gekkonidae; genus Paroedura; species Paroedura picta. The sequence continues at coordinate 39,527,647 of NC_135371.1, read as the reverse complement.
AATTTTAAAACTCTATAAAATATGTAATCACTGTAGCATAATACTCTTCACCTCTTAGGCTTCTACCAAAATTGCTTGCAGTTCCCTGACCCTGGTAGCTGACCAACCAAGTCACAAAGTCCTCTGAAATCCACCAGAACTATCTAGGATGTATTCATTGCTGGATAAACTAATTCTGCATACTCTTACATCACATTGGATTTAAGCTATTTATATGTCTTCTCATCAGACTTAGTTTAAGCTATCTGATATGTTACCCAGTACAGCATTACTAGACCTACAAATACATTTCAAGCTATAAGGGAGGTATTAGCCCAGTAGGAAAATAAATGTAATTCATGCCAGCTTTCAAGCTTTCTAAAAGTCACAGCATTTAGTTAGGAATGTAGTTTCTCAGTACAGTAAATGTATACATTATATTTCCATGTCTATTCTGACATCAGGATTTATTAGCAAGAGTTATAGCCCCTTGTCCTGAACATGCAGTATTGAATGTGGTTCTAAGATATAACAAATACAATATAAAATAACGCAAGTAACAGATTTAAAAGATTAGGGACTAATAAGCAATCCCAGTTCTTGCAATAGAATTAATTTTGTGACATGTGTTCTTTTCCTTTGTACAAGAAGAGGAATTCCATCCCAGCCTTGTAACCCAGAAGAAAGCAGCTGTGATAGAAAGAGTTGTAATGAAGTCTGCCAGAATTGTGAAACTGGGAATATCTGTCGAGATCTGATGATTCCCCTTAAAATATATCATTTCCTGCTGAACTGTGAACCCAGATGGATTTCAAAAGGGGAAGAGAAGGCTTTATATTTCCTCAGAATTATGCTCTTTAGCACATTTCCAGTACCTTTGTAAATGATGCTCTAGACTTGTTTTTTGGATCTGTTGAATGCGCTTACTCACTTATTCAATCATTCAAAAAAGGCAGGGGCGTTGAAAATTTATATCCATCAGTTGTTGTCTGTTCGACTTGCCCTTATTTTCAGTTTTCTTGCCAAGCTATCAAAATATCATGTATTTTATATTTACTGTGCCAAAGGAAATGAGGTATGTCTCTAAGATGACAATAAGTACAAATTCTTCTAGGTAGCAGCAATGCCAGTGAGATTTCACATATGTGTGTGTGTGTAAGTATCAAAATACGTTACAAATGCTGATGAATGGAAGGATGGCATTTTGAAGAAGAAGAATTGGCTTTTATACCCCACCTTTCACTACCGAAAGGAGTTGGCTTACAATTGTCTTTCCTTTCTCTCCCCACAACAAACACCCTGTGAGGTGTGGGGGGGGGGGCTGAAAGAGCTCTGGCATAACTGTAAGTGACCCAAGGTCACCCATTTAGCTGCATGTGGAGGAGGAGTGAGAAATCAAATCTGGTTCTCCAGATTTGAGGCCACCACTCTTAACTGCTACATCACGCTAGATCTCTTTTGAGATAATCTTATTGGAAGTAATATCTGCAGAGGTGGATTGGAGATTAAAGCCACTGGGAAGAGTCCCAATAGGTTAACAGTCTAACTGGTCACTCAGCTACCCAGCAGGGGAAACTCACCTCTTTTACCAGGCAAGAGCCATAGTCAGCCAAGTGGCCAGGAGCCAGCAGACCGCATCGTATACCAGACAGGCAGGAGACTCCACACAAGCTAGTGCATTTACCTCATGAAGGCCAGTGTGAGCTGAGGGTCTACCATTGTGAGCTGGCAGTCCCTTCCTCATGCAAGTTGAGTGGAAGGTTATCTTATCATGTGACACCTGGGTCTTCAAGGGCACCGGGAAAAGTAGCCCATGCAAGAGTCATGCTTCAAAATTATCAACAAAGGAAACATTTGCTGTTGAGGGCCAAGAATAAGCTCCCTGTGCAAAGTCACAGGGAATTCTCGGAAGTACTTTTAGGTTGATGCGATTCTCTAGTATTGTTTAGAATTCTCATGGCTTTTACCGTACTTCCAAAACCACGTATACACCCAGAGGCAAACTGTGTAAATGCCATGTGGTTCCTAACAATAACCCGTAGAGAATCCTCCAGCCTCCTATTTTGTGTCTGAAAGCTATTGCTGATACTCCTACTTGCAGCATATGTATTCCCTAGACTTATATGCAGACTTATTCCAGCTATAACTATAACACCTTTGCTTGAATGTTTCACTGAAAGAGGAAACTACTATTTAAACCACATTAAGGCTGCAGTTCTAAGCAGGGTTACTTAGCAGTGGACCCCACTGAATACAGTGGGATTCTAGGGATTTGCACACACAAAAATGGATACTTTTCCATTTCGGCCCAAATTGATTAGCATATACCAAATCCCCAGAATTACATTTTTTTATATAGGGGTTCGGAGGAGGAGGAGGAGGAAGGAGGAGGAGGATATCCGTTCAGTAGTGTCTGATCCTTGGCGATTTTATAGGAAAGTTTTCTCCATTCATCTCTGTTAATGACCGCTTCTTTCAGTTGGTTCATGGTCATCCCTGTATCAGCTTTGATCGTATCAAGCCAGCGGATCAATTAGCATATACCAAATCCCCAGAATCAAACTTTTGATATAGGGATTTGGATTTGGGTACAACCAAATTAATTTGGCTCCATTATAACCTATGGGGTAATTAAAGTCAATGGAAAATTTTGCCTGTCTGTATATTCAGTGGTCTTGGAAATGGGGGGTTCAGGTAGAGGCACCAAATTTGCCACACAGCTGCTGGAGTCACTCCTCAAAAAAACAAATAAACAAAAACAAGTTTCAACAAGATTGGACCAGAGTGTCTAATGCAACAGGCACCCATCTCACCTCCATTTTTCCTATGGTGGGGAAAAAAGTTCTAAACAACATGTGCCCAGAGAATCTCTGTAGTGAAATTGAAGAGGTTGTATTTTGGCAAATCCAGTTGAGCTGGAGGAGCAGTACAGAACCAGTGCCATTGTGGCAATGCCAAAAGTACCAAGGTAACATCTCTGGAGTGAGGGTGAAAGGGCATTTCTGCAGGGACAGCAGAATCAGGTAACACACCAGAGCCCAGTAGCAGAACCCTGTGCCACCCTCACAATGTCCTGTTCAGCAGCATAACCCAGAGCCAAGTCAACCTGCTAGTACCCACCCAGCAGCCGAACTGGACAGACATTGTGTCCCATCATGCTAATGGCCAACTCAGCAGAGGGCTGCAGCACAGAATCACAAACTCAGCTAGGGGGAGGGGGCTAGTAGTGAGGCCAGCAGAACCACCAGTGCAGTAGTGATCAGGGTCTACCCAGGTCTTCTTCACCTCCATACATTTCTTTAGCTGGTGGCCTGCTGGTTGCTACATCGGCTGGGGAATCCACTTTATGCGATTTCCCAACTACCACTTTAAAATTGCAGATGTAGCGAGCAGTTTGCTGCTTGGATGCTGGATGTTGGCGACGTTATGCAAAGTGTCCGGAATATAACGACTACTTAAGGTAAGCATTACATTATATTTATTGGGTGCGGAATTGCCCTCAGTGCTAACCCACTGCTGCAGTGCCCATCAGCAGAATATAGCACCTCATCATGGCAAATGTCAGCTCAACACAGGGCTGTACCATGGAAGCACAAACCCAGCAAGGGGGAGGGGACTAGCAGTGAGGATAGCAGAACCACCAGTGTCCAGTGTTCATCCTGACCAACAGCAGAACAACCCACTGCAACGTGACACCAGTGCACTAATCTATCACGGAGAAACAAGGAAAGCCACCCCAAAAAACCCAGATTAAAGAAGTCAAATAAAGATACTACAAAAGAACCACACCCAAAAAGGGAAAAGGAAGTCATGAGGCTTGTTGCTCTACCAACGAAAACCACACAGAAGCAGCAGGCCCATATGCAAAAAACAAAACAAACCAGCACTGAAACAAAACAGAACAAGGGACAAACCAAAGGAGGTCTGAGGCCCTTGGCTAAATCAATCCAACCACCACCAACCCACCATTCAGCAGCCCCACCAAGCGCTAGCAATAAAAGAAAAGAGGAAAACTTTTAAAAAGATTCTCCTCAAATCAAATCAAATGATGTCTTCTCCAGCCATGATCAGACATAGCCCAGATGATGCAGAGGCAGTCCACGGGGTCTCCCAGAAGCCAGGCAGCAGAGTCAGGCAGTCTTTGCCATATCTTTACTCAGCACCAGACTCAAACAGCAAAGCAAGATCAGACAGGCCCTTGCTTTTATTACCTCTGACCATACATAGAAGGATTTTTAAAAAGGACCACCTTTTGTGATTAGCGAAAGAGCAGTTTCCCCGATTGGGTAAAATCTCCCTCCATGCCTCCTTCCCCCTTGTTCTTGGCTGAAGCCTACAAGAAGCTGTAAGGCCATATCTTCCAAAATAGTCATTTTCTCCTGGTAAACTGATCTATGTCACCTGGAGATCAGTTGTAATCCCAGGAAATCAGTTGTAATTCCAGATTTTTTTCTTATTATTTTATTATTTATTAGATTTATTACCCACTGCTCTCGTAAAACGTCTTGCGGTTGGTTATCTGTACTCCCTGGAGAGCACTCCACTCTGCAAACACCAATCAGTTGGTGGGCCTTGGCCCCAAAGTGGGCCTTTTTGGTAGGCCTTGGCCCCAAATAAAATAAAATAGTAATAATAATAATAATAGCCAGTTCCAGGAGACTGGCAGCCCTACTTGTAGGTACTGAAAGTACAGCAATGTGAGATTGGCAGAGGAGCAAGAATATTTGATGACAGGGGTTGACTGAGCTGAGCTTACATGAGCTGTAAGGCACTGGCAGTTGCTATCAGACTCTCTATGAGCACTCAATTAATGCATAACATATTTCAGAACTAGATTGTGTTTAAAATGCAAAGCAAATGCTTGCCAGTAATCTGTTTTTCTCTGCAGCTGCATCTCAGCTTTGTAAAGTTGGCCTGAAGGTTACCACATATCAGATCCAGAGGAAGAGAGTCTGCAGGTGATCCTCATTCTTCTCAGAGCACGGCCTGCGGGACTCTACAGGGTGAAACCTCTTTGGAATGTTTTCACTCTCCCTGGCTTGTGGTTGATAAGAAGCGGCTTGCAGCGCCTTGTATGAATGGAGTGTGCTCTGAATTAATAGGAAAGATCTACACTTCTTCCACTGGCCCTTAGAAGAAGCTTGAAACAACAGAGAGTCTTTAAGATACCTCCGGGAGTCCATCTTACAAGCAACTTTTATCCTGCTGATGCAAAACTTCATAGCACTGAAACAGAAGCCTGGGCACAGCATGCATTGTTTGCAAGAGAAGGGGTTTAATTATTTTCATTCCTAATTTTCATTTTAGCTTTGTTAGAAACTCATGTTCTTGCTGCTGTTCCCACATTGAGGAAAGCAAAAGAAATTTTGCTTAGTGGCTTTATTTTTTTCCCCCATATGCTCATTTGCTTTTGTGTCTGGGGTGGGGTGGAAATTAATATTATGCTTCTGGAAAGTCTAAAACGAGCTCTGAAAAACTGGATCCTTTGATGATAGCAGGTAGACCATTGTTGTGAAAAGACAAGTGGATTTCTATGCTCGTCTCACAATGGTATTTGAACCAAGAAACCATTTCCCCCCCTAGGATAGTATTCCTGTAAAATAATTTATGGTTCTTATTAATCTGAGGTTATGTAAATTAATAGCCTTCTTTTATAGAGCCAATTAGCATTCTGAAGATAAAATCCCTTAATTTCTCTTTGCCCAATTTCCCCCTGAAATGCAGCAAGCCATTTCTGAGGAATCTGGAGTCTTGTTTCCAGTCAAGTAAAAAAAAAAGTGAAAAGAAGAGAGGCACAGAGTGAGGTTCTGAAAATTGTCAGAATTTTTCTTTGCAGATGTTCAGAGGCAGGCAATGTCATCCCAAATTTTCCTATTATGCCAGAGCCAACTCTGTGGTATATGACATCAAAATCCTACAAAGGGCTGAATTTATAAATGGGTGTTTAGAGGTATAACAGGCATCTACAAAGAAAAATAAAAATGAAATTAAAGAAAAATTCCTCCTTTGAAGAAATTGAAAGAAAATCTCGGCATTAATGACTATATGCAAAAGAGTGCACTTCAGAAAAAAAAGAATTCAATTTCCCATAACAAGCACAGAGCCAATGCGCTTAATTCTCTTTATCTACAGTAACTGCAGCAATGAGTTCATGACCTGAACCAGTGCAAGTGTTGTGGCATTCCATAGAGAACGTCTATATTCTTGTCACTACTGTAGGGTATCTGGAGAGATTAAGCCAGGGGTGCCCACTTGAGAGCTTTTCCTGGTGCCCACCAAATATTTTTAAGAAGTAGGCAGGGTCATATGGAGGATTCTGCCTAGCACAGCTTTTCATTGGTCACTGGATAGATAGATAGAAATTTTATTACGGTTTGCACCAGACATATAACAGAGGAATTGGTCACTGGGGATTTGATTGGATGTGCAGATTTTTAAAGATGTTGCTTTAGTAGCAGCTGCTAACACAGGGCAAGGATCTCCAGTGTGTGACTGAAGATAAGATGTGACAGCAATTGTTTTTCTGGTTTTGCCTATTGTAGCAGCTGTTTTGTGGCAGCCATTTTGTGGGGTATCAGAATTCCGGTACTACACACGGACTCAGAAAGGTTGAGGATCCTGGATTAAACCATTCATTTTTAACTCCACAGTAGGAATGGGCATGAACTGGAAAAAAGTGGTTTGTGTTGGTTTGTGGTTCATTGCTGAAGCATGAACCAGACCACAAACTGAAGTGAGAGGTTAATTTGCAAAGTGAACCAAAGTCCCTTTAAATGGGGTTTGAGAAAGCCCCCAAAACATCTGAGTGATGGGGAGCAGCGTGCTCTCCACTGCTCAGTTGTTTCAGGCTGTCTTGTACAGTCCCTTTAAACTTTAAATGGAATGCACATGATAGCCTGAAAAATAGTTGAGCAGTGGTGAGTAACTCTCAGTTGCTCACCTGTTTTTGTGGATTTCACAGGGAACAAGAAGCAAGTATTTAAAGGGACTTGGAGTCCCTTTAAATCCCTTCTTTCTGCTCTATGTACGAACTACCATGAACTGCTTTAAAAGTTCATGGAAATTTGTGGCACTACACCTGTCATGAACTTTGATTTCTAAACTACAAATGGCAAAATTCATGATGAATTTTGCTTTGTGATTCGGTTTGTGCCCATCCCTGCTTTACAGCCCATATAGTAGCTGCACATGATCCACTCATCTTTATTCCTCCTCCCCTAGGCAAGTAAGATTTTGATTGCTTATACTGTATCAAATATAATGTGGTTTATATAGCTGGGAAAGTCTTTGAAGTTGATCAAACAACATCAGGGTGAATAACTGTTAAATAGACGAAAACTAGATTCAAGGAACCATAATTCCAAGCATAACAAGGAAGAAAAAAATTCAACAACACTCTGACTTACTGAAATATTTAGAAAGTAACACCATCAATAGAACAGGCATACCAAGAAAACCTAGAATCTGTACAATTCCTGTCTTCTCCAAAAAAGTTTTTTTTCAGGCTTGCAGAAATGTTAGATGTTATGACCATTAAGCTCATTAGACAACTAATAACTATGAGTATCATTTTAAAAATTCCTCTTGTCAGAGTTTCCTTTGTGAAGACGGAACAGAGTCAGAACCACTTCTTCTGAAGTATTTACATTACATTAGTTCTAATAGCACAACTTCTGGTGGCAAGAATAGATAGTCTGGAAGGCACCTTCTACCTCGTCACCTTTTATAGTTAAACTAATTACAATTCTATTATATAATAGGCATTTCTCATTTTTCAATGACTCACATAATATACTTGCCATGTGACAGGACTGTCCACTGTGGGGTGAAACCTCTAGCCTCTGATGTCTTAGATGCTGTAGAATAATTCCAAATTCAACCAGTAGATTCAGAATTGAAATTATACTTCAATGTTACTATCCCTGATGTGTATTTTTATTTTATACATTTTTATTTAGGGACTTTCTGTCCTACCTTTCTAGCTGTAAAATATACTGAGCAGAACATTCATGGGTGTATGTGTGTGAGAGAAGAAAGGTATCAAGGCAGAACTCGGTAATGAACACTGGATTCCTGTGCCAGAGGTCCTGCTCAGGTCTTACCTTGAGAGGAGGATAAATAACACCTGACTTTGCTTCCTTGCTTTCAAGCACCCTGCTGAACTTTGAGGGAATTCTCCTGCAGCCATTGTATGCTGCCTTCTATCTCACCATGTTGCATGCTTTGCCCTTGTCATCTCTCATTTCCTGTTTCCTCCTTAGCTCCTTTGATACTGTCATCTTTCACAAGACCAGGAAACTTGTCACAGTTGCTTTGCAGTGGGGTTGATATTTGCCTTGGGCCCATGGTCATTTGTGCAGCTCAGATTTTAAAAATTATCCTGACAGTCTGAGGGTACATGGGACACATACCTGCTCTGGGGCTATTTGATCAGGGCCTATTCTGCATCTCTTGATTTTCTCGCTTTTATTCTTGCCGATCTCTGCCCGATTCGGGCTCGGGCATTATGAATGATCTGCAACAAACATTATTTCCGAAACGAAACAACTTTAACATACTTGCGTCATCTGCATCACGTTAGTTTAAATCAATTCCTGACGTACTTCCCACCAGAGTGCACCTGGATATGTTTTTTTTATTACTGTATTTGTACACTTTTCCATTTCTGTGCTGTCTCAAAACAGAGCTGAACAGCATATTTACCCGTGAAACAATTATTCCCCCTTTCTTTCGACTCCGTGAGTCGACCAGGAGATAAACACGTTCAGTCAGCATTGGAAAGGGGGGGGGGGTTGTCGACCAATCAGCAAGAGAGAACCACGCAGTGTCAGCATTGGAAACGCGGGGGTTGGTTGACCAATCAGCAAAAGACAATTCCGTAACGTCATCATTGGGGAGGAGCGGGGAGGAGGAATGCCAGTTAATCCGAGTGCCGAGGACATCTACACATGGATCCTTTGGTGCATCCGGTGCGAATTGGTGGATATTCCAGAAAATAAGCGCTCCCTGATATTCCGAGGCAAAGGTACGGTGAATGCGGGTCAAGGCATGATGGTTGCAGATGGAAAATTTCCATCGATGGAAATCAAACTGGAAATCGATTTCAGTGCAGACGGGAGGGACTGAATCAACCTGGGAGTGGAATAAAAGCTCCATGCAGTTTACACCCAGGGCTCCTTCCCTCCCCCATAAACACACATAAACATACATACACATACAGACTCCATTCTCTTCAACCTCCCTCCCCACCTTACCTATTGGTTTCCTGATCTCCTCCTTGGTTCCTCCCCCCTTTCTCCCTCCCTTATAAACACAGACACACTGAGACCCCCTTCCCTTTCCCCCTCCCATTTCCCACCTTACCTGTTGGTTACCCCCCTCCCTCCCCTCCCCACCCTCGCCAGCATAGCAATTGCTGGCTGAGTCCCCACAGTCTCTGCCTTGACCTCCTCAACTCCCTTAGCCTCTTCTGCCTCTTCTGATGCACTCCCTGGGGCAAGACTACGGATGTCATATCCGTATTCATATTCATTTCAGGAGGTGTGCCATTACATGTGTCCCACATCAATAAATGGCTGTGTTAAAATTTCACCTGGGCAAAAGTCTCCTGGGCAAATTTCACCTGGGCAACACCTTTCGTTTAGGACCAGCTCATCTAATTCAAACACCAGCCTTCAGTTGATTGTGAGTGGTGGTTGCAGAGTTAACAGAGTCTGAATTCATGCCTATGTTCCAACAATGAGTAGGTTCTGTTAAGCAAAATGCTTAATTATCCCTTAATGGTCTTACTAAAATTTGGGGAAATTAGCTATGTACCAAAAGGGATAAATAGCAAAATCCCGAAGATCTCTTGCTATTACAACTGATCTTGGGATGGACTCTATGGCATTATATGCTGCTGGGGTCCCACCCCTCCCTAAATCACTGTCCTCAGGGCCTACCACCAAAATCTCCAAGGTATTTCTCAACCTAGAGCTGGCAACCCTAGCAATGAGAGGCTATGGCATATAGTTCTATTTGCCAACCCTACATGCTCTGTGTCTCTAGTTTTGATTCATATTGCTTCCATCATGATTACCACAAATTCCTTCTTCCTGGCCTCCTTATCTCCTAAACCAAAACAATTGCAAAATCAGTTATGGAAACCTATTTTATTGGGCAATAGCTGATTGAAGAAACAGCATGCAAGCTTCCAAATTGCATAGAAGTATTTTTCGTTAGGCATAATCTCAAATGTCTGGGCACACATCCAGGCCAAACTACACTGTAAATTACAGGTCAGGCCAAAATGCTAAAACCTGCTATTCTATTCTCACAGGGCTGGATTACATACTAGTAGTTTGGTAAAATGCCACGTTAAATCATAGCTAAAAATACAGAGATTCTTGTAATCTAAAGCACAACTATCATGGGAGTGCAGAGAGCATACTGGACAGCCTTGGAAAGGAGATTAGTTCAGGTTAAAGGCATCGATAAACTCCAAGAAAAGTTCCACAAAAATATATACTTGGGTAAACATCTCAAATAAAGGCAGGTCTCAGATTTTCTCTCATTCTTGGCTCAATGCAGTAATGCCTGCTGGAACACTGGAAAAAAATTCTCTCTCTCTTTAAATTAACTGTAGTACATCTTTTATCATTGTTCAGAGTTTACCCAAGATGGCAGCCTTAGCATCCATCCCATTGGTAGGAATATTTACCTTAGTGGCCAATTCCAGCCAAGCTGTGTTGGGCAAGTAGAGCTAAACTGAGAAACATCTTTTCTGTTTTTAAACACTGGGGAATTAGTGCTCTTGAGGTTCTTTTTGTAAAACCTCTTTATATTTCTGGCTTCCTGATTTGCATATGGACTGAGATAGGACAGTATGGTTAATGGTGCATGTGTGCACATGCATGCCCATATGTCTGTGAAGAAGTACTTGTGAGGAAATGACTTCATAAAAATTTTGGATATAGTATATATTCCAGGTATTTTCAATACAGCTTTTTTGACATGCATATTTAGAGTAAAAAATAAACATTTGTTACTTGAAATTGTTATATATAAGTTTATTGGTTAGAAAAGAACTGGTAGGAGAAAAATGAAATGTGTAATCCTGCAACAGGTACAGCATTTTTTATACTTTTGTGGAAAATAGAGCATACGCCCCATTTAGGTAAACATTTAAGGAAGTGTAGTGTTGTGAACAACAGGACACATCAGCTTTGTGCTTGATCCATACCAGTCTGATTTCCATCCTGGCCACAGGGTGGAGACAGTGCTGGTTGCCCTGACAGATTACCTCCGTTGCCAGCTGGATCAGGGTGGCTCAACTACTAGCTAGCCGCCTTGCCGGGACGGGGATACGGGGCACAGCCTTGTGCTGGATACGCTCCTTTCTCCTAAACTGGAACCAGAGGGTGGTGGGGGGGGAGGAGCTATCGAGACCAGTTCGGCTCCCATGTGGGGTCCCACAGGGCTCGGTTCTCTCCCCCACCTTGCTTAACATGTACCCTTATATATAACAATATATAAAAAATAAGCTTATATATAACAATTTCAAGTACCCTGTGGCCCAGCTGGTGTGGAGCTACGGCTTGGTTTATCATCAGTATGCAGACGACACCCAGCTGTATCTCCTGATGGACGGCCGCCCGGACTCTTCCCCGGAACCATTTGCCAGATGTTTGGAAGCTGTGCTTGGATGGTTTGAGCAGTCTCACCTAAAACTCAACCCCTCCAAGACGGAGGTTCTGTGGTTGGGTGGTAGGGGGGCAGGACTGGAAGAGCGTTTACCTACCTTGGCAGGGACGCAACTGGCTATGGAATTTCGGCCAGGAATTTCGGCCAGAATTTCGGCCAAGAATTTCGGAGTAACCTTTAATGCCTCGTTGACATTGGAGGCTCAGGTCAAGAAGGTAGCCAGCCAGGAATTTTTCCATCTTCGCCAGGCTTGGCTACTAGCACCCTACCTGTCCTCTGAACATCTGGCCACAGTGATACATGCAACAGTCACCTCCAGAATAGATTTCTGTAACTTGCCTTCCCTTAGGCTTGATCCAGAAGTTACAACTGGTGCAAAATGCAGCTGCTAGGGTCCTCACTGGGACATCTTGGAGGGCCTATATCCAGCCTGTGCTGAGGCAGCTGCATTGGTTACCGGTTGTTGCCCAGATCCAGTTTAAGGATCTTACCTTTAAGGCCCTCCGTGGTCTGGGATCTACATACCCGAGGGACTGCCTTTCGCCCTATGTCCCCCGCAGGACTCTACGCTCTGTGGGCACAAATTTGTTGGTCATTCCTGGCCCCCGGGAAGTGCACCTGTCCTCGACCAGCAACAGGGCCTTTTCAGTCCTGCCCCCCGCCTGTTGGAATGAGCTCCTGGAAGAGCTATGTGCCAGGTTTGTGGTTGCAGCCAGTGCACGGAAGATCTGGACCCCCCCCCCGCCGCCATTGAGCACTATTGGGCTACCAGGAGCAGATTAAAGAAGAAAGATCAGCCCCTCTGTCCACCCTGAGGTTTATGAGTAGTTAGAATTGGGTTGCTTTGCCACTTAGTACTGGAGGATATTAAGGATGATTGGTTGGTTTTCGACTGTTTTAAATTGTTTTATGTGTTTTATGGGGGGTTTATGCTTATTGTTAGCCACCACAAGCCTTTGTGGGAGTGGCGGGATAATAATAATAATAACAACAACAATAACAGTTTTTATTTAGCTCTCTGGCCCATTTCCTCTCTGGATGTATCTTTTTTAATGAACCACTTGATCAGCTTGCTCAGTCTCCAACTTACATACAGGAGACCTGCAGGGTCCAAACTGAAAGACATGCAAAGCAGAAATTTGCATCCAGAGCAGGGATTCCTAACCAGAGGACAATGGCCTTCCCTGTCCTGTTTTAATGGACTCAGCCACAAACTATGGAACCAGCCACTTCTATTGCTCCCCCTCCCCCCTCCCATGTGAGTTTTCTCATGGTTTCTGTACCTGGGAGGGGATGGAGCCTGCACGCATACTCCCATCTTAAAGTGTCTCGTGCCTCCCCTCCCCCATCTTCCTCGATTCTGCCTGTCAACATGGGTGGTGATGTCACCTCTGGGGGCATAGCAGAGAGGTGTGGCCAGCTGACATCACTTCCGGGATTCTTCAAAGATTGAAAAATTATTTTAGGGCCTCTTCCAAGGTCAAAAGATAGAAAAAGGCTGCCCTAGAGGCTGCTGGCATTCATTCATTCATCCATTCATTCATTTTTATACCGCCACTCTCAAAGGTCTCACAGTGGCTTACAATTATAAAACAATAGTTTCTATAAAAAACCATAAAAACACCCCTTATCACAATCAAAACAGATGGCGAACAGTTCCCTAGAGAATTTTAAACACCCCTCCCCCCCATTCCCGTTCAGCCCCCATTAAATTACAACATTCACCCCTATTAAACCTCCAACTGAACTCCCAAACCAGAATACAGTAACAATAATATTAATATGAAGAACATGGAGTCTTTCAAATGACAAGGAGTATTTCTCTGATGTATATAACAACATATAGGCAGCGCTAGAGGTGGTGGTGTTTTCAGCTCATCTGTAGCTGTGGAACACACAGGGTCATCAGAGTCCCCCTCGTTTTGAGTAACAGAAGACACTGTTCCTTCCTGCTTCTCAGTGTTAGTGACTGTTCTCCCAGACGCATGTACTGTTGGATTTCCTAAGTCTGAAAGTGATCCCAAACAATTTGAGCCGATAGCTTGCTCTTCAGATGTAACACTAGATGCAGTTGGAGATAAGACAACATGCCTTCTCAATTGATCCACCTATCTCTGTACAATTTTTCCATCTTGTAAGGCATTGGTCCCCAACCTTTTTATCACCAGGGACCAGTAAACAACTGACAATTTTACTGAGGACCGGGGGTAGTCTTTTATGAAGAGCCCCTGCTCCTTTTGCTTTCCCGTCGGCGCCCCTGACTTCCCGCCGCCCGCTGGGGGGTGCTGCCAGCAGCAGCCGCGCTGTGCCACACCGAGGGGGAGCCCCAGCCATGGCAGCTGCTGGAGAGTACCAAAGGTGAGCTGGTGGCAGAATGGCAGAGCAGCCCCCGAGGCAGCAGCCAGGGAAGAGGACGAGGAGGAGCCACGGCCCGGTACCTACTGATCCACAGACCGGTACCAGTCTCCAGACCGGGGGTTGGGGACCACTGTTGTAGGGTAACAGAATAAGACATGGGGTCTGTAAGTGTTCTCACAGTAGCAGGTATCCATAAAGTACCTGAGCTAAAGTTTAAACATAGACTGCATCTCCAATCATCTAAAAAAAACATTATTTTGCTTGTCTGTCATGTTATCATTTCTGTTGCTGTTTATGAGGCATATATCCTGTCAGGTATGGGCGTAACTAATTGAACCTAGACCTTAATTTCATGCTCATTAACATTTCAGCTGGAGATAAATCTGTGTTTTGTTCTATAAACTTCCCATTGACTAGTAAAGGAACTTACATTATTCATCACAGGTTTTTCAGGATGCCCATGCATACAGAAACACATTTTTAACTTTTTAAAGGTAGCTTCACTCTTTGATGTAGACATTGGATAAATCTCCACCTATTTTGATTGAGCCTCTTGTGGCGCAGAGTGGTAAGGCAGCTGTCTAAAAGCTTTGCCCATGAGGCTGGGAGTTCAATCCCAGCAGCCGGCTCAAGGTTGACTCAGCCTTCCATCCTTCCGAGGTCGGTAAAATGAGTACCCAGCTTTCTGGGGGGTAAACGGTAATGACTGGGGAAGGCACTGGCAAACCACCCCGTATTGAGTCTGCCATGAAAATGCTAGAGGGCGTCACCCCAAGGGTCAGACATGACTCGGTGCTTGCACAGGGGGTACCTTTACCTTTACCTATTTTGATTGAAAATCTACCAACAGGAGGAACATCTTACCCAGAAAGGGAACTACACAGTCTACATATAATTACCTCCAAGATTAATCTAGCCACTCCCAAGGATGAAGGGGAGGCACAGCGGGCATTTTACAGCTTTCCTGGCACACATTGGGCAACTGCAGCCAAATCATCGTTTAAACAAATCTTCCTAGGCAATCAAATCTCTAATGGCTAATCAGAAGCCTGCCTTGACAAAACCCCTTCTCACTTTCTAAAATCACTTGAAGGGCACCAGGGAAAATGTTGGGGTCACCCTGGGGCATCCCTTATATAGAGCGATGATGTCTAGGGAATTGGACAGATATTGACTGCTAAAAGAGCAGAAACAGTAACAGTTAACAGCTCAGGATATGTAATAGTGCAAGATAGTTAATCCAAACGGCTGAGAAATATGTGTGAAAAAAACCTGTCACATTAACTTCTAAATCAATTCAGTTGGTTAGGTTTGCAAAAACGTATTTTAATGGCTGTGTAAGCTTAAATATTCTGTGTTTTCCTTCACAATTTGAGACTTCACAATAACCTTGACTGAATCTAAAGCTCAGAATTATCTTTTCAAAAAGTTCTGAGTGGTGGCAGTGGAAAATCATGTAGAGATGGTGGGTAGATCTGGGCACCCACATAGGTTGGTGACAAAGTTACGGAGAAACAGTTTTCATAAATACCTTCAAGCTTGATTTACAACTCAGGCTTGCCCCATATCTAGTTCTGGTTGGGAAATACCTGGTGATTTGGGGGTTGGAGTAGGATGGGAATAGTTTATCCTCGTGGTATCTGGTAAGGGATGGGAGGGACTTACCAGGAGCAGGAGGGAGGCCCAGGCCATGTTGCCAGTGACATGGTGACTTTTCAATGTTTCCTGGAAGTGATGCAGCAAGGCTCTGGTATTTGGGCAACAATTCAATAACAGAAATGACTTCTACCATAGATTTTTTGTCCAAATACTAGAAGATCGTGACATAATCACATCACTTCTAGTATATGCAAGAAGTGATGTCGCCACATTGCCTGCTGCTCGTAAGTGCCCCCTCCCATCATCTAGTGGAGTCTGGGGGGGGGGATCCCCTGAGGGTCTGGTTACCCTAGGATGGAGCTGGAGTTTCGGAAGGGGGAGTACCTCAGTGGGGTATATTGCCAAAGAGACCGCTTTTCAAATAGACCTCGCCCCATATCCTGCCCTCCTCAGATTCCACCCCAAAATCTCTAGGAGCTTCCCAACCTGGTGTTGACAATCCTAGTCAGGTCTGGCCATAATGAGTCCTCCCTCAAAGGCCAAAGGAGGCATGGAAATGGCCCTGCCCCTGCCCCTGCCCCTGCCCCTGCCCCTGCCCCTGCCCCTGCCCCTGCCCCTGCCCCTGCCCCTGCCCCTGCCCCTGCCCCTGCCCCTTATTCAGAGAAATCCAGCATGAATAAATATTGTGGTTGCCTAGGAGGGAATCCGTTGCTTTTCAGGTTTGTTTTGTTTTTAAATCCAATGTTTGTTTTTTAGATCTCATATTTTCCAGCATACCTCAGGCCTTTTTTAGGTTGTAGAGAGAGCTGTCTTGCCCTTTCACAGTTCCAGTCATTGAATTTAAGTACCCAGAAATATCCTGTGTTGTTTATGTGGACATTCAGAGACTAAGAACTTGAAAGCTGAGATCCAAAACTGTTATTAAATAATTTGCCGGATCCCAGCCAAGCCTATCAGTGAAGAGACTTAAGGACCAATCACAAGCCCCTGTTAATGGCCAATCTTGGCAGGAACCACAAATGTGTAAATCTGTTACACAGTTCTGATAGTTGGTGTTCAATATTTTTGCTTCCAGTAAAGTTGTTTTGTTGTTAGAGCTGATTGCCTATGCCTTACAGAACCTATAGATTTAATATCCTAAAATTGCTATTAGAATTTTAGATGGGGAATGGTAACTACAGAGGAATTCTCTCTCAAAATACTAAAACTCAGGGTTGCAAAATGAAATCAACATTTGATAGGCTTAGAATGGGAAAAAAGAAGTGCTGCAAGATCCAATGCATAATTGACATATGGAATTCATTGCCATACTATATGGTCATGGCTAGTTGACTGGCCAGCTTAAGAGAGAAATTCATGGAGGACAGGCCTATTAACTGTTACAATGATCACAGGGCAGGTGTAAACAACAAGGGGTGACTAAGTCCATTAACTTTGCACGAGAAATATCAGTTCAAGGTGTGTGTAGCTTGTAGGGCTACACACCCTGTTGCCCCCTCCCCCCCCCCATAAAAAGCCCCATGCTAAGGGAGGATCCTGCAAGCCCATTCTTGCATCTGGCCTTCACAGTTGTCTGTGGAGTCCATTTTTCATATGGAAACCCCCACGTTATCTATCTTTGAAGGGCTGATTCAGTCTTGCTGGTGTGATGTGCCTGCACTTAATATTTCAAACCCCAAGCTCATAGCACTGAGCAATTCCCTCCAGGAAAGGCTGAAGACAAAAATCGGATTGTCTATTTTAAACACATCTGATACAGTGTGTCCCTGCCACTGATAGAGTCTCCCATGCATTCATCATTCAGGAAACATAGGCAGATTTAGTGCTTTGTGGAGATTTGCTGATGCTTGGCTTTTTCCGGGGCATTTGAACCTGCTTCTCTTCATGCTTAATATCTTTTCAGCAGCATTGGCTCTGGAATTTTTCACGCCTTGAAAGCGGAGTTTGGAGGTCATCGCAGAGGAGTGAAGAAGAGAGAGCGCTGTTTCTTCTAGCAGCTACTGAACAGAGTCCACGAGCAGGTTGTGGCAGTGTCCCCTAGCCAGCTACTCTTCTACCCAAGTGGGGGGAAACAGATTCAGCTCTGCAGGAATCTGCCACTCAGAAGTACAAGCTAATTAGATTAGTTACAGCACAAATAACGTAGAAAAATAAAAATAATTAAGCTATAATTGGTTGTACCCTTCTTCTCAGTTGAATGTGCTGAGAACGATTCGAGTGTAACCAATGCTGAGTCTTGAATGCTAGAAAATCCAAAATGCGATGTTTGTTTTTATAAGGTCGCTTCACTGAGCAGGAGAAAATGATCACCTCTCCTCTTACCACCACCTTGCCTGAGGCCAAAATCCATAATGAATGAAATAATCCCCACAACCACCCAATGAAGCACCCTGTTGATAAGCAGGGAACGGAATACCAGGGACACCTGCCTGTTACTCAGCTGGAATATATTCTCTCTGCCAAGCGTAGCTGCCCAAGACCTCATAATAGGATTTCTAGAGAAGGGAAGTCAAAAACTGTTCAACAATGCGGAGTTTCTAAAAGGAACTGTGCTGTCCTGCAGTGCTACAGTTAGTAGAACTTGTGCAAATAGAGTGTCCCTTTGTGAATAAGTGCCTATTAGTGTGACATCTCTTTGTAGCTGTATGCCATGTGGTACTGATGCACCCACCGCTACCAAGTTCTGGTTCGTTTTGACTCATTGCGGGGAGAGAACTTTATACAGTCCGAATGACATGCCCAAATTAAGTCATTATCTAATTAACCACTGTATACAAAGTTAGATAAATATTTATCCAATCAGCACAAAGCCTGGTTATTTCCTTAGTCTTGTTTCCTCTTTAAGCACCTGATGGGGGTTTCTTCCCTGTCCGGGCCAGCTTCCCCCCCTCTCTCAGGCAAGCTGCTAAGGCACCTTACAGGCACCAGTGCCTTAACTCCCCTCCCCCCCCCCAGTGCCACAGCACTGGCTGTTTCACCCTGAACGGCTGCTTCGGACGCCAAAGTGCACAACCCTACACACTGTGCCTGAATTACCTGCATTTGCTGTAATGTGAACAGAGCTAGTATAAAGGAGTTTCATTGTGTCCACCAAAAGTGTCTCACTCTATTCTGCCTCTTTTCCTTGCATGTGAAACCTCATGATGCAAACATTGACCTACTCACACAAAGTTTTTAGGAACCTAGTTACCCACAAATACAATGGACTGGCAAGGATCTTATTTATTGAAGGCAGGGCAATGACCACCATCACCATCCAGTTTAGGCTGCATGACTATTCCTTGGTTACCTTTAGAAGAAGATCCTGCGTTGAGCAGGGGGTTGGACTAGATGGCCTGTAGGGCCCCTTCCAACTCTATGATTCTATGATTCTAAGAGGAGGAGCAAGAAGTTGGTTTTTACACCCTGCTTCTTACTACTCAAAATTGCTTACAATTGCCTTGCCTTCCTCTCCCTGCAACAAACAGAGGAGTAGATGAGGCTGAGAGAGCTCTGACAGAAGTGCACTGTGAGAACAGCTCTAACTTGACCGTGACAAGCCCAAGGTGACCCATCTGGCTGCAGGTGGAGAAGCAGGGAATCAAACCCAGCTCTCTAGTTTAGAGTCCTCCGCTCCTAACCGCTACACCAAGCTGGTGCCATTTATACATCTGACAAACTTGCTGGTCCTCTCCAAGGAGTCACTACTGAAAACACTAAGGTTTTTCAATAACAGAGAATTCCAAATACCTGAACAAGAATTGCTGGAAAACACAGAGCTCTGTCAACTTTCAAGGCACTTTGCATGAGTTGTCTTGAGATCCCACATCTGCCTTGTAAAGTAGGCCAGTGCAATTATCGCATATTGCCAGCGGCCGCGTGTGAGGGAGTTGCCACCTACTGAGTGGCATAACAGTAGCCATCAACATGATCCCAAATTACACTGCTGTTTTGCTATTTAGTCTCACATACATCCCTGGAACTATGCTATGAATTGGGCCACCACCAATGCCAATGCTCTTGAAATCTGAAACTGGCCCGCTGGGAAGAGGCTCTTCCTCATCCCACCAAAGTTTCTCTGAATCACCAATTCCAAGCCTCTGAATCTCAGCAGACAAGAGTATAGCAACCAGGTCCTTTCCCACAGAAATGGGAGGTTCAGTGCATTTGTACCCAATAAGGCACAATCTATATTGTTAGAAGGTATTTAGAACATTCCTCCTTGAAGCACACCTTGCTTCCATTACACTGAAAACAAATATACTCAAGACCCCCTTGAAAAATATCTATCAAGGAGAGTGCTGTAGAAACACTAAATTCAAAGCACTTCTGGCAATACTTAGCATGGTGCAATGGTTAAAGAGCAGCGGACTCTTGGACTCTAATCTATAAAAATGGATTTGATTCCCTGCCTCTCCACAGGCAGCTTGCTGGGTGACCTGGTGCCAGTCACAATTCTCTCAGAGGTGTCCCTGCAGAGTAGTCCTCTAAGACCTCTCTCGGCCCACCTATCTCACAGGGTGTCTGTTGTGGGAGAGGAAGGGGAAAGGTGATTGTACGCTCTTTTGGGACTCCTTCCAGTAATAAAAACTAGGATAGAAAAAAAAACAAGCTCTTCTTCTTCTAGAAAATCCCATAAACATCAGAGATCCCATCCACCTTACAAGGGAACATTGTGTCTGCAAATGTTGGGATGCTTTGATTTAACGGAGGGCGAGCAAAGCTACTGTGTGTCATTCATTGTACTTGGCAGAGGAAAAGGGGCAGTGAAGTGGTAAGTTATAATGTAAATTGCATTTATTTCTCTCTGGCAGAAGACTATTGGCAGCCTCCAGTGATGAGCCTGTGCCACAAACACTCTTTATATTTGGAACCAGGTCAAATAGTTAATCTGAGTGCCTGCTGGGACACAGCCTGTACTCTTACCGGCTCCTACAATCAGAGGGCATGCCTATGTCCAGATAAGGATTGCCAGTGTCTGGCAGCTGGTGGGAGTCTAGAGGACAGGGACACAGGGGCTACAATCAGTCCCACTGCATTATACCAACCCCAAGGAAAGCCTCAAAGTGGCATGGTACCACTCTAGGAATTGCAGGAACTCTATGGTAAAATCTAGCCATTCCTGCAGAGGAGTGATGTCGCTTCTAGCTATTCTTCAGAACTAAGCTAACACTGTTGCAGCAAAGACAACATTATTTTCCCCTCCCTGGTCAACAGTGGAAGGTGATGGAAGGAAATCTCCAACCAGCAGCCCTAGTCCAGAATCTGATTCATGCGACCAAGGTGAATTTGAGATAGTTTTAATTGGCAGAAAGTGTAATTAGCCACAAACAAATGTGTTCCAAGGTTCTCATATGCTAGTGAGAAAATGACACTTGGAATCACGTACATGGATGCTCAGGCTGGCAGTCAGAGCCATCTAGCCATAATTAAGCATGATGATTTAAGATTTATGCATATATTTACATACATAGATTTATGCATGTATTTTTAGTATCCCATTGAGATCAGCATACCTTTAAAATGCTTTGTTGGGCTGGATTGTGGATGCAATATGTAAACGAAATCTCTGTAGATCCCCAAATTGGATTATCCAAATGTTTAAAATTATATTACATCCAACTCTCTGTAATATAAAATTGCTTTCTTTACAGAGATTGTAAGCCATGACTTCTTCGGGTAGTAAAAAGTTCCAGCTCTTCAAGACCTTGGTCACATATATAGATGCATATAAGTGGGGAGGGGATCTGCTTGGCATACAAAAGGTCTCAGGTTCAATATGTAAACAACTCCAGCTGAAAGGGCCATCCAAGTGGTGATGCAGAGAACTACTACCTGAGACCCTGAAGAGCTGCTACTAGCCTGAGTAGACAGTACTGACTTTGATGGACCAATGATCTGATTTAGTAAAAGGAAGCTTCATACATTCCAAACTGCTACCAGATCTAGAAATAAAAATGAATGATCAGCATACAAAGACCTATCCATTTCATCTTTTCTGATGTGGTCTGATAGGTGTGTTTCATACCATCAGTTATCTGAAACTAGCAAAAAAGCCTGTTGTAATTTAAGATACAATGTGTGCTAGCCCTCTCCCCCCACCCTAGCATGCCCAATTAGGCCTGGGGGAGGGGCTTTTGGGAATGGGGGAGAGTGCTGGCAAGGTCTTCCCTTCCCCCCCCCTAGACAGGCCCACCATGACATGGAGTGGCTGTGGTGGGCCTTCTTGAGGCATGGGGTAACGCTGGCAAGGACTCACCTCCTCCCTCCCCTCCACTCTGGGCAGGCCCACCGAGGCCTGGAGAGGCTGCAGCGGGCCTTCCCAGGGTGTGTGTGTGTGGGTAAAGTGCTGGCTGTGATTCCCCCCCCCAACCTGGGTATACCCACCAAGACCTGGAGAGGCCATGGTGGATCTTTTAGGTGCATGAGGGAACACTGGTGGGGGTCGTGGCCTTTACCACCCCCACCACATGCACTGGTGAGGCCTGGACTTGCCTCCCTTCCATCCCAGCTCCTGGTCCCTGACTGCAGTCCCAGGCACTCCCTCTTCCTCCCAGTTTGCACTTGCTGGCTGCCTTACCTCTCACAGTTAGTTGAGTGGAGCAGGCTGGCAGTGGAGGATGTGGCCAGGGGCGAGATAGAGCCTACCTGATTGCATAGGTAATGAGTCCCAACTCCTCCCACTCCTCTCACCACCCTTTTCCCATTTTATTTATGGTACAGATTTGAAACATAGCTTAACAGATAAGGAAGGACATAGGTAACTAGAGACTTAACTTACATTTTCCTGTAACACTTTACAATCAAAGTATATGGAGTTTTCCTCAAACTGAAACATAAGATTGATTGAATGGGAATCAGAGATGTTGCCCAAGGCACAAATATAAGGGTTAATAAGATTTAGGCCAAAATTCAAGCCATAGGTCCTGGGACAAACATATTTCCTCTGTGAGAAAGGACTTTGTGATATTGTACGAATACTGTCCATTTATCTTGGATTACTGTTCAAACATTCTTTAATAGGCCACAGGCAATTTTTATTTATATTAAAATTCCCACATAATTTCTCTTCTATGAAGGCCATCCTTAACACATTTACAGTAGCTACATATTGTAGTAGGTTAATTTTCTTCGCCGTGTTAATGCAGAACTAGTGGAGAATTATTTTGTCGCTAACTGAACATCCATGAAGTTTCATTATATTGCATAAGGTCATTGGTCTATCAAGTTTATTCTGACTGGCAAATTCTGGCCAAGATCTTAGGTAGATGTCTTTCACATCACCTGCAGCCTGATCCTTCTTAAAAGGACTTGCCAGGGATTGAACCTGGGATGACAGAGAATGAGGTGGCTGGATGGAATCACTGAAGCAGTCGGTTCTAGCTTAAATGGACTTCGAGGAATGGTAGAGGATAGGAAGGCCTTGGAGGATCATTGTCCATGGGGTCGCGATGAGTCGGACATGACTTTGCAACTAACAGCAACAACACTCTTGTATCACAGCAGATGCTCTACCACAGTCCTTCCACCAAATGTGAATGAAATTAGATCTAGACATTGCCAGTTCAACTCTTACCTTGGCCATGAATATAGGAATGTACGAAGAGCCCTGCTGTATCAAACCAGTAGTCTAAATAATCCAGTATCATGTTTCACAAGGTGGCCAACAAGATCCTCTGGAGGGCCGACAACAGGGTATAGAGGCTATTCCTCTCCTGGCAATGGAATTCAGAAGTTGACTACCTCTAAATGTAAATGTTTGTTTTAGACACCATGGCTTGTAGCTACTGATAGACCTATTCTCCATGAATCCATCTTATTCTTCTTTAAAGCTACTTATGTCTATAACCATAACTACATCCTCAGGAAGTGAATTCCACATTTTAAAGCACTCACTGTGTAAAGAATTTCCTTTTGTCTGTCCTGAATTTACTGCCCATCATCTTCATCTGATGCCCCTTAGTTCTAGTATTTTGTATGAGAGAGAAAAATTTCTCTCTGTCAGCTTTCATCACCTTGTGTATAATTTTATAAACCTCTATCATGCCCCTCCCCCAGTTATCTCTTTCCTCATAGTGAAGGTGCTCCAGCCACCTAATCATTTTGGTTGCCCTCTTCTGTCCTTTTTCCTGCTCTGCTATGTCCTTTTTGAGATATGGCAACCAGAACTTTATACAGTATTTCAAATGAGGCCACATCATAGATCTATGCTGAGGCACTATAGTATCAGCGATCCTGTGTGCCTTTTAGGCCCGTTATGCACAGGGGGAATAGCGCACATTCGGGGTAGAATGGCGGCGACTAAAATAACTGATAACGTATGGTGCCGGCTGCAACCGGCCGCAGATTCGGTGCATGCCGCCAAAAAAGCCGCGTTAGTGAAACACGGAAGAAACCGCAGCTTCTGGGTGACCGGGGCACAACCATAAGCGGCGCTGGGGTCGCCACATGCATAATCGGTTACTCTGGGTTTTGCTGCTGGTGCGTCCCGTCCCGTGCATAAGCGGTTTGCTTCGCTTCTTTCCCCTCCGCGTTTTCCATGTGACCTGAAATCGCTGTTTCGGCGGCCGTGCATAATGGGCCTTACAGGGTCTGCCCTCCAATAAGCTCTGCTTTACAGCTGACAGCTGTGGCTCCACCACCAGGAGTCAGTCAACAGTAGGAGTCAGTCAACACTCACTTTGCTGACAGACCATGTGCTTTCAGTGCACTCACCAAAAGGGAGGAGATTATCACACAGACAAACCCCAAACAGGTAAGAACCCATACCACTTCAAGCAAAGAAAAACACACTGACCCCTCTTGCCTCTTGCACCAATCCCAAGTTCTACTCCTCTGTTTGAAACCATGGTCAAAGCACTGCTCACAAGCCCCACAAGGATCCTGTGTCATGATCTCACTAGGAGGCCTTAGGCACACCACTGTTCCCATAGTTTGTGTAGTAGTACGCATATTTTGCAAATCGAAGGCCATAAGTTACGTCTCGGGCATCTTTAGCACAATGAACTTTATGCAGCATATGAAAAAGCAGATCTCTACCGATGATTCCAACAGCCACTGCCCATTGGTGGAAAGTCAATGCTGAGCTAGATGGACAAACACTTGGACTCAGTATAAGGCAGCTTACAACATTAGCAGAAAACAGATCCAATGTCCATGCCATCTAGAAGAGGACTTGGCCAGCATGTCATATGGAGATGAAAGGAGCTCCTGGACACTGCTGCCCTCTAATTCCCCAGTACCAGTGACAACGTCAGGAACAATCCAAAATTGCACACCAGCTCTTCCAACTGTATGACATGCACATCACTGGTGGTGACAAAATGGGGGGGAGGGACAACCTTGTAATCTGCAGCCAATCTTTGTCACTTCCATCCAGCTCACCTTCATCTTGGCGATCTCAAGCTGTCAACTGCACTCCATCCCATGATAGCTCCTTAGAAAAATAGTCTGGAGAAAGTACTGCCTTTCAGGATTCAGTAATGAATTTCTTAAAGGTATTACAGTAATCAATTTCCTTTCCAATAGGAACTAAGTATATTTAATCATCAGTACTATATTAACTGTCAGGTGGTAGCTTTTTTGTTTTTAATTACAATGGGAAATTACAGGAATCTAGGAAATTACTTTAATATTGAAACTTCCTTTTTCAATAAGACTATATTACAATTCAGTAACGGCTGACTTCAGAGACAATGTGACATTGAAATCTGATTGTCCTCATTAATTGCAAGAGCCAGCACTGCCTGTGGGCTTTTGATCAATTGCATTCACCATTGGTAGGTACCATTTGTAAAGCAGCACATAAAATAAGCTTCAAGCCATAGGTGGGGTGGTAGGCTATGGTAAAATTTATTGGGGTCTGAGACTGTGAATGTTCCCTACATTCTCAAATCAGAATATATGCGCAGATGCAAAATTAGCCCATAGTAAATGGTTTGATTTTGCTATGAGGAGTGTCTGTGAATGTGCACATAAAATCAGAAAGGCAAAATCCAGATTCCCAATGGCAGTTGTGCTTACAAAATTAGGGCTGGTGATCGGCAACTAGATTGCTGTAGAAGCAGCAGCTTTTTCTTCCTATCTGGCTCTTACAAAAATCTCACTAGCCCCTAAGCTTTACAACAACAAAAAATGCATAATTTGGTAAGTGCACATGAAATACTGGGAACTCACAGCTCCAAAGTTATGTGCACAACTTTTCCCCAAGAGTTCCTTAGGTTCAAGAAAAGGGGGGTAGAGGGATCCCTCCACTTCCCATGGCATCCTGCCAGCAAAATCCGCTTCTTGAACTTTCAAACATTCTTGGAATTGATGCATGTCTCTGATCAAACTTGGAGGCAACTGGAAAAAAGCATAATGTAGTTTACCCTCAGCAATGATCCTATAGCACACGCTCTTGTGTAACCCTAAAGCTGACTGACATACTGTCCAAACTAGAAACTGAACAGCAACATTAAGGTGATCAAGAAAGGGGGGGGGGGACTTTGCCAGCAGCAGCCACCAGAGCATAGGGATCTTCACTGTGTGACTAGATGTAAGCTGACACAGCCATTTTGTAGCTGATTATGTCTCCTGGGGCAGCCATTTTGTTAACATGACATGTCAGAATTCCAAAGGGCCACGGTCTCAAAAGGTTTGGAACTGCTATTCTCCTATCCCCAGCACTCAAATGGTAAGTGCAATAAGACATCTTGATGAAACCACGTTTCACGTGATATTAGATTGTGCTGGTTGTATGCTCTGGGCCTTCTCTTCTGCCAATGAACATGAAAAACATGACCTGTTGGGATGATATAACTGTCACCCTCTTATTGTTGTATGCACACCAGGATAACATTATAATATAGAAATATTAAGATGGATGGCATAACTAAAGAGACTTGACAAAATTGCAAGGTTCAGCAAACTGAGCCCTTTGATCAAGCAGAACTGAATGATGCAGGAATTCAATCATCAGAAAGGCCAAAGCTGAGAATGAGCTAAGATTGGCCAGGGAAGCCCATTGTAACAAGAAAAGATTTTTCAGTTATGTGAGGAGCAAATGTAAAGTAAAGGAGGCAATAGGCCCACTATTGGGTGCGGATGGACAAACTCTAACGGAGGATGCAGAGAAAGCAGAAAGGCTTAGTGCCTATTTTACATCTGTTTTTTCCCACAGGTCAAAGTGTTTAGGCACATTTAGAGATGGCCGTAGCAGAAGGATAGTGTCTGGGTGGCAGGTTAACATGGATAGAGAGGTTGTCGAGAGGCATTTAGCTGCACTGGATGAGTTCAAATCCCCTGGTCCGGATGAAATGCATCTGAGAGTACTCAAAGAACTTTCCAGAGAACTTGCACAGCCCTTGTCCATCATCTTCGGAACCTCTTTAAGGACTGGAGATGTCCCGGAGGACTAGAAGAGAGCAAACGTTATTCCGATCTTCAAAAAAGGGAGGAAGGATGACCTGGGAGACTACAGACCAGTGAGTCTGACCTCTGTTGTGGGGAAGATAATGGAGCAGATATTAAAGGGAGCGATCTGCAAACATCTGGAGGACAATTTGGTGATCCAAGGAAGTCAGCATGGATTTGTCTCCAACAGGTCCTGCCAGACCAACCTGGTTTCCTTTTTTGACCAAGTAACAGGTTTGCTGGATCGGGGAAATTCGGTTGATGTCATTTACTTGGATTTTAGTAAAGCCTTTGACAAGGTTCCCCATGATGTTCTGATGGATAAATTGAAGGACTGCAATCTGGATTTTCAGATAATCAGGTGGATAGGGAATTGGTTAGAGAACCGCACTCAAAGAGTTGTTGTCAATGGTGTTTCATCAGACTGGAGAGAGGTGAGTAGCGGGGTACCTCAGGGCTCGGTGCTCGGCCCGGTACTTTTTAACATATTTATTAATGATCTAGATGAGGGGGTGGAGGGACTACTCATCAGGTTTGCAGATGACACCAAATTGGGAGGACTGGCAAATACTCTAGAAGATAGAGACAGAGTTCAACGAGATCTGAACACAATGGAAAAATGGGCAAATGAGAACAAGATGCAATTTAATAAAGATAAGTGTAAAGTTCTGCATCTGGGTCAGAAAAATGAAAAGCATGCCTACTGGATGGGGGATACACTTCTAGGTAACACTGTGTGTGAACGAGACCTTGGGGTACTTGTGGATTGTAAACTAAACATGAGCAGGCAGTGTGATGCAGCGGTAAAAAAGGCGAATGCCATTTTGGGCTGTATCAACAGGGGCATCACATCAAAATCACAAGATGTCATAGTCTCATTGTATACAGCACTGGTCAGACCACACCTGGAGTACTGTGTGCAGTTCTGGAGGCTTTACTTCAAGAAGGACGTCGATAAAATTGAAAGGGTACAGAGGAGAGCGACGAAGATGATCTGGGACCAAGGGACCAAGCCCTATGAAGATAGGTTGAGGGACTTGGGAATGTTCAGCCTGGAGAAAAGGAGGTTGAGAGGGGACATGATAGCCATCTTTAAATATTTGAAAGGTTGTCACTTGGAGGAGGGCAGCATGCTGTTTCTGTTGGCTGCAGAGGAGAGGACACGCAGTAATGGGTTTAAACTTCAAGTACAACGATATAGGCTAGATATCAGGAAAGAAATTTTCACAGTCAGAGTAGTTCAGCAGTGGAATAGGCTGCCTAAGGAGGTGGTGAGCTCCCCTTCACTGGCAGTCTTCAAGCAAAGGTTGGATGCCCACTTTTCTTGGATGCTTTAGGATGCTTAGGGCTGATCCTGCATTGAGCAGGGGGTTGGACTAGATGGCCTGTATGGCCCCTTCCAACTCTATGATTCTATGATTCTAGGAATTCTGACGGGTGGAGTTCACCAAGCTGAATTCAGAATAGGTTTACCTAAAATGAGCTTATTTGAGCTGAACTCAGCTCAGGCCCAAATTATCTGTTTTTAAACTTGAGCCCCTTCCATACCCCACAGCTGTCCGTCTGCAACAACCTGAAGCCCAGGGCCGCCCTGATACCGCCCTTCCCAGCTGGGAAAGATGGCCCTTACCTCTGGTGTTCTCCACATGGGAAGTGACCTGAACGAGGAGCCAACAGACGCTCATCTCATTTGGCTCCCCAGGTCGCTTGGCTTTGAGCCCCAGGCCACCCAGCAGGATCAGCCGCACTCTCTTCAGCCGGCCCCTTAATGGGACCCTCAACACCACAGGGAGTCCGGTGTACAAACCGGCTCCCTGCCAAACAGGCTCCTCCTTTGCATAATCCGCAGCTGTGATGAAAGTAAGTTCACACAGAACTCAAAACCTTAACAAACCCAAACCCCCACCCAACACCCAACAACATGGAGGACGGGCAGGAAGCTGTCCCAATGGCACGAGGCTGAGCCACCCGCATGAGGCACCTTTAAAGGTGCCCGGCGGCCCCACCTCTGAACAGATGCCATGCATGCCACCGATGGCCAGCCATGGCTTCAACCGGAGGCCACCTTTAATGGCGGCCACTCTATAATTCTAGAGGCCTGGATCAGGAACTGGTAGCCCAAAGAAATATTGGCCACTTACAAAACCATTCACTATATACAGATTTCAGCAGCTTCAAATATTGGTATAGATTGTTGTAGATTGCTGTCACCTGAATAAAGATCTGAACCAATAAAATCCTTAATCACAAACCAAACCAGTCCTTAATCAACATCCCACATTTCGTTAATATCTTGTGAAAATCTGCCCTCTTTCTAAAAGGACATAGTCTCATATCAACATGAAGATGATATCTAAAGTCACCTTCTAGAACCCCTTCATTTTAAGAAGATGCAGTAAGCCTGAGTTTTGTATTTCTCATGCTAGCAAAGTTTTACAAAACACTGTAACATTTTGGTATAAGCTTGTTTGATTGGTTCTTACAACAGTGAGGTATTCTTGATCTTTGTGGCTCTTGTATAAAAGATATTCTTGTCTGGTTGGAAATAATGGGGATCCTTTACAGGAGATGGAAGCAAAGCTGCCACAGCAAGGTAGAAGATATGGCCTGATAACAGAATAAAAGGCTCATTTAGCTGTTCACCTTATCTAGAGGCCAAGAAGTACGAGAAGTAGCCAGGCTCTTCTCTCTGAATGGCTTACTGATTTCATTTCACTCCTGCAAACAAAGGTGGATAGATGTTAGAAAGTAAAGCTCCAGCATTTGTGTCCTGCCTGAAATCCAGAGTGTCCATTGTTTTGAAAGTTGCCATGGCCACAGCACCCAGGAGACATAATTCCCTGGTTCTTTGCTTAAGCATCTGAAAAGCTGGTCCCTGGATTTTTGCTTCAGAATGCATTGACGATCAAGCCCAGACCCTGACAGCATTACTAGATTGTTTAATGACATGGCCAGTGTCAAGAATGTAATAAAAAATAGAAGCCACACTTTCCTGACGGCTTCTAACCTATCTTCCCTATGCTGCTTTCTCTTTTCTCCCAGCATCCTGAGAGCACTTCGTTTTCTGCTCTGCTTAATAGGGATGCTGACATTTAACAAAAGTAGAATACAATAAAGGGACTCGATGGGGGTCAAACTGTGCATCAGTAGCGAAGCTGGGAACTGAATGATGTTCTCTAGTCTCCCATGCTATGCCTTTTCAACTACACTACATTATTTGCCAGATTCAACGTCAGTATGGTATTATCTCCTTCCATTTTGATAATACAGACCTATCTAGATTATGAGGGACACAGGGATGAATGTGTGTACAGCACACACACATATACACAACTTTTGTGGTCAAAGATCCTGGATTTTGTGAAGCTATAATAAGAATAGATAGGTAGTTCATATTCTGAAGTACAGTAGCCATGATACAGTTCATTAATGGCAAAACAGCTTCATTTAAAATCTTGCAAGACTTCCAGGACAATTCTGTGCTGAGGGACAGTTCTACACCGAGTTATATCAGTCTAAGGCAGCCTTTCTCAATCTTTTTACCATTGAAAAGCCTCTTAAATATTCTTCAGGTTTCCAGAAACCCTGGAAGTGGTCAGGAGGTCACACCTTCCTGCATTGCCCATAGAAGTAACATATCACAAGATGTGACATCACCCAAACACTCCCACAGCACTGGAAATGACATCACAGAAATATTTTCAGTTGATCTGTGAATAGAACCATACCTGTACTCTGGGCTAGCCAGTTTGGTGTAGTGGTTAGGAGTGCAGACTTCTAATCTGGCATGCCGGGTTCGATTCTGCGCTCCCCCACATGCAGCCAGCTGGGTGACCTTGTGATCACAACAGCACTGATAGAACTGTTCTGACTCAG
The DNA here is from genome assembly GCF_049243985.1 of Paroedura picta. Classification (NCBI taxonomy): domain Eukaryota; kingdom Metazoa; phylum Chordata; class Lepidosauria; order Squamata; family Gekkonidae; genus Paroedura; species Paroedura picta. The sequence continues at coordinate 39,496,780 of NC_135371.1, read as the reverse complement.
CAGTAATATCAGGGCTCTCTCAGCCTCACCCACCTCACAGGGTGTCTGATGTGGGGAGAGGAAAGGGAAGGCGACTGTAAGCCGCTTTGAGCCTCCTTCGGGTAGGGAAAAGCGGCATATAAGAACCAACTCTTCTTCTTCATCAAAGGGAGCCTGCATTGGGAGCCTGCAGAAACAGGGCCAAGGCAGGCCTATGCTGCTCTGTCACCCACACCCCCATGCATTTAAAAATGTATTAAAAATTAACTCCCACCCATTTGGGAAACCCTTCCAAGACCATCAAGTAACCCTAGGGTTTCACAAAACACTGACAAGACAGAGTTAGCCTAGGCAATAAGAACTCTAAAACCTCCAGAGATATTTAGATAAGGAACATTTGTGTGTTAATCCTTAAACTGGAGGAAGGGGAGGGGATATCACAGGCAGTAGCCAGTCATTTTGTATTGTATAACATTATGTCTCACAACTATTTCTTCAGCTGACAAATCCAGCACTGAACAGATCCACAATTTGTAATTTTCAAAATATACAATTTCCTGCAAAACAGCACTTTCCCGAAAATGTATATAAGTCCTAGAATCTGATTTTTACTCCTCCCAATATTAACGATCTGATTTTTTTCACTGAGTCGTACATGCAATTACCATGACTGCAAATCAAGTCTGTTGCATGTGCAATGACCCTAATTAGGATGCAAAAGTGAACCAATTTGCATACACAGCTGCTTGCGCAAATTAGCCATAATAACATAGCGAGTAGCCTCTTTAAGCATCGGCTTTAGTTTGATGCATATTGGACTTCTTTATTGTATAATGCCATTCAGTTCTATAGCAATCTGTCCTTGGGGGGAAATATGAGCAAAAAATTCCTTACTCATAAGTCACATAAAACATATGTTGATGTCTAAAACGTTTAATTATAATTAGTACTTTGGTTAGCAAGGGCACTTTCCCCAAATTCTAAGACTACTCATGCACAGATAGTCGTACTACTTGCCCCACCGCACACAAAAGTGTTTTTCTCTCCTACTTGAAAGGGTAGTTGAAAGGGCCGCAGCGGGCCAGCTCCTGGCGTTCCTGGAAGAAACTTCAGCGCTCGATCCATACCAGTCTGGCTTCCGTCCTGGCCACAGGGTGGAGACGGGGTGACCACGGGGTAGAGCAGAGTAGTCTGAAACTCAACCCTGATAAGATGGAGGTCCTGTGGTTTGGGCGGAAGGGAGCAGATCAGGAAGCGCAATTACCCACCTTGGCCGGGACGCAACTGACCATCGTGCTCCAGGCAAGGAATTTGGGGGTGACCTTGGATGCCTCATTAACACTGGAGGCCCAGGTCAAGAAGGTAGCGGGCCAGGCTTTTTTCCATCTTCGCCAGGCCCAGCTACTAGCGCCCTACCTGTCTCCTGACCACCCAGCTACTGTGATTCATACGATGGTCACCTCCAGAATAGATTTCTGTAACTCACTCTACACGGGCCTACCCCTGCGCCTGATCCGGAAATTACAGCTGGTACAAAATGCGGCTGCTAGGGTCCTCATAGGAACAGCTTGGAGGGCCCGTGTCCAGCCTGTGCTGAAGCAGCTGCATTGGCTACCGATTGCTAGCCGGATCAGGTTCAAGGTTTGGATTTTAACCTTTAAGGACCTCCGTGGTCTGGGACCCACATACTTGAAGGACTGCCTGGTGCCTTATGCCTACTGCAGGGTGTTACTCCCGGATTTGCCATCCTTCCGCAGGGCCTGCAAAACGGAGCTCTTCTGCCAGGCTTATGGCTGAGGTCGGCGCCTCCCCTTTTTAGATCACCCCCCCCCTCCTTCTACATCAACAGCGACCCCTGGTTTCCTGGATAGTTCCACCGCCATCAGGTGCTAGAAATATAATAATAATAATAATAATAATAATAATAATAATAATAATAATAATAATAAGAAGAAGAAGAAGAAGAAGAAGAAGTGTTATTATTAGTAGTAGTAGTAGTATTATTAGTAGTATTATTATTAGTATTAGTATTCCTTGCTAAAGTTGGCTGCTGAGAAAGCACTTGTTGGATTCCCAATAATCAGACTGTTTCCAAATGGTTTTAGGAGGCACTCATGAACATTTCAAGTTGTCATCTAGGTTACAACTGTGTACTATTGTCTTCATATGATCATCTGGTGATGCAGTTCCAGCTTTCTATCCATACTACCTTCTCCATATTCATGGACCAAAAAGTATGGAGGGGAGATAGAAGTGGAATCCACCTGCCATAGGTTGTATGTCCACATAACAGGAGGTGTCTTGTATAGTTTTACCTTGTGCTGCCTCGACTCAAATATCTTCAGTGGACAAGAATCCCAGACCACTTTCATTCCTTGTGGGGTTGCCACAAACCGTTGTACAGGGTCACAAAACTATACTCTCCCAGTGACTACCAGTGCAATTATAAACATAGATCATTTCCACATGAGAAATATGCCCCTGCCTGGCCTCTCATTGTTTGCAGATTTTAATGCTACTTCCTTATGACGTTGGCATCAACCCACAACTGTGCAGGACTTGGTGTGAGTTTTCATCCCCTTTGTCCCGTGATGAAGGAAAGTGGTAGAATCCACTTCCTCTTTCTTGTCACAACATGCAACAAGGCGAAAGCTGGGGCAAGCCTGTCTGAAAGAAGAAACAAGAAAGTAGTATTTTACCCACCCTCGCACCCTCCACTCTCCATTCCTGGATCACAATTAAAAAAAAATGGTGCAATCCTCATTGCTACAATGTGCCCATGTATCTGTGGAAATAAAATGTACTGTCATGTTCTGTTCAAAGTGCACAATTATATAATGGGAGCAGCCAGCAACCCTATCTAAAACACACTCATGTTTTTGTTTTCTGGTAGGAGGTCATGAATGGGGAAAGAGGCAGGAAGTGTCATGAAGCATACCTCTCCCCATTAGCATGTATTTTTATTTTGTACTGTGAATACACAAGACATGTTTGTTTACATCAATGGCCATAACTATGTGGATGCATTGCTTTGGTTGTCTAAAATGGCAGGTGCCGCATGCTCCATGGAGGGGAGAAACTTTGGCAGGCAAAAAGAATGCAACCATGTCATGCTTGGTACAATCACCATAGCCTGCGTAAGTTTTGAGCCTATCAGAAACATAAACTGAGGCCATCATTAAAATAATCCCACCCCAAAAATCAAGAAACATGTTTTATTGTTGTGGTGGGTCCCCATAGGAATGTGGAAGTTTCCTTTAAAAAAAAAATTCGGGACTCAGGGGGATATTTGAGTTTCCAAAACCACCACTGAGTGGGGATTGTTGGCATATGTTGATTGACAACCTGAGGAGTAGAGGGAAACCTGCAGATTGTCCACACTTCTTTTTATATATCATTTTAATCTATATACCAGCCTCACTGCTGCCTCATTGGGAAGGGAAAGCTGCAATGAAATGGAGGGATAACCCGGGAGGGGTCTCCAATCAGGAAGCAGCCAAATGTGCAGTTTACAATCGCACTTTTACAGGAAGCAGCGTGTGTTTTCCGCCTACATGCAGAAATGGTCAGAGTTACATCTCTCTAAACCAGTAGACTTCAATGGCCTTAGAAGGATGTAACTCTGTGCATAGTACCATAGCAGGAATATAGAATCGCTTTTATGAAGGATTTTGAAGGATCTAATTTTTTTTTAAACCATTTCCAAACAGAACATCTGCAGTTCCAGATTCAAAGATTTCCACTAAAATGTATGTGGTTAAGAGTCAGAGAAAACGTTCATTAAAAAGTAAAATAGAATAAAATAAAGTAGAACAATGATTAATCTAGCTCAGAATTCTGTCTTACCCAGCAGCTGTCTATCTGTGACTTAGAAGGAAGTTGCATTAGAAAAGGGAGACTCTTGTGTTGGATTTATTTTGCAAAACAGTGTAGCAGCAGTCTTTTGTTGGGATGATAATGCTTTGAGATGGCTCTGCTAAGCCAGCATGAACAAGATAAACCTGTAAGGGGGAGAAGTTTCATCCTTCCAGTGATTCAGAATTCTTTCATTTCTGTCCTCATTACTAGAGTCATGGTACATATAAGATTTTCATTAATTTGTTTCAGGATCTGCCCATCTTGTTCAGGGAGACAACAACTATAATAATCTCTTTGTATTGGATCCACAGCTCGGCTTCCTTGCAAATGAGAAGAATGTTGCAGCAGTCTCTGTTTCAATCTCATTAAGCTCACCTCTTGCAAAGGACATTTCAGTTGTCTGAAAAATTGTTTAGAAAGCTCCAGTGGAAGAGAGAGCAATGGGGAAATGGGAAGGAATGGAGATGAAGACAGTAGTCTGGCAAACGTCCTCTAAAATCAGGTAAGAATGTGAACAGGGACATCACATCAAAATCACAAGATGTCATAGTCCCATTGTATACGGCACTGGTCAGACCACACCTGGAGTACTGTGTGCAGTTCTGGAGGCCTCACTTCAAGAAGGACGTCGATAAAATTGAAAGGGTACAGAGAAGAGCAACGAAGATGATCTGGGGCCAAGGGACCAAGCCCTATGAAGATAGGTTGAGGGACTTGGGAATGTTCAGCCTGGAGAAAAGGAGGTTGAGAGGGGACATGATAGCCCTCTTTAAGTATTTGAAAGGTTGTCACTTGGAGGAGGGCAGGATGCTGTTTCTGTTGGCTGCAGAGGAGAGGACACACAGTAATGGGTTTAAACTTCAAGTATAACGATATAGGCTAGATATCAGGAAAAAAAATTTCACAGTCAGAGAAGTTCAGCAGTGGAACAGGCTGCCTAAGGAGGTGGTGAGCTCCCCCTCACTTCAAGCAAGTCTTCAAGCAGTCTTCAAGCAAAGGTTGGATACACACTTTTCTTGGATGCTTTAGGATGCTTTGGGCTGATCCTGCGTTGAGCAGGGGGTTGGACTAGATGGCCAGTATGGCCCCTTCCAACTCTATGATTCTATGATTCTATGAAGAAAACTGTACACTGGCAATCAGATTTCACATATACAGAGCCAGTATGATATAGCCAAGGAACAACTGTCATGTAAGTATATTGATCACTCCCACACACATATATTCTTTATTTCACGTAAATGTTTCTGCATGGGCTGCTGGATGGAGTTTGAGCTGGGGCAGGTTGCCCCACCTCTTCCTGCTCCTGCACGGGAGGAACATTTGGCCAGGTGTAACTCATCTGCCCTGGATTTGTGCTCCTGCATGGGAACTGGGGCAGTGAAGTTCCTAGTGCAGAAACGGTAACAGACAGCCAAGATGGCTGTTACCATTCATACTGCAAGATCTTCCGGTCCTGCTAGCATTACATTTTGCCAGTGTGATAGCATTTTTATGGAGCATTATTATCACTTCCTTCTGTATTAACCTAACACCATTTCACTGAATCCTATCCCACATGAACCTAGGCAGGTTCACGTGTTCCTAAATTGGGGGAAAATTATCTGTGTGCTGCTGCATGTTGAAAGGAATAATTGAATAGGAAGACCATCCTCATATCTGTACACACAACGTTCCTACATTCTGTAGTCCTTCCACCTCCAAAATATATGAAATTAATCATCATCTTTGTTCTTGTATCCTGCCCTTCCTGGTAGCAATGGTGGGTAACAACCTAAAATCAGCAATCACTTATCTTAAAAACAACAAATTCATTAAAACCTTTAAACATATTGTATCCGTCTCATTTCAGTAAAAATGGGGGAGTGGGGGTGGTGGTTTTCAGATCTCCTTTGAGGGCTGGTCTTCCTTCTATCTCAGTAGTGAGGCCAGCACTTTAGTTGTTCTGTCTGGCCTCAGCCATAGGCCTGCTGGAAAGAGCTCCATCTTGCAGGCCCTGCAGAACTGGTCAAGGTCCCTCATGGCCCTGATCTCATTTGGCAGAGTGTTCCATCAAGCAGGTCAAAGGCAAAAAAGGCCCTGGCCTGGATTGAGGCCAATCTCATCTCTTTTTGGTCAGGGATCCTTGGCAGGTGCTCTTTGGGGGGGGGGTGTAATAAAAAATGTGGTCTCACAGATATGCCCCTCCCAGACTGTTTAGGGCTTTAAGGTTAGTACCAAAACCTTGAACTTGATCCAGTCTCCAATCTGGAGCCAATGCAGCTGGGAGAGCACAGGTGTCATATGTGCTTTCCAATGAGTCCCCGTGAGAACCCAAGCCACTGCAATTTGAACCAGTTGGAGCTTCTGGAGCAGTCTCAAGGGAAGCCCTGCATAGAGTGAGTTGCATCTAGAAGTGACTCTGGCTAGGCTGGTGCCAAGTGACAGGGTGCCAGTTGTCGTGCCTGATGAAGGTGGGAAAATGCCAGATGAGCAACATTCATGATCTGGACATCCATTTTCCAGCTGTATGCCTCACAGCAGCTTTACAACAGTTTTGCAGCATCGTGATTTTCAGTCTGTGGCCAGTTGTTATTTCATCTAAATGACCCAGGAATGAACTCGGCCAAAAGGCAAAACTGGAAACATGTTTTCTTATTGCTTTGCCCTTTCTGACTTCCTACTTAAGCACAAAAGGGTCTGTTCATGTAGTTCTCACAACACAATAAACTGTAGGGTTGGCTTGTTTGAGAGAGAGTGGTCCATGAGGGTTTGTCATGTTTTCCCTAAGGTCCAGAATCTCTCAGAGAGCTTGACATCCTTATAAACTTTACCTCACCATGACTTTGTTATTATGTATGCACTACTTAATTTAGTTACTATTTATGTCTGTAACTATTTAAACAACAACATCCTGGCCTGACAACCAGTCAATTCCAAACTACATATTTTGCAGTAGTGGAAAATGATTTAACACTGGATATCAAATAGTCGGTTGAAATACTATTGCGACTAAATGCTTTCAGACTGTCTATGCCGCAAATCAAATTTCAAATCACCATTTACATCCTGTAAATCAGGGGGAAAGAAAATATCTGAAGCAACCTGAAAAAACTCATTTCAGCAGTTAAAGCTCTTAAAATCTCTAACAGCAGCATCCCTGACTAAAAAAATCACACTTTGTAGGCAATAAATACTGGATTATTTATTATGCGAGATACCTTTCATTCCCCTTTCTCGCTTCTGATGGCTGGGAAACGAGGTCAGGATGAGTGAGGTATATTATAGATGAATATTAATCTCCTCTCTTCAGTAAATACATGCATTTATTTATACGGATGATTTGCCGGTTCTGTTTGGATACACACACGTTTTGCTGTAGCACTCAGGCTGAAAAATGCCGTCAAATTAGCTCTTTTCAAAGATGCCAATATCATTGGCAAGAAACATATTTTCTTTCTTTTTCGCAAATGTGTGCTGTGCTCTCGAGTTTATTTCTCAGGAAGAAGAAAAAGAAGGGAGAAAAAAACCCAAGTCCCTTTTTTTTCCAAAGGCAAGAGCAGGTGGGAAGGGATGAGCGGCTGTCACTCACCCATTTTTAAAAGGCACCACCGTGGCCTTGATCTTTCTGCGGCAGATTAGGGAAAGAGATAAAAATGAAACAAAAGCCTCAAATGTCTGTTCCACTAGGTTCAAGGCATTCGTTTTGTTTTAGTTCCGCACTCTGCCTCTTTAATTCCCGCTGGCTCAAATGCCAATTTTCTGCTATGCTGGCATGACTGCCGAAGTATTGCTTCTGTTAATAAACTGCACAAAATAGCTGAGCAATTAGGCAATTAAACTGCTTTAAATTTAATTTAAAACCCTGGCATTTTGCTAGGCTTAAAAAAAAAATCCTTTCTGTTTTGTTGTGGTGGTTGCTAGGTGGTGGGTTGGACTGGAGGAAAAGCATCCAGGCTGGAGAAAGCCTTCTTGGGTGGTGGGAGGGGAGAGGAGGGGATTCGTTTAAAAAAAATATATTCCTGCCCAGCTGAAAGGTTGCTTGCTATGGTAAGCACATTTCCTTGTTTTCACCTTATTAGAGCAAGTCATTTTTCCCGAACATTTAACATGCAAACAAGCTTAATCTGATTTCTGCCAGGGTCCCATATGGGTAGCAAAACCAATAAGCAAATCATTTCGGGGAGCTGCCTGCTGTTTTGCCACGACTAATATAAATGAAAGCAAGGGTGAGGGAAATAAATAATTTTGAGGAGGGGGAAAAAATGTCAGGAGTTGGTATATGAGGGTGAGGATTAATCCAAGTGTGAAGCTGAAATAGGAGGGGCACTGAAAGCTGCATCCCTTTCTTGATGGTTATTTGCTGCTCTTTCGGGAGTAGGTAAAAAAAAATTGATCTTGGGGGCAGGAAGGGTAAGTGATAGGGGGAGCCAACTCCCTGTTGCTGAAGCAACCAGCATGACATTAGCCCTCTGCAGATATTCCTTTCTATTCCAGTCACATAAAACAGGGCCCAGACAGCTGTGCATATTAGTCACCTTTTTGTGTTCAGTTTGTGTGAATGAAAGCTGCACGCACACAGAGAATCCTTGGATTGCTCAACTTACATAGGAAATCAACGGCCCATATTGTCCTCCCAGTACATGCAACTGGCAGGTTCCTGGTTTTTTTAAATAGAATGGAACAGAATGCTGGCAGAAGGGCATTCTTTTGGCCCAGTTTAGACCTAGATCAGGGCAAAGGTTTTGCTAGGAAGGCAATGAAACCACCAGTTTAAGGGTTGGGAGGCAATGCTGCTTGACCCTGTGCCGCTCCCTATTCACAGTCAGCAGAATAGGAGATCATCACCCTGTACAGCAAGGCCAAATTAGCGACCAGGTGTACTGACATCATCAAATTTATAAGGGGATTAATGGGGATCACTTTATGAAGAAACCCTTTAAACTTTAAACAGCAGATTAGGGTAACAGCAAACGCTGGCAGGGGACTTATGGGAATTGTAGTCCATGGACATCTGAAGGGCCACAGTTTGACTACCCCTGTTCCAGATTGATCCTGCATTGAGCAGGAATTTGGACTAGATGCCCTGTATGGCCCCTTCCAGCTCTGTGGTTCTATGAATTTTCTCAGACCCATCAAGAGATACTTGCATTCAGCAACAGAAGCTTTTGTGTGCAAGTTGAAGGAGGTACAGCCCACTCTGCATTACATCACTTATCTGGGATCCATAGAACTGGTTATGTGTTTTTAACAAGAATGGCAATGAGAATTTCCATCCTAACTGGAAGCAGTTAGTTGCACGGACGCAATCAGAACAGGACTGGGAGCATACTTTTGTTATGATTAGCTCAACTGACATTCTACCACCTCCACTGGGCCAAGCTACTAGCTACTAAGAGCACCTAGCCACAATGATACATGCGCCGGTCGCTTCCAGGTTAGATTTCTGTAACTTGCTCTATGCATGTCTACCCTTCTCCTTGACCTGGAAACTACAACTGGTACAAAACGTTGCAGTTCGGGTCCTCACAAGAATCACCTGGAAGGCCCATATTCAGTCTATTCTTAGGCAACTGCACTGGCTCCCAGACATATTCCAGATCAAGTTCAAGGTTCTGATTTTGACCTTCAAGGCCATACATGGTCTGGGGCTGGCATACTTGAGGGGCCACCTAGCTGATGCCCCCCAAAGAGTGCTCTGCTCAGCCAATACAAACAGACTGGTGATCCACGGCTCTAAAAATGTATGTATGGCTTCAGCCAGGTCCAGATTATTTTGGTCTTGACCCTCACCTAGTGGAAGAGCTATGGGCCAAACAGGAACTTTCTCAGTTCTGTAGGGCCTTGAAAATGGAGTTCTTCTGCCAGGCTTTTGGTTCAGACCAGCGAATTACTGAATTTGATACCATCAATGGGGCCCTCTTTAAAGGAACCCACCCTCCAAGTGGGAGATGGGGAGGTTGAAACCAAGACCTCTGCAACCTTGGGACTTCCCTCAGGTTTGTAGAGAAATCCCCTCACCCTCTTTGTCTCTGGTTCTGTTTTATGGATTTGCAAATCATATCCTCTGTGGCACAGTTGAGAATTAGTTATAATGCTGTGGAAATATTTTGATATAATAAAGAAAATGTGTATATCCTGTGTGTGTGTGTGTGTGTAATGTATATCCTAACACAGCACAAATGTCAACTGGCTAGTCTATTTTCAAAGTAATAGCCATGCTTGTCTGCCGTGGCAAAAATAAAAAGGAGCATAAAATTTCAGAAGGATATTTCTGGCAAGAAAGTGCTGAATTAGAATTCTTCAAGAAGTTCAGCATTGTCTTGCAAGGGTTTAACAAGGACTTGGAATTCTGCAGCCGTTATATATGTAAACTACCTTATCAAGTGCAGATTATCACTATTTATAACTGTGGTGAAATGTTTCTGGACTTGTCCTGTTTACAACTGAATTTTACAGTTAAGTTGCACCTGGTATTTTATGTGTTTTGAAGCCCATTGACCTTGCTGCTTAGAACTTCTTTTTCTTTTAAACCTCCTATATATATGTATGTATTCATGTTTGCCTAATGAGGAGCCACCAAATGCACCTGACAACGCAGTCACCAGTCTAAGGAAAATTTTGCTAGAATAAAAATGTTTTAGCCTTAGATGTGCCATAATACTTCTTTTTGGTTATTTTCAAACTGCTTTTGTATTCTGTTTTAGTAACTGGCTGCTAATGGATTTTTTCCTATCATTTCAGATGGACCTGTTTATATAACTTGTTGCTAGCAGAATTTATTTATCTGTTCATAAAACAAGGAAATACTAGAGCACATAAAGCCTGATATAGCACTGTGAAATCATGAAACTACGGCTCACTTACTTTAGCCATATCAAGCGATCCAGTTCACAATTATGCTAGGGTTGGTCAATGGTAAAAAGAAACCAGGCCAACAAAGAACATGGTGGTTAGACATGATCAGAATGGACACACTGGCCATAGCATTCTACAACCAAAAGAAGTGGTGCAAGATTGAAAGACATGGAGACAGCTGAACCATAGGATCACCAAGCGTCAGACACAACTGAATGTCTAACATCATAATCCTCATAAACTCACTTTTGTTGGGTTAACAAAGTGTGGTCAAGTCATTTTTGAGCTAAACTACTTTTTTACATTTTCTACATCTTCCTTGTACTTCTGAATCACTGTGGTATGCTGTTTAAAATGCCCATAGTGCTTCCTATAATGCCACTTTCCCCCCATCCTTTTTCTATGCCACTTCCTCCCCCCTCCCCACCCTGACTCCATTGACCGAATGGTGCTGCTATAGCACTGAAGTGCCACACTGGTTTAGCACTATAGCGCTCAACTTAGAATATTCAAGAAAAAAAACTCTGAGCAGCGAAAATGGGGGGCGGGGGATGGCACTCTTTGAAATAACTATAACGCTCCAGAGCCCATTCATTAATGGAAGGAAATTCACTGTGTGAACCCCAACCCCAACCCCATCCCTGTATCATTTTACTCAAAATCAGGCCAACAACAAATAACATCCAGTTTAGAATGGTAATGCAAAAATCATCTTTATTTAATACATTTATAGCTAATATCTCAGTACAATGAGAACCCACAGTGGCTTACAGCCCATTGCAGAGGCACAACGATGGGTCTCACAGTGACTTACAGAATTCTCCTTACCTCCATTTTATGGAGACTAAGAATCTGTGACTGGCCCAAAGTCATGCAGCAAATGTCCCTGGTATGAGTGGGGATCCAAACCTATAATCACACAAAGCTGGAAGAGACCACAAAAGGCCATAATCCAGCTCCCCAGCTTCTCAGCGACTTAACAATCACACATTCCTGGCAAGTGCTCATCCAATATCCTCCTAAAAACTTCCAACAAAGAAGGCTGAGGCAGCATATCCCATCTCTGAACAGCCTTCTCTATCAGAAAATGCTTTCTAATATTTAAGTGGAACCTCCTTTCCCAGAATTTGAACCCATTGCTCTAAAGTTTCAGTAAACAAGTTATCTCCCTCTTCAACGTGTCTACCTTTTACATAATTAAACGCAGCTATCATATCATATTTACTAGTCTGACGCACTTAACCATGACCCCACATTGGCTTCTACACTTAGATCTGATTCTTCTGCCTTTCAAGCATAACTGATACACACACACACATCCACGCACACAAAGGTATCACTAACATTTCCCGATATCTGCAACTTTTTTGGGTGGGGTTCTGAGCTCCGCACACTCACAGCACTTAGCTGAATGCTGTCATAGCAAGATAAAACCCAGATATAGAGCACATTGTCATATTAACATAGCTGCTTCCTCTCAAAAACAATAATACAGATCTTATTGCCATGGCCACATGGTTATCCTTCGCAAAAGTAGTCATTTTTGCTACATTTCCCAGACTTGGGGGAGGAAATAAATGTTAGCATTTCAAAATGTTGCTGCAATCATGTCTTTGTCGCAAAAATAAATAAATAAATAAATAAAGTCTAAACAAAATGCACACGCCCTGCTAGGCTAGCATGAGGATATCAACATTTACAATTTGCATGTCATGATTACAAATCAGTTGCCCATTATTTTTTCAACTTAATTCACCATAGGGAACAATCCTATTGCTGGCAGGGGGATACACAAAATGATCTAATCATTACAATCTCTATGGCTTCGTGATTAATCCAGATTTTCTCTGCCGCATGATGAAGGCACTCATTAACTTGAGAAAAGGTAGTTGAGTGGAGCAATGCTATTCAGCAGCAAATAGACCCGTCTGTGCCAAGAAGTAGTTAACTGCTCTCTTGCCTCTCTAAATGTCGTGGACAGTCTTACAGTGTGGCTGGGGATTAGGAAAAGCACAAACAAGGCAACTTCATGTGGTTATGTGTTCAGTTTGAGCAAGATTATGTGTTCAGTTTGAGCAAGATGTGGCAGGAGACCAAGGGACAAGTTCCCACGATCCACTACAGTCTGTGCCATAGCACTATCCCAATAAAGCACCTTACAGTTAAGGCTGAGAAAGACAAGTTGGAGGATCATACACAGAGGGGGCCAGCCCAAACCCTTTCGAGTGTCTCCCAGATTCCCAAACCAATCCAGCAGTGTGCGTTTGTGGGGGAGTGGGGGCGTGCCTCTATAAAATGCATTTAAGTGGATCAGAAGCAGGAAGGAGAATAAGGAGAATACTAAGGAGAATCTAAGGAGAATACTATTCTGATACAACAAAGAGATGAGATAAATACTAAAGAAGGAAAAGGAATGTGATGTCCCCCGTTCCCCAGCTTGCTATAGTAAGTGTGTGAAGAAGAAGAAGAAGAAGAAGAAGAAGAAGAAGAAGAAGAAGAAGAATTGATTCTTATATGCCACTTTTCTCTACCCAAAGGAGTCTCAAAACGGCTTACATTCACCTTTCCTTTCCTCTCCTCACAACAGACACCCTGTGAGATGGGTGAGGCTGAGAGAGCCCTGATATCACTGCTCAGTAAGAACAGCTTTATCAGTGCTGTGGTGAGCCCAAGGTCACCCAGCTGGCTGCATGTGGGGAAGTGCAGAATTGAACCCGGCTCGCCAGATTAGAAGTCCACATTCCTAACAACTACACTAAACTGGCTCTCTGCAGTCAGTCTCTCTGCAAGAGAGACATTCAGTGACTGGATGCCAGGACTTCTGAGGCCAATTCTGCACCAATGGCACAACCCTGGGCTGCTGCTGATGTGTTGCTGCAGAGCTTTATGCTTTGCAGATTGATGTGTCCTCACAGGGAACACATTTCAGTGCTGGATCTTCTCTAGCACTGAAATGTGTCCCCCCGGGAAACACAGTGGTGGCAGGAAGGTTCTGCTGTGGGTGGGGAATCGTGGGAGGGGGGATATTTTACTGGAAAATAGGATTTCATGGAACCCAATCCCACCTTCTTGCAAAATAAAATAAAAGCCCTGGTTCCTTCCCCCCCCCCCCCCACACACACACACAGCACCACGAACACCACAAAGCTGCCCAGGGCACTTTTTTTGCCCCTACAGACCACCATAGGGTATAAAGGACAGGCCTGTCACAGGACAAACCCTGTTAGCCACTGCAGCACCAAAAAGGAATGTGAAAGAATCCATGTTCCCTTAGTGCAGAGCTTCTGGGGCCCACTTTGCGCCCTGGGAGGGCGGCAGCCTGGCAGCAATATCATGTGAACACAGAGATTAACCCCTGGTCCATACTGATGCCGCCCCAGCCTTTTCTGCCCATGCGGAATCAGCCTCACAGAACCTAATAGCCCTCCAAAATATAAAGGAGACATGTTCTGCCAAATAGCTGTTTGCCAGGGCAGGTTTCCTATCTCTCCTAACCAATCTCTTTTCCCAGTCCTGCTGCCTTGAGGGATGGGAATGAAACCAAAAATAATGGTCACAGAATTCTGGAATCTGAAAAAAAATGTACCCAAATTGGAGCCCCAAACTGGTAACAACACTCCTAAAAACTTGGAATAATGGAAAACATGCCCTCTCCAAAATCCTGAAACAAAGTGAATATGAAAACTATTTGGGATTCATCTCTTCCCCAGCACACAAGGCACAAAACCATCTCAGTGTCAAGACTGTAGCACAAAATGACTTACTTAATCAGAAATAGTCATGCCCCCAACATCACTGATTCTACTCAACAAATGGATCATGGGACATAATTAAAAAGCCTCAGCAGTTGACTTGGTGGCAAGATGCAGATGAGCTCTCTGCTCCTCAGCCTATCAGGAAACACACAGTAGGCAACATCAAGATTAGAGCATATTTCCCATGACAACAGGCATGACATCCTTCCTGGGTAGCCCCACCCTCGTCCTTGATGCATCACTATTTGATAACATATTAAACTGGTATATATTTTGAAATAACCTAATTACAGGGGCATGAAAGCATTAAATTAGTCCATGGTAAGCCAACAGTGGCAGGCTAGATATCTATTACCATACCACATGTCAATCAGCATTTTAACAATTAATGGCTATCTAATTATCCTGCTATAACGAGCTTGTTATACACCATTTAAACTACAAGGCATTTGAATGCATTAATAAGAATGTAATTACACAGTTATTGGTGACATAATTTTCACTTCATTAACTAGCAACTTATATACTTATTAAACTCAATAAGAACTCTTTTAACATCCCATTGATCATGACGCAGATACAATGGTTGGCTTGTTAATTCCAAACAAGATGACTATAATTATTGAAAGCACTTCGCTTTTTAAAAAGTTTCTATGTCTCAGAGGGGAAAGGCAAGGAATGAAATATCCAGTGAAAGCAAGTGGCAAAGAGAAGCTGAAGACGGTTAGGCCGGGTGCCCATGGGAATAGATGGAGCTACATTTTTAAAAACTCAGCACAGCCTGCTGGATTTATCACTGGCAAAGATGTCACTGTATTATTTAGCCAAGGCACAATAAGCATAAGCAGAACAAGTTTCCTTCACCTTGAGATGTCAGACTTCCGTTCCTTTAAAGGATTGTCTCTTATTTAAGAACTCTTGCAGCCCCATAGAACGTAATGGATGTCCTTTGTATCAAAACCAATGAACTGGTTAGAACAGGCATGGCAACTCTGCAATATTCCTTGCACAGGGATGCAATCCTGTAATACAATGTAATCCTGTGCAGTTACTCCAATCTAAACCCATTGCTTCAAATGAATTTGTGCTGGTACAACTTTGCACAGGATTGCACTGTGGGTCTGGTCACCCTGCACTTGCCATGTATGGTCTTTTGATAGGAGGCAATATTTTTGTCACAAAAGCAGCAGGTAAAACAAATTGGATCGGCTATGACAAAACATTTGGGTTAAAGGTATTTAGCGCTAGTATCTAGTGGCACAACAGAAGGAAGTCAACATAAGACAATGACAACATTGATTAATGGGATACACATCCTCTGTGTTTACTCACAAGTAACTCTAATTGAACGGAATAGGTTCATTGCTGTATAGGACTGTGGTCTCATTCATCTCAAAACTAAGCATTGTGTCTTAATCTGATTGTGAATCAGGCTAAGAATGAAGTTTGTCCAATCCCCAGGATGGCTCTTGTTACATTTGCAAAGCAAGAACCATGATTATACCCGGAAAGCTGTTCAGTCTGGATTTTGACTGGGTACCTCTAACCCAGGGGTAGTCAACCTGTGGTCCTCCAGATGTTCATGGACTACAATTCACACAAGCCCCTGCCAGCAAATGCTGTAGTCCATGGACATCTGGAGGTCCACAGGTTGACTACCCCTGCTCTAACCAGCCTCTATCTATTAATGACCATCACGTAGAGACCCCAGGGTCAATTCCTTCAATATTTTGTGCATGTTGAAGGCAATACAGGTTGCCTTTGCAGAAATTATGGGATCCTGAGCTTCTATTATGAATGTTTCACACGGAGTGCCCTGGGAAATATTTAAAATGAGGTCTGAAAGAGGATACAGTGACTTGGAGCTAGTCGGAACCTGTGTCAGAGCATTCACAAGAGTGGCTCAGCACATCAGAGTTAAAAAGAAAAGGACAACCTGTGTTAATTTCAGTGTTGTTTCTCAGCTTTTAAGTTGGGGGTCTATAGGCATCTGGCAAGAAGATCAGTGAGATTCAGCATGAGTGCCAGTGGGGGATCTTAGGGAAGCCTGCCATCTTTGTCACCTCACTTACAAATCCAAGATGGTACTTTCCTTCCCTATAGAAATCTAAAGCCGTTTGATGTTTATGAATGAGCCCCCTTTCTTCCTCAGCCACCATTGTGATAAGAGCACCATAAATAGAAAACCTAGATCATAAGATGGGGTGATATTAGAGATGTCAGTGTCTTTCCTGTGAGCCTGCCGCCTTATTTCTCCATTCTAGAATGGCATAATGAAACCTGGCCTTTCATGTACACATTCAATCCTTTATTTATGAATCGCAAATAAACTGCTAAGGCTTCTTCTAGCAGCAGAGGAAGCTGTTTTATGAAGCTGGGATGTATGAGCCATGAATGAATATTACACACAGAGAGGGAAAGAAATATATATATATAGTTCCATGTAAATCTCTTTTTTCCACTCTACTTTCCTCCTCCTCAAATGTTAGTAAAATTATTCCGTTCATACCATAACTACAGAATTCAAGCGGAGGAAAATGACTGATTACTAGGTACCGAATTAGGAACTCTGTTGAGTTATAATATTCGACTGACTCAGCCATCCTACTCAATGACTTAATGAGCATTTGGTGACTACAGCACCTATTCATTATCCTTGATAAATGCCTCCCTGGAATGAACACAGTACAGTACGTCCCACAAAAGGTTCCCTGGTGATTACGCTTGTGTGCTGCTGTCTATGAGTGTCCTATGCGTACCTGGACCATATAGTCTCTATGCAATATCCTCTGGCAATTTTCCATTTGTTACCAAAGTATCTGTTATAAACAATGTTTTTCATTGTTAAAAGCCTTCTTTTGTCTGGCTAAGTCAGCTGTCTATCATTCTTTAGCAAAACAAAGCATATGATAAAAAGTGACTTCCATCAGCCAAAACAACTACTATGCAGAAAAATTTGGCTATCGTCAAAGTACCTTGAAAGAATAGCCTTAGGGGGACGGTCAATGGGAAGTGTCTCAAGAAGTCCTGCAGGCTTATCTTGGTGGTTATTTCTAACTTAATGAAACCTCCAGAAGGAAATACCTGAAAGTTTGAACCATGCTATCATCCATGTGCTGTTGATGTCCAGGTCTAGTGGGTTTTTTCCCTCAACCCATCTAGGAATATCAGTCTGGGTCTTGGCTGGTGTTTGCACAGCTCTTTTTCAGCACAGGTCTCACAATCCCAGAAATTATCTTTAGGACAGTCAGAAGGAGCAGCTAGAACAGGAAGGAAACCAGAAACTCCAAAAGCCTCCCATGTTCACATGAATGGATACAGTTCACTATACAGAAAGCATCGTTTGCCTCCGGCTGGCACGTTAGTTTACTTCATTTTCTTACCCACCTTTCTCACTGAGACTCAATGCAGGTTATGATCCACAAAAACCAATTCCATCGAACAGTATAGAACAGTGGTCCCCAACCCCCAGTCCAGGGACAAGTACCAGTCCATGGATCAGTAACTCAAGCAGTCAGTCCTCTGACTTTAAACCCTACTGCCTCAATCCACAGATATGTAGGGTGGCTGTTGTTGCTTTATGGTGAGCCAATGTACTCTTCTCTTGTCCTCTTTCTTTACGAGTTCTTGACATTCCAAAAAAAGGGTCCAAGTTAAGGACACCTCAGAGTAAACTAGAGTCAAACTACTCAAGCGCACATTGAGAAGCAATTTTTCCCCATGCAGCCTGCCATTCTTTCCGTCATTCTAACAAGTCAAAGGTGGTAAACAGCTATATAAACATGCAGGCGTCATCTTTTCTTGTTCTGCACCAATCTAATCCCCTG
This sequence comes from Paroedura picta, assembly GCF_049243985.1. Classification (NCBI taxonomy): domain Eukaryota; kingdom Metazoa; phylum Chordata; class Lepidosauria; order Squamata; family Gekkonidae; genus Paroedura; species Paroedura picta. Next base: position 39,478,524 of record NC_135371.1, on the reverse strand, counting down.
GTGGATCTCAACATGCTTTTGAAGGATCTCTTGCTTGTCTCTTCCTGACCTTTCCCTTAAGCGGGGGAATCTCTGTGTGAGAACCTCTATTTGGTTTGCAGCAAAGTTAATTTTTTTCCCTTTCTATAATAAAATGACAGAAAATTTCCCAGTGAAGGTGTGCATTAATAAATAGCAGGGGCTGGGATAATGATGCGTCCGTTGCAATGAAGTTCCTGACAGCCAAATCATGACCTACTCCCTGCAGGTATCAAAGTCCCTAATTAGCCATCGTGCAGCCAGGATCAGCGTTCATTAGGAGGAACTGACACAATGTTATTCAGTCCTGGGGGGGGGGGCGTCTCTCTCCGAGGCTTTTTGGCATCCTCCTTCTAAGGGAATATGCATCGCATTGACAGCAGCACATTTTGTCCCATCCTTTGGCTGCTGGGCAGCAGGAGGCAAAAGGCCAGCTTTCACCACCACACCTTACAACAAAGTGGGTTGCCAGCCAGCCTTCTCTAATGGCACTTCCTGCCCTTTGCATCTTTTTCTTGCCTCCTCACCAACTTCTTGCATTCTTATCTCCCCCTTTCTCTTTCGAACAATGAGGAAGGGAAAGGGAGCCATCCAGCAACTAAGAAATCCATGGTAGTAGGTGGGAGCTGTTTGGGATACCATGGAAAAAACAGAGGATGATGGAAAGAAGCATGTGTGTGCGAGGGACTCTGTTTTGATGTTGCTCCTTCAGCAGCCCAACCTCTTGTCCTGCATTGCCTTGGTGCCCTGTACCTGCTGTGGAAGACATATTTCACTCAGCTCCTTGCCACCCACCTCTTAACCACTATCACCACCTTCACGTATCTTGTCAACCCAGTGTCCCTCAAGTGCATCTCCTCAAATTCTGTCTCTGGCCTAGCTGGCAGAGGAGGAAGAGATGAACTCCCAGCTGCTTGGAGTTCATGAAGGGGTCAGCTGTGCCATCTCTATGATGTTTGCGGATATCTCAAAAACAATTGGTCAGGCACTATAGAAAACAGAATGATGGAATGGGTTGGTGCCAAAATGATAGTTTGCCTATGGCAAAGAAAAGAAATCTTGGACCACCCCTGGACAGGTCACTGTGCCAAGAAAATTTGGTCTTGTGGGTCACCATACCAAAAACATAGGGATTAGCTATCCTACAGGACATCAAGGCAAACGTCAGCAAAAAAAACCAGGACTGTGAAGAGAGATACCAGAAATTACTAGATACGCTACTTTCATTTAATTATTTTGTACTCTTCTTTTCCCTTCTTGGTGGCTGACCAATTCAACACAAAACAGAAAGATGATAGCTGTCATTTCCCTCACCTTGATACGTCCAGGCCTGCCATATGACACTGTATTTACACTTTATTTTATTTATAAATGCATCTACCCCATTTTCCCCCATGACGCAGGACCCAAGGCAGCTTACAGTAAGACACAGGCATTCGAAAACCAGAGTACAATATGTCATCTTTTGAATAACACCAAGTTTCAGGCAGGACATGTCTGAGTCCTTAACCCCAGCAGAGAAGAGGGCAGCGTTGAGCAGCCTTGAATGGAGCACTCTCCTCCCTGGAAGCAGCAGCAGGCTTCTAGGCACTAATTCATATAGCATTTCAAACACAGGGAAAGGAAAACCTCAGCACCCGATCCTCAACTTTCCCAAGAAGCAGCAGCTTCCTTAATTTCCTGGGAGAAACTGATACTGTCAAATGGTGCAAGAGGAAGGCTATCCATGAGCACTCTCCTTATTCTGGCATCTTATGATAGCCAGCCTCCAAGTGCATACTGGCAATCATACAGAATTACACCTGGCTACAGAGACCAATTCCCTTGGAGAAATGGGCTTCCTTGGAAGGTGGGCTCCATGCCAATCCCCACAAAGGACTAGAAATCAAATTTTTAATGTAGCATTTTGACTCTGATCGTCCTGGCTGTATTCAGTCAAGAACATAACTCTGCTTAGGATTGCACTCAATGTGATGTCTCACTTAGGAAATTCTTTGGTTTAATTCTATTTGAGCACTAAGTTCTCTGCATCTCTTTGCTATGTGCATGGAAGGTGAAGGTCAAGAGATGTAAAATAGGTTTTAGATTATAAATGAACTGAACAATTTATCCACTTACAAACTTATGAATACATAATGGAAGCTCATGTGAGTAGCATCTATATGTCCCTGTCTTGCCTCACTCCCTGTTTTGCACCTATGTTGGTTGCTGTGATTTCATTTTTTCTGGCTTTGGACATTCCAAAAAAAAGGGAAAGAAACAGGTACCTGGAGTTGTTCAGATCAAGATGCAAACTGAATAGTTCTGTTAATCCAGTACAGGTTGCCTGAAAGATCTATATATTCCACCCAACATTTATTGTACTGATTTAAATGTCTGTAAATAATGTTTTTGTATATTCCACCAAATGTTGCATCAATAACAGATGGAATCTCCCTCAAATTTTGGAGACAATTGTAACTTCCTTCTGATTGAAACTGTGGGAACACACTTATCATAATTTAAATCTGGTCTATGATTCCACTACAGAATAGGTTGAATTGCCACTATTATTGACTATCATTGGTAGTGAATTACCGTAGTCCTTTTTTTTAAAATATAATTTTTTATTTTTGTTTTTTTATAATTGTACAAATGAGATATTTCCTCAAGTTACAGATTTTGAGATACCCCCAGCATTAAAATATTATTGTCCAGATATATTTCTTCCTGATCTTATTACAAGCAGATTTTTCCAGGTCTAATCCTCTCTGATCTGGATGCAGATATTGATCATTCTTCTTTCTGTTCTTTGGGGAAGATAGCTAGAAGACCTTGAACTACCATATTCCTGATGCTCTGGAGTCAAACTGCGGCCCTCCAGATGACCATGGACTACAAATCCCATAAGCCCCTGCCAGTGTTTCCTGGCAGGGGCTCATGGGAATTGTTGTCCATGGACATCTGGAGGGCCACAGTATGACTACCCCTGCTCTGGAGCCTCCTGCTGCAAGCCAATTCCTTATCTAAATTCTATGTATGGACCCAGTACAAATGAATCTGCAAGTATCTAGACTTACCACAAGAATAGCCTCTGTCAAAATTGTATGCTCTTTGTGTCAATCATTGACTTTAGAGTTATCTATCATGCTTTGCCCCACTCTTCCTTCAATGAGTTCCCTTCCTCCCTGGATTTTGCTGCCCACATTTTATTCTCACAACCACTCTATGAGATAAGTTAGCCTGAGAAAGCAACTGGTCAGAAGTCACCAAATGGGATTCAGAGATGAGAAAGGATTGGATCTTGGCCCTCTCCTGATCTCAAATGTGTTTGTTAAGCTAGATTTTCTTGTCTTCTTTGCTATATGATTTTAGAGTGGTGTGTTGTCTAGACTACAGGTGAAATTCTTTCTTTCTTTCTTTCTTTCTTTCTTTCTTTTTTTCTTTCTTTCTTTCTTTCTTTCTTTCTTTCTTTCTTTCTTTCTTTCTTTCTTTCTTTCTTTCTTTCTATCTATGCCACCCCTGTCTTGGGGCACAATCTAAAATCTCCATAAAACAGTATTTAAATAAACTACATATATTTTACAAGGATTGTTTTCTTGTGCACACTAGCTCTGGGAATCCACAGGGTTCAGGCAAGAAATCCTTGACAGATGGGGAAACCCAGACCTGCCAACAAGCTCTGTCAAGTCCCCATATGTATCAAAAGATTAACGGGACTCAGGGAACAGCATTATAATCTGGACGAGGGTCTGACTGCAGCCAGATGGGTAACTCATCTGGAAAGCTGCTCACATGCACAGACCTCTCTTGCTGGATTAGGATAAGTGTCTTACACTGTCAAGTCAAATCAGCCATGTGTGTGTTCACACACACACACAATGTACTCCCATATACATATCAGCTTGCAAGAAACTATAAGACTAGCGCCACAATTTTTTTAACAGCAGAAAAGTCATGCTCATTTGATTAGTTTTATTTGTGTACCTTGCAGCATGTTTTTAAGCATCACGGACAAGATATGTGAAATCAAAACAACATTGTGTGCTCTGTACATTTCTGCCGTAGCTCTAGGGCTAAAGGGTCCACACTGATTGCACTGTGAAGCGAGGGTTTTTTATACTTTTCACCATCGAATGGGAGCGTAAGACTTATTTGCCTCCCACCCCCATTAGAGTCAAAAGCCAGTTCATTTCTCTCCAAAGTGCCTGACCGTAGTTGCCCTGCTTTATGTGTCACTGAATCCATCTCCACCCCCATCCCCTTCTAAAATAATAATGAGATGCTTCTGGCTTTTGGAAGGAGACACAAAACAGAGGCATCCATTTAAGTGGCTGTTTTGAAACCAGAATAAATAGAAATCTTTGGTTCCTGACATGTTTTTCAACAAGGTTGAACAAGTTTCCTATTTAGCAAGAACAGCTACAGGCCATGGAGATGGAGTGGTCACGTCAAGGGAAGTGTCCGCCCACAGGTCATAATTTGCTCTTTTCCATAATCATATTTTTCTGTTTGACTTTGTTTCTGATCTTCTGATTAGAAACAAAGAGAGCTTAAAAGAGTACTCCGGTTTTCACTTTTTTCTTCCTGACCTCTCATCCTTGTTCCAACAAGGAAGTTATATAACAACAGTGAGAGGAGTGCCTGGCAGCTAAAATCTGTAACCTCAGTGGATTTCAAAGTCTATTATAATGAAAGAAAGTATCTCAGGCCTCTTGGATTTCTGTATTCTGTATTTGCTTTTAATTTTATCCGCTTTCCCTTCATATCTTTTAAAACCAGGGCTCTCCGCTGGTTAAAGAACCAATCAATCGAGTGTCTTTCATCCAGGTAGTCAATTAATTGGTGCTAGGAGGGATTTTGCCCTGATCTGTATAGGTCTGGCTAGCCCAGACTTGTGAGAGAAGCTAAGCAGGGTTGACCCTCAACATTATGTGGATGGAATATACACCAAAGAATACTAAAGTCTCTTTGTAGAGGCAGGTAATGGTAAACCACTTTGGAATGTCTCCTGCCTTGAAAACCTTAGGAGGGTGCTGTTTACTTTTTCTGCATCGTACCAGATAAAAAAAGAGAATATGAAATACTGTCTTTATTCCAGTAAGTGATAGGAATTTCTCATTAAATCATGGCATTGTCACAAAAGGAAACCTATTCAAAGCACAAGAAGAACCGTATTGGATTAGGTCAATGGCCTATCTAGTCCTTGAACACGTGGAGCTGCCTTATACAGGGTATATACAATTGGACTACTGTCAATCGCTACACCAGCATGAGTTGATCAGTGGAGAGAGAGGATGGAGCTCTTCCCATCATTATACAGCTATATAGTTGGGGCTATTCCTCCCTCTAAGAGCCTCTTGTGGCGCAGAGTGGTAAGGCAGCCGTCTGAAAGCTTTGCCCATGAGGCTGGGAGTTCAATCCCAGCAGCCGGCTCAAGGTTGACTCAGCCTTCCATCCTTCCGAGGTCGGTAAAATTAGTACCCAGCTTGCTGGGGGGTGAACGGTAATGACTGGGGAAGGCACTGGCAAACCACCCCGTATTGAGTCTGCCATGAAAACGCTGGAGGGCGTCACCCCAAGGGTCAGACATGACTCGGTGCTTGCACAGGGGATACCATTCCTCCCTCTGCCCACCTCATGGCTTCATCTTGGCATTGCCTGACAGTCACTGTCTTGGCATTGCCAGACAGTGACATCTTGGCATTGGCTGACAGTGAACCAGCATGACATGGCTGGTGATGAGGTGGGGCTCTTTCCACTCTGTCATGCCCCCATTGCGGGAGGCTGCCTCTGCACCTGCACCAAAAGGTTTGCTGCCCGACCTCTCAGAGCACAAGGATGAGGAGGAGCTTTGGCAAAGCAGCAAGACACTGCTGGATGAGAAAAGCCCTGATAGGTATGCATAGCCAGGTCCCAGCTAGGTAGACATCATGCCCTCTGCACCAGCATCACCTCATCCAGAGGCAACACCCCTTCCCAGCCCAGACATGTCACCAGAGCGCAGGAGAGAGTGTAGAAGGGGAGACTTAACAGCTCGCCACCGGAGTGCTCGGTTCAGAGCATGCACGTTATCAGCTGGGGCTGACTTAACAGACAGCGACTGAGCTCCCAGGTGCAGCCACTTAACCCCTTAGCTCAGGCTGCACTTAAACAAGGCAGAGATGGCTTTCAGCATGGGTGCAACCTGCACACATGCCCACCCATCATCTTGACTCTGGTTCCTGACCTGCCTTTGCTTCAGCAACGCTCTGCCTCACTGCTTCCCAGCTTTATGATCTCTGATATGGCTTCTTTGACTGAGATTTAGGTATTTGGATTTGGTTTGGCTTTGACTCTGCTCCTCTGGTTGTTGCCTTCAGCTTGCTTCTTGACTTCCCCTTCGGGAATTCCCTTGGAATTTGTCTGTCACAGCTAGTGCTGACCCGGACTGGACTTTGACTCTGCTTTCTGGTATGTGATTTGGGCTTGGCTTACCGGCCAAGACTTCCCCTTCGTTTCTCCCTTGGAATTTGTCTGTCACAGCTAGTGCTTACCTGGACTGGACTTTGACTCTGCTTTTTGGTATGTGATTTGGGCTAGGCTTACCAGCCAAGAGTATATTCATTTGGACTGCCCCTGCTTGTGCCCGGCTAAGGCAGTACACTCTCACTATCTCACTATCCTTGCCTGTTGCAGGAGAATGGTATCAAGGCAGGAGGCTCCCAAACAGGCAGCTTATTGGTCAGCTCCCTCAGAACAATTCTCTGCAGTGTGGGACCATGATCAGCTGCCTTGGCTAAGACTTCTGCTGGTGATTGGCAATGGCTCTCCTTATGTGAAGGTCTTTCACATCTGATCATTTTTAATTGGTATGATGGACTGTCGGGAGCTAATGCCAAAAAGAGTTGGAGAACCTCTGAGAGACAAGTTGTTCTAATGGAATTCTGTTGAGAGTCAGCTAAGGAATGACAGGAACTGACAAGGAAGAGACAGCTACGAGTGAGTAGATCATGAAGGTTCCTCATTCAAGCCAAAAAAGAGAAACAGCTTCTAGTAAAGAGAAGTGATCCCTGTCCACTTAAGGAGGAAAATGACTTCTAGTGAAGAGGAGTGATTCCTGGACAATGTAGAAAGAAGGATTTGGGGAACTTGGTTGAATGATCCTGCCCTCAAAACCTTACATGTTGCTGAAACTCTGAAACTGGTACTTGAGTGTTTAAGCAGAAACTGAAATAAAGCCCTTCTCAAAGTTTTAAAGACCTTGTGGAATAGTAGAAACACTCTATTGTTGGTGACAAACTGACTGGTATTTTTGTGAATACAAACTTACCTCAGTTTTATTATCTGTACATCTCATACATTCTATACCTGATTTCACCTGACATTTTCTCCTCCTAGTTAAATAAAACATTTTGTTTATTTGAAATTTTCAAAGGCCTCTTGTGTGCCATTTCAAAAGCAGAATATAAGAAGGTAATTTTGCCTCTTCACTCAATTCCCTGGGATGGCTGGGCCAGCATCTATCTCACTTCAGATAAAGACATTGGCAAAACTGACAGGGTGCAGAGGAGAGCAATAAGGATGGAGATCAAGCCCAACGAGGAAAGGCTGAGGGACTTGAGAATGTTTAGTCTGGAGAAAATGAAGTTGATAGGGGACATGATTGCTGTCTTTAAGTATTGGAAAGGTTGTCACTTAGAGGAGGGAAGGGAGTAGTTCCTGTTGGCAGCAGAAGACAGGATCTGCAGTAATGGTTTTGAACTATGTGTAGAATGGTATTGGCTAGATATTGGGGGGGGGGGAAGGATTCACAGTCAGAGTAGTTCAGCAGTGGAATTGGCTGGCTAAGGAGGTGGTGAGCTCCCCCTTACTTGCAGTCTTTAAGCAGCAGCTGGACCGATACTTTTTATAGATGCTTTAGACTGATCCTACATTGAGCACTAGATGACTCGTATGGCCCTTTCTAACTCTATGATTCTAAGAGGAGACAAGCAGCACAAGAAGAAATGGATGCACTAAAACCAACTGATAGAAGAGTAGCAGCCCCCCTCCGGGAGATAATCATTCTCTCCCTCTCAACAGGAGAATTCCTGGAAGGGTTAAAAGAAGCAGTGGTTTGCCCTATTCTCAAAAAACTATCTTTAGACCCGCAACAGCCTTCCAACAACCGTCCCGTCTCACACATAGAGTTTCTGGGGAAGTTGCTTGGAAAGGCTGTTGCGAACCAACTGTCAGCATACTTGGAAGAAGCTTTGATCCTATATCCATCCCAGTCAGGTTTCCAACCTGGCCATAGGGTAGAGATAGTACTAGTTGCCCTGACGGATGACCTCTGTCACCAGTTAGACCAGGGCAGGTAAGCGCTGCTTATATTATTAGACCTCTCATCAGCGTTCAACACAGTTGATAATGAGCTTCTAGCCCACCACCTTCCTGATGCCAGAATCAGAGGAACAGCCCTTCAGTAGCTGATCTCCTTCCTCTGGGATCATGGACAGAGGGTAGCACTAGGAGAGAGCACATCAAGCCGTCACCAACTGGCATGTGGAGTCCCTCAAGGGGCGGTTCTCTCTCCAATTCTATTCAATATCTTTATGAGCCCTCTTGCTCAACTGGTGCGGAGGTTTGGGCTGGGTTGCCACCAATATGCAGATGACACCCAGCTCTTCCTCCTGATGGATGGCTGCCCTGAATTTCTTCCAGGAACATTAGCCAGCTGCTTGGAAGAAGTGACAGGATGGCTCAAGCAGAGTCGTCTAAAGCTCAACCTTTCAAAGATGGAGATCCTGTGGCTGGGTAGGACGGGCCGCTTACCCACCCTGGATGGAGTACAGCTATCAGTGGCCCACTCCGCCAAGAACTTGGGCATGATTCTTGAAACCTCCCTCTCAATGGAGGCTCAGGTCACAATGGAAGCACGGCTGGCATTCTACCACCTTCGCCAAACCAAACTACTAGTGCCCTACTTGGCTCCGGAACACCTAGCCACAGCGATTCATGCAATGGTCACCTCTAGGCTGGACTTCTGCAATTCGCTCTATGCAGGCCTGCCCTTGACTTTGATCCTAGTCCAGAACACAGCTGCTAGGGTCCTCACAGCAACACCTTGGAGGTCCCACATTCAGCCCATCCTCCAGCAGCTGCACTGGCTTCCAGTTGAATTCCAGATCAGACTTAAGGTTCTGGTTATTACCTTCAAGGCCATATGTGGTCTGGGCCCAGTGTACCTGAGGGATCGCCTCTCTGCTTACACCCCCAAAGAGCCTTACACTCTAGCAATTCCAACTTCATGGTGATCCCTGGCCCCAGGGAAGCATGCTTGGTCTCAACCAGGGCCAGAGATTTCTCCATCCTGGCCCCCACCTGGTGGAATGAGCTCCCAGAGGAGATCAAGTCCCTAACGGAACCTGAACAGTACTGCAGGGCCTGCAAAAGGGAGCTCCTCCACCAGGCATTTGTTTGAGGTCAACCTGAACCACAGCTTCCCAAGGGCCCTCCTCCTGAGCTCCCTCCTATAGCACCCACTGCAGATGCACCCAACCCACTGGGCTATCAGTATGAGTTACTTTAATGTTTAATTTTTATATGGTTCCATGTTGCTTGTTGTTTCATTTCATTCATCATTGTTAATCTAAGTTATCTGCATTGTTTCTGTTCTGTTTCATGTAAACCACCCTGAGCATTCAGGCAGGGTGGTATACAAATATAATACATAATAATAATAACTCAGACTAGTGGCAAAGAAATTCTCACATTTATGGATCAGATTATGACCAAATTTTTGCACCAATTGTAAAATATTCCACAATTAGGATGCCCCTAAGCATTGCAGCTTCCAGAAACATGCAAACAGAACATTTAGATACATTGTAGAAACAATAACACATAGAACAGCCACTAAGGTTTACAGAAGAAAAGAACAAATGTCCAGTCTATAAACTTCAAAAGAAGCTTTGTGGCCTTAACCAAGCCCAGTCAGGGATTCAGACAAGACAAAGCTGACCCCTGTCTTTATAGGAAACACAAAGATGGAAGGTAGACATCTTTTCTGACCTATGTCAATGATCTAATTATTTGCCCTAAAAATCAAGTTGACCGTTCTGGAATTATATCCCAACCAAACAAGGAAGTAGAAGTCAAACACCTAGGTCTTGCTAACCTTTACTTGGGAATACAGATTGTGGTGGAAACAAATTAACTTCTTGGTTAAAAACAGAAGATCCTGAAACTATTGCAAGGCCTGGGCTTGGAAGGTATTAATTCAGTACCCACATCAATGGAATCAGGCTTCTACCACAATACCTACAGAGCTGCCATGGGCATGCTTCTATACTTTATGATGACAGCAGTTGTGACATGGCAACAGCTGTCATTATATCATTCAGAAGAGTTAGTGCACCCACCACAAAGAACTGGACTGCAGTTAAAAGGGTGATGAGGTGCTTAAAGGGAACTGCACACTTTAAACTGAGACTGCCAGCAACTAATAATCCCATACTGTTGGGATATGCTGATGCAGATTGGCCCGGAGAAAGATCAGACCTAAGATTCACTAGCGGTTTTGTATTTTTCTGTTGGGGTGGTGCTATAAATTGGGCAAGTCATAAACAAGAAAGTGTTGCCCACTCATCTACTGAAGCAGCATTTATATTTGTTTCAGCAGCACACAGATAATTAGAGGGGCTTACAATGTTACTGAAATACTCTGGTATTAAGGAACCTTTGCCAGTTCAACTGCTAGAGGATAGACAGAATTCTATAGGTGACTCTCTTTCAGAAAAGAACAGTACATGGACAAAGAACATTGGAATTAGAAACCAGTATGTAAGGATCCTGCAGGGGCAAGGAGTTCTCAAGCTACAATACCGTGCCACTTTGAAAATGACAGTGACATATTTACCAAACCACTACCGTGAAACTAACTGAACCTTGATGGCATACAGAGTCATGAGAGCATATTGGAGTGAAAACCTCAGCATGCCTGGACATGGGGAAGGGGGGGGACATCATTCTAAGTATGTATAGGGGTAATATTCTTGAATGGCCTGCCTCTTTGTCTGAATCTTGGAGCTGCCCTATGACTCCTCTCTCTCTCTCTCTCCCTCCTAGAGACAATGCCCTCATACTCCCACCTATATGATACCAGACAAGCTGATCATTTGTGATAAAGTACTCTTGACATTAGGCTTCTTTCCTTTCAACTGCAACCTGAATGTGCACTGAGTCGACTTGAACAAATGCAAATTTGCCTTTTTTTGCAATATATTTCTTGGGAGATTTATTTACCATGCCCAGGATCATGCTTCTATGACTGGGCAAAACTCTCTGCTGTACTAACCAAATATCCTGATAACTTATGCATGAACTTTCTACAGTTGTGGGGCAGCCCCCAAAGAGGAAAGTCATGCGTTTGCCATACAGGGGGATTCAGTCATTGCAGCAGCACCAGCTCGCACAACGTCTTCCACAAGAGCACTCTGCCATGGTTTGCAATGTGCAAAGCAGCCCCAGATATAATTCAGAAAGAGACCGGTGCACTCAACCAGACAAATGACCTGTGTTCTAGAGAGAGGATATTTATAGAGAGAGTTGTAAATACATGGAAATCAAGGCTCTTTCAAGTACTGTGTTAATGGGAGCGATAGAAACAAAAATGAAGCTAAGAGGAATATTTCCTTTGTTAAATTACTGTTTGTTTTCAGTCCTCCTCTGTCAGCTCAGGCAGGCAGACGAGATGATTATCTGAAAGGATACAGAATGGATGTGGAAACGATGAGAGCCTTCTATTACATTTAAGTTGCTTTAAACTGTGGATTATTACAATGGAGCTCGGAGTTGCCGAGGCTTAATTTGAACACCACGGAGAGTCAGTTTCAGCTTAAACAATCACTTCGGTGTTTTATCACCCTGATAATCTTGTGTACCTACACAATCCACGGAGGGGAGCAACGTGGGCCTTCAAGATAAAAGAAATATATAAATGATTCCTTCTCTGCATTCTTTCAAAGAGTTTCTCCCCCCTGCCCCTCACAACATTATGTTATCTATAAATAAATGATATTTGTTTTCTAGTTCCCGTTCTTTGAATGGTGATAGCAATCAAATTAAACACTTCTGTATATTCAGCTTGGAGCCCAACGCTCATAGTCACATTTTCAGCGCAATGCCTTACATTTCATGGACATTATCTGCCCTCACAATAATGTCTCAAGGATACTGTTATAATAAAGATCAGCCAAAAATATATATCAGGATACCAGGTGACAAAGGGAGAGAAGAATGGGGGGTAGAATTCCAGCAAGAACCATCTGTACAAAGGTTCCTCCAGTGCCTTCCCTTTCCTCCTCTCCAGAGGTGTTTTTACACTGTGCTAAATCATTCAGATTACTGTGTACGACTGTGAGACCATGGAGCTACAGCCTCTTCTAATCAGAAGCTGAGCCATCCTCAATACCACTTTCAGTTATGAACATATGCCATTTCTTTCCTCTTCAAAGGTAGAGCCTCTGTTATTATGACAAGTCTCCAAGAGTTTCCACTCCCTTGACTGGGCTGTTTACTTCTAGAGTTGTCATCTGGCTGCAGCTAGGCATATGCATTCAATTTACCCAAACTGAAAAAATATTGGGGGGGGGTGCAGGGGGATACCTTACTGACATTTTCCTAGTATCTTCTACACCAAATACATATTCTTTCTTTTGTATTTAGTCTACTGATATGGTCAATACCAGAAAAAGCCAAAAATATTTGGAAATACTGAATATTATCACCTATGGAACCATTAAAGTCAGTGGCAGATATAGCCTGAGACTATTCAGTCACCTGGTATGTGTTGGGTGGGAGGAGGCAGAAATACCAAATTTACAATGTAGCTGCTGGAGCCTTTTTAAAAAGAACTTCCAAGTTTCAAAACCAGCTTGGTGCAGTGGTTAAGAGTGACAGTTTCTAATCTGGTAAACCGGGTTTGACTCCACACTCCCCCACATGCAGCCAGATGGATGACCTTGGACCTTGGGCTCGCCACAGCACTGATAAAGCTGTTCTGACCGAGCAGTGATATCAGGGCTCTCTCAGCCTCACCCACCTCACAGGGTATCTGTTGTGGGGAGAGGGAAGGGAGGGCAAATGTAAGCTGCTTTGAGACTCCTTCGGGTAGAGAAAAGCAGATTGAAGCAGGGCATCCAGTTTCCTGGACATCCAAGGAAGGTGCCCCCATCCTTCATTGTTTCCAGTAAGGGGAAATAGCTATGCAATAGTGCAAACAGAATGCCCCAGGGCACTGAAAGTGAAGGGTGGGGGCATTTTTGTCACCCCAGCCCAGCCCAGCCCAGCAGCAGGATCAATTTGGGAAGAGATCAAAATGTTACTGGGCTTCTGTGTACCAGCCTGGCCATTTTTCAGGTGGGCCAGCAATAGTGCCTGCCCACCCTACACTTTTGAATGCTCTGCTGGGCTTCTACTACCTTTGCTTTTTTAAAAAAAATGGGGGGAGACACTTGTAGGATTCTCAGGTGTAAAATAGTTTGGTCTATAGGGTTGGTCATTGCTGCCACATTGGCCCTGGCAGCAGGGCACTATTATGCTTGTTCCGCTGTCCTTGCAACCCCCTCCTTCACTGGGATTGTGATTCTGTCCTTGACATCAGTTGGTCCTGTTGAGCTGGAATTTGCCACAGTGTTGGTACTAGGTTCTGATGCAGGGCACTAGTGCATTGCACTAGTTCTGCTGTCCCTGCAGAAGTGCCACCTCCCCCATAGTTTCTACTTCAGAGACTCTCAGATGTGAACTTAGTCTGCAAGAAACTTGGTGTCACCATGGTCAACATCAGGTCCAAGTCAAGTCCTGAAGATGAGGACCCCGCATGGACTTTTGGGGAACTGCAAATTCCGGGCAGTCACTGGCTCCAGCAGACCTGACAGGGCAGTTGGTGGTGCATTGGGCAGATGGTACACCAACCAAATGACCAAGCTCTTGACCATTTCTCACCCAAGGCTGACACACTCCATTCCCAGGAACAATAGTGCTGGGAAAGCCCTGTGAGAAAAAATATCCCAGACTAATACTGTCACCCCCACTTCCAGAAGTTATGACATTACAACATCTGCACAATACCAGTTCCACCCCACCCCCATCCCTAGTGTTTGCAATGCTTCACCAACCAGCACCAGGACCATTAGGGGCATGGACAGTAATTGTCTTGCTATAGTGGGAGACCTGGCGAGTCTGCATGTGGTGCAGACTGAAGGCCCTACTGCTACACTATTGGCCAGATGTGAAATGACTTCCTGCGTGCTTGGGAACTTAGTTCCCACCAGTGCATGTCTGACTCATAGAATTTCTAAATCAAATCAGGCAACCCTGATCTAATTTGTGGGGAAATGCATCATCTACTCTGTCCCTAGGAAGAAACATACCCCAAAGCAAGAGGGAGTTTTAGATCCATTTTTGACATAACAGCCATGTAAAACTTTTGCTAGAAATTCTCAAGAGAACTGACCCAAATACAGAAAATGCTCACAATAGAAAAGGCTCATCTGTTAGCTGGTCTGGTCATTGAGTTCACATCGCATCAGCTAGAGTCAAAATGTTAACATTAAGGAAATTCTGGCCATGCATGCAGCAAAGCAGATGAATTTCACAGCAGTCACAGTGGCTGTGAGGGATATAGTACTGAAGAACTTTTGCAGAAGCATCTGGTTTTGGATGTCTAGTTTCCTGAATGTGGACCATGTATGTCCCAATGAAAAAGGAAATACCTCTAATATTTTGTTCTGCTTCCCCTTTCTATTTATGGTAGAAGGAGGTCAGAAAATCCTGCCTGAGGAGGAAATCCATAGTTGTGGTGCTACAGCTGAGAAGGTCCTTTCTTGAACTGTCACCCATCTAACAGATTGTGGAGCCACTTGAAGCAAGGCACCATAGTAACTGGTATGGTTTATATCATAGGCAGTCCTTAAAATATGCTACAGAGCCTCTTGTGGTGCAGAGTGGTAAGGCAGCTGTCTGAAAGCTTTGCCCATGAGGCTGGGAGTTCAATCCCAGCAGCCGGCTCAAGGTTGACTCAGCCTTCCATCCTTCCAAGGTCGGTAAAATGAGTACCCAGCTTGCTGGGGGGTAAACAGTAATGACTGGGGAAGGCACTGGCAAACCACCCCGTATTGAGTCTGCCATGAAAACGCTAGAGGGCGTCACCCCAAGGGTCAGACATGACTCGGTGCTTGCACAGGGGATACCTTTACCTTTACCTTTAAGATATGCTAGTTTCAAGCCATCTAGGGCTTTAAAGGCCAAGATTAGTACCTTGAATTGGGTCTAGAGGAACATCTGGAGGATGTAGGTGGATCAACAAGACTGGAGTGATGTGGTCCCTATCCCCCACTCTAATCAGGATCCTGGATGCAGCATTCTGTAACTATAGTAGCTTCTCACTACTCTTCAAAGGCAGCCTCATGTAGAGTGTGTTGTGGTGATCTGATCTGACGCCCCAGGGCTATTTCAGGTTGGGATCCCAGACTTCAGAATTTCACCAAAAGCAAAATTTTCAGGAAAATTCAGGGCTCCATATGTAATTCAGAGAGCCAGCTTAGTGTAGTGGTTAGGCGTGCGGATTTCTAATCTGGTGTGCTGGGTTTGATTCCCCGCTCCGCCACATGCAGCCAGGTGGGTGACCTTGGGCTCACCTCAGCACTGATAAAGCAGGGGCTATTATGCATGTACTGGTTTTCTCCACAGCAATTTTATATTGTCCTTCAAAAACAACATTCCCATTTATGCATGTGCTCTGATACTGCATTGCTTTTTTACACTTATGCATTTGAAAGGGAAAACTTCTCCCATTGTGCTGCAATATCACCTGACCGCCACTCTGTCACATGCTGATGGCAGGGCTTGATGGCAACTGTAGTTCATGGACATGGAGACTTTAGAACAAGACATTTTTATGGGGACATTTGGACTTTTGAATGTGCAAACTACAACTGTTCCTGCTCTGAGATATACTGTTCCTTGTAGAGTGGGCAGGATGAACCACAGCAGACCACAGGTTCCCATGCAAACTTAAAGCCCCCACCATACCTTCCCCTCCACCATGAAGGTTTTTTAAAATCACTGGCAAGCCCAAAACAGGATCTTTCCACCCATTGCCTGAAGCAGCTCTGCTTCCTCATTCTCCCGCAAGACAAAACTGGCATTTCACACAACTACTGAGCCAACATAATGCTGCATAGGGAAGACTCCTCTGCTTCACCAGCCTGATAAACTGTCAAAAATGTCATCTCTCCCCCCCCCCCCCATGGTCACTGATCAGAAGTAGAGCTTTTTAATCCCAGGAGCGTTTGCAGAAGGCTGTAGCAGGAAATGTCACACATACCAGAGAAGTGATCCTCCTCATTAGATGGCAGTTATTTGGTTTGGTTGCCAGAGAAACTGAACCAAATTGCATGTTCACATGATCGCTGACAATCAGCAGCAGGTGCCTCAAGCTCCCATTGTTGAATGAGGGACTGCAAGCAGAAAAGGATGTTTCACAGGGGCAGAGGCCAAAAACTCACTAACTTTTATGCTTGAAAAAAGAACATCCTCAGTACCATCGCAAATGAAAAGTTGTTACAAAGCTAGTTTTAAGTACTACACTGTAAAACAGAGTTGACACTATGAGGAAGGGGCACCATCCAGAATCAGAAATACAGCGCTGGGTTTCACACAGCAAAAATGCTGCTATATGCAGAAATAAAAACAGCAACTCTTTGGGCAGACCTTTTGCGAGGTTTCCTGCCATGCATAATACACCCTGTTGTGACCGTGCAGTAATATCAGGGCTCTCTCAGCCTCACCTACCTTACAGGATGTCTGTTGTGGGGAGAGGGAAAGGAAGGTGATTGTAAGCTGCTTTGAGACTCCTTTGGGTAGAGAAAAGCAGTATATAAGAACCAACTCTTCTTCTTCTTCTACATTGGAAGACCCTGGAAAACATGCAGATATTCTATACTCCTTCCTCCTTAACCACTGAAAGATTCCTTTTTGCCCTGCTGAAAAATCACAGCATTTTTTGTAGCCTGAAAATTTACATCAGGATCAGTTAGTCAGCATGGGTGGGAGAGGAAACAGGATTGCTAGCTCTGGCTTAGACAATTCCTGGAGATTTGCCAGCGGAGCCTGGGGAAGGAACTCAGCAGGGATTTGATGTCATCAAGTCCCCCTCTGATGCTCCCATTTCTTCCACAAGAATTGGTCTCTGTAGTCTGGAGATTGTAATTTGCCAGGCCACACCTGGAGGATGGCAATCATACAATGAAAGTGTATTTGTATATGGTTGTAAACCTCTAGGGAGCACCTGGAGATCTCCTGGGATTATAACTGATCTCCAGGTGACAGAGATCAGTTCCCCTGGAGAAAATAGCTGCTTTGGAAGGTGGACTCTATGCTGCTGTACCCCACTGAAGTCTTTCCCCTTCCCAAACCTTGTCATGCGTATGACTCCACATCCCATATTTCCAGGAGTTTAAGTCAGAGCTGGCAACCCTGTCTCAGGTTCGTTTGACAGACTGGGGGCGGGGGGTGGCGGGTTCAATGCAGACTAGTATGGCACCAACTGCAGAGTCAAGATCAACCATTCTGGGAAGGGTTGTATAAAGCGGTCTGCCGCCTAAGCATGAAGGCAGATGGGCTGGTAATCGTAAAACTAGGCCCGGTCTCTTGGAACACCATGTGTTTCTTCCTCTCAGTTGGAATAAAGGCAAAAGACTTCAGGTTGTGAAACTCTCTCAGTGAAATTAGCTTGCTTTCATTCTCTCCCCCATCCCCCCCCTCTTTCATTCTATGTCTGTGAAAATTAAGAGGAAGTGAGAAACTTTAATTGTGATCCCCCTCTATCTTTCTGGTGGAACTAGGGTAGGGGTAAATTGTGAGTGCTTTAATTCTGTCTCTGGCAAGCCTATCAAAAACCTAGTGGCTTGTGACGCCCTCTGTTTTTCTCCAGAGATGCTATAGAAACACAACAGTGTAACTAACACTTTTCGTCATTTAGAACCACAGGTGGCTTGAATGTGTGTGATTTGATTGTCTTTACTTGGTAATTACAGGTTGGTGCTTACTCCTGTTGTCTCAGTGGGGTGCTTGCACATTACATAGAGGGATTGAGATCATTTGCAAGGTGGGTTGTACAGTTGAATAACATGAAATATTACATTGCCCCCCCCCCAAGTCCTACACTGAGACATACGCATGCACTTGCAATTTGTCTATGGGACAGCAAGAGTGAAATATGGCAATGACTATATGCATATGGAAACAACTTTCTCATTCTCACTACCAAGCCCCAGTATATGTTTCTGATACTCTGCTCATACCTTAGATTGGCTGCTGCACATCTCCACCACATTTCCCACTAGATGGTAATGCCACCTTAGGGCATCTGTGGTAGGCCTTTTTCTCAGTTAGAAATAATGTGCCAAAAATCCTGCCCTGATAATGATTTTTAAAAGAAGGGGTCATCCAGTCCATCTAGTCCAACCCCCTGCTCAACACAAGATCAGCATGAAGCATCCAATATATGTTTCTGTCCAGCCATTGTTTAAAGACTACCAGTGAGGGAGGGCTCACCACCACCTTAGGCAGTCAATTCCACTGCTGAGCTATCCTGACTGTGAACCCCCCCCCCCCCGAAAAATACCCAGTACTGTTCTACGCATAATGTAAACCCAGTACTGTGAGTCCTATCCTCTGCTGCCAACAGGAACTGCTCCCTGCCCTCCTCCAAGTGACCACCTTTCAGATACTTAAAGCAAGCAATCAAGTCCCCTTTCAGGATTGTCTGAAGAAAATATGGTACACAACCTCTGAGAAGCATCTAGGCAATTCTCGCATGGTAAAAGAGTTTTGACATATATATGTTGTTTCCTGTAATTACAGATAAACCCAGGCATATGAGAAAATTAGCAGAGTTTAAATATGCAAAACAGTAAAAACACCAAGCTGCTTAAAGAATGAAGTTGTTTTTTATTGCAAAGAGAAACAACTATGTATAGAAAAAGGAGAAAAGAGAGCCCTGACTATCTAGCTAACTGCTGACTGCATTCTGTCTGTTGAGGGGGCAAGCAGGGAGGAAGTATGCTCAAAGAAGCAGGAAATCTCCTATTGAGCCAATCAGAATTCGAGAGAAGATAATTTGAAAAATATCAGAAAGTTCCTGATCTAACTATGCTTAATAGACATCTCCTCTGATGCCCCCTACAGGACACTCTTTATAGTCTGCTCAATTATACACACTACAAATTTTGCATATTCCAACAAAACTAACTGTGCAGACCTGTGTGGAGTAACTCTCGCTGATATGAATGAGCTTAAACTAGAGTCACTCTGCATAAGGTTCAATTGAAACGAGTTTATTGTCTGTTCACTAATCAAGGGAGGCTGATCATTAACTTCTTTGCATAGCAAATTAGTTTTTCTGAAATCAGAATAACTGAGGGTGCTCTATGGTGATAAATTGCAGCATTAAGGTGACTAGACTGATATCTCCTGTTATCTAATGCACATTTTAGGTCCATTTAAAAATGTTAATATTTTTATGCTTTGATTTCAGAATCTGAGTCTGCCAGACCTTTGCAAGTGATAAGCTGGCCTCCATTCAAATCCTGCCACCTTTCATCAGAGTGTATTATATTTATCAGGAAGAAATCAATACGCAATGGGAAGGGATAACACAGGGACACCCAAGGGATGACACAGTATGTTAACATTATATTGATATAACATATTCATGTTGAAACTAAGGAAACAAATCGGCTGCAAGAACCTTTTCTGACAATGCAGATCTGTATGAAACTTTGCTTCCATTTTGCTTCCTCCTATGAAGAAGAACATTTTCACTGACAAACAACCCAGTCTTTCCACTTAGCAGCAACCCCAGTGCCACAATTATAAAAAGCACTGAAACATGCTAATTTTAAGCACAGTCACTCTAGGTGTAAAGTCATAGGCAACCTCCAGCTTTAACCCTGATATACCAATCCCTTCATGGACTCCTATTGTTCATAGTTATAGGCCTATCACATACATGGAAGGAAGGGATATTATAACATGAATTTTCTCCCAGGTCAAATTGGCTGGTGATTTTTAAGAGTTCCTCCCTCCCCCCCCTCTCTCTTTCTCCCTCTCCCCCCCCCCCCCTCCACTTCCACTGTGTTTTTTCCTTTTATGTGCGTAGGATTTAAATTTACATATTATTAGAAAGGAATGCATCAGCGAAGATGTAAATGCTACCGTATTACCTTAGAAGCATTAATGATCAGCATAATGAATATGGGAAAGATATACAATCAAAGAAAACAGTTCTGTGCAATTGGTCCTAGAATACAGCCATAACAAGTAATCCAATAGGGATAATTAAGTTCCAAAATCCAAAAGATATGATAAGCCTCTGAATCACATAGTCTGAGAAATATAAGGCTTTGAAAAAAGAGAAGGAAATTAAATAGGAAAAGATGGGGTGGAATAAAAAATAAGATGCAGATCTTTAAGAGCCATTCCAGAGATAAAATTGTGTACATGTCAGTGTTCTAGTCTCATCCCACTTTGTGTTAACTTAAGCAATTCTTTTCGCTTTCCACCTCCGGAAGGGGGGGGGGGAAGCAAAAGGAGGGTTTAAATGGCTGCTGGACATATCAGCTGACGGCTAGACCTGTCAGCAGCCATTTCAGGGCTCCCTTTTGCTGCTGTCCCCTTCCAAAGGGAGGGGAGCAAAAGCGATCTCTAACATGGCTGCAAGCTGGTGACCTCTGCAAAGGGGGGCAGCTCAAATTGCTCCCAAGTCTATCCTGTGGAGAGCACTGGTTGTCAGGCTCTGTGGGAGCCATTTCTAACTGGGCTCCCCTGCAGACTCCAAGCCCATCCTACAGAGAGTTCTCTCCACAGGATCTGCTGGTTTGGGGAGGCTCTACAGATGCTTAAATGGATTTCAGTCCCTTTAAATGCCTCAGAGCCAGATTTTTTCCTGAATATTTTCTGAATCATAGAATAGAGAATCATAGAAGAGTTGGAAGGGGCCACACCCCCTAGTCCAACTCCCTGCTCAGTGCAGGATCCAGGATAATGATCTGTCCAGCCACTGCTTGAAGACTGCCAGTGAGGGAGAGTTCACCACCTCCTTAGCAATCCATTCCACTGCTGAACTACTCTGACTGTGAAAATTTTTTCCTGATATCTAGCTGATATTGTTCTCTATGTAATTTAAACTCATTACTGCAAATCCTATCCTCTGCTGTCAACAGAAACCTTTCCTTCTTCTCCTCTAAGTGACAACCTTTCACATCCCAGGGCCATACCGGTATAGGGATTCTGGAATATCAGGAAATACTGATAAATTTTCAGATCTGATATATCCAACCCTCAAAAATACCTAGAGGGTTTTAAGGGTTTTTTGCACATGTCTGTTACTTATACATCTTGACTCTAGCTAGCCCTTCCTGGCAACTAACTTCTCCCTACTTCTATGTAAAGCTTGAAGAAGTCTGTTTCGAAGTATCTGAAGAAGTGTGCTTGCACACAAAAGCTTATTCCCAGAATTAACCTTTGTTGGTCTTAAACTTGCCACTGGAGTCAGGCTTTGTTCTGTTGTTTCAGTCCAACATGGCTACCCACACAAGTCTATGTTTGAGCAACTCACCTAATCTAAACCATCTCAGAGGTAGCAATAAGTTTCCTGGGATGTTCTGTGTATTCCAGTTACTTTCTAAATGTTTTATAATCACATGAGATCAAAAGGAAAGGGAACGTCAATTAATTAACTTGAATTGGGGCCATTTGTCAGAAAGTACAGTAGTGTCCCCTGACATTGCTCTCTTTGTTTGTCTGTCATGGGTGGCAGTCATGCCATTGTTTCACCAAATTTGCAATGATAATGTTGTCAGCATCTACAACACATACACACACACAGACACACAGACACACTTACAAAACACATTACCAACAATTAGGCTCCTTGTATCTATTTTCCTCTAGTCTCACCTTTTCTTTTACAATATGGTTCTATTATAGTTTTCTGCTGGACATTTGGTACAAAATATACAATGAAGGTTCAATTTTACTTTTCTTCTTTTTCTTCCCTTAGAGTTTCTGAAAGTAAATTTGTTGGGGTTTTTTTTCATTTCAAAAAGCCCAATGCTTGGTCAAAAGAGACAATTTTATAATTGCATTTTTGTTGTCTTTGCATCCTTTTGTATTATATGCACGTAGGGGGGGAAACTGAACAGGGCCGTTGGAACGCAGCCCGGCAGAATTGTCGGGGAAGGAGCGGAAGTGTGAAGAGTTAGATGGAAAGTGAATCAGGAGGGGAGAAAGATCAGAAATAAGAGCCCTCAAAATAAGAACTCCAAATGAAATTATCACGAGAAAGACCATCGTAGACAAACTAGCTTTTATATACCTTGTTTTGAAAAGCTGAAAACACGTTTCCTGCCAATCCATCATTTAAAGCAGGGGTAGTCAAACTGCGGCCCTCCAGATGTCCATGGACTACAATTCCCAGGAGCCCCTGCCAGCATTCGCTGGCAGGGGGCTCCTGGGAATTGTAGTCGATGGACATCTGGAGGGCCGCAGTTTGACTACCCCTGTTTTAAAGGGTAGACTGAAACGAGAAATGGGAAAGCTTCCGAAGGAATGTCTCTCTATTTTATCCCTCTGGTTTGTGTCAAGAAGCAGATGAAAAGGAGAACTAACATGGCAGCCCAGGGAAACCAAAGAGAGAGTAGGCCTTCTTCACACTTATTTATTCCTCCAAGGCAATGTGCGTGTTTTTACTCCTAATGAAAAATGCGGTGTGATTGTTCCTGTTACAAGATGCGTTAGAGGACTAGAGAGCAACGGCATATATGAATGATATTAAAATGCCTAACTGAGAAGCTGATCTCACCTGTTACAATTAGCAACTGCGAGTAACCGCAGCCGCCATTGACATAGTGGCTGGCGGCCGATGGGAGGAGTGATGCCGAGCGTAATGCTGTGTGGCCGCACGGCAGCCCAGGTGCCAGGTGCCAGGTGCGTGGGCCTGTTTAAGGCACCACATGACATCACCTGGCCTCTCTGTGCTGGCCCACAGCCGGAACAGTTTCCCTCCCTCTCTACCCTGTTATCGGTTCCATGGTTATGTTTTAAATCAAGCTGTCAGGCTTACACATTGTCACAGCAGCAGTTTGAGGCATGGCAGGAGCCTGTTGGCAGGGAGTCCAATCTGCATACTGGATTACCTGAGGTTGGGGTCTCCTTAAAGAGACCGGCTGGTACATGGGTGCGGCCTACCTGGCTGGGAGGCCAGGTGCCCGCAGCCAGGTGGCCGGGGGGGAAACCAAAGGTCTCCTTCCTCATAGGGATTTCATGGCACAAAACAGACTGCTCTCCCAGCTGGAATTAAAGTGGGTTACAGGCACTGTGGACTGTGGATGCAAGCAGCCGGATGGCTGTGGGGGTCAGGCTCCTCTCATGTGCTGGGCCAAGCCTCAGTTGGGAGGGTGTAATAAAGGCGGTGGCCACGTTTGTGCCAAATGTACATGTCGCGTATTCATTGGCAGAAATGCCAGCCTGCTAGTCAATAACTTGTACACTACAATTCCTTCAATAAGGCCCCAGGAACACCTCAGGGCCTGCTGCTAATGGCAGATGGAGGTCAATACTTACCTTGGGGAATATGGCTAGCTGTGCAGTGGGGCTCAAAGAGGGGAGTGTTCTGCCAGCAGCTCTGGGATACTGTTAAAGGATACCAAATTGTCATTACTTTTGTTACTTGGCCCACATCCCTCCAGTGCCAGAATGTATCCACTTGTGCTTCAGGAAGATCCATCGTATGCCTTTTCCCTCCCACATTGCAAAATCACTTGACTGAAATAGGTCTTTATTTGAAAGCTGTACCTGTATGCGTATCATCGACATGAGAGAAATGGGGGTCACTGCAGAAGATGCACACTGCACTCTTCTATATGGCTTATAGAGTAATTTCCACAACGGGCACATCATCACCGTTCAGTGGAATTGTGTGACTTCAGCTTGCCTCTGCTCCTTAAACATAGGGCGCTCTTCCCCTTGGTCAACAGCTTGGCCAGATTATACTTCAAAAGATGGAAGAGTGCCTAATAGAGCTCTCAGCTTCCAGGGTCTGGACTACATGACTTCATTTGGGTTCTTCGCCTCATCTTTCCATGTATCACTAATGATAATACATTTTGGGGAGAGAAGGAGACTCCCTGACACAGAAGAGGCTCCCATCACCTTTCAAGCTAGGGGAAGGAGCAGGAGAGCTTTTGAACGCCTTCAGTTTCTCTCCAAGCACTCACCCACAGAAGTGTCTCGGCCTCATACAGGCAGCTGGAGAAATGGCTTCTTTTAAGCGCCAAAAGACTTAATTAAGAAGGGAACAGGCTCACCAGTTCTGTGGAGCTGCCTGTTCCCCACTGTCTAGTACTGCTGTGAAGAGCAGGGCGAGGTCTTGACCAGAGCAGTTGAACTGAAAGCATCTTGGGATTCCTCTGGAAGCTAATTACCAGCTTTGTTTCTCTCCCTGCATGCCATCCTTCCTCTAAATGGTGTCTCTAATGACAAAAAGGATGAAGTGGATGCTCTGCGTACCGTTGCCTAGACAGAAAGTTCTGCATTTTCCCTATTTCTTCACCCATGAGGGAGTCCCTACTGTGCCCTCAGATGACAGAGTCAGTGTCTCGTCTCTTAACTAGACTTGTTCTTCTCCTAGTTGTTTGAAAGGTAACCTGGCCTCTGCAGACTCTGAAATTCAGATCCTTTTAAAGGAATGTGTCCTCTTGCTTCCAGAAGGAACTTGGGAGCCATTTCTCTTTCCAGTTCTTATTAGCTGAACTGGAGGGAGTCTCTTCCCTTTTTTGGTTGGGTCTCAATATTCCCCCCTCAGTAAAATGGAAAAGAGCCAACAGGGATGCTTTTTTGAAAACTGTCAGGTCCTCCTAACTCGGAGATAGTGTGTTTTCACCTTAAAAACTTCCAAGGAAAGGTGCACTCACCTCCTCCTCCTCCTTCCTTCATTAGAGGCAAGCAATGTAGCAGCTGTGGTCTTGTTGGGGTCAATATATTTGCCATTTCAGCAAAGGAAAGTGCCATAGCTCAGGGTTAGAGCACTTGTTTTATGCATAGAAGTCATCCCCAGGTAAAAGGACCAGGCAGTAGATGATGTGTAAGACTCTACTTGAGATCCCAGAGAGTTACTGATAATCAGAGTAGACAGTACTCAACTTGGTAGCCTGAAGGTCTGACTTACTATAAGGGATGCCATTCCATTACTGTTGACATTTAGGCAGAAAGCAAAGTCGAGCTCTTGGGGAGAAAATCTGGGCAATTGTTTTGCAAGCTCATACAGGCATACTGTTGCTAGTTTATGGGTTACATACTGCTGCTGTTTCTCTACTGATACTGGATTTTATTTGACTTTGAGAGTCGAGTTTGTATAATTTGATTATTGTTGATTTATGTGGCTGTTTGGAGTAACAGATTACCGGAGTGGGAAACCCCAGTGTAAAATAATGTTGCTTATATCAGGTTATAGCACAATTTATGTCATTCTATTTAAAGTTTATTTCAGTCAGAACTGCCATAAATTTCCTTGTTCACTTATGCATGTACGCCACTCATAACATCATCACTCACCACTGTATGTATGAGGAGGAAGATTTTCTCTCAGAATATCCAGATGTTGGCTAAAGATGACCAATTAGAACACGGAGGCTGCCTAGGAACTTGCAGCACAATATTTGCATTCGCTTGGTAAGCTGGTTGTTGTCAGTAGCATCTGGCCCTATGGTGAGGCAAATATTATGCATGACAGATGCTACAGATCACTGGTCCTACATGGGCTGGTTCATAGAGGACTCCATGAATGAGGCTGCCCATGGAGAGAACCTGCAGGTATCTGTAGTAGCTGGTGGTTCCGACAGTTGTTGAAGATACCTGTGACTGTTCACCTTCCACCCCCTCTAAGTGCTCTTTGCCCACCTTCCAGCAGGGCCTGGTTTCTTCTTGCATTTGAAGCAGCAGCAAGAAACCAGGACATTACTATCTGTTTCTGCATCAAGTTGCATGGGGGGGGGGGAGTGCACTGGAAAGATTAACTCCTCTTTGCAGCCAAAGGCAATCCTAGTCATCCTCTGGTTTACATTTTGCAAGGACCACTTGGGTTTTACAAACAATAGCACTGCGTACACATGAAACTGCCTAAGACCATTATAAGGGTATTGACAATTTGGAGCATGTTCAGAGAAGGGTGACTAGGATGGTTGAATAGTTGGAATCCATGCCTTATGAGGAAAGGTTAAGAAATTTGGGTATGTGTCACTTGGAGAAAATGAGGGCATAGGATAGCTGTGTTGAACAACTTAAAAGGGAAGCATGTTAGAGAGGGGGCCAGTTTGTTTCCTGCCATTTTAGGGACAAGGACAAGAAGCAATGGATTCAAAATATGGGAGATTCCACTTAAATATTAGAAAGCATTTTCTGATGGTGAGGACAGTTCATCGATGGAATATGCTGCCTTGAAGGGTGGTGGAGTTTCCTGAAAGTTTTTAGGAGGAGATTGGATGAGCACCTGCCAGGAATGAGTGATTCGTAAGTCCTGGAGAAGGTGGGGGCTGGACTGGATGGCCCTTTGTGGTCTCTTCCTACTCTGTGTGATTCTGATTCTGATCTGGTGAGGCCAGGAATTGAACCCAGAATCTTCTGCATGCAAAACATATACTCTGCCACTAAGCCATGGTCCCTTAGCTCTATAAGATAAGTAAATATCTCTAGCATAAGTATTTCACGAGCTTAGCACTGTTGACAGAAAGGCCTTGTCCTGCACCAGTGCCCACCACAATTCAGGTCCTGGAGATGCATAGGGCAAGACCTCGGAAGGAACAGCTTCACTGACACAATAGCCTTTGATTTGGTTTTCTTTTTCACAGGATTTTGTCAACTGTAACAAGAAGCTAGTGACTTGAGGCCTCTGGACCAAGGGAGTCATCTGTCTTTCTTCAATGGCTAACCAAGAGGCAAAAGACATGTGGTGATCAACAGCTTTGATAGGAGAGATTGGGACCCTGGGACATCACCTTTGTCCCCTTGCTGAAAGTGGCCCATTAACAAAATTAGGTGCAGACCAAAGGAATCGAGCATCACAGCCAAGATATAATGATACAGCTTATTCATGGAGCAACATCTGAAGTCCCACTTTTGACCTTGTCTCTTAACTCTGCTTTATGCTACTTTTGCCATTTCCACCCCTTTTCCCTCCACTACACAGCAGCCTACCTGCATGATCCCTCTCCTGAACTCTAATGAGCTCCAGGCATTAAGAAAGATGGCTTTGCAATCACTTCACTTCTAATAGCCTGCTCTGTACAACAAAGAAGGTTAAATGAGGATTCACTATCAAGCTTAGATAAACACTATTGCCCTTGAAGTGCATCCTTTCCCAGCAGTGTTAAGCTTTAAGATCCCTTCCTGACTTTCTCTTACAGATGTTTTATTGATGCCAGCCATATTAACTGCCATGCTCCTCATGTGGAATGATGCAATGTAGCCCGGAGTCATTTGTTGTTGTTGTTATGTGCGAAGTCGTGTCCGACCCATCGCGACCCCATGGACAATGATCCTCCAGGCCTTCCTGTCCTCTACCATTCCCCGGAGTCCATTTACGTTTGCACCTACTGCTTCAGTGACTCCATCCATCCACCTCATTCTCTGTCGTCCCCTTCTTCTTTTGCCCTCGATCTCTCCCAGCATTAGGCTCTTCTCCAGGGAGTCCTTCCTTCTCATGAGGTGGCCAAAATATTTGAGTTTCATCTTCAGGATCTGGCCTTCTAAAGAGCAGTCAGGGCTGATCTCCTCTAGGACTGACTGGTTTGTTCGCCTTGCAGTCCAAGGGACTCGCAAGAGTCTTCTCCAGCACCAGAGTTCAAAAGCCTCAATTCTTTGACGCTCGGCCTTCCTTATGGTCCAACTTTCGCAGCCATACATTGCAACTGGGAAGACCATAGCCTTGACTAAACGCACTTTTGTTGGCAGGGTGATGTCTCTGCTTTTTAGGATGCTGTCTAGATTTGCCATAGCTTTCCTCCCCAGGAGCAAGCGTCTTTTAATTTCTTTGCTGCAGTCCCCATCTGCAGTGATCTTGGAGCCCAGGAAAATAAAATCTGTCACTATCTCCATTTCTTCCCCTTCTATTTGCCAGGAATTGAGAGGGCCGGATGCCATGATCTTTGTTTTCTTGATGTTGAGTTTCAAGCCACTCTTGGCACTCTCCTCCTTCACCCGCATCAACAGGCTCTTTAGTTCCTCTTCACTTTCTGCCATTAGAGTGGTATCATCTGCATATCTGAGGTTGTTGATATTTCTCCCTGCAATCTTGATCCCAATTTGTGACTCCTCTAATCCCGCATTTCTCATGATGTGCTCTGCATACAAGTTAAATAGGCAAGGCGACAGTATACAGCCTTGCCGAACTCCTTTCTCAATTTTGAACCAGTCAGTGATTCCATGTTCAGTTCTCACTGTTGCTTCTTGACCTGCATATAAATTTCTCAAGAGACAAATAAGATGCTCTGGTATTCCCATCTCTTTAAGAACTTGCCACAATTTGTTGTGCTCCACACAATCAAAGGCTTTAGCATAGTCAATGAAGCAGAAGTAGACGTTCTTCTGGTACTCCCTAGCTTTCTCCATGATCCAGCGTATGTTGGCAATTTGATCTCTAGTTCCTCTGCCTCTTCGAAATCCTGCCTGTACTTCTGGAAGTTCTCGGTCCACATATTGCTGGAGCCTAGCTTGTAGGATTTTGAGCATAACTTTGCTAGCATGAGAAATTAGTGCGATGGTACGGTAGTTTGAACATTCTTTGGCATTGCCCTTCTTTGGGATTGGAATGTAAACTGACCTTTTCCAATCCTGTGGCCATTGTTGAGTTTTCCAAATTTGCTGGCATATTGAGTGTAGCACTTTTACTGCATCGTCCTTTAAGATTTTGAATAGTTCAACTGGAATGCTGTCACTACCACTAGCTTTATTGTTGCTCAGACTTCCTAAGGCCCATTTGACTTCACATTCCAGGATGTCTGGCTCCAGGTCAGTAACTACCCCATTGTGGTCATCAGGGATGTTAAGCTCGCTCTTGTATAGTTCTTCTGCATAATTTTGCCACCTTTGTTTGATCTCTTCTGCTTCTGTGAGGTCCCTACCATTTTGGTCCCTTATCATACCCATCTTTGCATGAAACGTTCTCTTCATATCTCCAATTTTCTTGAAAAGATCTCTGGTCCTCCCCATTCTATTGTTTTCTTCTATTTGTTTGCACTGTTCATTTAAGAAGGCATTCTTATCTCTTCTAGCTTTTCTCTGGAATTCTGCATTCAATTGGGTGTATCTTTCTCTTTCTCCCTTGCCTTTCACTTCCCTTCTCTCCTTAGCTATTTGTAAAGCTTCCTCAGACAGCCATTTTGATTTCTTGCATTTCTTTTTCTTTGGGATGGTTTTAGTTGCTACCTCTTGTACAATGTTGCGAACCTCCGTCCATAGTTCTTCAGGCACTCTGTCTATCAGATCTAATTCCTTAAATCTATTTGTCACCTCCACTGTGTATTCGTCAGGGATATGATTTAGTTCATACCTGAGTGGCCTAGTGCTTTTCCCTACTTTCTTCAATTTAAGCCTAAATTTTGCAACAAGAAGCTCATGATCTGAACCACAATCAGCTCCTGGTCTTGTTTTTATTGACTGGATAGAACTTTTCCATCTTTGGCTGCAGAGCACATAGTCAATCTGATTTCTGTGTTGACCGTCTGGTGATGTCCATGTGTAGAGTCGTCTCTTGGGTTGCTGGAAAAGAGTGTTTGCTATGACCATTGTATTCTCTTGACAAAATTCTACCAGCCTGTGCCCTGCTTCATTTTGTACTCCAAGGCCAAACTTGCCTGTTATCCCGGTTATCTTTTGGCTTCCTACTTTAGCATTCCAATCCCCCATGATGATAAGCACATCATTTTTGGGCGTTGCTTCTAGAAGGTGTTGTAGGGCTTCATAGAACTGATCAACTTCATCCTCTTCAGCAGCAGTGGTTGGGGCGTAGACTTGGATCACTGTGATGTTGAATGGTTTGCCTTGGATTCGAACTGAGATCATTCTGTCATTTTGGGGATTGTATCCCAAGACTGCTTTTCCTACTCTATTATTGATTATGAATGCTACTCCATTTCTTCTGCGAGATTCTTGTCCACAGTAGTATACCTGATGGTCATCTGAATTAAATTCACCCATTCCTGTCCATTTTAGTTCACTGATTCCTAAAATGTCGATGTTCAGTCTTCTCATTTCTTGTTTAACCACGTCCAGCTTGCCTTGATTCATGGATCTGACGTTCCAGGTTCCTATGGAATAAAAATCTTTACAGCATCGGACTGTCTTTTCGCCACCAGTTACTTCCACAACTGAGCGTCCTTTCGGCTTTGGCCCAGCCGCTTCATTCATTCTGGCGCTACTCGTACTAGCCGTCTGCTCATCCCCAGTAGCATATTGGACACCTTCCGACCTGAGGGGCTCATCTTCCAGCGTCATATCGTTATGCCTATTGGAACTGTCCATAGAGTTTTCATGGCAAAGATACTGGAGTGGTTTGCCATTGCCTTCTCCAGTGGATCACCTTTTGTCAGAGCTCTCAGCTATGACCTGTCCGTCTTGGGTGGCCCTGCACGGCATAGCTCATAGCTTCACTGAACTACGCAAGCCCCCTTGCCACAACAAGGCAGCGATCCTTGAAGGGGGATCCCGGAGTCATTAGGCTTGCCTTTATGGACCAAAGATCATTAGCAATGAGGAATCAACTAAACGATTGCTTGGCTAATTTCTCCCTTAATGCAGCATTCAGCCTTTCCGGCATGATTGGGTGAATGCTTGTGAAGTTAAAAGGGACATCTTACACATTATTTAATTGGAGTCCTCTAGAGCATCACTGGGAACAAGGGCTGTGGTTTATCCTACAGGGATAGGGGAGGCAACTCTACTTTAAATCTGTTGCTGGCCTGAGAAATAGGGCAGAGTGATTTCTACCATCTATTCCCACCCTTGGCCACAGAAACATGAGCACATGAAGCTGCCTTATACTGAAGGAGGCCTTTGGGCAATCAAGGTCAGGACAGTATCCTCAGGCTGGCAGCAGCTCTCTGGGGTCTCAGGTGGAGGTCTTTTACATCATCTGCTGCCCGATCTTTTTAATTGAAGGTGCCAGGGATTGAACCCAAGTCCTTCTGCATGCCAAGAAGATGCTCTGTCACTGAACTGCAGCCCCTCTTCTGCTGTCAAGAACAGAAGCTGGAGCACAGCCTGCTGTTGCCCTCTCTCTCCACTCAACACTAGATTTAAATGTGCATAGAGAATCCCTGTGTTGCAACCTGTCAACCCTAAAAGGGCACAGCAGTGTCATATCTCTGCCTGAATTTTGATTCAGGTTGAATTTATATAAAGGCATCAGTACGCTGATGATATCCAGCTCTATCTCATCATGGACAGCCGCCCGGACTCCCCCCTGGATCCATTCGCCAGATGTTTGAAGGCTGTAGCTGAATAGCTCAAGCAGTCGCCTGAAACAAACCCCCACCAAGACGGAGGTCCTGTGGTTGGGTCGTAGGGGACTAGGAGAGGAAGCACGTTTACCCTCTCTGGCAGGGATGCAACTTAAGATTGCACCCAAAGCCAGAAATCTGGGGGTGACCATTGATGCCTCCTTAACAGGCATAGGTGAAGAAGGTAGCCAGGCAGGCTTTTTTCCATCTGCGTCAAGCTTGGCTACTAGCACCCTACCTGTCCACTTGGCTGCATTGATCCATGCGACGGTCACCTCCAGAATAGATTTCTGTAACTCGCTCTATGCTGGGCTGCCCTTGTGCTTGATCCGGAAGCTTCAACCGGTACAGAATGAAGCTGCTAGGATCCTCACAGGTACATCTTGGAGGGCTCACATCCAGCCTGTGCTGAAGCAGCTGCGGTTCAAGGTTTTGGTTTTGACCTTTAAGGCCTTACATGGTCTGGGCCCAGCATATCTGAGGGACCACCTGTTGCCCTATTCCCCCCACAGGGCCTTACCCTCAGCAGGTACCAATTTGTTGGTCATTCCCGGCCCCAGAAACCTTTTCAGTCCTGGCCCTGACCTGGTGGAATGAGCTCCCGGAGGAGCTGTGGGCCGTGTGGGAGCTTACAGAATTCTTCAGAGCCTGTAAAATGGAGTTCTTCTGCCAGGTCGTTGGGTGAGGCTGGGCCGCAAGGAAGATCTGCCCCCCCCCGTATAGCAGCAGTAGCAAAGTGTAATCGGTACCCCCTGCCTCCCACTACCTCTCTAGAATGGGTTATCTTGGGGTAAAATAGATGGGTTTGAAGTTTTTGACGCATCTGTTTTACTGTTTTATCCTGTTTTTAATATTGTATTCTTGTTTTATGGATTTTATTGTATGG
This sequence comes from Paroedura picta, assembly GCF_049243985.1. Classification (NCBI taxonomy): domain Eukaryota; kingdom Metazoa; phylum Chordata; class Lepidosauria; order Squamata; family Gekkonidae; genus Paroedura; species Paroedura picta. Next base: position 39,446,061 of record NC_135371.1, on the reverse strand, counting down.
TTTTACTGGTTTTACTCCCTCAAGCCTCCAGGGAGAGGCGACTAACAATTTTTAACAACGACAACGACGACAATGACAATAATCTCTAGTCAGAAGGTCCAGGTAGTCAGAAGGTCCAGGTGTGAAAGAGCTCTGCCTGAGACCTTGGAGAGCTACTGCCAGTCAGCCAGTCAGAGTAGACAATACTGACCTTGATGGACTGATGGTATGAGTCAGTACAAGACGGCTTCATATGTGTACTTTCATGTCATAAAGGACAAATGGAGTGAATTCATAGTGAAGGTGATATCCCTACAAATTGGCTTTCTTTACCCACAGCAATGTTGTTACATAATGAAAGTCGCTTGGCTATGTGCAGTATCTGTTATGAGGAGGCAATTTTGGTACCAAAATGATGCACAAACAGTAGCTGTTCAGGGCTGAATACACGAGGACGTACGAACAGGGCGAGTCTCTTTTCCACATAGAAAATGTTTTATGGATAATGTTCAGTTCATCATTATTTTGTCCTTTGGGGATACATATTTTGAGTCATGCTGCTGTATTACTTCTGACTTCTTTATGTACATACTTTGTAATCATTTTGTTTTGCAAAAATACCCAAAAAGCAAAAAACAAAAAAAAAACAAGCCTCCCAATCCACAGCAACATTTGTATTAAAAGCCTAAATTAAAGTAAAGTGAAAATATAATAAGAACAACCTAAGAGAGCATGGAGGGAAGCTTCTGGAAATCAAGTGGAAGAAAAACAACCCACTAAATAAAAGGGGGGGGGGTCACTTCCCCAAAAAGGGTGCTGTTAAGCCAAGGCTTGTGCTTGCAGGTTGAAAGAAAGCTCATTAATTGTAAGACCTATAGACCTACTTCCATTCCTTTCCTTAGTTCCCTGAAACAAAAGCAATCTTGGATTTATTCTCTTCAGAGCATTAATAGCCACTGGGCGGCGTCCGGTAATGGTTGGTTTGCTCGGATGAGGCCTCCTGCAATCTTCTGTTCTCCACGGGGGATCTACTTCCCTGCAGTTATCTCAGCGAAGCCTGGTTTGAAATACACATTTCAAAATAAAAAGCCCTGCAGTAGTGCACTGATATACATACCAAGATAAGGCCTTCACCTCCATGTAGTTTGTCTGCCAGTGCTAAAGGACAGCGCAACAGATTGCTTGGGGCCCAAATGAAACTCTTCCTTTATAACATGCATTACTCATTTCAGAACCTTTTCATTAATAAAGCTATCGGGAAGGATGCAGGGACAACATTCAAAACAACTTGAAATGTGGCTGAATGGGCAAGCTGCCAACATAGGAATCCAATGATAAAATGTTAACTGGAGAGCATACGTTAAATTTGGATAACTGGGGATTTTATCACAGTGATTCCAATAAATAGGATGCTAAAATATTACACTTTAGCAAAATAATACAATCTATTGAGAATGTAAGGCATCCTGGTAATGTAATTATCACAATTAGGTATTATCATTATCAAAGAGGGCAAGTGTGCAGGGGGTTGTCCAATATATTCCATGGAGTTCATTTTGGTGGCTGTCCAAGGTCAAGGATGTTTCCATTGGCTGCAGAGGAGAGGACGCGCAGTAATGGGTTTAAACTACAAGTACAATGATATAGGCTACTTATCAGGGGGGGGGGGAATTCACAGTCAGAGTAGTTCAGCAGTGGAATAGGCTGCCTAAGGAGGTGGAAAAGGAAGGGAAATGTGCTTGTAAGACACTTTGGGACTCCTTTGGCTAGTCAAAAGCAGAGTATAAAAAACAGCTCTATGGCCCATTGTACACGGGGGGAATAGCGCGCATTCGGGGTGAAATGGCGGCGACTAAAATCACTGATAATGCACGGTGCCGGCTGCAACCGGCCGCAGATTTGGTGCATGCCCCCGAAAAAATGCATTAGTGAAACGTGGAAGAAAGCGCAGCTTCCGGGTGACCGGGGCACAACCAGAAGCGGCACCGGGGTCGCCTCGTGCATAATCGGTTACTCTGGGTTTTTCCACTGTTGCGTCCCATCCCGTGCATAAGCGGTTTGCTTCGCTTCTTCCCCCTCCACATTTTCCATGTGACCTGAAATTGCCGTTTCAGCGGCCGTGCATAATGGGCCTATATCTTGCTCTTTCTCCCTCCCCCCCCCCCCTCATCCTGAATCACAGAACTGCAAAACTGCTGGAAAATTCACTGCTTAAAAAGTCCATTACCAAACATATTATAAATTAATACCTGAATTACTGATGGGAGGTACTGAGAAAAGAGGGACCCACTTATCTGAATAGCTATGAACTTTTTATCTGCATAATATAGTGCATTGTTCTGTTTTTAGGTTCAGTCCAAATGAGTCACTAAGATCATACCCTGGAAACAGAGGAGAAAAAGTAATATTCTTTTACTTGGTAACAAAATTGTATGTGCTACACTGGAGACTAAGAACTAAAATCACAGCCTGGAATATATCACTATAGTGAAAATCTAAGAAATTTCTTATGAGTGGAGAAAATACAATGAAAACTGAATATCTTTGTTAAGAATGATCAAGGTCTATAATATTTGTTTGCTGTACACTTTTTGTAATCCCTAAAATTTCTCTAGTTCCCCTGTTTCAGCTAGCTCTGTAACAGAAAGAACTAGTATTGGTTCTTAGCAAAATACTTTAATTCTCCCTACTGTGCTGGGATACTGAGAGAGGGGGCAAGGCAGACAAAATTCTGGTGGACAGATCTGCATTGTTTTCAGTACTTTTCAGCTTATCTGAACTGAAGTACCCATGCCTAGTCCCTTTCAAAACATACAGAAAAAGGGATAATTTTAAGCAGCAACCCTTAAAGAAGTCCTTTGTTTGAATGCCAGTAAGGGTGGTATAACTGTAAAGTGCTTTGTATTGACCCAAGGTGCAACCAAAAGTAAGATATGATATTTGGAAAGTGGATGCTCTATGCACATATCTGGGCAGAGGGACTTCTTTGAAACCCTAAATGAATATAGGGAAAAGTATGGTAGACAAAAGATCTGTGGTTACAGAAAGGGTTGGGTCAGGACAGTTAAATGTAAGCTATCAAATAGACAAATTAGAGAAATCCTCATTGAAAATTGTCTATATGTACCACAACTAGCAGACAACCTGATTTCAACAAGAATGCTTGCCAAAAAGAGGAGTAGTAACATCATTTTGGGGGAAAATGTTTCATTAAGTAAAAAGGGGAATTGATTGTAACTGGGAGTCTGCATCGGGAGTCTGCATCAGACACATGTATGCAAAATGCAAACTTGATGAAACATTGCAGTCATAAGAAGTGCTCCTGCCCGTGGCACAGACATCTTGGACAGAGGCATAATAATTCTATTGCCCAGCATGAGAGCCAGAACCTGATCAAGGTCATATAGATAATCAAATGCAATTATGAAAGAGACTGTATACATTACATTCAAGTAAAAGGAACCAGGCCTAGTTTCAGTAAAAGCCATGAGTAAAGCCAGACAAAGCACACTATAGAACTAATTCATAGTGATCTATGTAACTCAATAAAAAACAGAGACCCCAAGGCCCATTATGCACACAGGGAATAGCACGCATTCGGGGTGGAATGGCGGCAACCAAAATCACGATAACGCACGGTGCCGGCTGCAACCGGCCGTAGATTCAGTGCATGCTGCCGAAAAAGCCGTGTTAGCGAAATGCGGAAGAAAGCGCAGTTTCCGTGTGACCGGGCGCAACCAGAAGGGGTGCTGGGGGCGCCGCATGCATAATTGGTTACTCTGGGTTTTGCTCATCCCATGCATAAGTGGTTTGCTTCGCTTCTTCCCCCTCCGCGTTTTCCATGTGACCTGAAATTGCCGTTTTGGGCCCAAGAGAGAACAATCATCTCCTTAATCAAAAAGACAAGTACTTGAGAAAACTATTGCCATTCAGAAGAAGAAGAAGAAGAAGAAGAAGAAGAAGAAGAAGAAGAAGAAGAAGAAGAAGAAGAAGAAGAAGAAGAAGAACAGTTGGTTCTTATATGCCACTTTTCCCTATGCGAAGGAGGCTCAAAGCAGCTTACAGTCACCATTCCTCTCCCCACAACAGACATCATGTGGGGCAGGTGAGGCTGAGAGAGCCCTGATATCACTGCCCGGTCAGAACAGTTTTATCAGTGCTGTTTTATCAGTGCTGGTTGCATGTGGGGGAGCACAGAATCGAACCTGGCATGCCAGATTAGAAGTCCGCACTCCTAACCACTACACCAAACTGGCTGCCACAGAGATAATGGAAGGGAATATGTGAGTCATGACATGAAGGACTAGTTGACTAAAAATGGAACAGGATATCAGCTCACTGTTTCATATACTATAGACAAGAACGGCATAGTAGGGGGGAAAAAATCAACCAAGATGTGCAGATGCATGCACCAAAAAGCACAGCTACATGAAAAATCCTGCTGAGAAGCAATGGACACTTTTTCCTACCTACAGAACAAGTTCCTAAGGTTCCAAAAGAATGCCACATGAATTATGGTATGGACGCACACCCTATATGAAGCACTGGAGGGTGTTTGGGTCAAAAATCTACACTTGCGTTTCAAAGGAGAAACTAAGCAAAATGAACATGAGAACTGAGCAGGGCATTTTTGTGGGATATACCCTTAGTAAGTAAAAAATACAAGTTCCTTAATCCAAGAATTGAAACTGTAAAAAATTGCATCAATGAAAAACAAAATGAACAAAAACAGAAAAAGTAAACCTCAAAGAATCCACACCAATGAAAGAAAGCAGAGTACAGCAGCCAGAAACAGAACTACTGAGCACCATGGACTTTGCAGTTGAAACACCAGCAGAATCCCAAGAAATAGAAGGGGAATGCAGTAGCTGAGATCAGAAGATCAACTATAGTAAATAATGGAATACCATAGAGAATTTAGCTAAATCAGAGGCTGTGGTAGAATCTTCCACATAGGAAGACATAGAGAAAATGCCCAATAATCAAGCAAAAGAGTGGAAGAAGACAGCAGAAGAGGAAATTGGAGCTCTGATTGAGGACCAGGCATGGACATTCTCAAATCTGCCTCCAGGCAAGAGAGGAGCAGGATGCAGATGGGTTTTCTAAGAAGAATCCCAGAAGACTTAACAGAAAAAGATGAATCTCAAGATCTATGCACACTAGATCTTGAGAAGGAATGTTGGCATATGCAAGATCTGCAATGTGCATAATTTAGCAAGATAGAATAGGTATCCTGCAAGGGGTATTGGGGGAGATATATATTTTGCATAGATAGGATAGGAACCTGATGATTTTCAAATTATTTCCTCCAGTGTCCTAATTGAGTCAACAGAAGACTTCCTGCTTTTTGAGCAGACTTCCTCCCTGCTTGCCTCCAGAATAGTGGTTGAACAGAAGACTGACAGCAGAAAACAGCAAGCTAGGTAATTAGGACCCTCTCTCTTTCTACACATAGTTGTTTCTGTTCAAAAATACAGCTCTTTTATTTTTTAAGCAGCCTAGTGCTTCATTCTCTCTGCATTTTCAAACTCTGCCAACAAGAACATAAGAATGCCTTGCTAGCAGTGAAAAGGAACCCTTTTAGTATCTAGGATAGGTGTGCCCAACATGGTGCTTGTGGGTACCGTGACATCCACTGGCACTTTTCTGGTGCCCACCATATGATCCTAAAAAGTGAGTGGGGCTTAATGTTGCCAGTCTCCACATGGTATCTGGAAATCTGGGATTACAGCTGATCTCTAGGTGATAGAAATCAGTTCACCTGGAAGAAATGGCCACTTTGGAAGGTGGACTCTATGGCATTATAGCACATTGAAGTCCCACCCCTTGCCAAATTCTCCTCTCATCATGCTCTGCTTCCCAAATCCCCACATATTTACCAGTCCAGAGCTAGCAATCCTAGTGGGGGGCAGTGGCTCTTCTGCCTAGGAAGACTTAGGGCCATTTCGCACGGCTTCAAAATAGCACAATGGTTGCTAATTGGAAACGCTACTAATTTGCCATAACCCACGACGTCGTAGACAATCTGCAACAATCCTGAAACCGACCCGCAAAAAGCGCTTCGTTGTAGCGCTTTCAGGGGAATCCAGAAAAGTGGATTCACCCTCCGGATAGCGATACACTCCTGCAACCAATCTGCAACAGTAGCGCTAAAGACCTGTGCGTTACCATTGTTGCTGGTTCTTCAAAGTCCCTCCCCCTGGCTCTCTCCTCCAAACTTCCGGCGAAGCGATCGCCATTTTTTTTTCTCCGAGCGAGCGGGGATAAACGCACCATCGAGCCTCTTTCTGTTTAGAGGCTTCCCTGGCTTCAGTCCTTCACCTTTAGTCACTAAGCACAAACCACATAAAAGCCCGTTTGCTGAAATAAAGTCCCTTTATTTTTTACACATAAATTCAGCCGAAAATCGGGCCCGTGAGAGGGGGGGGGATTTTTTTTTTATCACTCGAGGCAGCGTGGCAACGATCATACGATCAAATGACAGCTCACATTAGGCAGCTGGATGGGTCTCTCCGTAGCAACGAATCTACCTAGATTCGTTGCTATGGGTCTGTTTTTTTTTAAAAAAACCTTTCTTAAAGGGAAAGGGGCTGTTTGGGAGCATGCTAACGGCTGCCCATTGGCTGCTTGACGGCCAGGGGCGGGACGAGCTTGGCAATAGCGCTTCCTTTCTAGCGATTTCTGCCGAGACCGGAAGCCTGTGGGAAACGCTAAAAAACGCAACTGATTCCACTACAAAGGCAGGTATGCATAACGACGAATTCCACTATTTTAAATGGCGATTTTTCATTCCGCAAACAATTTGCAACAAAGATCCCCGTGCGAAAAGGCCCTTATTATTGACCATTAAGTATTTGATTGACTGTGGATATATTTTTTTAATGTTGGGACAGCAACTGCCATCACAGCACAAGAATGCTCATTGTGTGACTAAGGTAACCTGCAACAGCCTTTTGTATCTGGCTCTGCTTCCTGTGGCAGCCATGTTGTGGCAGCCATTTTGTGGCTCCCCCCTCACCCTCTTTCAGAATTCCATATCCTTGTATGCTGACAAGGGTTGAGGACTCTTGTTCTAGGGTCATCAACATTATACAGCCCATGTTTGTTTGTTTGTGTTTTTTGCAATCGTTATTACCACTGGTTACTACTGGTAAACTTTGGCAAAAAAGGACATCTACCCCCGCCACTTGTAACTCTGATTATCAAAGTTATCCTAACCTACTAGTATACATCTGGGGATGTAATCTGGAGTTATTACCTTGGAAACATGTTCCTTTCTTGTTCTAGGATTTTTGTGTTGTGACCTATAAATGCACATTCCTGCATTTTCTGTATTTTGCTTTTATTTAAAAAAACACAAGTGTGCTTTCCCCACAGGCACTGTCAGATGCTAATAAAATCTTTAATTAATTCTAATGCTAATAGGCTCGCATATTTCTCTCGCCTGCTCACAACTTCAATCAGGTCTTTTTTCCCTCCCGTTTTCGGTTGTGCCGCTTTCATATTGCTTTGCACTGTAGCTATGATTTATCTGAAGCTGGGCTAAGATGGGCATATTGGCAGCAAAGCTTCAGAGAAAAGAAGAGCTGAGATGAGGAAAATCATTTCTGAGGGAGGGATGTATCTTTTAAGAAAAAACAGTAAAAAAAATCTGCCCCCAAAGGTCCCATCATATTATAAATCCCCCTGGAACTCTTTAAATTACAGACAATTTGCTTGATTGGACTGCACCAATTTTAAGTATTAGAGTGAGACAAATCATTCTTAACAAATATTAAATCAAAAACGATAGACAAGAAATCTTGATAATGTGAAATGAGTTCTGCAGAATTAAGGCATCTGCAGGATGCTCACTTTGTACTAAAGCAATAAAGCTCTCCCAAATGCATCCTGCCTCATTATTGTGCCTGATGACTAGTTACAGAACGGTCCTCTCTAATAAACCAGTCAACTCCCAAAAAAGCACCAAACACATTTTAACTCCTTTTGTAGCAGGTGCTGCTAGGTAAACCTTATACAATTCAAATTCCTGTTGGCAATTGTCCACAATTTGAATGACAACTATGCAACAAGTATTTTTTTCCCATGGGATACATTTTTCCAAGGGATGCAATCCGGCATATGCTGTATAGGGAACAAGCCTAATTGAAGACAGTAGAAATTTCACCTAAGCATTTGTGAGGCCAGGTTGCATTTCTGTTATCAGAGAGACAGGAATACTATGATGCTGTGGCACCCACTGACCCCTTTCTCACCATGTGTTTCTAGAAAGTGGGTGGGGCCAGGAAGGGACCTTGGCAGTGTATAATGCCACAGGGTCCACCTTCCAAAGCAGCCCTTTTTCTCCAGGTGAATTGATTTCTGTTGCCTGAAGATCAGTTGTAATAGTTGGAGATCTCCAGCCACAACCCTAAATAGCAATTATTTTATTGCTGAACCTGCCACGCTGTGTCAAAACTCCAAAGGTGGCTGCAGGGTCAATTACCAGCTGCGACTAAATGTGGCCACAGTTGACACCACAATGGGCAACCAGTGAGGCGCGACACCAGAGGCGTTGGCACGTTGCCACGGCCGGGCGGCAATGGAGGGGCGGGGCGCTGGCCATAAATAGGCTGGGCATGTGTGCCCACCCTTTCCATGTCAATTGCCACCTGAATGGCTACTCCCCCCCCCCAAATACAGTTGTGTTTTACATTCTGTTGTGTTGAATTTTCATTGCACCTGCGGGTTATGCCCAGTAGGGAGCCTGTTGGCAGAGAGTCCTGCCTGCGTACAGGACTCCCTGAGGTCGGGGGCCTCCATAACGAGACCAGCCACTAAATGGGCGTGGCCTACCCAGCTGGGAGGCCTGGGGCCCATGGCCAGGTGGCTGGGGAATAGCAAGGGAGGTGGACGCCAGTTGGTCCCCACCTAGTCTCTTCCCAGAATGATTCTATGGCAAACAGTGACCTGCCCTCCCAGCTGGGAGCAAGGCGAGGACCCAGAGTGCCACGGTTCAGTTGTCATGCAGCTGGACGGCTGATGGGATCAGGCTCCATACCAGCATCGGGCCAACACTCCATTGGGGGTTATGTTAATAAATGGCTGCGGTCATTTATTTGCCAAACTGGACAGTTGCATCCTCACTGGATTAATTGCCACCTGCTAGTCAATGGGATAGGCAGGCCAGATGATACGCACACATTTCACTAGGCTTACCTAATGTAAACCCTGTAGAGATATAAACAATGGTATGAAGATGTGAGAACCTAAGCGCTGCACCCCTCCTGCGACAGGTTCCCTTGGGATAAACGAGGTTTCCATGCAGGCAATTGCTTCAGAAACCAAAGCAGTAACGGAATTTGAGAGAGGTGTGTAACATGTTTATTGTTATTTTTTCACTGTTACTTGTGTTGTTAACAGCCCTGAGCTACCTTGTCAGGGAGGGTGGTCGTAGAAATCCGAATACATACATACATACATACATACATACATACATTACAGTGAGGATGTTGGAACAGCCTCTCTCTCTCTCTCTCTCTCTCTCTCTGTATGTGTGTCTGTGTGTGTGTGTGCAAGCACATGTGTGTGTGTGTTTCTGTGTGAGTGTGTCTGTGTCTGTGTGAAAGAAAAGAACAGCAGCAGATTCAATTGTCTCAGATTGGGATCTCTATTCTTTATTTTTTCACATCGCTCTTCAATCCCCTCTGGCTCTATCCAGGAAGGAAACAACCATCCATTCTATTTTCCTTTAAAACCAATGAGTGTCTTTGTGAACATGAGGGACTATCCACTGTGGACATAGCAGGCAGGTGCAACTCCCACGCAGCTCTTGTCAACGTACCCCGATCTTGACCTCGCACTATAGGGAATACATCTATCTAGCAACCATTATTATTGTTAATACCAGCTCTGCTCGGTGATTCATGGTGGCAAAAGTGATTTGATCAAGAGCAGGAAGCTCACACACTGGGGCTCATGTATCATAATACGCTGTAAACTGATTTGTTGTGAGCTTCTGCAAGGAATACACCCATGCCTTCCTGTTTGGCAATATTGCTCTGGGTTACAGAACACTGCTAAATGCGTATATAGAGAGATATGGCTGTATGGCCTGTGGCTATATTTTAATTGAATATATATCATGAATGATTACTCATGTGATATATTACAGTGCAGATTTGCTGCTGTCCAAGCAGGCTGAGATAGTCCCTTAGCTATTACATCTAGAAAAACAGGCTATAGCTACGGCGGTGCACAGTGACCAGACGTAAGCACTAATAACTGTTGCAGTTCCTCTCCAGGGCTGACAAAGATGTTGGGGATTGCAGTTTCACCCACGATCCCTCATGCAGTTTGACGGCTCCGTCAATAGGGGAAATAAGCAGCCCCGATAATTAAAGGTGAGTTCTGGACAGTGACCCTTCCACTCCCTCCGGGCTTTATTAGTATAATTGATTTCAGAACATTAATAAGGGTATCGATCAGCTGGGAAAGAATTGAAACAGAGGGAGAGCAAGAGAGGTCAAGCTAGTAAGAAGGAAGGGACCGCTAGTACCTCTGTTAGTAAGAAATAAAGTTTCTGGTCTCAGAAGAATTTATTGGCTGTTGAGAGAGATAAGCTTCTAAGGTAGACATGATTTTTTTTTACATTCCTAATGTTAAGGGCAGTGCAGTCAGTAGGGATTCCAGTCCCCAGGTTCCACAGCTCATCTCCAGGCGATGGAGATCAGCTCCCCTGGAGGAAATGGTTGCTTTGAAGAGTGGACTTTGGAGGGATCCATGCCTCCCACACTATGCCTCCCACACTAGATGCCTCCCACACTATGGAGGTCACGAAAGTAGCACTGATGGTATTTTTCCACCTGCGCCAGTGCACAACTTGGCCCCGGAATGCCTAGCCACAGTGATCCATGCGATAGTCACCTCTATTCTGGATTTCTGCAATTCGCTTTATGCAGGCCTACCTTTATCCCTGATCTGGAAACTATAACTGGTCCAGAATGCAGTGACCAAGGTTCTCAAAAGAACACCTTGGAGGGCCTACGTCCAACCCATCCACCCAACTACATCCAACACCAACGGTGGCAATAGTTACCAGTTGAATCCTGGATCAAGCTTAAGGTCTTGGTAATGACCTTTAAAGCCATACATGGTTTGGGTCCAGCATACCTGAGAGACTGTCTCTCTGCCTATGCCCCCAAAAGAGCGCTACACTAATGCCAACTGGCTAGTGATCCTTGGCCCCAAGGAAACATGTTTGGCCTAGACTAGGACCAAGTTGTTTTCTGTCCTGGCCCCCACCTGGTAGAATGAGCTCCCAGTTATGCCTTGTCCAAGCTATCACAGTTCTGCAGGGCCTGCAAAATAGAGCTTTTCCACCAGGCATTTGGGACAGGTCAATAACAACATCTATTGGGCCCCTAGAAGCCCCTCCTAGCCAGATAAACTCACTCTATGAGATTGCGGTCATAATGCTACCTGAATATGTTATGTTATGTTATGATTGTTGATCAAACTTACCTTGTACTCTGTTACTCATCTAATATTTTCTGTAAACCATCCTGAGCCACAAGGGACGGTGGTAAGGAAGGAAGGAAGGAAAGAAGAAAGAAAAAAAGAAGGAAAGAAGAAGGAAGGATATACTCCACTGAGGTTCCTCCCCATCCCAAATCCCACCCACTCCCAGGGAGATCATTGGCAAGTCCACAGCATGTTGAAGTAGGGTTGTCAGCTCTGGTTTGGAAAATACCTGGAGATCTCCAGGTACCACCTGTTGGTTGGCAGGATGGTCTTCAGAAAAGGTCGCTGAAAGTTGACAAGAAGTAATGAAATGAGGCATGTAAAGGAACTTTCTAGACACAGAAAGGAATTCTCTACTGGTTAAGTCATTAAAATAAAATCTTATAACAGAATTTTTCTCCTATTTTAATAAAGTGGTTCTTACCAGAGCTTGTTTTGCAAATACTGCAAAACTCTCTTATCCCAGAAAGGCTATCACCCCATATTAGGAATAAGAAATGCCACTGGCATTTTTCTAATACAATATTGCATATAGTTGAAATCTTGCTGCCTGGAAAAATTTGAAAATCATATTTTATCATTTATAAAGTTCTGAGGATCTTGCGGGATTTTCCAAGAATTATATTTATGAGCCTGCTCAGATTATTTTAGATTTAACCTTTCAAAAATAACAGCTTTCTTCATGTTCCCGGACCTGTTAATCTTCCTGTGTGAGATACCAGCATACAAATGATAAGAGCCTTCCATATTTTCATCATAGAAATACAAGTGGGGACTTGCAGGAATACGCCCATTTTCTCATGTATCCTCTCCCCAGACTATTTCCTTCTTTTCTTCTCCTGGAAGACCCACATTTTCTCCCCTTACTTTGCTTCATCTCTCCTTCCCACCTACCCTCTCACCAACTTACCTTTTGTTTGTCACCCTTTGCCTGCAGTTTTGTTATTTATTTGCCACATTGATGCCCTCCTTTCTTTCCAGTGGTGATCCAAAGCCATGTTCGTGTCTCCTCTCCTCCCATTTCATCCTCACAACAACCCTGTGATTAGGCCAAGAGAAGGGGCTGGGTCAAGTCAATCTGGGAATGTAGTGGAGGTGTAACCCTGTCTAATATTGTTTGAATATCACCTTGATGGACCAGCATGTTCCCTAGCTACAGTCCCACCTTCTGTCTTCTGTTTTTGTAACATTTTTGAATTGTTTATGATATATCATGGCTGATCCTTTTGTTTCTGATTATTGTAATCCTACTCCTGTTGCCTTGTATACTGGATGTCTCATGTTCTGCGACTGCAGATGTGATTATATGCAGATATGATCACCTTATGCAATCCACCTTGAGTCCCAGAAAGAAAAGTGAGCTAAAGGTAAAGGTATCCCCTGTGCAAGCACCGAGTCATGTCTGACCCTTGGGGTGACGCCCTCTAGCGTTTTCATGGCAGACTCAATACGGGGTGGGTTGCCAGTGCCTTCCCCAGTCATTACCGTTTACCCCCCAGCAAGCTGGGTACTCATTTTACCGACCTCGGAAGGATGGAAGGCTAAGTCAACCTTGAGCCGGCTGCTGGGATTGAACTCCCAACCTCATGGACAGACAGCTTCAGACAGCTTTTCTGCTGCCTTACCACTCTGCGCCACAAGAGGCTCTTGAAAAGTGAGCTATAAAGTAACTAAATAAAGAACAAGACATTTCTTGTCTGTATCCAGCTACAAAGTATTAGCTCCCACCTTATTCAGATGCTCATTTAGAATCTCCTCAGCCCTCTTGGGTTATGTGGAAATGAGACATGGAATTGACTGTCTTCTTCATAACGATGACCTCATGCCCCAACGATGGCATCTCTTGACAGACCTTCCCAGCGGTTTCATGTAGATGTCAGTGGTGAACAAAATTTAGCCCTGTGGAACTCCATAGCATCAATGTCACTGCACAGAGCAATATTCCTCCAGCTCTAACTTCTGTCATTTACCCACCAGGTAGGACTGGGCATGAATTCACAACTGCTTTTGTTCGTTCAAGAAATGTAACAAATAAATTTCATTCACTTAAGTGACTCAGTCTAGATCAAGAGCAGGGAGGGGAGACGCATGGTCATTTTTTAAAAAAAGAATATTTACTATACTATGCCCAGATTTGGAACAAAAGTATTTCAAGCTTAGTGCTTAGTAACTGAGGGTGATGCACGCCAGTGTTCCCCACTCTCAAGGAGGCCTACTGTAACAAAGTTCTTCCAGAGAAAGTAACGTGACGACCATAGCCATGCGGTCAGATTCATAGCCATTCACTGACCGAGACCACCTTAACTCTCAACTGGACTGAGGGCTGCCATTGTGTCCTCCCTTCTGTAAAAGTGCTGAGAGTTAAATGGTTAGAAGGACAGAAGGGTAGCAAATTACAAAGAAAAGATCATTATGATAAAGAGTTAATGATTGATATAGATTTTTAAAATTTCAATCTTTATTTCCTACAGACACACACACATTTTGCAAAGGGGGGGGCTCTTGCACGTACATAAATCATTGAGCTCTGGGATGGGAGCAAAGACGGGTTGCCATGGCAACAAGATCCATGCTCTAAAGAGGAGCTGCCCTTTGTTATGTATCTTTGTGATATTTCTCTCCAGACATGTCACTGGCAATTACCCACAGAAGGAGAGCTCAAATTGTAGCGTAGCCCAGCAGATCCGCCTTACATTATTTTCTGTAATTAATGAGATTATTGCATTTCCATGCTAATAAACCATGGCAAGAAGTCTGAAAACAACTTCTCTCTTTCTCTCTCTCTCTCTCTCTCTCTCTCTCTTTCTGTCTCCCAGTTTGGAGCAACTGCTTTTGTCTTGCCTCTTGCTACCTTTCCCCGCCCCCTTCTCCAGATCACCCCACAGCATTAGATGCTGTCAAAAACATTCCTTAAAAAAGCTCTTCTGTGTTTTTTACGAGTCAGCATGATATGAAGGTATTGACTTTTTTTTTTTGTATTGCCAGGAGGTGAAGCCCCACGTAAATGTTCATAAAAGCAGTTCCTGGGCTATTCATCTTTTTATAACATTGCTTCTTTACGAATGCTGGAGCTTCACTTAGAGGCCTGTGCATTGTGTTTTTGACAGGTCTCCATCTATTCTTGGCTTGCCTGCACACTTTCAGTACATAGAAATGAAGCTTGCTGGTGACAGTTCTCCTCTGAAGCTGTCTTCCCTTTAAAAAAAAATGCAGTTTCCAGTCTTTCTAGGTTAGAAACAGCTCGCATTCTATAGCAGCAAGTGGATATGGTGGGGTAACACAGGCTGCCAAGACATGGGTAAATGCAGGAAGCCATTGGTTGTTGTGGGCTTTCTGTGTTGCGTGGCCGTGATCTGGTAGTTTTTGTCCCACTGTGGCTGGCATCTTCAGAGGTAGGACACGGTAAAATGGGAATCTCTCCACGCCAAAATGTGGATCGTGTGAACAGTTGCTGGGAATTTTATTTAGAAGAGAAGAAGGAGAGTTGGTTTTTATACCCTGTTTTTCACTGCCCAGGGGAGTCTCAAAATGGATTATAATCACCTTCCCTTCCTTTCCCCACAATAGACACCCTGTAGGCAGGTGAGGCTGAGAAAGCTCTGACAGGACTGCTCAGTCAGAACAGCACTATCAGGACTGTGATGAGCCCTAGGTCAGTGGTCCCAACCTTTTTATCACCAGGGACCAGTCAATGCCTGACAATTTTACTGAGGCCCGGGGGGGTAGTCTTTTGCTGAGGGACATCGTTGCCGTCGCCACTGCCGCCGCCTGAGCCCCTGCTCCACTTGCTTTCCCTCCGGCGCCCCTGACTTCCCACCACCTGCTGGGGGGCGCTGCCAGCAGCAGCTGCACAGTGCCATGCCGAGGGGGAGCCCCAGCCATGGTGGCCGCTGGAGAGCGCCAAAGGTGAGCCGGCAGCAGAGTGGCAGGGCAGCCCCTGAGGCAGCAGCCGGGGAGGAAGACGAGGAGGAGCTGCAGACCAGTACCAACTGATCTACGGACCGGTCCCGGTCCCTGGACCGGGGGTTGGGGACCACTGCCCTAGGTCACCCAGCTGGCTGCATGTGGAGGAACAGGGAAGCAAACCCGTCTCACCAGATTAGAAGCCACATTCTTCAACACACTGGCTTGGTGAGGGGAGGGGGGAATGGAACATACAATAACCAGTTGAATCTGGCTGTGGAAGCTTTCAACAATTTGCAGGAGACAACCTTCAACTATTGGGATGTTCTCTCAAAGTTGAAATGCAATGCTGGTGCATAAGTGGTGGCACTGCTGGAAGACATTTAGGGACTGTTTCCAAAAAGAGACTGTCTAAAGTTGTTCTATTTTAATTATTAGAATTCTCTATCCCCAGCTATGGTGTCACAAAGTGTCAGGCAGAGTAAAAACCCCAGATAACAGCAAACTCAGGGTTTGGTAGTGGATCCGAGAGTTTACAGGGGAAGATTTCTTTTGTGGTTGAGAATCTGAGATCCCCTAACAATCCCCTTCCCTTTAGAAGCCGCCGCTTTTAACCACTACACCAGCTGACTGTATATGGTCCTATCACTGGATAAATGTTTAACAAGTTTTTAAAATATATTTAAAAGTAATTAACTCCCACCCATTCAGGAAACCCTTCCAGGGCAATCAAGACACCTCAGGGGTTCATGAAACCCTGGTGGAGAAAGCCTGCTCTAAGGCTTAGACCACTCACAATACAGTGGGGTGGTAACATTGTTCAGACTGTAAAGTGCTGTCAAGTTACTTATGGTGACCCCGTAGAGTTTTCAAGACACAAGACATTTACAGGTGTTTTGCCATTGCCTGCCTCTGCATGCCATAAGGTTGTCCCTGGCCACTGGTGGGGGTCAGAGAGTAGGGTTACCAGCTGTAGGTTGAGAAACACCTGGAGATGTGGGAATGGAGCCTGGTGAGCACAGAAACCTCATGTCATGGATCGTGTTGTGGATCAGTAATGCAGATGAGTCCTCTGAGGAAAAGGTAGTCAACAGACCTGTTCTGGAGCCACAGCCAGTGACAAAGACTCTGCAGGAAGAGACAGTCTCTGAGGAGCCAGACATAAATTCACAGCCAAGAACCAGTGCAATGACCCCTCAGCCCTGAGCTGGTAACAGAGAACCAACTGCCAGTTAGTTCATCTCCCCTGTCACCAGAGCCTTGGGAACAGGATAGAAGGAAGGTGTGTAGAGAACAGCAAGACAAAAGGCACAATGCCAGGGTGGCACCACAGCACTGGCTCCACATCAAATAAGAGGTTTGCAGGAGCAGTGCTGAGGTGACTGGCAGGTGCTTGGCATGATGTGTATAAACAGCAAACTAGAAAGTGGCTGCATGGAAGCAATTTGTATATTCACTACTGACCTTGCAACCTGTACACTAGACTAATTTCCTTGCATCTGACTCTAGCCTGCATCTTAGAGACTTTGCTTTCAGATTCTCCTTTGGATTTGAAGCTGTGAGTTACATTTAAATTGGAACTTTATTCTGATAAACTCTGATGTTGAGAGACGATGTCTGTCTACAGTGTGTCTGCAATGAGGACACCTCACTGGGGTATAATGACATAGAGTTTACTTTCCAAAGCATCCATTTTCTCCAGAGGAATTGATTTCTGTAGCCAGGACATGAGCTGTCATTCCAGGAGATCCCCAGGCCTCACTTGGAGGCCAGCATCCCAAGCATGCCTACCAGATCGACTTGGACCAAATATATACCCCCCAAAATAAATTTTGGGAGGTACAATTTAGTATCTCAAATGTATCCAGGTTTTCTCAGCAAAACTGTAAAAAACTTCCCCAGCCCCAAAATTTAATAGATATCCAGGCATTACCAGGTAGATCCAAAAATAGCAGAGCTGTAAGCACAGGTTGTTCCCATCTCTCAGCTGTTTGTTGGGCTTCTACTGCAGCCCCTTTAAAGTTTAAAGAGACTGCAGAAGACAGCCCAAGGATAAGCTGGGATGGTGGGGAGTATTTTTCCGGTCAACTTGGATCATAGCTGGCTTCTCATGCAGCCCAGTTTAAACCAGGCTGCAGGAGCAGCCAAGACAGCCCCAGGATTTGCTGTGCTCCAGAGAGCAGATTGTTTCCTGCCGGCTCGGCTTTGTGCTGTCTTCTCCTGTAGTCCAGTTTAAACTGAGCTGCAAGAGAAGCCAAACCATCTCCAGGACCAGGACTGCTTTTTAAAAAACTGTTATTTTTCTTCTCAAGTCTATTAGACCTGAAAAAAATTGGGATTTCTGAAACCACCTTGAAACCAAAACCATACTGGAATTGAGATCTGTGATTTTTTGGAAATATTGTCAGATCCTGTAAACTCAAACTGAAAAATGCCAGTTAGAAACTTACACAACCAAGTTGATACCAACTCTGGTTTCTTTGGTATTCTCCTATCCAAGTGCTAAGCAGGGCCAGCCCTACTTAACTTCTGAGATCTGACTAGATCAGACTAACCTGGGCCAAGCTCTACCCCAATGGCAAAATAGTGAACTTCTACTGTACCAAATTCAAGACATGCTGTACAAACCAGGTGAGCATATGGTGGAAGGCTGAAATACTACAATAACACACAAGAACTGTGCCTTTTTTTCTTTCTGTAGTGATAGGATTTATACTGTAGAGACATTCCCTTATCCTTTACAGTCTTCCTTAATCAGTAATTTGTGAACTGGCTCTAAGAGCACAGGACCTTAATTTGCTCTGAAACAAGCCTTGCAGATTGTTTTAGTTGTTCCACATATTACAGATATTTCTCATTCTACTAGACCCAGAATTATTACCCTTTAGAATGATTTTTTACTAACATAGGGACTCAAAGATACTTTTCTCGCCCCCACTCAGTCATAAAGCTCACAAGGTGACCTTGGGACCCTCAGTCTCTGTTAATCTAACTTATGCAACATGATCTTTGTAAGGATACAATGCAGCAAACAAGTTGTTATTCTGCCCTCATGGGAAATAGAAGTTGTCAATTAATTAAATCTGCCAGACACTCAAGCATTTTGTTCTGCCCCATGCCTTGCGCAGAGGAATCAGCAGGGATTAAAACCGTTCTACATGCAAGGCAGGACAGCCGATCCCATGCATGATCAGGTGAAGGCACAACTGGTACACTGTCATCAGAGTCCAGTTCCGAAGTCATAAACAGTGACTTTGCAACAAAAACAGCCTTGGGGCAAGTCCAAATACAGTCCAATGTGTCAGACTCACAAAACAGAGGCAGAGTCAGTGTCAATGAGGTCAGGAGTCATTCAACCTGCTGCTTCCATGGCCAGTCTCCCCCCCCCCCTCTCTGCACTTTATAGCAGAGATGCTCATCTTGCAGTTAGATTGCACTATGCAGGTGTTTGCAGGCCCCTCCTCACTGTCATATAGCTCCCACCCCTCTCTTTGTTGAGATATATGTCTGCTTCTTCCAGACTCCTACTTTAGTTTTCTGGTGGCTGTTAGCCATTCTGCTCTCCCTGCCCCCAGTCTTTTGTTCCCAGGAAGTTTTGTTTCTGAAGGCCAAATAGTTGTACCAGTTTATTAGCACTGGGGTGGCAACTCTGTTCCAACCCTACTTTGAAGATAAGGGTTTTGTGTTCTGTGGGAAAGTGTTTTGGTGTACAAAATGTGTGACTGGGGAATGAAGGAGGATTATCTATCTGAACCCTAGGCTTCTCTTAGCAAATTGTTCTTAGCATTCCCTAGCTATCGCAAAGACACCTATAGTGCTCTCTGTGGATTTCAATAAACAACTTTTGGACTCTTAAAGAAATGCCTTAGCAAATCAAATTCAAATTCAAAACCTTTAATGGCATATAAAACATCATGAAATGCCTTAGCTTGTTTTCTGCATCCCTTGAGGTTGCATCTAGGTTCATGACATTTATAGTCTACATCCAGATGCCTCTGGGCTGCTAATCATGCACCCCAGAGTGGTTAAACAGCCAGTTTAAGGATTTGCAGGCCCTAGTAGAGAAGAATTGTGGTGGGAGCAGCCAGACTAGGGGCAGAGCCCCCCCCACACACACACAGTGAAGAGGAGTGTCACTCCAAGTGTTCTTAAAGAGGGAAAAGGAGGAGAGAGGCGATGGCCCTGATTCATGGGGGGGGGACACACACCATGTGGGCCCCTGGAAATGCAGGGCCCCTAGAAAGTGCTACATGTTCTATGTGGATAAACCGGGCCTGCACATACTCTGCCTTCTTTCCAACACCTCATGATGGATCCTCCTCTGTTTACATTCCAAGGGTTCTGAAGATGGGGGAGGAGAGGTGCACAGTGGACCGCTGCCTGATTGTGACCCATAGGGCTGAACAGCTGGGTTGCTGCTATCTGGCTGTGGGTCCTTATTTGGCAGGGCAGAAGTAGCTTCCTGTAGCAGGCTGCCAGCTGGGACCTTGTTTGTTTGACTCTTCTGCCTCTTCAGGGTTGATAGAATCTGGCTGACTGCAATCTTGATGCAAGGTTCTTTTGCGCCAACATTGGATAATGCACCTTCAATGCATTTTTTAGCTGATTCTAAAGTGCATTGAAAGTGGTTTTACCAACATGTGCAGAATGGGCCCAGGAGGGACATTTCCTCCAAAGCCATGAAGCCCATTCAGCAGGCATATGAGTAGGCAGAGCAGGGACCTGATAGACTGAGGAGCCTATGGGGGAAGACGGCATCCAAAGAAGATGTCACAGCTAGCAGTACCACCTGACAGAATTCCAGAAATGGCGGAAGGTTAGAGAGTCTGAAATGGGCCATGTGTACATGCCTGAAGAAAATGGGGCGGGGGTGGATGGGGCAGGTCGGGGGAGTTTGCCCTTTGAGTTATGCAAGTAACAGTGTTCTGGACAATCAAGTGCTGGATAACAAAGCTTTTACTGTAACGAGGAAGGGAGAATGTCATCCTGTGCTCTTTTGTGAAAGGATGGGGTGAACATACAATGGATAGATAAATAGACAGAGGGGCTCAGACATTATGATGACAATAATAGGTAAGTAATCTATTTCCCAATTTACTTATTGTTTATTTGTTGTTTTGCCTTAGACTTACTCATCTTACTCATGTTGATGTATAGAATCATAGAATCATAGAATCATAGAGTTGGAAGGCGCCATACAGGCCATCTAGTCTAACCCCCTGCTCAATGCAGGATTAGCCCTAAGCATCCTAAAGCATCCAAGAAAAGTGTGTATCCAACCTTTGCTTGAAGACTGCCAGTGAGGGGGAGTTCACCACCTCCTTAGGCAGCCTATTCCACTGCTGAACTACTCTGACTGTGAAAAATTTTTTCCTGATATCTAGCCTATATCGTTGTACTTGAAGTTTAAACCCATTACTGCATGTCCTCTCCTCTGCAGCCAACAGAAACAGCATCCTGCCCTCCTCCAAGTGACAATCTTTCAGATACTTAAAGAGGGCTATCATGTCCCCTCTCAACCTCCTTTTCTCCAGGCTGAACATTCCCAAGTCCCTCAACCTATCTTCATAGGGCTTGGTCCCTTGGCCCCAGATCATCTTCGTCGCTCTCCTCTGTACCCTTTCAATTTTATCGATGTCCTTCTTTAAGTGAGGCCTCCAGAACTGCACACAGTACTCCAGGTGTGGTCTGACCAGTGCCGTATACAATGGGACTATGACATCTTGTGATTTTGATGTGATTTTGATGTACTTACAGTTATTTTCACAGCAGCTTCTACAGGATCCCAAAAGTGTTTTTATGTGAGTGTTTTCAGTGAGCCTTCTTTAGGGAGCTACTTACTGGCACTGTCAAGTAAAGTGGAAATTTTCCTAGTTATGGGGTTCTTTCTTTTTTCTGTTAGTACATTTATTCAGAACTGCCTGTTTTTTCGTGTTGTGGTTGTTTGGGACAGAAGTGTCAACAGAATCATGCTCAAGATCTGGTAGTTGGGCAAACCAGGACTAGACTCACTTCCTCCAGCCACAGATTTGAACCATTCGGGAAATTCTGATTTCTTAGCCAATTCTCCTTGGGTAGCCCATGGGCTTACAGTCTCAGCCCCACACATTCTTTTTTGCAAAGCTTTCATTGAGTCCCTTACCTCATACTTCCGAAATCTGGAATCCCACCATGACATCTTTCTGTTTGGTCGGTCAAGGCCAACCCACCTAAGTGTCCTTAGAAGGCAGAAGGGATTCACAAATAGCTCCCATTTCATACCACATGCAGCTTCATACACAGCTTCTGAATGCATCCGGGGGATCAGTCTTCTATTCTTGGGAAACCCGGCCTGCCTTCAGAATGTGACAAACCCTCTGCCTGGCTACTTGCCCTTCTGTAAATGACAAGGACAAAGGATGATGTCGATGCTAAATGCATAACAGATATAGACATATGATCATACTGTCAAATAAATGCCCAAAGGCAGACTGAGGCAGCAATATCATCATGGAGGAAATTTAAAATGAGCCAAATACTGGAAAATTGTTCTGTAATGAGCAATCCCGCGATTGCCAATAAGATAGAACAGATAGTCTAATAAGGCCTCTTTTATCTTTGATGCCTATAATGATAGTACACAAGCTGGATGCAGCTGTCAAATGTAGCTCCTCTATCTTGCCACATGAATGTGTCCCATGGTAATTACTGAGCAAGTAATGGAGATAAAAATTCTACCCTGGAATAGGCATGCTCATCTCCCCTCGGAAAGCAACGATGACTTCATACACAAACATGAGAACAAGCTCTGTATATTATACAGCTCATCTACTTCTTTCTGCTGCAGCACCCCTACATGCTAATTATCTTCTTTTCTGGCAGATACATCATGAAATATTAACCAAAGTTGGCTGATGCAGCTGGCTCAATAGTTAAACTGGCGATAATCAGATGAAGTAATTGGATTTTTGATTTTTGATTTTTTGTAATTGAGGCATATATTATTGGGCATTGAGTAATGTCCTGTTACTGGGCATCGTTTGCAATGATTTCATCAACCTCAAGACTGTTTGTGTAAATACTTAACTATGTAGCAAAAACCAGCAATGTACAACTATAGCTCCAATAGGGCTATAATGCAAAGGGTAAAACTGGAGGTTCTTATCAGTAGGACTGTTTCCACAGCCATGAAAAATGCCACAGTGGCCTTCCTAAAGTCTCATGGAATAACAAACCTTTTGCACAGAAATCAGGCTCTTAAGAAGCAGATCTGAATCCATTCCTGCTTGCTGCATGATCTGAGATTCCTCAGAAAACACAATTTCTTCCCCTCCCCCTCCCCTAGGAGCCAATTCCTGGTTATCTAGCGAGGAAGCTCAGGATTCAAATCTGCCTCCTCTTCCATTCCCATCTCAAGGGATGACGTATCAACTCCACCTAATATCTACCCCTCCTCCTGTCCTCCCCTCCATATATATATATATATTTTATTGAACATGATCCTTAGAAGGCAGAAGAGATTCTTAGAAGGCAGAAGGGATACAATGCATTTTTGCAATAACAATAAAGCCCACTTTCTGGGAATGCTCCAGAAAGTGAACAATTAAAAAATGGGGACTTCTCATCCCCCCTGCCTCCCCTTCCAGCATCTAAATGCAGTTTACTTTCATGATTTAAGGTGCAACAGGACACTTGGTAACTTTCATGTAGAAAAACAGTTGTATAATGATGGTCAATGTGTTTGTCTTCATGTATGCAAGATGACTGCATGCACATCAACACACCCCCCCCCTTGTTTGGGTGATTCAAGTGCCATGGGAATTGAGGGATGAGGGGGTGTGATTTTTGCTTTATTTTTATAGTGTTATGGCATGGGTGCTTTATTGTGCATGGTCAGATCGGAAAAAAAGGGGGGGGAGGCAAGAGGGGAAGTGGGACCTCCCGCTCTCCCAATGAAAGTATAAAGCACATGCTGCGACTGGACTCTTGACCAGGAACAGCAGAAAACCACAGATACAGAATGTCAGGAGCAAATCAGATTCTACATTTAGAATCTGATGCGGTGAAAACATGCCTGCAAATCATAGCTGTGGAATCAGTCTAAGGGTGGACTTTTCAAAATACCTGCAACAAAGATATGTACAGAAATCACGATGGTCTTCCTTGCACTGCACAGCTAAGCACAGGACTGGACTGTAAATATACCCTTTGATCATTAGGGCCTCACTGGTGTTGATGTACCTTGATGTTTCCATCCTGAGACACTGTAGTGGTCCCACAAATGTAGCATCACATGACCATTGTTATCTGACGGCTGGGGGCTCAGGAGATTCGGGTGGGGGCAGGGAAAGTCTTCAGCCACAGCCCAACCTGACAGCTTTCTAGTCAGCTGGTCTGGCTGAAAGGCAGCTGAATCCAGGGGCAGTAGCCAGGAAGCAGAGCATGGCCTAGGCCACAGGAGACCCTAACTTCAGTCCCATTGTGTGTGGGGGGGCATAGTTGTGAAGGTCCTGGAGGGTGTTAGTGGGCCATGAGAAAGCTGCCTGAAAAGTAGGGTTGCCAGACCTCTGCCTGCAAATAATGAGAGTTTGGGGAGTGGACCCTCTGGAGACAGGAGCATAACAGCCTCCCGCACTCCCATGTTCTAGGAATTCCCACATCTCTATGGTAAAGTCTATAAAAACAGACAAAATTCCTAGGATGTTGCATATTGTATGCCATAGCTCTCAGGTTCCCCTCCACTAATCTTGTCTCAATGATTACTGGATTGAACACCAGATGGCTGAGGGCAGGGGCAGCAGATTCCCTCTCAGGGGCAGGCAAATTGTAATCCTGCTGGGAAGAGCAGGGCTCCCCACCAGAGCAGCACCAGGCAACAGAGACCAGCAGCAGGAGCAAACAAGAGGCTGGAGTAGTAGAAAAGGGAAAGATGGCCACAGGAAGTAGGAGTGAAAATGGAAGCAGCAAAGAAAGGAGACAAGATGAGGACTGCACCATAAAAGAAAGTCAAAAGGGAGAAGCAAGGGCAGGAAACAGGAGGAAGCAACTGAAGCTGACCAAGCAGGAGTGCCACAGTACACAAGGGATCCCTGGCATACTGGAGTGTTGTCTGAATGAAGGAAACTTTGGGTTGCTAGCATTGTCAGCCCAAAGCTGGGAACTCATCTCTGCCCTAGGTCTGGACCTACCACTTCCAGTGCCCTCAATGATGCAGTGTCACTTCCAGCAGAAACCAGAAGTGACATGGTGATGTCAGAAGATACCAATTTCCCCCTCCCCATTTTTTCCCTGCTAGCCTGTTTCAGGGGGGCGGCAGGCAGAGGGCGGTTAGCCTGAAGGTCCCAACAAGACACCTCCCTCCCCTTCATGGACTTCTGTGTTTTGTTTTTGCTTGTTCCAAGGGAGGGTATTTTCATGGACTTCTATGATTGACTGCATTTTTGACCCTGTGGAACGTTGCCTCCAAGGTATACTCCCCCCCCCCCCCAGAGGGCCCACAGGCAGACTGTCATTTGGTCAGAGTATAGTATTCTCCCACTGGATGACTATATCTGTTCAGAACGATTTGGACTGCGTGAATCCAGGTTGCAATTCTGGAGATTAGACTTGACTTCCTTTGATATCTTTTTCCAGCCCTGTAATTCTATGATTTTTCAACTCTGTGTGCTTCCAGTTTCTCCCTTTGCTCTGAGAATCGCAGCCCCCAGGCCAAGAATCCTTGCATTAGAGCATAATGAAAGTCATGCTGCCACATTCATTATACTTTATAGGAATTCTACTTGCATTACAATTTGAAAAACACCTTTTTTATTTGGAAATTAGATTGTATGCAGGGTAGTAGAGTGTTGCTCAGCATCTGTAGCCTTGCTTGTATATTGCAGTACTGTCTAGAAAAACAATCGACTACCATAATTTTTTAAAGCGTACTCCCAAGGACTTTTCTCTTTCCTCTTGTTTTACTGTCTAGTTAGGTCAGTATAATTTCTTAGCTTCTTCAAACCAGCTGCCCCTGCAAATCGCAACATTTTATGTCTTGGTGACATGAAGCTGTCTGCCGCAATTTCATCCACAACAATTGTCACATTCCTACTGGTAGATGCAGAGGTAGCTGTGCAGATTTGATATCTTAATCTCTTTTTTCCATTTGAAGAAGAAGAGCTGGGGGTTTTATATTCTGCTTTTCAATACCTGAAGGAGTCCCAAAGTGGCATACAGACACCTTTCCTTTCCTCTCCCCACAACAACAGACACCCCGTAAGGTAGGTGGGGCTGAGTGAGAGAATTGCTCTGCAAGAAAACTGTGACCGGCCCAAGGTCGCCCAGCTGACTGCATGTGGAGGAGTGGGGAATCAAACCAGGTTCTCCAGATTAGAATCCACTGCTTTTAACCACTACTCCATGCCGGCTCTCACAGTTTCACTGTTTTGTTTTTAAGAAAACACAGAGCTCATACAAACCAACAAGGCAATAACAATCTAAATGTAGATATATCTATATTAAGAATTTATACAATTTTTATACCAGCATAGCATTATGTCAGATATTTTGGGAACTGCAGTATTATTAAGATAGCAAGAACTTTAAAATTCACATTGCAAAAATAAAATTTCTGGCGTCTGCTGGGGAGAAAATATGTCTTTTAAGCAATTATATGTCTACAGTAGAGGTGTTCTTTGCTATTAACTTCAATAGAAAGGAGAACTGGGGCCCATTTCTTTTGGTGATTCACAATCCTTAATTTCCCTCCTATTAATCTACCTCGTGCATTTTCTTTACTGGCTCAGTTCTTATAGGAGGCATTTTGTCTTGTTGGATTGGAACATTCTACGTTCTCATTTCTACAACCCGGGAAAACCTGAAAACTGGAATCTGAGCTGGGTCAGCCAATATTCAGCCATAGTTGTGGCATTGGCCAGGTCTTCTGTTGTTGTTTAGATCAGAGTGAAATGGTTTTAAGATTGGTTTTACTGCACACTCTGATGACAGTTGCCAGCCTCCAGATGGAGCCTGGACCTCTCCCAGAATAATAACTGATCTCCAGACAGTTCCCCTGGAGAAAATAGTTGCTTTGTGTTGGGATATGCAAGACCGGCAGTCTGTATGATTGAACAGAATATGAAGAGTATCCTGCAGGGGGCATCAGAGAAGATGTGTATATTGCATAATTAGACTGGGAACATCCTGATAATTTTTCAAATAATCTCCTCCCATGTCCTGATTGGCCCATTGGGGACTTCCTGCTCCATTGAGCATACTCCCTGCCTGCTTGCCTCAAGAACAGAGAGAATGAATATAGAATTACAATTACAATTTTAGCTAGCGCTCCTCTTACTATCCAAAGATAATTTCTCTTAATAAAACTATTTTATTCTTTTAAGCAGCTTGGTGTTTTAATCCTCTTTGCATATTTAAACCCTGCCACTACTTTGGAGGGTAAACTCTATGGCATTATATACCAGTGAGGTCTCTCTCCTCCTTAAACCCCACCCTCCCCAGGCTCCACCCCCAAAATGTCCAGGTATTTCCCAACCCAGAGCCCACAACCCCAACCTCTGATCCATATTTTCATTGTGTGGCTGCATTCTACCATGCTGCTGCTCCAAATTCTTCCCAAAGTTTCCATCCATGCAGCAAATCAGGATCCAAACCTAGAATGCTGAGACTGCAGAACTACTTTGTTGTATTCCCAGAGAAAGTAAACCTCAAATTGCATCGCTTGCCAGCCAGCAATAAGAGGCTATGAATTGGTCCCTAGATCATTGACTTCAGTGGTTGGGTACATCAATTTAAAAGTTTATGCTTTGGTTTAATTTGCTCGTGGATCAGGATGTGAGCATCCCTGCCTTCTGTTGCATTGATTCTTGTGTGTGTTTTAGGAGCTGGTAGAGGGATGTAGCTGAGTCAAGGCCACAAACTCACTTGGTGGCTTTAGGCAAGCGACCAACTCCAGCTTTGGCCCTCTGTAACACAGGGATAATAATTGTGATGGTTCCAAGGGCCACTGACACAGCATGCCTGCAGGGAAGTCCAAAGTGCAATACAAATTTCTGATTCCCAACCCTGAATTCAGTTGCTAGTGTCAGAACCATAGAAGCCAAAACTTCAGATCCAACTGGTAACATATTTATTATGCATTGAGTTTCTACTTATTGAATCCCAGCTCTTTTATGTTTCTGTCCCCATATGGAGACTTTGTTGTGCCGCACCTGCTTTTTGTTTGCAGATTTCCCTGAATTGGCAGTAAAGACGTTGGGGTGTTTTAGAAGCTAATCTCAATCAAAGAAGCAGGGGAAGATCCAACACCGCTTGGCACTAACTCTGTTCCACTAAAACACCACATGCATAGATTGATTTGTTTTCCTCAGCAGTGTTCCCCGTTGTTAGTTGGACTGGAACCCCTCTGAAGTTTTGCACTACCAACACAGCCTCATTGATCATTTCCAGCAAATGCTCTCTGTTCTTTCTTGAACATTAAACAAAAAAAGATGTGGCATCTCCGGGCAGAGGAAGTCTGGGTGATTACCACAGATCAGACGCTAGCTTTTTGTTTTCATCTTGGGTCACAGTTCAAATCTGGCACCAATACATTACGTGATAATGAGTCTGAGGGAAACACAAAAATATTCTGTAGTAAACTCAACAAATGGGGGAAAGTCAACTTTATAACACACAACTTCAAGCAAAGTACACATTTTAAATGATGGCGGCCATTCATTCTTTGGAATGCATTACCAAATAATGGAATATCTTGATGCTCTGCTTTTGACTTTTTATCCAACAAATCTCCTAATATAAGCTGATATTATGCTCTGAGGCAAGAGTTGCAATGTCCTATGACACGTTTCATATAAGCATGTGACCATAATTTACTTATAAATATAATTTGTTCTAATCTGGAAGTAAAAGTTCAACAGAGGCATATATCAGCTTCATTCCCTCCCTCAAAAAAAATTTGCTAGCTAAATCACTATCCCCAAGGTTCAGTTTGTGCATTATGAAATGACAATGATCTGTTTGGGGAGGGAAGCTGGCATTGTATAGCCTGATCTCATCTGATCGTGGAAGCCGATTCAGTATTTGGAAGGAAGACCACCAAGGAAGACTCTGCAGAGAAAGGCAATGGCAAACCAACTCTGCTTCTCACTTGCTAAGGTTGCTTTAAGTTGGTTGCAGTTTGACAGTATATAAGCGTATGATTTGTCCAGAGAAAGTTAGTTAAAGATGTCTTCTACTTACTTGAGAAATGTTATACAGGAAAGAATAATTGTGGGAGACAGAGCAAAAAACTTCCACAAGCGGACATTTCTTCATCCTGGGCATACTTTGTCTCATACAGAGTCCAGTAGCAGCTTAAAGACTAACAAAATATGTGGCAAGGTATGAGTTTTCATGAGGCACTGCTAACTTCTTCAGACATCTTTAATGCTACTGGACTCTTCCTCTTTTCTCCTGCTAGACTGTTTACGTACTGAGAACTTCACTGCCCCAGATCCCACGCTGGAGCACAAACTGTGGGCGGAGGAGGTACACCAGGCCAAATGCTCCCCTGTGTGGGTGCAGGAAGAGGTGGGGCAACCTGCCATGACTAAAACTCCAGCCTGCAGCCTGACATGAAACCTCCAGTGCATAAACAGTCTTACAAACAGATTAACACAGCTGCTCAGCTTGGACTATCTTTGTTTTAAACCAATAGTCTTCTCCAGTGTTATATTGCTCATGACATCTGATCTCTCCTATGAACTATTATTCACACAAATAAAGATGTTTCTTAACGAATGAATCGGATCTATCAGGAACAAATTGTTCATAGTCAGAGTAGTTCAGCAGTGGAATAGGCTGCCTAAGGAGGTGGTGAGCTCCCCCTCATTGGCAGTCTTCAAGCAAAGGTTGGATACACACTTTTCTTGGATGCTTTAGGATGCTTAGGGCTGATCCTGCGTTGAGCAGGAGGTTGGACTAGATGGCCTGTATGGCCCCTTCCAACTCTATGATTCTATGATCTCCGCATTGCAGGAAAAGAAGAGACAATGACAATAACATGTATAGGAAGCATTTTCCTTTACAGAACTTCAATAGCAAGTTGTTGCAGCATCTTATGTCACCAGAAATGCAAGGTAGACACTATAACATAAACCACCAAGATTCAGCAAATCTCAGGTGAAGCTTAGTTTTAATGGATGTGAGAGACAGTCTTGCTGCTATTACATGTGGTTTGAAGCCTGGGGGTCAATTAGCCTTCTTCCTGTTCCTCTTCTTCTTCTTTAACCAGCTAAGTCAGGGAGTTGGTTATCTCCTGGATTCCAAAATTTAGTTATGAGACCATCCTCACACTCTTGCAGGCAACGGGGTTCACCCATGTGGACTTCTAAAGGTCTTTGCTGAAGCTTCTCCTCCCCTCCTTCTGCCACAGCGCTGGGTACAATGTAATGCAGACAGCCAAAACCAATCACTTGAAGCATTCTGCAAACTTGCATAGAATTTTCTTGCACTCTGCTCTCTCCCAAGCGAAAAACTTATGCTTAATTTTAGTTGAAATAGCAGCCGTGGCTGAACCGCGGCCGCCGTTGACGCTGCGGGGGTGCCCAGTCGGCGCACCCCAGTGATGTGGCGGCCCCTGGCACATGCCGGGGGTAGTGGGGGCGGGCGCCGGCCTATAAAAGGCCATGCGCACACGTGGCCTCACTCTCCGTGCTGTTGCTGCTCCGGACAGTCACCCTCCCTTCCCACCGTATCGTTCATGTTTTTATCGCAGGCGTGTGGGATGCTCAGTAGGGAGCCTGTTTGGTGGGGAGACCCGTTTGCATACGGGAATCCCCGAGGCAGGGGGTCCCTGTAAAGGGACAGACCAGTAACTGGGTGCGGCCTACCTGGCAGGGAGGTCAGGGGCCTGGAGCCAGACGGCTGGGGGATCACAATGAAGGCGGATGCCCATTGGATCCCGGCCAGTTGCTTCCCTTGATACCGTGGTGAAAAACATCCCATCCTCCCGGCTGGGAGTGAGGCATGGAGCTGGAGCTCCATGGTACTGTTGTGCAGCCAGACAGCTGACGGGGGTTCAGGCTTACCTACGGGCATCAGGCCAACCCTCCGTTCCAGGGTGTTAATTTAATAAACAGCTGCGGCCATGTTACGCCAAGAAACTGGGGTAGCGTCGTTACTGGAATAGTCGCCACCTACTAGTCAATGCCAAACTGTGCTTCTGATAATTCATAAGATACCATAGACCAGTGGTCTCCAACCTTTTTATCACCAGGGACTGGTCAATGCTTGACAATTTTACTGAGGCCCGGGGGGGGTAGTCTTTTGCTGAGGAACATTGCCGCCTGAGCCCCTGCTCCACTTGCTTTCCTGCTGGCGCCCCTGACTTCCTGCTGCGCACTGGGGGGGGCGCTGCCAGCAACAGCTGTGCAATGCCACGCCGAGGGGGAGCCCCAACCATGGTGGCCGCTGAAGAGCACCAAATGTGAGCCGGTGGCAGAGTGGCAGGGCAGCCCCAGAGGCAGCAGCCAGGGAAGAGGACGAGGAGGAGCCGCGGCCCAGTTCCGACTGATCTATGGACCAGGACCAGTACCCGGACTGGGGGTTGGGGATCACTGCCATGGATTAGAGCAGGGCTGGCCAAACTGTGGCTCTCCAGATGTCCATGGACTAGTCCATAGACATCTGGAGAGCTATAGTTTGCCCCCACCCAGCACCAGGGAGTCTCATTCTTTGAAGAAGGGTGAAAGTGAAAACTGGAATTCCTGCAGATTTGGGAGTGAAGCCTGAGGAGGACAGGATTAGAAAGAGGAGAAAACTCGACAGGCTATAGCACTATAGAGTCCACCCTCCAAAGCTGACATTTTCTCCAGGGGAACTCATCTCTATATTTTGGAAATTGATTGTAATTCCAGGAGATTTACAGGCCCCACTTGGAACTAGCAACTGTTATCAGGGTAAAGAAATGTGCTGCAATAAGTAAGGGGGATGATATTGGGGTAAAACAGCATGTGTGACCCCCATATCTATTGCTCTATTGATGTTAGAAGCGAAATATGATTTAGTTTAATGTCCCCCACCTCCCACCCCTTTTTTGTATTCACTCTTATTTCTGGACTTAAGCAAATACAACAGACACGTTCCCCCCAAGGAAGCCTCAGGCAGTGGTTCTTCCTGGGGAAAGCATGCAGGAGCTTGCTGGGTAAAGATGATTTGTTTGATTAGGTATGGTATGTAGCTCTATCTATAGCTTCCCTCCCCCCCAAAAAATCTCATAAACATTTTTTCTTCGAAAGGGTTTCCATGGAGATGGCAAAGTTACATTGAAAATTACCTCTCTTCATTTCCTTTAAAAGTAGGTCAGTTTGGAGGACAAAGAGATGGGGTGAGGTTAAAAAGATCTGATATGTGCTGCTTCCGCCTCTCATATGCACTGTACCTCACAGTCTAAGCCACGTTTGTTTCTGAGGATCGCTGGCAGAAGCAAACTGTTCCAATAGGTCCTGTTACCTGTAAGCTCTAGGTTCACTGTGGCATGTCATTCTGTGGCATTAAATATTGTCCTTTCCTCTACTCCTTAGCTAGCATTGCCTGGGAAATTTCTGGAGATTTGTGGTGCTGCCTGTGGAGGAAAGGGCAATTTGGGGGATGGATTTCATCTAAACTTTGTGCTATACTATAGAGCAGGAGTGGCCAAACTGTGGCTCTCTAGATGTCCATGGATGACAATTACCATGAGCCCCTACCTGCCATAAACTTTGCCCTCAGCAGCTGCCATTTTCGTTAGGGAACACAAAGAGTAGGGCTTGGGAAGGAGATCATAGCTAGGGATGGGAGGAGATGGTCTTTCATGTATCCTGGAGATGGTCCTTCATGGAGGAGATGGTCCTTCATGTATCCTGGTCTCAAGCCGAGACTTTAAGGTAAAGAGCAGCATGCTGAATTGTTCCCCAAATCAAGTAGTCAGCCAGTGCATATTTTTAACTGATACAGTCTTATTCATGACAGTATCATTTTGGACCAGGCACCTTTCAATGCTATGTAAAGTACAGTGCAGTAATCTAACCTGAGTGTAATTTTAGAGCATTGATCACTGTGGCCCAATCACCCTTTTCAAGGAAGGGCTGTATGTGGCATATCATAAAGTTGATAAAATGTGTTATGTGCCATGAAGGAGTCCTGAGCCTTCAGCCTAGGCCAGGAGCCAGCAATATCCCCAAACTACTGCAACCCCACTGGCAATAAGCTAACTCCTCTCAATGAGATTGCTATTGACCAACAGTACCACCAGTTGATTGGCCCTCATCCATCTCATTACTATCTCCAGGCATCTGTTAAGGACTTCCACAGACTCACCTAACTCAGCTTTAAGGAGAATTAAAGCTGGGTGTCATCCATATATTGGTGGCTTTTCAGTCCAGATCCCCAAATGATCTCTTACAGCATTTTTCTCTTTTCTCTCAGTTTCCTTAACCCACAAATATCAGTGACCCCTAACCTTTCGTTTTTACTCTAGCTCCCTTCTTCTCTCCAGTGAGTTCAGTGACAATTGTGCATTGGGCTGCCACCCTCCACTTGGTGACTGGAGATCTTCTGAAGTTACAATTGATCTCCAGGCTTCAGTTTCACTGGAGAAAATGGCTGCTTTGGAGGCTATATGGCATTATACCATACTGAAGTACCATTCCCCACAAGAAACCTGGCCCCCTATAGGCTCCACTCCCACATTTCAAGGAATTTATCACCCCAGTGTTGGTGACTAAGGATGCCCGTCCCCAGGTAGAAACACTAGATAAAGTTGGCCACATGGTGAAATGGAAATTAAACAATCCTGTGTGAGGCAAAAAAAAAAAAATTAATAGCAAAAAGCTTGATTTTGTAACTGGATGTTACTTGAAAAAGTAAGTTCACCTTAATCGTTTTATTATATTTCTTGAGAACGTTACAAAAGAACGTAACTCAAGAAGCTTTTTGCTATTACTTTAAGGGATTATTTTTGGCCTCACATGGGATTATTTGTTAGTCCCTGGGTGGTACTTGGGAATCCTCTGCAATTACAGCTCACCTCCAGACTATAGCGATCAGTTCCCTGGAGTAAATGACTGCTTTGAAGCGTGGACTCCATAGCATTATATTGCAATAAAGTGCCTCCCCACCCCAAACCCTGCCCACTCCTGGCTCCACTCCCAAAGTCTCCAGGTATTTTTCAGCCCAGAGCTGGCAGCCTGAATCACATATAGGGCTTTCACTGTCTCAAGAATTCATATATGGAGGGGGCCTCAGATTCCAGTGATCATACGGCATGACTGTCTTGTCTCCAACAGGCTGGAAAAAGTAGCATCAATGCCATCTCATGGCCCTTTGCTCCATGTAGAGAAGGAGCAATGCAGAGATGTTGGTGCAAGAGTTCTCCCACCACCACCTTTGATGAGCTATGGTAGGTCATAGATGTTCCCCAAAAGAGGTAGGGAAAAGTTGCAAACAATAGGCACTAGAATACCTCTAGACCACAAATACTAGTAGGGATTTCAGCCTGCAGGCCTTATTCTGTGCAGTTTTGCCCTAAAAACTGTGTGGGGTTTGGCCATTGAGATGCATGAGTGGCTATTTCTAATGAAAGAGGAAATGTTTAAGTAGAGGACAGCTGATGCCAGAAGACAGTTGGGACACAGACCAGCACAAGAGAAGGAGTACAGGTCAGGATCTATGTCTAGAGGACTCAAATAGCTTAAGGTAACACTAAGTCAATGGGCTTCGAATACACCAGACTTTGGACCAATTTGTGTTACAGAAAGCCATCTCATAAATACCAATAAAGCCTCCATTTGGGACAGATTTACACATGTGGGTCCCCCCTCACAATCAGAAGATTGTGTAAAATTGACACAAGATACCTGATAAATGTATACTACCGTAATGGTCGTTGTGTAACTCTCTAAAAAGGCATCAAGTTCCAGCCAGCTTATGCTGACCCCATAAGTTTTTCTAGGCAAGAGACATTCAGAGGTGGTTTGCCATCGCCTGCCTCTGCATAGCAACCCCGGATTTCATTGGTGGTCACCCATCCAAATACTAAGAAGACGACTTGGTTTTTATACCCCACTTTTCACTGCCCAGAGGAGTCTCAAAGCGACTTACAATCGCCTTCCTTTCTTCTTTTCCTTTCTTCTTCCCAGACACCCTGTGAGATAGGTGAGGCTGAGAGAGCTTCTGACAGGACTGTTCAAAACAGCTCTAACAGGACTGTGACTGGCCCAAGGTCACCCAGCTGGCTGCTCGTGGAAGAGTGGGGAATCAAACCCAACTCTCCATATTAGAGGCCACCGCTCTTAACCAAGACACCAAGCTGATCCTGTTTAGCTTCTGACTAAGAACTGATGAAATCAGGGTAGCCTGGGCCGTCCGGGTCAAAGTATGGTATTTAGGCTGGTTATAATGCTGTCCTCCCAATCCCAGTTTGGCTGGGTCCCCAGTATGATGGGATCCCCTATATTTTTGTATCCCATCTTCTTCCTCTGCCAGCTTTGTTTGGGCATGCTACTGGTGCTTCACAGTGGCAGGTGTCTATGTGTCCATGAGTTAAAAGCACATTGCAAACCAGAATTGCCTGTCTAGATGCAATGGTCCATCATTCACAGGAACTGACCCATGAACAGCCTCCCTAGCCAAGATCCCCCAAATGCTAACATTCATGAAGGCAGCATAGCATATTTCACGGCTGCTTTTTTAAAGACTCCAGGCTATCACCCAGGGCAATTGACGCTGGCAATTAACAACATATTCCTCTTTGCTCAGGCAACACTACCATCGCTTTCCCTGTTGCCTAGCAACCAGGCCAGCAAGGCGACCAAGAGAGACTCTCTCCACAAACTGTGTTTGTCCAGAATCGGCATTGGTCCCTGCATTGCAAACAATACGCAATCCCTTCCCTTATTTACAGAGGTGAAGCGAAATGAAGCCTCCATGTTCCACAAGGGACTTTTAAAGTAAATTTGTTAGGTAATCAAATATTTGCAGGTGCCAGCAAGGAGATATTGATTAGAGAGGGATCTAAACTGTGTGGTTAATTTGAAAGGCTTGTTTGTCCATGTGTCACCGAGTCCTTCTAATGGATTATTTTTCTGACCCGGTCACTAAGCCCCAGAGAATCCCCATGACCAACACTACAATTAGCAGCCCTTGCCTACAGAAATTCCTGGCACTTTACATCATTAATGATGTTGCTGAATTTGCCTAGATCACACCCTGTGACCGTCTTGGGTTGCATAATGTATAATCTTCACATCTCACCCCAGAGCCAGCTCAAGTTAATGCGCCAGCCCAAGCACTTTCTTCTTGTGTTGCTTCCCTCCAGCAAGGTCCACGACAGGCTGCAGAGAATGCACTTCTCTTTGGAGCCCACCTTGGAAGAACAGATTCACATGAAGTCACCTTATACTATCAGGTCACTACTGGGTTCTTTGATGGCCAGGAGTGCTCCAGGTTCTCAGGTGGAGGTCTTTCTCATCCCTCCCTCCCTGATCCTTTAACTGGAGGTGCCAGTGATTGAACCTGGAACCTTTTGAGAACCAGCTTGGTATAATGGGTAAGAGAGGTGGCCTCTACCTGGAGAACTGGGGTTGATTCCCCACTCCTCCAGTTGAATCCTGGATCAAGCTCAAGGTCCTGGTAATTACCTTTAAGGCCGTAAGTGGCTTGGGTCCAGTGAACCTAAGAGACCATCTCTCTGCCTGCACCCCAGCAAAGAGTGCTATGCTCAATCAATACCAACTGGCTAGTGATCACTGAGCCCAAGGAAACATGTTTGGCCTCGACCAGGGCCAGGTTGTTCTCTGTCCTGGCCCCACCTAGTGGAACAAGCCGCCAGAGGAGATCCAGGCCCTGGATGATCTACCACACTTCTGCAGGGTCTGCAAAATAGAGCTCTCAGGCATTTGGTCAAGGTCAATGATAACATCCATCGGGCCCCCACCCCCTTCTATCTAGACATGCACACCCTCGGGGATTGCAGAAAAATGTTATCCAAAACATGTTACATCATACTGTGGCAGTTACTGATGTTAAGATTTGTTGGTATAGTTACTGGAACACACTATATTATGTTAAGATTGCAGTTAAGATTGATGTTAAAAATGATGTTAAAATCGTTGACACCATTCTCAAACTTACTTGTACCCATTAACTATATAATGTTTTCTGTAAACAGCCCCAAGCCACAAGGGAGGGCACTATATAAAGGCAAATATATAAATAGAATTAAAATAAATAAATGTAGCCAGCTGGGTGACCTGGGTCAGTCACGGTTCTCTCAGAGCTCTCTCAGCCTCACCTACCTCATGGGGTATCTGTCGTAGGGAGAGGAAGGGTAGGTGCTTGTAAGCTGAAGTGGGGTGCAAAAAGCAAAGTAGGGTACCAAAATAACAGCTTGTCTTCTTGATTCTTTATGGCCAAGCCACAAACCCATGGATCTAAGACAATGGCACCATCACATAAGGTGTGTGGATTGCTTCTTACATTGCAGTAATCTCAGGTCCATTCCAAGCAGATTACTTAGGAAAATCGTTTCTCTGCAGCATCCCTTGGGTGCCATCCAAGGTAGCAATGATGTCAGAGAGGGTGTGTCCCTCCTCTTCTGTTGCTGACATGCTGGCAGGCTCCAAGGAGGGCTGCAGAAAAAGCACCTCTGAGCCCCCCTTAGACCTCAGGTGGTAATGGCACTAATACCGGGGGTGGGGGATGTTAGGCACTAAGCCATACCTGTTGATGCATCACTTTCCCCCAGCAGTTTAGTGCCCCAAAGAATCAGTTGTGGTGAACTGACCCTGTGTTACCCCATATAACTAACAGAGAGGGTGACCAAGATGGATAATGGTGGGTAACATTGGTGATAAGGAGAAGCAGACTGCAAAATCTCCACTTTACTGAAACGTGTACTGAAACAAATTATACTTTGCCATGGAAATGTGTTAACACTGAACTTTGATGCTGTCAAAGCCTTCTTCTCCAGAGGGGCTGAAAGTCTTGTGAAACAATATTTTGAAAGCACATAAAATTAACAGAATCATGAAAATTCACCATCACAGACCACACTCTACAACCCTAGGATAATGCAATTCAACTTTTATCCTCTTTTTCCTTTTAAATTTCAATCTCAGAAGCAAGTTTGCATGGGTAATCAGATAAAAGAGCCCATTTGCTGTATTTCATTTCCTGGCATGACAATGAATTGAAAGACAGTTCTTCTTCCCCTCCAGAAGGAGAAGGTTTTCACTCCTTTTCAGATCTTTGATAAGGGGTCACCTGTGAATCTCGTCTCTCAGCAATCATTTCCTTTTATGGATTTGAAGAGACTGAAACCAGGTGACACAATGAGGAAGAAATGGACTGCTTGAAGATTCCAAGACATGTTGTTGGTTGAGACTGCCAAAAACATGGAAATTTTCAAGGCTGAGGGGTGGGAGTAGAATGTAACCATCTGGCAGAGTTGGATGGAAATAAACACCATGAGGATATAATATGTGCTATTTTGGGTCTTCATCGGGGACATAACTACATGCAATGTGGAGGGAGTGCACAGAATGCTTATTTGGAAGCATTTTTGAAGAGGGTCATCTTCTGAGGAGCTTAATTATATTATGTCAACTATGCTCAGGAGCTGTTCTTAATTAAAACCCACCAAGGAAGATATTATCGATGTTTCAAAATCCCCAAAGCATTGCCCTCAGGGGTGATCTCTCCCGTACACGTTTGTCATTGGATGACACTGCACCATCAAGTGATAACTTGTCTTCCTGAAACAGCTATTGTGGATCAGGCAAGAGAAAGGAAATCATTACAATTGCCATAGGGATGGCACTGCAAATTACAATTTGTGGGTGAGTTCTTCACATAAACACGCACACACCCAGCAACAAACACACTGCCAGAAGATCTGAAAGTACTCTCTGAACAGGCTGTCATCAGGCCTGTGCGGTTTCAGACTCCTGTTCTGCGGACCTGCTGGCAGCTTGAACTAAAGCCTTCTTACTCACTTCCCTCCCTCCTTTTAGGCAATGCCAGCCACATGCTCTCATTTATCATGATTAGGGTTGCCAGGTCCATCAGACCAGCTGGCGGGAGATGAGGGGAACTTACCAGGAGCGGGGAGGGAAGAGGAGAAACCTGGAAAAACAGCAATATTACGATGTCACCTGGAAGTGATGGATGTCAGTGCTATTGAGGGTGACACTCTGGTTTGGGGGCCAAACTCTATGGTAGAATTCGCTTCTTACACCAAAACCAGAGTAAATACACACACCATTGTCACTGACATCTCTCTGTTACTTCCAGGTCTCATAGAAGCATCTCTTTTTAAAATTAAATAATGTATATAGCACCTCTCTCAAACTAGCCATCTCAGGGTGGTGTACAACCTTAAAATACATCATTGCAACAGTAGAATTGTAAACAATTAACCAGTAAAATAGCATTAAAACCATTTTAAACCACAAGTTTTTACCACAAGCAGATTAATTAACAGTAACCTCAGTGAGAATCATAGGAGAGTAAGCTCAAATACAGCTATATTGGCTGGATTTCTGATGGCCTCAACCATAAATTTGGCAGAAGATCTTCATATTGTAAGCCCTGTAGAACTTGGTGAGTTCCATCAGGGCCCTGACCTCATCTGGGAGCTCATTTTACCAAGCAGGGCTGAGGCCAAGCATACTTTCTTGTGTCAGGGACATTGAGCTGGTTGGAATTAGCTGTTTGTAGCACTCTCTGGGGGACATACTCAGACAAATGGTCTCAGATACACAGGGCTCAAACTGTGTATGACTTTGAAGGTCAATACCTGGATCTTGAACCAGATCCAGAATTTAATTGGCAGTTAATACAGCTGCCAAAGGACTGGCACGTGGGCTTGTTGTCTTGCTTGTTGGAAATGGTGGGGTTTCCCCCAGCTTCTTAAACCCCTGAAGCAAGGGGAAAGGCACCAAACTAGAGCATCCCCAGCTACCAAATGGGGACTGGCAACCCTAACTGTGATAGCAGAAGGATCCTATACAGAGTTACCCCCCTTCCAAGTCTAATGGCACTAACCCTACTTTATAAATAAGGCCTCATCCCTGCTATTTCCAATAAGGTTGGAGGAAATAGAGGGGAACATAGTGTGCTATTTGCATGAAAGATGGACTGGGAATAGGTTTCCGAGCACAGCAAAGAATATATTCTGTGGCTTGGGAAAGCAAAAAAGCAGATTGCCTTGTAACCAGTTTTTATTATTTGAATAGCTTGAATAATATAAAATGAGACCTGGCAAAGTCCCATTTGTGGAGACAGAAGAAGTCAATCTTTTCTAGCTTCATGTTCCATCTGGTTATTTGCAGAATTTCAACCTTGTCAGGTTTCCTCAGACTGATCTCTGGGGAGCCCCTGAAGAGAAAATGATTCTGAGTACAGATATTGAATTGGTGTGAGGCCTATTTTGAACTCTTTTTTAAAAAGATTTTGGAAATAACCCCACATTCCTTATCAGTGTCACTAACCAATGAAGACACAACACAGCTAAATTGGCTGCAGCTGCTATAGTACAAGTCTAGTTACCACCTCTCAGGAATGACATTTCAGAGCTGGAAAAATGCAGAAGAGGGCAACCAAAATGATCACGCACTTGGAAGACCATCTGTACTTTGAGGAAGGGATAAAAAATCTGGGACTTTTCAGTTCAGAAGAAAGATGATTAAGTGAGGGGTCACAATAGTTGTTTCTAAAATTGTGTGGGCGGAAAAAGTTGATGTGTGTGTTATGTGCCTTTATGTTGTTTTCAAATTATGGCATCCCTATTCTGCTAACAACATGCTTCTGTTAACAGCCTTACTTGGGGCTTGCAAAATGAAGTCTGTGGCTTCCTCCACTGAGTCAACCCATCTCACGTTGGATCTTCTTCTTTTCCTTTTGCCTTTTCCTCACATTATTGTCTTTTCCAGTGAGTTTTATTGTTTCACAATATGGCCAGAGTTGATACAGGGAGCTTTTCCTCCATCTCCCATAATATTAGCATTCAGGGATACTCAGTGAAATTGTTGGCAAATAGGATCAGGACAGACAGCATTCCTTCACTCCATGAGTAATAAGTTGTGGAATTTACTGCTAGTGGATGGTGTGATGGCAAAAAGCATGGAGGGCTTTAAAAAGTAGTTCAACAGATTCATGGACAACAGGTCCAGCATTCCATCTAGATAGTACATTTTTATCCCACTCTTCTTCCAAGACTCAGGAAACCATACAGCATTTCCATTTATTTCTGTTATTTATCATCCGTCTTTCTCACTGAGACTCAAGGCACTTTTTTCACTATAAGAAAATGCAGTCAACAAGATGGGACATCCAATAAATAAGCAATGCAATAGGATCAGAACTGCAGAAATCTGAAACAAAGATGAAGCAAGTAGTGACTGGACATGTTAAACAATGAAGAAATTACATAGTAAGATAATGCAGCAACGATCTGTACTTTACGCAGTAGTATATATAGTTCACAGTCCCTTTCCCTTTATGAAAACATATTCCTGAAACTTTCTGTTATAATATAGCCTTCTTTGATGGTAGAAAATGCCCATCCCAATACAACTACTGCTCTACAGTGGCTCACCACAAAGGCAGCCCACGCTGCCAAAGTCAACCCACCATGCCAAGATGTCCAGTGATACAGTGGTCTTCAGAACAGATCATTAGCCTCCCTGGAGCCAATAGAAATAAAATGGCTTTAATTCAGGTGGCTGTAATTTAACTGGGTTGTGGGTCGTGCTGTTAGTCAGCAATGAGTATTATTACTCTTTGCTCCGCAGGGCTGTCTTTCAGTTTTTCTTACAGGTCCAATTACACCTCACAGTCGCCATCGATCTGTTTGCCGTTAGCATGAGACTCAGAGATGCTCTGATCTATTTAATGTAAAGCCTCTACCTTCATTAACCCTCCTTTTTGTTTTTAAGACAGACCATTTAAATTGATCGCGATTAAATAAAATCACAAGTGCTATCAATCCCCCAGCTTCAGAGAGTTAAACCAGGCAACAATTGGACCAGGAAGGGATTGCTTTTGTATCTCTTTTTGCTTAACTCCTGCCCAGGTCCTTGAGACTGGGGAGGCCAGAGCCCTGTGCCAGCGTCTCTCTGCTGGGAGCCTAAATGTTGTTTCCATGCTGTCCTGAAACCAGACCTGAACAGCATTTCTTCCCCCTTTTGTATGCTTGCTCCCCACTGCCGATCCATTCCTGTAGTCGATGTCGATAGCCAAACAACATTTGGGAAGACAGCCTAGTGTGCAGAAATCGGTCCTAACTGATATGTAGGTGTGTTTTGCTTCGTTTGTCTAATCTGGTTTGTCCCATGCAGCGAGTAGCCTGTCACACACAGAGGGTAAGTTTGCAGATGCTGTCTAGACTGTCTTTGCCTCCTGAGATTCTCAATTTAAATGTTAATAGGTTTTGTTTCCTAGCACTATCCAACTTTGGCGCATGATGTCATGTGTGGCTAGTCCAGCTTTAATTGGCTTCAGCATGGAAGTCGGAGCTGGTTACCAAGGTGGGAAGTTTGTGGTTGAAAAAGAGGCAGAACCACTGGGTTCTCTGTTGCTGTATCCTTCCTGAGGCCTATGAAAAGGATCTGTGGTTTGGCAGGAGTCAGTCCTGGTGCTTTGCTTGTCTCCCAATGCTTTTGCTACCATAGTAGAGGGTGGCTAGGCCAAGCGGTCCTATGTCCATATTATTATTATTATTATTATTATTATTATTATTATTATTATTATTATTATTATTATCATCACCCGTCACTATCAGTCAAGCCATCTCGCAGTGGGTTATATAATATAATACCCCACCTTAAAAATAAATTAAAAACATTAATCCCTTATTAAAAAAACATAACATCCCAGTGGCAAAAACTATCCTCCTCTCTCCTAATCCTAATTTCCATGTGGAGGAAGTCCCAAAAAAAGTCACACAAAATACAGTTCAGACAGCAGAGTTTGGTCTTAAATATATATTCACTGGCACATCTGTTTCAAAGAAGAAGCTGTTTTTTGTGTGTGTGTCCTGCTTTTCACTGCCCAAAGGAGTCTCAGAGTGGCTTACAATCACTTCTTCGTTTTCCCACAACAGAAGTAGATGAGGCTGAAGAATGTTTTATGTATTTATGTGTTCTTCTGTTTTCATCTTTAACCGCTCCTAGCAGAGCGGATTAAATAAAACAGTAAGGGCCCCGAGGGCGGGCCCTGTCCGGGATGAGGAAGGGTGCCGATAGGCCCCTTCTCCCGGACTGACAATTGAAGGGGCTAATCGGACAGGCGCAAAGCAGAGCCACCAGCAGAGGTGGCGCCGGAGCTGGCACCTGTGCCAGTGACGCGACCGCTGGCAGCGGAGCCACCAGCACCAGCAGTGCCGGCCCCATAAGAGCCACCATCAGCCGCGGCAGCAGGGCCGCGATAGCCGGTGCCGGTGGGGCCGCGATCGGTCACAGCGGTGGGGCCGTGAGCAGAGGCGGCAGCGCGGCTGTGAGTGGTAGCAGCGGGGCCACCATCGGAGGCAGCAGAGCTGTGAGCGGCCACAGCTGAGGCGGTGGGGCCCCGAACGGCAGCGCCGGCTGAGCCGCCAGCGCCTGCCCCCCCCCGCCCACACACAGGACTCCGATGGCTCAGGTAGGCCACAGTGTGGCGGGGGGTCCCTGAAATAACAGCTAGCGCCCGCTGTATTTAAACTACAGCGGGCTTATTTTCTAGTCTGAGAATAATACTCTAGCAGTATATATATCTATAAAAGGGTATGTTCCTTGGCCTGTACTGAATCTAAAAGTGGGCTTTGAGTGCTCCCTCATTAAAACATTGGGCATTTCCGCACATCATTAAAAATAGCGTTACGCCAGTTGAATGGCGTAACGCTAAATATAATTGCGCCTCCTGGGGCCTCCTCATCTTTTTGCTGTGTTGCTTTTGTCTGCCACCATTTTGCGGTGCTCCCCCTCCACAAGTGCTGCTGGAAATGGCGGAAGAAAGCAACGCGCTTTATACAGGGAATGTTAATCCCACTCCTGGGTGAAATGAGTCCTGTTCATTCCAGCAGGCTTAAAGGAAGGCACATAAGTGGATGAGCAAGCAGCAGAGTAGTGGGAGGGGGGAAACTCACAGCTGAAGCACCTTTTGTTCCTGAGGAGAGGCATTTGTGTTGCAACAGGGCAATTCTGCTAAAGATTGTGTCAGCAGCACTAAGAGTTCCATGGGGGGGGGAGGGGGGAAGGCTCTGTGTCTTAAAACAACAGGCATAAATTCAATAGCTGAATCTTTTACTAGGCATAGAGAAGCAATGATAGGAGGATTCTTGCTTTGGGTCTTTTCCTGCTCTTAAAGACACAGGGGAGAATCGAA
Source organism: Paroedura picta (assembly GCF_049243985.1). Lineage (NCBI taxonomy): Eukaryota > Metazoa > Chordata > Lepidosauria > Squamata > Gekkonidae > Paroedura > Paroedura picta. The sequence goes on along the minus strand of NC_135371.1, from coordinate 39,402,321 downwards.
TCAGCTCCTTGTTGAAAGAGCCATGGAATTTTAAACAATGAATATGGATGTATATTCTAAATATACATGACCCAAATCCAGCCTGAATGCACCCCATTCATTAGCCCCAGAAGAGAAAGTCATGTGAATAAAGTTATCTCCAAAGTTTGGCTTTCACACACATTGGAAAATGCACTGTCAGTGCTCTTTAGCCATCGCTTGCACTTGGATTTTGCTGTGTGAAATGGGAAAATCCACTTGCAAATGTTTGCTAAAGTGCATTGAAAGTGCACTGAAAGCGCCTTATCCAATGTGTTTGAAGGAACCAAACAGCCTGCTTTGGAACATTATAAACCAACGGCCCATTTCAGACATGCTGGTCTTTCCATGTGCTTTTGCTGCTGGGTTTTCCTGTGCAAAACAGAAGACCTAACTCTAAAGTGCACTGCAAGTGCGTTGTCCAACTTGTGCGAAATGTCTCCATGTTTATAACTGCACACTTTCGGGGGCTGTGGCTTTGTGTTTGGCAAGTGGTCCCCCATTGAACCAGGTGCTTCTGGGCTTGCCTGGACTCCTGCTGGGGTAGTAGGCCTCCCACCCGCCCACAAGCCCCATTGCCAGCTGCCACTCCAAGTGGGGGAGGAAGAAAAATATAATTTAAAAAAAGTGATGTCAGTGCCGTTGCTCTGTCACTTCCTGCAACTGTGAACTCTAATAGTTTTGGGAGGCGAGTTCGACCCAGACCTTTCATGTCTTTTGATATGGCTTGAGCTTTGTGGACAGTTTGTCATCGTATCTGCTTACCCACCAAAATGATAAGACAGGCTCTTTAAGGGGAGGGGGAGAGAGCAGGAGGAGACAGAAAGGGAGCTCAGCTGCCTTCGCAAGGCAGAAGACTTTAAAAATCACTGTTCTATGAACGAGACATTTCCATATTTCATGGCTATTTTTGTCTGGTGTCTAAAGTTGATGATACAGCAGAAAGAAGGGGGGAAAGAGACGGCGAGAGATCTGAATGAAGGGGGAGAGGAATAATGAAAACCCTTTTGCTGCTCCTTTCTTCCTAGCAATTTAAATCCAGAGCCGATCGCTCAACTAGCTCAACAAAGCACAATGGGTTATGCCTGCACATTGACAAAGATTAGAAATGTTAAGGGACTCTCTCATTAGCATGGAAGTCAGAAAAGTGGGAACTAATTTTCATCTGAACCTATTGAACTCCCCCAATGCTTTTATTTGATATTGCATTGCACCCTGAAAAGGCTGAAGCATCTAACTTACTGTTGGTAGGCAAAAGCAGGTCAAAGGGGTTTTGGAACACTGATCATTGATCTTTGGGCTTCAGAGCAAGGTTCCTGTTGGCTAACCACATGTGAACAACAACAAAAAAAGTACTGCTGCGCAGTTAACCCTTTCCCTTACTCTCATGTGGCTGCTGTGGCTTCATTTTCTGCACAGGTCTGATGAAATCCTAGAAAATGTCACAAACCTAGTTTCGCATACTGCTCAGTTCTAGAATCTGACTGAAATACGAACACCATCTCCCTTCCCCCGTCGTATAAAAGGAGATGTACATACATAGTATAATACATAGTTTTCAGGTTACCAGCTCTGAAACTGGTCCGTCTAACTGTCCTTTTAATCTCTATTTGATCTGTAGCTCCATGGCAGGAAAAGTTTCAGCTGCCCATTTCTGGACATTAAGGCTCTATTAAAGCAACATAATTTTTTCCCCTCTGCCCACTTGCAACCTTAAGTAAAAGAGAATAGACAAATATATCCCTCACCAGGGTAGCCCAGGCTAGCCTGATCTCATCAGATCAGTGGTCCCCAACCTTTTTATCACCAGGGACTGGTCAATGCTTGACAATTTTACTGAGGCCCAGGGGGGGTAGTCTTTTGCTGAGGTAGGTCCCCGCCACCTGAGCCCCTGCTCCACTTGCTTTCCCACTGGTGTCCCTGACATCCCGCCGCCCACTGTGGAACGCTGCCAGCAGCAGCTGTACAGTGCCACGCCGAGGGGGAGCCCCAGCCATGGTGGCCACTGGAGAGCACCAAAGGTGAGCTGGCAGCAGAGTGGCAGGGCAGCCCCCGAGGCAGCAGCTGGGGAGGAGGACAAGGAGGAGCCACGGCTCAGTACCGACTGATCCACAGACCGGTACCAATCTCCAGACCGGAGGTTGGGGACTGCTGCATCAGATCTCAGATGCTAAACAGGGGAGGCCCTGGCTAGTATTGGCTAGTAAGACCTCCAAGGAATACCAGGGCTATGACATAGAGGAAGGCAATAGCAAACCACCTCTCAACATCTCTCCTTTTGAAAACCCGACGGGGTTGCCCTAAATCAGCTGTGACTTGAGGGCACCTTCCACCACCAGACAAATACATGTCTGCCTCTGAACATCAGTTCCTGAGGTGAGGAGGACAACAATAGGACATGATTCATTTTTCTGCTAGAAGGACCACCTGGAAATATTGTTTCCACTGTACAAAACAAGACATAGAACTTGATGGATCTCAGGTCTCTGATCCAGAAGGGCTGATATTTTACTTCCTATAAGCTGTTTTATTCTCATTCTACAGGCACGTCATCAAGAATGCTTGCACTGCAAGCTAAAAAATAAACTTTACCTAAGTAATCCAAACCCTAGCCCCAGAAAAACTGATTTGCATAACTTAACCACTGCACCAAGTAGAGTAGAAGGACGGGCTCCTCTAGTCCCTGGAGGCCACTTGATCAGAACAATGATCATCCACTGAAGAGAGAGATCCACAATCATTAAGAAGCACCAGCATTCCTTTTGGCCACAGAGATCCTCTTCTTACAGTGTTTGCATTGCTGAGCTGTACCTGGAACCAAGGTCCTTCCAAGCTCATAGTACCTGGTCCACTTTCAACCACTCTTTCTCATTGTGATACCATTGTTGTTTTCTTCCTTTTCTTCCTTCCTTTTCTCCTGAAAAGGAGCTAAGACTCCTTCCTTCCTTTTATATTCTTGATTCCTTCCCTGTTGCAGGAAAAAAAAGACAGTCTTCAAAATGAGGTCCCACAGGCAAACTCCTATTAGGAGCATCGAGGTCATGGTGTTAGTCACTAGCATAGAAAAACAAAATCTAAACCCGCCATCCAGCTGGGCTGCACATTTCAGAAGGGACGTTCCCTTGAAATGAGAGAGAGGATTCTCCATCTCTTGAATAGTTGCCGTATAAAGTTTAATCAGGTTAGCCGGGGTTTTCTCTCTTGATTTCACAGCTTCCATTTCTGTGCACCAGATTATAAACTTTCAACATGTAATTGAAGCTGACTCAAGGAGCCAATTGTATTACAGTGAGCTTTAAAATGGGGAACGGCGAAGGCTCAAGTTTTCATTCAATGAATGCAATTTCTATGTGCAGAAATCAATTCAATTGACATCAGTTGAGCTTTAATGCTGAATTAAAGAGCTGCCAGGTTTCCCCCATGGGGCTTTTACAGTCCAGGTTTTATGAATTCATTAAAATGCACACACAAACTTTTTAAGGAAGCAGTATTACACTGTAATAAGAGCTACAAATCGACAAAATTCCTCCGAGAGATGACTCTAATTTGAGTCGCCTAGTTGGCAAAATTGTTTTCCATTGCTTTGCATCTATTAGCACGGGGTGTCATATTTCCCCTTGTTCCTGTTTCACTTCCTCACTGTTGCTCAGCAGGGAGAGCATTTAAGAGCATCAGAGGAGCTGCAGCAGCTTTCAGGAAGCCTGCACCTTTGGAGGCACAAAATGGGGAGAAAAGAGATGTGCAAAGCATTTTTAATCTTTGTTCACGCATTTTTTTTTATTAAAAAGGGAAGGGGGGGGGGCTAGGTATATCCAGAGAATTTATACCAAGAGCTGAATGTTCCTTGGAGCTTGGATGTGAGGTAAAGGAGGTCTGGAATCTTTTAGTAGTGCAGAAGACATCAGAAAGAGTGCCGGGGGGGGGGTTAATTATGAATACAATGGTCACACATCTCTCCGTAAGATACAAAAAGATGGTTGTGAAAATTCAGAGATCTTTTCGTTAGCTACCTTTTAATGGCTCCACCCTCATATCCGACCGGTACTCCAAGAACTTGGCTGGCTCCCAGTTCAATTCCAGATTAAGCTTAAGGTTTTGGTAATCATTTTTAAGGCCATACGTGGTCTGGGCCCAGTGTATCTGAGAGACCGCCTCCCTGCCTATACCCCCAGAAGAGCTCTACGCTCCGCCACCTCCAACTGGCTATGGATCCCTGGCCCTAAAGAGGCACGTCAGACCTCAACAAGGGCCCGGGCCTTTTCAGTCCTGGCCCCCACCTGGTGGATTGAGCTCCCCGAAGAGATCAGGGCCCTGCCGGAACTTCCACAATTCCGCAGGGCCTGCAAAAAGGAGCTCTTCCACCAGGCATTTGGTGGGGCCGACTGACCCATAACACCTACAGGTCCCCCCGCCCCAGACTGAGAAATCGAACCTGCTGAGGGAGTGTCAAAGTTACTGTTGAAGTGCTGTTTTAATTGTTCCAGTTGGTGATTGTTGTTATTGTTATATTGATTCTGATAGTGTTCTATGTAAATGTTTCAAAATGTGTTATGTAAACCGCCCAGAGCCGTAGGGAACGGCGGTATAAAAATCTAAATAAATAAATAATAAATAAATAAATCTAGGGGTTGACAGCTCCGAGTTGGAACTGAGTTGGGACCTGGAGACTTTGGTGGTGGAGTTGGGAGTAAGTGGGATCTGGGGCACGGAGGGACCTCAGTGTTTAATGCAACAGAACTGGCCCTCCAAAGCAGTCATTTTTCTCCATGGGAACTGGTTGTCACCTGGAGATGAATACCTGGCGGCTGGCAATTATATTACTGCTTACAAGGTAAGTTGTGATAAGGAGAGTCAGCCTCTGGTTGTTTCTGCCTTCCCCCACTGTTGTTGTTTATTATCCTGGGGGCCTGGTAATCTACCCAGATGCCTTTTCTGTTTTGCAGAGCCTGGAGCTTCTCCCGCTGTGTCCAAGTTTCCCAGCCTCAAGGTGCCAGGACAGGTGTTTGCGGAGGCAGAGAACAAGTCCCAGAAATCTCCTATTCTGCCCTTGCTCGACTTTACACATAGCAGGCCAGGGATTTTTCAAAACGAGAAACATGTGATGAATTCTTTATGCTCCTTTTTAATGTAAAATATTCTGACAGTATAAAAGAATAGTGGTGGACTTCAAGAAGATTTCTGTTCCCTGTTAAAGGACCGTGTTGCAGATCTGCTGCAGTTAGAGGCCAGGTGCAAATGAGGAGACCAATCCCATCCCACTAAAAAGTAATTTGGCAGCACCTTTTCTTTTGGAAAGGAAATCATCCAGTGTGGAATGGCTGAATGTAGAAGGCAGCATAATCGTATGCTGTGAAAGGGGAGACATCCGCTGCCTTTGGCATCGGCCAGCAGAAAAAAGAGCAGATGTTTCCAGTTGGCAGAATGGGCCCGTCATGAGCCCTGCTGGGCAGTCCATAGACTCAGGCTTGGAATGTCAGTAGAGGAGCCAGAGGAACTAGGAACGCTACTCAAGGAAGAGCAGGGAAGTCAGGGAGAAGCCCCCTTAGACCCCAACACATCAGCCTGGTTGCCGTGCCATCTCTGGGTTGGGAAATACCTGGAGATTTGTGGGATGGAGCCAAAGAAGGACAGGTTTTGGAAGAGGAAGTGGAAGTGGAAGACTTCAGTCTTCCACAGAAGCCATGTTCTCCAGGTGAACTGATCCATCACCCGGAGATGTTGTCATCCCAGGAGATCTCCAGCCAGCACTGGGAGGCTGTGAACAACGAAATATTGAGCGGGCAATGGTGATGCAATAATAACGATTATTCTCAAAATATATAAGTACCTAAGTGTCAGAATGACTTCCTAGGTGCAACCTCATTTTTGTTTTTCTTCTTCAATGAAACTATAGAATCATGTTTCATTGGGAGGCTAGCAGCCCTATCCATCAGGGCTGACCTCAAGGAGCCTTCCTCTCAAGGAGGCTTCCCTACCACAACCTTCCAGCTGCCCTCCTGGATCCTGGGACAGCTGCATATTAGCCATGCCAGATCAGGGCCTGGACCCTCCAGGATTCTCCCTCCCATGGCAGGAAGAGCAGAACCAGAGAGCTCATGCAGATGCAGGTGAGAGAAGGTGCAGTGCCAGGATTGCAGCTCATACTCCAGCCTGCAAGCTAGACCACTGCTTGAACTGACTTCATCCCCTGCGCTATTCTGGTCCCATTAGCTGGATAGATTCCAGAGGCTACCATCAGAACAGCTGGGGCTGCCATTCCTCTGGCCTAATTAAGCTGTAGGAAGAGAGCTTAGATGGATCAACCTGTTTTCAATGCCCGTTCCTTTGTGCTACAGGCCTTCCCTGCTCCTGCCTGCCAGATCCAACCAAGCTGCAGCTGGAACAGCAAGTCTCGGCTCATGAGGAATGCTGCAGGCTTGTAAACCTGAGCACAGAACAGGCTTGTCCCTTAGAATGTACATCTGGATGGTAGATTTGTCCACTGTGGCTGTTTAAGATCTAGTCCATTGTTACATAGTCAAGGACTGCAGCCATGTTCTCAGCTGGAAAGGCTGTTCAATGAACCAGAGGATGTTTAGACACTGGGCTGCCTAACACACATATGGCTCACTTGCACGGTACTTCCTATGGGAGTTGCTATATCAGCACTGCCATTGGAATAGCCCCAAATCTAGAATTCTCACGCTGGAATCTGTGAGCCACCATGACCATGCACAGTCAGGCCAATTTACCTGTCAAATGGAATCCTCCTGGCAAGCCTGCAGTCTTCTCTGGACATCACTCTTTTGAGATTAGTTTCCAAACAGGCTGAAAATCCAATAAGCAGAATGATTCAACATGTGCTCAGTCCCCAAGAGGGGAAAAAACCCACCAAAATGAAAGCACAGACCGGATATCTGTCAAATTTTTCAAATACCTGTTCACCAGCAGAAAAGTGTTCCAATTACTCAAAAGATAAGACCTCTGGCTGTTGTGGATGGAAAAGGAGGAGGCAAAGCCACTGTGTAGGAACATAATCACCAACAATAATATTCAGAAAAATCAATGAGTATATTTAATATACTATACCGAAAGAAGGCAATTCAGTAATATCTGTATTCTGTTATTGACTGGAGCAAGACTCTGCCCTTAATTTTTCTTTCTAGCTCCTTTCCTTTTCTGCACAGTGTTAGTCTAGAAATAAGCAATTAGCATTACAGCCACCCCCTCTTCTTTTTTGCTGGCATGCAAATATGCCAAGTAGGAGTTTAATTCAATATAAAGGGGTGTTCCTTTGTGAAATAAGTGCATATTTTATACCATTTCTCATGGAGCTATCTGACAAGAAGTGACTTAATTGTTGTTCTCAGTGGCCAGAAGAAATTACCTTCTATCGTCCACCTCCTAACTGTGAAACAGGGACTACATCACAGGCTGAGTCAGCTGCAGAAAAGAAGTGGCAAGCCCCACCTCTTGTTTTCTATCACAAATGGTTCAGGGATGTATTTCACAAAGTACATCATGAGCGATGGTGAACTTCAAGGCATTTTGCAGTGAGATTCTGGGGCAAGGGGGACAGATGTGACAGCGGGCAGGCCAGTCATTCTTGTGGAAGTTTTGCAGTCATGGAAAGGAGTAGTGGCTTGCTGCAGGAAGGAGAAGGGAAAGCTGAGCTGCCCAAATGTTCTCTTCTGTGAAAATGTTACAAGGATGCCACCCCTGTCCCCTTTCACACTTGGCCGCAGCTACAGAAACAGGCCATGTGGCTCAGAGTTCTTTTATATTTGGACACTCTGTCCATATGGAACTCAGGCTTGTGGAAAATCCCATTATGTTCTTGGTGCAACGTTCCTAGAACCCATAAGTGTTCAGACTGATTTTTCCCGACAGACGTTGGACACTTCAGAAGGCCAGATTCCAGTTGGATCTCACAAAACTTTGTTGTTGCTTCCTTAACAGAAGCTGCTGGAACGTTCAGAAGATAGAGGAATGGGATAATCCACCCTCATATTGGGATACATCATCAGATTCACATTATTGGAATACTCAAAATCTGTAGTGTCTACGATTCAGGACCATATGAGAAATATCCTACAGGGGGCATCAGAGGAGATGTGTATTTAACATAATTAGAATAGGAACATCCTGGTATTTTTCAAATAATCTCCTCCAGCGTTTTCATAATCTCCTCCAGCGTTCAAGAAGGACATAGATAAAATTGAAAGGGTACAGAGGAGAGTGACGAAGATGATCTGGGGCCAAGGGACCAAGCCCTATGAAGATAGGACTTGGGAATGTTCTGCCTGGAGAAAAGGAGGTTGAGAGGGGACATGATAGCCCTCTTTAAGTATTTGAAACTTGGAGGAGGGCAGGATGCTGTTCCCATTGGCTGTAGAGGAAAGGACACGCAGTAATGGGTTTAAACTATAAGTACAACGATATAGGCTAGATATCAGGAAAAAAAATTCACAGTCAGAGTAGTTCAGCCGTGGAATAGGCTGCCTAAGGAGGTGGTGAGCTCCCCCTCACTGGCAGTCTTCAAGCAAAGGTTGGATACACACTTTTCTTGGATGCTTTAGGATGCTTAGGGCTGATCCTGCGTTGAGCAGGGGGTTGGACTAGATGGCCTGTATGACCCCTTCCAATTCTATGATTCTATGATTGACTCATTTGGAGACTTCCTGATGCTTTGAGCACACTTCCTCCCAGCTTGCTTCCAGAACAAACAGAATGAAGACAACAGAACAGTTTGACAATCATTATGTCTTCCTCTCCTCTTTGTTTATCTTCTTAATAAAACTATATTTCTATTTACCTTTGCATATTTAAACTCTGTCAACAGACATCATGCCAGTGCTCAGCTATCTGCATTTCTTTCCTATGGCCTCCTAGGTACAATTAAGGCACTGGTTTTATACTAAGCTCTCAACAACTTGTGTCCTGTATCTGCTGGCTCTACTCCATGTCCCATTGATTAGCTGTGAATATCTTAATTATACTGTCTGTGTGCCATGTTAGAATAAGAACAAAGATAACTTTTCCTGCAGCTAGGGACGTATCTTCTCCCAGAGGTTCATAAAAGTGTTGGCAGCATTTAAGTCTGCAAAGGTCCAGGCCACTGGCTGTTTAAAAGAATGAATAGCTTTACTGAGAATTGAAACAACTTTATAAAGAGAGAGAGGAGAGAGATAGTCTTAGCAGTTTAACTGACTAACTGCTCTTCTTCCTCTGAAGATAAACAAGGAGGAAGTATGCTCAAAGGAGCAGAAAGTCTCCAATTGAGTTAATCAGGAGACAAAAGGAGATTATTTGAAAACACTTGGAAGCTCCACTCTATATATGCTAATTACATATCTCCTCTGATATCCCCTGCAGGATATTCTTCATATCCTCTTGAAACATGCATATACAGATCTTGCATATTCCAAAACCCCTTCTCAAGATCTAGTGTGCACAAATGCATCTTCTTCTGTCGAATCTTCTTAGAAAATCCATCTTCATCCTGTATTTGCCTGGAGCAGCCTTTCTCAGCTTTTTTATCATTGAGAATCCCCTGAAACATTCTTCAGGCTTTGAGAAACCCCAGAAGTTGTGTGATCATGCTGGGATTATGGCTGATTATGGATTTGATTCCCTGTTCCTCCACATGCAGCCATCTGGGTGACCTTGGGGCAGTCACAGTTCTCTCAGAGCTCTCTCAGCCTCACCTACGTCACAGGGTGTGGAGAAGAAGGGTAAGAGATTGTACACTGTTTTGGGACTAATTCAGGTAATGAAAAGGGGGTACAAAAAAAACCCCAGCAATTCTTCCCTCTGTTTCTTCCATCAGGAAATGACTCCAAAACATCTGTGTGGATTTACTCCACTGCTATCAAACCAAAGGAAGCATCAATGCCCAAACAGGAGGTGATGTAGCACTGACAGAAAGTTTACTTTTGGAGTTTACTTTTAGTCTGGATATTGTAGCAATTAACTTTAGCACTTTGTTTGGGAAGGAGGCCTGGCTCAGTTGATAGAATGTCCACCTTGCATGTGGGAAGACCCAGGTTCCATCCGTGAAATGAAAAGTAGTAGTGATGTGAAAGACCTCATTCTGAGTCACTGGAAAGTCAGAACAGACAATACTAATCAGATACTAACAATCTGATGAAAATAAGGCAGTAATTGGGCCAGAAGAAGGGGAAGCTCAAGCAGACAGTAGCCAACTCCAAAGTAAACTGGAAAAGAAAGGTTAACAGGGGCTCAGCAGAGGGATCTGAGAGGCATCAGTTTTCCCTTCCCCTCAGTACTAAAGCTGGTCAAGGACTGGATGCTAACATCTGGCCTGAAGAGATCCTTGTGTGAGGGCAATATCCAGAGTTGCTGAGCCCAGTAACAATGAAGGATGGGGGCACTTTCTTTGGGTCACCGTAGAGCTGGATCCTCTAGTCCAACTTTTCTGAAACCTCTGGGTAATTTTGATGACAGGCTCCAGCAGCTATGCTGCAAATTTGGTGCCTCTACCTCAAACCCTACTTCTAGCAGGCCACTGAATAGACTTGGGCTAGCTTTGCCATTTATTTTAATGACATCATTGACTAGTGGTTCTAATACCGTCTGTTAGGAAAGAGGCCTCTACTATTTCTAGCTGGGTGAAAGTTGGTTGTGGTTTACCTGGCCACATGCAAAATGCATTCCATGCCTATTCAGAAACACTCTCCCTTTTTTGCAAGCATTTCAGAATTAAAGATAGGCATTGCAAGTAAATTCCAGGTCACCAGGCTAACTGAAGTAGGATTTAATCACCATCCTTCCCAGTATGACAATAAAACCAGAGTCCAGGAGCCCCTTTAAGACCAAGGAAGATTTATTCAAGGCGTGAGCTTTCGAGTGCCAGCACTCTACGTCAGACTAAGAACTGACCATCATAACAGTAGGAATTCATAAGCAAAAGTATGAGTTGAATGTTCTACTCGACAAACTCATCTCATTGACATTCACTTGGTAATGTTATTCCATGGGAGAATGTAGGACAGAAAGTTGGTATAAAAATTTAAATAGGAAAAAAAATGTGAATGCCCCAGTGGTGCAGACACATACATGGATGAGAGGACTTTGGTGCGACACAGGTTGCTCTCTTGCAAGAATGGACAACTGCCAAACAAAGTGTGAGTTATTGATGGACTAACTCTCAATGCATGTCATTTGTTCATCCCCACCCCACCCCCTTTATATACATTATTGTACATTAGGGTTCTTTTTTTAATTTATTATTGTTCTTGTTGGCTTAATGGGAAACATTTCTGGCTGTAATAGGTTGCATTCAAAGTGTGGTTTCCACTAATGGAAGGTACTTCTGTCCACAGAATGGCACTTTCCTGCCTCCCCGCCCCCACTGCACCCAAGTGATCTCTCTAAAATGCTGCCCCAGGGAACTATTTTAGGGCACTCAATAGGTTTCAGGGGAAGATAGGGGGGAAATCCATTCTATTAAAAGAAAATTTAGTTTGGAGCCATCCAATACTTTCCTTTTCTGCTTCACTAGATGAAATTTTCAGGGATTGACCTGTCACCCAAGGGATTCACCCTGCCAAACTGCAGACAGGTAGGAGAAAAGTTTCTTCGTTTTAGAGGCAATTAAAAGCAAAACACGGGATACGAACAATATGAATGGCACATGCTGGTGTGTGTATGTTTGCCATCACCATTGGTTTTGTTACCTTAATGAACATAACAAAGGGGGGAGGAGAGCTGACTTCATTTTTTGAAGAGATTAGACATGAAGGAGCATCCCTACAGTGAGCACCTGTTTGGCCAGAAGGAGAGTTCTGACTCATTTCCAGACAGAACAAAACAGGAGGTTGCATTTTTTTTCTTTGCCTAGTGTTTACCTCTGCCAGGAGTTATTAAAACAGTCCTCTTTTGGGTGGGGAAAGCTGTGGGTTTTTCTAGGAGCCCTCTCTGGGACCCTTCTAGGCAATGGTCTCTCTGATCTTCCATGTGGGCCCTGCAGAGTCACAGTTCTTGTCCTAGACGTCCTTGTCTCTTTTATTGCCTTAGTGGACAAGGCCTGACTCTTCTTCCCATAGACTCTGGCAACAGCACTCAGTTTGAGTCCACCTCACTGTTAAAGCAATACTGTGTGGTTTTTCTCCCACTGACTGGACTCCCACTCACCTGGCCAGAGGAACAGATTATAATCAGCAGTCACTGAAGTGACACCATCTTTCCCCCTTTCTGTTTTCCCTCTTGTCAACATAGCTTATAGCTGTGGAAGGGGGGGGGGGGGTTGGAAGCACAACAGTATTGCTATCAGCAAGGAAGATAGCCATGTATTTTGCTGGGAAATTATTACTATTAAATACCCAACATTTTCCACTTTTCAAAAATGCATCTTTTATCCACTGGGGGTTTACACTATCAGGGTGGGAAGGGAACACTATAGATTCCTGATGAGTCAGCCAAGATATTAGAAGCTTTTTCATTTCTTTCTCATTTTTTCCCCCACCGGTTCATGCTGAGCCTTCCTAGATGAAAAGACGACAAGCTATCATCTCTTTACACTTAGTGAACTCCCAGGAGCAAACAGGGAAGAAGATAATTAGACCAAATGTTGATACAATAAACCTCAATGGAATGCAAACTGGGAAGTAATTCTGGCTTTTGCCCGCCTCCCCAAAATATTGATGGCATCCTGGTGGAAAATTCCATTACAGTAATGCAGAATTGCTTCACGATCACCCCAGCCGTGGCAGCAGTTCTTGTCTTTTTGCTCTGTAAATAATAATAATTAAAAACCACCCTTCAAGGCAAGACCGATCACCGGATTCGACAGCTGGGAATGTGTTCCCTGCAAACAATTAATACTATGCCCCTGTGCTGAGGAATGTAAATCAGTGGGGCACACAGGGTAAGATTGGATGGCACGGCTGTAAACCTTGGCATGCCTAGTTGGGAGCGAACCACTTGAACTTTCCCAGCTGTAGCAGAATGGGGGAAGCCTTTATTAGGGCCAAGTAAAACATCACAAAGTAATAAGCAGGCTCTTGAGTGCACTAGAACTTGTCTTCAGGCACAATGTTCCGCAAAACATGAGGAGGGAGAGGGAAAGGTGTTGGTATCATTAAAAGCCCAAGGCTGCTATCTGTAATAGTCTAAAGATGGAATAGAGTTGAGGTGTGTGTGTGTGTTGGGGAGGGGGGGGGGATCTTATACGGGCTAGGTGCACAAAAAGGCTCAGGTTCCTGCCCAGGCAACTAGGACAAAGATATTTTCTCTGCTCTCCCTTGTGAGACTATAGAAGACAGCAGTAATTTGGCTGGGTTCCCTGCACTAAAATTGATTTCAAGGCAGAGCCAGAAGCGGGAAGCGTTAATAAAAACAAATCTAGGCAATGCTGGATAATATGTAGATTTCCTTCCCTTTCATAGGCCCAGTCCCCTCCTCTTTTGGGGGGGCATCAAGTCATAGTTGACTTATGGTGACTCTGTAGAGCAGTGGTTCTAAACCTGGGGGTTGGGACCCCTTTGGGAGCCGAACAACCCTTTCACAGGGGGCAGGGCGAGCAGCTTGGGGGGGGAGGGGGTCAACCACTGTTGCCACTCCTCCTGCAGGAGCCCATGCTCAGCCGCCAGCTGCTCCAGTAGCACCTCCAGCGCAGCACAGTCTCCCGCCAGGTGCTCCAGGTGTTGTTGCAACTCAGTGGCCTCGGGCTCCAGGCAGCGGCACAGCTCCTGCAGTTGTGCACCCAGCCTCTCCAGGCGCACCCGCTCACCTCGTAGCAAGTCCCGCGCCAGCGCCACCTCCCCGTGGGCCCGGCTCAGCTTGGTAGCCATCAGCCACAGCTCGGCCACCTCCTCCTCCTCCTCGATGGACTGCCGCTCCTGACCATGCCACGCTGCTGGCTCCCGCACCAGGCACCCGTTCTCCCCCCCCCAATTTATATACAATCATGAACAATGGATCTTCAGACCATTGGTCAGTTTCGGTTTAATTACTGTGAAAGAAGACTTGCATAGTTTTATGTTTGGGGGTCACCATGACATGAGGAACTGTCTTGGCATTAGGAAGGTTGAGAACCACTGCTGTAGAGTTTTCAAGGCAAGAGATGTTTGGAGGGGGTTTGCCATTGCTTTTGAGATCTGATGAGATCAGGCTAGACATGAGTTATCCAAGTTAGGGCTCTTTCTCTATATGACAAAAATATTTTCATTAATAATTATCAAATAAAATTAATAATAATAACGGTCAGGTGGGTTGCCATGTTGGTCTAAAGTTGCAGAACAAAGCCAGGCTTCAAGGTGCCACTGGACACAAACTTTGTTTCAGTGGACGGAAATAAAGACAGACAGTGAAAAGTTAAATTGTATTTAACTTTGTATATATAATCATGCCAGTAAAAAAAAAAAATCTAATTCCAACATGCTATTACATCACAAAAGCCTGCATGGTGTAGTGGCTAAAATGCTTAACTGGGATCTGGAAATAACAGGTTCAAATCTCCACTTGTGCAATAGAAGATTGCTGGGTGGTTTTGGGCAAGTCACATTACTCTCAGCCTAGCCCTGACCTGCGTCACCCTAGAATAGCCCGATCTCATCAGCTCTTAAAAGCTAACATGGAAGAAGAAGAAGATTGTTTAGTATGGCAGGATACCTGCCTCACTGACTGGCTTACTGTCTTCTACAACCAATGGCACCTCTCAATAGTCTAGGCTTAAGCCAAAGCCAGGACACTGCTAAAGTCTGACCAAGCCAGGCCAGGCCCCATCTTAGAAATCCTTCTCTCTGCCTTAGGTTCAGAGTGACAGCCACTGCTTAATTCAGGTGCCTCCTGGCTCAAATCTTACTCTCCATCCCGCCCCACTCAATTGTATTGCTGATCAATTGGATTGGCGCCATCCTGTTTGCCCAGGGGCTCTTAGGCAAACTTCTTTGTCTTGCAACATAATCCATACTTGGCCCCTCTGCCAGGGAAAATCTCTTCCCCAAACAATACAGCTAGATCTATGGAGATATGATGGCTCTCTTCCTTAGACACATTAACACCTTGGTTAAGCCCATCTCTGGCCATCTCTGGACCTGGCCAGAGCATTGTCCAACATCCTGGCCCATGGAAAATTCCATCATGTGCTCGCCTCAAAGCCTCCTCCCTAAAATCCCATATAAACTGTGGCTTCACACAGCCACCCTGAGTGCTTTCCAACTTGGGACCCATTGGACCTTCCCACGCTGGTTCGTGTTGCTTTCCTCTGACTCTCCTTTCTTTGGACACGTAATTATACCAAGCCTTCTCTTCCATCCTTCTTTTTCTTCTCTATATGACTGTTTGTGTAGTGTGTTCGCCATATTTTTGTGCTTTTGTTATTTTCTTTGCAACAAAGCTTATATTTACTGTTTTACCATTTACAAAAGTGTCTGCCTTGAGTTCCCACGGGTATAATCGACCTCATAAACATAGGTCTTCTTACAATCGCCTTCCCTTTCCTCTCCCCACAACAGACCCCCTGTTAGAGAGGTGAGGCTAAGAGAGCCCTGATATTACTGTTCGGTCAGAACAGCTCTATCAGTGCTATGGTGAGCCCAAGCTGGCTGTATGTAGGGGAGCACAGAATTAAACCTGGCTCACCACGTTAGAAGTCCACAATCCTACAACAACAAACTGGTGTTGTTGTTAGGTGCGAAGTCGTGTCCGAACCATTGCGACCCCATGGACAGTGACCCTCCAGGCCTTTCTGTCCTCTACCATTTAAGTTTGCATCGACTGCTTCAGTGACTCCATCCAGCCACCACATTCTCTGTCATCCCCTTCTTCTTTTGCCCTCAATCGCTCCCAGAATTAGGCTTTTCTCCAGGGAGTCCTTCCTTCTCATGAGGTAGCCAAAGTATCTGAGTTTCATCTTCAGGATCTGGCCTTCTAAGAAGCTGATCTCCTCTAGGACTGACTGGTTTGTTTGCCTTGCAGTCCAAGGCACTCACAAGAGTCTTCTCCAGCATCAGAGCTCACCACTTGTGTTCTGAGCAAGATACCTGGGAAGGTTTCTGTTCTCCATTTTGACGACCAGCCCTAGCAAGGAGGGGTTACAAGCCCAGCAGAACCAAAACCCAATGCCTTCTGTTCCTAACAATAACAAAGTTATTCTGTTACCAAGCAGGACAGAGATGAGACAGGGTTACTACATTTTGAAAACCAAAAAAGAGGATGTATTTCCCAACTGCAAATAACTGATCACTATGAAAAATCTAATTTACCCTACCAATTAAGCTGAACCTTGCCTCCACTGCGGAACTAAAAGGCAAACCAAGCTCAGCCTCCCAACCTAAAGAGGACATTTTCATCCATTTTTTTAAAGAGCCACAAAGAAGGTAGACAGCAAAAAAAAAAAAAAAAAAACACGAAAAGGACATCTGGTAACCCTAGATGAGAAGGTCTTGAGTCCATGAAGTGAAAAGGGATGGGGGGGGGGGGAGAACATGGAAAAAATAGGTGAACAGAGACAGGAGTTAATGAGAAATGTGTGGAAAAGAGGGGGGGCAATTAGGAGAGAGAAGGCTTGTTTAATCTTGCTGCAACACCCTTACTACTGGTTTGCAAGATACTGCTGAGCTGAGTACAAGGAAAAGAAGAGAGGAAGGCTGGATTATTGGAGAAAATGTCCTGCAGACTGGCCAGCAGTTGTTGCTGAACAAGTCTGTTCCATTCTTGGAGAAAGCCAGGACATGTGACCAATATGAGCATGCTCTTTGCTAGCCCCAGACTTCCCTGTGTCCCTAGTGGCTGCGCCCAGAACTGCACTTTAAAAATAAAAGGAAAGACATTCAGCAAGAAGCAGAATGAGGCTGGCTTTGAGGGCAATTTGCAAAGTTCTTCTTCAAGCTGCACCTGGGCATGCCACTGCAGCATAGCATCTCCATAAATGTTCGGGGAACGATTTCTGCTGATTCCGCCTCCTGCTGTGGAGTTCTAACTGTTCCCAGTCCCCTGTCCACCAAAATCAGCAATTGGAGCATTTCTGGGCTATGATGGGAGGCTGAGAGGCAGGGAAATCTCACTTTGGTGATGGTAAAGATTTCCATCACTTAGGCTTCAGGAGAAGTCTTGCCCATCACTAACTGTCTGATCCTTTTACCCAAAGATGCTAGGGGTTGAAACTGAGACATTCTGGTTGCAAAGCAGATGCCTTACCACTGAGTCATGGTTTCCCCCTCTTAAATCTGTTAAAGCATTGGTCTGCAATATTTTTTCATCCTCTTAAAGGATGATTTTTTCATCCTACTCAAGAGAGCCAGATTGGTGTAGTGGTTAAGAGCGGCAGCTTCAAATCTGGCAAGCCGGGTTTGATTCCCTGCTCCCCCACATGCAGCCAGCTCTCTCAGCCTTGCCTACCTCATAGGGTGTCTGTTGTGGGGAGAGGAAAGGGAAGGTGATTGTAAGCCGCTTTGAGACTCCTTCGGGTAGAGAAAAGCAGCATGTAAGAACCAACTCTTCTTCTTCCTCCTCTAGGAGACATACAACCCTAGGAAGGTTAGGCTGAGAGAGTGAGAAACTGTCTTGAGGTCACCCAATGGACTTGGTTGATTAATGTGTCTTTGAACTTGGGTCTCCTTGTCCAACACTCTAAGCATTAAACCACAGTGGCCCCGTTGATCTTTTCCCTGTACTTTTCAATTGTTATATGAGACACTCGGATCATTAAAATATCTTTTTTAAAAACTGAGATCTGTTTGTGCTAGATAGAAAGATGTAATTTCTCAGTTTTGGTACTGTGTTTATATATGCAGCTTGTGGTCTAGCACATGCCTCAACCATAGTATTAAGGCAATTACTTGACAAGAAAATAGAAATTCAGATCCAGTAAAGAGCATGATAGACAATTTCTTCCCTCCGAACATCACAACAGTCCAAATAAAATTGGGAGAATTAGGAATAGAGCAAACATAAAAATGAGTATATGTTCCGTTAGTCCTGGATGGAAAGTCTGCATTTACAGATATATCACTGAGGAAAAAATGTAAAAATATGAAGAGAATGTTTCATCTTCATAAAATGGATCTTCCTTAAAATGAAGGATTTCAACAACTACAAAACTACAGCTGAAAAACAGATAACCTTGTAATAATCCAATCCCCAACAAAGAGTCTTTTGAAATTAAGCTCAGTGGGTAGCTTCAAATATCTAGCAATATTCGTGGTGAAGGTTGATGCAACCTTTTAATATATTTTTTAAACATAGTGTTTTCTACGTCTGCAATGAAGTGTGGTAATCAATCCTTTTTAGAAGTCTCCACAATATCTGTTAGGCATGGCTAGGGGAAAATGCTTGCCCTTGGAAAATGGGGAACCATCCCGGATGATGTTAATGAGGAGTGCAGAAGGAACCGGATTGCAGAATCTGAACAGGTCAAGATGCCAACTGCTTCCTCTGTTCTGTTTTGAAGCAAGAGACTATTTGGTTGGTGTGTGTTTTTTATGGAACGCTAGTGCCACCCAGTGGCTGGCCCTTTCTGTTTCCCTATGTGTTCCAAAATTGCACTGATTTGGGGAAAATTACTAAATTCCATTTTGACTGGAAGAAGAAGACTTGTTTTTTATATGCCACTTTTCTCGGCCAGGAGTCTCAAAGCGACTTACTTTTCCTCTCCCCACAACCCACACCCTGTGAGGGAGGTGAGGCTGAGAGAGCCCTGATATTACTGCTCAGTCAGAACAGCTCTATGAGGGCTGTGACAAGCCCAAGGTTACCCAGCTAGCTTTAGAAGGTGCCATCAGTTAGGGCAGGATACATTGAAGGTCTTTCACACCCAGCCATCTCAGATGATACTATACTCCTTAAGTTTTCTTTCAGAAGCACTCCTGTGCCAATTCAATATTTAGTTGTCACTTATCCCTCGTTCAATGCTCTCCCGTCTTGGCTACATAAGGAGCACACTAAAAGTAGTCTGATTCAAATCCATTAACACAATGAATTACCATAAATGATCTACTCTTGCCCTCAGCTTCTGTCCTTATTGGCCGAACTGGTAGGGCTTTTGTAAGAATGTAGACCAGACGTCTGTGCTAATCAGCAGCAACTCCCTATGTGCCCCTTAGGCTCTTTCTCAGCCAGACTGATGCCCAACATTGGCTTTTATTGGCCCATTATGCACGGGGGGGGGGGGATAGCGTACATTCGGGGTGGAATGGCAGCGACTAAAATCACTGATAACGCATGGTGCCGGCTGCAACCGGCCGCAGATTCGGTGCATGCCACCAAAAAAGCCGTGTTAGCGAAACGCTGAAGAAAGTGGAGCTTCCGGGTGACCGGAGCACAACCAGAAGCAGCGGCAGCGGGGTCACCGCGTGCATAATCGGTTACTCTGGGTTTTGCCACCGTTGCGTCCCGTCCCATGCATAAGCAGTTTGCTTCGCTTCTTCCCCCTCTGCTTTTTCCATGTGACCCAAAATCGCCGTTTCGGTGGCCGTGCATAATGGTCCATTGACAGTGCTGGAAAATGAATCTGGAGCATCATAATGCAAAGTACCTACTTCGCCACTAAACCAAGGGCTCTCAACCTTAAAGCTGCAATCCCTACTTTAATTATTAATTACATGGCGGCTGTAACCAGGGTTATCAATAGTACCCTGGCAAACACCAGGAGATTTGAGGGCAGTGCCTGGAGAGGAAGACGTTTTTGGGGAGGATGTGATGTCACTTCCAAGTGATGCTCTAGGGCAGGGGTAGTGATGCTCTAGGGCAGGGGTAGCCAGCAACGCTGGCAGGGTCTCATAGGAATTGTAGTCCATGGACATCTTGAAGGCCGCAGTTTTTACTACCCCTGCTCTAGGGTTTCCCCCTAATCTCTATGGTGAATGGGGAAACTTACAACAGCAGACATGTGGAGCTATTTATTTTCTCTCAATTTCTCAAGGGTGGGGCTGACAGTGCAGGGTTACTCACCAGGGACAGACACATATCAAGCTTAGTCCTAGAAATAACCCTACTCCATCATGCTATCACATTTTCTCTGTACTGTCATTTCTTTTAGAATATTTCAGTGAGAACCACTAATGCCAATAATATTGATAGAATCACTCAACACCGTAGCAGAATAAAGATAGCTATGTAGTAAGTACAATAACAGGGCAGTTAAAACAATACTTAAAAAGCCATTTTCAGAAATACTGTGAAAAGGAATTAGTGTTGCCAACCTCCTGGGGGGGGCTGGAGATTGTCTACAATTATAACTGCTCTCTAGAGTACAGAGATCTGTTCCCCTGGAGAAAATGGCTGCTTTGAAAGGTGACTTCTGCAGCATTAGACCTTACTGAAAAAGTCCTTTGCCTCCCCATATCCTACCCTCTCCATACCTCTAAGAATTTCCCAATCCTCAGTTGGTCACCCTAAAAACAACATATACATAATTTCTTAATGAATAACTTGAAAACACGTACAATATAATTGTACAGCCATGGGCAAGAATAAAAATGGTATTATGTACATCAGAATTCACATATATGAACCATAGCTGTCATGTCGTTTCTGAGTGGAAGTTCTTTCTACTAAATATAACCAGAGAACGCAGTCATTTCAGCTCTCTGCTAGATCTGTTGGGGAGGTAAGCTGGATGCCAATTTTCTGCAGCCACAAGTTTAGCAGTGATTAAAAGAGTTCATAGCATTTCATTGGAAAAATCTTCCCTTTTTAAAAATAAAACAGTATCAGAATGATTGGGTGGCTCCAATTCAAAATGTCTTGCTTGACTAAACACGTTCAACATTCTCTCCTTAGTTGAACTATTGTAATCCACGCACTCCTATAAACCAACTTTCAAATGACATTGCCAACAATTATCTTTGGGATTTCAATGCATTGAGCTTAATAACAATTCTAGCACTATTTTTACAATCATTCCCTCAAAGACTCATGCAAGGGAGCCCTACAGGACTTTGAGTAAAAAAAACATTTTACCAGTCAGAGTCTGGAATGCTCCTCAGTTGTTTTAATGAGTTTGGACAAGCTACAGATTAGGAATTGGATTTATTCTGATGTTGAACTCTTAAATTCAGGGTTATCTCAAGCCATGTTTCTGATCTCAGCCGCTGTCTAATCTAACCTCCAAGCCTCTGAAGGGCATTTCTCCTCAGTGACTATTTCTGAGTTTGTTTTTCATTTTAATTTTCTCTGTGACTGGAGGTTAGCTCTTTTATTTAGCGGATAGCTCTTTAGTCTCTCAAGGAGTTTCTTCCCATTAGAGGGTCTAAAACGTTCCATGGGGTGGGTCAAACTTCAGGTCAGATATCCTTGACCAAGACTCTTTTTAGCATAATGGCTTCACATCCTTGGTGCATTAACATCAAATTATTAAAAGCACGGAAACGTCCGGCTATGCTCGGCCAACCCAATCTTGCTTCATTCTGGGTATGCAATATGTTGAACATACAATCGCAGGTGGCAGCAATGCCTTTGGGTGGGGGGGGGGAGAGAGAGAAAGAAAGGAGGAAGCTAGCTCTGCAGTCACGTCGCAGCTATATTGTTTGTCTGGATCAAGCATTGCTTTGTGTAAAATGTCAATTTCTGGGTGCTTGTATGTTAGCAATCCAGAGAGGAATTAGCCTGAAAATCATCCTTCTGTCACTAAATTTCGAAATGAGAGAAGAAGAAAAAACAAGTCCAACCAGCTACACTGTAGAATTGCCAACTCCTGTTATTTCAGCAGCCAGCCAACCGCTTTCATATTAATTTGCTGCCCAGAGTCCAATTAAATATGTGGGTTCTTCCCCTCCCCTGCTTCATTTTCTTCTCTATGCACTTCCTGCCCAATGCATATTACATCGTTGCGTTCGGTGGAAAGCGCAGGGTAGGGCTTGCCATGCCACTTACAATACGACACCCACATTCATAGCCCCCGACAGCTCCTTCTCAACAGCTGCTTGTGGTTGGATCCACAGCGTCCAATATTCGGGATGCACTCGGATTTCATGGCTAGCTACTTTGACTGGATCCAGCAATAATGGCTTCCATTTGCCGATTAGAAAGAACGGCCAGCAGCTGTTTCAGACAGAGTTCCCACCTTTAGTCCAATTGTGTGTTCTGATGAATGGGATTTTGGTATGTCCCCCCCTCCCCCTCCCCACAAATTTGGAGGTAGCCCAGACTGATGGCTGGTACAACCCTTACGGAATATCATAACAATTTAATTATGCATTCAGAAGTATTGAAATATCATTTTAAAACCACATACATATGGTTCTGCATATCAATACCTATGTCTGGTATAGAAAGAAATGTCCAAACACAGGTAAAAGGTGCAAATTGTATACTGATACAAGAACCAAAAGCATTTCAGCTAAAAGCCTTCTTCAGTGGTAAAGTTCAATCTGAGTACTCCATACAATAAACAAATATATAGATATAAATATAGATAACTTACTATATGCAGAATGAATCTATAATACATCATCTACCAAACAGATTTTACTCACACTAAGATGTTAACCTATGGAGTAAGTGATGATAAATACTCTTAAGATTCGACTCTTCAAAATGTGCAATATTTCCTATGCCCATGGATCTGCCTAGCCCTAGACCCAATCCACAGAAAGCTCAAATGGAGTGCTCAGATACAGTATGCAAAAGAATAATACATCCTTAAGAAACCACATCTCTGAGCTTACAGTTCCATCGTATGGATGAAAGGATCCAGCAACTTTTCTGAGATTATGCCAGTCTGGGTCTCACCAGGACTGGAGATTTCCCAAATATCCCGTGAAAGCCACTTGAAGTCCTATAGTGGCAGGAAGGCAAGACAAAAATGGAACTGGAATATAAACAACATCATCCTGATGTTACCAGGCAAGGAGGAGAAAGACAGCTCAGTTGGTGATTCCTGATCCACATGGTGAGCCACCATTCACAAAGAGGAAAAACTATATTTCTACAGATACACTCAAACTATATTTCAGCAATGTATAAAGATACTTCCCATAGCCACATTTCTCATTTTCTGTCCTAATGAAGAAGCAGCAGTGAAAAAAACAAAATAAAACAAAACAGGCAAGCCCTAAAGTTCTGTTCTTGAACCGACAGCTTGCATGAACATGAAGGTTTTCTCTAATGGGCTTTGCAAGCTCTTATTTTAATGCCCACCCAACACCACTGAGCCCGCATCATTATATGCTGCCATCCTATGTCCTTGTGATAATGTGTGTGCACATGCATGCATACTCATACATTTTGATTAATTAGCATAAACATAAAGCTTAAGTGAGCAAAGCAGGTGAAGCCAAGTTCAGCATTCTTTGGAAATCATATATTGTCTAAGAAAAAAACATTGGGTTGCCAATGAAAGAAAATAGAAGATAAGTGCATGGGTTATTGACCCAATGGAATGGCTAGAAGAAGTGACCGTCCTTGGAATCTTGAAGGCATGGAACTAGAATCCCTGGTGGGATTTGGGAAGACTGATTTGGAAATAAGCCTTAAAAGCTTCCTTGAGTTTATTTTCATTAACAACATGTTCTACATGAGAGAGCCAGCATGTTATAGTGGTTAAAGAGTGGTGACCTCTAATCTGGTGAACTGGGTTTGAACCCCCCCCCCCTCCACATATAGCCAATTGGGTGACCTTGGGCCAATCACAATTTTCTCGGAGCTCTCTCAACCCCACCTGCCTCAAAAAGTGTCTGTTTTGGGGAGAGGAAGGGAAAGATATTTGTAAGCCATTTTGGAACTCCTTCAGATAGTGAAAAGCAGGGTATATTTTAAAAGCTCTTCTTCTTCATGACTTAAGGCATTTAAGAATAGTGTAGTCTGTTCCAAAGAATTTTTTGGCAGCTTTCAGAAGCTGAAATAAATCTATTGTGGTAAAAGCATTACAGGTGAAGATCATAAATGGTTTTTATGACCTCCAGGGATCCGCAGGTGTTAGATTCATCCTCTCCTCCCATCTCTCACCTGTTGTGAATGGAGAAATTATTCCGACAGACAAGGAAAGATGTTACAAAGCTGGATAGTTGGGGCAACAGAATGAGAAGGACCCCAGCTGTGTAGTATCTCTTTTCCCTGAAATTTGTAACATAATTAGAAGCCTAATCAGAAGCAACATGGTTCTCAAGAACTGCAGTGATCTCTTACCTGCCAGACTGGCTGGTATTGCGGTCTTTGGCAGCATGTTTGGAAAGAGGTCATCTCTGATTCTCAGCTCCTGCTTGGCTAGGAGACACAAGATGATTCTCCGTTCATCATTATCCCTTTTGATCTGCTCCCATTTCTTCTATTGTAGAACACTGAAATCTCCAGCTGCTCTGAACTGACTGAACTGACAGGAGGAAAGCCCTCCCCATGCCTTCAATAACCATGCAAAGAGAGAATTGCAGCAGGGGCAGCTTTGACACCCTCTGGCTGTCAAGGCTTTTTTTCAACAATCAAGGTTTTCCATCTGGTCACTGGACTTCTGAGGTTCCTGGGACTCCCTGAAGTGAAGGGATGAGGAAATGTGTCTGCCATGTTCGTACTATAGCTGTAGGGGTGTATCTGGAATGTTCCAAATGCAAACCAACTCATGTGCTCCAAAGTAGGTCAGTATCTGAGCTGCATGATTGGGGTATTGTCACCTACATTTTATTGGGAACCCACTTTCCAGTCTTAGCATTGACCTAAGGATGCATTCTACAAGACCTTGAATGTCACCAGGTATACTGAGAGGGTGAGCCCAGGGAAAGTGATGAGTCTATGAAGAAGGGTTGAAATCCTGAATGGTCTAGGGGAGGAGTGGGGGAAGGCAAAGAACACTGGGTGAGAGAATAGGAAGAAGAGGAGAACATGGCTAATAGCTGCTGAGGCAAGGAAGACCCAAACTCTCATTTTGATTTGAAATAATCAGTCAAAGCTTGAGTTGTGGTCTTTTAGTTTCTATGACTCCAACACCTTTGACATATTAGGTCACACCCAGTAGTAATGACAGGGTAGACACCATAATTTTTACCTGGATGGCCCTGACCAGTCCTATCTCATCAAATCTCCAAAGCCAAGCAGGGTGGCCCTGGTCCGTACTTGGATGGGAGACCACCAAATGATGATCAGGCAATGACAAACCATTTCTGATCATCTTGTGTCCTGAAAACCCTACAGAGCTTGGTGGCACTTTTTACCACCCCCTAGATGCCAAAACCACTTTGACATAACAAGATGACATATTTCTGGACATCTGGAACTCCAAGTGCATATATATGCTTTTAGCACTCAAACAATCTCATAGAGGTTACTTTGCCTCTTTCCTATTGAAACACAATAGGTACTGAAATTATTTTCAGTTGATTTTTGCTATATATGACCAAAGTCATCATGTGAAACCACTGCATGAAAATTTGATAATCCCATATCAGAGGGGGAAAGATATCAAAAAGCATAATTTAATACATTCTCACTGAAAATGTTATGAATTGCATGTGTCCCTGCACTGTACATGCAATAATTATCAAGGTTGTGCTGCCTGTTTTAAGAAGGTTATCTTCACAACCAGGAGTTAGTTTTAAAAGAAAAGAAAACTGAGAGGTTCATCTTCATTTGGTAACTGACTATGCTATCCTTACAGACTTACATTCTCAATGGACTAAGAAGGTTTTAACTCCACTTAGGATGGTACTGTAGAAGCCTGCTACAAAGCATGTGGAATTCAATAGAAGGTATGCTAGTGGCTTGAGGCAGTTTTGGATATGCTCTAAAATTTGATGATGATGATGTTAGCATTCAGTCATGTTCAACTCCTGGTGATCCTTTGCTCAGCTCTCTCCACTGCTTCTTTTAGTTGTATTAAGGCTATGACCAGTGTCCATTCTGACCATTGTGTTCTTTGTCAACCTGGTTTCCTTTTACCACTGACCAATGGTAGCATAATTTCTTTCTCCAATGAGTTGGAACACATGATATGGCCAAAGTAAGTGATCTGGAGTTTTGTGATTTTGCCTTCCGGTGGCATATCTGGCTTTATGCATTCTAGTATTTTCTTGTTTGTTACTTTCACTGTCCATGGTATTTGCAGAAGCCTTCTCCAGCACCAGAGTTCAAACAAATCAATTATCTTGTACAATTTTTTACATTGCCCAACTTTCACTGCCATAAGTGGCTATTGGAAATATGACAAATCAGTAGTTTGGCTTGATAGTCTGGTTTCTGTCCTTGCTTTTCCATGCTCAGTTCAAGCTTATTGTTGTTGAGCGCCCCAGGGTAATTAGACATTTCATTTCCATACTGCAGTCTTATCAATTTGTGATCCAAGAATACAGTCAATATCTTCCTCATCAATTTTTATTGTGATATGTCTGTTTTTTTTTTGCAGTAGTCATTATTTTTGTCTTATAAAAAAAATTAAAAATAATTTGATCTGGAAATGGAGAGGGGAGGGCAGGTGCATGGGTGGGCACAACAGTACTGAGACTCTTGTACATTTCTCCCTTCAGACAGGTTTGCCCCTGTTTATGCCCTGATTTGCAGTGCGACAAGAAAGAAAAATGGGTTTTTTTTAGATTTCCCTCATTGCGGAACCAGGCGAAAACTCACGCCAACTCCTGCACAACTGCAGGTTGCTCCTCACGTCATAATGAGAAGCTATGCAGGGGCAAATTTCTCATGTGGAAATGGTCCTGGTAATCCCCCTTCAATGGCTGGTACTGTGTGACATTGTATGATTTTAAGTAGGATTTTACTGGCATGAGAGATGAGGGCTATTGTGCGGTAATCGGAGCAAATGTTTTAGTTACCTTTTTCAGTAGTGGGATGAACACAGATCACTTCTATTCATCCAGCAAGTTATTAGTTTCCAAGATTTTCTGGCACAAAGCTGTAATGTTTTGAATTGGTACAATCAGAACTAATTAAATGGTTGTTTTCACACATAGATACACTGGTTGGACATCCATCATTCATTAGATAGGGACTTCCAGCAGTGATCTTTTTTAAAAAATTGAGATGGTGAGCAGATACAACAGCCATGCATGTGCACTTGTGAGTGTGTGCTGCACATACCTTTCTATTTAATCCATGTAAGTCAGTGTTCGATGTTGCACCACATCGAACATGCATGTTTATATGAACTGAAAATGAGAAGTACCAAGTGTCAAAACTGAATGGCTTTGTGCCCCATTTAGCCCCATGTTGTTGTTTTTTTTGGGGGG
Source organism: Paroedura picta (assembly GCF_049243985.1). Taxonomy (NCBI): domain Eukaryota; kingdom Metazoa; phylum Chordata; class Lepidosauria; order Squamata; family Gekkonidae; genus Paroedura; species Paroedura picta. The sequence goes on along the minus strand of NC_135371.1, from coordinate 39,375,196 downwards.
GGGGTTAATTTATTTATTTATTTATTTAATAAATTTATTCTGTTTGATGGCAGAGTTTAGAAAATAATCCAATCTACATTTTATTTTGAATGAATTTATGGCAACAGGATTTTTGCAACAACAACAAAAAGACAATAACTGATTCCAGGCTACTAATACAACAGCACAATTATTAGTGTCCAACACTAGAGAAGGCATCACAACTCCCCCTAGAGTACAAGTGGACAAAAGTATTTACAGCAACCAGACTCTTAGTAGGCTTTCACTTCTCCTGCATTTTTGTTGAAAGAAGTATGGGAAGACTGGATGGGCACAACTTGTTGGTCCTTCTTGCCAGGAGAAGGAGAAGGAGAAGGAGAAGGAGAAGGAGAAGGAGAAGGAGAAGGAGAAGGAGGAGAAGGAGGAGAAGGAGAAGGAGAAGGAGAAGGAGAAGAAGAGTTGGTTCTTATATGCCGCTTTTCCCTACCCAAAGGAGGCTCAAAGTGGCTTACTGTCGCCTTCCCATTCCTCTCCCCACCACAGTCACCCTGTGGGGTGGGTGAGGCTGAGAGAGCCCTGATATCACTGCTCGGTCAGAACAGTTTTATCAACGCCATGGCGAGCCCAAGGTCACCCAGCTGGTTGCATGTGGGGGAGCGCAGAATCGAACCTGGCATGCCAGATTAGAAGTCCACACTCCTAACCACTACACCAAACTGGCTCTTACCTGGCCTGTTCCTTTTCTACTGCATGCATCTATCTGCCTGCCAGTAGCTCTTTATGGTACTTCTCAACCTTCGTCCAAAGCTTCTGCTACTGGTAGAACAAAAGTGGTAAAAACTAGTTATCAAATCAGAACCATCTCCATAGGGCAATTCCCTAAACACAAAAGTACAGGAATAGCCAGATAATGGGAGAAATATTGAAGAGGGAAATAAAACAGTAGGGTTGCCAATTCCAGCTTGGAAAGTTCATGGAGGTGACACTTGTGGAAGACAGGGTTTGTGGTAGCTTGTGGCAGACAGAAATTTGTGGATATGAAGCTTATGGTGGACAGAGTTTTGGGAGAGGAGTAAGCTCAGATGTCATGCAGTCCACTCTCCAAAGCAGCAATTTTCTCTAGGGTAAGTAATCTCTGTAATCTGGACACCAGTTGTCATTCCAGAAGAACTCCAAGCCATACTTGGAGGTTGGCAACCCTAGAATGTGGATATTCACTGGCCAGAACAAAGACCAAGGAAGAGTGTAGCTTTGCATTGGAGATGCGTTCGATTTTAGGGGGAGAAATTCACTGTCATGAAAATTGCAATGGCAAAAATGGGAGAAACACATAGCACACAAGAACAAATGGCTTCCTTTTGGAGAACTGGTTGTGTCTTTAAAAGGTAAATTAAGAAACAGGACTACATCTCAGTATTATAATCTCTGGGCTGCCTTTTATACGTCCCATGCCTGTCTGCTTTCCCTGCCATTTGTCTCCATTTGGCCCCAGCACCTAACAAGAGAGCAACCTTTACTTTCTTGCCTATGGAGACTCAGGCAAGGATGAAGATGAAGCCCTTCACGCATGTAGAATAAACTAGAACACGCTCTGGAAGACAGATTAAAGCGCTGCAGCACTTTGTGATAGGGTTTGTAATGCAGATAAAATGTTTGTACTTTAATTTCCAGCCCCCAACAACAAAATAAGCAACTGTGCAGGGAGAGCATTTTTCTTTTAAAACCAGCTCCCAAAATTATTCACATTGAAAGAAAATGGCAAATGCTTTTGGGCAACACCGTGCATTCAGAAAGATTACGCTGTTATCAGCTTCACAACTGTAGCCTGTCTATTCAAAATGTGAAACATAAAAATAACACCAAGTTAGCCCATGAAGAATCTGTGCGTGTTTATTTTAATAAGCAATGGATTTGGGTGGTTCGTGTACCCTGTGCTTTTTGAAAGAAGCAGACTAGTTTTGTGGCCATTAAAAAAAAAGAATTGCAAGCTTTGTTTAGACTTTCAAGAGTAGACTTTCAAGAGTAACTAAAGACTTTAGACTTTCAAGAGTAACTAAAGGGGAAAGGAAAAGAGTAAATGATAACAACAGTTAGGTGCTCCTTGAAGCAGTTATTGAACTAGGGTTGCCAGCTGCGGGTTGGGGAAAACCTAGAGACTTTGTGGATGGAACTGGAGAGGGTGGATTTTGGGGAGGGGAGGGACTTCAATGCCATAGAGTCCACCTTCCAAACATAACCATTTTCTCCAGGGGAACTGATCTCCATTGCCTGGTGATCACTTGTAATCCCAAGAGATCTCCATCCACCACCTGGAGGCTAGCAACCCTGCCTTGAAACATAAAACAAAGCTGAAGGCAACAGTTATGGGCTGGTACCATAACAACTCTTCAGAAGGCTCAGCCATGAAGAAGATTGTCTTCCTAGCCCCTGTGATAATCTTAGCACAAACCATTCAAATACAGTTATTCATTTCAGTGTGAATGTTCTAGGAGGCTTCCTCCTCCCCCCCCCCTTCCCCTCTCTGACTTTAGCTGTTGGCTTGGAAACAGCTGCTGTTACTGTCAGGGGTGGCATGAGGGTAAAAGCAGCACTTATCGCTTTAGTTCTCCACGAAAGCCTTATGGTATCTGGCAAGATTTAATAACAGCAAGGTCCTCCCTAGAGCAATGTCATGGCACTCCTCTCAGGTTATGATCCTGCATGCAATTCAGCAAGCCTTCCATTGCTTCGTCGACTGGAGGGCACAGCCAAGCATTCTGTCTACTCTGCTAGCCTGTCAGAACATTATATGAGAAGGAGAAAACTTGGTGTGATGTAAACATTCATTAAGATGCAAGTGGGCCCTGGTTTTAATGGTGCCATCGCAGAGTGATGAAGACGAAGACGAAGACGAAGACAACGACAACGACAACGACAACGACAACGACAACGACAACGACAACGACAACGACAACGACACTTGCAAGTTGCTTACAAGAGAAAACACAATGCAATGCATGATATTAAAGAGCGGCCCTGCCCACTTCTAGGTTTTGGGAGAAAGAAAATTAGGTAAAGATAATTGGTCAGCGAATACAAATGGAAATTGAGGAGGATTAGCAAACAGGAATTATCCCAGGAAAACAAATGTGCTTGAAAACTCAAATTGAGGGGGATCAGTGTTTGTAGTTGGGGTAGATGAAATGGAGTGCCATCCTGCTTCCGTTTGGGCCGATCACTTTTTTCAAGGCACAAAAACCATCCCAGGATGGAGCAAGAACTCAAAGGTCAATAAGAAAATGTTATGTTACACCTGTCTGAGTAAAGCAGGTTTCCAGAGGAGCCATGGCTTAGTGGTGCAGCATCTGCACTGCATACAGAAAGTCCCAGGTTCAATTTCAAGTTAAAAATATAAGGTGATGAGAAAGGTGCCCATGAGATCTTGGAGAGCCACTGCCAGTCTGAGTAGCCAATACTGACCTTGATAGGTCTGATTTACTATAAGGCAGCTTCATGTGTTCACGTGGACTTGTCTAGCAATTCCAGAACAAGAATATTGAGAAACTTTTTGGAAGGTTTGTCATGCCTAACAGAAGGTACGTCATCCTTGTTAATATTTTTTACTTTGTTGTAGGATTCTGTTCTTAGTATTTACAGATGACTACCTGTATAATAGAATTCAAGTTTGTTAGCAAGCTGTTTGTATAGTTGTTATCTATAGGGCTGTGAGCCCTGAATTGGGAAATACCTGGAGATTTGGATGGGTGGGGTTTGGGGAGAGGAGAGACCTCAGCAGGGTACAATGCCATTGAGTCCACCCTTCAAAGCAGCCATTTTCTCCACAGGAACCGATCGTGGCTATCTAGTGACCAATTGTAATAGTGAGATCTCTCCAGGTACCCCCTGGAGAATGGCAACCTTACCTTTATATCTAAAGATGGTTAATGGACCATAGGTAAAATTTAGCCTAGTCTTCTTTGAAGTGAAACCACCCTATTAACTCCCTTTTTGAACAGCAAGGTGTTCAAACAGCAAGAGGCAGCCCATTCCAGAAATAAGGAATAATAGGAAGAAAAGGGTACAAAACAAAAATAACAAGAGAGATTACGGTTTTGACAAACAATGTACCATCTTTATACAGGTTTTGCTGTATTCATATTTGGCCAAGGGCTAAGTGGGCGGAGAGTGGGTGGGGCGAGTCTGGGTGAGGGGCCAATCGGAAGGCGCGAAGTGCCTTCCAATTGGCCTCTCACCAGGACAGACAGCACTTCTAGCCAATCAGCTGAGGGCACAATCTAGGCCCTCACCAGCACAGGCCAGAATGGCTTCTAGGCTCTCACCAGGAGAGGCTTCGAGGCCCTCACCAGAAAGCCATGGGGAAGTGACAGGACACCGTGAGTAAAGACAGAGGCCTTCCCCTCTGGCCTAGAGGCACACCCGAGTCCTCAAAGAGGCCCAGGGTGTGCTTCTAGACCCAAGCAGAAGGCCGCCGTGATGCCGGGGGGGGGGGAGAGAGGGGGAAGCAGGCCTTCCCCTCAGGCCTAGAAGCACACGGGGGGGGGGGGAGGCCTTTCAAAGCCAGTTCCCATGAACGGGCTTTGAATCTAGTTACATAATAAAGAGGAAGGAATGTAAAGAAAGATAAAAAGGAGCAAGAGGATGAAGACACATATAAGATAACAACAAAGTTTAATTTTAATGGCTTTATTGTTTTATATGTTTATATTTATTATGTAATGTTACTGCCTCAGTTTGTATAGTCATTATGGATTCTAAAGGGGGAAATGGAAACTGAGGTACAGCAGAATGAGGAGAAACATGTACAAAACAAAAAGCAACAAAAATAGACAAGTTGCAGAATTTAAAATAGAGGGTAAATATGAGAAATAGGAGAGCCATATAAAATTACACTGCAATAATATATAATAAACGCTATAAGAGGAATTCAGAATAGTCTTTCGTGCATCAATTTGGAGAGGGGGAGATTAAATTGAAACTGATGTGATTTACCTGTAAAATCAGGGTCAAAGAACTAAAGACATGCTTATGTTAGGTTACTTCATTTTCAACAAGGGAAAAGATATCCACGAAGAGATCCTCATAAGGTACACAGTAATTAGATAACAGAGGAGAGAGAGAAGTTGGGGTTGGAGAAGTATAGGCATAGACAAACAGCAATAAAATGATAGGTTGCATTAAAGGAACAAAAGAAGGGAAGCTGAAGGAAGTAAATAAATAGAAGACTTTAAAAGAAAAACCCCAACCCCAAATATTGTAGTGCTCCAATGGAGCAAGAAAATAAAGAACCACACCAGTCACAGAAGGCAAAAACAAGGCCAAAGCTGATGATGCAAAATCAGATAAAATATTTTATTATGAAGAAAGGGAGGATGGAGAATATAAAGAATCATCAACAGAAGATATAAAAGAACAATTAGAAACGTTAAAATGAACCAGATGAGAGCAAGATTGTCCAAACCTAAAGTGGGAACAGAAGAAAGAAAAGCAAACAAAAGATCCCAAAGAAGAACAGAATAATCACCCTGATACTTAACCAAATAAAGATCATTAACATAAGTGAGGGTGATTTCAGAAGAAAGATGTAAGGAGAAAAAAGACTGTAAGGGGACAAAAAAGGAATCTGCAGGAAGAAAAATCATTTACTGACAAGAGACCAACCATTTGAGAAACTGGAGGGGGGGGCGGGATTGTTTTTGGATAGTTCTTGTAGCAGAGATCTGAATATTCCTGATGCAGTAACCTGATGATCTGTTGCTCCAATTCTATTGCACTCCTACACTCTTGACGTCAACAACTGTTTGTCCTGACCGTTTTTGTGCTGTTCGTGGTGGTCCATGAAAGACTACATTTTCCAGTCAGACTCTCTGCTTAATTAAACAGTTTACAAAACTCCAAGGCAACAGGGGGTGGAAATCTCCAGCCTTGTAAACAACAACAGGAGCCTTCCAAAGCTTAATCGGCACTGCTGGCTGCCAGTAACAGAGTTCCCATTCTGATCTACGGGGTCAGAATGTTGTATAAACAGCTCAGCTCTGCAGCTTGGTTTCTTCTGGCTGTTCATAGTTAACAGAGAGAGGCACATAACTTCTTAAAAGAACTAGCAGACTTTTGGAACTCCTCCTCTAGAGAGACAGATTCGCGTATCAGCCTCTAATCTAGAAGACTGGGTTTCATTCTCCATTCCTCCACATGTAACTATCTGGGTGACCTTGGGCCAGTAATTGTTCTCTTAGAGCTGTTCTTACAGAGCAGTTCTCTTATTGTTCTCTAAGCTCCACCTACCTCACAGGGTGTCTGTTGTGCAGAGAGGAAGTTTATGTGATCTTAAGCCATGTGGAAACTCCTTTGCATAGTAAAAATTAGGGTACCAAAAAAACAGCTGTTCTTCTCTCCCCTCCTGGGGTTATGATGTTAGATAGACTCAAGGCTCTCAGTCACCCTGCTCATGCTCAGGAGAGGGCTTTAGTTCACTCATGTATGAGTCTCCATGTTGTCGCCGCCTCCATGAGAATCTGCTTAGAGGAGACTTAGATTTGATACTTAGGGAAGGGCAGGGGGTGGTGCCTGTTGGCAGCAGAGGATAGGATCTGCAGTAATGGCTTTAAAATTACATGTAGAACAGTACCGGCTAGATATTCAGGGAGGACTCACAATCATAATAGAATCAGATGCCTAAGAAGGTGGTGAGCTCCCCCTCACTAGCAGTCTTCAAGCAGCAGATGAACACATACTTATCCTGGATGCTTTAGACTGATCCTGCATTGAGCAGGGGGTTGGACTAGATAGCCTCTATGGACATTTCCAGCTCTACGACCATTTCCACATATGTTCCTGGATGGCCTTAAAATGTTGGCAGATTTTAGAGCCTCCTCCTAATGATGTTGCCTGCATCCCGAGGCTGTCCAGTAGCCGGGTCACAATTTGGCCATTTTTAACTCATGATTTTGGGAATCGCCAAAACTGGATTTACCGCCCAAAACTGCACATCCCATCGAGGAGCAACCAGTGAGCAATCAGGGATAAGACCATATGGAGGGGGAAACATGCAATAGTTTCGGCAGCTTTGTCTCGCTTTCGCACCCACCTCTCCTCTCCATTTCCCGCTCTGAATAATTTTTTTAATGGCACGGTCCATGTTGCAGCACAACCACAAATCTACGTTGTCAAAGGTGAAATCAAATCTTTAAAGTTTCCATGGTCTTTTAAAGAAATTTTTAAACAGAGGCTAGATAGCCATCTGACGGAGAGGCTGATTCTGTGAAGGCTTAAGGGGGTGGCAGGTCACAGTGGATGAGTGATAGGGATATGAGTGTCCTGCATAGTTCAGGGGGTTTGACTAGATGACCCACGAGGTCTCTTCCAACTCTATTATTCTATGATTCTAGGTATGTAAAACACAGCCCCTTTTCTGTTTTCTGGAGGTGGGGAATGTGCTGGGAAAGAGTGGGGGGATTGGGCTGCCTTCTCCTGATCATACAGGGGTCTGAGCACCTTATTTTAAAGCCAGCCATTTACACAAAATATCTTTTTGGGCTTCAGTTACCTGTCCAGCCTTCTAACTACTCAGGCAGCCCATTAGCACCTCTCTCCGGACCCAACTTCCTACACATGGACAATTTCATCATGTGCTCACCTTGCCCCTATCATGCCTCTATCATGAGCTCAGCACAACCTCTCCCAAAAATATATAAAAACTCTGGCTTTGTCAAGCCAAAGTGTGCTTCTGATCCAGGACCCATTCAGATCACCCTTCACGCTGCTGGCTGGTTGTGTCTTACCTCTGTCTGCCTGTTCTCCAGGACTGGTAAATATGCCTACTGTGTGCTTGATATATGTTTGTCTATTTCTTTTTATTATTTTCTTACAAATAAAGACTGATTGTTATTTTACTATAACTATTTGGTTGTCTGCCTTGTGTTCTAAAGGGTGTAATCACCTCATAAATATTGGCAAATGATACGTTCACTTCATTACCAGCCTCTCGCAAAGCAATTCCCCACTGCTCATAGACACATTTCTTAGACACGTGTGTGAGTTTATGGTAACACCTGCTACCTGATCCCTTAACTGGAGGTGCTGGGGATTGACCCTGAGATTGTCTGCATACTATGCAGATACTCTACCACTGACTGTTGCCCTTGTCCTTCCACTCACATGACCCCTCCACACCTTATGGTGTACTATTTTAAAGAAACAAACATAGGTCCTCTATGGCTGATCTTCTCCTCCCACTTTTGTGAACAAATAGGATTCTCTCCATGCTGCTGCCTGAAAATTGGCCACCACTCAGGAGAAGCACAATTTTCTCCATGATGACACTTTAACAGGTTGGCAATGTGACAAGGAAACATCAGTCGCAGCATTAGCTGGAAAAGAGGAGAGAGAGGTATAGGAAAAAAGGGGGGACCACTTAGGTTTTCAGAAGATGCCCCCATAATTTAGATGTCAGTACTCAAATGTTAGGTCAGTTGTTATGATTGAATGTCAGAAAGAATTGTTTGCCAGGGAGCTGTGCTTTGCGCTTTAGCGACAAGAGTCAAATAATGGAGAAATATTCCAAAGTGACAGATTTTGGATCCCCCGTCTTTTAGAAAAGAGGGAAGGAAAGATGGAGATAAAAGAATGACTCAAACATGAATAAACAATTACCCTGAGCAATGTTGGTAAATATATAAATAAGTGAAACTTTCCCTTGACAAATATATATATGTGTCACAATGGAGGGAGGATGGTAGTAGGCCACCCAATCCAGGAAAATAAAGCACATTTTTTTCTCCCTGCCAAGATCGTTCATGATCATTCTTGTACAGCTGGTTTTTCTCTTTTGGAACAACACTTTTAATTTGCTAGCTCATGTGAGTGAATGTAATACATTTCTGTAACCTTTTCACATTGTGCCATTTGTTCAGAGTACCTGCATCTTACTTATGGCTCATCAAATTATGCTGCAGCTCAAAGCCCTGCTAACATATTTTAAATAGCACGCATCAGAGATGCATTCCTTGGAGGTCCAAATGAGATGGCATAGTCCCGCTTGCTTTCCCCTCCTGTTTTGTTTGGCTTTCAATAAAGAAACCCAGCGTTGCAGGCTGCAAGCAGGAATGGGTGAGCAGTGATGATGGGTAACTGCTTCTTTTCCTGTAATTTGTTTGCTCAAAACACCTCTACCACATCACACGAAAAAGCTCCAGTGGATTCCAGTGATACCATCTAGAGTCAAACACAGACTTAGATAGCATGTATGATGGAAGGCTCAGTCTGCGAGTGTGCCAAAATATCTCTACTTACTGCTATGGTTTACACAGTTTCACCTACTGAGAGCCTATGGCAACCAGAACTCTTTTCATAATCCCTCACTACAGGGAGTAAAAGAAGCCTGCAAAGAATTGCCAACTCCTACTTGGGCAATTCCTGGAGACTTGGGGGCAGTATTTGGAGAAGGCAGAGTTTGGGGAAAAGGAGCTCTGTGAGGTGTGATGTCCTAGACTGGGGTGGCCAAACTGTGGCTCTCCAGATGTCCATGGACTACAATTCCCATGAGCCCCTGCCAGCATATCCTGGTAAAGGCTCATGGGAACTGTAGTCCATGGAGATCTGGAGAGCCACAGTTTGGCCACCCCCATCTCTGCCCTCCAAAGCTTCCATTTCCTCCTGGGGAATTCATCTAGTATGGAGATCACTTGTAATTCTGGGAGAACTCTGGTTCCCACCTGGGGTTTGGTAACCCTAAACCTAAATATCATCCTGCGGTGAGAGGGGGGGGAAGCAGAACGAAGACCCATTATGCACGGGGGTTTTAGCACACATTTGGGGTGGAACGGCGGCGACTAAAATCACAGATAACGCACACTGCCGGCTGCAACTGGCCGCAGATTCGGTGCAGGCCGCCGAAAAAGCCGTGTCAGCGAAACGCAGAAGAAAGTGCAGCTTCTGGGTGACCGGGGCGCAACCAGAAGCGGCACTGGGATCGCCGCGTGCATAATCGGTTACTCTGGGTTTTGCCGGCGTTGCGCCCCGCCCCATGCATAACCGGTCTTCCCCCTCCGCATTTTCCATGTGACCCAAAATCGCCGTTTCGGCGGCCGTGCATAATGGGCCTAAGAGACACAATCAAAAAGGGTTAATAGGTAGACAGGGAATGGAAGTACAGGTTTACATACAAAAAGTAAAAGAAGTTTAAAGTAAAAGACAAATCAGAAAATTGCAGAGGCTATAACAGAAAAAAGCACAACACTTAGAAAGATAGCATTAAAAAGCATGCAATTAGGGAAAAGACCAGCATTTCAAGACTGCCTGGTGTCAGACATAAATCCAAACAGAGTTCAAAAGCTTCTTTGCAGAACTTTCTTTGATTTTAGAGCATCTCTACAATAGCGTAAACCATATGGCTTATCCAGCTTTGAGAAGAAGGAAATCGACCTTGCTAGCTGTCCTCCCAAGCATGTCCATAGTAACAACTTATTTCAGCCTTCTTCATTTCTTGATCTATTGGAAGAGTAAAATGTTTGCTTACAACTCAAACTGTAGACAACCCCCTCCACACACCTATTTACATGGTATTACATATATCTACGTGCATTTTACCCTGACCTGGATAATCCAGGCTGGCCCAATCTCATCTAATCTTGAAAATTAAGCAGGGTCAACCCTGGTTAATACTTGGATGAGAGACGACCAAGAAGTCTTTACATATAGGCAGGCAATAGCAAACCGCCTCTGAATGTTTCCTGCCTTGAAACTCCTACAGCTGTGACTTGACCGCACTTTCCACTGTCAAAAGTATTACATTCATATTTATGTTTTCATAATCACAATTTGCCAATCCTCATTTAGGAATGGTCCAGCAAGAAAGGAAGATCCTTGTCACTTAAACTAGGAAGGATATCTTGGTTAGCACAGAGAGGGTCAGGCATAGGGAAAATCTTACCTTTCACATACCAGCAAACAGTTTTCCGATAAACAAGGGAGAATGGCTTTGGGCCTAGATTCAAAATGGAGTATTGGGGTAGGTGGATTACTATTCAGATAGCTCTGGAGAGACCCCGGTCAAATCTTTATTTGTCATGAAACCGACTGGGTGATCTTGGCAATAAGAGAGATCTAGTCAGTCTCAGCCTTCCTTGCCTCATAGGGTTTTCGTGAAGATAAAATAGAGGAGAGAACTTCACACTCCAGCCAGAGCTTCTTCATGAAAATGCAGGAAAAAAAGGAAACAAAGTGAACTTGACCAAATTAAGACTGGCACTACGGAAAGCAATGCAAATGTTATTTTTGGGTTTTTAAAAAAATGTATATCTATAGCCAAAGTTCAGTATTTGTAGTCCAGTGGTACCTTTGAGACCAACAAAGTTTTATTCAAGGCATAAGCTCTTTTGTGCACACACACACTTCCTCAGATATGAAAGCTCATCCCTTGAATAAAACTTTGTTGATCTTAAAGGAGCCACTGGACTCTAAACATGTTCTGCTGCTTCAGACCAACATGGCTACCCACTTGAATCTATGTTCTGTATTTGTGATAACATTGTTTTGAGCAGATTAATAGCAAGCAGGAAGGAAGGAAGGAAGGAAGGAAGGAAGGAAGGAAGGAAGGAAGGAAGACAGACAGGCAGGGAGGCAGACAGACAGACAGACAGACAGACAGACAGACAGACATATAAAGAAATTTAAAATAGAAAGATGTATCATATTATGATTTAAACCTAATAATCTAAGAATAAATAAACTAGAAGCAGCAATTAAAATACCCAGTCTTAACAACCAAAAAGTACTTTTTGTTGTTGGTATCATTTGTGCTTTCACAAACCTACAGACCAGTGAGTCTGACCTCTGTTGTGGGGAAGATAATGGAGCAGATATTAAAGGGAGCGATCTGCAAACATCTGGAGGACAATTTGTTGATTCAAGGAAGTCAACATGGATTTGTCTCCAACAGGTCCTGTCAGACCAACCTGGTTTCCTTGTTTGACCAAGTAACAGGTTTGCTGAATCGTGGAAATTCGGTTGATGTCGTTTACTTGGATTTTAGTAAAGCTTTTGATAAGGTTCCCCATGATGTTCTGATGGATAAATTGAAGGAGTGCAATCTGGATTTTCAGATAGTTAGGTGGATAGGGAATTGGTTAGAGAACCGCACTCAAAGAGTTGTTGTCAATGGTGTTTCATCAGACTGGAGAGAGGTGAGTAGCGGGGTACCTCAGGCTCAGGGCTCTGTCTGGTATTTTTTAACATACGTATTAATGATCAAGATGAGGGGGTGGAGGGACTACTCATCACCTGGAGTACTGTGTGCAGTTCTGGAGGCCTCACTTCAAGAAGGACGTAGATAAAATAGAAAGGGTACAGAGGAGAGCGACGAGGATGATCTGGGGCCAAGGGACCAAGCCCTATGAAGGTAGGTTGAAGGACTTGGGAATGTTCAGCCTGGAGAAAAGGAGGTTGAGAGGGGACATCATAGCCCTCTTTAAGTATTTGAAAGGTTGTCACTTGGAGGAGGGCAGGATGCTGTTTCCATTGGCTGCAGAGGAAAGGACGCATAGTAATGGGTTTAAACTACAACGATATAGGCTAGATATCAGGAAAAGAATTTTCACAGTCAGAGTAGTTCAGCAGTGGAATAGGCTGCCTAAGGAGGTGGTGAGCTCCCCCTCACTGGCAGTCTTCAAGCAAAGGTTGGATACACACTTATCTTGGATGCTTTGGGCTGATCCTGCGTTGAGCAGGGGGTTGAACTAGATGGCCTGTATGGCCCCTTCCAACTCTGTGATTCTGTGAAACCCACATCCACTCACATCTGTAACTGGATTCACAATTATATTACACGCAATTGCAATATGATCTCATGACCAGCTATGTCTGGGCAACTCTTCTATCCTCAAACCAAGCCTGGCTTCGCCACCACGACCAATTTCTACTGAAATCAGCAATGGACTACAGCTGATAAAGGAAAGCTGGCATTTATGAACTAGGGAGACAGTAAATAAATGTAAAATGGCTTGTTGAATTGAGCAGTAGGATGCCATAAGAGACTTCATAAAGCAGACGGAAGCTTCAGCTGCATCATTCTTCAGCAGTGCGGAGTACAGTTCTCCACACTGCCTTTGACAGTCCAGTTTGCTTTGTGTGGAATTTGCAAGTAATACTAACTCAAGTCCAAACTAGATGTGACCAGAATCATACGTTTCTGGGGATTCCAGAATGATATAAAATGAGAGAGCCTGAGAGCAAAAGGAACGTAGCCTGATGGTAGGGCGTGTGAAGCCCCCCATTTGCTTGTGGGTTAACTCCCTGAAGTGCTCTGCCACCAGTGCTTTTGTATTCTCATGAGCACTAATACTCAAAGAAAGCTCCATTAACAGTTTTTTTTAAGACACAGAGGAGAATCTGAAAACAGGCAAGTATGGGAAAGGTTTGTTTTGCCAATCTTACCTCCCTCCTTTTGCTCTGAATGATTTTGCCTATTGTATTGCCTGTATCATGCTACCAATAAAGTGTCTGGGAATATGTAGGGTTGTCAACACTCACTTAGGAAATGACAGGAGATCTGGGGGTAAATCCTGTGGCTGTTGGGGCTTGAAGAGGGGAGGAACTGCAGCAGGGCGTAAAGCCATTAAGTACAGCCTCCAAAGCAGCCATTTTATCCAGGGGAACTGGATTGAGGATCAGTGATAATTCTAGGAGATATAATTATTATTTAATTTATTTCCCGCCACTACCAAGACCGGCTCGTGGTGGGTTGCAACGTCCGATAAAAACCCCATTAAAACCCCATTAAAATGAACCACAAAAACACAGTGTCAGATACATGGTGGGAAATCTCCAACTCTCTTCCCCCCGCCATCCCTACTCTAGAGCAGTGGTCCCCAACTTTTTATCACTGGGGACTGGTCAACGCTTGACAATTTTACTGAGGCCTGGGGGGGTAGTCTTTTGCCGAGAGACATCACCACTGCCTGACGTCCTGCTCCACTTGCTTTCCCACCGGTGCCCCTGACTTCCTGCTGCCCACTGGAGGGTGCTGCCAGCAGCAGCTGTGCAGTGCCATGAAGAGGGGGAGCCACAGCCATGGCAGCCGCCGGAGAGCACCAAAGATGAGCCGGCGGCAGAATGGCAGGGCAGCCCCCGAGGCAGCAGCCAGGGAGGAGGATGAGGAGGAGCTGCGTCCCGGTAGCGACTAATCTACGGACCGGGACCGGTCCAGGGCCTGGGGGTTGGGGACAGCTGCTCTAGAGGGAAGGAAAGAGGTCAAGATCACAATAATCTCTAGCCACCACCTGGAAGTTACAACAAACAAAAACTGGAGTACACAGTAAATGGGAAATAAAAAAGAGGGGGCTGTGTAATCATGACTCTGAAATTCTGGTAAACAATGCTTCCCAAGGTGCAAAGTAGTCATTTATAAGGTATCATAAAGACAATCATAATAATCAAACAATATTATAAATTTGTGTATATGAATACAGAAGTACAATAATTGTGATACAAAAAAGAATTCCGGCAGCAGTTCAACAGATTAGTTCCAAATGAAGTCCAAATGGGGATCTAGTAGCCCCCTGTTTTGCAAGGTGGCTTATATAGCAGACCTAACAGAAGTAATAATACGGGGTGGTTTGCCAGTGCCTTCCCCAGTCATTACCGTTTACCCCCCAGCAAGCTGGGTATTGAGTCTGCCATGAAAACGCTAGAGGGCGTCACCCCAAGGGTCAGACATGACTCGGTGCTTGCACAAGGGATACCTTTATCTTTTTAACAGAAGTAATAATAGTGACAAGTTCCTCAGGGGAATAAATAACAAATTGACTTAGAATTTGTTGGCAACTCTAAAATAATGGTACACAAAGACCATCCCATACAAAGGTTACATAGTGTTAAACTAAACTGAAACAAGTTGTCCACCTGTAAATAAAGTTGAAAAGGACTATAAGCAATTCACATGGTGCAGCTCTGTGGTTCCAGTTTATTTTAATACTGTGTAACTCTAAAATAGTAGCATATATCCAAAATAAAATGCAAAAGGGTTGGCCTCATTCTGCTTTTCTAGGTCAAATTATGCTTTTTACTGCCACATACCTTCACCTGCTTCATAATAATCATTGGGGAGTCATACAGGCTACAGCTGGAATGGAATGCTAAAAATGTCCCAGATTCTTTTTCCTGGCTCATTATAGATAAGATCTAGAAACTGGGACAATACTTTATGTTTTCATTAGAATGGGTGGAGATTCATAGCCTACTATCACTGATAATGACACATTGTGATCTGCGGTAACAGGCATCCCAGTCAAGATATTCAGTATTTGGGGAAAGATCTCTGTAGAGTGGGAACTCTTCCAAGTCTGAGGAAGACTTGCCTCTAAGCCTATGGATGGCATCCTGTTCAAGTGTTGTTGTCATGTGAGCCTAGCAGGACTCCTCAACCTTATTGTTGAGGAGGTGGGCACCAGGTTGGTAGGCAGAATGCAAAACTGCAAGTGAGGACAACCACAAAATGGCTGCAATGGGAAGTGAAGACAGCCTCGAAATTTCAGGGAGCAGTGTTATGCATAATTCTCGTAGGAACTGCTCCACATTTAAGGCAGAAACTGTTTAAAAAGATGCCTTTTAATATGCACAGCTAATCAGATACCCTTCTGAGCATAAGCCCCAACTGCTCCCGCCCACTTTCTAATAATGCTTGGTGGATGCCTGGAATGGTGTTAGTGGGTACCATGGCACCTGAGGTAGGGTTGCCAGTCCAGGTTTGGAAATACCTGTTGATTTGGGGGATGAAGCCAGAGGAAGGAAGGGACTTCAGTGAGGTATGAAGAAGAAGTACCACAACTGAGAAATTACTTCTTTCTATCTAGCATAAAGAGATCTCAGTTTTTTAAAAATATATTTTAATGATTCGAGGGTCTCATAAAACAATTGAGTACAGGGAAAGGATCAACAGGGCCACTGTAGTGTAATGATTAGAGTGCTGGACAAGGTGACCCAAGTTCAAAGACAACCACTGGGTGACCTCAAGGCAGTTTCTCACTCTCTGAGCCTAACCTTCCTAGGGTTGTAGTAAGGGTAAAGAGGAAGGCACTATGTATGTCTCCCAGAGGAGGAGGAGGAAGAAGAAGAGTTGGTCCTTATATGCTGCTTTTCTCTACCCAAAGAAGTCTCAAAAAGGCTTACAGTCGCCTTCCCTTTCCTCTTCCCGCAACAGACACCCTGTGAGGTGGGTGAGGCTGAGAGAGCCCTGATATTCCCACTCAGTCAGAACAGCTTTATCAGTGCTGTGGCAAGCCCAAGGTCACCCACCTGGCTGCATGTAGAGGAGGAGGAGTGGGGAATCAAACCCGGCTTGCCAGATTAGAAGTCCACACTCCTAAACACTACAATACACTACACTAATGCCACGGAGTCTCCAAAGTGACCGTTTTATCTGACTGAACTGATCTCTGTAATTCCAGGAGATCCTCAGCCACCACTTGGAGGTTGGCATTCCTAACCTATGGACACAACATTGGGGATCACTGGTGTATAGGAGGATATGTGTATACTAGACACAAGCCTGAATGAATGAATAAGAATCAGGTCATTTTCCCAAAAGTCCACGCATCCTTATGCACTATGCTGCTCAAGCAATAAAGTTTGGGGGGCAGGGAAAACAGCAAAAAGAGCAGAATGTTGTGTTACTGGTGATCTTAAAGTGTGTGGGGAAGTTGGGTACCAGTCAACCAGGCAGCTGATTATCTGAACAGAACCTAGACCTACCCAAACCGGGATGTTTCGGTTTTCAGGCAGAGAAGCAGAGTAGAAATCTGAACAGAAGTGCAGGCAATCATCCAAAGGAGATCTAGAGAAGAAAATAGGTAAGTGCAGTTGATGCAGTGCTGGAGCTTCCAAGTAACTGATCTCAGACTTGAGTCTCACTGCTGCACTTTGTACTGCTGGATGAGAAACCCATTACAATAGTCCACTGTGGAGGTTACACAGAGAGACAGGCCAGAGAAACCCATTATAATAGTCCACTCTGGAGGTTACAATGGGAGTCAGTTGACAAGCCAGATGTACAGTATTTGCTGGCGTATAAGACTACTTTCCCCCCCTGAAAAACATGCCTCCAAGTGGGGGGGGGGATCGTCCTATACGCCGGATGCACTTCAGTTGGGATAGACATAGCTGCCCATAGTGGCCCATAGTACTGTATTTTGAGTGGAAATGTTGGGGGGGTTGTCTTATACGCCCAGTCGTCTTATACGCTGGCAAATACGGTAGTTAAAAGAAGGCACTCCATCTTGATGTAGGAGCCACTGAAGAATAAAAACAAAACATTTTGCAGGCTCATAGACAAGCAGATGGGAATTCCAAGTGATGTCAAAGGCAACTCCCCTAAATGGTTGAGAGCTTTTCCAGGATCCTGGGAATTCCCTCAAATAAGGAAAGGGTGGGATGCTTTAAATGTGAAGAAGGTGTGGATTGGTTGATGAGATACAACTTATTGGAAGGAAATTTCATTGGTGTCAGTGTGGGTTTGGGATGGACATGGCAAGGTGGTAAAGTGCTATGTGCAACAGCATCTTAATTGGACCCAAATATCTTCCTCTGAGTAATTTAAACTTTCATCATGTGATTGGTCTCTCTGTGCTTTCTATGCTGCAGACTGGTTATTATGTCACTGCATCCATGATTCAATTAAGCCAGGTATCTGACTCTATTCTTCTGCCAACTCACATTATATTGCAAATGACCTGAGATTGGGACTTCCTATATCTCAAGTCTGACAAAATGGTTGGTTGAACAAGAGATCAAAGAACAGAGCCAGAGGCCAACAAAATGGAGGTTTGGCAACAGCTTACTAAAATTTACTTAAAAATTACTCACTCAGTATACATTATTCTTGTCCTTTTCAAAAGGGAGGGAGATACAATTAACTGAAGAATATACAACAGAGAATACATTCAAAGGAGACCAGTTGAAAAGAGGGACTGTCAGTACAGTATTTGCAGACAAAATCCGATTTAGATCTTTCAGCATCAATTAGCATTCAAGGTTTTCCACACTTATCCCACAGATTAATTTGAAGAGTTAAAAAATACTAATATTTGACTTCTCAATGACTTAAATTAGTTAATCTTGCTCATTCAATTTATAAGATAAAGAATGGCACATTGGATTTTTCTGCCCACTTTGTATGGCCACTCCTTTACTCTCCCAGTTCTTAATGGGAGACAGCTGAGAAGATTTATGCTCTGGCTCCAGAGGACAGTGAAATAAATTCCAACACAACTACATTGTAATGTTATTTCACAAAAATAGCAATTAAAATAAAATAGGAAAGTTTTGGTGAGCAAGATGATGAGGGACATTCTCAGCCAGTGCCTGCTTTTCACAGAGGAACACAAGACAAGAAGCAACTCTAAGCCCAGCTTAGTAAATGAGTCATTTGCTGGTATTTTGAACGAGATCCAAAGATGAGCTGATGGCATTTTGTAACACCTTTTTATTATTTTTTTTATTTTTTAATGCTTTTGGCAGTTAATGGTGGTTGCCTTTTTCTTAACAGAAATTGCTTGCATGAAATAGAGGTGATTGGTTGTTCTATGACTGAAGCATCTTTGCAACATGCCCTTTCAAAATTTCTTCATCATTGATGTCTGTTTCTCAGCCCCAGGCTTATCGAACAACAGAGCCTTCCCTTCTCCAGAGATACCAGTGCTGCAATAAAGTGATAGTTTTAACACTGTGAAAAAGACTCAAAAGACTCTCAAGGCATTATTGACTCAATTGCTTATCTTTAAACCACTCGGGGAGCAGTATAAATAATTGGTTAAGGGCTATGTGGGTGGAGAGTAGGTGGGGCCAGTCCGGATGAGTGGGCGGGGCCAGGCCAGGGGAGGGGAGGGGGGAGGGAGGCCTCCCCCCCAGGCCTAGAAGCACACCCAGGGCCTCGAACAGGCCCCGTGTGTGCTTCTGGGCCCGGGAGGAAGGGGGCACCATGGCTGGGGGGGAGGGCGAGTCCAGGGGGAAGGGCATGCCACTGCCAGGCCTGGGTGGGGGCAAGGAGCCCTCTCAAACCCTTATATTTCTCTTTCTTTTGTGCCCTCACTCCTCTCCATCTACTGCTACCTTCCTCCCTCTCTTCTCCTTTCACTCTTTAACTCGGCCATCTCTGACCCACCTCCTTACCCTATACCTGCCTTCCACCCCCTCTGCATTCTTTCCTTCTTTTCTCCCGCCTTGCAGATCTGTTTTCTTCATTCACACAACTCTCTTCTCCCATCCACCCGTTCTAGTGCCCGTTGTATTTACAATGGGCTTTAAATCTAATAGCCATTATAAATGGTGCATTTTTGTCAAATGTAGGCTTTTAAAAGAGCCTCTTGTGGCGCAGAGTGGTAAGGCAGCGATATGCTGTCTGAAGCTGTCTGCCCATAAGGTTGGGAGTTCGATCCCAGCAGCCGGCTCAAGGTTGACTCAGCCTTCCATCCTTCCGAGGTCGGTAAAATGAGTACCCAGCTTGCTGGGGGGTAAACGGTAATGACTGGGGAAGGCACTGGCAAACCACCCCGTATTGAGTCTGCCATGAAAACGCTGGAGGGCGTCACCCCAAGGGTCAGACATGACTCGGTGCTTGCACAGGGGATACCTTTACCTTTACCTTTAGGCTTTTAAAAAAAGTTTCTAGGGCTGCTGGACTAGGGCAGAAACTTTGAAAATGTCCAATGTGGTCTCAGAAATCCAGAAAGTCAAAGACCAGATTTCTTGTTATTGAACTGTGAGTACTCTGTGCATTGCACTGAGGCTTGACATACACTTGATTTCTGCAGGAATGAGCCAAACCTTGCAGCTGGACACCTTTAATACACCTGTATGGGATGTTTAAATTCATTGTTCCAGTTTTATATTTACATGCAAATGACAGCATTTTCAGAGGAAGGTCTACATTTTCTGATGTGGAACTCTGTGTCTATGAGGACATTCATGATTAACTTTCCTCTGCTTCCACAAAAGTGACTCTAGGGACACCATGCTTCATGACTGGGATAGGGGAAGAGTTGCTGCAGATAAACTAACAGAGTCTGAGTCAAGATTTACATGCATGGCCCCTAAGAATTCAATCCAGCTGAACTCCACTGATTCTCTCTTCCGGCAGAGCCCCCTTCACATCATTCCTCAGGCTCACCAATGACAGGCTGTCATTTCCCCAGAAAGCATTGTCCTAGGGTCAACTTTTTTCAAGGGGGGGGGGAATTTATCAGATCACATAAATTCAGTCCTTACCAAATGTGGAGGGCAAGTAGAAGAGAGTCAGCCATAGATCCCTGGCAACTATACTAACTCCAGCATGTCAGGAAGGCATTCTAGAAAACTTCACAAACCAAAGCAGCTAATTTGGGCCCCTAAAAGTTTGTGATGATTCATGGCATGAACTGAACCAAGTTTGTGATGGTTCATGCCACAAACTGAACCAAACTGCATTTTCCTGGTTCATCCCTCGTTAACAAACCTGAGAGAAAATTTAGTGAAGAACTAACTGGGCATGCATGTGTCCATGTGTGTTAGACAGTGTATGTGTGTGTGCGTGCGTGTGTGTGTGTGTGTGTGTGAGAGAGAGAGAGAGAGAGAGAGAGAGAGAGAATTGCATATCATAGAATCATAGAGTTGGAAGGGGTCATACAGGCCATCTAGTCCAACCCCCTGCTCAACACAGGATCAGCCCTAAGCATCCTAAAGCATCCAAGAAAAGTGTGTATCCAACCTTTGCTTGAAGACTGCCAGTGAGGGGGAGCTCACCACCTCCTTAGGCAGCCTATTCCACTGCTGAACTACTCTGACTGTGAAAAATTTTTCCCTGATATCTAGCCTATATCGTTGTACTTGCCTGATATCTAGCCTATATCGTTGTACTTGATATAATACAAACTGCAGTGTTATCATTTC
Organism: Paroedura picta; assembly: GCF_049243985.1. Classification (NCBI taxonomy): domain Eukaryota; kingdom Metazoa; phylum Chordata; class Lepidosauria; order Squamata; family Gekkonidae; genus Paroedura; species Paroedura picta. The sequence continues at coordinate 39,354,304 of NC_135371.1, read as the reverse complement.
TTGATGTTGGCTAAGGTTCCAAACCTCTATTCAAAGAAGTGCTAAGATGCTGCGATTGTTTCACGGTATATATAAAAATGAACATTATGGCCTGACTTGACTGTATAATCACCAGTAATATTTATTATTTATGCTATTAGATACTTTTCTGTCTTGCAGATGGGAAACTGAAGCTGTGAGATTCCATCTGATGAGTCAATGACAAGATCCCAGGGCTCCCAAGGTCCAAGCTCATCGCTGTCCTCTGGCTACCTATGAATATGGATCTGAGTCCCTTCAATGCCCTCTTGAACTATAACCCCAATGAAAGAAGCGTCTTTCCCCCAACATCCCCTTACAAGAACGCTATTTGGCTCATCTTGCTTGTATTAACCAGAGCCCCTTAATAATTTAGTTTGTTCAATACTGACAAGTAAACATGGTGTCTATCTCATACAGATGCTGTGGCCTATTTATTATGAATGAGCATCCAAGAGCTGCAGTGCTCAATTTGTTACCATTCCTGGTTACTGATGATTACAGTGCTTGAGTTTTGTTTTGAGCCATGTTAACTGACTCTTACGACGAACAAAAATACATCTCTGGTTCCACGAGGCTCTGACGAGGTATGTATGGCGAATGGCTTTGAACGCAGGCAGATATACATGTACATACATATATCATATGCAAGTGCATTCAGATGCAGGGATTACTATATAAATAACATTTACAAACGAACAAAAACCCCTGCTGCACGCTTCAGTGGCTTCATGAATTTATAGCGTATCACGATGGAGCACTCTGAAAAAAAACTACGCTATAAAGAGGGTTACCTACTTCCTTCATTTATCAAGTTGCAAGAGTAATTTACAGACCAGGCGGGGGGAAAGAAAATCTACACAGTGTGTGCGCGCATCTCTGAGGTTCACACTAGAGATCTTTTGAGAAAAACACACACACGATTTGAATTCCAAATTGAAAGCCCTAGACACTGGGACAAAAACTAACATTATTATAGCGGTGACAGTGGCACTTTCAAACCAGAGACTGGATCCAAATCAGAGCAAGTGGAATCGGGAAGAGTGCCCCACACATACACGCCAGCTGAGCGATAAGGAAATTGTGGGATGTGTTAACAGGATATTAAAGAATGTCACATTCATGTATTCAGGTACTAAGGGTTATCCTTGCCAGTGAACAAGGTTATATATCAGCCTTTCTTGACTTTTTTTAACACTGAGAAACCCCTGAAACATTTTTCAGGCTTTGAGAAACCTCTGAAGTGGCAGGACCATGCAGAATATTGTGGAGAAATATAGCTGTGTAGATGCCCACCTGGAAACCCTCCCCTTTCTACCCCCCTCCAGCCCATGAATGACCATTTCGAGAGTATGGGGGCAGATCAACATAACCATATTTAGTCCTGCATTGAGCAGGGGGTTGGACTAGATGGACAGTATGGCACCTTTGAATTCTATGATTCTGTATCTAAATAAATGTTTTTAAAATTAAAAAATATTTTTAAACAATTAAATTAACTACCATCCATTCAGGAAAGCCTTCCTGAACTGTCAAGAAACCTCAGGGTTTCTTCCAGAGATCTGAACCTGTGGCAAGTGGCACTAGGAGGTTCTGCTCTGTGAGCCCTTTTTACAGAAAAAGTAGAAGAGGATATTCAGAGCAGAAAGTCTATCACTGAGCAGCAGAAGGCATGGACTGTGTTCCCACCTTCACTACTAACCTGTTGCCTTATTTAAGGAGTTTTGTCTTAGACTTACTATCTCTAAAGGTGCCTAATTGGCATCTGCTTGCCAAAGGTGACTGACCATTACTGCATGGAGGATGCAAAGCCATGCTGCCACCTGTTTTTTGGTCCAGGGGTGAATCTGCATTTACTTTGTTTATTCCGTTGTGGATCCTGCTGTATCCAGATTGATTTGAACTTGGGTATTCCTCTCCCCCCCCTCCATTGAAACAGAAAAGTGTTCTGCACATGGTTAGGGAAGCTCGGAAGGGGAGGGGGGGAGCCAAGCACAGCAGGAGTCTCTTTCTTTCTTTTCTTGAACGAGGGCGGAGTAGGGGGTGGGAGGATTGGAGACAGCAGAGAAGGGAGAAAAAAACCAAGAGGTAAATCTCTACTGAGAGAAGTTTAGTCTTCTGGAGCTTCCACTGAGAAAAGTTAGAACTTCCCCTTTAAGCCTGGAAACCAGGAACTGACGCCCTGGCCAATCAGGGCTTCTTTACCATGGAGTTCAGCAGCAAATTCGAAACAGGCAGAGCTCCGCATGCTTTCTCATGCTTTCTCAATCCGATTACTCAAATATTGAGGGTTATATCCACTCTAGGATATTGCAGGATAAAGGTAGAGTCACTTCGGATCAATAATGCTTGTTGCAGAGGGGAAATTTAAATCAGACAAAATCAAAATGGAAATCTCATTCAGTGGAGATGGCAGGGACTGAATCGACCTGGGATTGGAATAAAAGCTCCGTGCAGATTCAGCCCAGGGCTGATTGCCCTGATTCTTCCCATTACTGCACATGAGCTTTTGGCTTGCTTCAGCCCCCTGACTTGCCTCAAATTTGTGCTGCCACATGAGACAGCTAATGGACAGGAAGCCAGAACTTTTTTATTTTTCGCTCTCACCCCTCCATTTTGGCTTGTCAATCAATGTAATATTGTGGAAATTCCTGATCACCTCCCAGCAGCATATTTCCACATCTGATGGGCACCCTTCACAGTCCGAAGGGGAGGGTTGCATTGACATAATTGCATTATAATGTTAAACCAAAATACTGATAACACTAGCATTTTTAAAAAGCTGTGCCATCTTGTCACACAATCTCTCCCCCTCCCCAGACCTGTGGCTGACAAATCTGTGGCTGAACTAGACTATAATATAAATGTTCTTCTAAACGAAATGGTTGAGTAGGCACACAGAATGCCCCCATTCTCTGTAAACAAAAGTTTAACTTAGAGTCCTCAGGACAAAAGAGAAAGAATGAAAGGTGCCAGCCAAAATGGCGGTGGGAGGGGTGCAGGCTGATATTTCATTCTATTGCAATTGTGTTGTAATGCAATCAACCATGTTGTTTTTTAATGGCTAGCAGGAAAGATTGCAAGGATCGATGCTGGAACTGATCATTGGGGGGGGGGCAAGGACAGAGAAAGAATGGCTGGGGATGGCCTGAATTTTCTACAGACACATGGCCCAGGCCTGACATATGTCCTGTTGAAGCCTGGGACAAAAAAAAGGAATGTGGATAAATCTGCAATCCAACTGAGGGCCTGAGTTGTGCCAGGACTGGGACCACCCCAGACCAGCCCTGCTTCCATCTGTAAGTGGGAACTAGCCCCAATCCCCAAAAGAAGATGAATCCAGCCAAATTCTTCATGCGTAAATGATCTGAGTGACTAAAAGCTGCTGTCAGCTGGAAAACATATGGTTTGAGATTATTCTTTGCTGCTTGCCATTTCTCCTCCCATCCATTTTGGATGGAAATAAGTCTTCTTAAGGACGACAAAGCAGGCACCATGGCAAAAGAAAACAACATGGAGATTAGATAGGAAGGAAGCAAATCAGTGTTGTTTTGCTTACACCAGTAATTCCCCTATGTAACATAACCCTTTTAGCTCTTTAACCTTGGATGTGCAAGACAGAAGTAAAGAAAAAGCTTTTGGCACATCAGTATGGTTGCCAGAATGCAAAGCTCTAGAAAATGAAGTCACTTAAATGAACCAGATCTTTCAATTATACTGAATTAGAAAGCACTTTGAGATCCAGTAAGACAGTCCAATGGTTGACTATGTACAGAAATGTCAGTTAGGATGGGTAGAACTTGGTGGAAAAAAATCTGTTCAGGTTGGATGATGACCATTAGACATAGAACGACTCGCCATCCTCCTCACTGCCTCTCCCATCTCTTACACTCTGGGAAAATGAAAAATGTTGAGTTTCAGAAAGTCCACAGTATTTATGAACAGGCACAAGTCGGGTCAGAACTTCATTAGTAAACTTCCAACTACATGTTGTTCACTTATTCCCCACCTTTCTTATTGAGATTTCAGGCAGGTTTCAGGATATAAAGCAAGGTAATCAGGCTGCATATAAAATCCAGTGAGCAATGGAAGAAGATTAGGATTACAGAGTGATAAATTATCTAAGGAAGGGGATGCTATAAGCAATGATGAAAGTGGATTACAAAGCATAAGGCAACACAATAAAGATGGTGATGTTGACAGCCATCATTGCAATGGAATCCAGTCTTGTCCTGTCCCATCATCAACATGTCTTCCCGGGCTGTTCTAGGCTGATTCTGCACTTACTTTGTTTTATCCGTTGTGGATCCTGCTGAATCCAGATTGATTTGAACTTGGGTCTTCCTCCCCCCTCCCTCCCCATTGAAACAGAAAAGTGTTCTGGACATGGTTAGGGAAGCTCAGAAGGGGAGGGGGAGCCAAACGCAGCAGGAGCCTCTTTCTTTTCTTGAATGTGGGGAGGGGGGGATTGGAGACAGCAGAGGAGGGAGTTTCTCACTCTCTCAGCCTAACCTTCCTAGGGTTGTAGTACGGGTAAAGAGGGAAGCACTATGTATGTCTCCCAGAGGAGGAGGAGGAAGAAGTTGGTTCTTATGTGCTGCTTTTACTATCCAAAGGAGTCTCAAAGCGGCTTACAGTCGCCTTCCCTTTCCTCTCCCCACAACAGACACCCTGTGAGGTGAGGTGTGTGGGCTGAGAGAGCCCTGATATTTCTGCTTGAACAGCTTTATCAGTGCTTTGGCAAGCCCAAGGTCACCCAGCTGGGTGTGTGTGGGAGAGTGCAGAATCGAACCCGGCTCACCAGATTAGAAGTCCACACTCCAGTCCTAACCACTACATCAAGCTGGCTCTCTAAGGTAGTCGACTCCTTTAACCCTTGTACTACAGATATAGGAATGGGCCAAGAGAGAACACCGTAACTTTCCATGAATTTCCCAATGCAAAGTTGGCAACCCTAGTCTGCAGTTGGTCTGGCTGGTGTTTTTTTTTTTTTGGGGGGGGGGTATGATAAAGTCCCTGCGAATCTCAGAAAAATACTTTGATAAATGGCAGATCTTTCTATGAGAGTCTGAAGTCTGCCCATATTTACAATAGATTTTGAGAAGTGCATAATGCACGCCCCATGCTGGCGCTGCAAAATGGATTTCTATTCCCAGTGGAGAAAATGAATTGTGTAGTTTTCATCCTCGCCCTCGTGTCCCAGTGAAAGCTGTTCAGATTCTCTTTTTGTTTCAGCCAATGCCCCATGGAACACTCGAGCAAGGTTTAGGCTCCCGGGTCATTGCTAAGCAGTTTACCTTTCATCTGTTTTAGCACCGGCAGACACAGCTTCAAAACGCATGTACAAGGTGCTGCTTTACAGCATCTCTTATTCACGGGCACCTGGGAGACTCCAGTTCATTGAAAGTAATAAAACCAGACCATAAAAAAAAATCCTTTTGAACAGGCTTTGAGTTTTGCTGAGCTGCTTGGCTACAGCCATTCATCTTCCTGGAAATTGTGGTGTTTGATTCAGCGCTGCAGAATGAAAGCACCAGCTGCCTCTCTGGCCTTGTTAACCCACTGAGGGTCAACGCTTTGAATCGCTTTTTTTAAAATGACATTTATAATTGATTCAAGGAGGAGCATGCCTCGTTTTCAGACTGTAGGCATATGGCACAGTGGCCAAACAAATGAATCTCCTCTTCCTGCTGAATTTACACCACCATGAAATGTAACATGTTAGGCAAAATAAGATAATTCTTTAAGGAATCCCTTACTTGTTAGAGTCACGGTTAGGTAACGCAAGGTGTCTGTATTTCTGTGCTCACATAAGCTCAGACAAATTTATTTATTTATAGATTTATACCCTGCTTTCCTCCCCAGCATTGCTTACGACACTATTCTCCCCTTCTCTGTTTAATCCTTCCAACTAAAGCTCTGTGAGGTAGATTAGGTTGAGAGACAGTGACTCGGTCAGTTTACATGGGAGAATGGGAATTCAAACTTGCATCTCCCAATCCTAGTCTGACACTCTAACCACTCTATTGTATCAGTTCCTGGTGTTGCCACAGTTGCCCTGTGGTGGCTCTTCTCCCAAGACATTGGTGTAGGGGCTTCCATACCTCTAAACTGATCCACACTAAACATGGACTAAATTGTGAGCTACATTTCTGAAGAAGCCACTACCCAGGAGGAGGAGGAGGAGGAGGAGGAGGAGGAGGAGGAGGGGGAGGAGGAGGAGGAGGAGGAGGAGGAGGAGGAGGAGGAGGAGGAGGAGGAGGAGGAGGAGGAGGAGGAGGAGGAGGAGGAGGAGGAGAAGGAGAAGGAGAAGGAGAAGGAGAAGGAGAAGGAGAAGGAGAAGGAGAAGGAGAAGGAGAAGACGAAGACGAAGACGAAGACGAAGACGAAGACGAAGACGAAGACGAAGACGAAGACGAAGACGAAGACGAAGACGAAGAAGAAGAAGAAGAAGAAGAAGAAGAAGAAGAAGAAGAAGAAGAAGAAGCAGCAGCCTGGATCTGGCAACCTTACATCAGTATCATCTTCTTTCTCCAAAGCTGTAACCTAACGGAACGAGCAGCTATTTCCGTGAGTTCCCTCTCCTGCCTGGACCCCTTCCCCTTCCATCATAACTCACACCAATTAGCCTTTGTGAAATGGCTCTGGTTCACCGCAATCTATGGGGCAATGGCAGCGCTCTCGAATATACTCCAAAAATGGCCTTGAAGAAGGACAATATAATTATTATGGGAGCAGAGCAGAGCATTCTGTTTTGTGCACCGGGTGGATTATTATAAGGAAGGATCCTTTCTTCCAAGCAGTTGAAGTGTTTACATTATTAACTTTGCTTGATATGGACATAAGGACGGTGATCTAACGATTGCACTTTAATTAGTCAGAATTAACTCCTGCCCCGTTTTTGTATTCATGGTCACTAACTCTGATTAGACACTCCATTCCCCATATCCACATGCATTGAGAGGAAGGTTGCAAGTTTTCATTTTCTTCCCCAGGCCCTTATTTTTATCTGTAAGAGCAAGCTGGCATCTAGAAATTATGCAGGTGAATCCTTTCTCAGTACGGAAGTAAAATGACAGGGAAAGCATCACCCCCTTCTTTTCTACATGCCAATTCATTCATTCAGGATATTTCTGTGCTATCTCTTCAGAACCCTGCTACAGGTGGCTTACACTTTAAACAACCTAACAACTTGTGTGTGCACCAGTTAATTTTGTTCAAATGTCAGAGCCTCTTTGGTAGCCCCCAACAACGCAGTGGTGTTACTTCCAGGCATACGAGAAGTGACATCAACATTTCAGGATATAGCGGCCGCGGCATCGGCGCGGCCGCCGTTGACGAGGCGGGGGCGCCCGGCGATGACGCGGCTCCCCGGCAATGTCATAGAGCCGCGCCATCGCGCGGCTCGCAAAGGGCGGGGCGCTCGGCCTATAAATAGGCCGAGCGTGCTGGGGAGGCCCTCTTTGCGTCGGCCGCCGTCGGAACAGCTTGCTGTTCCGGCCGCGGAAGGGAGCGGGCCCCAGCACGCGCAGCAGCGGCACGAGCTCGTTGGGGCGGCCCGCCATGCTACTCGCGGCCACAGGAGGAGGGAGGACCGACGCAAGGATGCCTCGCCGGCAAGTGCCGGCGGCTCGCGGGGAAGCGGCAGCCGGGCCGGCCGGTGCCAGTGGGAGCGGGGGTGCCGGGGGAGGCCCATCGGGGGACAGGCCCACCACCCGCTCCAGGGCTTCGGCGGGCTGGCGGGGTGGTCAATCCACAGCCCCTGCCGCGTCGGGGGACAGCCAGGCCGGCGCCAGCCCACGTGGGAGTGGGGGGGAGCGGCGGCAGGCCCTTCGGCGGCACGGGAGGGGGCTGGGGGCCGAGGCAAGGCCTCGGGGGACAGGGGACACTCGCCTCGCGGCACCAGGGGGCGTCGTGGGGGGAGCAGCCCAGCCAGGCCCCAGTCCTCCTCGGAGCATGATAGCGGGGGCAGGAGGGACAAGGGGCCATGCGGGCCATCCCCACCTTCGCCGGTAGCCACGAGGAGCCGGGGGCGGGGCTGGCGAAACGGGCCAGCGTGCTCCGGGCTAACAGGGCATGGGCTTCGGAGATCCCGGGGGCCCGTCATCAGGAGCCGCGCCGCACTTCCTGTGCCTCGGGAGGTGGGCGGCGCCGTTCGTCCCCGGGCCGCTCGCCCAGGGGGGAGCGTGGTTCTGCCCGCGGTGCCAGGTCCACCCCGTCGTCCGCCTCCGGAGACGGGCGCGGGAGGTCGCGATCCTCCCCACGCGGCGGGCGGGGGGACAGGCGGGCGTCCGGATCCAGTGGGTCCCCCGGGCCACATGGCAGCAGGCGGCACCGGGGGGACCCGAGGGACCGTTCCATTAGGGGCCGGGCTCGGCCCCGGACCCCTTCGCCGCTGCGTAGGCCGAGCTGGCTCCGCCGGCGGCATGGGTCCCGCTCCGGCACGCCCGAGTCCAGGGCGTCGGGTGGAGAAGGGAGGCGCATTCTCCACGGGCGGCGGCAGAGGTCGCCGTCGGAAGGGAGACGGATCTCTCCCCCAAGGAGGTCCAGATCCCGTTCTACTGAGCTTGCCGCGCCCGGAAAGTCAGCAGAATACTGGGAAGGCTATGCAAAAGCTCTGGCCTCTTTCACGCCGGGTCGGTCCGTCCGACGGAGCCGTTCCCACTCTCACAGTTCGTCTTCCAGGAGTCGCGGCAGGAGCCCCGGGGGCGACAGGAGAGGGGCGGTCTCCACAAGCGGGGGTAAGAGGCGCAGGAGATCTCACCGGAGAGCGCATAAGAGACGGCGTTCCTCGCGACACAGCCCACGGTCAGGTGAGTCTTCTTCTAGGGACGAAGGCGACAGCGCAGTGCATGATGGGTGGTATTGGATAGAGGCCTCTTTCGTGCCGGGCATTCCCCATTGGATGAAGAGCCGGCGGCGTACCACGAAACGCTTATTGGACGAGGCCGGGGTCAGCGAAAGCCGGCGCGAGCCACCGGGATGGTTCAAGGATGGGGAGGCTCCGCCAGGGGTCCATCTTCCGGCGAAGCTGCGGGAGAAGGCCCTGGATGGATATTTTGTAGACTTGTTCGATCTTGTACGGGGGAGGAACAAGGGTCCTGACACCGGTGACCGCAAGGACAAAGAAAAACGTGAGCCTCTGCCTTGTGAGCGGAACATGCTCAATTGGCTGAAGGGGTTTACGGAATTTCACGGCCTTATATGTGGGTCTTACCCTGAGAGGGGATGGCACTTGTGCCGTTATTTATACACGGTTTTGGAGGCGTGGGAGAGGGGAGGCGAGGAAGCGGCCATGGAGTACGATAGGGAGTTTCGTGAGCTCGCTTCTCACAATGCGTCCACGCGTTGGGATTTAAAGCTCCATGATGCGTGGATAGTGCAGGTGGGTTCCCCCACACGCCTGCGACGGGAAAAACCTCGCTCCGGTTATGTAGTCCAGCCAAGAAGATCAGTGGCCTGGTATGCTGGGACTTTAACAGAGGGGGCTGCAAACGGAAGAAGTGTCGTTTTGAACATCGATGCGAGTCTTGCGGTGGGAGTCATTCCATGGCCTCCTGTTCCCAGCCGCAGTCTTCTGGGCAGCCCTTTTGCGGCACCCGATCCTCCGGGAAGAAGGACGGGGGATCGGGAACTGCGGCGCCTTCCGCAACACAGAAGTCAACCTGAGGCGGCTGCCCATCTGGGGTCCCTAGCCCCCACGCCTGTCAAGTTAGGCGTTCTGGTGGACTGGCTACAGGGTTACCCTGATAAGGCAGCCGCTGTTTACCTGGCGAAGGGTTTTCTCGAAGGTTTCCGTATTCCGTACACGGGCCCGAGGGTGCCATCCTCGAGTGGTAATCTCCGTTCTGCCCTGGACCTGCCGGAGGTGGTGGCGGCGAAAATTGGTAAAGAGAGGGCGGCCGGGCGTATAGCTGGCCCGTTTAGCGAGCCGCCGCTCCCTAATCTGCGGATATCTCCCCTCGGGGTCGTGCCCAAGAAGGCGCCCGGGGAATATCGGCTCATACACCACCTCTCCTATCCACGAGGCGGGTCTGTGAACGAGCACATCCCCCAGGAACTTTGTGCTGTGAAATATACGTCGTTCGACACGGCGGTTTCGATGGTCCGCAGCAGCGGTCGTGGTGCCCTGCTCGCGAAATGCGACATACAGTCGGCGTTTCGGCTTCTTCCCATCCACCCTGACGACCACTGCCTACTGGGTTTTCGTTTCCGGGACGAGTGGTACGTAGACAAAGCCATGCCGATGGGGTGCTCCATTGCTTGCGCGGCTTTTGAAGCGTTCAGCTCTTTTCTCGAGTGGGCGGTACGGGTCAGGGGTCAATTTGGTGAACTCACCCATTATTTGGACGACTTCCTCATGGCGGGTGAGGGGGGCTCGGCCGACTGTGAGTTTCGGCTGCGCAAGTTCCAGGAATTGATGGGAGAGCTGGGCGTCCCGTTGGCGGCCGAGAAGACCGAAGGCCCCGCTACCAAGATCACGTTCCTGGGCATTGAGCTCGACACAGTGGCGGGGACAAGTTAGTCACCCTGCGGGGGTTGATTGATCAGATGTTGGGGAAGCAAAAAGCCACCTTGCGGCAGGTGCAGGTCCTGCTGGGGCATCTTAATTTTGCCTGTCGGGTGGTATCCCCCGGCAGGGCTTTTTGCTTCCGTTTGGCCAGCGCCACACGGGGCTTGTCCCGCCCTTTTCACCATGTATGGGTAACCGGTTCCGTCAAGGCGGACCTCAGAGTATGGGCCAGGTTCTTGGAATCATTTAACGGGGTGGCGCTTTGGCAGTCGCCATTCACACCCCGGGACACGTTACAAGTCTATTCCGACGCCGCGGGGGCCAGCGGTTTCGGAGTGTACTTTAATGGTAGGTGGTGTGCGGAACGCTGGCCCGCCGATTGGTCTCCTGGGGTACTTCGGGATCTGACTTTCCTTGAATTTTTCCCTATTCTTGTGGCCATGCTCTTGTGGGGGGCCGAGTTCGCAGACAAGAGGGTGGAGTTCCAGTGCGACAATCAGGCCGTGGTCTGTATTGTCAACCGGCAATCCTCCAGTTCGGCGAGGGTTATGCGCCTCGTACGGCGCTTTGTCCTGGCCTGTCTGTCGCACAACTGCACTTTTCGTGCCCGTCACATCCCGGGGGTCACTAATGAGCTTGCCGACGCTCTCTCCCGGTTTCAGGTCGAGAGGTTTCGTCGGCTCGCTCTAGACGCGGCCATGGATCCCGAGGCTTGCCCGGCGGAGGTCTGGCATCTTGGAGTAGACTAATTCTTGACGGGGTCCTGTCCTCATTGGCCGCGTCTACACGTCGGGCGTATCGGCAAGCGGCAGTCGGCTTCCTTGACTTCGCTGAGAAGGCTGGGAGGCGGTCTGCGTGGCCGATGGATGAGGAGATGGCCCTTCGTTACCTGGCCCACCTTCGGGAGAGGGGTCTGTCACACCGCACGCTGCGGTCTACGCTGGCAGCTTTGTCCTTCTGCAGCAAGGCCGCCGGGTCGTGGGACCCTGGAAGGTCGTTCCTGGCGCGGCAGGCAGTTAAGGGCTGGGGGAGGCAAGCCCCCCCGAAACCAGACCAGCGCCGCCCTATAACGCGGGCGGTTCTGCATAAGTTGTTGGAGTTGATCCCTGGTGCCTGCAGTTCCGAGTATGAAACGGCCATGTTCAGGGCGGCCTTCTGCATGGCATTTCATGGGGCCTTCCGGGTCAGCGAGATAGTGGCACAGTCCCGGACTCCTGACTCGTTTGCCGGGATGCTAGTGTCGGACGTTCGCATGGATGAATCAGGAGTCGAGTGTTTTCTCCGCTGTTCAAAGGTTGATCAGCGAGGAAAGGGGAAGCACGTGCTCCTCCCGCCAGTGCGGGGGTCTCCTGATTGCCCGTTGAAAAGCATGGCCCGTTTCTTGAAGGTCAGGCCGCCCCTCCCTGGCCCGCTGTTCATACACCAGAATGGGACTTGCCTATCCCGGTTCCACTTCGTTGCCATTTTACGGATGTGCCTCAAGGCTGGCGGCTACCAAGCCATGATGTATGGCACGCACTCGTTCCGCATTGGAGCCGCAACGCAGGCGTACCTGGTGGGGAAAGACACCAGGGACATACAGCTGCTGGGGAGGTGGCGCTCCCGGGCGTATGAGGTGTACATACGCCCGGGGCAGGTGGACTAATCTGTGATTCTTTCAGGTGTTTCACCGGCAGCCTCTGTCGTCGTGGTGGGACACAGCATCCCGTATTGGGCCGGGCGTTACGCAGCTTCATCTCGCTGGGGGCCGGATCTGGGGCTGGAAGACACCTGTCGCATCGCATGGCGGGCCAGACGTGGGCTCAAGTGGAGTTCCCTGCTGCCAGTCGTGGCCTCGGTGGTCCGGCGGGATGGAGTTCCAGATGTGCTGGTCGTTCATCTTGGGGAAAATGACCTGCCCGAGATGACGGGACGGCAACTCAGCACGCATATCGCGGCGGATTTGATGGTGTTACGACAGCGCCTTCCGAAGTCGATGTTGCTGTGGTCCGAAATGCTGGACAGACGGAACTGGCGGAAGGCGGTTCGTCCTGACCGGGTGAATTGGGCCAAACAGAAGGCCAACAAAGTGGCTAGGAAGACTGTGCAGGCCTTGGGGGGGCAGGGTCATTCCCCACCCGGAGATTTCTTTTCGTTTCCCGGACCTTTATCGTGCCGACGGGGTTCACTTGTCCGAGCGGGGCTGTGAGCTCTGGTTGGCTGCAGTTCGGGAGGGTCTGGAAAGCGTTTTCCATTAGGGTTGGCGGGAACAGGTGTAGCATCACCTGTTCGGTGGCGGTTATGCTAGGTAGGGAGCCTGTTGGCAGGGAGGCCCACCTGCGTGTGGGGCTCCCTGAGGTGGGGGTCTCAGTAAGGAGACCGGCAGGAACCCGGGCGCGGCCTACCCGGCTGGGTGGCCAGGGGCCCGGGGGGGCCAAGCGGCGAGGGGGCACCAATGGAGGCGGACGCCCTTTGGTGCTTAGCCACCGCTTCCCGGGATCTGCAGCGAAGGCGTCCCATCCTCCCGGCTGGGAGTGAGCTGTGGAGCCGGAGCGCTGCAGTACTGTCATGCAGCCGGACGGCTGCCGGGGATCAGGCTCTCCTACCAGCATAAGGCCAACCCTTCGTTGTGGGTTGTTTGTGTTAATAAACGGCTGCGGCCAATTTGTTTGCCAAAAAATGGAGTCGTGTCATTGCTGGATTAGTCGCCTCCTGCAAGTCAAATAGCGGCCGCGGCATCGGCGCGGCCGCCGTTGACGAGGCGGGGGCGCCCGGCGATGACGCGGCTCCCCGGCAACGTCATAGAGCCGCGCCGTCGCGCGGCTCACAAAGGGCGGGGCGCTCGGCCTATAAATAGGCCGAGCGTGCTGGGGAGGCCCTCTTTGCGTCGGCCGCCGTCGGAACAGACACCCACCCACCCTCCCTGTTATTCGGTTCATGTCGCAGCGGCGGTTATGCTAGGTAGGGAGCCTGTTGGCAGGGAGGCCCACCTGCGTGTGGGGCTCCCTGAGCTGGGGGTCTCAGTAAGGAGACCGGCAGGAACCCGGGCGTGGCCTACCCGGCTGGGTGGCCAGGGGCCCAGGGGGGCCAAGCGGCGAGGGGGCACCAATGGAGGCGGACGCCCTTTGGTGCTTGGCCACCGCTTCCCGGGATCTGCGGCGAAGGCGTCCCATCCTCCCGGCTGGGAGTGAGGTGTGGAGCCGGAGCGCTGCAGTACTGTCATGCAGCCGGACGGCTGCCGGGGATCAGGCTCTCCTACCAGCATAAGGCCAACCCTTCGTTGTGGGTTGTTTGTGTTAATAAACGGCTGCGGCCAATTTGTTTGCCAAAAAATGGAGTCGTGTCATTGCTGGATTAGTCGCCTCCTGCAAGTCAAATTGTTGATGCCCACCATTTTGGTGCTATTCCACTCTCCCCCCCCCCCCCCAAAAAAACACCCGTTTTTATTATTGCTGTTGTATTTGTGTTTATTGTGTAACTTGGGCTGAAAGACAAATCTGATACAATGCCAAAAAAAAAAAAAGATGACAGAATCTCCTAACCAAATTCCACATGGAACGGTTTACAAGCACAGTTATATTATGCAGGGGTACATTTCATTACACCCCAGCAGGAAAAGTGGGGAGAAGAGGCCCCAAATGCACCACTTTATGCCTGAGAAATTGGGAGGCATGCACTTAGGAAGGGTAGGAAGTGGAGCAACTTGGACACCAAGCCCTCTTTATCTTACTTCATGTTTACATAACATGGAAGTTGCCAGCGGGAATCCCACCCCCATGTTGCAATGATTTTGGAACACACACAATTGTTTGAAAAGCAAACTGGCTTTTCGTTGTTGTTGGGGTATTTTGTCCTCATCAACGCTGCTGCTAAATTGTACCTCTTTATACTAACATCCCAGCAATGGTGGAAGATAACAATAGGAAGAAATGGCTGAATCGTCTGCTTATTTGAGAGAGAATCAATGCACAGTATCACACAGCCATTTCAAACATTGTCCTGCTCTTACTACAAACGGACTGAGCAGTGGGCAGACAAGCAAGCGTGAGAGCTGGCACTGATCAGCCATACCTACTAAAACGTGACAGTTACAAAGACATTGGAGAAGGAAAACAGAGATGGGTCTTTGAAAGCCACCGAAAGCTAATCTGCTGTAGAATGCACAGACTCTCCATGGCTGGTACACTTTTAAATAGGGCCTTTTGCATATGTCTGTGTTTGAAAACAAGGCAGGGTAGGCTCACCCTGTGTGTTAATGGCATTGGAAATAGGGACAATAACATATGCTAAGTCAAATCTGGCAAATTCGCTGGCAGCAGAATGAATTATTAAACTGTTGTCTGGTCCAATAAAGGAATCACGTTTGACTGATTAAATGCAAACTCCACTCGACATCAGTGACCACTTTTTATTTGCGAGGGATCATCCCATGTTTAGTAAGGCACCAAGGCTGACAGCAGAGGAACAGTAAAGAGATGAGAGGTATGTGTCGCTATTATGAAGTAGACTACATAAGGGATGGGCATGAAACTATAAAACTCAGTTCAATTTTGGGTTTGAGGCAGCCCCGCAAACTGAACCCTGAACTGAGCCAAAAGTCCCCCACTCAAACCAAGCTGATCTGACAAGATCAGTTCTCCCCAAGCCATACCTGTCATTTAACCCATCCATTTTGCTTACCCCTGCTTCAAAGGGTGTGTGTGTGAGAAACTGATGAGTTTAATGGGTTAAATTAGTTAAATCAGCCATTTAAATCTGATGTGCATAGTCAGCTACTGTTAGGTTTAAATGGCTGGCAAGGCAGGTCCACCTGTCAGCTGTTAAGTTTAAATGGTTGTCAGAGATTTCCCCAGTCTCACATGTTTTTAATCCCATTCTTCTTCCCAGAGTTCAGGGCGGTAGGCAGGGGTTCTCCTACCTCCTCTGTGTTTCCTTTGCACCAAACTGGTGAGGTAGGATAGACTGAGAGTGATATCACTGACTACCAGGCCTTCCCTTGGAAAGTGTGCCTCCTGCCACTCTGAAACAATAGTCCCATTAGCAAGAATATTGGGAATGTTCTGGGCTGCAGAGAATAAAGCACAATACATGTCAAGTGACTGCTTGAACGTGACGACCTGGAGACTGATTTGTTTGCATCCGTGGTTCTCAGTTTGGCTCCAGCATTTTTCATCTTATAAGGAAAAGCACTGGGGTGGGGGGTTGGTGGTTACCATTTTACCACAAGCTGGAGAGTGCATGTTCTAGGGATTTCAACCTGGTCCCATGCTGCATGAATCCAGTGCTACTCTCTTTCAGCAGCTTTCATTAGCGGTTACCGGTTATGGAAAATAGAAGCAGGCTGCTCTTCCTGTCCCTGGTGTAGATGACTGATTACCTCTCTGACGGTGTGGGGATATCAACATTACAAACATATTGATTTTAGAACCAAGGGCTCTCGGTAAAGAATCCTGAGAATGGCAAAGAGGGGATAATGATGAACCTTCTCTCCTAGAGATTCCCCATCCCTCCTCATGGCATTACATTTCCCACCATCCTCTGGGGAAAGAGAATGACCGTTAAAAGCTGTTTAAATCTTTAATGCAGATGTAACCATCTCCATGTTCAGTTAGAGGGAACAGTTTGGCTTATCAGGCTGAGAATGAACAAGTCAATGGGCAAGACTTTTAAAATGATGATTTATTCATTTCTGACATTGCTATGCACTCCCTACTTCTCTGAGCAGCAAAAGGTTCCAGGGGCTCGTGCCTACGTGGGCCGTCTCTCTTCAGAAGAGAGGGCACTGCGGGAACTGACAGAGTTTTCATACTATTTGGTTTACTTACAAGAGTATCAGGAGAATGCAGAGGGAAGCAAAGCAGCACTAGCACAAAGCAGCAGATCCACTATCCTGCACTGCATCTCCAGAGAGTGGCAGGGAACTCCTGCATACAGCTCCAAGGTGTTTGGGGCCAGCTCCCAGCATTGTTTCCCTCCCTTCCAGCAACGAGAACCAAAACTACTGCTTGCTCACATAAAGACACAGACAGGCCCATCTCTTCCATCTCTGTTCAGGTGGGGATGACTTTTTCCAGGCTCTAATGAGGGTTTTTGAGTCATCGGAGGATCATCTTATGGTATTGGGGGGTCATTCTTTTGCTATGGCCTCTGGGCTCCTCCCTGACAGGCCACTTCCAACCAAGCTGATAGGATAGATCAGTCCACAGTAACCAGACTCTAAAATGTGGGGTGCATCCAGACTAAGTGTCGCCCTCCTGCTTCTGTGCATGTTGGGTAATCCACTTTCAGTGCACTTTAGAAGTAGATTTTCCTTCCTGTTTTGCACAGGTACATCCAGCTGCAAAGGCACATTGAAAATGCATTATCCAATGTGTGTGGAATAAAGGCTGGGAGATAGAGGTGTAATTTCCACCAATTCCCCATTTATGCCGCTGACCTTTGATTCGCCCCTCCTGTTGTTCCTGAGAGTCCCCTGTACTCCAGGAGCAGCATTCTGGGGAGACCTGAAGGTTACAAAACCAAGGAAGGCAGGGAGGTAGGGAAAGTTCTTTAGCTGGTGGTGGCATTTTCTGTTAAGCAGGGGAACATTTTTTAAAACTACCATTAAAAAATGCTTGCTGCAAGGCAGTTGTTTTTATTGCTTTGACCATCCAAAATGGATACCTGACAGCTGGGTCTATCAATGGAATTGTCCAATAGCCAGGGTTTTTGTGTGTTGTTGTTGCCAGCTTGGTGTGGTTAGGAGTGCGGACTTCTAAATCGGGTGAGCCGGGTTTGAATCTGCGCTCCCCCACATGCAATCAGCTGGGTGACCTTGGGCTTGCCACGGCACTGATAAAACTGTTCTGACTGAGCAGGAATATCAGGGCTGTCTCAGCCTCACCTACCTCACAGGGTGTCTGTTGTGAGGAGAGGAATGAGAAGGAGATTGTAAGCCGCTTTGAGACTCCTTCGGGTAGAGAAAAGCGGCATATAAGAACCATCTCTTCTTCTTCTTCTTCTGCTACAGTGACCATCAGAAATGTAGAGCTGCCTGGCCTTACAGAAACAATGGCTCTGGGCATGCACAAATATCTATGGGATGCGATAGCAGTCCCTTTATCTGGCTGGATGCCGATGAAGTCTGTAAAGCAGGGGACAGATGACAGTTGATCAGACAAACTGATAGAAAGAACCTTGTTCTTGCTTCTTTGCCTTCTTGAATAATGGCTACATATGCCAGAAACCTTTTCTGCAGGTGTGTCTTTGAGGTCATCTGCATGTCACCATCTATGGGCCATGGTAGATGCCCATCTAGGCACATTATCTCTTTTACCATAAAATCAGCACTAGGGACCAATATAGGTTTTCAGGAGCAGGGACAAGGGCATTTAAGGAGATGAGTTTGCTGTAAAAACAGCTCATAAGCTACCAATGCATTCGCTGGGAAGGCAGCAAGTCTTTATAAGCTCTACATCAAAAACAGTACAAAACAACTCTAAACCTCCAGGCTACGGTGGGATTATACAGTCATGAAATACTTTATCCGGCCTTAAAAGATGTCTTTGACTTTCTGCCTAGGGCAGTTGTTTTTTTTTCCAAAAAGGCATGGGCTCCCAAATGCACAGCAGCAAAAGCTGAGCTTGCAAATTATCTATGTGAAGACGATATGCGGACGTCCAAATTTTTATTCCAGCCCAGAGAGCGGAGGCAGTGACAGGCAATCAAATCCCTTTCCCACACTTCACTGTTCTAAGGAACTGACTGATTATTGGTCCTTATTGATAAGGTACATCTACTAAGTAGTGGAGGGAGGAATGTGCAAGAGATATTCAACTTGTATTTAATGATGACAAATTCAAGACTAACCAATCACTATCACTAGATAGACAAATAGGCTTCCTATTTTACTATTTGTAAGCCACTGCCCTGAAGGTCAAGAGTATAAACTCAAATTGGGACAGTTCTGTCAGATATAGCAGCTAAAGGGTTGGGCTAGGATCCGGGAGAATAACATTGCAATCTTAAGTAAAGGTGTGCTCTTCTAAGACCATAAGACCTACTCAGTCATGGAAGCTTGCTGGTGACCTTGGACCAATCATTTCCTCTAAATCTAATTTACCTCACAGAGTTGTTTTGAGTGGAATATAGAAGAAAGGTGTCCTGTGCTCCTTGGAGGAGATGCAAGATAAAGATAAACAAATAATGAGAAATATTAATGACAATATTCACAAATAATCTTGGTTTGTTTAATAATGGGTATTTTGCTAGATTACTTACAGTTGCAAAAAGAAAACTATTCCCAAACTTTGAGAGACAGTGCGGTGCAGGGATGCCAGCATCTAGGTGGGAGCTGGGGATCCCTTGAAATTATAGCACATCCCCAAGCTAGAGAGATCAGGTTCCCTGGAGCAAATGATGGCATTGTACCCCATTGAGGTCCCTGCCTTCCCCAGGCTCCATCCCCAAATTTCCAGGAGTTTCTGGATCTGGGTGTGGCAACCTTTCCCCCTCATACCCTACCAATGGACAATGTGGACCTGGCAACCCTAGTATGGTGGAATGGTCAGATTATCAGACTACGACTTGAGAGGCCCATGTTCCCATTCTGCCACAGAGGTCTGTTTAGTGACTTTGGGCCAGCCACACATTCTGAGCCTAGCCTACCATGTGAGGCTAAAATGGAGGGGAGAAGACTGAAGTAAGCTGTTCTGGGTCCACAACAAGGAGGAGGACAAGGTAAAAATGAAACAAAATGTTGTGCCCCACTGTACTCTGATTAGAAGGTGCAACCCAGGGTAGGGTCATGGAGATGAAGGTATCAGGCTGCACAGGTGGGAGCCTGTTTGATTCTCAGTAGATGATGGCCATGAGGGCAGAGAACAAACCTCTACTGCAAAAATAGAGCAGTATATAAATGTAATAAAATAAATAAATAAAATGATTGCATGCCTTTATCTGCATACGAGTGAGTGAGTGAGTGAGTGCGTGAGTACATGAGTGAGTGAGTGCATGAGTGCTTGAGTGACTTGGGAATGCCATTGCAGAGGGGTAAAACCTGCCCTCCAGTCCTGATCCTGGCTGGGCTGGCAATCACTGACTAGGATTCTGCAAATGAGCACAGTGTACAAGGCCAATATGCCCACCCAACAATGTACAAAAATACAGAGGTCTTAGAAGGGCAGGAGATGTGCCTCCAACAAGGTACAATGTACAACCCACCTGCCCTCAACCCCTGTGGTGTCAGACATTTTGCTATTAACCAATAGAAGACATTGAATGTTTGTTGGCTTTGTGGCATCTTATTGGAGGTATGTCACTGTCAGTCCCTAGTAAAATTGTTTCTGACTAGTCAAGCATGCTCTAAATTGGTTGTCCCAGCAGACAGTGTCGCCAAACCATATTGGGAATGAAAGAATAGGACAGTCGGTTACTGTCCAATTTCAGCTAGCCAAAATGTCAGTCACCTTCTTTGCCATCCAGATCCAGACAGAGACTTCTAAATGCAGAAATTCATCCAAATTACCGTGTACTCATCTGTTCTCAATAAGCTATCTCTCTGCTCCAGAGAGGTAAGAGATCCAAGTTGCCAGTATTTTATGACACAACTGTTACTCCCACGTTTTTATACATGAGAATCTTTTACTTTTGCTGGGAGCTTAGAAGAGCCCCAGGTGCCTTAATAGCAGCCCGTGCAAGTTGGTTGGAAAAATAGCATTTCTCTTGGCAACAAAGCAGAGATCCTGCTTTAACATTTTCTTCTTCATTATGTGTAGGGATATCAGCCTTCAGGTGGGACCTGGAGATCCCCTGGGATTACAATTCATCTGCAGACTACAGAGATCAGTTCCTTTGGAGAAAATGGATGCTTTGGAGGGTGGACTCTATGGCATTGTACTTGATCGAGATCTCTGTCTTCATTAGGCTCCACCCCCAAATCTCTAGGGGTTTTCCAACCTGGAATTGTCAATCCTACCCCCTTATCCTCTGCCAGTGGCCAGGGGGGACCTGGGGACCTTGTGTGAGTAAAATGCTGTCAAGTCACAGCTGATTTATGGCAACCCTGCAGAGTTTTCAAGGCAAGAGGTGAACAGAGGAGGTTTGCCATTGCCTTCCTCTGCATGTGGCCCTGCAGTTCCATGGTGGTCTCCCATCCAAATACTAACCAGGGTCAGCCCTGCTAACTTTCTGAGAACTAGCCTGGGCCATCCAGATCAGGGTTCCCTCTTCCTTACAAGCAGACAACTTCAAAACATTAAAACATTGGAACAATTAAAAACAACATCTAAAACTATAAAATGATTCCATTAAAATATACACAAAGAAGACTAGAACCAGGGAGAGGGGCCAGTAACCATTATTGAGACTTTACCCTTTGACAGAAAATACTGATTCAGAGAGACAGACAAATCACCCTGGTGAAGGAATTCCAGACCTCTGGGGCCACAATCAAGAAATCCCATTCTTAGGTTGTCACTCATCTAGCCCAGATAGTGGCAGCAACCAAAGCAAAGCCTCCAAACATGCCCTAAGTGAAAGGGTACATGATGCACAGTACAAAAGGTAGCCTAGACAATCACTGCACTTATCTTCGGCCTGATCAGTGACACAAAAAGCTGTAATGTAAAATGTTGCAACATGCACATTTTAAACAAGATTAGGCAATAATATTAGGCTTGTGCCAATATACACAAGGTTTGGAATTCTTAACAGCCTTTTTGCTTTGTATACAAAAGGTCCCCTGGTCAATTCTAGCCATCTGGAATTACTAGACCACTAATATATCTTCCTGCCTGAGACCCTGGAGGGCACCAGCCAACTGGAGAAAACAATGATGAACTAGCCCAACAGGACTGCAAAAATATCTACTAATTTTGTGGAATCTCAAAGCAGTCTACAAGTGTATAATTTTGACAAATTGTGTGGGGAGGGGTAGGTGGGATTACCATTCCAGCATCTTGGATAAACTCTGGATCCATGCTCACTCAGAGCCAAAGGCTTATTTTTCAGCCGCCTCAAGCAGGTCTTTGGAGAGGTGGCATACAAATTCTGTAAATGAGCCACAATATCTTTAGGTCCTGAACTTCAGAAAACATCAAAAGGCTCACACCTCTGTCCATGTCCACATTTTAAATACCTCTAAGAAAAGTAGGGAATAGATATTCAACCTGGATCTTACTCAACTAGCAGAGGTATTCCCAGGACTCCATCTCCTGCTTTTAGATGCTGTGTTTTTACTGTGTGCCAAATGGTAATTTCATTACAACAGGGAGGAAATGTGCTCACAGGGGAAGGAAGTCTTCAGTTGAGCCAATCAGGACACAGAGGAGATTACATAAGTATGCTAACTACACATCTCCTCAAATGCCCCCTTTGGATATTCTTCATACCCCTTTTGAATCATGCACACTATAGAGCTTGCATTTTCCAGCAAATTGAAAGACTGGAGATTACTGCTGTACATGCAATTCAAAAATTAAAAAAGCAGAGTTCTGATACAGAACACTAAGAATGGATGCAGAGGGTGGGTCTTTGGTGCTCTCTCCTAATTTTTGTTCTTGTCATCTGAAGAAATATTGACAAGTCTAACTCTAGAAGAGGATTAGTGTTCGAAATAGATGCTAGACGAATAGACGAATAGACGAATCTTCTTATACCTTCTTCAATCAGGGTAACATTTCTTTGTTAGAGGTAGAAAGCAGGCCTTGTCCTGGAGGGCGGGAGGGAGGGGGATGCACTCTCACCAACCCCCATTACTGACATTTCAAAGAGAATGCAAAACATTCTCAAATTAGGAGAGAGAGGGAGAAGTTCATATGACATTAATTATGCCTCAGATTCCTATAGGGCATGCTCTTTCCATTCTTCTGTCTGTTGGTAGAAATCAAAATGTTAAGACACGAGATTACCTAGGGTTACCAGCATAGCCCCGTCAGTTCATCAAACAATAAATCTAAATGAATAGATCATATTTTCACATACTCCTTCTAATTTAATTAAAAATTAATTTTTGGTCTGTGGAACTGAGGAAGTTTTTTAAAAAAAATCAGAATAACAAAGCTGTAGCAAAGCTAGAAGTGAGATATTTCACTATTCATACTAAAGTATGCCTCTTCAGTGCAGAATCATCATACTTTTGACTATGGATTTCTTATAATTAAATTAATAATGCTGTATTAACATAAGCAACAGCAGTAGAGCTGTCAGTCATTACGAAAGACATGTGTGTTTGAATATCAAGCTCAGAAGGAAGAAAAGTCATTAATTGCTTTTCTGTAACTGGCTTATGCCTTTTCTACTGGCTCCTTTTAAAATGACATTTTCTCTGCTATTAGTTTACTGTGAGCATCTTCAGCAATACTCCCCCTTCCCTCTGCTGCAGCCAGCTCCCTCAAGAACAAAATTAAATTTAAGCTGCTAAAGTCAGACCTTTCTGAGGTAAAAAGAATCTTTAGAATGGATTTTTTAAAGGTCGTTTTGAACTTTATCCAAGTACACAAGAACAGAATGGAGGCCCAGGCCATTCCACTAAATAATGCCATCCAACTAGCTCTGTCACCATTACTAGAACAAATGAATCACTTACTTGAAATTGTCTTTCCCTTCCCTTCCCCCAATACCTTTTTCGAAGAGCTACTCAGACTAAATAGAGAAACAAGTATCTTTGCCGAGCATCCAATTTTGATTAGAAAGAAGAGCTAGACTGAATATGTAGTCAATTGTTGTCTCAAAAGGCCATTCAGTTTGTGACTTCCAAGCCCAGCACAACCTATCACCCACGTAGAGGACCCCACAAACTTCCAGGCTTCTGATGCCTGGTTCAGATTGCAACACACACCTGCCTGGAGCTATCAATCCATTTACAGTGCAATCCTAAACAAAGATACATCTTTATAGGTCTGCTGCCTTCAATGGACTGAGAAGGAAGTCCTTCTTCTTAAGCTTGCACAGTCAGTGAGTCATCAGCTCAGCAGGTCTGGCTTTGCACTTTCCCTGGAATTGCAGATGGATAAAATTAGAAGGAACAAAATCTAGTTCAGTCTCCTGCTGAGTTGGAGAATCACTGCCAGCCTTGAGCCTTTGCCTACTATAGCCATCAGGAACACAGGACCATAAGAAGATGGCAAGGGAATCTTAGAAATGGGAGATTAAAAAGCTCTGGGTGACTCAGACAAGCCATACAATTTTGATTCTGGGGAAAGAGGAACTGAGCGGCGGGGGGGGGGGGGGGCGGCTTGAGCACCTTTTTAGACTCAAATAGGTCATTGTCAGGACTCCAACCAAAATCTGAGGCTAGAATTTAAGGGATGTTAAGGGGGCTTACAATTCCCAAACTTTAAAACATACAAATACAATATTTGCCAGTCACCCTCCAATGCCTGCTATTTAAACTCACCTCTAAAGCTGCCCACCTCTCATCTCAATTTGGCACATCAGGACACATGGGGAGAGACAGTCCTTTAGATACATAGGTCTCAGGCCATGAAGAGCTTTAAAGGTCAGTAGCAGCAGCTTGAATTAAATAAAAGAAATAAATATTAATACATATTAAATATTAAATTGAATTGGGAAGCAAACTAGCAGGCCATGGCGAAGAAGAAGAAGAAGAAGAAGAAGAAGAAGAAGAAGAAGAAGAAGAAGAAGAAGAAGAAGAAGAAGAAGAAGAAGAGGAACAGGAACAGGAACAGGAACAGGAACTAGTTGATTCTTAAATGCCAGAAGGAGCCCAAAGTCACCCAGCTAGCTGCATGTGGGGGAGTGGGGAATCAAAACTGCTCATCAGATTAGAACTCAGCACTCTTAACCACTACAGCCAAGATGATATGTTCCCTTCAACTGGGCTCTGACAATAAATGAGCTGCCAACCAAATGAAGTTTCTGCATTATCTTTCTGCTTTTACCTACCTACATAATAAATGACTTATTTCATAAAGCTGTTGTGAGAACAATGTACTGGAAGAAAACCACTTTTATAATAATTAATAATTCATTCCCATCTACTGAGAGTTGATGTGATTGCAGCAACCTTTTTCAAACTTTTGACCTTGGAGGAACCTCTGAATTATTTTTCAGGTTTCAAGGAACCCCGGAAGTGGTGTCATGCCCCTTCAGAGAAGTGGGCATGGAAGTTAGATGTGGGAGCCAGTCAATCAATCGATCCATCATTTGCCATTTCCATTGTGGAGAAAGAGACTAAGCCTGTAGACTACCAGGGGAAGTGAGCTCCAGTGACGTTGAGTGACGTCAGTGGCCATCCAAACTTCGTAACCTCTGGGGAACCGTAATCCTTGATTGGGTATCTCTGGTTTACAGTGTTGGACTAAGACTGGGGAAACCAAGACTCATATTGCTATCATATTATGAAGCAGAGTGATAGTGGGTCCAGTCAGTTCATCCTAACTCTTTGCATACAGTTGTTGTGAGGGTAAAATAAGTAAAGAAAGATTTATGTACACTATCCTGAACTCCTTGGAGGAAGGACGGGATTAAAAAATTGATAGGCAGATGTTACTTGAAAATTAAACCCTGTTTATTTCAGGGACATTAATTTATTGAGTGAGTATGTTAAGGAATGTAGTCTAAGAATGCTAATGATAAAAAAATAATTGGGTGAAACAGTTTACTGGGGAGCTCAGTTGAAATGTAGAAGTCTCCTTTGCTGAGTTGAGCTCTAGTATGATGCTGAGAGGTAGAGAAATCTGGAGACTTTCTATTGATTGTCTCCTTTTTGCAGGGTACTTCTGTGGAAGAATGTTACCTCTGTTTCTAATGATGTAATTAACCACTGGGATTGCCCCTGCAGTGTTCACACTTCCCCAGTAGTAATTACACTCCAGCTGAAATGTAGCTAATGATGGAATCCTGAGTACCAATTATACTTGCTTCTAAATGGAAACACCACACCTTGCAGTGTAGAAGGAAGCAGGATCACCATCTTTTGTCTGTTTCTGCTCTGAGTGTTTCCCTCCACAGTTGCTCCCTTGCATGCAATAGAACAAAATGGATAGGATCCAAACAAAAGATTATGGGTGAGGCATTAATCCTTTCATAGAGGTCAAAAGCATAAAGCAACACAAGCAGAGATGGCTGTGATACCTTGTGCTATAAAAAAGGCATTGAGATGCAAGATGGAACAGAAGCTAGTGCCAGCTTGGTGTAGTGGGTCAGAGTAACGGCTTCTAATCCGACAAACTGAGTTTGATTCTGCACTCCTCCACATGCAGCCAGCTGGGTGACCTTGGGCTGCCACAGCACTGATAAAAACTGTTCTGATAGAGCAGTAATATCAGGGCTCTCTCAGCCTCACCTCCCTCACAGGGTGTCTGTTGTGGGAAAAGGAAAGCAAAGGCAATTGTAAGCCGCTGTGAGACTTCTTCAGGTAGAGGAAAGCAGCATATAAGAACCAACTCTTCTTCTTCTTCTTCTTGTGGTTCAATAATACAATTATTCATGTTAAAAATATATGGAAGAGCATAGTAATGTCTGAAATAGGAATTTAAGCATTTGCACCCCACAATCTATAGAAACATTTACTTGGGAGTAAATCTAATCAAATTTAGTAGGATTCAATTCTGAGTAAACTTACATAGAAATGAGTTACAAGTGTGCTTCAGTACTTTTTTGCATTGAAATCTGAAAATCACCAATTTCCCATCCTCGGGGAAAGAGCATTTCAGATCATATGCTTTGCTCATGGTAGGATTGGTAAGTGGAAAAAGGAAACCAGACAGACAACATTACCCAACTAAAAGAAGCAGTGCAAGATCAGAAATTGTGGTGACAGTTGTGCCGTAGGATTGCCAAGAGTTGGACTCGACTGAATGGCTATCATCATCATCGTCATCATCATCATCATCATCATCAAAAATGCTATGATTCCCAGGCTCAAGTTTATTAATCTTGCAGACATATGTGGCCTGTGGTGGGCCTCTAATATAACCCCTCCCAACTCCTTCTCTCTCTCCTTAAGAAACCAATTGCTCACCCACTTCTCCTTTATCTTGCTGTCATCCATTTATTTACTTTTGCGGTTTCTGTGGACATTTAGCGACCATGAGCTCAGGAACAGAGAGACATCTTCCACATGATGGATTAGGCTGTAATCACCGCTTGTTTGCGTGAAGATCTAAATCTGACTTTTGCACTGAATCAGGCCTAGTCCAGTGCGGTCTCAGGCCTGGACTAACTCAGACCTTCAGTTGCCTCACAGCAATGGAACACAGAGAAATCCATGTCACCTTTTTTGCTGCATGTGTGTGTGTCAGGACTGGGCTGTACATAAGGGGGAAAACTTGGGCCGTCTGCATTCGGGCACTGCTCTCACTACCTCTCACTACCTCCACCACCACCCAAACATCACTTCTGTCATCTACCATTGCAACCTTAAAAAAAAAAAAAAGCCTGATTGATTGTGTTAAAACATGATTCCAAAGTAATGTAATATCAACCCACCCCTACCTGCTGCCATGTTTGTTCGGCACCTTTCCTTTTTTCTCTTTTTTCTTGATATTAGTGAGATTGGGGACAGTCTGCATGTTTGGGGGGGGGTGAATAGCATGATAAAAGCGCCCACTTTTTTAATTCCCTTGTTTGTGTTGTAACAGTTTTGCATAACAATGCAATCATGGTAATTTTTAAATATATATATATATATTGAACCTTGAGGAACTTGGGGAGTTTTCACCACGTGACAATGACTGACGAGTAAAACAAATGATGGGAAGTTTTGACTTCCTGCTCCTTGGCTATCTCATTAGTACATAAATTCTGGGGGCAACCGGGGGGAGCATGGGGCAAGAGCTCCCCATGCGATTGTTGGAAAAAATTGGGAGAGCCAGCCTGCAGCAAAAAAATCAGAATTCAGCTCAGCAGAACATCTGGCTGAGTCCTCTGCGACTGAGATCCTAAACTCATGTCCAGGATTTGCCAGTTCCCAGCTTGCAGCCAATCAGTGAACAGACTTAAGACCCAATCATGTGCCCCCATTAATGACCGATTGCGTGTTTTGGCAGAAGTCGTGAATGCATTTATAAGTTTCCCAATTCTGGTTATTTGTGTTCAGTATCTTCTGGTTCCAATAAAGTCATTTGGTTGTTGGTGCTGATTTAATAGCTTTACTACACTAGGGCTGCCGTAAAACTAGCCAGAGCCCCTGAATGGTAGGGGCAGGGAAAAGAATACCCTTGACTTGGCCTCAACTCAAGTTGTGAGCTTCCCCATGATATTCAAGTAGAGTGATTATACAGGAAATCTCTCAGCAATTCCCCCTAGTGCAATGATGTGCTGGCGTCATGTTGGTATCATACCTACTGGCATATCTGTCCCAGTTTCTATCACTATGTTGCCAGCTAATCCTATAATAGAGACTTTTTTTTTAGTTTTCATGGCACATGAGATTGCATACCTGGCATTGGATAAGACTGCCTGAGATGCAGGTGAGAATGTTTCAAGGCTTTAGTGGGCCCAGAGAAAATATTCTGGAACCCTGAACTAAATCACAGCTTTGCTATACCAACAGCAAGGCTTATTTCTGTGACGAAGGGGAGAATGAAGAGGAAAAAGGAGAAAAGGAACACATGAGGATGATGCCTGTCAACAGCTCTTCTTATTTTTCAGGTGTTTCGGAACTTTCTAGAATTGGCAGAAGAATGTGTGAGGCCTCTGGTGACACAGCCCACTTTCCTTCATCTTGTTTTAGCTTCTCAGTAGAGGAGTGAGCATAAGGTTTGCCCACACGTAGATTGTGCAGGCATATTTTTGACTCCACTGGGGGGAGGGGATCAAAAATGTTATGAACCCAGTGATGAAAGTAGGCTTCAGGGACTCTCGTGTTTTGTGACTATTGTACTTAAGTTCTCTGATGAATATGGATGAGATGTTTTGCTGATACACTGTACTTGTCCCTTCCTGCCACTTTCACCACTATGAGACCTTTCCCTGCTCTAACTCACAGCATTATGGAATTCTATTGAGCATGAACATTTGTATCCTACACTTCCTAAAGTACCTGATTTCCTTCTGTGAGAGATAGGAGGGTAATTATAGAGTTAAAACAGGTAAGGGTTAAAAGAGGGACAAGTAAGGCCTTAGCTGTCAGCCAATAAATTTTCACCTCTGGTGAGGGAGACTCCACCTCCCATGAAAGACATAGACCTTTAGTTGGACCTGCCTCCTCTTTTTGCTAGCATTTAAAAGTCAGGGAGAAGAGTAGGCTTTCTATTTTCATAGGGGTGGTGGGCTTCCACCCCTGAGCTTCAGGCCCCACTGACTTTCTTTGCTCCAGCAGAAGCAAAGAGTTGGGTTGAGGAATGATGCAAAGTTGTGACATCACTTCCCGTTTGTACCCAGCAATGATGTCACAACACTTTAGGCATCACTCAGTTCTATGTTTAAAAAAATCCATGGAGATGAGCAGATTCCAAGAGTACCACAATATCCATTGTAGATTCAAATAGAAGCGAGCTTGTGTGTGTAGACAGAGTCTAAATATGCAGTAATGCAAAGGATGAGCCACTTAAGAATAAAATCGGTTTGTTAAAGACTAGAACAAACTTTATAGGAAAGAGCAGAGAGATACAGATGCCTGTCTGTCTAATCTAGCTGGGAGAGAAGAAGAACAGAAAAGAGTTTCCTGAAAAACTGGGAAAACCTTAAGAAGCCAATAAAGAGGCAGGAATTTGATGCAGGAAGTGGTTCCTAACCTTGCAATGCCATCTAGTTGTCCCCTTTAGGATATTCCAGTCATCCCGCAGGATATTCCAGTCATCTCTCTGTATTTGTGCACAGTAGATCTTGCAAATTCCAACAGTGTGCCATCGCTCACTGCCACAAAAGGCTCCTGCTGGTCGCTTGCTCAGTGCTAGAGGAGGAGAATGGTGAACCTGATATGTTTATTGGTTTGCATGGCCATGTGGGAATACTTGGATGCCCCAAATCCTTATTTGATACATTTACACCACACAGGCTCAGTCCATTTAAGGCCATGATTGCTGGCACCACTGTGCATTAGCTAAAATTCACAAGTCATGCCATAATGGTGAAGTTGTGTACATCATTTAACCTGAGAGGTATGATTGCTGTGTCCATTTTGAGAAATTCCTGGTATCTGGGGGTAGTGAGCATCTGGGAAAGGTGGAGTTTGGGGAGGGAGCCCTGTAGGGATGTGATGTCATATACTCCACCCTTCAAATCTGTTGGAATATATAAGATCTGCAGCATACATAACTGAGCAGAATATAAAGGTTGTAGGGGGCATCGAAGGAGATGTATATTTAGCATAGATATTTCTGTTGATTTTCTGTTGATCTCCTTTAGTGTCTTCATCGGTTCAACAGGAGACTTCCTGCTTGTCTGAACATACTTCCTCCCTGCTTGCCTCCAGAACAGTTGAAGAAAGGAATGATTGCAGACAACAGCTACCTAGATAGTTAGGTCTCTTCTCTCCTCTTTCTGTACATAGTTGTTTCTCTTCTGAATAAAAACTATTTTATTCGTTAAGCACTCTGGTGCTGCACACTCTGCATATTCAAATTCTGCCAACAAAATCTACCATAATTTTCCAGGGAAAAATTTCCAGGGAAAATTATCTGGGATAGTCTAGCAAATAGCTGTAATTCCAGAAGAACTTCAGGCCTCTCCTTGAGGTCAGTAACCCTGCTGGGCGGTTGTTGCTCCAGTATCCTTATCCTGAGAGATAAACAATGTCTGTTCACACTGAGAAGGACCCTTAAGCTACAGCCATGAGTCTGCTCAGAAAAGATGTTACAGATGCTAAGAATTCATGTGGAATCTCTCAATGACTTTCCTTGCCCAGTTTCCCTTTTGCTCTCATATTGTGACTAAACTTGTCATCCATTTTTCTCAGCTAGGTGTTTCCTGTTGTACCACAATGCTAAGGCACTAAGGGCAGATGCTTTATCAAATGCTTCAAGATATTTCCAGTTCAAAAATCTTACATCTTGCCAGTGATAAAATGGGATGGGTAGCCAGACTATGTTATTGCCATCTGTAGTCCACAGTTTCCCCTTTAATGAGGCTGCTGTTGAGAACCGTACATAATGGGAAAAGATACTGATGCTAGCACTTTCCTATTACTATAAAAATTAAAGCAGTCAAATCATTACAGCATAAAAGACTGCTTTTTAAAAAAAATGCTGAAGCCTTCACGTTTGTCGGAAGTACTTTTAATTTTCTGTTATTTAGTTCTTCAGGCACAAGAATGGGCCCAGTTCCCATCCAGGCAATATAATTCTGTAAATCTTACATTGAAACCTGACAACACACTGCCCTCTACTGTATCTTTCCCTTCCAGAAAATTGGAAGGAAGGGAGGGAGGGAGGGAGAGAGAGAGAGAGAGAGAGAAGGAATCTGCCTGCAATCTGTCCTTGATTTTAAATATATGAAGACTATGGGTTTCTCACACTTATTATTGCCTCAATAGCATCCAAAACTTCCATGGAAAAGTCTAGAGATAACAGAACCCATTTCTCCATGAAAGACAACAGAAGAGCAAACAGCAAGGAAATCTATCCCGTAGCTTTCATGTTTTTCAGATATTAAGGGGTACTTTGCTTCATTAAACCTTTCCACATCCTACAGGAAAAGCATATATGCAGCCAGATATTGGGAGGGGTGGTGGTAGTTAATCCTGTGGTAGTGTGAACAAGCCCTTTTCCTGTTTAAAACAAGGTTGCCTGTTCAGCTGGTCAACTGGCTGCAGGAAAATGTTCAAAACTCTTCCAGCTATGCATGTGCTTCTCATTTACCTGAACTCTGGCTTCTGGCCCAAAGTCAATTGTGGGGAAATTGTGTTGCTCATTACAATTCTCATACCTAGTCAGCACCTAGAGTATTCACCCATGCATCTGCTAGTAGTAACTACAATACCTGTAGAAAGAACCTCATTTCACCTGGTTCCTTGCCTGGGGAAGCTGTACACAGGTGATAAATGCTTACAGATCTTCCAGGATAAGGTGACCATTAGTGCCACTTTTCGCGGGACTCTCTCACCTTTGGCAAAATAGTCCCGTGTCCCAACATGTACTGAGAAAGTCCCACACCCAGCTGCACAGCCTGGCCACCTGGCCTTCACCAAGCTCAAGGGCCGTCCCCATGCCACATACTGCGCCTGCCTGGACTCCGCCTTCTTCACAGGCGGAACCTGCGAGGGAAGGGAAGGTGCACGGCAGCACGTGCAACTTCAGCCCGGAGGCAAGCAAGCAAATGAGCTGAGCCGGGGAAGCAAGTGGACGGGGCAAGCAAGCTGAGCGGGAGAAGTGGGCAGGGCAAGCAAGCAAATGAGGTGAACCGGGGAAGCGAGCGGGCGGGGCACGCAAGCAAACGAGGTGAGCTGTGGAAGTCAGCAGGCGGGGCAAGCAAGCAAACCAGGTGAACCAAGGAAGCGAGCAGGTGGGGCAAGCAAGCAAATGAGGTGAGTTAACTACCCCTGAGTTAACTACCCCTCTCACCTGGCATTAACCAGAAGTGGATCTTATACCAAAAGGGATCTTACAATAGTGCTGTCAAGCAGCCAAGCCCAGGGGCAAGGAATGTGCAAGGCTCCTCAGCTGAATAACTGTAGTAACTACAAGGCACAAACTCACTGGAACTAACTACAAGGCACAAACAAAAAGATAGTTCCAGGTAGGGCTAAGCAAAATTGCCAGTGAGCATAGCGACAATGTTAAACGGCCCACAGGAGAAACATCTAACCAGATTTTTTAAATAATGAAACAGAATTGCAGTCAGAAATTGATTAGTAGCAAACGCAGATATTTTAAAACTGGCATGGGATATCTGCAATGGGATATCTGCAATGGCATGGGATATCTGCAATCTATGCAGAAAGCAGTCCCATGGATATGTACTCTATCAAGTGAACCTTCCCAACTGCCTTCGAAAGCTGCTCCAAGAAGAGTGTAGTGTAACCAGAATGTGATCAGAGCATGGATAACTGTTGTGGCTTCCTAAGGAAGGGCTGCAATTGGTGTGCCTACTGAAAGTTATTAGAAAGGAGACCTGCCCTTCAAATCCAGCAGCAGCCTTGAGCTGTGAACTTTTTCATTTAGGTGGAGGGCAATCGTGGCTAGAATATAATGACTTTGACTACTTTATCAATCACCATCATCTCGGTCTACATTGACTAATTAAGCTTCAGCCCCCTTCTTTTCATTTAGCCCTTACCTCATTTAGCTCATGGGAATTGTAGTCCATGGACATCTGGAGGGCCACAGTTTGACTACCCCTGCTCTTGGGCATGTGTGTTGTTTAATGTTGCAAAGTTGTACAATCAAGAAAGCACGGAATCATGAGCAGTAAATTCTCTTCAGGTCATTGTATATCAACTGAAAAAAGAATGTAAGGTTGTTGAAGTTTAGTCACAGGCATTTTGTAGTAGAAAATGAAACCGTAGCCTAATCTAAACAGTTCTATTCCCCGTTAAAGGTGGCCAGCTGCTTGTATATGGAAGAATGGGAGCACTCTTGGCTTGGCTCTTCTACAGGAGAGACAGGCAGAAACATCTTGCCTCCTGCAAGACCATGAGGAGAAATATAATAAAGGCACAAAAAGAGGAGGAGTCAGAAAGAAGCTTCCAGCACAGACGATGAAAGACATCACACATATATACATTCTGGTTCTAGAAGAAAAATAAGTATAGCATCCCTCAGTGTCCAGGTATGCTCAGTTACCTTCATGCCATACTTTTCAACATCTATATGAAACTGCTGAGCAAGGTCATCTAGTGATTTGGGCTTGGTTGTTACCAATATGAGGATGGCATAATTCTATATGGCCAATCCCAGAAAGGCTGTAGAACCCCAAAACTGGTGTCTGGAGGCAGCTACGGAGTGAATACTAAACCAAAGCTTAATCCTGATAAGACAGCGATGCCACTGGTGAGCAGAACCCAGGTCACCTGTTCTGGATTGGGTTGAACTTCCCTTGAGTGCACAAATCTGTAGCCTGAGGTCAAACTCAAGGTTACCCAGCTGGCTGCATGTGGAGGAGCAGGAAATCAAACCTAGCCTTATTAGAACCACTGCACCAAGCTTTACATATTTAAACTCTGCCAACCAACAAATAATCAAAATGATCATTTAAAAAGCGGCTCCTAGTTTGTGACTGGTGAGCAAATTGTGATTTTGAGATGTGGATATTCAAACTATAGTCATTTGGACTCTTCTAATCAGCTTTTCCATATCAGGCTGCAGTAAACTGAAATGCATCCATGAAATTGTGACTAGACAGAACTCTGATAATATTCTGATGTTGCTCTATTAATCTAGTGTAGTCTAAGTCATGTATGATATGAATGATTTTATCTGTAATATAACTCATAAAAGTGTCACAGCCACAGACTGTTCTGAGCTTGTACCGTTAGAAGAGGGGAAAAGCCCTGCACTGCTCAGAGCAGGCTCAGCTGTATGGCTGTGCACAGATGCAACAGTGATGGAGAAATGATTCCGCTTTAGCACCGTCATCACTACACAGAGCAAGCACATATATACGTGCATGTGCATTAATTGCTGTTCCACCAACTCAAACTGTCTGCTGGCTCATTTTGTTGCCTTTAGCTCCTCAGTAAACCAGGGAGGTAAAATGTGTTGCTTGAGTTAGTAGAAGGCATCTAGGAATGATCATGGCAAGTGCCTGGATCATAGCCGAGTCCCAAAGATTGACCTGCCTTCAGATTGTCTTTGAAGAGAAGAGAAGCAGCATATAAATTCGCTACATGAATAATCAACTGGACATTGAAAGAGCACCAGCCACGCCAGCTGAGAACTTTCCAAGGGCCATCAGGAATCCGTCTGGATCCCTCATCCTCCAAAAGTGGCACATCTTAATTGTTTCCCCAACTCCGAATTGGTCTGATATTTCCATTAGTTTAAACCTCACTTGATTGTGCTTGGTCTATAACAGGGGTAGTCAAACTGCGGCCCTCCAGATGTCCATGGACTACAATTCCCAGGAGCCCCTGCCGGCGAATGCTGGCAGGGGCTCCTAGGAATTGTAGTCCATGGACATCTGGAGGGCCGCAGTTTGACTACCCCTGGTCTATAACTAGGAGAGTTGGGGTGGTCCCCACAAACTACTAAACCATTTAATTAGAGTTGTCAACCTCAAGGCACTTTTACAGCTGATCTGCTTAATTAGGTCTGGATTACATCCTTACAATATGCCCATGGCAACAATAATGAAATCATGATTTTTACTTTGTCAGAATTAAAAACTTTGAATAAAAAGTGACTCATTATTTTAGTTGGGGAGGTTATTATATTAAGAACTGATGGATAGACAACATTGTTGCTGAGCCACTGCATTATATAGAAACTAGGGGCAAAGCCCGTTGTATCCAAGAATACAACGGGCGCTAGAGCTTGGCAGTGGAAAGAGGAAGGGGAGGAGTTGTCCAGTCTGTAAGGGCATGGTGTTGAATGTGTGTGTTGTGTGGGAGGTTGTGGTGGCATGGTGGCAAATGAGGGCATGGGTGTGGAGATATGGTTGTCAAGAATCTGTGGTTTGGAATGTTCGTTGAGTATGGGAGAAGACTGACCTTTGGGAATTGTGCCATAGTGGTTACAGATGAGCTTTCCAGAGCCATGTCTTCATATATGTGAAGGGAAAATCAGACTGAAGACTCTTCTTAGGGGAAGATTACATGGCAACCAATTGCCCCCCCAGTTCTGCGTCATTTCCCTTCTTGTATGAATTAGGCCACATTCACCGAAATGCCC
Organism: Paroedura picta; assembly: GCF_049243985.1. Lineage (NCBI taxonomy): Eukaryota > Metazoa > Chordata > Lepidosauria > Squamata > Gekkonidae > Paroedura > Paroedura picta. The sequence continues at coordinate 39,319,081 of NC_135371.1, read as the reverse complement.
CTCTGCCCTAATACACATATGGTAGTCACAGTACACAGGTGTCCACCCCGTTCTTTCTATCTCCAATGTTTCACTGTTGATAAAATGTTATGTGCCCACATGCTTCTTTCATGGTTGCTCCTTAGAAGAAGAACGGATTTTTGTACCCTGTTGTTTACTACCCAAAGGAGTCCCAAAGCAGTTTACAAACACCTTTTCCATTTGTCTCCCCACAATAGTCAACCTGTGAGGTATGTGGGGCTGTGAGAGGTCTGAGAGAACTGGGAATGGGCCGCAGTGACCCAGCAGGCCTAAGGTGTCTCAAAGCATTTTCCAATCGTCTTCCCTTTCTCTCCCTCTCACGATTTACAGTTTCGGGCTGTAAGTATTTATTTAGATCTTCCTGCACTTTCCAGACTCACAGGACTGATGCTGGTCTGCCTGTCTGCGCCCCAGAATACAAACAGTTGCTGATAAGGGCTGGCCATAGCCCATAGCCCAGGAGTGACACTCCTGCACCACTCCCTCCCAACTGCAGGCAAAAATGGCTCCTTTGAAGGCTGGACTCTGAGGCATTGTATGATTTTGAAGTCCCACCTCCAAATCTCCAGGAATATTTCCAATCCAGGGGTAGCTAACCTCCAGGTGTGGCCTGGAGAGCTCCTGGAATTACAGCTCACCTGCAGAGTATAAAGATCAGCTCCCCAGGCAGAAAGGGCTACTTTGGACAGGGTTGTGGTAGAGAAGAAACATTTAGGGCCTCCCACACAGGTTATTGTTGAATTGAAAGACTTAAGGCCTACTGCACAGGATTGTTGTGCAGATGAAACAGGAGACAAAAAAACCAAGTTTCATCTGCAGAATAACGCTGTGCAGTGGCCTCAAATCTGCGGAGAGTTGCAAAGAAGAAAGACACATGGCTTGGCTGTGTCTAACCTCCGGGCAGAGCAGTATTTTAAGTGAGAAGGGGCTTTTCTGTGGCCTCCCTGTCAGGCAACTGTTTGGCAGAAGGGGAAATTCCCCCCCCCCTTCAAAAGGAAGGCCCTCAGTCTCCCCTGCGTTGCTCTTGGAAAGGCCTCCTTCCCTCAGTCAGGGCCTGTCAGAGGCTCCTTCGCAGCAGGCTTGAAGGGGGGGGGAGCACACTCTGCAGCCTCCTGGCAGCTCTGTCAGGGTTCTGAGGCAATTTACAGTTGGACATGGCAGTTAGGACAGCCTTGGGGCAAAAAAGGCTGGCACAGCCTGTCCAAGCCTCTGTTCTCATCCCCCTTGGCAGCCCTGCTGACCTCCTCTCCCTGCGGTGGTCAGGAGCAGACTGGCAGCCATTTCTCCAGATTGCCCCTGGCTGGATGGAATTTTGGTCTGTCCTGGTAAGGGGCCAATCGGAAGGCGCTTTGCACCTTCCAATTGGCCCTTCCGCTTGTCAGTCCAGGGCCATGGGACCAATTGTTGCCCTTCCCCATCATGGACTGAGCCCACCCCAACACCCCTTACTGTTTTATTAAGAGGGAAAAGATGCTACTGAAGAGAAACAGGCATGTAAATAGAATTTAAGAAATCAGCTGCTAATACAAGGGACCAAGTCCTATGAAGATAGGTTGAGGGACTTGGGAATGTTCAGCCTGGATAAAAGGAGGTTGAGAGGGGACATGATAGCCCTCTTTAAGTATTTGAAAGGTTGTCACCTGGAGGAGGGCAGGATGCTGTTTCCGTTGGATGCAGAGGAAAGAACGCGCAGTAATGGGTTTAAACTACAAGTACAACGATATAGGCTAGATATCAGGGGGAAAAATTCACAGTCAGAGTAGTTCAGCATTGGAATAAGCTGCCTAAGGAGGTGGTGAACTCCCCCTCACTGGCAGTCTTTAAGCAGAGGTTGGATACTCACTTTTCTTGGATGCTTTAGGATGCTTTGGGCTGATCCCGCATTGAGCAGGGGGTTGGACTAGATGGTCTGTATGGCTCCTTCCAACTCTATGATTCTGTGATACATGTGTGTCAAAGAACATGCAGAAACAAATTACTTTGAATTATTATCTGGCACATGCAACCCCCCCCCCCCAATACAATGCTGCAGGATAAAATAAATTGCCTACACAGAGCAAAACAGCAGGAAATATTTGAATCTCCCTTACCCTAAAATTATAACCTTTGCGATAGCTGGTCTGACTGTCAAATCAAAGGATATGCCTTTACCAAGGAAATATTCTAAAAAACATAAGAGAAAATTAGGATTAAACAAAAGCTAGAATCCCATGACTGATCCCAGTTGATTGGTTAATAAGAAAAAAATGCTTTACATTTATAGAGCACCACAAATAAATTAAGTCTGTCATATGATTATCTCAGGAATATTTACAACTCTGTAAAGAAAGTTCACATTATCATCCCAATGAAGCAAATGGGGGGAGGGGGCAGAGCTTTTATCTAATGTCCTGTAATCATAACAGTGGTGAAAATTATAACAGAGATTGCCATGTTAATTTTAGGCTTATCCATGATGCTGCATTAACAACAAACCTAAATCTTATAAGCCTGTTGACTTCAACAGAATTCAAAGGGCTTAGCTTTGTTTAGGATCACACTCTTGTCACTCTTTAGAAAGTTACTTATATAGAGAAAGATGAGTTATTACTAAACTAAAGGATGCATATCAACCGAGGACAGAAGAACTGGAGTATGAGCGAAAAAGGGTAACATCACTGCAAACTCACTTAAGACCACAAAGTGTAATTATTTGGGATGAGTCTGCCTATGTCCTCCATAAAGTCATCAAGCCAGAAGTAAGAAATATACAGTCCTTCTTCTCCAAAACCAGCAGATTCATGGAAGCCACAGAGGAAGTCCGGCTCAGCTCCATATTCCAAACCTCCATTTGGATTTTGCCTTCTCTTCCATTTCATGAGAATTTCATGAAGTCACAGATATGTGCCCCAGACCTCTGTCAACCATGCCAATATGTCACTGCTACTTGGGACTGACATTCATGTTAGGGTTGCCAGCTCCAGGAAGTGAAAAACCTAGAGACTTTGGAGGTACGGCCTGCACAGGGCAGGGTTTGGGGAAGGGAGGGACTTCAGTGAGGTATAATTTCATGCAGTCCACCTTCTAAAGCAGCCATTTTCTCCTGGGGAGCTGGAGATGATCTGTAATGCCGAAGTTGGGGTGTCCCCAGGTTTCACATGGAGACTGGCATCCCTAAGTCACACTGACAAGTTCTCTGTTCTCATCTTCTCCATACAGGCATGCTTTGATAATTTATCTGGACTATAGCCTAGGATGGTGTTTAATCCTTGCCTCCTCCCTCTAAGGCCAAGGAAGGGTGTTTCCCCTAAAGCAATAGTCTAGAATTTGACAGAATCCTGTTATAATACAATTGATCTGAATTAATTGGAACTACAATCTTAACAGGGAAAGGGATATAGGGATATACCATGGTGGTAAAGTACATGTTATGAATGTACAAGATTATGGTTTATGTCTCCAGAGCAACAGAAGGAGGGAGGGATGACAGACAGACAGACAGACATCTCTGAGACCAGCTCCTAGTTGGATTTCAAGCCACTTGGGACAATTTGATCCTTGGCGTAAGGCAGCTTCAAAACAGCTAGGACTTTTCTTACTTTCCAGTGAAGGTATTTCTTCCTCAGCAGAGCAAACAAAGCTTCTGTTCAGGACCAATGTTCTAGAATCCATCCCAGATGTGAAGGGCAACATTGCAGTGCAAATCACACACTGTTCCAACCCATAATAATTTATTACTTGGTGCCAAAACATTTGAACTTGCTAAAAAGACTTTTGACATAATGTGTCATCAACGTTTGTCAGTAAATCTGCGATGAAGGCAATTTCCATGTCACCCAAATGACTGGATACCAATGAGGCTTGTGACAGGCTCCTCTGCAGCATGGCTGTTTCACTTCATCATTAGTCTTGCGAGGGGTAGACCCAAGGTCTAGGAAGAATATCTAGAGCCATCTCCTGGCATATGGCTGATTCATATCATAATCTAAGGTCATAAATCCTTTATATTTCTCTGCTGGATTCCTTTGCCACCTCGCATGCTTTTCTGTATTTATTTTTTTTTAATCTGTACTGTCCTTCCGGAACCTCAAGTCACAACTATTAAAAAAATTAAGTATAAAATAACCTTATATAATATTAGCAAAATACTATTAAAAGTGATATCTCAGACTCATTTCTGCATATAGCTATCACACAGTGCAAACCAAAGAATACTATTCTCAAAGCCAACCCCATTGAATGGCAACTGGAGAGAGACTCACTCCAGATGGGGGTGAGGCTTGCCAGCAACTTAATGTTGCTGGTGATGTGCTGACATTGTTTCTGGTTGTGCTGGACAATCAGTGCTTTGGGAATATGCAAGATCTGTAGTGTGCGTGATTCAAAGGCATATGGAGAATATCCTACAGGGGACATCAGAGGATATGTGTATTTAGCATAGTTAGATTAGGAACTTCCTGGTGTTTTTCAAATAATCTCTTCCAGTGTCCTGATTAGCTCTTTTGGAGACTTCCAGCTCCTTTGAGTATACTTCCTCCCTGCTTCCCTCCAGAGCAGATTGAATGGATGCAGAAGAACAGGGCTGATTTGTTTTATCCATTGTGGATGCTGCTGATTTCAGATTTATTTGAACTCAGGTCTTCTTTATTTCCCCCCCCCCAATTGAAACAATATCTAAAAGTGTTCTGCACTTGATTGGGAAAGCTCAGAGCGGGGAGGGGTGCCAGGTTCAGCAAGAATCTCTTTCTTTTCTTGAATGAGGCGGATGGGAGAGGATTGGAGACAGCAAAGGAGAGGGAAATAACAAGAGGTAAATCTCTACTGAGAGAAGTTAGGGCTTCTGAAGCACAGTCACTTTAAGACAAGCCTTGCTACTGGGAACCAAGAAGTCTTTGAACTGACACCCTGGCCAATCAGTGAAGACTCCTTTGCTACCAAGCATGGAGAAGGCAGTTAATTCGAAAATAGCAAAAATCTGCACATTCACTCATGGAGGTTTTTGAAATATCAAGGCTTCTATCCATTCCAGGATATCACGGGGGAAAGGTAGGGTCACCATGAATCAATCATGCATATTGCAGAGGGAAAATTTAAAGCGCCCAAAATCAAAATGGAAATTGAATTCTGTGTAGACTGCAGGGGTCAAAAGCCCTGTGCAGACTACATCCAACTCTGCAGTTAGTTAGGACTCGATCTCTCTTCCGTCCTTACAAAGTTGCCTCTAAATAAAACTTTTTATTATTTTAAGGAGCCTAGTGCTGTATTTTTCTTGGTTTATTTAAACTTGGCCAATTGTATGTCCATCCCCCGCCCCTTCCCTGCTCATTTTCCTTCTGCTGCTGTGCAGCTGGGCCACAGGGGCCAGCGATTCCCCCCACACAGCAGGAACTTGGCTACCTTGTACAGACTTTTCCTGAGTAGGATTCTGAGTAAGTCTTCCAATTTAACCATAAAAGCTCTGACATAGTGAGCTTTGACTCTTGCAAGATCATACTCCTATAATCTTGTTGGTCTCCCAGGTTTTACTGGACTTGATTCTAGACTATCCTTTTACTCAGTTTCTGGTTTTAGATGGCCTCAGTAGAAAGCATCTGGGCCCCCTTTCCCCTGCCATCTGCTGCACCACCCATTCCCACTCACTCACATTCCTGGATATCCTTCTCCAATGCTTGCTGTCTGGCAAAACCTCCTGTCGCCCACACTTCCAGCTACATGCTGTCTTTCACTGTATTATGTCCTGTACTGGTTAACTAAAAGCTCAGTACAACTGAAGGTCAAGGGATCATCAAAACTCAAATGTTAAAAGTGTGGCAAAGCCTCAGGGGGCTGACTGTTCCCAAGTCATCAGCTGTGCTCCTTGCAGCTGAATCTGCTCTGCTTGGGACTACTGAACACGAAACTGCTTGATCTTTTTGTCAACTGCAACCAGGGGAATCTCTGTGTCTTGAGTTTCCTCTTTCTCCCTTTCGCAGCACTCCAAGGCCTCCTCAGCAGTGCTCCGCACTTTCAGTGCAGGGGCCCTTTTCTCCTTTTGTAGACACTTTTGGCAGTCTCCATTTTTGTGGCAAAAGTAACCCACGACCCTCAGAGTAGAGACTACCCCAGGCAATAAAAAAGATGTTTTGGAAAATAAATTATAAAGTTGTGAGTGACACTACAATGCAGAAGGCCCAAGTCCATTCAGAAAGCAAAAAGAGGAACCACCCATCAAGGAGACTTTATTGAGTTGAAGAAGCGTTGCTTCTGTGAATACACCAATTACTTTAAGGTTCTCCTTTCTCTCTGCATTCCTACCATTTGAGGGGGGCTGCTTTATCTTTGTGCTCCTGTACCTCACATCCAGAGATGAATATGTGGCATAGAACAGCATCTGCCCAGAAGAACATATAACATTGTCTGGTAGACTTCCATCGAAATACTAACCAGGGCTGATCCTGCTTAGCTTCCTAGATTTGATGAGATTGGGCTAGCCTGAGCTATCTATTCTAATTGTTCTAATCAAAGTAAAATCATGCTTTTGTATTATGTACAAGTTGAGCCAATTTTAGAGTTGCCAACCTCAAGGTGGTGACTGCCATTCTCTTGGGATTACAACTGGTCTCCGGGTAAGGAAAAAAATGGCCTGGAGAAAATAGCCATTTTGGAAGATGGACTGCATGCTATAATATCCCATTGAAGCTCATCTCCTACTCAAATCCTCAGACTCAAACTTCCAAAATCTCCAGGTATTTCCCAACCTGATTCTGGCAAGCCGAGTCATTCTACTAATGGAGCAAAGACAGTGTTGCTATTAGTAATCTAATAATGCCCTTTTCTGTTCAAGTGGGTAGCCGTGTTGGTCTGAAGCAGCACAACAAAACAAAATCAGAGTACCACTGGACTCTGATTTTGTTTTGTTGCTCTCTTCTTTTGTGAAGGATAAGCAGATAGGGTGATACATGTCCACAATTTGTTTCTGTTGGAAAGACCCCAAAAGGAAAAAAATCCTGAGAAAAAAATAAGATCCAGCTTATTACCCTTCATAAGAGGAGGTTATAGCTTATTCGGCTGGCTGTATTGCATTGGGTGACAGAAAGGAGTGAACATTCTATTTCAGATCTAATCAAGCCATACAAAATGGAAGAAAGGTCAGAAAGAAGCTTGTACTTCCCCTAGAAACATTTTTATCTCCCTCCTCAGGAATCTCACCTCAGATGTTTATCTTCAGGTTAACAGACAATTGTGGGTATCCTGGCACGCAACAGTAGTCAAATGAATGGTCCGTTCTCAGGTTTTGGGTTCATTGTTTATAATATGAATTGAGGGATGGCAAAAAAGCACTCTTGGGATGTTATGTGAGCCAGGCAAAGCGAAAGATAATGATGATAAAGAGAAAAGGACTATCTGGTAGGAACTCCAGCTTTTCTTGGTACATAATTTTAATCTTTTTTGTTCACACAAATTGCACACAGCTCTCGTCGTATTCTGAGAACAAATTTAAAGTGATAAAATACCCTAGACAGAAGGCATTTTTGAGCAGCCTGTGTTTGGATAATCACAGTGCATCCATTTCGCCACCACGGATGTGATGATCTGCACGTCTTTAATGCTTCTTTTGTTTCCTTGTAGAAATTCAGTAATGTTTGAAGCAGTACTAATTATGCAGCTGTCGTCTTCTTTCCATCGCTTTTCCTTTGTTGACATTCCCCCTTTTTAGATTTGAAGATTATGGCCACAGTTCTAAGGAAGAGGCATGCTTCTTAAACTCACTGGTTTCAGTGATCTGACACAGCCTATTCTTCAATGGATTGTAATCCAAGAACTCATCCAAGTCATCACGAGTTTTTAATGTGAGTGCATCCATCAACTCAAATAAGCAATGTGCCTTTCACAGAATAAAACCTCCCTTTTTATTTTATCTTATTTCAAAAGCCTCCTTTTTTCAGCACTGATTTCTCTGCATTGCGATTACTTCACCCTCAACAGAAACACAACCTGATAACAAAGAAAATGCTCTGTCAGTCACAATCCTCCAGGTGGCAGGTTTTGCTAGGCTTTTGCATTCCCTGAGTTCCAAAAGACACAGAAAGCTTTTAGGCAAGAGTTTTAAAGTAATACGCACATCCAGAGGTATGCATTCAGTTATATAATTGGTGAAAAACTAATTTGCCTTAAAAGAAATGTTTTTTAAGGACACAGCTATTTTTGTGAAAATCTGAGGTATGCTGCTGCCTTGATAACTGTGAGGTTCCAGTCCATATTCCTAATAAGCAGACTGTGTTGAAGAAAATTTCTTTATTTAGGAAAAAGCAAAGCAGGACATCTCTAATTTCTTGCTAAGACTAAGGCACCTTTAAACTAGTTCATCTATGTCTACACATTCCCTGTTGCTCCCCCTGATCCTGGCTTTGGGCGCAAAAATTCCAGTTGACATCCCCTTCCATCACTTCTCATGGCTAAACAGAAGTAAGTGCCAGACAGAGCTGCTCAGCCTGGGCTCCGAGGCCATGAGGATAACCTGTATCCAGCCACCTGGCAGATTTACACCCTGCCCATCCCAACGGAATGGCACAGGCAGTGCCCCCACCTACTGAACCCTCTGTGAACTTATCCATCCCCACCTACTAGCAGCCTAAGCAAATACTAAAACACAGTTACAATAGTCATGACAAAAGCTTGTGAATGCAGGGTTTTGATATCTGGTCCCCCCAAGACATCTGAACCGCCTTCCCCACTATTTTCAGGGATCAGGCTTATCAGGATAAAGACTATAGAACTCCTGGATAAGCTTGGGTGCACACACATACTCTGCACCAACCCTCTCCCTCTCCCTTTTAGCCTCCCTGAAGAGACACAAGGTATAAAGTGGGCTTATTTAGGGAACAAATCCTCCCAATCCACAAAGTACTGCAATTTGCCCCAGTGCCTTCGAGGGTCCAATCTCTTATCCACCTTATCATGTGTATGTTTGTCAGTCACCACAGGAACAGGGTTCCCAGGAGCAGGATGCACATTTTTGTAGGTTTTTGAAGAAGATTTGGTTCTTATATGCCATTTTTCTCTACCCAAAGGAGTCTCAAAGCAGCTTATAGTTGCCTTCCCTTTCCTCTCCCCACAACAGACACCCTGGGAGGTGGGTGAGGCTGAGAGAGCCCTGATATCACTGCTTGGTCAGAACAGCTTTATCAGGGCTGTGGAGAGCCCAAGGTTGCTGGTTGCATGTAGGGGAGTGCAGAATCAAACCCAGCTCGCCAGATAAGAAGTCCCCGCTCCTAACCACTACACCCATCGAAACTTGGGAACAAACTGTATGCTGCAGTCTGATATTATCTTAATGGGCAAGGACTGTAACCTAAATATATGCTGTACATCCACAGAGGCCAGAACACTGGGTAGAGAGACACAAGGTATAAAGTGGGCTTATTTAGGGAACAAATCCATAATCTGTTTTGCCCTGACTAGGAGGCAGATGAGTTAAAAATGACAGTTCACATGGAGGGAAGTATCTCCAGAGGTTGCAGGAGACCACGGGGCTTGCCCCCTAGACTTTTCAAGGTTATGCAAGTAGTACATCCTTGAACATCAATATCTTTCCTTATTGCAGGTTACCAAAATAGCAATCGAGCAAGATGTTAAGTTTTACAAAGTCAAACTGCCCAGCAGTTTTACTGTCATGACATAGCTAGAGAACCTGCTTCCTGTCTGGAACATACAACCAATTGCCTTTTTAAAAAAACAACCTGCCCCTCCACAAATTCCTCCTTAAATTCTGTGAACCCAGGATTGCCCATCCTCCCAATCTGTCTGAACTCAACCAGAAGCTGCCCCTTCTGGGCCTTTCTCCATTGGTGGGGGGGATTAGTTTTTATTTGCTCCTTGTGACAACGACAAGTCCCATTTGTTGGCATGAGAAAAAAGTGTCCATGACTGGCTCCTGTTGACTCTCAAGTTGGGGAAGTTAGGATAACACATCAGCCAGGAAGTTCTATTTTTCAGGCAGAGGTTTCAAAGTAAAGGAGAACCCAGAAATTAATTCAGCCCAATATACTTGTTTTGCATAGTGAGGTTAACTACCCCAGGCCTGTGGGAGTGAGGGCTGTGCAGTTGGTGGCCCCACTCCCATTTGGACACCTAGTCATGACTTCCAGCTGTTCCAAGCCCAAGCAATGCCCCCAGACCCTGACAACAGGTAAGTACATAAATAAAGGTGGCCCCCATCCCCATTCTGTAGGAGAACCATGGACATTTCCACATCACTTGAGTCCACTTGGATAGTGAACTGCTCTGCAGGTTGGCATGTCAGAGGATGGGTTTGGTGTTGAATGTCTATTTAAGTTCAGCAAAAGCCCTTTGACACTCATCACTCCATTGCAATTTAGAACTGGGTTTCTAGGCCACCTGCCCCTTTCCATTCATTTTCAGAAGGTCTATAAGGGGCATAGCAATCTGGGCAAAATTTGTGGGGAAATCCCTATAGAAATCTGCAAATCCTAAGAAACTCTGCAATTGTTGTCAGGTGGTTGGTGGGAACCACCCTCCCCCCCCCAGCACATCCCAAACCTTGGTGGAGTCCATTTCCAGCACCCAGCTGGAGATCCAGGGGCTCATAGGAATTTTAGTCCCTGAAGATCTGGAGGACCACAGGTTGACTATCCCTGCCTTAGAAGGTGCAGGCTCTCCTTATGTAACTCACATTTGGGGAGTTTGGCATATAACTGATTGCCCCTCAGCCATTTCAAAACTGTCCTTACGAACGTCATATAATTCTTGTGAGATTATATAAGCACATCATCTAAATAACCTGCACTCTCTCAAATAACAGATCATGCAGCACTTTTCTGATCAAGTTCGTAAATACTCTGCGGGCTCCATTCAACTGAAAGGCATCACCAAATATTCAAATTGTCCCAGAGGGGTATTGGCAGCAGTCTTCCACCCATTGAATCATAGAACCATAGAGTTGGAAGGTACCTCTGGTATCATCTAGTCCAACCCCCTGCACAATGTAGGAACTCACAACTACCTGCCCACCAACAGTGACAACAATTTCATGCCCAAGTTATCCTTCCACCAAAAATCTCCAGAATCGAGTCTGGCCTGGAAGAAATTCATCTGCCATTCCACAGTGGCAATTACCAGTTCCCTAGGTATGCAAGGAAGGGCCACATCCATTCTTGTCCATCCACTCACAATCTGTCTAACTCATCACCTCCTGAAGAAGCCTGTTCCACTGAGGAACCACTCTAACTGTCAGGGACTTCTACCAGATGTTTAGCCAAAAATTATTTTGAACTAATTTTGACCCATTGGTTCTGATTCGACCCTCTGAAGCAACAGAAAACAACTCTGCTCCATTTTCTATATGATAACCCTTCAAGTATTTGAAGATGGTTATAATATCAACTCTTAGTCATCTTCTCTCCAAGCTAAACAGATCAAGCTCCCTCAACCTTTCTTCATACAATTTGGTCTCCAAATCCCTCACCATCTTCATAGTCCTCCTCTGGACACGCTCCCATTTTTCTACATCTTTCTTAGTTGTGGTGCCCAAAACTGAACACAGGACTTCAAGTGAAGTCTTTTAGCCACCAAGTCACGCTGCTGGCTCATGTTCAAGGTATTGTCTACTAAGACCCCAAGATCCTTTCCACGTGTACTACTATAGTGATGCATTTGATTTTTCCATTTTCGAATGTCATTTTATTCATTTTAGCCCAATTTTTGAGCCTGTCAAGATCATTCTGTGGTCTTTTGATGTGTTTGCTACCCCTCCCAGTTTAGTGTTATCTGCAAATGTGATAAGTATTTCCTCTATTCCATCATCCAAATCATTTATAAATATATTGAACAACACAGGGCCCAGGACAGATCCCTGAGGCACTCTACTCATCACTCCCCTTAAAGAAGATGATGAACCATTTGCAAGCACCCTTTGGGTGAGATCTGTCAACCAGTTCTTGATCCACCTAATAGTAATAGGATCCATACCACATTTTACCAACTTGTCAATGAGAATGGCATGCGGAACCTATCAAAAGCCTTACTGAAATCAAGGTAAACAATGTCCACAGCATTCCCATGATCAAGCAAGGTAGGAACTTTCTCAAAAAGAGAGATAAGGTTAGTCTGACATGATTTGTTATTGAGAAAGCCATGCTGACTCTTAGTAATTATAGCCATCCACTCTAGCTACTCAAGGACTAACTGATGATTTTTTCTAAAATTTTGGCAGCTATAGATATCAGGCTGATGGGTTGGTAGTTACCTGGATCCTCCTTTTTCCCCTTCTTTTTTTTATAATTTTGTTATTTATTATTATATAGAGCATTTACAGAAAAATTGAGAAGAAAAAGCGACCAGCTGATATGGTTTGCCATCTCTTTTAACATATATATTCAGTTCCCATCACATATTATTCCTAATCTAGAAGTTTTTACCATTTTTCTTAGCCAAGTGATTGTTAATACATATGAGAGTATGATCTGTTATAAGAATCCATTCTGTTATTATCTTAAATGATATTAGGTCAGTCCCCTTCATAAATTGGCCCTGACCCAAGAGTTACTACTGCCGTCTTGTTAATGCCTATGAAGTATGGTTTGTCATCCTCTTTTAGCATACATATTGACATACATATTCAATTCCCATCGCATATTAATCCTGATCTAGGAGTTATTACCATCTTTCTTAGCAAAGTAGTTGTTGATACATATGAGAGTATACTCTATTATAAGGATATATTCTATTACTAGTAATTAAGCCCGCTGTATGCCGAATACAGCGGGCGCTAGAAACTGACCTTGTCGGGCGGCGGCTCTCTGCCTAAGTAGTGGTCCCCAACCTTTCTGAGGCTGGGGACCGGCACGGGCCGCGCCCGGGCCGCGCCCGCGAGCCGCGCCCGGGCCGCGCCCGCGAGCCGCGCCCGGGCCGCGCCCGCGAGCCGCGCCCGCGAGCCGCGCCCGGGCCGCGCCCGCGAGCCGCGCCCCCGAGCCGCGCCCGAGCCGCGCCCGCGAGCCGCGCCCGCACATCGGGCCGCTTGCTGGCAGGGCCGCTGGTGGACTGTTTCTTCCTGGAACCGGGAGCGGCTGCGAGGACGGCGGAGACCATTGTAAGTTGGGGGCGAGGGGGTGGTGCGCGGGGGCTGCGGCCTGCGTGGGTTCCCTCGGGCGTCAGGCCAGGAGCAACTGCGAGCCGCGCTGCGCGCGGCTCGCAGTTGCTGGGGCTGGGAATCAGAGGGAGCAATCGGCAGGCGCTTCGCGCCTGCCGATTGTTCCCTCCGATTGTCTGTCATGAGGAAGGGTCCAATCCGGACCCTTCCTCATCCCGGACACATCCCGCCCCAGAACGCCTTACTCTTTTATTTAGTCCGTGGCGCCCGTGGCGCCACGGGCGGTGTTCAGATTGTCTTAGATGATATAAAGTCAGTTCCCTTCATATATTGGTCCTGTCCTAAAAGTTACTGCTGCTGTCTTTCGCACAGGACGCCAGGAGAATACTCTATTGTTCAACTCATCCTTCAGGTGGTCGCAGAAAATGAAATTGTGTTTTTTTCCATAGTAGAGTGTTTCTGATTGTCCTTCTGTCAGGGCCAGAGAAATCTCTTACTTGATTCTTGCTGCCAGTCGCCTTTGAGTTGGCTCTGAATACTTTATCAATCTGGATCTCTTCCTCTGGTCGCACAGGAATATCTCCTGATAGCTTCCTGGTTGCTGTCGCTTTTGAATAGACTCTTTTTATTTTGCTGATCCAAATCATTTCCTGCTCTGAATAGACTTCCAGGTTTTCGGTGCTTTCCTTCCTTGAATCTGTTTTCCCAGGTTCTTCAAAGGTACTTTGGGTTTTTACATCTCTGGCTCTCTCCCTCTCCTGTTGATTAACTTCCAAACATTGAGTTTTCGTTTGATTTATTATTGGCAAAGCTGTATCAGCTGCTCTCTCCGGGCCGTCGGCTCCGTCCAAAAGCTCCCCCTTAATCCCACGGATTTCCTTTTCCAGCTTATTGACTGCTTTCAGTATCTTTGAGTTCCCGTCGCATAACAAATGGAAAAGCTGTGCCTTAGTTAATTTCTCCATAGTTCCAGGCAGTCACAAATTAGAAACAGAAAGTCTCGTACGGTCTCGCTGGAGCACGGGCGATCCCAAATTATCAGTTTGTCGATCTCCGTATCAAGTCAGTTATCCCCACTGAACTTTTTTCAACAAAACTTCAAAGTTCTTTCTTTGTTTGGTTAGTGGGTATAATTAGCTGGGAGTCTCTCACTCGGCGAAAGAGGGAATTCACTTGTAAATTGGTTGAGGAGGGGGGGGGGAAGAGCTTGTGGAAAAAGAAAGGGAAGAGCCAGAAAGCTTTCAATTCTTACTGTTGCAGACTCCAGCTTCTGTCAGCGCTTCTGTCAATCTGGTAAAAGATGGTCTGGGAAGAATGTAGGGTCAGCTGGTCGTTTCAAGCTTGTAAAGTTGTTTGCGACAAGGACGCCATCGTGACCTTGAGCACACGCCGCTATTAATCCGGGGAGTTCGGTCCCCCTACCTCCCCACGGATCTGTAGGACCCTCAGGATGCCGTTCCCGGTTCCTGGGGCGACCGGCGAGCAGATTTGCGTATCTGCTCAGGTCAGCCAGGTGCAGAAGCTCCTGACCCTCGGCATGGCTTAAGAGCTGAACAGAAGTCCAGCTTTTTTATGGCGCCATCTTCAGTCGACTCCTCAAGGTGTGAGCTTTCTTGTCCTTTTTCCCCTTCTTGAAGATGGGGACAACATTTGCTTGCCTCCAATCTTCTAGCATTCCATCTGTTCTCTAAGAATTGTCAAAAATAATAGACAGAGGCTCAGAAATTACATCTGCAAGTGCTTTTAGTATCCTTGGATACAATTCATCTGTCCCAAAGAATTTGGTTTCATTTATAGAAACTAGGTGTTTAAAGACTACCCCCTATAGTAATTCTAGGCCACAACTCCCATCCCTCATCACATGAAATGATTTTGCAACATTGAGCACAATTCCTCTCATAAGAGAAGACTGAGAAGTAGGAATTGAGCAATTCAGCGCTCTCTTGATCACCTGTTACAATGTCATTTTCTTGTCCCAACAATGGTCCTACCATGTCCCTATTCTTTTTCTTACTTTGAATGTAATTAAATAGCCCCCTTTTTAAAGCATTTTAAGCATTTCTTGCTAGCCTAAGCTCATATTAAGTTTTCCCTACAAGTGTTGGTTATTTGTTTACATTCCTCCTTAGTTATAAGGTCCTCCTTCCATTTCCTAAATGAGACTTTTTTATTAATCAGTTCTTTTGAAAACTGTTTATGGAACCATCCTGGCTTCTTTAGGTTCCTCCCAGTTTTCCTTCTCAAGGGAATTATCTGTGATTGTATCTTCAGTATTTCACTTTTGAGAAACTCCCAACCATCTTGAACTTTCAGCTCCTTAAGTTTTTCTGACCACGGATTTTACCAAACATAAGTTTGTTAAAATTTGCTCTCCTGAAGTTCAGCCTGTATGTATGACTATGTACAGCTTTTCTCTTTCCCAAGATCATAAAGTCCAGAATCACATGGTCACTACCAAGCGCACCCACAACTTTAACTTGTTAACCAATTCTTCTTTATTGGTGAGAATCAAGTCTAAAATAACAGAGCCCCTGGTTGCCCCTTCCACTTTTAGGGAAATGAAGTTGTCAGCAAGAAAGTCAAGAATTTATTGGACTTTTCATTTTTAGCAGACCTTGTTTTATGTGAGCTCTATAATATGCCTCCCTCAGATCCAACTTGGTGAAGCAAGTCCTTAATCATGGGAAGAGATAAAATTGTATCTGAAGAAGTGTGCATGCACATGAAAGCTCGTGCCTTAAATAAAACTATGTTGGTCTTAAATGTGCTACTGAACTCAACATTTGTTCTGCTGCTTCAGACCAACATGGCTACCTGTTTGAATCTATCTTCAGGGGAAGAGGGTAAACAATAGAAAGAGAAATGGCATTTAAACCTCTATAATCTGTACGCAAATGCAAGTTATCATCCTTCTTCTTTTCAAACAACACCAGGACTGGAAAAGGCTGCTCTAATAAAACCCCATTTTAAGTTCTCAATGAACTTGGAGAACTCTACCATCTCCTTCAGGCCCATAGCATAAAGCTAACCTTTTGGTGAAGGCTCCCGAGATCTGAGTTTAATATCACCGTTTGTTTGGCAATGGGGAGTGGGTAGCTTATTGCATTCCCATTTATCAAAGACATCACTCAAGTCCTGGTACTCTTTGGAAAGTGCACTTAAGCTCTTCGGCTGCTATGCCCACCCAGGCAATTCCCTCTGGCACTGGCACCTTGGCCTTGCTAGCCAGAGGTAGCTCAGCTCCTGAGTTCTTGCAGTAGGTACTACATCCACGGGCTCAGAAACCAAAGAGTTGAGCCCTCCAGTCTACACCGGGGTTATGTCACTCTAGCCAGCTTAAACCCAATATCAAGGAGCATACCGCTCCAGGAATTACCACTAGCTGCATTTGTTCCCAATGACCCTCAATATCCATATCTATGGGATCCATTACCTGGGTTGCTGCCCCTACCCCCAAAGTATTCCCATCTTGTTGTACAAAAGTGGGGGACCGGACAGGTTCCTTTAGCTTCAGTTTTAGACTCTGCTTCTGTGGGACTGAGGTTCTAGCTGATATTCCTAACAAGCAGATGGTGTTGTAGAAAATCTCTTTATTTAGGAAAAAGTAAAACAGGACATATCCAATTCCTTGCTAAGACTAAGGCACCTCTAAACTATATCTTTTATATCTACACTCCCCCACCCCCTTACTCCCCTGATCCCAAGTTTGGCCACAGAAACTCCAGCTGACATTCCCTCCCATCTCTTCTCACAGTGAAATGAAAATAAGCTCCCAATACCACTGCTCGGCCTGTGTTCCAAAGCCAAGGAGATAACATATAATCAAGCAACCAGCTGATTTACACCCTGCCCCTCCCTTTGGAATGGCAGAGGCAGCAGACACCATTCCCACATTCCCATCTCCGGAACTCTCTGTGAATTCACCCCCCCCCCCACACACACACACACACTATCAGCCTAAGCAAATGCTAATTCACACGATGGAATTGCAATCATCTTGGCAAAAGCTTGCGAATACAAGGTTTTGACATCAATAGGGTTGCTGATTGGGCAGGAGAAGGAGAAAAAACCCTTCTCTTTAACAGAAGCTTAATGTTTGGAAGTGTTCAGGTAAAACTTTTCATGGCATGGAGGTACATAACATCAAGTGGAATTTGTTACAGCTTCGAGGGACCAGTTTTTGCAGGCCTGTTGGGCAATAGAAGCCACAATGATTTGTTTATTCTCCAGGTGTTTATCTGTCATATTTTATCTGCCTCATGTCCTGAAGAGCTCATAGTGACGCACATAGTTATCCACTGTTCCATTTTATCCTCACAACAGGATCAGCTGAAAGAAAATGACTTGCCCAAAGGTACCCTCCAAGCTTCACACTACAGTGAGGATTCTCTCTGGGTGACCTTGAACCACACTCTTCCTACTACACAAGCCTAAACCAAGGGCAAAAAGGTGCAACAAAGCTGTTCTAAAAGCCCTGGATGGATACAGATCATAATCTTGTTGTCTACTGCCCTGCCGGCTTTTTCTTTCTTCCTGGAAACAAGAAATCTTACCTATTTTGTAATCTCTGCCTTTTACAGACAAAGTTATTACTCCACATCTTATCCAGTATTCAGATGAGTTGTGAACTGGTGGCAGGCAGAAAATTCAGGGGGGGGGGAAATCCATAATAAGGTCTTTCAGATCCTGATCTTCTTATCTAATCACTATTCAGTGTTGGTAAAAATGATACTGAATGATGAGAGCCCTCAGATGTCTGCTTCCACAAAAGATGGTCTTGTTTCCCCATTTATCTCTATTTTACCTGTTTTTATGTTCTGTGTTTTACTACTGTTCTGTTCTATGACTATTTAAAGAACTGAACTTCTCTAATCACTGAAGACTATACATTCCCTTCCCAGAGAAACTAACCTTGCACCAGATACCTGAGGAAAACAGGGTGGCAATTAATGGCAAGATAATGGGTGAATCGGGCATGGGTGATGTTATGTTCCCATGGCTGTCTTAAATAGTCTTGTGAATATTTTGTATTCATATTTACATCCTTATATTAATAATTTCTAACCCACTGTTTTCACCACAGGTGCTCAAGCCAACTTCCCAGACAATTATAAGATGATGCAAAAAGTAATCAAATTACTTTTTAAAAACTCAACAAAAAGTATGAGGAAACAAGATTCAGGCGTGTAGCCATGTTGGTCTGAAGCAACAGAACAAAGTCAGAGTCTCTCGGTACCTTTAAGACCGACAATGGTTCTTTCTGAATATCCGAAGAAGGGTGCATGCACGAAAGCTTACATCCAGAATTAAACTTAGAAGAAGAAGAAGAAGAAGAAGAAGAAGAAGAAGAGTTGGTTCTTATATGCCGCTTTTCCCTACCCGAAGGAGGCTCAAAGCAGCTCACAGTCGCCTTCCCTTTCCTCTCCCCACAACAGACACCCTGTGAGGTGGGTGAGGTTGAGAGAGCCCTGATATTACTGCTCAGTCAGAACAGCTTTATCAGTGCCGTGGCGAGCCCAAGGTCACCCAGCTGGCTGCATGTGAGGGGAGCGCAGAATCGAACCTGGCATGCCAGATAGAAGTCCACACTCCTAACCACTACACCAAACTGGCTCTCTTTGTCAGCGCCATGGCCAGCGCCATGGGGGGGGGGGCGTGGCGTCGGCTCTCTCAACATCACCTACCTCATAGATCTCTTTTTGGACTTCTTGTATAATGGTCTGTCTTTATGTTCAGGTAGATCTGTGATAGGCTGGCCATGGTAACTGGATCCCAATGGTTCTGTGTTCACAATAAAGATTTAAACACAGAGCATGGACACTAAGTGAAGGGCTGCTTCATCACATGCCCCTACCCTGTTTCCCCATTCATACCCCACTATCAGAAAACGCAAGTGGAATGTGTTTTGTATTGGGTTGCTGCCCATGGGGTTTCTTGCAGCCCCTCCCAGGGGCACCTTTCCGGCAGCAGTTGTTTCTGTGCTCCACTTCTTAGAATCAGAAAGACACTAGGAGGCTGATGACTTCTTCAATCGTTTCTTTATTGTCTCCTCCACCTCATTCCAAGTGTGTATTCACCAACCGCCCCACACCCTTCCTCTTCCTTCCTTTTATCTCCCCCGTGTGACCCCTCCCCTCTTTAATAAGCTCCACACCACCTTCCTTCCTGTTTCTGTCCTCTCAGGAGCTCTGTTCCTTTACCAGCCGCTCAGGTAAGTAAACATCTCCGTTTCTCATACAGGCACCTTGGAATACGCTCTCTTGGTCTGGCCCTTCCTTGGGGGGTGGGTCCTAGGGTTCTGCCATCGAGCTTCCCAGGCCTCCCTCCCCTCTTATGGGCTGCCTGAGACCTTACTTCTAGTGTTTGCAGCACACGCAACACTGACTCCGGGTAAGTATCTTCATTCTCTCCCTCAGCCTTCATTACCTGCCCC
Organism: Paroedura picta; assembly: GCF_049243985.1. Lineage (NCBI taxonomy): Eukaryota > Metazoa > Chordata > Lepidosauria > Squamata > Gekkonidae > Paroedura > Paroedura picta. Next base: position 39,299,561 of record NC_135371.1, on the reverse strand, counting down.
CGCCTTATTCTGGATGCTTCCCTCTCCTCTTTCCTAAGTCCGGGTGGGCCTTTATTTTGTTTATTGATGTTTACCGCGCCCTCCGCCTTTCTCTCCCCATTCTTTTTCCCTGCATTTATTTTCGTTGCGTCTTTTCCTGCTAGCCACGCCTAACCCAACTGTTCAGCATTCGCTGCTCCTGCAGCTGTCAGAAGAGCGTCTCGGGCTTCTGTGGGACCGGCTCCTTGCTTCTCGCCCGGATACTGCCCGATCCGAATATTACTGTGTACACTGAAGAGAGTGTTTCTTTTTTAAACTGAGCACATGTTGCTTAGTGGTTCCATAGTAATGCAGACTTTTCAATTTAAAAAAAAATTGTGATCTGGAAATGGAGAGAAGACAGGTGCGAGGATGGGCAGAATGCTACTGAGACTGTAATGTGTTTCTGCTCTCAGACGGGCCTGCCGCTGTTTGCAACCCAATTTGTAGTATGACAAGAAAGGGGAAGCAGGATTTTGTGATTTCCCTCATCACGGCAACTCCTGCAAAACTGCGGGTTGCAACTGACATCGTGAGGAAGCAGCACTAAGACACGCAAACAATGAGAGGCTGTGCAGGGTCAAATTCCTCATGCAGAATTGGTCTGGGCATAGAAGGGTGTAACTCTTCTTATGATGCCTCTGTTAACTGTAATATTCTTTTGATACCTCCTGCTCAATAGAATCTCACCGCTTACCTGGATTTCTGATCAGGTGCAGTGTAGTACGGGACGATCTATCCCTCTATTTTATGCTCCCTGCTAAGAGAACCATAGGCTCCCAGGTAAAGATTTTACCACCACTAACCTTGCCCAGGGGTGGCCATTTCTCAAAATGAAAAATTACCAGAGGCTATGATACAATCACTATGGAAAACATCTAGAGAATTTTTTAAAAATAATAACACAGCTGAATGGCAGGTTTGTTTGCTTTTCTGAAATACAAGAAGTTTCAAAAGTATATTGTAAATGTACAGGGTTCAGTCCTGTCAATAGGGATGCCAACTCTGGTTTGGGAAATACCTAGAGGTTTAAATGGTGGAGGATGAAGTGGGTGAGATTTGGAGGGGGGGGACCTCATCAGGTATAAGGCCATAAAGTCCATTCTCCAAAGCACACATTTCCTCCCGGAGATCAATCATAATAGCAGGAGGCTGGCAACCCTACACATGAAACAGATCCACACATATATGGGGACTATTTTCACTAATTCTTCCCTCCTGTGCCAACGTTCCAACTCCCCTCCATGCTGTTCATGGGGTGCAACAATATTTATTTATTTATTTATTTGATTTTTATACCACCTTCCCATATGGCTCAGGGTGGTTTACATATAATGTTGCAGGAAGTACATAAAATATCCTAAGCATATGACAATCCCCCACAAGCACATTTCAGGAGACACTTGGGGGTGGGGGGTGGGGGAGGTGAGAATGCCATGCTCTGCAGAAGGAAATGCTACTTCCATTGTTAAATTTTGACAAGAACAAAGACATATTTTCATAGTGTCTGTTGAAAGGAATCACTCCAAGGCTGAGCTACATTTGGTCCTGCCAAGAACAGCCATCCTGTCATCTATTCCGGATGAGGTGAGAAGGACTAGGCTAATTAACAACAGCTATTTTCATGGTTAGAATCAGGTACAGTTCCCACTGATGCTTTTTAATAGATGGTTTGTTATTTTGGCCCTTAGAATATGCAGTTTCAGCCCAACAGGCTCTTGAAGCAACCTATCTGAAATGAACCTCCATATCTACTGGACAGAGATACAATTACTTTTATTCAGCCAGAGGGATTTTTACCAAACCAGGGCTACTAGTAAAGCTCATCTTCAATATTCTACTTTATGCCCTGCTATTGAGTTTAGTTACTTGAAAGCTCTACTGAATATCATGAGGCTTGCTCCTAAGCAATGTTTATAGGATTGCAGTATAATTTTAGCACATGAGAAGAGCGCTTCTGGATCGAGGGTATGATTCAAATCAAAAGTATATTTTCACAGTCAGTTACAGGTTTTTTTCTGCTTTCTCTCACACAATCTTGTTGTATACTATTATTCTCAGTTTGCTGTCAAAGTGTGTGCGACTCAATAATTAATATAATTAATAAATAAGTATACATTGCAGACTGTAGGATCTAAGTGGTTCACGTTCCAAATGTGGAGTTGAAATGTGGCTCAAGCTCCTGCTTTCTCCACACACAGAGTGTATATGAAAATGTAATTCATCTGGCTTGGATCAATCTTATTAAGTTTTGATACAATTTGCTCCCTACCCAGGACATTTTTTGAGCCAAGAGAAAAAGGAGGGTATAAATATTTTAATTAATAAAATTCATTTATTTGTGCAGGGGAGATCACTGTAGGAAGCCAAGAGAAAGCTAAACAGGGGAATGGGGTAGGAAGGGGTGTGCAGCTAGTTAGCCTCCTCTGGTCACAAACACACACACTGTGACAGAGTTGTAACCCGACTTCATTGAACTGTAAATCATGAAGAAGTCTGATAAACTGCAGTGCCAACTTGCTTCATCTACTGTGGCATCTGTGCCTTTGTGAGCAGCTCCCAGGGGTTGGGCAGGCTGAGCTGTCCTTAGCACAGCACACATGAGTGAGTCAGACTTGCTGGTCAGAAAGCTGTCCAAGGAAGGAGGCTGCAGGCTGAAACACATGCCTGAGTAGAATGGCAGGACTGCACTGGTCATGCTCCTCGTTCTCCTTGTTGAATCACCATCTGCACAGATCGGAAACAGAAGCATGCACAGCGATGGCAAACAGCACAGACGCTGCACTGGCCAGATTCTGGGGGTTCACCCCTATGGGGAGTCCATTTGCCAGGGAACCCACCACTAGCACATGCAGTAGCCCTCCAATCAACACACTGATCCTGTGAGGAAGTGCTCTACAAGTGGGCCATTGCATGCCATGGACATAGTGCCTGATGGGTCTTACTCAAGGCCCCCTCCCCCACAAACTAACCACAAGCCTCAGGTGTGGGTGTGACAGGGTCCAGCCAGCTGCATCTCCATCTGACTCTGAGGAAGAGGCAGATCTGCAAGTCTTGCCAGGATCAGCCCCTGAGCTCCAGCTACTGCCCACACTGTGTCAGAAGTACCAGGGCTGCCTTTGAAACCGGCCCAGAGCTTGAACAGCAACTAGGCAGAAGAATCGAGAATCTTCAGCCTTTGGACACCAGCCCTGCTGCAGAAACCCTGGCAGCAGCCAGCTCTGCACCTTTGTCTCCTGAACCTAAACAGCAACAGCATCCACTTTGCTTTGTTAGGAAAGCTGGAGGAACACAAGGGCAATTGTTCAAGGGAGATCTGGCCTCCCAGAGTCCGCTGTGGATGATTAGCTGCATGTCAGTCTTAAAAGCAGTGAGTGCAAGAGCTCCTTTGTCCTGGCAATGTTGTTCCTGCTGGAAATGTACTGCCAGAGCCTGTTCTTGACTTCTTGGGCCTGCTTCCCTGTCTGACATTCAGCTTGTGATTTGACTACAGACCTTTTTCTTGCTCTTATCGGACTTGGCACGTGAGTGACTGAATTCTGGCTATTGACCTTGATTTCTGTTTTGTGACTGCATCTTTGCCTGCTCTCTTGAGCTATCTGGCTGGCTGCCTGCGCATCTCTCCCTGCTGTGCCTGGAGACTTGACATGGATAGGCTGATGACACTTCTGGATTCCTGCCCTTGCTTACCTGTCAGTGCTTGGTTTCCCTATCAGGTTGGGCCTCCACAAATGGGGAAACCCCTCATGTGATCTGAAATGCAACATACCAGCTACACAATACAGACTTTGCTCTCCTCCTGCGATGCTAAATGCACTCTCAGTGCTTCTGCAATCATTAAAGGGTAATGTTGCCTGCTCTTAAGTGTGCACAGCAGAGACTTCAGAGCCCCATGTATGTGCCCTACCTTCTGAACCATAGGACATCCTGGCTTGGGTTTATGGGTGCAGGGGTTTAGTGCTTATGGCAGCCTGGGCTTTTGTGTGAGGCTGCCCATATGTGTGTGTGTGTGTTATGGCAAGAAGGGGAACTTGGCTCCCCCCTGTTTTATGGGTATATATGATTTTTGATGGCATAACCTTTTGCAAGTTGGGACAGATATTCCCAGGTAGAAGGAGCTGACAAACTCCTGCCATCCTCCTTCTAGGTCTGCAGCTTTTCCACCAGCACAGTGTCTTGAGCTAATGTTGCTCTGGGGCATTAGGAAGCTGGTTCCCAGATGGGCCAGAGTGCTGTCAGGGCCTTCCACCAGCACATCTCTGTGATATGCCAACACAGTGTGAAGTTGGTTCCCTGTGTAGTGTCTCTCCTCCTACCCCTGCTGCAAAAGTCAGTTTTCATAGTCATTGTTGCAATGATTGTATTAGTTTCCATTTACAAAACCCTGTCTGTCTCCCAGGCAACTGGGTCCCAAAGCAGGTATGAGCTTAAAAACCAAATCAATCTCAGAAAGGTTCAAGCATCAAATAGGCAGCAGAAACTATACAAATTGCATCCACAAGAGAGCCCTTCCATAAGAAGACTAGAGAAGCCAGCAAGAGGCAAGGCCTGCCTTACAACCTTCCAAAACTGAAAAAAAATATGGGGGGGGGCTTCCAAATTTCTGCTGGAAGGCTATTTCAAAGGGCTGGAGTGGCTACGGAAAAAGCAAAGTTGACAAAATAGGTGTGATATGAACACTGCAGCCTGTCCTACACAACAGTCAGGCTGCCACATTTTGTACAGTTACAGTTTGTTGTCAGTGGTCTTTCATCAGGGCTCGGTGCTCGGTCCGGTACTTTTTAACATATTTATTAATGATCTAGATGAGGGGGTGGAGGGACTACTTATCACCTGGAGTACTGTGTGCAGTTCTGGAGGCCTCACTTCAAGAAGGACGTAGATAAAATAGAAAGGGTACAGAGGAGAGCGACGAAGATGATCTGGGGCCAAGGGACCAAGCCCTATGAAGATAGGTTGAGGGACTTGGGAATGTTCAGCCTGGAGAAAAGGAGGTTGAGAGGGGATATGATAGCCCTCTTTAAGTATTTGAAAGGTTGTCATTTGGAGGAGGGCAGGATGCTGTTTCTGTTGGCTGCAGAGGAGAGGACACGCAGTAATGGGTTTAAACTACAAGTACAACAATATAGGCTAGATATCAGGAAAAGAATTTTCACAGTCAGAGTAGTTCAGCAGTGGAATAGGCTGCCTAAGGAGGTGGTGAGCTCCCCCTCACTGGCAGTCTTCAAGCAAAGGTTGGATACACACTTTTCTTGGGATACTTTAGGATGCTTTGGGCTGATCCTGTGTTGAGCTGGTCAGCAGGGGGTTGGACTAGATGGCCTGTATGGCCCCTTCCAACTCTATGATTCTATGAGTTTCCAGATCATATTCGAGGACCATACCGAGTATGTTAATAACAGTCAACCCTTGAGGTTACTGTTGCAAAGATCAGCAGATCCATCAGTCTAAAAATAAGGAGAAAGTTCATCAGCCAAACATAGTGAGAAACACTTTTGGCCACTGTAGAACCAGATATTCCAGTAATACAGTTGGGTCCAACAAGCTTCTCCGTGTGAAAGAAAATTGTATTCTATTTAACATGGGCTTAGCAGCTCCATTTGTAGGATTCCTTTTCAGTGTATTATTTTATAGCCATCAGACTGCAGCACCCTGGCATCAGCCCAGGGCAGATATTATTTAAATAGTAATGACGCCTCCTTTTAAAATGGGCCGGGTGCTCCAGTACCCCGCGCAGCTCTCCTGGCATTTAGCAGGCCAGTGAGGGTGGGGGGGGGTAGTGGAACGGGGCCACTTGGTTTCCAGCTGTCCACCCTGTTGTTCAGGGGGAATGGCGGGGCCAGCATGGAGCTGGTGCTCAGCTTCCCGCCACCCTTGCTGTGCCACTGTCCCTGAGGCCAAGAGGGCAGGGAGATTGGGGTGGCCTTCTGTGGCCTCCCAGGGACCAGGAGGCCAGAGAGAGCACAGCTGGTCAGCCATCTTTGCTCTCCTCATGGCTAGGAGTGGTGGAAGTGCAAGGCAGTTGGGCCCTGAGTGTCAAATATATACTGAGTGTAATGTATATACTGATGACAACCTACGTTAAAACTCTGGATGAACTAAAGAGAGAATAGCATCAGAGAGCAGGGAACCACGCAGAAATACCCACAGCGGGTCCCAAAATTTTTCTTCACCTGACCAATCAAAAAGGACTTAAAGTACCTCGGGAGTCGTGAATGCAAGTAATTCAACAGGACTCCGTTCTGAGATGCTGCCTATCCTGAGAACTATCTTTCCTGGCCTGGTCTTCAGCTCCCGACATCATGGCGGAGAAGGAACAAGAAACCCCGGACCCTGACAAATTGGTGGCCCGTACGGGGATCCCCGGGGGTTTACCACGCCTTGGACCGGTAATTCCGCGCATTCCGCCTCGTTCTTCGTTGGGAGTCAGTTCCTTGTTACGCCCAGCTAGCTTTCAAGTTCCCCCCTCCCATGCAGCCAGAGCTACAAGTCTTATAGAAACCCAAGAGGGGGAGGAGACAAGGAGCAGAGAGCTGGAGGGGCAGACAGGGAAGAAAAAGCAGGGAACTGCAGGAGCTCCTACAGCCATGGATTTTGAAACATTTGGGAAGTGGATGGCAGAACACCAAGCTCAGGTAATGGAAAGGATGGCACGGCAGCAGCAGGAGGCCCAAGAAGCCTTAATGCAGCTGTTTCATCAGGCGGGCTCCGCATTAGTTCCGTCAGCTGGCAGTGCTGGTAATACTAATCCAATAGCATTGCCAAAGCCTCCCACCTTTGCATTAACCAAGATGTCAGCTGAAGATGATATCGAAGCTTTCCTGGAAGCCTTTGAAAGAACCGTGGAAGCGGCCAAGTGGCCTAAAGAGCAATGGCCTTTTATATTGGGACCCTATTTAGTTGGAGAAGCCCAGGCTCCATTGAAAGCATTAGGTAGAGAGGAAGCAGCATCCTATGAGTCTCTAAAGGCTGCTATATTGGACAGATACCAAATCACCCCAGAAACACAAAGGCAGAAGTTCCGAGCTCTGGTTTATCAGCCTACTGAACGGCCCAGGACATTAGTGACCAAGTTAAAGGATCTGGCCTCCCGGTGGCTGTTGCTGGGGTCTCCCGGGGAGCAGAGGATAGTAGATGAAGTAGTCTTGGAACAGTTTTGACAATTCTTCCTCCCCATATAAGACACTGGGTCTCTTGTTGGAAGTCCAGAACACTTAAAGAGGCCACAGAGTATTTAGAAAATGTTGTGGCCGCGGATCAGCGAAACAACCCTAAAGACGGGGGCAAGGCAGGAGGGACAGGGAAAGAGGTACCAACGAACAAGGGCACAGAGGTGTCAGGTCGAGGAAAATACAAGGTCGGGTTGCCCTCACGACCTGGAGGTTCAGTGAGTGGTGGTCGTTACACTCCAGGGGAAGGTCGAGCCCGTCCTCCGGGAGCGGAAGGAGGTCGTGGGAGAGACCTTATTCCACCTGTTCCCCCTGTGAATGTTGGGAGCAATAGAGGGCCATGTTACACATGTGGCCAGTGGGGCCATTTCCGTAAGGAATGTCCCCTTATGGAGTGTGATTTAGGTTGGGGTGAGTCTCTGAATGTTACAACAGTGAACAAGCCCTTTAAGCCCCCTGCTTTATTGGTAGAAGTTTGGTTAAATGAAGGTCCTAGGCAAGCTTTATTAGATAGTGGCAGCTCGGTTTCAATGATTAAGGGCAGAGTTGGTGCCTCCAGGGATTCCTGTCCATCGTTGGCCCCGAGTAGCTTGTTTCCATGGTCATTTGGAGACATGTCCTATTCGATGGATGACGGTGAACTATTTAGAGTTCTTTAGAGTTAGCACAGGTGCAGACCATACCATATGACCTTTTGTTGGGTCGGGATGCTCCAGCATTTCAACAGTTGATGCAGAAGGTCTTACGGCACACTCAAGCCTACCCGGTAGTGGAAGCTGATCCTGGAGAAGGAACCTCAAAGGAAAATGCAGACTTACCTGAGAAGACAACGCCAGTGGAGGATGACAGCGACGGGGAAGAAGTAAAGGATGAAGAAGATGATGAAGGAGAGAGTGAGAGAGGGCTCGACTCAGGGAAGGCTGACGTACAACAGACATGGTCCCAAGACCCGGACTTCGTAGAGGCCCAAGGAACTGATCCAGCATTAGAGGATCTATGGCAAGCTGTGTCTGTATGGGAAGGACAGGTAAGGGATCCTCGAAGAGCCTAGAGGTATCCCCGGGTAGTTGTAGAGAAAGGGGTGTGGTATAGACTACAAAAAGATAGAGGCAAAGAAAGGCGACAGTTGCTAGTCCCAGTGGCCTATCAGAGAGAAGACTTGGGGAGCGCCCATGAGCATGAGTGGGCGGGGCATCAAGGGTCTAGAGGGACGTTACTCAGGGTTTTACAATGCTTCTTTTGGACAGCGGTAGCAGAGGATGTCCGCAGATACTGTCGTACGTGCGAGGTATGTCAGAGAACAGCCAAAGGGGGAGTACCTAAGGCTCCGTTATATCCACTTCTCGTCATTAAAGTCCCGTTCGAACGGATTGCCATGGATTTTGTAGGTCCCCTGCCACGGACACCCCAGGGTAATCGATACCTGCTAGTCATGGTAGATTATGCCACCAGATACCCGGAAGCAGTGGCTTTGCGAAGTATGCGGAGTGCCGGGGTAGCTCAGGCTCTGATGCGACTGTTTGCACAAGTGGGCCTACCAAAAGAACTGTTGACTGATCGAGGGTCACCGTTCACGGCCCAATTGATGAAGCGGGTATGTCAGACTTTGGGAATCCGACAGATTTTTACAGCCGTTCACCACCCCCAGATGGATTGGTTGGTGGAACGGATGAATGGAACGATTAAAGGAATGCTCTGCCGGTTAGCATATAGTCGTGCTGGTAATTGGGATCTGTACTTAGACCCTTTACTGTTTGCTATTAGGGAAACTCCTCAGGCTTCATTAGGATTTTCACCATTTGAGCTTTTGTATGGACGTAAGCCTCGGGGTATATTGGAACTGGTGGGTGATCAATGGGCTCCTGATCCTGGACCCCCCGGTCAACGTCCAAAGGAGTAGGTACAGCAATTACAGCAATGGCTGCAGGAAATAAGAACACACGCGACCGAAAATCTACACCGGGCTCAAGAGAAGCAGAAAAAGAGATACGATGAAGGCACTAAAGTAAGAACATTTGAAGTAGGGGAGGATGTGTTAGTTCATCGTGAAAGCTTGGGGACCCACGTGGGAGATCAGTGGAGAGGTCCGTATCGTGTCACTAAAGTGTTGGGCCCCGTGACATTTGAGGTGCAGTGTGGCGAACACAGACGGGCTCGTAGACCACTGCATGTGAATAGCTTAAAACCATGGTATACCAGGGAAGATGGGCAAGTCAATTTAGCATGCCAACCCGGGCAGTTAACAGATGGCACCAGCACCTGGGCTGGTGGGGAGAGCACAAATCCTAATATAGATTCGTCTTTGAATGAGCAACAAGTGCAAGAAGCTAGAGAGGTAGTGCAAAACTGGAAAGAAGTGTTCAGCTCATTACCCGGGAGAACACATCTAGCAGTCCATCGAATTCGGACACCGGAAGGGGTAACAGTTCGGGCTCCATGGAGGCCTATACCTCGCAAGAGTTGGCCAGTAGTGCAGTCTGAGGTAGAAGATACGCTCAAAATGGGGATAATTGAGCCCTCGCAAAGCGCTTGGCGAAGTCCTATAGTATTAGTGCCCAAACCGGATGGTAGCACTCGTTTCTGTGTGGATTTCAGAGAAGTTAATCAGGTGGCCCAGTTTGATGCCTATCCTATGCCACGGGCTGACATGCTAATTGAACAACTGGGGGAGGCCAGGTATCTGTCAGCGCTAGATCTCACGAAAGGCTATTGGCAGGTACCCATGGCTCCAGAGGACCAAGAAAAGACGGCATTTGCCACTCCGCAGGGCCTATTTCAATTTCGGGTAATGCCTTTTGGCCTCCATGGAGCAGCAGCAACATTTCAGAGATTAGTAGATCGAGCCTTGGCCAACTGTGAAGGGTTCGCCTCAGCCTATATTGATGATATTTTAATATGCAGCCCAGATTGGCCGACTCATTTAGAACATCTATCCCGAGTCTTCGAAGCATTGAAACAAGCTGGGCTACATGCGAATCCAAAGAAAAGCCATATTGGCTTTCAAGAGTTACAGTATCTAGGATACATTGTGGGTACGGGCCTATTGAAGCCAGTTCCAGAGAAAGTCACAAGGATTCAACAACTACCCCGTCCCACGACGAAGCAACATCTGAAACGCTTTCTAGGGATGATAGGCTACTATGGGAAATTTATTCCTAATTTCTCTACAAAGGCCAGTTCCCTGACAGATAGCCTACGTAAAGGACAGCCTAATACCATAGAGTGGACAACGGAAAAGCGACAAGCATTTGAGGACCTACGGAAACAATTAGCTCAGGCCACTCCTCTGCACAATCCTGACTTCAAGAAACCTTTCATAGTACAAACAGATGCCTCCGGTTCGGGAATTGGGGCTGTCTTGGCTCAGGAGAGGCAAGGACAAGAGGAACCTATATTGTTTCTTAGTAGAAAATTATCCCCCGCTGAACGAAAATATTCAGCCATTGAACGTGAAGCCTTGGCCATCAAGTGGGCTGTAGGGGCTTTGCAATATTACCTGTCTGGGAATTCCTTTCGTCTGGTGACTGACCATGAGCCATTACTCTGGCTAGCCCGAGTGAAAGATCAGAATCCCCGGTTATTGAGATGGTATTTGTCCTTGTTACCTTTTGATTTCAAAATATGTCATCGGTCGGGGAAAAGTAATGTCAATGCAGACTATCTCTCTAGAGTGTTTGAGGACGACAACCCGCCCAACTTACCTGATGTGGGGTGGGTGATGTCGGGAATGGCCCGACTTGCAGACAAAGACCCTCTCACCACAGGCAGAGTAGCAGTCTCTCGGGAACAGGGAGCAGCGGCCACAGACCCATACGCAGGAGAGACGAAGGAGGAAAGTGAAAAGAAAGGAAATGAAGAACGCTGACAGACTGGTCGCGCCTGGCTCAAAGTGAGGGCAGAACAGATAATGCAGAACAGGTGTGCCCGGAAGAACTGGTGGGAGGTTCTTGAGGGCTCAGGAGGTGGGGACGAGGAGAGGAAGGATATTTAAATGGGGCAGTTGGTGTCTGTGAAGAGGCGGGGTTCAGCATAGTGAGGAAACTATCCTGAACCCGGGAATCGTGAATGCAAGTAATTCAACAGGACTCCGTTCTGAGACGCTGCCTATCCTGAGAACTATCTTTCCTGGCCTGGTCTTCAGCTCCCGACATCGTGGCAGAGAAGGAACAAGAAACCCCGGACCCTGACAGAACTACACCACCAACCCATAAATATATTTAATCCCAAATGCTCTGAAAGTAGCAAGCAAGTGATTGACCGTATCTAAAATGTTGAATAGGGAGACAGTTTTAAAATCTAACTGTAAAAGGAGATTTGCCCCCAAAGCTGTCTGTCTCAAAAGCAGCCCTAAAGCTAGAGAAAGTATGATTTGATCAAGTACAATGAAGGCACTTTTCAAAAGCTGGCTATCTATTGGAAGATGATGATAATTTATTGGATTTCTTACCCACCACCCTCAGAATTGACTTGCGGTGGATTACAAGAAGAATAAAACTCCCAAACATAAAAATATAAAAACCATAAGAGACAAATCCCAACATACTCTGGTGATGAGAAAAATAAAATTCCCTCCTCGACCTCCCATGTCCCCCATCTTTGGGCCTAAATCCCCATGGGTGCTGATAGTTTTTTGGTTGTGGAGGGGCCCTTGAAATCTCCTACACTCTGATCTCAACCCAAGCCCTGGCAAAAGAACTCTGTTTTACAGGCCGTGCAAAACCGTAAAAGCACCTGCAGGGCTCTTAGCCCTTCTGGGAGCTCATTCCACCAGGTTGGGGCCAGGACCGAAAAGGCTTGGCCCTTGTTGAGGCCAGGCAAACCCCTCAGGGGGCAGGAATCACTAACAGGTTAGTACCTACAGAATGCAAGATCCTGCGGGGAGCATAAGATGATAGGCCGTCCCTCACATATATGGGATCCAGACCACATAGGGCCTTAAAAGTCAAAAACAGAACTTTGAACTTGATCCGGTCTGCAGCTGGCAACCAATGCAGTTGCTTCAGCACTGGCTGGATTCGGGCTCTCCAGGATGTTCCAGTTAGGACTTTGGCTGCTGTATTTTGCACCCACTGCTATTTCCAGGTCAAGGACAAGGGTTGGCTTGTGTAGAGTGAGTTACAGAAGTAAATCCTGGAGGTGACAATTGTATGGGTTGCTGTGGCCAGGTATTCTGGGAACAAATAGGGTGCTAGTAGCCTCACCTGGTGAAGATGGAAAAATACCAGGCATGTTATTCTCATGATCTGCACCTCCATAGTAAGTGAGGTGTCCAAGATCATGGCCAGATTCCTAGCACAGGGCGCTATGTTGAGTTGTACCCCAGGCAGGTTGGGTAAACACACTTCCTGATCTATCCCCTTCCTTCCTAACCACAGGACCTCTGTCTTAGAGTGGTTGCATTTCAGACAACTTTACTCTAACCAAAGCCAGCTATGGCTTCCAAACAACTGGCAAATATATCTGGGGGGGGGGGGGGAGTCCTGGCAGCAGTCTATGAGGAGATAGAGCTTGGTATCATCTGCATTCTGATGACAACTCAGCCAAAACTCTGGACCAGTTAGGCCAGAGGGCACATGAAGATGTTAAAGAGCATGGCGGAGAGGACCGCCCCCTGTGGAACTCCACAGTTCCAGAGTGTGAAAACTCACCCCCCCCCCACAGTGACCCTCTTTGTACAGTTCTGTTGGAAGGAGACTAGCCATTTATGTTGGAAGGAGACTAGCCATCCCACAAATCCTGGTCCCGGCAGACTTTATCCACAAAAGAGCTCGCTAATGCCTGACAGCCAAGATCCAATTGACTAAAATTTTGGCACCTTCCTTCAAGGACAGTAAGAGATCAAATTACCCTAAACAATTGGGCAGGTCGAGAGCTCACAAACACAATTTCAGTGGTTTAAAACTCTCATTTTGCCTCCTTCATATCCATTTCATACTCCCTTGTAAGCATGCAATAAGATGTTCTTGCTGCTTTGCCTCGAGTCTCCCTCCACACTCACTCAAGTCATCTCACTTCCTCTTTCTCTCCCGAAGCTCTCTGGTATACCATGGAGCCTGTCTGAGATGAAGGCGGAGAGGACATCTAGGGGTGATCTCGACAACGGCAGCAGCCAAGCGGGACTGCTAGTTCTCTACTAGCGCCGCCAACAAGTTGCCAGGAGGCATCAGGTCCCACAGATCATTCAGGAATCCAGATGGAAGCATAAGTCTCCGCAGGCAGTCTAATGTATGCCTGTCACCCAAACAGGGTGGGGGTGGCGTCCGCATCAGGGCTTTTAGATGTGCATCTGTTTTACAGATAGGTAGCCGTGTTAGTATGCAGCAGCAAAACGAAATAAGGCTCCAGTAGTTCCATAAAGATTAATGAAATATACGATTTTGTGAGTCAGAACAAATTGATGAATTAAGCTCTGACCCTTGAAAGGTTAAGCAAAAATGAAGTTTAATAGGTGTGATGTATTCTGAAAGAACCCTGTCAATTGTGCACTAATGGGATGTCAATTCAGCGGAAGTATTCAATTCTTGTTATAATGTTGTTGTTCTTTTATATTACAGCTCTTTAGCTGACCACAGATAAAAGACTTTGTTGAATATGCCTTTGATAACCGAAGTGGACAAGTTGCTAGGCTCAGTGAGGGTGACAACATGCCCCTTAGATCCCTGCCCATCTTGGTTACTAAAACTGGGTAACTGGCAGATAGGAGGCCCCTTGAGGGAGATTGTGAACCTCTCCCTAACATCAGGAGAGTTTCCCGGGGGGCATGAAGGGGCGGCGGTTCACCCCTACTGAAGAAACCATCACTGGATCCGTAGTACCCTGCCAGCTACTGCCCAGTTTCTCATTTTGCGTTTCTGACTAAGGTAGTAGAGTGGGCCACGGCAGACCAGCTCCTAGAGTTCTTGGAAGAGACTTCGGCCCAAGATCCATACCTAGATCAGACCCCCTTGGGCTCCCATATGGAGTTCCACAGTGGGCGGTCCTCTCCCCCACATTGTTTAACATATATATGCGCCTTCTAGCCCAGCTGGTCTGAAGTTACGGGCTGGGTTGTCATCAATATGCAGATGACGCCCAGCTCTGTCTACTGATGGCCAGCTGGACTCCCGCCCAAATATTGTTTGGAAGCAGTAGCTGGGTGACTCAGGCAGAGCCATCTGATACTGAACCCCTCCAAGATGGAGGTCCTGTGGCTGAGTAGACAAGGGCAGGATCAGGAAGCAAGTCTCCCATGCCTGGATGAGATGCAATTAACACCTGCACTGATCGCTAGGAATTTGGGTCTGACCTTTGATCCCTCCCTTTTCATGAAGGCTCAGGTCACTAAGGTAGCCCAGGTGGCATTTTTTCATCTGCACCAAGTGCAACTACTAGCACTCTACCTGTCCTCTGAACACTTGGCCACGATCACTTCCAGGTTAGACAGTTGTCCACGATCACTTCCAGGTTGCAATGGTCACTTCCAGGATAGACTTCTGAACTTGCTCTATGTGGGCCTAACCTTGGCTTTGACTCAGAAATTACAGCTGGCACAAAATGTGGCGCAAAGGGTCCTCACTCAGCCCATATTCAGCTGGTTCTTCGTCAACATCAAGTTCAAAGTATGGTATTAACCTTTAAGGCTATATGCAGCTTGGGCCCCACTTATCTGCGGAACCGCCTATCTCCTTATGCCCCCTGCAGGATGCTACACACTGAGGTATGAATTTGCTGGCTGTCCTGGGCCCCTGGGATATTCACCTTGCCTCAACCAAGGCCAACCTGGTGGAATGAGCTCCCTGAAGAGCTATGGCCCCTGTTGGATTTGTGAGCTTTCTTCGGGACCTGTAAGATGGAGCTCTTCTGCCAGACGTATGGTTGAGGCCATGGTAGGGTCCCGGAGTTTCCATCGGTGGATCTATGGTAAATCTGGATCCTTGCTCCCAATGAGAAATAGCTCTTGGCCCTCTATAGGTGGACAGAGGGAGAACTCTGTATTGCCATCTTTTTAATAATGTTAATTTAATGTTTAATGTTAATTTTTAATGGATTTTAATGGAGTCATACTGGCTTTTATTGTTTTATTGTGAACACCGCAAGTCTGAATGGAATGTGGTGGTATACAAATACAAAAATAAATAATCTGTTCAAAGTTTGTTCAGAAGGATATTTTGGTAAAGGAGAAGATGGTGGCCTGTACAATACTGACTTGAATATCATCTGATGCAGTCTTTCCTGCACTGTTAATGCTTATGCTTTGTTTCAGCTCCATTATCTTGTTTCTGCTTGTTTCCAGCTTTTTCAACCCAAATACTATTGCATTGTTTACTGGATATCCTATTCCTGTTGATTTTAAATTGTCTGTAATCTACCTTGAATCTCAGTGAGAAAGAAGGACTCTAAATGATGTAAATAATTACATGGGTGATTGCTTTATATGTGTTCTCAGTATTGTGGATTTTTTAAGTTGAATTTTTGTTTAAGTTGTCAGAATACTCAGGGCTGATTATAGTAGTTAGGCCTCAGGTACTGGCTTTCCAAGGAAATCAACTCATTCCTCTTCAGATACAAACTGTATTATTTAATATTTAATACCAACTTGACATGAACAGTAGAAAAATGCAGAACTGAATACAGGAGAATGGTCTTTGTTTTTATTTCGCATTCATTACAAGTTACTCTTCTGAGGCCTTTTCTACCAGCATTCTGCTTGGGAAATGGGCTCTCCTGTCTTCAGGAATAGCTCCTTACAGGGATTTTGCCTTTAGACTGGCTGGTGTCAGGCTGCTGGGACCTAGCTCTCTCCACAGCTATTCAGCCCTCCCTGGTCTACAGCTCTCAGGCATCTTCCACCTTCTCAGGGACTTCTCCACTACAACTACCCAGATTTTCAGCTCTTTCCCTGTTTTCTAAAGTTTTTCAGAGATCTTGCTTTCCCTCCTCTTGCTGACCAAGCTAAGTCTACCTATACATTGAAGGGGGGAGAGGGGACTGAAAAAGAATGACCCCTATCAAAGTTTGCTAAAGGAGCCAATAGGACTGCTACGTTCTCTCTGTTGTTCACATTGGTTTCTTTAGGTAAGGGACAAATATGACAGCTATTTTCCTCCTCCTTCTTTAATTGGTTAGGGTTACAAACCCTGAATTTACATGATTGTTCAGCTTTCTAAAACAATACAGACCATAAATTCATTCTAATACATATATTTTTCTATTTACAATTATGTATACAACTGTATACATGATTATAGTGGTTAGGAGTTTGGTGAAGTGGTAAGGAATGCGGACTTCTAATCTGGTGAGCCGGGTTTGATTCCGTGCTCTCCCACATGCAGCCAGCTGGGTGTCCCTGGGCTTGCTACAGCACTGATAAAGCTGTTCTGACTGAGCAGTAATATTAGGGCTCTCTTGGCCTCACCTGCCTTACTAGGTGTCTGTTGAGAGGAAAGAGAAGGCAATTGTAAGCCGCTTTGAGGCTCCTTCTGGCATAGAAAAAGAGCCATATCTTCTTAAATTTCTTCACAAGATCCTCATTTTGTATATTTGTTTGAAATCAGGTGGTGATTTGAGCTTCGTCTTACATTATAGAAAATGTTATGAATTTTCTTCAACTTTTTTGCATTGAAGCTTAGAAGGATAAGTCCTGCTCTGCCCATATCACACACCCAATAGCACTTGGCACCCGCATCTACACTCATGCCAGTGCACACTATTCCTCTGACCTATCGAAAGAGACATTAGCATAATTCAGAGCAACGCTGTTGGAGCGCCAGAGGAAATGGCAATTTTGGAGGGCACGTACGACTAGGGTATTACATCCTTGCGGAACTCTCTCCAGCACTGCTCCCACATTTGCTATAGACCAAAATGGACTGCTTGTACCCCAGAGAATATATGGAGACATCAAACAGTAGAAAATGGAAATATCCAGAAACCCGTAAGGGAACTTTTCATCCCTTTCATTCAATAATGTATTGAATGTAAAAGGTTGTAGTATTGAATAAGTGTTTCAAATGAAGGCTTCCCCAAGAAGCTTCTGAAGATTTTACAAGCAGATTTAAGGCTTGGCCACGGTAGTTGCTAGCTCACTGACTAAAGTAATTGTCCTTTCTTACAGGTTTATTCATCTACATTATTCATATTTATCCTACTTTGCTAATCCATCAACATGTGGGAATGGTCCACACCCACTCTGAGTGGATCATTTACTTTGTTTTATATCTCTGTGTATTCTGCAATAGAATGGAGGACACCTGTTCCTTGGAATACTGGCCTGCCGGCATCTCTTCGTAACAATGCTCCTTCCCCCACCTTTCCATTTAGAGGTTTGTGGGCATGTATCACTGCCAACTGAGAACTTCACAAGACTTTTTTGTTATTGTTTTGGCAGCAAGGCAGCTACTCTTCTGGAGCATTGCTTTCACATATTCATTTTATTAGTGCTGTGAATTGCTTTGAGCACTCTAGTCAAAAGCCTGCGTGCAAAGACAGCATAATGAGGAATGGCTTAAAATAACTAAGGCCGTTCTTGGGCAAGTCCACAAATTATAGAAGGTATACTTAAAATAAAAAATACTGTTTCTAAATTGTCAATTTATTTTTACTGTATTAATATTTCTATACCGCCAGTCCCAACAAACTGGCTGGTGGCAGTTCACATCATACAAAAACATCCCATATAATTTATGCATTACTTAACATTGTGGGTATGGCGAGCCTGGTGCAAGCCCTTTCCAGACGTGCCTTGTGCTGTTGGTTGGTGAACTTGGTAAAGGGAGACAGAGTGAACAAAGGGGGGAAATTATTTGCCTTGGACAAGGCAAAGGTAGCCTCCCCCCCCCCAGACGCTTGTTTTGCCTTGATTAAAAACAAAGTTGTTGAAATCATTATTATAATATGTGTCGGAAGTTATAATCAATTTTTATTTACTGCAATAATTATAGCATTGTATTCAAGAATTTTGATTTTTTAAAATAATATATACCTAAAATTATGCTTAATTATGAGAGCGGGGTGATTTCCAGAATAATCTGCACTTCGAAAAACTTGTTATTCTCTTAAAGTGCGGCAGGCCGCGAAGCTGGTTGATCAGCTAGAAAGCATCCCCGTTTGACGATGGGTCGTCACCTGTCCCTTTAACACTCCCCCCCCCCTCCCGGACTTCAGCGCCTTCTGCCTTTCATTCGCTCCGTCTTACGGGGCCCACCCCCAACAGCCTGATCCCATTGGTCCGTCTCGCGCGGAGGGCACGTGAGTAACCCTTCGCCGTTACGCCAGTCCGATTTCCTCCTCCTCCCCGCCCCTGCCCGATCCGAGTAGGTGGAGGGCGGCGCTCAGGAGAGCGGCTTGGTTATCCCGTCTCTTGCGCATGCGCCAGTCTACCGACTTGGCTGAAGCCCGGTGGCCGCTTGCGCCGGACCCGCTGTAGTCTCCTGCGGCTGCCTTCGCTCCGGCTGCTGCATTTGGACGAGGGCCGGCCATGCCTCCCCCCGGCCAGGTCCGGATCCCGGACAGGGACTCGCTGAAGCTCCAAGTGCAGGCGATGATCGGCTCTCACCGGGTCATGATCTTCAGCAAGAGCTTCTGCCCCTACTGCAACAAAGTGAGCGGCAACGTGCCCGGGTGCGGGCCGAGGGGGGGGGGTGCGGGACGGACCCGGCAGCCTCCTCCTCTTCCCCCCCCCCCGCGGTTCCCTTGGCAACGGCCCCTGGAGAAGGCGAAGGGAGTGGGCGCGAAGGAGGCCTCGATGGCTCGCCCCGCCATCTCTCCGCGCGGAGGAGGGAAGGGGGGATGTGGGGCCGCCTTCGTTCGTTCTGCCTTCCTTTCGGGGCCTTCACCTGTCTTCCTCGGGGTCGGAGGCTTGCCCTTTCCGAAGCGCGGGAGGAAGGTTCCCCAGGGGCTTTTGCAGGGCTAGCCTTTGCTGAGGCTCTTGGGGTGATCAGGACCCCACGTTGGTTTGTGCCCCTGTGGGTACTCGTGGTTGGGCATGCATCTAAGTACCCAGCTGCTCCGTTCAGCTCCCGCCTTCTATTGTGTGTGTGTGTGTGGGGGGGGGGGGATCAAGGATCATTCTTTAAGTATGTAAGGCGTATGTAAAGTATGTAAAGCTAAACATGGTAGGTGTTGGATTGGTGGGGGATCTCCATCCGGGTGCGAACTAGAGGGAGACCTGTTTGTTTTCCACAAGGTTTTTTTTTCTTGAGATGCTTTCGGATCATGGACCGGTATGTAAACATGTTGCTAAGAGAAGTAATCAGAGGGACCTGAGTAAACTTGTGTTATACTCAAGTGTTGTGATTTGACTGATTTGAGAAGCACGATTTATGGACTTCTGTTAGGATTCAGAATAGGGAAGCTGAAGGAGTAGGTGGCAATGACAAGGAAAACAAAACAATCAGAGTCCAGTAGCACCTTTAAGACCAACAAAGATTTATTCAAGGCGTGAGCGTTCGAGTGCAAGCACTCTTAGTTGACTAAGAACTGACCATCATAACAGTAGGAATATATAAGCAAAAGTCAATCTTGTTACATTAGAAAACAAAAGTGTACGGGGTTTCACATTTTGAAGAATAAGAGTTCTTAAGTCTTGTTTCACACTAAAAAAAATCTGGTGCTTCTGTGAACTAAGCTCTGAGAGACTTAAGTGATAGTCACTTGGCATGAGTCCGGTTAGTTGAGTAAGATATTTAAGACCAGTGTTTAATGGACATTGCGCACTGGGCATCTGCACTGGGTGCAGTAGCTTGCAGTGTACCTGACAATGTCCATCCTAGGCACTGTGACCTATGCAGTGGGCACCTCCAGATTAGAGTAACTCATTCTAGGCAGGGCTATCCTTGAGGCTGCTCTGGAAACTCCAACTGGTACAGAATGTGACTGCTCAGCTCCTGACTAGAGCCCCCTGGAGAGCACGTTTTATACCAGTGCTCTTGCAGCAGCACTGGCTCCAGATTGGAGACTGGATCAAATTCAAGGTTTTGGCCCTGATGTTCAGGGCCCTAAACCCGTATCTTTGGGACCACCTCCTCCCCTAAAGAACATCAGGCAGCTCAAATCTGCTTAGGGTCTCCGGCTGCAGGGAAATGAAACTAGCCTGGGCCAGGGTCTTTTTGGTTGGGTGGAATGCTCTGGCTGAACAGATCAGGGCTCTTAGGGATTTCACACAATTCTGATGGGCCTGCAAAGCTGTGCTGCTCCACCAGACGTACAGTTGAGACCAGGTAATGACATCATGCGATGCTGGCCTTCTCACTTGAAACATTCACTAATAGGGACCCCTTCAAACTGACAAACTCCCATAGGGAAGACAGTAGGAGGTGGCTTTTAATGAAGAATTGTTGCTTCATTGTTTTACTGTTTCATCATTTATAATGTGTGGTTTTTAAATGTTGTCAGCTGCCCCGAGCTAACAGGGATGGGGAGCGGCATGCAAATAAAATGTTTATTTATTCAAGGGCTGTGTATTTAGCCCTTGAAGTGACTTTCAAAATGTTCACAATGGGGAGGAGAACATGAAGTAACTAAGTGGAAGAGAATGAAATAGTGGGAATTAAGTAAAGGGTATATTCTCTCTTTAACTTGGTTTTCTTAATGTATCTTTCTAACACCCATAGGTTGTGGGATAGATTTCTTTGATAGTAGGATCGTGAAGGTGTGGGGAATGCCTTGAGTTCCAAAAATACTCTGAAGCACTTATATTCCTGTGGTTGCAGCTAATATACATGTGCTTAATTAAGTCAAATAAAAGTATATGACTGATGTTCCTTTACTACACTGTGTTTAAGACTTTTTCTTAATTTACTTTTCTTTCACTTCACCCTTGTGTTCATCCACTCACTGCCTTGTCTTCCCTCAGGTTTATACTGTCTAACTTTTGTCCACAGTCCGTATGCAGTCACTAGCTCAGGTGACTCTGTTTTGAAATCCACCTGCAACTTCTGCACTTGCCTGTGATTCAGCTTCACTTATGTATCTTATACTCTTGAGTTTCTTAGGTGACCTGAATATTAATCTAATGAACAGTTGAACAAAAGAAATTCAACTGTATTTGATATTTGTGTTACAATACCATATTCTGATTTGCTTGTTCTTTGGGGACTAGTGAGTTTTCTTAACTTGCAAGGACTGTTGTAGAGTTCATCTTGAAAAGCCTTTGCACTAAAATTCTTTTGCACCCCAATGCAACTGCATTTTTGTCTTCTATTCTGAATATTAATAAATGAGGATACACCTAATATTGACATTACAGTGATGTGATGCGTGTGCAAGTGTGAGAATCTTTTTGCTAGATGTGAAGACATAAAAGAAAAGCTGAAAAATGGGGGAAAGTTCTCTTTTTTTACTACTTCCTCCCCCTGGTACTTCTTTGAATTTTTCGTTCCTCCATCAGAAAAACTGAAAAATGTTGAACCCTTTCTTTAAATAAGTGATTAAAAAAAAAACAAGAACAGGGTTTTATAATTTTCTAGCTGTCCATTACTGCCTAAAATTGCTTTCTGTTAACTATCATATTCTAGGACTACAGTTCCTATACCATGCTGATAGGTGTATTTCTTAAATGCTCATATCTGCTCCGGATTCCACCACCTGGACAGCATGGAATGAACTGATCTCTTGAAATCCATGGAGATAAAAAATGAAATTTTAAGATGTGAAAGTTGTTTGAAGTAAGGATTGTTTGGAATACATGTGCTAACCATTCAGTTGCGGATTTTCCATAGATGACCAAGGTGCTATATACTTGGGTACTGCTGGCTGTATGGTGGGTGAGGAGTTTCCTTAAGTCTGGATAATAATTATTGCAGTGTAGATGGCTTCTAAATTTAAAGTCTTCCTCTCATTTGTCCATGTTAAAATATACTTTGATTCTTTGGGGTGCCACCTGCTGCTCCTCCAATGTGGAGTAAACATTTAAATTTTATAAATATATCAAGTGCACTGTTATACATTATCTTTAACTAAATCATCCATAAAATGTGCTTTAAGTCCTTAAAGCTTAATTTGCTAAGAAGGTAAATATTGCATATCCAATTTTCTGACAGACCTAGAGGCTTCTTACATAATTTCAGAATGGACAAAAACACTCAGCTCTCTTTGCCACCTTTTATCATTTTAACTTTCCTCTAGTGTCGTTGTCAGTATGTCCATCATTATCAGTCCTGGAAAAGGCCTTCACATTTCTTTAATTGCTATTCAGTATAAACCAGTCTATCATTCTGGGTCTTGTTCTTTCTTTAGTCTTACTTCCAACTTAGTTTCCTTATCACCAGTATCACCAGGGTAAATGATGCCTTGCTTGGCCCTGTCAACAGAATATATTTAATCTGATTTGATGTATTTGTCTTAATTAGAGAGAATGCTTTTTGCACCCTGCATTGTATCATGGGGGGGGGGAGTAATCAGAATTCCTGTCATTTTTACATTCATCGATTATAAGACTGCAGATCCTGCATTTATTTTCACAGCCTTATGATGTCCTATTAAGATTTGGAGAATTTGTCTTAGAAGCAGGGGCTGAAGCTCTTGGGTAATCAACTTAGTGAGGAAGAGATGTTGGGGATATAATTATAGTGTACAGGTTGGCTCCCTGTTAAAATTGAAAATGGCAAACTGTTTTAGCTAAGTAGTTCACAAAAATGAGTGTTGTAAATTGGTGGTTGTGCGCTCAGGATGAGAAAGCAGAGGAAGGTATTAACTGCTAAAACTATAATATTCTTGAATAATCACCCGGAAGTGTGGGGGAGAACCTCGCTAGCTTCAAACTTATCTAATTTGTGGGTTCTTGAATACTGTGTGTTTGGTTTCATTATCTGAATTATGTCTTTTGAATCAGGGAGTGTTTGTGTTCCTCCCTTTTATATTTCTGGTGGTTTCTTCTTCCTTCTGAGCATGAAGAATGTAACAGCTAGGGAAGGAAGACACTTAGCATTTATTGGGGCCTTAATGAAACTTTGGCTCCTGAACAATCCTTGACATTGTTGGAAAGAACTCTTTCCATCAGCCACTTGGCAAAGGACTCTGCTCGCTTGTTGGTCTTGTAGCATTGGTCTTGCTTAGCTGTCTTGAATTTTGTACTGTCATTAACTCTTCTGGCAGAGCTGTGTATACCGATAGGAGACAGCTACAGTTTGAATTGGTTGAGAATGATGTATGGCTGGCTGCCATGTTTCCATTGTCGTATTTACTTGATACTCTTGACTCTTTGAAACTTAAAACTATTCGTAAGTGGTAGGCATCATTAGGCATCCTAGGTCTACACTGTACTTTTGAAGTAGATCACTGATGAAGCAAGTAGCCAAATAGTGAAGCAAAAAGGTCACCATGTAGGTGGCAGCTTACCTTTATTTCATTGTGTATTCTGTTAGCAAAGGCAAAAGTTACCGCTGCTTTCTATCTAGCTTTGCAACTTAGTGTGTGTGAGGGTAGAGGAGAGGCATGGCCAAATTTCTCCTGTGGGCTTACCTTTATACTATTTCTATGCTGCCTTTTTATGCTGTGTGCTACAAACATCTAACAAAGTAAAACATAAGTTCTAGCATCAAAAGGACTGGAAATCCACCATGAGTATGAAATCAACCTAAAATATATAGCACCCCATAATGGGTCTCGTATAATGCCTTTCAGTCTAAAAGTGGCTTATAAAAACCAAAAAAATCAACTCCTTAATCAGGATTTTTTAAATAGGTTAGCCTGGCACTTAATATATAGCTAAGTAAACCCTGGACAATGCACAGGGGGCATGCCACCATTGAGAAAATATTGGAGGGAAAAAAAACATGTAACATCAATGAAAAAAACTTTGCCATGTCTTCATGCTATATTCCTTTTCTGTATTGTTGGATATATACCAATCAGTTGTTTTCAGAACCAATATGCAGGTATAAATAGTGGTTCTGGAAATAATTGATTTGTATATATCCAACAATGAAGGGATGTAGCAAGAAGATGTGGCGAAGTTTTTTTCATTGATGTTACATAGGGTTTTTTCCTCCAATATATAGTTACCATGTACTCCTTTTTTGTTTTTGTACTACTATTGAGAAAATCTCATATTTGAAGATAGCCTCCTCACCTCTGAAAGCACAGAGCATGGCTGTATAAGCTAGCTAAGCCCAGCAAAGCTCTTTTGCTAGTACATCCCTTCTGTCCAAAACCACAATGCCGACAAATGGAACACATGCTCGTCCTACATTTATATAGATCTGGGTCTCGCTAATCAAACACTCTGTCCTTGAGCAGCTGGAACTGAGAGCTGTGATTTCTAAGACTCACCATGGATTTCATAAGAACAAGGGATGTCAGACCAACCTTATCTCTTTTTTTTGAGAAAGTGACTACCTTGCTGGATCAGGGGAATGCCTTGGACATAGTTTATCTGGATTTCAGTAAAGCTTTTAATAAGGAAATTTGGTTTGAGCTGTGTGGCTTTATCGAGCTATTTTATGGACCAAGTTCTGTCACTTTGCTGGGACCTTCCTGCCACAATTGATACAGCTTGTGAACTGGAAGCTCCATGGCCGTTGCGAGGTTAGTGTTTGATGGCTTTAGAAGGTTCTCGTTAGCAGAAGTGGACACATTGCCTAGGGTCAATGACCCTAAGATGTCTGTTGCTCAGACTGGGCAACCAGCGGATAGGAGGGCCCTTGAGGGAGATTGTGAACCTCTCCCTAACATTGGGAAAATTCCCTGAGGAGCTTAAGGAGGCAGTGGTATATCCTCTACTGTAAAAAGCCATTGCTGGAACTGTGGGATCCCGCCAGCTACTGCCCGGTCTTGCATCCTGAATTTCTGGGTAAGGTGGTGAAGCGGGCTGCGTCAGACCAACTCCTAGCATTCTTGGAGGAAATTTCGGCCCTTGATCCGTATCATTCTGGCTTTCATCCTGGCCATGGAGTGGAGACTGCTGGTCACCTTGACAGATTGATATCCAGCGTCAGCTGGATCGAGGCAGTTTGGCCATTCACGTGCTTTTAGACATGCTGGCCCCATTTGACGTGGTCGACCATGAGCTGTTGGCCCACTGCCTCACTGTGACTGGGATTATGGGGACTGTGCTACAATGGCTCATTTCCTTTCTCTGGAACTATGCACAGAGGGTTGCTGTAGGGGAGAGTTGTCAGTGCTCCTGGGCTCCCATGTGGAGTGCCATAGGGGGCAATACTCTCTCCCACACTTTTTAACATTGCACCCTCTCTCTAGCCCACCGGGTCCGGGGCTATGGGCTGGGTAGCCACCAATATGCAGATGACACCCAGCTCTACCGCCTAATGGACGGATGGCCATATCCCCCCCCCCCAGATACAGTTGTTTGGAAGCAGCGGCTGGCTGGCTCAGGAAGAGCCATCTGAAACTCAACCCCTCTATGACGGAGGTCCTGTGGCTGGGTAGAAGGGGACAGGATCAGCCCTGGCCCTAATCTGGTAGAATGAGCTCCCGGAAGAGCTAAGGGCCCTGTCAGAGTTTTCAGGTTTCTGCAGGGCCTGCAAGACGGAGCTCTTCTGCTAGGTGTATGGTTGAGTCCAGGTTGGGGGTCTCAGTGTTACCATCAGAGGATTTCTTAATGTGTGTTAGACCTTGATTTCCAGTTAGAGAGAACTTATTTGACCCATGTGCTGAACTGGGGGGGGGGGCTGGTATCTTTATTGATCACCATCTTGTTAATGTTTTAAGGTGTATTTTAGGGGATTTATTGTGTTTGTATTGTCTTATTATCAACCGCCACAAGACAATTGAGAGTGGGGGTATATAAATTTAAGAATAAATAAATAAGCGCAGTAGTTAAGAGCAATGGCTTCTAGTCTGGAGAGCTGGGTTTGATTCTCTGCTTCTCCACATGCAGCCAGCTAGGTGACCTTGGAATAGTCACAGTCCTGGTGGTGCTGTTCTCACAGAGTAGCCCTGTCAAATCTCTCTCAGGCCCACGTACCTGACAGAGTGCCTGTTGTTGGGAGAAGAAGGGAAGGCAATTGTAAGCTCCTTTGAGACTCCATTTGGTAGTGAAAAGTGGGGTATAAAAACAACTCTTCTCCTTAAGAAAACAATATCCCTGTTAAAGCAATCCTATGAATTAATGACCTCCAGAATGTCCTATTGCTAACAACCTTGCTCAAGTCTTGCAAATTGAAGGCTTTGGCTTCTTTGACTGGGTTAATCCATCTCATGTTGAGTCTTCCTCTTTTCCTGCTGCCATCAACTTTATCTAGCATTGTTTTTTCTAATGATCATTTTCTCATAATATGGCCCAAGTACAAAGCCCTCAGTTTAGAACATTTTCAATTAGGAGAGTTCAGGCTTTGATATTGAATCTCCTTTTTTGCCTTTTTGGCCCATTCACTTGCTCATCTTCTGACATTAAATATATGAACAGTGCCCTTCAGTTCTCTACGTAGGGCAAAGAGGTCAAACTCTATGTCAGCCTTTCAACGTTTTTACCATTGGGAAACTCCTGAAACATTCTTCAAGCTTTGAGAAACCCTAGAAGTGGTGTGATCGTGAAGAATATGGTTGGGAAGCATAGTTATGTTTATACACACAAGGGCCCTCTCTCCTTCTCATCCCCTCCAGGCCCATCATTGGCCATGGGGGGGCAGGTTGACATGATCATATATTGTCATATCACCCAATAAATGTTTATAAAATTAAAAATATACTGAATTAACTCCCAGCCATTCGGGAAACTCAGGGCCATCAAGAAACCTCGGGGTTTCATAAAACCTTGGTTGTCAAAGGCCACACATCTGACCTCAAGTATTAACATGACTGATAAACCCTCAGTCTTCCGAGACATTCAAAGGGTGACCTCAAAGTAGTTGTTTTATTTCAAAGGAACTTCAGGAACAGATTATAAAGGAAAACTAATGATGTTCAAATTGCTAAAATGATAGAATCCCCAAACTGAGGGTATTGTACTTAGGTCACATAATGAGAAGAAAGGGGTCATTAAAAAAGACAATGCTAGGGAAAGCTGGTGACAGCAGAAAATTAGGAAGGCCCTACATGAGATGGATTAACTTGAAAGAAACCACAGCCTTAAGTTTGCAAGACGTGAGCAAGGCAAAAGGACATTTTGGAGGTCATTAATTCAGAGAATCACTGTAAGTCAGAATTACCATCATGGCACTTCACACAATCTTAAACATATTAAGAATATAAGATAAGGTTTGTTTTATCAGGCTATTGGGTTACTGAATCCATCATTCTGTTTCTTATAGCATACCGGTACCTGGAAAGCCCATGAGCAGGACCAGAGGCCAAAGATGCGTCCTTGTAGCATGTCGCCCCCCCCCCCAATTCAGAAGCATACTATCCATGAACATGGAGCTTCACTTTGATCTGCTATCCAGAGCAGCATAAGTGATGTCCCACTAACATAGAGACTTTTCAGTTCCCCCTCAAGGGACATTGCCCTATGAGACACGAGCTGCCACCAGAAGAAAATATTATCTCCCATATGTGCTTGAAAGCATTCTGCTCATGCAAAGAAGCATTTGGATCCCAGCACGTATGTTCCATTCCCACAGTATGTATAGAACGCATCCATTCTTTATCAGCTTCTGATAAATGAATATATGCAAGGCCATTAAGCTTTCTTGCGATAGGTCTCGCAGTGACTACTGAAATTAATGTTTGGTAATCTAGGAGGTGCGAGTTCTTTTGATCAGTTCAGCATACTCACTGGTAGGAATGACTGAAAATTTGTATAATCCTGAACAATCTGGATCCTTGAGCAATTTGGGTGACATAACCACAAGGGCACGTGGCATTTAGCAACAGTTCTGGAACCTCTTTAGGTATCAGGTAGAATATATATGTGTATGCTCATCATGATTTGTCAAGCAAGTGTATTTGTTACAAAATCCTAATTGGTTTGTGAAGCAGGTATGTGAGTGAGTTAGCTCCACTGCAGCTCTTAAGGTAGGCGAACTGGTTTAGAGTAGCAAAAGCAGATTGTCAGCAGTTGCTTTAAGAAAGTACATGGGCACCCCAAACTGTTAAATAGTACTTGAAGTAGCCCGGTTAAAACTTTCAGAGAAATATTGCATCAGGATTTTGTACTAGGCCTCTTCATTAAAATATAGGATTTTCATAATTTTATTAATTAATAGTAGTAATAATTTGCTTCATGTTCTTATCATACAAGTATTGCTTCATACTAGGGCCTTGGTTTGTGGGTCAAATTGGATTATAGATAATGGGGGAAATTGTTCCCATTGCCTTGGTTAGTAGCTGTCTGGTTGTAGTTAAGTGGTGAAAGCTACAAGAGAGTAAGGCTGTTTCCGGAGTGGATGCCACACATCCAGAGTTAATTTGGTATGTGCATAAATTTGCTTCACCGTCAGACTTGCATGGGACGTTGTCTTTATAATTCATTGTCATCTCAGT
This sequence comes from Paroedura picta, assembly GCF_049243985.1. Classification (NCBI taxonomy): domain Eukaryota; kingdom Metazoa; phylum Chordata; class Lepidosauria; order Squamata; family Gekkonidae; genus Paroedura; species Paroedura picta. The sequence continues at coordinate 39,271,017 of NC_135371.1, read as the reverse complement.
GAAGGCTTTTAAATAAATTAAGGATTGTTTCTATCCCAGTAACCAGGTGGCTAAGAATTTCAATTACTGGGAAATAATCAAACCACAATTTAAGGTTCCTGCATTTCAATACTATGGCAAATTGAAGTTAATCTTCAACAGTCGCAGGTAGGAAGAATGGAGTACATAAAGCCCAGCGGTAAACCAGGTTTATAGCTTTTAAACAAACTCAATAGATCTTAAACGGTTATTGCTGTACCCTCACAGCAATATGTACGATTGTCCCATGGTGCTGTCAGGTCCATGTTATTGGGAGAATAATCATTAGAGTACCTAGTTCATTGCATGTGGCATCACAGAGCACCATCATGTTTCTGGGGTTTTTAATTGTACTTTGGCATATATCATCCTTATCCATGGTTCCGCTATATATTTGTGAAATATCCTGGGGGGTGGAACGTGGCCGGTTGTTCATGTTGGAATAGGGCCAATCAGGGTGCAGCCAGCTTTGCTGATTGGTCCTGCCCCTGCAGCTTCCGCCTTCTGTCCCTGGACTCTAGGCTCTTTGCTCTCAGAGGCATCTCAGTGCTTGGAGCCAGCAGGAGGTAAGGGGAGAGGGCCCTGGGCAAAGGGTCATGGTAGAGGGCCTCCTAATGAGGGGCTCTTGGCCTGCTAAGCAGGGCCTCCTAACGAGGGCTTCTTGGCCTGCTAGGCTGCGCCTGCTCACCAGCGCCTCCCGGCCTGCTGACTACCTGCTAAAGAGCTCTGTCCCACTGGCCAGCTCCCACCCACCCCACTTGATCTGGCTGCAAGCTGTGGCCGAAAGCCACTTTAAGCTGCCTGGCTAGGGGCCAGGGGAGGCGACCCTTTCAAGGCCCATTCTTAGCTTTGAAACTAGTTTGTAAATAACTTTGTTATATATAAACCTTGAATGACATACAGATGTCAATTTCTGCAAGCCTCAAAATATACTCATGACTCAGAGCACATGGAATTCAAGCCTGCTTTTCTATTTATAAACTAACAGAGTGGAAGTTAATGATATGAGACAAACATAAATATTGTATTTATTTTTAATTAATTTGATTTATATACCATCCCTTACTGTGATATGTTGGAATGGTGTACATAAAATCAGTGGGGAGCAAAAAGGTACATTGCAACATTTGGAACGGTGAAGGGCACAACAGTTATAACAGTATTAATGCTGTGCAGATACAACAGTTTTCGAACAATTTTTTTTAGGGACCCTATTGGATCTCAGCAGATGCGTGGTAAGGGACCAGCTTATAGGCACCTCCCCATTGCTGTTGCCTGAAAACCCAGCAGAAGAGCTCTGTTTTGCAGGCCCTATGGAATAGTTAGGGTTCCAGTAGGTTCTTGATTTCATTAGGGAACTTGTTTCACCAGGTTGGAGTGACAGATGACAAAGCTCTGGCTCTGGTCGATGCTAAGCAGGCTCTTTGGGGTCAGGGATCACCAAAACATTCTAAAATGACTATCTCCATCAATATTGAACAAGAGCAGACTTAAAAATAAAGTCTAAATCAGGGAGTCACTTTTAAAAGGATGCAGTTGCTCTTATTTTGCTTGCAGCAAGAGCAAAGCATGCCACTCTATAAAAAGCAGAAGGCTCTGTGTCTAATAGCAGGTAGATTAATTTGTCTAAATTGCAAAGAGAGGATGCGGAGGTTAGAATTGTAGATCCCAGGAATTTATCCTTGGGATCTGAAAAAAAGGGGCAAGCCAAAATGTCATGGAGAAGGTCCTCTGAATTTCCAGAAATACAGAGACACTGTGCCATAGGTTGTTTTAAGACATTGGCCGCTATTTTTTTATATCTCTGCAAGAAAGTTACTAGGCTCTCTCATATACCAGTTCTATGTCTGTCTACAGTAGCACACAATATCTTTGCACATCTGCAAACAGATAACAAAAAGTGGGGAAAAGTGTGCTGCTGTCGATGCAGAAGCCACTGACAATCATGCAGCCATGTGCATCATACCAAATAGAATGCTTTCAATAATAGGTTCTTTTAGTTCAAGGAATTTTGAAAGAAATGGAGCATACTGTTCTTGTACTTCAGTTGGGAGAAGATGTTGTCTGGATTTTAGGAGTCATGGCAAAAACCTGTACAGTGAGATCATAAGATTCCAAAAAGCCATTGAGAATTGTTGGACAGTGTTTCCTAGTGTCTTCTAAAAGTGGCCCCAATTAGTTGTGATGACGTGTGGGATGGGGGAGCAATGGGGGATGGGGGAGCAATGTACTCAGGTTGCTTGCCCATTCATGTGTAAAGCAATGAGCATCTGTTTTAAAGACAGAGACACTTCTGAGAGGATCTAAATCCTGCCTGTTCCCTCCCTCATCTTACCCTCCTCCATGTTCTGGACCACCTAGCTTTTTCTTAACATTAGAAGCTGGTCAAGCTGGAAGAAAAAGAATGTTCAGCTAATGGAGGACACCTTGTTGAGGAGAGACAGTAGCTTTCGTAGGATGATTTTTCAAACGAGAAAATGAAATCTTTGCTTTATCCATGAACAGGAGGACATGCATTAGACTGTTAAATATAGTTTGACCCATGAATAGTGACTGAGAGGTGGTGATAGCACCAATATTACTGAATATAAATTTAGCGGTGTGTGACAAATACAGCCTTTGTGCACACCTTCTAATTACCTGTTTAGGCACTTTAACGTAATTAGCTGCAGAAACCACAGGAAACAAAAGGGTGACTTTTTAAATAGGCGAACCCATATTGAAAAGCAATTATTTTTCTTTTCCAGTTAGAGTAATTCCAGTGGTGATGACATTTAATTTTTATGCCTTTCAACTTCTTCTTTTCTATTTTTCTTCTTTGTTCTAGGTAAAAGAACTTTTCCATTCTTTGGGAGTAGAATATAGTGCTTTGGAGCTTGACAAGATAGGTAAGTTTACACTGGACAAATAAAGCAACCTATATAGACGTTGGTTTTCCTCTTGTCTTCTTTTCTTGTCCATTAGCTACCTATTCAGGTCTGTACAAATCAGTGAGCATCTTCTGGTAAAATATTTCCTGAAATCTCTTTAGTTGCTAAACTTCGAGATCTTAAGCCTAATTTGTCCGTCTTGAAATTTGAAGGAATTCAGCTGGCCTTCTATATAAAGCTATTTCTATCTTGAGTGTGTGTAGGTTGCTTTTCTGCGAACACTTATTCTCTTGTATTGTTTGCTAACTTGTTAATGATTGCCCTGGCTCATAAAAAGCCTTCATGAGGAATGGTTGAGTCATTGGGCTGAACACAGATCCAGCACAGGCATTGTAATGAGTGCTGAGTGCTAAGCCAGGTCAGCTGAATCAACCCAGGTGATCAGTGGGGTGACAGATGTCGCAGCCAGAGCATTCTCACAACTGGACGTTCTCTTGAGATTTCACTAACTTACTAGGGAAATACTGCTTGCATACAACAAGTAGTTTTTAAATTGATGATGGTGCTGATCTAAGCTGGGAAATGGTACCAAAGTCAGACTACTAAAAGGAAATGATAGTAATAGCCTGGCTTTGGATATGCTCAGTTTAACACAACACTTTTACCGGCTCCATGGGCTGTAGTGTGCATTACATTTAAGATGGTTTTTCTGTTCGCTATTTTGACCTCTTTATGAATCTAATAGTAATTTTTTTAAGGTCCTTTATCTTTTATTGAGATGGAAAGAATGTGTTCATTCTGGTTATAGGTTCCAAGGCCAAACTTCAGCAAGAGAGAAGGGATGGGGTCAAGGCTGTGGCTGATTGTGAGGAGGGTCTTGGAAGAGATGTGGTATCAGCCAAGATTGGAGAAGTGAAGGCAGGAGTATATTGGTACAAGAGGTCTTTAATGGAAAGAAATAAGGAGTTTATGAGGGACAGGAGGCCCAGGAAGGATCAGAAAAACAGGAGAAAATGGCTTTGCCGTAATTATGCGTGAAGCCCAGGGCTATGTATGCAGCGTTGTCAAGGAGAACAAGAAAGCAGAGTTGAAACCAGACTTTGCATGCGTTCTGCAGAGTGGATGCTGACTTTGTCAATTACTATGGTGAGTGTGCAAAGATAGGACAATGCGAAGCCTAAGCTAGCCTGATCTCATCATATCACAGGTGCTAAGCATGAAGTCCTGTGGCAGCATTAATGTTTGAGAGCTCACTGAAGTTTCATGATTTCGTGCATCTTAGGAAGTGGGTGCGAACTTGTGAAAATGTCTTCTAGTCCTCTTCTCTTAGCAGCCCTGATTACTGGTAGCCTCATTATGTATTGCTTTAAGGTGACCTGAGAGGAAGGGGATATTACAGCACTCAGTTCCTTGTCTTTTTCTTCTTCTGTCATCTAGTTGTTTTTCCCAGTGCCTGTCAACAGACTTTATAAGGGTCTGTGGCTCCTTCTGTGCTCGACTCCCATTGGGTTCTGTCTCACCATTGCCCCAGCAGTGGGGATAGGGCCAGCCTGGGTGGGTCTCTGAGCAGATTGTTCCTGCTGTTCCCCATTTCCTGACAGGTGCAAACATACCCCTTCCCATTGTCTGTTTGACAAGTACACAGGTATGTCCCACTTCCATGCCCCATGTGCCTTCTAGTGCAGTTTGTGGGGTGTACTGATCATAATGGGGTTTGTGTGTGTGCCAGTACCTGTCAACACCGGTTTCTTTTCCTGTTACCCAGTGATGGAGGACCCATGATTCCTGGTTAATATGTATACCTGTTCTGTTTTTCTATAGATGATGGCCCCAGTATTCAAGATGTCTTACTAGGATTAACAGGCCAGAGAACGGTCCCCAATGTGTTTGTCAATGGAACTCACGTAGGTGGATGTGATCAAACTTTCCAGGTAATATTGTACTTTTTCCTCCTTGACATGAAAATTAACTGCAGTAAGATCATGATGGTGTTTGTAACCTCCAGTCAGCTGAATTTTTTTGCAACCTTTAACTATATATACATTAATAATATGGTAGTGAATTGTCTTTAACTTATTTATTTAATTACATTTGTATATTGCCTTCCCCTGAGGCTCAGGGCGGTTCACGTGGAACATAAATGATACTTTGAACTTTGTTTCTGCATCAAATAGAATAGATACAATACAACAATGGTAACAATAACAACAGATAACAGTTTAACTAGGACAATGATCAAACAGGTCCATGGTTCAGTTTAGGTACATGGATTTCTGAGAAGGAGGTTCAGGGGCCCAGTGGGTGTTGCTGATTCCAGTTGGCCTCAGCCAAATGTCTTGTGGAAGAGCTCTCTTTTGCTTGTCTTACGTACATGCAACTAAAACACAAAATTCAACCTCCCTTTTTTCTTCACTTGGATTCTTTTAGGATAAAATTTCTGTCCTATCTTGATAGTTTAATTTTTCCAGCATTGCCCTTCATAGTTTATTTTAAAGAAATGTAACTAGATTCAAAGCTAATTCTGTTTCTTTCCAAATGCTCATTGTATGCATAGAATTGTGATAACCTTTCTAAGCACTTGTTAACTATTAAAGTTCAAGCAAGCAAGACTGACTCTTGTGCTTGCTGGAGTTTAGATCAGTAAAATGGGGCTATATAAGTGTCTAGACTTGTCCGGGGCATGGCTTAGGGAGACTTAAAGGTATACTTTTTTATTGCAGGCTTACCACAGCGGCTTATTGCAGAGGCTTGTAGGAGGTGGCAAAAGTGAAGAGATGGAAGCCTATGATCATGACCTAATTGTTGTTGGCAGGAGATATGGGAAAAGGTCCTGCTCCTCTCTGTAAAACACCAATCCCCTTTAATCCTGTTTGGTGTGTGAGCAGAGCATCTAATAGCCAGTCAAGATCCCTGGAGGAGTTACATGGGGGGGAAGGAGCGAGAAGGGAAAAAAACAGTAACACTGTCAGCTCAGCAAACATTGAGTCCAGTAGCACCTTTAAGACCAACAAAGATTTAATCAAGGCATGATCTTTCGAGTGCATGCAGTCTTTGTCAGACAACATGCAGCAAGGATCATAAGGGTACAGATATAAGGCAAAAGTAAATTAGTGGCAAGTTAGTAAATGTCATAATATCCAAATTATGCATATGCAACAGACAAAATGCAACAAAGATCATAAGGGTACAGATACAATGTCAAGGTTAGTAATTACTAGTAAATACTTTCCCAGTTGTAAAAAGAAATAATTAAAAGTGACTAGTTGCTTGCTCCATTTGTTTTCATTCATTATTTCTTTTAACAACTGTGAAAGTGTCTGCCATTAATTACTAACATGGACAGTTTTAATTCTCCAATGTTTTTGTGAACTATACCTGAACTCAAAAGGACTGATAGGTGTTTTAAGCAAAGAATTACCATACTGCATAATTTGGATATTATGACACAATTTACTAATTTGCCACTAATTTACTTTTGCCTTATATCTGTACCCTTATGATCCTTGTTCCATTTTATTTGAGGAAGAATGCACGAACTTGAAATATTATGCCTTGAATAAACCTTTGTTGGATTTATCTTAAAGGAGCTAATGCAGTGGTCCGCAACCTTTTTCAGGTTGTGGACTGGTGGGGGGGGAGGGTGATTCGGGCGCATGCATGTTTGTGCCATGTGTAGCAGGTCCGCACATGCGCGTTTGCACCATGCACGGCCGCAAACGCACATGTGCGGACCCGCTGCACATGAGTGAAAGTGCTGCACATGCACGTTTGCAGCCGAGTGTGACGCAAATGTGCATGCACGGACCTGCCGTGCATGCGTGAAATTTTACGCCGTGCATGCGTAAAATTGCCACGTTTTGGCGGCCGATTTGCTTGCGGCCTGGGAAGTTTCTCACTGTGGGGGGGCAGAGAGAGGGAGCCGAGGCCTTCGGGCCATGGCCCAGTGGTTGGGGACCACTGAGCTAATGGACTCAATTTTTGTTTTGCTACTTCAGACCAACATGGCTACCCACCTGAAAATGTCAGCTCAGGTTAGAGAGGGTCTGAATCAGCTAAAGAGACTAGAGGGAACCTGTCTCAGATTGCCTTTTGTTGTAAGCAAGCTAAACCAGTGATGGGTGGAGACAGGTTCTCATCCAAGCAACAGGAGACACAAACCCTGTCTCAGAAGTCTTTTGTGTCTTTTGTGATAAAGGAGGCTAGCCTGAGGAAGAGACTATAACTGTCTCAAAGCCCCACTTTCTGAGGGGAATTAATAAAAGGTCATTTTTGAGAGAAGTTCACATTTACTCTGGGAGAATCCTGAGATCAATATGGGAGACTAGTATTCATCTAAAAGACGCTAACTAGACTGCTATGTTCCTAATTATCAGCTAATTTTAAATGAATGGGTCTAGTAAGGACATATTGCATCTTTAAATAGTTTCCATCATCTTTTCTGAGCTACCTTTCCCCTTTATCCCTGGGAGTAAATAAAAGTCCTTTCTCTACATCTCTTATGGGTACACTCTGAAGCCACTTGGATTATGTCTGTCAGGTGGAGGCTTGGGTAGAAGCCACATTGTTGGAGATTTTATATCATGCTTCCTCTGATTCAACATCATTTTAAATCTTTACCTTTACACCCTGTAATGGCACTTTTATGAGCCTCTTTTGGCGCAGGGTGATAAGGTAGCCGACATGCTGTCTGAAGCTGTGACCATTAGGCTGGGAGTTTGATCCCAGCAGCCGGCTCAAGGTTGACTCAGCCTTCCATTCCGAGGTCGGTAAAATGAGTACCCAGCTTGCTGGGAGGTAAAATGGTAATGACTGGGGAAGGGAATGGCAAACCACCCAGTATTGAGTCTGCCAAGAAAACGCTAGAGGGCGTCATCCCAATGGTCAGACATGTCTCGGAGCTTGCACAGGGGATACCTTTACCTTTAATGGCACTTTTAAAGTTCAGGCAAACAACAGGAAGGACATGGGCTGACTGTTGGGTTTATGGCACCCTAGATGGGTAATTGGGGCTCTATAAGTGTTTTGGCTTTGTCATGGACAAAACTTAGACAGACTAAAAATGTGCTTTCTTATTACAGGCTTACCATAGTGGCTTATTGCAGAGGCTTTTAGGGGATAGCAAAAATGAAGAGATGGAAGCCTATGATTATGACTTGATTGTCATTGGTGGGGGATCTGGTGGACTTTCATGTTCCAAGGTATGAATTCTGTATGGTTCTCTATTCCGTATGGAGTGCCTGTATGCTTTTAACTTTTTTTTAAACGGTTGTAGCATCTCCCATTTGCTGTATGGCTGGGTGGATTGATATAAATCAAGGAACACTAAATCCATTTTTTTAAATTCTCGAGTGAAAGACTAATCGTAACCATTTAAACAAAAGCGTTCATTTATTATGTTATTAAACAAAGGGGTATACTTCTAATTGTAAATGTGGTAACAAAGCTGAATAGAGCCTCATGCAAACCAAAGGCGCACAAGAAGATGCTTAAATATTTAACATTTATATTACTAAAAATTAGCAATGTTAGCACCCTAAAATAGCTTAACTGACCACAGCTGTCACATTTATTAAGGAGTGCTGTTTGAATTTAAATAGAAGGTTCTTTATCCCACTGTTCCTTTTGGTTTTTGTATGCCTTCTCTCTCTTTTGTAAATGCTCTGATTATGACCTAATTGTCTTATCCCAAGAAAAAGTAAATAAATGGTCATCCAGATAGATCAGTAGAGGATATCTGGACTGGTTAGCCAGTCCCAGCCCCCCCCCCCCTAGTATTTTAATAGACTCTTCCATATGGTAATTGGTAACTCTTTAGCAAGATTGCATGTTACAGTGGCACCACAATGAATGCAGCTATCCTCCTTAAGCAGGAAAACTGAGAAAGTTTGCTGGGGAAGGAGGAGGAGAAGTCCGCTGTACCCAGGAATACAATGGGTGCTAGGATGCACACCTGCACTGTGGCTTTTCTGGGGCTGGCTACATGGCAAAAGCTCCTGCCCACTCTTGGACACATGAGGCCCCACCTTCAAACCTGAAGCAACATTCCTGACTAGGGTTGTATGCGGCGGCGTCTGAATCGGCCATGCCAAGCTGACACAGCCAGCACTGCGGGGGGTGCCGGTGCGTAAATTAGTGCACACACGCAGGCAAGATTTATAAATAAATAGATAGATTTTGACTTGACCTGTTTTTGCTTCATCAAGTTTCATGAGCTTTCTAAGGCCCTGGAACTAATCTGACACTCTCCCACTTTCAGGTGCCATGTATACCTCATACTTTTGGTTTCTGTAACATAGTACACCTTTGATTGCATTTCCTAAAGAAGTTCACAAAAGAAACAAGAGTGGTGTATTTGGGGGCATGTGGAAAGAGGATTGGAGTAAACTATGAAATACTTGTTGATGCTAGAGCAGCAGTTATTAGCCGCCATAATGCTGTGACCCCAGTGGCGGGGGCAGTGGGCGCATGCGGAGTTCTCAATATTCTCGAGGTGGCGTGGAGGTGGAAGCAAGGCGTCTTTGTAGGGCCCTCAGGAGGCAGGTGGGTGCTAGCAGAAGCCCCCGCACAAGGATTCGGGCGGCAGTGGCGGCTCATCCTTCTTGGGCACTCTCAACATCAACAGCCAGAGCCTGCTGGTGTGCTTCGATAATGGCCTTCTCAGCCTTGGCAGCCCCATGCTGCCCTAGCCCCCCAGCACTGCCACAGAGCTCTCTGTGCCTCCCACCGCAGGGGGCGGCCAGTCTTGGGACACTGCCTACTCATTCCCGGAGCCCCGCTGCACAGAGACCTTCTCCCACAAGCAGCTGTTGCAGTTGTACCACCTGTTGTCCTCCCACCACCGCCGCCCACATCTGCCCTCCGCAGTTGCCCACCATGGCGGCCACCAACCTGGCAACCCCACAGAAGGGGCCAGGCAAGCCCAATTGGGGCTGCAACCCCAAGGTTGAGAACCACTGTGCTAGAGTAGAGGAACATTCAATCATATATGGATTTATTGCAGTCTAACCATGAAGTCAGTGGGCCTCAACTAGAATAAGTCTACATTATTAGATTCCATGTTAAACAATGAGCTAAACTGTGTTCCAGAAATAGATACATGATGCTGCACTTCAGCCAATGTCTACTTTATGCATTGGTGCCTTTCCGTGTGTTTTAGCATGACATTTTATGAAGTTGTGCCTTTTATAGGCAAAAGTATTTGCACCTACTGAATTCTAATGCTCAGCTGTTTATTTACAGGAAGCTGCAGTGTTAGGAAGGAAGGTCTTGGTGCTGGATTATGTTGTACCAACACCCATGGGTACTACATGGGGTATGTCTTTCATGCTTAAACAGCTTTTAGAATTGGCATTGATAATATTCTTGGATTTTATTAGTAATTGACCATATCTCACTATGTGGATTGCCATGGCGGGGGGGGTGGTGGTGGCAGAAACATTGGTCAACATGGCTAGCTTCCTACACAGTTGCTTTTGTGCAGAACAACATTTTCATTTGGCAATTGAAACACTTGGTGGATTCAAAATACTGATGCCCATGAATGCAGAAAAAATGCATTTTGTAGTACATGTTGGTAGCCAGATTCCTTTACCCTTAAATGTAGCTTGTGTCTATGTGTTTAGAATATTCTTATATTTAAATGGTTAAGTTGGCTTTACAATAAATGTGTCACACCATTAAAGTAGTAGCTTTGGTTCATTATGAATGTTATGATGAAACATGGGATCAGATTGTAGTGACTTAGGCAGAGTCAGATTCATAGGGCACTGAAGAACATAATAAAATTTCAGTCAGTTGACCATTGTCTTTTGTTCTTCCGATAATGTGTTAATAGTCGGTGAGACTGCCCTTCGGCTGATCAATAACAGATATGTGAAAGTTTGTAGGAAAATGTTGATGGTTTTATCTTGTTCCAAATACATTGACGCTGGAACCCTGCTCATGGCCCCACCATAACCCATTCCCAAAATTTCATAACTCTATAGGTTATAGGTGACAAATCTAACGTTGCCATAGTTGTACTAGATTTTGGAGATATGTGAAATTCACTTCAACTGGAACTGAAAAATGCTTTTACAGCTATTGGACTTAAACTGTGGATGCAAAATGATTGTATGTATCCAGTCTGACAGCTAAGTGATAGATTACATTAGGGATCCCTGATCAGCAATCTCATAATGCATAGCTTGGTCCTCAGATCTCGTGTGGGGCTGTTTTTGTGACCTGTTTTTTCCACCAGAGTATTAATGGAGTTAATGACGGGGACATCCTGTTTTACGGCACAGCTGTCTGCATAAAGTGGCATGATGGCATGGGCTAGGGGAAACTACCTATACTGACACAGTGGTAGTGCTGCATAATAATTTTATACCTGAAATGCAAAAGTATTAGTATGATGGGCAGAATACTGTTTTGATAGGGAAACACTTTTTAATGAAACTTCACCTTTCAGGACTTGGTGGCACATGTGTAAATGTGGGCTGCATTCCTAAGAAGCTGATGCATCAGGCTGCCCTTTTAGGCCAGGCTCTTCAAGATTCGAGGAAATTTGGTTGGCAGTATGAAGAGCAAGGTACGTAAGGTGACAGTCATGGGGAAGAGGCAAAGCCCTGCAATTCGTGCACAGTTGACAAAGCTATTAATTGTCTGTATTCTGTTTACATTCCCTTGTCCCCCAGTATGATTTTCAGCCTTGGCTACTTAACCCAAGTGCATGTTGTGAATGATGTGCAATTTCTTTAATGAACAGCAGGAATCTGAGTCTCTTTTAAAATGAAGTTGTGCAAGCAAGTTTCTTTCTTGCAAGTTCTGTATAGATCTTTATCTGCACACATTGTACTAGCAGGCGTATGAAATGATGCTAAATTGTAATTGAATTTGCTTTGTAGTACTGTTTGGTCAGTTGAATATGGTCAACACCTTCTTTAATTTTGTACATGCAAATGTTATCTGTTGCTAGTAAAACACAATTGGGGGACCATGGTAGAAGCAATTCAGAACTACATAGGATCCTTGAACTGGGGATATCGGGTGGCCTTGCGTGAGAAATCGGTGACGTACCTCAATGCATTTGGAGAGTTCATTGGGCCACATAAGATTAAGGTAACTTGAGCATGGACATGGCTTTTGATCTATCAGAGTGTTATTTTCTAGTTGAAACTTTGTGCAATTTATGAAGTTTGTTGTTTGAAAAACCCAGGTGGTTCTTGTATTGCAAAAAACCATTACTGTTGAAATTGCAAAATATATTGAGTAGTATCTTAACAGATTTTCCATGCATCAAGTTTTCCCTCTTTCGCTACAGCTTCTTCCTGCATGGCTTCTATCCATATATTTCTTGATCCCCAGCATACTAAAAAAAAATCATGTTCTCATGATATACTGGGTGCTATATCTAATTGTCCAGTATGTTCCCCTGAAGTGCAGATGAAAAAAAAGTAAAGCACTGCAAAGGGGATAAAGGGCTATATTTCTGCGACACAATGGGAGAATCCAAACTTGCAGAGAAATAAACAAGTTGGTGAGGGTAACTTTACCAAAGGAGTAAAAGTGATATCTACAAGTACATGTAGATATTCAGCAACAGAAGATGGTAAGCTCAGGGGAAGGGAGGAACTACAGAGATTGCAAACACAGGGAAAGCTGCTGGCTACAGCAGGAGAAATACTGGGTAGAAGGGATTCAAAGAGGTAAAAAATTCAAGTGACTTTATATCCAATCCTTTCCCCAAGCTTTATGCTGATTTCTCTTTGCAAAACTTGATTTTTGAAATTGAGAATGTTTAGTAGTAGCAAGGAGAGGAGTAATACATGACTGAGAGGCCTGAAGAGAAGGGTAGGTCATTGTACAAGGCAGAATTTGTACCTTAGGAAAATTTAATGACTCAGAAATATTTGCCTGTACACTTTCAACTATGTTGTTGCAACTAACTGTATTTGAAGCTTGCTTTTGAAAATGGAGTTTGCCCTTCTCAGCAGATGAACTTGCTGCTGAGGCTTATGGACAGAATGCACAGGAAGCTAGCAGCTCTGCTGTAAAATGCTAAATATCCTTAGTTATATTATTACTTTTCAGCTTTTTGTCATGAAGGCACTTGTGATACACATGCCAAAAGTTTTGAAGCTGTGTTTCTACTGATGTTGCTGATATTATATGATCCCTCCTTTATAGCTAAATGTGCTAGAATTATAGAGATGAACAGTATCTGCTTGATTTTTTTAAGGGGCTTGGTAGCATCTCCCTTTCTTAGCATTCCTGGCCAAACTTAGAATTCACAGCAGTTGTATCAAGCAGCTTGTGAAGTTCTAAGAAATGTCAAAAACCTTTAAAAATTTAGATCTCTAAAAATATCCACCTATATCTTAGGCTGGTCTTAGGTCCAGTGGGCTGATTCATCGAAGGACATCACCCATGAAGCCATGTCCAAACATTATACCTGGGGGAGAGCTTACAAAAGGTCAGCTTCGATAGTAAAGCTGGCAGCAGTGTTTCTCAGTCTGCCCTCCCTGTTCATAAAAAGAGCCCTACTAGATCGGAGCAGTGGTCCATCTAGTCCACCATCTTGTTTCCAAGAGTGGTCAACTAGTTATTCTAGAAGTCCAACCAACAGGGCATAGACGCCTGCTCATTTGATGCTGCCTCATGGTACTGGTATTTAAATGAGCTGATTGGCCATTAAGGCTGCCAGGGAAAACTCCAGTGGGACTATGGCCTGGGAGTGGATCTGTGTGAAGTTGACTGTCCCTAGAAGGGCAGCTGGGATGTATTGAGATTACTGAGGATACAACAAACTTTTTTGCCTAGTCTTGTCCATTTCCATCCTTTCTTACAGTTCCATGATCCCCAGCATAGCCCCAGTAGTAGAGTGTCATTTAAACATTGTGGTGAAATTATTTGTATTCCCTTTTATGAAGATATATATATATATAGTGGGAGTTTCAATTTCTAACGCTATAGAACTGGTCTTGCATTGGCCTGCTGTCGCAGTGCTTCATGTTACAATGCAGTTCAACTGGTGAAGTATATTGCTGGCAATCACTTGCAGAAAATTTGTTTAGAAGAATGCTAGCACTAAGTCAACAACAGCAACACTTTATTTAAAGTCCTTCAGACCAGAACAAGTATTAAGTCATGTTTCTTTGTGACAGGCAACCAACAGGAAAAGACAAGAAACTTTCCATACAGCTCAGGCAATTGTCATAGCTACAGGGGAGAGACCTCGATATCTAGGTATTCCTGGAGATAAAGAATACTGTATTACAAGGTGGGCTGAAACTCAATTTACGAATCTCTTTAAAAAAAACAACAATAAAGTTAATATTTAACCATTTGCCTGAACACTTGTGTCTTTTAGCGATGACCTTTTCTCTTTGCCCTACTGCCCTGGAAAGACTTTAGTTGTGGGAGCTTCTTATGTAGCTTTGGAATGTGCAGGATTTCTTGCTGGCCTTGGCATGGACGTCACAGTTATGGTGCGCTCTATCCTCCTACGTGGCTTTGACCAAGAAATGGCAGAGAGAGTGGGCGCATATATGGAAACTCATGGTGTAAAATTCATCAGAAAGTTTGTTCCTGTGGAGGCAAGTATCTTCACTTTTCAAATCAAACTACAGGGAAAAGAGGGCTCTTAGACTGTTCTCTGTATGACCAGAGTTGCCAAGAGACCTGGAGGAAAATGACATGACCCTTTAGAAGAAGAAGAGGAGGAGTTTTTATACCCCACTTTTCTCTACCAGAAGGAGTCTCAAAGCCAGCTTACAATCGCCTTCCCTTCCTCTTTAATAGAGGACTTTAATTGAGACTAAACATGTGAAAATGAAGATCTTCATAGCATGGAGGTAAATAGCATCCCATTAAGGTTCTGTTAAAGGACAAGACACTTTTCCAGGCCAGGGATAACACTGGAGTAATATGGCAGATTAGTTGACATTGTTTGCTAAGGGTTGAACAAGCGAATAATTGTTTTGAAACAATACTACTCTATGGGTTGGGGGTTTTAAAGCTTAGAGTTGTTCTTTGTAGATCATAAAGTTAGAAGAAGGCATGCCTGGAAGACTCAAAGTCATTGCAAAATCCACTGATGGATCGCAGACGTTTGAAGGAGAATACAATACTGTAAGCAATTTTACATTTTGTTTGTGTGTAGATAATTGTTTTGAATATGACATGGATTCTAGCCATTGTCTACCAAGATTGTATATACTTACTACCCAGACTGACAAACTATCAAAATAGAGTTTGTAACGGATTGAAAAAGTATTTAACGGATTGTTCCCCTTGAACTGTACTACTGCCCTACAATAGCATTAAAAGGTTGGGAGTTGTGGGGTGAGGTTTGCTTAGAGGATGGGGTGAGGATGTCTTAGATTCTTCTTTTGGGAATCTGGTTTCTCTGCAGTACAGACATTGGTTCCTTTTTTGTGCAGGTTTTGATAGCGATCGGTCGCGATGCTTGTACCAAAAACATTGGCTTGGAGAAAATTGGTGTGACTGTTAATGAAAAGTATGTATTTATCCCATCCTTTTCTAAAGAATTTTAAGTTATGTGATCCTCATTTCCATGGCTTTGCCATCATAACTCAAAAGCAGGTTAGGCTGACTCAAAAGTAGTGTTCGCAATCACATGGCAGAGTAGGGATCTGAACTCACGTCCCTAGGCCTAGTTCACCCGCTAACTGCTATTCCATACTTGCTCAGGCCTTTTGAGGAGCATGCAATACCTACTGATGCATGTCTTCCTTTTTTTAAGGCTTGAAGAGAAATCTCTTCTTCCCCTGCCTGTTTTTCCTTCCTGCTTGACAGATTTAAACTGATGAATAACCTGAACTAATGAATTAATTAAGCGATTCAGGGCAAAAGAAGAAGGGGACAACAGAGAATTAGGTGGCTGGATGGAGTCACTGAAGCAGTAGGTGCAAACTTAAATGGACTCCGGGGAATGGTAGAGGACAGGAAGGCCTGGAGGATCATTGTCCATGGGGTCGCGATGGGTCGAACACGACTTCGCACCTAACTACAACAACAGTGAATTAATATAGAAGTGAAGATGGCTATCTTAGGCTTCGTTATCAAAAATATGTTTTGTGCTAATATTCTATATCCATGTTTATAGTACATTATTTTTACCACCTGTTAAGATATTATCCATTCTAATTTTGGTGTGGTGTTTACTTGGTTTAAATTAGGTCCATCTGTTTCATAATTAGCAATCAATATTTCATGTACACAGATGTTTGAAATATTTACCCAGAGTAAAATTTGAAATTTGAGTTTCCATCAGTCATTAGTAAGCAGTCTCAGTCTTTATACTCAATAACAAATGCTTCTTGAATCTGTGTCTATATGTCAAACTATGGATCTGGTTTGTTGAATTCTAAAAACATAAGGTGACAAAAGAACTGCTACCCTCTGCCTAGTATGAAAGGATTCTGTAGCTAAAAATACTTGTTCAGTCAAATATTGGAGAAACAATATTGGAATGCCAACTTGTTTTCTTTCCATAACAAGGAATGGGAAAATACCTGTAAATGATGAAGAACAAACCAATGTGCCTTATGTTTATGCTGTTGGAGATATTTTGGAAGGAAAGCTTGAACTTACACCAGTTGCCATACAGGCAGGCAAATTGTTGGCCAGGAGGCTTTTTGGAGGGAATTCTACAAAGGTAAACATCTAATTCCTAATGCTAGTTTGTAGGTTCTGTGCAAAGAGCTGGGTGTCTTATTAGGATAGGTTAAGGGAGATGAAATGAGCCTCTTGTGGCGCAGAGTGGTAAGGCAGCCGTCTGAAAGCTTTGCCCATAAGGCTGGGAGTTCGATCCCAGCAGCCGGCTCAAGGTTGACTCAGCCTTCCATCCTTCCGAGGTCGGTAAAATGAGTACCCAGCTTGCTGGGGGGTAAACGGTAATGACTGGGGAAGGCACTGGCAAACCACCCCGTATTGAGTCTGCCATGAAAACGCTAGAGGGCGTCACCCCAAGGGTCAGACATGACTCGGTGCTTGCACAGGGGATACCTTTACCTTTAAGGGAGATGAACTTGGACCACATCTAGTAGTGATGCTGTTACTGACAGTCCAATCTTCAGCTGAATTATTGCATCAGTGCAGGTGGTTGTAGAATTGGGTTTAAGAATGGAAGTGAAAAGCTTAGTAGGTGTCTTGGCTATACTTCTGCTCTTTGTCCTGCTCTCTATTGTGCAACCTTCTTTTCAATTATATTGTTGAATTTTACTGTCCCTGAGAAGGGTTGCAAGTGGCATGCTGGAATTTTGGTAGGCGGAGCTGGAAATAATAGAGTTGGGAAGAAGGCAGTCAGTAGCTGCATCACATCCTAGTAGCCCAAGGCCAGAGGTTGGCCTTGGGGCTCAAACTGAGCCATACCCCCTCTTAAGAATGCTGCTTTTGTTGTTTCCATATGAAACTGGTAATTAAGCCACTATGTAGGCTGGAATAATTGGTTTTCCCATTGCTTTTGATGTATTACATAGTTGTGTTTGTTTTTTCTTTTTAGTGTGACTATATTAATGTGCCAACTACAGTGTTTACACCTCTGGAATATGGCTGCTGTGGACTATCAGAAGAGAGAGCTATTGAACAACTTGGACAGGAGAATATAGAGGCAAGTCTTAGTACTTTTATTCTAAATGCAGTCTCATTGTATGTATCTTTTGAAGGCTGGAGCAACTATCAGTTCCTTGGAGTATAAAAATATGATGGTACACTTTGTAGTATTTAATTTGGATGAGGTTCTTTGTATGGACATCTTATCCATGGTTCCTCTTAATATTTGTGAAACTGCCCTGGGGGTGGAGTGAGTCTGGGGTGTCCGAGTTGGAATAGGGGCTGATTGGCCTGGCCCCTCCGGCTCCCACCCTCTGTCGCCACCTGCTCGCTGCCACATCACCCTGCACACACACAAGCACACACACAGCTGCCAGCCAGGGCCCATGCCACCAACTGTCTGCTGCTCCACCCGCCAGCCTGCTGCTGGGGGGCATGCCTGCCACCTACGCCACACACGGAGACCTGCCTGCCCAGCTGCCACTTTCCACGCGGCCATACCACCCTCAAACGCCTGCCCCTGCCGCCCACTCACAAGCCAGGGTCGTCTCTGCCTGCCAGCCTGCCGCCCACCTTACTGCACCCATGGTAGAGATGTCCCGTGCCCAGAAACTGCTGAGGAATCAGAGCTGTGGGCAGTGACCCTGCTGCCCCAACAGCCACGCCCGCACACTGCTGCCCTGGTGACCTGAGTACACCGAGAACAACGAACAGGAGCCTGCCCCGTACCTGCAGACTCTGCAGCCATGCTGCCTGCCAGCATGCCCTCGGCTACCCCAGCCCACGTCCTGGACACCGCCAATGGTACCACACCGCCCAACAGACCCCTGCTGCCCCAGCCGCCACGGTGCCCGACACCACCCCAGCCACCTTCACGCCTCGGAGCCCTCTGACGCACCAACAGCCCTCTCACTGTCTTTTGCGCCCTGCCTCCCGCCTGCCTGCTGCTAGCACCCGCTGTATTGAGAGTACAGCAGGCTGGAAAACTAGTAATTGAAATTGTGATGGCACTTTCTTCTTCCAGATAATTTAGAAAATTAAATTCCACACGCACTCCAAATTTTCTGCAGGGAATAGCCTGTTCAGCAGAACATCTAGTTCCTTGATGCATCGTGGCCCTAAAGATTAATATGTTGGTCTCTTTAGGTAAACTATTCTACCATTTCAACCTTTTTTGAAGCGTAATATTTCTTTCCTGATTGAAATTTGAGAATAGATGCAACTTATGTTTTCATTTCATTATTTTAATTCCATTTTACACAGGGAGCATTCTGCTGCATAGCAAAATCACAAGTGAAAATAATTTTTAAAAAATCTTAAGTGCATGGGTTGAGAAAACTGACGTTGATTTTATGGTTACCTGATACTTTTGATGGCTAAAGGGTTTTCAGAATAAAATTTCCTTTAGGGAGAGATGTAAGAAAATACTGAATTGGCTAAGTAACCATCTGGGAGGCAAGAAATCTCATAAATAGGGTGCCACCATCTAGTGGGACCTAGACTTCGATCCCCTGCTGTTCCTTAGTTCAGTGGTGTTAGAGCAGAGAGTAGGAAGGAACTCAAAGGCATTCTGCAGATAAGTGATTTCCTCCATCTACACTCCAGTCTTTTGACTAGGGAGGGGTATTGCCCTTACACTGCTGACAGAATCTTCTGACAAGACTGTGAGCTGGTGCATTTACTGCTTATGGTTCCCTGACAGAATGAAGCAGAACACACACGTCAAAGATCTGGCTAGTTTTTAAGATGGGGGTGGGAAGCTTCCTGGTTCTGTTGGAGTAACAATGCTTCAATCCTGTTCTCACTGTCACTTGGCTTTTTACTGTCCACAGAATGGCATCCTGTTTTAGAAATGAATGGTTACTGCATTGCCATGCTTCAGTGATCAGCACATAGAGGAAAATGGACACTTTAAAAATCCTAACTTTTTCTTCCCCAGGTGTATCACACGCTTTTCTGGCCACTCGAGTGGACAATTCCTGGTAGAGACAACAACACTTGTTACGCAAAAGTAATCTGCAATAAGCTTGATTGTGTATGTATTCAGTTCTTGTGTATTTCAAGTTTGCAAAGAATAAAGAGACGCTAGGAAGCATAACAGTTACTGTGTCTGAACTCAGGGTAATCCTTTAATTTTCACTGTGCAAATGTTCTGTCATGTACTGATAGACAGGAGTGGACAACTTGTGGCTTTCCAGATGTTACGTTGAACATGCCTGCAGAAGCTACGAATATGAGTGCATAAAGCGCAAACTGCCATATTATATTCATTAGGAAGCCGCTGTCTGAAGCAAATCTCTGTGATACTACTATTGTATAGTAGTTGCTTTAGAAGTGTATAGGCAGTGTATGCTTCTTTCCCAGGCAGGAAACAGACCCATGATACCTCTGTTTATAAATATAATCCAGTTTACTTAACCCTCTTCTTGAGTAACCAAAGATGTTTAATTTAAGAGTTCCATGAATCCAACAACCCTGGGTTTTCTTACCATTTTTAATGAGTTCTGGTGTTCTGCAAATAGATATAGTAGTAGGATTACGTAAAACTAAACCGATACCAGCATCTGTATGTATCAGTAATTATCGCCTTCCAACAGCTGCCCATAATGGAAGGTAAAATACTAACTGGGCTATTCTCTCCTCCCATCCTTTCCTTTCAACAAAGAACCGTGTGATAGGATTTCATGTTCTTGGACCTAATGCTGGGGAAGTTACTCAGGGCTTTGGAGCTGCAATAAAATGTGGCATCACCAAGGAGTTGCTTGATGAAACAATTGGGATACATCCAACCTGTGCAGAGGTAAAGCAGTAGTTAATGGTTTTGATGTGAGCAGTTGGTAATGTACATTGGCGGTTGTTTTTTCTGTTCTTTATTAAGGATCCGCCCCTCTTTAAACAAACAACTGTTCTTGGTTCCATACAGCAGCAGCTCCCCCCCTTCTGATTCCTTACTAGATCAGTTTTTTTGCCATTTATTTATTAGACTTTTAGATCTTCCCCCTCTGATAGCTGTCTTGGGGCAGCTTGGGTCATACATTAAAATATTAAAACCATTTACAGTTGAAATAAATTCCTAATGAAGGAATGCCCTGCCACTACTTCTGAAGAACCTGGAGTCGTAGTGGTTCAGATTTCATTAATTTCCCCCAGGTTCAGGTCGAGGGGGGTAAGGGTACGTAAACAAGGCCCCTGGGGCGCATATTGCCTAGGAGGCAAAGGCAAGACTGAAGACTGCCATTGGGATTCAGCGGGCTTCTGCAATCTTATTTACTATCTTACCATGTTCATATAAACCAGAGATTAATACCAACTTTAAGTTCAGTTAGATTGGGAGGGAATAGTGTTGAATAAAGGGGAGTCTTGAAAAGCATTAAAACATGTTTCATTCTCTCACAGGTGTTCACAACAATGGATATAACAAAAGCTTCGGGGCAAGATATCAATCAGGCTGGTTGCTGAGGTTAAATCCTGCTGTTTAAATTGTTTCTTGTTGGCTCCACTTCCCCTTATATATTGAAGGTTTTCAGAAGCATTTATGTACCCACCAGTTAGGTCAACTGAGAATGCTATCAGATCATGGTACGCTGCTACTATGGGTGGTGCATTTCTGAAACTTCTTTGAAGGGTAATGTTGTCTTCAGAAAACACTAAACAGCAGGTGAACTAATGCCTGACTTGCTTAGAATGGCACTTAAGTGCCTTTTTGATGTTTCGGCTCTGAACCTCTTCGGAAGGCGGGCTGCAACTGATGACTTCTCTGCAATGTTGGGGAAAGCCTATTCGTCCAAACAAGCTGAATCCCCAGAGCGACCTCTGAATCGCACAAATCAAATCAAGTGTTTTTTTTAGAGCTTTCTGTGAATGCATTGGGCACAGCTGAAGGAGTAGTTTTCTTGCTGGCAATTACTCTTATGAGCTCTGTTGGATCACTGGTGCATTTGTTGTCTAAAATTGATGTTTCTTACATTTTTTAATCTCCTGGTTTAACGTCATTCATTGAAAAAATATGTTTGGACACTTATTGTGTTCCTTTGAAAGAGATGTTAAGGCTTATGGGGCATATAATGGAGATGTTTAATCCCCGTTTGTTGGGGGAGGGCAAATTATCACTGCTATAAACTTTGTGGAACCGTTTGTGCTTCGGCAGAGGAAAATAACAAGAATTCCCTGAGAAACTAAATTCTTACAGTCCCTCCCTACATTTGACTACTGGGGGGGGGGGGAAATCCTGGTAATCTTGATCTTATCCCTTAACGCAACAACCAAGTGATTTCAGCTGTAAGATGGAAAGCATTTGGTCTGTAAGAGTACTAGTATGCAAGTAATTCATTTACGTTTTCAGAGAACACTGGGTTGACAAAAGCAAATCTGTGTACATAAATAGTGTGGATTCATGTGTTTCCCTTGGCATCCCTTATTTTTAGAAAGTATGCTTGTGCTCATTTTGTTTTTAAAATGTGAGTCTGAAATGCTTTCTGTCAAACTGTATCCTACATAAACAATTTTTAAACTATTTATGGTGTATCATGGAATTTATAAAGTCCAATAAAATGAGCAAAGTCAGATGGTATGCAATGCCAAATGTGTGGAACTTACATTCTGGCAGAAGACTACACAACAGGAACTTTTAAGTCTAGACCAGCCTGAGGGAAGATGTTAATGAGCACGCTCTTCCCATGATGGTGGTTTTCCAGAAGAGTGGCTGTTCCTGGCATTTGGTCCCTACACTTTGAGCCTCTTGGGGGACTCACGCAAGTAGCTCCTAACCCGTGCATTGCGGGGGGAAATCAGAGAAGACTAACTGTTTTTCCAAGCTCCAGCTTGGTGGAATGAGCTGCCAGAACTCCCAGAACTTGAAGGGTCTGCAAAACTGTGCTGTTCCCATCTGAATGCCTGCCCCACCTAGGTTCCCGCCTAGGCCATACTGCATCTAAGTCTGGTCAAAAACTGGAATTCATCTGTCAGAGCAAGGCTTCAGTCTACAAGTTGTAATAGATCTATTTTTAGGATTTTAATATTTATTGTATGGGGATTTGATCTGCACGATGGTTGCAAGCTGTCTTGAGACCTGGAGGGGGCAGACTAGAAGCCCAATAAATAAATAAATTACCACACGGAACACAGAAACCTTTCGACATTCTTCAGAAGCGGTCAAGAGATCCTGGTTTCTATCTGTATACAAAAGTAACAATTGGGGATTTCAATTAGTACTTTAATAATATCCATGTGAGGAAAAAGTAAGAAAGAATGTATCTACTCTGTCCACCGCAGTAAATGAACTTCAGGAAGTTAATGATCCGTTTACCTGTTCTTCCCAGTAAACAACAACATAGTACATGCCTTAAGCTGTGATGGCTTCTCCAGGAGCATAAGGAGATAGGCAATCCCGCAAATATGAAGGGCTCAGACTGCAGATGGCCTTGAAGGTTAACACCAAAACCTTGAACCTGATCTGTGCCACAACTGGTCAGCAACTGCCTCAGCACAGGCTGGCTGTGGGCCCTCCAAGGTGTTCCCGTGAGGACCCTAGCAGCTGCATTTTATACTTTGTAAAGTATACAGTTGTAAAAACAGCTGTAATTTTCAGATCGCATAGAGCGAGTTACAGAAGTCTAACCTGGAGGTGACCATTGCATGGATGACTATGACCAAGTAATTGAAAAAGGGTCACAAGTAGCGTCACTTGGTGCAGCTGGAAGAACATGGACCTCCATTTATTCGCATGTGCCCCGCTCCATCACCTGTATTGCTTGGTCTTTGATGTCAGCTATGTTAATGGACTCCGGGGAATGGTAGAGGACAAGAAGGCCTGGAGGATCATTGTCCATGGGGTCGCGATGGGTCGGACACGACTTCGCACATAACAACAATAACAATGTTAATAGAAAACAATGTTCAGTAAATCTGAGAGACCTATATTTTTTTAAGATTCCCACATCTTGTGGGGGAGCTGGGAGGGAAAGAGAGGGCTTAGTTTTAAAGCATGGTGCTATGACGTTGTGTAACTGATTATGTGCAGAATGCATTTTCACCAATATTGTTAAAGGGGCGTGGTGATAGAGGCTTGAGAACTAGAGCTGTGACTGAAGGTTATCTGCTCCAGCAGGTATACCCTAGAAATGGTTACTATAGCAAAAATTTCACTATGTTGCAGAAGGCCAGAAACAGATGGTTGCAGCCTTTCTCCGCTTTCATTGAGAGACTCCTGAATCATTCTTGAGGCTACAAAAACCCCTAGAAATTGTGTGATCGGGCAGAATATGGTTAGGAAGCATAGCTGTATAACATCCCCACTCGGGGTCCCTCCCCCTCTAGGCCCATCATTGGGCCATTGAGGGGATCAACGTGACCATATATTGTCATACTTCCTGATAAATGTTTAACAAATTATGAAAATAATTATGAAAAGCCACTTTAAGGTGGCTTTGGGCTGCAGCTCGCAGCCGGATCAAGTGGGGTGGGTGGGGGTGGGCCAGCTTGTTAGCAGGGCCAGGACAGAGCTCCTTAGTAGGCAGTCAGCAGACCAGGAGGCCCTCCTTAGCAGGCCCTCCACCACGCCCCTTTGCTCAGGGCCCTCTCCCCTTACCTGCTGCTGGCTCCAGACACTGAGACATGTCTGAGAGCAAAGAGGCTAGAGTCCAGAGATGGAGGGTGGGAGCTGCAGGGTAGGGCCAATCAGGGTGCAGCCAGCAAAGCTGGCTGCACCCTGATTGGCTGTATTCCAACGTGGACAGCTGGACATGTTCCACCCCCAGGCTGTTTCACAAATATATAGAGGAACCATGGATAAGGATATGAAAAATTAGCTGACTCCCACCCATTCAGAAAACCCTTTTTAGGGCTGACAAGAAACCCTAGGAGAAAGCATGTTCTAGATTAACCTCACTTATTATAGAAAAATCAAATGTTTCTAGTCTTATTCAGAAGCTCCCAAACAGGTACAAAATATCTTCCTGTGCACACCTACCCTATTAAGGGATACATTTCTGGGGTGATTAATTTACAAGAAGGTATAACTGTAAGTCACTCACTTTATAATTAAAGTGATAGGCAAGTCATCTCTTCTACTCCCACCTTTTCCAACATAGTTTTGAGTCCTGTCCCAGAGTCTTTTGCCTTGCAGTCCTTAAGAGACAAACAGGGCTAATTTTTCTTCAATTGATTAGTTTCATTGGGTAGAAGGCTCACATTCCAATCTTCAATAACTTCCCCTTTGGTTACTGACTATATATCACTCTATAAATCAGGGGTGGCCTAACTGTTCTCTAGATGTCCATGAATGACAATTACCATGAGCCCCTGCAAGTACCATGTTGGCAGGGGCTCATGAAAATTGTAGTGAATAGGCATCTGGACAGCCACAGTTTGGCCCACTTTGCTATGGATAATAGTTTCACGGATTGGAAATATTTTACTTTGTAAATGTTCTATCACTCAGTGCTGGTGGTAGCTTAGTATTTCATAGACTCCATACAGAAGGGGAAATAGTAAGAAGTTGCGACCACAGCAACTGCACTGGAAGCCAGAGCAACACAATACAGACTTGCCAATAAGAGTGGCACACTATACCGGAAAACAGCCAACCAGCATGCTTCACTTCAGATCCATCTCTATTAAGGAACGTTCCAAAGCCTACTACATGCCAGGATCTGCACACAGGAGTGTTCAGATGTTCTCTTTTAAGCATGTGCTCTTTTGGCAGGTGACACATGGAAGGAAGCATGGCATGTTACCCAGATACCTCTGCAATTGGGAAAGGAAGGCCCCTAGGGAAAGCCACAACAGATTAAAGAGAGTTGAGAAACTAAAACTGGATGTGATCAGATCACTATGGCCAGATTACACTTTGTGAAGAACAGCTGGGGGCCAGCTGATAGAAAGTGCTACATGCTACAGAGGAAAGTTGAGCCTTCAGCTATAGATCAGTATCTAGCAGCACCCACTACTCCTTCAGCAAAAATACAAGGGGTCCAGGCCCAGCTGAATCTATAATCCCTGAGTGGCTTCTCCGCTGACCAATAGTACCTCAGTTTTTCTGGACTGAGTTTCAGTTTTTCCTATGGTCTCAGCTTGTATTGGAGGGCTGCTGGGAAACAGCTAGAAGTTAATAATGATCACTAGTAGCAACAAACAAGTGAACTCAGGCACTCTCTGCATGTGTTTGAATTATATGATATGGGTTTGAATTATATGATATGAACCCAGCTTGGTGCTTTCCCCTTTTTATAACATCTGTCAATTTTCCTTTGAAATTCCCACACGTCAGGATTCATGTGCTCAGGGAGATTTTCATTGAGCCAATAATTCACCCATCTACTGTAGGAAATTGCCTTGGAACTCTGGAATTTCTTTTTGGGGTCTCATCCTGCAAGTCCAAAAAGAATAGCACATTTAGCCAGCAGTAGCAACCTCTGGACTAGCAGCCACCTAGAAATGTTGTGCTCTCTCCCCGTTTCTCCCAAAAGTGTGTGGCTTGTGCTCTGGCGTGATTATTGAACCTTTCTTCCAATGTATCTCTTAAGTCGGCAGGAAACCCTCCTGCACTGTGCATACTTACGCCTGCAGTTCTCTGAGTAGAAGATACTGATAACCACTGATAGTGAACTGCTGAGGGAGGAAGGGTTGTTAAGCCAATAGACTATGTGCATGTTGTTCATGGGGTGGGGTTGTGGCATTTGCAGATGTCAACACTTGGCAGTGGATCCCTCTCACTCACCTATCTGGGTCACATTGTCCTTGCATCCCCAGTTGGAGGATCCAGGTTGGGGTTTTCAGCAGTGTAGTGTTGTGCCACCATCAGGTTCAGCGGGCTTAAGATGCCAGCTGTGGCTTCCTTTCTTACTCCTCTGCTTGCAGAAGTGTGGCATCTGCCAAGAGTCACACCACCATATCTCCACATTACACCAGCATGGGCTTCGTTTCCAGAATGGATT
Organism: Paroedura picta; assembly: GCF_049243985.1. Lineage (NCBI taxonomy): Eukaryota > Metazoa > Chordata > Lepidosauria > Squamata > Gekkonidae > Paroedura > Paroedura picta. The sequence goes on along the minus strand of NC_135371.1, from coordinate 39,244,637 downwards.
CTAACCCTCCACTGATTCTCTTTGTGACTTCAATGTACCACACAGCTATGGACACACCAGGTTTCTGAGAAATAGAAAAAGAAGACACTTGCTAGCAAATGGTGAAATAAAAACTCCACAGAAATTACATGACACTTTACAAACTGAGTAAGGCAGAACTAGGCAATATTCTCCAGAACCATATTGATCTCTGGCTTTGCCTCCCTCCCTCTATAATCTCTCTTCCCACCTTCCATAATTCATGCAAGCCCTGAGCTCTTAGATGCTTAGTTTTAAAAGGAATTCAGGGCCACGCATTTCCTCACAGTTTTGTCATTCTTCCAACTGTGTGCAGAGGTTTCTCAGTGACCTACCTTGGCTATATGAAATATTACTGGCACTGATGAGGCTGTGGTTTTATGACTGAAGTGCAAACCAGTTGTGGCTAGATAATGTCACCTCTTGACTATGAATGGAACATCAGCCAACCTAGAATGTCTGTGATTTGGAAACAGGCCCTCAAGAATCAAGACTGCCTTGGGAGCAATCAGTCTCCTTTGTTTAAATGATTTCTAGTGGTCTTTGGAAAATCAGTTCTTCAGGAAATTAGTGCACCCCAATTGTCAACCATTTTAGCATTTGGGAGCCTCTTCCCAAACAGTTATGCTTCATCATGATATTTCAGGGTAATAAATCCCAGTGTTAATGTTGGGCAGGAGCAATGTGGCAGGAAGAGGGCAAGGAGTGGTTCCTGTTGGTGACAGAGGATAAGACCCGCAGTAATGGGTTTAAACAGGGTAAACAGAGAGCCAGTTTGGTGTAGTGGTTAGGAGTGCGGACTTCTAATCTGGCATGCCTGGTTCGATTCTGCGCTCCCCCACATGCAGCCAGCTGGGTGACCTTGGGCTCGCCACAGCACTGATAAAACTGTTCTGACCGGGCAGTGATATCAGGGCTCTCTCAGCCTCACCCACCCCACAGGGTGTCTGTTGTGGGGAGAGGAATGGGAAGGCGACTGTAAGCCGCTTTGAGCCTCGTTCGGGTAGGGAAAAGCAGCATATAAGAACCAACTCTTCTTCTTCTTCTAAATATTGGGGGGGGGGATTTGTAGTCGGAGTAATTCAACAGTGGAATGGGCTGCCTAAGGAGGTGTTAGGCTCCCTCTCACTGACAGTCTTTAAGCAGCAGCTGGACAGATACTTATCCTGGATGCTCTCTAGGCTGATCCTGTATTGAGCTAGATGGCCTGTATAGCGCCCCTTCTAACTATATGATGCTCGGAGCATTTCCCCTTCCGGTTCCCTGATTATATAAACTCGCTTTAGGGACCTGTGCAAAAGAAGGCCCGGGCTCTGCTGCGTGGCAAATCTTTACGAGAGGCTGGGCGAAAAGTACCATCCTATGCAGCGTTTGAGTCCCGTGGCACCCTGAAGCCCAACACGGTTTAATCCGGGGGAACCGTCTTCCCGTGCAAGGACACTTCATGAAGTTGCTCTTCCAGGTGCCACTCGGCTCCCACTTTGTCCTGCCGCCTCAGTTCCCAGCCGACTCCTTCCTAGGCCGAGCAGACGTGTCTGGACCGCAGCGCTGCTTGGAGGCTTTTCCTGGCTGCCTTGTTGATGGCGGCGAGGCGTTGCTGGCGTTTCTGGAGCGTGGGCCGCTTACTCGCCTAGCCGGAGACGCCCGCTCTGCCCTGCCGACCGCCACAGGAAGGGAAGGAAGGGAAGGCCTGCCCGCCCACTCCTCCCACGCTGCAGAGAGAGGCCGGACGGGAGGAGCGGAGGGGGGTGGCGGGGGTTCCAGAACCTCGCCGGCTGGGCTGTTGCCTGGCGACCAAGCCGCGGCCGCTCCCTTCCTCCCCTTGCAGTCGAGGCCGCGGTGAGACATTTTCTTCGGGGAGAGCTGAAGGGAAACAAACAGCCGGCTTCCCCCGTCTCCGCCTGGATCAGGAAACTCCGTTCCCGCTGGCGGTAGCAGCCCCCCCCCCCGGCCGCTTTAAACCTGCCCTCTAGTCTCCCCCAAAGAATTGTGTGGAGCCCCATTAGGCAGGGGTGCCTGTTATGTCCGTGGGTCCACGAACACAACAGTGCTAGTCCCCAGGTGAGACCTGGGGATCCCCTAGATTCGGGGTAGTCAAACTGCGGCCCTCCAGATGTCCATGGACTACAATTCCCAGGAGCCCCTGCCAGCGAATGCTGGAAGGGGCTCCTGGGAATTGTAGTCCATGGACATCTGGAGGGCCGCAGTTTGACTACCCCGCCCTAGAATTACACCTTCTCTCCAGTCCCTAGTTGGGACCTGGGAATTCCTCAGTTTTATAGCTCATCACTAAGCGATAGAGATTATTTCCCTGGAGATCTGCATTATACTCCACTGAGGCCTCCCCAAATTGTAGCCATTCCCAGCGCCACCTCCAAATTCTCAAGGTATTTCCCAACCTAGAGCTGGCAGCCCTATCTCCAGACTACAAAAATCATTTCCCTTGGAGAAAATGGGTGCTTTGGAGGGTGGACTCTAGGGTATTGTACCTGGCTGAGGTCCGTGTCCTCCCCAAACTCCATTCCCAAATCGCCTGGTGTCTTCCAACCTGGCTCTGGGAACCCTACCTCCATCCCTGGCAACTCTATTGCTCTTACTGTAAACTAATTCCTTTAAGGGAGGTGAGCAAAAGTTCCAGAGCTAGGAGCCCACTGCATACACTACTGATAAATCCCCACTAGCAAAGTTTTGCCTTGATTGGATAACCCAGGCTAGCTTGATCTGTTCAGATCTCAGAAATTAAGCCAGATTGACACTGTTTAGTATTGGGATGGGAGACCACTAAGAAATATCGGGGTCATGAGTCTTGACTCGGGCTGGGGGGAATGGCAAACCACCTCTGAATGTTTCCTGCTTTTGTCAGCCTTTGGTCAGCGGTGACTTGAGGGCAAAATAGCAAAAATCCAAACATAGCTGCAGCAAACATTCTCTCCTGCCCTGGCAACCCTGGAGCATCATTGTCCTCAGTGGGCCAGGCCTGTTGATTGTTGATCCCTTCTGCCATCAGTTATCAGGACGTGCATAGGCTTCTAGGTCACATGCAGGATCTGTCTAGTCAAGCATCCCCCTGTGAGCAAGGAACCAACTCAAATGCTTCTGGGAAACATGCAACCAGAAAGGCAATAGAATGGCCTCCCAGCAACTGGTATTCAGAGTTTACATAGTCTCTGACTCAGCAACTTCAATTTATGTCATGGCCATTGACACATCTGTCTTTTATAAATTTGTTTCAAGGTTTGTGTGCAGGCCAGTGGCTACCACTTCATCTTGTGGCACTTAGTAATGTAAGTTAATTATGTGTTGCAGTGAGTGTGTAGTCCCAATCAATTTCAGGAGATGATCTTGAGTTCTAATCTGTAAGATAAACGTTTCTATGCCTGATTTCTCTACACTGCTCAAAACTTTAGTCCCCTTTTATCATTTCTTCCTGTATCTGTCTCCCCTTACCCAATCTAAGATACTCTAAGTAGAGAATCCTCAGCAAAGGTGCACCTTTCTATTTGAATGGACTTAGAAGGATATAACTCTTGTAGCTTGGACCTGGATGGACCAGACTAGCCTGATCTTGTCAGATCTCGGAAACTAAGCAGGTTAGGCCCTGGTTAGAATGTGAGTGGGAGGAACACCAAGGAAGTCCAGGTTGCTGTATAGAGAAAAGCAATGTTGAATCACCTGTGAATGGCACTTGACTAGAAAATCCTACAGAGTTGCCATAAATTGACTGCAATGTGACAGCACTTTACACACACACACAAATGACTGCTAGGGTTAATCTTTCTTCACTGGGGTCCAATCCCTTGATCAGTTTGGTCATCTGTTTTGTACTTTTTCAAGTTCTGCATACTTTACAAGACTGATTAACCATAACAATATTCCAAATGTGGCTGCATTAAGGTTATTTCCATTTGTTTCCCAAAATTCTATCCATACATGTATCTCACAACTAAGGCTATTATAAAATTATCCTCTATTTAGTTCTTTCCTTCCTCCCAGTGTGATTAAGAGCGATGGCTTCTACTCTAGTGAGCCAGGTTTGATTCCCTGCCCCTCCACGTGCAGCCAGTCACAGAGATGTTCTCAGAGAGCATATAAAATCTGGAAGTTTATTATTTTTTAATATGGATTGCTGGGGAGGAGGGTGTTAGTTGCCACATCACACTTGACTTTTCCTAATATGTATTGGTACAGTGATTCCTAGTAGAGACACATGAGTTCAGATATTCCCACATAGCGCTGTTTTGATGTTAGGCGCCATCAGAAAAAGTTATGTGAAATCCAAAGTGAATTTGAAAAAAAATATACAATGTATGAAGTGACCCTCGGTACTAAAGGAAAGCTCTTTGCAAATGTTAACAGAGTTGTTTTTATGATTACTTCCAAGGGCTGCGCCTTGATAGGGCGATGGGGGAAGACTAGTTCTCGGTTAGGCTGTGCTCTTCAAAGTTAAAACCAAACCTTTGTTCAATGCCCTTGTATAGATGCCGTACTCCATGCTTCCCATATTTAGAACCTTCCTAAGTGGAATGCAGTCAGCTCCACGTATTAACAATCAGGACAGAGTGTTGTGCACTCTGTTACCTCTGTTGAGGTAATTCAGGAGCAGAACTTGCACAACAAAATAATTTAAAATAAAAATATTCTTTAACTCAACCTTTTCATCATACAGGACAATACAACAAATACCAATATAGCTAACATGTAAATATAGCAGCGAACAGGAAATTGCCATGAGATAGTTCAGTTCGACAACTGGTTCTTGCTTTCTAAACTTTGTGGTAAATTATGTTCCACTTCTCCTCAAGTCCACCACAGTGCCAGATTATTCTTATTCATTTTTCTTCTGAAGGGCTTTATCAATACAGTACCCAGAATGCAAATTGTAGCTCAGAAGATACAGCCCTGTGATGATAATATAATTACAACGAAGATTAGTTACGCTAAATTTAATTCCCCCCTTTACTAATTGACATTTCATGTACAATGTTTTCCAGTTACCCTTTGTATCTGAGGAAGTGTGCATGCACACAAAAGCTCATACCTTTAAAAAAAACTTGGTTGATCTTAGAAGTGCTACTGGACTCAAAATTTGTTCTGCTGCCTCAGACCAAAATGGCTACCCATTTGAATCTATCTTCCAGTTACCCTATACAAGATGATAAGTGCTGAGAAAATCCAATCAAGCTTTCCAGCAACCAGCCTTTGCCGCTGCTGCTATGCTTCCTAGACTGACTCCACCCTACCTGGCTAAACCAACTAGTTTCAAGGGGTGTGTAATGTGTGCAAACAGATACCATTTAGGTATTTTGTTTATAGAGCTGGTGTGCATAAAGCTGATTCTATACATGTATGCCCCATCTCCTGCTTTCATCAAGATCGCTTATATCTGTAGAGCCCTGTCTACATTCACAGTAGTTCGGATCACTTAGGTTTGTGAGAGGCTGATGTGTAGATAGGCCTGGATGGAGACACAGTTGCTGTTGGGTTGCCAGTCTCCAGGTGGGCTTTGAGACTTTGGAATGGCTGCGTTGGAGCCATTTGAATGGACTATTGCATTATAACCTGCTGAAGTCCCTCCTTTCCCTGTCTTCCTGAGGGTTCATCACCAAATCTCCAGGAATGTCCCAACCTTGAGATGGCATTCCTAGTTGTAGTGGACACCCTCTTTGTTCCTACAGTTCTTTACAACATGATATTTCATGTGAGGATTTCCCAGTTCTTTTCCCCCTGGATCTTTGTGCTGTCTAAAATTCATTACCATCTCTATAATCTCACCCTGTTGTTCTTAGATATTAATTATAATTTGATTACTTTACTGCCATAAAGATGAAGAGGATTGGGCAAGTCTTCCCATAGAAACTACCAGAACTACTCCCTTAATTATTTTAATAACACCTTTGCAGCTTTCCAAGTCACCACCGGAGGAAGAAAGCTGGGCCCTGGGCCCAGTGCCTTTATGACTAGTTGCAAGGCACTTTGGTCAGATTAAACGTAACTGCTTTTAAAAACTTCTGCTTGTCTTCCTTAATTAGGTAATACATCCAAAACCAGTCAGTGTAACTAATAAATATTAAACTTTTTAAGTCACATTTGTATCATGCCTTTCTTCCCAGGAACTCAGCAAACAGGAGATATCAGCTATCTGTGAGGTAGGTCAGTCTGAGTCATAACTTCATAAAATCACCAGACCATAGAAAAGCAGAGATTTACACCCATATCTTCCCCGTCAAACTTATGCCATGTGAATAGTGGTTCTTTATTTAAAGCGAAGACCAGCATTGCAGTCTATATTTCCACCAAGATGTAGGTTTGCACTCCATGATTTAGAAGGTGCCAGTACTAAATACTACAGTGATTAGGGTTGTTGGAAGTTGGAGATCTCCCAATATTCCTACTTCCCTTCAGGCAACAAAGATCAATTCACCTGGAGAAAAAGATTGCTTTGGAAGCTGGGCCCTATGGCACTATACTTCAATGAAGTCCCTCCTCTCCACAAGTCCCATCCTCCTCAGGCCCTACCCCCCCCCCCAAAAAAAAAAATCTCCAGATATTTCCCAACCCTGAGTTGGGAACATAAACAATGATATATATATGATATATCATATATATATATGCATATATATATGCATATATATACACTTTGTGTTTATCTCTATTGAGCCTCTCCAAAAACAAGAATTACAGTAATTGTTATGACTCCCCAAAGCACCCATTCCTAGGAAGTGTTAAGGTTAATGTCTGTGTTTTTGTGAAATGGGGGATAAAATGTACCTACCTCAAGATGCATGGTTCCTGGTTGTTCATTTTGAAGCTCGCATTGGAAATGAACTGATGCATACAAAACATGCACACAAAAATCCAAGCAATGTGCCAAATGTTATGAAAATTAGTTTGATTTAATTTTCATAGAATCATAGAATCACAGAGTTGGAAGGGGCCATACAGGCCATCTAGTCCAACCCCCTGCTCAACGCAGGATCAGCCCTAACCATCCGAAAGCATCCAAGAAAAGTGTGTATCCAGCCTTTGCTTGAAGACTGCCAGTGAGGGGGAGTTTACCACCTCCTTAGGCAGCCTGTTCCACTGCTGAACTATGACTGTGAAAATTTTTTTTCCTGATATCTAGCCTATATCGTTGTACTTGAAGTTTAAACCCATTACTGCGTGTCCTCCTCTGCAGCCAATTTTATGTAAATATTTTATAGGTTTACAGTTCTGTGCCTTCTCCTGCATCAGGCATAGATCTACTAAAGATCAGATTTATTCTGTATTTACTTGTCAACAGTGGTGATGGAAGAAGGCCAGACAATTGCCAGTGCTATTAAAAATCCTAAGAAAGAAGAGACAAGAAGGAAGAAGAAAAGGTGAATTTGGTGACTTAATTACTTAGATTATGTTTGTTGACTTTTCTTAAACCCCTATCCATTAATCCTAAATGTATCATAGCTGATTATTTATTCTTAAGTACCCTAAGTATATTCTCAGAGGCCCTTTTGCCTTGCTATTTCATATGTCCAAAGGCGGAACATTAAAAACACCCCTATCAAATCATCGTTTGTAGATTGTAGCTGTGTCTAGACTTCTGTATAGCTGAGAACCCTGTGCTGAAATTATTGTGTACTATTCTGTACAGTACTTTAGATTAGATTCTCTACTCCTGGGGATGTTAAACCCAATATGCCTATGTCTCTTTTAAATGAACAAAACTTGAGTAAAGAGATAATATCACCAATGTAAAGAGGGTTTAATTGTCTCTGGATTGTTTCCATAATTGTTGGAGTTATGATGCTGATTCTGTACCTGTTTATGTGTGCTGTTTCGGCTTCTTATCTTCCCCAGTGTGATTATTATCAGCTTGATTGACTCATCACATGTTGTTTATTTATGCTGAGAAAGATATAGCATTGATTTTGTGAAACCCTAATTTGCCCCTCAATTGATAATAACACATGCACCACCATGTAAGACTATGTTAGAAGCAGAGTTTTGTTGTTCAATTTTAAAAGCTTTATACCCATGTGTACTCTGATCAAGCATGTCATTTGATCTAGCATGTTATAGCTCCACATGGAACACTACTCTCAGAGCTGTATTTTCAGCATCAAAGCTGCTGGTGAAAGGTGTTTACACACACACATACACAATGTGACTGACTATCATGAGGTGGGGTAAGCAGATGTGGTTGTCCTTCCTGCCCCTTCTTATCAGTAGGGCTTTGGCTTTTATAGCAAACTTTAAAAAGCAGAAGGGCTGTTTCAGGAGTTTCTTGAGCATATAGTATGTACCTACTCATACAACTCCAAATACTGACAAGAGGGATCTTCCTTGTAATACAAATACCTGGGTTTTGTTGTTTTACTCTTCTACAAATCATTGTTTTGCCAGTGAAGCTCCTTTCAAACCTTTTGTAGCCTTGTCTGTTAGCATTTATGATGCCTCAACCCTTTAAAAAATGTCCATGGCGAGGTCTTTATTTTACTCCCAGTATTCTACATGCATTGTTGTCATTGCAAAAGTCATATTGAATGCTTATGTATCACGCTATTAAGATGATTAGTTTGCATATGTGAATCAAAATGTCATGAGACCGTGTGAAAGATCAGAGCAATTTCCTCTCTGAATTTGATAAATCAAATAGCAGTATAAGAATCTGTCATGGCATTCTGAATGTTTCCAGCTGTAGTTAATAGGGATGGGCATGAACCAGGTCATGAACTAAAGCTCATGACAAATTTTGGACAGTTCATGGTTTGTGAAGTCTAGTGTATGGCAGATTGTTGTTGTTATGTGCGAAGTCGTGTCCGACCCATCGCGACCCCATGGACAATGATCCTCCAGGCCTTCCTGTCCTCTACCATTCCCCGGAGTCCATTTAAGTTTGCACCTACTGCTTCAGTGACTCCATCCATCCACCTCATTCTCTGTCGTCCCCTTCTTCTTTTGCCCTCGATCTCTCCCAGCATTAGGCTCTTCTCCAGGGAGTCCTTCCTTCTCATGAGGTGGCCAAAATATTTGAGTTTCATCTTCAGGATCTGGCCTTCTAAAGAGCAGTCAGGGCTGATCTCCTCTAGGACTGACTGGTTTGTTCGCCTTGCAGTCCAAGGGACTCGCAAGAGTCTTCTCCAGCACCAGAGTTCAAAAGCCTCAATTCTTTGACGCTCGGCCTTCCTTATGGTCCAACTTTCGCAGCCATACATTGCAACTGGGAAGACCATAGCCTTGACTAAACGCACTTTTGTTGGCAGGGTGATGTCTCTGCTTTTTAGGATGCTGTCTAGATTTGCCATAGCTTTCCTCCCCAGGAGCAAGCGTCTTTTAATTTCTTTGCTGCAGTCCCCATCTGCAGTGATCTTGGAGCCCAGGAAAATAAAATCTGTCACTATCTCCATTTCTTCCCCTTCTATTTGCCAGGAATTGAGAGGGCCGGATGCCATGATCTTTGTTTTCTTGATGTTGAGTTTCAAGCCAACTTTGGCACTCTCCTCCTTCACCCGCATCAACAGGCTCTTTAGTTCCTCTTCACTTTCTGCCATTAGAGTGGTATCATCTGCATATCTGAGGTTGTTGATATTTCTCCCTGCAATCTTGATCCCAATTTGTGACTCCTCTAATCCCGCATTTCTCATGATGTGCTCTGCATACAAGTTAAATAGGCAAGGCGACAGTATACAGCCTTGCCGAACTCCTTTCTCAATTTTGAACCAGTCAGTGATTCCATGTTCAGTTCTCACTGTTGCTTCTTGACCTGCATATAAATTTCTCAAGAGACAAATAAGATGCTCTGGTATTCCCATCTCTTTAAGAACTTGCCACAATTTGTTGTGCTCCACACAATCAAAGGCTTTAGCATAGTCAATGAAGCAGAAGTAGACGTTCTTCTGGTACTCCCTAGCTTTCTCCATGATCCAGCGTATGTTGGCAATTTGATCTCTAGTTCCTCTGCCTCTTCGAAATCCTGCCTGTACTTCTGGAAGTTCTCGGTCCACATATTGCTGGAGCCTAGCTTGTAGGATTTTGAGCATAACTTTGCTAGCATGAAAAATTAGTGCGATGGTGCGGTAGTTTGAACATTCTTTGGCATTGCCCTTCTTTGGGATTGGAATGTAAACTGACCTTTTCCAATCCTGTGGCCATTGTTGAGTTTTCCAAATTTGCTGGCATATTGAGTGTAGCACTTTTACTGCATCGTCCTTTAAGATTTTGAATAGTTCAACTGGAATGCTGTCACTACCACTAGCTTTATTGTTGCTCAGACTTCCTAAGGCCCATTTGACTTCACATTCCAGGATGTCTGGCTCCAGGTCAGTAACTACCCCATTGTGGTCATCAGGGATGTTAAGCTCGCTCTTGTATAGTTCTTGTGTATAATTTTGCCACCTTTGTTTGATCTCTTCTGCTTCTGTGAGGTCCCTACCATTTTGGTCCCTTATCATACCCATCTTTGCATGAAACGTTCTCTTCATATCTCCAATTTTCTTGAAAAGATCTCTGGTCCTCCCCATTCTATTGTTTTCTTCTATTTGTTTGCACTGTTCATTTAAGAAGGCATTCTTATCTCTTCTAGCTTTTCTCTGGAATTCTGCATTCAATTGGGTGTATCTTTCTCTTTCTCCCTTGCCTTTCACTTCCCTTCTCTCCTTAGCTATTTGTAAAGCTTCTTCAGACAGCCATTTTGATTTCTTGCATTTCTTTTTCTTTGGGATGGTTTTAGTTGCTACCTCTTGTACAATGTTGCGAACCTCCGTCCATAGTTCTTCAGGCACTCTGTCTATCAGATCTAATTCCTTAAATCTATTTGTCACCTCCACTGTGTATTCGTCAGGGATATGATTTAGTTCATACCTGAGTGGCCTAGTGCTTTTCCCTACTTTCTTCAATTTAAGCCTAAATTTTGCAACAAGAAGCTCATGATCTGAACCACAATCAGCTCCTGGTCTTGTTTTTATTGACTGGATAGAACTTTTCCATCTTTGGCTGCAGAGCACATAGTCAATCTGATTTCTGTGTTGACCGTCTGGTGATGTCCATGTGTAGAGTCGTCTCTTGGGTTGCTGGAAAAGAGTGTTTGCTATGACCATTGTATTCTCTTGACAAAATTCTACCAGCCTGTGCCCTGCTTCATTTTGTACTCCAAGGCCAAACTTGCCTGTTATCCCGGTTATCTTTTGGCTTCCTACTTTAGCATTCCAATCCCCCATGATGATAAGCACATCATTTTTGGGCGTTGCTTCTAGAAGGTGTTGTAGGGCTTCATAGAACTGATCAACTTCATCCTCTTCAGCAGCAGTGGTTGGGGCGTAGACCTGGATCACTGTGATGTTGAATGGTTTGCCTTGGATTCGAACTGAGATCATTCTGTCATTTTGGGGATTGTATCCCAAGACTGCTTTTCCTACTCTCTTATTGATTATGAATGCTACTCCATTTCTTCTGCGAGATTCTTGTCCACAGTAGTATACCTGATGGTCATCTGAATTAAATTCACCCATTCCTGTCCATTTTAGTTCACTGATTCCTAAAATGTCGATGTTCAGTCTTCTCATTTCTTGTTTAACCACGTCCAGCTTGCCTTGATTCATGGATCTGACGTTCCAGGTTCCTATGGAATAAAAATCTTTACAGCATCGGACTGTCTTTTCGCCACCAGTTACTTCCACAACTGAGCGTCCTTTCGGCTTTGGCCCAGCCGCTTCATTCATTCTGGCGCTACTCGTACTAGCCGTCTGCTCATCCCCAGTAGCATATTGGACACCTTCCGACCTGAGGGGCTCATCTTCCAGCGTCATATCGTTATGCCTATTGGAACTGTCCATAGAGTTTTCATGGCAAAGATACTGGAGTGGTTTGCCATTGCCTTCTCCAGTGGATCACCTTTTGTCAGAGCTCTCAGCTATGACCTGTCCGTCTTGGGTGGCCCTGCACGGCATAGCTCATAGCTTCACTGAACTACGCAAGCCCCCTTGCCACAACAAGGCAGCGATCCTTGAAGGGGGGTATGGCAGATAAACTGGCACAAACTTTCCATGAACTTTCAAGCTGTTTGTGGAGATGCCTGCCAGTTCATGAGTGGAGACATTTTCAGACAGACTGGAATCAAAAGGTTTACATAAGTTCAAAGCAACAATTTGAAGGGCATGTAGAGGAGTATCCAAGAAGGTCATCTGTGACTGCGACGTCTTTAGCTTGCACAGGATCCAATCTATACATTCATGAACCTGTGCCAGTCAAAATGCCCATTGAGGTCATTTTGACTGTCCAAGGTTCAGGAGTATATAGAACAGATATATAGAACAGATCCTGTGCAAGGTAGAGACACTAAACTTGAAGCAGACCTTCCCCAGAAGACCCTCTACATGCCTCCAACTTTGATGTCTCTATATACTTCTGAATAATAACATGTCAAAATGACCACCATGGGTATTTTGACAGGCACAGGTTCAGTAGGTTCAGGAGTGTATAGAACAGATCCTGTGTAAGCTAGAGACTCCAGACTCACAGGGGATCTCCAGATGATTCTCCTCTACGTGCCCTCCAAGTTCAGTGATGCTTGGATTTATGCCTTCCCCAAAGAAGGTGCCCCCAAAGAAGTGCTTTCTGGGACAATGACTGCTACTCATTTCCCCAGAAAGCATGCCATGTGTGTGTGTGTGTTTCAAAGGTTGTGATGGTTTATGGTTCATGAATGGAACACTCCACCAAAGCAAACCATGTTTTTCTTATTTGTGCCCATCCCTAATTGTAAATGTTGTTATATTCTGTTGATAGATAGATGCCCTTGCATTGTAATTTTGAAGGTTTTTCTCTTGAAGAGACAGCAAATGATTGATACTACCTCCTGCTTCTCTCGTGTTAATTTTACTTCCTTATTCTAAAGATTAACTTTCGTTGATGAAATTCATGACTCGGGATCTGATGAGCAGGCAAGAGTACAAGAAATAGCAGAACTGTGAGTACATCTCTGTGTTATCTATTTCTCCATTTCCCCACAGCACTGTGGTACATTCTCACACATCCCAAGTTCTCCCCGCTTTTCTGTGATCTTCCCCAAGCCTGCTATGTAGCAAGGTTTTTGAGAAATATCACAGCAGTACCTGAATAGTTGTCATGTAGTTGGGAAAGTTTGGATCCCCACTCCCTACAACAAGGCTCGTGTCCTCATGGTGGTTGCCGACGTCCCCCACCCTCCATGACAGAGGGGATTTTTGGAGAAATTTTTGTTCCTGTCAAAAGCATAGAAATATGTCAGAATTTTGTATTGCTGTGTCAGTTACAGAGGGGGAGCTCCTCAACACCCCCCCCCCACACACACACACACATACTGGTGATGTGGAGGTGGGGGAGTAAAGTACCCATTGTGGGGACTGGGACAGGGAAAGTTCAAGGGAAGCTGCCATCCGTGTTGCACTGGCAACTGCAGCAACAAGGCTTCTGAAGGAAAGCTTACTCACGTGGAACTTCCCTCAAGTTCAAGAGCTGTGAATTAAATGTGCAGGGAGGAGATTGATCTAGTTAGGCATTAGGTATTTTGCTGCGTAGCTTTCCACACAAGGATTTCTTAATAGGAGATTTATTTATTTACTAGGAGAAAGGCCCATTTATAAAAATGGGTTTAAAAACGGGGATAGGGCGAGTTTGTCCTACCTTGTAGCTTGGCTGGAAGCTGCTGGGGGCAGGCGGGTAAGCGGCGCGGCTTGGAGGGGGGGTGGGGCGGGCATTGGGGAAGGGAAGCACGCATGCTCGGGAGTCCGGGCATGCGTGCTGGAGCGGTGGGGCGGGGTGGTGGTGGGCGTCGGCATGAGCAACCAGGCATGCGCGTGAGTCCGCGCATGCCTGGTTCATTTGGCAGACGTGCGGGGCCGTGCACAGGGCGCGCAGGCCAGCTGCGTTTGTGCAAGGCAAAAGGGAAGAGAGGGACAGGGAGCAGGAGGGCCGGCGGAAGGTGAGTGCAGTGTCTGGGAGCGGGGCTCAGCCGGGGGAAGCGTGAGTTGGTGTGTCGGTGGGAAGTGCAGGGACAGGGGTGGACAGGGCTTTGCGCGCCTCCCCATTAGCAGCGTGGTCCAAGAGTGGCACTCCTAGGGGCGAATCAGGAGCCACTTCGCGGCTCCTGATTCGCCCCCTCGAGTTTTTATCACGGACAGAGCCCGCCCTAACTCCTCCCCAACAGCCCTTAGGGCTTTATTTAATCCGCTCCGCAGGAGCAGGTAAAGATTGACCGGTATTTTCCCCAACTATCTTATTCTGAATGCAGCTTACACATCTCTAACGTGTAATTATTTTTCTTGTTGCAGCTTTGCCACAAAAGGCACCAACTTTCTTACTTTTGGTTTAAACTTGGTGAAGAGGTTCTACCAGCAAGCTTTAGATATAGCAGGAGGTGAGAAGAGGCATAATGTGTCCCAAGGGGGGAAATGGAATACCTTTCTTCTTACAGACTAAGCCTAAATTTGTTTTCTATCTCAGCATGTTTTCTAGTTATTTATATGTAAGGGTTCCATCCCTAAGATGTCCCTCTTTACAATTCCATTTAGTCACTTTCAACAGCCGGAAAGGAAAACTGGTCCTAGCTGATGGAAGAGGATTGTCCACCTTGGATTTGTTTTCTTCAAATTCTGCTGGTGAGGATGAATCTGTGAACTGTCTTAAGGTTTATTGCAAACAGTGTGCAGTGCCCTTAGTTGTATTAACCAGAAGAATAAAAAAAGAATAGCAAACTTGAAGTGCTGCCTCTCCCTGTCTTTCAATAAGCTTTGTTATTCCCAGGAAGATCTATTGTCAGTGTCCTCTTTTTATTCTGCAATGTCCTGGGGTAGGGATATTTTTCTATGGTTGCTCCATGGTTGTGAAACACCCAGATGAGGCTAGAAGTGGTGGGAGGGTAAACAGGCATGGTTTTTCATTGAGTTTGTAACATAATTATTTTGGAGGAATTTGGGGAAAGTCTGTTCAAAGGTGGTTAGTTTCCCAGTTATGCCTAAGGAGGTTGGGTGTACATTTAGATATTTATATATATATTCTTGTTTTTATAGTTTACTGTACATTTGCATACAATTTGATTGTATTTTATATTGATTATATTGTTGTTTGCCACAGATGATTTTATCCCCCTTCCTAGGCGAGCTAGTTCGTCTCAGGGAGTGTATTCTTATTGAAGCCAGGAAGGCTTTCCTGGACTCAAGAGGTCTTGGGATGATTTGGATAAGTTAATCATGAGTCTGACTGTGGTTGTCCCGTCGTGGTAGGGCATGCACCGTCAGTGATGATCTCACTGCAGAGGAGGTGATGCAGTCACCTGTTGCTTGCTGTGCTGGGAAGCAGGCCACCCAAGTGTTGGAACAGGTATCTTGGTGCCTCCACCACCAGAGATGTACTTGCACCCGCTCAAGGTACCCCCTCAGGTCCTGTCTCACTGCTATGTCTGGTGGCCAATTTGGGCTCCATTCCCCAGCTCTCAGCTAGCCCCTTCCATTAGAAACCAAGGGATGGCAGTAGCCATTGACATACGGTGATGTTGTGGAGCATCAGACAAACAGTAAAGAACTTGGTTATTGCCAACAGTAAAGAACTTGGTTATTGCTGTATGGCTCAGCAACTGCCTGTATACTGGAAACAACAGAACGCCATTTTCAATTGATTGAATGTCTACTCAGTCACCATGGAATTGCCCGATAAGTTTAACTTTAAATGCAAAGGATGTAAACTGTCAAAATGCCAAAGAGTGGTACTGTCAGTATCCTTACGCTTAGTACAGTTTTCCAGTTTCCACTCAGAATTTATGGTTACTTCTGTTTCCAGAAAAGTTATTGATTTTACATTTTTTTAAACGTAAACTTAATCGTTTCATGCGGATCATTCAGCCATATTTCCATTTGCAAAAGCCTATTAGGGTCTTGAATAAATAATTTTTAAAAATCATCTAGGAATTGAGTGTAGAAAATTACATTTCTTTAATAAGGATTCACCTGTGGATTACATAGCCAACCTTTCTCAATAATTCTCATGAAAATATTGGCCAACGAGAGCACAATTGGGCTGCCCATGGCAACTCCATAGACTTGAAGAAATAATTGTTGTTCATAGAAGAAGAAGAAGAAGAGTTGGTTCTTATATGCCATTTTTCTCTACCCAAAGGAGGCTCAAAGCAACTTACAGTCACCTTCCCTTTCCTCTCCCCACAACTGACACCCTGTGAGGTGGGTGAGGATGAGAGTGCCCTGATATCACTGCTCGGTCAGAACAGCTTTATCAGAACCATGGTGAACCCAAGGTCACCCAGCATGTGTGTGTGTGTGTGTGGGGAGTCAGAATTGAACTCGGCTCACCAGGTTAGAAGTCCGCACTCCTAACCACTACACCAAGCTGGCTATTAAAAAATATATTTCAAAAATTATGTCCAGCAAACTTTAAAGAAACTTGGTAGAAGGATGTTGGTTCTAACTCATATTTAAGGCATCCTCTATTGCTAATCTGGCTTCTTCCAGTGGGATATTAGTATAGGGAGCTTGTACATCCATAGTCATACTGTCCGTTTTTTCAATGCATTTCTGCAAGTAGAAATCCAATAGTTTGGCCAAAGGTTCCAGCAAAGACTTTTGTTGGGCTACAATGGGATGAATTTTATGAATGTTGGGTAATAACTATATATGTGGTATGCGAGGAAATTTGTTAATTAAATATTGGGCTTCGGCTTTTGAGATGTAATCTCTAGCTAATGACTCATGCACAACCACTGTAATAATTTTCATTACCTCGTCAATACTGTTAAAACTAATAGGTTTATAATGTTTCTCATTGTTCAATTGCCGCCTCATCTCATTATCATAGTCACAACGGTTCAGAACTGCTACTCCCCTCCCCCCTTATCTGCTGGGTTAATTACAATACTTGGATAACTACGCAGTTCTTGCAGCGCAGCCAATTCTTCTTTGGACGTGTTCAACAGTGCCCATCCTGATTTCTTCTCCATTAAATTGAGATCTCTTAAAACCATCCTCTCAAAAGTAATAATTTCCCGGACCTCAATGCACAGTTGAAATTAGATTTAACATGGAATGTATTTCCCTCAGACCTAACTACTGATTGGGAAAAAACTCTTCATTTGTAAATTCCTAATCAACTTAAATAAATCAATTCTACATTGAAACTCATTGTATTGATATGTCAAAACAAAAGTTAAATCCAAACCTAAAACCTTAATTTCATTATTAGACAGGACTCTTAGACAAATGAAACACTACCTCTTCTTGACGTTCCTGCTGCCTCCCCGAAAATCCAGTTGATACCAGTCTGGTCTCCTTATTTGTCTGGAGGGTCTAAGGCTGGATCTTAGTGGCTGGGGTTCTTCTTTTTGATTTTTGGTTATTTTGAAAACACATCTGTAAACCGCTCCACGGGAGTGGTAAGAATAAAAGGGTAAGGCCTATGTGAGAGGAGAAAGGGGCGGGGCGAGTCCAGGATAAAAACTCGAAGGGGCCAATCGGGAGCCGTGAAGCAGCTCCTGATTGGCCCCTCCGAATGTCAGTCTGGGGCCAATTGGGAGCTGCACAGTGCGCAGCTCCCAGTTGGCCCCTTGGCCCATCCCAGATGCACTGTCCCTGCTCGGGGGGGAGGGAGGAGGCCGGGTGGGGGAGGCTTTAGCACAACCAAAGGAGCAGGCCCGCCACATCGGAGATGTGGCAGGCCTGCTCCTTTGGCCGCCCCGAAGCCAGGGACTCGGGCTGGGAGGGAAAGGCTTCAGGGCGGGAGGAGCCTGCGGAGAAGCCTACGGAGGAGGCTGTGGAGAAGGGACAAGGGCTGGAATCCCAGCTATCTCCCTGACTCGCCAGTCCTGCTTTGGGAGAGACAGCCTGAAGAGTCGGCCTGAGCATCCCTTGCCAAGGACAAGGTAAGATCCTGGGGAGAGCGTGGGGGCATTCATCTGGGGCATTGATTGGTTTCTTGCCACTGATGCAGAGCACATATGATGGGGGGCCAGTGATGAGAAAGTCAGACAAGGATTGGGGGGGAGGAGAGGGGATGCTAGCACCCATTGTATTACCGATACAATGGGCTTTACATCTAGTTTATGAATAAAAGACATTATAAGCTGTTAAGCATTGAATATTTCTTTATCCTGCAGTGACAGGTACTTGGACTGACCCCCTCAACGTGTGACCTATGATTGGCTCTCCCTGCCCTGTCTGCCATGTCACTCATGTCTAAAAACAATACTGGTTAGGAACGCCACAACACTGGCCAGGGGGGAAAGAATGCTGCGTAACTTTCCCCTTAGGGAGACTAGTGGCACTGCAGTTGCACTGTGGCCAGCCTCCACAGGGCAGGCACAGCACAGGATTGCTCTGCCTGAGATGCATCTTTCCAAGCTCTAAACACTGATTGAATTTTTCTTCTCTCTCTCTTCTGCCTGACAGAAGTTTTGACTCAGTGAACTGAGCAGATCACATGGGATATTTAGCCATCTTCCCCTTCGTGCTGCATATCCCTTAACAATTGCCCCGAGGGTTGTAGAGAGCAGAAACTGAAAGGCAGGAGAGAAGCTGGGGAAAGATTCTTGATTCCTTGTAACAGCCTGTGAATTTACATAATTTCAGTAACATATCGTGTAATATTGTATTAGGTATGGTAGATATTTCCCTTTGCCTGAGTATTTTAGCAGCAGATTATGAATATTCAGTTAATCATTTTATGAAAGGGTTTATATTTTAACCTTATTTGCGTTTGGCTTTTTAGCTCAAAGAGAGATGATTTTCCCAAGGTATCAGTTCAACCTGGTGAGAATAGTCACATTCTCTGAGAAATACAACGTTTACTTTATTCTGGCTAGAGATTATGCTATTAAGGTAAAATTATGAACTCTGTTGTTGCTGTCTTTTCTTAAAATGAGGAATAAAACAATTTGCAAATTCTCTCCCAAAAAAATGGTTCAAAGATCTCCCATTTTCTAGTGGCTGAAAGAAGATATGAGACTAAAACTACTGGGATTAACCTCATATTTTACACTGAAGCATGTAGTAAACCCTGGCACCATCTTTTTGAGCAGTGCAGGGAGAATGAAATTCAAAGCAGAGAAACTGTCAGGAAGTGGGTGTCCCCCACTACTTTCTCTCCCCCTCATACTAAACATTGGGTCAGGAATAAATTAAATGGTTCCTCCTCTGTTGGCTTCTTTGCTCTAAATTTGCCTTTTGTAAAGTTGCCACTTTCCACTTTCAAAGCCAAGGATGCATGCACTTGTGTGCAACCTGTGTAATTTAGCAGTTGTCCCTATCTACCAGGGCAGTCCTGTTTGGGAGAGTGATTTATTGTCTCTGTTAATCCCTATTTTGCTCTTTGGAGATATGCCTAAATGTCATCCATATGAATTTATAGCGCTTCCTTTCTTGGGATTTGAGCTCTTTATTCCAGGTGTTTAGAAATTACATCTGAAACATGTGGGTGGAGGGAGAAATGCATGTTGTTTCTTGTTTGTGAACATGTAAATGCACAAAAATGAACCTATAGGTCCTTATGTACTGCAGAACCTATAATTCACACAGAGCAGCTGGTGAGTTTCATTTTGAAATGTTGTGGCTTCTCCCCCCCCCCTTTCTAACTGCTTTTGTAAATAAAATACCAAACACTGCTTGCTCACTTCTGTATCAGGGCAGGACAAGATGTTGCAGAGAAAGTGAGTGTTGGGGGATCAAACACTGATCCTTGTGTAAAAGTGATCCTTGAATGAAAGTGATAGTTTGACAAATACACAGGGAAAGCCCTAGTCTCAACAGCTGACTTGTACTCTCCTAATTAAAAAGAAAGGTTTAAAAAAATAGAAATCAGTTAGCTCATATCTCAGTTCTGGATCCCTCAGAGTTGTTTCACAGTTTGTCTTCAAATGCATGAAATTCATGTATACAAATACTGTATCATTATGAAACATTAACCTTTATCTCTAGAAGGCCTCATATCATACATGACTTTGGTCACAATTGCTCAGTATTAATTTATAGTACCACTAATATATATCATAGAGCCATAAAACTAAATATAATTTTATTAAGGCAATGGCATTAAAACAAATCTTTTTGTCGTGGTGTTAAATCAACTTGAAAGAATACAGATTGTTTAACTGAATAGTTTAAATTTAGTTTTTTAAGGGACAGCTAAACTCTTACGAGCCTCTTGTGGCGCAGAGTGGTAAGGCAGCAGACATGCAGTCTGAAAGCTCTGCCCATGAGGCTGGGAGTTCAATGAGGTTGACTCAGCCTTCCATCCTTCCGAGGTCGGTAAAATGAGTACCCAGCTTGCTGGGGGGTAAACGGTAATGACTGGGGAAGGCACTGGCAAACCACCCCGTATTGAGTCTGCCATGAAAACGCTGGAGGGCATCACCCCAAGGGTCAGACATGACTCGGTGCTTGCACAGGGGATACCTTTACCTTTACCTTTTAAACTCTTTTAGGCTGCCAGTTCCTTATCTTTTGAGCCTGCTTTCTTGCTTTCAGAGATTTTAGTCCAGCAATGGATCTCCATGCTAAGAATGAAGTGTTTGACTTCTTGGTTATTTATCTCACATAAGATTTTAGCCTCACTTAAGATTTTAGTTTCACATAAGATTTAGAGAGGCCTCTCGTCCACATAAGATTTTTGATATATTATGTTGTACACTCTTTGAAAGGCCTCAGTGCAAGAAGGAGGGCAAGTAACACAAAGAGTTGCCAAACTTCAAGTTGCCCCAAGATATTTCCTGGAATTACAACAGACCTTCAGTTGATATAGATCACCTCTCCTGGAGAAAACAGCTGCTTTGACAGGTGGACTCGATGGCATTATACTCTGCTGTGGCACCTCTCCTCCAAACTCTGGCCACCCCAAATCTGGAATTTCCCAGCATGGAGTTATCATGCCTACTTGCATGAATGCCAGGCATACACAAACTGCAGAATCAGGATAGGACAATCCTGGCCGTAGTGGACAAGAAACAGCTTGATTATTGTTATATCTCTTAGACTAGATGAACCAAGTTATCAAGTTTCAGTGTAATTAAGCTATTAAGTGAAAGGGCACTGGGAGTTTGTTGTTGTTATACTATGTAATACATTATATTAGCATAAAAGTTTCTGTTTCTTTCAGGTATACAATAAGAACTATAATGAGATTTGCTCTGTAGTAAATCCAGATTCACGACGGTTAACATTTATAACATTCAACCCAGTGACAGATGAGGTCATCTGTGGAGGAACCAAAGGAGTACAGGCAAGGGATACATGATTTGTTGCAGAAATTATGCAATGTATTTGAAGCTTTGCCATAAGAACATGGAAAAATGAAATCTGTTCTTCTGAACTGTGGCATCACATAGGTTGAATTACGAAAGGAAAGGAATACTATTTTCATTATGCTTTTTTTTGGTGTAAACACTTTGAAAACTGTTATCTCAGTATTCTTATAGGTTTGCCTTCCATGGATGTTGATGAGGCACCCAAAAACTTTCTGCTGTATTTTGGTCTCTGGCCAGTCAGGGAACACGAACGGCATGAGCCAGATACTACAGCAATGATGCACATTTTACAAGAAATGAAAGTCTTGTTCTAGAATCATAGAATCATAGAGTTGGAAGGCACCTCCAGGATCATCTAGTTTAATTCCCTGCACAATGCAGGAACTCACAACTACTTGCCTACCCACAGTGACCCCAATTTAATGCCCAAGTGATCCCCCCGCCCCACCAAAAATCTTCAGAATCCAGCCTGGCATGGAGGAAATTCACCTATCATCCCATAGCGGCAATTAGCAATTCCCTGCGTATGCAAGAGACAAACACTGGCACATCCCTTCCTGCCCACCCACTCATAATCTGCCTAAGTTCATAAAATCAGCATTTCTGTCAGGTGACTATCTAGCCTCTGCTTAAAAACTTCCAAAGAAAGAGAACCGCCACCTCCCAAGGAAGCCTGTTCTGTCCCTTTGCTGTAGGCTCAGATATAAGGGTGGGCCTGACATCCACACAGCACAAAATGGAAATGCAGTTCTTTAGTAGGAT
Organism: Paroedura picta; assembly: GCF_049243985.1. NCBI lineage: Eukaryota > Metazoa > Chordata > Lepidosauria > Squamata > Gekkonidae > Paroedura > Paroedura picta. The sequence continues at coordinate 39,222,604 of NC_135371.1, read as the reverse complement.
TGCTGATGTTCATACCTATTGGGATATAGACAGGGGCAAGAAGCACAGATACAGAAATATGAGTAACACTCACATCTTGTCTTTCAGTTTGATTTGAGAAATTCATCAATCTATACCTTATCTGCCTGCTGGATGAAACTAATCGTGGTCACAGCACCGGGGGCGGGGGGGGGGGGCAGTGATCCTGGTGTGGAGCTGACCATGATTGGTGGTATATTGTGTTCATACACAGGGATTTCTTTGTCTAAACTAATGTTAAGGTTTATAATGGGAAAAGTATAAAGGAAGCAAATCATCTCTTTATGGTGGCCTTTATCCTAAAAAGGATAGAAGCATGAATGCCCAGCAAAAACATTGAGCTTTTCAGCTTAAACTATTCAAGCTTGTTAATAATTTGCTTTTTTCTTTTTTTTGTCTTTTAGCTTTGGAAGTTTAAAGAGAAGAGATTTCCAGATTATTCTAATGCCATACCCATGATCAATTACAGCCTTTTTTTCAGGTACATGAATTATTTATGTGAATTTTGTACTGAACATGTATGCATTCTGTATCTACCTGTTTAGATGGCTGTGATTGCAGCCACATGGTGAGTGTTGTCTGTTTTCCTTTCATTACTGCTCTAAATATCATAGAATCATAGAGTTGGAAGGTGCTATACAGGCCATCTTGTCCAACCCCCTGCTCAGTTCAGAATCAGCCTAAAGTATCTATGATAAGTGATCTGTCCAGCTTCTGCTTGAAGACTGCTGGTGAGGGGGCACTCACCACCTCCTTAGACAGCCACTGATGAACTGCTTTGATTATTAAATCCCCCCTCCCAAAATCAAGTTTAAACACATTACTGCGGCTTCTATCCTCTACTGCCAACAGAAATCATTCTGTGTCCTTCTCCAAGTAACAACTTTAAGGAGAACAATGTCCCTTCTCAACCTCCTCTTCTCTAGGTTCAACATTCCCAAGTCCCTCAGCATTTCCTCATAGGACTTGGTCCCTGGTGCCGGATCATCCACATTGCTTTCCTCCACACTCTCTCAATTTTGTCTGCCATTGTCAAACATTTGTACCAATGAAATTTGCCTTCCCCAACCTCTCCTCAAAGGGGCGGGGGGATTGAGCAGATTTCCCTACCCATATGTGGATGGGAAGTAGGCAGCCCACAGCATTACCTGTCCAGCCAGTCCTTTGGGAGAAGGAGAAGGGAGGAGGCAGCCCCCCTGTGATTTTCCCTGTCCAGCCTGGCCTTTGGGAGATGGGTGGGTTGGGGAAAAGGCAGCCCACCTCCCATGGCATTTCCTGAACAACATGGCCTTTGAGAGATGTGGGTGATGGTTGGGAAGGAGGCAGCCAACCCATGAACTTCCCTGCCCACCCTGGCCTTTGGAAGATGTGCAGATGGATGGGAAGATGGAAGACAGTGGTGAGTTGTGTAGGCACTGTTGAATGGGGGGGCAGGGTTAGGAGGGACACTGGCCCTCCAAAATAGCTGTTTTATCTAAGAGAACAAATGCCTTCTTTCCCTCCTCCCTCCCCTCCCCTCCCCTCTCTTTCTCTTTCTTTCATCCTGTCTCTTTTTCATCCTTTCTCCCTTTTATTTATTTTATCCTTTCATCCTCCCTCCCTCCTTTTTCCTTTTCTCCTTCCTTCCCATCTTTCTCCGTTTTCCCTTTCTTCCTCCTTCCATCCATCCCCTCTCCCTTTCTCTTTCTCCTTTTCTTTTTTTTCTTTCATCCTTCCTTTCTCCTTTTTTCTCTTCCTTTCTCCTTCTTCTCTCCCTTTTCCCTTCTCTCCTCTTTCTTTCTTTCTTTCTTTCTTTCTTTCTTTCTTTCTCTCTCTTTCTCTTTCTCTCTCTCTCTCTCTCTCTCTCTCTCTCCCCCCTTCCTCCCTCCCTCCCTTGCTTTCTCTTTCTCCCTCTCTCTCAATGGATGTCCGTCCTGACGCTCCCTCAGAAACATTTGCCCGTTGTTTGGAAGTTGTGACAGTATAGCTCAGGCAAAGCCAGCTGAAATTCAACCCCTCCAAGACAGAGGCAATATACATGCAAACATTGCTTGCTTATCTTTGTCTAAGATTAATTCATTAGATTCCAAGAGCTTTCACAAAATCAGTGGTAAAGTTTTAGTAATTTTTTTAATGCAGTGCAGAATATCCGTACATGGGGAAAAAATGGTGCACAAATATGGAATTTGATGTCAACATGCAAAGATTCTACTGCTTTTCTGACTGCCACATCTTCTGCTATGACATCAGTGGGAATTGGCTGTTTGAGATACCACATGCACACCAGAGTGCAGTTGTCTGTTGCATCTACTCATCATGCGCTAACATTTTGCTTACTGCCTCCAGAGGCACCGAAAGTAAGTCAACCTGCAGAGAAGCAAATAAGCTAATTGTCATGCCTACTTGCTCATTTTCCTTTTTTATTTTTGCTTTTGAACAGACAAAACAGGCAACAACTTCCCCCTCCCCCTTAAATTGCTGGAATTCTTATTTTCAGTTTTAGTATTAGATCCATAAGGGAAATAAAAATGATACCTGTAATACTGTCATCTCAGGAGTGGGAGGACACCAAAAAATTGGGCAGCCATTAGTCAGTGGCACCTAAAAAAACCATGCCTGCCAACTAGCACTTGAGTCGCTGCAAAGGTCACAGCTGCTTTTCATAATGTTAATAATAAGCCATCACCTCCTCTTATTTACTTTGCTCATCTTTTGTTCCTTTCTGAGAGATTCAACTTTCCCCACATTACCTGAGCTGGGATTAGTGCTCTATTGTTGGACAACAGTGAAGGTGTGTGTGGGGAGGAGGGGTCTCTTCGCTTGCTGGTGCATTCAGCCCCCCATCTCTCCCTCCAATCTTGTCTTGTCCAAAGTCAACTTTGTTGGCTCCTAACTTTTGCAAAACTTCTTGCACACTTGTGCAGATCTTTAGAGTTACACAAAACCTCCTCCAGATAGATGTTGAAAGAAGTAAATAAAGAGGCGTCTTTTGGGGAGAGGCCATGGAGCAAAGCTCGCTCTAGTATTTGTTTCTGTTGTGAGAGGATGATGGGGAAAACCTTGCCAAAATAATTAAATGAAAACAGTGCCTTGCTGAGCTGAGACAGACTGAAATGCTGGATCTCCCTTCAGAAATGCAAACAATGGTAGTTATTTAGGGATGCCAGTCCCCAGGGAGGACCTGGAGATATCCTGGTTTTACAGCTCATCTCCAGGGAACAGAGATCAGTCCCCTTGGAGAAAATGGCTATTTTGGAGGGTGGACTCCACAGCATTACACTCCATTGAGGTCCTTCCTCACCCCAAATTCCACCCACTTCCAGCTCCACCCCCAAGTATTTCTTAACCCAGAGCTGGCAACTCTATAGTTATTCAAATCTGATCCTATGCAGCTATAACAATTCCAGTTCTTTAAATATAGTTATTGTGAGGATCTTCGGTTACTCTTGACAGATAGTCAAAGATTTCTTTATTTAAGTAGGAAAGTACTCATCAAGGCATTGTCAAAACTGGGGCCAAGGATACAGGTCTTCACATATATCCCAAACCCTGTCCCCCCCTCTTGTGGGAGCCCTGGAAAAATGGGGGGGGGGGGACATCAAACAGTCTTAATACTCCAATGATGAATTTGACTCCAAGGGAGGGGGAGCAAAAGGGCTGCTTAGCAGTGAGAAAGAGGGGAGGGGTGGGGGGGAAACGGAAATGCAGGAAGGAACATCAAGTTCAAAAACCACAGCAAAGGAGACAAGCTGCCCCCATCTCCTACACAACCTAGTTACATAAACATCCTAAATAATGGCAGAAACCATAGGATTCTGCCAGTTATAGGAATTGAGTTGTGGGACCCAGACCTCTTCTGCACTGGGTATTTGCCCTGAATCGCTACATGTTTGATGGCAGGGCAAATTCCTGGTTCCACGTCATGTTGTGGTTGGGCGAGGGCCATCCCAGGCCTGGCTTGATTGAGGCCCTCATTTGTGTTCCCTTTTTTGCCCTGGGCATCAGCAGGGCCTATATCAGGCCTGGGCTGTTGGAAAGGGGAGAGTCGGGCTGTCCTGACCTGGCTCTTCCCCATCTATGGCTGCAACTACCTAGAAAATGGGTGAAGCCTAGGAAAAAAAAACGTATAGTTGATGGTCTCCCTGTCTACAACTCATCCAGATGGAGGCCACCTGAATGAATGGTGTAGTCCTTCCCCTCCTTTTTTTTAACTTGGGGCACGAGGTGGCTGGAACCAACTGCTCTATTAGTATTCGATTATTATTTTAATTTGTTTTTTTAATTTAATACTTAATTTTTAAAATATCGATGTACTTTAATTTTAAATTCCCTGTGTTTTTTTTAATTCTTTGTAGCCCGTTCTGAGCCTCTAGGAAACGGAAGGGTAATAAATATAAATATAAATAAATAAATATAACGCTCAAATACTTATCGAACTGTATTTGTTCCAGCATGTGACCATCCATAAGTTGCCTTGGAATTAAGCCAAAATGTCTTCTGACAGTTCTGACATAACAAGGAAAGGAAATGTACAGTTAGAATGGTCTGTTCTTGTCTGTCATGGCTTCAGTTTTGATTTAGTTATTTTAAGTAGCAGGAAGCTGATTAATGGTAATTTTAAAAGGACTATGGGTATGCTACTTTACACGTTTTTCACGGGTCATGATGTATTTTCACTAACTTGTTAACAAGAACATTTAGTACTGAAGGGGCCGTAGATTTATCATATGATCGTATTCATAAGGGGTTTAAAAACACACAAAAATAATAAAACAGACTGCTTCCTTTATATGTGACCCTTCTGAGCTAGCACACAGTTTGGTATTGTGCTTAGTTAAAATAAATAAACATAGGTTTACAAATCATGGCTTGTACTTTATGAGATCCAAAAATAGGGGTCATGAAATAGGATTTTTGTGCTTCTCCCCTCATACTGTAGTCCACTGAGCCCCCTAAAATGTTGCCCCAAGTGGGTTGGTGTGAGCAGCATAAGGTCTGCAGGGGAGCAGGGGAAATCAGCAAGTGGTTTTCTGTCTTCAGAAACAGGATAGAAACTAATATATATAACTGGATATGGCTTTATTAATTTTTTTTTGTTTTTATACCCAGTAAAAGCATGGAATGATCAAGCCTGCTTGGTGCATGTGTTTCAAGGTCATACTAAAGCAGTTACAAAGCTTCTTCTTCACCCAAGCAATACATCTTTATTTATCTCTGGATCTCTAGATGGATCAATCAAACTCTGGTCATTAGATTCAATGCAGCTTTTTTACAGGTAGCTTGAAATAATGCTGTTTGAAAATGTGTACATTTTATTTCCCATAGCTATAAGAATGCTAAAGTACTGTCCTTGATTATAGGGTGGGCTTTTTAAAAATCAACTTCTTCATATATCCCTGGGTAAATTTTAATGTGAGACTTCTGAGGTTTTGGAGAGGCCATTATTGAAAAGGCCAGCTTTGGCAAAGTAGCATCTTGCCAATTACAGACCTTCTTCAAGCCTTCCATTTTTAGACAAGCTGATTAAGTGAAAGGTGGCAGAGCAATTTTGGAGTTCTCTTCATAATTCTTCTGCCACTGAACCTTTCTTTGTCTAGTTTCAGGCCTAGTTTTGGTAGGTGGAGAAAACTTAAAGAGGAAAACAAGGCTTCTATTTACAAGAACTTCTTACCGGTGTAGACGGATAGGGCCAGCAACTAGTCTCTTTTAATTTTTTCTTTCCACAACTGTGAAAGTGTCTGCCATTAATTACTAACATGGACAGTTTTATTACTCCAATGTTTTTGTGAACTACAACTGAACTCAAAAAGAGTGATTTGCTGTTTTAGCAAAGAATTATCATATGGCTCATTTTGTATATTATGACACAGTTTACAGTGATGATAGTTGTTCATTTAGTCTGAGGAAGAGTGCATGCACTTGAAAGCTCACGCATTGAATAAATCTTTGTTGGTCTTAAAGGAGCTATTGGACTCTCTTTTTGTTGTTCTTACCATAAAGGTTTTGTGATTCTTAGAGCCAACCAAAAATGACAAAGGGTCGCTCTAGGGATTAAAGGAAATTTTATGGTAAGGGCCTCCAGTTTTATCATAGTTTCTGGAGATTCCTAGAACTACCCTTTGTCACTTCTGGGTAACTCCAGGAATAATCAAGAACTCCATATGAAGAACTCCCTGTAAGTAAACAAGGCTGTATTTTTTCCCCTGGGGTGCTGTCCCTCCCGCATCCTTTACTAGTCCATAAAACACAATGGTTTGTTGGAGTTACTGAGGCTGGGCCAACACAAATATTAGTCATGTGCAATACACAGAAAAACACAACAGAGAAACAAAAAGTTCACATAATAAAATGGTGGAACAAGAGTTAGAGAAAATATCAGTAAGCTTACAATAAGAATTAGATCAAAGTCAACCCAACAAGGCAGTTTCAGGATTTGGCTGTGTTTTAGTGCCCATGAGATGACATTTTGCTGTTTCTGTAGTCCTCTTGTCGTACACGGGGTGCACATTCATATAATCTGAGCTGGAAAATAGTATTTAGGGAGTATGGTATTAATTCAGCTGGATACTGATTTTGATTTTTTCTAGCTACTGAACTGACTGAACCTGAAAACCCCTGAAAATATTCAGGATATTTTGGGGCCACTGGCATTGGGACTACTGACCAGTGACTGAGATCCCTTTGGGTTGGAGTGAAGTCAGAGCTCAAACTTCACTATGACTTATTCTGAGGCATTTAAAGAGATCTCAGTCCCTTTAAGTGCTTTGGACTTTCAAACATGCTTGAAAGCTTGAAGCATGGACCCACAGTTGCCTAGGAGCCAGCCAATCCCTTCACAGTGTTGGCCGAGTCAAGTGTGGAATTCCAGAGGTAGTTCTCAGCTGCCCCTTGTGAGACCCAGCATGTCCCAATATAATGGGGCCACTGCTAGTCCATGATCAAACTTCCCTTTAATCCATCTAACACAGGGGTAGTCAACCTGTCGTCCTCCAGATGTTCATGAACTACAATTCCCATGAGCCCCTGCCAGCGTTTGTTGGCAGGGGCTCATGGGAATTGTAGTCCATGGACATCTGGAGGACCACAGGTTGACTACCCCTGATCTAACCCACTCTCCCTTTGCTTTTGGTTGTCTTGGATTGCGTCTTGGTCTCTCATTCATTACAGTTTTGGCATTGGGATGGATCCATTTGTTAGGGGGAAGGTTGCGCCACCACAGGCAGGCTGGGGAAGTTGGTGAACGGAGAAAGGCAGGCAGGCCACCTGATGCAGGATCTGTCCCCACGCTGTGGCAGTGCTCCTGCTACTGTGTTCAGTAATTCTATGGCCAATTCTTTCCAAACCTGGTTTGCCTGTCATCTTCAAACTTCACTCCAAGCTTTTTAGAAAAACAGTTGGTTTTTATATCCCACTTTTCACTGCCTGAAGGAGTCTCAAAGTGGCTTACAATCACCTTTCCTTCCTCTCCCACAATAGACACCCTGTGAGATAGGTGGGGCTGAGAGAGCTGTGACGGAATTGCTATGTGAAAACAGCTCTGAGAGGACTGTGACGAGCCCAAGGTCACTCAACTGGCTGCATGTGGAGGAGTGGAGCATCAAACCCAGCTCCCCAGAATAGAGGCCACCGCTTTTAACAACTGCACCAAGCTTCAGAACTATGTGGCTGGGGATGAACTGACACATTCACAGAGCCAAAATAATTGGCACTCTTGTTTATTTACCAAATTGAAACATCAAACCAGTATTGGGATTTGGGGATCTTGGGAAATACTAAGTCCTTCCTTCCTTCCTTCCTTCCTTCCTTCCTTCCTTCCTTCCTTCCTAGTCAGTCCCTGAAAAGAGATTTAATGGCTGGGTAGGCTGGAAAGCAACAAACAATCGAGGAGGAAACAAACTCAACCAGAAAAATACTGAAAATGCTACAAGGGTCAGCTTACAGCAAATAAAATAATATCAGTATAAATGTTCAGTATATGGTATTCACAATAGTCAAATTTAACATGTAGGGCTTAAATATCAGACTGCATTAAGAGTCAGCACAAGCTTTTCATAATACAAAGTCGATGAACATGTCAAATAATCAATGCAATGCATTTCAGCCTCAAGGTTCTTCCTCAGTGGTCAGTAATACAGAAAATAATAAACATCAATCCTTACCAAGTGTTGATGTAAGATTATAAAGCAGGCTGGGGTTAAATTCATATGGTAACTGCACTCACATAAATTTTCACTGATTTATCAAGTTACAATAATTATCAGTAATGGCTGAGAACAGTTACAGAAACTGTGCCTGAGGGCTTTTATAATTTAGAAATTATTATATATTTCCTCCATTTAGAGTTCTGTAAGTAAAATATGCCAAACTGACTAATGCAGCCAGTACCAAACTATGTTTATTGACAATAGAGTTTTTGCAACAACATTTGAATATAATTCTGAAAGAGTGTGACTATGTTGCACTTCAAATACTTTGGCCACCTCATGAGAAGGAAGGACTCCCTGGAGAAGAGCCTAATGCTGGGAGCGATCGAGGGCAAAAGAAGAAGGGGACAACAGAGAATGAGGTGGCTGGATGGAGTCACTGAAGCAGTCGGTGCAAGCTTAAATGGACTCCAGGGAATGGTAGAGGACAGGAAGGCCTGGAGGATCATTGTCCATGGGGTCGCGATGGGTCGGACACGACTTTGCACCTAACAGCAACAACAACAATGCTGCAATATTCATTCCGTACACGTTGGATAATGCATTTTCAATGTGCTTCTGCAGCTGAATTTTTCTGTGCTTCTAAATGTACTTCTGTGCTTCTAAAGTGCATTGAAAGTATACTATCCAATATATACAGAATGAAGGCTGGTTTCTTCTGTAGTTAAAATGCACAGCTGATTACTTCTTTTATTCACTTTTGGCCTGAATTCCTCTCTTTTATATCCAGCTTATCAATATTCCAAGAAGGAATACTTTGGATTGGCACCGTCCACGATAACTGGCTCTATTGCTCTAGTGCCCGAACCATTCATTTATATGATCTGAACTCATTCACCAGTTTTTGGGCTCATATCAACGGTCGGATAAATAACCTCCAAATCTCTAGAGCTGGCGGGAAGTCCAGCAGGGTAATTGCTATGGGTATCGACAACAGGTATGTGGTATTATTAATAAAAATAGTAAACATCCCCTACCCCCATTAGTACTGTGAAACAAAACTTAAAGCACCTTATCTCTATAATATGAACAAGCTTTCTGTGGGAAACATAATGCTTTGGGACACACAATGCCTATGACCTTCCCTAGCTAAATATCTCAGTATTATAATATCTGAATGACAATATTCTTCAACAAAATAGAAGGCAAACTCCTAAACAGTGATTGTTAAATACATAGATGGGATCTTAGCATGATAATAAAGTTGACCAATACTGGATATTATTGACCAATAGTAGGTATTATTTCTGTTTCTTTTCAAAGTTTAAGAATATTCTCTCTTCATGGTGGAACAAAATTGTGCACTATCCTGCCACCCCCTTTTCCCTCTGGACTGCAGCCAGTTTTAAGCTTCACCTACAACAGAAATAGTGGAACTGTTTACCTACTTCTGACTCCCTGGGATATATGGGTCTATACAGCAAGGTAATAAATGATGGCATTTTCATAGTAATAATAAAAATAACATAAATCTATATTTTAAAAGAAAAAATGTATGGGGGATTTGGATTAGAGAGCCCACAGTCATGCAGATATAAAAAGTAGATAGCAAATATGACTTCTGCATGTAGCTTCCCTAATGCATGTAGCTACCCTAATGCATGGTTGGTCAAGCATAATCCACAGAGGATAGCAAGGGTTTCCTTTATTTGACTGGAGTACATGATTGGCAGAATTTTATAGAAGATTCAGTCAAATGGGGGAGGTGGTAGAGAAAGGCAATGCATTTAAGATATACATTTAGATCTGAAATGCAACAGGTTCATTGGATATTATCTTCAACTGGCATAATAAAAATATTTTTACAAATTTGCACAAAACAGTCTTCTTTTGTATAGTAGGAGACTGGCTGTGCCTTAGCATGAACTACAAATGACTCAGAATGTGAAAAAAGCACTGATAAATATCTATCCATGCAGTGAGACATCATGTTGACATTAAAGAGCCAATTAAACTCTTCCTCTGTTGGCCGTTGATGTTGTTTGAAGCTTAATGGCAATTTATGCTTCAGTATTTGCACCTAAGAATTATATTTTAGAGAAACAGAGACAAAAATGTGAGATATTAAAATGACTGTCATTTTAATGCAGTGACTTCTGCCAGGGTTGCAGAGTTTAGAGGACGCTGCCTAAGAATCCTGGGTGTAGCCTTTCAGAAATACCCAGCCCAAGGAATTAATTCTGCCTTGAGCAGAATACAGAGATCTGAATGCATGCTCAATCTTGCCATCAATATTTATATCACAGTAGAAATTTGGAAGACTAATCTCATGGCAAACATAATGGGCAAAAGCCAATGCTGAAGAAAATGTAACAGTAAATATAGGTGCATTTGAACAAGGTTACTGGGTGTAGTAGCCAATCAAATAAGGATGGTTACATCCTTATTTCAATGAGTTGTTGCTAAGTACTGGCTTGATGCAACCTGATTGAACTCTATTAGCTTTAATCACTGTGGCTACCACATCTGGACCGTTGGTCAGTCTAGAACCATGCAATCTACCCTGCAACTCACTTGAAATTTTTATGAGATGAGAATCACCATTCAGTTCAGTGTTTGGGGAAGCGCTGCATGCACATCCTTTCTGCAGAGGTCAAAGAGAGTATCTTTTTATTTTAATTAATATGGAAACCCTTTGAGTGGAGGATGTCTGTGTGTTGAGAGCTCAGCACGCGTTGAGACCTCTCAAGGGGCTGTTGGACTGGATCAACTGTCTTATCCTTATTATATATGTCGTGCATTTTTTGCTGTCCAAAGAAATCAATTAGTTGTCAAGCGACGAGTTTTGTTTCTTATCTCAGTAAGACAAACTGTTTACCTTGTTCCATTATCCTCTCTGAAGGGAAACTTATTGTGATAATCACTACAGACAAATAATATTATACAAAAGATAAAACAAACAAGAAGGGAAATATAGGCATGCCATATGTTTACAAGCGTTCCTTAATGCAGATGTACATAGCTACAGAGATGAATGCTCATTTTGTTCTATGAATTTTGTTGTGATAATGTCAGAGAACCTCTTCCTTGGCTACTACTCCTTATGGCCTTTTGAATGAGGTTTCAAAACTCACTTATCTGGGGAGGCTTGAGGATGCTGACTAGACTGTATTATCATTGTATGTAATCCTGAAACCAGGTCAAGAGCGTGGATCAAAAAACTCACATACCGGGCCCAGAGAGACAGGGGGGAGGGATTTCTCTACAACCCGGGGTGGGGGGTAGAAAATATAGGCTGTTTCCACACAGCAAGGATTCTCTGTTTTGCTTTCATCATCGTTCTAAATGCAAAGACCTGTTAGTTGACATTAGGGGGCTTTTCGCACCGGGATCTTTGTAGCAAATTGGTTGCTGAATGAAAAATCGCCATTTAAAATAGTGGAATTCGTCGTTATGCATACCTGCCTTTGTAGTGGAATCCAGTTGCGTTTTGTAGCGTTTCCCACAGGCTTCCGGTCTCGGCAAAAATCGCTAGAAAGGAAGCGCTCTTGCCAAGCTCGTCCCGCCCCTGGCCGTCAAGCAGCCAATGGGCAGCCGTTAGCATGCTCCCAAACAGCCCCTTTCCCTTTTAGAAAGTTTAAAAAAAAACAAAAACAGACCCATTGCAATGAATCTGTGTTGATTCGTTGCAACGGAGAGACCCATCCAGCTGCCTGGTGTGTTTGAGCTGTCATTTATTCGTTGCCACGCTCCCTCCGAGTGAAACCCCCCCCCTCTCACGGGCCCGATTTTCGGCTGAATGAATGTGTAAAAAATAAAGGGAAAATACATCAGCAAACGGGCTTCTCATGTTTGTGCTTAGTGACTGAAGGGGAGGGACTGAAGCCGGGGAAGCCTCTAAACAGAGGCTCGCTGGTGCGTTTATCCCCGCTCGCTCGGAGAAAAAAAAATGGCGATCGCTTCACCGGAAGATCAGAGGAGAGAACCAGGGGGAGGGACTTTGTAGAAACCGCAACAATGTTAATGCACAGGTCTTTTTCGCTAGTGTTGCAGATTGGTTGCAGGAGTGTATCGCTTTCCGGAGGGTGAATCCACTTTTGGGGATTTCCCTGAAAGCGCTACAAGGAAGCGCTTTTTGCAGATCGTTTTCAGGTGTGTGGCAGATTGTCAACAACGTTGTGCATAACGGCAAATCAGTAGCGTTTTCAATTGGCAACCATTGTGCGATTTTGAAGGCGTGCGAAAAGCCCCTAGGACTTCCACAAGGGAGATTTTCTGCATACATACAATTCTGCATACTTTCCTCCTTTTTTTTAAACTTTGATCCTGTAGCACCAATTTAATGGTTCTTGGGACTTTGGTTATCAGTGACACCAACACAATTTACCACATTTTTGTTTTTCTTAATGCAGCTAATATAGAACAATATTGAGCATGTATGAGCCTCTTGTGGCGCAGAGTGGTAAGGCAGCCGTCTGACAGCTTTGCCCATAAGGCTGGGAGTTCAATCCCAGCAGCCGGCTCAAGGTTGACTCAGCCTTCCATCCTTCCGAGGTCGGTAAAATGAGTACCCAGCTTGCTGGGGGGTAAACGGTAATGACTGGGGAAGGCACTGGCAAACCACCCCGTATTGAGTCTGCCAAGAAAACGCTAGAGGGCGTCACCCCAAGGGTCAGACATGACTCGGTGCTTGCACAGGGGATACCTTTACCTTTACCTTTATTGAGCATGTAAATGCTATGACTCAATGTGATGTGCCATCTCACACTGATTTCCTTTACTTGTCTCACCTAGCTATATAAGATAGGGTCAGTATCAGTATTATTTATTTGTATATAGCAATTGGCCATTATTACAAAATATGTAAGACAAGTTTAGAAGAAATAAAATAGAATAAAACCATAGAAGACATAAAATCTAAAACCATCTGTAAACCGCTCCTGCGGAGCAATAGTAATAAAATGCTAAGGGCAATGTGGGAAGAGAAAGGGCGGGCCCTGTCCGCGATAAAAACCCGGAGGGCCCAATCAGGAACCGCGATGCGGCTCCTGATTGGGCCCTCCGAGTGTCAATCCAGGGCCAAGCGGCCAACGGCTCCCCATGGGCTGCTTGGCCCGGCCTCACCTAGGCCAGCTGGGGAGTCACTGCTCAGAAGAAGCCTTCCCCAATGGTAAGTCCACCGGCCGGCTTTCCCTTGCCCTCGGGAAAGGAGCAGGGATGCCGTGTTGATGACTCCGTGTCCCTGCTTCTTTCTCGCCCCGGGTCGCTTTACGCTGCGGGTGGGGGAGCCGCGGTAGGCGGGGGCCTGCTCCCATGCCCAGGAACAGTCTGCGACGCAGTGAGGCTGTCCCCAGGACCGGGAGAAGGCCGCCGCCCACCCGCCCAACAGTCTGCGATGCGGTGAGGCTTTTCCTGTGGCCAGGAGAAGGCCACAGGTCGTGGGCGGGTGGGAGGGTGGGTGGGGGCCTTCTCCCAGACTCGGGACGCGGCGAGGAGGTCATGGGTGGGTAGGCGGGTGGGTGGCGGCCTCCTCCCAGCTCCGGGGACAGCCTCGCCGCATCACAGACGCGGCCAGGCTATTCCTGGGCCTGCCTTACGGCTCTGCCCACTGGCGCCTGCTGTATTTTTCTTATAGCTTGATTAAATTCTAATACGACTATTAGGCAACATGTAAGAGTGCAAAATATGGTGTTAAGGGCCTGCCTTAAGAATGGAATCATTGGCCCTTAATTTTCTTGCAGCCAAAGCGAATAATGAGGTTTTATATGTAACATCGTCAACATCTTTCCCACATATAATGTCTTTGGTAAGGGCTTAGAGGAGGAGATGGTCTCATGACTTAAGTGCCACTCAGCAGTTAACACCCACTCAGGGCAGCTGTCCACCCCCTGAGTGCGTCCTCCTCCAACCAGCTTGCCTGTCCAGTGGCCAGCCAGTTGCCTTCCATCCCCCACCCCTGACTACCCCCTCCTCCTTCCACTTTCCTCTGAGGCTTGGAGGCTAGAGATTCCTGCTGCGTGAGACCTGCCCCTGCCGGTGAGTTCCATAGCAGCTGCCTGCAGCCTTTCCAGGTCTTGGAGGGAGGGGGAAGCCATCCACAGAGTCCCCCCCCCCAATCTAGTGCCCATTGTATTCCTGAATGCAATGGGCTTGGCTCATAGTAGTCAGATGAAAGGTAAATTATCTTTTCAGCGACAGAATGGAGGTTAGAAACACATAAGATCTCATCAAGGAATTTGACGCTGAGTTGAGCATTTCTTTTACTTGGGGCATGGCAAAATCAGTGCACAGGATAGTTTGAAATCACTAAGCAGTCAATTCCCACCTCACTCCAACCATTTCTAGCAGCTTCTGTCCCCCTTCCTTTCCAGCGGATCTGAGTAAAAATGATCTGCACCTTTCCCCCTTGTGACTATACAAAGAAAAGGGCTGAACACATTTTAAAAAAATGAAGATTGGTAATTCCAAGAAACTGATATTTCAGTACTTGAACTGTCTTCAAAATAGCACAACAGCACTTCCCATTTTCTTTTAAAAGTCTGCACAGCAGGAAAACATTGACTGCAAGGGTCTGACTGCAAAAAAAAAAATGACACGGATATGAGTGGAATCATTGCAGGTAAAAATGCACACCATTCCTCACAGATGGCACAATAGTTTTCTTGGATAGCAGGAGAGTATAATTGCCACTTGACATTGATTGAAATCTCAAAAAGAAAGTGATTCAGGTTGGAAGCCAAGACTGAGAAACATATCCATGTGGAAGCAGCCAAAGACCTCAGAACACTTTCCTGGGAGTGATCCCGCTGAGTAGCCTGAGTAGGTTTTTGAACAGACCAATTTAAGATTGCTCTCTGGATTTATTACATTTACAAAATGCTACTATAGCCTTTTCCTCAGCACTCAGCACCCTTCCTGGCCTTTTGTTGTGACCTGTCTACTCTTGCCAAAAAAGGCATTTCCTCAAACAATATGCTCAGTGAATTGCAACATTTCAATTTAGATGTTAGATTTAGTGCTTTATAGATGTTATCCGCCCCTAATCCTAAATGATTCATTTGGATTAATTCTTGAGAGATTTTATCTCTGATGATTGGGCAAGGTCAGCAGCTGACCTACTGAACTTTTGAAGTCCTTATGAGATCAGATTGTAGTTTTTATCATTTAGCACTCCAAAGTTTTCATATATTTGGGGCTTCTCGATGGAAGTCACTGTTTTCTTATTTATTAAAATATTTTGGACCCAAAGTTTCTCCCAGAGGCATTTACAGCTTCACAGAATCACATTCTTTCTCAGCCTAGCATCACACAAAGGATCATGCTTCTTTTCCATAGTCCAGCAGCTATTTGTGACCCAGGGGAAGTTGATTTCCTTTGACACAGAACTAGGGTTGCCAGCTCTAGGTTGGGAAATACCTGGAGATTTTTGGGGGGAGGAGAGAGAGACTTCAGTGGGGTCTTCAGTGTGTTCATAGCAGCCATGTTCTCCAGGGGAAATGATCTCTGTCTCCTGGAGATGGGCTGTAATCTCAGGAGATCTTCAGCCACCACCTGGAGGTAGGCAACTACCTGGAACTCATGTGTGGCAATAGCCATGCCATTTTGTGGGCTATAGTGAGTATAGCAAAGGGGGTATAAAAAGGCTCCTTTCTTCTTTTTCCATTATTGGAGTTCCTCAACTGTCAGCATCATCTACTGACAGATTGTTGGGTCCATTACAAAGTCGTCGTGAGGATAAAATGGAAGAGGAGGGAACCCTGTATACTTCTCAGTGTGATAGGTATTAAGAGGTTGTATGTCTGGTTGGACTAACTTGCTGTGATCAGTTTCCTGGTTGCAAACTCTTTTAGGCCTTTAAAGGCCCATGGAGTTGAACTGGAAGCTGGAGGTTTAAGTTTGTTAATCCTCATCTAGCTCATAACTGTCTTTTGATACTTGTTTAATGAACTCATTGCCTGTCTGCATCCTAAAAAAACAAGGGTAGAATTAGGTAGCAACAGTATTCTGGTGACACTTGAATCCAAATCTTCTGAATCTTACCTCACCCTGAATTAAGTAATATGGTTGATGGCAAGGTAAAGCCAATATACATCATCCACAGAAACATATACCCCCTGTCCATTTTCTTGTGCAGGTCTTCAGCTTTTTCAGTACCAAATTCAAGTCCAAAACCAGTTTGATAATGATAGCAATAAGAGTAAGCAATAGCCTTGTCTAAACGGTGCCTGCATTTGCTGTCCTGGGGAGTACATTGGGGATAAGCACATTTTGCTGGGCAGAGGGCAGTCATATGGTTGGGACAGAGTGAAGCTTGGCCTCACAGTGGCCTGGAAGCCAGCCAGTCCCTTCACAGGGTTGGCCAGGTCAGGGGTGGGATTCCAGAGGTAGTCCTCAGCTGCCCCTTGTGAGACCCAGCATGCCCCAATATAACGGGGCCACTGCCAGTCCATGACCAAACTTCCCTTTAATCCATCTAACCCACTCTCCATTTGCTTTTGGTTAGATTCAGGAAGAGTGCTTGCACTCGAAAGCTCATGCCTTGAATAAATCTTTGTTGGTCTTAAAGGTGCTACTGGACTCTGATTTTATTTTGCTTTTGGTTGTTTTGGATTGCATGCCGGTCTTTTGTTCATTACAGTTTTGGCTTTGGGACAAATCGTTTTGTGGGGCGGGGGCTGTGCCTCAGCAGGCAAGCTGGAGGAGTTGGTGAACATCAAGTGGCAGGCTGGTCACCTGCTGCAGGATCTGAACCCAGACTGCAGTGATGCTCCTGCTGTTGTGTCCAATAATTCTGTGGCCAGTTCTCAAACCTGGTTGTGTGTTATCTTCTTCTTTGCTCTCTGCCCTGACTTCCCCCTGGGCCCACAATTAGTAGCTCTGAAAACAGCCAGCAAAACCAACATATCAACATTCTTGGTTCAGAAATCTCCACAGGATCTTTGAGTTATAGCACTGCTTCACACAAGTTTTAATACAAATATGGAAAACCTACAGGTGCACTTCTCCCTATCTTGATGGAGCAGGAGCAAAATACAATTTAAATTCACTTCAGAAAGTGCTTGCTCCAGCCCTTCCTCATCCCATTAAAGAAAACAATGATAATTCATACATCGGATGATATCAGGTCTGACTCATGGAAGTTTATCTGTTCTACATAATATATTTCTGGTAACAGCTTGGAAGAGGAGCGTGTCTCATGTCTTAAGTGCCACTCAGCACGTAACACCCACTCAGGGCAGCTGTCCTGCCCCTGAGTGTGTCCTCCTCCAGCTGGCTTCCCTGTTTGTCCAGTGGCCAGTCAATCACTTTCGTCCCCCTCCCCTGACCACCCCCTCCTCCTTCCATTTCCCTCTGAGGCTTGGAGGCTGCAGATCCCTGCTGCATGAGAGCTGCCCCTGGTGGTGAGTCCCTTAACAGCTGCCTGCAGCCTTTCCATGTCCTGGGGGGAGGGGGAGGCCGTCCCTATTCTTCCACCCCACCCTTCCAATCTTGTTCCTGAATGCAATGAGCTTGGCCCCTAGTACTGGAATAAATCTTGGGCCTTAAAGGTGCTACTTGACCCCTTTGAAGTGGAAAAAGAACTCAACCAATCAGTTTTTAAAATGTATCTGTTTTTATGATTGATCTTGGGGCTTTGGCTGTAACACCAGTTTGGCTTTCTTCAAACATTGCAGATTTTACAATTTTAGAACAGTGCAGTACATTCAGCAGATTCTTTCATAGAGAAGAGCTAACATGGTTATGTATGAAGATTCTGATCTGGCTCTTTCACATCTAAAATATATTCTGATTCCAGGACAGACCCTGCATGTAGAGCAGCTGTGTGGACGACTGAAGAACTACAGCAACATTTGCACAGAAAACACCCTTTAGCTTCGTGAGTTCACTTGTCCTGCTTTGTAGGTTTTGCTGTTGCCCAGGGGACTGTTCAGCATTCTGGTCCAGTCTGTACTGAGAGAATCCTTAAATCTGTTCCGTTCACATATTTGCTTATCTTGTTAACAGGTTACAGTAATTTCAGATCACTGCATTTTGAATGTAACAGATCGGGTCCCTTGTCAGCAAAGAGTGATGTTTTAGAGAGGGTAGGAAAACCAGAGACCACTTGTATTTAAGAAAATTTTGCATGAAGAGTATTTCTAATATGATATCCAGCTCCTCTGTGCTGGTAGGACTGCAGAGCCTGGAGGTCAGGATGGAGCATTCACTTCATTGCTGGGTTAGATCCTAAGCATACCTCTAGGAATTAGACAGAGTCACAATCTGTCCAAAGAGAAAAGAGATTCACAGTTTGATGAAACTTGATGACAAAATGGCAAAGGTAATTGGAATCTGGATTTTAAATGTCAAAGCTTTATGCAAGTGATGCCATTGATTTTTCTCCAGTAGTTCTAAGGTGGGGCAGTCATGACACGTGGGAAGTGCATGCTGTTGGCTGTTGGCAGATGAAATGCAAAAGTGCTTTTGAGTTTTCAGACTTGCAAGTGCGCATTGCTCATTATTCTCATGGCCCAGCCTTTGAAAAAGATAGGTCATACTTAATTATGTTAATTTATTCTCACATTACCTAGAAGTATGAACTGATTACTTCCATTCCATGACATGGTATCTGAGACAGTGTGCATGCACACGAAAGCCTTGACTTACACTCTGTTGGTCTTAAAGGTACCCCTGAATTCTAAATTTGTTCTGCTGCAGTAATCAAGCATAAAGAGAACTGATAAAAGATTGCCTAAGCACGGTACCTGCTAGCAACAAATGTCAGTCTCCAGAGGTAGGGAGCCTATGCCCAGAACTCAGTAGCACATGGTATCTGGACATCAGCAAGACCAAGAAAAACACGGACTGTTTAGAGCTCCGAGCAATCCAGCTGGCACACCATTCCTTTCAGATCCTGGTTCTGGGCAAATGCATGTTGATTTTCATAGGCAACAAGGGATATTTCCAATGCCAGAGCAGAGCCAAATCTCAGACTCAGATCTTGAACTCCATACAAGGAGGTAATGGAGACATGGCACCACAATATTTTCAGTGCATATGGGCAGGCAGAACATGACAAAAGTGACTTCTGCCATCATATAATCTCACAAATCTTTCACCAAATAGGATTTATAACTCTACTGGAATATTTTTATGACATTGTGCAGAGAGAAGAGAGTAGACCCCAAGGGTATTTGGATGTGGTTGGGAGTTCCTTCAGGAGAGACTCGATAAAAGGCTCAGCATCAACACCTTAAGAAGTAAAGTGGTGGAACTTTGTGGTATCTTAGGTGACAAGGATAGACGGGTAGCCCAACATAGCATGTTAGTGTGTTCCTAAGGAGGTGTCACTCAACAACATATTCTGATTTTATGAACTTAGGCAGATTGTGAGAGGATGGGCAGGAAGGCATGTGCTAGTGTTTGTCTCTTGTGGCCTTTCCTTGCATACCCAAGGAATTGCTAATTGCTGTTGTTGGATGGTAGGTGAATTTCTTCCAGGCCAGGCTGGATTCTGGAGATTTTTGGTGGTGGGAAGGATCATTTGGGCATGAAATTGGGGTCACAGTAGGTAGGCAGATAGTTGTGAATTCCTGCATTGTGCAGGGGGTCATACTTGATGACTCTGGAGGTACCTTCCAACTCTTAAGATTCTGTGATTCTGTGAATACACTTACTCTTCCTAGATTCAACCATGTGGACTCTACTCTCAGTCTAATGGCTGGAAACCACATTCTTAGTAGAGATTAATCTGCCCATCAGATTTTAGAACTTGTCTGTTCAGGACAAACTTGTGTTTCAACAGACTCTGCATTTATATCAAAAATCAATATGTTGTTCCACAGGTCAGAAGAACTGGTGTTGCCCTCCTTCTGCCCCTAAACTTTCCACCAAAAAGAAGAAGCTATGGCACAAGTTATATATTTTATATTCCCAGGACTTCAAGAAATCAGAGGCACGACATCAGCCATGGGTGCTAGGCTGTGTCAGTCAGGAACAGTATTTATAAGGCTTATCAAGTAAAGAGGGAAGTGCCTCTGGAGAGTGTCATGGTGCAGTCTATAAAGAGAGACAGTGTTGCAGTCTACAGGTCTGTCCATGTCTTCAAGCTTTAAGGTGCTGCCCACCTGGAAGGCCATGAAGTCATCTGTCAAACATTGAATGAGAAACATGCACTCTTGCCAGTGCTGCTTTGGAAAGGAGAGTATTCCATAAGCCTGTGACAGATCAGCAGTGTATTCCTAAGTAGAGTCAACACCCTTCTTAGCATCTGAGGGTTTTTGAATTAAGTGTAGAGGGAACCAGATGGTTGTTTTTTGTGCGTGGCTCATTCGGTTCAAGTTCTGCTTTTCTCCATACATAATAAGGGGTGTTCTAGTTTCACATCTAATTGGAGATTAGGAGTGGTGGTTTTGAAGGTTCAATCTGAGTGGTTCATGGGAAACCCTTCCCCTTGGTGCTTCATCAGCAAAAGGCCTTGCCTGTTATAAAAGGAAGTACTTCTCATATGTCAAGACCTATACTCCAGAATCCCTGGTAATGGAAATTCATAAGTGACAATTATTGTGTTTTGTTAGCTTTGGGAAAATAATCAAGTAAAATAAGTAATGAAAACAATAGTTTGAATAAGTTGATATCTCAGAGCAGTTTGTGAACTTATCCAAAGCACACAGTTCCCCCATCCCATGGAAAGACAGATAAAATAATTTTGGCCCAGATATTGTTAAAAAACATAAGAACACAAGAATTAATCATATACCTTGGATAGCCCTGACCTGCTTACATACTTTTCTGGAAGATTCCAAGGAGCTTACAATTTACTGTGGAGGGGGGGGGGGGGACATTGTTGGACAGTTTTATTAGTAGCCATTTATGCCCCCTCTTATGTATATATCCACAAACGGCATGTTGCTACAATTTGTATAGAATATTTTTAATATATAATGTTTTAAAATATATATATATAATATTGACTGTTAAATACTTTTCTCTATGTTGAATTTTACTTTTTAAAGAATTGCTCAGAATCTCAGTATAAAATTGTAAATTCCTGGGCACATATGTAACTGGCTTGCATCCAGCACATGAACCCGCTTACTTGGAGCAATTTGCTTTCCTAGATGTGTTCAGAAGAACGAATATTTTCAACATACTCGGAAAAGAAATTTTAGGACTTCAGTGAGATGTGAATGCCTTTGCAGCTTATCCTCACCTTTGTGCAACACAACTGATGAAGGACTGGTGTTTGCGGATAATCAGGAATTTCTGGTTCTTGGTATGCAGGTAAAATTTTATATAGATATGAATCTAATTAAATTAATCACCTAAATATTTGCTTGATATTATCAGTTATTTGACAGTCATATAGCATACCCAAGCATGTTTTGTGGTTGTTAATAGAAATCCTGACTTCTGCTAATATTAATTGATGAAGCACTAAAACCACTACCTTCCTCTGGGTCCCCAAGCCTCTCTCCCATGTAAATTATCACCTAATCTGTCCAACCCTAGGGCCATCAGTATGCTACAGTTGAATTACTGTTCACTACTGTTCTACTATATTATTTTACTATTGCTATTTACTGTTTTCTATTACTGTTATCTATACCCACTGATTTTTCTGTACTCTTTCCATTCTGCTAAGTTTTATGCAAACTGTCCTGAGCTTCAGGGGAGGGTGGTATATAAATGTTAGATAGATCGATCGATAGATCAATTGATAGATAGATTGATTGATTAAACTTCTGCTAGTAAATCTCAGGTGTTCAGAGGATGCATGGTAGAAAATTAAAAAAAAGAAAGATGATGGGATGACAGAGAGTTTACTCTCCTTTCAGTTGTCTCTTCCTTCAACCATTTAACTCAACATCAATGCAATGTATAAATACGTGGGGGAGTGCAAGAGGGGAGGAGGAATACTTCTCTGGCTTAGATTTACTGTGCAAGTGAATAAGGTGCTTTCTGGGAAACTCTTCTTGTGTTTCAAGCTAATAAAACATGAACTTTATCAAATCCCAAAATGAGTGGGTGGAGGCTCATGAGTCTTTTAAGTCTAGATTCTAAAGTTTATCTAATTACACTGCCTGCAAAGCACATGTTCTACCACTAAGCTGTAGCCCTCTACACCACCTAACTTCCCATGACAGATACTGCCAGTCATACTGGACAATACCTGGTTAGATATTGGCTGTGGAACCAGTTAAGATGTGGTAGGATTAGGGCTTCCAACTCCAATTTGGGAAATCCTTTGAGATTTTGGGTTGGAACTTGAGGCGGATTGGTTTGAGAAGGAGAGGGACCTCTAAACCTACACCCCCCCCCCATTGGAACTGATCTCTGTAATCTGGAGATTAGCCACAATTCCAGATCTCAAGGTTGGCAAGTGTAGGAAGGATTGATAGAGCACTGCTTCTACTATGGGGGGGGGGGGCGTGTAACCCCTCATTTTTGTCTGTTTTGTCTCTTTTTATATTTTAGATTGCTTTATAAACTGGGGTGCTTTCAGGTTTACAGAAAGATCTGTCTTATTTATCTGTGGTTCTAGTCTCTAGACTTAAATATCCACAGATTTGGCCATGCTAAGAATTAGATATATAGATGATAATGATTAATTCATTTTAATGAGCTGCGACTAATGACATCATGTTGGTATGACATTGTAGGGTTCACCCAAAACTCTGAAGTTTAACCATAGAGTTTTGGGTGAATCCTATACCCTCTCTGTATCAGTGGTGCCATGCTGGACTGCCACTGATTCTTCATGATGGGGCAATTTGCCCTGTTGCTTCCTGGGTCTAGACTGGGAAAGATTTTTCCTGCTGGACCCGGTCTGCAACAGATGAGTGCCTCCACACGAGGCAGCAGGGGTGAAAAGGTTCCGCCGCATCGGGGTGGGGGAAGCAGCAGGGGCCATTTTCTTCTGTTTAGGAACTTGGTAGCAATACTACATTCCTAAACAAAAAAAAATGCCCTAGGCAGCTGCAGAGCCACCCAGGGCATTTTGTGTCCCTTCCGGGACATTGTAGCCAGCCCAGGTCAGGGGAGGACCTGGGACTATAGGGCCTGACTCTTCCCTCCAACACAGGCCTGCCCTGCCGTAGGCCCCATTGGCACCTCGGGATGATTAGCCCTACAACCAGATGAATGCCAGCCTGGGCCTAATCCCCCATGCGGAAATGGTCCTCGAGCTTTGTGCCATCGCTTCCAGTTCACATAGGAAATGATGTCTTGGCAGTAGCACAACACCAAATCCCCCCCATCCCCTTCTTGTGAAGTGGCTATAGGAAATTCAGAATCAGTATCACACAAAGCTGGACAATACCACAGTGGGCCATCCAGTCCAGCCCCCCAACTTCTAGAGGACTTAAAAATTGCATACTCCTGAGAGGTGCTCATCCAACCTCTTCCTAAAAACTTCCAATAAAAGAGATTTCACCACCCTCTGAAGCAGCATATTCCATCTTTGAACAGCCCTCATCATCAGAACATGCATTCTAATATTTAAGTAGAACCTAATTTCCTGTAATTTGAACCCTTTCCTGCAATTTGCTCCTAGTCCTTGTCTCTAAAGCTGCAGTAAAAATTGTCCCCCCTCTTCAACATGTCTACTTTTTATGTAGTTAAACACAGATACCCTACCACCCCTTGCCCTCCTCTTCTCTAGGCTACATATACTCAGTTCTCTCAATCTTCCCTCGTAAGGCATGGATTCCAACCCCTCAGCCATTCCAGTCACCCTTCTCTGAACATATTCCAACTTGTTTGTTAATATCCTTATTGAACTGTGGCACCCATAACTGGACATAGTATTCCAAATGAGGTGTAACCAATGTGAAATAGAATGGTATTATAACTCTCCTTACTGTGCTCCTAGCAATGCAGCCTAATATTGCATTAGCCTTCTTAGCTGCCACACTGTTGGCTCATGTTCAACTTATTGCCATCAGAACTCCTAAGTCACTTTCACAGGTATTATAATGGGAGGGGGGGACTTGTCACCTTGAGACCATGACATGAGGAAAGGGAATAATAAAGTAACTTTATTTATTTATTTATTAATATACCGCGCTCCCTTTCGGCTCAGGGCGGTTTACATTATAACTCTCGTGCAGAACTGTATAATGAACATTCAGTTTAAAACTTATTTAACAGTGAAACTTGTATCAAACAGTCTAATATAACAACAGTACTTAATAACAACAAACAATAAACAGTGTAATATTACAACAGTAATATTAATAACTTAATAACAAACAACAGTTTGGTTTGTCTGCACTGTGGTCCGGTTTTCTATTAGTGTAGATTATGGGGTTTCTGGTTGGTGGTTATTGGCTTGTTCATTTGTCTTGACCAAATGCCTGGTGGAAGAGCTCCTTTTTGCAAGATTGTTTTAGTCTGGCAGGGCCCAGATGTCCTCTGAGAGCTTGTTCCACCAGGTGGGGGCCAAGACTGAGAAAGCCCTGGCTCTAGTCATTGACAGACAAGCTTCTCTGGGGTAAGGAATAGCCAGTTTATTTCTGTTGGAGGAGTGTAAAGCTCCTTGGGGTTCATAAATGGAGAGGCAGATTCTCTGATACTCAGGGCCCAGACTGCAGATGGCCTTGAAGATAATTACCAGAACCTTAAGCCTGATCCAGTAGTCAATTGGTAGCTGTTCTCCCCACTGGGGACCAAAAGTGGCCTACGTAATTCTCCTTTCCTCTGGTTTATCCTCACAATAGCCCTGTAAGTAAGCTTTGCCCCTTGTGCTGTTTTCCTAATCTGAAATTACCAGAACCTTAAGCCTGATCCAGTAGTCAATTGGTAGCTGTTCTCCCCACTGGGGACCAAAAGTGGCCTACGTAATTCTCCTTTCCTCTGGTTTATCCTCACAATAGCCCTGTAAGTAAGCTTTGCCCCTTGTGCTGTTTTCCTAATCTGAAATATTGTTAGTTTGGAGACTTAATCTTGATTATAAGGAAATCTGAAGATGTGTAGGGGAGCTTCAGTTGTTACCATTATTTTGAGTGAGCTCTAAAAACCTGCCAGTCAGAGGATGAAACCTGTGGCTAAATGATGATGCAATCTACAGTCCACAACTCTGCCTGGGGGAGGATCTTGGCATAGGGCTCACTGGAATGCATCTCCCTCCCATTCTTTCTTACTGCACCTGCTTGGGCATGCAATCCACCCACAACAACCTGGAAAAGAGGCCAGTATCCACCTCCGTAGAGCTATCCACCCATTCCTCTGCTACCCAGAATCCAGTCTGCAAGTATGTCAAGTTTCCTGGAGATTCATCTACCTTTAAAACTACACTAAAAAGAATGAAAGCTCAAATATATTAAGTATGCATTTCCAAATGTATAAGAATATAAACGTATGCCCTTTGGCAGCTATCTGTTTGCATATGATTCACATTAATTATTGATTTATTTAGGAGATGTGTATGCCTTCTTCTTAGAGTCCTGCTTGAAGGAGCATCAACTTACTGTTAAAATAATAAATCATCAATCAATAAAAAGAAGCCATTAAAATAGGCCAGGGACATAAATAGCACAAAACTGTTAATAAAACAGTTTTATTTTTTGGCCACTGAATCAGACCATTAAAAAGTCTGGAGACATAAAGCCCCTCATTGTGTTAAAAGATATGCTTTGGCCAGGCTCCTAAACAATAGTAACTTAGGCATCGTGAGCCTCAAGGGAGAGATTCAAAGGTGTGGTACCACCACAGAAAATGCCCTGTCCATAGGCCCCACATGCCTCGCTTCTGAAGGTAAGGGCACAGAGGGCAGGGATTGGGAGTCCAATCTTAACTGGCAGTCTGAATAGTATGGGAGGTGATAGTCCATCAGGTATGCTGCCTTATGTATAAAACTCAGCTCTTTGGATGTGCAAGTGGGTAACCAGTGATCCCTCTAGTCAACCCCTGACAATATTGCTGCCACATTTCGAAACAATTAAAATTCTTGAACCATTTTTCAAAGGTAGTACCAGACATGGCACATTACAATAAACTAATTTGGATTTGAACCTTAACATCTTCGGGCCAGTGTATTTGAAGAAGTCCGTCTTCATACATTAAGACCATGTGCTTTGAAAAAAATTAATTAAGTTGTGGGGAGAGTTAGGTATGCCATGTATGGGTATATATACTATGGATCTTAAAGGAAGGCAAAATACACAAGTGGGCTGCTGTTCTGGAGGAACATTTCTTTCTGCCTAACATGCTTCCTTAACATCCTGTTCCAAGGGGGGCCCTATTTCAATGACCCCTCCTCTGTCCCTATAGTTCCTAGTCTGGCTGGCAGCTGCCATTGGCTGACAAGGAATTCAGAAGCCCAATGCAGCTATAAGACAGCTCCTCTGCCTTGACCTGCTCTCCTCTGATCTTCCAATTTTCTGCTTCAGGACCCTGCGCTTTATTATCAGAAACTTGGAAGGGAGCATGCGTATTAGGTTCAGCCTGAACATGTACTCTGCCCCCCAGTCCACCACTCCTTCTCACCCCATTTCCTTCCCTCACACACACCTGGTTCCTTCTTTTCCTGCCCTGTTCCTCCTTTTCCCCCCTCTCTCTTTGGAGCTTTGTTTTTCCATTCCCTCTTCTGGCTGTCTTTTCTCATGCCTCACCTCTCTTTCTCTTTTGTGGGAAGGCAGGCAGTTCAGGGGCACCCTGAACTAAGTCATGGCCTGACCAGATATGGCCACTGGTATTAAGGGGCAGAGCCTAGGGATCGTTATAAAAGGCATCATAGGAGATTGGGCAGTTGTGAAAAATGGGCCCCTCATATATCTTTTGAAGAAGAGTTATAGATAATCCAGTTATTGGTGTTGGATATTCCTGTATTAGAATGTTGTAGTTGGAACTGGAAGATGGAGGGCAGTCCCCCTCAACCATGAAATTTACCATGAGTCAGTTGCTCTCTTGCTCACTCTCTCTCTCCCTCTCAGCTTAACCTACTTCACAAATATGTGAGGAAAAAAATCAGGGAACCCCATATTCCGCCTTTAGCCCTTGGAGAAAGGGTGAGATAAGCATCCCATCTTAAATTTTGCAGAGGAGAAGGCTTAGTTCTTCACCTCATTCCTGCCACCACTTCTGGATACCGTGCTTAACCTTTTTATCTGTATGGCTATACCCTTCAACCTGATGAGGTGCATTTGAGGGGATCACTCTGATGTCTTTTCCAGGACCATTTTAGCTTCCCAGTCTACCCAGATACCTGTGTCTGTTTTCATATGATCAGCTACTTCATTGCATTGAATATGATATTCCCTTTTTAAAGGACGGGCGAATTCTTTTCCTGCACACATCAATAAAGAATTTAGTGTACTACGAGATGATAGCCTACAAAGATCCAGTAAGTGCATGTGAATTAATGTTTTATCCTTCTTTCATCAGCATGCAAATATGTATATTTTCATTTGAATATATTATTTATTACAAAACAATACTTCTCTTAGCAAACAGTTGTGCCATATCAATTCATATAATTGTGCTTCTTGATGGCTTGGTAATTGAAATGACAGATCACAGGACAGCCGTCAAAAGCAGATCCGACAGAACAAATCCAATAGAAAACTAGAAGAATTGTGATAAGTCTGTGATATGAAAATTACCACCTCAGCTAGTCATTAGAACTGATTCCTGAAGACTGCCACAAAATTTATCATGCATATATCTGCCAGTTCTATATTGTCTCCAACTAATAGTCTTCCGTGTAGCATAAATAAGGTTTGAAGCATGAAGCCTTTCTTAATAGCTACCACCCGGGGGCTTGTGGCATGGAACTCACCCATGTACTCCATTCCCTTCTGTGAGTAACCCAGTACAGCTGACTACAACTGTACATTGACAAAATGCATGGGGAGGGAGAGCAAGCATGAGTGTGCTGGTGAAATATCCTGCTTCCATGCAATCAGTTGGTCATCTGCAGGGTTGACTATGTGGAGAAAGTAGTTGCATGAATACCGCCCCTCCTCCTCATGCCATGATCATTACAGAGCTGGGAGTAGCTGTGGCATACACATGGCACTTCCTCCATGTGTTTTCACCTGGCAGCTAACTAGATGATCATGCAGAGGGGGAGAACACTGGTGCTTGGCCTCCTCCCCACACATTCAGTCAATGTATTGGAGTGGGAGTCTTCTATCAAGAACCTTTAAAAAAAACCTGAAAAGAAGATAAGGGAAATGAACTTAAGCCTATACAGGGTGGAGCACAATTTTTAAAAATTATAGTACTAGTATTTATTAATCAAGTTTAAAACCCAAGGCTTTTAGCATAGCCTCAGTAAATCAATACATGCAAATATACTAAAGCCTCCACTGACCAGACACGTTTCGACATTATCACCTTTGTCAATGGTCAGGCATCAAATAAAACCAGCATTTGTAAGTCCTATTATGCACGACCGCTGAAACGGCGGCATGGAGAATGCGGAGAAGCAAAGCAAACCACTTACGCACAGGACGGAATGCCGGAGCCACTTCTGGTTGCACCCTGGTCCCAGGAAGCTCCACTTCCTTCCGCATCTCGCTAACGCGGCTTTTTTGGCAGCATAGATTGACTCTGCGCCCGGTTGCCGCCTGCAGCGTGCATAATTGGTGATTTTAGCCGCCGCCATTCCACCCTGCAGACCTTCCACTCCATGCATAATAGGCCATAAATATACAATAAATACAACACTTGTTATAGCCACTTGACTCCTTTAAATAAAAATATATATTCAGGACACTATGGTTTCTCTTCAGATCTCATATTCAGGACACTGTGGACCAGAAGGCCAGATAAGACAATTTGAGGCTTCTAATACTTCAAAAACAGGCCATGGTCAAGGCAAATACTTTCAGTGCCCAGTAAGTGTCTTGTAATCAGGAGTATGCTGCATGTAAAGAGTATGCTTCTGCACTCCAGACTTTGGGCCATGTGCCTCGAATTTTAATTAGAGAAAAACACATGCAGAAGTGGCTTAACTACTGGGACACAGGGGCGGGGTGCACACCTTTAGATCATATATATCCCACACTACCAAAATGTCTATGAAAAATGAAACAATCTAGTTTTGAGGAATAGGATGAAACTGGCACTCTGTCACCAACAGTCCCAGTTACTATTGGGAAGTTCACAAATGAAGAAAAGCATTCCACTGTGGTACTCAGACATTTACTGCCTTTACCACCAAATAAGCAAGTAGTTAACCGTAGATTGTGCAGGAGATTGCCTGGAAGCTCTTGAGTCACCTCTAGAATCTTGATGTGTAAATGACAATAATCTCAGGCTGATTCAAATGTGTAACCAAACTCCTTCCTGCATTCATCATGTGGTGAGAATCATTGATGGTTCCAACACCTAGTCCCGCCTGAAACTTATCTAAAATTTCTTCACAACCACAACCACAAAGCTTATTCCACATCCCAATTTCATATTTGAATGATGATAGTATTAAAAGTGGATTCGAGGTGGCTTATAACCTTAAACGACCTGCATACTTTGATTGTATTTCAGATGTCACAAACAAACAGTGGTTTGTGGATAACCAGAATGAGAGCAATTCCACACCAGCAACGTCACTCCGGGCTGTTGCTGGTGTGTTGCTATGGAGTTGTATGCTCTACAATATACTGTGTCCCCATGGGGGACACATTTTGGTGCCAGATCTGTTCCACTGCCAAAATGTGTCCCTCCGGGAAACACAATGAGGACAGAAAGATTCTGTCGTGGGGGGGGGGGGGGTCATTTGCAGGAAGGTGAGATAGTGTTCTGTACAATCCCACCATCCTGGGGGGGGGGGTAAAGCTCTGATCCACCCAGTGGTGCTAAGCTGTCCAGGACATTTTTTGTCTCCTGCTGGCCTCTGTAGGATGGGGAGGAGCTGGGCCTGGAAGGCCCGGTTCTTTCCGTCCAGACGGGCCTACCATGGGACAGGCCCTGTTGACCTCCACAGTGACAATAGGAAATGCAGAATAGATCAGCCTAAATCCATGTTCCCTTAGCGCGGGGCTTCTGGAGCCTGATCTACACCAGGCCTGTGAGGCAGTGTCCTGGCAGCAATACCATGTGGACACGGAAATTAGCCCCAGGTCCATACTGTTGTCACCTCAGCCTTTTCAACCTGTGTGGGATTGGCCTGAATGTGGTGCATTCTTGGGCTCATATATTCCCTCTCTTCTTCCCTCATGAATGCAGGTTTGATTTACAAGTTTCTGGTTTGAGAGAATCAACAGCTTGTTAAGATTTCTCAGGTGCTTTAACAAACTGTGGTTTATTTAGTTAATTAGAAAATCGTGTATCTTACCTTTTATCTACAAACTGGAATTATAAATCTCATTTCCATTCTGTTTCAGAATCTCAGTTTGCAGGTGAAAAACAAATCACAGTTTGTTAAGGTCTCCTAATAGAACATCACAACAACATGTAGTTTCTTTCCCATAAAGAAATCTTCTGTCTCAGTTCTATAAACAGCAGGAGGAGAAAGCCTGGTCGATTCTCTTTTGTGTTCAAATGGGTTTGGAATATCTGGATGCAGAGTCACCTTTAGCACCATATTTCCAAAATGTATATGGAAATATGCTTTAGTTTGATTGTTGATTATCATTATTTTTTTTTAGTTTTATGAGGTATATGCTTTTCCGGGAATTAAAGACAAACATAAATTGGTTTAGGTGATTCATTTAAGACATGATGTGGCCCATCAACAACTGGTAATCATGTGCCAGAGACCAACATGCAAACTGATACATTTCAGAAGTTTACCTGCTCTGGATCTGGTCTACCACATCGAGGCCTCAAATGACACCACCGTTTTTACAAGGATTGTGAGTAACAGGAAGAATTGAGTAATACTGGGAAATTCAGTTGTGTTACACATTGTTGTAAATACTGTAATTATTATGACCTGTTGCAAGATTTCTTCATGCGCTTATTCTGTGGTATCTAGTATCAGATTCAGTTTGTGATGGGATATCTAGCCACAATACTCTGGAATAATCCTCTGAAGTAATTGTGGGAAGTGACTTTATTATCTCAGAGTTCTTCCCACATTGCACAAGTATTCCTGAGAGGCAGAAATAGTTAATGCAAGCTAACTGCCAAGGTATTATGGAACAGATACTACTGTCTCTCTTCTAGATTTCAGTATGCATGCAAATTTCTTGGAAAGCAAACACCTGCAGGCGCTTGCCAAATTATCTTTTTTAGATTCAGAAGTGACTCGTAAGGCCATTCTTGGGACTTAGAGAACACACTATAGAATCATAAAGTTGGATGGGGCCATAAAGGCCATCTCGTCCAACCCCCTGCTCCGTGCAAGATCAGCCTAAAGCAGGGGTAGTCAAACTGCGGCCCTCCAGATGTCCATGGACTACAATTCCCAGGAGCCCTTGCCAGCATTCGCTCCTGGGAATTGTAGTCCATGGACATCTCGAGGGCCGCAATTTGACTACCCCTGGCCTAAAGCATCCAAGATAAGCAGCTGTGCATCCGCTGCTTAAAGACAAACAGTGGGGGGAAGAGGGTCACTACCTCCTTAGGTAGTTGATTCCTCTGCTTATGGTAACTATTCTGTCAATTCCCCTCACCCCTGATATCTAGCTGATACTGTTCTACACATGGTTTAAAGTTTCCATTACTGCAGGTCCAACCCTCTGCTGCCAACAGGAACCGCTCTCTGCCCTCCTCTAAGTGAAAACCTTTCAGATATTTAAATAGGATCCAGAGGCTTAATTTTCAACTTCATTTTGTCCCAGTCCTTCCTTTAAAGCTCAAACTAGATATTATGACTTTTAACAAGTCAAGTCTGGCTTTGCTAAAACTGACTCACGTTCCCTGCAATCCCATAAGAGCAGCAGGGAACTGCCTTTTAAACAGCCACAAGGGTTTGATTCTGCCTGAGTCCGCTGTGCAAGGAAAGAAGGGGCTCCTGCCTCCCCTCTCCCATACTGTTTTCCTAACCAAAATGTCCCCAGGCCATTATTTGCCTCATTTTAGAACTGCACATGCACTGAATACTATACATATTCCTGGACCCTACCCGTTAAAAGTAGTAATATTAGGTTTGAACCTAAGGAAATCAGCATACATGGCTTCTATTTTATCCACACAACAGTGCAATAAACACTATTCCTTCTTCTCATTTTTCACTTGTAAGTTCCTGTTTGGAGTGGGGTGTGTGTGTCTGTTCCATATATGTTTCACTCCCTCTAGTGGTTGTTTCAATATTTCATCGTTGTATATCCAGCATATCTTCCTGGAGGCTTAAAGGCCTGTGAGCAAGAAGAACTGAGTAATAGTATGATATTTGAACCCAGGTCTCCCCAGTTGAAATCTGATGTCCTATAGCACTACACTAAGTAACAAATTTTCTTTTTTATGTAGAAACAATTGCATTTTGCCAGTCGTATTCACTTGAGATTGTAAAATCTCTCTAAATCGCCTCAAGACCTTTTAGGAGAGGGGCAGCCTAGAAGTCTAGAATGAATGGTTTTTATAGAAAATCCATCAAGCATTTCATATAGTCATTGCAGGAAAATTTAAATTTGGAGAAGGCTATGAATGAAGAAAGTCTAAAAGCTTGGTAAGAAAGACTATCCTCTGCAAATTCATTTAGACCCATGTTCTTGATGTAGAGATCTGGGGGGAAAAACCCACAAAAGAGCTGAGTATGCCAAACTAAAACAATATTTATGTTTCAGGAACGTACACTGCTTGCTGGCCTGAAGTCCGGAGCTCTAGAATTTTTTGATATCCTAACTGATGATGACCAAAGAGAGCGTTCAGAAAAAGGTGTCATTAATACTAGTAAGACTGTTTGATGGTTTTTGTGTTTGTGTGTGTGTGTTTTAAAATAATGGTTCAATGTACTTTATATCATGGAAGAGGCCAATAGTAGAATTATTACAGGAAAAAGCTTTGAACATTCATTACAAGGGTTATGACACTTACTAGGTAAATCGCAAAAATAAGGATTTAAAGCTACATCTAAGAGTGTACTCAAGCCCAATTTCAACCATATAAAGCCCCACTGCAAGAGTTAATCCCGTGTTTAGATCTATCAATAAGAATCAATGGAAGTTTCATCAAGTTTTTTTTGTTTTGTTTTTGGTTTGTTCAAAAGACAATAAAAAACAGATGGGCTGGCATGATCTCTCATATGTTCTACTGATTTCAGAGAGAATGATCCTCAACTAAGGGGGCAAAGGATGAGACCTGTATTTTGTCACATGGACCGTTTATGCACTGGAGGTTTCATGCTGGGCTGCAGGATGGAGTTTTAGTCGTGGCAGGTTGCCCCACCTCTTCCTGCATCCACATGGGGGAGCATTGGGCCTGGTGTAGCTTATCCACCCCCAATTTGTGCTCCTGCACAAGAACTCGGGCAGTGAAGTTCCCAGTGCGTAAACGGTCATGCAGAAACATTTCAACTGAAGTCTGTCTTGGGCAGTCTATTTTGTTTTCCTACACTGAGTGAAGCACAGAAGCTTGAGCTGTGCCGAGGGTGGTCGTGTGCCTTCCATTGTCTGGACTCCTGGCAAAAAGGGATCGTGGCTGTAAGGAGTGAGCTGACCCCACATCTGTGGGATGACTCCCATAGATGTTAACTCTAGGTTTCCTGCCACTCATACTATTGGGTGCCAGAAGGTCTGGCATCATCTCCTGACAGAAAATCTGGCAATTCTACGCTTAAAAAAAATCATTGTATTGCTTTGTTGTATTAGCTCCTTTAAGAATGTAGTTGAGAAAGTAGGGTAGTCATTTTTAAAAATGATAATATGAGAAGCAGTACATGAAATAAACATACAACAATACAGCTTATATTTTTGTTGAAGTAAGATTGTGTTTGCAGACTTGATAAGACATATTGAGAAGGCTGGCAGTTAGCATTTTCTTCACCTGTGACCTAATCTGAAACCGCCCAGAGCTGTCATGAATGGGCTATATAAAAATCCAAATAAATAAAAAATAAATAAAATAAATATCAGATGTGAGATACCTCAGTGTTTGCTGCTGAACATATAAAGATCAAATTAAACAAGCTGCTGCGTCACATCTTGGACTTTTGGTCAAGCTGAACTCACATGCCTAGGAGGTGTGGCTTGCATGTGATTGATACAAGTCTTCCTCCTTATCAGCTGACAACAAAGAAGTCATCCTTGCATGCTAAGGCTTCGGACAGCATTTTTCTGTTCAGGTAGATGGCTACTCTGATAAATGCAAGGTACAGTTCTTTCTTTCCAATCAGGATCCAGATGCTATTGATAAAGTGGCTAAATTCTTACAAATGGCAATTAAGCTGAGTGAATTTAAGAACCAATTGACTGTATTCTGGTCTTATTTTTTTTAAGCCAATAAAGGTTGTTGTTGTTGCTTGCTGTTCAGGTAGAAAACTGCAAAGCTAATTTTGGTGGAAAGCAACTTGTTAGTTCCCATCATGTTTTCTGTGTTTTCCACATGTAATAAAAATTCTTTAAAACATCTCAACATAATGTGCAAAAGGATCCATTTCTGCTAGCAAGCACATGATGCAACTGATGCATGTCTTAAGTATTCTATTGCTTCAGCATCTAGTGTTTCACAATTCAAAACCTCATGCTTTTAGTGGAGATATGAAGACCCATTTTAAAAAGCCAGGGGGGGAAATAAACTAGATTTTTTTTTCTCTCCTGAGGATATTTGGGAGATTACGATTTTTAAAAAGTCATGGGAAGTATTCTCCTTCTTTAGAATGAGTTAAATACTTTTTCAACTGATGTCTTCCTCACTCAAAAATGACAATATTTAATGTAAACCAGATGATAATTCTGGTGTTATTGTTTAAATGTGAATACACTTGTCTGTAATTAATTTGCTGTAATCTTCTGTATGATAATAATACACTACTGAAAAGTTATTTAACTTACTAACTAAATATGCTTGTAGTTTCTGAGACTGGTTTGTATAGTTTCTTACTTTAAAATATATATATATATATATTCTATTTTCATCTTGTATTCTCGCCCACCTTTTAAAGAACAAAGTTAGATGTGCATTAAGGTTTGTAAGTGTAAATTTCCATTCTCGCTCAGAGAAAGTAAAACTTTAATATTTTAAAAATTTTGTCAATATACTAACTAGTACAGTTTTGTATAAAAAATTATGAATGGAGTTGTAAATGGTGCATTTTATGTTGTCAGAGCAGTCACTTGAATGTATCAAAAATAATCCTTAAAGGTATTTTTCAAATATATATTCAGACTGTAAATATCTGAACGCATATTTATTTATTTATTTCTGGTTTTTTGGGTGTTGTTGCAATGGCATTAAGTAGTCCCCCAAGGCACTTCTATAGTTAGGCCCATCATTCTACAAGAATAATGGGAATGTCACTGGCTGCATGCCAGTCTAATCCAAGGCTCTGTCAAATCAGATAAAGCTCTTCCTTCAAAGACCTCTTCTTTTCTAGCCTTTCCCTTGGCATTCTGTGAATCACCTCCTTTGTACTGTTATATAGGTACAGTCATGCTTAATGGGTATATTAATAATTTAATAAAAGAATAAAACATGTCTCTCTTGACTGTTGCTACTACCTCCTCACCGCACAAGGAAATGGGCTGAGCCCGGAGTTCTGTCAGGAGGTTGCCTAACTACCACATGATCCTCAGCAGCAACGTCACAGAGACTCCCCCTTGCCTAATCTCATTTAATTCCACCCACGTATATCTTAGTCAATAAGACACTTTGAAGCTTTTGTTTCTTATTGACATCCCACAGCACATTTCACACATGATTTGCACATTCATTCTGTCGGTTACTCTTTTCCCTCTTCAAGAGAACGATTCCGTAATTGCCATACGTTAGCCCAGTCTGAACTGGGAACTGACATGCGAGCAACATCTGGTTTCAACTAGGATTGCTAACAAAGAGCTGTTGCTGTTCCATTCATGAGTTTGTGTTCTTTCCAAGATCTGTAGTAAATAACTGTGTGGTTTTTATTTATTAAACTTGTTCTCCTTATTTTATAAATAAACAAAGGATAGAAGAGCTTATAAAGAAACTGCATATCTAAACACTCCCTTTCATATTAGTAATCTGTTGTGCCTGAATGAATGCACGGATTCCTTAGACTGGCTCAGACATTTCTGCACCTCCATTCCAATGGCTTTGGATCATCTTCATTTTTTGTTTCAAGATATCCATAATTTATCGTGTTGTACAGGGCCACTTTATTATTATTTTTTAATGTAAACATATTTAAAACGTAGGCAAGGGTCATGATGGGCAAATAAAATCATTTTCTCAGTTGAAAAGTAGATACCTATTCAGGGCCAAACAAAACATGAAGCAATAACTCTTTCAGGGCAAGTATATCCATCTTCGCCGATAAGAGACCCTCAATAAGCAGCCCACCGTTCAGCAGAATTCTGAGTATCCCTATTTTGGACTGCTGTCACAGAAAGGAAAACGTACTTGGAAGCAGCCTGTAGAAATAATTGCAGAGATTAATTGCAGAGAATAATTGCAGCCTTAAACTGTTTTAAATCAAACACTATGCTGTGTAGTAGATTGCCAGTGCAGAAACTAGCGATTCAGTCACAAACAAACGATTAAGGGAAAATTGCATATTCTGTCACATTGTGCTGTTATGAACTCCAGACAATCAAGGGTATATTCAAGGCCAGAAATTAGATACTTAGAACTCATAAAGTCTTTGCTGTCTTTCAGGGAAGAATTATCGAAAAAATGATGCTTATTGCTCAGAAAACTTCCACAAAGGTCCTGTGGTGGCAGTTGATTCCTGCAATAATCTTTTAACATTTTTAAGCTGTGGGTAGGTGAAATTTTCATTTTTTAAAAAATAGTAGCAACACACTGGAAGGAGGTAAAGTAACATATAATGAAAGGACAGCAGTAAAACTCAGCAATAGGTCACATCTGTTGCTTTGTCAGTGGGATCGTATGTCAGTTCTGAACACAGTATATAATGAATATAAAGTATCAAACACAGCTCTGTAGTCAACCAGTGGATCTCTCCTTGGTGTAGAGTGCCATCATAAAGCAGTACAAATTTATTCTACTTTTTTTTTCCTGAAGTACAATGGACTTTTTCAGGGTTCCCCTTTGATATTTGCAGAAGTGACCTTTGAGAAAGACGTAGGTGGGTGTTATACATTTTGTGAATGACATTAATAGATCATATAGTGACATTATTGAGGATGCACTGGATAACCTCAGTGAACTGCAGTAAGCAAAATGGAATGATGCATATTAACAGGAAGTATAAGGTTAGGCATTTGGTAAACATCTCTGTTATTGGCTGGAACTCAGGAACTGCAAATGAGGTGAGGTGAGGAAATAAGTTTTGGAATATCCATTGGCAATAAGATGACTGTAAGCTAAAAATCACTGTACTGGATGGCCCAGGCTAGTATTTGGAGGGGAAACCACCAATCAATACCAGAGTCATGATGTGGCAAATCACCTCGAAATATCTCTTGCCTTGAAAACTCTATGGGGCAGCCATAAGTCAGCTGTGACTTGAGAGCACACAATGACAACAATATAAACTAAAAAGAGAATGTAGGGGCAAAGAACTTAAATGTAATTCTTGAGAAGGGATAGTCTTGGTGATTCTAAAGGCCTGGATAAAAGTTAATGATAGGGCCCAAAAATCACAGCGTGCAAACATCCCCTACAGCTGATTGCCACTGGCTGCTATTGGGACCAAAACAGATGTGATGTCTGTCATAAGTTTGGTTGTAGTTCTGTTCTGGTAGTGTATGTGGAGCTCACATTGGAGTAAATAGGGCTTCTCATGGCCGTTTTGGCTTAGGGAAATGGGAGGGAAGACTGAAGGCCCTCCTTCACTGCCTAAATCTCTGGAGTCACAACATCAGGGGTTTCAGGGAAGCTCAGCTGTAGAGCTGTTGGAGGGGACCCCACTGCTCTACAGTGGATTCCCACCCTGGCTGAGTCAAGCTGCTGCCTGTGGTACCAGGAGCCTTCAGTCAGACAAGGCAGCAACCAGTGGGGGGACCTCTTCTGACTGTTCTAGCTTCAGCTGCCCTGATGAATCCACCACAACTTGAAGTGATGGCAGCTTCAGTGCTGTGATTAGGACAGCTGGCTACATGGCTGTTGAGGGTGATTTTGGTGCCGACTCCCTCTTCTGCCAGCTTCAGGGCAGCTGCCTCGGAGGTCCTAATGTATACCCATTCTTGGGTGTACATTAGAAATATTCCAATGGAGATATTGGGAGGTGGGAGAATCTCTGTGGCATTAGAGCAATGTTGGCTATATAAGTGAAGGATGTCTCTCACTTGTAGCCTGTTTTGTTCAAGAAGCATTTGCCCATCTAATATATTCCAGGACAATATAAAAAGTGGACACTGAATCTGCATATTTGCTTTCTTGGGAGGTCTCTTAATCTAATCATCCAGCTTGAACATTTAGAGAAGGGCTAGTGCTATAGACACATGCCAGTAGTTTAATTTGGGATTTAGAATTAATTCAGTTCACAAAACGAAAGTATTATTCTTCTGAACATAAAATGAAAATGTTAAAATTGGACAAGACTCAGTATGTCTATTTGCTGTGTTTAATTGGGGGGGGGGGGTACTGTGGCTTAGTGATGCAGGATCTACTTGCATGCAGAAGGTCCCAGGTTCAATCCTCAGCATCTCCAGGTATTAAAAGGACCAGGTATTAGGTGATGTAAAATGCCTTTACCTGAGAGCTGGAAGACCTACTGCTAGTCAGAATAGACAATATTGACCTTGAGAGACCAATGGTGTGACTCAGTATAATGCTGTGTTATGTTCACATCCCATATTTAGCATATCATTTGATAAATACATATCAACCCATAAACCTTTCAACTTTTAGTTGTATTCCTAACCTCAGGTTAAAGGCCATCTCTTAGCTCAGGACCACAGAAAACAAATACACAGTTTCCTTCCTATTTAGGCTTTTAGTGTCACATGGATGTCAAAGTGAGAGATATGTTAAATCCTGCATCAAGATTCTTTCGTTTATTTTCTAGCTCAGATTCCATGATAAAACTATGGGATAGTCAGAAGAACATGTTGGCCGAAATAACTCTTGACAGCACTTTAAGCACAGCTTGTTTCCTGAATAGTTCTGGGAATATTTTACTGGCTTTCAAAAATGATATTTATATCTTGCCTCTCAGTAAGGCACTGGGTTTATCGGAAGCAGATATTGATTCCTCTAGCCTCACAGCAACAGGTAACTTATGTAATGAAACATCAGCTGAATCTCATTGCCTCTTTTGGTGCTATTTGATACTTATCTTGTAAATCTATGGAACTTAGTGTGCACAGGGCTACTGTCAGGTTTCTTTCTAGTTTGTCTCATGTATGATTCGCATATAATAGGATTCTTGCTGGATCTGTGTGCATAAGGGGTTAATATTACAGGAATCACACAAGCTTGTTTCAGTTTGTAAAAAGAGCTCCTCATACATCATAAAATTACTAAGGATGCTCAAACCCCTCTTGATTCAGCTCACATTCTGTTCATTTGTTGGAAACAGGGAACTGATTTGGGGAAGGGCTGTTTGGCTGCTCAGGAAGAGGTTAGGACTGTTTGTCAGATTACTTTTTGTGTATTCATACAGCACTTAACAAAGCAATTGGCAGCATGTCATGCATACTCATCGTCACACAACCTGATAGGAGTCCCTCTTTCCTGCTCCTCCCTCCCACAGAGACTGTCCTCACAGCTAAGCAGCCAGTTCTCCAGGCTGACTCCTAGAGATTTGGGGATGGAGCCCAGGGTGGACAGGGACCTTGGTGGGGTGCAGTGCCATGGCATCCACACATGAAAGCAGCCATTTTCTCCAGGGGAACTGATCTCTGTAGTCTGGAGATGAGCTGTAATTCCAAAAAAATTGCAGGCTCCACCATAATAAACAAATCCATTGGTCAGCCAGCATTAATGCCTGTATTATTATCGAGATTATTTTGGACATGTATGTTTTTGCACAACCTTAGGGGAGTTGTACTACAACACCCCCATACAAAAGAGGCTTGTGAGTTAAAAGGAGACCTCAGCAACTCAGCAGCTACAAAGTTGTTCAGCAGATGTTCAAGATGGACTGACAAATGTACCAAATGCTTGGCTCACATGTAATTGCAGGTGTCTTAGCATGTTTCCCTACCTACCCTATTGCAAAATTCATTGCATTCCTAAGTAATAGTGGGGGGATGTGGTGTCAAACCTTCCCGTGCATTCCACAGAACCTCAGACATTCTCACCTGATGGATAGTCTTAAGCAAGCAGGCTGACCAAACCCAGTTCAAGGCAACCTTGAGGAATGAGGATCAGGAAAGTTAAGAAGAATATTGCTCAGAGTGCCATTTGGAAATTAGCTAGCTTTGAGACAGACTTTAGGAAGAGCAGCCATGCAAGGAAGCCCCTGTCAGGAGGAGAGGGAAAGACTCTCAGAACAATTGTGAGATGAGAAAACATTTCGCATAGTCCAGTATTAGACACAAATAGATAAGGTGCAGTCAGAATAGCAGCCAATGCTGGAGTGGCTAGTAGTGACAAGTATGGAAGGCTGAAGATGAAGGGGCATCTTATTCATTTCAAACAGCTATACACCCTGTCTGGGACCCAAGATGGGTGACAGAAATGAAACCATTCCAAACAACCAATAATGAAGAAGAATAGAACATTCAAACGACAATTAAAACAGACCAATGCAAATGCAATATACAATGCCCAGTTAGCAGAATCCTGTCCAAGAATTCCCAACAGAACAGGAGTTCTTAGAACTCTACCAATATCAAGGCCCATTTAAAAGGTTCAGTTTTATGTT
This sequence comes from Paroedura picta, assembly GCF_049243985.1. Taxonomy (NCBI): domain Eukaryota; kingdom Metazoa; phylum Chordata; class Lepidosauria; order Squamata; family Gekkonidae; genus Paroedura; species Paroedura picta. The sequence goes on along the minus strand of NC_135371.1, from coordinate 39,181,681 downwards.
CCCTGTGGGTTTCCAGCAGAACTGAAGCCTTTCTGAATTCCTCTTGAGAGAATATTGTAAAGGCCAAGGCTGCCGCTTAAAAGGCCTGTAAATGGACAGGTAGGACAGCTTTAAAAAAAGTGCTTACTGAAGTTAGTTTATAGGCTCATATTTAGACAGTCCAATTATATGGACCCCAGGCTTCGAAGAACTTTAAGCACTAATACCGTCAATTGGATTCAGAAACAACTGTTCTACCTAACGTTAACAACTAGAGGCTTCTCAGTCATTTACAAGGTCAGTCCTACGTAGAACACATTGAATAGTCAAGCCTTAAAAGGCATGAAATGTATTCTGTCCATTACTTGATAATCCTGAAGTCTGACCACACCTCTTGAAGAGCTTTGGAAAGGTAGTTGCATGTTTTAGGGGCAATTTTAAAGTCTTGACTTGCTAAAGCCAGACGAGCCAGTTTGGTGTAGTGGTTAGGAGTGCGGACTTCTAATCTGGCATGCCAGGTTCGATTCTGCGCTCCCCCACATGCAACCAGCTGGGTGACCTTGGGCTCACCACGGCACTGATAAAACTGTTCTGACCGGGCAGTGATATCAGCGCTCTCTCAGCCTCACCCACCCCACAGGGTGTCTGTGTGGGGAGAGGAATGGGAAGGCGGCTGTAAGCCACTTTGAGCCTCCTTCGGGTAGGGAAAAGCGGCATATAAGAAACAACTCTTCTTCTTCTTCTTCTTCTAAATAACATTTCACTCTACTTACTACATTTATGGAAGTCAGTCATGTGCATGATTGTGAATGACCACCAAAGCTAAGTATAAAGGGAGATCAGAGTCATTGAAGAGTCATTCCTTCCCAGGACTGCACAGAAAACCTGGAGGAAAATGCAGCTGTCAAAGGTGGATGAGTAGAAGATTAAGGGATATGGGACTAGGAATAATATGGAGAAAAATAAAACCACCCACTTACCATACAACAATCTATATTAACCCATCAAGTTAGATTATGATATATCTACAACTAATCATCCAATTGTCAACCGTCATTCAATCCAAGTATTTTGGGCTTGCAAAGACATGGTTATAAATCCCAACATTTTTTTGTTTGCCCATTTTAATAACATTAAATTTCTCCTGTGCTTGGTGCTTTCACTTTCTTGTGCATCTCTTAGCATCTGGATTTTGGCCTCATACCTATTCTTTGTAACCCAGGGTTTGCAAATCCAGAGTTAGTCTCTGGACTAACTTCTTCCTCCTTTCTTTCTTTTTCATCGTTAACCATGGTTTAGTACTATATCTGCATTGCTCCCCCATGCTAATCAGGATCATCGTCATCATAGGCAGAATTTAAAATCCAGAGTCCAAGGTGGGCTTTTGCAAACCTTGATTAACCTTGGCAGCATAGATAGTCATGGTAACTCAACAAGAGAAACAATTCACACAAAGGAAAGGAGGGCAATGCTTTCTTGAGGCTAGCTCCCAAAATGCAGATGAAAGTTTTCAGGGTACCGGCATTCCATCCATGATGGCTCACAGGATTGATGTGTGTGTTTAGCTTAAGGAGTCCCTGAGAACTGAAAGCAGCAGGGAAGAGCTGGGTAGTGTTTTGTTGTTTGCTTGACGGAATCACTCCCCACCCCCCACCCCCCATCAGTAACTAAAATGTATGTGAAATGCAAATTGGACTTCTATGCTTTTCAGAAATATTAATGGCAACAATAAACATTGTAAATAAAATATCAATCGCTGTTTATCATGCTAGTTTCATTTTTAGATAGTTTTGTAATGTAAATGCTTGTAATAAAAGTGCGGCTGTTCTCTGATCTCCTCTCTAGAATCCTTTATTTTCGAAAGCCAACCTTCAGATGAGCAAGAGGCAGGCAGCAAAATTGATGTTTCCAAATCATTTGAAATGAACTCATATCTGGTATGTTTGAACTGTCTTGGCTCATTATATTTTTAAATATATGAAGGAAGCAAAGCTGTATTAGGCACTATTAGAGACATAAATCATAAAACTAAATGATGTCTAGTATCAGAAGCAAAGTCTGCCACCCTCTGTTACGTATGTGCAATGATTCATGATTCCAAAGGGAAAATGTCATTTTAGGATCGTTTCTAGAAGCCAGAGTTGAGATGCTTTAAAGCTTAGAATGTGACGTTTATCAAAAGTAGACTTTATGGGTTATATAGGTAACTTGTTTGCCATATTTAATTTAAACGTAGTCAAGATTCATACATTTTCAAAAACGTCTTTAACTACAGAGGACTTAATTAGCAGTTTCTGCACTGAAGCGTATTTCACAGACTTGGAGTCCTTTTTTTTCCTAGCATAATCCTCCTAGAGTTATGAATGAAAAAACGCTAAATTTCTGTGACATTCCTATTTGTTAGAAAATGTTAACATTAATACTGTTTCTCTAGGTACCTTACAGGGGATTTACATTCAGTGAAGACTTCACATCAGAACTGCTGTTTTTGCCAAAGAAAAAAGGAAAGGTTAGACTTTATAGATGTGTGTGTAAAGTGTTGTCAAATTGCAGCTGATTCATGGTGATCTCATAGGGCTTTCAAGGCAAGAGACAAACAGAGGTGGCTTACCATTGCTTGCCTCTGCCCAGCAACCATGGACTTCCTTTGTGGTATCCTGTCCAAGTACTGAACAGGGCTACCCCTGCTTAGCTTCCAAGATGTTACAAGACTGGGCCAGCCTGAGCCATCCAGGTCAGAGTAATTCTATAGATAGGACCCAATATGTAAGGACGGGTGTGTTCCATGAGCATGACTAAGGTGGTGTGGTGGACTGAATATTCAATTTAACAAATCAGACCTAAGTAAATCCCTGTTTAGCCATGTTAAACTGGGTGTCCATAGACAATTGATCTATCTCCATGTGGGGGATAAAATGGGATAATCCATATCTTCCGCCCTAAACTTCTTAAAGAAAGTGCAAATACAATATGTTAATAATATATATTGGGATTGTATGGTTTAATATATTTAATTGTGGCATTCATTGACTAAAGCTTTAGCTTAATGGATGCAAGTCAATTTTAACTGGTAACTCTGATAATTAAACATAGACTGACTTACTAAGGTTAGTTTCGTTCTGATACTATGGTAGAAAATGGAAAAGAAAGAAAAAACATCCTCTGTCTTCTAATATAGATTGTTAACGTGAACATATAAAGTTGCTTTACACTGATCCACACATTAGTTGGTGTGCCTCTGGCTCCTGAGACAGGCTTCTCAACACCCACTAACTTCTTCATGAAGAAGTGTGTGCTCTACAACTGATTTACAACCTCTCCCAATTAAATGAACCAAAGTTATCCCACAATTCCTACAGAAGGTTATGAAAAAGATACTATCAGAGATTTGTAGTTATAGGCAACCTTATTTGTCATGTAATTGGAAATTATTTGATCCATTTAAAAGCAGATTAATCAATAAATGACTTGACATGCATTTATTCTTTTTTTCTCCTTACCTATTAGCCGAACTCAAGATTACCAGTGGCTCCCTCAGAGATCTACTGTTCTCCTTGTGATTCTGAAACATCTCTGAAGCTATTTGATTTCCTCCTCCGACCTAGAACCCACAACTTAGAAGAACAAGATAAAGCTGAAAGCAAGTCTTAAACCAATGTTTTAGTGAAGCAGAACAGCTAACGACTTACAAATATATTTTATTAAAGGGACTGTAGTCACAGGCAGTTAAAATGACTTTTTTATCTTCAATCAAGTAAAATCTGACTGATACGTTCATATTATTACAGATGAACAATAAACACGTAAATAGAAAAGAGAAATATATCTAAATGCAACCTTTCCCAAGGATTCCATTTGTCTATGACCGAAAAATGAAATCCAAGATAGGTTTCTGTAGATATTGTAGCAGACTTAATTTTTAGTGGTTTCCAGTATGCAGAAAGTAATGAGGCTGCAATTTTAATCACCATGGAGGGGGCAAATCCTGCTATTTCCCCAAGGGAGCAAGGGACTTTTGGTGCCCCAAGCACCCTTCTCCCTTGCTGGGTCTGATTCAGATGGGCTTCTGAAGTATTGTCTCTGCAGCCTGTCTTGGACCTACCATGCAGCAGCAGTTCAGGTACAGGGGCATACACCTTTTCCCATGCTGCTCCTGTCAATATGGATACATCAACCAACCATTTGAAGTGCTTCGCTGGTGTACGCACATACAAAAAAGAGAAAGTAAACTTGCAACCAACACACAAAGCAAACTAAACCAAAAAAGATAGAGGAACAAAGATACCAGTAAAAAACTCAAAACCAATATAATGTAATGAAATAAAGCATTCTTTAATAAACAGACAAAATATTTATAAACTCTGGAATATTTCTGTGATAAACCACAAAAATACCCAGAGCATAGTTAGATGTATTGCCTTCATCCAAGGTCCCTTAACAAAATTTTATCAATATAGTCTTAGAATCATAGAGTTGGAAGGGACCTCCAAGGTCATCTAGTCCAAACCCCTGCACAATGCAGTAACTCACAACTACCTTCCCACCCACAGTGACCCCAATTTCATGCCTAAGTGATCCCCACACAAACCAAAAATCTCCAGAATTCAGCCTGGCCTGTAGGAAGTTCACCTACCATCCCAGAGGGGTGATCAGCAATTCCCTGGGTATGCAAGGAAGGGCCACAAGAGACAAACACTGGCACATCCTTTCCTACCCACTCACTCACAATCTGCCAAAGTTAATAAAATCAGCATTTCTGTCAGATGAGTATCTAGCCTCTGTTTAAAAACCCACCACCTCCCGAGGAAGCCTGTCAGGAACCTTTTCCGGATGTCTAGCCGAAAATTCTTTTGAATTAATTTCAACCCATTGGTTCTGATCTAACCCTCTGGGGCAACAGAAAAGAACTCTGCTCCATCTTCTGTACAACAGCCCTTCAAGTCTTTGAAGATGGTTTTCTTCCTTTATAAAAGATATGCAAAAGTTATATATTGCATACAGTTAAAAGTATCAAAAGTGCAGGTCCATTCATTGTCAATGCTTATTGAATATTGTTCTGCCAGTCATTTTTATAGGCTTATTTCCAGACCATAGCATTATCATTCCACTAAACACCAGTGGGTGAAATACCTTGACAAAACTAGTTGACAATTTCCATTTTTTAGGAACTCATTTTATTGGTAAAGAGCCATGTATAGTTCACAAGGACCTCATATGTTCCTCATCGCAAGCCTCTAAAGAAGATTGTGCATTGCTGAAGTAATGGCTTATATGAGCCAAATCAAATAGAGCACATGTTTGGCTTGAACAAACCCTGCATTTCCCCAGACATCACTGTTACTATGAGTAAAGGGCAATTTCAGCTACTTTAAAAATATCTCATTGTACATGCCTTTGTGTTCTTACATTCTATTTTTTATTTTTTTTAAGTTGTTATTGTACTTCCAAATAGAAAAGAATCAACAAAATATAATAATGGTGGCAAACCTATAGATAAGCATCTATAAAAGTTTCCAAATATCTAAAAATATTTCCATGCGTAACTATTGTGTATATGCCATACATTCAAATCTTGATAAGATTGTAAGATTGTTAGCCAATGTGGTGTAGTGGTTAAGAGTCACGGCTTCTAATCTGGCAAGCCAGGTGTAATTCTCTGCTCCTCTGCATGCAGCCAGCTGGGTGACCTTGGGCCCCTCATAGTACTGATAAAGCTGTTCTGACCATGCAGTGATATCAGGAGTCTCTCAGCCATATGCCACACGGGTGCCTGTTGTGTGGAGAGGAAGGGAAGGCAATTGTAAGCCACTTTGAGGGTCCTTCAGGCAGTGAAATGCAGGGTATAAAAACCAACTCTTCTTCTTCAATTCATTGGATTATAAGAAGTGAACTCTTATCTCTCCAGTGTTGTAATATAAGCAGCAACAAGGGCACAGAGAGTCCAATGCTGATGACCATCAGTTAACCTCCAGGAGACAAATAATTCAAAAGTACATAAGCATTCTCAAAGATCAATGAATATTCTAAAACAAAATTAATATGAGTAATTACTTCCTCCAAAGACCAACTAACTGGACAGATCCGTAGCATATTCTGATGTTTTCCAAGTCAATACTGCATGTGTTTTATTTCTGTGTTTTAATATGGAGCTTTATCTTGGTGTGATCTAAAATGTAGAGTATGAAAGAGGGATGCTGGATGGGTGAGTGAAGTGTGTTATGATTCGATGGTTGCTCTACCCTAGGAGTCGGGTTGTCTGTTTTTTGCTTGGGACAGGCTTTCCATAAGAGTTAGTGCCAAGCAGTATGTGTGTGGAGGAAACATCTGGAGTGAGGTGCTGTACACCCTGGGTGACAAGATGGGAAGTTAATCTGTGTGGAGGTTATGAGACTACTGGTAATTGAGGAAACTGAAATATGCAGAAGTGATTTGGGGCCATGTTTAGGTAACAACAAACATTGCAGTTGTAAATACTGCCATTCAGCAGAAGTTGACAAGTAGTGATGGTCACGAACTAGCCCCCCCTCCCGCTTCAAAGTGGGAAGGAGCAAAATTGATCAGTGAAATGGCTGCCAGTCATTTAAACCTCACAGTTTGCTTGATCTTCCGGTCAGCTGTTAGATTTAAATGTATGTGAGTCATTTCACCAATCCATTTTGTTCCCCCTCCCCCCCCATTTGGAAGCAGGGGGGAAGCAAAAGAGATTGGCCCAAACTGGCTAGTTCATTGGGGGATTTTTTAATTCAGTTCAGTTCTGGGGCTTGGTTCAGAAACACCATGAACTGAAATTTTCTGGTTCATGCCCATCCCTACTCACTGAGAAAGAACAAAAATACATTGTCATAAAGTATTAATTGGCTCAAAGTAAAAAATCTCCCTATTTGTCCAAGTCTTCCATTAAAAAAAAAAGATTTCTTCGCAATTTTAAATCTGGATTGACACATGTTATTTTAGTATATGAAAATTGGTTAAATTGATACTGCCATGATCTTATGCACCATAATAATCTAACTGCAGGCACTAGGAGGAAGAGGATCTACATTAGCTTGAATAGACCCTAATTCCATTTAAAGGGAGGTACCAGAAACGAATCCTCCAAAATAGCTGAAAATGGGTAGCCCAACTCATCAGAGCAATTCCAATAAGTAGTACATTAACAAATGTGCCCGATGCTATAAACTAAAATCAGGAAAACCAAATCCCCCTTTATTAAATGGCAATTGCAATGGCAAATCCAAGGTGGTATTTATTTTATGAATATATCGATAGAGTATAAGGAAAGGAAAGATCCATTTTTCTTATGTTACACCATGGCAGCTCTTGTGTGGGGAAAAAATGTTTTAACTGGGCAGGAATGAGATGAGAACGTATCCTGCCCCTTGGCATTCTCTGGGTGGCCCAGTTCCTGTTGAACACTCCTGCAGTGCCATCCATTGTGTTCTTAAGGGCCCTTGTGGTATAGAAACCCTCCAGTCATGCATACACACACACACACATATTTGCTATCAAGTTGCAGCTAATTTTTGGTGGCCTTGTAGGGTTTTCAAGGCAAGAGACATCAGAGATGGTTTACCATTGCCTGCCTCTATGTCATAACTCAGGTATTCCTTGTTGGTCTCCCATCCAATTATTGGACAGGGCCAATCCTGCTTAGCTTCTGAGATCTGATTATATTGGGCTAGCCTGGGCTATCCAGGTCAGGGCTCACCTGTAATTAGGATAGGCATGTCACTAGGTCAATATCAGCTGAACTTGTAGCTAAGATAAATTTATCTGAACAGTGGAGTGTAAATTGTCTTTTAGAGTAAAACATGTATAGAAATGTGCTGACAAAAATCGTTCAGCTTTTCTCACAGCATAGGCAGATTAGCCATTAAGTCAACCAGGAAAAGTTGATATGCATACATCTGTTTCCTCTTTTTTAGTAATTAAAAAAAGAGTAATGTGGCACACAATAGACTTCCTGTCAGGAAATATGAAAGATATGCTTACTGGCAGCATATTTCTTCTCCAAATCTATACATATATATTTGCTAAAAATGGCAGCAATCATAGGGGGCTTATTAGAAGTGAAGAATTTGCATGCAGAAGAGGCATTAAATGAAACTGTTTGTGCAATACTGACTTTTTTCAAGAAGCGTAAGATTAGCCTTTCCTTTCTTTAGAAAATGTAGGTGTCACGTTTCTGGAGACCAGCCCCTGATGGCTCACAAAGTAAAAACAAATACAGCAAAAGCACCAAAATCACCACCATAGCATTATTGTTGTGAAATCTTGTTATTAATTTCTGCCTACAGCGAAGCCTTGTTGTGTCACAGACACATTTTTCTCAGGGAAATGGCGTTGCCACAAGGCTTTTTAAACCAGAAGATGGCTCTGCCATTAATGGAACAAAGTCCTTGGGCATATTGAGGCTAGCCTTTCTCTAGCCACAAATACCTTTTCACCAATGATATTTTATTAAAGTCATAGGCAGCGGAAGTGAAGGATCTGACTGGTGGCCACTGTTCTCTTCCTTCAGTATCCAAAAGAATGATTATAACAAAGGACATGAAATATGTGCCTGGGCCAAAACCAGCAAGGCCTGCACATCTGGAAATGCCCATCTTTGGAGTTTCTCCATGTTCATCTCTAATTCAGCAGCAACCAGAAACAAAGTCTAAGGAACAGGTCTGTACAGCACCTTGTATGGTTAGCATTAATATACTACTAGGATCATCCTCTCTGGCAGATTGAAGGAGTAGCCACAAATACATGTCTATGCTAATTCATGCTTTTAAAACATTGTGATTAGAACTGACCATTACAGGATTATTGATTTGCTGTTTAAACAGCTGTTTATAGTGATTTGGAAAGAACATGTGGCAATCTTTCATCTTCTGTGGACTTTGGGTTAGGAGTGCGGACTTCTAATCTGGCATGCCGGGTTCGATTCTGCACTCCCCCACATGCAGCCAGGTGGGTGACCTTGGGCTCCTCACAGCACTGATAAAACTGTTCTGTGATAGAAGTGATATCAGGGCTCTCTCAGCCTCACCCATCCCACAGGGTGTCTGTTGTGGGGAGGGGAAAGAGAAGGTGAATGTAAGCCACCTTGAGATTCCTTCTGGTAGAGAAAAGCAGCATATAAGAACCAACTCTTCTTCCTCTTCCTCTTCTTCTTCCTCTTCCTCCTCCTCCTCCTCCTCCTCCTTTAAGGGCCCATGCATCAAGGGACAGTGCAACCTTTCACTCATGGCTGCAATGATTGGGAGAACAATTCTCACAAACCTCAGGACATGCACCATCCTTATTAATATGCAGTAACATTATACGTCTGGAGCATATGAGTTCAGATTAGAAGATGAAAGTAGAAACGTTGGGAATATTATTATAACTCCTATGACCAAGCTTTTCCTGCCAAAGAGCCATTACTACTGCCAAAAAGTTATGGAGAGAAATATTTGTGTCTTTTCAATTCACTTGCAGTATCTTGATCAAAGGGACACCTTTAAGTATTGTATATATTTGTGTGAGTGCTAAGGGGCAAAAATCAAAAGTGGATAGGGATGAAAAAGTCATGAGCCAACTCCTAATATCACATCAGTATGTGTTATGACATCCCAACATTACATTGGTATGACTTCAAAGGAATTCAGTCATGTTGAAAACCTGAATCTAGCCTCAGAACCAACCATTAGATATGCTGTTTCTCTTCTGTGCTGATTTCCTTGGGAGTGAAGACTCCTCTTTCTTCACCAATTCCTGCACTAGACAAGGGAACTGGCCCATGACCCCTGGATTAGCAGCTGGAGATTTCAAGACTGGCTGTATATGTTCGTTCTGGGTTTAACAAGTATGTAGCTGCTAGTTAGGAGTCAGACTGCTCAAAATCGAGAATCAAGACAATGTTGTTTCTTTAAAATCGGGCAGCATGGAATGGGGGGGGAGGGAATCCTCCAAAATTAACATTGATTTTGTTGTATTCCTTAGCTAGTCAAGGTAGCTGGAATAGAGAGTGAATTATCCATTATGGAGTCATTACAGGAGGATACAAGCGAACAGCAACAAGTTAATGAAGAAAAAGTTTCTGAAGTCTTGGAAATCAGTTCAGAGGCTGAGAATGAGGTCTCTTTGGACAAAAAGGAGACTTCAGAGCTACTGCTACATACAGGTATTTCAAGTTGTCTCTTTCTGCTATTTGCTTTCACTATGTATGAAATATCCTGTATACCAGCAGAGTGTACTTTGTATAATAATATTGGTACATGGAATTGCTATTTTGCAGGCAACACATAATTGGGTTTTTGGTGGTTTGCATTCTGGTGAAGTGAAGCTACAAAATATGTGCACTGCTCTTTTCAGACAAAATGGTAATTGTGCATGCCCGGATGATCATGTGTAATGTGCTTTCCCAGTATGAGGGACAGGAACACCAGAAACTTCATGCTCATAAAGGGCTTAGAACTCCAGATCTGTAGTGCAGTGTGATGTAGATCAGAAGTAGTCAACCTGTGGTCCTCCAGATGTTCATGGACTACAATTCCCACGAGCCCCTGCCAGCAAATGAACATCTGGAGGATCACAGGTTGACTACCCCTGATCTACATCATAAGCTAAGAGCTGATTGTTACACCCCAGCTCAGCTGTGAGTTTCCCAGGTAACCTTCAACAAGTCATCAATCTCCAGTCCCCCCACTCCTATTCCTAACACAATGATAATAAATAGCAGCCCTTTCTCTTAGGGTTGTTGCAAGGACGGCTGAAAACAATTTAACTGAAGTTCTTGAACACTTAGCGTTTTGTAAATAGTGCGGGCTTTCCTACTTCCTGCTGCAGCCAAACAGCGCTCCTTGAGGGGACCTCTAGGAACAGCATGAGGGGGTGCAGGAGGGTGCAGTCTAAGGAGAAAATCATGGAATCCCTCTTGTGCAAGCAGTCGCTCCTCCTGCAAGTACAAGAACATGGTTGAATCCAATTGCCATTGTAATCACGTCTAAGTCAGCGCTTAACAAATCCCAGGCACCATGTTGTCATGGTGTCTAGAAATTTCATTTAGTATCTAGCATTTTCAGCAGTTCTCTGTGGAAGTACAGTCCACTGGTCAAAAATGGAGGAAGAGATCCCCTTTTATTATCTTACATATTATGCAACTGGGGGTGACATGGGCTGGAAGCTGGTGGCATACCCCCCTCCCCAACAGATTTCACCCTGTGAAGCTGGAGGGAGCAGCGAGGAGGGAGGGAGCAGCAAGGAGCAGCAAGGAGACAGTGAAGAGTGGTGGGGTGTCCATAGGGGAGACAGCCGCACGTGCTGCCATTGCTGGCAAACTTGCTTCCACTGTGGAGGCATCCAAAGAACACTGGCCCTCTGCACAGTGGAGCCTTACCTGTCCAGGCTGTCTTTTAGGAGACATGGGGAGTGGGAAGGAGGCAGCCCCTCATGGGCTTCCCTGCCCGGCCTTTGGGAGATGTGGGGGGGGGGCAGGAAGCATCCAACCTCCCACAGCCTTCCTTGCCCAGTCTGGCTCAGCTTTTGGGAGGTGGGGGGGCAGGAAGGAGGCATTCCACCACCTTCCCTACCCAACCTGGCCTGCCCTTCCCTTCAGGAAATGTGGTTGGGAGGAAGGTGGGAGCCCCCAGCCTTTTTTGACCTGGCCTTTGGAAGATGTGGGGCTGGATAGGAAGATAGGGGCAGTGGGGACCATATAGACACTGTTGTATGGAGATGGGGGTAGGAGGGCCAGTGCCCCTCCAAAGCAGCTGCTTTCTGCAGGCTAACTGATGCCTTCCTTCCCTCCCTGCTACAGGGAACTGCTTTTTTTTTAAGGTAGCAAAACAGGCTTGGTTGTGGAATGGCACCACAGAAGGAAGTAAGGTCCCCCTGCCTCCCCCAGAAGAAGCAGCTCCCCCAACCCCTATCAGTTTTTTCATGCAAAAACTGTGCTGAGAGCAGTCGTTATTTTGCTGATTTTGCCACTCCAATTGCACAGATACTCCATGTGGAGTAAAATAATGCTGCTGGGTGGCTTTGGGGAACATGGACAAACCCATGAAAATGTGGGAAAAGATAACTAATAGTTTGGCTCAGTGTGAATCACAGCCACCGATACAAGCAACGTTGGCAGAGTTTAAAAATGCAAAGAGGAGTTTACAGCACCAGGCTGCTTAAAAGAATAAAATAGTTTATTCAGAAGAGAAACAACTTTATATAAAAAGATGAAAGAGTCCTGTCTAAACGACTGTTGTCTTTATTCAGTCTGATGGTTGGCAAGTAGGAAGGAACAGGAAGTCTCCTACTGAGACCATCAGGACATTGGAAGAAAGTACTGGAAAAATATCAGGAAGCACCTCCTATAACCATGCTAAATACACATCTCCCATGCCCCGTTCTCCATATTCTCCATATGCTGCTGACCCATGCACACCGCAGATCTTACATATGCCAACAAGGAATAATGAATTTACAAAAGTAGAAGACAATGCAATAGTCCTAAAATGTTGCCTAGAATAATGATCCCCTCAGATAGACCGTTTCACAAGGCAAGGGCCACAACAGAGACTGTGCATAAATGGGCAGTTTTTGAGTTTATCATTTGCAGATAGCACTTCCAGAAAGCTAGAGTTTAATAGGAAAATTTGAAGCCATTTATTATAGTCATGCTTGCACAAGTACATTTGCAGGTTGAAGAACATCAGTCTTTATGCCCTTTAAAGGAACTGGTTGGGCACAGTGTGAGAAGGTGCTGAAGTAGATGGACCACTGGTCTGACTCAGAGGGGCTCCTCTTATGCTCTTATTTCGATTGCGTTTAATTTTCTCATGCAAAATTTTAGTAAGTTTGTGAGCGTGTGGTACCTTGTGACATTCACAAGGGTACCTTTATATTCAGGTATGTCATTCATACTTTTCCCCCCCCCTTTAGATTCTTTCCTTTCTGAACAAGGAACAGAGACAGCTACTAAGACTAGTACACTATTCAGCAGAAACAAGGTATTTCTCAGTCAATTTACTAAATTTAGCTAAAGTTGTATCTTTAAATCATTTCCCATTGATTTCAAAGTGAGTGTTAAGCAAGTGTGAATTGACACTGTAAGCAAGTGTGACTCTGACAATTTGTGATCTTAGATAATGAATCAGTGGGGAGGACTACAAAGCCATAGTATTTTTAAAGAAGTTGACATCCCAAGAGGAAAAAATGAACAGGATAATATGCTTCGTGGGGGGAACAGAAGGAACTTCTGAGGAAATAATATGTAACATTTGTAACTCATGTCATTGGTCCCATTGAGCAAGGGTTAACTAAGGTCACAACTAGGCTTGCCAGCTCCAGACTGCAAAATTCCTGGAGATTTGGAGGTGGTTCTTGGGTGGGCAGAGATTGTGGAGGAAAGGGATGTAATGCAAGGATGTAATGTCATATGGGTTGCCCTCTAAAGCTGCCATTTCCTCTAGAGGGACGAGTGTTCTCAAGTTCCCCCTGGAGATGGGGGTTCTCCTGACTCCAAGGGGCCTTTCCCACCACCAGGCATCTAGGCAGTGGAGGAAGAATGGGGGAGGCGAGTAATCTCCAATATCCCGACATGTGCTGGGATTACTTCTGGTTCAACTGCGAGTAATGTCAATGTGCTCTAACATGCCATCAAAACTGCATGGTAAAGAGTGTGGGCTGAATGCTAGAGCAGTTGTTTGGGAGGTACTTGCCAGAAGACTTTATGGAAATGGTAAATTGGTTTTAAATACTTTAAAGATATTTTTGTATATGATTGTAAAGGATGTGAGCTGCCCCAAGACTGTTAACCAGCATTCACATTACAAGCAAAGTATGTTTGGAGTTTCAGAGTGGAATGGTCATTAATTCAGTCAGGGAAGAGAAATTTGTAAAAGTCATCTGCTTGAAAATCCTGAGCTTACTGCCTCTCCAGTACTCACTCTCTCTCTCTCTCAGTTCCTATAGCTGTTCTCTCACTTTCTGTCTTCTCCTGCACCCCTGAGTTATTCCCTATTTCTAGTTTCCTTAGTTCTGCATACTCTGAAACACTTGGAGCACAGAAAACCAGCCACAGCCAAACTCTGTGTGTGTCCTGCAGCCCTTACCAAGGTTCTAGGATTTATTACACTGGTATAAGCTATGAGTTTTCTTTACCCAGCCACATACCTATTATACTACATATTAAGTGAGAAAAGGGTTTATTTTCTCTTTCTCAGATGTATCTCTCTCAAGCCAATAAACACAGAGTTAAAAGCCAACACTTACCATAAGGCATCTGACCTATATTATAACTAGCCATTAGCTGTTTGAATGTCCTTTTATGCCAACAGATCGCATTGTGCCTTGCACAATAAAGAGCGGCATTTTCGGACTTTTTTCATTATGACCTGACTAGTTATCTGCTGAGCATGGAGAACCTTGCCACATGATCAGTTTTTAACAAGACAACGATTCAGTGTTTTGTAGGGGGGTGTCATTATGAATCATAGACTCATGGATTTGGAAGGGGCCATCCAGGTCATCTACTCCAACACCCTGCTCAATGCAAGATCATTCTTCAGCTTGGTTTGTGGACGTCTCCTCCTGGGGAAAGAGCCACACTGCAAACATGACAAATTAAGGATTTAGCTGAGGTCTCTGAGCTTTATCCATGCACTTCAGTCCTGGAGAGAAGAAAACAGCCCCTCTGAGTATTCAGGAAGGCTCTTTTAATGGTGGATTGGCTGGTTTTCATAGTAATGTTGCTTGCGTAGCAGGCAAAAGTAAATTAAAGGTTAAAAACTATTGTGTTATGCAGTTTATCATATAATATTTGATGTCTCTGTTTAGAAACACATACCAAAGAAGTCCCCCCGGAGAGAGGTTTTGCAAAATCTACGCATACCAAAACACGCAAGATTAGTGGCAAAGGTATCTCTCTTTTTTAAATAAGTGAAAGCATTCTCTGGATTTTTAATTCAGTTCCTCGTTATTAAAGTGCAATGAAATAGTTTATTTTTTTACTGTACATTGGCTGCAAAGCCATAATGCTTAATGTGCCTAGCTCAACTTCTAAGGAAGTAATCCGATAGCCCAAGTTTTAAAAATATTTTTATAATTCAGGTGCAAGTCAATAATAACATCAGCTCGTTTAATTTTATTCACTTCAAAATAATTATGTTCCCATAAAAGTCTGGACAGAATTTCTCTCTGACTATACTTAGGAATAAGGATCTCTCCCAGAACTTCACACCAACTGTCTTAGTCACAAGTAATCATATATTTCGAAAGACACCCCATTAAACAGAGCTTCTGCCTAAGATGTTGAAAACCTCCTATAAGGGTTATGCATAGCCTCGCTCTCTGACATTCTGCAGTTGGCTCTACCTTTCATGGAAGTGGTGTTGGCTTTGCTTCTTGGAAAACGTCTTGTTGTTGAAAGGGTGGCTATCACCTTGCAGAGCTTTTGTTTGAGCCCAAGGAGCTAAAAGGTGTTATATAGAATCACAATTCCCCTCACCACCAGAGATTGAAGCAAGGGGTTGAGATGGATTTTCACACCTTAGTTATCGATCTGTATGGTTAGCATTAAGGCAGATACCTCAGTACATCATAACTAATGCAGACCTTAAAAGGGAAGAGGGGAGATGCATGGGAGAGGGAGGGAAGAAATGTGCAAGTCCACTTCATGCCTCTGGTCTTCTCCCTATGGTGCATTAGTGGTCAAGGGTTTGGCTCGTCTTGCCAAGTGTCAGTTGTGGAAAAGTGACCACCTTTTTCTTTTTTCTTTACAAACCAGGGGGTTATGAGATCTAGAGAACACACATACTCGTGTGCTTCACATAAACTATCATCTATATCTGTGGGTAAGATCCAGTATTCTGAAAATAGATGGCAAGTACTCAGAAATATTTTTTGCTGCATGGGTGCTTACTGTGGGTGAGCTGCTTTGAAAGAAACGTGCTGCAAAGCCTTACATGTGCCTTGTAAAACATGTATGCAAATAATGTAGTACTCTAATTAAGGTATAAACAAATGAGTTATTTGGTTCCATGTACTCTCCAACACTTCAAATACGTGTTTCTTTCCCCTCGTGTTCCCTTGTGGAGTTTTCTCATCTGTTTCCATGACCAGATGACATTTTCTAGAGGATCTCCAAATATTCCTTAACTGTATTTTTGAAAATATAAATATCCTACCATGGTTATAGTTTCTGTGAGTCTGAAACTTCAGGTTACTACTTATGTAGAATAAATGCCATCCTGACTATTTCCCTTTCAAGCCTCCTGCTATATCTGTTAAACCTTGAAGGTCTGTCCCCCCCACCCACCCAATTTGCTGTGCTTTGTTTCAGACTCAGAAAACCTTTATTGGCATACACACACACAGTCCAAAGAAACCAAACAGATTAAACAATATTATGTTCCTGCTATGGCCATACCACCCTGAACACGCCTGATCTCATCTGATCTCGGAAGCTAAGCAGGGTGCTTTATTTCATTTAGGAGGGGTTATGGTTCATGGAAACTTCTCATGACTAACCATACTCTTACATGAAAAGATATATATCCTTATTCTCTGACTCACATTCTTGCAGTGATACTATATCGTGCAAACTGATTAAATCTAGAATCATTATTAAAAGAGCTAGAAAAGGAATAATGAAAAAAAATGTAATTTCAGATTCATTAATCCTTTAACATGACTCTCATTCGTACCAGTTTGTTACCCATAGGGTCTCAATGAGTGCACGCCCAAACAGATTGTTTGCATTTCCAATCATTACTACAGTTGGAATTCTGGAGCACTTTGTGAAAATTGTATTCAATACTGTGTGATATTAATTCCTCAGTTATTTTAGGCAACACAGAAAAAAAAGAGCTATCCACCAACTAAAGAACTTAATCTCCTTTTAACTACTTGACCCATTAAATCTGAAAAAAGCCAAACCTCAGTAAAGGTGCCTTTCTGAAAGAAACGTTACAAATGAACAAGAATTGCCACAGGCTATCTTTAAAACTGGCAAGAAAAATGACGCGACAGTTGCCTTGACTAACCAGAAGATGGAGCACCGAATATACTGTTGGAGGAATAAGTTTTAAAATATTTGTTTTATAATGAATGCTCTTTCTTGTTGAACATTCATCATAGCAAGGATTCAGCTAGTACCAAATCTAGGATTTATGTACAGTAAGTTCAGAATAATTCTGAATTCTATATGTAAAATCACAATAGGGTGAGACCATACTTCAATTAACTTAAATTCATACTAATATATGCAAAGCAGTTTTTGCAGATCATGGAACACTTAAATCAGTGCTTGAGCCTTCTGCAACAGTACAGAATGGAGGTGAAAGTATGGAGAGGAACTGAGTGGGGCAAAGTTGGCTAGAGCCAACCCAAAAATCAAACATACTTTTTGCTATATTAGTTGGATCTAAGTTATATATTTATGAAACTCTGTATTTATGTATTAACGGATTTATTTCTGGAATGTACTTTTGTATTCTTTACAAACACAAAAACAGAGAAAATATCTCAACAATATCATAGAAATTACTATCCATAAATGATAACCTGTGATTTTATTTAGACTCATAATGAGCATGCCTTGAAATAGCAAATCTAGATGCAATTAGTCAAGGAGAACCTTAGAGATCAATTAGCTCAGGAGAACCTTAGAGATCAACAAGATCTCTTGGGCTACAAACTACTGCCCCCCCCAATGAAGCCCCATGACCATAGACTAGCTCCGGAAGCTCTGTCTCAACCCATGACTGCTTATGTTGATGCTGTTGTTGATACCAATTTAAATTGTTGCTTCAATTTAATTTTAAAAGTTACATTTCTAGAAATTTTAATTAACTGTCAATTGTTTTATGGTATTTTCTTATGATACTTTTAATATGATATAGACCACCCTGAGCTAGCTTGTTGGGAGGGTGGTATAGAAAACTAATAAACAAACAAACAGTCTACATTCCCTTCATCAGATACCCTTGAAATCTTATACCCCCTAAATTTTGTTAGTCTCTAAGATGCTACTGGACTCCTTTATTTGTTTGTTTGTTTGGTTTATAGTCTTCTTTCCTCCTTAGACTTTTGCTACTTCAGATCAACACAGCTACCCACTTCAATCTATCTCACCCAAATAGATTGGGCTAGTCTGGGAATCCAGGGCTGATTCTGCACTTACATTGTTCATTCTGTTGTGGATCCTGCTGAATCCAGATTGATTTGAACTTGGGTCTTCCTCTCCCCCCACCCTCCCCATTGAAACAGAAAAGTGTTCTGCATCTTGATAGGGAAGTTCAGAAAGGGAGGGGGGAGCCAATCACAGCCAGAGCCTCTTTCTTTCTTTTCTTGAATTGGGGGGGGGGGCTGGAAACAACAGAGGAGGGAGGAAAAAACCCAAGAGGCAAATCTCTACCCACAGAAGTTAGAGCTTCTAGAGCTTATGAGAGAGAAAAGTAGAGCTTCCCCTTTAAGGCTTACAGCTTAAAACCTTGGCCAATCACGGCTTCTCTACCATGGAGTCATCCCTGGCCTTCTCTAACACAGAGTCGAAGCAGGCACTGGTTCTGCGTGCTTTCTCATGCTTTCTGAATCCGATTCTTCAAATATTGAGGGTTATTTCCATTTCTAAATATTGCAGGAAAACATAGGGTCACTCCAGATCAATCCTACTTGTTGCAAAGGGAAAATTTAAATTGTCTAAAATCAAAATGGAAATCACATTCTTTGTAGATGGCAGGGATTGAATCAACCCGGGATTGCAATAAAAGCTCCGTGCAGCTTTCATCCAGATTAGGGCCTTCTCCCCACTTGGGTTCCTTTTAAGACTGAAGAATTCAAGCTACATACATTTAATATTACAAACGAAGGGTGACTTGTTAAGATGTGAGTGATTGATGAGGGAAGTTCATTTCCATTCAACAAAACACCTCTCAAAACCTTTGAACAAGGGCAATCCTGATAAAAGGAAAGGTTGGTAACAGATCTGAAATGAACCTCATTCCCAAGACTTGTTCAGAAAGTATTTAAAAGGATGTTTTGGTCATAGAGGTGAAATAAAGTTCTAGAATCAGTGCTCTGTGCTGTGAGGTCCAGATCTTCTCAATCTAGTGGCTTGTAGAAACGATGCTTTGTAAGGAGCAATAGGATTGCCCATTGTTGTGATTGGCAGGAGAATCCCCAGTGGAGCACCATGTGTCTCTGGCATTATTACACACTCATGCACATGCTGTAAGAGTAATCTGGCCATTGTGATGTAACATAAAGTGCCTGGTGTGTAATGACAAATTAAAATATGCTTTAAAAGGCATATCTCCCCTAATTTGACAGCATTGTCATCAGGTACAGCAAATGAAGTGTGCATCAAACTGAGCTAAGGTTTTTAATTTGTACCCTATTTTTAATTATAATTACTGTCTCACGCAGGCATGTTGTGAAGGCTTTAGCAGTCTGAAAGGCTGATCTCGCATAACATCAAATGTTCTGAGAAGCCATAATTGAAGGCAACTTATGGCAGCTCATCAGGGAATGCTTTATTCTTTGTGTTTAAATTGGCATGAAAGTAGAATAGTTCTTTTTGTAATGCGGTTATCATGAAGCCAATTGATCTTGTCAGTTTAATAAATAATACAATTGTTCCCATCAGGCTCATTTAATATGCTCCTTTCTGAACAAAGCTTCTTTAAATATAAGTTACAGCAGTACCAAAGTTCTGCCTGCTTGTGACGCAAGTCAATCCCTTTTATCTCCAAAAGGCTATTGTATCCAATTAAGGAAAATTCTAGAAGTGGTGAAAGATCTTTAGTTTTTCAACCATCCAGTTCGCTTTCTCATGGGTCACTTTTCTAGAACAACTTTGCAACATCATATGTAAGGTGGTTAATCAGCATATCAGGTGGAGCACCAGAAGTTAAGCTTGTTCTTTGATGGCAGAGATCACCCACAAAAGGAAACTGGTCATAGGCACTGTGCTGCCCCATTATGTATGGCAAATGTTGTACTGCTCATAGAACAGGAAAGCTATGATATGTAGAACTTTGCAATGGAATGTTATGCATACTGTAGAGTTATGAACAGCAAGACTCAAGTCCAGTAGCCCCTTAGAGACCAACTAGATTTCCAGGATATAACCTTTCAAGCGTCAAAGTTTCCTTCCTCAGATGTATCCGACTCTTGACACTTTAATAGCTTATTAAAGAGCCAGTTTGTTGTAGTGGTTAGGAGTGTGGACTTCTAATCTGGCATGCCAGGTTCGATTCTGCGCTCCCCCACATGCAACCAGCTGGGTGACCTTGAGCTCGCCACAGCACTGATAAAACTGTTCTGACCGGGCAGTGATATCAGCGCTCTCTCAGCCTCACCCACCCCACAGGGTGTCTGTTGTGGGAAGAGGAATGGGAAGGCGATTGTAAGCCACTTTGAGCCTCCTTCGGGTAGGGAAAAGTGGCATATAAGAACCAACTCTTCTTCTTCTTCTTCTTCTTCTTCTTCTCCTTCTCCTTCTCCTTCTCCTTCTCCTCCTCCTCCTCCTCCTCCTCCTCCTCCTCCTCCTCCTCCTCCTCCTCCTCCTTCCTGAAAATGTAGTTGGCCTGTAAGGGTCTACTGGATTTGCTATTCTTCTGCAGACCAACACAGCTACCTGCTTGAAACTTACTACATAGAATCATCACCACAGTATCCAGGCACCTAGAAGTAGCTGTGCTTGTTATTGACAGAGCTTGGTAGGACCTTGGTTTCAGCGGCAGTTCTGAAAGTGGGCTAAAGTATTCCTCAGTTCAGAATAGGGTTGACAGCCAATGGCTAGTTCTGGGGAAGAGATGGGTGGGGGGCAGGGAGGTGGGGGAAAGGCACCATTGCATTGATAGCATGAGGTCGTACCTGGGGCAAACCCAGAAGTGACATCATATTTGACCAAGATTTGGGGGCAACTCTGTGGTTAAGCCATTAATTTTCTGTTAATTCCTACAGTGATATGGCAATAATTCCAAGTTTGCCTCAGAACCGATGTCACATGAAATGACAGTTTTTTCTTTCTTTTCCCCCCTGTTCTGGCCTCCTGAGTCCTGCTAGAGGCCAAGAGGCTTCCAACAAAAGGTCTCCCACTATAGCAGGAGACCTGGCAACCCTAATTCAGAATAAGGACAGAACTCATTCCAGAAATAATGCCCCTCAATTTACATTGGCTTTGCTTACCCTTAATGTTGCTCTTTCATGTCAACAAAGCATCCTCGTGTGACATCCTTATGTTTACTGAAGCATGGAGCGAAAGATTAATAAGCCCTAGCTCAGGGGAAACTGTCATGGGAGCAACTGTAGGCCAAAGCCATAGAGGCTGAGGAGGAAAGGGACCATTCTCATAGACTGTGGGCTTCTTTTAACAGAATATTTGGGATCTCCTGAAAATACTGTATCCCCAAATGGGTGAATACTTGCTACAGCCATGATTTCAGGGGGCAAGTAATATAAATAAAATTAATTAAATAAATTAAATAATTTTAATATTTTTTTATCATTCATTCCCCTTCCTCACTAAGACTGAAGGTGGATTATCATGTAAGGCAATGCAATCATCACAACGGGACGTGTAAGGTAATAGGACTAGGCCTGTGGAAATCTGAAACATAGCATTAGCATTAATGTGACATGTTTAACAATGCAAGAATTGCACAGTAATGTAATAGATACAGCAGCAGATAATCTGTACTACACACTGTAGTGGGATCTGTAGTTCCTTTCTCTCCATTAAAGCACATTTCTGAATGATTCTGCTTAGTTATAGCCCTATTTTAAATGTCTTCCTGAATCATTCTATTTTGCATAGTTTGCAGAATGCTAAGAGAGTGGGAACCTTCCTGACCTCATCTTTCAGACCATCGTATAAGGGGGTGAGGCGGGGGAGGCCAAAACAGAGAATGCACATGTGTGGGTGGTTTGGTTTGGTCTTGCCAGTTGGCAGAGTGGCAGCTGCCCTGTTCATGCAAGCAAAGCTGTGGTGGCCGAGTGTAGAGGGACAGGCGGTTGACCAAGGCCATGAGAGCCAGTGCCTGGATCTGACCCAGGCAACTGGTGGGCAACAAATGGAGCTACTGCAGAATGGGAGTAAATATGCAAACTCTGCCTAGCTCTGGATAGTAACTGAGCTGTGGCATTCTGCATCGTGAATTGACTTTGAGGGGAGAGCTATGTACAGAAAGACAGGGTGAGCTCCATTTGTATATAATGAAAGGCAAGGTTTAGACAAACAAATTTACTTCCAGAGTGTTGTGTGTTTATGTATGTTTGTTAACAGCTTTAAGATCAATCACGTTTATATACTTAGTTCCTGTTACTTTCTTTCCTTGTTCCAGGAAAGAAACAATCTCCTACTCTTAGAACTAAGGTATGGTGTGTTTATCACTTGGTATTACTATATATGCAAAAGATGTCCATGACTTTGTTATGTCGGTCCTTCTGCCATTTATCTTTCAAAAAAAAACTTAACTGAAACAATTACACACAATGTTATTTTCTGCTATGTTCCACCTCCACTTCCCTTTGTGAATCTGTGTTGTTGCTGCTGGTGTAATCTTGCTTGCTCTGCTGCTTAGAAATGGATCTGATTCCTTCTGAAATCAAGAACTTCTTCTTGTTCATCAGGATGCAAATATGGTGGTAGCTGTAGTTATGTGAGCCAGGTTATCAGTCTTCTTAATGCTTCCATACTTATGCAATTTGCTGCAAAAGATCTGGATGGGCCCTGCTGTAATAAGGATTGCAATTTAAATACCCTTTGGGAATGATCAACACTGCTGTACAATCTATATACCATGTCTTGGATTACCTGTATCCACATCACCGATACTTCCATCTCTTTTTCCAATTTGTTCACTCTCATCCAGTCAATCAGTTATCGCAGATACAGGCTTAATGAAGCCTCCTAAGATATGGCAAGGTGTAATCTGCACACTGATGACATCATATGCTGTTTACACTGCATCCCATGCCTCCACCAGTCCCCCCCCCCCCGGCCATTTCATGTAGATGTTAAATAGCACAGGAGACAAAATGGCCCTTTGTGGGACTCCACAAATCAAGGAATCTAGGGGTAGTCTCTGAGCTCCAGGAAACACTTGGAAGCATCACAAAATTATATCTCCAAGTCCAGAAGAATACTGTGGCCAATGATTACAAATTCCACTGAGATGTCCAGAATAATTAACATCTGTTCATTTTCCCATTAAAGGCTGTCCACTGAAATGTCCAAGGTGTACTATTTAGGGGGCCCAGAAAGAGTTCTACCCTCCTTAAAGAAATCCTTTTATCCTGCATCCTAAATGAAAAAATGGGTCATCAGAAGTTATAAGCATTCTACATTTGCTGCTATGCTTATGGGAGTTAAAAGGGTCTGGTACCTCACATTAGTAATTTGTAATAGTCACTGTAGGCATGTTCTTTCATTTATTGCTTCTCCCTCTTTTAGAATTTGGCACCTACTGAAGAAAGGTATGTCTAGTGAAAGTACTTAAAACAAGCACTTCTCAAATGTAAGGAACAGACCTCTTCTTGATTATGGTTTCTTATATGTGAAATACAGTTGCAATGGAAATTTCTTTGGCACTGCCTTAGATTAAGGTGACCAGATTGTGAGGGACCTAAGGCGGGACACTGGGGGGGCGGCTGGGCTGCTCCTACTCGGTGGTGGCTGGGGGGGGGGCGGCAGCGAGCAGGGGTGGGGTGGCGGTGGCTCCTGCTCGGCAGTTGTGGCGGGGGTGCTCTCCTCCTGTCCCCTCCACTCCAAGCTTGCTTACCTGCTGGCCACTGCCACCGCTGGATCAATAGGGCTGGCCGCCTCGCCTCACCCTGCACCGCCTCTCCTCTCCCCATGACACCCCGCCTCACCTTGCGACGGGTTGGGCGCCATCGCGAGACTATTTAAGCAACGTGGTGGGACGCGGGGGCGAGTGGCCTGGAGGTGGGCAGTCCTGCCAGAAGCGGGACAGATGGGCGCCTTACCTTAGATCTGTTTTAGGAGAAAGGCAGGATATAAATGTTGAAAGAATACTTTGAGATGTTAATTAAAAAAAAACACTTGGAGAAAAAAAGTATGATCCTAGTTCACGCAGACTCTGTTGTAGATCATAACTTAGGCCAGTTGTAATAGACCTTCCCTGTAACTAGAGGCAGAAAGTATTGTAAATGTCATATATAATGTTGCAATGGGCAAAGCCATGTGGGAAATGGTTAAGCTCCCCCCACACCCCACCTACAGTGTGGCCTTGGTCTGAATTTAGATATTGGGCAGTTGCTGTTTCTTTGTTTAAGATGTTTTAAAGATATGCTTAAGAACGGTGTTCTCATCTCTTTTGGCCGCATAAACCTTGCCTGTTTTATATCCTAAGAGCATGTATGGTGGGTGGATGTTGGTAGAGACTTCCTGTTCTCAATAAAATCACTAATTCAGGAGGAAAGATTTCTCTCACAACCTGCTATGCATGAATTCACCTATTCCTATATGTGAAGAGGGAATTGTATAAAAATGAAGTTCAGGTGAAGAGTGTTATTCTGTCCTGCCCTTTTCTCAGAGCTCTAGTGTTTGAAGCATAATTTCTCCCTCCCAGTCTCCAACATAAATGTGAGTCAGGCTGTGAGGAAAATGCTAAATGAAACAGGCTATAGTGAGATAAGGTACAGGGAGAAATAGGTTTATATCCTTCATCCATACACTTGAGTTTTGAAATAAAAAACAGACATGCTCACCTTGAGGATCTTGAGAAAGGAAGGGAAAGATCTACTTGAATGCCAGTTCACGCCTCCCTGTAACTGCTTGACAGATGAGAATATTAATAGCCTGGCCCTAGGGCATGGGGATACTTTCCCTATCTGTCAGAAATTTAGAGGAAGAATGACTATCTGAAAATTTCATCCCACTTGATGGGGAAAGGTACCCTTGGAAATATGTTTCCCATTGTAACTGACTGAAAGAACTATTTGAACACTTCTCAAATGAGGACTTCAATTTTAATATTAACTAATCTGACCCAGTTATTTAAAACAAGAAGGTTTGCTATTTCATTTGTTAGGACTAGGAGAGAAGTCTGGAATGTATATTTGTAGCTATTTGTGATTGAATGTTAGATAGATGAATTTATGGATTAGTGATGAGTATGGATATTTGATATCACAATAAAATATTTGAATTAGAAAAAAAAAAGGAAGCACTCCAAATCTGCTTAACCTTTCTTTCCAGCCATATATCTGGAGGCCAGTCTTCAAACAAAAATTTTAAAACATTGAATAGCAAATTCTGTCTACAAAAACGTGGGGTGAATTTGTTTTCCCAGTTGTGCTTTGTTGGGCAGACTGTACATGTTAGTTGTACATGTTAATCAACTAATATCTTAACTTGAAAATATACTTTTTGGTTGAGCACGATTTGAGTCAAGTAGCACCTAAAAGAACAATTTCTAAGTTTCTAAGAACAATTTCTAAGCACCTAAAAGAACAATTTCTAATAAGTTTCTAAGAGTCAACTTCCTCTGACAGATACTTAACACTTAGTTTTATACTCCGGAAATCTTATTATTATTTAGTGGGTGGAGCCAATTGGAGTTCTGCCCAGTAGGGCTTCTGATACAGTGTTAGTTTTATTTTCTCCAACTCCTCTTTCCCAGTGTTTCTTTAACATTTACTCCTCATGCCCTGCACTTGGGCTTTCATGTACAGGTTGGTTCCCCCTATTTTGTGATTTTGCCCATCACTCTGTTGGAATGTTTCTACTATAATAAATGAAACTTGGTTTGGGGTATGAATATACCCAAGAATACAATATGTGTAAGTTTTTTAAACTTGGTTTTCAAGTTGATATAGAGTCCATTTTCTGTGCAGGTCCACTTTGACAAGGAAAACTTCTCCACCTAAAGAGAAAGATGATGAGTCTCCATATGAGAAAAACATTAAAAGGTATATAGGCTGTCTTCTTATTTCTCCCATTTAAAACAGTCAATATTTTTATCCAACCAGACAATAAAATGCAGTTTGAATCACATATCTAGGGGTTTTCCACATGCTTGATTTATTCCTAATTTTCTTGACAGGTGATACACAAGCACTGGAATGGGTTTGAACATGGTTCTTCCACACATCTCCCCCCCCCCCTTCTGCATTTTTTCAATTGTGGAGTCCATTTATTTTCTTCCATGTGTACCATAAATAATCAGGATTTTCAATGGGAGGCTGTTGTCGCCATCAGTGGTAGCACAGTGCCTTCCTGTTTTATTTTTGTTTGCACATGCTCATGATATATCAATGCCATAGCTGTATTTTTTTTTAAAAAATCAGTACTAAAATATTGTTATGTTGATATAACATACGATAGGTTTAACATATTCTCTGAATTCCTAACTGTCATCTTGTTAAAAATATATATGTCTCTACATCTTTCCCTCATAGAGATGGGGCTAGAGATTTAAAAAAAAAATGAAAGCAGGGAATTTAGAAAAACTGCTCAACTAAAACATTTTGTGTGTGCGGGCACATGGGATCTTCCTTGTTGATATAAGGGTTGGGTAGTCTCTAAGCTTCCCAGAGGGATTTGATCCTCTGTACCTTTCCTTTCAGTTTTCCTTCACAAGCCTCCTCATTTGAGAGATATTAAAGTTAAATGTGGTTGTGTTGGTGCTTCAGGAAGACTCCCTACTTGCATAAATGCTGAACTTAATAGCAGTATGGTCACAGTTTCCAAGTGGCACTATCACGTTTACATTTCTCAAGGATCAAGTGGAACGAAATAAATATAGCAAGGCCAGTGGGTTGCGACTGAAGGGAAGTGATGGAGATCCAGAGTGGGCTTGGAAAGAAAAGAAGAGGCTTTAATAAACTAAAATCCTTAGGGCTAGTTTATGAAGCATAGCAAGGGGTTTGTCCCAGTATCTCATTCATTTTGTCAGCCAATCTCCATCTCCATTTCTGGCCGACCATTTCAGATCTGGCAAAGGCAATCGGGCCAAACACTAGCAAAAATGATAGGATGCTCGCAAAATGGAGGCATATAGTTCTTGGCTATAGTGCAGGGAGAAGATGGCCACTTAGTGCACCCGTTTTCCCTGCCACAGGTGCCAGCTAGCAGTGCTGCCAAGAAAGTCTCCACAGGAGCTGTAATCTCTAGAATTAACACCACCTATGTTCACTGAAGCCAGCCTTGTTGCCCTTTGTTTAGGGCGGCATCCTGGAGGAGGAAAGAAAATGAACGAATTCAGCAAGCAGAAGAGCGGCACTCAGCATTAAGTCGTGCGAAAAGCTTGTGTTCCCGGAACCGCTGTGGTTTCACACCTAACAACTCTCAGCAATGTGAGGCTACTCTTCTTATTACCATACCATTCTTAAACAATCATGCTTATGGGACATGAGGAATCGTCAGTGAATAAAGGTGTTATCTCTCCAGTCATATCAGCTACTGCCCTAAGATGGAAAGAGCTGGGGGGTTCCTTACCATAAGGCATGTTGTTTGGCCAACCCATCTGCAGATACCAGTTTGCAGGAATCCCCCCGTGGCCACACTATACCTGCAAAGCTGCCAAGTACCTAGACAAAGATCTCTTCAGCCCCCTCCCCGTACCAACCCCAATGATGATGGGCTATGGCTCTTTGGGATCTCAGGTAAAGCAAGGTCTTTCTCAGACCTACCTGCAATCCTTTAACTAACAATGCTGGAATGGAACCTTGGACCTTGACTCTCCTATTGAGCAACAAGGACGTCTCTGTTTAGTTTGTAAATTTGGCAGGTCCACAATACATTGCACAGCTGTGTACCAAAAAAACAATTTAAGTCAGCAGGGCTTAAGCATGCCCACTCTTAACAATGCACACTGTAACACACCACAAGCACAGAGGGCTGCTGAGAGCAGGAAGAACCGGGTAACAAAATTCCAGAGGGCTGTTTAACTTTGAGGGACAGGGAAATGCACAAGCCCTGTGATTCCAAGTACAGCGTTGGGCTAGATGGGCTAATCTTGTGACAGAACTGAAGGAATTTTACTTTTTCTGTGTTGAACTGTAAACCTGCCTGCACTTTTCCCACTGCTCCTGCTTGAAATGTTCTCTGCTTTTCTCTGTGCACATCATATTGATTTCTGTTCCACACCCCTGCTGTCTTAGCATTATTAGGAATATACCAGGCTACAGTAAACACAGCAAAGTAAAAGGGCCACCTCTTGAGCGTCTATTCTATTCTGAGCCTTGAACCAAGGCTCTGCATCACTGGTTAGCTGATTTCAAAATGACCACTCAAAGTCAAGTTTTCTGCACCTTTTTATGGCACCAATCTATAAAACATTTCCAAATGTGTTTCAAAAAAATAATTTCTTATTAATTCCTTTAATAAGAAATCTGACCAGTTTTATGTGTCATTATCCACATGCACACTTATATGTACACTGGTATCAAAGCCCCATTTTAAAATCAGGCTTTGAAAGGAGCAGCAGGCAGAAAGTTGCCCACAGAGAGCAGCAGCCCAGATAGCAAGCCAGTCTACCTGCAACTGGCTCTCAGTGGGGAGTGGCCTCTCCTTATTGGGAGCACGTTTCTCACTGAGGGCCAATCGGGGAGTGTGTGTGTCACCTGCACACAACCTGAATGTTGGTATGACTACAGATTGGGTTAGATCCTTCCCGAGGTCAAGATTTGGAATCTGTACAGCCCCCAAGAAGATTGTTTTGCACTGCCTTCCACAGTCCACTGCCTTTGCCCTCCACAGCCATGTTAAACGTACTTGCTCCTGTGAGTTGCTGGGGCTCTCCCTACTGGATCTCCCTACTTGTACCCAGCACAGGTCAATGCTCAACCATGGAAGGAAGAATATTTTACCTCATTTAGAGGCTTCCACAGAGCCACTGTTGAAGATACTGAGGGAGATTCAGTGGGAACCCTAGTGGCACCAAAGGGCATTTCTTTCCAAACGCCAATAGTTTGGGCTGTACAGGATACCCAGGATACAGAGCCTGGACGTTCTTCTCCTTAGACAAGGTCTCAACAGATGTGACATGTAGACATGGAAAATCACATCAATTTATACTCTGCCTTACTACAGTACACAGGAGGATGAATTTGCTTTTGATGGAATTTATGTGATGTGTATGTCCAGAGTTGTTGGTGGAGTCACCCATGAACAGAGTGTTGCAGCCAGGTAGTTTATACCTAAACAAGCCCTTCTGTTCCTGCTAGGGGTGCCACACTAGCACAGGCACTTGACAGGAGATTATGGGAACCCTAAGCCTACCCGTTGATCATGATGCTAATGCCATGATGTCACTACCAATGCAAGCCAGAAGTGATGCTATCACATCAATTCAATACTGTATGGTTAAACCAAACAGCTTGGAGTAAATTAAGGGTTGACATCTCTGGGTTGGGAAATACCTGGAGACTTTGGGGGTGGAGCCAGGAGTTGGCAGAGTTTGGGATGGGGAGGGACCTCAGTGGAGTATAATGTTATTGAGTCCACCCTCCAAGGCAGACATTTTCTCCAGGGGAACTAATCTCTGTCTCCTGGAGATTAGGTGTAAAACCAGGGGGACCCCAGGTGGAACCCTAGGTGAATCTTAAAACATCCCACCAATGTGATGACATCATTTCTGGTTCATACCACAAGTGACACAATGGCATTGGCTTGACACTAATTTGCCTCTCCCATTTCCCCCTCACCACCCTATCAAGTGATGGTGGGGATCAGTAGATCCAAAGTAGGAGGTCTCCCACTTGGATTGCCAACTTTTTGGAACGTTGTGAGGGGGGCAGTGTTTGGAGTGGGGGCAGACCTCAGCAGACCATGCAATCCACTCACCAAGGCAGCCATTTTCTCCAGGAGAACTAATCTTTTGTGGTCTGGAGATCAGTTGTATTTCTAAGAGTTCATGTTCCATGCTAAAGTTTGGCAACACTATCACTTGCCATGGAAGGAAATTCTGGGAGCCCAAATGCCTGTCCCAGCCCTCCGCAAGAGCTAAGCCTCTCCTTTTCCTGCAGACGTCCTGTACGCTATGGCCTACTTCCTTTAATAAGAAGTCTGGTAAATTCAGAAGGGTTGTATGCCAGTAAATGCCATGCTGATTCAGAGGGGTGGGCTGGAACAGAGATGCTCACCTTTGCTGTGGAGAGGAGAGAGACCTGTTGGTACCCACAGAATTGCTTTGCATCCTATTCACTGCGTGCACGTTTACACATAATTTTAAAGCACCAAGTTGCTAACATGTGAGTCAAGAGCAAAGAAAATATTTGGTGAAAGGATTAAAAGGAAAGGCTGCAAAATTATACTCTCCGCTCATCGGTATTGCCTAATCTGACTTTCAAATGAAGGAGGTCAAAATTAGAAGTTAGGATATATTCCTTGCCAACTCAGTCCTGCCTTTGGTTTCAAAATGATGGGCTTGTTCTAAGAGCCAAGTATGGCTTAGCATGTGGTTTACAAATGGGGCAGACTTTGAATATGGTTCAAATCCAGCCATTTCTGAGGCCTAACCCTTTCTTCGCTTATATATAATTACTATACTGGCAATTTTGAAGCTCTTGACTGATCACACCCTTTCAAGCCACCATAGATAGATGACAGAAGCAAGATAGATTTTTCTAACTCAAAAAGAACTCTCTGATATTTTTAGAGTTCTACAATATTTTGCCACAAAATAGACAATCATGCTGTTTTACTAGTAAAATCAAGTTTTACTAGAGCTTGCCATGTGAATAGGGCTCAATGATACAAATAGGATTTCTCCTGTATAAACAGCTCGGGGTAGCTTGATGTAGCAATTAAGAGAGCAGCAGTTTCTAATCTTGCGAGACAGGCTTTCCAGCTGAGTTACTGTTATGTATGTGGTTTTGTTAACGATTCTACTGAGGACCAATCTTGAGGTCTAAGGTCGGATCAGCATGGGCAATATATTTGACCAATGCACTGCTAGGTCCCCGTCTCAGGAGCCTGTTAGTTTAAACCGAAACTGACCAATGGCGCGCACTGGCAGGAAGATCCATTGCTCCTGTATGTATAAGTTGGGACTCTTGAGGGACTTCTTGTTCAGTTTTTCCTCTCGTACTACCATGCTGAGATCCTAATAAAGAGCGGATTGAACTTGCAGTGTTCTGGCTTCCTTCAAATCCATGGATTTAAGTTACCTTGGGCTAGTCGCAGTCCTGTTCTCACTGAGCAGGCTCTCTCAGAGCTTTCTCAGCTTCACCTACATCACAGGGTGTCTGTTGTGGGGAGAGGAAGAGAAAGCAATTGTAAGCCACTTTGAAATTCCTTCAGGCAGTGAAAAGTGGGGTATAAAAACCAACTCTTCTTTTCCTGGGTTCAGCACTAAAGTGTAAGGTCAGGCCACACAATCAGCAAAATATCATATGATTGACCTCAAATACATGTCTCAGCAACACACTACAAAAGTTTATAAGACAAAAGTCAAAAAGCATTCATCCTCTGAGGCTATAAGCAGTCATAACACTAACCGCACAGGCAATTTGATGACTGCACAATCAAGCCCTATCAAAATGTGCTACTTGGGCAGGCAAGAACTTCTCTAGGCAGTTCTTGGGCACAGATTCTGTGCCAAGTTTTAGAGGGCAAGAAGCTTGAATCAAAATACTGTTTTGTAGGCTTAGAAAGAGGGGAGTGAGCCAGAAGGTACAGAAGGTACATCTGGCGAATAAATAAGAAAACTGCAGGGAGGTCTCCAGGAGGGCAGAGTATGTTTACATCAGCCTTTGTTTTAGCAGTAACAAATGTCTTTAAGTAATTCAGAGTAGCAGGGATATTGTCGGAGATGGGATATGTAGATGTGGACACAGTTCTTATCACTGATCTCCTCTGGTCAATGCCTGTATGGCATCAGCAACTATTACACTGATCTCCATCCTTATCTGAGTACTAGATTTAAAGCCCATTATAATCCTAAATAAAATGGGCGCTAGATGGCAGCGGCCTCCCCCCCCCCCGCTGACTGGCGAAGGCTTCCCCCTAGGCCTGGATGGTTTGGCGTGGGTCAGGGAGGCTGGGGGCGGCGTCCGTGGGGTGGCAGAAGGGGAGCGCGGGAGGTCTTACCGTGGCTGTTGGCAGATCCCGGGGAATCGGCGCAGCATTCGGCAGCAGGGGTGGCTCCTGAGGGGCCGCGAGGCGCAGTGACGGCGTTTTGCGGACGGTGGTGAGTCATGCCTGTGGCCGGGGGGGGGGGGGCGAAGGCGATGGGAAGTGTGGAGGCGGCGTGGCGCTCCGGGAGGTAGCGTCGCCATTTGCAATCCCCGTCTTCTCTCTGGCCGGGGGCGGCAAAGGCGGTAGGGAGCGTGGAGGCGGCGTAGTTGGCAGTGCAGCGGTATGGGAGGTAGTGCCGCCATTTTGGCTCGTCGTCTTCTCTGTTCCCGGGGGTAGTGAAGGCCGTGGAGAGCGTGGAGGCGTGTGCATGGAAGGGTTTGGGCGGCGGTGGCAGCGGGGAATTTGGGGGAAAGGCGGCCAAGCGGGGATCGGCAAGTGGTGGGGTGAGGGTGGGAAGGGCTGGGGTGGCGTCCGCAGGCACGTAGGCAGGGCAGGGCAGGCGCTGTGCCAAGGGGAAGTGTGTTCCCCGGAGGGCAGCGCTGTGGGGCAAGGCTCCTGGCCGGCTGCCATCCTTCAAGGATGGCGGTCGGGAGGAGTGTGGAGTTCGCGGGCAGCTGTTCTCGGGACGGGCCAAGTAGCCAATTGGGAGGTGCGCTTTGCGCGCCTCCCAGTTGGCCACTTGGCCCTGGATTGCCACTCAGAGGAGCGAATCAGGAGCCGCTCCTGATGCGCTCCTCTGAGTTTTTATCCCGGACAGAGCCCACCCTAACTCCTCCCCACCAGCCCTTACTCTTTTATTTAGTCCGCGGCGCCTGTGGCGCTGTGGGCGGTTTAAAGATAATTTGCATGTCTGGTGAAAGGGGTGAATGGATTAAATATCTATGGAAAAACAGTAATTTCAGTCATTGATTTAAGCCAAGCTTCCCATTTTTTATTAATGAGCCAAACAAAGTGCTTAATACTGTGTTGCCATAACAATTAAAAGTTATTAGTTTACAATGAAATAGAACCTACATACCTTTGGGGAGGATAATATTGGAGTATTATATCATCAATGTATCTAATTCTTAATGTAGTAAAATGCTTAAATTCAAAGACTGGAGCCATGAACAAACAATACAGATATTTCCACAAACTGGAAAAATACCCAGGTATGCTGAAATCTTAAACAATTGGAGGGGGGGAACCCTCCAAAATGATAAAAGCAATTCCTGTACTTTTAAGAAATGATTCTTTCAAGAAACATGTAGACCACTTGAAGTACTCCCTACAGGTCCCGTGACACCCGTTTCAGACACTGACATAATGCATCCTCAAGTATTTTGGCCTGAAAGGTATCCTCTCCTTGCCTCTGATTTCACAGATCCAAGTGTACAAACTTCTGAATACCTCCCTGAATTTGACTATACCTCATGGATGAAACCTGACAAA
Source organism: Paroedura picta (assembly GCF_049243985.1). Classification (NCBI taxonomy): domain Eukaryota; kingdom Metazoa; phylum Chordata; class Lepidosauria; order Squamata; family Gekkonidae; genus Paroedura; species Paroedura picta. Next base: position 39,148,257 of record NC_135371.1, on the reverse strand, counting down.
CGCTTTTACATCCGTCCCTACACTGTGATGGAGGAGACTACTATCAATCTCCCTAGAGATTTCCCCTACAGGTAAACAAAACATATAGCCCAATGAGATTATGCCTAATAACATATTTTACAATGTCCTGCAATGATTTATATGAATTAACGTTGATACTGTGATGTGAAAATGATGGGACATCATTTGCTCTGTGTATTCGGTAGCTGAGAAGCATCCTACCCAGGAGTGAGAATTATGACCATCACAAGGATAATGAAGTTCAGTAGCTGTGTTTTTTTTTCCTTGTGATTTTGCTTCTACAGACTTCCTGCCACAGAGCTCTGCCTAGGAACAGGCCTTTGGGATTTTATTTTTTCCTTCGTTTTAATTTAGTCCCAGCTATTCTTTAGATATTACACCCCATATTGCATTCTTCTAGAGTTCACAGAAACATTTAATGAAGAATAACATTCTTTCTCTTGCACATAATGAGAACATTCCTACCAAGCACTGACGACTAACCATGGCTCTGTTCTTGGCATCTCCAGGCAGGAAGGGCTATGGTTCATTGGTATAGTAAGCTGGTTTTCAACCAGAAAGCCATGCATTTGATTCTCTGGGTCTCCAGGAGGGATGGGTGATTTGGTTCAGGCAAGTCAAAAAGTACCCGAATCAATGCTGATGCAGGTACTTTTTGGACTTGTCCGAACCAAATGTCCCATCATTGTAATTTAAACAGGCTAGATCAGCAATGGGCACAATTCAACCACGATTGAGCCAGTTTAGATACTTCCTGCCCACTTTCTCAGGCAGCGCTTGAGAAGGCAGGGAGGTGAGAGCCCATCAAGCAGCTGATGTGTCATCATGATGCCTTTTAAATGCCTCCCCCCTAGCCTTCTGTGGCAGAAGAGAAAGTGGGGGGGGCATTTAAAGGGCCCACCAAACAGCTGATCTCTCCAACCCCCACCTTTCCACATAGCAGAGAGCCAATTGCCAGCTCACATTAGGGAGGGGAGACATGGGAACTCTTGTGTCTGCCCTCCCCCTTGTGCACAGTGGAAAAAATCCCAAACTTTTTGGATTTAGCCAAATTGATTTGGCCAAATCTGAACCAGAGCAGGGTGTTTTGGACCCTTTCAGATTTGGCCGAATAGACTCGGGATGAATCTGAAATGGTCCAAATGTTTTTTCCCCATACCAGTTTAAAAGATCTCCGGTATTAGGTGGTGGGAAAAACTTCAACCTGAGACTTTGGAGAGCCAGCTAAGAGAGCCATTACCAACACAAGATTCCAGTAGCACTTCAGAGGCTACCTTTTGAGGCATAAACTCTCAAGAGTCAAACCTTCTTCTTTGACTCTTGACAGCTTAGACCCAAAAAAATCTTGTTGGTCTCAAAGGTGCTACAGGACTCAAATCTAAGCTGTTCTGATGCAGACCAACATGGCTACTCTCTGAAATTATCAACAAAATATTCACAAAAGCATCACAATAGATTACTGATGCTTCATCCTCCCAAAGGTGTCAGACCTAGCAGCTAAAAGTCCTTGAATCATACTAAAGGTAAAGGTAAAGGTATCCCCTGTGCAAGCACCGAGTCATGTCTGACCCTTGGGGTGATGCCCTCCAGCGTTTTCTTGGCAGACTCAATACGGGGTGGTTTGCCAGTGCCTTCCCCAGTCATTACTGTTTTACCCCCCCAGCAAGCTGGGTACTCATTTTACCGACCTCGGAAGGATGGAAGGCCGAGTCAACCTATCATACTAAATGAATGAATCATACTAAAGAACTGCTAAAGGCCTGCATATGGCTTCTATACATACTAAAGGCCTGCATATGGCTTCTATAGCAGGTTTGGTCTGACTCAGCTCAAAACATCTAGCAACAACACTTTCTACCATTTTCAAATAAACCTATTCCCCAGACTAAAGTTATACATAATGGGAGGAGAGCAGCCCTGTGTATTGGCCTTTGGCAGCCCAGTATTCTTAGCTGCCACCAGAGAGTCAACAGTCACAACAGAAACTTCCCCGATCTCCAGTGTATTCTGGAATCCATTTGGATCAATAAGCCTTTACGGATGGATCATCCTAAATGGTCCATCATCCTTGTAGAATTGGTGGGTTAAATTCAACTGTTTCTTAATAAAGTGATTTCAGCATAAGGGTCAATGAATCTCCCCATCCAGATCACCACATTTCTACTTGGTGTGGAAAAGAAAATGCTTGATAACGCCTTGATCCAGATAACAACCTGGGACAGTTCCATGGATTCAGCATGTATTCTGAAGTCTTCAGAATTATCAAGCAGTTTCCCCAAAACAAACCTTTTTAGAAGCAGTTTTTTTATTTGAAGAGAATACATAGAAACAAAAAGGAATTACAACATATTGTTATATACTACAGATCTACTATTTAGAAAAGAAATATTCATAAAGCTAACATCTAACAATACATACCTTAGTATTACCTTGGATTCATATTGCTTATTCAGGAAGAGAAGCCCAGATTGACAGCTGAATAATTATCAAGTATGGCCCACTGGGTTCAGTGAGTCTTACCCCAGGGTCAGTGTGCACAAGTTTGTAGCCTGAAACTCAACATACTTGGACTTTATAGAGTTCATATGCATTTTAGTAACCTGTTTATTTTTCATCGTGTTTTCTTCTGTCTACTGGAGGTTAGCATAACATGTTATATTTTTATAGGCTGGCCTGGGGAACATCATCTACACCAGACTTGGACATAAAACTGTATCCCTCCAGGATGAAATTCAATAAGGAAGGCAAATCAGACATCAGTCCAATAGAAAAAAATCTGCAACCAACACAATCAATCCCAACAAAAGGGTATGTTTGGAAGGAAATAGTCCCTCTTAAGCCTACATTTTTTGGATAATCTGTCCCTCTATCAGGAACTTTGTTTCATAATTCTTGTTCTCAGAATTAAGGAGCACATATACATGTAATAGGTTTATGGAAATGTGCATTCATATTCATGCGGTAGAGCCAACCATCCTCTGCGTAGCATTCCTCCTGCCTGAGCAGCTCATCCTCCGACAGGAAAGCCACTTGAGTTGGAGAATGGCACCTCAGACTACAGGAGGGCTTCAAAGGAGGGGATAAAGGAAAGGAGGGGATAAATATTTTAATAAATAAAGGATACACCCCAGTGTTATTCAAGTTTTTTTGGAAGGTTTAGAAGCAAAAAGAGGATTTGAGGTTTTTGCTTTGAGGACAATTCACAATTCTGATTACTACAGAAAGGGTTGTAACAGAAATACATTGGCTGATAGAAGTGATATATCGAACGCCACACTTATACATCTGGGCATGCTTCTCCTGGATCAATACATTCATGTATGTAGGTGCCAGGCTGTGAAGGTAGGTGCCAAGCTGTGAGAGCCAGTTTGGTGTAGTGGTTAGGAGTGCGGACTTCTAATCTGGCATGCCAGGTTTGATTCTGTGCTCCCCCACATGCAACCAGCTGGGTGACCTTGGGCTCGCCACGGCACTGATAAAACTGTTCTGACCAAGCAGTGATATCGGGGCTCTCTCAGCCTCACCCACCCCACAGGGTTCTTATACACGTTGGCAATACGTTATCTGTTGTTATTTCTGAGACTGCTATTAAAATGTGCCATTAGTCAGAAGTGATTGACAGTAACACATACAATTCCAGTAGTGTTTAAAGAATCCTTTCCCCTCTTCTTCCCCCTCTAGGAGATTCATCTTAGCATATGACCCAAATTCACCAACTCCTATCCCTGCTCCAACGCGACTGGAGAGCAAGTTACTCGGTGTTCGCTTCCCCCGACTAAAAGACAAGATTTTTCAGTCTCTGCTCTCAGAAATGCAGGAATCTTGCTAGTCTTTCCTTTTGTCTTCAGGAGTTTTCTCTTCATGAACAAGAAGATTTCAATACCACCCTTCCTTTGTGCAGTTAGTTAGCTAGCAGTTTCCTAAGGGTGCAGCTTCTCAGTCTAAAGAACGTACGATCTCCATCTTGTATGGGTTCCTATTGTTATGAAGAAGTAACCAAGGTCTCCAGATACTTAATTACACCACTTGCCTGAGCTTCCACATTTTTGTAGTATGAAATTTTTATGAGATACTGTTTGCTTCTCTTAAGCTATTCTCACATGAATACTTTATAGCCAAAGTACGTACCCAAGTATGTAGTAAATAATCACTAATGGCAGAACAGCAGTACATTTTGATCCTGTTAATTACTAATTGTGTGGAAAACCAGAGATCTGATCTGAGCAGATTTTTTTTTGTCTAAAACTGGGAAATTTGGCATCACAAAAAAATAATATATACCTCTTTTATGTCAATTTAATTTTACTGTAATATGTAAGCATTTCCCCACATACTATACTCGATCTCTTTCCTTCCTTCAATTCATGCAAGAAGTAGTGAATGGCATGGATCCAGAGGAGCATTGGTGTGCACGGACTTCCACTTGTACAGCCCAACTTTCTCACCTTCCTCGTCCCACTGCAGTGCCAAATTCCCTCAATACATTGATTGGAGCAAGCTCTTCTCCCCAAGAGCAGCATTTCAAAGGGTATTTGAAGCTACAGCAAAATAAGGCAAGATCTTTAGGCACAGTCCTTGCGCCCATGGAAACTCTACTCTGGATCTAAGCTCTGTATCCTATCACACTGGTGAGTTAAGTTTGATACCTCCCTCCAGCCTGAAGAGTTTTCCTCTTCGAGAAGGGATGGTTCCATCATTGAAACAGTTGTCAGAAGGCTCCTTAGGCTGGGGGCAGGTTCCAGACTTTGCAGAGCAGAATGGTAAGATACTTGTTCTTACAAATAAGCTTTGAACAATTATTGGTATGCTCACAGCCCCCACCACATATTTCAGCAAATGGATGAAACATCTCTGTGCTTGTTTTCCCTTTTTGGATGAACTATCATGTATGGGATAAGCCCCATACTGACAAACGCTGATATGAGGTTGGTTTATCCAGCTGAATACTGAGGACAGTCAAAGGGACTTCTCTTTCTATTGCTCCTCTCCTCACTGTGCTCCTATACTTTAGCATGCTTCTTCTAGCATGGGTTGTGTCCAGTTTTGGAACCAGGCTGAGACAAAATTCTTGATAAAATGGAGTGCACTGAGGTAAGGAAAAAAAGGTTTAGTTCCACTCAACCATATGCTCTGTTTTGTATATAAAAAAAAGACCACCCACCCTGTTTTATAAAATACAGAAAATGAAAAAGCTAAAAGCATGGTGTGAGTCTGATTTCAGGGGGTCCAGGGCTACATTCCATCCCTCTGACATTATGATTTGAGATGGCATCAAATACCACTAGGTCCTGGCACTTTAAGCAATACAAGATCAGAATAAGAGTAGAATAAGTGTAGACTAGCACTTTTGAAAACACCTTGGTTTTAATCTCTTGATCTCAGCAATTTACTATTAGATTAGAGCAGTATAATTTGAGCTTTATTGAATTAATAAATAAGAAGATACGTTTACGAATTACTCTTTGGTCTATATTTTGTCTTTCAGCTGCATTCTGAGCATTTAATGAATCTGTTGACTTTGAACAACTGAATCATATCCAAACAGTTTTCTGTTGGCCTCCCAGCCTTCTTGTAATGATCCCAGGGCTCTCAAGACCAATATTTCAATAGTCTCCCCATAGCTGTCTCTCTTTTAAACTTAAAAATCCCAGGCTCTTCAGCTTTTCATCATAGAGATGTTCCAGCCACCAGGAATCTGGACATGCTTCTCTTGAACCGACACATTCCTTAAGTCCAGATGGGCTTGGGGTTAGGAGGGCAGAGTATCTGGCTCCAACAATATTTTTCCTATGGGCCACAGTTACATTAAACTTAAAACTACATCTTCTAATTGTTCTTCACCATTGTGGGCTGTGTTGAAGCACTGCTGAATCTCAAATAATTCCAAAAGTAATTTAAATATGGTGCAATTGGAGATCTCCTTAGTTCATCACAGAGAGCTATTTACTGTTAAAGGGATAATTTCAACTCATACCTCTGCCATGTGCTAGAAAGGCAGTAGGTAGCAAAAATGAGTCCTTAGCATATAAGCCGAGGCACCTAATTACACCACAAAATGCTGGAAGAACTTGACTCGCATATAAGATGAGGGTGGTGTTTGGATAGTGGCTTTTTCTCCTTTCCTCCCCTCCCCCCTGTTTTGGGCAGGATTTTTCCCCCTTTTCTTCCCCCCTTCCTCCTCCCTCTTCTTTCCCTCTGACCCCTCTTGCCTTTATGCCTTCCTCTAGGGGTGTTTCGTCCTTCTGTGCTCTCCCTCTGAGACAGAGGCTTCAGAGCTTCCTGCAGAGCTTCCTGCAACATGTGCTAGCCTCGTGCTAGCCTTGTTAAGGCAGGGAAGGTGGGAAGGCAGAGACTGCTCTTTCCCTCCCAAGCTTGCTGCGTCTGTTGTTCCTGCCTCTGCTTCTTCAGGCAAGTATACTTGTCTCCTACCCCCATGCACCTGTCTTGTCTGGAAGCTGGGTTTTTTAATACCCGCATATAAGCCAAGGGGGACTTTTTTTAGTTTAAATAAAGGACTGAAAAACTCGGCTTATAAGCGAGTATATACGGTACTTCTCTTCAGTCTGAAGTGAAAAAGGAGGCATGGGAAAATATGCACCCACCAAAATCCACTTAGCAAAGCTTCTTCTGGCATGCAGGCTTAGTGACATGAAATACAAAAAGGTTTGTTCTCAGATTTACATTTGCAAGTCAGCTGGTAAAGTATATTACCCCATCCTAATGTTGCCAATCCTAGCAGGTTGAGAAGAGGGATTTTAAAACCATATTGACAATCTGTGTTTTCTGATATTCTTTTTGTGTTATTATTTAAATTTATTTCCCACCACTCCCGAGGCCAGCTCATGGCGGCTTATAATCATCTATGCTAAAAGCCCCAATAAAATCCCATTAAAACAGTCTAAAGACAAAAAAAAAAACATACAACAAGAAACCCAAAAACATGGTGGTAGTCCTCAATCTCCCATCCCCCAATAAAACATCTAATAAAGGGAGTGGGAAGAGGGGGGCATAGTTAACAGATGGTCTTAATGTTGCCTAGCGCCAGGGGGGAGCTCCAGTCATGCCTTCCTCACTGCCCCCGTCTCAACCGTAAACGTGGTGGAAGAGCTCCATTTTGCAAGCCCACTGATAGTTCCTGCAAGGCCCGCAGCTCTACCGGGACCTAATTCCACCAGGCAGGGCCCTGGTCGAGGCCAGGCGTACCTCTCTGAGGCCAAGTTAGTGCCCACAGAGCGTAAGGCTCTGCGGGGGGCATAGGACGACAGGCAGTCCCTCAGATATATGTGTCCCAGACCGTGAAGGGCTTTTAAGGTCAAAACCAAAACCTTGAACTGGATTCAGGTGGCAACTGGCAACCAATGCAGCTGCCTCAGCACAGGCTGGATCTGGGCCTTCTTGTGAGGACCCTAGCAGTCGCATTTTGTACCAGCTGCAATTTCCAGATTAAGGACAAGGGCAGGCCCACATAGAGCAAGTTATAGAAATCTATTCCGGAGGTGACCATCGCATGGATCACCGTGGCCAGGTGTTCAAGAGACAGGTAGAGCACTACCTGGCGAAGGTGAAAAAATTCCTGGCAAGCTACTCTCTTGACCTGTCCCTCCATGGTTAGTGAAGCATCAATGGTCACTCCCAAATTTCTGGTCTGTGGTATGATTGTAAGTTGTGTCGCTGTCAGGGTGGGTATACATGCTTCCTGACCTGCCTCCCTATTTCCCAACCACAGGATCTCCGTCTTGGAGGGGTTAAATTTCAGGTGACTCTTCTCATTCAGCCACTGCTTCCAAACATCTGGCAAATGGTTCGGGGGGGGGGGAGTCCGGGCAGCCATCTATGAGGAGATTGAGCTGAGTGTCATCAGCGTACTGATGACAACCCAGGCCAAAACTCCACACCAGCTGTACCAGAGGGTGCATAAAGATGTTGAAGGGCATCGGGGAGAGAGCCGTGCCCTGGGGGACCCCACAAGGGAATCAGTAGGAGCGCAACAACTTCTCCCCCACAGAAGGAACATAACCAGCTAAGGACTGTCCGGGCGAGGATGGAGAGTTAGGGACCAACGGATACGAACGCGGGGAGGGAGGCTGTAGAGAGGCGCCCGGACTTCAAACCTGGAATGAGGACGCTAAGCGCAAGGGACTTATAGCAGCCAAACCGGTCCTCGCGTTGAGTGCCCGGCCAGCCTGGGAAGGGGGCGGGGGAAAAGGGAGTTGTGGTCAGTGGCACTTCCCCACTCGCTCACCCCGAGGAAGGGCCCGCCCGAGAAGTCGCCGGCGCTGGAACCTAGAAAGAAACGCTTACCTGAAAGTCGAAAGTAACTTCCGGACGCCGACGAGCGACTAGGACGGAAGGGCGGCGGCGGCAAGACGGGTTATGTAGGGGGGCGGGGTCCAAGGCGGGAAATATAAGGTGGGGAATACACCGGGGTGGTGGTTGGTGTGGATGAGAGAAAAGGACGTTGCGAGTGTACGGGGAGGAGAGAATAAAAGACGGTGTTTGGAAAATCCAGCAGGCTTTGTGGTTCTTGGTCGGAAGAAGAGGGGACGCCACGGCTGAGAAGGGTGAACCTCGCGGAGGGGCCGGGAAGAGCCCCACAGGACTGTGCCCCGTTTCCCCATCCCAGTGAGGCGGTGGGCCAGCAGTTCATGGTCAACCATAATAAAAGTGGCCGACAGATCTAACAGAACAAGCACGGCTGACCCACCTCAATCCAGCTGGTGACAGAGGTCATCCATCAGGGCAACCAACACTGTCTCCACCCCGTGGTCAGAATGGAATCCAGACTGATACGGATTGGTCTGCCACAGCCCTTTCAACCACCTTGCCCAAGAACGCCAAATGTGAAACTGGACCGTAGCTGGCTGAGTCCTGTGGGTCCAGTGATGGTTTCTTAGGGAAAGGACAAACCACTGCCCCCTTTAGCAGCTAAGGGAACTGCCTGGTAGATAGGGAGAGGTTGATAACATCCCTGAGCTGGCCTATCCACTGGTCACGTCCTTTGAGGAGCCAAGTTGGGCAGGTATCCAGGGGGCATATGGCAGCCTTGACTGACTCCAGCAACTTGTCCACTTCGGGTAAAGAGGGCCATCTGAAGTCATCAAACATCGCCCCCAAAGGTGGCCAACATGCCTCCAGTTCATTTACTGTATTAACCATGACAAGAAGGTCACGGTGGTGTGACAAGACGTTTATCTACAAAATAAGCTTGCTAATGCCTCACAGCCAAGATCCAACTGACTAATATTTTGGCGCCCCTCCTGCAGGGCGGTAGAGACCAAACGACCCTAAATAATTGAGCCAGCTAGAGGACGCAATTTCCACCACAAAAATACTGTTTTGCCACTTTCACTGCCATCTCATACACCCTCATAAGCATGCAATAAAATGCTCTTGCCACCTTGTCGTGAGTTTTCCGCCACACTCACTCTAGTTGTCTCACTTCCCTCTTCTCCCAGAGCACCCCAGTATACCAGGGGGCTCATTTGAGTTGAGGGCAGAGAGGACGCCTAGGGGTCATGTTGTATATAGTGGCCGCCAGGCAAGTCTGCCAGTCTTTCACCAGGGCCGTCAGCGAGACGCCAGGAAGCACTGGGTCCTGCAGTGCATTCTGGAAACCAGTTGGAGCCATAATTCTCTGCAGGCAGGCAAAAATACGCCCAGAGCCCAATTTGGGAGGGGTTGGTATCCTGAGCCGGGCCCACAGGGCATACTGGTCTGACCATGGTACAGCTAAAGCCTCTTCCAGCCCCACTTAGGGTAAAGAGAAAAATAATTATAGTTCTTCAGATACAATATGGTCAAGGCCATTTTGGAATGCCTCACAACAGGTAAGGCAATGATACAATTTGATAGGCTCTTTCAAACTCCCATGATGCTCCATTAATTACTCTAAACCACACTATTCCACTTTAGGATTGAGGTAAAAAACCATCGTTCCTTAGCTTACATATATTTGTTACTGCATTCTAGCCTTGGACAAACCATGAACTCTTAGACTAATCTACCTCTCAGGATAGTTGTGAGGATGAAAAAGAGAAACATGAACTACATACACTGCTCAGAGCTCCTTGAAGTAAATAATTAGCTAGCTGCTGTTAAAGAGCAGCTCTTGTCTTTTCCAGTGCTGTGGCCATGGTCATTCATTTCTGCAAAAAGTGGTTGTGCACAGTGCCGATTGGTTGCTGACTGTGATGTCACAATCACCTCTTCCTCCCGCCCAAGTTCTTTTCTAAGTTCTTTTTTTTTATGGTGTCATACTGACTTTGAAGCAGTACTCAGAGCATCCAGGGCTTTTTCAAGATTGTCTTAAGATTCAATTTTCATTCCCTGATATCACCTGGATTTTTTTTTTCTTGTATCCCAGCATTTCTGTGCTGGTCCAGTTCTTCTCCATTCCCCCCCCCCCCGTTCCTTTAACACTGGTTTCTCCTGAACTCTTCATTTTCATTGCAAAAGGAATCCACAAGAAAGCCTCTTCCTTGAAATCTGAACATTTCCCCTCGCCCATTTCCCTTTTGACTCCTGTCACCTCAGTCTCTTCACACAGTCAACATCCAGTCATTATTCAAAAAGCAACCAACCAGGGCAAAAAGATGAATGGATTTCCAAGTACACTTTTGGTTTTGGCAAGATGTAAAACGTAGAGCCAGTGCAGTGTCATATTCTTGCTCAGTCCTTTCAACTTGACCTCACAAGGTCATCATGAACACATGAAGCTGCCTTAGACTGAATCAGATCCTTGGTCTATCAACTGGGTTGGATCCAACTGGCTTTTCTGCTGGTGGCATACATACATGGTTGTCTCCTCTCCAATTTTATTCCTACAATGTCAAGCGTATTTGAAGGAGGGTGACTTCAATTTCTCTCTCTTAAAATCTGCAGTAGTATATCTCAAGGGCAAACATTAAAAGAACCCCATAATTGCTAGAAACTACACTGCCGTCTTTGTCATATAAAATGCAAGTGCGCTTCCAGGAGATGCGCACCCCTCAAGCAGACAGGAATTTTGCAGCCTGTAATTTGGTTTCGTCCCACCCAAACTCTTTGCCTTGCAAAACAAAGCAACTGCTCTTTATGTTTATTTTTAATTGCAACAGCAAGGAAGTTAAAAATGGCAGAAATGATGGATTTCCTGAAATCTATTTTAGAGATGTCCAATTGTCCCAAAATAAGCCTAAACCTTCACTCTGCATCAAACTGTTTCCAGGGCTCTTTTCTGGAGCATAACCCTGATGGCTTTGCTGGTTGCTAAATGGAGAACATGTAAAACTAGAGAGTGGGGGGTGGGGGAATGTGTGCTCATTTAAAAAAAATAATTTCCTTTATTTGCTATAAATTGGGGTTTCTAAAAATGGATTGCACTCTACATATTCCCAGTTACACTCTGCAGTTACAATTTTAAAAGCTCGTTCCTACTGAGAGAAAGTGCGCAGTGAAATTAGATCTATCTTCTAAGCACTCAGAAAGCTGGTCGCCTTCAGGTTTCTGGAAAAGGTACCCCACAGATATACACAGCCTTTAAGACTGCCTATAAATTGCTGTAACAAACGCACTATAAAAAATCTGTAATTGTAATGATATTTCTGTACATAAAATTAAACTAAAGTTGCTGTACCTTCAAAAGAGCAGTGAATGGAACAGAACAGGGGTCAGAACTGTGACCCAGTGGCAGAGCAGCTGCTTGGCATGCAGAAGGTCCCAGTCCCAACCCCAGGTATCTCCAGTTAAAGGGACTAGGTAGTGTGAAAGACCTCTACCTGAGACCTCGCCATTCTGAGAAGACAATATGGACCTCAAGAGACCAAAGATATGATTCAGCATAAAGCAGCTTCATCAAGGAAACTGATTTGCATACAGAACTCCTCTTTGCTTAGATGTCCTCCACTTCAGGAGAGAGCTCATGTGGATGTTTAAGTTAATGAGAGAGCATGCATATTTGCCATATAAAGGCCAGAACACCATGACGAACCTTGTGAGTGCTGTTTGATAGATCATCAAATGAGCGGAAGAAACTTTGTCAACAGTTCCCTGAACCTTTTGCAATCTGACTCATTCTGTCCTTTTGAGATCTGTGTATTTAAATGCCACACTGCGGTTTGAAAAATGAGGTTTCAGAAAGTCCAGTCATTTCCCCAACGTCATTTATCAGACGCTGTGCAGATCATGAAACATCCATCGAATCAGAAATTGATGAGGACTTTCTTGTAAGATGCCTTCTCGCTCAGCAGGTGGCACTCTTTAAAAATGCAAATTAATGAGTCCGCTTTTTCTCATTCATTTTGTTATTCTGATGCTCTTGATGTAAAATCAAAACACTATCGTGAAATATTCTTTCCTGAATAAAAGGGAAACTTATTTCTCACCACGATCCCCTACACAATTCCCAATGTGTTTGCCTTAGGCACAGATTCAGTGTTTAATTCATTCCAGCTGGCAGCCGTGTTGGTTTGAAGCAGCCGAACAAATTTCGAGTTCAATGGCAGATTTTAAAACCAGCGAAATTTTATTCATTCGTTGGGATGGGATGAAAACAAGAAGAAGCAAAGAATCCTGTTTGACTACACATTGAAGTTGACTACACATTGAAGTCTTATCCAAAATCTAAGGCTGCCACATATTTTTAATCCCACTCTTCTTTCAAGAAGCTCAGAGAGGAAGCTCTCCCCTCCTCCATTTAATGCTCACAATTATCAAGTGAGACCAATTATGCATGGGGGGGGGCAGGCTGGCACTTGCATGGCAGCAGGGCAAATTCCCACTTGCACAGGATTTTGACGCCGTCCCGGCCCCCTCTTGGTTCTGGCCTGCTTTAGGGCCACCAATATCCCACAGCAAGGAAACACTGAGGGGCTTTCCGCACTCCTTCAAAGTCGCACAATGGTTGCCAATTGAAAACGCTACAGTTTTGCCATTATGCACAACGTCGTTGACAATCTGCCACACACCTGAAACCGATCCGCAAAAAGCGTTTCCTTGTAGCGCTTTCAGGGAAATCCCCAAAAGTGGATTCACCCTCCAGAAAGCGCTACACTCCTGCAACCAATCTGCAACACTAGCGGGAAAGTTCTGTGTGTTACCATTGTTGTGGTTTCTACAAAGTCCCTCCCCCTAGCTCTCTCCTCTGATCTTCCGGCGAAGCGATCGCTATTTTTTTTTCTCCGAGCGAGCAGAGATCAACGCACCGGTGAGCCTCCGTTTAGAGGCTTCCCCGGCTTCAGTCCCTCCCCAGAGCTGTTTAGTCACTAAGCACAAACAACAGAGAAGCCCGTTTGCTCATGTATTTTCCCTTTATTTTTCACACTGTTTTCGGCTGAAGATCGCGCCCGTGAGGGGGGGGGATTTTTTTTTTCACTCGGGGGGAACGTGGCAACGATGAAACGGCAGCTCAAACACACCTGCCAGCTGGATGGGTCTCTCCGTTGCAACAAATCAACGCATATTCGTTGCAACGTGTGTGTGTGTGTGTTTTAAAAAAAAACCTTTCTTAAAGGGAAAGGGGCTGTTTGGGAACATGCTAACGGCCGCCCATTGGCTGCTTGACGGCCAGGGGCGGGACGAGCTCGACAATAGCGCTTCCTTTCTAGCAATTTTTGCTGAGACCAGAAGCCTGTGGGAAATGATGGAAATGCAACTGGATTCCACTACAAAGTCAGGTATGCATAACGACGAATTCCACTATTTTAAATGGCGATTTTTCGTCCAGCAAACAATTTGCTACAAGGATCCTGGTGCGGAAAGCCCCTGATTTTTTCGTGTTCCCTTTTTGACCATGGCTTCCATCAGCAGCTGTGCCGGGCCAGGCCCATGAATACAGAGAAGAGCCATGCCTTCCAGGCCTGACTGCTCCCTACCTACGGTGTCCCAGGAGGGCCAGAAAACGTGTTTAGCTTTGTGATGCTCTGTAGCTGAACAGGGCATTTAAAAATTTTCCACAAAGTAAGGATCCCACCCTTGTGGAAGTAACCCCCACAGCATAGTGCAGTGGAATCTTTCCACCCTGGAGCTGTGCATGCGCATGCTGCTCTGCCACAAGAAACTGGTGGCAGCCCAGATTGACTGTCTTGCTGACTCACAGCATACCTTCAGTCTACTGGAAGTACCATGGTCCCAATCCAACTACATTTAGTCATAAAAGACTGCTGGGGAAAACATTTTTTTTTTAAGGACAGAGTTTATCAAGATACAAAAGTGAAGCCACAGATTATCATGGAGAAGAAATGCCTTGACATGAGAAAAATCCTAATCAAGTGCCCTGGAATCAGAGTAGGCGGATGCAGGAACCTTGACAACCAAATGCTGATGACCGAGGTACTTTGTTTCAGTTCCATGTGAGCAGAGTCTGTTCCAGGTCTTCATGGGTCCTGGTGACAGAGTATTACAGGGCCCTCTTTCTTGTTTGGCTGTACCTTTTCTTCTTTAACCACATCCTTTCCATTTGTATTTGCTTACACAGTAAAAAGAAATACAGTTTTGTTTTCTAGTTTGCATCAAACCAACATAGATTATCCTCATGTAGATGAAGCCATAGTTAAGTGCATGGCTTTCAGTGAACAAGTGGTTTAGCATATCCCTACGCTATGCAACGAATGTGCAACAAGAACTCATGTGGTTTCTTAAGTCAAGTGGGTTTCAGAGTTTGTCAGGGGAAGTACGTATACAATTCTACAGAAACTATCTGAAAGAGCCTTTTGTCCCCTCATCACTTCTGTTCTGATTCATAATGTCCAGTCATAAGACATTAAAGACTGCCCAATGATTTCCAGCACTCTTTATCATCAAATTGGCAATGACTTCCCATTGTCAATACTTCTACCATTCTAATTCATTGGTCTTTGTATTGCTGTTCCCAATTGTACCAGCAGCAGGGCTCTTCCCATCCTTATAGATACATGAAGGGAAATTGCACTAGGAAATCTCATGGGTGGGTCAAGGCTTCCTGTGAATGGCTGCTATGGAGCTGAATTGTTTTATGGCCTCTCGCTTTTATGGCCCCTGGTCTGCAGCTATCTGAAACCTGAATCCATGCCCTTGAAAGCAACTTGCAGTTCTTACAGTCCTTAAGGTGCCACTGGACTTTCATCTTACCAAAAAACCCCAAACAACCCATTACTATTTCACAGCAGGCTTTGGCATCTGTCCCACCTTGCCAACAGCTGATGCTGGCTTTGCCTGCCAGGTGAACTCCTTCAGGGTTGCCAGCCTCCAGGTAGAGCCTGGAGATGTCCTTGAGTCGCAGTCTTCAGACCAACAGCGCTTAGTTGCCTTGGAGTAAACAATTGCTGTGGAGGGTGAATTGTATGAGCTTATACCGGCTGAACTCCCTCTCCAAACGCCAACCTTCCTAGACTCCACGTCCAAATCTGTAAGAATTTCCCCACTTTGTTCTGATCGGGTTGCCTCGATATCCCTGGCAATGTTTGTCCTGAGTATCGCATCATTCTGAGCAGCTTTGTACCGTACTCGATGGTCACTGCACCTGGCTGCCACGTTTGCCTAATAATCCCACTTAGGGCAGCCTTGTAAATATATCAGTTTATGAAAAGCACTTGTAGTTCTTCAGCCCCCTTCTTTGCACCTATCACAGCTTGTGCATCCTTTGAATGAGTGACATGAGACAGACTGCAGGGGCGGCTTTTTCCAGCTGAACTCAGCAGCCTCTGTTTGAGGAGTGACTCACAAGAACTGATCACAGGACTATTTGGGTTCAGGGAGACTATTGTTTCATCTTTAAAAAAAAACTGGCTTTATGCTGAGGCTAGGAAGCAGAACGTGCACCAAACCTGTTGGGTGACTAACAATGAGTGGCAATCATTTGGAGAAAGTTAAATCTGATCCAAAATATGTTTGTATAATCAGCAGTTTTGGTCCAAACTTGAGAACAGTATATAGAGCAGAAAACTTTGAAGGATAGATTGGAAAGCAAATGGCATTTTCAGGAGGTATCCCATGTATACTCTTTACATTAATACTATAGCACTTCTGAACATGTGTTTGAAAGGCATCACATACATCACATCTGTAATCCTTACAATGGCTCTCTCTGGTGAGTCAGTATTTCTTATCTCTAGTTTTGTGTGTGTGTGTGTGTGTGTGTGTGTGTGTGTGTGTGTGTGTGTGTGTGTGTGTGTGTGTGTGTGTGTGTGTGAGAGAGAGAGAGAGAGAGAGAGAGAGAGAGAGAGAGAGAGAGAGAGAGAGAGAGAGAGAGAGAGAGAGAGAGAGAGTCACAAAGCAGCTTACAATCGCCTTCCCTTTCCTCTCCCCACAACACACACCCTGTGAGAGAGGTGAGGCTGAGAGATCCCTGATATTACTGCTCAGTCAGAACAGCTTTATCAGTGCTGTGGGGATCCCAAGGTCACCCAGCTGGCTGCGTGTGGGGGAGTAGGGAATCAAACCTGGCTTGCCAGATTAGAAGTCCGCACTCCTAACCACTACACCAAGCTGGCTCTTGGGAGGGGGGGCTTGCTCCCTGTGTGAATGAATTCATGGCAGAGGTGAGAGCTGAACCCACAGATTCATAGTTCATAATGAGGGGTTGGCAGCTCCATTGTTTGGAAATGCCTGGAAATTATGGGGCTGGAGCCCGAGGACAACAGGGTTTGGAGAGGGGAGGGCTTTCAGTGGGGTATAATGTCATAGACTCTACTTTCCAAAACAGCCATTTCTCCCACACATGGAGATCAGTTGTAATCCCAGGCAGTCTCTAGTCACCACTTGGAAACTGGCAACCCTATTCATGACTCAGACGTTTAAACCCTCTTTGATGGGTCTACTGAAGAGTATCCTCATTAGAGAAACCTACAATCTGCTCAATACCTGGAAGCAAGCCCTTTGAACTTGATGATCTTAGTGAAGACTTACTTCCAGGTAGATTATCCCAGGACTGGGCTGCAGGAGGGATTCAAAAGTGGCCCATAAATGAACCAAAGGGAAAGATGGAGTATAATTTTGGCTTAACGATCTTCCTCATTTCTGCCTATGCTAAAAAGTCATGGATTCCCTTGTCTTGGGGACCCCCCTTCCCTCCAAAGCACTTTAAAAGGAGGCAGCCAATTTTTGACTGTTGCTTGGAATGATCTTGTGGGTTTCGGTAAACAGGCACAGGGAGTACATTCAGGCAGCTGGTTGTGTTGGGCTGAAGGAGCAGAACCAAGTTTGAGGCCCATGGCACCTTTAAGACCAACAAAATGTTATGTGTATCGGAAGAAGTGTGCATGCACATGAAAACTTATACTTCGAATAAAAGTTTGTTGATCTTAAGGGTGCCATGGGACTCAGGCATAGGAGGAATCATGTTACTATCTCTCCCTGCCCTCTCACATGATCTCAGAGGCAAGCCACGTGATAGAACCGGCATATTGGTTTAGGGTACTTTATTTTAACTGGTTTGGTTTTCTATTTATGGACTTTAAAAAACCATATAATTATGGAATGACAGGCTACAGAATCTGTAAGTAATGACAAGCATCATTTAAATACAAGCAGATGAAGAAATGGCCCATTAATTGGCACAGAGCAAGTGTCATTAATATCGAAGGAGGCAGAAAGCAAGCTTTCCTTTAAACGGAGAGGATTTTTGCACCTTCAAGTTATACAAATTTCTGCAACCAAGAGACCTCCTGTAGGTTTGGCTGCAGCAGATGCTTCTCTAGAATTTGCAGATAGATTGCTCTTTCTTTCCCAAGTCCCCCAGACACCCCCCCAGGTTCTGAAACTCTTGTTGTACAGTGTTTCATCTCCTTTCAGTGCCTTGTGAAAGCTGATACCCTATCACCAATTTTGTTAGTCTCAAAGATGCTACTGGACACTTGCTCTAATCCCGACAGTTTCCCTTGCCATGAAAATGATTCTTCTTATGCTCAGAGGCACTTTTCCCAGCAGGTTTGAGTTCTGCATTAAGCATGGGTTTATTATTTATTTACCGTGTGGCCTGTGTGCCATCCTAGGGTTGTCCGGCAGCCCAGGCAACACACGTTCCCAGGTGGTCGGCTACTACCTGCCTCGGCGTCTTGCCCCGAGCGTCCCTAGAGGATCTCCCACCCAGACGCTAACCAGGACCGACCCTGCTTAGCTGACGAGATCGGACTCGCCCGGCCTACACCGCGCAGGTTCGAACCTGACCTTCGCGAAGCCCGCGCGGGTCATAACGGAGCCTCGCTAGGCACACGCCCATCTGCCCAAAAGCGACGCCCCCCGCCGCTCCCCCCTCCTCACCGGGCGCAGCACGCCTAGCAATTCCTCTTCAACCGGACGGATCCACGGGGCGGGAAGGAGGGGGGGGGGGACCCTCCTGCGACGCTTCATGAAGGGGTCGTGCGGCAAGCTGCGGGCCGGCGCGCTCGGCTGGATCGTCCTGGCCCGCCTGAGCCGAAGCAGCCGCGGGGCTAGCGGAGCGAGGAGGGCCCTCTAGAGGGGCGCTCGGGGCCGGGGCCGCGTCGTTCTCCCCCCTCCGCCCGCCGGCTTAGTCGGGCCCTGCCCTGTGCAGCGCTTTCCCTTGGCCCGGGGGAGCCGCGTGCCGTGGAGCGAGAGCGGGACGCGGAGCAGCTGCGGGCGGCCAAAGCGGGCCATGAGCAGCGGCGGCGCTTCCCCGGCAGCCGCCCCGGACTTGCGCGCCTGGCTGGCCCCCGGGGACGCCTGGGGGGAAGAGGATGAGAAAAGGCAGGGTGTGCCGGATGGTCCTGGCCACTTGTCTGGGCTCTGTGCTCCTGGGGCTCTTCTACTTCCAGAGCAGCCTGAACCCAGGTAAGTTCGGCGTTCACCCCGCAGGCTGCTCCTCCTCGCCGCCTGCCCGCTCGCTTCGCAACTTTGGCCCCGTGGAGGGGTTCGTCTCTCTCTCTCTCGGTCTCTTTCTCCAAGCCTCCGGTCCTTTTCGCTCTGAAGACTCTCCGCGTTCAGTCCTGGAATCGCAGGGAAGTTTTTAGGGGCTGCCCCTCTCTAGTCTTCAGATAGCCCCGCAACAGTTTTTTTTTCCAAAAATGCAAACAGCAAAGTGCCTGTTAAAAAGAGTGCCGGAGGTGTGATCACCGGATACATTCGGGAGTTTCTCCTACAATACGATTGCGGTGCTCTATTAAAAAGATTTAAATACCCAAACAGTTCAGTTAAGGACTCTGGTCGCTGTTGCTGGGGTGGCAGTCAAGGGGTAGTCAACCTGCGGTCCTCCAGATGTTGATGGACTTCAATTCCCATGAGCCTCTGCCAGCGTTTGCTGGCTGGGGCTCATGGGAATTGTAGTCCATGGACAGCTGGAGGACCGCAGGTTGACTACCCCTATGGATGCTCCAAATCTTTTCCAAACTTTTCAGCACTTTTAAAACATCTGGATTTCATTGGGAGCCTTTAAGTAAGTTGTTAATCCTCATCTGGAAATCACGGGGACATAAAAAATACAGCCTCTGTACCAGCACAATCTATCTTCAGATAATGACCAGTTGATGTTTTAGAAAAAACATTGAAATATAAGCATGCCCCCTTCCTGCTGGGGGCCAAGGGGCCACCACTGAGAAAGCCATTCTGTGTGCCATATTTTGTTATAGAGAAAGGAAATGTGTTATGGGACTAAATTGAATGATACTTCTCTATTGTCTTAAAATAAGGCCCTTTTGATTTTGCTGGAATGTGCTTCTAAGTAAGTGCTTCAAGGCTTGGAGGATCAGAACTCAATCCCAGCCTTTAATTCTGTGGCAGTCAATGGAAATGAAGCCACTCAGGATCTGTGGATTCCAGTGGATCCTCTACTATTGGTTACTTTCATCAAACAAACAGGAGCTTTGCAGGTTTACTTCTCTGAACTGCGGCACAGTGTGTGTTAATGCCAGGTACGTGAAATACTTCAGTAAGCAGATACCAACTTGATGGAAAATCCTTGTCGAGTTGAATCGAGGAAGTGGCCCCAGGGCAGAAGTCTCTTTGAGATATTACATATTTTCTAGTTCAGATCACTTTCCTGATAGATGCACAGGCTGCAGGAGGATGTGAAAATAAGGACATATCCTGTGCTAGCAAACCTGTATGTAGAAGCTGATCTTGAAATGGGCACTGGTGTGATTCAGTGAGTCTGTAGCAGAGATGGAACTGGGTCACCCAGATTTGTGCCCAGCTCTCTGTCTAGTGATATTCCATTGTATTCCGTTCTCTAGGGGGATGTCAAAACGTCTCCAAACTAATTGAGAGTGATTTGTGCATGCAGCTTTGAACATATATGTTACCAACGTGATGATTTCCTCACACATACATCTAATTTTCACTGGGGGAGAGTGCTGTGGAAGATCTGAAAAGTACATTGTCAAGCCAGCAAGATGTCTAATCTTGACATGGATAGCCCAGGCAAACCCAATCCTGTTGGATCTAGCTAATGAGGGCTGATTCTGGCTAGTATTTGGATGGGAGACCTCGGAGGATTTGGCTGGGAGTTCCTCCAAAGATCATGACGCAGAGGCAGGCAATGGCAAGCCACCTCCGAACATCTCTTGCCTGACTGCCAGATGATCCGTGGATCTTGTGACTACATGACACATGCTCTACAATAAAGAAATAATAAATATCTAATAGTTATTTGGGTCCTGCATAGTGGTGCTCTGGGGTGGGACCATGGCTTAATAGTAGAGCATCTACTTTGCTTGTAAAAGGTCTCAAGTTCAATCCCTGACATTTCCATTTGATAGAGTCAGAGAGCAGGTGACACCAAAGAGCCTGGGATTCTGGAGAGTTGAAGACCTTCAGAATAGACAATTCTGACCTAGATAAACCAATGGTCTGACTTTATAGAGAAGCTTCATGGTGACATATACCTACACAACACCCAACTAACATGGCAAACTGCAATTCAGATAGAGCAAAGTGGCGTCTTTAAGACCAACAAAGTTTTATTCAAGATATATAAGATTGTTTGTGCATGCATACTTCGTCAAATACAGTGAAACAGGTTTTCCTTACATATATAGGTAGAGAAAGGGTGGAAATGGGGGTTAATTGCCACAAAAGGCTAACTAGAGTCAAGATACATAGTTAATAGGGCAATTTTAGCTGAGGTTGGATTAAGGCAGTTGTCAGGATCTGTGAATGGCAGTAAATCAACTGCCATTAATCTAATCTCAGTTATAATCGCCCAATTAACATCTGGACTGTAACTGGTCTGTATCCGAAGAAGCATGCTGCTTCAGACCAACACAACTACTCATCTGATTCTGCAATTCAGATAGACAAGCTATTAGGAATTATTTTATTTGTTATCTCTATCTTCTGACTTTCTTCTGTCCTGGAACTCAAGGCAATATCCGTAGGATTATCAGAAAGCTTTCCATCTAGGTATTTACAGACCAGACTGAGATCATCTTAGCTTCAGCAAAGCTAGTGTGTCATGTGCCTTCTGATCACATATAGAGGAAGTAAGAGACTGAATCTTCAGGATGGAGAAAAGATGAGCCAGCAGGGACAAATGCCTCTCAAAATGGCTGAGTGTAGCATCTGGTTCTGGGACAATAAGCTAGAATAAAGGTTGCATCCAGCCAGCTTTATCACTCATTCCCATCTTACTCTCTTCCTTACCACAGCTGCCACATGGTTCCCAATGTTGCCTGGGAGAGGCGAGGGTATAGTGGGACCTCTTCTTCCCTTTCTGACCGCTGGACTTCACTCTCTGAATGAAGCCCATAGTCTACATAACTGGAAAGACTATCAAATAGAGCTAAACTTTTTTTTTAAGTTAATACAATATTTAATGAGTTATCTCAAGACCAATGAACGTGGATTTTTGTTTCGTTTTCTGTTATAAGCTGTGGCAGATACAACGGCTCAGTCAAGGAAACGAGACCTTTGGCAACAGGGTTGTCATCCATGAACAGACCTCCACAGGGGGTCCACCTTAATTTAAAGTTGATACAAAGCCTATGGCTAATGTTCCACTAAATTAATTTGCTAATTTATTCAATGAATGGTTTCAGCTGTACAACTAAACAGCCTGGGCTTGAGAAGGTTCATGAACTCCCTGTCTGAAGAAGAAGAAGAAGAAGAGTTGGTTCTTATATGCCGCTTTTCCCTACCCGAAGGAGGCTCAAAGCAGATTACCGTTGCCTTTCCATTCCTGCAAAGTACATTTGCTGCAAAGTACATTCTTGGCATCTTCAGAGAAATCTGAAGGTGTGAAAGTTAGGTTTTGATATTCCACTACCATTTTTCATGATGCAGCTGTTATCATAAATTAAGCTGATCAAAGTTTCCTTTTTGTGTAATCAGTATGGATGGAAATAGATGACATTTCTATTTTATTTTATTGGGAGAAGGTATAATTAAGTTGATGAATAACATTTTGAACAGGGCATGATGAGGTTGAGTTTGTATGATATAAAATTAACGTTATGGCATTGCACAGAGATTACTAGACAGCTTCTACAGTATTGAGAAAACTGTGTTTGAATCTTTGCCTGCCGATCGTGTACTTTGAAAATAACGGCAGTCTCTCTCAATGATACTTTCACTTGATAAAAATTACCACAAGAGATGCATAGCCCTGAGCACCACTAAATCTGGGGAGGGGGGGGAGATTTCCACTAACATTTAGAGGTTCAGTTCCAGATGAAATCAATTAAAATGCTCCTTTACCAGAACTGGTTTTACATTATTTTGCATAGAACTGCTCTGATCACATTGAGTAAGAGAGGTCAGGATTTAATCTATGACTGGGCATTTCTGTTTACATTTTAAAGAAAATAATTCTGTAGTCACCTATATGAACAAAAGCATAGTCCAGAGGAGGAGAAATCTATTGTAGTAAAATGGATAATTTCATAGACGAAATTCTACAGCAGCCTTTCTCAACTTTTTTACCATTGTCAAACCCCGGAAACATTCTTCACACTTTGAGAATCCCCAGAAGTGGTGCGATTGTGCAGAATATGTTGGGGAAGTATAGCTGTGTACACGCCCGCCCAGGGCCCTTCCCCTTCCCATCCCTTCCAGGCCCATCATTGGCCATTTGGGTGGGGAGGAGGTCAACATAACCTTATATGGTCATATCACCCAATACATTTTTAACAAATTTAAAAAATGTATGAAAAATGAATTAACTCCCACCCATTTGGGAAACCCTTCCAGGGCTGTAAAGAGAGCCTGTTCTACAGGGTGGTGGACTGATAGCTGTGAATAACTAGAACCAAGCCACCATATGAATAGAAGTCCTTGTATCCAAGGGTTCCTAACACTGCCTTGGCAAATGCCAGGAGACTTGGGCAGTGGTGTCTGGGGAAGGCAGAGTTTAGGGAGGATGTGATGTCTCTTATAGGTAATGTGGCTGTCTTCACTAGTCTTGGTGATTTTTAAAGTAGAGACTAGGGAAAATTCCTAGAGCATTACTATGCAGAGCCAGATTTATTCCCTACTATTCAGTTTCATTGGGGAAGAGAAAGTTGTGGCTGGAGGCATGTAATTTTCTGCCCCTGTGAAGGTAACTGGGAGGTCTGTTGTGTTCACAGAAGGGGTTGCTTAGCTCTTCCACATGCAGCCAGGTGGGTGATGTTGGGCCACTCACAGGCCTGGAAATTAAAACATAGAACCACACGGAGAGCAAGGAACTATGTATTATGGTTCAGGGTGGCTCTATGTTTTATTTCCAGGCCTATCTTCTAAAGACCATTTTTCTTTAAGAAGGATTTCAAGAGAACAGTAGTTGTTCTGAGTGAAATGTTTGCCTTTTAGTGGCAACTTCAGTTTGTATGTGTGTCTGTGATTTCTGCAGTATGAGTTTATTTACCATCTCAAAGGCAGTAATGATCAAGGCAATTACAGGAATGCAGTAAACTATATATGCAAATTGACTGTTCTTCTCCAGACTGTGAGATTGTTTGTGATGGTCAGAATGGAACTGCCTGATGACACAAACATGCCACAGCTTTCCGAGAGATCACCACATCAGCTGCAGGCTGTCTGTTCTGCACAAGTCAGAATTGCACAGAATGGAACCAAAGGGAGGAAAGGAAACTTTGTGCTCCATGTCTCTGACTTGTAATTGCACATATTGCTGTGTCTCTGGTTGGGAGGTGAGCAATCTGAAGCACTGAACTTTCTTCTCGTGGATATCATGCGCAGCGACGCAATCCTGAAAGATCTCCTTTCCCAAAACTCATCCACGATCTGTGATAATTCTGCCTTTATGCGCTGGCAGCAAATAGGACTTTGGCCTATGCACTCCTGTCAGTCCATCCTATCCTCTCACCTACTGACTTCATTTTGCCTAGTCTACCCAGGCACAAGGGCAAAGCAAAGAGGGGCTTCTTAAAGGGTATTTTTTTAACCAGTTCATTTTTGCTGCAGTTTTTGTCAGTGTCATTTCCCAGCTGTGTGTTTTGTGAGACCCTGTTACCACTGAGAGCCAACGTGGTATGGTGGTTAAGGGTGGCATCCTCTAACCTGGAGACCCGGGTTTGATTCCCTGCTCCTTCACATGCAACCAGCTGGGTGACCTTGGACCAGTCACAGCCTCTCTCAGATCTCTCAGCCTCACCTACCTCACAGGGTGTCTGTTGTGGGGAGAGGAAGGGAAGGTGATGGTAAGCTGCTTTGAGACTCCTTCTGGTAGTAAGAAGCGAGGTACAAAACCAGCTCTCTGTTACTGGCAAAGGAGTACAGTATACTGATGGGTTCCCAAAGAGCTGCATGTCTGCAGAAACAGAAATACAGTCTCAAGTAGGCTGGGATTTTACTTGATATTTTACTGAAAGACAGCTGTGTTGTGAAGGCTTGATAGTATAGAGCTGGGCCATAGATCAGTAGTAGAGCTTAGCATGCAGAAGGTCCCAGGTTTGAGCTCTAGCATTTTCAGTTTTAAAATGATCAGGCAGAAGATGATGTGAAAGATCGCTGTGTGAGGGCATGGAGAACCACTGCAGGTTACAGTAGACAGTGCTGACTAGTGGTCTGATTTAGATGAAGGCATTTTCCTGTCTTTTCTTACACATATGCTACTTGGGCCATGGCAGCTTGCAAAGTAATTTAGCATATGGGACCATATAGCCTAGATGCCTCTGTGCCATAACATCTAGTTACCCAACTACCTACCTGGACCAGGATTGTTTTGTTTATATCCTGCTCTTTCCAAAGGAGCTTTTACAGTCGTGACTATCCTAGCCATTTTTCTCAGATCAGCTTTGTTAGTGGGCTGAGAAACTGCAGTTGGCCAAAGGCCATCCAATAAGTTTCATGACTCTGGAGTGATTTGAACTCAAGTCTTTGTCTAAGGCCAGTTTCCAGTTCTTACATCTGCTGGTCCTTTTATGAGCGTCACACATTCTTTCCTCTTTATGTGAAATCCTTTTTTTTAAATGTATTTTTTTCTCAGCTTTTGTGGTTTCCTGAACCATAAGAGGTTTGGTAAATGAGGAATTGATAAAGGAGGCAAGCGTCCCTTCCTGTTCCAAGAGGAACAAAGTATTGCAACTTCCAAAGAGATGCAGAAGCAAGTTGGCCTTCTTCAGAGATCAGGCAGTGCTAACTGAGAATCCAGTTCCAAATCAGATGCAAGGAGCAATAAATCTCATGTCCACATCATTGGTTGCTTGGGTTGAAACCTTGAGAGGGAGGAGGAGGAGGAGGAGGAGGAGGTAGAGCTGCTGAAGCCAATGGAGCAAGTGTGCGCATGTGTGATTTTGTTTTGAGTTTTCTGCTTTCTTCCAGTGAGCTCAGGACAGCATACGGGACCCCCTCCTCCCAAATTGTTTCCTGAGTACATCGCTTAGGTAGGTTAGGGTGACAGCATGTGATTGACCCAACAGTGGGCTTTGTAACAAAGTGGAGATTTGAATACTTTCCTTCATCAGCCCTTTCCTTCTTTTTTTGGTAAGTCCTGGGTCTTCCTGCTCGGAGACATAAATCTGTCAGACAGATGCTTTGAAGTTCCTGCATAATACTGGGAAAGACAGGAGAGGACCACAGATTGAATGGCAAAAGGTGAGCCGCTGAAAGTCAACTAGGGTGAATGCCACTGGCATTCAACCTCATTTGAAGCACTGAATGGATGTATAGTGGGGGTGAACATCTTAACAGTGATATTTTTATTTATTTTATTATATTTATAATTTGACTTATAGCCTGCCACTCCCATTGCAAGCTTGTGGCTGGTAACAGAATTTCAAACCTCAACATAAAACCGTAGAAAGCCTACACAACAACATTTTAAATCAAGACCTCCTCCCCCCCCCCCCCCCCAGTCAATGATGTCCCTCTTTCCCAGTGTTAAAATCTGGTCACCTTATCCAAGATGTGCCAGTGTGGACCCTAGCAGCTGCCAAGGCACAGCTGAAGTCTTCCACTAGCTTGGGTGATATTTAAAAGCCGTAAGCCTTTTCTGCAAGCACGTTTTCAGGTCCGAACAACAAATTTAGACTTCTACAGCAGAATTAGAAGAAATGTCTCCCTTATCGTCGAATAAAAATACTTTTGTGGCCTGAAAGGAACTGTTGATTCCTAAATCCATTTTTTCACCTGTCGTAACATGTACATTGTGAATCATGCATCCAGTCAGTGCTGCAGAGAATGTAAACTTGATCTGCTGAAGTCAGTGAGGTTGTTTTTAAAATTTGCTGACTGGTGGAGGTAGAATTAGAGCCTTAAGTTTCAGTCTTCCAAATAATACCCACCCTGTCTTTAGCAGAGCTTTGGAGGTTCTGAATGGCTATGGTATCCATAGAACTTTACATCAGAAGTAAAACTGTTTATAAATGTGGCCACTTGTTGAAACATCTCTGTGTAAATTCTAGTGAACTGGGCACTTCCTCCAAATTTTCCTCCAAATCTAACATTTTCCCTCTCAGCTCTTCACATACATAGATCAGGCTGCACAGTGGTCGCAACTTTGTCTCCTTTCTGATCTTTTTTTGCACCAAACGTGCACTCTTTCATATTGTACAGAATCCCTCTGTGAGCGGAATGTGGAGGAGCTTTGGGAATCTCTAAAACTTTAATCTGTCTTCGTCACTTGCCCCATAGCACAGGACTCTTCCACACTCTTCACTGTCTTGGGATAACATGGTAGAATCACCGGCTTGGATTGGTACTGAGTTAATTCTGTCAGCAGGGAAAGGGGTTGGTTTTGCCAGTTCCTCATGAAGACTCCTCACTTTGTCCATCACACTATTTCTGGGGGTCTGCTGACATCCCCCCTCCCAAGGAAGCATGGTTTCAGTGAGCAGACGAGGGTGAAGCATGAAGTTGAGATTAGAAGCTCCATTTCAAGGAACTCCGCTCACTTTAAACCTAAGAATTTCTATTTGTCAACTTCATAGAAGATGATACTTTCAGCAATGCAACAGTATTATCCCAGAGTATCTGCTGGTTGTAATTTTAACAGTTGTTACAACTAAATAGGAACAGCTGTTCCATTTAACTTCAATGCTCATGTTGGCTTTTTCTGAGCTAGAAATTTGCTACAGAACTATAGGCTAAGTATAGGTCACTGGTGGCCAGGGGGCTGAATTTCAAGAAATCTCCCCCCCCCCCCAAATAAATCAGGCCCCTGAGCCATTGTCTTATCTATTATTAGTTGAGATAAAAAGCTCTTTAACTAAGCATAACTGTTGATGAAAAGTATACAGGGTAATCGTGCAGCTATGAGGTCCCAAGCTATGGAACCCTTTAAAACTAAAAACCAGCACATTGAATGAGCTGGGGGTTTTTTTGGGGGGGGGAGGAGTTAGTCAAAAAAGAAGTTACTGATGTGTAGGAGACCACTCTGTATTTGGGGCTTTCTCACTGGTAGCTTGGTTGGCAGCATCCCTTTCTGCTACCATTTCTATTTTAGCCTTGCAAATATTGAAACTAGCAAATGGGTTTGTTTTTCCCTGTGCATTTTTTTTTCTCCTCATGCGTTCTGTTTGCAGTGGCTGCTCTAACAGCGCGGTCTTGTTGCTGTGTTTTGGGCGAATTAAAGCTTCTCTCCACTTTACAGCCATTTCCCCCTTGCCATACTTTTATGCCTCACAGCTTTGGAAAAACCAAGACGGTTTCAGTCTGAGGAATCTGCCCCTGGACATCCTCTGGTTGCTGGCGGGTATTAGAGCTCCCTCCACATGACGTCATCTGCATCCCAAGGCTGTCCAGGGACTGGCTTACATATTGCCCAGATATGCCGCAGGATGAGGGAAATCGCAAAAAGTGGATTTGCCACTTGTTATGAAATGGAAACCACCACCTCCTTCCTTCACGGTTCTCAATAGCTGGAGGATGACTTCCACCCCTAAACTTCCACGCTGTGTGATTTGGGCCTCACTGTCCTAGGGTGCCTGAGGCCAGAGGGTGTAAATGAAAGTCTCTGTACACAGGACGGGTGGGAAGTGACTCCCTGCCATGGACATTCTCTTCAAAATGAATAAGCAGCCTTCAGCTATTCCATAGCATGTGGGGTTGGGACTTTCCTCTGTTCCAAGGAGCTTCTGTTGCAAACATTAACAGGAGACTTCTCACTTGGGAGGAGGAGTGCCTTCATTAGTGGAAGAGGTCCAATCATCCCCCCCCCCCCCCGACAATTCCAGCAAAGCCTTTGGAAAAACAAGTTAAGCAGTTCTTTGTATGTGCAACATGCAATATACAGAGCTTCAATGTCTGGCAAAAGACTCTCTCTGGATTTGGATACCATTTGATGGTATTGCAGAGCACCTAAACATTGGTGAAGAAATGTCTTTTTGAAGCACAATTCCAGGGAGAGGCTGTAGAGCACAGCATGTTCTCTGTACATTTCAAGCCCTGACCTCTCCCACTGACGTGGCTGCCACTAACCTTTTCAGCATTAGGGATCTGGTATATTTAGCACATATCTAGTCCTGCCAATTGATGTTGGTTTTATACCAGGCTTCTGTACAGATCTGTTGCAGCAAAAACTGCAAAGAATTATGAGGCTCTTTAAATTAAATTATGTCCTGCAATACAGGATTTCGTGAGTTACAGCCCATTGGGGCTGATTACCGAAGTGGTGATTTAGGTGAATATTACAGGGAGAAGGAAAATACCATTTTTTTTTAAGTTTGTGGTTTATTCCGAAGAATCTTGGAATTCTTGTTGTAATTCCTGGGGGGAGAATGAAGACTAAGTAAAACTACTTTGTCATTTTAATAAGCAATCTCATCTCTGAAGCAGAGTGTGGAAAACCTTGAGATTCGCTTAGGCAAAAAGTGACCAAAGAGATGCAATTGGAAAAGATGTGCTGAATCTTCAGTTCTTCCATAATCTGGTTACTGTACTCTGGGCTGAAATTCACCGTTCCAGATGTGGACTTGGCAGACCTAACTAGAAACATACCATCCAAGCGTGTGCAGCCCTCTGAGGGAAGCCAGTCTATGAGCAATACATCATCAGGGAAATCTGTTTCTCCTGTATTTGAGTGTGTGTGTGTGTGTGTGTGTGTGAGAGAGAGAGAGAGAGAGAGAGAGAGATGCTAGGAATTCCTGTGGTTAATTTGGTGATGTGGAAAGTGCTAATGTCAGATAATTTTGCAGTTTTTGGATGCGTACGGTCCCTTTGAGAAGTGGGAATAAAGTACAGTAACCTACCCATCACCATCTGAAGCAGTGCATGAAATATAGCAAGTAGCATGCAAATGAAAGTGAAGGTCTCCCTGCCCAAATGCTCTATCTACTGGCTGCCTCCTGTCTGCTGGAGAGGCACTTAAAGATTATGCTTGGCTGGCTTCCTCTGCTAAGCACGAGGGAAAGTATCTGTGCGTGTGTTCTAGCATTTCCATTCAGCCAAAGTTTTTGCTGTGTTGCTTTTTGGACCTCAGTTTCTTCTCTCCCTGACCCCCTCCTCCACTGGTAGCTAGCACCTTTGGCGCAAATGCATGCAAAGCTCTGAGCTACACAGCAAGCCCCTTTGCTTTACATTAGCATATATGTTCCTGATACTTTCCAGAGGCAAGAGGTTATTTGTGTTTTAACAAAGCAGGCTGTTTTGGGTTTTGTTTTTGTGAAAAGTCGTGTGTGATTCCACAGATAGGATCAGAATTATCCACATACTTCAAATGAATGGAAAAGGGATGGAAGTAACTGGGTCAGTTTCCTCAAACTGCACTATGTTCTGTGTCAGGTGGGCAAAGTACAAATGAACTATTATTTCCCATGTCCACATCTAGTGACTTGTCACCTGGCTCCTTTGGCAGCTAAACTAGAACTCGGCTGGGTTTGGTCAACTGAATTGCACCATGCAGCTTCTGTTACGGAACCCTGCAATCTTTTCTTGTGAAATATTGTGGTCTTTTTAAAAGGTACCTGGGATTTCATTGTGTGATTTATTTATAGCAGGTTAAGCTTACACATTCAGACTCCCTCTCATGCCATTTGGCTGAATCCCGCAATGAATAGAAATGAAACATAGTTTTGAGTCACACCATCAGAAGCCTTGACTTCAGCCCTGTCCTGTTTTTTGGGGCGATCTAGGCCAAGTATATAGACATCCAAATAACGGTTAGATGAAGAGTTGGTTCTTATATGCCGCTTTTCTCTAGCTGAAGGAGGCTCAAAGCAGATTACATTCACCTTCCCTTTCCTCTCCCCACATCAGACATCCTGTGAGGTAGGTGAGGCTGAGAGAGCCCTGATATCACTGCTCGGTCAGAACAGCTTTATCAGTGCTGTGGCGAGCCCAAGTTCACCAAGCTGGCTGCATGTGGGGGAGTGCAGAATCGAACCTGGCTTGCCAGATTAGAAGTCTGCACTTCTAACCACTATACAAAGCTGGCTGGTTACTGATGATTTGTAAAATGGCTGTCTCATGCGTGGCAGAGAATCCTAAACTGCCAGGACTCCACTAGTTCAGGTGGAGACATGCATGATTTTGTGCTCCATCATGCAAAACAAACAAGACCTTCAACAGAGAGAAATAGGATTTCCAGGAAATTTCCTACCCAAGGGCTGATCAGACACAGACCAGCAAAGTTGCTGCATACCTAGAACAAACCCATTTGCGAGCATCTGGCCTCCCGGGCAGCATCTGAGGCCCTGCTGGGCATTCCTTCACTGCCTGGGTTGTGCCAAATTGGCCTTCCCAGTAGTGCTGCTGTGATCGTGGAATACTCTCCTTCATCTCCTTTTTGCTTACTTTTTGCTCTCCTTTTTGCTTATTCACCAATCATCCAGGAAAGCCTAGGGTTCCCCTTATAAATTTTGTTTTCCTTCTTGGGATTGGATACATAGAGGACTGTCTTTGGCCTTTGAGAACTCTTTTGTATACGAGAACTCTATTATATATAATTTTAAAGTAGTTGTTGTTGCCTGTCTTGGAAACCCTGGTAGAGAAGTGAGATTTTTAAAAACAGGAGTGTGGGATTGAAAATGTTGGGATTGAAAATGAGCCATGATATATAGCTGAAGGAAACAGTCAAGTGGTAGTGAAGGAGCAAATAATATGCAGCAAGGTGAGTTCAGTACTTGTCATTGAAGAAGTTGTCCTTGGGTCTAAAGCAGGGATGTGAGAAACATTTGAAACGGAGAGTGATCCATGTAGGTTTGGCGGCCCAGTGCTAGCGGAGACCTTGAGGAGCAAGGATCTACCTGACTGGCATTGCTGTGGCATCACTTATGGTGCACACTGGAACTGCTGTCAGTGCAATGCTTGTTGGGATTCACCAGAGGCTCTGTAGATTTTTGGGTGAATGCCAGCGAATGCTGGCAGGGGGTTATGGGAATTGTAGTCCATGGACATCTGGAGGGCCGCAGTTTGACTACCCCTATCCTAGAGCGTCATGACAGCATAACTTCCGATTGGTGCCAGAAGTGGTTCCCCCTTTCCCATAGGCACTAGAGTGCCCCTCTCTTAGATCAATGCACCGGTAGCTGAATTTATTTCATTTATACTATGCCTTTCCCCTCAGCAGGGACCCAACACGTTCTCCTCTCCTGCATTGTACCCCCACAACAGTGCAGTGTGGTAGGTTAGGCTGAGAGTGTGTGACTGGCCAAAGTTCACCCAGCAAACCTTCAGTAGTAGAGTATGGATTCAAACCTGGGCCACCCACAACCTAGTCTGACTGTCTAACCCAGCCTTTCTCAACTTTTTACTGTTGAGAAACCACTAAAACATTCTTCAGGCTTCGAGAAACCCCAGAAATGGCACAATCATGCAGAATATGGTTGGGCCATTCCCATCCCCTCCAGGCCCATAATTGACCTGATAAATGTTTAACACATTTTTAAAAAATATATTAAACATTAACTAACTCCCCCCCCCTCATTCAGGAAATCTTTCCAGGCCATCAAGAAACCCCAGGGTTTCACAAAAACATGGTCTCTAAGCACTACATCATGCTGGCATGACTTAAGGGGACAGGTATGGTGATGGTTCTTTTGGCTTCCCTTTTTTGCTTCTGAATCTGAGCTGGTTCTCCCATTTTGGGGCCTTTGGAGAGAGGCCTGTTCTGCTGTGGCCACCGTCTGGATGGTACTACGAACACATTTTCAGTGTTGATGAAGGTTACTGGTAGCCTTATTGGTTCACAATCCAAGTAGAAAAGCCATGTAATGCCTTTTATTCATCACCCTCCCATTCCTCTTAGAATATTCCAAATTACAGCTATAACAAGCAAGCTCTACCCTTAAAGGTGCAGAAGCTCAGCTGAACGCCTCACACAGCTGCAGTTCCCCTCCCCTTCCATTCCCTTTGTATTAAAGTTGGGAGAAAGGTCCCCTGCTAAGATGTCTACCTGCATGGAATTTCTAAGCTATTAGGAAATACATTTTGTCAGCTGGGTCCTCTTAGGTCATTGGTGCTTTTTGTAGTGAGCTGCTGCTGTTCTGGTGGCTGACCCGGATGTCCTCATGTCTTAATCCTTAAAAGGTGGAGATTGTCTGACTTCATTAGGAGTTTCTAGAGGTCAAGTTCCAAGCAATCTAGTGACCCAGTTAAGCCGGATGAGGACAGAATTTCTCCCAGTGACCAGAAGCATTATGGTGATTCCTTTCCTTGGGTTGGCTATCCCACAACCTCTTAAAACAGCTACATAATCAGGCCATAGTACTATATTTTTAATCAGTGAAAAATCAGCACCCCATTGGTGCTGTCTGAATGTAATATTCAAAGGAATGCCAAACAAAACAAAAAACAAAAACAAAAGAGAGTTTGAAAAGAAAATTAAGGAGTTCTTTGAAAATTTGGGTTTCACTGTCTGGTTGAAAGGAACCTGGAATTCCATAGCTGAAAACACATATTTAGAGTTTCATTTTTGGATTAATATAAGGTCATTTTTCTACTTGGAGGGGTTGCAGAGCCCCTGGGAGAGAGTCATCCTCTGAGTTGGACCTGATGTTATCCCCCCCCCCTTTAACATTTTTCAATAACTTGTTAAAATTCATTTAGTGTTTTTTTTAAATACTCATATCTCATTTATCTTCCAAGAAGAAATATTTTAAATACAGTGTGGTGTTGTGGTTAACAGTGGTTAATCTGGAGACCCGAGTTTGATTCCCCACTCTTCTTCCACACGCAGCCAGCTGGGTGACTTTGGGCCAGTCATAGTTTCTCTCTGGGCTCTCTCAGCCCCACCTACCTCATAGGGTGTCTATTGTGAGGAGAGGAAGGATAGGCAATTGTAAGCCACTATGAGGCATCTTTGTATTTTAAGAAGTGGGATATAAAACTAAAAGCACAACAATTCTGATTCCTAATAAGACATTTTGGCTTTTCCCAGCATTGCCGAAGTCAAGCACTTTACAGTGCAATTCTAAGCAGAGTTATGCCCTTTTAAGCCTGTTTGGAATTCACTCACTTTTCTTAGGACTGCACTAGTAAGATTATCATTGTTAGGCAGATGTTCAGGTTTCCCTTTGAAATTAAGTAGCTTAATCATAGGAGTCTTGCAGTCTGTGTTTGACTTCGTGGATCACACATTACACTGTTCAACCTTACTCAGAGGTTGAATTAAAAAGGAGAATGCTTGTCCAGCCCATCCAAAACAATATATTATCTGAGCTGCATTTTCATGTTTGTTTAGTGCACTGAACAGCACAAAAGATCTGTGCAGAGGTTTTGAAACCAAGTATCATGGATGGTCAAAACTGATTTAATTTATTGGATTTACTGTTGCCTGGGTCAAGAGTAGATGAATGACTGTGAATGCTACATAAGTTCTTTTTTGTTACACACTTGAGTCCTTAATACAGAGCTATAGAATTTTACTTATTTTTGCTAACTTTTTCATTGAATGTTTTGTATTTCTGACATTTAATTCAACTTCATTCTGTAAAAGAGGAATTGTGCTCCACTGACCTTAATGTTCCTCATAGTGGGGGGAGACAATTCACTTCTTAGGGTATCTTTTATTATCTTTTATTATTAGAGAGCCAGTTTGGTGTAGTGGTTAGGAGTGCGGACTTCTAATCTGGCATGCCGGGTTTGATTCTGCGCTCCCCCACATGCAGCCAGCTGGGTGACCTTGGGCTCGCCACGGCACTGATTAAAACTGTTCTGACCAAGCAGTAATATCAGGGCTCTCTCAGCCTCACCCACCCCACAGGGTGTCTGTTGTGGGGAGAGGAATGGGAAGGCGACTGTAAGCCGCTTTGAGCCTCCTTTGGGTAGAGAAAAGCGGCATATAAGAACCAACTCTTCTTCTTCTTCTATCTTTGTAGTATCCTTGAGATGTTCTCCCAGCTGTGTGAGCATCTCATATCCAACTTCCACCGAGTTGGAAGGATATTTGAATGACCACAGCACATCAGCGGACCATAGACTATGTGGGCTTTTCTCACAAAACTGACACAGTGCCAGGAAAGATATGTTATGTCAACTCTTTTGGAAAGACTGATATAATTGGTTCATATGGTCAGATCATTTAAATATTCTCAATATTACAACATTTTTCTTGGGGGGGGGGGGGTTGCATGTTTGTTCCTGATTTATTTTTTTAGTCCTTCTCTTCTCAAATGCTCATAAAGACATGGCATCAGAACTATCCTGGCCCCTGAGAAGTAATAATGGAAGAATGAGCCTATGCATATGTGTAGAATGCCTTTCCTTCCTCATTGCACAAAAACCTAGACCCATCTGAGATTAGAAATTATGCTGTTATCACAGAAGGCATAGCTGCTGGAGAATCCTGAACATTGTTGTACTTTTCAGAAGCTGGTCAGTGGTGTGATGGGAGATTGTGAGAGTTTGGGGCATCTGGAACTGGTAATCACATTCCTAAGCCCACCAGATGCAGGAGACTGAAGGCTGATTTTACACCCTTTTCATTAGCACAGTACTTGCTGGAGAGCTCCAGTTCATACAAATGCTTCATCAATGTAAGTGCAATTTAAGGCCGAATAAGGGCTCCACCTGAAGTCTGCTTGCTGGCTCTAAAAACTAGAAGTCTCATTCTAAATTAATGCTGGCATTATCTTGTTGCAAATTCTTGAGCAGAGTATAAGGAAGAAGGATAGATTAAATTAAGAGAGGCTTTTTCCAGTAAAGTTGAAGAAATGCTGCAGGGATCTTCCTTTGCATCCTTCAGGACAAAATCCTATTCCTCATTTATTTACTTGCTGACATTGAAGAAAAAGAAGAAGAGTTGGGTCTTATATGCCACTTTTCTCTATCCGAAGGAGTCTCAAAGAGGCTTACAATCGCCTTCCTTTCCTTT
Source organism: Paroedura picta (assembly GCF_049243985.1). Lineage (NCBI taxonomy): Eukaryota > Metazoa > Chordata > Lepidosauria > Squamata > Gekkonidae > Paroedura > Paroedura picta. Next base: position 39,112,643 of record NC_135371.1, on the reverse strand, counting down.
CCCCACAGCAGACACCCTGTGAGGTAGAAGAAGAAGAGTTGGTTCTTATATTTCTCTACCCAAAGGAGTCTTAAAGCGGCTTACAATCGCCTTACTTTTCCTCTCCCCACAACAGGGACCCTGTGAGGTAGTTGAGGCTAGGAGAGCCCTGATATTACTGCTCGGTCAGAACAGCTTTATCAGTGCTGTGGTGAGCCCAAGGTCACCCAGCTGGCTGCACGTGGGGGATTGTGGAATCAAACCCAGCTTGCCAGATTAGAAGTCTGCACTCCTAACCACTACACCAAGCTGAAGTTTTATGGAGTGCTTGCTTGCTGTTTTGGTGGCTGTCAAGTGCTAGTGAGCAAAGGTTCTCACAACAATACACTTTGGCGAAGATGCAGATACTCCAGAGAACATAAGGTGGACCATGCCAAGGCTTTGGCCCATCACACCAAAAATGCCAGTGACAGTTGTGTTGCGTATGGTAGGTTGGGTGGGTTTAAGGTGTTTGGGGAGGGGCAAATTTTCCATGCATTGTTCATTTGGAAAGACATGGATCCTACAATGGGGGAAAGGTAGAAATGAGTTTATTTAACATTATGTGTCCTGGAAAGAACCCAAATCCACTGCAAATAATGGGGAGGTTTCCCCTGGTTATTCAGACTGTTCCATTGTGCTAAAAGAAAATCAGATGGCAAACTTTGTGTCTGACTTCTGTCAGTACCCCTAGATGGTGTGTTTGAAATAGCAGAGAAACCATTTCCAGACATTTCCCAACAATCATATCCTTTTAAATAGAATATGGTGAGTTGGTAGAAATGGCTGAGGTTAAATTTCAGATGCAAGGAAATTAAAAATTACGGGCAGATGTTCAGTGCTCCGATGAGCCTCATCCAGTCAGTTTCTTTTTTCTGAGAGGAGCAGGAAGGGAGAAGGGAGAAAGAGCTTCAACTTGGCAGTCACATTTTTCTTTAAATGCTACAACCCAAAGCCTGGCAATGACTTAGCCATACGTCTCAATGTCTGTTAACAAATTTAATAGCTCATATGTCTCCTGGTAGGAACACATCATATAACTGACTGCAGTATGCATTAAAGCACCCTTCCAGGAATAACCAGCATTATGTCAGAATTGGCCTCAAGACAGAATATTTTTTTTCTATGAAAGTGTATCTCAGGAGGAACCCATGTGAACAAGACCGATTATGCATGGCGGCTGTGCCAGGCCGCTGCCACTTCCCATGAATGAATGGGGAACAAATCCCCCAGCGCACACAGTCTGCCCTGATGTTATGCGTGCACGTGCAGAACTCCGGGGCAGAACTCCGTGCAGAACTCCGCCACCTTGTGGCGGCGGGGAGTATGGGGGTCCCACTGCACAATGGTGGGATAGCGGCACACCGCTATCCCACCATCACGAGGGTGGGGAAATGCCCCATTTGGCTCTGCAGCTCCACAAAGCCTGACAGGGTGTTTGGTGCAGGGACACGACAGGTTGAGGGAGGAGCTAGGTCTCAAAGTCCCGGCTCTTCCCTTGTGCACAGAGCTGCCCTGGCAGGGCCTTTAGTGACAGCCATGGCAAAAAACAAAACGTGGAAGAATCCACGTTCCCTAACCACAGGCCATCAGAGGCCCTGATTTGGGCCAGGGCCGGGAGGCAGCAGGGCTGGTGGGCGATATCATGTACAAGTGCAAATCAGCCCCACTGCCCTGCCGCCGCCAGCCTGGCCTTCCTGCCCCATGCATAATCAGTCTCAGAGTACAAAAAACCCTCATTTCCAGGACCTGCATCTTATCCCTTCCTACAATAAACATGTGAATATTGAATGTTAAACATTCAGTGTATTTTTTTTAAGAGAACAAAAGAAGTCCACAGTAAGTGTATTATATCTCATATCTCCTTCCACCTACAGCTCACAAAGTTTAGTCTTTGCTTCCTCTCCCCAGATGTCAAGTTTGACCAAGGCTATTGCTGTTATCGATAGCAATAAATAAGTTTGGGGTGGGGGTGTCAGATCATTTTGCCTGGGCTTCCTTCGAAAAGCTTCTTTGTGCCATTAGACTTGCTAGGTTGTGTCAGTGAAATTGCCGAATCACAGTACTCAACAGGCCGGAGGTTCTATCCAAACCTTTCGTTTTTACGTTGCTTTCTCTTCCATTTTCACAGGCAGTTCTCTTTTGTGGGGCTCACGATGTTTTCTTCTGTTTTTCATGAAAACAGCCCTTTAAAATCATGACTCATGATACCCTTTGAAGTGTATTATTTGGCCAGAAACATGTTTTCATTGTTATCTCCCAGGAAGGGGGCAGCTTTGACTACTTTCTAAATGCTTGCATGGTCCTGAAATTCAGGACTAGTCTTGGGGGATTGGGCAAGCAGAGATAATTGTTTCTTTAAAGGCATCTGGTTAGCCACTGTGTGAAACAGGATGCTGGATGGGTCACTGGCCTGATCCAGTAGGGCTTTTCTTTTGTTCTTGTTTGTGTGAGTATAAAGTTCTGTCAAATAGCAGCCAATATATGGTGACCCCACAAGGCAACCTTTCTCAACTTTTTTACCTTTGAGAAACCCCTAAAACTTCCTTCAGGCTTTGAGAATCTCCAGAAGTGGCACGATCATGCAGAATATGGTTGAGAAGCATAACTGTGTACACGCCCACCCAAGACCCCTCCCCTTCCCACCCCCTCCAGGTTTGTAATTTACCATTGGGGTGGGGGACTTTTTGGCGGCCTATACCCCACAAGGGACCCTGAGATCATCCAACAGGAATAAATTGTTGATCCCTGGCCTAAAAGAAGTACGCCTGGCCTCAACCAGGGCCAGGGCCTTTTCAATCCTGTCTCCAACCTGGTAGAATGAGCTCCTGGAAGAGCTGAGGGCCCTGATGGAGTTAAACCAGTTTTACGGGGCCTGTAAAATGGAGCTCTTCCGCCAGACATTTGGTTGGGGCCAACAAACATCTAAACAACCTGATTAAACACCATCTGGGCCCCCTACATATACCCCCCTGAAAAAGCCAATATTCTCTGACTGTTCTAGTTCGCACATACAGCTGTGTTTGACTGCTTTTAGATGTTTTTAATATATTTAAAATTTGCTTATAATTTATTTATTGTATTGTTTATGCTGTGCTGGAAACCACCCCAAGCTGGCAATGCTGGGAGGTAAAAAGGTACAGGTAAAGGTATCCCCTGTGCAAGCACTGGGTCATGTCTGACCCTTGGGGTGACGCCCTCTAGCGTTTTCATGGCAGACTCAATACGAGGTGGTTTGCCAGTGCCTTCCCCAGTCATTACCGTTTACCCCCCAGCAAGCTGGGTACTCATTTTACCAACGTTAGAAGGATGGAAGGCTGAGTCAGCCTTGGCTTTGGGCCGCAGTTCGCAGCCAGATCAAGTGGGGTGGGCGAGGGCTGGGCAGCTCGTTAGGAGGCCTGGGACAGAACTCCTTAGCAGGCAGTCAGCAGGATGGGAGGCCCTTGTCAGCAAGCCCAGCCTAGCAGGCCAAGAGGCCCTCGTTAGCAAGGCCTCGACCATGACCCTTTGCCCAGGGCCCTCTCCCTGTACCTGCTGCTGGCTCCAGGCTCTGAGGCATCTGAGAGCAAAGAGGCTAGATGCTAGAGCCAGAGGGTGGGAGCCACATGGACAGGGCCAATCAGGGCAAAGCTGGCTGCACTCTGATTGGCCCTATTGTAACTTAGACAGCCGGACACGTCCCACCCTCTAGGCTGTTTCATAAATATATAGAGGAACAACAATGGATAAGGATATATATTTATATTAACTCCCACCCGTTCGGGAAACCCTTCCAGGTCCATCAAGGAACCCCTGGGTTTCATGAAACCCTGACTGAGAAAGCCTGCCATAGAGTTTTCAAGGCAAGGAACTAACACAGGTGGTTTGCCATTACCTGCCTCTGCATAGCGACCCTGGAATTCCTCAGTGGTCTCCTATCAAAGGGCTAACCACAGCTGGCCCTGCTTAACCTCCCAGATCTGATAAGATTGGGTTAGACCAAACCATCCAAGTCTGTTTTTACATCTTCCTGATGTAAAGAAACATTTTATTGTAGCAGAGGACTGTCTGATGCCCAGAGAAGCTGTCCTTATCATTAGTCACAAGGGGTACTTTCCTTCTTCATGTTGGAAAAAAATGGTCTTGGTTAGCTTTATAATAACTTTTGTTCTGTTCTTTGTGACATCATTTAAAGAACTATTCTGATTCAGTGGAAATGTAGAATTCTGCAGACTCATATGGAAGATTGGTGCAATGTGCAAAGAAGAATGACTAATGGCAATGGGGAGAGAGGTGAGGAAGTGCTCAAGGACAAAGCTAGCCTGTGCCTACAAACCGTCATATATTTTCACAGTGAATTCTGTGTTGGCAAGAACATTTGGCCCTTTTACATTCTGCAAACACAGCTTTTGTTACCATTTCCTTCTCCAGTTCCCTGGTGTTTTCCTTATTGAGGCTCGTCCTTATTGAGGCTCATCCACGATCATTCCTACCCAGCTGGGATAACATTTACAGGGTGCTTCAAATGCAACTAGATCCATGATAAAAGCCATAGAGAAAGCCAGCTTACAGGTCACTAACTGGTGAAATACAACATGCTTCATGTCTTGGTGTTCAGTACCTAGGATTGCCAGCTTGGGTTTGGGAAATTCCGAAAAATCTTTGTTGTATTTTCACTTGCCTTGTAGCATTTAAAGGTGTATTTGTCACAATTAATTTGGAAAATATGGAAGGAAAAATACATGGGAAGTAGGAGCTCACCAGCTTTATGCTGCTTTCACACAAATGGATCAACCCCTCACCCACATACAATCAGGCAACTGAAATGCAATGGAGAATGATGGAGTTTTTACATCCCACAGCACTGTTTTTATAACCCTATAGTGATCTCTGCCCTTTCTTTGTCCCCAGAGACATTATGTACATAATGTTTTATTGATCATCAGCATGGTCGAGGGTCACATACTGACATTTTTATAGAAGAATAAATTATAATAAATCATAGCAGGACAATTTGTCTTTTCTTGAGACAGTACAGCTTAGTAATATCCTGCAGATCTTATTATTTTGTAAAAAAAAAATGCTGCTTTTCAGCACAAACAGCATGTTTAAGCCCGTCAACCATAAATAGTGAAACAGCTGGCATTTTTGTGACATCAGCATTAACAATGACAGCAGTTAAGCAGGAGTATAAAATCAAATCCCCAGGTAGCTGTACTGCAATTAATACATATTTAAAATCCTATGTCAAAGAACAAATTTAAGAAATGACAACTGTTTAGGATTATGGATTAATTGGGCAGGTTTTGCCCTGCACGTGAGAGAGAACTGAGATGGCACACAGTGATCAACCGTGATGACATGGAGAGTTCTACAATCAGACCACATTAACTTTGGTAGCTCTGAGAACACCTAGAGAAGGCCTCTAGTGATCATCCTGGCTGATGAAAGGAAAGCTCTGGACAACCTAGTTCCAAGCCTTGAAGGGCTGTATGAGCATTATAAATCATTTCTAGAAACAGATGAGAAACCAAAGCAGATCCTTGTTTGTTGGGGTGAATCCCCTGGTTATGAGGATTCCAGGAGGCTTTTCACTCCAGTCTGCTCGGGTCAGATGCTGCTACAGGTACCTCTAAGAAACGGGAAGAAAATGTTCCTGAATCATAAGCAGTTTGTGAGGAATAATTGCTCTTCATTCTCTTCAAAAAGACATTTGTTTCAAAGATGGAGAAGTATGCCAGGAATATTCCTTAGCCAGGCCTGTCTGGAGCTTTTGGGCCTTCAGCTCTTCAGTGCTACATCTGAAAAAGGCAGTTCTGTGAATTTAGAAAGACCTTGGAATGTTTCAGGAATCTGAGCCAATTTTTCCACTGGAAAGATTCAAGAAGGTTGGAATTATGATAATCTCCTGGCATGAGTAAGATCACAGTCCATTTTAATAACTTGTGGTGAAGCAGGCATGATATTTTGTAGTATATAACTTTTGAAGACCTGGGTGGCTCTTGACTAGGCAATTTCCCTTCTTCAAGTGAATAATTTTTCTCCTTCATATATTGTTTCTCATTACTTGCAGCTAATTTGTAGATACATATACATGATTTGATTACTTTACAGTTAGTGACTATCAGTTGGAAGTATGACCTTATTCCACTGGAAATAATTTTGTGTTGAGGTGATGTGGGGCAACATAGAAGTCCAGCCAGTAATGTGTGGTATGGCCCATTCACGTGTGCAAATCACCACTGGATGCGCATTCCTCAATTGGTGGGCATTCGTTTGTGAACTAGCTCATAATTACTCAAAATTTGATGATCTGCAGTTGAGTACATCAGTTGGCTTAATTCAAATTCATTGTCTTTGGAGTGAGATGATCTCTGATACTGCAGCTGGAATGGATCATTCATGCATGAATGAACATGCATGTGTGAATAGGGTTGTCTGCTCTGGTTTGGAGAATATCTGGAGATTTGGGAAGTGGAACCTAGGGAGGGCAGGGTTTGGGGAGGACATCAGTGAGGTATAAGCCATGGAGGCCACCCCCCCCCCAAAAAAAAACAGCCATTTGCTCCAAGAGAACTGATTCTGTCTTCTGAAGATCAGATGGAATACCAGGAGATCTCCAGGATCCACCTGAAGGTTGGCAGCCATATGTATTGCTCTCTTATTCTGTAGTAAGGTCCCCTCCAACCACTGGCGATATCTGTGCTGGGAATCATGGGACCTGCATACATGTCATGTGAGAGGTAGTAATGAGGGGAATATGAAGCGAAAAAGCTGGCTAGATCCAACCCAGTATTTTCCAGCAATGTATACATGCCCTGTAAATTTTAAAAAGTTATCACTCTTTGCTGCTGCATTTACAGGAGACTCTGAGACAGCTGTCCCAGATCTTTTGCCCATCAACCATCTCTAGTTACACGTCTCAGCAAGGTGTTATGTTTGTGGTTTTGTGCTCAATAGGTAGTCCAAGCCTTAGCGGAACAGTCTGCTCTTTGTTGTATGCTGTTTTGTCAGACCACAAACATGCAAGGTCTGTCTTAGAAAAGGAAACAGCCTGTACTCAGGAGACAGAGATGCCTCCCAAGGAAGGGAACACTACTGATTTTAAGCATAAAGATACTATTCAGGGCCAATGTAGGTCAGACCCTGGCTGGCAGAAAAATGGCTGGATTTCCTCCATTTAGCACTGTGTGAAATTATTTGTGAAGCGTTTTGGTTGAAGGATAGTCAGCATCTGCACGTAGAGCATGGTGCATGCAGTGAGATAGAGAAAGAGAAAGCAATTATTCATTTATCCCTTGGCTAGTGTATGCTTATTTAGGGTCAGAGGGAAGGTAACTTGGTATATGCACAAGGTTTGTCAACCTGACTTCATGACAGATTCAAATTCTCAGTCTCAGGGGGCTACTGGTTTTCTACAGTATCTATTTTTCAGTTCCACCTGGAGGTGAAGTTCTAACAATGTCTTATGAATTTGTCTGAAGTCTTTAGTTCAGGAGTCTCCAACATAGAGCCCATGGGAAGTGGATGGAGCCAGCCACAAAAGATAATGGATGTTGTCCTGCTACCTCAACATGACAGGGCAAGATTCAGAGGTTTCATTTCTGTATCAGACGTTCAGGAGAGAATCTGATATTAAAAGTCCAGGATCAAGGCTAGTTAAGCTAAAGTACTTGCTGTTTGACTGCTGCATAAATATTTGGAGGCTTCTGTTGCAACTGGGGCCCTGGTATCAGAACAACAGTTTCATGGCTTCATTAGTGGCTGACTGCCATTAGCTTGCTTCTCAGTTTTATTGTTCCATTCTCCAGGATTTTATGAGGGGCAAAAATAGAGCACAGTGATCAAACATTGACTTTGTTGACTCTTTACATTCCTCAGGGTCACTCAAAGGGCAAGGGTCCCAAGAGGTGGTGGGAGGGGGGCAAAGCTAAAATGAGTCTATTGATCAAAATCTTGGTTGCTGTCCTCATTGTATGGCAGAGTTGGGAATGGCAGAGTTTGGGGAAATGAATCTTCTGCCAATGTGACTTATTATTATTATTATTATTATTATTATTGAATTAAGAAGTCTGTTTGGAAAAGAAAACTTCAGGCTTTGAACTCTGTTCTTCACTTAGCAGGTTAGAGTTAAGAAATATTTTGTCTCTCCTCCCACTGAGAAGAATGCAATAAATTTTTGTTTAAGTAATATATTTCTAGATCTAGCCTGATTTTGTCACATCTCGACAGCAAGGTAGCATCAACACTGGTTAGTGTTTGGGTGGGAGACCATTCAGGAAGTCTATAGAGAAGCAGGCAAAGGCAATTCCGTTTCTGAAAGTCCCTTGCTTAGAAAATTCTGGAGGGCTCTTCATAAATTGGCTATGACTTGAAGGCACTCCCCCCACCACCACCACCAAACTGCAAAATAGTTACGAAAGGCAACCAATGAAGCAATAACATCCAAAGAACAAAAAGTACACCATTAAAAATGGCTAAAACAGCAGTTATAAAAAACAAAACCCTCAACTGACTAAAGAAGGTATAAACACACAGCAACGTAATCCAGTAAAATTAAACTAGACATCACATAGTCAATTCCCAAATCCCCATCTGAAAATGCCACAAAGTTGGCAAATATGGCACTAGCCAAAGGATATTCATAGGCCAGCTGCTTAGTAGCAGATCTCCTTCTCTCTTGCAGTGGTGTGTTTGAATGGGAGCCTCAGTCAAATGAATATCCACATTCACGAGTAGACTCAGAATGCATGACAGTGTGAGAAACACCAAGCAATTGGGTTTTGTAATTATAAACAAGGTACCAATTTGAAAACAGCTGTGTTCATTCCACAAATTTATCCTTTGGATCATCTCCCTAAGCCTGAGCCACAGACCCAATCTTGGCAGGAGGCAAAGTATCCAGAACCCTTGTTTCCACATCTTCTGCATCTCTTGTGAAGGGTCCTAATGGAGGGACTGTTTTCTTGACACTAGGTCCACAATGTCAGAGGAGGAGTTAGTGCAACTCTTTCTGCTTTCTGTCATGCTGCAAGGAGTAGGAAAGGGTCAGCAAGTCACGGTTTTCAAGACAAGAAATGCACAGAGGTAGTTGCCATTGTCTCTGTCTGCGGAGAAACCCTGAACTTCCTTGGTTACATCACAGTGTAATCTGCACGGGGCTTTTTACCCACTGCCAGCTCGAATAAATCCCTGCAGTCTGCACTGAATCCGATTTCCACTTTGATTTTGGGTGGTTTAAATTTTCCCTCTGCAACATGCATGATTGATCTGGAGTGATCCTACCTTTCCCCCACGAAATCCAGAAGTAGATTATAACTGTTGATATTTCAAAAATCGGCATCAGAAAATGTGCAGATCTCTGCTTTTTGTGAATTAACTTGCTGCCTCATGCCTCCAACGCTGTAGCAAAGCAGTCTTCCCTGATTGGCCAGGGCACCAGTCCAAAGACTTCCTGGTTCCCAGTTACAAGGCCTATCTTAAAGTGGCTGTGCTCCAGAAGCCCTAACTTCTCTCAGCAGAGATTTGCCTCCTAGATATATCTCCTCTCCCCTCTGATGTCTCCAATCCTCCCCCTGCCCCCGTTCAAGAAAACAAAGAGTCTCCTGCTGCGCTTGGCTCCCCTCCCCACTCTGAGCTTTCCTAATTAAGTGATTTCTGTTTCAATTGAGGGGGGGATAGAGGAAGACCCGAGTTCAAATTGATCTGAATTCAGCAGGATCCACAATGCAAAAAACAAAGTAAGTGCAGAATCAGACCTCAGTACTACCCAGGGCTGATCCTGCTTAGCTTCTGAGACCAGATGTGATTTGGCTAGCCCAGCCATCCAATTGATCCCTGAAAGGTGTTTCCACACCTAAGAATAAAAGTATTAGAGCTGTGTGACTGTAACACTAACTGTAGCACAGTCCTCGTCTGTATCCTGGCCCTTATGAACCATATTCTTCTGTGGCACAGCTAAACATGAGAAAGGTCCAAAGATGTTGGTTAGCTTCATGTGTGAAACTGTTTCAATTGTGATCTACTTTAGAAGGCTCTCGACTGCATTTATTGTAGCTGAACAGAAAATGGTGACTCAATGCACTTGTGATATGTGCTTCTGATTGGGAAGGGGGGGATCCCCTAGGGAAAGGCAACTAGTTATTATGTCCTTTCCGAATTTCCATCTTGTGGCTCTTTTTCATCATGTTAAATGGTAATTTTCACTTGAGGAGAAAGGAAAGCTGCCTCCAAATGCAGTTGGTCTTTTCAAAGCTGTGGTTTTCCTTAAAAGCAATAGATATAAAATAAAACTCTCTCCTAGACTCCTCCTTTCAGGATCTCCACCTCCAGGAGAGCTACCAGCTGTGATTATTGCCTGAAGTTCTAATTTTGAACTTTATGTTAGCTCTGTCATCTTCCCTCCCCCTTTTATATTTTGCATAGACACAACAGGAAATGAAGGGAGTAAGACTTCAATAACATGGTGGGGGACAAAGAGACTAACAGATGCACAGAACTCTCCCACCTGCCTCTACTTCAAGCTTGCCAGCAAAGACGGATGAAGATCCAGACCAGCACTTCTGAATCCCACTGATTTAAATGGGAGACTTCAACATCTGCTTAAACATTTAAATTGGTTTATTTCAATAGTAATTTTGACACAGGCAAATGGCAAATGATTTTATGAAATTCAGTAGACAACAGTCTCTCATGCCCTCATAATGCCTGTCTAGCCCACTACTTATGCTGAACCTTGCCAAAGAGCTGTCTCTCTGTCCGTGTTTTATGCCCTGGGTTCCCCATTTGTATTACGATCAGGCTGTGGTTTATGTCCAAGGATGTGAGTTTGTGGTTTGGGATCTGTTCCTAATCACTGATGAACAGGGAAGCCCTGTTTGGCTGCAGTTTATATGATGTCACATTCAGCTGCCTGAGATTCTGGAATATTGTTTGTTCTGTCTCCAAGCAGTTGGATCAGTCTCCTGGGGTATGTGAGGGTCCCTCTGCAAATCAAACGGCAAGACGAAGCAGAAGGTGGGAACAAATAGACAATTTTCAAATTGAAAGGAGATAAGAATTTGAATCACCCAGGGATTTGTGTTGAAGCTGGCGCTATTCATTTTTTTTCCATCCATTTTAAAATTTATTTTTTATTATTATTCCATTTGTCTATCGCCGATCCCGGCACAAAGGGATTATCAGAGCTCTGAAGGGACTTCTCCAGATTGGATGAGCAGGCAACAGAATAGCTGACAAAAATATAAGTGCAAAGAAATGTATATCAGGATAAAGTGTTCTAATTTCGTATTATGCTGGTGGGGTTTGAGGTGGTGACGCATCAGACATCAGGGTTGTAGGTGAATAACACGCTGAAAACATTCACCTTAGTGTGCATTAGTGATAATGATGATTTTTAAAAGTCAAATTCCATTGTAGGTAGGAGATCATCATGAAAGACTAGCATGCACATATGCAAGCCCTTGATACAGTCACATTTGTAATACAATTTGTATTTTTGGCCACTACATCACAAAACATGGTACTGGAAAAGTGCTGAATGGGGAGTCCACAAAAATCTTGATGTTAAAAAGAGGTCCTCATACTCAAAAAGGTTGGGAACTCCTGAGCTAGATGATAGAGTCTCCATGTGTAATCTTGTCTGTCAATTGTGTCTTTTTTTCTGTTTGTGTCAGTCTCGTTTGTTACTGAGTATTTACAGTTCTTGTGGATTACTCCCTCCCTGGTATTAATAGCCTGGTTTGTCTCTGCGACTGCCATTCATTGACCGTTTATGCACTGGGAACTTCACTGCCCCATCCCACTGTCAGGAGCACAGATCGGAGGTGGATGAGGTGCACCAGGCCAAATGCTCCCCCATGTGGGTGCAGGAAGAGGTGGGTCAACCTTCCACGACTAAATCTCCAGCCTGCAGCCCGGCATGAAACCTCCAGTGCATAAACGGTCATTGCAATGCCGGTACTCTCTCGATTTGTTTAAAGGAGTTTCCATCAACATATCCACAGCCCAGTACAGAGTTAGGGTTAACTGCACTTAAGCCCACTGAATCCAACCTTTCTGTAGTCATTTGAAGAAAGTCCCGCTGACCAACTGAGAGCTGACAGCATCAGACAATGAACAGTAGATGGCCCAAGACATTTTGACCCCTGAGGAAGAAGATCTAGATCTTGCCCCTTCCTCGTGATGGCAAAAAAGAAGTGAATGTTCTGCTTTTTAATTGTGCCCCAATTTTGCCATGTGAGAAGGGCAGTGAGTTGGTTCTCATATGCCGCTTTTCTCTACCCAAAGGCATCTCAAAGCGGCTTACAATTGCCTTCCCTGTCTGGGGCCAATCACTTTCTGATTGGCCCCTCACCCGGACTGACGAGAATTCCAGCCAGTCAGGTGAGAGGTCATTATTTTAAATGGGCTTCGAAGCTAGTGCTAGAATAAAATTAGTCTGTAAGGTGCCATGAGACTCCAAAGCAGAAACTCTATGTTCTAAGGTACCCCAGAATGCTCTGGGGCTTCTTTGCCTTCTGCCCGCTCAGTGTGCCTAATAAACCTACTGCCTTAGCCTTTGATTGATTTCCTCCCAGTTTTTGAAAGAGAGTGATGGGAACCAGCTGGCAAATCTTTTTAGGTCCCTGGTTTAAAGCTATTACTGCTATCAAACTCCCGGGGAATAATAGCATTACTGTTTAATAGAATATTACTTGAGTTCAGAGTGGCGGTTTCTTTTTCCTGAACCCTACAGGCAAGATTGATAGCAGCCGTGGTAAACTTAGAAGAGCCGTACTTCATACATGGAGAGAGTGGAATGCCAACGAATCAACCTGTGTGAACAAGGATCTGTTAATTACTCTGATAAAAACTCCAAAAACTTCCTAACTGGTGGTTGTTTGTTTCCCCTAGGGCTGTCTTTTGCATATCTCATTGATTTATTTATGTTTCGATTTATATACGGGCATGCCACACATTTCAGGTTATACTTAAGGTAATAGAAGAGCGGAACAGTTTGAGCAGAACAGGAATGTGGGACAAGGGGAGACACGCTTTGTCTCGTTGAATAGGACTTTTGCCCTTGGAAGGAACTCTGGATCGGCTACCTAAAGCTTTTAGGGGTTTTCATACGTCAGAAACCACATGTGACATCTCCTGTGTATATTTTTGTATGATTTTCATCCAAGGCATTGTGATTTTCAGAAAGCTGTTGTGATGCTAAATCCCCGCTACCCAGATAGCTCTGATCCCAGCATCTAAAAGTAGCAAATATTATGCTCGTGCCTTACCCCTTTCCCTGACTGCCACTTGGTTGATTTTTGGACTGTCTTTTCTCTTTTCATTTCCCCTCTCATCACTAAAGGCCATATCACACAGCAGGAAACCTGAGTTTGTTTGTTTATATTTATGTACCACCCTCCCTTTTGGCGCAGGGTGGTTTACAGTGAAAAATAGAAAAAGAGCAATACAATACAAGTTCTTGGCATAATGCATAAGCATTTTTGAACCCACAACACATATATATATAATTGCAACTTATAACCATTTTGACATTAAAGGCATAACTGTACAGATCCTGCATCTGTGTAATGATTAACTGTGGTAGCTGAAATTTACTAGACTTTGGGAGTATTTTCCAAATTATACTGAGTGCACACTGGTAGTGGGAGGGAGCCCCTGGGTCTTTGGTTTTTGTTTTCATTGGCCTCGGCTTGGTGGAAGAGCTCCATTTTATAGGACCTGCAGAATTGTTTCAGCTCTGGCCGGTTTGCTACCATGTATACATTTGGTAGAGTGTAGCCAATTGCATGTTCCTGATAAAAGTACCTACAATACACAATACACATAGAGAGCCAGTTTGGTGTAGTGGTTAAGAGTGTGGACTTCTAATCTGGCATGCCAGGTTGATTCTGCACTCCCCCACATGCAACCAGCTGGGTGACCTTGGGTTCGTCAGAGCACTGATAAAACTGCTCTGACCAAGCCGTGATATCAGGGCTCTCTCGGCCTCACCTACCTAAATATGAATGTTGTTGGGGCCACATTGTTTGTCCAGTCTCTGCTCCCTGGAGAACAGCTTCAACTAAAATCCCCTGAGACATCTACTGCATGGAGGACATTATGCTGCACTGCCCCCTGGCTTTTGTCCCCAGGGATAGTGGCCCTGATTCTTCCCACTGCCACATGGGAAGCCCTTGCCTCACTCCCCCCCCCCCCAGGAGTTGTGTACACACAGGAGAGCAGAGGGACAGGAAGTCAAAACTTCCCACCATTTGTTTTACGCATCAATCATTGTGATGTGGCGAAAACTACCAATCACCTTCCAGCAGCATTTTGTTGCATTTGAGAACCCCACCCCTCCCAAGGCTGAAATTCCATTTTAGTTGTTGTTGTTGTTGTTTTTAAGACTGGAATCATGTAACAACGCGATTCCAGTGTAACAAAATTGCACCCCCTTCAGAGATTTGTATTTTTGAAGCCGAAGTTTCCTCCCTGTCCTGCTTTCACAGAATCTTGTGCCAACCAGACTTCTCCAACTGAGGCTGTGACTTTGCAGCCCTCCCTGCTGGGAGTCTCCCCCCCCCCCCCCCGGCGTCCAGCTGCAGATCTCCCCAGATGTCCCCAGCACCAGGCACCTCCTCGCTGACCCAAGTGCAACGAAAGGGATCTGGGAGGGGAGGATCTTGCTATACTGGAATTGTGTTGTGAGGCAATTTCTACCTTTAAAAAAAAAACCTGTGGGAAGTTGTGGACGAATTTGATGCTGGAAGTGATCCTGGGGGGGGGGCAATGTCCTGACTGGGGATAGCCCAGATTTTCTACTTCCAGGTGGCCCAGGCTCGACATATGCCCCGTTCTCACCTGGGGCAAAAAAGGGCCTGGGTCAACCAAGTGAGGCAACCAAGGGCCTGGGTCAGGTGAAGCCTGAGATTGCCCTGGACTGGGCATGATTCCGTCAGGAATCAGGACTTAGCCCCACATGCAAACAGGCGGTGCAGAAGTAGCCTGGGAAAAGCTGCATCAAAAAATGGTCGTCGTCCCCCTGTTCCTGCTGAATCTGTGATTAACCGTGTGACATCTCCTAGGCTCACGTGAACAGTTTAGACTTCCAGCTAGAGTTGCCAGGTCCCCCTGGCTATCAGCAAGGGATGGGGGCTTAGTGCTGCCAGATCCAGGCTAGGAAACTCCTGGAGATTTGGGGATGGAGCATGGGGAGGACAGGAACCTCAGTGGAATTCAATGCCACAGAGTTTACCCTCCAAAGCATTCATTTTCTCGAGGGGAACTGCTAACTAGTCTTCAGATGAGCTGTAGTACCAGGGGCTGGCATCCCTACTTTTAGCCCACCATTTACCCCATGCTTTCAGCTACAGCATTAGTAGTTCAGGCTGAAGTTCAGATACATTATTATTATTAGTAGTAGTATTAATGTTAATTTCACTTATTTGCAGCCCTTCTCTGCAACTCAGGGCAACACACAGATTTCCATAGAGACGAGTTGTAGTAATTTGATTCTAGGAAATGTGACTGTAAAGCAAACATTCAGTTTCTGGATTATGACTTATTTTGGATGCAGCAAGCCTTTGTGAAAGCTACTATCATTTCTAACCTAAGCCAAGAAGTTTGGCAAGTGCTCAGACTACCAGACGTTAGAATCATGTTTTTTTTTAATGAAAACGAAAACCACTAAGGCTTGGCTGCTATGCAGGGCAAAGTTTAAAGGCTTCTAGTAATAAATTTGCAGTGATCTTTTCTAAAAGAGTAATAATTATACCTTCTCTCCTCCCCCCCCTTGTGGCCAAGCAGACCAAAGGTTATACGGAATACTGCAGTACTTCTGGGAAGGTAGGCCTAAGCCTTGCTGTAGAAAAGCTGCCATTAACTCTTACCCTGTGTGTCAAGCGGGATGTTTTTCCTGGGGTCAGCTTCCCCCGAAGCCAACATTTGGAAGCCCCTGCCAGGAAACACCATCTTTTCAGTTGGGTTCAGAATTGGCATCCCTGGCATTAATGTGTCTTGGATATGGCCATAAAGCCAGGGACCTCCCTATCCAGGGACCTCCCTATCCAGGGCCATAAAGCCAGGGACCTCCCTATGCAATGGGAGACTTTTTTGGCTTCTTGCACACAACATTTCAGAGGCTTTCAGATGCTCTCATTTGGTGGCCCAGGGCAAGCTACTTTCCCTCTGTTTTGGCCCAGCAGCAGCAATATGGGAATAATCATGTACGCTTGCCAAGGTCTCCTGCTCCTCCTGTTGCCTACCACTCCTCAGAACAGCAGCAGGAGAAAAAATGTTTTAAACAGGGACATCACCCTTGTCACTGCATCACTTCCAGCTTGCACAGTGATGACCTCGCTGAAGTCATGTCCTCTTGCTGGTAACCAGACATGCAGCCATAAAGCAACCATAGAATAATGGTCCTGGCGTGTCTTTTAGGGCTGTTTTTGAGACAGGCATCTGGTAAAGTCTTTGTAGTGGCCACAAGGATTTCCTAACTGGTAGATCAGCATTTAGACCATTGGACAAGCATCTCCTGGCGCCTAGGCAGAACTATCGTCTTTCAGGTATGGAGCTCCTCACCTTGGTGGTCCTGACATGATGAAACATATAGCCTGCAGAAGCCCAATGTGTTCCCCTCTCTTTTATTATTTCACTGAGCCTTGGCAAGCTGTGCTCTTTGACAGGCCTTGTGGCTAAAATGTCTGGTGTGCCCATGTTGAGATGAATTAATGGCACCGTGGCCGTTTCTGTGTTGTGTCTTAAGAGGTTTTCTTAAGAGCTTTGGTGTACGTTTGTTTATTGCTTCAAGTAGACCTAAAACAGTGGGCTATATATTTTTTAAATAAATAAAACTAAACCAGCCCCTTGCCATGAATAGGTGAATAACCCTCTATAGGAGGGGTGGCCAAACTGCCGCTCTGCAGATGTCCATGGACTACAATTACCATGCCAGCATTACCATTACCATTACCATGCCAGCATGGCCAGTTGGCAGGGGCTGCTGGTAATTGTAGTTCATGGACATGCTTTCCAAAGTCAAAGAATTCCCTAAAGCTCCTGCCTGCTCTACACCTTATGAATGTTGACCTCATCTCTGCTCCTCACCTGGTATCTTTGTGCCCCTCTAATGCACTGCCAGAGATTCCCTTTCTGATTGGAGCCCTAATGACCCACCAACCAGCACCATATACGTAACACTAGTTAAGGTATTTTTTAAGATTCTTTGTCAGTTACTTTGTCAGGGGCGGAAGGGCAAGGTCTCCGCTAACTGCTGTCTGCAACAGATTATCTATTTTGCCATTATTCTCTTAACTTGACTGAAAGCCTGTTGCACCCAGGAATACAACGGGCACTAGCAGCGGGCCTTTCATGATGGCGCCGCCGCCACCTTACCTGGTGCTCCTGCTGGCTGTGGGGCCAACGGCCCTGGAGCCAGTCACCGTGCTGTGCCACGCCTAAGTGGCTAGTACTGGTGTGTGGCTGGGCGATCACTCCACAGCCAGCTGGGCTGCCGCGGACATTGGTGACGGGGCCAGTGGCCCCGCTGCTGTTCAGCTTGCCATGTGTGCTGGCGGCCAGGTCAATCAGCAGCTGAGGAAACACCCTCCTTGGTGGCAAGCCAGCATCTGGGCGTGAGGCTGCACGAGCGCCTCCCGGCTAGCTTCTGGAGGCGGGCACTCCAGAGGCTAGCCCAATCTGAGCATGGCCAGCTTTGCTGGCCATGCCCGGATTGGCTGGTACAGGCAGAAGCACAGGCTGGACACCAGACGTGTCCTGGACAGTGCTCCGCCCATAGTGGCTCTTTAGTAATATTAGGAGCCACTAATGGTTATTCTCTTAATGTTGGACATATTTATTGTACGCCAAATGTTACCCGTGAACACAAACAAATCGAAATTGCTGTTTCTTCCTGTTTAGCTCTGGAATCTGTTAACCATTTTCATGGTGCTGTTTGTTGATTTAAACTCTCACACTCTACCTGTAAGTTTGAACTGGTTACTTTCTTTCCATGACATTGTATCTGAGGAAGTGTACATGCACACAAAAGGTCATACACCTTGAATAAAACTGTGTTGGTTTTATAGGTGCCGCTGGGCTCTAAATTTGTTCTGCTGCTTCAGATAGTTACCCACTTGAACCTGTCAGTTAGTTTGTCCTTCTGCCCTTTCAGAAATCATGCTTTCAGCTACACACCCTCCATTTTGCATGGAATTGTCTGTGTATGTACAAGCAAATGGGCATTTTCACATACGCTAAATATGCTTTCAATCCACTCGTGAACAGTCACTCAAGCGGATTGAAACGGCAGTATTCAGCATGTGTGAAATCATCCAATGTGTCCAGCTTATAGGTAGAAGGTTCTAACTTATGACAGGTTTAGCATGGGAGTGCCAACTGCATGTGTTAAAGAGCAAAGTTTTTTACCGTAGCCATGCTCTTTTCATTACTCACAGTAGTTTAACATTTGTCAATCTCAGACTGATTTCTTCATACAGTTCTGTCGCTGTGGTATTCCTGCTGCTTCACAACCCTGTGCAGGAAAAATTATGGAAGTCTGAGGAGGTCAGCTCTTGTAGCCTCCTGTCGCCTTTTGCTGAGAAATCCCTTGATCAAGCCTGCATGGCAGGAAGTGGCATTTCCCCTTGACCCCACGGGATCAAATTAGTTGCCAGTAGCGGGTGGATGAAAGCCAAAAATGCAGACTTGTGTTATTGCAACAGGACATGTCTGGGCACTTCATAAACCTGTTTAGATTGATAGGAAATCCAGTTACATATTTTCTAGGATATATATAGAATCAGCATAGCCTTCTTAATTTTTCTATGGACTAGACTCTGGCCGCAAACTATTGAGCAAATTAGCAAGATCATCAGTTTGGACTGCTGGACCACATTATTATATACTAGCTTCAAAGCCCGTTCCTAAGAACAGGCCCTGAAAGGGTCCCCTCCACTGGTCCCTGGCCAGGCAGCTGAAGGTGGCTTTGGGCTGCAGCTCGCAGCCAGATCAAGTGGGCCGGGCAGGGGCTGGGCAGCTCATTAGCAGGGACAGAGCTCCTTAGCAGGCAGTCAGCAGGCCGGGAGGCCCTCGTTATAAGACCCAGCCTAGCAGGCCAGGAGGCCCTCGTTAGCAAGCTGTCCACCATGACCCTTTGCCCGAGGCTCTCTCACCTGCTGCTGACTCCAGGCACTGAGGCATCTGAGAGCAAAGAGGCTAGAGTCCAGGGCCAGAGGGCGGGAGCCGCAGGGGCAGGGCCAATCAGGACAAAGCTGGCTGCACCCAGATTGGCCCTATTCCAATTTGGACAGCCAGATCCATCCCACCCCCTAGGCTGTTTCAGAAATATATAGAGGAACAACAATGGATAAGGATTGTATGGCCCATGTGTAATATAGCTAGGAGATCCTAAGACTGCTTGGTTGCAGGCAAGAGATGTTCAGAGGCGGTTTGCCATTGCCTACCCCCAAATCACGACCCTGGTATTCTTTGGATGCCCTTCCAAGTGGTAGCCAGGGCTGACCCTGATTATCTTCTGAGACTTGACAGCATCAGGCTTGCTTGCTACAGCACCCCAGGGGCTACCAGCGTAATTCCCACGCCCCAGTGATCAACAGATGGAAGGATTCCTGCCTCCAGGAGATGGGTGCTGTGTAAGAAGAGGTGGCTTTTCTTTACTAGCTAGGGAAAATATGACCTCTGCTTTTGGACAATTTAAGGAACTCCAGCAACTCAATATCTCATCCACTAGTAGACCAGTATGGTGGTGTGGTTGAAAATATCAGATCAGTATCTGGGCGACCGAAGTTCAAATCATGCCATGAAAGTGCACTGAGTAGCCTCAATCACATTTCCAATGTAAGCAACCTCAGGATCTTAAATTTTCTCGTAACAGCAACACTAAGCAAAAGGAGGAGTGGGAAGTTTTCATAGCCCTCCACCTTCCATCCACAGTGAAATTGGGTGCATCAGCTGTCTTTGACATCTGTGTTCTTCTGTTAAACCTCATGTAATGTTTTGTATGCCAGTAAAGGTTTATTGTATTGTACTCTACTGTGTTCTTCTGTAAAGAAGTTAGTCTAGTCAGAACATATATTTTCTTAATTTAATTAAACTACAACTGTACTCTAAGGGAGGGGTCTTGTTTCTGGTATTTAGCAGAGATCATTCTGACTGCTGGGCCCATATTCACAGCAACAGTTTGTAATCTTTTGGGCACCATTGGAGCATAGCGCATCAAAAGATGCTCGGGATTAATTGGAACCTCGTGCTCCATGCTGCCCTTTCACAAGTCTACTGTCATTTCTTCAAATTTGCCAGCCTGAATTAGGGATTTTAGAGATCAGAAATCTCTTCATCTGCAAATACTAATCAACTGATATGGTTCTATTACTGGCCACGTAGGCAGAATTAAGGAGACCAGCTTCCTGTTAGAGAGTAAATCTTTAAAAGTGTCATTGTTCGATGCATCTCATTTTACAAGTGTCGTCAGCTGGAAGCCTTGTGTCTTAGCTACCCCCCTTTGCACAGAGGCAAGAGGAGAAATACTTGACATCTACTTTATTCTATATGAATCTTTTTTTCAGAAAACCTTTGATAGCTGTCTTGTTTTAGGTATAAATTGTTTGGTACACAGAATGCCTTTAGAGGCATTTTAACAGAAGTTTTTACAATGGCTGTTTTAGAAAAATCTAGTAGGTAGGTAAAGCACCGAGTCATATCTGACCCTTGGGGTGACGCCCTCCAGCGTTTTCATGGCAGACTCAATACGGGGTGGTTTGCCAGTGCCTTCCCCAGTCATTACCGTTTACCCCCCAGCAAGCTGGGTACTCATTTTACCGACCTCGGAAGGATGGAAGGCTGAGTCAACCTTGAGCCGGCTGCTGGGATTGAACTCCCAGCCTCATGGGCAGAGCTTTCAGACTGCATGTCCGCTGCCTTACCACTCTGCGCCACAAGAGGCTCTCTAGAAAAATCTAGTAAGGCAGTCTAATTCAACTATGGCATGATGTCAACGTGGGAAGCAGGTCTGGCTATCTTCTGGTTCTATGACTAGCTGGGGGTGAGGAGCACACTGCACAGGTGCTCAGGGCAGGACCTGAGTTGGGCTGCCTCCATTGCCAGCAGCTTGGCTCCCCTCTGCTGCCCCTTCTACTCCTTCCACCCCTTCCACCCATGTGCCTCATGTCAGTTAAGCCTTAGGTACCTTTCTTTCTGGACAAAAATACTTTTTGCTGCCTGATCCAACTGCATTTATGTGCTTTTATTTATTTATTTAGATTTTTATACCACCCTTCCATACGGCTGTAAGTCACACTGGTTTTAAGGCACATTAGTGGAATTGGACCCCCTTCAAGGATCGCTGCCTTGTTGTGGCAAGGGGGCTTGCGTAGTTCAGTGAAGCTATGAGCTATGCCGTGCAGGGCCACCCAAGACGGACAGGTCATAGCTGAGAGCTCTGACAAAAGGTGATCCACTGGAGAAGGAAATGGCAAACCACTCCAGTATCTTTGCCATGAAAACTCTATGGACAGTTCCAATAGGCATAACGATATGACGCTGGAAGATGAGCCCCTCAGGTCGGAAGGTGTCCAATATGCTACTGGGGATGAGCAGACGGCTAGTACGAGTAGTGCCAGAATGAATGAAGCGGCTGGGCCAAAGCCGAAAGGACGCTCAGTTGTGGAAGTAACTGGTGGCGAAAAGACAGTCCGATGCTGTAAAGAGTTTTATTCCATAGGAACCTGGAACGTCAGATCCATGAATCAAGGCAAGCTGGACGTGGTTAAACAAGAAATGACAAGACTGAACATCGACATTTTAGGAATCAGTGAACTTAAATGGACAGGAATGGGTGAATTTAATTCAGATGACCATCAGGTATACTACTGTGGACAAGAATCTCGCAGAAGAAATGGAGTAGCCTTCATAATCAATAAGAGAGTAGGAAAAGCAGTCTTGGGATACAATCCCCAAAATGACAGAATGATCTCAGTTCGAATCCAAGGCAAACCATTCAACATCACAGTGATCCAGGTCTACGCCCCAACCACTGCTGCTGAAGAGGATGAAGTTGATCAGTTCTATGAAGCCCTACAACACCTTCTAGAAGCAACGCCCAAAAATGATGTGCTTATCATCATGGGGGATTGGAATGCTAAAGTAGGAAGCCAAAAGATAACCGGGATAACAGGCAAGTTTGGCCTTGGAGTACAAAATGAAGCAGGGCACAGGTTGGTAGAATTTTGTCAAGAGAATACAATGGTCATAGCAAACACTCTTTTCCAGCAACCCAAGAGACGACTTTACACATGGACATCACCAGACGGTCAACACAGAAATCAGATTGACTATGTGCTCTGCAGCCAAAGATGGAAAAGTTCTATCCAGTCAATAAAAACAAGACCAGGAGCTGATTGTGGTTCAGATCATGAGCTTCTTATTGCAAAATTTAGGCTTAAATTGAAGAAAGTAGGGAAAAGCACTAGGCCACTCAGGTATGAACTAAATCATATCCCCGACGAATACACAGTGGAGGTGACAAATAGATTTAAGGAATTAGATCTGATGGACAGAGTGCCTGAAGAACTATGGACGGAGGTTCGCAACATTGTACAAGAGGTAGCAACTAAAACCATCCCAAAGAAAAAGAAATGCAAGAAATCAAAATGGCTGTCTGAGGAAGCTTTACAAATAGCTAAGGAGAGAAGGGAAGTGAAAGGCAAGGGAGAAAGAGAAAGATACACCCAACTGAATGCAGAATTCCAGAGAAAAGCTAGAAGAGATAAGAATGCCTTCTTAAATGAACAGTGCAAACAAATAGAAGAAAACAATAGAATCGGGAGGACCAGAGATCTTTTCAAGAAAATTGGAGATATGACGAGAACGTTTCATGCAAAGATGGGTATGATAAGGGACCAAAATGGTAGGGACCTCACAGAAGCAGAAGAGATTAAACAAAGGTGGCAAAATTATACAGAAGAACTATACAAGAGCGAGCTTAACATCCCTGATGACCACAATGGGGTAGTTACTGACCTGGAGCCAGACATCCTGGAATGTGAAGTCAAATGGGCCTTAGGAAGTCTGAGTAACAATAAAGCTAGTGGTGGTGACAGCATTCCAGTTGAACTATTCAAAATCTTAAAGGACGATGCAGTAAAAGTGCTACATTCAATATGCCAGCAAATTTGGAAAACTCAACAATGGCCACAGGATTGGAAAAGGTCAGTTTACATTCCAATCCCAAAGAAGGGCAATGCCAAAGAATGTTCAAACTACCGCACCATTGCACTCATTTCTCATGCTAGCAAAGTTATGCTCAAAATCCTACAAGCTAGGCTCCAGCAATATGTGGACCGAGAACTTCCAGAAGTACAGGCAGGATTTCGAAGAGGCAGAGGAACTAGAGATCAAATTGCCAACATACGCTGGATCATGGAGAAAGCTAGGGAGTACCAGAAGAACGTCTACTTCTGCTTCATTGACTATGCTAAAGCCTTTGATTGTGTGGAACACAACAAATTGTGGCAAGTTCTTAAAGAGATGGGAATACCAGAGCATCTTATTTGTCTCTTGAGAAATTTATATGCAGGTCAAGAAGCAACAGTGAGAACTGAACATGGAATCACTGACTGGTTCAAAATTGAGAAAGGAGTTCGGCAAGGCTGTATACTGTCGCCTTGCCTATTTAACTTGTATGCAGAGCACATCATGAGAAATGCGGGATTAGAGGAGTCACAAATTGGGATCAAGATTGCAGGGAGAAATATCAACAACCTCAGATATGCAGATGATACCACTCTAATGGCAGAAAGTGAAGAGGAACTAAAGAGCCTGTTGATGCGGGTGAAGGAGGAGAGTGCAAAAGTTGGCTTGAAACTCAACATCAAGAAAACAAAGATCATGGCATCCGGCCCTCTCAATTCCTGGCAAATAGAAGGGGAAGAAATGGAGATAGTGACAGATTTTATTTTCCTGGGCTCCAAGATCACTGCAGATGGGGACTGCAGCAAAGAAATTAAAAGACGCTTGCTCCTGGGGAGGAAAGCTATGGCAAATCTAGACAGCATCCTAAAAAGCAGAGACATCACCCTGCCAACAAAAGTGCGTTTAGTCAAGGCTATGGTCTTCCCAGTTGCAATGTATGGCTGCGAAAGTTGGACCATAAGGAAGGCCGAGCGTCAAAGAATTGAGGCTTTTGAACTCTGGTGCTGGAGAAGACTCTTGCGAGTCCCTTGGACTGCAAGGCGAACAAACCGGTCAGTCCTAGAGGAGATCAGCCCTGACTGCTCTTTAGAAGGCCAGATCCTGAAGATGAAACTCAAATATTTTGGCCACCTCATGAGAAGGAAGGACTCCCTGGAGAAGAGCCTAATGCTGGGAGCAATCGAGGGCAAAAGAAGAAAGGGACGACAGAGAATGAGGTGGCTGGATGGAGTCACTGAAGCAGTAGGTGCAAACTTAAATAGACTCTGGGGAATGGTAGAGGACAGGAAGGCCTGGAGGATCATTGTCCATGGGGTCGCGATGGGTCGGACACGACTTCGCACATAACAACAACAACAACAAAAGTGGAATTGGAAGATCTAACATTTGGCTGGATCATGCTGAGAGTGAAATAGTGGCAGCTATTCAGAGTGTCTTGCCAGTGTGAAATCCAGCTAGTCTGTTCCTTGTGTGATGAAAGCTGTGCAGGACTAGGTCATCTACTTCAGTTATTTGACCCACGTGTCCTACCTGGTTTTAAAAAGGCCTATATCTTAGCAGTAGACAACACGGTTTGCGTGCAAAATGTCTCAGATTCATTCCTAGCATCTCTAATTAAAGGAACTCACAGCAAGACTTGGAAAGAGAGATACCTTGGAGAGCTGCTGTTAGCAAGAGTGAACAGTGCTGACCCATAGTCTTGTTCTGTATAAGACAGCTCCATATATGGATGTCACATGAACATTGTTGTTTAGTTTACAAAAATTCTGTTGAATGGAACTAGATGCACTCTGAGATTTGAGGCCAAGGCTGGATTTGAAGGATATAATTCTCATTTCGTACTAAGAGACCTTGGTCTAATGCGACCCACAAAGTCTTCACGTAGGGCCTGATCTATACACACATTGAACAAGGTCGGACAATGTACCCCACCATACTGCGTGTACAGTGTCACATTTTTAATGTTCCCTCAAGTCATCCCTATGAATTAGAAAAAATGGTAGTATCACAGGGAGAAGGGTTCTTAAAGCCTGTCTCTTTGAATGCAGTATTAATTTTCAGGGAAATAATTGACATAGAGATATTTAGGGAAAGGTAGTTCCTTTATTGAGCCTCTTCTGGCACAGAGTGGTAAGGCAGCAGATATGCAGTCTAAAAGCTCTGCCTATGAGGTTGGGAGTTCAATCCCAGCAGCCGGCTCAAGGTTGACTCAGCCTTCCATCCTTCCGAGGTCGGTAGAATGAGTACCCAGCTTGCTGGGGAGTAAACGGTAGTGACTGGGGAAGGCACTAGCAAACTACCCCGTATTGAGTCTGCCATGAAAATGCTAGAGGGCATCACCCCAAGGGTCAGACATTACTCTGTGCTGGCACAGGGGATACCTTTACCTTTACCTTTAGTTTCTTTATCTGGTGTAGTAGGAGTGTACATTCAGATATACCTGAGCAGAAATGATACACAGAAATACCTTATAGATAATTTCCAGGTATATTTCACATTCCCAAGAATATCCAAGATTTTTTTGAAACCTCCTTGTGAAAAAAATCCCAGATAAATGTGGGGTCTTCTGGGAAGATCGGGATTCAACTTTTAAGGTTCCCCCGGATTGTTTGTTTTTGTGTCTTGGGGCTTCTATAGGCTTTTGTGATGCTCTTGTCAGTTTCAAACTAGTCTTCTCAGTTTCAAGAGGTTGTGGGTTTCTTGGTGTTCCCTTCCCATTTTCTTGAACAGACCTTGCAATAGGCCACCCCCATCCCCCACCCCCAGCTTGGACTTGTGACTTGGTGGTTTGAGATCAGTCCTTTTAAGCCTGCAGTACCCATGGCACTGGGTTCTGATGGGCATTCTGTCACTTCAGCATCCTCTCATTCTGCTGGATGCATAGGGAAAGTCTTGGTTGAACACCTCCAATCTAGGACTAAACTATGAGCCCATATCTAGCACCATTGTAGTGGGAAATGTCTCCATCTGACTTTGTAACAGTAATTTTGTGGGCTTGGAGTGTGGTTGCTTGCAACACCTCTTTCTTCACTGTCTCATTTGGGACAGAACCAGATGGGGAACTGGATTTTCCACACTCCCTTAAATCTAGCCTGGAAGGTAAACTTTCAGGAGACATGTTACGTTAACTCACTGTTTCCCCTGGCAGTGGTCAGCCTTGCAGAAGGCAACCGTATTTGCCCACAAAGAGAAACGGTTGTTTCTTCCTGAGGAGGTTGCTGCATAAGTTGCCCCATGATATGCAGGCAGGAGAGGTGCAACCTTTGTGGGAGTGGGTGTACTAGTTAATTTTGTTAGCTGATCCCCAGAGATGCCATTAACATGTTTTGCCTTGCTCTGAGGGCAAGGTTGTAACCAGTCACACTTGCCTCTTTTTTTAGCATGCTTGGGAGACATAGGAAGAGTCTTACTTGTCTGTATGCAAAGTATTTCTTTCTTCTTGTACCAAAATCAAGACAAAAATTAGTAAATTAGTGAGTCTGTCATTATATTACCTATTAAATTAGTGAAGCTGTAGGAACAAATGTCCATAACTTGAAAATTCCCATCATATTCAGCAGTACTGTGCTGTCAGTCTTCCCAGATATTCTCTTCTGGCTCTTAATATACCATGATCTAGACGGCCAGTTGGAGCTAACCTCACTGAACTTAGATATGCTGACAACGGCACAACACACTAGATAAAGCTATGAAGAAGTATCTGATTGGCTTGTCGAGTTCTCTAGTGTTCTGTTGCTATGCCAACAAGAGTGTGGATCTGGAGCCTGGGCCTGGTTTTTGACACCATTTTGAATCCCACAGACACCAATTTCTGAATTCCTTCCATAACAGTAGGAAAGCAAAACTAATGAGTGTGCCCTTTCACTTTTTCCAGACTTCCAAACGAGTCTTTAGCATTTACAGTGAGTGAATGTTTAAAATTTGTAGAGAGGTCTCTGTTTTAATCAGGAAGCCAGTTGCAGTCCAGGCCTAGTGGCTTACACATGAGTAGATCACTGCAGCCCAGTGGCAGACCCTGTGCTTGATCAGCACCTTCTCTCCGCCTCACAAGATGGCTTCACCAACCACAGCTCCTGCCCCTTGCTGAGTATTTGCCTGGGAAGTCTCTGGGTCAGTAAGAAGTGGTTTTACTTAGCAAGGGTTGTAAAGAACACAGTGTTGGCTATTGTGCCACAGTCAAGTTGACTTGCCTATATTTAAATAGCAATTGATAAGGACTGCAGGCTTTCACAGTACAGGTTCATTTATACCAATGAAAATGGAGGCGTGATTCCTGGCGATTTCTCCTTCCTGCTTCACAGTCCTGATTTCCTCCTCATGCCACTCCCAAGGGTCCAGTGCCCCCCCCCAGAGCTGCATTGGGGTGGGGGGGGGGTCAGGAAGGTTCTGTTTTTTCATCTGTGAGGAAGTTAGTGTGGATCCATCCCAGCGGCTTCACAGTGAGTCTGGGGTAAGATCCTTTGAAATAAATGGGGACTACTGTATGAAAGATACTAGTGAGAATATACAAAGCCCAGCACCAGCAGGCATACTGTTGAAGCACAGGCTGTTCTTCTCAAAATGTATTTACTGACTCAAGGATTTAATTACCACAAGCTGTGGTGCTTAGCTAAAAAAATGGCTTAGGAAATAATGGAGGATAAATTTGTCAACAGGTATTAGCCGTGACAATTAAATAGAACTGCCCACTTCAAATGCCAGAACATGTGTGTAGAAGGGCTGTCAGGCTACTCCTGATTTACAGAGACCCTATAAATTAATGACCTTGAAAACTGTCCTCTCGTTAACAGCCTTGCTCAGATCTTGCGAACGGATGGATGCCACATACCCCTGAACATATGGGCAACCAGCAGGGCCTTTATGCCCAGTCTGAGGCATCTGGACTAACTGCTGTTGGAAACAGACTCTGGAATAAACAGATGCTTGCAGCCCAGTCCTGTGTGTATTTGTCTTGCTGTGTTCCAGTGAGCCTGCAAAAGACTGCAGCCATAGGCTGCCTGAGCAAACAGTGCTTAGTTTTTCAAGACTAGGAAGCCGTGGCCATGAGCAGCCTGTCTGCTGGCAACTGCACTGTTACCACTTTGCTTCCAGGTACATTTCAGAGTGCCAGCTCTGACCTCTGATGGCTTTCATTCTGCCTGCATGAGAATAACTACCGGCTGGAATAAGTGCGTAACTCCTCTATGATGGGGCCTAGCAATCTGGACTATATTGCAGCCCACAGCAGAGGCTACCAGCTGGTGCCTCAAATCTTGCCATTGTTTTCCTCTGTGTGTGTCTGTATTATCCAGTAAACAATAAATAAAAAATATTGTTTGTGTGAGGTGATACATGGCTCTCGCAAACAGGGGGGAAATTGTCAAATGATATGAATGTAGAGAACTGAGAATTTATTTGACAAATAGCTCATAATACAAAATGAATGCCTGGATTTCATGATATTTGCTCACCTTGTTTGTGTTAATTGCTCTCAGGTTTCTTCCAAATTACGGCAAACCTGTACATTCACATTCTCTGAAACATCCTATACTTAAGGGCCTTGGCTTCCTTAATCAAGAGTTGGGCCTTCCTCTTTTCCTGCTGCCTTGAACTCTTCCTAGCATTGTTGCCTTTTCAGTTTCTTGGCCCAGGCTAAGCGGAGCCTAGGTAAAATCTTTTCCAGAAGAGATCCTGTCTTGGTATCTGCCACTCTCCCCTACCTCAATTACATAAGTTTTTTTTTTTTTTAATCCATCCGGTAAAGAGGCAGCTGCATTGGTTGCAAAATTCTGGGCCGGATCAAGTTCAAGGTTTCGGTTTTAACCTTTATGGCCATCTGCAGCTTGGGCTCTTCTCTCTGCAGGTGCCAATCTCTTACAGGTCCCTGGCCCTAGAGAAATACACTGGGTCTCAACCTTAGCCAGGGCTTTTTCTGGCCCGGGCCCCAACATGGTGGAATGAGCTTCCGGGAGAGCTAAGGGCCCTGACAGAGCTATTAGCATTCTGCAGGGCCTGTAAGAAGAAGCTCTTCTGCCAGGTTTTTGGTTGAGGCTGGTTTCTTAAGAACACTGGGTCCCCCTCAGGCTCCACCCCCAGGTGGTTGTTTGTACAGGGGAGAAGGGAATTGTCATTATCTTGATGTTTTATTGGGGTGTTGATTTTAGGGGAGAGGGTTTTATGTTGAGGGTACGACTTTTTTGTAAGCCACCTTCAACTTCGGAGTAAGGCAGGTTTATAAATGGAATAATAAATAAATGCAAATAAAATAGCACCTCTCCCCTTCCTTTCCAGCTGCAGAAGATAGGATTTTGAAGATCAGCTGGCATGACAAGTCCGGTCGAAGTCCTCTTCAGACTCTTTATGATATCGACAAGGTGAGTGTATGCGGAAAGAGAGGATGTAGCACAGGAAGGCAGTGGGCAAACCTGCTGGGGGAATATTTTGTGCACACAGCAGCAGAACCCAGCCAGATCCCCTGCTTGCCGAGTCAGAGTCTCTTGGGGTATGTGTGTGGAGGGAGGGGTGTGTGCATCCTGCCCAAAGTACTTGAAATGGAAAAATACTGTGATGGCATCACAGCCACATTAGAAATGCAGGCAGCAGCCTCTGTGCATTTGTATCAACTAAGTGCCAATTTCCCATGTTGTGGTGGGGCAGGAGAAGGGGATTCCCAGAGCAGCATAGCTTTGAGAGGGAAGCTCGGCTCTGCTCCACAAACTTGTTTCTCACTGGTTGCTTTTCTCCAGATATTGGAGCTTGCTGCCAGAAGTTACCCTTGGCTAGAAACTAATTGTTGGGAAGAAGGGGAAATAGGGGGAGAGTTCAGCTGGCTCTCCTTTCAGCCATCAGCATTTAGGGTTGGCAGCTGCCTGGGGAGAGAGAAAATCCTGTCCTTTTCAGAAAGGCTTCATGGGCTGTTATTTATCAGGTGATGTTATTTACCTCAGTGCCCCAAAAAGCTTCAGCTGCAAGTTTCTACACATTAAGTCTCTCCCAAAGGGCCAGACCATTTTTTTCTCCAGGCCTGTTGGCATGTTTGTCAGTACTGTGGTTTATCTCCTACCCTGCTTTATAAGGACTGGGCTAGACTCAGGTTGGGTTGAGCTATTGACATGTCTGGTCTCCTCAAGAGATGGGGGTTTTAGTGAACAAGGTGTGAACCCTTCATCAAGAGCTGCCAAAATGATCACTTCAAACCATCTCTGTAGATGGTTTGTGCTCCAGTCTTTACTTCTGTTGGAAACCAGATCACAACAAGGCCTGTGGCAAGGCACCAGCATATGGGCAGGGTGATTTTGCACAGATCACCAACCCCTGAGTTGATCCCTTTTCTTACTATAGTTGCCGAAGAGTTGATGGCAGAAGGGGCCATTTCTCACTGTAGCATTGTGTGTACACTTGGGGAAAGTTTAAGCATGTCTACTCATTCCCATTCAGCGAGGACCCCACCACCACTACAGCTTTCAAGAAAGTCCAAGAAAGTCTGTATCGGGGTGTTGTCCAAGATGAGCCACATCAGCCAGTGACAACTCCCCTCCAGGTACCTTTCTGAGCCACCATGGACTTCCCCCCCCCCAAATTGTTTGTGGAAATTAGAATGGCCTCAGATCCTTCAGCAGCACAGAGACAACTTATTGGCTGCAGGCAGAGTGAGGATCCTGGCAGACCAGTGGTGAATATATTGGATACCACAGTGCTATCCTGACATGACAAATGGCAGAGGGAAATCTGTGCCTTAGGAAGTGAGATTGAGCACAGCCTTGTGATTAGATGGAAGAACCAAGACTAGGGATATCCCCAGTTCATCCATGAAGCTCAGCAGGTCACCGTGGACCAGGTCCATCATAGGAAAGATTATGGTGAAGGGTCATGGGTCCACTAAGAAGAGAGGCTAAGAGTTCTGAGTCCCCATCACCTAGAAGGAACCCTGAGACTTGTTGAGCAGGGCCTGATGAGGATAGAGAAATGTCCAGAGATGTCATAGGGGTGGGTAGGGCCTGTGGTGTCAGGCTAAAAGGCAATAATAATAGCAGTGCTTCCCCACACCACTAGTAGGGTAACACATAGTCTGAAGGGAAGGGCCGTTTACAAAACAAAAATAAGCAACATGGAAATTAACTACATGCTAAATCTAAATTGTAGTTGAACCTGTCGTGTCTTGTATTGCCTCCCACCACAAGTTTACATCAGGAGTAGTTACCATTACTACAAGGAGGCAAGCATAGAAATCTCAGAAGCAACACTGTAATTGCAGTGGGGCACACCATCAACTATCCAGGGAAACGAGATGTGCTCACGATTACACGATGAGCCCTTTGTTGATTAAATTAAGGTACTGGCATACTTCTCCCAGGAGATATTGCAGAACACAAGATTGTAGGGCAGGATTCCAGGCTGTTAGGAAAGATGGGGTGGGAAGACAATGATGAACCAGTGCCTTAATTATTGAAATGGAAGAATCCTGCATTGCCACCTGCCTGGCAACTGTTTTCTCCCATCTAGAAATTAAGCCCTGATACCAGGTAGCTAGAGGTAGGTGGGTACTCTCTAACAAGCAGAAGGCAGATTATTTGTAGGTTTGACATCCAAAAATGGATTATTCTCAGCATTTCTCAGTAGTGAACACCAGGGCAACTTAAGACTGCCTGGATATAATGCCCCCTCAGCCTTCTGCAGTAAAAATTGCTAGAGCTGACCCCTTTCTGCCCCAATTCCTGAGTGTTGAAGGTTCTATTGGACTTCAGTTTTCTTGTCAACATAACAGGAACCTGTTTCTGAACCTATCTCTCCCAGTGGGGCCTGGGGCCATTTGAGGTTGGCTAAGTTGCAAGCAGAAAAAAGGTTTAAGCCCCCTTCCTCTGGTGTTGTGGTCCTTATCTGAATCAGGTCCCTGTGCACCTGAACATTTTTTCCCCTCTTTTTAATAAAAAAGGTCAGGCTACACAGTGTGGCATCATCATGTTCCTCATATTTCCCACTTTCTGTTCTGTTTCCACTTGCATAGGCAGCTGGAGGGTTTGTTTCAAAGCTTTAGACAAAGAGATTGGTAACAGTACCTTTTTAGGAAAGAGAATGAGTATAAACCAAAAAAAAATGAATAAAAGTATACATTAAAAATAAACCCAGAAATAACAAGCCCTGCCTACAGAAGCAAGAAACTCCTTATTGTTTTACCCCCTTGCTGGCCAGTTTGGACCATCCAGATTTCCACGCGGAAATCTAAATTCCTTCCACAAGAACATAACACCCCTGTTCCTATTGGTGTGTTTACTTATGCTGGATAGAAGGGAAGCAGAATCGAGAACCAATAATTGTGCCAGTGGAGGTTAAAGTCACTTCAGGTTCCCATTCACCCTTGGTATGTGTAAAGTAGTCTGAAGCTGAAGTAATTCTAACGTTATCTTGGGTTGTATCATCCAGACCTGAGGCAATTACTTTTCACTTATCTTACCAATCTGACACCTGAAAGTGGATGTCATGATGGACAGGTAGCTGACAAATCACACCTTTTACGATATAGTGTACACCGTCAATGGTATACAGCGTGGTAATAATGCAACACACTCTGAAGCACTATACCAAAACTGCCAGACGTCTGTCAACCTTCTACTATCTAGAGATTGGCCTAGTCAGAGATTGGTTCTTCTAGGTCTTGTTCGCTTGAACAGCAGATGAGGCAGGAATATCTTTTCTGGAGAGTGTACCTTCAACCTACAGATGAGGTGAATGGTTGTCCATTCAAAACAATCCCCTACAAATAAAAAGCCGGAAGGATTTAACACTAAATGGACATGATAGTTTTCTGTTTGTAGGCATTACTTTCAGTGAAGGAGCATTCAGGTCCAAGTTGTATAGTCTAGGCCCAGGTTTATCCCCTCATGTGCTGCCAGAGAGAACTAGGCCACAGACTCCATGAAGTGATCTAATTTATGCCAAGACAGATGCTTGGCCAAGAAAGGTAAAGTGCCCTCTGCAGTTCCCATATGCCAGGATGCTGTCTGGGTGTGGTAAGCATGAATTGCTTGTGCCAGAATAAAATTTCTCCTCTTAAAATACTCTGAGATGTTAACTTTTGACAATTAAGGAAATGGAAATAAGGAAATGCAAGCTAGATAACTGCTTTCGCAGCAGCCGTAAAGACTCCCTGGTGAGCCCATATAGCAGGCAGAATGACTGTTTAGCATTATAACATTTATGCCTTAATGTCTCCATTGTGCTTACTTGGGGGCTGTGGTAAACATGCTGTTTCTCGACTGTCTTTTTCATGGTATTATGTAAACACATTTTAGATTTAATATATACATTAAAATTCTTGTGGCATTTAAATAATGGGAAACTGGGTAAATAAACAATCATTGGCATAATCTGGGTTCCATAAACGCAGGCCAGCAGTGAGGGCCCTGCCACTGGTTTTCTCTTGTCAGGTAGGCTGCCTGTTAGCCTTGGCCTCATTCCCCACCTTCTATGGAATGGGAGAAGCCAGTGGGTGAGAAACTGCACCGGGGGGGGGGGGGGGGCAGAGTCAGCATGTTCCTTGGCTGCAATAAAACAATGACTGGCAGTTGTCAGGAATCCTCAGAAGCTGCAGAGTGAAGAAACCCAAGGGGCATTGTCACAGGAAGGAAACTGTCATGCAGTTGGGCGGATTGCTGAGATCCTCCAGAACCTCCTGCTGTGCAGACTGGAGTTTGGTTGTAGAGCTATAGCTGTTTTGATATAAGTCCTGCATCACAGCAGCTGAGCCATAAAAGCCTGCAATGCTAGCATGTCTCCTACCACGCCACCCAGCAAGGTTTGAAGCCTTCTGGGGTGAGTGGCTCTTCCACCCTTCTTCCATTGGTGGAAAGCTCTTTAAGCTGCACCAGTGGGGAGTGTCAGACTTCCCCAAGCAAAAGGGCAAGCCACCATTCTGAGTGTCAAGCACAGATCAGCCATTGCATATCAAGATAAAGGGTATGCCACTCAAAACTTACTTATTTAGGGGATTTAGCCTCTTCAAGGAATTGCTCACATATACAACCCCCCCCCACATACACAAATTCAATAAAGCCATAAAACCATACTGAAATTTTTAAACAAACCATATTCAATATTTAAACAAACCATAACAAAAACGAAGTGTCTTAAAATGATACCCATAAAACAGCTCCCAGGGTTAGAGACAGACCATAAAAGCAGCTTTAAAAGATATAGAATCCCAACGAAAAGCCCAGTAAAGAGAAGTGTCTTGCCCTGGTGCCTACAAGACAATGCAGAAATGCCAGGGGAGCCTCAAGTGGGAGGGCCCTTCCAGGACAAGGTCCTTGGGATTATTCAGAGGAAATGAACACAAAAGCCCAAGCCCACATGCTGAAGTGGGAGCTTTGGGGGGCTGCACAGAACAGCCTGTTTCTAACTGGTATTGGGAGAAAATTGGGGGGGAGGTTCTTCCATAAATTAATGTTGTTTTGGGGTCCCCTAGAGAAAGGCACTGATGAATGGGGAAATGCAAGAAAGGGAGAGCAAACCCCAAAGAGACACTTTTGAACTTGTAATGTTGTGTTCTGCTGAGCAGCCTGGCCTGACTCTCCAAACGGATGGGGCTGACAGAGGAAAGGAATGCAATAAGGAAGAGGAAGAGAAATATCTGCATAGCCCACAGGCACATTTCTGAGCATGTCATGCCATCCAACATTGACTCTGCCCAGCCCAGAACACATCCCAGCATTTGGTGCCAGCCATTGAGGCTTTTCTTTTCTCTTCAGCCAGTGTGCCAACGTTCAGAGACCTCTCAGTGGCACATGCCTGTACAGGCAAGCAAGGGGAGTCACCCTCTTTCATTGTGTATGGAGAGGTACCTCAGATGAAGTGACAGGAGTTACTCTGGATGAATTCCTTACGACTAATGAGCTATTATGTGGAAGTCCAAAACACCAGGATGCGGCAATCACTCTTAACAGTCCCACCTCTCCTCCGGGGCTGTGGACCAATCCTCGTGAATTAGGCCTCCCTCATGCAACTCATAAGAGCCTCTTGTGGCGCAGAGTGGTAAGGCAGCTGTCTGAAAGCTTTGCCCATGAGGCTGGGAGTTCAATCCCAGCAGCTGGCTCAAGGTTGACTCAGCCTCCCATCCTTCCGAGGTCGGTAAAATGAGTACCCAGCTTGCTGGGGGGTAAACGGTAATGAGTGGGGAAGGCACTGGCAAACCACCCCGTATTGAGTCTGCCATGAAAACGCTAGAGGGCGTCACCCCAAGGGTCAGACATGACTCGGTGCTTGCACAGGGGATACCTTTACCATTACCATGTAACTCCCCTTGACGGTCAGCCAGTCTGAGCCGCTGGAGCTCCACTGGATGGGAGAGGGTGAGCCAACCTCAGCTCAATTGGTGGCAGAAAGGGCTGTCAAGTCACAGCTGACTCCAGGTTTTTCAAGGCAAGAGATGTCCAGAGGTGCTTAGCATTGCCTGCCTCCACTGCGCAACCCTGGGATTTGTTGGAGGTCTCCTATCTTAAAATGGAGGTCACACAGTCCAACCCTGCTAAGCTTCTGATCTGAGGAGATCCAGGTAGCCTGGAGGAAGAACAGGATAGAGATTGTGTGGCTTTGGAAAGGAATGTTAGCCTAGCCAGGGTTTCATTTGGTTTTTAGCTGGGGATCAGCTTAAGGAAGAAAGCATATTTTAGTGTGACAAATAAATATCCTGTTAAGGGCCCATTTGTCCCTAACAGGTGGGGTACAGGTTTTTGAAAAGGTGGGAGAAGAGCATCTTTGAGCCTGTCATCCAGAGCAGGGGAAATCAAATCTTGCTTCAGGGTTATAAATGTTACTGGAGAGCCCTTTTGGCTTTGTATACTGAAGCCACTCGCACATAGCATTTCCTTATTAAATACTTTGTCTTCAGTTCAGCAAATTTTTGTTGTTTATCTCCGTCTGTGTCTCGTGCATCATGTCAAAAATCTTCCTAAAAGCGTTCTCTATTTACCTCACAAATAAGTCCAACCTTACTGTAACAGATTTCTAAATAGGAGACCTTTAGGGAGCCCATAGCTTCGATGCTCCCAGTCTTTTATTCAGTGCTAGGCATCCCCTATTTAACTGATTGCAGGAGGTTGGGGTTTAAAGAACCTCTAGGGGAGGCCGATTTGGGGGGACTGGATATTTTTCAGTCCAAAAGGCAGTTGCTTCAAAGCCTCCCCCCATTCTCTCTCAAACCCCATAGCCCCACAGAAATGTAGGGGGAGAGGATACCAGTGAGCCACCATTTGGGGGAGAGGTTGGTACTGCTAATGAATTCTGAAGGAGTGGTAACAAATCTCATAAACCAATGAGAGGCCTGCAGGATATGAGTTGCCGCACAAAGTATGGAGGATGGCTAGTAGGATACAAACATGCTTTGGGAGTTGTGCAGATGTGTTGTTTAAATGGGGCAAAATACCAGGTCCCAAGTGTGGTTGTTGCACAGCCCACCAAACTATTTTCCATCTGTCACAGGAATGTGAACATCATGATTTCCAGGAAGATGTGAGGGAGCTCTTTATACTCTCTCAAGCTGCAACTGAATGGATTGAAAACTTAGATGTTAACATTTAGGGGGATTGCCCGATTTGACCATATAACAACTGGACTGACTCTGCTACATACTTCATGTTATTATATGCTTCCTGTGTTTAACTGTCAGAGTTCCTGACAGTTAAAGCTGTTTCCCAGTGGAACAGGCTTCCTTGGGAGGTGGTGGGTTCTCCATCTTTGGAAATGTTTAAACAGAGGCTGGGGAGCCATCTGATGGAGAGGCTGATTCTGTGAAGCCTCAAGGGGATGGCAGGTTACAGTGGATGAGCGATATGGTTGTGAGTGTCCTGCATAGAGCAGGGGGTTGGACTAGATGACCCAGGAGTTCCCTTCCAACTCTATGATTCTAGTATTCTAACTCCATACGATAAATAAGTAATAATAAGCAGCTTAAAAGTCAGGTTCCCTCAAACAATTTTGGGAATTGCAGTTTGGTGAGCTGCAGAACTTCAAAGATCATAGCCCCTTGCTCTTCCATCCGCAGGGGATGGAATAGCTATTAAGACAGTTAAATCTGGGCGTAGATACACTCTCTCTACTTTTTGTCGTCACAGAATGAGTCCTATTCTTGCCTGGTGAAGAGGCTAGGCAAGAGATCACTATTCCAGACAGGTAGCCTGTAGTGGCAAAATAAAACAGGAGTCCAGCAGCAGAATTTTTTTTCCCCCACATAACCTTTTGTGAGTTGGAGCTCACTTCCATCCAATGCATGCAAGACACCTTCACGCATCTGACCAAGTGAGCTCTGACTCACAAGATCTTGCACTGGAATGAATTCTGCAGGCCTCCACATTGCCTGCGGACTCCTGCTTAATTTTTTCCTGCTGTGCACGTTTTGGATCTTCCTTTTGGGCTCGTTCTATGACATGAAGGAAACAAACCGCCACAGTCTGGCAGGCCTAACTGCTTCCATTCTCTACTGGCGTCTGTTGCATGCTAAAGCCAGTTCCAGGACTGAAGTGGACATCAGGATGAGGAGCTGAATAAGAGTTTTCCTCTTCTACTGGCTTTTCACCTGTCTCACAAACATGCTTCTGATAGCTACCATTCCACTGAATCCCAGTTTGCAAGGTTAAAATAAACCATCAGTGGCGATCTACGGTCAGGGGAGAGAAATATCACTGCTTCCTCTTCTTTCCCCCTTGGCCACGTTAAAGGCATCACAACAGCATGTGCCCTTGATCTCCGGGAGAAATATAGTCTTCCCTGTGCCTTCTAGAATAGGCTAAAATCAGTCCTCCCCCTGCGCTTAAGATCTAAGGAAGAATATATCAGATATTGTACCTGAGGAAGTGTGTGTGTACATGAAAGCTCATACCTTGAATAAAACTTTGTCGGTCTTAAAGGTGCCCCTAGACTTTAAACTTGTCCTGCTGCTTCAGACCAACACGGCTGCCCACTCGCACTTTCATTGTCCTTTTGCAGCTGGATTTTCCTGTGCAAAACCCACTTCAAGTCTCAATTGATCAAGAAAGCCAGATATAAATGAATTAAATTAAAATGTGCTGAGGGGCGATTAGCTTGGGCAGACAATCAGGTAAACACTGCTTTTGAGCAGCAGGAATGACTTTGTCTCCCTAATACAGGGATTCCCAACCAGGGGCCCACGGACCCTGGGGGGCCACAGGATCGTTGAAGGGAGTCCGTGAGAGCACTGGCGTGATGTGGTATGAGGGGGTCTGGACTGTCTTCTCAGCTCCTATTCTTTCCGGCTTACATGCGGCAGAGCCACCATAGTAGTAGTAAAGGCAGAGGCAGGGAGCAAAAAGAGGGCTAACAGTGCGGGTAGTGACGTCACTTGTGGGGGCGTGGCCATCTGACATCACTTCCTGGGCTCCTTGAAGTCTGAAAAATTATTTCAGGGGCTCCTCCACAGCCAAAAGGTTGAAAAAGGCTGCCCTAATACATAGGAGTTTGTGGAGCTGATCAAGGAAACAATTGGAAAGTAGCTCTATGAGTTTAATGGCTGTCTCACAGTAACCCTTTCCCTCTTTTGTATCCTCAGTTTGAGCTGCCTTCCCTGCAAGCGATTCACCAACA
Organism: Paroedura picta; assembly: GCF_049243985.1. Classification (NCBI taxonomy): domain Eukaryota; kingdom Metazoa; phylum Chordata; class Lepidosauria; order Squamata; family Gekkonidae; genus Paroedura; species Paroedura picta. Next base: position 39,073,883 of record NC_135371.1, on the reverse strand, counting down.
GAGGCGAGACCTCCTGGGCAGAGTGTGTAATCGCTACACCCGCAAGAGACGCCTCCTCACCACGGATGACTTGCGGCACTTGGTGGTTGACGACGTTCATGGTCTGCTTTACTGCTACGTCCCCAAGGTGGCCTGCACCAACTGGAAGCGAGTCATGATGGTGTTGACGGGGCAAGGCAAGTACCAGGACCCTCTGGACATCCCAGCCAATGAGGCCCATGTCTCGTCCAACCTGCGCACCCTCTCAGAGTACAGCACCCCTGAGATCAACCACCGCTTGCGTAACTACCTCAAGTTCATCTTTGTGCGGGAACCTCTTGAACGGCTGGTCTCGGCCTATCGCAACAAGTTCACTCGTAGCTACAACACGGCCTTCCACAAGCGATACGGGACCAAGATCATTCAGCGGCATCGGCAAGACCCTAGCGAGGAGGCCATGGAGCGGGGCCACGATGTCCGTTTTGAGGAGTTTGTGTACTACCTGCTGGATCCGCAGACCCAGGACGAGGAGCCGTTCAACGAGCACTGGGAAAGGATGCATTCCCTCTGCCACCCCTGCATCATCCACTATGATGTCATCGGCAAGTACGAGACATTGACAGAGGATGCCAACTACATCCTGCGACTGATTGGGGCTGACGCAGGCGTCAAATTCCCCTCTTCCTCCAAGACCACCAGGACCAACGATGACATGACGGCTAAGTTCTTCCAGAACATTAGCTCCTTTTACCAAAGGAGACTGTTTAATTTATACAAAATGGATTACTTGCTTTTCAACTACTCCATTCCTTCTTATTTACGCATCCGGTGAGGCGGGTTATGGGAGAGCCTGCCCCTCCCTCCCCATTTGGACTTCTGCTATCAACCAATGAGCAAAAGTAGGAGTTGCTTATCCACTCCCACTCTCCAGACCATTAACACTGCAGCCACAGCCCTGTGTCTTCCTCTCTGTTTTCCAAGTAAAGGAAACTACTACTGTTGAATCGCTCTTGCTCCTGTTTCTCAACCAACGAAAGTCATTTCCTGAACATGCTGGAATTGTGGCCTTTTGTGAGGAAGGGGGGAGTGGATGCAGTCAGCCAGGAACAAACTGAAAAGCAATAAAAGGACGTGTTTTTAGTCTGTTCGAAATCCCCTCACACCTCTCTCTTGTACTGCAAACCACCAAAAAGTGTCTTCCTGTGAACAGTAGCATAGTATGAGCAAGATTTTTCTGTGAAACCAAGCCAATTTCATCTCCCTTCCATTCTCTCTCACCTGACTTTAGATAGAGCTGGACACCTCTTGGGGCTTATTCCCCTGCAAATTCCATGAACACGACTAGAAATTCCACTGGAGCAGGGCTTAATAGGTTGCCCTCTTGGCATCTGTGTATACGTGCACTTGTGTGCCTCAGTAGCACAACCAAGACCGTTTACACACTGGGAACTTCACTGCCCCAGCTCCCATGCAGGAGCACAAATCGGGGGCAGATGAGGCTCACCGGACGAAATGCTCCACTGTGTGGGTGCAGGAAGAGTAATCTGCCACAACTAAAACTCAAGCCTGCAGCCTGGCATGAAACCTCCAGTGCGTAAACGGTCCAAGAGTGACAACCAGTGATTTTCTGCAACCATTTTTTAAATTATTTAAAGAACATACATTGGATTGTTGTAGCCTCCTGTTTTTGCTGTGGCCGCCTGTTTCTTCTTAGCCTGGCACAACGTGGGCTTCAGCCGCAGAAGGCGGCACAGGGCATGTCCCACAGATCCAGCATGTTGTTTGTTGCTGAAAATGGGCTTTTGTGGCCTTTCTCTCCTGTCACCCTGGGAGGGTGGAAGAAACAAACACTTTCAGGGCACCCTTGCTTGTTTTTCTTGCAATCTCTGTATTTGTTACCATTTGTTACCATTTCCTTGGGTGGAGGATAGTCTTCCTCCAGATTTATACTCATGTCAACTGCATTCAGAAGGAGCCTGGTGACTAGCAGACCCAGGGAAGAAGTAGGTCCTCTTGGCATTCTAGCAGCAGCTGGGAGAGGAAGAGGACAGCACTGTGAACAGGGCTGCCCTCCTTTGCTTGTGCCCTACACCTGGGTGGCCTTCCCTGCCATTAACTTGGGTTTTGCCTTGGTGGTGGACTATGGCCACATAATAAGAGGCGAGCTGAATCAGAACAGGGATCCAACTAGTCCAGCACCCCGTTTCACACTGCAGCCAACCAATTGCCCTGGAGAGCCAGCAAACGGCTCAGAGACCAAAGCCTTTCCCTGATGCCTCTCAGCCCTGGGCTTCTGAGGTTTATAGCCTCTCAGTATGGAGGTTCCCTTTACTAACCCTAGCTGATAGGCATTGATTGGCCCATCCTCTATGCATCTGTCTTTACTCTCTTCCAAAAACAGTTGTTGCTTCTCACCCAAAGAAGCTGCCTTCTGATGTAGGGGCCAAATCAATCTCCAGACACTTCCATTTATTTAGGGGGAAGCACTTTGGAGTCCTGGGGAGAGAATGCACTCTAGACATGGGGGAAATGGGATACTCTAAGCCAGGGGTAATCAAACTGCGGCCCTCCAGATGTCCATGGACTACAATTCCCATGAGCCGCTGCCAGCAAACGCTGGCAGGGGTTCGTGGGAAATGTAGTCCATGGACATCTGGAGGGCCACAGTTTGACTACCCCTGCTCTAAGCAGTGGTCATGTGGGGTTTGGAGGGGACACGGTGCCTGTGTGGGCCTGGTTGGTAAGCTTTGTAGCAATCGTACTTGAAGCTCCAGTCTTGAAACTGTAAACCTGAATGGGCCCAGAGGGCCAGTTTTGCTTAAATAAAGCCTGTCTTTCCAATCCTGCGTGCGTTTTCTTGCCTGTGTGCACAGGGTGTGGCCTCTGTTCTATCAATGTGCTGCTCCCTGGATGACAGTAGTAATGTGTCTGGCGCTGCTGTAAAGGCATGTGCTCTGCAGCAGTCATGTTTGCTAATTTTCCCATGTGTTTGGGGAGGATTAAAAAATGAAAAGGTTTACGCAAACCCACAGCAGCCTGGTTCTTCCACCCTCATGTTCTTTGAACCCGATGCTCCTCTCTGGTGTATTAGCCCCAAATGAAACCCACATCTGCAGAAGTCTGCAGTTGACACTGCCCAGAGCTGGATGTTCATCCTAGTTGACTGGTTTGTGCAAACAGATTTCAGTTTATTCTGGAGAGAGATTTCTGAAAGCAATTTTATGTACCATGTGTCTGCTCTTCCCTCAAGGATCTTAGGCAAAATTTGGAATTCTCTTTACAGTAACCCTGCAAGCTAGGCTAGGGCGAAAGACTGGTCATAAGTCACATAGGGCACTTTCACACAAGAAAAATAAGGCATTCAATCCACTTCAGCGATGGCTTGCAAGCCATTTCACAGCAGTAAACTCCAGTTGCAAAGTGCATTGGGGGTGGATTGAAAGTGTGTTGTTTAGTGGGTGTGAAAGTACCACCTTGATGACTGAGCAGGGATTTGAAGCTGGGTCTCAATCGAAGTCTGAGACACTCCACCCACAATACTACACTTGATTTGCCTGTCTGTACATTGAATGCTTTGGGTTAGGAAAAAGGCACGGAAGGAAGACTGAAGCCCCTCCTCTTCTGTGCTGCGGTCCTCATCTAAATTGTTCCCTTGAAGCCCTTGGGGATTGAGCTCTCCCAGGGAACTTACTCCTGCCCTCTCTGCAAATCCCCATGGCAATCATGTCTTCACCTTAATATCTAGTGGGCACCTTATCAGTCCCAGGAAAGAGGCAGCTGCAAAGGGCAGCTGCTCAGCAGAGTGAAGAACTCTGGCTTTTGGCTGGTGTAGCCATTGGCAGCTGCCACAACTGGGACACTGTTGACACACACCCTTCTAAAGAAGCTTTCGACAATAGATTGTTGACAAACTGACCAGTCTGTATGAGAAGTGAAAGGTCATTTTGCCAAAACAAGAGACACTATTATAGACATGAAAAAACATAGAGCAAGGAAAAGTCAAAACACCAGTCACAAAACTGAACAAAAAGTATATCTCAAAGTACAGGGAGAAAATTCCAAGGAGAAAACTCTTGTCCTGTTTGCTTCTCAAAAGCTTAATAAAGGGATTCTCCATCTTCCTTTGTGTAGTCTATTCCCTTGAGCCAGGCTGATGCTTGAAAATATTCAGGCTCCAGCAGTAGCCGAGAGAACCAATCTAGGAATAGGAAGTGATGGAGAGAAGGCACTGACCAGACAAATGTGACTGGTAGACGGGTTCATATTGAGAGATGCCATCCTTCAGATATGGGGTAGATGGATCATTTCTTGTGTATTCTCTAGTTATTAACTATACAGCACCACACATACAGGCTTAGTCATAGTGTTTCCTGTATACTTTTCTTGCAGACAATGCATGCTGCTTTTGGGCTCGGTTGCCCATGAACCTACTGCCATCCTCCCCAAATGTTACTTGTGACACAATTAATTTGTTGCACTCAGTGAGGTTCATGTCCAAGAATCTGCCTTATTAGAAAGATGGGACAGATACAAGCATGGCATTCCAGAAAGTAAAGCCGTAGGGGAAGAGAGCGTTATGCTAACAAATTGTCAGCTAATGTTCCTGTGGTTACTTGGATGCGAGCCCCACTGAAATCTAGGAGACGTCCAAGTAAATGCAGTTAAGACCACAGCCTAAATTGTGTTGGGGCAGGCAGACACATTGCAATATCTCCCCAAATACAATAAGAGCCTCAGCAAGGTGGTTAATGATAGGATGTTTTGGAGGTCATTCATTCATGAGGTCACCCAAACTCAGAAATGATTTGGGGAAACACGCAAACACTGCAATAAAAAGACTATATATAACTATTCCCCTTGCGTAATGAGCCTTCGGCTAATAGTGACCCAGATTCAGGTGAGTGAAATACCTTTGACCTCTAGGGATTGCACTGGGAGAGTTAAGTACATAAAATCAATGGCACCGAAACATGCTTAATTTACGACACTATCCTAAGCAAAGTTGCAGCCTTCTACCTCCACGGAAGTCAGTGGATTTTGAAGGGTGTAACTCTGTTTAGGGCTAATTTCCTTTAAAGATTTCAGGATTGTCTTATTTTAGCCTCCCAGTACAGGTTGAAACAGACAGTGGCAGTCCTTCAGACGCATGAATCAGAGAGCAACCAGGCCACGAGTCCCTTCAGAGGTGAGCATGGATGGGAATTCAGGATTGGACTTGATCTACTCCCATACCCAACCTATTTCCAGCATCAGCTTGGCTTAATGGCAGAGATTACCCAAAGAGGGATAGAGAATTCTTTCATTGAGCTTTAGACAAGCAAGCAAGACAAGAGTTTCCAAAAAGAGGCCTGCTCCACACTTAGAGCTGGAATACGATTTTCCTCAGGCTTCTCAAGACAATGTGCCCACGATGTAGCACAGCCGCAAGAGGCCCAGCTGCAAGAATTCCTTCCAACTTCTGAGATTAGAGGTAAGGGGATTTTAGCACTTCCTACAACAAGCAAACACTCTGGAATTTTTACTGACAGGAAAAAGCAAGGGCAAGGGGTACCAAAAAGACACAAACAAGAATATGGACTTCAAAAAGGTGCATGCAGCGTAGTGATTGCAGAGCCTGCATGGACTCAGAGTGGAGCTATGGGGACACCAAGAGGCCAACTGGATGAACTGCTCTCATTGAAAAGGAACGCGATTTCTTTCTAGGCGTTGACACCCCATGCTTTCTATATGGTAATTACTGGTCTGTTCATTGCCATGTTCTCTGCAAGAATTTCTTCTCCTGCTGCTTAAATCAGGGGGTAATTCTGATGTCATTTCAAGTTAATAAGAGGCCAAACCCTCTTTGTGCTTAGGAAGTTGGCTCTGAGATGGCAATTACAGGGGGAAGGGCTGCCCACAAACTTCAAATAAAGTATGTGGAAAATATGGGCTGCTCCTTTACAGGGAAACTGTAAAGATACTGAAAGAAGGGATGGGCCTCAGGTTTGCCCAGCAGTACTAAGAGTTGGGACAGAGAAGATTTACTTACAGAACTGCAGATGCACACAGGAGCTATTATATAACAATACAAGCAATTATAGGCCTTTTGCTGTTTGTTCCGCTATCTTTACAAGATTAATGCAGGCATACCAGGCAGGATTTGCATTTCCTTTCTGGCACTTTTGTGTCCATGAAATGTTTGGTTTTAATTGTGGCAATTTTCCATAGGCGTTATCCCCTCTCCCTTGCGTATTGGTTATGTATATGTTCACATACAAGCAGAATACAGTATTTGCTGGCGTATAAGACTACTTTTCCCCCCTGAAAAACATGCCTTCAAGTGGGGGGGTCGTCATATACGCCGGGTGCACTTCAGTTGGGATAGACATAGCTGTCAATAGTGGCCCATAGTACTGTAATGTAATGAAACAAACTCTATATTTTGAGTGGAAATGTTGGGGGGTCGTCTTATACGCCCAATCGTCTTATACGCCGGCAAATATGGTATTTTAAACGAGTGAATACTAACTTTCAGCTCCACAAAAGTTTTTATGTACTAAAAAAACTTTAAAAAATGCATGGGGTTAATAGGCACAATCTCCCCATGCTTCCCTTCCATCAGTACAAGGTTGTTTCAGTGGGTGAAGCTCCAGGTAGAAGAGTGGGAAGAAGAGCGCATTCCACCCGCTTCCTCCTCCTCACTGCAGCCACTGGTGCTGGATGGTCTTCTGGCCACACAGGGCTCCCAATCCTCAGTGCCATTCTTTCTGCATCTCGGGCAGCTGCTTAGGGAAGGAGAAGATGGAAACAGCCACTCTCGGGAGCCCTTTCTGCTCATATAAACTTCAGAATCTGACACATTTGTAATGAGCTTGAGAACTGGAAAGGCTCTGTCATTAGATCAGTCTATCTCACATGTTCAAAGAAATTGTCCTATATTCCAGCTTCAGTAGGTGCTTCCTAGATGGGCCTTGGATGTCAGGAAACACAGAACCTTCCAGTCCACTAGCCCACCTGAGTGATTGGCTAAGGTGTCAGAAATGAAGGGGTGCCTTCTAGCCCAGCAGCTGGGGAAAGATCAGCCCTGACTGCTCTTTAGAAGGCCAGATCCTGAAGATGAAACTCAAATACTTTGGCCACCTCATGAGAAGGAAGGACTCCCTGGAGAAGAGCCTAATGCTGGGAGTGATCGAGGGCAAAAGAAGAAGGGATGACAGAGAATGAGGTGGATGGATGGAGTCACTGAAGCAGTAGGTGCAAACTTAAAAGCACTCCAGGGAATGGTAGAGGACAGGAAGGCCTGGAGGATCATTGTCCATGGGGTCGCGATGGGTCGGACACGACTTCGCACATAACAACAACAACAAGAACATGGGGAAATATTAACACCCCTCTTCTGTTCAAAATATTTTAAAAGGGTTTGCTACCATACTGCTATTAGGTAAGTGTGTTCTAAGTTACAACCGAGGATGAGGAGAAGCTGAGACCAGGACTGACAAATAAAGGGGGAGAATAGAAGGGGACTAGAGAGGCTTGAAGGCATGTCCTAAAAGGAAGAGAACAAAAGGAAAGCAGAGAAAACTGTGGGGAAGAAGGAACAGAAATTAAGAAAAGAGGAAAGGTTGCTTTCTCTTCTACAGAACCCTAACAGGGAAGCTCTGGCTAAGCAGACAAGAAACTATGGAACAGGGGAGGAGGAAGGGAACTGTAAAAGAGGCTGCTGAAAACAACAGCCTCATTAGGAGGCTGTAGCCTGGCAATGTCTCTAACAGCCCTGAGCCATGCTGGCTGGTCTTGCCTTGCTCCGGTTGATGGGTTTAGCAGCCGGTGTGAGGGCTTGTCTCCTTGTAATCCATTTTGTAGGCAGGCATGGCAGGCAGAGCTACTGCAGTCGACGGCGCTCTGCCTTCCCCACGCCCCTGGTGGTTGCAGTGCAGAACTGCCTCAAAAGCTAAATAAATGAAGATGCCTTCTGACTGCAGTGTGGTGCTGGCTTCAGGGCCTCTCCAGCCGAATTGAGCCTCCTGAGTCTTCTTTACCTTTAATGGACCTTTCAGCAGTTGTCACTTTTCCTAACTCTGTTGTGCCACAGCAGAAGAAGCTGCCCTTGCTTTAATGTGTCACTCTGGTCAGCCATTCAAGATACAATAGTCTTCCCTTGGTTTTAGCTATCGATCTTACTCATGGCCTTTACGAAGATTTGGTGTAAGTGAGGAGTGTGAGAAGCTGCTGTAAGTTTCCCCATCCTCCTACCAGTTACCTAATACATTCACTTAGGGCTGCTTGTAGGGGAAATACCCTCCTGTCCCTTTAACAGAGGCTTAAAGGGCTGCTATTTATTTGGCGCAACCTGTCCATTTCCACACATTAGGCCCCTATTAAAGGGACAGGATTTATTTTTGTTGTTCCAGGCCTCTTAGCAATTCTGGGTAGAGATGATGTTCTCTTGGGTCCAACCCTTTTTTCAACATAGATCCATAAAGTATAATAATGCTTACATGGTTCTTTTCAGACAGCTGATTATGATAAATCCTGTTTGTATGCAGGGTTTATCTGGGAAATTCCAGTGGAAAGTCTAAACATGTGCAGTTTCCATCTTTGGCTTTGAATTAAGGGGCTGATCTCCTAATGTTTAGTGACCATCTGTCCCGCAAATGGCGGGACTACCCCGGGTTTCCCCCAAATGTCCCGCATCCTGGAAAATGACCAGAATGTCCCGCGGCATGCTCTGGGACCATGCCAATTTGTTTCCTCACGGCCGCCCTTCCTTCCGCCCTTCCTTCTGGGTGTGGTGAGGTAGGCCCACAGTCGGCCGTGCCCCCAGAAAAACCGCAGTTGCGGCGGCGATGCAGTGCTGTGCGGCCACACCTGCACACTCAGGGCAGGCTGGCGCGCCCCAAGGCGGAGCTCAGCCATGCCAAGATGAGGTAGAGTAGGCATGTTTGGATTTTCCACTCCCCCTTTCCTTCCCTTCCCTGGCAGGGCAGTGGTTGGCAGCGCATGCAGAAGTTGGCCTCACACCCTCCCCCCCGCCCAGGAATGCCCACCTTGGCCACAGGGAGAAAGGGAAGGAGGACAGGCTGGACATGAACCCTGCACTTGGGGTGGGAGGACGCGCTGCACGCAGAGCCTCCCTCCACACAGTGCGGCCACCAAGGACAAGGTATGAGGAAGGGAGGCTGCCACCGCTGAGTCGCTGCCGCACACGCCGCTGCACACACCGGCACCACCGCACGCTGCCACCGCCGCCACGTCCAGCCTTAGGGCCCCAAAATTCTGGTCACCTTATCCTAATGCCACTCTCACAGGGTGTGTTTAGGCCAAAAATGGTCATATGCATTTCAGGTTGTTGAATAGTTGTTTTCATGCTCTGTCTGGGTTTTAAAATGTTGACTTTTAATGAGCAACTTTTAATGCTTCATATTTTTATTACATTTCATCTGATAGGCTGTCTTAGGTAGAGATGGAATAAAAAATGTTATAAATAAGGTAAATAATCAACTAAACTCTAGAATGCTTGTCCACTGCCCCAGTGTGCCTAGTCATAGTCGTAACGTCCATGTGGTTCAGAGCACTTCACCTTCTGCCGCATATTGGCAGAACAGCCACTTTCCCATTCACCCCACTTCAATTCCTGTGCCTTTAAGAAGCACCCCCCCTAAAGATATTTCCCTTTACAAGGAGATGCAGTGATAGAGGACTGACAGATGTGGGCCTACAGCTGTGGTTCCAAAGCAAGGCTCTGTGGCTTTCCGGAAGAAAGAATGTGGTGTGTGTTTTATAAAGGTGAGGGGGCGACTGGTTCTCCTCTGTAGCCTGTGAGCTAGCAAGCAGGAAACGTCTTTTTACCAGAAGCAGAGCAGCTGTGACCCGAAGCCTCAAGTAGATCTTTGGAACTAATTAGGACCCGTTTTTTACACGTTCCCTCTCCTGAACGTGGCTGTCCCGCTGCCGTATCACTGCAGATTGCAGATTCTCCCCCTACCCCGGCTCCGAGTCCTGTGTAGAATGACATTAATTCTCTCTGTCTCTTGCGTTTGGAGCAACACCAGTGAAACCATTTATCATCCCTCTTCTGTTGAAAAGTCTGAAGAATCTCAGGTGGTTTCAATCTTTGTCAATTAGATTAGAGTACATTGCGTAAAACGGATTTAATCTGCCCTCTCTCTGGCTGAATTAATCAATAAGCTGCCACCAAATGGCCATGCTTTCTCTATCTCGCTCGACGGGAGAGCACAGCACTCTGCAAACAGCTTCCAGAATGGGACTTTAATCATTTTGTTTCAGCATAACACCAAAGGTTTTGGCTTGGTAATAAATCTTCGTTTCCCCACATAAAGATTTTAAAAACTGATCTAATTACTGCAAGATGCAGAAGGGACCTGCTCTAACCTCACCCTTTAAAAATAGCTTATGGAGAACTACAAGTACCGTTTGGCCAATATTTCCATGGTGCTTAAATTGCAGTAGTTAATTTTTGAAAAAACAAAGTGTGAGGGGCTCTGCCCCTGAGAAACATCCTTTAACCTGGATGGCCTGTCTCCTGATCGCCTTCTCAGCCACAGTTACTTAGTCCTGAGGGAAAACTACACTGGCCAAACAGCAGATTATGGCAGTCATGAAGTGCTGGATCATTACTTCCCAGGCAAAGCACACCTCTTGTTTTGTGTGACTGTAGTGGGAATTCTGCACAGGCTAAACTTTGGGTTGCTAGCCCAGCCTGGTAATCAGCATGAGACCAGGGGGGCAGGTACATGGGAAAAGAGCTAATGTGATGTCATTTCCAGGAAGTTACATCATTTCTGGAAGTGACATCATACCTCTGTAAGAATCAATGAATTTTCAGCAAGTCCTTGAGAGAACTGATACCACTCTTGGTTTCCCTCGGAAGTGACACCAAGTCTCTCTACAAACAGCTATAACTCTATAATTTTACCATAGCATTTCCCATGATTCCTAGGTAGTCATGATGTCACTTCTGGGGTTTTCATGGAAGAGAAGAAGAGCTGGTTTCTTTTACCCCACTTTTCACTACCCAAAGGTAGGCTTACAATCACCTACCCTTCCTCTCCATACAACAGACACCATGTGAGGTTGGTGAGGCTGGGAGAAATCTGAGAACTGTGAGTGGCCCAGAGTCATCCAGCTGGCTGCATGTGGAGGGAAAGTGGGGAATCAAACCCGGTTCTCTAGATTAGAGGCTGCTGCTCTTAACCATTACACTAAGTTGGCTCTTCCCTGTCTAGCTCTGACATCTGAATGTCCTGAGAATCAGGTAGAAATTGGCCAGTAGTTGCAGGTGAGGGCAAGACAATTATGCCAGTGCGATAGAGTGGTTGGAGCATTCAGCTGTTAGGCCAGCCATGTCCTCCCATCTTAACCTACCTCACAGGTCTGCCTTTGTGAGGATAGTATGGAGAAGGGGAGAATTTGGCATGCCACCTTATCCTACTTGGAGGACATGTGTGAAATGTAATAATTTTATACATAGATGACAGAAGCTGGGGGAAAATGGGTGGGAGAAGGCTGGCAGCCTCTCCTGTTTCTTCTGGGAACTGAAGGCCAATGTCCAGGTTCAGTGACTGTGACGGAACCTGACTGAGTCCAATGACCTGCAGGAGCCAAAAAGGAAAACAAACAAACAAAAACCAGAGCTTTCCCTGGTCCCTTTTGCAAGCCTGTCAAAGCATTTTGTTTTCCTGGGTATTTTAGTAAACAGATACGACACTATTCCCACTTGCTTGCTTCAAAACATTATGGCTCCAGCCAAAGCCTATTGCAAGGTTGTGGGAGAGAGATCTGTATCACTACCAAGGACTCTTTTCAGAGCTTGCCATTTAGTAACAGTTAGGGCTGTGTTGCAAGCGAAAGGGATGAGACAGTCTGCCGCGAAAGAGGCAAATACTGCGCTATGCACCCAGGGATTCTTTTTTTCCTTTTTTTTTATAATGAGTTAGTCAAATCTGACAGTGTTTACTTGCTGGCATTCTATTTGCTGGCACTGAAATGTGCTGCATCCTATTACATTTTCCTTCTGGAAAAATACTGGCTGATGCCTCAAGAGTTTCTCTGTGGAGAAATGGTGGAGAAATGGAATGTGTCTTTCTTGTCATTTGGATAGCTCAGATTTGCATCCACCCAAGAACAGTGGTCCCCAACATGGTCCCTGAGATTTTGGGTTAACAGCAGCACCTTGGATCCCATTGGTTCTTCCCCAAAGCCTATAGCCAGTTCTGACTTTCTTCTAGCTGGCTGGAGAAAGAGGTGCTACAGAAGAATCCAGAGAACATCACCTTGGTTCCTCTAAGGAGAACCCATTCCAAAACTAGTTCCTCTGTCATGGGGGCTGCAAGTCAAGCATCTTCCTAACATAACGTTGCCAGGTCTGGGTTGGGAAATTCCTGGAAATTAACAAAGTGAGCTGAGGAAGGTAGGGTTTGGGGCAGAGAGGGACTAATTCCAGAGAGTCCAGCTTCCACGTGAACTGATCTTTGTCAGCTGGAGATTAGTTGTAATTCAAAGAGATCTCCAGCCACCACTTGGACACCATTGTGACATTCTATGCTTGCCATTAGACCCCATGACAGCCATGTTGTGGTGGCACTCACTCCCCCTTCTCAAAATTCCAGACATACCCACTGGCCTAATGAGATTTATATGCTCTGCCCTGGTTTTTAGGAGGAGAAATATTTGAGCACTCAGCAGTTCTCTAAGTGACTTGGCCTGGCAATTTAATTAACTTGGGATCTGTTTTATCAGGATATAGCCTATTAAATCCATGGGTTCAGTGAAACACGGCCACTCAGCTCCAACAATCAAACAATTTTACTGAAGCAAGAAAACACTGAACAGATAACCAGAACTTATATACATATTCACAACTCCCACTAAGACATGTGAATGGCCATTAACAGAGGCCTGTGATTGGACCTTGAGCCTGTTCAGTGATTGGCTGCAAGTTGGGAACTGGTAAATTCCAGACATGAGTTTAGAATCACAGTTTGTGCTCCTGAGCTCCCAGTCTCTAGATGTCCACAGACACACTACCGCCTTCCACTAAATACAGATATAGAGAATTTGGTGGCAACAACAGGTGACAGTAGAAAGGGGCAAAGAACCAAGACTTTGGTATAAGCCAGAATGCTTCATTGCTGGAAAAAAGCAGTGAGAAAAAGGGTAGTTAAACTGATGGCAAAATATTTTTAAGGATCCAGATCCGGCTCCACAGAGGTTAATTTCATTAGATGGCAATTTTTCAGGCCAGGATCACAGAATCATTCAATGCACTGCTGAGACCACACTTTGAAAAAGAAGCTTCACGTGGACCAATTCTGCACGGCGGCAGCTGTATTGGGCTGCCATCAGTGCAGTGCTGCGGAACATAAAGCTCCACAGCTTTCCCTTTCCCCATGGGGGACACAAATCAGTGGCAGATTAGTTCTGCCATGTGGGGGGGGGGGAAATGGGGGAGTTATTTCGCAGGAAGATAGGACTGTGTAGAACACAATTCCACCTTCCTGCATAATAAAAATAAATGTTCCAGTCTGCCCCACAGCATGGCAAAGTTCCACGAAGCCAACAGGGGCATTTTTTGCCCCTTCTGGGCCACCATAGGACAGGGAGGAGCTGAGCCTGGAAGACCTGGCTCTTCCCTGTCCACACAGGCCTGCTGTGGGACAGACCCTGTTGACCCCCACAGTGAGCTAAGGGAAGAATCTGCTTTCCCTTATCCTGGGGCTTCTAAGGCCTGACCCACACCAGGCCCTGGAAGGCAGCGGCCTGGCAGTAATGTTATCTTAAACCAGGGATTAGCCCCACTTCCATATGACTGCCCTCTTGGCCTCTTCTGCCTGTGCAGAATCGGCCATGGAAATTCTAGCAGTAAGCTACTGAGCCAGACCTCATTACTGAATTTAACTCTGTTCAATGTGGACTGAGAGCCAGTCTAGAAAATAACACTCTTTGGGTGATAAATCAGCATAGCAAGCATTTTGTCATCCATCACTGTCATCGGAAATTGGTTTACATCTGAGCTCTGGATAGAAACTGGTAGACTGTTTCCACAATGCAGACTGCGCCATTTAAAAAAATAATAATATTTACTCATAGCAGGAAATGAAGAGGGGTGGATGTGAGAGTGGGACAGCACTACAGAGACACATCGTTCCCCCTCCATATGGGCTTGCCTCCGGTTGCTCACTGGTTGCTCACTGATGGGATGCAAGATAAAAAGTGGCAAATCCACTTTTGGCAATTTCCCTCATCCCAAGGCAAATCTGGGCAAAATGCAAGCCAGCCTCTTGACAGCCTCGGGATACAGGGAACATCATGTGAAGGGGGCTCTAAAACCTACTAGCAACCCAAGGCTGTCCAGAGGCAGATTCCTTGTGCAGAAACAGTCATAGACCTGCTGCTACTGGTTTGATTACATGTTCCTTTGGCATGAGTGTTTACAAATGATTTCGCAGTGGAGCTGCCAATTTAGGATATTGGCTCATGCAGCTGATGCAGTGGCTTCAGTTTACCCAAGCTGATGCTACAACACCCTTATCTCTTCAAAATGCCCCAAACACATTTACTTTTCATGCTGTTCTGCTGTGTCTTCTGTACAATGAAACCCGCTAACAATTCCATGCTCTTCTTCCTGGCTTTGGTGAATCCAAACTGAAAAAAATTCAACCAATTGGCTGGTACAAAAATGTGATCTTGTTTGATTATACTTATTCCAATTCATTTTGTAGATATTGCCATATCCATAACATGCCAACATAAACCAAAACAGGTTCCAGATAAACACAATTTTTTTTCCGTTTTGAATGGTCCATTTTCAAGGTGTGTTTTCTTGTAACAGCTGGGAGTACGTGGTGAGGCTATTGTTGTGCTGAGTGAGGTGGTTGCTGGGAGGATTAAAAGGGATGTTCCTCACCAGAGGCAGAGCTCAGACATCTGGGGGCACGTGGCGAGAGCTGCTGGGGAGAGTTGCTGCTGCTAGCCAGATGAGGCCATTGTTGTGCTGAGTGAGGTGATTGCTGTGTGATTGCTGGGAGGATTAAAAAGGGCTGCTCCTCACCAGAGGCATGAGCTCTTGGCCAGTGGCTCTTGGCCAGTGGCTCTTAGCTTAGCAATTAGAATCTGTAGGTGCCATGGAAGGGGACAGGGCAGAGGAGGAAGGAGGGGGTAGAAGGAGGTGGAGGGGTACGCGGGTCAGGTGTGTGTGTGTGGGAGTTTGAGGGTTCTCTCCCTGGGAGGGGTATCTCCCCCCGGCCTGCACTGGCCGGGCATCAGGGAAGGGATTTTCCCCTCCCCCCAGGCGGAGCCTTTCCCCAGCACCCGGGCAGCAAGGTCACCGGCTCCAAGAGCCAGCGGCCACGCTGCCCAGGTGTCAGGGAAGGGATTTCCCCCTCCCCCAGCTGGAGCCTGTCCCTGGCAGCCAGGCAACGCAGCTGGTGGCTCTTGGAAATGGTGGCCGCACTGGCAGGGCGGCGGGGGAGGGTGCTCCCCCCCAGCCCTCCGGCACCACCGAAGGCCGGGGCTTGGCCTACCATGCCCCAAAGTCCCCCCTCCCGGCCTAGCTTGCCTCCCTGCCCCAAATGGCCACCCCTCCCAGCCTACCTTCCCGGCATCGCAGCTGGGAAAGGAGCCGCTCCTGGGACGGCTGCAAAGGCCTCTCCCCCCTCCTCTTGGGCCAGGTTCCCTGGGCCGACCTCGTCTCACGGTGGCCAGCAGAGGAATGGCTGCCGTGGGGTGAAGGTGGCCCACGGATCAAAGGAACCGTAATATAGCTACTACAAGGGGGGGGGGAATGTATTTTTAATATTGAAAAATGCATTACTTAGTTTATGAAGTTTATGAAGCAAGATATGCAGTCTTCCAAAACTATCGCAATCCAATCTTTATTTGCTTTATAAACTTTATAAATGTGTACTAGTTTTAAAAATGGTTTGCATTGTTTTACTGTTTGCCACCTTGAGGGCCCCAATTGGATATAAAGCTGGCTAAGTAGTGAGGGGGGTGTGTGTGTTTGTGTGTATAGAGTCATCACGACTAAGAAGTAGACCATAAGAAAGCTTCTCTACTGCCTCAGTTAGTTGTGCTAACTGCAGCAGAACAGATTTGACTGCAAACAGGAGAGCATCCCCAAGCGTATGAGGCAGAGCTTTGAGGGTGAGTTGTAGCAAATGCTGTTGTAATGTTGCTCTGGGAAAAAATATTGAAAAAGTGTGACATATTAAAAAAAAATTCCTTTGCCTGAACTGACCTGCAGCATGCACCAGCACCAGATTTCAGGTGTGAGAGCAGTATACAAAGAACCTCTGAGGATTTAGAACAACTGTTGGCACCACTGTCATAGCATTGCCCACAAGTTCCCATTGTTTTCTGTGACCCTGTTCAACAAAACGCTTGCAAGAGCTTTTCCTGTTGTATTTGGGCCATGCAAAACTTCCCCCCAAATTCTGCTGGATATGCACTTCTTTGCTGTTAACACGAAGCAAGAGAAGAGTATGTATGAACAGAGAGTGAGCCGATTGTTCCTTGGCACTGGCTAAAAACATCCATCACCATCAAGTAACAAAGTTGCCCTTCTCTCCTTCAGTGTAAAGTCCGCAATGTGAGAAACAAGGCACAATTCCTTGATAATGGGTGACCCCAGCAGTGTTGTCCTCCCTCCTGGCCACAATGATCCACCTGGGAGAGTGGACCCATGCTGGCATCCCAAGCCATCCTTTGACAACCCACTACTGGATTCAGATTTAAGACAGTATACACAACCTTCCAGTTCAGAGTGTAAGCCAATAGGGCTTGCAGCCAGCAATGATTTACTCTATGCAAGTGGTTGAAGAAAAGTATTGTTACTGCGATGTCACTCAGAACCTCTGGATTTGAATTTGATTGCTTCCCAGCAATTGTTGCTCTGTGAACATTCAAAAGACATCTCTTTGAGTTCCTTTCCACAGCAGTCCCTGTGACTGGGATGGCATTACTAACTCTGCTCACAATGGGATGCAAGGCAGAGTTCATGCATCCTTCAAGTGTTAAATATTGTTCTTTGTTCAACAAATATTGTTATTTGTACAACATGTGCTAAATATTGCCATTTGTCCAAACATTGGGGTGTTTCAGCTATTGACTAGGAGTGTTATTTTTCTTTCGAGCTTGCTGGTGCCATGGAAAGTATTGTTTTCCAAAATGAACTGGGCATTCGATGCCTACAGGCAAAGAGTCTGTTGCCCTGCTCTGCTGAGGGTGGGGGAAAAGCTATTCTACCTGTTGCCAGAGGTGGTATGCATTTCTTTGGGTGAAAGGTTTTGAGAATGAAGAGTAATGGGATCTCTTTACCTTCCTTTTCTCAAGGCGGATGTGGAACATTAGTGACAATAAAAATAAATGGCTGGAGACTGGCCAAAGTTTCTAAAGGGCAAACTATCACACCTTACCAAATTCCTGTAATAGTTTTTTGGTTTTTTTGGGGGTTGGATATTTTAAAACACAAAAGCTGTCTCAGGGGGTTGCATTTTTAAGTGGAGCAATGACTGGAACAAGGGGACATTTAACTTTCTATGCTAGCTTTTTTGATTTCAAAATCCACCTCCCTAGCTGTTTTTTCTTCTGTGGCTTTTCAGGTAATATGCTACCTTTATAAACTCACAACTAGAATCCAACAGGGTAAAGAACAGAATTGTAGAGGGAGATAAAATGGCAACGGAATATCAAGAGAGTTTATTTATAACACCCCCCCCCCCCCGAATCACTTCTTATCTCTGGCCTTCACTTCCTTCCCCCTAATGGCAAAGTTGAGGGCCCAGTGCTTTTCAAAACAGTAAATGAATCTGAGGTTTCCATGTTCTCAATTAACTCCTCAAGTATACAGGGAAAAATTGCTTATGCATTTTTTGAAAGTAGCACCCAAACTAGAATCACCATAAAGATGGAAGGGGCCATACAGGCCATTTAATCCAACCTCCTGCTCAATGCAGGATCAGCCTAAAGCATCCAGGATAAGTATCTGTCCAGACGCTTTCCCAGGGGTAATTCTCATTGAATAACATAGAACTATATTCTGAGTAGACCTGCTTAGGGTCATTTTCTTATGGCATCTCAGCAGAGGAGTTGCAAGTCAGGGAAGAAACTCTCCAATTATGTAGGCCTTTTGAGTCTATATTAGAGTTATCAATTACACCTGATCCCCAGACTACAGAGATCAGTTCCCCTGAACCAAATGGCTACTTTGGAGAGTGGACTCTGTAACATGATAGCCCACTGAGGTCTCGCCCCTCCACCAGCCACACTGTCCCAGGCTGCACCCCCAAATCTCCTGGAATTTCCCTATCTGGGGTTGGCAACCTTAGTTATTGAGGCAAATGAGGCTTCAGCTTATGCAGTATTTGCTCAGATAAAAATCTGCAAGATGACCCTATTTAAATAGAGTTGCCAGCTCTGGGCTGAGGAAAACCTGGAGATGTTGTGGGCGGGGTTTGGGGAAAGGAGGGACTTCAGTGGGGTAAAATGTCAGACAGGCCACCTGCTAAGCACACATTTTCTCCAGAGGAACTGAGCTTTGTTGCCTAGAGATGAGCTGTAATTCTATGGAGTTCTCAGGCCCCTTCTGGAGGTTGGCATCCCTATATTTAAACCATCACGTTAGAACTGTGGTTGAGCTGCAGAGTTTTGCTGGCACCTGGTGTGGAAAATCAAGGTAGAATTTTCTGGAGGGCAATTTGCAGCATGGCCAGATGTTAGGGGCAGGACATGCTCTTGGTCACTGCCCAATCTTATTGGGAAAGTCAAGCTTTGCGATCCTGAATGGCTTGGGTTAATCACTTGCAACTTACATAGTTGCTTGCAAAAGGGTGGGGGGAGTTCCTAGTCAGGAAAGCACAGGCCAGCCATTGTACTACAGCTGACTAGCATGACTGCCAGGTGCTGGGGAGGTGCACCGGCAGGGAGTGGTTGGGGCTTTCAAAAAGCAGCTGCTGGATAGTGTTGCAAGCAGGATCTTGTCACCATGTCAAAATGTGTCAAGCAATGAGTAAAGCAGAGCCTCTACAGCAATCTTTCTCAACCTTTTGAGGAGCCCCTGAAATAATTTTTCAGACTTCAAGGAGCCCCAGAAGTGTAGTCAGCTGGCCATGCCCCCTGTCACACCCCCGGAAGTGACATCACTACCCACATCCTTAGTCCTCTTTTTGCTCTCTCCCCATGCCTCCCTTCCCCCACTCTGCCTCATATAGGCCAGAAAAAGAGCAGGAGCTGAGGAGACAGCCTGCCCCCCCCCGATACCACACCACTTCAGAGCTACCACAGACCCCCCCAAGGGTTCACGGATCGCTGGCTGGGAATCCCTGCTCTATAGTATGGAAGAGGATTTCAGAACAGGCCTGTGCATTACTGTTTTCATTTCCTTCTGTTTTTGACAGGATGGATGTTGGTTTGGCTTTCCATTTTGTTTCAATGGAAAACACATTACTGGCTCTAACTTCTCCATTTACTAGACAACTAGGGTTAAATATCCAGGGATTTCTCTCAAGGGCACTTACATGCAGATGGAATAAAATCCCTGCTCTGCCCAAGCCCTGCCCTGTCCTGCACAAGTTCCACCCCCAAATATTTAGGTAGGAACGCCAGACCCCAGATGAAAAATGGGGATCCCTCAGTTTTACAACTCATCTCCACATGAAAGACGTAAGTTCCCCTGGAGAAGATGGTTACTCTATAGCAGTGGTCCCCAACCATTTTATCACCAGGGTCCGGTCAACGCTTGACAATTTTACTGAGGCCCGGGGATGGGGGTCGTCTTTTGCCGAGGGACGTCACCACCACCTGAGCCCCTGCTCTGCTTGCTTTCCCGCCAACACTCCTGACTTCCCACCACCCGCTGGGGGCGCTGCCAGCAGCAGCTGCACAGTGCCATGCCGAGGGGGAGCCACAGCCATGGTGGCCGCTAGAGAGCACCAAAGGTGAGATGGCGGCAGAGTGGCAGGGCAGCCCCCGAGGCAGCAGCCGGGGAGGAGGATGGGAAGGAGCCACAACCCAGTACCGACTGATCCATGGACCAGTACCGGTCCCCGGACCGGGGTTGGAGACCACTGCTCTATAGCATTATACACCACTGAGGTCTTTGGCCTCCCCAAATCCCACCCACTCCACCTCAAAAGTCCCCAGGTATTTCCCAACCCAGAGCTAACAACCCTATCTCTAGGACTGGCTTTCTCAGTAAGGGTTTTGTAAAACCCTGGGCTTCTGGACAGCCTTGGAAGGGTTTCCCGAATGGGTGGGGGTTAATTAATGTTTACACACACACACACACATGCAGGGGCAGCTTTGGATCTGGATGGGGGGGGGAGTTTTTACCGCTGCCAGAATTCATGAAAGTTGTTCAGAAGAGTTTTAATGGGGTGGGGGGGTGGGGGTTAATGGGGTCTTATTGGATTTTATGTTAAATAAAATCAGAGTCCAGTAGCACCTTTAAGACCAACAAAGATTTATTCAAGATGTGAGCTTTCGAGTGCAAGCACTCTTCCTCAGACTCAAAAGCTCACGTTTCCATTGAGACCAGTAGGCAATAATAACAAAATAAAACCATGACAATGAATCTGCAATAACAAAGGAAACCGTCATGAAACCAAACCATATGAAACAATGAAACAGTCCCTTTTGGAATCAATAACAAAGGAAAGAAACAAAACAAGTGTCCATGCACAAGCACACTGACTATCTGCAGATCCAGTCTTCTCCTGTCCATTTCCAATCCATTCTCTCCTTTCAGAGCCCCCCATTTCTCAATTATGTTCTTGTTAGGCTCACTCCCGCAGTTCAGAGTACAGGACTGGCACACCCTCCAGCATCCTTTCTCTGTGAGCCCTGGGGTTGGGCCTCAGTTTAGGGAGAGAAGTGGTCCAGCTTTGTCTCCAGCCTTGTGCCTTTCATTTGGAAGAGCAGCCTGACTTCTCCTCCTTGGCTTTACCTGGGCTAGTCTAGTAAAATATTGTCTGGGGACAGGATAGCCCTAGATTCACCCCAATGCCCCCTGTCCTGGGGTAGGATTGCAGTGGACAAGTGGAATATGGGCCAACGGCTTTCCCTTCTGCCACCCCATCTTTCCCTAAGGTCTGAGAAAGCCCCATATCTGGCCTGCACAGGTGTGAGCAGGCCAGACCTACCACCAGCTTTCTCTTCTGACTTGTACCCTGAGGCAATCTGCTGTTCAAGTCCCATCAATTCTCACGTAGGAAATTCCTAGAGATTGTGTGGGTGGAGCCTGGGAATAGAGATACCGAGATCCAGGTGGGACTTGGGGGTCCTCTGGAATTACAGCTCATTTCCAGATTACAGAGGCCAATTCCCCTGGAGAAAATGGGTGCTTCAGAAGGTGGACTCTTTGACATTTTGCCCCACTGAGGTCCCTGTCCCCCCCCCAGTTCCTTCCAGGACTTTCCCAACCTACATTTGGCAACCTCATACTCCATTTCTTACTGGTAGACAGGGGAGACCTGGCAACCCTATCTAGGAAGCATGGGGCTTAGGTAGGGGAGAGAACTGGCTCCCTTCCAGGCTGCTTCAGGTATCCACCCCCAAAGGCCCTCCAGAGAGGGAGATTGCCTCATCCAGACATTTCTCCAGACTAAACATCAGAACTTGTGACACAGTGCTACTGCAAGCAAAGTGCACACACGGGAAAGCATCCAAGGCTCATATGACTGAACAATCATAATAAATGACGGGTTTTCTGCAGAAATCTATGCATTTTGCAGGAGGATTTCACATGAGGCTTCTTTGAACTGTCCTTGTAAGCACAAAAATGCCCAGGCCTGTACCACAAAAGGCATCACCCTTTGAATTTGTTCAGATTCTCTAGGAATTAAGCAATTATTCAATAATCATTTCTGAAAGAGTTTAGAATAATCATTTTTAGAAGAATTGCAGCTGCCGTCTTCAGTTTCACGGTCAATTGCACCATCTGTAGCTCTATTAATCGGCCATGTGAGTGGAATTAGTGGGGAAACATGGCCTTCCATAATAAAAGTCATCATATTCTCAGGACAAATAGCCTCTCAGGTGCATCTTTAGGATCTTTTGCTCTTGCAACTATTTCCTCCTGTTACGTAAGATATCTATTAAGGGTGGGGTAGGATGGGGTGGGGGAAGTGACCATTTGTGTTAACAGTTTGCCTTTCCAGGACAGCAACTAAGATGGCTTACAACTCAGCAATACAGCCCACATTGTACACTCCCAAGAAGAAGAGCTGCTTTTTGTGCACCCATTTTTTTACTACCCAAAGGACCTTCAAAGCAACAGCCCTGTCAGAGCTCTCTCAGCCTCACCTACCTCACAGGGTGTCTGTTGTGAGGGGAGCAGGGAAGGTGATTGTAAGCCGCTTGGAGACTCCTTCGGGGAGTGAAAAGCACAGTATAAAAACCAACTCTTTTTTCTTCTTCTACCCTTCCTCCCCCAACAGACACCCTGTGAGGTAGGTGAGGCTGAGAGAGTGCGGAGGGACAAGTGTGACTGGCCCAAGGTCACCCAGCTGGCTGCATGTGGAGGAACGGAGAATCAAACCCGGTTCTCCAGAGTAGAGGCGGCTGCTCTTAATCACTTCGCTTGGTCGGCTCACATCCATTCAGCCCCTTGTTCAGCAGCAACTTTGGATATGCCCCCTCCCATGCCGGAGAACTTGCAGCAAGTTATGCAGCTGTGGTCTATTTCATGCACCCAGGCCAGCATCTGGCATTAATTAGTCTTTCTTGCCTCGCATGCCACTGATACAATCTACCAAAGTAAGCTGGGAAAACCATTGTTAAAATGCCAACTAAAAACAGATGTTTTACAGGTTAAACAATTAGCAGACTGGTGTCAGAGGGAGGCTTCCCATCCCTGCCCTGATTGATATGCTGCAGCCTCAGGAAGAGCCTGTGCATTTTATAGACACATGGAGTTGGAAGGGAACCTCCAGGGTCATCTGGTCCAACCGCCTGCACAATCACAAAATTCACAGCTACCTGCCCGCCCGCAGTGACTCCAATTTTCCTGGTGAGAGAGTTGGATGAGGATTGAAGAAATCCAGATTCAGAATCCTGCTCTGTCGTGTTGCTTGTTGGGTGGCCATGAACTAGTAGTCATTCTCTCTCTCAGCTTAGTCAGATAGATTCAAGTGTTGATCTGAAGCAGAAGAACAGAATTCGACTCCAGTGGCACCTTTAAGTCCATAAAAGTTTTATTCAAGGTACAAGCTTTCGTGTGCAGATACTGTATCTGACAAGTGTGCATGCCCATGGAAGTGTATACCTTGTATAAAACTTTGTTGGTCTTAGAGGTGCCACTGGGGCAAACTCCGTTCAGCCCAAGTCAGAGTTACTGGGAAGGAACAAAGAGGAAGGGAGGACCATGTGCAGCTTTCTAGACTCTGTGGAGAAAGGGCAGGCTAAAACTGTACTCGATGGATACATGTTGCATCATCTTCTCAGGCTCTTCTTTGTAATCGGAAGGGTAGCCTGGGGGGGGGGTGTATTTGGAATAATTCCAGATAAGAAACCCTTGGCTTCTATTGACTGGCTGCTTAGACCATGAAAGTGAAATGTTTCCAGACAGGAGTGATGAGGTGAGGAGGACACCAAAAGTGATGAGTGGGGGAACTGAGTTCTCTGACTGATGTCATAGCTTTGCCAGGAGAAGGACTGGAGACTGGAGTCTGTCCCAATGGAATACTGTAGCAGACACAGATCAAAGGAAGCACCTTCACATCGGTCCTTTCCAATGGGGAGATGAGCGTGGCTCTTTCACAAGCTCCTTGGTGACCCCTGACTGTTTGATTAAAATGTTCTTCACACTGAAACATTCCTTCCTGTGGCCCTTGGCTGTGCCCAGTACTGTTGGGAATAAGTAGCACTCCCCTTCCACCACCAGTTCTGTTCAGGATTTTTGCCTGCTGCTACCACCAGCTCTTCTCTGCTTCTTCAAGCCAGGCCCAGGAACACTTAAACTATGCTATGGGGAGTTCTGACTGCTAAGATCACAGCCTATACCCAAAAGCTGGCCACTGCTGCCTGGGGCTTCTGTAGTACACTTTGTTAAGTATGGCAGGACAATTGGTATACTCACAGGAATATTTGAATTGACGTGCTTCATGCAGGACCTGGCTGTACACCAGAGCTTTTTTGCTCTCCAAATTAACTACTATGGGAATATCTTCTTCTTCCCACCAGTGTTCTGTCAGATTTCATTAGTCGGGAATCATGTCCCTAACATTTCTATGGTAAAAAAAACCTTCTTTTCAACATAATAACTTAAATAACTCTAGTAGTAGCTTTTGGGTTTTAGTGTTCTTTCTGTGTGGACCACAGCAACTGCAGCACATCTGTGCTTGTGGTTGAATGCAGCTGAAATCAAACAAGTCTTGCTTCATGCTCAAGGCATAGGCAGATGTTTCACCCCAAACCAGGTCTTAAGATCTTAATGTAGTTCCATCGGCTCAAGAAATTTTGCAGATGCGTCAGGTGAAAGGAAGTTGAGACAAGTATTAGAATCATAGAATCACAGAATAGGAAGGTACCTCCATGGTCACCTAGTCCAATCCCTGCAGAACGCAGGAAATTCACAACTACCTGCCCACCACAGTGACCCCAATTCCATGCCCAGATGATGCCTCCTCCCAAAAATAAGAATCCCTGGGCAGTCTGGCCTGGAAGAAATTTGCCTCCTGACCCCAAAGTGGTGATTGGTATTTCCCTGGGCACGCAAGAAAGGACCACAAGACCCAAGCACTGAAAAAAGTGATTATACAGTAAATGAGATTAGATGTTCACAAAGGAGCTTTAGTAGAGGATTACATAGTGTAAATACCCAAAACTATAACCATTAAGGAAAGGTCATATGGAGATAAGCCCAGTTAAATAACTTTTGCAATACTTAGTGGATAGAATTGCCCAAGCTTAGTACCGAATGGATAGGCATAGAGTTGGGAAGGAATACTTCCCCAAATCCATTTGATTGTTGTGTTTCCCCATCATTCATTAGCTTTTGGACCAACTTGCTTGTGTAAGCTCTAAGAGTACTTTTTAACAATGTATTTGGTTTTTCTATTATAAACTGACCTTTTCATTCTAATTACTATTTCAGCTACACACATATACCCTTGTCTTATGACTGGTTTGTCCAAGATATTTGGACTATGGGTCACTCATGTTCAGTGCTATCTAATATCACAGGCAAGCACTACTTATAGCCACATCTTTGACTAATGATTTTTCTACACAGTTGTCAAAAATTGTCAAGTTTAGAAGCTCTGCTGATCCATGCGGCCAGCCACTAGAAATGTGAAGTAGACTAGTTGCCAGAGTTATAAATTCTGGATGGGTTCCACCAATCAAAGCAACTTATATGGCCATTGAAGAAGAAAGCATGTATGAATTCCCTCCTCTCCCCAGAAAGCATGAGAATCATTGTCTGGTCAGCAGTCTTCTTCACTGTTGGTCCAAGTATATAAATCTTTTTTTGCTGTATGCTTGATCTACTGACTTTGGCTTCCTTTGTGACTTTGGCTCTTGGCTTACAATTCAGAACCATCATGGCTTCTATTCTTCAAATACTCTTGCTATGTGCACTTCCTTGTGGCCTCAGTTCCTGGTTTATAATTCAGTCTTGCTTCACTAATTTTATCACTTTTGAATTGGGTTTCCCTTGATCCGGACTCCCAGTCCTAAAACCTCCTTATAAGTCACCTATAATTTTTGGCCTTGACAACTGCCATTATGGTCTCTCTGCTGCCCACTGTATAGTCAGAGTTCAAAACACAACTGGCAAACCAATACAACTTTTGGAAACAATGATGTCCATATTTCAAAGTAATAGTCTGCCCGAACCTGACAGGTGCTTACTATTATCATTTTTCATTAAGAAAAGGAGAAGGAAGTTTTATTACCGCACTTATTTCCCAAATAATCTTGGTTAAGGAGAAATTATCTGAAAAATCAAGTCAGAGACGCAAAAAAACAACAACAACTCTCAGAGCACTAATTGTTTTACATTTTATTTTGTGGTTTCTAAACCATAAAACTACCATCAGCTTGAAAAACAAAAATGAAAATTCCATCAGACTAGGCCCAGGCTCTGTGGACAACAGTGCCTCTACCTTCTTGTCTCCCTGTATTCCTTCTGGAGAAGCTCCCTGAAGCCTAAATGCATGAGGACTGAAGAGCTCTGGGTTAAGGTGGGTGGTTTAGGAATACTCAAAGCAGGGGCAGAAGGCTGAATGGAGGCAGGTTTGCTTTTCGTGGCACAGGCTGCTTTAGGTCCGGGGACCGGGACCAGTCCGTGGATCAGTCAGTACTGGGCCGCAGCTCCTCCTCGTCCTCCTCCCCGGCTGCTGCCTTGGGGGCTGCCCTGCCACTCTGCCGGCGGCTCACCTTTGGTGCTCTCTGGTGGCCACCATGGCTGGGGCTCCCCCTCGGCATGGCATTGCACAGCTGCTGCTGGCAGCGCCCCCCAACGGGCAGTGGGAAGTCAGGAGCGCCGGCGGCGGTAACGTCCCTCAGCAAAAGACTACCCCCCCCAGGCCTCAGTAAAACTGTCAAGTGTTGACCGGTCCCCGGTGATAACAAGGTTGGGGACCACTGCTTTAGGGCACTGAACCTCTACTCTAGGCAAACTTTCCAGTCACCTGTGATACAACATGGAATATGCTGCATGAAACTGAAAGCACTTTTCATCGTTCATCATCTACAAGTCTTTTTATGCAAATGTGTGTATACTCTGTGAGACTGGCTTCAGATGTGACCTTGACATGGAGAACAGGTCAAGGGAAGGATTCTAGAATGCTCAATAGCCTCTTTTTAAAAAAAACACTGGTGCTTCCACTTCTCAGTCCCTGACTTTAACAGTGCTTTGGTCTTACACTACCATTCAAGGAAACGTGCAGGTACTCAACACAAACGTGCAGGTGCTTCATACCCACATGTGGTCCATGTACAGTGAAGTTCTCATTTGGACAAGACGCCACATGGAGAAAGCAAGATCACAAAACACTTGCCCCTCCAGTTTCCTTTTCATCAATCATATTACAGGTTGCTCTGCATCAAATGCAAACTTTGGGAAATCAGGATTTGAAAAAATTCAAGGTGCAATGGAGAGGTTAGGCTCCACCTCTACCTAATAGTGGGAGCTGACCAAATGTTGGTGCAGGGGAAAGTTGAAAATAGACATTAGATCAGCTGTGGGAGAGTGAGATTGGCTGAGTGAAGCATGTAGTGGAAGAGTTGATGCTGACCCCTAAAAAGGTCAGCTTGTAACAAAGAATCCAAATGCCTGGATACGAATGAGCAATTTTTCTGTCTCAATATTTTTTGGTTTGGCTCTATTGGACACCCCCTGCCCCCATTTTGGGATTCCCCCAGAAGCAAAAATCCCAATGCCAGTAAAGTATTAGGATCTGGGATTTTTCAGAAACCTTGAATTTTTTGGGGTCCAATAGACCCAAACCAAAAAATACAAAGAGGGGGAAAAAGCAGCAGCAAAGCTGTAAAAACCAGCTGAGAGGTGGCTCTGCTCTTTAGGGTGATCCCTTTAAACCGGACTGCCCCCCAAAGCTTGCAAAACAGCTGATCCTGCAGGAAGAAATCTCCCCACAGGCTCAGCTTGCACCCAACAGAGCCCACCAAGCAGCAAATCCTATAGTGAAAACTTTCCCTGCAGGCTCCCTTGGGCAGCCCAGTTTAAACTGGACTGCTCAACAGAATCCACAAAGTAGCTGATCCTGCAGGGAAAACTCACCATACAAGTTCAGCAGAGAGTTTTCCCTACAATTGATTTGCAAGTTCTTTTAAACACGCCCTCTGTAAAGGGACTGCAGAACAATGCCTAAAAACAGCTGAGTGGCAGAAGCAATCTGCTCCAGCCTCCTCAGCTATTGCTGGTAATTCTCAAATATATTAGGGATTCTCTCCCCAGTTCTCAAAAAAAAAAAATCCTGGATACATTTGGGATGCCAAAATATACCCCAAAATACCAATTGTTTCCAGGTATATTTTCAGTTCAGATATATCAGAATGCACACCCTTATGCCTTAACAGTTCAAATACTCAGCTGAAAAGAAACTTTGCAAGAGTTATGTACAATTACAAACCATATATAAATGCTCCCCCCCCCTTTTTTTTTTTAACCCTGTGAGTGGAATATGCAATCCTGAAACAGTGGAGGGTGGTAAAGACTCTAAGTACAAAAGGGCATCACATAAAGTGGTGGGCAAATGGTAAAATTCTAGCCCCAAATTGTAAATGGTGTTGAAGTAAAAAGCCATGGTGAAGTAGAGAACGCCTCTGGCTGTGTGGGGGGGAGGAAAAGGAGTTGTTTCCAGCCAGAGTTCTCCTGAAGGAACCTTTTGGCATAACCTAAGGAGGTGCTGTAGGAAGGGACAAAGGGAGTTAAAGCAAAAAGGAGTGATTTAGTTAAAGCAATTGCCTTCCTGAAGTGGATGGAAGGTAAAGCATACGGAAGAGCTGTAATAAAGACCTTAGACAAGAAAATAAAACGTTTGATAAGTATATCTGACAACACTTGAGGTAACTAAAAAGGGTCAAGTGTGGGCACCATAGCACCTGCTGAGGCCTTCTCTGGTGCCCGCTAAGTGGTTTCAGGAAGCAGGCAGAGCCAGGGACAGCCTTTGCACAACAAGGTTACTGACTGACGCCTGGCGATTTGACTGGCTCTGCAGATTCTTTAAAATGTTGGTTTGGCAGCTGCTGCCCCCATAGTAAAAAGATCTACATTAAGCTACTGAAGTTAGGCAATCATTTTGTGGCTGGCTCCACCTGCTGCAGCAGCCATTTTCTTGCTGCTTCCATCATGCCCACAGACTCCAAAAGGCTGGGGGTCTTCAGATATGGGCAGTTGTCACTGAAATGCCTCCCAAGAAAATGAAGTCTGCTTGTGGATAAAGATGGAGGTGCTGGAGCTATGAGTAGTGATGGTGAGGTAGAAAGATAATTTCCCACATTTCTATAGTATCTGGTTAGGGAGATAACTGAATAGGCTAGCTACAATAAAGAACAATAGATAATTAGCCAAAACAGGAAGTGAAAGAAAACAAAGGGAAAGAAAACTGCTATTAAACTTTAAGTAGGAGCAGAGTGGAAACAATCTTGCCTGCCTGACAGAAACTATATAGGGGTGGTGGCAAAATGGCCAGAGGAACACCTCAGGGCAGAGAGGAGGGAACATGGAGATACTGTCAGATTGACAAAGGACACTTGTACAATTGTTCCCACTGTGCCAGAGCAAGTTAATGCTATAGAACAGACTGCTATGGCCACTGAACGGTTAACAGTAACTGACAGAGAGAACCTAAAATGTCTGGAAGCCTCTGAGGAGAATCTGACTCTAGAGGGACTGACTGCCACTTTAAGCTCAGGGCATGCCAGTGTATGCATAATCCCACACGTGAGGAAGGTATGGGCCTACATGAACTTGGGGTTCCCTGCCTGAAAGGACTACAGTTATCAGAATGGAGGAATTCAAGTTCTCAGGATAGTGTCATCAAATCTCATCTGCTCAAATAAGAAAGTCCAGAATAAGTTCTTGCAACCCTACCATCAAATGTCAGCCAGATCAGCTTTAGTTGCAACAGAT
The DNA here is from genome assembly GCF_049243985.1 of Paroedura picta. Classification (NCBI taxonomy): domain Eukaryota; kingdom Metazoa; phylum Chordata; class Lepidosauria; order Squamata; family Gekkonidae; genus Paroedura; species Paroedura picta. The sequence continues at coordinate 39,044,311 of NC_135371.1, read as the reverse complement.
GTTTTACCAGGGGCCATTAGTTGTCTGCTATCCATCCCTAATTCCATCTTGGCTAAATTTAATTTGGCAGCCATTTTAGGAGCTACTAATGCCATGTTTTGACAAAGGTGAGGCCAAGGCTCTCCTCAGTCTATGCTAATGAGGCTTCAAAACTTGGGCAGGAGTCCAATTCACTGATGGGATATCTGCATGCCTGTCCATTGCCATGGGGCCTTACAAAGCCAGGCACCAATCTAGATCTGCCCGTGTGATTTCATCAGCAAGGGCAAGGTCTTCCATAGAGCAAAACCTAATTACTACCAAGCACCAGGGTTGACTTGACTACCTTTACTGACCTTGTCTGAATGTCTTCGACCAAGCTTCCTCAGGCATCGCCTTCAGTCATCTTCGCCCGCTCTAACTGGGTGAAATCACCTCTTCATGAATGTCCTAGGAAGGGCTCCCTCCAAGCCAGGAAACTCACAGATTCTCATCCTGCACTCATCCAGAATTCCTGGACCTTCCAATGATGTATTTGATATCTCCCATAACTATTGCTGTTCTGTCAGACAAAATACTGCAGTCTAGTTCCCATCAGTGGCTCAGAGGCTGCCAACTGTGCTTTTCTTTCTCTGGGACTTTGAGGCATCACCTTGTTCTACTGCAGCCTTATCTTTTAATTATCTCCTTGAAACCTTTGGAAGCGCTGGCTGAAGGTCTCCAACACTGAATCTCTGGACCATCTAAAGACACAATGTATTCTCAGCAGATTGAGGACAAGGAGAGTCCTTTTCTGTCCATTCCTTATTTTTTAAAACTCTTCTTCCCCCTGCTCTTTCTGTCTCCCTCTCTCCTACTTGTGATAATTAGGCCTGGGAAGAACCCAAAGACTTTGGTGTGGAGCCTGGAAAGATTGGGATTTGGGGAGGGACTTCAGTGGGGTATAAAGCCATGCACTCTACCTGTGGCCACTTTCTGCCTGGAGATGAGCTGTAATTCTGGGGGATTTCCAGGTCCCACCTAGAGGCTGGCATCTCTACACAAAATAAAATTGAAACCTTGCATTGGAAAAGATCTGATTACTTCATGGTTAAGGTAAAGGTAAAGGTATCCCCTGTGCAAGCACCGAGTCATGTCTGACCCTTGGGGTGACGCCCTCTAGCGTTTTCATGGCAGACTCAATACGGGGTGGTTTGCCCGTGCCTTCCCCAGTCATTACCGTTTACCCCCCAGCCAACTGGGTACTCATTTTACCGACCTAGGAAGGATGGAAGGCTGAGTCAACCTTGAGCCAGCTGCAGGGATTGAACTCCCAGCCTCATGGGCAAAGCTTTCAGACGGCTGCCTTACCACTCTGCGCCACAAGAGGCTCTTATGGTTCATGGTTCATGGTAGCCTATTAGGGGCACCCTATTAGGGGCAACCACTTCATGGTTACTGGTAGCCTATTAGGGGCACCCTGGAGCTTGTTTGCACACTATCCTGGTGAAAGATCCCTAAACCACATGTTCACCTCTCCCTAATTGGCCAGTCTGTCAGTTCTGAAAGCTAGTCAGTCTATGGAAATGGGAAGAGGTTTTCCCCAACACTAAGATTAATTCCCCCAAACTGGTTGTGATTCTGGGCAAGTAACCTGAACCCCAATTGGAAAGTCCACACACGTCTAAGAATATACACGAAAAGGAGCACATATGGGAAACAGAAGGCAGTGAGGCATTTTTCGTAAGTATGAAGGCGATCAGTCTTTTGTATTGCTCACTGGAGAATAGAAACACAACACAGTTATGTACAGAAAGTCACAAGAACAGCTGAGCTGTACATTTTTGTTTAAAAACTGAACACGGCAAGTGTCATGTTAGCAGGATCCACTGAGTTTAATGATGAACCGAGCGAGAAATATTTGTTCTGCACATACCACCTGATGTACTACAGGTAGTGGGGATGAAGATAGATTCAAACCTGCCATTTACTGGTCTTCTAAGGATCTGCCCAAGATGGAACATCTTCATCTAGGATACTATCTGAGAGCAGTGGATGGCCAATCTGACCTGGCCCCTACAGTAACACTGCTTAACCAGATGGGGCTGGCTGAAGCAGAGCTTCACAACCTTTTCATTACACATAGTTGCTACTTCATCAGTGTTTCACATTGGTATCACTTCATTGGTATTTTTCATACAACACAGCTATGCAATGTTGAGGTCAAAGGGGATGGATATCCAATATCCTTTTAATACCCTGTTGGACCGTGTTAAAAGCACCATAGTGAAAGTCTCACTTGTCACAATGGTGGGCAGGGCAATACTGTAGACGTCTCTTTAGTTTCCCACTTTCGTCTGTAGCCCGTTGATCACCCAAACCAAGAGAAAGCAAAGTGCTAGCAATCCAGTGCCTAGGAGGTCTCCCAATGCAGTGAGGTAGGGGATGGAGAAGTTATCAGGATCTAGTCCCTTTCGCCACATCAGCCGCACGATCAGGTCAGCCATGTAGAGCAGGATTCCCACCTTCAACCAAAAACAATACAGACATCAGTTATCTGAATGCTATGGCCAATGCAGATCAGCCATGCTATCTTTTGCTAAAAATGTCGGGTGGGCTACAAAATTCAACTTGCTAGCAACAGACAACTGAAGACCTTTGGCCACTCCTGCGTTGATTGCTCTCTTCTCTCTAATGTTGCCCCACTCCCGTCTGGAGGGCCCACATAAATTGCATCCAGACTAGTAAATCGTTTTCTTCCTTGGTTCTAGGTTGTTGAACTAAGACTTTCCTTTGCACCTTGGATTTGGTGAAGGGTTGCATTTCTACTACACCAGCCCTCAACTTTTTGACCACGTTCTTCAGAGAATTCCCAAAAGTGGCGCACTCACGCAGGATATGGTTGGGAAGCATAGCTGTGAACACGCCCACCCGGGACCCCTCCAGGCCCATTACTGGCCACTGAGGGGGAGGGCAGATTGACATGACTATATATGGTCATATCATCCAATAAAGGTTTAACAAATTTTACAAAATATATAAATACTAAGCTCCCACCCATTTGGCAAACCCTTCCAGGGTCATAAAGAAACCCCAGGGGTTCATGAAACATTGGCTGAGAAACCCTGAACTACGTGAACTTTTTTGTCACCTCAGAGGTAGCAGTGTACTTCCCATCCCCCACCTTTGCACATGCTATATGGACACAGTGGGATAATGTGAGATTATGTTTTCCTCAGCTACAGTAAAGTTCCACCCACCCCCATCTGAAATTCAGTATTCCAATAGCTGAGATCTTGTTTTACCCCCAAACACCCTTCCAGTGATTTTGGCAGTTTTTGGTCCCCCAGATAATCAAGAACTGTGTTTGTATGTGATTGAATGAGACAGACAACCCTTCACTTCCCCTCCTGCTTTGTTACTAATCTCCCTTTTTCTGATTAGTTAGGAGCTGCCCATAAGCAATAAGCAAATTAAAAGCAAGAAAATGAACTTTCATACTTCAGACTGCCAATTTACTGTACAAGACTCCAAAAAAAAAGTGTTTTGGAGATCTGCCACAGCAGAATATCGATATGTCATAAGGGCAGCTCCCAGATCACAGCCCTGATTTGGATTTTCTGCACCTCCAGGGCACCTCTGCTGATAGCATGATTGTTCCACCCCACATGACTTCATGTGATATTTCCTCATGCTTGTGTCCCACTTTCATTTACAGACTGTTCAATTTTCAAGTTTTCAGGGGCAGGGGGAATTTGCACTTGTGACTTGATGAGCGGATTTAATGCCCCCATTGATCACCAGTGGCTTATGCAGTTACCACCACCAAAGCCCACCAGTGACCTGTACCTTGTCTATCTGTCTGAGGTTTTGATTGGTTCGCTGCTTTCCCTCATTAAACTGGTTGTTTTGGTTGGTTGTGCCACCCTTCCTTTATTTTTTGAATAACATACATTAGCTACAAGAATTTGGCATTGTGGCTGACTGCAGGGCTAAAGGAATATTGCTTTGGAAAGTTATTGTTGAGGTTCTTTAAAGCATCCTTACACTGTGTCTGTTTTGTTCATCAATAAAGAACATTGAGGCTTTAATCCTCCATTCATTATTACTGAGCACCATTCTGTTTGCAGAAAGTGTGTGTGAGAGAGTGAGTGAGGGGGGCACACACTGTACAATCACCTCTTTTGGCCAGTGGAGATTAGTATAAACTCAGCTCACCTGCCCTTGGCTTGTCTGGTTGTTGCTCTCTCTCCACTGCCACCTTTGCTTGCCCATCCACTAGGGGCTCATTGGGCCCTCGCTGCTGCCTCAGCTTGCCCTCCTGCACCACACACAGAATTTACCTGAATGCTTTTCTTAAGCAAACGTATTTGGCGTCACATTCATGCACCCAAAGCTTAGTGGGCTGACTTATTTTGGACCACACTGAAGATCCCAATTTAATTCCAAAGAGTTGTGCTTCGTTACCTGCAGGAAAGCAGCTATCAGGTAAAACGACACAAAGCTGAAGGTAAGAGAGATGTGGCCACCCTGTAGGACATGAATGGTATACAGGAACACCAGGTGCCCTGGGATCACTAGCAGGATTAGCACACGAGCTGACTTGGAATTGACCCCTGCAGAGGACAAAATATCAACATGAGTCATGGTTATACTCAGAATAAATTAAGATTTTCCCCCCTAACAGTGTTATACATATTGGAGGAACTATGTGCCCAGTGATGTGAGTAGCTCAGATACCTTGCAACTGATCTCTATAAACAATATGAAATCCTCCAAAAAGGATCCACCACTGCAATACAATGTGAATGCTCCTTTAAGTGACAGTGTCCATTGTTGCTTGGAAAGCTGTTCCCTCCTGGCTGACCAGCACAAGGATTGGAAGATTTTCTCTGTGTCACATCAAATGTATTAGATAAAATGGAAGAAGGGAAGGATTATTTTCTAAGGGCCATTCCGCACAGCATTAATATTGCTGAAGTTGTACCATTGTGTAAGGCTTTTTTTTTTAACATTACGCATGACGTCATATACAATCTGCAACACTCCCGCAAAAATTGCTTCGTTGTAGTGCTTTTCGGGGAATCCACAACAAAAGTGGATCCCCCCTAAAAAAACCACTAGACTCTTGAGAACCGGCAACATATCCGAAAAAGACATGTGCGAACACAACAGTTAATTGGCTGTTCTGTTTGATTGATGGCCAGGGGCGGGAGGAAGCGCAGAAAAATATCGCCTCCTTTGTTGCGATTTTGGCGAGACTGGAAACTTGTGCGTTACGAGAAAAGCTCTAGTGGGAGAGCCTTTTTTTCAATAGAAATGGCTGTGTGCGTTACAGAGACTTGTCGCTTTTGATTGCAGCACTTTTCAATAGCGCAGATTTAGCAACATTGCCTGTTGTGCAGAATGGCCCCAAATATTTTCTAAGTACCACAAGAGAGCATATACCACAATCTTAACACATGTGCTCCTGTGGCTTTTCTGACCTTCCCAAAGGTTTAAAAATTGTTTAGATCAATGATCACAGCTCCTGTAGAACAGCTGTGGGAGGATCCTGATTCCATTGTGAAAGCAGATTTAACTGGGATTTACAAGCATACCTAGCATTTTGTAAACAGCTGGCTCAATCACGAGGCTGTGCATTTATGAATGCACTGTATTCCAATATGTCCTCCTCCAAGAGCCACCTTGGTTAAAAGCGGCAGCCTCTAAGCTGGAGAACTATTTATTTATTTAGATTCATTTCCTGCCACTCTTGGTGAAACCAGCCTATGGCAGATTACATGTGGGTTTGATTCCTCACTCCTCCCCATTCTGCCAGCTAGGTGATCTAGGGCCAGTCAGAATTCCCTCAGAACTGTCTCAGCCCTACCTACCTCACAGATTGTCTGTTGTGGGGAGAGAAAGAGCAGGCGACTGTTAGCCACTTTGAGATTCCTTTGGGTTGCAAAATGCAGGGTGCAAAAAAAAAAAAAAACAGCTCCTCTTCATCATCATCTTCCAGTGTTTGTAACTTCCCAAGCTGCTCTCTTGGATGAGCTCACCACTACTGCACGATCTTGGCTTTCTAGTAGCTTCTGTTATCTAACTTACTCTCATCCATGTCTACTCTCAGGGGATCAGCTTCCGAGAAAAAATGGGGGAAAGTAAGACTTGAGCTTTCACTATTATACCACAAAAGCCTGTAGGAGGACACTTGATTTGTACCTGCATGGTTTAATGGATCTGCTGTGTTATTGTACTACAAGAAGTTCAGCATCTAATGGTAGCACTGCATCTTAGGGAGCATACTTAGCTGTAGCAAAGCTGAACAACTGTTGAATGGCATAACAGAAAGCCTATTTCTAGCAGAAGAAAAAGAAGACACTTAACCTTCCCCATACTATTTAATTCCTGCAGTGCATGCATCTTGGCGGTCCCCCCCCCCCCCTCCCATGCAATGTGGTAAACATATACTCAGATTCTCTGCTTGGTATTAAAGATTATGTTTGTGTGTGTGAGAGAGAGAGGGGGGAAAGAGATTAGAGGGGACAAGCACCCCTCCTCAGCTCAAAATATGTTTCAGCTGTTTGGCAGGAACTTGACTTTCTAAGTCAAGAACAGCTGTAGAATGTCTGGCTCACAAGTCAGGAGAAAAGTTTTCCCTCATGGAGTCAAAGCTGTTGCTGTTTTTTTTTTAAAAAGAACTAATGAAAAATTCTCTGGAGCTACAAGTTCTTTTCAGTGAGTACAGGATAACCTAATAATGGCACAGTCCCAATTGATTCTAACGAACAGAATCCATAGAAAGTTCAGTGTCCCATTAGGATGGTGGATGGGAAGAACTTCAAGCCGGTTTTGTACCTGAAGTGAAGAAGGTGGTACATGGATTAGGCCAGTGTTGTCTCATCTTATATGGCAAGACACCAGGCATGCTCCAGAAGTGAAGAAATGTGGAAATGCGGCTGGCTTGGATAGCGACCAGATTGCCACCAACACCTGCAAAGCAGAATTATGGAACTGATCATTATGTTTTGGTGAGAGGAATTACAATTCCTATATTGTCCAGAACTCTCTAGAAAAACAGGGATGGCAGCATCCAGTCAGATACTTTCTAAGCATGATGGTGGCTATGAGATAATGATTTACATTTTGTTAAAAACAAAACAAAACAAAACAGAAGAGCCTTATTGGTTCAGACAATTATCCATCTAGAGCAGCATTCTCTTTCACATTGGCCAACCAGTTGCCGTGAAGAGCCAACAAACAGGACATAGAGGCCAAAGTCTTCTCCTGATGTTTCCCCCTGGCACTGATATTCACACATTTGTTTTAGAAATTTCACCTTAACTTTCAGTATCACCTTATCCTCCAAACCCCTAACAGTATACAATGCAGCACTGAAAGACAGGAGAGTGATTCAATCCTTCATGAAGCACCCTGTGTTGCAGGGCAGTGGTCCCCAAACTTTTTATCACCGGGGACCGGTAAATGCTTGACAATTTTACTGAGGCCCGGGGGCGGGGTAGTCTTTTGCCGAGGGACATCACCGCTGCGGCCTGAGCCCCTGCTCCACTTGCTTTCCCACTGGTCCCCCTGACTTCCCGCCACCTGCTGGAGGGCACTGCCAGCAGCAGCTGTGCAGTGCCATACTGAGGGGGAGCCCCAGCCATGGCGGCCGCTGGAGAGCACCGAAGGTGAGCCAGTGGCAGACTGGCGAGGCAGCAGCTGGGGAGGAGGACGAGGAGGAGCTGCGGCCCAGTACCGACTGATCTACGGACCGATCCCGGTCTCCAGACCGGGGGCTGGGGACCACTGTTGCAGGGGAAAGATTTGGGTCTGGATTCTGACTGGCAGGTGTACAAGTCCACCTGGCCAGATTACAAAGACATGCTGAAACTTTGCAGCACAGTATCAATGGCAGCTTCAAGAGATAGAGAAGAGGTGCTGGAGTGGGAGAGGCACCAGGATGGTGGATGGGGACCCAAAGGATTAACTGTCTTCATAGAGGTTTTTTTTAACACACACGCACACATACTCAAGCCCACAATTTATAGAAGCTGTCATTGGCAAGGCCATCAGACTGCATGTAGTCCCGTACCCTTCATTCAAGCCAATAGGCTCGTCTCTCTTCAGCTTTTACTAATGCTTTTTTAAAAGTCAATTGCTTTTAGAGCACTCTTGCCGGAAAAGAAAACTGCAGGGCATTCACTTCAGCTCCATTGTACAGTAACTCCTATGGCTTCCAGACCTTGGCACACAGCATAAAGGAAACCAGGAGTCCTCACCCACCCCCCACCCCGGTTTTCAAAAGTTCCCAGATGGCCCGGAGAAAATATCCTGTCTCTTTAACAGAGGCATCATGTGCAGAAATAAGCAACTGAAGCTTTTCATGGCATTGAAGTAAATAACATCTCCATAAGCTTTTAAAAGAGCCTCTTGTGGCGCAGAGTGGTAAGGCAGCTGTCTGAAGCTCTGACATGAGGCTGGGAGTTCAATCCCAGCAGCCGGCTCAAGGTTGACTCAGCCTTCCATCCTTCCGAGGCTGGTAAAATGAGTACCCAGCTTGCTGGGGGGTAAACGGTAATGACTGGGGAAGGCACTGGCAAACCACCCCGTATTGAGTCTGCCATGAAAACGCTAGAGGGCGTCACCCCAAGGGTCAGACATGACTCGGTGCTTGGCACAGGGGATACCTTTACCTTTACCTTTAAGCTTTTAAAGGGACCAGAATTCCCACTCTCCACTTTCAGACCAATAGGCAACCCAACAACACCCTCCATGCAAAACTGGTGCAGGTTCACAGTACATAAGCTGTTTCTTTTGATACAGATCTGTATCCAAGTACTACAAGTATTAAAATCACAATGAGCTGTCCTCCCCATTAGCGGCAGAAATCTTCCTACGAGCACTGCTAGCAGAAGGGGTTACACCTTGCCTTTCCACGCACCCAGCGGCGATGCCCTTGTGTGGTGCAAGCAGCCTCATTCTGACATCAGAGACTCTTTGCCGGCGGAACCCACTGTGTACTGGAGGGACATGTTGCTGTTAAGTGAACAACCCACCACATGGGGACTGGGGAACTACCTGAGAATGCGTGTGCGTCACTAAACGTGCAGTGCTATTTGGGGTGAGCAAAGGTACAAAAGATATGTAAATCTGCACAGATTGCAAGGTTCTTTGGAGTTCAACATTGTGCATCTAGCTAGGCTCCCCTGGACTTGGCTGCCAAACATGTGTGTCCTTAGCTGAGCCAACTCTTAAGACTCTAGTCCTAATATACTGTTTACTTCTGGGCTACCATTTCTCTCAATCTCCCTTCCCATAATAGCATCTCTTCTCACACTGCAACTTCAGAGCATAAGAAAAGCCTCATCAAATGACTAATGGTAGCGATAACCTGGTCTCCTTTTTTGAGGTCTTCTTCCACCTTCAACATAACAAAGTAGCCATCCCATACTCCTTGGCAATAGTTGCTCTTTCCTTCAAGATAGTTGCTCTTTCCACCCCACCACTGCAAATCCAACAGCTGCTTTCAGTTCTGCTTCTCAGAAACAAACAAAACCAAAGTCTTATTTTCAACAAATTTTGAGAAGTACGGCAGGATCACGTAGTTCTTCTGGATGCATTGGCCACTGCTTCAATTGAGGGTGAATTAGCGCTATTAATGCAGGGCAATTATCAGACAAATATATTCCTTTTAAGTGGATTCATCTGGGCTCAACAGAAGAAGAAACTGTATTTCTCAATTAGAAGACTGATTGGTATTGTGAGAACTCATTATATATCATTTCATTATATATGTACTAAGGGCCAAAACCCATTGCATTCAGAAATGCAATAGGCACTAGATTGGTGAGGGTGGAAGAACTTTGCGGATGGCCTCTCCCTCTCTCCAGGACCCGGAAAGGCTGCAGGCTTGAGGCTCCTGGGCAGCGAACTCGCTGGTTGGAGGAGGTGACACTCCAGTGGCAGGATAGCCGCCCTGAGTGGGTGTTAAGCACTGAGTGGTACTTAAGCCATGAGAACAGCTCCTCCTCCCAGGTCTTACCAGAAATATTAAGTGGAACAGATGTATGAGAATGAACGCAACATTTACAATGTGCTAGACTATCAGTGTAGTGTAAAGATTTGTTGTTCTTGTTGTTAGGTGCAAAGTCGTGTCCGACCCATCGCGACCCCATGGACAATGATCCTCCAGGCCTTCCTGTCCTCTACCATTCCCTGGAGTCCATTTAAGTTTGCTCCTACTGCTTCAGTTACTCCATCCAGCCACCTCATTCTCTGTCGTCCCCTTCTTCTTTTGCCCTCGATCGCTCCCAGCATTAGGTTCTTATCCAGGGAGTCCTTCCTTCTCATGAGGTGGCCAAAGTATTTGAGTTTCATCTTCATGATCTGGCCTTCTAAGGAGCAGTCAGTGCTGATCTCCTCTAGGACTGACCGGTTTGTTCGCCTTGCAGTCCAAGGGACTCGCAAGAGTCTTCTCCAGCACCAGAGTTCAAAAGCCTCAATTCTTTGACGCTCGGCCTTCCTTATGGTCCAACTTTCGCAGCCATACATTGCAACTGGGAAGACCATAGCCTTGACTAAACGCACTTTTGTTGGCAGGCTGATGTCTCTGCTTTTTAGGATGCTGTCTAGATTTGCCATAGCTTTCCTTCCCAGGAGCAAGCGTCTTTTAATTTCTTTGCTGCAGTCCCCATCTGCAGTGATCTTGGAGCCCAGGAAAATAAAATCTGTCACTATCTCAATTTCTTCCCCATCTATTTGCCAGGAATTGAAAGGGCCGGATGCCATGATCTTTGTTTTCTTGATGTTGAGTTTCAAGCCAGCTTTTGCACTCTCCTCCTTCACCCGCATCAACAGGCTCTTTAGTTCCTCTTCACTTTCTGCCATTAGAGTAGTGTAAAGATTAGTGTTGGACAAAGATCAAAATGTCTCAGGTTCAAAACCCAGTACTGCCAGTACTTTCTCTGTCTAAGCTACCTTGTGGAATTGTCAGGATAAAATGGAGAAGGGAAAAACATGGATGTACTTGAAAGGCCCAGATGAAGGGCAGAAGGAAAATATGGCAGAAAGAATGTTCTACAACAGTGGTTCTCAACCTTCCTAATGCTGCGACCCTTTAATACATTTCCTCATGTTGTGGTGACCCCCAACCATAAAATTATGCAAGGGTTCTTTCTCAGAAATTAACCCGAAACTGACCAAAGGTGTGAAGATCCATTGTTCATGATTGTACATACATTGGTTATAAATTGTATATAAATTGGTGGGCACCTTCAGGAGGAGTGGCAACAGTGGTGTCCCCCCCCCCCCCGGCCAAGCTGCTCAGTCTGGCACGACCCCTGTGAAATGGTCATTTGACCCCCAAAGGGGTCCCAACCTCCAGGCTGAGAACCACTGTTCTACAGTGCTAAAGAAAGCTAAGAGTTTGTTAGGTGTTTCCTCTGCCTTGCCTCACAGGTTTGCCACATGCTTTTCATTGTTTAGTTTTGCCATTGTAAACATCAGTGGATGTTTACTTAATTTTCTGTAAGGCTTTTGACAAGCTTCCCCTTTATGTTCTGATGGGTAAAACTGGAAGACAGTAGACTGGATTTTCTGATGATTAGGTGGATAGGCTAGAAAAGAGTGACAACCCAAAGGGTGGTTGTCAATGGTATTTTATTAGAGTGGAGGGAGGTGAGTAGTGGAGTGCCAGACCTCGGTACTGGGTCCGGTACGTTTCAACAATTTTATCAATTAACTGGATGAGAAGGACTCATTAAATCTGCGGGCAACCCCAAATTGGGAGAAGTAGTGAACACCTCAGAAGACAGATATAGAGTTCAACGAGATCTGAACATGCTGGAAAAGTGGACAAATGAAAACAACATACAATTCAATAAGGAGATGTGTAGAGTTCTATATATGGATCACAAAAATGAGAAGCATGCATACTGGGTGTGAGATACATTTCTGGGTAGCAGTGTGCGTGAATGTGATCTTGGGGTTCTTGAGGACTGTAAGCTGAATATAAACAGACAGTGTGATGCAGTGGTTGTTGTTGTTAGGTGCAAAGTCGTGTTCGACCCATCGCGACCCCATGGACAATGATCCTCCAGGCCTTCCTGTCCTCTACCAATGCAGTGGTAAAGAAGGTAAATGCAGTCTTGGGCTATATCAACGGAGGCATCACATAAAAAAATCACACAACATCATAGTCCTGCTATATATCACATTGGTCAGACCCCATCTTGATTACTGAGTGCAGTTCTGGAGGCCTCACTTAAAAAAGGACATGGACAAAATTAAGAGGGTTCAGAGGAGAGTGACGAGGATGATTTGGGGCCTGGGGACCATGCTCTATGAAGAAAGGCTGAGGGATGTGGGAAAGTTCAGCCTGGAGAAGAGGAGGTTGAGAGGAAACATGATTGCTGTCTTTATCTGAAAGGTTGTCACATGGAAGAGGGCAGGGAAAGATTCCTTTTGGCCTCTCAGGATATGTCTTCAACAGAGCACTATGCTCTATTAATTCCAGCACTCTGGTGGTCCCTAGCCCTGAAGCACGCATGTATGAGTTAGCTAGTTAGTTAGCTAGCTTAATTATTCAATACTAGCAAGAAAGCCCATTGCAACCAGGAATGCAATGGGCGCTAGGACCCAGGGGACACCAGGAGGTGCTTTTTTTTTCTGCTGCCTGGAGCTGTGAAAGGCTCCTACAGGGTTTTTTTTTTCTGCTGCTTGGAGCTGGGAAAGGCTCCTACAGGGTTTTGTTTTCTGCTGCTTGGATCTGCGAAAGGCTCCTACAGGGTTTTTTTTTCTGCTGCTTGGAGCTGTGAAAGGCTCCTGCAGGGTTTTTTTTTTCTGCTAGCTCTCGTGGGCGTGCCGGCTTGGAGCTCCTACAGGGGTTTTTTTTCCTGCTGCTTGGAGCTGGGAAAGGCTCCTTCAGGGTTTTGTTTTCTGCTGCTTGGATCTGCGAAAGGCTCCTACAGGGTTTTTTTTTCTGCTGCTTGGAGCTGTGAAAGGCTCCTGCAGGGTTTTTTTTTTCTGCTAGCTCTCGTGGGGGTGCCGGCTTGGAGCTCCTACAGGGTTTTTTTTTCCTGCTGCTTGGAGCTGGGAAAGGCTCCTTCAGGGTTTTGTTTTCTGCTGCTTGGATCTGCGAAAGGCTCCTACAGGGTTTTTTTTTCTGCTGCTTGGATCTGCGAAAGGCTCCTACAGGGTTTTTTTTTCTGCTGCTTGGATCTGCGAAAGGCTCCTACAGGGTTTTTTTTTCTGCTGCTTGGATCTGCGAAAGGCTCCTACAGGGTTTTTTTTTTTCTGCTGCCTCTCGTGGGCGCGGCGGCTTGGAGCTCCTACAGGGGTTTTTTTTTCTGCTGCCTCTCGTCGCGCTAGCGGCGAAAGGCTCCTCCGGGGGTGTTTCTTTTTTTTCTGCAGCTTCTCGGCGGCTGGAGTCTTGTGTTGTGTTTGCGGCGGGGGCTTCCTTGGGGCCGGCCTGACGCGGTGAGAGACGCTTCGCGCCTCTCACCACGTCAGGCCGGGAGCAACTGCGAGCCGCGCTGAGCACGGCTCGCAGTTGCTGGGGCTGGGAATCGGAGGGACCAATCGGCAGGCGCTTCGCGCCTGCCAATTGGTCCCTCCGATTGTCTGTCGTGAGGAAGGGTCCAATTCGGACCCTTCCTCATCACGGACAGAGCCCTCCTCAAGGCCCCTTAACCATTTATTTAGTCCGTGGCGCCCGCGGCGCCACGGGCGGTGTACAGATGTTTCCCACCACTCCCAGACTAGCTGGCTCATGGCGAGTTACAGAGTACCCCCCCCCCCAATAAAACCCCAATTAAAACCCACCCTCACAGTCTCTAGACAGAGAAACAACTAAACCTCCCAGCCCCTTCCCATCAGCTCAACAGAACCTTATGTGCCTAAGGGGTGTTAATGGGGTTAACCTGATGGTCTGGCTATGCCAAGAAGGGGCCCGATGATCTTCTCTACACCGGCCTCAACCAAATGCCTAGTGGAAGATCTGTCTTTCAGGCCCTGTGGAACTGTACCAGCTCCGACAGGGCTCTTAGCTCTTCCAGGAGCTCATTCCACCAGGTCAGGGTCAGGACCAGAAAAGCCCTGGTCCAGGTGAGGGCCAGCTGCACTTCTTGTGGGCCAGGAAACATCAACAGATTTGCACCCTCAGAGTGAACAGCATTGCAGGGGGCATAAGGCGATAGGTGGTCCCTCAGATATGTGGGGCCCAGACCGCGGATAGCCTTGAAGGTCAGTACTAGAACCTTGAACTTGATTCGGAACATAACTGGCAGCCAATGAAGCTGCCTCAGCACAGACTGGGTAGGGACCCTCCAGCCTTTTGGCTTGAACACCAGGATTCTGTTCCCATAATCCTGAAATTTACTACCTCACAGCCCCAATTTCCACAAAAGAAGAACCCACTTACCATTGATTACTGGAGTGAAAACAGCCATGCCTTCAAAGTTTGGCTTGGTCACAGTTTTGTTCAAGATGAGGCCCCCAATGCTAAAACATTAAGTTACAAAAGATAAATATGTTAATTCTCAGGCACAGGGAAAGATTAAATGAACATGGCCAGCACCAGTAATATTTTAAGTGGAGCTCCTGACTCTACAAATCTCCCTGTGTCTTCCCAAGTCAGCAAAGGTTTTGCTACATCTCTCAGAGAGAGAAAAGAAAGGCTCAGCTTGTGATTGGTACTTGTTTGTGTACTGAATATTAAAAGGAACCAATGCTACAAAAGCTTATCATTCAAAAGCTTATCAAAAGCTGAACCATTAACTCTACAATGGTTCATCTTAGAAAAACCGATGTGTTTTTTTCATTTGCTCTACAATTTCTAAACAAAGGTCTTTGAGGATAGGGAAATCTTCTGAATATTACAGACAGCAGCCTTAAGGAACTTTAAGAACAGTACATGGAGCAGCTAGAGTGTCAGATAAAGATCTGGGGGAACCTAGTTTCATATTCCTCCATAGATGCTTGGTGAGTGACTTTAGGCCAGTTACTCCCTCAGACTTACCTACTTCACAGGGTTTTATTCTGTGAATAAAATGGAGAACAGGAAGATGTTGTTATAAACTGCTCTGGGTCCTCATTTGGGAGAAACGAGGATTATAAATATCTAAATAAATGAATGCAAATATCCAGAAAGAAATGTGCATGGATTTGGGTGGAAGGGGGGGTTACAAAAATGTTTAAAATGAATACATTATTTGATCATTGGAAGAATCTATTGAGTATTAAAAACAAATAAGTAAAGTCATCTCTAATCAGGCGAGAAATCTACTGAGTAATCTCAATTGACATAGGGCTTTGCAAAGAAGTTAGGAGGCCAATTATGCTGCTATGTTCAATGTCTCCTATACAAAGTTCAGACATGAGGACAGCAGAAGAGAGAGGACTGGTTTCATATGTGCATAAACATCACTTGATTTGTTATTTTGATAATTCGCAAATGAATGTATGAAGTGGCTCCATCAGAAAGCACTGTGTAACAGTTCCATCCGTAGTGAGTGATCTTCTGATGGATACTGCCTGCAATATCTAGAAGATCTAGATGTTGTATCAAATACGTGCAAGTGAATCAATCCAATAAGCTCTCCTGTGCACAGGTGCAGAGGAGATTTCATCACCATATTCCGCAAAGACATAAGAAGAAATGATCCTTAGTACAACTAGAAACTGACAAAGCAGGTTGAAGTTTTTTACCCAAAGTTAGTGAGAAGACTGATTGAGATAGGTCCCTAAAATTCCAAGATGTCTTTTTCCTTATTACATGATCTACCTGCTGATGGTCATTGCAACAATGACTGGCTGCCATCCAGACTTCAAGACTTCAGCAATGGGTGGACTCTGCTTGGCAATAGCGACCCACAGAGGAATCATTACGATGAAGACGGCACAGATCAAAGGCGAAAGGTAACTCACATCTGCCAGGGGGCAAAAAAGGGACTTTGAGTTAGCGTGTGAATCTTCAGTTCTGTCCAAGTTGTAGGCAAAACAATTCCATTTTCCCAAGGAAAAGGGCAGTATCCGGAGTGGCCTGCTCCCAGAACAATTCCGCCCCGCCTCCATTGGCATCTACAATCCACAATGACCAACATCAGACACTCATTACAAGAAAGGGAATAGTTAAAAACATTCACTGCTGTTTTAGGCAGGAAGGAAGCACATAAGCAACACTGAGGCTCTGAACCAGAGAACGTTTGTTGTGTTTGGGTTACTGAATGCAAGTCCCATTGGAATAGCAAGTCCCGTTGATATCTATGGAACTGATATCTATGGAACTGAAGCATGACTAATAGAAGTATGATAAATAAATAATATTAGATCCATGGGTCAAAGAACATGGAGGCAATTGAATTGTTTCTTTATCGGTGACAGTACATGATACAAGAGAGTAGCAAGACTTCAATGAAAACCCCCCTAACAAGCCCCACAATATATATATGCTTTGATCAATGGATCTACCCACGGCTGTGGGTGATTGGCTGCATGGCAGTTTGAACTGATTGGATCCCCCGATGAACCTGCTGTGAGCCAACCGGGCATGTTGTGGCTATTAGAGACAAATCTACTGGCTCCTGCGGGGAAGCCAGCCAGCCACGAGCCAATTGGTAGCTCCAAATCTCAATGCTGCCTCAGACCTCACGCTCGGTCCTCAGCAGGGCTGCATACACAACAGCCAAGTTCAGCAGGCTTAGGGTCAGTGTGTTTTCTCATTCCATAGCTATATAAAAACATCACCCCACATATACTAATCAGGTTTGCTGTTAATCTCCAAAAATGAGTTCTGATGCTATACGGACATAACAGAGTGAGCTATGGCAGGACTTCCCAAAGATGGAAAATTAGGAAACTAACTGTATGCATGCTCTCTTGAGATTATGTTCATTACTGCTTCCAAGCTGTAATTTTGTCATAGGGAAGGAGCTAGCATTTTAAAGAATTGTATTAATTTGTGGAGAGGAAAATTGATATACCCTAAAAGAAACCAAGGAGCTTGCATCAGGGGAAAATCATCACACAGCTATATATTTTAAAGGGGGGGGGGAGACAGGTGTGCAATAAAATAAACAAGTGGGAGGCGGGAAGAAAACAGCAATTAGACTGACCGCAACTGAACTCAGAGTCCCCATCAGCTCTGTCACTGTTACAAATTAATGCTAGCTAAGCAACATTACTGGAAAAAAAGATTCACCCCAGGGGCTGCATTTGAACAAATTTAGGAAACTTTCCTCCTTGCAAGTGCTAGACAACCGAGGAAAGAATGTACTCCCCTTATTCCCTAATTGGACAGCATTATAATTTTTAATGTATGTAAGAATCTTTTTGATATTTAATATGCTAATTTTGTGCTCGAGACCCATGAGCCACATTGAACGTGCCCTCCGCCATCCTAATGGCTGAAAATGGCCCATGTGAGTATTGTTGTGAAAGAAACTGCACCATTTTATTCTGGTAAATACCGATTCCTACCTTGCTGGTATAGCAGCTGTACAACCAGAAAAACACATCTTATTTAAACTATTTATACTTTGCTTTTCTCCCAAATGGGGACTCAAGGTAGCTTATGATGTCATTCTCGCCTTCATTTTATCTTTACAACAATGATCTGGTGAGGAAAATGAGGTTTGAATCCCATTTTCTGTCACAGCAGCTTACTGGTTGCGCTGGGGTCATAAAGATATACCTTAATCAAATTGATGGCAGCCATGAAGTCCCCCCATCATGGTCCTCAAGGTCTCTATTTTAAACTTCCTATGCCTCACGAACGTATTCAGGAATGTGGGGTCAAGGATAGTCCCTGGTTTTTTTCATAGTTCCAAAAAAAAAAACAATTAGATGCCTAAGAACCTTCGTGATGACGGCACAGGTTCAATGGCAGTGACCTCCAGCAGATTTCAGATAGTTTCCTGCACATGGTGTCTCTTGATGGGGCACTGAAGGACTGGTGAGCTCAGGAATTTGCCGTGAGGTGGAATGACAAATTCTATTGAATAGCCATTGGTTATGCTTTCCTTTACCCATTTGTTGGTGCTGATAAATTCCAGGCTTGATGGAATATTTGAAGCCATCCCCCCATCGGAGCTAGTCTGACACTACTTTTGTTGTTGCTGATGTTTTCCTTCCTTAATGGAGGCTGGTGCTTGGGCTGAACTGTCATACTGACTTCTGTCTTGAAGTTAGGTTTAGATTTGGTCCACAACCACTGCTTGGAGTCTGATCTAAACTGTGGAAGTGTTCTGTAAGACCGAAAGGACTGTGAACCATAGTTTTTCTGCCATTTGTGCTCCCTTTCATAGGCGAATGGCATGACCTTTTTAAATTTTCAGTTAAGTTGTCTAACCTTTGCTCTTTCAGGCAGAGACAGGAAAAGACTGAAGGTGAGCTCCTTTTTCCTTTTCAGATGGAAAGTGCAATCAAGTGCAATCCCTTCAGCAATTGTGGAAGGAGGAATCCAAGCATATCAGAGTTTCCTCCTCCCCTCCTGATCAAACTGGTATTATATTTTTAAAAAACCTGCATATGAAGCAAAAAAGGAAGTTGACCAGACTTCCTTTGTGATTTCACTGATGTAGTTGTATCATGCACAGTATGGAAAATGAGTCTATATATCACAAGATTATATCCTTTGTTTGTTGTATATTTGTAATTTCCTTCTTTTGTCTCCTAAAAAAGAAGAGTTCTTTGGTTCTTATATGCCACTTTTTCTCTACCCGAAGGAGTCTCAAAGTGGCTTACAGTCACCTTCCCTTTCCTCTCCCCACAACAGATGCCCTGTGAGGTGGGTGAGGCTGAGAGAGCCTTGATATCACTGTTCAGTCAGAACAGCTTTATCAGCACCGTGGCGAGCCCAAGGTCACCTGGCATGTGGGGGAGCGCAGAATCGAACCCGGCTCACCAGATTAGAAGTCCACACTCCTAACCACTACACCAAACTGGCTCAATAGTCTAACACTATGCTTTATGTACCCACCTGTGAAATATCTAGTACTATTCTCTAGACCACTGGATTGTCTCATCAAAAATGAAGAATGGACTAGAATCTTCATATCTGGAATAATGGTTACCACCTTGATATAATGCTCTAGATTTCTGGGCTGCACTAATTTAAATAAATCTCATGAATCAGCTCCTCTTTTCTGAAATATAACCTTGGAATAACCTTTAGAAGTCCAGGGAACTTCAGAGAAAGGGAGAAGAGAGGGCACTGCGCTCAGAGGAAATAAGCATGACTCAGAAGCAGAAGGAAGGAAGCTTCAGAAACATCTTCAGGCAAGAGGGAGGGTGCCAGCCCTTTTGATATGCTAATACTTCTTTCTTCAAGGGCTCTCCATCTGCTCTTTGTATCTGGTCCAGAGGTGGGCCAGTTGCAACACATCTTGCAGGTAACAGGGGCAGATGATGCATCCATGAAGTGTGCTTTTCCAAAAAGACATCAAAGCCTCAGGCTACAAGTATGAAAAGCTGTCTTTAATCACAGTGTCATATTAATCTCAGCAGATTTTTATCCAGGGGAGGAAATGTAGCCTTCTCTGATAAACACACAATATTTTTAAAACAGCACACAGCACCATGTCAGGCGCTACAGGGAAGGAGGTTTGCCGCCTGATGCAGTAAAGGAAGCACTGAAGCAGCACATGGAGATCTGCCTGACAGGCAGGAAAGGGTGTTCAACTGCAAGGAACACAAACGGGGCCTCAACTTCAAGAGAGGCCGGAATACATACTTGATGAGCATCTCTGAATGGGAATGGGGACCAGATGAGATTGCAGCAGAGGCTGCTTTTCACATCACGGTGTGGCTACAACAAGAAGAGCTGTGCGCATGGACATTTCTTCATGGGCTCTGCTATTAAACTTCAAGGACCCCCTTTGACTGCTTCAGTGTCTCTGGACATTCAATGGGCTTAAAGGTTGGTTTTAGCCAAGATGTTCCAATGGTGGCTCCAGCAAGAAGCTCCCTGGTTGGATGCAAATGCTGATCCAACATTATCAAACCTGGGACTCTCTACTGACACCAACCAGCTCATATAACAGAAAATAATTGTCCTTCATGATTCAGATTCATCCCACTTCACCAATTCATCAATATTTGGGCATGATTCACACTCATTCTCGCTGGATCACTTTATTTTTGTGACTAGTTTATTCTGCAATGTGCCACAACACACCCTTAGGTCAGGAAACTGAATCTTCTGGCCTCCTGTAATAACTTATCCTACCATCTCCATCCTTCTGCTGTTTGCAGTCTTGTGTGTGTGTGCACCAACTGAACGAATCTTCGTCATTCCAACGAAGTATACTCTGGCCCACAAAAGCTTATGACAAAACACATTTGCTAGCATAACCCTCCTGAAGTTTGCCCAATACATCTCTTCACTCCTGATTTCTAAAGGGCAAGAAATCTGAACTGGACAATATTATCAGGTCTCTGCTAGCACATTTGCTGGCCTGCGAAACAAGCAACAGGAAGGCTGTCCACGCAGTCTGCTCTCAGTTTTCAGCTGCAGCACAATCTGTTTTTGATAGAAATCCCCCTCCCCTCAAAATATCTGCAACAGAGTGAAAGCAAAACATAATCCAAACTCCCACAGTCGCTTTTCCTTAGAATCCCCTCTAGGTTGGTCATGGAGTAATTTTCTTGGCAATTTTCAAGGAAACCATTCATCGTATTAGACCTACACCTTCCCAATAATTAAGATGTAAACTTTCTAATGAGCATGGCTGGCCAGCAATGGAGCTGGCTGTGATGGTGAATAACTCCCTGCTTTTAAGCTTTTTCAGAAAGGCAAAAGAACAGAGATGATTCCAAGATCCCACTACAGAATCATGAAGCCCAGATATAAGGGAAGGAAAAAGCCATTTCAGTGGTGTTTTCCAGAAGAGGGAATTTTAGCAGATGCAGCTTTCCTCATCTCTGCAGCAATGCAACAAGGCAAACCTTTCAAAGCTCCTTTTTCCTGCACAGCTATGCAGGAGCCTCCTTAACCTCCCTTCCTCTTCCTGATTTCCTTAGTCTGAGTTCCATCTCCCTAGAGTGGGAGCTTCAGAGACCCTCTCCCTTCCTGCCAGGTTGTCCACTAGGGTGTTCTTTGTTAACTGGGCTGCAACTGTATTAGGGGACCCCTTTTCTGCCATCTCCTAGCTCTTTCTTCAAACTGGCAAGGCTGCTCTTCTTGACGTACCAATATATTTGAAGAGAGTGCTGCTGATTCCAGCGAGCAAGGAAAGGGTGATGAGGTCTCCCAGGCTTGCCGCGATGGGGGTGGCGACGTTGTCTGGGTTAATCCCGACCTTCCTTGCACCCACAATTACACCAATCATCACCAGACCTACAAGAGAGACACAGCAGAAGATGAGCAAAGGACGGCTGCTCTGAGCTCCCGGGAGGAACAATGAGATACAAATGTACTATACTGATAGACAGTGGGTGTGGCCACCTCTGGAACAGAGAAATTGTCTGTATCATTGAGGATAGTGGATTGGTGGGTTACAGAACAGCTAGTAGGGAATCTGAAGAGTGAGGCTATATAAGTGTCAGCGGTTGTATCTTGGGAGCAAAAAAATTAATAAATCAATTCATAGGTTTCCCTAGGATGGGAATTACACACTTCACCCCGGTGTAAATTATTATTGTTATTGTTATTGTTATTATTATTAAATTTCTTACCCACCTCCCCCCGAAGGCTTGAGGTAGGTTACAGCATATATAAAACCCCCAACAACATTTATAACCAATATATAAAATATACAATAAAACATCTGTAAACCGCCCGTGGCGCCACGGGCGCCACGGACTAAATAAAACAGTAAGGGGTCCTGGGGCGGGATGAGTCCGGGATGAGGAAGGGTCCAGATTGGACCCTTCCTCATGACAGACAATCGGAGGGACCAATCAGCAGGCGCGAAGCGCCTGCCGATTGGTCCCTCCAATTCCCAGCCCCAGGAACTGCGAGCCGCGCGCAGCGCGGCTCGCAGTTGCTCCCGGCCTGAGGCGGCGAGAGGCGCGAAGCGCCTCTCGCCGCGTCAGGCAACCGCTTGACGGAGCCCACAGTGGCCTGACGCGGCGAGAGGCGCGAAGCGCCTCTCGCCGCGTCAGGCCGCCGCCTGGGGGAACCCACGGACTCCTCGAGGAAAAAAAAAGACCCGCCGCTCGGGCCGTGGCCTGGGGGAATCCCGGACTCCAAAAAAAACAAAAAAAGAGACGCGCCGCTTTGCACGCTGCCTGGCGGACTCCCAGACTCACAAAAAAAAAAGGGAGAACCGCCGCTCGGCCCGCCGCAGCGGGGAACTCCCGGACTCCAAAAAAATCAAAAAAAGAGATGCGCCGCTTTGCACGCTGCCTGGGGGACTCCCAGACTCACAAAAAAAAAAAAGGGAGAACCGCCGCTCGGCCCGCCGCAGCGGGGAACTCCCGGACTCCAAAAAAATCAAAAAAAGAGACGCGCCGCTTTGCACGCTGCCTGGGGGACTCCCAGACTCACAAAAAAAAAAAGGGAGAACCGCCGCTCGGCCTGCCGCAGCGGGGAACTCCCGGACTCCAAAAAAAACAAAAAAAGAGACGCGCCGCTTTGCACGCTGCCTGGGGGACTCCCAGACTCACAAAAAAAAAAAAAAAGGAAAACCGCCGCTCGGCCCGCCGCAGGGGGGAACTCCCGGACTCCACCTAGCACAAAAAAAAAATCCCGCCGCCGAAGTGAGACTAAAACACCCATCAAGCCGCGCTGGAACTCACCGAAACCTCCCCCTGCGAAGACACCGACCTCCGCTGACGCACCAGCCTCAGCCACCGCCGCTTCCTGGATGACTGGCCCACGTGAGAGTCGCACGGGGGCAGCCATTACAGGTTGACGTCACTCCCCTGCGCCAAAACAACACTCGCTACAGCGGCTGCCTGCAATGGGCTAGCCCAGGGGTAGTCAAACTACGGCCCTCCAGATGTCCATGGACTCCAATTCCCAGGAGCCGCTCCCAGGAGGCTCCTGGGAATTGGAGTCCATGGACATCTGGAGGGCCGCAGTTTGACTACCCCTGGGCTAGCCCGTGCTGCGTGCTTCTTAGTCCACCTGTGGGTGGATGAAGCAATGCGGGAGGGAAGTCCGTCCAGGGCTGGGAAGGGGAAAAGAACCGCTGCTCGGGGGAGGCCCCGCCACCCAACGGAGCCCCACGAATCAGCAAGTGCGATGGCCGAAGACAAACAGCAGAGACCAGCCAGGACCAGCGCGAGGGCGGTGAGTGAACCTGGGGTTCTGACTCGCCTTGGGAGGGAGGACTGCGGCGCCGCTTTTCGGGGGGGGGGGGGTTCTGAGAGAGAGGGTGGGTGGGGGGTGGGAGCATGTCCCTTCCCCTTCCCCCTTCTCCCCTTTCAAAGCCCGCCCAAAGACTGCAGGTAGTCCCCCCCCCCAAACCACTCT
Source organism: Paroedura picta (assembly GCF_049243985.1). Taxonomy (NCBI): domain Eukaryota; kingdom Metazoa; phylum Chordata; class Lepidosauria; order Squamata; family Gekkonidae; genus Paroedura; species Paroedura picta. The sequence goes on along the minus strand of NC_135371.1, from coordinate 39,020,949 downwards.
GACTGCTAGCGCCCATTGCATTTCGAACTGCAATGGGCTTGATTACTAGTCAACCCCATAAAACAAGATGCAGTGGCATAAAAAAATCTTCCCGGACCCAGAAACTCCCAACTAATTCCAGAGGGGAAAGGGGCAAAGAGGGTGCCAATTATATTTGCTACAGCCACTCCAGTGTGGAGTGAAAAAATGAAAGAATATTGTGTTCTCTCTCTCTCTCTCTCCCTCACACACACACACTTATATAAAGAGCTTGAAAACAAGCCTAAGCAGCACCATAACCAGGGCAAAGAACATAAGAACTTCCTAGCTGGATCAGACACCTGTTCCAGCCTTTTGTTTCCAACAGACAGAAACCTCCAAGGACTGAGTCATGCTAGCATGCAGGTGTGCCACACTCTACGACCCTGACCTCACTTCCGCACTGAGTATATGCCCCAGCATTTCTGGTGGGATATTTTTCTTACTGCAGTTTCCTTTTTAAGAAACAGTCTTATGCTGCTCTCTTGTGGAAGGCTGGCATATTTCTTCTATTCTGTTAGCAACTGCTTTATGAAACACTTATTTTTTTCAAGTACCATGGCCTTTTATAATCCCCATTGTTTAAAGAACTTTAAATGAACATTTAAAAAAATATATCCGGAGGAAGAAACAAGACACAGAGGCAGTGGAGCTTTAAAATGACAAGATATAAAAGCATTTCTAAAGGAAGATGGAGAGATGACAAAGAAGGGCAATGAATATTTTGTTTCTGTGCTCACTGGGGAAGGTGTGGGGAATGTATCCATGACAACACCACTCTTTTCAGGGAGGGAATCTTAAGAACTGAGCCAAATTGACCAGAGATGATGTTCTATGGGGTACTTGTGTACTGTGAGCTAAATACGAGCAGACAGTGTGATGCGGCGGTAAAGAAGGCAAACGTAGCCTTGGGCTGTATCAACAGAGGCATCACATCAAAATCACAAAATACCATGGTTCCACTGTATTCAGCATTGGTCAGATGCCACCTGGAGTACTGTGTGCAGTTCTGGAGGCCTCATGATGTGGACAAAATTGAGATCGTTCAGAAGAGAGCAACAAGGACCTTCCACGACCTAGGGATGAAAACCCTATGGGGAAAGGCTGAGGGACTTGGGAATGGTCAGCTTGGAGACAAGGAGGTTGAGAGAGGACATGATTGCTGTCCTTAAGTATTTGAAAGGTTGTCACTTAGAAGAAGGCAGGAAAAGATTCCTGTTGGCAGCAGAGGATAGGACCCACAATAATGGGTTTAAACTACATGTAGAACAGTACTGGCTAGATATCAGGATTTTTTTCCCCCAGTCAGAGTAGTTCAGCAGGCAAAAGACTACCCCCCCCCCCAGGCCTCAGTAAAATTGTCAAGCGTTGACCGGTCCCCGGTGATAAAAAGGTTGGGGACCACTGGCCTAGAGCATCCAGGATAAGTATCTGTCCAGCTGCTGCTTGAAGACTACCAGTGGGGAAGTATCTATCAGTGACTAATAAGCAAGGTGACTTAGGAGAACTTCCACATTTAAAGGTACTAAAACTTAATTCCAGGCGGTAACATCAGGGGAAGGTTGTGGCCTCCATGCCCTGTTGTTGGCCTTCCAGAAGAACTGGTTGGACACTATGTGAGACAGGATGCTGTGCTAGGTGAACCACTGGTCTGATCCAGCAGGGCTCTTTTTTTAATGTTTGTATGTTCTGTCAAGTCTCCCTAAGAAGACATAGTCTTCCTTTTGGCTACAATCAGTTAAGCACCTGGCACGCCTTTTGTTATCCAAGATGCACAGAAGCTCATCTGATTTGCAGTTCACTTCTGGCCTTGTCTTCTGGAAAGAGGAATGTTTCCCTTCTCCCGAAGTTCCCTAGCTGACAGTTCTGGCCAAGATACATCTGCGCCATCTGGCCAGACTCTTCTCAGGGATGTACCACCTGTACAATGGCGTCTGCTTTCCCATCTAGCCTGTCCTGTTTCAGTTTACCTCAATCTTTCCTCTCAGAGAGCTCATCCAAACCAATGTCTTTTCTGAGGGAACTGTATATCCCCTTCTAACATCTCAAGGAGCTAAACCTCACAGATCCATGTGAGCAGAGAAAATTATGTGTATCTGTGGGTGGATGAGGTACTGCTGAAGAAGGTGCCAGAATTCCAGGTGATGTCAGGACAAGGATTTCAGGAAATGCTATGAGGGGGGCTGAGATGATGAGGAGAGTTCATAGTGAATACAAAATTAGCAACACAAAGAGTGTGTTTCTATTTGAAGTTCTTGTCACTAAATTTTATTTAAAAATGTAAAAATTCAGGTATATTTGGAGGACTTTGGAGCTCTGAGAGAGCAGTGACTGGCCAAGGACACCCAGCTGACTGCATGTGGAGGAGAAGTGGGGAATCAAACCCAGTTCTCCAGATTAGAGGCCGCTGCTCTTAACCACTACACCAAGTTGGCTCTCAAAAGAAAAAGAAGCTTTATATTGGAATTGTCATCTCAGAATGGAGGGAGGGCTGCCGCCATACTTCAACAGCCCCCCTTAAGGGAGTTGCCTGTGTGCAAATGTCAGGCTTCATCATTGGGAGAAAGAGCTAATGTCAACCCTCTAAGGGACCCAGGTTCCCCGCTGTCTTCAGGGGACCAAAGTCCTTTGTTGTACTTAGCACTTCATGTCACTTCCCATCTCCTCCTCCTCTAACACCTCATCCTCATCTCACTTTCCACTCAGTCTCAATATTGACAGCATGATCCCATATTTCAGAACTGTCAAGAGTGTAAAGCAGTGGATTGGGAATAAGTGACAGTGCAATCGACAGCAAGATTTCTTGTGGGCTGACGCAAACCCTGAAGATGCAGCCTGAATATTCTGAAACAACCATTTGGTGCCAGCTGCTGAGTGACTGTGAAAGGAAGAACTAAAATTTAGGCGGCAAGCAGGACCAGCACACTTTCAAAGACATGAGAACGGGCAGTCCGAGAGACAACTCACCGAGTGAGAGGGCAGCGATGAATGCCGTCGTCACACTGCTGGCACACAGCATGGCTGCCTGGTTCAGCTCCACGTACCCTTTGGCTATGGCCTTGAAAAGGACTGCCACTATAGCTGCCAGGAGTCCTACCACTGTGGCTTGGGTCTGTTGAACAAAAACGATGAAGGACAGAAAGTCTCAGAAAGTGCAGTTGGCAAACATTCCTGTAAGAATCTGGCCCGATGTTGTACAGCAAGAAGAAAAGCATATACCTCACAGAAACAATATGTAAAGCTGCCCACTTTTTTTAAAAATTAAAAACAACAAAATATGAAAATGACTGGGAACAGACACGCTCAACCTTTCTCAGCCATTTCCCAATCCAAATCATATATACCACAGGCCTCTAAAGTTGGTTCTCTCCTATCAGATGCATGCCTCTTTTGTTCTCTCTTAATCACTTAGTCAAAACTTTTATTTCCTCATGCCTTCCCTGACTGATTACAGGATGGGGTTGTTGGGGGTTTTGTGTTTATCTACTCATTATTTCATTGCTATTTTTCATTGCTCTGACAGCTAAGCATTTTACTGGGTATTATTAATAGTTTTGGCATTTTGAATGATGCATTATAAGCTGTTTTACTATGTGTTACCTCAGGTGATATATTTGTAAAGACAGGATATAAATATATTAAGCAACACAATTGGAACTATCTTCCCCCATTTACTCAAAATGACCACCTCATTAAGGTGCTTTTTATAGGTTTTTTAAAAGAACTCTGTGCTTCCTTACACATCTTTGCATGTAGTTAGCCAACACCGACAAGGCCAACCTACCATTACATCACCTTCCAATATGTCAGCAACATACCGATAAAAATTCTGGAATGTGTTCTTCCCACACTACCTTTTTGAAAGCACCTACAATGCACCTTCCATAATACCAATACTAGAACAGACACATCTGCTCACTGTGGAAAGCCGAGGCTGGCTCCCGGCAATGTGTTTTTAGTGTAAAGTGTATGCATCAGTGAGATCACTGCAGAGGAATGCTGTGGGTACATACCACATTGACCCCCAAAACTATAAAACCTGAAGCAGCCTTTGCCCTCAATAACATTTACAACTTTTAAAATATCTACAAAAACACACACTGCTGCCCTCTGGGGAATAAAGACTGCATTCTATGTCATAGCAATGTGGATGGTAATATGGGTGCATTTCATACAACTCTCATACAGAAAAGAAGGGATACTGGAATAGGACATAGATATATAAGAATTCAAGGTGACAATCTGAAAATTTCAGACTGTATGCAAAATCTCTATAACAGGGGTAGTCAACCTGTGGTCCTCCAGATGTCCATGGACTACCAGCATTTGCTGGCAGGGGCTCATGGGAATTGTAGTCCATGGACATCTGGAGGACCACAGGTTGACTACCCCTGCTCTATAACACCTGGTAAATCCAAACTGTGCAACAACAGCAAAAAGATTACATAAGAAGGTTTCAACAAGGTGAATATTATAAGGAAGACCGCCTGGCCTCGACCAGGGCCAGAGCCTTTTCTGTCATGGCCCCCACCTGGTGGAACGAGCTCCCAGAGATCAGGGCCTTAATGGAACTAAAGCAGTTTCCGAGGGCCAGCAAAACAGAGCTCCTCCACCAGGCGTTTGGTTGAGTTTGACCAAAACAAAACAACACCTATTGCGCCCCAAACTTCTCTCCTTTGAACCCATGCGACAGATCTGACCAGCAATGGGCCTGTGAGTATGTTATTCTGTTTATTGTTATTACTACTGTTACCTTTATATTTATTATATTCAGTTAGTTTAATGTATTGTTTTGTTATGTTCCATGTGAACCACCCTGAGCCTTAGGGGAGGGCAGTATACAAATGTAATAAAATAAAATAAATAATCCTGATAAAAGTTGTGAATGCATAGAATAATAGAATAATAGAGTTGGAAGGGATCTCATGGGTCATCTAGTCCAACCCCCTGCACTATGCTGGACACTCACATCCCTATCACTCATCAACTGTAACCTGCCTTCACAGAATCAGCCTCTCTGTCAGATGGCTATCCAGCCTCTGTTTAAATTTTTCCAAAGATGGCGAACCCATCACCTCCCGAGGAAGCCTGTTCCACTGAGAAGCTACTCTGTCAGGAACTTCTTCTGGATGTTGAGACAGAATTTCTTTTGAATACGATACATTGAACACAGCAGGCACAAGATGCTTAGGAAAATACCGTACAATTAAGAGAAACCACAGGTCTAATTCAAGACCTGATTGTTTAAGAGCTCTGACTATCTGTAACAGGTATACTATATGGGGAAGACCACTGTATAGTATGGAGCTAATGAATCATTTACATAACACCCTGATTTCCTCTATGCCCTCTTTGACACTACCCCAGGCCTCAGGTCTGCACTGCTAATTCCCAGACCACTAGTGCACAGTTAGAAATAATGCTGAGGGCATGAAAGCATCCCATGGACAGTCTTGGCACTTGCATGTAGTTTGGATGTACTAGGTAAGCCTCGAGGTCTTTGGATCTCGCTGGTTAATAGGGAAATGTGCATGCTTATTACCATTAATTCACCCTATCAAGTGACATCTCTAGTGGCCTGTCAGGGATCTTCAGCTCTCACCACTAACTGCAAAGCAAAATAATTATTTAAGTAATGCCATCAAGTCTTTTTCAATGAAAGCTAGATCTTGCTTACCTGAATCAAGGCCAAATTGGAGGTGGCCATTTTCCACTGTTCATGGGGATCATCCATCTGTCCAGTGTTAGCCTAGCAGGCAGAAGCAGCCAAAAAAAATTATCAAACTTTGCATTGACAAGTAGGATAGGGCCACAAAAGGGTTGCACCTGCATTTTGCCTGCACTGTCCCAATCTTTTATATTTTTGAATTTCCCCTTCTACTACGAATCAGAGCTGTCCTAATTCAGTTCCTGCACGACATGTTCTTCTCCTCCCACAGATATTATTTATTGTATGTTGTGTGTAGTGTAGCCAGATGATGTCTGGCAGCCAGGCAAGGTATGTCATTTCCTGGCTCCATGATATGACCCCTAGTGTTCCTTGGAGGACCAACCACTCTTGGAGGTCTCCCAACCAAACAGTAGTCAGGGTCAGCCCTACTTAGCTTCTGAGATCTGGCGAGATCTGGCTTGCCTGGGCTATCCAGGTCAGGGCTCCCAATGGCAGGATGAGTAGGACCATCAATTAACACGTTAGGGAGGCAGATTGCCAAGGACGGTGGCACAGATGACGTGCTCACTTTACTGTCAAACTGCATTTTCTTTGGATACAATGGAGGCCTGTACAACTTCTGCGCTTTTGTTGAGGGAGACCTCTTTGAAACATTAACCTAATAAAAGTCAGGACATCAGAGTAGATTAATGCTCTATACATGGGCACGTGCATACACACACACACACACACAAAGAGACTGTTCTATTCTTCTCAGAGACATAGCTGAAAGTTTCCCTAAATGTGCCCTAAATTTTACTCTAAACATGTCTCCCTAAGAATGTTAATTATTCAATTTACTAGGAGTGGAGGGTGAATGATGAAACTATTGAGTAAGAACTAATTTTGCTTCTTGTCCCTGATAATGGATTGATTCTTTCCCTACCTGCACAGTCCTACCCTTCATTTGCAATGTCTCGAGTTCTGATTTTGGTTCATGTTACGGTGTGACAAAATGCTGGTGACAAAGTACTTAGGTGAAAAACTAAGGACAGATTACTTCATGGGGAAGGGTCCACATAATTTGGTTCAGCTTATGAAACACCTTTTAAAATCTTTGTTATTTATTTGGTTACTACCAAGCCTGTTGTCTCCAGCATGCACATGTCTTGCGGACAGAAGTTGGATTTTCTCTCATTTATTCTGAGATATGATAAGGAAGTCTTTTCTAAGAAATAATAGATATTCTTGACTGATTCTTATCTTCTCCAAACTTCAGCAAAAAATGAAAGAAGGCCAGAAGGCCGCTCTTCTTCCCTGAGGCTTCTCTAATTTGTTGAGGATTCAGGGGAAATGAAAGGATTTTGTGTTGGTAAGGGGGGAGAGGCAGTCATCTCTGAGGACTTGGGGATGAGACTGGTAGAACCCTATACATATCAAACAGTATAAGAGTTGTGTACAGCCACTTGAACAGAACATACCTCATAAAATATGTGAAAACCCATTGTTGAACAAACTACTACTATGATTTCTCTTTATATATTCAAGTATCGGCAACACTTGGGAAACATGTAGAAATATTTTGATTCAGAACCACAGCTAAATGGCAAACAAATTTTTACACTGGTCAACAGTGATTAGTCAACAGTGATAAATTCTCTGCTTCATATATATATATATAATCTGTCCTATTTATTCATTAACGTGATTTACTGGGCTTTTCTAAACCATTCCTCAATAGACAGTTCCTATTACTTTTCCAATCTCTTGTAATAATCCTTTCAGCAGCAGTCAGCAGATTTCTGAGTAATTCTTTGCGTTTTTTATTTATACATTTGCTCATAAAATTTAAAAGGAGAACTTGGGGAGTAAATAACATTATGGCCTGCTAGTGCTAAAATGAGCATACTTTTGCTCCTTTATGTAGGAATGGACTTCATCTCCCCTGCAGCCATCTGACTCACACAGCTATCAGGCTATGCAAGCCCCTCAAGCCTAGGAATACATTTTCTTGGGCTCAGAAAGGGGTAGGTGGGGAAGCAACTTATATGCAAGGCTCACCACCTTACACTGAATCAGCCCATGGATTCATCTATTTGCTACTGTCTACTGAGTGTGGCAACTGCTCCCACAATTCTGAGTAGAGATCCAGTTCCGAGCAATGGCTGCCTAAGATCCCTGACAGGAGTAGTCATGGACTGAATCAGAGAACTTCTGCCTGTTCAACTTTTTGTGGCAGGGGCTAATGGTAATTGTAGTCCATGGACATCTGAAGAGCCACGGTTTGGCCACCCCTGATTTATTTTTCCAATGCAAGGGCCACACCCAAAAGGATCTTTATCCACTGTCCCTTAAATGTAACCTGAATCATGGATTTTACTTTGTGAGAAGACGCAAGTTAAATAAAATCCGGTGTTATGAATGGGGAGTAGATCCCTAGCAAAAGGAAAGAATTAATACATCTCTGCACATAATCCCCATCCCCATCACTAAAGCAGACCCAAGGCTGACACTTACAGCAGTAGAAAGTCTAGACGCCAAGGTCATTTCAAGGTTACCCTTCAAGCCAAGAAGGGCAGGAACCAGAATAAATACTTCCGTGATTGTCTTAAACACCTCCCAGTGCTAAAAGAGAGGAGAGGAGAGGAAGTTAGTCAACCAAATATAGCCCACTACCACTATACACACCCCTTAACCTTATACACACGTAACAACATTTTAATACACTGTACTGGTTAGGAGGAAAAAACACCTCCTGCTGCTGAGCATTGCACATTATCAATGTCCCATCTGGAGGTGCAACTCTGGTACAAAGAAACTGTGTGTCAACAAAACTTGTGACACCTTCTCAACCTCTTTTCTACAAGACTGAAACAAACATAGGTTGTCAAACTGACTGCACAAAAGAGATATACACCACCACCAAAAATACAGCAAGCACTTTCAGTAGACCAACTGTTTTATTGACATATGGACATGAAGTTTAATTTGTTCACACTATGAGAAGACTACAGAAGAAGGCCTAACGAGACATTTTGGAGGACATTAATTCACAAGGTCACATAAGTAAAAAGCAACTAGATGGCACTTAACACACAAACACACATAATTCCTCCTTGTCCCCTTTACCCTGTAAATATTGTTTTATTGTCTTTTTAAACAATTACCATTAAGAACTTTCTTTAAAAGATTCTATACTCCATCACTGCTCAGTTCCAAAGCAGGTACACTTACCTTTATAAAAGAAAAGATAACACAGACTAGAAAATTGAGAACACATATAGAGATCTATTGCCACTCAGGATAGAAAGCATTTTGATATCTCACCTTCCTTTTCGGTAAGAGCCCAAAATGGCTCACAACGTTCTCCCCTCCTTCAGTTTATTCCCCAAACAGCCCTGTGAGGTAGATCTGGCTGAGAATGTGTGGCTGGCTTGAGGTTACCCAGCAAGTTTCCATGGTAGAGTAGGGATTCAAACCATAGCTTCCCAGATTGTAGTCTAGCACTCTAAACTGGAACACAACACTAGTTCCCAGGTGACAGACCATATGGCAGAGACAACTGAAGGTTTACAAAAATAGGTACAAATTAATATGGAGACAGTATACGCTGTGCATTTTGGATAACGGATGAGAAGATGACAAAAACAGCAAATCGCTACCAGCAGCAGGGAAAAAGGAGGCTATGGACGAGGGCCCTAGAATGACTGAGACCAAGAGGAAAGCAAAAGAATGATAGGCTTACAATAAAATGCAAAGTTTGAAAGTCCCTTCCACATCCCGATTCACCTCTCACCTACACATGCCCCCTATCTATTACTCTATGCCTACCTTCCTCCTCCAAATAGCCTTTTATTTACCTACAGGACACAAACCCAGAAAGCCTATTTTCTGCTGATCATTACTAGTATTTGCACAAAAAGACACATATCTCCATTTAAAGTGATTGAGGGATCATTCCCAAGAAGTGAAGGAATTTTATGCTTGTCCTAACATCCAGGGAACTGGTTCATTAAATTGAAGCCCATTTTAGACACATAATGGAAAAGGTGCCAGCTTGGTGTGCTGGTTAGGAGTGCTGACTTCTAATCTGGCAAGCCAAGTTTGATTCTCCACATGCAGCCAGCTGGGTGACCTTGGGCTCACAACAGCCCTGATACAGCTGTGCAGTAATATCAGGGCTCTCTTGGGGGGAGAGGAAAGGAAAGGTGATTGTAAGCCACTTTGAGACTCCTTCTGGTAGAGAAAAGCAGCACAGAAGAACCAACTCCTCCTCCTCCTTCTATTGATGCCACTACTATGTTGCCTACCCTTATGGACAACTGCAGTGCTAAAAAAAATAGGGATTAAGAACACTGCAAAGTTCTGGAAGCAAAACAGATGCAAGGTCCTGGCCCCAACCTGGTGGAATGAGCTTCCGGAAGAGCTGAGGGCCCTGCGGGAATTACCAGCATTCTGCAGGGCCTGTAAGATGGAGCTCTTCCACCAGGTTTATGGTTGAGGCCGGGCGGTAAGGAAGATCAGCCCCCCCCCCCACAAACTGGCGGTAGAGTGTGTCAACCCCCTGTAGTTGAGGATGCGGAGACTAGATGAGTAAGATTATGCCATCATTGTTGCTACTGTGACCAATTGGTTACTAACTATTGTAAATTTTATTGTTATCGTATGGTTTTTAGGGGAGGCCTTGAGCCTTCGGGGGGAGGCGGGATATAAATACAACAACAATAATAATATTAAATAATAATAATAATAAAGGTGGAAGGCAGATGCACAGAAAGGTTTCCTTATTGACTAGTGGTAATTGGGCCTGTGGCTCCATGGCAGAACATATGCTCTGCATGCAGAAGATGCCAGGTTCAATCCCTGGCACCTCCATATGAATGGCTCAGGTAACAAATAAGATATAAAAACCTCTGCCTGAGACCCTGGAGAGCTACTTCCAGTCAGAGTATTGACTTTAAAGGGCTAATAGTGTCACTCAGTATATGGCAGCTTTATACATTTGATTAGATCACTGTATTGGCAGCGCAAATAAGATATTTCTGGCTTTCAGGAATATGGATTCACATGTCAACAAGCTGACCTAGACTACAGGTAACTGAAACTGAGCAATATATCTATCGCAGTTCCACTTGCTAATATTTCCAATTGTGTTAGAGACATGGCTACGGGGTAACAAAAAGAGATCTAAACATCCAGGATGAGACTTTATCTTCCCGGCAAATTAAAAATATGACACATAGTTCATTTATATATAGCAATCGGGCATCCAAATGCTCAAGAGTCAAGGGACCCTCCTCACCCCCCCACCCTGCAACACAAAATATCCACAACAAATTATGGTTGTTTTCCAGTGGAGTTCATTGTAACACACCACCATTATGATGTAGCTGTTGCAGTGCTGGACTAGCATCTGGGAGACCCAGATTCAAATTCCCACTCTGTCATGTCAGCTCATCAGGTGACCTTGGGCCTGACACACATTCTCAGCATAAGCTACCACATGGGGTTGGCTGTTGTGGTGATAAAATGGAGGTGGGGACAACAATGTTGTAAACTATCTCAAGTCCCCATTGGGAGAAAAAGAGGGATACAAATCTCTAAATAAATAAACTGACATTTCACAATCTTTCCCTCTGCCTCCATTTCATTCAGAATGGGCTCTGCTTATGTGTCACTAAACCTGTCAGCCACAAGACTCCTTTATTGTTTTCAGCAATTAATACAAGCACACTGAATTCACAGCAGCACAGCCTGGCTCAGGGACTCTGTACTGATTCAAGATGAAGCACAGAAATTCTCATTCTTCCATTGTCCGCACCTTCTAATTTTGCCTTCCTCATGACACACTTCAAAAAATTTGCGACGCACAGAAGCTGCCCTTTCTGAAATGTACACTGTACACCATGAGTTGTATCAGACTGTGCATGCCATTTGCAATGGTTTCCATTTGTTTATAAGAATCCACAGCTTCAGATTTGTTCCTATGCTTCACCCTCCCCCCCCAAATGCAGTCACCTAAATCATGTAGCTGTTTCTATAAAATTATATGCCAATGTGGCAAAGTGGGTATTTAAAGATTTTATATTAGCCTCTTCAACCTCCAATGCAAATTCTGATTGGTCAGAAAAGCTTGGAAGGAGAGAAAGGAAATATCTCTCATTCCAACTAGTCCTACATGCTAGAGCACTTATGTGAGGAAGAAGAAGGGGGAAGAAAATTACTTCCACTGGTCCTCCAGGCATGGGTGAACACACTTGCAGCAGACTTATAGATGGATTTAAAAGGAACTTAGACAGATTTGTGGAGGGTCTGTCAATCAACGGCTTCTAGCCATCGGTGAGTAAACGGATCAGTCTCAAGAGCATTCCAGATACATTATCTTCAGGGTTCTTCAAGTACCCCTTCACGCTCACACTCAGGTTAGCCAGGAAGATAATAAACTATGAATAAAACAGAGGAGTCTGAATAACAGTAGACCTATACACAATGCATGAAAAGCAATTATTCTAGGGAGCACCAAAGTATCCTGTTGTGTTCGTAGCATTCAAGGCCAATAGTGTAATCCCTCACAGAATTGTACCCTCCTAAAACCATTAGAAGGATGTAATGTTATACAAGATTGCACTACAAAAGTCCTTCATGGCTGGAGGTGGAAAAACAGATTTAGTGGTTGAGGTCAGCGTTATCAGAGATAAACAGTACATTGTGTGGGTTCCATTCCTTTTATGTAGTTATGAACTGTCTGCTTCTTTTCTCTGTTGTATGGCTGTATATCAGCTGGTGCTTGTGGGAGGTTGATTGAACATTCTTGCTCGACTAGGGGTTACTCTGTTTCTTCCCAAGGCAAAATGCTGCTGGGTGCAGTTCAACAAACAAGGACAAAATTCAGAATCACCAAGTATGTCATGCAATATACACAGAGGTTAAAAGGAGAAGATACCCTCACTTTCAACCTCCACCACTGATCATTAAGCTAGGAAACCCATGTGGGCAGCACAGAGATCCAAAGCTTAGTTAAAAAGATGTTTCTCATAGCCAGAGAAGAGCGGCACATTGACCGTAAATGTGGAACAAGTCTCTGAAGAGCTTTTCCAACCTATCCAACTGGTGTATGTGTGTGTGTGTGTGTGTGTGTGGGGGGAAGGATCTTGCCTCATTTGTCTTCCCAAAGAGCCATTCACACAAAACTTTTACTCTTATGGAAAAGACACTCTCACTTTTACCAACCTCTACGGAAATACAGTGCTATTAAAGGAGTTGCTCTGTGTTTACCCTCATAAAAAGAGTATCACAGAAATGCTTAGACTTTAGTCACATCATGCTCTTCGTCCTGCGCTTATCAGCTCACGCCTGAATGAGAAAAAGAAAGAGAGCGAGAAAAAGGAAAGGACAAATTTTCCTTCCTGTTGTAAAGAGAATCTTGATACAAGACTTAAAGTTCAGGCTGCCAGTTCTGGACAATGGCTGTTATAATGCTGGTCAGGAGGATGGCCTATAAAGACCTGTGAGAGGCAGAGGAGAGATTGGGAAATTCCATTCCACCCTCAAAGCACGAGTCCATCAAACTCCATGACTGTTCAAGTCACAAATGTATGTTTGAAAAGAGGATGATGTTGCTTTGGATGTGTGCTAAGCTTTCTTTCTAATGCCCCTGTGACTGTATCATATGAGCCAATCCACCATGGATGTAAGGTATTGTACTGGATGGTGTTTCCGGGCAGCTTAGTCTTTCTTTCCCATCCGCTGTTGGAAAAGGAGGTGCCTCAGCAGTTCCCTAAGATGGACCACTGCCATCTCAGGAGCTTGACTGTGGGATGCATCAGCAAGAGGTAGTAGAGGCAAGAGGGTAGGCAGGTAGGCCTAGGGATGCATGGGCTGTAGCTTATAATAGCCCTAGATTCACTTATTTAGCAAGTCCTACATAATAAAGCATATTCACAGTGCTGTAAGCTTTTTAAATACATATGTAGCTTTCTTGTATATCTAGCCCTGTAGTACAATTTCCCTCTTTTATACAGGTCTGGGCCTGATGATCAAGGAGGAGATATTTTTGAACCTGCCTCTCCACACTATTTGAAACTATGCTGTTGGGGAAGAGTTTTACAGATACTCTGGCCCATCAAAAAGAAAAAAAACTGTTGGACTTTAGGGCAGAGTCTGCACTTACTTTGTTTATTCCATTGTCAATCCTGTTGAATTCAGATCAATTTGAACTCAGGTCTTCCTCTTCCCACCCTCCCCATTGAAACAGGAAAGTGTTCAGCATTTGGTTAGGGTAGTTCAGAAGGGGGGAGAGCCAAGCCTCTTTCTTTCTTTTCTTGAAGGGGAGGGGGAGGAGCCAAGCAGGGAACCTCTTTCTTTTCTTGGAGGGGGGGGGGAAGAGGATCGAAGAAGGCAGAGGAGGGAGAAAAAAATCCAAGACCAACAGAAGTTAAGAGAAATTAGGGGCTTCTCCTTTAAGGCAAACTTGTCACATGAGCAGCCTTGGCCAATCAGGGGTTTTCTACCACAGAGCAAAGCCCAGATTCAAAACAGCCTGCTTTCTCAATTCAATTCTTAAAATATTGAGCATTAAAAGCACTCTAAGATATCTCACAATAAAGGTAGGGTCACTCCAGATCAATCCATCTTGCTGCAGAAAGAAAATTTAAATAGCCCAAAATCAAAACAGAAATCGCATTCTGTCAACTGTAGGATATTTTGGAGGAAATTAATTCATAGGGTCACCATAGGTCAGAAGCAACTTGATGGCACTTAACACACACACACACACCATGCCATTTGGGAGAGCCACAGGCAGGGGAAAACATGCCGCACCACCTCAATTTTACCCTGTATACTGGGATAGTATGAATGGTATGAGCTATGAATGATATGAGCCATGCCCTTCTTGCAGCTTAATTAGATGATGTGTGAATGTGTGCTTTGAGGGAACATAGTCAATTCCTTATGGTTGGAAGATGTGCTTTCCCCCCAGTCACAATAGCTGCTTGGGCCTGTGTTACCATCATAGTCAGAGCCTTTAAAAACGTGGACCACCCCAAGATGGGGTGAGAAATTACAATCACAATACATTCTCCCTAGTCTTAATTTTTCCCTTCAGATACTATGAAATGTTAGGGGCTGAATCAGACCGTTCCCCTCCCCCCTCTATTTTTTCTTTAACTGACGCTCAACTGCCCACAAGGCTCAATTCTCCCTGAAGGACAATGAGCATCCAGCCTTGAGCCAACAGCAGAGACAGAATATAAATGTTTTGATTCATTAGTAAATTGATAAATTGGACTGTTTCCAAATTAATATTTTCTTCTATATGTGGGGAGTCCCTAGGACACCAAGAATGCTCAGTTCTGATGCCCCACTGACAGGAATGAGAATATCAAGCTTCCTGTTTGAAGATGTGATGGGGATTCTCACATCTGCTGAATCTCAATGCCTGTATTCTGCCACATACAAGAGTGTTAAATAAATAAAAATGAAAGCTCTTTACTCTGGCAGGCCAAAAGTATATGCCCACTTGACTCTCTCCCAAATGACTGCTGAAACTCTGCTTCGGTAATACTCACAGAGCATACTTTCCTCATAGGCAGGCAACATTCAGCACTGCCTCTGAGAACTTTCCTATACACAAATTAAAAATGGATACTCAAGGTTACCCACACAAATCAACCCTCCTTCCCTCTGGCTATTAAGGTACTTGAAAGCACATACATACATGGACAAATTCCATCAAGAGGCCAGCAACCACCAAGCCTAAACCTGCCAAGAAGAACGGCACAAAGATCTGAGAAATAATGGAGAAAGATGTCTCTGGGAGGAATCCGTTGGGTGATCTGGTTAACTTGCAAGTGAAACCTCGCAGTTTCTTCCCCTGAAAGCACAGCTCCAATTGCAGCTGGGTGACTACCATGATCGAACACCATTAACCCATACTCAAGAAGCAGGATGAAATCCAGGAACAGGCATGAGCCTCACTCTCAGCAGCACATTCCAGAGTTTCAGTCACTGTACTGTTACAGCTGTGCTGACGTCTTCTTTTCTTCCAACTTTTTCCCTCCTGCAGTACAGCAAGATTATTTTGGTTTAGCTGAGCCCAGCCTTCACTAAGCTTCAAGGCAGTTCTTTGTTATACTCCACAGGGGAAACAAAATCCAGGAAAAGGGAGCCGGTTAAGATGTTTGTGGACAAAATACATAAAAAACCGACAGCTTCTAAAACTTGGCTGGAAACCAGAAAGACCTGCTTGAACCGCATTGAAGAGTAGCAGCATGAGGCGTGACAGGTTGTACGGGAATCCCAATTCCGAACGCTTCAAGTCAGCAGTGTCCTTTCTCCTCAAGTTACATTACAGTCCGACGAAAATTTAAGACTGGAAAAGACACTGTTCCTTCTAGCTCACCATGTGGGATGCTGAACTTCTCTTGACGTTCCAAAGCAGGAGGGGTGGGGGTGCCTTGGTTTTGTTTATGCCTTGGTTTTGTTTCCTTTACCCTCTTGTTTCTTCAAGGTGATGAAAGGTCACAGGAACATGAGCATAATCCTACCGAAGCTGCAGATCTTACACAAGAGGCCAATAGGAACTACTAGATGCACTGGCTGAAAGGGAACTCTTTTCTTTCTGACCCGTTTTCTGTCTTCCTTTCTCCAGCCTTCCTAAGGGTGTACCAGTTCAGAAAGTATGTGGCCTCTATCTCTAAATGACTGAGGTTCAGAAAAAAAATATTCCACAGCAAAAGCCAATGAGCTTCAAAGGCGAATGCCCTTATCTGCTGTCATCACTTCAACTTTCAGCTACTTTGCAAAGGCCACGATAAGAGTCTTTGAAGGAACTTTTATTTAAGGTAGTTCTATAGTACTGTTAGTCAGTGAAAAAGTTTCCAGTGCCTTCTATGTGGCTTTTAATTTCCTCCCCTTCCCCCCCCCTCCCAGCAAAGTATGCAAAGTGCTCTTAATACATTGCTGAAAAACAATGTGACTCTGTCTTTAGTGGCTTAATTCACATGCAAGGACATTTGGAACTCACTGGTAGAAAAACTGGGGAGGATTGTATCCAGTGGAATCAGAAGACAAGGTTGTGGCCCAGAGGGTTTACAAGCCATCCCAACTACATGCCTGCTAGGAAAGGAGAAGGGGCCTATCTGTGCTTCTCTTCTCTAGATTCATATCCCTCCTTTCTTGAATTTTGAGTAGTTTTTGCCATGGCTCACCGGCCAGTCTACAGTCTTCTGTTTATTTTTAATTAAAGCCACTCGCTGAGAGACAGAGCTCCAATTTCCGTCCTCAAAATGAAAGAGGCTTCATCCCACACCCTAGCGTCTGTTGGGCCCTAACAGTAGCTGAGTAGCTGGAACTCTCGCTTACAGGGAGACTGAGGGGAGGGCCTTTATCCTCATGACGGTCACTGAGGATAATATTTCGCCCCTCTGATAAACAGATGTCTTACTCAGGAAAATGTATGCCACAACATCTGTGTTGAACTCCAAGGTGCTCCAAGATATTCTTCAATTAGGGCACTGTATTCTTTTGTAACTGCTTCTCTTTTTCTCTCAGAGAAGATGGTATCTGTTCAGTTATAACAGTGTTACATTTAAAACTACAACTCCTGACACCCAGTTATCAGCTAACAAGTAGCCAGCAGACATTACTCTGATGTGCGGGAAAATGAGGTATGGGTTCCTGCCCCTTCCCCGCAAGCTTGTCTCTGGGTAGTAGCAACCCTGGACTTCCTTGCTGGTCTTCCATCCCAGTGCTGACCAGGGCTAACCCTGCTTAACTTCCTGAAGAAAACAACAGCTTCAGAAGGTGGGATCTTTCTCTCTCCCTCCCTCCATCTTTCTCCCCAATGAGGACCAAAAGTGGCTTTTATAATTTACTTTTACAAAGATATATATTTTCCCCAGATTATAATATGGCCACTGCACAACCACCAAAAAGGAAGTGTAGGCCATATACTGTGTTTTGAATTAGTAGACCTAACACCAGGAAAGGTGTTTGTATGCGTATGGGGCGCACCAGGGAGGTCGCCTGGGAGCCAGGGGGGGGGGGGGGCGGCATCTGAAAAAGTTTGGAACCACTGATCTAGTGCAGTTTAGAGTTTTCTTATCTCAGGGGTTCAATTGTACAAGTAGAAGTCATAAAAGTGACATAGCAGTGACTGTTGGGGTAATCAAGTTTATTTCTCTCTGTCTACTTCCAAGTGAAGTGCCATAAAAAGCCCAAATGCAACCAATCAACATGCAGAAAAGGCAGTCAGGAGACCTGGGGGAGTACACTTTGTTTTTTTTTTTACTGCGCTCTTAAGGTCACCAGTAAAGTGGCAGAAATCTGCCACTAGGGAAATCCTGACTGCATGTGGAATTGGAACCTTCTTTTTATTAGAACACTTGTATAACACCTTCCTCAATTAATGAAGGAAGGGAGAGAAATAACTTGACACAAGGCAGAAACAAAACTCAGCTCAGCAATAACAGTGGAAGAAATACGGAGAGAGAAATAGTTTGCATGCCTTCGTTTCAGGTATGGATAAAACGTGCCAACAAAACAGCTAAACTTTGTTCCAAATTGCAGAAATTCATTTGTATGAATGTATTGTGATTTCTATAGCACATTCTTGTGTGTTGTATGCAGAACTGGTCTCAGTCATTCTGAGGTTGGCCAGCAAAAACAAGAAAAAACAAGGTTGGCTCACTAAAACAAGAAAAGGATCTTTCTCTCTCTTCCCCCACCCCAACTGGTAACTTAATAAAAATTATATCAATATGTCATTTCATTATACAACAAGAAAACATGAGAATTCAAGGAACCGATCGTATATCCATATCCATTCATTGGCTCCTCTCAATATTTCGGAAACTGGCCAGGGGGTGGAGTATGTCCGCCCCCTGGTGAGTGCTCACAGATGCACCCGGCTCCCAGAGCCAAGGTCTGCTGCTGCACCTGGGCGGTGGGAGCTGAACACGGTGGCCGCCCATCGCGGCAAGGAGAGGTTGCCTGCGCCGGTGCCACTGAAGAGGCGGCCGCAGCACCCACAGAAGAGGAGGATGCAGAGCATGCGGCGGGACACAGCAGCGGTGGGGCTGCTGCAATGAAGAAGGGCACCCTGCAACAGCACTGCTGAGAAAGCGCCTGTGCCACCTTGATGAGTCACCCGCCATTGAGAGTGCCGCCACACGCCGCCAGCGAGGAGGCGGTAGTGGGAGCAGCCCACCATGCTGCCTGGCACAGCCATGAGGCACCACCGCCACTAGGCAGCCCATGGACGGGCCGCCACCGCTCCTAACGATGGGGACGCAGCGGGCCTGCCGCTCCCTCAAATGTGAGACTACAGCTGGCTGAAGCTGACATGGGGATTGCCAGCTCTGAGGCCAACACACCCCTGCCCTGCCACCATCGGGGAGGGGGGGGGGAGGTGCACGATGGGGTGGGAAGCCTCTCCGTGCCTCCGAGGGCCTGCTTCCGCCCCCCCCCCTTCTGATGCTAGTGCCCGCTGCATTCTAGCCTGCAGCAGGCTTGAAGACTAGTTTTAATATAATGCTGTACCGATATAATGCTGTAAAATAGCCAAGAGCAAGAAGTGCAGGGTCACCTGCTGTGTGGAAGCCCTATCGCTGCTGCTCTGTTTGCAGTCATATTGCAAGAGAGAAGCTACGCTAGACTGTCACCAAGTGGCGAACACCCACGATGGCTGGAAAATTGCTTTAAAAAAGTGAAATACAAAGAGACTCACAAGTCTCAAGCAGAATTCCATGCCGGAATCCATATACCTTTAAAAGCAATAGTATTCCAGCCTTAGTTACAACAAGTGCTTTAGATTCCAGGCTGCAACTTAGCGCAGGCTACAAAGAGTCATCACGGCCAAAACCCTTGTTTGTTCCATAGAAGATTGTGAAACATATTCTGGCTAGAGTACCTGACCAAGGCAGGATTCAGGCATCATGACAAACAGATGAGTGTCCACGAGAGGCACAAATGCTGATGACTGTCATACTTCCATGCATATATACCCACTGCTTACTTCTCCCATCACAAGTGTAGCACAACTGATCAAAGGCTTCTAGGAAGCTTTTAATCAAACTCCAGTTTGCCATGGGGTCTGACATTATGACAAGCTAGAGCTTAATTCAAGAGTTCCCATTTTTGGAAGTCTTCAACCACACTCTGCCTATGAGAGGAGAGAAGGATTATGAGGAAAGCACAGCAATAAGACATGTACTTGCAATTCACAGGTAAGTCTTTTAAGTCATGATTTCTAAATGCAGCCATGACAAGCAAATCATGATTGTGCATCAACCCCTGGGTGCTCACCTCTTGCCTCTCTCCTGTTTCCCAACAGGCAGGGCATCTGTGGCTAGGAGGCTCTGAGGGACAGTGCTACTTAGTAAATTGTGACTAATGAATCCAGACATATTGCAGCTATTACAAACTGGCTAATAAGACAGCTACAAACCCTAGTTTGAAATACAACCAACAAACCCTAATTTGTTAGACTATTTGCACTTGGACATTACAACTAACTGCATTTACTATGATACCTAAATACAGCCACCACAGTGCTCAGCATGGCTGTCACTCAGGTAGGCGAGCATCATAATCAGCATTATTATTATACTTGCACTATTAAGTTATGTGGCATTTCATGACACAAGCAAGAGACACATGTTTCTGCCCCTCCAATATAAGGTCTGCAAAGAGATTTATTGAGACATGAAATTCTGCAGGCTACGACTTACTCCTACAGATCAACTGATAGACACACACAGAGATATATGAATGTATAAAAGGAGACATTTGCACAAAGAACTGGGTACTGGATTGTCAGTCAAGTTAACAAAGTGGCTACGAAAAATAACACTAATACCAAAAGATTTCTCATACAATTTTGAATATCCAGTACACCTAACTGTTAGATGTCAGTGGCTTAATGACCAACATTCAAAATCCAGCAACTTCTTATTAACAGGCACGACTTCCTGCAACCATATATAGGATTCTTAAAAGCACTGAGTGGGTGTCCTTCATTATCTCACACAATAAAATGAGTTAAGAACACAATGTCTATCTAAATTAGGTTCCATTAGATTAGAGAGCCCTTCTAACAGGTCTCCTTAATCCTGAAGAGCAACATGACAAAATTCAAGCCAGTAAGAAATACAACAGCTCATTGAAAGTTGTGAGGACATGAAACAAGGTTTTCAGTGTCAGGCTCTCAGACACATAAGGGACAGCATGACCTTGCTGGTTGAATAAATCAAACATTGTGTGAGTGGGGGATGGACTGCAATACTGCTGGAAAAGTAACCTATTACAAGGAATCTATTCTGGTGTTCCGTTTTTCTGACTGAAAAATATAGACGAGGAAAAAAGTCTGGAAAAATTATCACAGAAAGACACAATAGACGCCACAAATTCTCAAAGAATTTAGAAGGGAAGATATCCTGCAGTTATTGGGGTTCCATGTGGTAGCTGGAGATCTCCTGGGATTACAACTGATCTCCAGATGACAGAAATCAATTCCGCTGGAGAAAATGAAAGGTAGACTCTATGACAGGGTAGTCAAACTGAGGCTCTCCAGATATCCATGGCTGGCAGGGGCTCATGGGAATTGTAGTCCATGGACATCTGGAAGACCGGTTTGACTACCCCTGCTCTATGATATTGTATCCCGCTGATGAAGTCCCTCTCCTCCCCAAACTCCATCTTTCCTGAACTCCACCCCCAAAATCTCCAGGAATTTTCCAACCCAGAACTGGCAACCCTAGACTGACTATTTAAAGGCAATTAGGTGGAAGTCTCTGGCCAAACCAAGACAAAGTCTTTCTGCATATCTGCTTGGCCTGTGGAAGCCTGAAAGGGAATGGTAGTAGAGCCTATTCTGGAATATCTGGACATTCTTGAAGAAAACACACAGAACTTTCTGTTCTTCCTACCTGAACGTAATCCAAGACCATTCCTGCAAGGACCATGCCTACGCCAGCCAGCAAGTAAGGCAGGAGCACTTGTAGGCCAATGGAAAGAGCAGACTCCTCCTGAAGCTTTCCCATAGTCATTTTTGCCTCAGCTGGCTGCTTGGGAGGCAGGAGCAAAGGGCCATCCTCTGTCCCCTGGGTGCCAAGTTTGCTTTCTTTATGTTTACTCTTGGCCTTTGCTTTGTGCCTGGACCGCTCTCCATTTCTAGATCGACCTTCCTTCTTCCGCTGCCGAGTCTCTTCACCTTTCATGTTGGCTTTTCTAGTTTAAGAGTCCTTTGAAATAAGGGTGAGATGAGAAACACATCAGAGAAAGAGCGAGCACAATAAGGAGCAACATCCCATGGTGCTATTAAAAAGAACACCATGGTGGCTTTTTAGAAATTTAGCATTTTTGTGTACATCTGAGAGGTCTCTTATTTTATTTTTACTGACACCTGGACTGATTCCCATGTCATTCACACAACTAGCTCCTAAGTAACACACAAAAAGTAAAAGGTCTGAGTGTTCTATACCTATAGTCCATCTAGTCCAGGGATTCCCAACCAGGGATCCCCAGGGGTCTATGGGAGCTCCAGAAGGGGTCCATGGCTTTTCTCCTCCTGCCTTAATAGAGTTTGCCACAAGCTAGGGAACCAACCATTTCCAATTCCCCCCCCCCTTAGTGTGAGTTCTTTTGTGGTTTCCACACCTGGGAGGGGGCACAGCCTGCATGCCTACACCCACTAACTCCTGCCTCTCCTCAGTCCTACTTGAGCCTGCCTTTTAATGCAGGTGGTAATGTCACTTTTGGGAGGGCATGGCAGAGAGACATGACCAGCTGACATCAATTCCAAGGCTCCTTGAAGTTTCAGGATTCCTACCCATGGAACCACTGCTGTCTAGTTAGTAAGTACTAGATGTTATACACACTATCATCAGTTAAAATCACTGTTACTATTGTTTTCTTGAATTTATTGTGAATTTATGAATTTCTTGAATTACATACTCTTTGTTATATGTAAACTGGCTTGTGCCAGAAGGAATGGCAGTATAGAAATATTAATTTGACTACTAGTGTGATGTGAAAACAGAGCAGAATCCAAATTACTGCAAACTATGCACAGTAATGCTGTCCATAGTCTCTAATAATTCATCCGAGTACCTTTGTGAGTCATGTTGTACCGTGCTCTCCTACTATCTGAGTAGAAAAGTGCTGAATAATTCAGTTTGGCATAGTTTGCAGAATACGGCTCTTAGGTCCTGCAAGTATCCAATAATGCTAGTTTCTAGCCACATCTTTGCTCTAGCTGTATTTACAGCTATACTCCCCTGAATAAGAGCCTCTTGTGGCGCAGAGTGGTAAGGCAGCAGACATACTGTCTATTTAGGTAGGTATCTAAGGATGTAGAGCCTCTTGTGGCGCAGAGTGGTAAGGCAGCCGTCTGAAAGCTTTGCCCATAAGGCTGGGAGTTCAATCCCAGCAGCCGGCTCAAGGTTGACTCAGCCTTCCATCCTTCCAAGGTCGGTAAAATGAGTACCCAGCTTGCTGCTGGGGGGCAAACGGTAATGACTGGGGAAGGCACTGGCAAACCACCCCCTATTGAGTCTGCCATGAAAACGCTTGAGGGCGTCACCCCAAGGGTCAGACATGACCTGGTGCTTGCACAGGGGATACCTTTACTCCCCTGAATGTCCCAGAGAAGTAGTCTCTTACAGCTAAACAGTCTGTGCTATCCCAAAGATGAATACGTGCATAATGCCAGAACAGGTTTCACACTATAAGTTGATCAGCTTTATTCCTGCATGGGCTTTCCTGAATCAGAACGCCCTTCACCAGATGCATGCCGAGGCTCCAAAATGAGTTTCTTTGGTCTTTTGATTGGAGCTTGTTTTAACCCGGCCAGGGACAACCACCTTCTCCCTTCTATTGCAAATATAAATGCATCAGCCTAGCGGGTGCACACCCCCTGCGCCTCGAGAAGTGAGTTCCGGCTCCTGAAAGCGGTTGCCGAAATAAATCGCGGAACGACCGGCCTCCTCTTTGTTTTGCTGCCTGCTAGAGCCTCACGTCGGTGCCCCTCGGGAATCAATAACCCCCAATAGCTAGTAGCAAAGCGAAATCTTGCGGCTGAGTAAGTATCTGGAGAGCAGGGAAGCCGAACGCAGAGAGAGAGAAACAAGAGCGACTCGCCAGGCTCCATCCCCGAAGAAAAGCGTGGCGGGACACACCCCCTGCGATCCCGGGCGGCACTTACCCCGCGCCTTTGTCCGCCCTTGCCAGGGCTTTATCGCCCCCTTGGACTCAACGAGGGCATCGCAGGCGGCTGGAGCGCATGCCAAGGGGGAGGCCGCAACGGGAGCCTGCTGCCGCCGCGCCTACGGTCCCCGCCGTCCCGTGGCAGCCCGCAAGCGGAAAAGGAAGCCGCCGGAGAAAGAGGGGGAGACAGGCGAGCTCGGCCCAAAGATCCCGGCAGGCACGAAGCGAGGGGGACGCCCCCTTGTTTTCCAGATCCAGAGCTTGCCCGGGCCTTGCAGAGAGACGCCAGCTCTGCCTTCCTTGCAAGGCTGGGGTGGAGGTAAAAAGAGTTATTGGAGCACTGGCCTGTCTAGAAGCGTTACTTAAATCCTAAAGGTAGAAGGGTGGCCCCGGGGGGACACACGTTTCCTCGGGCTACTTAAAAAGAAGACCTGGAGAGCATCGCCTTTCTGCAGTTTAAGCTCTGCACATGCCACGCCCACGAGAGGGCATGGCAGATAATGGGAAGCGTTGCGCGGAGAAAGGAAAACACAACTGCGGCGCCCTGGAACCTGCAACATAAACAGTGTCTCGGATAAAGACCTCGCATCGCCCGTGAATGGGTAACTCTTTCAAATAGGTTGAATGAGAGGTGAGCGAAAGTCTTCTCTCTGAATTCTTCCGTGAGTCTGTGGCTGCAGATCAGGGCATCTGGCCACTGAACAAGGTGCAACCTCAAACACCTGACTACATTATTTTCAACACCCCCGGGCAAATAAATACATGGTGTTTGTGTGTGGCGGCTAAACTGACCACTACGTATTTGGCAGTTATATGAGATTTTGAGGTGCTGATTGTTAGCCAGCATAGAATAGTCTGCCAAATATATAATTTATTGTTTGTGATGATATAATAATAGAACTAAGATCTGGAAAGAAACTGACTACAGGTTTGGTTTGTGGTCTGCCTTTGTTGAACTTTTTGAAGAAAAGACACTTTTTTATTTTACACATTTACTTTCTTGGATTTTTTAAAATATAAATGCAGAGAAGGAATCGCCAAGTAAATCCTGTGTGGTAACAGTTGTGGGATCAATACATTTCAGAGTAGTCAAGGTAAATAAATATGGCTCAAGCATCCACCAAAGGGGTAGTCAAACTGCGGCCCTCCAGGTGTCCATTGACTACAATTCCCATGAGCCCCTGCTGGCATTGCCGGCAGGGGATCATGGGAATTGTAGTCCACGGACATCTGGAGGGCCGCAGTTTGACTACCCCTGCATCAAACTGTCCTGATTTTGATCTGAAGATGTTTTGCCTGTAACTCAGGATGGTCTACACATTACACTGAAACCTGCTGTTTTGTTGTTGCTTTCACTTGTTTTTTAAGCGAATAGACCTAGACATTAGTAGCAAGCAGAGGCAGACTTGTCAACTGCCTGAAGAAAAAAAATATCGCAGCCTTCTAATTTAAACTTAAAATATGGGACTGGGCAGCTAAAACTTTTCATGGCATGGAAGGAGGGAATATTCCACTACTAAGCCTTTATGAAAGGAAGAGGCCATTTCTTACTAGGCCTGTTGGGAGCACTGGGCTGAAACTTAAATTTCTCTCAAGTCTTAACTGTGTGAGAGATAGCGGCTTAAGTGTCCTCTGCCACCAAAACATCCACTGTGTTTGCAGTCATCCTGATCCCTGCAAAGGTACATTCTGCTCTTTCCCCCTCAGAGGCATGTTCTGGGGCTGCTCCAGAGGCCGTGGTAAGATTTACCTTCTCTCATGCTCTTTTGGAAAACTTTTGGCTCTTACTTGCTTTGTGGGTGCCTCTAATTTTAAAGCTCCTCCGCCAATGCTGGTATTTAATTAGTTTTGTACTGTTTTATTGTTCTAAAATCTTCCTTATGGAATCATTTTTACAGCTGCATTGATGTGTGAGCCAGCATGACCATGTGGACAGATGTTGCTTTCCAGGGGCAATTGGTCCATTGTCTCATTTCTGGTTAGAATGCATAATCCTGCCTATAGACCTCCTGCACCTGTGCTACTCCGTTCATTTCACCCCATAGATCAGATCCTTCTGCTGAACTGGGGAAGTGCATTGGTGCCTTAATGAGGCCAAATACCTAAAAATGTAAATATGATGACCTAGCCCAGTTCCCTCACTCAGACATAGGATTTTCCCTTCCTTTGTTCTACCTCCCTGACTGAATAACACCATTATCTGTGTTCTTCTTGCCTGAAGATATATGGCTCTCCCACCCTATCACTTTAGTATATTTTGATGTTGGTTCAGCTCGAGAACTTGAGGCAAGAGACAAGATCACCCTCTTAAACTTCTGAAAATGGCACATGAGAGACTTTAGATCGTTCAAAACTAAACAAGATATTTTATTCAGCGTACAGGGGGAAAGGTCAGTGAAATCGGGTAAAAAGTCTGAGGTAAACTAGTAAGGAGCTCAGGTAACTTGATAATTTCCTATTCATATGTTTCCAGCAAGTGAGAGTTTAAAGTTTTTCACAAAGTTTTAAAATATTAGAGATTATAAGATTTGATTTCAGTATTTCCTAAACACTCCAATTCACTTTCTTGAGTTTAACTGACTCTTCAGGTTTCCACAGGCAGGGACCCATTTTGCACATGTTGGATAATGCACTTTCAATGTGGTTTTGCAGTTAGAGGAAAATCTACTACTGAAGTGCCTTTAAAGTATATTATGCAATGGATGCAGATACCCTACCAAGTACCGAAATTCCTTCTCTAGACACACCAAGGATCGCTCCACTCTTTGAATTATCTCCCTTTCTGACAGGGCAGAGAATCACTTCTCTAACTAGATCTATCCCATTTATGGCCCAAACTGGGGTCTTTACCGATTTTCCCACTCCATCCTCCTTGCCAACCTTCCCAATGGGCCCATTATGCACGGAGTGGAAAGTCTGCATTCGGGGTGGAATGGCGGCGGCTGAAATCACCAATTATGCACGCTGCAGGTGGCAACCGGGTGCAGAGTCAACTTATGCCGCCGAAAAAGCCTCATTAGCGAGATGCGGAAGAAAGTGGAGCTTCCTGGGACCAGGGCGCAACCAGAAGCGGCTCCGGAGTAGCCCTGTGCATAATCGGATACTCTGGGTCTTGCCGCCGTTGTGTTCCATCCCGTGCATAATCGGTTTGTTTCGCTTCTTCCTCCTCCTCGTTCTCCATGCCACCGTTTCAGCGGCCGTGCATAATAGGCCTCAGTGTTAAACTTTTCTCGGTCAGTACTAAACTCTCCTCATTTAGGGCTCAACCATTCCAGTTCTCAGAGCAAAACTGAGTGGTCAGTTCCCAAGTCGTTCTGCTCACCTTATACTAACCAATCAAATCCTTTTGAGCAGCCTGTCACTCAAGCCTCTGTGGTTCTGTGAAGCATCAGCCCTTCACAGTCTTTCACATGTTTAGACAGCACTTTGACCTCTTTTATACAATCATTTATTTTGGTGCTTACAAGACCAAAAGTCACAGTTGACTTTTGGTGACCCTGTAAGGTTTTCAAGGCCAGGGATGTTCAGAGGTGGTTTGCATTGCCTTCTTCCGCGTCAGGACCCTGGTATGCCCTGGAGGTCTCCCATTCAAATACTAGCCAGGATTGACCCCGCTTAACTTCTGAGATTGAGCTAGCCTGAATTATCCAGGTCAATGCAAAAAGGACTTACATAATACATCTTTATTTATTTAAACATTTATATCCTACCTTTCTTTGTGGTTCAAGATGGCTTACAATAATAGTTAAAAACATTTTTAGTTAAAGCCAAAGATAAAATAATAAATCCCCCCCAATCAAAAAAAAATATTAGGGGTTTGCTTCAGTTGTCTGCAAGTAAAACCTATAGCTGTCATCTGAGTGAATGAAAGACTACCAGGGCATAAAAGGACTATAATTAGAAACAGGAAACACATGGTATAATTTCTACAGCAAAATCGAATTGCAAACAAATATAACCAAGTTGTATTATCACTTTTGGCTTGAAAGGACATATTGTTCCATTGTCCATGCTCACTGGTATGCTTTAAATCTTATTCACAACATCTAAGCATTAGAGAAAAACATGCAGATGCAATATTATCTGAAGTCATACATTGTACATTCATTAAGTATTGTAGGATTTAAAGCCATTACCTCACAACCACAGCCAGAGTAGCTCCGTTCCAGAGCAGTCTGATTCAGGAAGCAAGGTTTTTAGGTGAAAGCCTTAATGGCCCCACAGTTCTTTACATGGTCCTGGAAGACTTGGGCTCAAAATGTACTGCCGTAAAAAAGCTGCAAGGCTTTGCGAGGGAACGTAACCCAACCCTGCAGCTGCTGCTTCCCAGAGCTGTGCATCTTTTTGGGGCGTCATTTCTAAACCAGCGGGGCTTGAATTTCAGCTCACTTGGCGTAGCTGAGCATCTTCACTCCATCAGAAGTGATGCTCCCCCTCGAGTGGCCTGTCACAAGAGACACCCTTTTCTTCCATCAAAGGAAGCACTGGATCCCAATGGTCACGCATAGCTCCATCTTGCATACATAAACTGCCGTGAGAACAGTCTTACAGGGGTGGAGAGAGAACGGTGCTGTCCTTGTTTAAAAGAGTGGCCTCACCACAGGGGCATTCATTTGTTACACCACCTCAGTTTTTAATGGATCGCCAAGAAAGCAAGTAGGAAATGCCTTGAGAAATAGATAATCCAAGTTCTGGCCCATATATAATGAGGTCCATACAGGGGTCATGTCCTAATGCTTCATGGGATCTACCAATCTGGACTTACCAGTTTAGCAGCTAATATCTTCTCAATGTTTAATTCACTGAGTTTCTAAGAAACCACTGGCACAGGAAATCTGGCTCCCTCGGTTGATTACGCATGCGACAAAATCCACAAAACAGCCAGGTTGACGTGGTGGCTAAGAGCGGTGGCTTCTAATCTGGCGAGCTGCATTGGATTCCTCACTCTTCCACATGCAGCCAGCTGGATGACCGTGGGCTAGTCACAGTCCTGTAGAGCTGTTCTCATAGAGCAGTTCTGTCAGAGCTCTCTCAGCCCCACTAACCTGACAGTGTGTTTGCTGTGGGGAGAGGAAGGGAAGGTGATTGTAAATAGGGTTGGGCGCTTCGGCAGCAGCCAGCACCGCCAGGTGGGGGGAAGGCGCAGGCACTGGTGCCGACTAGTGTGCCAGTGCCTACGTCTCCCCCCCCCCTCTGTGCCACAGCACTGGCTGCTTCGAACACTGAAGTGCCCAACCCTAATTGTAAGTGGTTTTGAGATCCTTCAGGCAGCGAAAGGCAGGGTGCTTCATAGTGGAGTGTATGCTTATGAGTAACTTGTAGCCGGTACGTAAGATCCACGTTGGACCTCCCATCAATATTTAAAATTGGTTCATTTTTACTTTCAAAAGTTCAGCCAGAATATCCTTAACACTTGTTACCAAAAAACGTAATCTTTGTTTTTCAATGATTGACGCTGGTTCATTCGTCAATTGCTTGAGATAATGCTTGTGAGTTTTAAAATTTATAATGCTGATTCTTATAGCTGATTCAAATTTAAACTATTTTAATTATCAATGATTCTTTTATGTACTTTTATTACTTTATGTAATTTTATTACTGGTCTAGTACTGTAATAAAGAGTAATAGATTTGATCCCTTAACACTTAGTGGCTCTTATATATATTTACGCACAGCCATGGTGGGTGGAATGTGTCCGGACTCAATTTCTGGCCAGACACTCTTGGAGGGCCAGTCATGATGCGCCTACTGAATCTGGGCGCTCCTTGATTGTGCCAGCCCCTAAAGGGCCCACTCGCACAAGGCAGCCGCACGGTACTCTGGCAGCCTCACTGGCAGACACAGCCTGGCCTCCAAGGTGAGCGGACCCGTGGTGTGCTGGCCCATCCGCTGTTCGCTCTGCCTGTGCCCACAGCCTGCCGAGGGGGGTGGACCTGCAGTGTGCTGGCCTGACCACTGCTCAGCCCTGCTGAGCCTGCATCCCGACATGGCCGCCCTGTCAGACCAGAGACGGGGCCATCCCAGCTGCTGCGGAGACTCCCGACGGCCATGGGGGGGGCTATTAAAGATGCCCTCGGACCCTCCGCCCTCTGGGTTGACTGGCTCCATTGCCACATTCCTGGCTTCAATGGGTTTACTGGCCAGTTTGGTTATAGAACAAGAAAAGAAAATGGAAAAATAAAATACCTCTTCAAGAACATTAAATGTGTATTAATGACTCCATAATTCAGTTCTGTTCAAAATAATGGAAATAACATTTGCCAGAAAGTATTCCCTGTCTACCATTGCTCAAAATACTAGTAAAAGCAAGACCATGGATAATATCAGTCTCATAAATTGTAGAACCATTGCTAGGCAAATGCTATAGACATCTCCCTGGAGCCTCTCCCTTTGCCATCAGATGAGCAATAGCTATATAACAAAAATTAATGTGTGCAAGACTGAAACTTGGTTAAGAAAACTAATGGCATTTATCTGGTTCTGAAAACAGGTTGACTCATGATATTAATAAATGCTGTTTACTATTTGCTTATGCAGTTTAGGCATGTTTAATGCTCCAGCAAATATGTTGTAGTTTTGCTTCATGTTTGTGCTTCAGCTGCCAAGATACATTTTGTATTCCCATTAGCTACAAGCCTATACACAATTAAGATGCTTAATTCCATTGACTGCATTCAAGTCTGTGCAGGCTACAGCCAAACTAAATTCCCTACTAACAGAAAGGTTAGAGTAATTGCCAGCAGTTTCCCATTCCTAATGCAGTTCCACCAGTTTGCTTCCCATAGACCAATTATGGACAAGGCAGGTAGTCCCATCTTCCCCCGATACCTCGGGTGCCCTCCTTGGCCAGCCCCATGTACCTCCAATGTACGGTGTCCCTGCAGGGATACCACATGTATCACATGCCCCTGTCAGCTCTGTGACTCTGCGGATAGGGCATTCCCCCACCGCCACCTTGGCAGGAGAGCGGCATGCCACTCCCCTGCCATTGTGCAGTGGGAGCACCGTGCCACCCACTCCCCCCCTGCTGTCGCTGCCACAGCACACCAGGCTCTCCCAGCCCTAGTGTTGTGTGCACTAGAATGTTACACCAGGGCAGTTTGGGTTCTCCCCCGTTTGTACCCGGGAAGCGGCGGGGCATGCCACCCTACCATAAGAACCCAGCAGCAGTCCGGCGTGGCTGCTGCCGTCATAATTGATCATGGTGTTTCTGAAAGAATTTGTGCCTCAAGAGCAGCATTTTAGAATAAGAAGTGTTGGTTTTTATATGGTGTTTTTCTCTACCAGAAGGAGTCTCAAAGCAACTTACAATCCCCTTCTCTTTTCTCTCCACACAACAGACACCCTGTGAGGTAGCTGAGGCTAAGAGAGCCCTGATATCACTGCTCGGTCAGAACTGCTTTATCATGGCCGTGACATGCCCAAGGTAATCCAGCTGGCTGCATGTGGAGGAGTGTGGAATCAAACCTGACTCACCATATTAAAAGACGCCACTCTTAACCACTATACCATGCTGGGCTGCAGTGGTGGTGGTGGTGGGGAGAACATTTTGTTCTACTGCATGAATAGAAAATTTACTAACAGAAAAAAGAGAGAACCTATCCCAGTCTATCAAAATCAGTATACCATATAATATTTATATACTACTCCTTAATAAGATATTAAATCCAATGTCAAAATGTGTCTTGTTTCCTATGTGCAGTATGTGGAACACATACTTGCTCAGGGGCTTCTTGTTCCCCTTCCCCCTCTCTCAGACACACACACAAACAACCCCCCCCCCCCACACACCATTCCCTACTGTCTTCGCCACCCATACTTCTCACCTGACCTCCCTGGTCCCTCCCCCCACCCTCAGACCCACACCCAGACTCTCTCCTCCCTCCCACCTGCCCTCCACCTAGAGTCCCTCCCTCCCACCTGCCCCCAACCCAGACTCCTTCCTCCCTCCCACCTCCCCCCACCCAGACCCCCTCGTCCCTCCCACCACACGGTGGTGGCCCGTCCTCCTCCCACGCTGGCCCAGGCTTAGTGGCCCAGCCTCCTCCCATGTCATCCTGCGTTGCTCCAGCTGGCTGTCTGGCGGGCTGCCCCACAGTTACTCCAGCCTCTCCTTGCATGCTCCTTGGTATGGGAGTGTGGATGTCATGTCCATAGTTACATCTGTGTCAGGAGGTGCACTAGAAGATGTGTTCCACATCAAAAAGCAGAAAAAAGGTAGAACTTGTCAACTTGTAAGGGCAACAAGTCATGTGCTGAAGATCACTGTTCTAGTGTATTTCTAGTATGTATATAGGACCATCACTATCTTTGTCTAGCTCATACATGTGATGCCACAACCTGACGCTCACTCATTGCTGAGATATAACAATAATATTTGTTTTACAGATTAAGAAGGCTGCTCTGTCAGAAAATAGAAAATAGCTCTGTCTAAATAGAAATTCATGTACTATAGTGGTTTATATTACTGTCGCATTGACAAATGGGTATGCAAAATGTTCCACATTTGTGTTCACTTCATTACATTTCATTCAGTTACTTTACTTCATAAAATGAGGAAAGTGTCTAGCGAAGAATGGCATTATCATCCATCAGCTGGAGCTGCTGTGTTACATTCAAAACCAAAACTGTCTTTGCATTTCGTCATCAATAGAGGTAACCTAGAATAAATGTCCAATGTCAAATTTGAAAGGGTATGCGTGGATAAAACTGGATATGTGATCAGCTACAGTATTTGGAAACAGAATATTTATGGATTTCATCATTTCCAAGTGCTTTGAAGAGGTGCATGTCATATTTTGTGCATATCCTAATAATGTAAAGGAATGTGTCAGTTGCTGTGTATTTCATAGGGTTATTATTTGTATTCTTTTACAGATATTCTGGAACCTCAGGAAACTACCTTGGAAACCTACACTTCCCTATCTTTGCCTAACTGGAGCCTATATTTAGCTTATTCTGTCCTCCCCTATTGTAGAGGAAAAACCTAGAATGCGGCTTATGTCATCAACAGCCAAGGGCCCACACTGCAGAAACTGTCATCTAAGTGCCCAGTTGTCCCAAATCTCTCCCTCTCCCTCTCCCTCTCCCTCTCTCCCTCTCCCTCTCCCTCTCCCTCTCCCTCTCCCTCTCCCTCTCTCTCTCTTGCATCCTTATTATTGTACTCCACTTGTGGTGTCTGTCATTAAGTATAAAATTACCAGCCAATCAAGAAAGGGGGTCCCAGGGAAATCCACCAATTAGTAAAATTACCAGTGTTGTTTCATGCCCTACTTTCTGGTCCCTGAAGGAGAGATCAGGGGTAATAACAGGACTGCCCCACTGACACCTTTACTATAATCAATAATTGGGGTACACTGAATTTTTCTGTTCTCATTGCTGGGATGCAAATAGGAGTCTAGAAATATTCCTCTGTATCCCTTGTGATGAAAATCTTTGTCTTTCTTTTTAGCCCTGTTTGCTGTCTCAATTTGCCCCCATCTGCCGCTGTTTCTTTGCCAATGTTTTCTTCTAATTCCTTCTTTTTTTCTTCTTTCTGTTTTAGTCACAAGTATGATCCCAGCCAACTGGGGATGACATGAGGAATGGGAAGACTTTATAATGCAACATATCCAATCAGATTTGTCTGTGGGGTAAGGGTAAGCAGCAGGAATGAAGAATGAGAGCATTGCTTTTTATATCAGTCAGAAGGGATGCAGCCAGCCAATTGGGTATCCAGTACAGAAAAAGATATCGTTACAAAACAGCATGACAATCCCATTTAGTTACATGATGACATCAATGAGGAAGGATGAATCCAATTAAGGAAAGGGAAAAATAGAAGAAAACAAAATTGCGGGGAGGGCACTTCTGATCCTTGATAAATGATCCTAAAATACCATTTACTTCATTCCTCAACAGCAATCAGATTAGTTGGGGGTCAGCACTGTACACATGATCCCTCTGCATGCTGACTGACCATGCAGGCCTCCATGGGGCAGTCAGCTCGTGAACACAGCATGTGTCCACGCATTCTCTCTCTCTCCCTTTGATCGGCTACATTGGGAAAACTGTTCCTTATCACTTCCTCTGTGCATTTAGGCCTTGAAAATGAGCCAGGGAGCGGACAGAGGCAGCATGCTCAAGTCTCCTCTTCCTCTCTACACATTGAGTCATGTGTAGAGGACGTGTGTGTGTCTCTGGAATGATGCTCACATTCAAGTGTGGCTGTTGGATAAACATAGCTAATGAATGGTGTATATCCATGCTCAGGCTAAGGAAAGGGCCATCGCTGTTCCAGATCTTTGTGGAGCTCATCTGCATTATTTCCCACTCTCTCCTGTAGATGGCATCCCTTAGTGGAGACTTACTGGGGCCAAACTATGCTATGTTTTTTGGCAAGGTAGGGTTCCCTGGACCTGACAAGCTTTCTCTACAGTCAATCAGCAGCTGTGGGGAAAGGCATTTTAAACATACCAGGAACCCAATTCTCAGAACTGTGGCATGGGAGAAAGAGAAGCTCCTCCTGTCCCCCCCATTTCATTTTTATGAGTTATATAACTTCAGAGCTTCATGTGGTGTGTTCTAAGCATATGCAACTCCAAAGTAATGTGAATAGCTTCCTACTGGGGCTGTTTCAGCTTGGGGGCAAACAGCATGGATGAGAAAGAGGGAGCTCCTCCCCCCTCTGCACCACAGTTCTGAGCAAAAATGGGCTAAATGCCTCTCCCCCCAGCAGCTGTGTGGCTGCAGGTCAAACAAGTACAGTCCAGGGAACCCCAACTCAACAAAGAAGGTAATGTGTCATCTGTCCCATTCCACTGTTGGAAGCCCAGGCCATACTACGGCCATGTGGGGTTGGGAGTTACTGGTGTCTCCCAGATTTCACAGATTGGCCAGACAAGAAGAGAACAGCAGCTTTAGAACATGGTGGTGTGTGTCTGCAGGTAGAAATAGAGTATGGTCCCATTAAGCAGTTCAATGTGCTGCTTTCTTTCCTCTTTGTAAAATTTAGAAGCAGTGTTGTCCCTTGAAAAGCTCTTTGTTAGTTGCTCCTTGAAGAGCTCTCCATTATTGCAAGACCATAGGAAAGACAACTACACTGAGAGAGTACAGAGAAGAGTGATGAGGATGATCCGGGGCCTGGGGACTAAGCTTGATGAGGAAAGGCTAAGGGACTTGGGAATGTTCGGCTTGGAGAAGAGAAGGTTGAGAAGGGACATGATTGCTGTCTTTAAGTAGTTGAAAGGTTGTTAGTCGGACGAGAACAGGGAATGGTTTCTATCGGTAGCACAGGATAGGACCTGCAATAATGAGTTTAAACTACATGGAAAATGCTATTGGTTAGATATCAGGGCGGGGGAGGGAATCACAGAGTAGTTCAGCAGTGGAATCGACTGCCTGAGGAGATGTTGAACTCAACCTCATTGGCTATCTTTAAGGACTAGCTGGGCAGATATTTATGGATGCTCTAGACTGATCCTGCATTGAGCAGAGGGTTGGACTAGATGGCCAGGATGGCCCCTTCCGGCTCTATGATTCTGCATGTGTACCAGTACTTTGTTACGCAAGATATAGACACAGTACATAGCATCTTTGTAATGTATTAGACGATCCTATACGAATTGTTAATGGACTCCTCAGCACTATTAAATCTGGTATTTTCAGTAAAGGAGAGAAGCAAAGTTCCTAAGGCCCCTCAAGCAGTGGTTGTTGTTTCCCCCCTGCCCTCTGCATATAATATAGTGTAAATGATCTCACTGCATGAACTGGAAGGACTCCAAGGGGCAGCAGATTCCAGTTTGTCCTGGCAGGCCATGACACGGCATCAGGTATCTTACGTTAGAAAACATATCCATTTCAGAGGCATTTTCCCATCAGCTTTTTCTCAGAGGCTTTCAGGGACAAGCCACCTTGCCCTGATCAAGCTCCAAATGATATTTAAACATTGTTTCCTTGCACAAACAGGATCCATGCAAAACTTTATGAATTAGTAAAATTACTGAGGGGTAATGATGACAAGTTAAGGAGACCCCCCAGCCCAGCTCATGTGCAGGGCAAGTGTGGGCTTGCAATGATGAATGCCTTCTGCTACGTCAGCTGTGTAGGACAATACAGCAACCATTTGGTTCCGTTTTAAAACCATGTGAATGTTATGGCACTTGAAAGCTACTGCACATGGAAACACTTATAGCTCATGTTAACTTGAGTTAGGGAAAAATCCATGAATGTTTTTCACATAATTGGGAGCAGAAAATTCACACTGCAATTTAAAAAAACTATTGGAGAACATACCTGCTCCCAACATGGCAAGCGGATTGGGACCCCTCTTCCGACTCCTCGGTGATCATCTGCGGGGAACACATGAACTCCTTAGGGGAGGGAACGCCTGTCAACACTTCAGATAAGTTACAGAACCCTGGAAGAGAGACGGCCAGCCCACCATATGCGCTTTCCGGCACCCAATGGTCCAATGGGACAGAGTCCTTGTGATGAAAAGGAAGAGTATGCCATTCAAAATCCTAGTTCACTGGCTTGATTACATTGTCTTCCAGCACTTCATGATAACTGGAGCCCTTCAAGCTGTTTCACCCAATTAGGTAGCATGGGAGTCTCAACACTCCCGACTTATTTTTATGCACGTTTTAGAGTACGAGTGCTTCATTTGTTGTTTCCTTCATGTGTTCATTTTCATTCTTGTGGTCCCATTAATTGAAATGGAAAACACACATTTAGGCTGTAATTTATTTTCCAGCAATTTAGGATAGAACACTCAGAGATTGTTCTGTTCTCTCGGAGGAGCCTCCCTGCCAAACAGCAGGCAGATAGAAGAAAGAATCATAGAATCATAGAATCATAGAATCATAGAGTTGGAAGGGGCCATACAGGCCATCTAGTCCAACCCCCTGCTCAACGCAGGATTAGCCCTAAGCATCCTAAAGCATCCAAGAAAAGTGTGCATCCAACCTTTGCTTGAAGACTTCCAGTGAGGGGGCGCTCACCACCTCCTTAGGCAGCCTATTCCACTGCTGAACTACTCTGACTGTGAAAAACTTTTTCCTGATATCTAGCCTATATCGTTGTACTTGAAGTTTAAACCCATTACTGCGTGTCCTTTCCTCTGCAGCCAGCAGAAACAGCATCCTGCCCTCCTCCAAGTGACAACCTTTCAAATACTTAAAGAGGGCTATCATGTCCCCTCTCAACCTCCTTTTCTCCAGGCTGAACATTCCCAAGTCCCTCAACCTATCTTCATAGGGCTTGGTCCCTTGGCCCCAGATCATCTTCGTCGCTCTCCTCTGTACCCTTTCAATTTTATCGATGTCCTTCTTGAAGTGAGGCCTCCAGAACTGCACACAGTACTCCAGGTGTGGTCTGACCAGTGCCGTATACAATGGGACTATGACATCTTGTGATTTTGATGTGATGCCTCTGTTGATACAGCCCAAAATGGCATTTGCCTTTTTTACCGCTGCATCACACTGCCTGCTCATGTTTAGTTTACAATCCACAAGTACCCCAAGGTCTCGTTCACACACAGTGCTACCTAGAAGCGTATCCCCCATCCAGTAGGCATGCTTTTCATTTTTCTGACCCAGATCCCAGATTTTAAGGCAATAGGAGGCAAAACGTTTTCCGGGATGATGGAAGATTGTCTGGTGGTAGTGATGATTCCGCAATTAAAGGTCAAGACCTAGACTTTTCCTGACAGAAACAAAGAATTGAATGTTAGCTGTACAGTTGTGGTTGCCTAGTGATGACCACTGAGGGCATTCATTTCTTAAAGCAACAAACACTGCTTCTATTGTTTTGGAAGGTTTTAAAAACCCCAATGTTTTTTGTTTGTAAGATTTTTCTGTAAACCTTGGACTTTCCTAAGATTTGCAGAAAGATGTGTCTAGTTGTTCATGGCTCCAGTCTCCAGACATAAGTATCCAAAGATAGGGCCATGTTGCGAATTGATATATTGCTAAGATCTATAGACAGACAGATAAATAGAGAAATAGAGAAAAGCCTAGCTGAAACAGAATTGATTGTAGTAGCAGTGTAGAAGAAGGACCTGTTAGTCAAACTTTTACCTGTTGCTAAACTTGTCAGGCTGTGAATAGTTCCTGCCATTTGTGTGCCTTTTAAGTCCATCTCCTGCTCAGACTGAATTATACCTGAAATGGCCAAATCTGCTAGCCAAACATTAGATTAACCATTAACAAACATTATTTGTTCTATTGGCTACTGTTACAATAACAATAATGAATAGGACATTTTGCTTCTTCATTAATAATCAAATGTACATCACTTGTTGGCTCATTACTAGGTCATATCCACATATCATGCATCAAACCAACTGCACTTTTAGCATTTGTGTGCTTCTTCTCCAAGTCTTGCATAGTACAATACTCAGCCCCCTCTGTGTGTGGACACATAAAGTGCCATCAAATCACAGCTGACCTTGTAGAGTTTATGATGACCCTGTAGTGTTTTCAAGGTAAGAGATGAGCTGAAATGGTCTGTCATTGCCTGCCTTTGCAGAACTACCCTGGACTTCCTCAGTGGTCATCCATCCAACAACTAACCAGGTCCGACCTTGCTTAACTTTCAAGATCTCATGAGATTGGACCATGCAGGTTGGCTCAGTCTCTCATGGACCAGGGTATAAAGAATAAAAGGTTTGATGCTGAACTTTATCAATGCCATGCCATCTCCTCCTTTGTCAGAAAAAGGAAGCAAAATTGACAAGACTTCTGGTTAGAATAAAGGCCATGTGTTGACCAAGAAAGACAACCATCCATATTCTTGTCTTCAGCTTAGAAATATCAGTTAAGGATTTCTGCATGCAAGTGTTTGGAATCAGGCCCAAATTCTACCTCCTGCCCAATAAAGACACACAGTGAAGTAAAAAAGAGGACTGAGAAATGTTCATGTCCCCCAGAGAAGTCCACTTTGCAATCTTCATAAAAATTTGTATTTCCCAGAGTCGTCTTAAACCTCCCAAGATGACAAGGACTGACATTTTGTAACTCAGATGTCTAACATATGAATTACTTTCCTTTAGGAGTGCCATGAATTTGGTTTATTGCCAAAATGCCTACCAAATATACGTGTGAAGTCATTTCAGCAGCTGTTATTTTCTTCACTGATGTTCAGTAAACTAATTTTTCAAGAGATGGGGGGAGAGTGTCAGTCTAACAGTAGGTGGCAGCAAAACAGTATGAAATCTAGTTCCAGAGTAAACCAAACAAACTGGCAGGGGAGACAGATTCTAAATCTTTACCTTATACATCGTTTCAGAATTTGCAAGGTGGCTCTTTGCCATTCAATGATCTTTGCTCCAAAGAACTTCCAGGTTGAATCTGGCTCCTTTCTCTGACACTCGCCTAGAAGCCATGCTTCCTGATTTGGCATGCGTTGATTCAACTGCTTCATAATTCCAAATCTAATGCTTTCATCAACAGGAACCATTTTTGCTGGGATAGAATGACCTGAGCCATCCTTGTGTATGAATCTGTAACACCTTGTTAACCCAGCCTTCCCCAGTGGAGCTCAGGGCAGCTTATACAGGTCTATCCTTCCTGCAAGGTAGGTTAGACTTAGGGTGCAATCAAGTAGGTAGCCTGTTGGGCTGAACTAGTACAACAAAATTTGAGTCTGATAGCACCTTTAAGACTAACAAATATTTATTCAAGGTGTGAGCTTTCGTGGAAGACTAGCAGGCTGACTCCTGGGAGGAGCTGTCACTCAGTTGGAAATTGCATTAGGATACCCATATTCAATCCTTGATGTCTCCAGTTAAAAGGTACTGGGCATGACCTGTATCTGCCTCAAACCTGTATCTGCCAAAGAAGAGGAGGAGGAGAAGGAGTTGATTTTTATATCCCACTTTTCACTGCCCAAAGGCGTGTCAAAGAAGCTTACAATCTCCTTCCCTTCCTCTCCCCACAACAGGCACTCTGTGAGGTAGGTGAGGCTGAGAGAGCCCTGGTATTACTGCTCAGTCAGAACAGCTTTATCAGTGCTGTGACAAGCCCAAGATCACTCAGCTGGCTGCACGTGGAGGAGCTGGAAATCAAATCCAGTTTGCCAGATTAGCAGCTGCTGCTTCTAATCGCTGCACCATGCTGGCTCTCTCAGCCTCACCTCCGAGCAGACATTCCTGAGCTAGAGGTATCAGTGATCAGATTCAGACACTTTTCTAAGCTTAGCTGGAAGAAACAGTTGCTCAGTTTCTGTCCATCTATCTCAATTCTCTCCCATTCTTCTCCCAAGGAGCTCAGGGCACCAAATGCCCCCACCTCACGTTGTCCTCACAACAATCTGTAAAATAAGTCAGACTGAAGAATGGGGGCTGGCCCAAAGTCACTCCAACTTTTAGGGGAGGCAAATCTGGGCAACACCAATAATAGCAACCCCCAAAATGTTTTGCCAAAGGACAGCACAGTGGGCTTCACTATTGATAAATGTAAAGTTATTTTGGGATTCTGAGGTACATGATGAAGACATCCCACCTCCTTTAAAAATACCCTCTTAAAAAAAAAAAAACCTGTTTTGCCCATGAGTTGATTTACATTCCCGTTTTATTGTTTTTAATGTTAGTGGATTTTATTGTTACATAAGCAATCCAGGAGTTGGTTACCTAACTCCTAAGGCTGCCAATGATAATAAGCAAACCATCATAAATGCAGAAAGCCCACTGCTCCCAAGAAAACCATGAGATAAGCAATGTGCCCAAAAAGCATATGACTGGTACAGTTTGAGATTGTGTTTGCCACACAGCTCCCTCTGTTAAAAGGAGTGAAAAGCATGTAGCTAAACTGGCTACGCAAATCCCTCCAGGCACTTTGGCAGCCCTCCAGCCCCACTGGTTTGCTGTGCTGCTAATGAATCAGGCTCTTTTGCTCCGTTACCTCCCCAGCTTGTTTACTTGGAAACCAAGTGCTTAAGGAACAGGGTGCTCTCCACGCATAACAATGATCCCTGTTTTAGACGGACTCCCTTTGCTCACTCATATTTACCGAAGGAGGAATATATGCAAGGGTGCCTATGTCTGCTGGGAACTTCCAGGAAACTGTCCGAAAGAACATCAGAACATTTTCATTTCAAAAGCTGACATTTTACAGTGCCAGCACTTTTACACACACACACACACACACACACACAGAGTGAGAGTAATAACATGGCACAGTTAATTCATCATGCTACTATGAATCTAAGGGCACAAAGAGAGGTGGCAAATGAGGCTATATCAGTCTATTCTATAAAGGTAAACTGAATGTGTGGACAGACATGTGGGGAGAGGGGATTAAACTCTTCAAATATTCCTCTGCTTCACTCATTGTAACCAGATTCCACATATTGTTATTGACATTGTAATGGTGATAAGTTGGATTGTTAAAGATCACGTATTTCCTCTTTAAAATGCTAATTACAATATGAGGGGCTCAGTGTCTTGAAACCTAGTTGGGACTGATGGATTCCTCCCATGTTCCCTTCCTAGATGGCTCCAATCTAAATTATTGCTGTATACATGTACAATATACCTTTTGTTGACTTGATGGAGCAAAACCCATCTGTGATTTTCATCGTATCTCTTTGTTTGCAGGTTGTAGGTATATTGCAAAGGCAACTGAAGTACTTACAGAACTGGCACAAGAGAGCTTCTCCCTTTCCATTCTTGGGATCCTAAAGTGGCAAGATATTGGTCTATTTTTAAATAGCAAGCTATCTACATCCTTGCTAACCCTACCTTGCAGAACTTTGTGGCATTCATTGTTTTTCTTCCATTCAACTGTTGCTGTTTTTTATATCAAAACATGGCTGGAATAATATGCTTCAAACACCAGAGTTTTATACAGGATGGATCCCTTAACAAATATACAGTTGTATTACAAATATAAATCACACCCTTGCTTTCTTTACACTTACAGAGGATAGATTTCCTGTCTCTTTCCCAACATAGACTAATAGCAACTGAGTTGGGGGGGGGGTAGGTGTCCTAAGGCAGTGGTCCCCAACCTTTTTATCACCGGGGACCACTCGCTGGGGACCACTCAATGCCTTTTATTGAGGCCCGGTGGGGGGGTAGTTTACTCCTCTACTCTCAACCACTGCCCTAGCGCTCTCTGATCACTATGGTAATGTTTAAACATCCCTTCAAAATAAGATACAGACACGCCACAACAATGAAGTGTGTTGTAAAGGGCTGGGGGGATGAAGTAAAGGGGGGAGGAGAAGGCGTCCTTCGGGGTCCACCTCCAATGGTCCGTGGCCCACAGGTTGGGGATCGCTATCCTAAGGAAAAAAATGTGGCTCTGTTAGGACCCAGATTCCTCCATAGGCAAAGGGGGAATTTGCTCTCAAACCATCTTTTGGGCAGTGTTATCTGCATCACGTTAGCAAAGCATCACTTGGCCAGAAATGTACCAAGTCATGTCAATTTCACCAAAGTAGTATAGTTAACCATGTTTGCATTCCAGACATTAAACTGTGTATTTATATGGAGATACTTGGCCCTAGCTGTGTGTTGTTCTTCGATGCAAACCATGCACCCATTGCTCATATCATCTTGCTGTCT
Source organism: Paroedura picta (assembly GCF_049243985.1). Lineage (NCBI taxonomy): Eukaryota > Metazoa > Chordata > Lepidosauria > Squamata > Gekkonidae > Paroedura > Paroedura picta. The sequence continues at coordinate 38,978,527 of NC_135371.1, read as the reverse complement.
TTTTCTGGACTTCACATCATGAAAGGTAGCTATTATACTCCTATGGAACCATCTCAACTCTTTACTTTCTTCTTGTGTGCTTGTGTTAGTTTAAATTGTGTGAAAGTGTGCTAGGGCTTTATTTTTATTTTTCAATCAAAATCCTTTTTAAAAAATTTCAGATCTGGCCTCTGTCAGAGTTTTCTAATGGTGACACCCTATATAGCTGGTCTCATTTGCTACCCCACTTCCTCAGAAGTCTCCTAGAATTAGCTAATTTCCATAACAGATGCTTACCACTTTTTCATACAATTAGAACATTAAAATATCTCAGAGCCCAAACTAGAAACTCTCTCAAACATACAATCTGATCCTGCCACTAATTCCACCACTAATTGCTTACATCTTGAGTAGTTTAGCAGTACATGTGTTTTAATGGTTGAAGGAACAGAGAAACCTTAACTACTGCAGGGATTTTGTTGAGAATGTGGTATAGGAGAAGGCTACTTTATGCATTTATATATTGGTTTACAAATAATGGCTAAATGAACTTTCTTTTTGCTGTGAACTCACAGCTGACTTATGGTAACCACATAGGGTTTTCAAGAGACATTCAGAAGTGGCTTTCCATTGCCTGCTTCGCTTCATGACACTGGCATTCCTCAATGGTCTCCCTTCCATATACTGACTAGGATCAACCCTGCTTAGGTTCTGAAATCTAATGAGGTGGGACTAGCCTAGGCTATTCAGATCAGGGCATAAGGTGACTACCTAAATAAAATATCCCACCAACTGCCCAACCTGCCAATGGGAAGGGCTAGGTAGCTTTCACAAGGAGGACAAGATTCAGGGCTTGCCTTGATTCCCCCTCCCCTCATTTCTACAGCTTTACCTGGTATGTTTCTTTTAATCTTCTGCAAATTATGTGGCTGTGCTGCCACCACCTACTTATCAGGGGGAGCCCCTCTTTCCTCTGTTTCCACCCATCTATCCTGAAATGCAAGTATTGTCTTCCCCTTGCCTCTCATTATCTGCTCACCTACTGTTCCAAATAAAAGCCTATCTCAGGGTCATATAGAAGCAAAAATCCTCCCAAAGCTAAAACACCCATCAGGGTGATTCTCTTCAGTGGGAAGTCTCCTGATGAGACCTCACTCTTCTCTTAGATGTATCTATTGATGATGAATGACTGTCTTGCCTGCTGCTGCAAACCAACCCAATTAATTCCTACTGCACAGGAAATTAAAATCATGCAGAGAACTGGCAACATAACCAATGGTCAGATCACCACCAAATATCAGGCATCCATCTTGGATTTGGAGCGATTATGATATATATTGTCCAGGTCAGAGCTTGGATGCTAGGGTGTGCATTTCTCATAAACAATTAAAAAAAACCATCCAAATACAGATCAGATAATCTGATCGGCTACTGGTATAGCTGAGCTTGAATAAAAGCTGATTAAAAGTGTTGCAGGAGAAGCCAAGCCAGTCCTTTTTTAAATTGACTCCCCCCCTCCTTTCAGATTTGTTGATCCCCCAAATTTCAGGATTTTGGAGAGAGAAAAATCCCAGATCTGAATAACATACCAACATTGAGATCCAGGATTTTTCAGAAATACCGAAAACTGTTTGGATCCAATAGACTCAAACAAACAAACAAAGCTATTTTTTTTGGCACACCTCCAGTTACTTTGTGTCCAGCAGAGTATGTAACTGTGGTTAAAAAAGGTGGCTTATGATTTGGACCTTACCTGTGTCTTCTACTACTACTAGTACATCCATATCAGTTCCCTGAATGCTCCGAGGCTGTTCCATTCACCAGTGCCAATGCCAATGGGTAACAACCGATGAACTAACAAGCAGTTAAGGCCTGAAGGCTCTGGCAGGTCTTGAAGCGACATCCCATGCAATCTGGTTAAAACTTTCCACCTCTTTGCCAAAGCCCTTGGCAACAGCTCCTCTGGAATGGAATCCATCACCACTTTTCTCCTGATTGACAGTAGAGAAAAAATTCTTCCATAGATGACTGAAGATTATTGAGCTGTTATATAGCACATTCTGATGCTGCTTGAGAATATTTTTAAAAGTCTAATTACATATATTTCTTTTAACTAAAAATGATGCCATTTGAGATCCCTATCCTACGCTTGTTCTATACAATTCAGTCGTATAAAAATGTATATCCAAGTACACAACTTATAAGCAGAGGAATATAGTGTTAATGTTTCCCACTTAGAATAATTCCACCTGAATTTATGCCTGCAGCAACTTCTGTTTTGCTTCTCTTGTGTTCAGACATTCCTCCCAAATTAATTACTTCCTGTTTACAAAGGGTTTCCTTTCTGCCATTGAGGCTGGTTATGGCTATGGCAGAATTCCCTAAACAACGAATGAAGATGGTAAAAATTATTCTTGTCTTAAAAATGTGGTAGATTCAAGTGGGTAGCCATGTTGGTCTGAAGCAGCACAACAAACTAAATCAGAGTCCAGTGGCACCTTTAAGACCAACAAAGATTTGTTCAAGGCATGAGCTTTCGAGTGCAAGCACTCTTCCTCAGAAAATGTGGTGTTAGGGATAGAATCTTAGACTACAAACGAAGACACCCAGGTTTGCCGTACTTGCCTCACAGCATTGCTGTGAAGATAATTGGAAGCCGAATGTCTGTTCTAGGCAAATTAGTAGAAACTCTAATCAAAAGCAGAATTGTTAGGCAACTAGAGGAACAAAGCCTGCTGAGCGGAAATCAGCATGGCTTTTGCAAGGGTAAACACCTGCCTCACCAAGCTTCTGGAATTCTTTTTTAAAACAAACCAGTGTGTAGACCTTATATACCTGGACTTTCAAAAGGCCAAATACCTCACCAAAGATTCCGGAGTAAATTTAGCAGCCATGGGGTAAGATGATGGGCTCTCCTATGCAGAGAACTGATTAAATGATAGGAAGCGAAGAGTAGGAACTTATAGATAGTTCTCACAATGGAGAGAAGTAAGCAGCAGGATCCCACCAGAATCAATATTGGAACCAGTACTATTTAATTGGTTCATCAGTGATCTGGAACTAGGGGTGAGAAGTGTTCTGGTCAGATGTGCAGATTACATCAAATGATTCAGGATGCTGAAAACCAGGGGTGACTGTGAAGAGCTCCAAGAGGAGTTCTACAAACTGGGTGAGTGGGTAACAGTGGGGTAAATGAAGTTCAGTGTTGGTAAGTGTAAGGTGATGCACAATGGGTGATACCAGCTTCAGGTATAGGCTAATGGGGTCTAAACTTGCTGAGACTGGAAAGGAAAACAGAGTTTAGGATCTTAGTGGCTAGCTCAATGAATGTCAACCCAGAGGCAAACTCTGTGTTAGAGATGATTAGGAAAGGGACTGAGAATAAAACTGTCGACATTATAATGCTCCTGTATAGCTCTATGGTGAGGTCTCATTTAGACTATTGTGTACAGTTCTCTAGCCACTTTCTCTCAAATGCTGAAGAGCTGGCAAAACTACAGAGGAAATCCCAAGTTGATGAATGGGTAGAGCAACTTCCTTATGAAGAAAGGCTGAAGAGTCTGGGGCTTTTCAATTTAGAAAAGAGAAAACTACGTGTACCAAGAGACTCACTTAAGATGAGGCTGGAGGGGATGTTGGGGAGCTATCTCATCAATGGCGGCCAGCATTCTATCATGCCAATCGCTGACTGGATCATTTAGAGAAGTGCTGGGAGGCATTGGGTCCCGCAGAGCATTCAGGATTCCAAATGGATCCATAAGACTCTGTGGGGGAGCTGAAATTTGCTTGACGCCCACCTGAGGAGGGGGTGGTATCTTTAGCTGTGTCTTCAGGGTGGCACAGCATTTGCCGTGACCAGATCCACATTCAAACCCACGCCAAAAATGAGATCCAGGGTGTGGCCTGCTTAATGGGTGGGGCCAACAACAAATTGAGAGAGCCCTAATGTCACCACGGCCAACACCAAGTCCAGACCATTTCTAGAGGATGGCAGCTCAGCATGGACATTAAAGTCCCCCAGAATTAATAGTCTGGGGAACTGTAGTGTCCAGGCTGCCCCCGCCTCCAGCAGGGCTGGCAGAGTATCTGAGATGAATTGGGCATGCAGTACACCAACTAGATGACCATGTTCTCGAATGATCCTCACCCGAGGCCAACACATTCAGTACCTGAGATTGATGGTGCAGGAAGGGCCCTGAAAGAGAAATCCTTTTGGATTATAGTGTTGGCCACAGGAATAAATACCATTCAAGGCGGATTAGATAGATTTATGGAGGACAAATCTATCCACGACTACTAGTCATAGTGACTGAGAGGAACCTCCACATTCAGAGGCACTAAATCTCTGAATCCCAGAGCCAGGGAGCAATATCGGGCAAAGGCCGAACTGAATGGCCACCATATGAGACAAGGATGCAGGATTAGAAGGACTATTGGTCTAAGCCAAAAGGGCTCTTCTTACATTCTTATATGCTTTCATCAGCTTCATGTGGAGACACAGATGTGCTTCACCAGCCTGTTATCTTTGCAGCCATGAGCATTGATGCAGCAGTTCTGTTGTTGTCACCATCATTGTTCAGATGTGCAGAGGCCAAGGTGCGTTACATAGGAGCTGTGAAAACAGTCCCCCAATGACAATTTGTAATTTTCCTCAGATGCAATCTCAGCTGTGTGAGGGAAGGCATTAGGGTATAGTCTGATGTTGTCAGAAGCTAAGCAGGGTCAGTACTAGAGACCTCCAAAGAAGACTCTGCAGAGGAAAGCAATGGCCAACCACTTCTGCTTCTCATTTGCCTTGGACATCCCTTGCTGAGGTGGTCGTAAGTCAGCTGAAACCCGTCAGCATTTCACACACACACACAGTCTTAGTGGCTGTGATCAGAAACAGAAGAGCCAGAAGGGGGGACCTCTTAATATTTTCCTTTCAAGCCATTTGTCTGTTCAACCCAGTCATTTGAGAAAAGATGAAGACCCCTTTTCTTTCTCCCCCTTGGGGTGGCGCCCTCTAGCGTTTTCATGGCAGACTCAATACTGGGTGGTTTGCCAGTGCCTTCCCCAGTCATTACCGTTTACCCCCCAGCAAGCTGGGTACTCATTTTACCGACCTCAGAAGGATGGAAGGCTGAGTCAACCTTGAGCCGGCTGCTGGGATTGAACTCCCAGCCTCATGGGCAGATCTTCAGACTGCATGTCTGCTGCCCTACCACTCTGCACCACAAGAGGCTCAGAATCTGAATATGCTTTCTCCCCCATGGGCAGCAAAGCAGCAGGCGGAGGGGTGGAATATGAGAAATCTAAAAATTGGAATTGAATTGGGTTAAGCAGCCCCTCCCCATAGGAGTCCTCCAGTCATAGTGATCGTCCCCCCACAGCTGTTTTTCTGTTTTAAGCTGGAAGACTATTTATGTGTCAATGTAATGCCAGATTAGACCCTCAGTAGTATGCTAGATTGGCATATAGGGCACTATCAACTACATTTATACAATCATCTGTTCTCCTCAAAGGAGAAACAGAGCTGCCCTCCAACCTTTCCTGATAAATTAAAGAGGCTCCTGTTTAAGTAGAGTTAAATCAGACGGTTTATTCCCTAGAGCACAATTGTATTAAAATGTTTTCATTAAATGACTCACAAAATGAGCATTTTGAAAGAGTCTCTCTTTCCAGGGGCAACCACTTTCTTCTCTATTTGGCAGGGAACGTATCTCTGTGAGGGGTGGGGGGAGGCATTGTGTTTAACTCGTGTAGATTTTTTCATTTTTGGGTGCTCCATAAACTTTCATTCAAGTGCATGCTTGTTCCCACCACCCCAACATCCATTCCACAAAAAAACACCTTCTAAAACTGGGACTTGATTTTCTCAGCTTCATGATCAGTTGATAAAAGGTAGGCTGTCAAGATATTTTAATATAGGCTGGCTTATCTTTGGGGTTGTTGATGAAGGAAATTAATGGAAAAAATTGGCAAACAGAATCTTAAAAGAAAATCCAGGTTAGTTCGGCTCTAATATATGTACATATTACATTTAAGGGTTTGATTCTCCACTCCTCTTTCACATGCAGCCAGCTAGGTGACCTTGAGCTAGTCACAGTTCTCTCAGAGCTCTCTCAGCCTCACCTACCTTACAGGGTGTTTGTTGCGGGGAGAGGCAGGTTAGGCAATTGCAAGCCAGTTTGAGACACCATCAAGTAGTAAAAAGTGGGGTACAAAAAACCCCAGCTCTTCACTGCATGACCGATAGTAAGTTGTGCTGACTGTTTTGTGGCTCCTTTCACCTCCTGCAGCAGCCATTTTGTGGAAGTCATTTTGTGGTTGCATTAACCAGACCACGTCCGAATTCCAAAGATGCCCAGTGGTCCAGAAGGGCTCTGATTATGCTTAAAGCATGGGTGTACTTTGAGTAAAGAATAACATTGTGAATTGTCCTTTATAATGTTTATATATTGCATTACATGGCACATATGGCCCAACCCAAGAAAGTGACATGTATGTCAGACCCAGCCCTCATCACAAATTAGTTTGACACTGCTGGACCAGACCTTCAGGTTCTGCTTTGCAGTTCTTTGCTTGCTTACTCTGCACCATTTGATTCATTTCAGAGCCTTTTCTCATGTCTGCCAGCAGCCTCGTTTTTATTTATGTATCTATGCATTTAAGGAATTTGCTCAGCTGAGAAATCAAAACATTTTATGCAGCATTCTCAATATCTTTTGATAGCTATTTCCACACCTCCTCCTCAATGCCTTTTTCTAGTTCTTTGACTCATTTCCTTGCAGCTACTAATCATGTGCTACTAAAATATCTGTCTCATAGATAGCAAAAGCATGAAGGGAGGAGAAGAAAGATACAAATGCCAAACATGCAGTGCAGAAAGCGCTTCTCAGTTATTCCTGCCCTTCTCCCACCCCCTATCAGCCTCACATAGGGCTGGGCTTCAAAAGTAGTTTTGTAACATGGGAGAGGCAACTATCTTTTGAGAAGAAGAGAGGGGAAGTGCTTTACAATATCAATGATTCACTCTTGGAAAAGGTCACATCACATCAGAATTGCAAGATGTCATAATCCCAGGGCTGGTTTATCCATGTAGCATGTGCTACAGGCCCCGCTCTTCCAGGGGCCCCGCACAGTACCTTCCCACATGGATCAGGGCCATAGCCTCTCTCCTCCCCGCTTTTTCCTCTTTAAGGACATTTGGAGTGACACCCGTTTCCATGAGGGGGGGATCTCTTCTGCCCCCAGACTGGCTGCTCCTGTTGCAGTTGTGCTTTGCTAGGGCCCCACAGATCCTTAAAATGCCTCTTGTGCTACAGCCCACACAAATCCTTAAAATATTCCTGCATAATCTCACTATACTGCATTGGTCAGAACACACTTGGAGTACTGAGTGCAGTTCTGGATACCTCACTGCAAAAGGGATGTGTAACCTTCACATAAAATTGAGAGGATGCAGAGGAGAGTGACAAGGATGGGGACCCAGCCAATGAGGAAAGGCTGAGGGACCTGGGAATATTCATCCTGGAGAAGAGGAGATACGGCCCCTTGCCACTCTATGATTCCCTGATTCTTCTGCAGTTCTATTATCCGTGTCAGCTTTTACAAAACAGCCCTTGCTTTCATGTGTCACATGCCACAGCACCAAACCTTGGCACATTAGATTGATTGTTTCTTTTCCAAGGATTGGAAAGGGGCATTCTCCTTGTGAGGAGTCTGCATCTATCCAGCTCTGCCCATGCTGTCATAAGGTGCTGCTTATTCCCAGAAGAATCCAAGAACCAAAAAACACTGGGAATCACTGGGGCCAACACTGCACCTCTCACAGACCAACAAGCAGGAGCACTTGCACACTGTGTAGTCCATGAAGTCTAGATAGGCATCCAATGTGCACGGAACAGCTGTTGACAGAAAGAACAAAGCGAGGCCTGTCCTTTGCAGCAGAATATGAGTCTGATAACATTTCGTGGAACACTCTGCCCGGTGGAGCAATCTACCAGACAAGATCAGAGCCCTGCGGGACCTTATTCCGTTCCACAGGGCTTGTCAAACGGAGCTGTTCCACCGGGCCTATGGTTGAGGCCAAAATAACATCTGAATGTGCTGGTTGCCCTGCCAGAAATCCATCAAATTAAACTAAATTTACTCGAGCTCAAGGATCTTATGACCCTCCCCCTGCCCCTTCTTGCAGAATAAACACACGTGGGTAATAGTTTAATGTTTTTAATTAAGTAATTTAACTAGATGTTCTATTGTATTTTTACCCAGGGAATGCATTTTGGTTTATCGTAACCCGCCTTGTGTTGCTAGAGAGAGGGTGGGTGATGAATACTTATATGAATACATAAATATAAATTGAAGCCGTTAAATAAGGAAAGTATTGGGGAGGGAAAACACTTAACAATAAAACTAGGCTTGTTGCTGCTGCTGCTGCTGCTGTGTGCCCTTTCTCTTTCTTCCTTGCTTCTAACAACACAAGCAGTACATGACAGCTCATTGCATGGTTCGTGTCTCCTTTCTTACCAAACAGTATTGAGAGGGGAGAGGTGACAGCTCAGTATAACATCTGGATCTTTTGCTTCATGTCCCTGCCTGTTCTAGGACCTGGCAAGCTGGAAGCATCCTTTGGAGCTAAGGTTTGAGGGTCGGCTTGCCTGCTGGCAAGAGCTGTTGCCTAACAATTACTCAGAACAGCTGGGATTTTTTTTAAAAATCTAGCTACATCATCAACATGACTACAGCACTTCAGAGACCAGAAGTGACAAAGAGGAGTTTACAGCAGTTCCTAGAGCTACCTTTTACCCCTTCCAGGTAGTACCTGGAAGTGATGTAGTGACAGTGGCAACGTTACACCTACCCCTCCTCCCTTGTCCCTGGCCCCTATTGGAATATGCAAGATCTGCATAATTGAACAGAATAAAAAGAGTGTCCTGCAGGAGGCATCAGATGAGACTTGTAGTTAGCATAGAATAGGAATTTCCTGATGATTTTTAAATCCTCTCCTCATGTTCTCTGATTGGCCCAACATGGGACTTCCTACCCCTCAGAGCACATTTCCTTCCTGCTTGCCTCCAGAACAGCAGTTGAACAGAAGAATGAATGCAGACAACAATTAGAACAGTTAGTTAGATCTTTATCTTCTTTCCATTCACATTTGTTTCTCTTCTAAAGAACAGCTATTTTATTCTTTAAGCAGCCTGCTACTCCACATCTTTGCATATTTAGACTTTGCCAACAGCCCCAACCCTCCTTACAGGGGCCAAGTAATCCTATTTCAAGGATAGGCCCTTTGAGTGAGGCATTAGGCTCTGGGTCTTAGGGGAGTCTGGTGGTGCCAGGTATGCTGTGGGACCTATGATTTTCCCTTGGGTTAGTCCTTTGTCTTGGCCTGGTCCTGCTCAGATGAGGACTGTGATCCTAGGTCTGGCTCAGGAGAGGTCTTGATTACACCTACACACACACACACACACACACCCCAGTGTTTTTGTCAGGTTTTTTAAAATCATCTGTAGAAATAGAACTATAGTGTCCTAACACTGTAGTGATAGACCTATTACTGTTTTTGTTTTGTTTCAGAAAGGCAAAAGCATACCAGAGTGGGGAGAAGGGTAGACATAGGATATAGTATAGGGGAAGTAGCTGCACATCTCTTTGCATTCACAGAAGTCATCAGAGCAAACAGGGAATTGTCCTTGTGTCAAAGCAACCTAAGAGCACATGTTTGGTCTCACTCAATTGAGCCTCAGCCCCAACATACGAAATCTGGAATGGTATCCCTGTTTCCAGTCATCAGTCTTCTTTTCCCTAGACCTAAATTAGCCCCAAACTATGGAATTTTCCAAATAGATTTTAAAAGTTCTTATCATGCAACTCCAGTCTTTGACTGTGGAATCTTCATAAGACTATTCTGTGTTTAAGCATATTTAATTAAAAAAAAATCCCTGTTGGAAGTGGCTTCCAGCTCCAAAGAATTCAGCGTCATTTTGGTATGCAAAGAACTACCGATGCATTTTTCGGTATTAAGCAAAGAGCCCTCAAAATGCCAGCAAAACGACACTTCCACATTTGGGCATTAGTGGACTGGAGACGGAGGAGCCAAAGTAGGGAGAATAATGCAATGCTCGAAGTACAAGCCTGTGTACTCAGTGCATATGAATGAAATGCCTGCGAATGGAAGCGGCTTTCCCTGCTGGAAACTCTGGGAGCCAGCCATCAGGAGTCACAGAAACCATAATAGGTATGCGACTCTTCTGCTTTCCATATTTGTGGTATGTTGCTCGCTGGCCTGTTCAAAGCCTCGGGCAGCTGTGTTAGCAGTAGCATGTTACATCTGGTGACTGGCTTGCTAATAATAAGCCTGCAATGGCAGTAACATTAAAAACATCCATATTACTTTCTTAGATTGTGGAAACCACAGTCGGGTTGCTTCTGAGATGGTATAGGCATTTCTCCAATTTATCAATGTGAGTTCCTTTAAGAGCTTACTCTTATGGGCCGGAATATGCCTCTGAGCTCCCTGGCTCTGCAGTATCCTGTTCCGATTTGTGAACATCAACATTTGGGAATGAATGCAGCATTTTTTGCAGCCTGTTTATGCCATTGTGTGTGTATATAAAGAGTTGTCAGGTTGTAGTCAATTTATGGCAACCCCACAGGGGTCTTGCTTAATGGGCTTTTCCTTTGGAAGAAGAGCCACTTAAATTGGAGGAGGCCCCATAGGCTGGAGGGAGGCTCCAAAGTTTGTTCAGTCTATAGAGTTGCCAGATTTTGGTGGTGGAGCCTGAGGGGGCCGGGGATTTCAGTGGGAACAAATGCCACATAGTCCCCTTCCATAGCAGCCATTTTCTCCAGGTGAATGGATCCCTGTTGCATGGTAACCAGCTGTAACTCTGTAAATGTCAAACACCCTCTCCTCCCCTCTTCACTGAAATATCAGTCAATTTACATACATCTAGGAAGAATATTGGCTTGGCCTGGGCACTACCTCTATTTACACACTATGAACTTGCTAGCCTTGACCTGGATAGCCCCTGCCGACAATATCTTGTCAGATCTCAGAAGCTAAGCAGGATCCTGACTAGTATTTGGATGGGGGTCCACCAAGGAATACCGGGTCGCAACACAGAAGCAGGCAATGGCAAACCACCTCTGAATGTCCGTTGCCTTGAAAACTGTGCAGGGTTGCCATAAGTTGGTGGTTCCTGGATGGCACTTTCCGCCACCACCAAGAACTTGCTGAAAGCTTGTGCACCCAAAAAGACAATTAGACCCTCATTGGAGAAACAATGGGGGAGGCATTCAGCCACAAACACTGCCTGGTTGGTTGCAGGGGAATGGACTGAGCCAAACAGAGATTCAGCCCCTTGCCCTGCTTGGCAAGTGTGCATTGCAACCCATGTACACACTGTCCAATTAAAGGGGGGAGAGGTGGTGGGAGAAAGGCCACCAGGCTGTGCCAATGAAGCTGACACATCCTGCAGCTCCTCAGGGCTGGTCGAAGCTGTGGAATTTGAAATGTGTATCTGCGGCTGCCATAAATGTCACCGCACTGCTCTGTACAGCCCTGCCGTCGAGGCGTGAAACTGTTCCAGCTGCTTTTCAGATGATATATAAGAGCACCGATCATGATGCTGATAAAGGAACGATTAACAGAGCTACTGTTTGGTTTGCACTGTGATGCTCAAAGAACATGCTGTGCTTGGCAACGCTGGAGGGAATAGGAGGGAATGCAAATTAAGTGTATAATTTCAGCATGGCATGGGTAATATATCAGTTATGTCTGAGATAATAAGCAATACATTTGGGGGGTGGGGGTGGAGACACCAGAAAGTTAATCACTGTTGCTGTTATCAAAGCAGAGTATTTGCAGGGAAAATTGGAATGATGACTGCCTACACCTACCAGTGTAGTATTTCAACAAGACAGGAGGGGCGGAACAAAACAGTACCTGAAATAAGTACTAGAAGACATCCGGGTTTCTTCAGTAGGGAGAATAATTCTTCATGCTTTGCTCATTGCTAGTGTGAAAGCAGGGGCTTTCAAAATGAGAATGGAGGGTGGATATTCTCCACGCATTCTCCTTGCCCTTGCCATTCCCCACCCTGCCACTGGTGGGCTGTTTGCCAAGGGGTTTATCTTAAATTGGTGGTGGGTATATTGCCTGCCCTGACCATGATGGTCTAAGCCAGAGATGGCCAAACTGTGACTCTCCAGGTGTCCATGGATTATAATTACCATGAGCTCCTGCCACCCCAGTGGAGGCTGACCCGATCTCATCAGATTTTAGAGGCTAATAGGGTTGGATGGGAGAATACCAAGGAAGTCCAGGGTTCCTACACAGAGGCAGGAAATGACAAGCCACCTCTAGATGTCTCCTGCATATAAAACCCTACGGGATTGCCATAACGCGGCTGTGACTTGAAGACACTTACCACCACCATATATTGCTATGTTGTATGAATGCCAAAGAGCCTCTTGTGGCGCAAGGTGGTAAGGCAGCAGACATGCAGTCTGAAGCTCTGTCCATGAGGCTGGGAGTTCAACCCCAGCAGCCGGCTCAAGGTTGACTCAGCCTTCCATCCTTCCGAGGTCGGTAAAATGAGTACCCAGCTTGCTGCTGGGGGGTAAACAGTAATGACTGGGGAAGGCACTGGCAAACCGCCCCATATTGAGTCTGCCATGAAAACGCTAGAGGGCGTCACCCTAAGGGTCAGACATGACCCGGTTGCACTGGGGATTCCTTTACCTTTACCTTATGAATGCCAAGTCAAGTCAAGTTGATTTATATGGTCACAGACCACAATGCAGGTAAAACTTAAAAACTTTTAGACAATGTACAAAATTTAAAAATGCATTGAAATTAGCTAAAAGGACACGGTGATTGGTGGTTTTAAGTGGCAGGCTTGAATCACGTGGGTGCAGAATGTCGCTATCTGGAGAGAAACTTGAGGTTTTTCATCCTTGAGTAATTCTTTGGACCAATCTGCTCCTGCCTGGCGTGGCTTCATGTCTAGAAGTGGCTGAATAGGCTTGCTGCAGGCTGTGGCGTGCAAAGGGCAGTGGAAGAAGAGGTGTTCCAGGGTTTCCCCCTCCCTCATGTATGGACGCTATAGTGATATACTGGTTTAAAAAGCCAACCAGCTGGTTGTGATGGGAAATGATAGGTGCAAGAGAAATTGAGAAGGAAAAGGCGCTAGATGCGGGCAGGGAGTTATGGAAATTTCCAGTTTTCCATCTGCATTGTCTCCAAACATGCTTTGACTACAGTGTTTCAGGAAAGGTCATACTCAAGCAAGTGGGCGAGTTCATGATGGTGCCACATGGAAGCCACAAAAACCTCTGCTCCCATTTTAGGGGAGCATGGAGCAAAAATTCCATACAGAAGCAACTGCTGTCATTATCAAGAGAAGGAGTCTATTGTATGAGTGGGGTTTCCCCTGCATCTCAACGTAGGGCAGGCCCATTGGTAAACCTTACAGAATGAAAACTCCTACCTTATGGCAGTTACTGAGAAGTGGAGTCATAGTGAATAGGTCAGAGTCATCCTTCAAATGCTTGAGTATTTTTAAATGGTCATGACCAATGTCCAGGTATTTGTACCTGTATATATTCTGTATACCTAAGAATTTCCTGCTTACATAAATATTTCATTTACTACATCACTATTTACATTATACTGTAAACCTCCTGATCCGCTCTTATCCTGTGCTAAAATGAAGATTGCTGTTTGCACCTCATTTTAAAGTCTGGACTCCGACCTAGCTTCAGTGGAGAATTTCTGCAAATGAAAGAGGAGGATTTCCACTCATCCCCCTCCTGCTTCAGATCCCCATCTCTACCCTCATGCTGTTCCCAGGAGTCCCCTGTCCCCCCAGGAATAACATGAAGGGGAACATTTTAGTCTCCACTGGGGGGGGATGGTAACAAAGTTTTACTCTGCTGAGAGAAATCCCTTCCACTGGTTGAAATTCCCTCATGGATTCAAGCCATTATACCCCTTCCCCTGGATCTTAAGCCACAAGGGTCTTCAAAGTGCTTAAGAGGAATAAATAATCATTTAGACATACAGATGTTTGCCTAAAATTACTTATATCTACTAGCATCCTGACTAACTGTGAAAATGTGATGCCATTAGCTTATCACAGCAAGTGATTCCTCTTACCATTACCAAAGGTAATTACGAAGGTTTAACATTGCAGTGCTAAACCATTTGCAGGAATCAAGTGAAAATGGGGTTCTGTTGTAGTTTCCTTTCTCTCTCTCTCTTTTTTTCTTAATGGATGGAAGGGAAGTCCAAACACATTCAGATCCAGGAGGTTTCATAGAAATGAATTCAAGATGTCCTTATTCTATTTTAAAGGTAAAGGTAAAGGTATCCCCTGTGCAAGCACCGAGTCATGTCTGACCCTTGGGGTGACGCCCTCTGGCGTTTTCATGGCAGACTCAATACGGGGTGGTTTGCCAGTGCCTTCTATTCTATTTTAGGAATGTCCTTTTTAGAGCCGATTGTGATATAATGATGAACATCTAAAGTTTTTGGAAGATGAATACTTCAGGAATATTTGCCCCTCCCCAGTCATACTATCACAGGGAATTCAACTTTTAAGAGCACATCTTTATTACCAATGAAGTGTTGGGTCCTTGCCTTGACGGGTGAGACTTATTGCTTGAGGATGGGGGCTCTTCTGCTTGAGACTTTTCAGGAAGCAGAATACAGCGTACTTACGAAAAATGATCTGTATGAACATAATTACAGAATTCTGGCAGAGGACTTGAAGAACAGTGCTCCCAAGTGAACATTTCCTGGAAGGATAGTATAGCTGTTATTCCTCTGTGTGTATTTGTGTTTCATCAAAATGACTTTTTTTTTAGCTTTAACTTTATATGCGGACCTGTCCCCCCCGAGAAAAAGTTTGAAAAAAGTGATGTTGAGACTTAATGGGTTAAATAAACATGTGACTAGCCAAAGTAATCCACAGTAAATGTAGGCCTTCTTCGTATTTCATTATTTTGCTATGTAAAACAAGTATAATTTCTGGCTCTGTGGTTTTCTGGGGGAGAGACGTTACAGTGTAGAGAACTGGAGCAGTGTTATTTTAGGATTCTTTTACTATATAAATTATTGTAAAAAGAGATTTTAAAAGGCTCCGTTACAAATGAATAATATTTGGATTGCGGCTTTAAAAAAATGTGAAGTAAATTTTCTTAGGGCTTTAGTCCTGATGTATCTTCTGTTTTCAGGGATGCTGTCTACTGAGCTGGATTCTATGTATTTCCCGTGAAAAATGCATGCAAAATTTGATTATTCCCACCTTGACTTTCTGCCTGAAGCATCTACTGAGACTATTCTTAATGTAAGATCTAAATGAAGACACGTTTTGGGAGGATTGTGGACATGTATAAAGACCTGAACCTGCTACATGTGATGCCGAAAGATAATCTGGATTGCCACAGCGCCAAAAGGTATGTTTAAAGTTATGTTGAATTTAAACAAAACCACATTTTTGAGAATGAAAACAGTGTTGAATGTAACAATGGTAATAACAATGGTTTTGATTTGAATCACTGCTTGGTGCAAAGTTAGAGACTATCCCCATACAGTCCCCATACAGAAAGATCCACATGGTAAGGTCCTCTAGGACAGGGGGAGTTAACTTGTGGCCCTCCAGATGTCCATGGACTTGCCAGCAATTGCTGGCAAGGGCTCATGGGAATTGTAGTCCATGGACATCTGGAGGACCACAGGTTGACTACTCCTGCTCTAGGATACCAGCCAATGAGCTCACAGGGGGAGGAGGGGAAGAGAGAAGAAAAAGATCTGCGATGATGCTTCCTTATCTTGTTTCTCTGTGTATTTGGGAGTCAGCCAAGAGCTTTAGATCCCTTAAGACATGTTCTTTCTTGGCCAAAAGAGAGTAGAGAGAAAGAAGTACCATCTTTCTTTCATATATAGTGCCAAAGCCTCACCCCCACCAGGTGTTACATCCAGAGCTACTAGAAATTCCATACCAGTTTGAAGAGGTTTGTGTGAGTGCAGGCATCATGGCCTGTTATATAAAATTTTTTGCCTAACCACACAGCATAACAACACCAGGTTGTGAAAAATAGGTAATACTTTCTGAATGTGTGTTCTGTCTATTTAATGTATGTTTGACATTTGAGGAAGGCTGTAGAGGCCAAAACATGTCTGGTTTCATGTGGCTCATAGGACATATCCACTAGACCATTGAGAAACCCCTGAAACATTCTTCAGCCTTTGAGAAACCCCCAAAGTGGAGCAATCATGCAGAGTATGGTTAGGAAGTATAGTTCTGTACACACCCACACAGGGTCCTTCCCTCTCCAGACCCCTCATTGGCCATTTTGGGAGGGGGGGGCAGGTCAACTTGACCATATATGGTCATATCAACCAATAAATGTCTAACAATTAAAAAAATATATTTAAAATCATTAACCCTGGTTGAAAAAGTTAAGGGATGAACAACTCCAGATTTCTTTATGATGCTTTGGATATTGCTATTCTTTGTGTTAATTGTTAATTAGATGGTCTTCTTTTCCTAATTTAGAAGGAAGGTATTTAAAATAAATAAACAAACAAACAGGCATGAAGAGGATCCATTTGTTGGGAATGCCTGGCCTGTTTTGCATACAATATGACATTATATAATAGGGTTTCCAACTTCCAGGTTGTAGTTAGATTACATCTCCAGGTGATAGAGATCTGTTCACTCAGAGAAAATGGCTGCTTTGGAAGGGACTCTATGACTCTACGGACATTATACATGACTGAAGTCCTTCCCATCCCCAAACCCTCAAGCTTCACCCCTCAGGTGGCCAGTATTTCTGAACCTAGAGCTGGCAATCCTGTCATATAAAGATACAGAAAACTATCTCCATGTTCTCATCGCAATGCTGTGTTGGTGATTGTGAACCAAAAGCACAAATTGGCTCACTTTTGCAGTGGTTGCAGATTTGTGGCTAAGAGTTGTTTGCTTCTAGTAGCCATATCTAATTACATTGCATGAGACTGGTATAAAGCTATGTCCTATGACTTTTGTCATTCTGCAGGAGTTGCATTAACTTGCAACACAATTCGGTTTGCAGAAGAAGCCCAGAAAGTTATTTGCAAGGCCAGCTAAATTTCCACAGCTCTCTTGCTGCCAGGATGGCTGTGGAAATTTGGGAACAAACTGCCCTGAGATGACTGGCCAATCTGTAAATAATCTGTCATGTGCTCTACTCCCTAAAGCCCTGGAGATCTGTTCTTAGGAGTCTGACGTCAGCAAAGGAGAAAGGAGTGTTATTACCATTCATCGGGAAAGTGTGAGAGGTAATTTGCTTTGATTTTTAAAAAAATTCCATCTGCATTTAGTGTTCTCTGACATTATCCTACAACTCTTATTTAAAATACCCTTCATAAAAGAAAGCTCTTTCTTTTTATAGAAGACTAGAATTAAAGCCCGTTGTAGCTGTAAGTACAATGGGCGTTAACATGGCAGGAGGGTAGACTTTCCTGTCTGGAGTTCTTGGGATCACTGAACTCATGTGGTGTTTGAGGCAGAAGCTTTTGCCATCCTTGGACTCTTGGGTTCCTACCTCCAAAGCTCAAGGGACAGTTGTGACCCAGCAGTCACCAATCTCCAACTCCAAGTTCTGGAGGTGGTCTGCAGAATATTGAGATCTGCTTCCTAGGGGGGGGGAGAAGTTGGGGTGGGAACTGTATACAATGACAATTCATCTTCAGGCTCCTGGAGATGTAACACCTTGGCTGTGAGGGAGAATTCTGTGGCACAGAGGTTGCATATTTGGATAGGTGGGGTTGTGCTTGAATTGCAAATTTTCCAGGAAACATTGATTGGTTACCCTGCAGAAAAGCTGTATCTTTGGAACCCATGGAACTGCAAGGATGGCAGACAACAGTTTGGAAACAATGAGAAATGTTGTGAGGCAGTAATTGCTAATAACAATAAACAATAAATGCATAAACTTGTAAGTTTCTTTCTTTAAAGAAATATCTTAATTTATAGAAATCAAGGCCGTTGCAGCTGCAAATACAATGGCCGCTAGAATGGGGGGAGGGGGAGTGTCTTGTTTGGGGGAGGTGTCCTTGAAGTCGTGTGGCATTTGAGGCACATTCTCTTTGTGGTGCGGTGGCTGGCAGAAGGTTCTGGGCTGGTAGGGTAGAAAGTGGGTTCCAGTGAGCACAAATGGAGCATTGGAGAGAGTAGAGATGTTCAAGGTGGTGATGTGTATGGTGGTGTGGTGGTTAGAGGAGGACCTCTTGGTAGACAATGTTTCTTGTAAATATGCAGTCTGAATGTGTGAGTAGCATGCCATGTTGTGGTCCGGGGGGGGGGCATGGACGTGAAGGTCCTGGAAATGGTGTACTCATGAGAATGTGACATATAGCTGGCCATGACTGAAAAGAGGCTCTTTGAGATGGGGGCCAACCTTGCTGAGGGTCTGTCCCTGAGACTTGTTAATGGTTATAGCAAATGCAAAGCCCGGACACTAGGAAGCCCAGGCACTAGGATGCATGGTGGCTTTCCTGTGTGCTGACCCTCGTCCTCCTGCTCCTCACTTGATCTTGAGGTCCAGTGTGCTGCAGTGATGAAAGAATGGCCAACTCTAATCTCAATAGCTGTGTTTGACCCTCACTCCCCTTCCATGTGCAGCCAGCTGGGTCGCCAACCTCCAGGTGGGGGGTCTGGAAATCTCCAGGCAACAGTTCTTCTGAGAAAACAACTGGGGGGACGGAAGGGGAGATTGGGAGGAAGGCAGAGGAGACTACCATGGGGCTGGTGGGCAGCCTTAAAACTTTGCAGAAGGAAGGGTTAAAATTGTTGTGTTCTGCCTCCCCGCAAGAGACTTATTTTTATTTATTTATTTTTATGTTTGAATTCATATGAGCATCCCTCCTGGGGAGCCAGCTCAGGATGTTTTACAATGATATATTATACATTAAAGATTAAAACAATTATAACGCTAATTCCATTATAGCACAGTATCTATGAGCCTTGCCTTCAGATACTTCTCCCATTTCAAGTGAGGGGTTATTATAGGAGGGGGCCAAACTCAATGTTACTCTACAATTCATTGGCCCCAACCAAATGTCTGGTGGAAGAGCTCCATCTTGCAGGCTCTTCAGAACTAAGCAAGCTCCTGAAGTGCCCGCTGTTCTTCTGGGAACTCATTCCACCAGGCCAAACATATGTCTCAAGGTCCAGGGATCGTCAGCCAATTCTCATTGGCAGAGCAGAGTGCTCTTCAGAGGGATATAGACGTCCCTGAAGTACATGGGGTCCAAGCTTGAAGGTTTAGACCAAAACTTTGAATCTGATCCAGAATACAACTGGGAGCCAATGCAGTTGCCTGAGGTTTAAATTCATCTGTTTAAATGAAACATGATTTTAATCCTTTAAGAAATTGCTTGTGGACAATATGTTTCATGGTTTGATCTACCCTTCCTCTTCGTAGCTCAGGACAGGGTACACAGTTTTCCCCTCCCCCATCTTATCTTCACCTTGTATAGGATTGCTAGGTCTGGTTTGGGAAATAACTGAAGACTTTGGGGGTGGAGACAGGAGTGGGCAGAACTGGAGATGAGCTATAATTCCAAATTTCACCTAGGAACTGGCATCCCTTGGATGATAAATTAAGCCCAGAGAAAGCAACTAGCCCCAAATTCCCTAAGGACACATGGTTGAGTGGAGTTTTGTACTCCAGGGTCCCCAGTCTTAATCTAACCACTATTCTACCTTTTCAAATCATAGATTTGATTTCAATTCATCTGGGGTTCTCTTTCCTCCGTGAAACAGAATTGAACAGATTTTTATGGTGCTTTCATTATCGTACATGTATGACAAATTTCTAAACTTTTCTATGAAGCTGAGTGTTTCAACTAATCAGGTTGTACATTAATAACCTACTCATAAACAACCACTTCCAAAAGCACAGAGGTACTTGAGAAGACATTGCTGATCATAAGTTGGAGGAAAGCTTTCAACTTAAAGCCTGTTATTTATTTCTAAAAACATTTTAAAAAACAAGCTGCAGAAAATTTTTAAAAACAAGCTACAGAAAATATCCATTTTTAAAAACAAGCTACAGAAAATATCCATAAATGGTTAGTTTTAATATAGACATTGACAAAAACAACCTCTATATTATGGTTATGATCCAAGAATTCCTTATGCAAGCATAAGGTCCTTCTACCTATGCTAGCAGGGCCTCTGATATCTGTGAATTCCTTGAATCACATCTTAGGGCATTCCAAAGAGTTAAAATCAAGCCAAGAATAACTGAAGTGTAGATTTTACAAGGCTTTAATCTATGTATATCATTTTGTACTTTTGAGGCTTACTGATCTATTAGGATTTCTGCCATGATAAATGGGCACCAGGTAAGAAAAACAGCTGGCCATTTGGCTATGCCCATCCTAATGTGGTGCATAACTTCTGAGCAATAAGAAAAGTTCCCTGTGAGGCCAACAGGACTGTCTACATCCTTATATACCTACCTAAATAGTACAGTCATCTTCAGAGGCCTTGCTTTCGGTGCCCCTACCTTCTGAGATTAAGTGGGTGGTACCCTGGGAGAGGGATATTTTGGTTGTGGCACCAAAACTTTGGAATTTTCTCCCAAGGAAGATTCACCTGTCCACTTCTGTTCCCATCTTCTGCCAGCAACTGAAGACTTTTTCTTTCATTCAGCATTCCCTCATTCCCTCAAATGCCCAACATTTTGTTTTTATTTTCATATGTATTTTTGCTCTGGGTTTAATTGTTTTAATGATATGTTTTTGTTGGCTTAATAGTTTTTAAGTTGTGATTTTTATTAGGTATGTTTTGAATTTGTAAACCACCATGGTAGCTCTGATAAAGGCAGAAAAGAGGAGTATAAATTTTGTAAGTAACCTGACTGAAGCATGGGCAAAGGAAGTGGAGGGATTGCATGTTTTAACAATGCCACCACTGGATTGGAGGAACATAAACTTATCAGGAAAGACAACAATGTCCGGTGACACACAATTGTGTATAGGACTAGAAGGAGTTAATGTCGGCATTGTTGAACTCTTGTATAGCTATATTTGTTGAAAAGGTGGCATATTTGCTGGAAAAGTACTGATACATTTGCAATCCCCTCTCAATGCAAGATCTTAAGGTCCAGTTCTTTCTTTCTGATCTATTAAAGTCATGCTAGAATCATTATCAGCATCATTATGCATGCAGGACATTTTATTCAAACACTTCCTTGTGTAGAGAGAACTGATATTCATCACATGAGGGCACACTCTCATTTTAAACCTGTTCCCTTTATGTGGCAAATACCAGAACTTTACCATACAACTGTGTTTGCAAATAAATACTGTATGAAAGGGATGTGGCAGTAACTAATTCTCCAAAATTCAGTGTGAGAATCTGTTCCCCATTAGCTGAAGAAAGACATGATTTTTTGACTGCTACCCCTGGCTTTAAGGCTGGATAAATCTCTCTTTTACTGATGCTCTAATGCGGGCAGGCAGGGGGGGGGGTTGTGGCTTAGTGGTAGAGCATCTGCTAGGAATGCAGAGGGTTCTGCCTTCAATCCCTAGCATCTCTAGCCACCAGGATATGATGGGAGGTTATGTGCAATATCTCTGTTTGGGTGTAGTCTGCACGGAGCTTTTATTCCAATCCCAGGTCAATTCAGTCCCTGCCATTTCCACTGAATGTGATTTCCATTTTGATTTTGTCCAATTTAGATTTTCCCTCTGCAAAAATTATGATTGATCTGGAGTGACCCTACCTTTATCCTGCAATATTTAGGAGTGGAAATAACCCTCAATATTTTCAGAATCAGATTGAGAAAGCATGAGGAACCATGTGGATTTCCAGCTGCTTCGCCAGGGCTCACTCCGTGGTAGAGGAGCCCTGATTGGCCAAGGCTGTAAGCTTTTTTTAAAAAGAGGAAGTCCTAATTTTCTCTCAACTTAAGCCCTAGAAGCCCTAACTTCTGTGGGTAGAGATATGCCTCGTGATTTTTTTTTCTCCCTCCTCTGCTTTCCCCCCCACCCCACTTCAAGAAAAGAAAGAAAGACGCTCCTGCTGCGTTTGGCTCCCCCCTCCCCTTCGGAGCCTCCCTAAGCATGTGCAGAACACTTTTCTGTTTCAATGGGGGGGGGGGGGGAAGAGGAAGACCGAGTTCAAATAGATCTGGATTCAGCAGGATCCACAATGGAATAAACAAAGTAATTGCAGAATCAGCCCTGGAGGGCAACTGCTGGTCTGAGTAGACGATACTGATCTTAATAGACCAGTGGTCTGCTACAGGACAAGCCAGTGGCCTTGGGGCCTTCTTCTGACTAATGGCTTGACTTTCTTTAAAAGACAGTGCTTCTGATCACTGGCAGTCTGGCTTATGTGCTCACTATTTATTGATATGATTGGCTGCTGAGAGACCTGCAATGACAACAGGACTGTGAGAGAGGGGGGAAGCTAGAACCCTCATCATGTTGTATGAGAATGTGCATGCTGGTTGCGCTGTTTTGTGAGGAAGTTTGAATATATCGCAGAATAGCCCAACATATAGGCCTGAGCTGCTCACAAACAACCAAAGAGCAAAGAAAGAAAGAAAGAAAGAAAGAAAGAAAGAAAGAAAGAAAGAAAGAAAGAAAGAAAGAAAGAAAGAAAGAAAGAAAGAAAGAAAGAAAGAAAGAAAGAAAGAAAGAAAGAAAGAAAGAAAGAAAGAAAGAAATCCTTGGCTCCCAATTTGTTTTATTTATTTTATTTCATTTATTTTTATTTTTTTTATTTTTTATTTCATTTATTAAATTTATATACCGCCGTTCCTTTAGGCTCACGGCGGTTTACAGAATAAATAATTTATAATAAAATCCCATAGTTCCCTCAATAAAATTACTAAAACCAATTAATA
Organism: Paroedura picta; assembly: GCF_049243985.1. Lineage (NCBI taxonomy): Eukaryota > Metazoa > Chordata > Lepidosauria > Squamata > Gekkonidae > Paroedura > Paroedura picta. Next base: position 38,955,646 of record NC_135371.1, on the reverse strand, counting down.
TCAATAAATATCGAGGCAGCAGGCAAAAAACACTATCTATACCCCTTGTTCAATAGGGGGACAACCATGCTACTGATCTCCTGATCTCCTGAAGTCCTAATGGCCTAATGGGAGTGAGGCAACCATATCGGTCAGATGAACCTAGGGGGCCCAGATCGAGTGTCGGGACCTCCTGCCCTGGCCTCAACCATATGCCTGGTGGAAAATAAAATTCATTTCATTAGGAGCTATGTCATGAACATAACTACAAGAGAATTATACGTGTAGTAAGAATGTTAAAATATGCAGGTATAAGCATACATGCATATTTCTTCAGCCAAATACACACAAAGGCTGATACCTTGAATGAAACTTTCTTGGTTGAAAAGGTGCCACTGGACTCAAACTTTGATATGCCCTGCGTGTTTTCCTAAATGCTGTCAAAGCATTGTGACTCGTAGATTGCATGCCACTCACCCAAAAGCATCTGAACATCCCTCTTGATCTTTACACAGCCCGCAGCGCCGCGGACTGAATAAAGCCGTAAGGGCTTAGGGGGAGGAGTTAGGCCGTGCTCTGTCCGGGATGAGGAAGGGTGCCGATTGGCTCCTTCCTCCGGACAGACCATTGGCCGGGCCAATCGGCAGGCGCTTTGCGCCTGCCGATTGTCCTGGCCGATTCCCGCCCTGCCGACAAGGGAGCAACTGCGAGCCGCGCAGAGCGCGGCTGACAGTTGCTCCCTGCCCGGCGGCCTGCTCTCGCCGCATCAGGCCACCGGCCAAGGGAGCCCCCACCAGCTGCACTCCGCGCGGCTGCCAGGGGCTCCCTGCGGGGAAAGGCTAGCACCCATTGTATTTCCGCATACAATGGGCTTTGCCTCTAGTGCACCATAAAGCTTAGTAGGTGACCATGAGCTAGCCACTCTCTGTTACAGATGTAATGTGTAGAAAGAATGTAAAGGGTTTAAAAAAGCATTTTCTCCATTTCCCAAAATACTAGAACTTGAAGGCACCCAATGAAGTTGACGGGCAATAGATTTAATTTTAGGACAGAGAAATGGCACTACTTCTTTACTCAATAAGGGATTAAAATGTGAAATCTTCCTGCAGAGGATGTAGATGACTTTGAAAAGAGATTAGGCAATTAATGGAGGCTGGATCTACCAGTGGCTACTTGCCAATTTGCCCAAGGGAGGTTTCCACATTAAGAGATGGTAAACCTCTGAATACCAGAGTCAGGAGGCAATGTTGGGGGTAGGGTTAAACCTCTATGTAATGTTTGGCTCTTCAGGGTAACCAGTTGGCCATTGTGTGAGACAGGATGTTGGCCTAGATGAACTACTGGGCTGATCCAATAGAGCTGTTCTTATGACTGGAGACAATCATTCTAAAATCATATTAACTGTCCCTCCCTTCCTTGTGTAGCTCCCTGCTAACTATCCTTTCCCCATTTTTTTCCCTTGCAGGACTTTTATTGACAATCCTGGGAAGTCACCCATTAAGGATTAAGCTGCATATATCTGTCCCAGCTGAGAAGAGCTAGAACATCATGTTATTTCCATTCATTTCCCTGTTGTGTTTTCTCAAAGGCCCACACTACTCATGACTTCCACACTGAGTACCCTTCTCTCTGTTGCCATGGTGCGGTTGCTGGTTTGTCATTAATATTGTGGGTAACTTCAGGTCCTTGACCTCTTTGCTTTTCAGTGCTTTTCATGGTGTATTTTCCTCTCGATTGCAAAGGGCTGCATTCCTAAGCAAAGATAAAACAAAAACATGAAATGTAGCCACTGTTGGAGATCTACTGCACAAAGGCACACTACAGTGAAAGCAGAACACCAGTGAAGAAATGGCAGGTTCAAAGAACAACAGCCATCCCACTGAGGATCAGAGATTTGGGGGTTCATTCCAGTTGATTTGCATTGCCTCTGTGACTACAAGAGCCCAAAGAAATTTCTCATGTAATTTCAGCTCAACAATGGGCCTAGTTCTGGCTTCTCTGTAATAATACTCTGAGCTTCGGATGGACAATTGCTGCACACACTGTACAGATTACTCCTTATCATTTGGCTCAGTTTATACGTATCATCCTGCCCTATTGCTATTGCTGCCAGATGAGGGATCATGTCTAAATCAGCGGCAAACATTATCTGATTGTTGAACCTTCAAGAATCAAAGCCAAGATTTCCCCAGCTGATCCAACAAGGAGCCATTATTTTATTCCTCAAGTCAAGCCACATAATGTTTAGCCACAGAAATAGTAGACAAGTGATGCATCTGGTAGTGGAGACATTTCAGGCTGTGGCTTGTTTTGTGAGCATTACTCATTTGAGCATTTTGAGCAGGTTATGTAAGACGCCACCAACTGAAACACAGTTATAATCCTCATTCAATTTTTTGAGTAGGGTATATTTTGAAACATACATTAAGCAGTTATAAGGTCGTGGCCTACCACAGTCTTCAGTTCCATCACATTCTTTTAAAATCCTTCCTAGGCCTGTCCTTCTCACCCATCTCTGCTTTGGGTGTTCTCCTCCTGCTTCCCCCCTCTGATTGGCTTTGCTATTGCCTAAACAGAGCCTCTTGTGGCGCAGAGTGGTAAGGCAGCCGTCTGAAAGCTTTGCCCATGAGGCTGGGAGTTCAATCCCAGCAGCCGGCTCAAGGTTGACTCAGCCTTCCATCCTTCCGAGGTCGGTAAAATGAGTACCCAGCTTGCTGGGGGGTAAACGGTAATGACTGGGGAAGGCACTGGCAAACCACCCCGTATTGAGTCTGCCAAGAAAACGCTAGAGGGCATCACCCCAAGGGTCAGACTTGACTCGGTGCTTGCACAGGGGATACCTTTACCTTTACCTTTTATTGCCTAAACAGAAATTGAAACCTTCATTCTGCTTCCTTCCTTTCTTTATAAAGTATTTATGTATCTAGAAATCTTCAACTGATGGGAATTTCCTCCCGAGTGAGGACTTTTCTCCTGAGTGCAGAACCCTGACAAAAATGATAGTGTCAAAAATGATATTTATTTCCATCACAGTAACAGACAACAACATATTACGATTTCCAGCTTCCCACTAGGGATGGGAATCTCCTGCCCTCAGCTACCATTGGCCAGCACCAGTCAGCTGGGGAGTGGGAAGAAGTGACCAGGAGAAATGGAGGAGCATAATCAACAAGTTGATTCCAGTGCAATTTGAGAGTGATGTTGTTGTACTGGGGGTGATGCTTTAGCATTCACCACAAACAATATGGCTTAGCTATAGAGTTTGGAGTGAATGCTAGAGCTTCACACAGCATGATTAAACCTAGTTCAACCATAGAGTTCTGAGCGAGAGTTAGAGTGTCATCACATCTCATCACTTCTGGGCCATGCCGGAAATGCTATGATTATATCAAGACCACCAATCACTCTCCCCACAAAATCTCCACCTTCCTCATCTCCTACCTGTGCCTGGCAACCCAACGCCATATGCATGATATGCAGCCATATACATAATGTTGGTGGGCTTGGTAAAGTCAGGCTTCAGAACAGATTCAAAAGCTTTGTTTAGATGTTAAGCCAAGCACACCATATCTTTATCACTTGGCCCCAACTGCTGTATAACTGCCTGAGGTGAAGAAATGATACTCTGTGATTACTCAGTCATGTGATAATTGGCAAGTAGTTCAAACACTACAATGGTCCAGGGAAAGCAGAACATGCTTTGACTGTCATGTGATATTTGAAGGAGGACTGAGTTGTGCCGAGACTTGTGTGCTCCTGAATTCATTTGGGATTTGTGCATCTCAAGCCGTGAAATCCAGGAAACTCATATTACAATAGACAATTATCCCCTTTTGGCAAGAGGTGTTTCAGTACAGCACTCAGCTTTAGGTACAGTCTGTTCTTCTGCATGTGATTTTGGCTTATTTCCCTGCAATGTGGGCTCGGAGAAAGGCCCAGCAGCAGTGGATGCACATAAGCTGTTTTGATTGCTAAATGTATAATCTGAAAACATTGGAAATCCTAGTTGTCTCCAGAAGCCCATTACTGGTAGAAAGAGCTCAGCCTTCCAGCAAACTAGGGAGAAAGTAGAGTTGTTAAAAAATAATTTAAAACATGAAAATTTAAAATGAGTAAAGTCAGACCTTGGCTGCATCCACACATTGCCAAATATTGCACTATAGAAGATTTCCAGGTTGTCCTAAGGTTTCATTTCTTTCCCCCAAGTTTCCAGGTTTTTAGTTTGTGTCCAGACAACTTGGTTAACATCCCTGTGCTACCCCAGTTTTTCTTCATTTCCCCCACCTCCTGTTCCTTTCCTAGATTCGTTTTTCTTATACTCCCCACCCCGACTCCATTACAGAATGAGGTGCTTTTACCAGAGATGCTCAACTGGTGCATGAAGCTCTATTGGTGCAAAAGCCAGTTTTTGGCCCAGGTCTGCAATCTCACTATCCACATGACTTTTGTCCATATGGATCACCAGCACTTCAGAGGTCTCAGCGGGTTGATAAGGAAAGGGAAAATCAGGTAAACAGGCGCCTTCCAAGCTAACAGCATTAAAAAAGCATCTGCCAGAAATGGCTTGGGCACAACAAGCTCTTTTTAAAAGCCAGCAATGGGACTGATGTTATTTCAATGGACCTTCTAGCCCTAAAATGTTATGATTTTATTATTGGCCCATGTGAATGAGTCCTTACAGACACAATTACAGGGCTGTTATTGTTCCATTTGCACATAGTTAATTGCCCTCATCTTTCCTCAGACATATTACCCAAAGCAGAAGACTTCTAAATTCATTCCTGGTACCCTGTGATGCCAGTGATATAATGCTAGGGAATAAATACAACTAACAGCTTGAGCTTATTACCTGGAGCATTGCGTAAAGTGAAGCATTATTGGCACACTGGCCTGACATGCACAGTCTACCCTTCTTTCTCCACAGACTCGTGTGTATGTTGAAACAGTAGTGTCCAGTGTCTTCCAATATGAAAAATAAACAGGAAATTAAATTAAAACTCACTGAACTGAGAGATGTCTTTTTCTCTCTCTCTCTCTCTCTGCTTCTTTTCCCCACCAGTAGCATATGATTTTACTCAAAAGGGGGCGAAGGGCACAACATAAAAATTAGGAGAAGGTGGGTTTTCATTATAACTCTTTTCCTACTTGGAAATATTTCATAATTTAGTTTTTCCCCCCCTCCTCCAGGGAAGATCTGATGTTGGAATAGAAATGGCATAAACCCTTTATAAACAGACATCACTCAAGGTAAACAACAGACCCAGAGTAAATTCCAGCATCCTTGTTGTAGACTGTACATATTTGGGCAAAGGTGACATCATGATTTTATTACTGATGGCTCGCTAAATTTTGGAACCGTCTCAAGAAGTTCTGCATCATGACTTTGTACAAATATGCTGACCTCTTTTTATAACTTTACCTCACAGCCGTGGTAATCTAATTCTTCTACCCTGGTTTTTCTTTAAATATGGGACTGGCCTGAAACCATTCAAGCATGATTTGTTCCTTTTTTTTTTGCCATTGCAAAAATGGATTACATTTTTCAGCATTCATTTGGCAGTCTCCTCGATCCACATATGTATGCATTGGAATGGTGCACCCATTACTGTCACCCACAGTTATATAATGGTGCTATCAGCCTGGTCTGCCATTCGCTATTTTGACCTATATGATTCCTGTTCTGTTCTGTACTGACGCTCCCTGAGTAACGACATCATGTGTCATTCCTTTCATGTGTTGTTTCCACCGAAGTCTAAATTTAGCTTGCAAACTCTTCAAGACAGGCTGCTACATTTTTTTGGATAATTTATTTCTCTTTAGAGTTCTTTGTATCTTGATGGCATGGTATAAAATCAGGTCGTTTCCTATATCTTGTACCTTTACAGAAGACATTGGTTTTTGGTCCATATACTGAAAATTCTCATACTTCTTCCAATGCTGATACTGAGCCAGTAATTACAGCTTATCTTAAAAACACACACATACAGTTTGTTTCACTCTGCGCACCATGATTGTCAAGTGTGTCATTGTGAAATTTTCTAAAAGTGTGCTAAAAATGCTGCATCAGGACTCGCATTCTTAGCGCACTAAAAGGGCAATGTAAATGAGCCCTAAGCTGGCTTCACTCCAGGTACCTCAGCTTAACTAAACTGTACATCAGCAGCAGGGTGTTCTTTTCTACATGGCTCAATTCCTTGAGTGTGTAACAGATATCCTATTTCTCTTCCCCCTCCTCTCTCCGTAGTCTATTTAGGCTTCAACTAGCAAGAGAGGAACCATCTGCCAGTCATAAATCAGGGCTTTATATTGGACAGTCTCTAAGTTATATTACCAGTAGGGACCCACAACACAATGTAGCCAGAGGTCCTCATGAACTCCTTAAATTCATTCTGACACTTAAACTCAATGTGAGTTATGTGGGAAGTGGACGGTGTGTTAAAAAACAATCCATAACATTTTGTTTTGGGCTCCCACTTGTAGGACAATAAATATTATTCATGAAACATGGAAGGAGCAAGGTGTCACTTCAGCTTTTGAAATGTTAAACTTCAACCCGATTGGTTTTAATATTTGGACTCAGGACAGGAAGGGGTTTTTCTCCTTATCTACCCCCAAATTCCAGGCCCATAGGGCAATTACTGTTCGGGGCTGAATGGCAATGTTTCAGGGCTTAAAAAACCAGATTGCTCTTGTCTGTTTCAGAAACAGCCACATGGGTCTTTAAATCTTAAAGTTCAGCAATTTAGCACCATAGCACACCTAGTTTATATAACTGCAGTTGGGGGTAGGCGATGATCAAAACCCCTTCCTGCCTTCTAATTCCAGACCCCATAAAGCAGGGGTCCATATCTATGGAGCACAATTTCAGATTTTGCCAGTATAAAGAGTCAGATGGCTTTTCTGGCCTCCAGAAAAAGAAACAAAGCTCTTTAATCATACAAACCAGGGATTTCAATTTAGGACTGATCTGAGGCTGTTTGTCTACAGTGCTCTTGTTTAGTGAGGCAAAGCTTTTTGCCTCCCCTATACTCTAAGGTGACCAGATTTTAACATTGGTAAAGTGGGACACCATTGACCGGGGGTGGGGGGGTTCTTGATTAAAAATTTGGTCTATATGGAGCAACAAAATGTTTCATAGAATGCATAGAACGCAAAAATAGTATTGTAATATATATATATATATTTAATTTCAACATTACAATTTGCCAGGTACCCCCAGATGTCCAAAAGTGAGACAATCTGGTCACCTTACTATACTCTCCCACAAGGAATGTTGTAGGCAAAGGGTCCCATACTGCTACTAATCTCCATCTTCCTTCTCTCTTCAGGTTCATATTTTCCTTCTTCCTCCCCTCTTTTTCTTTGCCTCCCGTTGACTGATACCACCTTACCAGTCTCCAAATGGCAAGTTGGCAAGTTGATATAGTGGCCAAAATCAAGACGTTTCTGTTTGGGGCACTGCAACGAAGGTTTGGATGTACTTTTCTTTCTTTTTTCCCAAAGAATGCTTTGATTCATATTGGATATTAATTCAGAAAAAAGGTTATATTTTATCTGTGATTCATTAATTAATTATACCAGTTGCTTCACTTGAATAGCTAATTTTCTAAATCACTTTCCCAAAAACTGGTTTCCAGACAAGCCCACCGAAATGTTAGTGTAATTTTTTTTCTTGCTTTAGTCATGGCTAATAGTATTGAAGACCACCTCATGAGGAAAACAACTAACCTGATTTTTAGAAGCCCAAAGGAAACCAGTTCTTATTCTGAGCACTATCGAAAAGCGCTTCAATTAATAGCAGCAGGTCTCGGTAACGCACACAGCCAGTTTTCTCGGAAAAAAGGCTCTCCCACTAGCACTGTTCTCGTAACGCACAAATTTCCGGTCTCGCCGAAATCGCAACAAAGGAGGTAGTATTTTTCTGCGCTTCCTCCCGCCCCTGGCCGTCAATCAAACCTAGCAGCCAATTAACTGTTGTGTTTGTGCTTCCCTTTAAAAACTGTTTTTTAAAAACCCCAAAACACCTGTAGCAGTGCATATTTGTTCATTTGATGTATCAGAAAGACCTTTTTCACTGGCGTAGAAGCTGGCGCTTAATAATTTACACGCTCTTAAAGTAAAACAAAAAATCCCCCCATGGGTGCAATTTCTGGCTGAAATTACGGGCAGTTTCGAACAGGGGGCTGTAGTGTGCTCGGAAACTTTACAGACAATTGCTTGTGGAGGGATTTCAGCCGAAGAAGCATCGCTTATTCGTTGCTTTTGCCAGTTTAAGGGGGGAAAATGGCCATCGCGACGCCAGAAGTTCGGGTTTGAGAGGTTAGGGAGGGACATTCTTGCTACTGCCATATTGAGAATGTACATGTCTTTTTCGGATGTGTTGCAGGTTGTTCTCAAGAGTCTAGTGGTTTTTTAGGGGGATTTCCCAAAAAGCACTACAATGAAGTGATTTTGTGGGAGTGTTGGAGGAGTGTTGCAGATTGCGTACAACGTCGTGCGTAATATTAAAAAAATAGCGTTACACAATGGTAAGATTTCAGTAACATTAACGTTGTGCGGAATGGACCTGGATATAATTTTCAACACATCTGTCACTGCTGTGTGAACCTAAGAACAGGAACCTGAGTAAGTACCCAAGAGAATATAGTAAAATAGGGTGGTTTGCTCTGAGCTGTTTGTATGTCCACAAGGATTACTTTGAACATGTTTTCATGAAGTATGTGTTGACTCAGTGATCTGATGTAATGTTCTTTCATCTTGGACAAATTACTGTGCCCTGCTGGGTTGTAGACTTTCACAATCAGATGTGGCAGTCATTTTATCTTGTATTTTTACCCTTTATGAAGCAATTCCATAGATAAATAGATCCAGCATTTATAATGTCTGGAAATAGAAGCCAATTATCATGATTTCTGAATCTACACTGGGGAAAAAAATCTTCATTTAATTAATTTATTTAGAACATTTTAATGCCACCTTTCTACCCTATCAGGGTCCACAAGATGCCAAAAATAAAAACATTGAAACATTTTAACAAAATACAGTTTAAATATAAAGAAATATTTTAAAACACATAAACAAGTAGCACTAGAAGGAGCTAGGAGCATTATTAGGTAATGCCAGATGAAACAAAAAATTCTTCACCTGCAGGCAAAAGACACCAATAGAGGGAGGCAAATGAATCTCTCTGGGAAGAAAGATCCAAAGTTCTGGAGCGTTTCTATATTTTTCTCCTACCCAAAGAATTCATGTTCCTCCTATTTTATCCACACAATAGACCTGTGAGGTAAATTAGGCAGGCAGTAAGAGAGAGTGAGTTACTGGTCCAATATGGTTCATAATGAGTGGGGTTTTGAATTTGGTGACCCCAACCCTAGTCCTGCATAATAACCATCAAATCATGCATTAAACTTGGCATGTGCTCTAATGCACAGCTCCAGTTGCTTGCTTGCACTGGAGCAGACAGCAGAAGGGGAGGAATCATAATTGGGCGATAGTATGACAGCTGGCCAAGGTGTAATTTAACATCTCACCCACAGCCAGGAACATGGGTGTGATTCTGGATGACTCCCTATCGGTGGAGGCCAATGTCACTTAAGTAGCCTGCTTGGCATTTTTCTACCTGAATATAGTGCCCTATTCGTCCTTGGATCACCTGATCACATGTGATCTATTCAACGGTCACCTCCAGGATTGACTTCTACAACTCGCTCTATGTGGGCCTTCTCTTGTCCTTGACCCAGAAATTGCAGCTAGTACAGAACACAGCTGCTAGGGTCCTCAAAGGAACTTCTTGGGTACATATACCCAACCTGTGCTGAGGCTGGGGACATATACCCAACCTGTGCTATTGGTTACCAGTTGCAGCCCAGATCAACTGCAAGGTTTTGGTACTAATCTTTAAGGCCATTTGTGGTATGGGTCCCACATACCTATGGGACCGCCTCTCTCCTTATCGCTCCCCCCCCCACAGAGCTCTTTGCTCAGTGAGTGTGAACTTGGTGATTCCTGGCTCATGGGATGTATGCCTGGCCTTGGTCTGGTTTAGGGCCTTTTTGGTCCTGGCCCCGGCCTTGTGGAATCAGTTCCTGGGAGAGCTGAGGGCCCTATCAGAGCTTTCTCAGTTCTTCAGGGACTGTGAGATGGAGCTCTTCTCCAAGGTCTTTGGTTAAGGCCAGGGCAGTTAATATCTGGGGCCCCCTCAAAAGAGGTTAGAACATCTGCCCACCCTTTCCAGCTGTTCCCCTGGGGCATGAGGTTATTGGTAGACCATCAAGCAAGGGGGAGGAGTTTTTTTCACTGCCAGGGAGGAATGACTGTTTTATTGTTTTATGGAGAGTTTTATTGTAGGGATTTTTTAATGTTACCTGCCACGAGCCAACTTGTCTGGGAGTGGCGGGCTACAAATGAATGGATTCATAAATGAATGAATGCTCATGTTCTATTGTCCGAACTTTTGTGTTGATTAATGTTTGCTGAACAGCATGTCTTTTAATGTTTGAACACTGATCTTGTTGGTGGTACCAATAAATATAAGTTTAATTTTATCAGTAAATTATGTTTTTATACCTGTGAGTGGTTGTGTAGGTAGAGCCTCAGTGCACGGCTTTGCCCGGGGGGCTATAATGTTGTTAAGACAGCCCTGGTCCCATCTCTTTAGACTCAGCTTCAGTGAGAGGAACTGTCCTAACAGCTCTCTCCTCACAGCGTCTTCAAGCCCACATTCTGTCCCCATGAATCACGCTGGTCTTGTGTCCCCTGCTGGTGCTCACTGGCAAATTGGATGCCTTGCCAGTGCTTTGGCATTTGGCTCCACTGGGGGAGACATGGGGAGACATGGTCGCATCAGTCAACTAGACAATGCTTGCATCCCTGGAGCTGTGGGTGGGCCTTTTGCTAGACTTCCAATGCACGAGAACGGTGTGGTTTTGCTGCTGATTGGGTCACAAAGGTATAATTAGTCCATGGAGTGGGGCACCCCCACAGCTCCAGACATGTTAAAATGCTTGGGCACAATCCAGCCAAAGTTAAGTCCTTTGAAATCCCATTTGTTCTACTGGCAGAGATTTAAGCATGGGATTAATATATGTGCTTCTGAAACGAATGGTGTTTGAAGGTAGTTAATTTGTCTGGATTATCCCTTTGTAAACAGCAACCGTTTATATTACAAATGCTTGGAATGCCTGACCCTAATTTCTGCCCTTCACTCTAGTTGACCTTGGACCAGTCACAGTTCTCTTGGGATTGTTGTTGCAGATCAGTTTTCTTAGAGCTCTCTCAGCTGCACGTACCTCGGAGGGTGTCTGTTGTGGGGAAAGAAAGGGAAGGCAATCGTAAACCGTGTTGAAGCAAGGTATAAAAAACACCTCTTCTTAAATCCATCTTCTTTTCATCATTTTAAACCCATCAGAATAAATAACTATACACTAATGTTACCAGGGAGGCAATATTTTTAACCTTTCAGGTTCACTTTTTAAATATCATGCATAGGAGCCCCACTCCTAGATACGATCCCCACAGAGTTATTTTTATGGTTTTATCTGAATCTTCCAATTAACTATGACTCTGAGCCAGTTGGATGCTGTATAAAAAGTTCTGATTTGTCAGGTTTTGCAGTATGCGCTGTTATGCGCTTTCCTGTGTCTAATGAGTACTGGTATTCCCAGGGTGAGGGATTAATTTAATTAGCGTATACATCAGGGAGCCGAATTGCTTGTTCACGAGCGAGCCAACCTCTCGGCTCATTTCGGGGAAACTGTTTTAATTTTACGAAGAAGTCCTGTGATGGTCTCCTTTCCCTCTTAATTCATGGCAAGTGTCACAAGGTACTGCTGTGTGTACTGCTGTGGCTCCCCGTTTCAATCTGGAGGAGCTCCAAAGAGCTGTCAGCATTCTCAGCCCCTGTGTTTTTAATTACCCAGCACCAAGAAAAGTCAAAGCTTAGCAAACTGCCAGCATTTCCAGGAGACTGATTGCATTCACAAATCTTGTAATCTTTTTATGTTCATTTAGAGAATACTACCAAAAAAAAAAAAATGGCAATCAGAACTTGGCCAAGAAATTAAGCTCTTATTCAAAGATTAGTTCACATCATCTGCACTCCATTAGATGTTCTCTCAAGCCAGGGAATATAATGCAAGCTGTATCTTCAAGGAGGAATAGCTTCTGCTCTTGCCAAATGTTTGCAATTTGCTGGCTCTCGCATTAGTGCTATCGGAAGCCACGGGGCTATGGGCATGGTGATTCCAAGCTGTGTATGGAATTAGCCATACAGAGCACTTTGACTGCATTTGGGTGCTAAAAGATTATTGACGATAGGTTTGTAAAGCAGTCCAGTGACAACATCCCCATGTGTGTGTGTGTGCTAGGACTGGTTTCTGTGCAGGGCAGTGATCACACTGCAAGCTGAGCATGTGTTCTACCAGCATTGTGCCAGTGATAGCTCTACACTCAGCAGACATTCTCTAGACGTTTTCTAGTGCAGGGGTCGTCAAACTGCGGCCCTCCAGATGTCCATGGACTACAATTCCAAAGAGCCCCTGCCTGCGAATGCTGTTCTTTCCATTGGCCTACAGGTGCTCCTGCTTTACTTGCTGACTGGCATAGGCATAGTCTGTCAGGAATCGAGCTGAGCCCAGCTAGCAGAGTCCGTGATAAAGACACATCCGAGATCCAACAGGTAGTTGAAAATCCAAGGAAGAACTTTATTGAACAGAGTCTACATACAGCTAAAGCAAGCCAATATTGTTACTATCAACAAGAAATAATAGACACTTCAGAACAGATATAGGGTTCTCTCAATAAGGGAGGGGTATCAAGGCATTTAGGCGGGAGAGCAAAGGGCACCAGAGGTGCCTAGGTTCACAAGCTGCCAGATGGCCAGAGTCTAATCTCTACGGCTATATTTCTGTTGAGACTATACTGTCTATGCAAGGTCGCGGGAAGAGAGAGATAAAGCGAAAGGAGGAAGACATCCTGCTGAGAAAGTGAGGGAGTCTTGGAGCCTGAGGACTGATTTACCATTTTGCAACCTGTGGCCTTGCCAGGCCGTAGGAAACTAAACTAAACAGGCATGAATCAGGGTTCATGACATGGTCCTTGCAGGAATGGTCTTGGATTACGTTCACATAGGAAGAACAGAAAGTTCTGTGTGTTTTCTTCAAGAATGTTCAAATATTCCAGAATAGGCTTCCACAGGCCAAGCAGATATGCAGAAAGACTTTGTCTTGGTTTGGCCAGAGACTTCCACCTAATTGCCTTTAAATACTCAGTCTAGGTTCTGGGTTGGTTCTGGGTTGGAAAATTCTGGGTTGGAAAATTCTGGCTTGGAAAATTACTGGAGATTTTGGGGGTGGAGTCCAGGAAAGATGGAGTTTGGGGAGGAGAGGGACTTCATCAGTGAGATATAATATCATAGAGCAGGGGTAGTCAAACTGCGGCCCTCCAGATGTCCATGGACTACAATTCCCATGAGCCCCTTCCAGTGAATGCTGGCAGGGGTTCATGAGAATTGTAGTCCATGGACATTTGGAGGGCCGCAGTTTGACTACCCCTGCTCTAGTGGATGTGTCATTCTCCCTGTGGTTGCCATGGACCAGTATGGCTGTTCTGTGACTTCCTCCCTTTTCCTTTTCCCAAAGCATTTATAGCACTTTTCTATAGGAAGGAAGTGGTAAACAGTACACTAAAGGTACCTCCAATATCAAATTAGTGCTTAAAGCTTCTCAAATTCTACCAGGCATTTGCTTGAGGTTGACTGAAACAACAGTATCTACTGGGCCCTCAGAAACAAATTTGCCTGGACCTTGACTTTTGTTGGTGCTACTTCTGCTGGTACTTCCCACTCCACCCCCAAAGTTCCCATCCTCAGAAATTTACTGAGGGCATCAAGAAAAAAGAATTCATATTATTGTTTATGATTATTCTAGAATCCACATACTCATGAGAATGAAAAAATGTTGTGAAAGAAGAGAAATCTGGACTGCCGTAAGGGTTGCTAGAATCCAGACCCATGTGCTGAGAACTATATCTGAATTGTCTACGCAGACATTCCATTTGGGCAGGTTCTAGAGTTCCTTGTGAAGACTGGGGGGCCTCAGTGAACTGTGACTTTGGCAAAACAAACCACTATTCAATAGACAGAAAATCAGAATGAATGTTTTACTTGCTGGGAATTCAAAACAAAAGATATAAAAATAGAAAACAGATGAGTGTTCCATCTTGGCAGCTAGAGAAGACCAGGGTCGATTAATTTATTTATTACAACATATATACCCCTCTTTTCCATGTGGTTCAGGACAGCTCACGATAATAGTTAAAACAATTCCATCTATTTATTTATTTACTAAAATATGAGATCACAATTTTCTCCCACACATATTAAAATATTCATGGAGTCACATTGACTTGGGACAGGTTTAATGAAGCCCTGTCACAAATGTTAAAAAGAATCTATAAGGAGAAAGACTTGAATGGATACTCCTTTACAATTGTCACAGGGTTCCATTAACCATGTCCCAGAGAGAATAGAGAAGGGCATTAACCGAACATTGAATGTTCAGATGTATCTTCCTCTTTCAAAGACAGTTATGCCTTTTTACAGCAATTAAGGCTGCCAGACCCCCTGGTGAAGGCAGGAGTCCCCCACTGATCAGTGGGCCAGTGAGAAGGACTTACCCCAAGAAAGAAAAGGATGGTCCATCCAACATGTGTCTACATCACGGCCCATATGGCCCAGAAGTGATATCATCACATCCAGGATGTTGGGGCGATGTTCTGGTATTTAGGCAAACACTCTATTTTAGAAGCCATAATTGCCATCAAGTTTTTGACCAAATATCAGAGCATCACCCAACATCCTGAACATAATGACATCACTTCCACATGAGCAGTGATGTAGACACATCATTATTTCATTTCATTTCATTTCTATACTGCCCCTCATTGTGATATCTCAGGGTGGTGTATATAGAAACAATAAAATAGAACATACATCAAACTATTTTTCACAGTAAGAAAATATCATGACAGTAGTAGCTCTCATAACAGTCAAACATCAAGTATAACAGTTTGGTACATTGCAACAATGAAGAGAGAAGGTCATGAGCTTGGGGACAATGGAGTGGTACAGTTGCTTGACAGGAATGGGTCTAGGCTTCAGGGAGGCCTCCCTTCACTAGCCTTGAGGCAAAAGCTGTTTTGGAAACCCTGTGGAACTATACATCAGGTGGGCCTCCCTCAAGCTGCTGGTGTCCACTGTTCACAGTCTTGATTTGCTGGAATTTATTACATGACTAGGGGCAAAGCCCATTGCATTCAAGAATACAATGGGCGCTAGATTGGATTGTGTGTGGAAGAATTCTGCGGAGGGCCTCCCCCTCCCTCCAGGACCTGCAGACAGCTGTTAGGAAACTCCCTGCAGGGGCAGCTCTCATGTGGCAGGAATCTGCAGCCTCCAATTCTCAGAGGGAAGTGGAAGGAGGAGGGGGTGATCAGGGGTGGGGGATGGAAGACGATTGGCTGGCCGCTGGACAAAGACGCAAGACGGTTGGAGGAGGGGGCACTCAGGGGGGGGGCAGCCATCCTGAGTGGGTGTTAAGCGCTGAGTGGCACTTAAGCCATGAGACATGCTCCTCCTTCAAGGCCTTACCAGAAATATTATGTGGAACATGTATCTCCTTCCTTCCTGGAGGAGTTTTGCAACATTTTCACGTCAATTCTGCTATTAGGAAAAAGAGGGCATATGTGTTGATATACCAAGGATATACCATTCTGGCTAAAGAAATGTATACAAGATGATTTAAAAAGCTTAAAATGCTAGGCTGTCCACCTTGAAGTATATAAAGAAAAGCAAGCTTGACGATTAAACCAGCAATAGAATCAGTGGTACATAGACTGTCTCTGTTTTTACCATAAAGTTAGACTCACAATGAAGGCCAAAAAAGTATGCTTCATGGGCCTCTTCTAAAATGTTTATTGCTAGGGTGCTTAGCTTTGGAAGACGTTAACCTGATCTCAGTTATAGGGGATTTACCTAACACATTATAATATTTAAAACTACATCCTAGATCTCTGAGACTTGGGCACATGAAATACTACAGTAGTTTTCTCCATTTGAATTGCACAATACAACTTCTTTGCATGGAAAGAAAAAAAGAAAATTGTGCCTTAAAATAATGCTACAGAACATACAGTATTCCGTTTGGTATTAGGAGGTTTATTCCTGCCTTTTCCCCAGGCTTTCTGGCCATATGTACTGAAAAACACCGTTCACACAATTGAGTCTTGGAAAGAAGAGGAGTTCTTAATTACCAAATTGAATGAGTTTTTAATTTTATTATCATCCTGCCCAATAAATATCAAGGGGCTCTTCCCTTCAGGAAATGTCAGCCAAGCATAACCCAGTGAAAAATGAACATTGTGTTTGCTTTGGCTCAATGAATGGGCTGGAACTTCCAAAGAGAGGATAGAACAAAACAGACACAGGCAAACAACCTGACCTTGGAAAATGGGCATCATTTGAAGCTAAAGTGCTGGCTGTCCAAGCCAGGTCTGCCCATTGGTAGAGCCATGCTAATTCCAATGGCTTTTCTCTCCCCTTTCTCCAAATCCAGGGTAGCAAAACATCAGTATACAATACATCCCTGAGGGAAAGAAACTAAGAACTGATATCTTCTAGAGCCTCAGGCCAATTTCATCTTTCATCACCATCATAATATTTGCATCTTTAAAAATAACATACCCGCACAGCTCTATTATCATTTAGTTATCTCTGGACTCGTTTGTGGCTTCACTTCAGAGCCATATGAATGGCAAATGCCTGTCCCAAGTCTACTTTTCACGTAAGCTTTGTTGCAAAATTTTGGGGACTGAAGTATTACAAACTTTGCTTGAAGGGCTGCTGGCCTTCTCCACTCATTTTGAGACCTGACCCCATGAACTTACTGGGCAGTCCTAAGCAAAGTTAAAGTTCACTGAGATTTGTGTAACTCTCCTTAGGTTGCACTGTCCTAAAATGTCATTGTCAGCAAAAATAGGCATTGTGATGGTTCAAATTATATATATTACTAGAAATTAAGTCCACTGTAGACAAAATACAGCGGGTGCTAGAGAATTGGGAGGAAGAAGGAACAAAAGGAAGGTAGAAGAGGAAAGGAGGGGGGAAAGGAGAGCAAGGGGTGGGTGAAGGATGGATAGAAGGGAGAAAGAAAGGAAGGGAGAAAGGAAGAAAGGCAGGAAGAGAGGAAGGCCAAAAGCGAGCAAGTGAGAGGGAGAGAAAGAGGGAGAGAGAGAGAGGCAGGAAGGAGGGAGAGAAATAGAGGAAGTCAGGAAGTCAAGAAGGAAGGAATCATGAAGTAAGGAAGGCAGGGAGGAAGGGAGGTGGAATGGGAGGGGAGGGGGGTTGTGAGGGGGGTGCGAATGAGGGGGGGTGGCTGCATGCAGCTCCAATTGGCCACTTGGCCCCAGAGTGACACTTGGAGGGGCCAATCCGAGTTTTTATCACAGACTGGCCTTTCTCCTCCTATCTACCCCTTACTGCTTTATTATTACCGCTCCGCAGGAGCGGTTACAGATGGCAGACTACAGAGGGTTTTCCCCCCTCAGAGTGATGAAACTGGTTTGGAAGAGGGATTTGTACATGGCCCACTTTTGGCATAGGGCTGCCAACCTCTAGGTAGCAGTTGGATGTCTCCTGCTATTACAATTGATCCCCAGATGAACAAGATTAGTTCCCATGCAGAACATGGCTGCTTAGGAGGGCGAGATGCTATGGCATGATACCCAGTTGACACCTCTCCCCAAACCCCATCCAAAATCTCCAAGTATTTCACAACCTAGATCTAGGAACTCTATTTTGACTCTTGTAAACTAGTTTTTTCCAGGACTATCTGGTGTGTTAAAAAAAAATCCAGAGTTCATCAGAAGGAATTTAGTCAAGACCTTTCTAGTATTTCCATGGACCGATCCATCCCACCAAATGTAAACAAGAGGGGCCCAGAAGTGATGTGGAACAGCTGATATCTGAATGAAAGTAGCCAATCCTCCTCTCTCTCCCCCCTTTGGATGATAAAAAGGCAGAGTGGGGGGAAAAGTGAAGGAAGAGCATTCAGAGATCACCAGGGAACATATAAGATGCAAGGGTGGCCTGGGAAAAAATTCAAATGGGAACTGGAAAGGACATCTACCTTTAGCCTTTCAATCCTACTTCTGAGCCAGTGATGAGCCAGTATTCCCTCTGCTTTCATTTTGTTTATTCAGGTTAGGGAATTTGTATATAGAATTGAGAAAGGCAGTATGAAAGGTGAAAAGAGATGGAGAGGAGACCGAACACAGTCAAATCCCTGGTAAATAAAAATGATTTAATCTGGGGAATATGAAATTAAGGATATGAGATATTGAGGGGAGAGCACTCCACAGATAAGGAGCCACTGTGGAAAGGGACATTTCTCTGGTAGATACCCCAAGTTGACAGCACACAATAAAGGGCCTCAAAAGATAACCTAAGATGTCTCAAAGGCAAAGAAGTGCCAGAACTACATCAATGAGGGCAACAGTTGTTGAGAGCCAGTTAGGTGTAGTGGTTAGGAGTGCGGGCTCCTAATCTGGTGATCCAGGTTTGATACCCCACTCCTCCTCCACATGCAGCCAGCTGGGTGACCTTGGGCTTGCCACAGCACTAATAAAGCTGTTCTGTCCGAACAGTAATATCAGGGCTCTCTCAGCCTCACCTACCTAACAGGGTGTTTGTTATGGGGACAGGAAAGGGAAGGGGATTGTAAATCGCTTTTAGACTCCTGGTCGAAAAGAACACCATATAAAAAAACAACTCTTTTTATTGTTCAAGTAGAAAGGGGCACTGAAACAAAAGAATTATGTATATGCAGTAAAGAAAATGAAACTGCTCAAAACTACTTGATGCTTTTACAAATGTTTGTCTGTCTCCCGCCTTATTCAGGATGTTCTTTTTTTTGCCAGGTATAACCTGCCAGGCTTGCAACTTGAGTAGAGCAATGCTGCTTTTAAGCTAGTTCATCATCTCTCTTTGGATGGTGCAGACTTCCTCTTCCAGTGGTCACTCCACCCTGCTATTGTCTCCTGTTCAACTGACTCACACCAAAATGCAGTTTCAGCAATGTATCAACCCAAAGAAACAAAAATATGATTGTTGTTTTAAGGCATGAGCCTTTCAATTATGAATTGTCAGCCAGGGAAAGCCAATCTATAGCTGTTGGCTAATATGGTCTCTGTGTACAATGTTCTTGTCATTCAATGAAAATAAAGGCTGTATAACTGTGAAAAAAAATCAGAACACTGCAATAACATTAGCTAATAGATTGGCAGAGATAAATTGGCTAGGTTGTTCACTGAGACTAGCCGCCTAGATCATTTAATGCCAATTCTTATGCCAACTTCATTGGCTGCCAATCTGTTTCCAGGGCCAATGCAAAATACTGGAATTGGGCTTAACCTTTAAAGGCCTAAATAGCCTGGCTTTGGGATACTTAAGGGACCACTGATCCCATATAAACTCACCTGACATTTAAATAGTGACCATTTGTTCTGTCTGTTCATAACAACTGAGGTCCATTGAACAGTCACTGGACAAGGTCTTCTCAATGGTGGCACCATGACTGTGAAAGCCCCTTCCCTGATCGAGTTATTTGACACATTTAGCAATGACATTTTCCTACCAGATTTTGCTTTGGGGATCTCAGCTTGTTTTGATAGTTACCATGATTTCTGCTGCTGTTCTGCCTTTATTTTCCTTGCATCAAGCCTCCCATAGGACCTTCATTTATGGTAGCAGAGAGCTTCTTAAAGCTGTTTTAAAACTGACAATTGCTAGATTGATATAGCATTATAAAACAGTAATGATAGTGATCGACTGCCACACTCTTATAGCCTCTAAATTCTCAGCTTACATTTTAAAGACTAAGTTTCTTTGTATTTCTTGTAGACATATAAAGTATCTCCAGAAAGGAAAAGCCTAGAGACTGGGAAAAAAAAGGAAATTCAGAGGCATTAGTAGATTGTGTCAGTAGATCATTGTGATGTTGTAGCACTCTAGTGATCTAGCAGTTGCCACTTTCTTTCTAGAAATAACCCTCTAGGAGCATGATGGAGAAAATGGCAATTGTGATGGGTTGAGGGAAGGAAAATGGCACCAGTATGAGCAGGATCTTGGATCATATGTTCCCCAGCAGAGCATCATGTGTGAGTTGCAGTGATGATGTCACAAGGGTTGAAGTTAATTCACTGGATCAAGCTGCCAATGTGTGATTTCAGCACCACACGGACTTGCTGACACTTCAGCTGAATGTGCTAAGCACCCTGGTGCCATTAAGAATCCTTCCACTCTGCCAAAATGAAGTTGCTATTGTTAAAAACCTAGCAGTGATGAAAAACAGCACATTATCACTTTGTGGAAAGAATCATGTAACCATCCGTTGGCAACCTGGCCAATTAGGGACACCTAAATGACCAATTATGTGGAATGAAATCAGCTTGTCTTAATGACCCCCAGATTTTCCAAAAATGATAAATCAAAACACAGACCTCCCACATATTTGTCCCATATAGAGAACTGTTCATGTACAGAAGAGTGGGACTTGATGCTCAAAGCTAGCCTTGGCATTTGAAGGAACCATAAGGGAAATGTGGGACTGATATGGCAAATCATCTTATATGTATGGCACAGAAAATAATACCTGTGTTGAGCATCTAGCTAATTTCCTTCATTCCAGGTTTGATCTTTCTGATACTACAACACACTTCAGAACTAATCCTGGCAGATAGATTTTGGCTGTTTCCACATGGAAAACTATGTTCATTTATACTGTTAAGCTGAAGTGCTTTTCTGGAGCATACACATGATGCTGTAGTCAAACTGTGCTATATACGGAAACGTTGGGGTGAGGAAGAAGTTGTATCAGGGTTGGGTCCCAGAGCTGGTGTTATGCAAGAGGGTGTCATGGCCCTTTGTACTTCTTCAGGTTACATATTAATTTATGTGATGGCTCCTCAATAGCTCCACACCTCATACGACTGGATTGTGTAAGATACAGTGGCTTCAAAATAACTTTAGTGTGGTGAAATGGTTAGAAAGTGAAATCACTCCTGTCTGCTGATGGGAAAGGAAAATAGGAGCAATTTGTTCTCTTCATTCTCACCCAGCCCATGTGGCTATTACTCCGGGCCATTCCGCACTGGGATCTATGTAGCAAATTGTTTGCTGAACGAAAAATCGCCATTTTAAATAGTGGAATTCGTCGTTATGCATACCTGCCTTTGTAGTGGAATCCAGTTGCGTTTCTATCGTTTCCCACAGGGTTCCGGTCTCGGCAAAAATCGCTAGAAAGGAAGCGCTATTGCTGAGCTGTGTCCCGCCCCTGGCCGTCAACCAGCCAATGGGCAGCCGTCATCATGCTCCCAAACAGCCCCTTTCCCTTTAAGGAAGGTTTAAAAAAACAAAAAACACCCGTTGCAACGAATATGCGTTGATTCGTTGCAACGGAGAGATCCATCCAGCTAGCAGGTGATGTTTGAGCTGCCGTTTCATCATTGCCATGCTCCCCCCCGAGTGAACCCCCCCCCATGGGCACAATTTTCGGCAGAAAATAGTGTGAAAAATAAAGTGAAAATAAACCAGCAAACGGGCCTCTGCGATACTTGTGCTTGGTGACTTTAAACAGAGGGACTGCAGCCGGGGAAGCCTCACTGGGTACATGAAGGCTTGCTGGTGCGTTGATCTCCGCTCGCTCAGAGAGAAAAAAATGGCGATCGCTTCGCCGGAAGATCAGAGGAGAGAGCCAGGGGGAGGGACTTTGCAGAAACCGCAACAATGGTAATGCACAGAACTTTCCCGCTAGTGTTGCAGATTGGTTGCAGGAGTGTAGCGCTTTCCGGAGGGTGAATCCACTTTTTGGGATTTCCCTGAAAGCGCTACAATGAAGCGCTTTTTGCGGATCGGTTTCAGGAGTGTTGCAGATTGTCAACGACGTTGTGCATAACGGCAAAACTGTTGCGATTTCAATTAGTAACCATTGTGCTATTTTGGACGAATGCGGAACGGCCCTTCATATTGATCCCATAACCTTGGGAATAATTCTTCCTAGAATCAGAAAGGACTGCTGGGAGAGAAAAGGTAAGGAAAGTAAGGAAAATTGGTTAACCTCAGTGCCTTCTGATAATCTGTGGATTCCATTTATGCTGCAATGAACTTCTTGGATGTAAGACAGGATAACAATAGGACATATATTCTACACGGAACTACACGTTCTACACGGAACTACACGTTCTACACGGAACACTGATAGAGTACGAGGGACTTCTCCTTGTAGAGAAATATTTACGTGTGGCGTATCCATAGCCAGTAGGTTATCAACTTGAAACCCCAGTTTATATTCAATCTTTGCCTTAGCATGCCAACTGAAATGAAGGCTGCATTCAACATGTATTTTGCACAGAGTTTATATGTCCCACCTACTGCATACTGTGAAGATTCAAGGGGATGGCAGGTTAGAGTGGACGAGCAATAGAGTTGTAATTGTCCTGCATAGTGCAGGGGGTTGGACTAGATGACCCGGGATGTCCAACTCTATGATTCTACGATTATTAGTTAAAATGTAAAATATATCGTCTTAGGGTGCTAGCCGTCTAGAACAGGTAGATTCAGTTCCAGTAGCACCTGACAGATCAAGGTTTTCAGGGTATATGTTTCTGAGAGCTAAATATTTCCTTATCAGGCATGAGCAGGAATTGAGATCTGAGTCTTTTCATCCCACAAGGACAAGGGAAATGCTTGGGAGCAAAAAATTAACATCTGTAGTGGGATTATCACATGTCCCTATTCAGCCCTGGGGACTTCATTGTTCTGAACTTGTGAGTGAACTCGAGTTCAGCAATCTTGTGTTGTAATATTTCCTTTGAAGCTTTTTGTCTATGGTCTACCACTCTATGGTGGAATGACCTGGGAGTTTAAAAGTTCTCTCACTGGTTTTTGATTGTTTCTAATGTTGGAGCCATGTACTTTGACTCTTGCATAGGGACTTACCTATTTGTCGTATCTGCACCATCCTCTGCCTGTTGCTTACTGATCATTCCCCGCGGCGTCCCTGCCTCATCCCCCGCCGCTTTGCATGCTCCTCCGGCCGCTCCACACTAGGAGTCCCAGTCAGCCGCAGCCCGCCTCCCCGCCCCAGACTCCCCTCGGCAACAGGGCGACACCCACCTGTTTGTCCAAAGTACAAGGTTGGAGGGTGATGCTGACATTCGATGGCATATATTGTTTGTTTGTGAGACTTTATAGCCATAGGCCTTAACATCTTTATATAAAAAGAAAAGAAATTAAAACCAGAGAACAATATTCACGATGAACATCAGAAAAAATACACACAATAAGTACATAAGCCACAAAAATTCTAACTATAAAAGTTCAATATATAAAAATGACTAAAATATTAGTTTTAAGGTCCCTTAATATTTACTTCAACCAGTTTTTCCTTAATTTAATTGATGAATGTATGAAACATGGCAACAGTGAGGATAATAGATGGACAAACATCAGCCAAAAGAAAATCAATGTGTCCCGCATCTGTCAGGGAGGCTTGGTATAACCCGACAACTTACTACAGATGGAATCATAAATCGGACCATGCAGCACATGACATATAACACTGGAAAGCGAACAAATGACTGAACTACTACTCTGGAGTAGACTACGTGCTTGATATTTTTCTCCTTGGTAAGAAAGAGGAAGTACTCAGTCTAGCTGTTCAAGAGCACAAGGGAAACAGGCCCACTTGCAATTTTCAGAAAACCAGTAGTAATATTTATTAAAACAGTCTTAAACCAGCAAACTAAAAAACCTACAACAACAACTGCATACATGGGCAATCTGCTGCTATAGAAAACCTGTTTCTGATTCATGAGTTAGGCCTCCAAAAAGGGAAATCCTGGGAAATGTGAACAGCTTTTTATTGCAATTCTTTTTTTAGCAGCTGTTGGGTGCCCTGCAGAGTTCTGGAATGTTAGCAACTGTCTTGGGAAGAGAGATTAGTGAGAAACAGGTGAAGCAGTCAAACTAGTTTGATGGATGGTTTTCTTAAATAAAGTTGTACTTCTTTTATTAAAGAAGAAGAAAAGGGCTCACAGTTTAGTTTGACAGATAAGGAATTCACAGCACATGGAAAAATGTTTACCATTTGACTTTTTATGAGTGGGATTGATTAGGAATGTCCAGCATTTAGAGGTGGGTTAAGGGATGGCAAAACAAAACATGGATTCCATTACTTTAATGACCAAAACGTTCTTTTATTTGTATGTCTATTTGAGAAGAAGAAGAAGAGTTGGTTCTTATATGCTGTTTTTATATACCTGAAGGAGTCTCAAAATGGCTTACAGTCGCCTTCCCTTTCCTCTCCCCCAACAGACACCCGTGAGGTGGGTGAGGCTGAAAGAGCTCTGATATTCCTGCTCGGTCAGAACAGTTTTATCAGTGCTGTGGCGAGCCCAAGGGCACCCAGCTGGCTGCATGTGGGGGAGTGCAGAATCTAACCTGGCATGCCAGATTATAAGTCAGCACTCCTAACCACTACACCAAGCTGGCTCTCTGGGCTGATCAGTGAATACAAGTTAGTCAGCCTTCCTGAGATTCCTGCAGAAACATACCCACAATTCAGCACAAACCAAACAGGATGGAGATGGAGATCAGGGTTGTCAAACAACTATTTGCTATGAGGGTGCACGTTTTGAATGTGAGTACCTGATGGAGAACAGAGAATAGCCATCATATTTACATGCTGCTCATGAGCTTCCACAGACATCTGGCTAGCTGCTGCTGGAAACAGAATGCTGGACTAAGAAAGCCTTGGTCTGATCAAGCATATGCTCTTAAGCTTTTTTTGGAAAAGGTCACAGTAATAAAATTGTCAGTGCACTGGATGCCAACATAAAGATTAACTGTTCTTAGAGTGTAGTGAAGACGAGAAGGTGAGAAGTTAGTTCTGAGATTGACTAGTCTGACCTAAAGATATGAAGTCCTGAAGAAAAAAAATGGGTGGGGCACATATCCCTTTTTTGGGGAGGACTTTAGCCCAACTTTTCCAACAAAAAGGGGAAATATTAGTGGAACATTTCAAGAAAATTCTCCTGAGAAAGTTTTGCCTGTGAAAGGAATGAAATGCTTTAAACAAGGTTTTACTCATTCAAAAGGTGTAGCATAAAGAATTTTACGTAAAACAAGCTATCACATTAAATAATGACAAGGGAAAAGGAAAGAAGCTCGTTTGTGAGATAGGGGAGAGTTGACTCCATCCTGACTGCCATTACCTTCCCATTTCCTCTGTCTGTCGCGGGTTGAGGTAGAAGTCCTCATTCTTTTGGCCACACCAGAATGGCAACTCTTCTCTGGACAACAAGAATCAGTTCCCCCAGAGAAAATGGCTGCTTTGGAGGGTGGACTTTATGGCAATATAACCCCACTGTATTCCCCTCCGTCCCCCATCCCCAAATCCTGCCCTCTATCCCCTGGATGTAGCAATACTGCTACATGGCTGCCCTGTTCACAACATGGCTTCGTCTGTAACTAGCAGTAGCTTCTACTGCTATACACATTTTTCTTCCTTCCCAGCCCTGTCGGAAGGCCCCACTTGCCCATCACCCAGTCTCCCTTTTCTGCCCAGTTTGTTTTCTAGGGTGTTTCTGCACAAGGACCAATATTGCCAATTGGTTCCACAAAGTGGAAACACTGTTTAAAATAGTGGAATCTCGGCATTATGCATACCTGCATTTGTAGTGGAATCCAGTAGCGTTTCATTCGTTCCCCACAGGTTTTCGGTCTCACAGGAATCGCTAGAAAGGAAGCGATTTTTTCTGTGCTTGGTCCTGCCCCTGGCCGTCAATCAAATGAACAGCCAATGTGCGGTTGTCATCATGCTCCGGAAAAGCCCCTTTCCCTTTAAGCACAGGTTTAAAACAAAAAACGTTGCAACGAATATGCATTGATTCGTTGCAACGGAGAGACCCATCTAGGTGGCATGTGAGCTGGCAATTCATTGTTACCATGCTCTCCTGAGTTAAAAAAAATCCCCCCCTCCACATGGGCGTGATTTTCGGCCGAAAATAAAGGGAACTTGCAAACGGGGCTGTGTTGTGCTTGGGGACTTAGGGGAGCTTTAAAGCACTTCTGTGGAGGGCCTATAGCCGGAGAAGCCTCGCTGGGTGAATGAAGCCTCGCTGGTTCGTTGCTTTGCCCGCTCGCTCCGAGGGAAAAAAAATGGCGATTGCTTTGCCGGAAGTTCGGAGGAGAGAGCCAGGGGGAGGGACTTTGTTGGAACCGCAACAATGAGAACGCACAGGTCTTTTTCGCTAGTGTTGCAGATTGTTCGCAAGAGTGTAGCACTTTTCGAAGGGTGAATCCACTTTTCCCGATTTCCCTAGAAGCGCTACAATGAATCGCTTTTCGCGGAACTGTTGCAGGAGTGTTGCAGATTGTGAGTGACCTCTTGCGGAACTGCAAATTAGTAGCATTTACAATATGAAAGCCTTCTGCTACATTAAACTCGTGCGGAATGGCCCCTAGTGTTGTCTTCCTTCACTACTGACAGTCCCCGAGCAGTGTTTATTGGATGTCTTCTGAGCAGTGTGGTTTCTTTTTCTGTTATGCTGTTTGTGTTTGAGCAGGCACTGTTTATCTCGTGGAGTTTTTGTAAACACACCTTAAAAATGTTTGGATTTTCCTGCCAATCTGGGTGTTCCCTTCCCCCGCACAGGTTTGCACAAGGGAAAATCCTCTAATTTCACTACATGGCCATGTTCTGTGGATTTATTGATTTGCAGTTTTGGGGCATGTTCAGAATTACACGGAAAATTCCTGCAGGCACTGTAGACCTTTACTTTATTTTTCAAGGCAATTGCAACTAATTTTGTCTGCATTTAGTTGAATATATTGCACACCATCATAATACACTATGGAAGAGTTGCATCATTGTAAAGTAGGATTGCTAGCATGAGGATGACAACTGGTAGGGAGGCATTGCCAGCAAAGTCAGTGTATCACTGATGAGACATTCAGCCCAAACTCTGGTTTATCCAGAGCCAGTTTGGTGTAGTGGTTAGGAGTGCGGAATAGTGAGCTAGGTTTGATTCTGCGCTCCCCCACATGCAACCAGCTGGGTGACCTTGGGCTCGCCACAGCTCTGATAAAACTGTTCTCACTGAGCAGTGATATCAGGGCTCTCTCACCCTCACCCACCTCACAGGGTTTCTGTTGTGGGGAGAGGAAAGGAAAGGTGACTGTAAGCCACTTTGAGCCTCCTTTGGGTAGAAAAAAGCAGCATATAAAAACCAACCTTATTATTATTATAAAAAGTATATGCTGGTCCTTATATGTAAGATTGCTTTTTGTAAAGAGTATGTTGGTCCTCAAATCTCATATATAAGATTGCACTGGTTTCTAACAATTCCTTCCTCAGAACTTCCCAAAGGTGCAGGTACTCAGTCCTGGTGAGGACCACTGCAAAAGAGCTCTGAATCTAAACACATAGCTGTGGTTAAGGGCTGCAATATCACCAGAGATGTACTGATGTTACTTCCTGTTCTTCTGGAAGCTGTTGACAGTTTCCCCCATTTCACACCCATTCTTTTCCCAGCTGAAGGACGGTGGATTGTTAAGTTTAACTAAGTGTCCAAATATGCGGTTAGTCCTAATGTTACAGGATGAGACTGTTTCTGCCCAAATAATATACTTCCATTTGTTTACTACAAACTTCATAGTTTGTAGCACAGGTGGATAAACAAAGTCAGGCAGGCAGACAGACAATCAGTGGCAGAACACTCTGTTTGAATTTAAAAAGTCTATGTTTTCAGTACCTGACGTAGGATTCAAGGAGTGTTGGTCATAGAGCTGGGAAAGGCTGATGCTTGAAAACTTGGAAAACTCTGTTCAGTCAGAATGAACACTATTGGACAGTTTGTTTAGGGTAGAATAATTTATTATAGAGAACAAGGGGTTACCATTGAAATCAACTGTTGAGTTTTCACTGTGTCCCGGCAATGTTATTGTGCATGCTACCCTTTCTCCATAAACACTGGCCAATTATGTGAAGTGTGTATCTGGGGAATGCACATTGTCATGGTGACTGAACATCAGGGCAAACTGCACCAGAGATCCTAAGAGAGAAGGCTCACAACTTGTCATACAGCAATATGTTTTTGTAGTCAAGAAAATGTTTGAATAAACCCAGCCTGATTTTCATATCCATGTATCCATTTCAGAGAAGAGAACATGATTTCTTCAGGCCTGTATCTAACAACTTTATGTGCCCTCTGGCCCAGCTGGTGCGGAGTTTTGGGCTGGGCTGTCATCAGTTTGCTGATGACACCCAGCTCTATATCCTCATGGACAGCTGCCTGGACTCCCCCCCCCCAGAACCATTTGCCAGATGTTTGGAAGCAGTGGCTGAATGAGAAGAGTCGCCTGAAATTTAACCCCTCCCAGACGGAAGTCTTGTGGTTGGGAAGTAGGGGGGCAGGTCAGGAAGTGGGTTTACCCACCCTGGCAGGGATGCCCAAGGCCAGAAATTTGGGAGTGACCACTGATGCCTCACTAACCATGGAGGCACAGGTCAAGAGGGTAGCTTGCCAGGCATTTTTTCATCTTGGCCAGGCATGGCTACTAGTGTGTCCTCTGAACACCTGGCTATGGTGATCCATGCAATGGTCACCTCCAGAATAGATTTCTGTAACTTGCTCTATGTGGGCCTGCCCTTGTCCCTGATCCAGAAATTGCAGCTGGTCCAAAATGCGGCTGCTAGGGGCCTCACAGGAACATCTTGGAGGGCCCATATCCAGCCTGTACTGAGGCAGCTGCACTGGTTGCTGGTTGCAGCCCAGATTCAGTTCAAGGTTTTGGTTTTGACCTTTAAGGCCCTTTGCAGTCTGGGACCCATACACCGGAGGGACCGTCTGTAGTCCTATGCCCCCTGCAGAGCCTTATGCTCTGTGGGCACCAACTTGTTGGTCATTCCCAGCCCCAGAGAAGCATGCCTGGCCTTGACCAGGGCCAAGGCCTTTTTGGGACTGGCCCCCACCTGGTGGAATGAGCTCCCGGTAGAGCTGCAGGCCCTGCAGAAGCTTCTGGCATTCCATAGGGCCTGCAAAACAGAACTGCCAGGTCTATGGTTGAGGCCAGGGCAGCGAGGAAGATCTGATTGGGGCTCTCCCGGTGCTAGGCAACAAGATCAACTGTTATGTATGGCCCCCTCTTCCCACTCCTTTTTTTAGATGTTTTACTGGGGGGATGTGTGATTGAATACAACTGCCATGTTATTTCTGGTTTTATTTGTTTTATCTTTTCCCATGTCCTTGGATTGCTTTACTGGGGTTTTAGCATGGACAAATTTTAACCTGCCACAAGTCGATCTCGGGAATGGTGGGAAATAAATTTTAATAATAATAATAATGTTCTTTGGGTCCCATTACTGAGGACTTCACTAAATGATACATGGGTGATCTGTGCTTACAGTCTACCACTTTTTATTAATTATTATCCCATTGTATCTACTTGGAAAACCAGAAGAGTTGCTCTAAGAAGACAGGGGTTTGTGGTTCTGCCTTCTTTAGTATAGCCATATTTGGATCCTGAGATCTTCTGGTGAGTTCCTGTTTTGTATGCCACCACCACCGGTGGAGATAGAATGGGTAAGAAGATATGCCAGGGCATTTCCAGTGGTATTACCAAGATGGGTGAAATATGCAGCTCAACTGAAAATTTATCTTATGACGTTTAGGAACAGTGAAACACTGCCATCTTTGTTCAGATAGATTTGGGTTTGGCTTAGTGGCCAATTATGATTTTAGTGCTGAGCTAATTGCTGCCTGGGAGACAATTTGCACTGGAGAAATGGCACGGGAGAATAGGGTCGGAAACAGAAAACACCCAAACCCTTTGCCAACAATTTTTTAATGATTTTGACAGCTGCCATATGATGTTGTTAATTAATAATAAACAAAATCCTACAGGAGATCCTAATCACAGCTCTCCTGCGTCATGTCTACTTTGGTCATAAGGCCCCAGAATGACATTCAGACAACTCTCCCCAGACAACTTTGCCCAGTTATTACAGTGAAAAAACCTGCAGTTTGCTTCAATAAGATGCTGTTCTCCTACAGCTTTTCTAGATTGACTGCTCCGTACACTGAAACATTTGTTTGACTAAGTGTAGCTTTCAAGCCTTTTGAATGGCATCCCATTTCTTCATGGGGACAGGGCTGGGCCATGAAATGAAAATTAATAAATAAAGCTCAACAAATCAGGGAGCAATCTCCGCGCTGATGAAGTCAGCAGCAAAAACTCCTGTTGATTTTCATGTCACTGTATTACAGGCAATGTTCTTATATGTTCTGACAAGGTGACTAGGCATCCTGTTGCCCCCCAAACTGTTAATATTTGCACTGAGTGTATATGGGATGTGAAACACCATTATGAATGTGAGGCATGTGTATTCGTCAGGGGAGCTGTTATGAAATCTAGAACACACACACGGGCATTCACGCCATCAATGACTCGATCCCTCCTGCAATCGTAGATAATGTGATAAACACTGTAAATAAAAACTGTTTGTTCTGAGCAATTGCTCTTAAAGAAATAAACAGGCAAAACTTGGGGAAAAAACCACTAATTTTTTCTCCTGTATCAACCAAGACTCTGTATCTTTATGGATTTTTTTTAAAGTTCTGTAAAGATTGAAGAAAAAAAACCCACAAGACGTTCTTTCAAATCCTGTCTCTGGATCAAGTCTCGCCTGGTTTTCATGTCAATGGTGCATAGAAAGCTGGCATATGTCTTTGGCAGTGTGGCTGTTACATAATACAATCCTGTCTTTCACAGAAGAGCAATCTCTTTGCTGCTCAAATGTGCTCAATGCTAGCCCAGTGCTTTGCTTTCTTCAGCCAAAGCAACATTGCACTATTTTTCAAAGTACAGAAGAAGGGTACCGGGTGGGGTGGGGGTAGTAAGCACAAACAAAATCCCTCTACTGGAGAAAGAGCTCACAGAAAGATTTTTAAAAATATATTTGCTTAAGGAAGTACACACTTCTCTTATCCCTTCCCACAAAATATGATGAGATGAAAAATGTTGGTTCTTTAAAACCCAAAGTTATATTTTTGATACATGTATACCATGAATAAACTAGCAAATGTACCATGAAGGGCAAGGTTTGACCTAACTGCAGTATAACTGCGGGAATAATAGACATGTGAGAAGTTTTACGATGGTGTTTACATAGAACTTGGCTATATAACTGCTATGAGCAGTGAGGTGGGGGGGGGGATGTCCTTTCCAGATGAGTCTCTGTATTTGCCCTGTATACCATTTGACCTCCAAGCAGTTGCATGCTACAAGATTTGGGATGAGCAGGACCATTAGATTAAAATGTTGCAAGACAAGCACCCCTCGTGGACTGCTCATGGAGTTGCTATTGAATAGTCAATTGCCTCATCCATTTGGAAGGGCCAGGAGAGACAAGGTTTAACTGTCAAAGGTTCATGGACTGAACCACGGGGGTGAGAGTGAGAGGGTAAAAAGACCGCATGCTCTGATTGACCCTTGGGCATGAAATGCTGGGGAAAGTGCACCTGGTGTGCAGCTGTAAATTCAGTGGCCGCTTTACAAAGAGAAGGTAATTGGGAACCCTGGTACAATTGCTATCCCTGAAGCGTTCTTCAATGTGATCATTCAATTGGGTTGTTGTGAGGATAAAATATGCACTGATTAAGGTTCTCAGAGGAATCGTGGCATATACATGAAAGGCACAGAATGGAAAAAATGGTAATATTTATAGACATAATAAATTATCACCATAACCGTAATAAAGCTGAAGTTGACAACTCACTCCCTACCTGATTGGCCCTCCCTGGAGATGTGCTGCCAATAGGGAGAGAGCACTCAGCCAACAAGGGCCAATCACTTCAAATTGCAATCTGCCAATGAGGGGCAATCAGTTCAAATTGCATTCTGGTATTGAGGGCCAATTAGCTCAAATTATATGCAGACAACTCATTTCCAACCTGATTGGCTCCCCCTGGAAATATTCCCCCACCCTGGTAGTTCAGCCACAATCAGGAGGAAGCTTTCAACTAGTAAGGGCTAATAAGGAATCAGTTGTCTGCCCCCAAGTTCCTGCCAGTTGCAGAGGTTTACTGGGTGGAAGAGGAGCCAGCCTCAGAGCATGCCAACTGCCAGCATGTTGCCCTGGCCTTCTGGCCTATTTCAACTCAGAGGACATGTGGGGAGTGAGCTGCTTCCTAAGGCAGCCTTTGCATGCCTTTGGGGGAAGTGCTGTGAGAAGCCCAGAAATGACCTCCTGCCAGTCCTATGTGACCCAGGGTGGCCAGGAAAAGCCTCTACCCTGGAAATGTTTACTCATGATTAACTCATGTGAGGTTAGCAAGTTGCAATCTGAGAAGGGAGTAATGCTTTGGGGGCAGCCATCACAGGCAAGTGCAGCAGGGAAAACAATGCTGATGTGAGTGGGACCGGAAAGATGTAGACTTTCCCTTTCCATATGGAAACCACCTTGGTCTTGCTGCAATCTTTCCAAGACCATCACAACAAAGGAAATTTGAGACCAAGGGCAAGAAAGATGGGGAAAGTGTAGACAGGACACAGAAGCACAATGAGACCATGGGGACATGGGGGGGGGGGCTGTTTCCTAGTAGAAGAAGAGTTGGTTTTAATTTCCTGCTTTTCACTGCCCAAGGAGTCTCAGAGTGGCTTATAATAGCTTCCCTTCCTCTCTCCACAACAGATACTCTGAGATAAGTGAGACTGAAAGAGCTCTGATAGAAACTGCTATGTGAGAACAGTTTCTAACAGGACTGTGACTAGCCCAAAGTCATCCAGAGGGAATCAAATCCAGCCGTCCACATTAGAAGCCACTGCTTTTAACCACTACACCAAGCTGTACAAATTGCCATTGCCTGAAAGAGATGTAGCTAGAGCACAGGCAGAAGAAGCTGTTGCAGGAGGTTGGTGTAAGTCTTTTTTTACTAGTTCATTGATTGTTATGGGATTCTTTTCCCTTAAATTTGGCCCTTCCGGCCAATGTTCTCTCAGAGCAATCCAAGGAGAAAGTCACTCTGGTATTTCCTACATAGGTGATTGTATGGTTAATAACATTTGCAATTTGAGAAGGGAAGAATGCTTTTGTCTTTTTTGCTCTCTCTCTCTCTTCTGTGTGTGTGCATTTACAGGGGAGTGCTACACAGCCCCCATCCCCTTCCCAAGCAGTTCTTTCCTCCAGGGAAAGTTATCTTTGCAGTCTGGAGAGGAGCTGTCATTCCAGGGGATCCTGGAGTTTGGCATCCCTGATCCTCTCTGGAGCTCAGTGCCATTCTGGCCAGTGTTCTCTCAGAGCAATCCAAGGAGGCAGTCATTCAGGTATTTCCTACATAGGTGATTGTATGGTTAATAAGGTTTGCAATTTAAGAAGGGAAGAATGCTTCTCTCTCTCTCTCTCTCTCTCTCTCTCTCTCTCTCTCTCTCTCTCTCTCTCGTGTGTGTGTGTGTGCATATACAGGGGAGTGCTACAAAGCCCCCATCCCCTTCCCAAGCAGCCCTTTCCTCCAGGGGAAATTATATCTGCAGTCTGGAGAGAAGCTTTCATTCTTGGGTTTATCTAGGTTTCACATGAAGGCATGCCTTTGCATGCCTTTGGGGGAAGTGAACAGTGGCAGGGATGCTAGCCTCCAGCTGGGAACTGGAGATCCCAATTCTGGCATTTCTCAAAGCCTGAAGAATATTTCAGAGTTTTATCAATGGTAAAAAAAGTTGAAAAAAGCTGACAAAGAGGCAGTGAGTGAGAAACTCTTTGTAAGTTCTTTGCCAACCATTGTTTTCATGTTTGATTGTAACTTGCAACTGTTTTTTCATTTACTTTGTTATTGAACTGAACTGAAGAACATACAGACTGAAAGGTTTTCAGTTCTTTGAGCAAATTTTGCTATCAATTAAATATTTTAACCAGAGGAAGAAACTGTGACAAGTTTATGAATTACTATGAATCCCTGGCCCTAAAGAAGCCCACCTGGCCTCAACCAGGGCCAGAGCCTTCTCTGTTCTGGCCCCCACCTGGTAGAAAATGCTCCCAGAGGAGATCAGGACCCTGATGGAGCTAAAACAGTTCTGCAGGGCCTGCAAAAGGGAGCTCTTCGACCAGGCATTTGGTTGAGAGCAGGTGACCAGCAACATCTACAGGGCCCCTGCTCCCTCCCTCCCAGAAATCTACCCTTGTGTTCTGCTCTGGACCTGTTGCATTGTTATACTCTGTTACCTCTATTATAGTTTAATGTTGTTGTTGTTGTTGTTATGAAAAACTAAGTTCCATGTACTGTTTTCTGCATTTTATGTAAACCACCCTGAGCCTCAGGGGAGGGTGGTATATAAATACAATAAATAAATAAATAAATTTGATGTTTATTGTTACTAGCAACTACTGCCACCCAGCATTTCTCTTTGTTTCCCACCTGGAGCCTGGCATCCCTGCACCTCCATGGGATCCAAAGCCAAAGAGTCCCTGTGAGGGCAGTGTGCTATTTGGTCATTGCCCTGGCACATCAAAGCTAGCGATACATCTCTGACCAAGCTGTCTGATCGCATCTCGCCTGGATCTCTGATAGCATCAAGATTACTCTTTTCACACCTGAATGTTATGACAGCCATTTGGGTTGAGTCATATCATTTGTCATTGTAGCTGCCCTGATGCTGGTGCATCAGAGCATGTGCTATCTTCAAAAAGTGGGGCATTTTCTTTGTTTAGTAGCCTCATCTCAAGGACCTTGCCGGAATAATCTCCGAATTTGGGCAGAAGGGATACAGTATTTCTAGAGAAAATAGAATTTTTAGACTATGCTCACCTCCCAGCTACGGAAAGAGCAAGAGACAGTTAGGGTTTGTCTCTGGAACTCTGCCACACTGCCTTTACCTGACCAGCTACATTGTACTGTACTAATCTCTGCATTGTTTTTAATATACTCTCTTTACAAATACTCAGCTCCAGTGTGATTGTTTTGGCTTATCAGCATCCTGCGGGATCACGAATGGGGCAATTGAGTTTAGGCTCCCTTCCGCAGGGTAAGAGGGTGACCCAAACGTTCTTACAGTTTCACCCCCCCCCAGTCGCCCTTTCCTCCAGGGGGACTGATCTCTGTTGCCTAGAAATTATCTGGAATTCCAGCAAATTCCCAAGTACCAGCTGAAGATTGGCATCCTGAAACCTCTCAGTGCCACAATGTTTCCC
Source organism: Paroedura picta (assembly GCF_049243985.1). NCBI lineage: Eukaryota > Metazoa > Chordata > Lepidosauria > Squamata > Gekkonidae > Paroedura > Paroedura picta. The sequence continues at coordinate 38,920,367 of NC_135371.1, read as the reverse complement.
CCTCCCAAGCAAGCTTTTTAATCTCCAGAAGCCTGGAGATGAGTTGTCATTTCAGACTCCACCCGCCCCCCTCCAAAACTGCCATTTTTCCATAGGGAGCTGATCTCCATAGTCTACACTTGACCTCCAATTCTAGGTGATTTCGTTGAACTTGGAGGTTGATGACCCCTGGGTCCAAAATGTTCCCTGAGATTTAGAGGTGGGACCTCAAGAGTCCAGGGGTGGGCAAAAGCGTTTGCCATGTAACTAGCCCCCAGGAAGGCAGGTGTGAATCCTAGTACCTGTTGTTTCCCTGGGTGCAACAAGCTTTGCCTCTAATTAGCTAACAGCAATTCATCTGACCTCTTTTCATATTATATTCATATGTTTAATTTTTCTATGGTTCCATGTTGCTTGTTTCATTTCATTCATCATTGTTAATCTAAGTTATCTGTACTGATTCTGTTCTGTTTCATGTGAACCGCCCTGAGCCTTCGGGGAGGGTGGTATACAAATATAATTTTAAAAATTAAAAAAAATATATCTAGGTGGTATTAAAAAACAAGGTGAACAGAGTAGTGTTCTTCCTCTTCTTTGAGTCTTTTAAAAATGTATGTCCCATTAACATATGTCATTTGACTTGGCATACTAAAGTTTTCATTATTCATGGATTTTACTTATAGTTATATCCCCACTCTAAGTTCCCTCCAGCTCTGGCCTTGATTACACTATCAGTTTTTCTCAGGTACGACCCTGAGTCATGTTGGCAGATGGGTTTTTGGAATCCCTGTCTCCCAAGTGTTCACGGATCCAGTGTGATAAACATAAATAAGTAACAGGTTGTCCCTGTGTTTTGAACTGCCTTGATCCCATTGGTGTCAGTCTATGAAACTGAATGGGGAATTTTGAAACACAGTGATGTAGACCAATCATTTTCAACCTTTTTGGGGAGCCATAGGTCTTTTAGGAGCTGTTTTCAGGTTCCACACAGAATTCTGCATGCTAGCCCAGCCAGAGGACATCCATCTTGGCTGGATTAAACTTCAGCTAACTGCACTTGAACCAGTCCACCATGAACGCCAGGTATCTGGCCACACAGTCTGGTGGTGTTGACAGATGGCTATCCATTAACAGGAATAGCTCAGTGTCATCCACACACTGGTGACAACCCAGCCCAAACCTCTGGATCAACAGGGTGAGAGGGTGCATGTAGATGCTAGCTAATATTGGGGAGAGAATTGCTCCCTGCAGGGCTCCACAACTGAGGGCCTGACACAGGGAGGTATTCTCCCCTAACTCTTTCCCCAGCATGGGAAAAAGGACCACAACTATTTGAGGATTTTGCCTCAGCAACACTTCCCCTTTAAGACATCTGGAAAAAAAAACAACCATTTACCATCAGAATCACCCATGTTTTAAAAAGCCCCTCTGTCTGAAATGTTTGCTGGCAGGGGCTCATGGGAATTGTAGTCCATGAACATCTGTAGGACCACAGGTTGACTACCCCTGCTCTACACTTCCTCAGGCAGGCCACTGCAGAGAATGACATGTACAGGCAGGGATTTATAACACCTGTCAGCCAGGGTAGCACCTGGAGAAGGCCCTGTTCAGAGGGGCAAAGTTGACACTCATCTATAGGCATTCTGTGCATTTTCTCTTTAGAGTCAAGCAGAAAAATGTTTATATTTGCATAAATATAATTTTTAAATTATAATTATCTGGGTGTGTTTATATGGTGAAAGTGAACATCTAAATACATCCAACAAATAAGTATTTAAATGTGTAATCAATCTGTGTTCGCTTCTAGAATGCAGTATCCTAAATAATATTCTTTCACTTTTATTGTTGTTATTCAATTCATCATATGGCATGCAATCATCTTGCTGTTTAATTCTTTGCTTCCTGCAATCCAGCAACAATGCATCTGTCGCTTTCCAAGTTCTCCATGGCTCCACGCATTATCAAACAGATTGAGCAAAGACATGTTGAATAAACAATCCACTGAGGAGGCATTGAAAATGTAAGCAAGATCTGCGTGAATAAATGTTGATGTGTACACACTCATCCTCCTAAGTATCTTCACATGTAAGGGATCCAATTACCCAAAGACTTGCAGTAAGTCTGCCATATGTGGTAAGTGATGAATGTATAGTAGAAATACAAACTCTCTAGTCACTGGGTAGTTCAGAGGGCAAAGAAACAGTTAGCAAGGCAGCTTGAGCCCCTTGCAAAATCTGTCTGATATTTCACATTATGTTTGATTTCTCATGCTCAGAAACAACTGAGCTTAAAGCGATAGAAGCTGCGCCACATTAAAAATGGTATGGATGAATCCATTCATGGAAGATACCAAAAGATCAACATGCTTAGAACAGTTCAACTGGGGGCTCACCAAGTTGAACCCCCACCTTGCTACATATTCTGGCCTGCTGGGTAGTAGGTGACTACTTCAAATGATTATGATTATTTAACACAAATCATTTTGGGTGTTGGGAATGCTCAAACCCCTTTAACATCTTTGGTGAGGTTGCCCTTGTTATGCCTTATAAGTTTTATTGTATTGTTATCCAACCTGAGTCAACTGAGAAGGACAGGATATAAAAATAATGTTATTCTTACTATTATATTATAAATGACCTCAATGAATAAAATGAATTTCATATTCTTTTCAGATTCTTATGCATGTAGAACATCTACATGTTCCTTTTTTAGGAAGGGGGGGTAGGAAGGGGATTTTGTTATTGTGCCGCCATGCTTGATGTTAAGTCTTTTAATGGGAGTTTAATGGGGTTTTAAGACACAGTAACCCACCACGAGCCATTTGGGAGTGGCGGGAAATAAATAGAAATAATAATAATAATAGATTCTGTATGGGAGCTATGGAAAACCTGGTTGTGGTTCAACCTGCCAGTCAAATAATTTCCAGTTATCTCAGGCACTGCTGTTTGTGAATATGGGTTGGAATCTCTAGAGACATACAGTCTCTAGAGACATACATTATCTGGTCAGGCAGAATCAACAGAACTATACGACACAGTGACAGACTCTGCTATGTGATAGTTTCTTTGAATGGTTTGAACGGTTCTCAAAATCCATGGTGGTTGGGCTACATTTGAGTTCTAACATCTGAAACACATACAAATCAAAAATAAAGGGCGAAATGCTTTCTTACAAAAAACCTCTTCCTTTGCACTATTTAAAGGGATAGAAGACTGCACTGAGAATTCGCTCTTGAGATTTGATATGCAATAAATACCAACATCCCTTTGGAATGTTAATTTGAATCCATCTTCTAATTCGTACCATAGGAATCATTCTGCTTTATCAAGACACCAGGCCCTTTGTAGAAATGCAAGTGCTGAGAAGTTGTCCTTGAAAGCCCATGTTCAGTAGCTAATAATCGCACAGGAGAAATCCAATCTAGTTGTGTTTAGGTTTTTGAAACATACCCAAAGTAGCTCAGGCTGGTTTGCATTAGCAGCTCCGTCGCTTTGCCAAATCTGATCCTGCAAAACAGTGAACTGAGGTGTTTCTAAAGCACAGAACGTTCCAACGTAGTAAGCTTTTCTTTAGAAAATTGAAATGTTTAGCAGTTGTCTAATTTTATGAGATAATGTTGTGCCTGGAGGCTGAAACTGGACTCAGCACTGTCTCTCTCCCTCTCCTTTCAGCTACAGGATGTTCAGAAAATAGTTTCCTCCAGAGCCGTAGGATATGTCGTTTTAAAAAAGCTCTGCCTTCTTTTTAGAAAAATTGGGAAAGACAGATAAGGGACGCAAGAGCAAGCACTGGATTTCTTCTTTTCACAGACCGTTTTGGAATCCAACTCGTTCTGGCTCTAGATAAGGCTAAGCTGCTTTCCGAGAAGGTGGCCTCTACTCTGATCTCAGACATCAAGCAATGCCACCCAAAAAATATCCATGGTTTAATTTAACTGTTGGTAATAGGAATGCCAGAACACCCCTATTGGTGCACTGCTAAGCAGGGGAAAGAGCAAAGGCATTTAGCATGGCAAGACATGATTTGAATGAGCACAGATAAACCGAAGTTAAAAGAAAACATGTTTTTGCATTATACCTGAAGTGAGCCTCAGCTTCAACCAACATCCTTCCAGATCATGTTGAAGGTTCTGGCATTGACTTTTATGGTCATTCGCAGCCTAGGCCCAATGTACTTGAGGGACTGCCTAGCTGGTGATCTCTGGCCCTTGAGACATACATCTGGCCTCAACTAGGGCCAGGGCTTTCTCAGTTTTGCCCCCCCCCCATCTGGTTGAATAAGCTCCCAGAAGAGTACTAGGCCCTTCGGGAGTTTGCTCAGTTCTTAGGGAGCCCTTCTGCCAGGTCGGGGCTAATGAATGAAAAACAACATCGGGAAAGGGCCCCTGCTACAGGAACTCCTCCCTCACCCCAGAAAGATGGAGAAGTCAAGCAGAAGACAAGTTTTATACTAATCAGTACTGTAACTGTGTTGATTTGTTTAAACTTTTAACCAGTGTGTTTTAATGGTTTTAACATGTTTTATGTAATGTAAAATGTTGTAATCCACCCCAAGCTGGCTATGTTTCCAGTGGAAAACATTCAGTATAAAGGAAGTGTGCTATCTGGTAGCTGTTCTGCACATTAATTTCATTGGCTGATGTTGACATCATGGAGGTCAAGTTACCATTCGTTTAACAAGCTATAATATAATTGTCTTTAGTGGCAATGAACTGAAGGGCCTTCTTGTTAGATCAGGTCCATCTATTCCAGCATTCTGTTTCCTACATCAGCCCTGGGAATGCTCAAACACGGCCAGGTTGGATCATGTCCTGAACATGTCATATTAGGAATCTAAAGGCGGAGCTGCAACAAACTCTCAATGTTGCCCAACTCTCATTCAAAGTACATTTTTTCTGCTTAACACATGAGAATGTATTTGTTTGTTTATTTAATTCTTAGACTTTTATCCCACCACTCTCGGGGGACTTGTGACAGTTTACAGATATAAAAATCCCATAAAACCCCATAAACCCACCATAAAAACCACAAGAAAAAACACAAGATTAGTGGCCAAATTCCTTCTAACCCCCAAGCAGACCAACCTAGGGTGTACAGATATAACGCCTAGCCTGAGGAGGAGCAATTCTGATCTTAGCCCTGGCATCAATCAAAGACCTGGCAGAAAAGCTCCATTTTGCAGGCCCTGTGGAACTGTGATAGCTCCGTCACCTTGATTGCACCTTGAATGACAGCTGGACAGCTCAGAGTCGTGGTTTTTGAAAAATATTTCAAACTGTGGTCTCCATATACAACACATATGAATTAGAGCACCACTTTCTAGATATTCTTACTTACCTTGCAAGCCTTAACATTATATTTTTGAGGAAGACTTTGAGCTTTGAGGAAGACTCCTTAGGGATCAAAAGGTGTCTGGTCTTTGTTCCTAATATGCTCCATGTGTTATTGTTGCTTTTCCTGCATTACGTAGTATATATAACTGAGATTTTATCAGTGTTTTAAACTTATTATATGCACATAATTATAATAAATATTTGCATTTAAAAAAAAAATTGCAGCTCAGCCTTTAAGTTCCTAACTTGTCTTGTCAGGCTGGGTTTTTGTTTCCCTTTTTGGTTATTTACCGAACATGTCATAACCGAGCAGCCAATTTTTCAGTGATTGGTTTGGCTGCTCACAAGCCATTGATGGCCGTTTGAAGGGTAGCAGCATGCCTTCTGAAAACTGCACAGCACAGCAAAGCTGGCTGTCATGCATTATAGCAGGGGTAATCAAACTGCGGCCCTCCAGATGTCTATGGACTACAATTCCCATGAGCCCAGGGGCCCATGACTACCCCTGCATTATAGGATTTCCAACTCCTCCTTCAGAAATATCTGCAGCGGGTAGAGCCTGAGAGGATGGGGTTTGGAAAAGGAAAGAACCTCAGCAGGGTATAATGCAATAGACTCTTCTCTCCAAAGTAGCAGTTTTTTCCACAGGGAAACTGACCCCTGTAGGGGGTCAGTTGCAAACCAGGGAGCTCTCAACTCTTCCCCCCCCCAACCTGGAGGTTGGCAACCTAACTGTTATCACTCAGACCACTTCATTGCTGCTTCACTCCTCAGCCAAACTATAGAGACAACTCAATCATCAATCATATCCAATGGTAGCAAATCAATGCTCTTCAAAAGCCAGTTTGGTGTAGTGGTTAAGAGTGCAGACTTCTAATCTGGCGAGCTGGGTTTGATTCTGCACTCCCCCACATGCAGCCAGCTGAGTTACCTTGTTGCCAAAGTTGTTCTGACCGAGCAGTAATATCAGGGCTCTGTCAGCCTCACCTCCCTCCCTCCCTCATGGTCTCTGCTGTGGGGAGAGGAAAGGAAGGCGATTGCAAGCCACTTTGAGCCTCCTTCAGGTAGCGAAAGGTGGCATATGAGAACCAACTTTTCTTCTTCTTTTTCTTCCTCTTCCTCTTCCTCTTCCTCTTCCTCTTCCTCCTGTTTACCTTAAGAATCGTGTCTGCTGATCTATTTGGATTCAGGGGCTTTTCATATGTGTGTGTGATTTTGCTACGCACCAGGGAGCTGTTGTTTCCCACATGGTGTCTGTTTTTCACCTCTTAAAAAAAAATTTAAAAAAAATTAGCAAGTAAACCCAGAAGGTGCTGGGGGGGGGGGTCTGCCAAAATCTGCCATGCTCGGTAATGGGCTGTTCCTGAAAATTCCTTCCATGAACTATCTACTCAGTAACCAATTGCTTTGTGGTCAAGACACCTCTGCTGGTTGCCTTCATGCACTCAAGCAACTAGAAGTTAACAAGCAGAGCTACTATATGGAGCTGTCAACCTGTTTACATTTCAGCTATTTACCATGGAACTGAACAAATCCACCCTGATCACAGCATAGGTTTGTCAACCTCCAGATGGGAGCCAGGAGCTCTTCTAAAATTTCAACTGATCTGCAAACCACAAAGATCAGTTTCCCTGGGGTGGGGGAATGGCTGCTCTGAAGCTCTATGGCATTATGCCATGCTGAGGTCACTCCTCTCCGCAAACTCCTTACCCAGGATTCCACCCACCAAATATCCAGGTCAGCAACCCTAGCGCAGCAACTGAACCAAGTAAATTTGATTGTCAGAAACTTCCTCTGAACAATTTTCAGTGTCCCTAATCGTTCCTTCTAATCCCTGGGAGAAATACATTAACCCTGAACACCACTGATTCATTTAGTTATCATGAACAAGTGGTAGCCAGAGGGGGGAAACACAACCAAGTCAAGTCTCAAAGCAGCAGCAGTGATGAAAACAATGTAGAATATTGTCACCTAATGGAAGCAACTTGGCCATTCTTATAAGACTACCAACCCAATACATTTATATTTTAGATTTAGATTTGTATGACCGCCCCTCCCGCGTAGACGTTGCATAGGGGCACTTGCCCTTTATTAGTAATATTAGTTCCAATGAATGAGTGATACACATAATCTTTCATGGTTTCCCAACATTTATAAGGTTCCCCCTGAGAAGAGCTTTTCTTCTGGCACGAATGAATGCTTTCCCCTCAAAGGTCTTAGAGGAAAGATTCCACCATATCCCATACCATGCGAGACTCTGTCCGTGTGGTTCTGGTTGCCCTGACTCTGTCTCACACATTTTGTTAGATTGCCCCTTATATGAGCAGTGTCGGGATGACAGCTTTGTTGCCTTGCTGGGAAACAAGCCTTCTGTAAGTAAATCTATGACCTTGCAATTTCTGCTCTCTGACAAAGACCCAGAGATAACCATTTTAGTTGCCAGAGTTTTAACTAAGATGCTTTTATAATATGCTGCCTACCTTGAATTTTATCTTTTATAGTTTATTTAATCATTTTAAGATCTGTTTGGTTATGTAACCCCATTTTACTATTTTGTTGAAATTTTAAACCCTATTTTTATATGTCTTATACATTTTATGCCAATAAAAGGTTACTGACTGACTGACTGACTATAAGGTTCCAGGCCAAGGAGAAAACCATGCAGTTCCCCTCAGGTATTCTGGAATCCTAGACACAAAGATGCATGCTGGCTTTCAAAGTGACTGTCTGAAGAATCTTGTTTGTGCTGATGTTCCATCTGTGCATCAGAGATCTTATGGAGCTCTAAACTGGGTGCTGAATGTCTAGGACTGAGGAAGTAATTGTCCATAGTTGCCTCCAGTGAAACCAAAAGCTGGTGAACACAAGATGTGTGACTTCCTGCCTCCCCCCCCCCACACACACACACACTTGAGCTCATTTTGACTTATACCTAGAATCATTGAACCATAGAATCATAGAGTTGGAAGGGGCCATACAGGCCATCTAGTCCAACCCCCTGCTCAACACAGGATCAGCCCTAAACATCCTAAAGCATCCAAGAAAAATGTGTATCCAACTTTTGCTTGAAGACTGCCAGTGAGCGGGAGCTCACCACCTCCTTAGGCAGCCTATTCCACTGCTGAACTACTCTGACTGTGAAATGTTTTCCCCTGATATCTAGCCTATATCGTTGTACTTGTAGTTTAAACCCATTACTGCACGTCCTCTCCTCTGCAGCCAACAGAAACAGCATCCTGCCCTCCTCCAAGTGACAACCTTTCAAATACTTAAAGAGGGCTATCATATCTCCTCTCAACCTCCTTTTCTCCAGGCTGACTATTCCCAAGTCCCTCAACCTATCTTCATAGAGCTTGGTCCCTTGGCCCCAGGTCATCTTCGTCGCTCTCCTCTGTACCCTTTCAATTTTATCTACGTCCTTCTTGAAGTGAGGCCTCCAGAACTGCACACAGTACTCCAGGTGTGGTCTGACCAGTACCGTATACCAGTGGTCCCCAACCCCCAGTCCGGGGCCGGGGCCTGGGCCCAGGCCGTGGATCAGTCAGTACCGGGCCACGGCTCCTCCTCGTCCTCCTCCCCGGCTGCTGCCTCGGGGGCTGCCCTGCTACTCTGCTGCTGACTCATCTTTGGTGCTCTCCAGTGGCCACTATGGCTGGGGCTCCCCCTTGGTGTGGCACGGCACAGCTGCTACTGGCAGTGCCCCCCAGCGGGATGCCAGTGGGAAAGCAAGTGGAGCAGGGGCTCGTGCAGCGGCGGCGGCCCTCAGCAAAAGAATACCCCCCCTGGGCCTCAGTAAAATTATCAAGCATTGACTGGTCCCTGGTGATAAAAAGGTTGGGGACCACTGCCGTATACAATGGGACTATGACATCTTGTGATTTTGATGTGATGCCCCTGATACAGTCCAAAATGGCATTTGCCTTTTTTACCGCTGCATCACACTGCCTGCTCATGTTTAGCTTACAATCCACAAGTACCCCAAGGTCTTGTTCACACCCAGGGCCTTTTCGCACGGGGATCTTTGTTGCAAATTGTTTGCGGAATGAAAAATCGCCATTTAAAATAGTGGAATTCGTCGTTATGCATACCTGCCTTTGTAGTGGAATCAGTTGCGTTTTTTAGCGTTTCCCACAGGCTTCCGGTCTCGGCAGAAATCGCTAGAAAGGAAGCGCTATTGCCAAGCTCGTCCCGCCCCTGGCCGTCAAGCAGCCAATGGGCAGCCGTTAGCATGCTCCCAAACAGCCCCTTTCCCTTTAAGAAAGGTTTTTTAAAAAAAAAAACCCGACCCATAGCAACGAATCTAGGTAGATTCGTTGCTACGGAGAGACCCATCCAGCTGCCTAACGTGAGCTGTCGTTTGATTGTATGATCGTTTGCACGCTGCCTCGAGTGATAAAAAAAAAATCCCCCCCCCTTTCACGGGCCCGATTTTCGGCTGAATTTATGTGTAAAAAATAAAGGGACTTTATTTCAGCAAACGGGCTTTTATGTGGTTTGTGCTTAGTGCTAAAGGTGAAGGACTGAAGCCAGGGAAGCCTCTAAACAGAAAGAGGCTCGCTGGTGCGTTTATCCCCGTTCGCTCGGAGAAAAAAAAATGGCGATCGCTTCGCCGGAAGTTTGGAGGAGAGAGCCAGGGGGAGGGACTTTGAAGACCCAGCAACAATGGTAACGCACAGGTCTTTAGCGCTAGTTTTGCAGATTGGTTGCAGGAGTGTATCGCTATCCGGAGGGTGAATCCACTTTTCTGGATTCCCCCGAAAGCGCTACAACGAAGCGCTTTTTGCGGGTCGGTTTCAGGATTGTTGCAGATTGTCTACGACGTCGTGGGTTATGGCAAATTAGTAGCGTTTCCAATTAGCAACCATTGTGCTATTTTGAAGCCGTGCGAAATGGCCCACAGTGTTACCTAGAAGCGTATCCCCCATCCAGTAGGCATGTTTTTCATTTTTCTGACCCAGATGCAGAACTTTACACTTATCTTTATTAAATTGCATCTTGTTCTCTTTACACTTATCTTTATTAAATAGCATCTTGTTCTCGAGATGCAATTTAATATACCTACCTGGTGAGAATTTCCACTTGACTTCCCCCCCTCTCTTGCTTTAACTCCAAGGATTAGGGGTGCAGGGGGGGAGATGGGAGAAAAAAGCAGAACAAATCTGGTAAATTCCAAAGCTGGAACCACTGGCACAGGCAGAGATAATGGAGACATTGGCAGCTGGAAACAGCAGCTGAGCAAGAGGGAAACGTAGAGTCTGATCTTGGCAATACCCCAGAGTTTCAGCCAGCTGGGGAGGGGGAAGAAAGAAAATTCCAACCCACCTCATTCTAACCAAGGATCTATGTGTCCCTTGGGGAAGTACAAATGTTTTCACATTTTTTGATCAGTCTCTTAGTTTTCATCATGCATATGAAATATCCTTGTCTTGGAAAAAATCATTTCTAGAGCTTACTTCAATAGTTACTTGTAATTATGAATTCAGATCAAACTGCAATGACATGAATAACATTTGTAGTATACTAAACAAGTGAAAGGAAATAAAAGTGTCCCCAGGATAAAATATGACATAAAAGGTTGATATTTCTTTTAGGACAAAGTCAGCACCAGGTCATATGAACAAAAATCAGGACTGCCTTCTAAGGAGTGCATTAGATACCTTCCCTTCAATACATACACACTAAAAAGAAAAAAGAAAAAGATCTTCCCATACTCAAAATACCTTTTGATAATAATATATTGCCTTTTAAAACCCTAGGTTTTTAAAGAGAATATACATACAATTTAACAAAATCATAGTGTATAATGAAACTAAAAAAGGGGTATATTGGTATCAATATTCAGACTAAATTGGATACTCATGCCATTAGCAACAGGAGCTATGTATTCTTTGTATTCTATGTATTCTCAAATGGTCCAATTCAGTAAGCTGGGCCATTTTAGCTATGTTCCATCCCTTAATTAACCATTCTGAAAGGGAAGGTACATCGGTTTGCTGCCAATGTTTACCAATTAAAAAATTGGCAGTAGGTGAAAGATTCCAAATCATACTGTAATACTTGTTCCAAGTCATAGCATCGGAAGAATAATTGAATGGATCATTCAAAATGTAATAATATGCTAAATTACGTATATTTTTCCTGATATATAATTCTACCTTCCAACCGCCCATTTATCATTTAGTGGTATATGTGTGAACCCAACCCAACATTTAGTCCACATGGGACAGATTTTCGACATATAGCCAAATGAAGGGAGTCCCTTTCTAGTGATTATGAAATATTATTTGTTTATGTAGACCATATTATTTGTTTATGTTGACCATTTATTAGCTGCTGCTCCATCTTCCAAGTAGATTTTCCATTGAAGCAAGGAAGGTATCAACATCTATTTCCTCCAACAGATAAGAGTTCTTGTGGAGTTGTTGCTTGATTATTGACATGTGTTTAGGAAAGTCTGGCTTCCTTTTGTTGTTGTTGACTGTAACTTCTGACCTGTTTGTCTGATGTATCAAAAGTCTATAATTGAGCCCCTTTAGCCCAACCCATCATTTCCCTCCAATGGAGAATTCTTCTCCTTCACAGGTGTCATGAAAACTTGCAGAACCAAAAGCAAGGATAAACTCAACAGCATCCCTCTCCTTCTTGGCCCAGGCTTTCTTCATTTGTGTTTTATAATGATAAAGAAAGGAAACAGATGTTTTCAGACTTCAAGGAAATACTGTGAATATGGCAGCATATTGACTTCATTCTCTGTATTTGCTTGTGGATAAAAGTAATCCCTCGTCAAGCTGAGAAGCTCTTTGAACTGAAATCAGAAGTTGAACATGCACATAACTGTATCACTGCTACTTTGTGTGTGAGGCATTTCCCTCTTCCTCCCCCCATTCTTGTTTTAGGTTATCACAAAAATGTGTCCTTTAAATCAGCGACCCCCAACCTGTGGGCTGCGGACCACATGTGGTCCTTGGACTATTCGGAGGTGGGCCCCGAAGGCCGTCTTCCCCCCCCGGCCCTTTACTTCATCCCCCCCAGCCCTTCACAACACACTTCATTGTTGTGGTGTGTCTGTATCTTATTTTGAAGGGATGTTTAAACATTACCATAGCGATCAGAGAGCGTTAGGGCAGTGGTTGAGAGTAGAGGAGTAAACTACCCCCCCCCACACCGGGCCTCACTAAAAGGCGTTGAGTGGTCCCTGGTGAGTGATCCCCGGTGATAAAAAGGTTGGGGACCACTGCTTTAAATTATATGGAAATTCAAAGCAGTGGTTTGATATCCGGAAGACTGCTGTTGTGCTAGGTGGAGTATGGAAAGGGATAAAATGAGCACAAATAACTAAAAGGGCAAGCAGTGCTTCAGATGGTCTTAGCCAGGCTGGAAGATCAGCTACTTGAGGAACACCATGAATTGTACTTACTAGCAAGATGGGAAGGGCTGCAAGTTGTCTGTCCAGCTGGCGCACATAGAGTGGATGTAAACAGAGGGATGACATAGAAAGTTGGGCTGGGAAGAGTTGGCTTTGGATTCGCTAGACTGATGCTAGGTTTGGACCAGTTTCAGCTTCATGTGTGCCCATTTTTGGGGCCTTGATAAGCCTGCACATCTGTAAACAGGTTATTATGAAGCCCATATATCTCTTGTGTGCTTTTCTCCCAAGGAAACTTGCATATGGATGATTGTCTTTGGATTTTAAAAATTTAAATAATGCAACTGAAACAGTGGTAAGAGGTACAGTGAATGGTGCAATGCTACATCAGAATATACAATAAAATCCCCAGTGTGAGACATGGTGTATTCTAAACAACATCAACCCCAGACTTGGAAAGAAGTTGAGCGGGTCAGCACTGCTTATATTATTAGATCTCTCAGCAGTGTTCAATACAGTAGATCATGAGCTTTTAGCTCACCACCTTGCCGATGCCAGGATCAGAGGGACAGCCCTTCAGTAGCTGATCTCCTTTCTCGGGAATCGCGGACAGAGGGTAGCATTAGGAGAAAGCTCATCAAGCCATCACCAACTGGCTTGCGGAGTCCCTGAAGGGGCAATTCTCTCTCCAACCCTATTTAACATAGTTATGCGCCTCTTGCCCAACTGGTGCGGAGGTTCGGGCTGGGTTGTCACCAATATGCTGATGACACCCAGCTCTTCCTCCTGATGGATGGCCACCAGGACTCTCCCCCAGAAACATTAGCCAGCTGCCTGGAAGTGGTGACAAGGTGGCTCAAGCAGAGTCATCTGAAGCTCAATCCTTCAAAGATGGAGGTCCTGTGGCTTGGCAGGAAAGGCCCAAGCGAGGAAGTGCACCAACCCAATCTGGATGGAGTGCAGCTAAAAGTGGAACGAACTGCTAGAGGAGATCAGGGCCCTGACAGAACCTAAACAGTTCCACAGGGCCTGCAAAAGGGAGCTCCTCCGCCAGGCATTTGGTTGAGGTCGACCCAAACCATTGCTTCCAATTGGCCCCCAAGCCCCTCCTCCTCCTATGACTGCCACCAATCTGCCCAATCTACTGGGTCCCAGTAAAAGCCAGTTTGGTGTAGTGGTTAGGAGTGCAGACTTCTAATCTGGCATGCCGGGTTCGATTCTGCGCTCCCCGACATGCAACCAGCTGGGTGACCTTGGGCTCGCCACAGCACTGATAAAGCTGTTCTGACTGGGCAGTGATATCAGGGCTCTCTCAGCCTCACCTACCTCACAGGGTGTCTGTTGTGGGGAGAGGAATGGGAAGGTGACTGTAAGCCGGTTTGAGCCTCCTTTGGGTAGGGAAAAGCGGCATATAAGAACCAACTCTTCTTCTTCTTTTTCTAAAACAAACAAACAAACAAACACAAAAAAAACCCTCCCTGTTTCAGAATTTAGAAACCAATGCAATAAAAACAAGATAATGAGTACTGTTTTATGTAAAGAATATTCAGAACTTTCTCCTGATCAGGGCAAGTGGTTCAAATGTAGTATTAAAATCACAGTGCTAAACCCTTAGATGGGCCGTTACAGAGACAGCATGGTATAGCGAGTGCTAGAGTCTCCTAGGTTCAAATCCTCACTTACGTATCTATGAAAATAATTGGCTGACGGCTATTAAGGTCACTCCTCAATCCAGGATATAATGACGCCTAGTGATTGAATGGAGAGCCAGTCATAATTTATCTATGCATTTTTATCCTGCCTTTTCTTCAAGCAGGTGAGAGGGATGTATATGTTTCCCGCCCCCCCCCCCCCCCCGCCCCATTTTGTGATGTAGGTCAGCCTGCTTGACTGGCCCAATGACACCCACTGAACTGTATGACAAAGTGGGGGATTGAACTTCAAACACCACCATCTGAAGTTAGGGATTAAAGACATGACAGTGATAGAATAAAGGAATGATGGTTTACCACAGTTATGAAGCGACATTTTCTCCATCTTTTCAGCATTTAGTTTAAATTTGTTCACTTTTAGCAGGTTAATCACTGTGGCCAGTTAGTGATTCACAACCTCTACCACGTCACCAGGAGATACGTATAAGCATATACAGAGCTGGCTATCAGCAGCATATTGACGACAACCAACCTCCAACCACAAATTATTTGTCTTAAGGGCCTTACATAGAGACTGAAAAGCATGATGGCTAGAATTTCACCCCATGGAACCCCACAAGATAGGCCCCAGATGGCTGACAATTGGTTTCCAATAGCAACCCTTTGAGTTCGATCCATAAGGAATTATTGGAACCAATTCAATGCACATCCCTGGGCTAAAATAATTTTCCAGACTGCCTTGGATGTTCTTTTTTAAAGCAAACCTTAGTAAGGCTGTAGTTTTCAATTCATAACTATTGCAAACATACCCAAATTTTATTTTTAAGTATCGTAAGTGATCAGTTATTTGCTCTTACTGTTAAGGATGATCACTACTAAAATCGGTCATTTGAGACACATTGAGCAAGAAGGAAACATGGGCTATTTTCCAGCAACACCAGCCAGTAATTATAAAAATGAATTCTCCAAGGTTTGGAAAACTCACCTTCCTATTAGGGTCTAATTATCTGCAAATGGTTTCGGGCCAGTATTCCATTGCCTGCTATTCATATTCTTTGTATTGGCTGCCGTAACTGGCAAGTCTGAGATGTTTCTTCTTTTTATTGGTCTTGGGAAATAAACATAATGAAAGAAGTTGGAAAACTGTAGAAACCAACTTTGGGAGGGAGGGAGGGTGGGGGGAGAAACTTGGCCTGAACACTTAGTTAAGTAACTGAAAGATGTCCCCGCAATTAACCATCAATTGTATATTTTAGAACTACTCAACTGGCACATTGGTAAAGGACTAGGCAAGAAATCAATCTGTTATTCTCCTAAGAAATTCCCATTGGAGTGAAATGTAACCACTGAAGCACTCGGTACTTATGTGCAATGAGCAGAGGGGATCGCACAGCAAAGTGACCCAGTGGGTTATTATTACCTCATTGAGATTAATTTGATTTTTGCAAGAGTACAAATACCCAAAAAATCCCCATAGTTTTCAGTGAGCTCTTCCTAACGGATCGAGTCTATTCCACTGAATCCAAGGACAGTTATGCACTCACAGTTTTTCATCAAAGTCAGGTCACTGATACTGTTAAATCTCCCCTTTTTAAAACATGCGTTTGGCTTTTTTTTTTTGCATACCATAGTACAGTGGCTCTCAAGCTTCCTAATGCCGTGACCCTTTAATACAGTTCCTCATGTTGTGGTGACCCCCTTCCATAAAATCATGCAAGTGTTCTTTCACAGAAATTAAACCCAAACTGACCAAATGGTGTGAAGATCCATTGTTCATGATTGTATATAAATTTGTTTTTTTATTTTCAAATTGTACATGGGTTGTCACCGATTTCACCTTCTTCAATTCATCCACCACCACCCATTCTTCTTTTTAAAAGATGGATTTGCGAGCTTTGATAAATACACTGCAAAAAGCAAACTTTTGACCTGATCATATATTTGAGGGCCCAGCATCAGTAACATGGAGTTAAGAAACTACAAACTGCATGTGTTTCTTTATTTATTGTTACATTTATTTGCCAGCCTCTCTCTAAAAATTCAGGGTGGCTCACAAAAATATAAATTACATAGTAAAATTACAATGTAAAGATGTAAAGAAAATAATAGTTTTTAAAGATTAAAACCAAAATCAAACACTGGGAGAAGGTGGGGGGAGGGTCACAAGAACCCTCACTGAAGTCTAATTTGGTGGGTTTCTGGCAGGGTGGGCAGCAGTTCTAGATGTTGTTTCAGCCTCAACCACAGGCCAGGTGGAACAGCTCTGCTTTACAAGGCCAGTGGAACTGATAAAGGTCCTGTAGGGCTCTGATTTCATTCAGCAGAGCATTCTACCGGGCCAGGGCCTAGTCCTGGCTCTGGGTGAGGCCAGTTTTATCTACTTGGGCCAGGGAAACTGAGCAGATTTTGGTCTCCAGATCTTAAAGCTCGGGGGGGGGGGCTTCCTGCAGGTACAAAGGTCCCAGATCATTTAGGGTTTTGAAGACAATAACCAAAATCATGAATCCGATCCAATCTTCAATCAGGAGCCAGTGCAGCTGAGAGAAGAGAGGTTGAATATGGGCTCTCCATTGAGTCCCAGTAAGGATCGATGCATTCTGGACCAGTTGAAGTTTCTGGAGCAGTATCAAGGATAGCCCTGCAGAAAGCAAGTTGCAGTTACAAAGCATAGCAGTGGAGTGTGTATAACGCCAACAAACTTGCAGAGAATATTAATTGGCGGCGGGACTCACCCGAGCCGCCCGTTGGCGGGGGAAGGGCGGGCAGGGGAAGAGCGGCTCGTCCCGGCGGCCCCCGGCTCGGCTGCGCGCCGGGAGCGCCGGCTGCTCGTGCGGCGTGGGCGGCGCGAGGGGCGGGGCCGGAAGAACTGGGCTTGCGTGCTGCCCGGCTTCCCGCCACTCGCGTCCCGGGCAGGCAAGCGAACGGTTGCTTCCTTGCCTCGGCTGGAGCGGGGGCCTTTAGTGGCTGCGCGTGCGAGCGGCATCTGCGGAGCGAGTCAGGTCGGAGTGGGAGGGAGGTATTAACCCCCCCCCCGTGCGCGCAGCGTTTTTTGTTGTTTGTCCCCCCCCCCTCGCCTCTGTGCGTCCCGGCCGCTTTATCTTGCCAGCTGCCAGTCGGAAACAGCAAGCAGCCGCAGAACCATGGCCGCAAAGAAGAAGGCCGGGGCGGGAAAGGGAGCTGGGCCTAGGAAGTCAGCCCGTCGGGCAGGGCCGGATCGGGGCGGGGCCGCGACGGAGGGCAGGCAGGCCCAGCGGCGAGCCAGCGCTTCCAAGGCCCGGGAGGCTTGGCTCTCGGCAGTTCCCACACCCCGGGCTTCGGGGAGTGGGGCCAGGAGGGACCGCAGGGGCAGCCCAACAGCGGGACCACATGGGAGGCAGCAAACCCCAGAGGAGAGGGATGCGGGCCGCAGTCGGGCCAGGGACAGGGGAGGTCATTCAGGTGCCAGGCGGGCCAGAGCCCGGGCCTCAGAGCCACGGCGTGGGTTAGAAAAAAGGGGGAATAAGAGCGCCAGCAGGGCGGCAGCGCGCAGTAGCTCCAGCAGGGAGTCGGGCAGCCCAGGGGCCACCCCGATGCGGCGGCAGTCGGCCCGTGGGAGGCGCAGGACCAGCCATCCCCCAGCAGGGGCATCTGCTCGGGCTAAGGAGCCCGGACCAGGTAGCTCTCGTCGCGGGGCGCGCGGAAACGACCACCAGTCCGGCCAGTCTTCGTCGGGGGCTTCAGATCGCTCCACTTCTCATAGCCCCGGCAGCTCCGCGGCTGAATCAGTTTCAGACCCGGGATCAGCAGGCGGGTCGCCTCGTGATAGTGCAGTCTACTGGCAGGGCTATGCCAGGGCTTTGGAGCGTTTCTCTGACCCCAAGTCACGTCGGCGAGGGGCTACGCAGCCCGCCTCCTCTTCTGAGTCCGGCTCAGGCGACATCTTACCAGCTCGTCCCCGGAGTAAACGGGAGAAGGAGCACAGATCGGGGCGCGCGAAGCAGCAGGGATCAACGGGAATCAAGCGTAAGCGATCCACGCACGGTAGTCCGTCCACGGGTGAGTCCACTTCTGGGGATGGGGGTATCCAGGACCGGAAGGAAGGGTGGTACTGGTTGGAAGGGGCCTATGTGCCCGGTATTCCGCCCTGGATGGACGCTAGGCGTTCCAATTCCCACCGGCTCCTGGATGAAGCTGGGATACCCGAAAAAGATAGGTTTCCACCCATCAAGTATAAAGCACCCGAGGCGCCACCGGGGGTGCACATGCAGGCGAAAATACGCGAGAGGGCCTTGGAAGGCTATTTCGTTGACTTGTTCTCCTTGATTCGGGGGCAAGCGCAAGGGGGCGACACCGGCAGCAGTAGGGATAGGAAGAAGAAAAGGGAAGTGGCCTCCTGTGACAGGTCCTTCGACAATTGGATGAGGGGTTTTACGGAGTATATGGCTTTGATAGTGGGCTCCTACCCCGAGAGGGCATGGCACCTGGTGCGGTACCAGGCCCACATCTTAGAGGCTCGTGACCTAGCAGGCGATGACGCCGCTATGGACTACGACCGCGTTTTCCGGGAAATGGCATCGCAAAACCCGGACACGAGGTGGGATCTTAAGGACACAGACTTGTGGATGGTCTATGTGGGGCCCAGTGCTCGGCGCCCGGCAGAGAGGAGCCGCTCCGGGGGTACCTCGAGACGCTCATCCGGGCTTCCGTGCTGGGACTTTAACAACAAGGGCTGCCGGAGGCGCCGCTGCCGCTTCGACCACAAATGCGAGTCGTGCGGCGGTGGCCACCCCCTTCCTTCGTGTTCGAAATCCAACTCTCAGACGCCCTTTCGAGGGGCCCGGCCTTCCGGGAAGAAAGACGGAGGGTCGGGAGCAGCTGTTTCTGCAAACACCACAAAAACGGCCTAATGGCTGGCCAGCTTCACTTTGCAGCATGGCCCCGACACCGGTAAGTCTGGCGGAATTGGCCAAGCACTTGGCGCGCTACCCAGACAGGGAAGCCGCAGACTATCTTTGGCATGGGTTTTCAGAGGGCTTTCGTATCCCGTACACAGGGCCACGGGTTTCCACTGAGTGTGTTAATCTGAAATCAGCAGCCGCTATGCCGGCAGTGGTGGCCAAAAAACTGTTTAAGGAATGCTCCGAAGGTCGTATTGCCGGGCCGTTTGATCAGATTCCCGTCCCGCATCTCCGGGTGTCCCCCCTGGGGGTGGTACCTAAGAAGGCACCTGGGGAATTTCGTTTAATCCATCATTTATCGTACCCTAAGGGGTTTTCGGTGAATGATGGCATTGACCACGAACTATGCACGGTCCGCTACGCTCCGTTCGACCGTGCCGTCAACCTGGTACGGAGCTGCGGGCGAGGGGCACTGATGGCCAAATGCGACATTCAGTCAGCATTTAGGTTGTTACCTGTGCACCCAGACGACTTTGACCTGCTGGGGATGAAGTTCGAGGGGCAGTGGTTCGTCGACAAAGCCATGCCCATGGGCTGCTCGATAGCCTGTGCGGCTTTCGAGACGTTTAGCACGTTCCTCGAATGGGCGGTAAAAGAACTGGGCGGTTTCCGCGAGGTCACCCATTATCTGGATGACTTCCTGTTTACGGGCCCTAAGAATTCGGGGTCCTGCGCATTTCGCCTGGCCACCTTTCAAACGATGGCGGCCACCTTGGGGGTCCCTTTGGCAAGTGATAAGACTGAGGGCCCCACGACCCGGCTGTCTTACTTAGGGATTGAACTTGATTCAGTTCAAGGCACCTCCAGGTTGCCGGCAGAGAAGATAGCTGAATTACGGCGCCTGCTGGCCGACATGGATTCAAGGTCAAAGTGTACGCTCAAGGAGATGCAGCGGTTGCTTGGGCACCTCAATTTCGCGTGCAAGGTGATAAAACCGGGGAGGGCATTTTGCGCTCGTTTTGCAAGGGCCATGTCAGGGGTTAAGAAGCCCCATCACAGGGTCCGCGTTACGGGACATATCAAAAAGGATCTAAGGGTCTGGCTAGAGTTTTTGGAATCGTTTAACGGGGCGTCAATATGGCAGTCACCGTTAGCTCTGGCCGACTGCCTTCAGGTGCATTCTGACGCCTCGGGCGCCATGGGATTTGGAGTAATTTACAGAGACCATTGGTGCGCCAAACGTTGGCCCGACGCATGGGGGGAGGGGATCAGGAAGGATCTCACGTTTTTGGAGCTCTTCCCCATTTTAGTAGCGATAACGCTGTGGGGTTGTTGGTTCGCCAACAAAAGGGTCACGTTTTGGTGCGACAACCTCGCAGTTGTCCATATCGTGAACAAGCAGACAGCCCGGTCCCCTCGCGTCATGAACTTGGTGCGCAGGTTGGTCCTTACATGCCTGCGACTCAATGTCACCTTCGTTGCATCGCACGTAGCGGGAGTTTGCAACGAGGTGGCCGACGCCCTCTCTCGTTTTCAGGACGAGAGGTTTAGTCGGTTAGCCCCCGAAGCGCGCCAAGACCCAGACGACTTCCCGGAAGAACTTTGGGATCTTGGCGGCGAGTGATCCTACAGGGCGTTGCAGAGTCTCTGGCCCCCTCCACACGGAGAGCGTATGAAGGAGCCGTTCGGAGTTTCTGCGCATTTGCATCGGCATCCGGCCATATGGATCCTTGGCCCATGAACGAAAAACTTTTGCTCCAGTTTTTGGCCCATTTGTTGGGTCGGGGGTTATCACCCAAATCCATGCGAGTCACGTTAGCGGGGCTTTCGTTTTATAGCCGCACCTTGGGGGGTTGGGACCCCGGTTCATCCTTTCTAGCCCGGAGGGCGGTGAGGGGCTGGGCCAGGGCATTGCCAGCTGCCCCGGACGCACGCAGGCCCATCACCAAGGAATTGCTGGCCGGCATATTAAGGGCTTTATATCGGGTATGCCACAACTATTATGAAGCACTGTTGGCCGGGTCAGCTTTCTCCGTGGCCTTTTTTGGGGCCTTCAGGTGCGGGGAACTGGTTTCCGCGTCACGGAAGGGTTCCGGACTCGCACATCTCAGGTGGGGCGACGTGAAGCGCGTGGGGGGTGGTTTACAGATCTGGCTCCGCAGATCCAAGACGGATCAGGCGGGGCGTGGCACACATGTCCTTATCCCCCCTGCAACGGAGCCGGAGTCCTGTCCAGTACAGTGGACGTCAAATTACATGAAACTCCGCCCTAAGGGTGCTGGGGCCTTCTTCATTCACAAAAACCGGGAATGTTTTTCTCGGTATCAGTTCGTGTGTATACTGAGGGCCTCTCTCAATGTTCTCGGCCTGCAGGCTGCGGCGTTTGGCGCTCACTCCTTTAGGATAGGGGCAGCCACACAGGCGCACCAGGATGGCGCCAACCCAGAACAAATCATGAGATTGGGGAGGTGGCGCTCTGGGGCGTTTCGCAAGTATTTCGACCTGATATGACTAATTAACGTGTCCACTGTCCTAGGGTTGCACCTCCAGCGTAAGACGGTATTCATTGTGGGGCACAGCATCGTGTACTGGGCGGGACGATATGCTGCTGAATCGGGCTGGACGGAACATCTCGGCTTGGAAGAGGATGCTCGGTGCGTGTGGATTGGTCATCGCGGCATGAAGTGGAGAGCCCTGCTGCGTGCGATTGCGGCAGCTGTACACCGGCGGGGACCTCCTTCCATTGTGGCCATACAGCTGGGCGAGAATGACCTTCCTGAGATGCCGGGATGCCGTCTTATTCACAGCATATCGGATGATTTGTATGTTCTCCGCCATCGTTTACCGAACTCAGTTTTTCTGTGGTCGGAGTTATTAAGTCGGCGGGTTTGGAGAGGTGCCAGCAAGGCTGCCGTGGTTAACCGAACAAAAAACAAGGTTAACCGGGCTGTTGCAAAAGTTGTGCAAAGTTTAGGGGGTCAAGTTATTAGGCACCCCGATATTGATTGGCACTTGGCGGCGTTATACCGCCCCGATGGGGTCCACCTGTCCGAGTGGGGTCACGACATGTGGCTGCATGACCTTAGATGGGCCCTTCTTTATATTTTGAGGGATTCGAGGTTGGCGGGAACGAGTGTTCGTTCAGTGGCGGGAAGGCATACGGGAATGAGCCTGTTAAGGGGAGCCGGTGTGCGATCGGCCTCCCCGAAGGGTTCGGGGCCTCAGTAAAGGGGCGGTCAGTAGCAAGCTGGGGCCTGCCCAGCGGGGTAGGCTTTCCGTAGCTTGCGGAATGACCAGGTGGTCCTGGGGGTCACCCAAGGAGGTCCGCGCCCTTTGGGCCCCCCATCAGGGCCATCTCCCGGTGTAGCAGTCCAGCAGAAGGGTCACGTAGTCCCAGCGGGGAAATAGGTGACGGACCCTGATGCGCGCGGACCATGGGTTGCAGTGTAGCCACTGCCAGGCCGGGCTCATCCCCTATGCTGCGCCAACCCCTTTTGGGGGGGGGAATTGTTGAATAAACGCTGTGGCCTGTTATACGCCAATGGATCGAGTCGCGTATTTCTTACTGCCCCAATGGCCTTTTACCTGCCAATTGGCGGCGGGACTCACCCGAGCCGCCCGTTGGCGGGGGAAGGGCGGGCAGGGGAAGAGCGGCTCGTCCCGGCGGCCCCCGGCTCGGCTGCGCGCCGGGAGCGCCGGCTGCTCGTGCGGCGTGGGCGGCGCGAGGGGCGGGGCCGGAAGAACTGGGCTTGCGTGCTGCCCGGCTTCCCGCCACTCCCGTCCCGGGCAGGCAAGCGACCCTCCCACCCTCCCTGTATTTAGGTTTTGGTTTATGTTGTTAATTTCGTCACAGCGGGAAGGCATACGGGAATGAGCCTGTTAAGGGGAGCCGTTGTGCGATCGGCCTCCCCGAAGGGTTCGGGGCCTCAGTAAAGGGGCGGTCAGTAGCAAGCTGGGGCCTGCCCAGCGGGGTAGGCTTTCCGTAGCTTGCGGAATGACCAGGTGGTCCTGGGGGTCACCCAAGGAGGTCCGCGCCCTTTGGGCCCCCCATCAGGGCCATCTCCCGGTGTAGCAGTCCAGCAGAAGGGTCACGTAGTCCCAGCGGGGAAATAGGTGACGGACCCTGATGCGCGCGGACCATGGGTTGCAGTGTAGCCACTGCCAGGCCGGGCTCATCCCCTATGCTGCGCCAACCCCTTTTGGGGGGGGGGAATTGTTGAATAAACGCTGTGGCCTGTTATACGCCAATGGATCGAGTCGCGTATTTCTTACTGCCCCAATGGCCTTTTACCTGCCAATGGAAGTCCAAACAGGTTGGTTTGTCCTGCTTGCCTCCCTCTTTGGGGGAGCTCTGTTCATCAGTACAGATCATCAGAACCAAATGTTTGTTTTATTTATTTTATTACTTTATTTATTACCAACCACTCCTGGAGTAGGTAGCTCATGGCGGGTTACAATAAAAATCTCCACAGTAAAAAAACTCCAATCTCTAAAATTAACAACAATGGTAGCCATCCAGTCTCTGAGCCCACCACCCACCACCAAATTCAAAAGGCCATATCCTGTGCTTTTTGGGGGGGGGATAAGTGGTGAGTTAGCATTATGTTACAACTATGGTGAGGGGGCCCAAAGATCTTAGTCAATCTGGCCTCAATCCAAGACTCGGTGGAAGAGCTCCATCTTGCAGGCCCTGCAGAACTGAAAAAGCTGCTGAAGGGCCCTCAGCTCTTCCAGGAGATCTTTCTACCAGGCCGGGGCCAGGTTGAGGCCAGACATACCTCCATTGATCCAGGAACCACCAACAGATTTGCAACTACAGAGCAGAGGGATGTAAGGTGGTTCCTCAGATATGTGAGGCCCAGACTGCAGATGGTCTTGAAGGTGAAAACTAGAACCTTAAACCTGATCCAGGACACAACTGGCAACCAGTGCAGCTGCCTCATCACAAGCTGGATGTGGGCCCTCCTAGATGTCCCTGTGAGGACCCTATTGGCTGCATTCTGGACCAGCTGCAATTTCTGGGTCGAGGATAAGAGAAATCCTGTGTAGAGCAAGTTACAGAAATCAAGCCTGGAGATGATCGTTGCATGGATCACTGTGGCTAGGTGCTCTGGGGACAGGTAGGGCACCAGGAGCCTCACCACCGATAGAGAGGCATCGAAGGTCACATCCAAATTCTTGGCCTTGGGATGTTCTGCTTCAGAAAAAAGACAGCTGAGTCATATACTGTTTTGCTGCAACTGTACCTCCCCTCCTCAGCCATTGCTACTTTCAACTAATGAAAAGTATATTATTCTCATTACATTGGCTTATTTGTCTGATATTATCCTACATAGAAAACTAGAAAGGAAGCCCAACTGCCCCAACTAGGAAAAAATTCACCACTGTACATTTTTGCACTTTCTTTGTGGAACGCCAAGTAAGGCGTGGTATAGAATTCGAACGAACGAACGTACCTAACTAACTAACTAACTAACTGTAGTTTTCATACCCCTGATCCTGTATCCCAGTAGTGTAATCAACCACTGTACAGGCATGGAGCTGCTTGGTATGACATCACAATGACATCAAGTACATCTGATGAGGGAGCTCAACTTGCAGGTTGGATCAAAGTAAGTTCATCAGTGATCACATTCATGTCCAAGTTCTTGACATTCTTAGAAGTAAGACAAAAAATGTTCACCTTATTGCCAGTGTGGCAACAGGGTGGGGCCAGGCTAAAGCTTCCTAATTCCCAATCTAATGCCAGGGTTTTGGGGGGGGGCATGCCGTTAAATAAAATATCCACAAATAAGAAAGCATTGGTACAGTGATAAGACTTGTAACAGCAAAGGAACATGCAGTCTTGTAACACATTATCATTTAAAATGACTATTGGGCATGGGTACAACCTTTCCTGTGCTTTAAAGAAAAGTTAAGAAAAGCTGCTCAGGATAGAGGGGGGGGGGGATGGTGACTTTACAATAGGTGCATGCAAATGTCAGCCACATTTGTGTTGTGCCACTCCATGCCATTTGCAGGTCTGCAAAAGCATACTAATAGTTTGCTTAATAATTTGCAGGAATGGTGTTGGATAGAAGTCAAACACCCAAATAATTATTTATACCAAGGGACACAGATGTGTCTGTGTTTGTATATATGTGCAGATGTGCATGTATGCTCATTCTAAGGTAGGTATTCAGTATATCTCCATAAAATTGCACTAGCACTTACTGCTCTTTCAGAAATGTGCAACCGGGACTCACCTCGGCCGCCAATAGACATGGCGGATGGGTGAGCCGGCTAGAAGATGCGGTGGCAGCCCGGCAATGTGGGCATGTGCTGCCAATACAGCACGTGCATGGCAGGGCAGAGGGTGGGGCACAAGTTGCCTATTTAAGGTGCCACTTGCCCGGGCTCGGCCTCTGCATCCCTGGCAGCTTCCCCTCCCACCCTTCCCTATTTCCGTATTGTTGTTACAATTATATTTCAAAGTTGTGTTATGATTATGGTTAATTCTCCAGTCTGCATGCCGGACTCCCTTGGGTTGGGGGGCCCCATTAAGAGGCCGGCAGAGAACAAGCACAGCTTATCCAGCTGGGAGGCCAAGTGGCTCGTTGCCAAGTGACCAGGGGTACCCTTTGGTCCCCTACCAGGCTGCTTGCCGGATAAGCAAATCCAGAAGGCAAGGGGCCTGCTTTCCCAGCTGGGAATGCAGCAGGTCTCATGGCACTTCTGGACACTATAATTGAGCAGCCAGATGGCTGATGGTGTTGAGCTCCATATTGTGCTGGTCCAACCCTCCAATGGGAGGGCTAAAATAAAGCTGTAGCCATTTTAACACCAACTTTGTGTCATGTCTCATTAGGGCCAGAAACTGCCCTCCTGCCAATCAATATTGGTGATCTACATTTGGATTACGACACATGGCCTTGAGCTGCAGCGATTTTGATCATGAACTTCTATGGCCCTCGCTGGTCTTCATCCAGGTTATCATTCCAAACGGGTTGCACAATTTGCTCTTATCTCTCAACTGTCCTCCCATCTTTTATGCAAACAGAAAAGAAGGTCCCAGAGAACAGCATCAATACCTTCATACCAAGCAGCAATTCTGGGGCATTAAAACATTTCCATGCTTGGAGGCTGCTTCATTTATTCTGTGTTATAGGATGAAAATCATGCTCTGAAGAAAAGGATGTATCTTGTAATGTATGAATAGTGGCAGAAATTGTCCCCCCCACCCCTGAATGCCCCCCCAATACCTCCTGAACCTCCGGGGAGCGCGGTATATAAATATAAATAAAATAAGAAGCCAACTGTTTTGATGAATCTCAGCTTTAACGGAGAAGGCAAATCCATCTACGCCGACATATTGTTTCATTGTAAATTGGTGGCAAAGTTCAAATGCTAATAGGAGAACAACATTTTCCATTTGGAGGAATTGAGAAGAGCTGTTCTTGTATCCTGGTTTTTACTACCCAAAGGACTTTCAAAGTGACTTACCATCGACTTCCTACTGCAGGCACCCTGTGAGGCAGGTAAGGCTGAGAGAGCTCTGAAAACTGTGAATGGCCCAAGGTCACCCAGCTGGCTGCATGAAGAGGAGGAGTGGGGGGGGGGATAAAATCTGTTTTTCTCAATTATAGGACACCTCTCCTAACTACTACCCCAGGATGGCTTTCTCTCAGGTGGGTAGCCTGAGATTGTTACATTTAGGAAACTCATTCAGTTGGAGGCTATAGTTACACTTGTAGAAAGAGGTCATGAGACAGGATCTCCCCCCCCCCCAACTCCCTCATATGCCCTGAAAACCGTCTGATGTGGATTGGGGGATTCTCACACACCACCAAGAGCAGCATTGAGAAACAGGAAGCAACAGACAATGCCCTCCCTTCCTCTTCCACAATAGCAACAAGTACACTACATGAGTTTGCTGTGCTCACACTCAAGTAAAGGAAGATCCATGTATCCAGTTCCTCTTTCTCACTGCAACCTTCAAATACTTTGTCACTGTGTCCATCAGAACCATCCCACTCTCACAGTGGAGGATTTAAGAGGACATATGGGTGGTTGTTGTGAGGGAAGAGTTCCTCCCTCTTGTATCACCATAGGAGTGCAATCACTTTAAGACAAGCCTTGCAACCAGGAACCAGGAAGTCTTTGAACTGATGTCCTGGCCAGTCAGGAAGACTGCTTTGCTAGGAGGCCCAGGGAGGGAAATTTATTCCCACAAAGTGGAAATTTGCACACTTACTGATGGTGATTTTTCAAATACCAAGGCTTATAGCCACTTCTGGATATCACGGGGAAAAGGCAGGGTCACTCCAGATCAATCATGCATGTTGCAGAGGGAACATTTAAAGTGCCCCAAATCAAACTGGAAATCAAATTCAGTGTAGATGGGAGGGACTCATTTGAACTGGGATTGGGTAAAAAGCCCTGTGCAGACTACACCCTAGTCTGTGCCACCACTTTCACAGTGTTTATACAAACCAAAAGTCAAGATTAAGTCACTGAAGCCAGTTTTTCCCTTCTGCTCTAGGGGAAGTTTCTGACTTTCCCTAGAGGAGAAGAGAAAAGCTCACTAGTCAGTTTCATTACAAAGAAAAGATCCTGAATGCAGAGTTTAGAAACACATAACATGTAAAAGTGGCTTTAAAAATAGGCACACATTCTTAAAATGGTAGAACCTGGATGGGTAGCAATGCATAATCTTACCCTCTTTTCCCTTTTCTTTTTAGAGAGCTATGGCACAGTGGACATCTTTTACTGTTTGTTTTTTAATAACCACTTTAATTCAAGCATGAGAAGCTTGTTAGCAACCACTATGCAGACTTGTATTATTTGCCATGCTCTGGGGTGCTCGGTCTTGCTTTTCTAAGAAATTACTCGTATTCATGAGAATATCTCCCAACCTTGTTTCCCAAATATAGCAAGATAGAAAAAAAGACTATGCATAGAATGGACAAGGATCAATCTATGCTACTTGAAATCTCTGAAAAGTTGTTGTTTGTCCAGCCCAGGCCTGGCCTCCAATCTGTGACACGTGCATTGAAACAAAACATTAATGACCATAAAGGTTTCCTTTTCCCCTTAGTATGAGAACATTTAATTTCCCCCCACTCTATCGTGTCAGCAACACTAGCCGCTTTGGATGGCGATAGTAAAAATCTCCAGTCCCCAAGGATGGTGGAAGTCGCCTACTTATTGCTTTATAATTACCTGTAAATTTTGGATGCAGTTTGTTTTGGAGTTGACTGTCCACATTTTGTCCTGGCTGACAAATCTGGCAGAGGGTTTTGTACCAGGAACAGAGGACGAGGAAATGAGTTGGAGGCATGCAAACTCTGGAAAGCGAGCCTTCAAAACCACAGAGGAGTCTCTGATTAACTGGAGGCGGCCTCTTGCCACTCCTGGGCCGCGTGAGCAATTCAGGTTTGAAGGAAGCGAAACAGAAAGGTGTTTCTTTATAGAACGTCTCGAGCCAAACTGAACTGACATGAGAGGATTGTTGTTCCTGTTCTAGTGGCGCCTAGGCAAAGTGAGTTTTCCAAAAGACAAAAGAGGAAATGCAAGCTAAATATACCTTTTTAAAAGTTTTAGAAAACGGTGGGAAAGAGAGAAAGTCACGTCTTTGGAGTCCGGCTCCCAGGTGGATCAGCTTTTCCAATTCTTCCATATTGGGGCCTAGACTTCAATCATCTAGGCCCATGATTGCCTGTGCAGCTAATCCCCTTGCTCAGATTAATGCCTTGGTGATTTGTAGTCTGCCTTCCTGTCTGTGCTCACATCTTTTTGTCACGCTGAAGTAATATTTTGGATTGAACTTTTTATTCCAGGTTAAAAGGCAAGGGCTTCTGGAGATTAGAAAGGGGTTCCAGTATCCTGATAGATCATGCAAAATTACTCTGCTGTTTTTCATCATTTGTACGTATTTTTTCCAAAGTTGCATTTTGATATTATAGGAATAGACTCAAGTTGAACATGATATTTCATTTAAAAACCTTTCTCATTGTGTTATGCTCACAGTTATGGAACGTGACTCAAAACAGGGGTTCTTCTGCACTGTTTGTTGGACTTTGTCATTTTGAGAGCCAGTGTGGTGTGGAGGTTAGACAAAGGTCCATGCTTATGGTCTGCCCCGATTCCTTGATGCCATATGTTGCACAGGCAACATCACTCATTCGCAAACAGCTGGATTAGGAGAAGAAGCCATATTTGAAAGATATGTTCTTCTCATTTGGGGGGTTTCCCAGGACTACCCATATTCTCTCTCCCCCCCCTTCTGATAGTGACTTGTGGAGGGGAGGGGTCCAGGGAACGTCCCTGTCAGCTAAGTGAGTCTGGACACTCTCCTCTGTTCCGGGTATTAAAGTATGTTCATGGCCATGAGCCAAAAAGGAATAGTCAAAGGAGCCTGCATGAGGTAGGCCAGTGGATTCAGGAACAGATCAGATACCTGGAGAATTATATAGTTTGTTTTGTCTGTTTAAATTTCATTTTTGTGTTCATTTTGCAAGCCACTATGAGTTACCATTGAAGAGAAAAAGTAGGAAGATAGAAATATTTTAAATCAATCAATACAAAGAATTTCTCATTCTTTAAATTGGAGTTTCATCAGTAAACCATATAAAACCCAAACTGACAAGTCACCCACTACCTGATTGTCCCTCAGCCAGGGATGCCCCCCCCCCGGTAGTTTAGACCCAATCAGGAGACAGACCTCAACCAGGAAGAGCTTAATAAGGAATCAGCTCTCCACCTCCAACTTCCTACCAGTTTCAGAAGTTTGCTGGGTGAAAGAGGAGCCAGCCTCAGATCATGCCCTGTTGTCCATAAGCAGCCCTGGCCTCCTGGCTTCTTTCAACTCAGAGGACATGGGAAGGGGAGCTGGGGCAGCCTCTGTGAGCCTTCTGGAGGTGGGGGGCTGCAGAACACTTAGAAACAGCTCCCTGACGGCCCTCTGGAATCCAGGGTGCTGAAGTAATGCCTCTGCCTTGGGAATGTTTACTCATGAGTAAGTAAAACCCCTCATCCTGGGAATAGCCCACCCTGTTAGTTTAGTCCCAGTCAGGAGTCAGATCTCAGCCAGGAAGGGCTTAACAAGGGGTCAGCTTTCCATCTCCAACTTCCCGCTGGTTCAGAAGTTTGCTGGGTAGAAGCAGAGACAGCCTCAGAGCATGCCCTGCTGCCAGTAAGTTGCCCTGGCCTCTTTCAACTCAGAGGACATGATGCTTACTAGTTATTAGCCTTGGTTTTAAGTGCTCTTGTCTTATTCACATGTATTTGTCTGGGTATTTGTCGTAATGAATGCACTGTATGCCATTGTTGTGAATTAAATATATTGTGAGGTAACTTTGGGCTTCATTCAACGCAAGGCTTTTTCATGGATAAAGGAGACACAATAAAGCATCAATCACAAATAAATAGCATTAAAGCTGAACTTCCATTCTTATCTGAGGGATCTTGCTGAATTGTGCACATTGTAAAGAGGGTTTTCTATAATCCTAGAGTGCTTACCCACAAAGGGAAATATTTACATGTCTTCTCTGAGTTGTTCATCATGGGTTTGAATTTCAAAATTTAGAAAATTTAAATGCTCTTTGTATGGAAATCTGGATGAAAGTTGGACTCAAGCAGTCCCTAACTGGCAAAAATATCTATGTTCTATATTTTCCTAAACTAACAATCAAAAGGAGTCTGTTCCTTTTAGTGTTACCAGAATATCCCCCCCCCCCACAGACACACACATACAGGATATTTTAACTTCTAACTGGCTGGTTTTCATTCCTCCATGTTCTAAAGTGAAAACACACTTCCCACATGCTATTAATTTATCTCCAAATTGAACACTTAGTGCTGGTGCTATGGAATATGGCTCCCACTGGATTCTTGATGGAAAACAACACAATACTATATTAGATGGATCCATTGTATTGTAGCTAAGGACTCACAGAATGTTATGAAATTTGATGATCTCTAAACAGAAGGTCTGGGAAGCATTTTCCCCAAAGGATAAATGGTTTATCGTCAGTTTTTCAAGGGAATAATTGCACACTTTGTCCACTGGCTCCCCCCCCTTTAGAAGAGTGTCTTTTGAAATTATTTCTATTGGTTTTACGCAAAAGTCCGGAAAAAAATTGTTGGTGACAATGAGGATGCCCAGAATACATGTAGAGGGAACACAGGGAAAGATGAGGAGTGTAATAAATAGCTCATTCTTCTCCAGCCTTTTCACCAGAGAGTTGTGAAGCAGCTGTGATCAACTTCCCTTGTGTTCTCCATTAGAAGGAGGTCTCTTTTCTGATCACCAACTAACCGTGGCCACTAACTCAATCCCAGCTTCTCCTCTCCAGCAAAACGCATGAGGTTGGGCAACGGTCTCAGATCTGTCCTTCCAGGCCGCATTTTGCCTTTGACACAATTTTCTTCATTAGAGCACACAATGGCCCCTCTGTGTAGCCAGAAGTTCTGTTTCTCTGGAGATAGCTGTGCCTTCTGCAACAAAGCGAGAGGGGATGACAGCCAATGTCCAGATGACTCTGTCAAGCTGTAGCTAACAAAAAGAAATTGTTCCTTGTTCAGCCAGACTAAATCTTCCTAGAAAGAAGCAATGGGGGGGGGAGACTATACTATGTCCACAGTTAGCTTAGTGCAATCTGGCTGCATCTCGCTGCCGAGGTTGTTAACCAAGTTTCAGGAAGAGCAGCCAATTATCTATCTAATGACTCTCTAGGCCATTAGATAGACTTGCATACATTTAACTGACAAGCTAAGTCTCACTGAGGAAACAGCCTAATAACAATACAGCACATATACTGCCTTCTGCTCAGGACCTGTTTAAGGATCAAGCTTTTTGCATTCTTTCTGGCCCATGAGTAGCTGCTTATGTTGCTCTGCCAGAAAGCAGGCTCACAAAGGAGATGGGGGGGGAGGGGTCACCAGAGGATGAGCTAGTGAAGGGGGTGGGGGGGGCAAAGGGCTGAGAGGGGCAGTTGTGGCCACCAGCCCAGCTTCAGTTTCTTGGAGTGTGAAGAATGTCCTGGAGACTCAAGCAGTCCACTAATTTGGGGCATCTCCAAATCACTTCAGGTTCCTTAAAGTGTGCATGCACGTGCACCAATACACAGCCCTTACATGAGGTCTGGCTCTTGACTAAATGCAGCAAGTTTTGTTCTGACCTAGAAACAGAGCATGGCCTAGGAAGAGCACCAGAAATGAAGCTCCAGCAGCACGGAGAATAGTCCAATGGAATTAAAGCTTGTTTTTAAAAAATCTATTTTTGATTTGCCCAAGCTGTTCCGCAGATGCCAACAAGCAGTTCCTCTTTAGATACCTGTTGGAGACCCCTGCTTTAGGAGATACTGTAAGTCTGTTTTATTTGCCAGGGCCTTTAACGAGTTCTGAGCAACAGGCTTTTTTGGGGGGGTGGGGGAGGATAACTGATCTTTCTTTTATTAGTGCTGGTAAGCCACCTTGAACCACGCAGGAAAGTCAGGGGTATTAATGTTTTAATAAATAAATGGCAATCCTTAATTGGCCTCTCTTCTTTTATTATGACGGCAAGATGCACGGGAGTAGAAGGATGCTGTGGCGGAAGAATCCATGACCTTTCTATGCTTTTCAAGCTTCTTTAGAAGAAACTGTCTTTTGGAAAGAGATTGCTAAATTATGAGGTGAGCAACGTAGCCTGGGAAGCTGATTAATGACCCTCTAACAAGATTCATGGGGAATGATCTGATGACAGACCCTTGCTATTTATAGGCCTATAGCTGGTCGCAGTGAGGGCCTTCATGCTCCTATCACTTAACGTTTTTTTTTACGGCAGTGAAACTTTAATAGAATTCAGTGGATTCCTGGCGGTTGTGGAAAAAGTAACTCCACGCACTCGTTGGCATTTGCACCCAGATGATGCAAGTCACAACATGACACCAAGATTAACTTAAAGCCCTTCTCACGTTGGTGAGTTTTTCTGGAGAACTTACATCATTCACAATTTCACAGGCAGCATGTACGATGAACAGCCGTGCCATTAGTGAAACAACCTGCTAATGAAGAGAAGCTACCCTAAATGTATCTTTTCTCATTTTTCCTCTGCTGTTTTCTGATGCTGAAGCTAGATCTAGCCCAGGATCAGCTGACAGCAGAACAGGGGCCATGTGGCTCCAGGGGTTGAGTTAGAAAGATCATTGTATGTTTTTCATAGATGGCAAGGCCTGTGTAGGCGATCAAATGGCTCCCAAGATTTCATGCCTTATGAAACTGGAGCTGCTAATATAGCATATCTCATTCATGCTACTGCAAAAGGATTTTTGTTTGTCTCATTAATTTAGGGAATGTGACTTTGTTTGCATAGCACAGATTTCTGTTATAATAATTCAAATAGAAATAGATCGCTCTATGAAATTCTTGGATCCATCAATGCAGATACAAAGGATTGAGGGTTAGATTTATTATGCTTTCAGAGCAGCTGAACAATCTGAGATGCTTCCCCAGGGCAAAAACGTACAACAATCGTATCTTTGGCTGCAGCCACACTTGGATGGAACTTGAACTGTCATTGAGCAATACCAATTATGTACAATTGGATTTTCCTGTGTGGACAAAACACTCCAGGATGTGAATGATAGATACAGTGCAACAATACTGTAATAGCCAACCATCTATGCTTGAAGCCACTCTGTCTACCTGTCTCTCAAACAGATGCTAGAAGATCCAGATGCTAGAAGATCCACGAATGGCACCCTAGAACATTTTCCCCTTTGGTGAAATAGCAGCTCCCGGAGGCTCCCATTGAGATTGGAACCCTCTTTCCTTTAGCACTATTTATACATCTTCACTCACTACTCACTAGAGCTAGACACAAACCTGGAAATTGGAAGTTCGTTCGATTTGTGGGTAGTTGCGGGTCAGGGGGACGTCATAAACCATGAACCCAAACTTGCATTGAGCCCCCTGTGTTCATGAACCTTTGGGTTCGCTTGAGTTTGTTAACTGTTTTGCTGTTTCCTGGGGTGTTATACGTGTGAAATTCACTGTGGAGCCCCCTGATTATATCATCTCATTGTGGACATGGTTTCTGGGTCTTGTACAGTATCTACTCTTTTCCCCTTTGGCCCTGGGAAGTGATCATCCACACACCCACCTTCCCATGTCATAGTTTGTTTGTTTTTTGTTAGTTTAATTCCCCCCCCCCCCCCAAAAAAAAGTTGTTCCCATCCCTCTAACATTGTTTTTGGCCTAAATTCTGCATCCAGCTTGTAATAGTTTTAGAGAGGAGCAAGGTTTCCTGTGGACTTAATAGATGATGACGGAAATGGGCATCAGGTGCCCCCATGGCAGCCAAGTGGTACCCACACATATGACCATGAGGGTCCACAAGCTTGGTGGGGCCTGGATGGGGTGTACCGCCCAACATGCTGCCTGTGTCCTGGGTCAGGTGCTCTGACTTCCCAGCTATCTACCTACCAACCTAACTAATTTTCTACCTGCCTACCTAACCAACCTGCCCAACACCTGTTGAGCACAACTACCTACAAGCATCGGCCCCAGGCCCCAGGGAGTGTGGTGACAGCTACAGCACATCCTGGCCCTTCCGCGCTTGTGGACCATTCTGGTCACCCCCCAATCCAGAGGCAGATCCTCCAGATCCTCCAAATCCATCATGCAGATGACACAGTGGCTCCCCTCTCCCCAGGAGTCATCTTGATGAACTCTGGGGCACAATTGGCAACCAGGTAGCCAAGCAAAGGCAGGGATGCCTGACCATCTCAGGGTTCTGAGGCATGGCCAGGAATGCTTTTGGCCTCTTGTGGGAGGGGGCAGCCATGGCTCAACCCTAACACAAAATTGCCACTTCCACTGCCCCTCCATGCAGAATCGGTCAGTGTTTTGTTTAGAGAAATTCAGCTGTTGAAACTGAAAAAAATTTCCCCAGATATTTAGCCTTTAAGAATGCAATGCTATAGTTGAAAGATGGTGCTTTTGCTGTTTGTTTATCTTTGCTAACAGAGGAAGGATCTTCATATATCTGGCAGGTTCATGTATTGCAATGAATGATGCTTTGTGAGATATACCATCAATCCTTTGCACACATCCCAAGCTGCCATATCTAATACGGTGGATACTAGTGGAAGGAAACAGAACACAGCAGCATAGGAATTGAACCTGAAAGGTTTGCTCTTTCATAAGAAGATGAGGAACATTATGGAACATGGCATGGGGTGTCAAGCTCATTCCATTGGCCTTCAGCAAAGGTACATTGATAGATGTTAGCAACAAAAAAAACCTTTGTTGGTCCACTGGGCATTACAGTTGGCATTAGAAAATGACAGGGTTTGGAAATGCTCCATTTCTGCTTTGTAATGTTCCCAAGACCAGAATACTCTCTTACAATGTAATTTCCCGCTGAGCCATCCAGTGGCCAACTGGAAACAATAGGAACAGATTAATGATCCAAGTCTGTTTCAAGGGGGTGGGGGTTTAAGGAAATCTTTTTTAAAGTACCATTTAAACATTCAGTGCTGTTTGTCTGGAGTCCAAGTTCGCCAGCCTTAAACCTTTCTATAAATTGCTTTGTTTTAAAAAAAATACTTGATAGATTAGGGATGGGAAAAAATGATTATTCTAATCATACCAGTCTCAATAAACAACATTGGAATTATTGCTGCTGTAATTTAGCCAGGTTTGAATCCTTACTTACTTTCATATGCTGCAAGGATCAAATGTATATGAGGTTGCTTTATATTAAATTAGACCATCGAGCCTAGTACTTAATGGTAAGAGCTCTCCAGAGCTGGAGTCATAGTATTTCACAATGTTCTCCCAGATCACTTAACTGAAGAGGTTAGGGATTAGCCTAGGAAGTTTTGCTTGCAACAAATATGTGCTACCCCTGAATTATGAGCCATCCCGTACATAACTCAATAACGACCAAAAGCATGCTTTACAATCTGCTCGTAAGTATGAGTGTTCTACTAAGAATGTTTCACATAGAATGAAATTGCATTGGCTCATCTGTGGTTGAGAAGGGCCAAAATGATGAATGGCAAGGGCCAAAGTTTTCCTTGCTGTTTCTGTGCTGCAGTTTTTTAATACACAACAGGGAAGCTTTAGGTTTACACACACCTCCCACACTGCTTGAATAAATAGGTATACATCATGATGGCTAAAGAGAATCTGAGCATGATATCCTCACTATTAATTCACACTGCATATTTGCTTGTATTTTGTCAGGATATTCTCCTTGTGCATGGTAATCCTGGGGAGGGGGGAGAGGGGTGTTGCATGATACTCTATGAATTTCTTCAGTCTCTATGGGAGACTGCCTCCTTATGCTGGTGGTCCTGGGCCCCCTGGAGGTGCACCTGGCCTCAACCAGGTGGAATGAGCTTCCAGAAGAGGGCTCTGATGGAGCTCACTGAGTTCTGCAGTGCCTGCAAGACGGAGCTCTTCTGCCAGGCTTATGGTTGAGGCTGGGCTAAAGTCCGGAGAAATACTATCAGGTCCTCCCCCGTATCCCCCCTGGGGGGCCAGTCATCGCTCCAGGGGGACTAACATTATCCAAGGATATGACTGAATTCACAGTGTCGAACAGAGGGCTGTATTGTGCTTGGAAACTTTAAAGACACTTGCAATAGGGAGCTTTGTTTAACTTTTAATCACTTCTGTGGAGGGACTTTAGCCGGAGAAGTCTCGCTTGTTCGTTGCTTTCGTCGGTCTAAAGAAAAAAAAAAGGCGATCGCGTCTCCGGAAGCTTAGGGGTGAGAGCGAGGGAGGGACATTCTTTCTACCGCTATTTTGAGAATGCACATGTGCTCAGAAGTGTAGCAGTTAAATTAATAGTGTTTACGAAAGGTAAGACTTTGGCTACATTTAAGTCGTGCGGAATGGCCCCGGGTTTGATTCCGCATCCATCCACTTCGGTGACTTTGGGATAGTCACAGTTCTCATAGGGCTATTCTCACATAGCTGTTCTTTTAGAGGTCTCTCAGCCCAACCTACCCCACAAGGTGCCTGTTGTGGGGAGACAGTGCAAAACAGTTGCGTGCCATGCAGCTCTTTTTCACCCTCATTTGCAGTCCCTTTAAAATTTAAAGGGGTTTGCATAGCCACAAACCACACAAACTGATATAGTTCATAAATGAGCCTACTGGTTCAGTTCGGTTCAGAGTTCAGTTCATGATTCAGCCACAAACCAAACTGCTTTGTCCCAGTTCATGCCCATCTCTAATGCTGAGGGAGGCAATGAAGACTAAAGTGTATGGCCCTCCCAGAAAACATAGAAGGAGTTTAAAAAGAAATTGCATCAGCATACAGGTCTACATAGCTCAAAGGCTATATGTTTTCTTAGACAATCCCATTTCTCTATGCCATGTAGCCTGAGTAAGGATATTGTGAAACGTGATTGTTTTACTTTGCAGCGAATCTGCGGTGATTTTAAATGGACATAGAATGAATATGTACCCGCATTATACTCAGGAGATCCTACATACAGCAAGCTTGTCTTGGCTTGTGTGAACCAGCCTGTGGGACGTATGAATGAAAAGACAAACTATCAGTCTGGATGTTCTTATTTGCTTTTAATCACCATGAGTCTCATTGTGGGAGGTCAAGGTTAAAAGGAGGGCTTGAGATAGTCCTCTTTTTTTTTTGGATTTTCAGAAGTTGGCATGCATGGAAGTGGTTGGTGGAGAAGCTGGTGGGAATACTAAGGATATGGGAACGCAGTGGGATCATTTTAAAAAAGTGAGAGTCAAGAGCCTGGAAGACGGGATAAGAGGTCCTCATTCTTGTGGTGTTCCTTGGAAACACATCTGCTCAAGCTGGACAAAATGGCAACAAGCTTTTATAGATGTACAGAGATTTATTAGTCCCAAGTTTCCCAAACAGTTTTAACGTCAGATGAGTTCTTTTTCACGGGAAAAGCTTTTCAGTGTGAAAAAACCCTATGTGCATATTAGTGCTGCTTAGAAAAGCTTGGCTAGTTTATTGGCGGCAGTCATGATAAGAAGCCAACCAACATGAAATGATAAGATCATGTTACTTAACACAAACCTTTGCTTGTATATCTGTGTGCGTAATGCAGCATATGACTAAGGGAACAATTCTAAACACATTTACTTGGGAATATGTTTCATTGCTTTCTATGGGACTGACTTCTGCCCAGAATTGGGTTGTAATTGGGTTGTAATTGTACTGCCATTCAACTTTTATTAAAGAGACAGGATATTTCCCCCCTGTCCAGTTAGCAGCCTTAGTAAAAAGAACATCTTCCCTTCAGAAATAGAGTCGCCAAATATTTATATTCTCCCTCCCTCCCTCCCTCCCTCCCGAGCATCACTGTTCCACAGTATATGCAAGTAAGGTACCACATTTCAGAATACTGGTTTTACCGAACAGCCACCTATTTTTATTCCCCAGTTTTAAATTCTGTGTGGCATTCGCTCCACTCAAAGAACAAGCATGGAGTCATTCATTAAAAAAGCTTTAAAACAAGCTGTGGTAATAGAATTGTGCAGAGAACAAGTAAAATTAACACTAGCTGCCTCCTACGGAGAACATCCTTTGTACTCAGATGTACTTTCTATGAGTGAATGTGTCTGAGTTGTGTATAGCCCATCACTCTTAGAGAAAATTATGTTTTGCATTAAGAATGAAAGAGTACAATTGGAGACAGAAGAGAAGGAAATAGCAGAGATGCTAAGCATTTCACTTGCATCTGTCTGCAAAATGGGGGGAAAAAACTGAGATCATGGAGCAAAATTAGACATCAGCTGTGAAGTAGAGCCGAAGCATGAGAAGCTAGGATGGGGTTGGGGGCAGGGAAACAGCAGACTCAGCATCTGAAACTAATGTTCCAGCATGTTCTAGGGAATTTTCCATTTGCTTTTTTTCCCCACAGCACCCATTTAATAATTGCCAGCATGTCACACGGATTAGATGAATTAGATATTTAAAAACATAAATGAACTGCCACAAACAGAACGGGACAGTAAGTACTCCAACAGAGAAACAAAACATCAGCCTTAATAGTTTTTTCCTGTTAATATAAGAACATACCTCATGATCACCACATGAAATTGGCAGTTGATTCAAGGAAGGCAAAAATGCTTTCTTTAAGTTGGACTCATAATAGCAACAAGTTCCAATGACTATATCATATCCTATTACCTATCCTACATCAGTTTGATTTCCCCAATAATATCTCAAGATGGCCACTACATTAGTTGTTTTTTTTAAAGTACACATAATAATCAGAACTATATCGGTTCAGATATGAAATAAAACGAGACCATGTCAGAGGCTCTATACTTCTAAGGAATAGATGCCGTATGAGATGGATCTGGTCCGTTTATTGAGTAATTTTTATCCTCACCTCCCTCCAAGGAGCTCAAGTAAATGTACCTGCTTCTCCCTTCTCTATTTTATCTTCACCACAACTCTGTGTGGTAGGTTGGGGTGAGAGTGATGAGCCAAAGGTATTCTAGGTCGTTTTATTACCAAGTGGGGATTTGAACCTGTTGAGGTGTTGGGGGAGGAGCTGTGGTTTTTAAATCGCCATTTTAAGTCTAGGTGTTTGGGAGCTGTTATTTAGGGTATTATGATGTTTTAATGTTGATTGTATGTTTTTATGGTATGTTTTTATCATGAACCACCACAAGCCAGCTACACTGGGAGCAGCAATATAGAAATGTAATTGTGAATAAAATTGAAATAAATAAGGACAAAAACACATCTGCAGTTTTCTGAAGGAATATTTTTTTTAATCGTCCAGTCATTTTGGCTGAATTAAAAGCTGTACTTCGCCCTAACAGATATGCAGGAATCATCCATTTCCCCCTCCCGCACAATTTCTATTTTCATTTCCTGGTAGCCCCCAAAGCCTTTCCCCCTTTTCCTGCCTCATTCTGTCCTTCCCATCTGCCAGCCAACAAACCTGTATCTCCACCCCCATCTCCAGCTCCCTTTCCCTTCCCTGGCAACCTCTACCAGGGAGTCCTGTAGCTCAGTTGGGTAGTACCAACTGCTGGGCTGGCCCACCTGTGTGGTGTCAGCTGCTGGTAGGTAACCTATAAGGACAGGCAGAAAACACCTTGCTTTCCCTGTATCCCCCTCATCACACTTTTTTTTCTCCTCCTGGAAGCCCCCATATCCTCCCTGTTCCTGTTCCCTTCTCTCTTTTTTACCTGCAACCCACGAACCTTTTATCTGCCCTCTTCCAGCTTTGGCTTTATTTTATATTTCTTTCATTTATTTACTGCCTTTTTCCACAAAGGGGATCTAAAGAAGCTTACATCATTCACTTCCAACTTCACAGCAGCTCTGTGAAGTGGGTTAGGCTGAGTGTGTATGACTAGCCCAAGAACACCCAGTGAGCTTCCATGGCACAGTGGAGTGTTGAACTTGTATGTTCCAAATCCTAGTCTGAAACTCTAATCACTATACCGTACTGTCTGAATAGATACAGTATTGTACTTAAGTATAATAAGGGATTAGAACTCCACGTTAAAAGAAGATGTGTATGTATAACTGAGGAAATAATAGGCAGTTGGATTCTGATTTTCTGCAAATTTAGGGGTTTTTGCAGGCTTACATAAGGATCTGTCTGGTCTGTTCATGGCCCATATCTCTGGATTTAAGTAATCACAGATTTGGCCAGGTTAGAATTAGATATCTTGATGATTACAGGCCCCAATAGTGTGCTGGAAATTATATAAGACAGAAGGAATACAGTTTTTATAGTCGTCTGTTGTTGAAAAGGAAATATGCTGGAAATATCTAGCCTACCTTAAGCCAGGCTACAAGAACGTCTATGGGCTCCCAGAAGAAGCTTGCAGTAAACCATTTGCTTCCTTTCTCTTCCTCTGAATAGTAGTTTAGGCGAAACTACAGAAAGCAAGATATCCTGCACCTCACAATGGCCAACTGAAGATTGGTATACTCTTAGCTGCTCAGTAACAATGCTGAAAGATTCCCAGTAGATTTTACTATCAATCAGCTAATATTTCACACAACACTTTTCATGTATTATGCTGGGTTTACTAACACAGAATATTGTTACAGTGCTAGATGAAAGAGCATTATCAATGAAACAGATTAAAATCACTATTTAAATTTGTAAATGACATAGGGAATTGGGGGGGGGAGCTCATAACTTTAACTCTTTTAACCGCCCAACTGAATGACTACAATATGGTAATTAAGCGTATTAAGGGATTAGAACACCACATTAGGGGACATTTGTATGTATCATTGGGGAAAGAATAGATAGTTGGATCCAGATGGATACTGGAGGCTTTGGCAAGTGAAAATGATTCAACTGCATGAGCAAACCTTCCCACATTGTGTGAGTGGCTCATCTCAAAGTGTTTATACCATGCTGAACTTTGCCAGCCTTTAGATTCCCATCTAAACATTGCCCACTAAACTTCTATTTACTCTACTCAATTTAGCATGTCCTCCACTGCCCACTCTCTCCACCACCTTGATAAACACAGCACGGCACAAAAAGTATGAGCGACATGGCTGCTGGGCTGAGAGCCCATACTGTGTGGGCTGTTAGCTATAAAAACCATACAAAATGTTGACAAATAGCATCCCTGATTTTGGAAATGTTCTGTCCAGTGCACAATGTTCCCAAACCTACCTATGGTCAGGCTCAATTGAACCTTTATGAGAAGGACATAAAATGATGCAGACCATCATTTGGGGAGTGTTGGGATGTGGCTATGCAGGCATGACACCAGGACAATGTGACAGTTTCTAGGGCACAATGCTTGTTTTTGACACAGTGCAATGTGGTTATTTCAACATAGTTTGGTCCCCATGGGACTCTTGTTGAGGGCATTTAGTGGTTCTGGAGAAACACAAGATTCTTTATGGTACGGAATTTCTTTTTTTAGTTAGTTTGTTTTTAAATTCAGAGATGAAGCTTTCTCCCATCCTCCTGCTGGTGTAGCTCTGGAATGTGGAGGCTCTAGGGCTTGCTTCCTCCTTTTATTTATTCACAAGAAATTTCATTGTCACTTGGATTTCTTCTTCTGTCTCCAATGACTTTCTTTTGCTTTAGTATAAAGACGTCTTTGCATATGCATTAAAAACTGGGAATCACAGGAGCCTTATGAGAAATTTCCATTGTGTTTCCTTTGCATTTTTCTCCTAAGTAAGAATGTATCAACATGTAACTCAAAACATGTAACTCAATTACATTTTACATGAAATATGGTGGCATCTCTAGTCCCCAGTCTTATATTTGCCGGTTCAATGGAGATTCCTCATCAGCCCTCGTTTTCCAATTGGGGTACAACACCTTGCCAGCTTGATGTAGTGGTTAGGAGTGCAGATTTCTAATTGGGTGAGCCGGGTTTGATTCTGCACTCTCCACATGCAGCCAGCTGGGTGGCCTTGGGCTTGCCACAGCACTGATAAAGCTGTTCTGACTGAGCAGTAATATCAGCGCTCTCTCAGCCTCACCCACCTCACAGGGTGTCTGTTGTGGGGAGAGGAAAGGGAAGGTGACTGTAAGCTACTTTGAAACTTCTTCAGGTAGAGAAAAGCAGCATATAAGAACCAGCTCTTCTGCTGCTGCTGCTGCTTGATGAACAGCACACATTAACATTGTCTATGCACTCTAGGTCAGTATGTGTCTTTGACCTGTCAAATGGCCCTAGTTTTACAGAATATTTTTTACTTTGAATTTTAAAGATATTTCATACAATTATCTGCAGGCAAAATTTAGGAGGAACCTTTGTTAAAATCAGCTGCCCACTCTCTGCCCCCGCCCCACCCCAACAGATAAACCACTACTCACTAAGGACAAAATATTAAATCCCACATGTGGTCTGTAGGACACTTTGGAAAGCTATGGTCTTTCAACTGAAAAGAATAAGTGAAATTGACAGAACTGGCAATTTCGACTGTCTGTTGAATCAGAGAAGAACCACCACTGAGGCCCAGCTCAGATAGCTTGCAAAGCCCTGGCTTCATTAAATTAACGGTTGGTACTGTGATAGTCTGAATGCAGGCCTATCCACTCATTTTGATGAGGTGGGGTCTGTCAAGCCAAGATCTAAAGTGTTGCTGTATTATCCACAGTTAGTATCACTATGGTTTCACATGCTGTCTGAATACAGACCGTCATTGGAATAAGACATTTCTAGACTGTTCTCTGGCAGTTCCTCCCAAACAACAGAGAAGAAATGAAGCCAATATTTATTGAGACAAACCAGGATTTGGATGCTTGTCTACGAGCTGAGTCCTATTTTCACAAACTAATCATCGTTAAAATAAACCATGCTTTCATATTGTGTATGAACTGCGTCAGTGGCAGCCAGGTTTAGTAAGAACTTGAAAGCGAACTGCATGCGGGTGTGACGTCTCGCTACTTGCTTTCTATCTGTTCAGATAGTCCAGTTGATGCAGGCCACACCATTTCAGCTCTTGATCGAGCAGATTGCTAGGAGCACATCACATGTATTTTTGCATGTCACACATGTCATGTGGAATGGCTTTGGTCTCTCACTGGCAGAGTTTTGACCCTCCAAGCCCCGTAGCTGATTCACACTTGCATGCACCAATTCTTCAGCTCATAATTGTGGAACTGAGAATCTGCAGTGTGTCACAGCTTTCATTTAAGTCATTTCCCATGTCTGTGTTACTAATGCACATGTGCATATTGATAAAACACTTGCTAACAAAACAGTCTTAAATGTGATCACAATTGTTGCATCAATGCTCTTTTTGTGCATGGATATGTGGTAAATGTGTGCCTGTGCATTTGTAAATTAATGCACAAAAAGAAGCTCAAAGTCATTTTTTTCAATGCTTTATCAGTTGCATTGATAATGAAGACAATGCGGAAAGGATGAGCTGAAGAAACGGAAAACGGCAGTAAACTATGCAATCTGGGGCGCCTTATGCCAAGCACAGAAATTAACACAAAACAGTGCAGGATCCCTGGCACAGGAGCCAATAATTTGTAACTCCAAAATCTGGAGAGAAAGTTGACTGAGAAGAAATTTAGGAATGTGTACTTTCAAAATGTTCATATTAATTTTTTCCCCCTGAGATTCCGCAAAGGGCATATTTTTCTTGAGAAATTTTCAAAAGTGTGTTACTGGTTCAGGATTTCATATCAGGTACATATTTTCAGATTCAGAAATAAAGCACACTCCTTTAATGCTGGCTGGACTTGACCCCTCACCCACCCTCTGCCCCTCCGACCTTCCCCAATCAAGTGCAGAATGTTTTCAGTTTCAATTTGGGGGGGAAAGCAAGGAGAAAGACCTGAGTTCAAATGGATCTGAATTCAGCAGGATCAACAATGGAAAAAAAACCAAGTGCAGAATCAGCCCTGATCTCCAGAGTCTGGTGGGTCTAGTTCCTATTGAAAATATGGGCCCATTAAACTTTAAAGGGACATTGTATTGCATAGGACCTGGGGCCAGAACTCTGAAGATCAGGTTTAGTGCCCTTTGAAAATAATGGGTGGTAGACCTGGAAACTGGACTCCAGAGATCTGGTCTACCATCCATTGTTTTGAGCTCCCCCAGACGCACATGTACCCTTTAAAATTTGAAGCACTGCTTTTTCTGTGTGTGTGGATGTAGACTCTGGAGATCAGAGACTGAGTCATATTATTTCCTATTAAATTTTAAAGGGCCAATGTACTTCCCTCTGTGGGGCCCTACAGTGGAGTCAATAAGGGTGTGAAAGTTTCTTTCCCACTGCCACCCCCTTTGTCCAGTTCT
Source organism: Paroedura picta (assembly GCF_049243985.1). Taxonomy (NCBI): domain Eukaryota; kingdom Metazoa; phylum Chordata; class Lepidosauria; order Squamata; family Gekkonidae; genus Paroedura; species Paroedura picta. Next base: position 38,875,431 of record NC_135371.1, on the reverse strand, counting down.
GCACAAAGGAGCACAGCCATTGAAGGGCCATCCCTGGAATCCCAACCCCAGTGAGGCAGTGGGCCAACAGCTTGTGGTCAACGACATCAAACGCGGCCAACAGATCGAGCATCAAGAGGATGGCTGAACAACCCTGATCCAGCTGGCACCAGAGGTCATCCACCAAGGCGACCAACACTGTCACCATTCCATGGCCAGGATGGATACCCAACTAGTATGGGTCGAGCTCTGAAGCTTCATCAAAGTATGCCAGGAGCTGGTCCCCCACAGCCTTTTCAACCACCTTGCCCTGAAAAACAAGTTGGCTAGGTCCTGCAAGTCCAGCAATGGACTTTTCAGTAAGGGGCAAACCACTGCCTCCTTCAGCACCTCTGAAAACTCCCCTATAGACAGGGAGAGACTGATGATCTCTCCCAGAGGGCCTCCTATCCATTGGTCCCTCATCTTGAGCAACCAAGACGGACAGGGATCAAGGAGGTAAGTAGTTGCCCTCACTGACCCCAGCAATGCATCCACTTTGATACTGGAAAGCCATCTGAAGCCATCCCACCGAGATGGCCAAGAGGCCTCTATTTCCCTCTCTATTTTAAAGGTGGCAGGAAGGTCCCGGCAGAGCAGCAAGACCTTGCCTGCTAAAAAGCTCAATAGTGCCTTACAGCCAAGAGCCAACTGACTACTATTTTGGCATCCTTCCTCAAGGACAGTCAGTTATTGAACTACCCTAAATAATTTGGCCAGGCAAGAGCTCACAGACACAGTAGAGGTGGCCTAAAGCTCAGGTTTAGCTGCCCTAGCCATCTCATAGGCTTTTGGAAGTGTGCAATAAAATGTTCTTGCTGCTTCGTTGCAATTCTTCCTCCACACTCGCTCCAGCCATCTCACTTCCATCTTCCTCTCCCTTAGATCCCAGAAATACCAGGGGAGCAGTATGAAGTGAGGATGGAGAGGGCACCTGGGATTTAAAGGGTTTTGTTTTGAAACTCCGAAACCTGCCTTTCTTTTAAGAACAGGCACAATAGATATCTAAGCGAATTTGTTATGCAAGGCAGTGATAGTGTTGAAGTAACTCCTGACTATCAGATAAATGATCTAGATTTATTCCAGTCCGGCTTCAGATCTAGTTCAGGAACTGAAACTGCAGGGTGTAAATAAATAAATATACAGTAACAGTGGAGTAATAATAAATATTGTGAGCATGAATCTCATGACCATGATGAATGAATGAAGGTGGGAGAAAGAGAGGGAAGTGTGACTCTTTTAGTTCTCTTGGTCTTCTTGGCAGCTTTTGATACCTTCAACCATGACTGTGTAGAATGGTTCTCAGGATCCCCATATTCAGGGGGGTTCCATTCCTGGCTGGCTGATTATTGATCTGCTGGAATCTGCTGCTCAGTTCCTTGACACCTTTAATACGGAATCCCAGGAAGCTCTATCTAGTTTCCCATGCTATTTATAGCTGATTAAACTTCTGGGAGACATAACTGTGTCACAATGAGTCATCATTATTGACAATGAAAACCCACTCTTTTTTCTTTTCACCTGAATCAGACTTGATGCTGGATGTTCTGAACTATGGGCTGGATTAAGGCCAATCAACTCTTTGGGGCTTTACGCACCGGGATCTTTGTAGCAAATTGGTCACTGAATGAAAAATCGCCATTTAAAATAGTGGAATTCGTCGTTATGCATACCTGCCTTTGTAGTGGAATCCAGTTGCGTTTTGTAGCGTTTCCCACAGGCTTCCGGTCTCGGCAGAAATCGCTAGAAAGGAAGCGCTATTGCCAAGCTCGTCCCGCCCCTGGCCGTCAAGCAGCCAATGGGCAGCCGTTAGCATGCTCCCAAACAGCCCCTTTCCCTTTAAGAAAGGTTTAAAAAAAAAAAAAAACAGACCCATTGCAACGAATCTGTGTAGATTCGTTGCAACGGAGAGACCCATCCAGCTGCCTAGTGTGTTTGAGCTGTCGTTTGATCGTTGCCACGCTTCCTCCAAGTGAAACCCCCCCCCCTCTCACGGGCCCGATTTTCGGCTGAATGAATGTGTAAAAAATAAAGGGAAAATACATCAGCAAACGGGCTTTTCTGTGGTTTGTGCTTAGTGACTAAAGGGGAGGGACTGAAGCCAGGGAAGCCTCTAAACAGAAAGAGGCTCGCTGGTGCGTTTATCCCCGCTTGCTCGGAGAAAAAAAAATGGCGATCGCTTCGCCGGAAGATCAGAGAAGAGAGCCAGGGGGAGGGACTTTGTAGAAACCGCAACAATGTTAACGCACAGGTCTTTTTCGCTAGTGTTGCAGATTGGTTGCAGGAGTGTATCGCTTTCTGGAGGGTGAATCCACTTTTGGGGATTTCCCTGAAAGCGCTACAAGGAAGCGCTTTTTGCAGATTGGTTTCAGGTGTGTGGCAGATTGTCGACGACGTTGTGCAAAACAGCAAATCAGTAGCGTTTTCAATTGGCAACCATTGTGCTATTTTGAAGGCGTGCAAAAAGCCCCTTTGTCTAGATAAGGCCAGAGCATTATTGGTTAACAATTGAGGTAATACAGACACATGAAGCCAGATTACTCTCTCTGACATCCTTACTATTGTACCATGCTGGCTTACAAAACATCTCTGTGCTATGTTACACAGGAGGTAAAGGAGGGGGTTCCATTTGGACAATTTTTTAAGATCTGGGAATGTTCAAGTTTCCTCAATGTCTTGTAATGCTTTGGTTGCTGTACCAGCTGCAGTCTCTCTCTTTAAAATGAGATTCCATCACCATTATCCATATAATGAGCACATCTGAGTTAAATTACAGCTATACACTGTACATGGGACTTCTTTTTAAAAACTGTTCAGAAACTTTAGTTGATTCAAAATGTCTCTGCCAGATGGTTAGGAGGTACCGATTATAAGAAACATATCTTGCCAATACATAAAGAACTTCACCGGCTACCAATCTCTTTCTGGAAAGAAAACATATTTCTTTACTTTTAAGCCCTAAATAGAGAGAGTGTGGTGCGGTGGTGAGAATGTTAACCTGAGATCTAGAAAACCTACATAACAGTTCTTCCTTTTCCATTAATCTCATTGTGTAACTTCACCTCGTCAATGTAAACCCCCTATAAGACACTGGTGGTTTGTGTGTGTGTGTATGACAGACCATGAGGCAGTGGTGAGAGTGTTGGCCTAGGTTTGAATCCTCACTCTATCATGGTAGCTCATTGGGTATTTGTGGCCTATCCTTTTGTTGAAGGGAGTACCATGTTGGAATACAATGTACAATGCTGTAAGCCCTTTTGGAGGAGAAAATTGAGGTGTCAATAAATCAGTTGTGTGAAGATGGTTCACACCATTTCTTTGCCTTTCCCTCCCTCTTGCCCAAGTATTCCCTGTATATGTTGTTCATGAAGGATAGAGACACCCTCTCCCAGGAATACTATGAGGAGGGATTTAAGAGAGGAACTGGAGAATTGTAACCAGTGATTGTAAGCCACTTTGAGACTCCTTCAGGTAGTGAAAAGCAGGGTATAAAACCAAATCTTCTTCTTCTTCAATCAAAGGAAATAATCAAGGGGATCCATCTCATTGTTTCAATTCCCCTATCATATTACTGGCTATCTCTTAATAACAAAGAGTCCTGCAGCACCTTAAAAACTAATTAGACTGTCACAGCATAAGCCTTTTTTGGCCCAGAGCACTATTTGGCAGAATTAGACAACTCTTTGCTTTACTCAAAGGGCCTGAATCCTGTTTAATTATAACAAATATCGCTTTCAGCATAGTGGAAATGGTGCTTCAAAAATAGACTTGCTATTTTTGAAACAGAGTGTAAAAAGGGTCTTCACAATAAATCATCCTTGCTGATTTTAGGCCAGACATATTCCCTCTCCCCCTTCTTTGTTGCCTTGGCTCCTAGTCACTCCCCAGGCATACGAGGAGAACAAAAGGAAGCCAAATCCTTTTTTATTACTTGGAAATTTCTGGAATATGTGTCCCTGATCCAAGTGTCTTAATTGACCCAAGAGCAACATGTTTCTTTATCAGGTTAAGTTTTTACTATGTGTTTCTGTGTAAAAGCCCTGGCATCGCCTAATGGCTTTTACTTCAGACTTGCTTAAATGTGGCTGCGTTGCTATTTGGACATGAACCTAGGACAAAGGTTTCTCTGTCCAAACATCCCACTCCATAGTCAAGTTTCTTCAAGGTATCTCACACCTTCCTTACTGTAACCGTCCATGCAATGGTCACTTCCAGATTAGACTTCTGTAACTCGCTCTACTTGGGTCTTGCCTTGTCTCTGACTTGGTACAAAATGCTGGATTATAGAACCATAGAATGATAGAGTTGGAAAGGACCTCATGGGTCATCTAGTCCAACCCCCTGCACTATGCAGGACACTCACAACCGTATTGCTCATCCACTGTAACCTGCCATCCCCTTAAGCCTTCACACAATCAGCCTCTCCGTCAGATGGCTATCCAGCCTCTGTTTAAAAATTTCCAAAGATGGAGAGCCCAACATCTCCCGAGGAAGCCTGTTCAACTGAGAAACTGCTCTAATTGTCAGGAACTTTTTCCGGATGTTTAGACTCAATTTCTTTTGAATTAATTTTATCCCATTCGTTCTGGTCAACCCCTCCGGGGCAAGAGATAACAACTCTGCTCCATCCTCTATATGGCAGCCTTTTAAATACTTGAAGATGGTTATCAAATCCCCTCTCAGTCGTCTCCTCTCCAGGCTAAACAGACCAAGCTCCCCCAACCTTTCTTCATACGTCTTGGTCTCCAAACCCCTCACCATCAGGTTGATGATTTTGGTTCTTACCTTTAAGGCCCACAAATCTGAGGGGCCGCTTGTCTCCTTATGCCCCTCGGAGGGCTCTCCGTTCTGCAGGTAGGAATCTGCTTGATGTCCCTGGCCCCTGGGAGGTATGCCTGGCCTCAACCAGGGCCATGGCTGAGGATCCTGATGGAGCTGTCAGCATTCTGCAGGGCCTGCAAAATGGAGCTCTTCCAGCAGGCGTTTGGTTGAGGCCTGCTTTGGAAGAGTGGCTCCCTCCCTATACAGGTCTGGTAAGGCTGTTTGGCCAGATATCACTTGTAATCACCCCCCTGGAAGGCAGCTATATGCATGGGGGTCGGGGAGGGTGGGACTCAGGATATCCTGTAGATCGGGATTTTTGCCGCCATCTTGGATCTTTGTGTATTGTTTTTTAGATTTTTATGTAAACCACCATGAGCCAACTAGACCTGGGAGTGGTGGTCAACAAGTATAAATATAAATAAATCAAAATAAGTTCTGTCTGTTTTCTTTCAGTAGCAGGCAAACACCCCGTGTCTTAGGTTGTAATTAGCTTGCTAATTATGAGCAGCATCTATGCATCATTTTTTAAAAGATTGCATTTTTTAGTCCTTCAGATGTGATGTGCATGTTTGTTCTATACTTGCACATCCCCAAACTGTGACTTGGTCATTATAGTGTGGTTACAGAGGAAGGGAGTGCAAAGCACTCCCTTGTCTTATATGAAGATTTCTTATTCTGGATCAGACCATTGGTCCATTGAGGTCAGTATTATCTACTCAGACTGCCAGTAGCTCTCTTGAGTCTCAGACTGAGGTCTTTCAGATCACCTATGGCCTGGTCCTTTGTACCTAGTGATGCCAGAGATTGAACCTGGGAACTTCTGCATGCCAAGCAGATGCCACAGCCACAGATTCTGTGAACATCCCACACCACTATCCTGCCTTGCAAGATGCTTCATATATATTGGCATTGATCCATCATGGAAGAGGAGGAAGAACAGACAAGGTTTTGGCAGCTTCTACAATGACCAAAAGTTAATTTCATCAAGAGACTGGCAATGCCACACAAAGCAGCATTAGACCCTTCTAAACCCCTTGACATCAACAGATTTAGAAAGGTGTAATCCTGTTCAGGATGACACTGCAGGTTAGGGATTAAAGTAATCAACTTCTTACCATTCTCAAGGGCAGCCTTGGGTCATGCATGCCCATAGGGTTGAAATATATATCATTTTCCATTGATGGAGGTATTATGGACCCTGGCCAGGAGCCCCATGGGTTCACAGAAGGTACCAAGGAATGGATATGAGAGAGCCAGGATTATTTACAAGAAGAGTTTTCATAACACATCAGAGTTATCAAAGCAGATTCATGGCTAAGCTTCAATCAGCTGGGCCTCAAGATACACAGACATGCATAGCAAAACTTAGCTAAACCTCAAGACTGGCAGAGGCTTAGGGTAATTGTAGTTGCTGGTCATCTACAGTTGGGCCACCCCTGGCCTAAATGCTGGCAGTGAGATGAAAGAATGGTTAATCGAGCTATCCCAGACACATTGATCATGCACCTGGCTTCCAGTGGGGGGAAGAAACAATCCAGGTCTTGAAGATAAGTGCTAACTAACAAGCATGAAAGTGGGGAAATTCTTTTGAGAGCAGCTAATTCTGTCATCTCACAAGACCTAGGGCAAGTAAGAGCAAAGATGGAGTCATCTGGGCCAATACAGGGGGATCATCTTCACAGTTTGCTAAACGATAGATTTGGAGCCTGTAGAAAATGTCTGTCATTGGATTTTTGCCTCCGCCCTCCCCCTTTGAGATTCTTGGTGGTTTTCTGTCCCCTTAGAGTAGCATTTGGGAGCCATTTTGAGGCTGCAATGGAGGGTAAAGGCAAAGAGTTCTGTTTTGCTGATGGAAACTCCTACCATGTGTGGAACTATCAGAGGATTCAAGTTCATGCTACAAACTATTATCTATCCATCCAGACAGCCTAAATTCACAGGTGAAACTATTACAAGTAGCTGTATGGATTACTTTACTGGGAGAGGAGAAAAAAAATAGATGCTGCTGACATGGAACCCTTTTAACAATGCAACAGGATTTCACTTGGGTTTTGAAACCACTGTATTTTCCCCTTGGTTTGTTTTAATTTTTTTATTTTATTTTCAGAAGCCAAATCAAGACCAGCTCCAGACCCATCATCGGAAGATTACTCAAGGGACTGCCCCAGAACTTAACGTGGTTCCAATTGGAAACTCACACCAAGCACTTTATCAAACTGAGACAAGCATGAAAAATGAGGGCTATGATGCCTCTGGACACAGGAGTATTCTGTCTGTGGGATTTCATAGTGAGTATTCCAACATGCTATATGCCCATGGCCTATAAAAATTGTGGAAGTGTGGGAGAGCACGTAGAGCATCTTTCCCAGCTTATATTTGCCAGATCAAAAGTTTAACAACATGAAAAACTTGTTATGGCATCTCTTCTGCGTGTGTCTGTAGGGTTCTGGGTGCCACTTGAAACATTACATTTTAATTGCTTCTCTTTCCGTGTAGAAAGCATTATGGACAAATGCAGGTAGATCAATACTATCTGTCTCGGTGGGCAGGAGGTTGGAGAGAGCCATGGAGCCACCATAGAGTGCAGGCAGAGACATATCTCTGTGCTTTCCCAGCAGCCAGGAGGAGTAGCAGCACATCTGTTTAAGGGGTGGGCTGGCTGTCCACGGTGGCCAGGACAGTAGGGAGAGAGTTGGGAAGGCAGAACAGGGAGTGTAGTGGCATGTCTGTGGAGGGGGTGGGGGGCCTTCTTCACAGGAACTCAGCAGTGAAAGCATGAGGGAGGCTGGGGAAGGGTCAGGTGGGTCAGGGATCAAGAAGGCATTTTCTTGCAGGGGCTGGGGGGCCTTCCCCACTGGCCCTTGGTGGCAAGGATGCCAGGAAAAACAGCAGGAAGGGCACAGTGCATGCAGTTGGCCTTCCGTAGCGCTTTCCAATGGTGGGGAGGCTGTGTGGCATCTGATTGGCCCTCAGTGTGGAATGGCCCTTCCACTGAGGACCAATGAGAGGCCTGGGGGAGAGGTTGCCAGCCATCTGACTGGGCCTCAGTCGTGAAGAGTTAGGGGGATGGTGAGGGACCTCTTATTGAGGACCAATCAGAGGACTAGCGTGTCATCATACATCATGGTAAAGATTTTGTGGTATGATGGAGTAATATCATTATCTAGTACACAAATAGCAGTATGAGTCCTGTTTTCAATGCTGGTGAGCCAGTGAAGGAAAACTGGGAAAGCTTCTGTCTCTATTGTCTCCAAGCAATGCACTGTTTTTTTCTATCCTATGAGTAGTTTTAGGCAAGGAGAAGGTCTTTGTGTCTAAGCAATGTCCCACCTTGTCTTTTACTCGTTCCTTTTCGGTGTTTTCCACCCTGTATTCCCTGTTCCTGTTACCTGCTGCCTGGGTAGACAACCTGGCTCTTGACCTCAGCTTTCCTTTACTCTGGTTATCTCTAGTACAATTCGCTGTATTTAGATTGGCACAACCCCAGTTATACCTGATATTGTGTCCATATTGTGTCCAATACCTGACTCCCCGATTGTCTTTTTCTGTACTCGTTTCCAGGCCTCTGCTTCAGTCTTGACCTTCCTAAAGAACTGATTCAATGTTTCACCTGACTCCAGTCCTAAACCTTCCCAAAATCATAAAGCTCTCATGTGGTCAATGGTTTATGATCCTATATTGACAAACGTATACATGTACAGTTATCACATATGGAGACCTACCTGTAGTTTTCATACTTTTACTGACATAAAAGGGCATGTTTGAGAAGGTCACGCTTGACACAGATGCGAGAAAAGAGATGTCAGTTCATTATATTCTGCAGAAATCAGGTAGGAATAATTGGCATTTCATCTATTCATTGAGCCACTCCTGATACAGTGACATGTGTACATATGGTAAGTTGTATGTCTGATTTTTTATGCATGTATTACTATTGCTCACATTTCTCTTTATTAATCCAGGAGTCACGGGTATTATTAATACCTGGAGTAAGCATACTCTTCTTGGACAATTAAGTCATCTAGGGCCTTAAAAAAAATCCTCCCAAATTTGCTGACATGGGCCTTTGCATGAAACCTGGATAACCACTTGAATCTACTAAGGTCTGTCTGAATGTTCACGCACACCATTGGGACATGCCAGCATCACACTCGGCTTATACTACCATTTTCCAAGTGATGAAACCAGAACATTTTGTGTAAGAGCTGGCCTGTATAAGGAAACCTATAATTAGTCCCACCAACGGGACTATTATTGGCACTCAATGTGTGAAGGCCAGTGCTTGCTGGATCAAGCTTGAACCCCATAACGATGTGGGCATCAATCTTCAAATATTAGTTGTGACACTAACAGGCTCTGTTAAGCAAGACGTTGAGCCAAAGCTTGTGGAACATGCTGCACTTCACACCAGAAGCTCATTAAGCACCGCTAATAGACCTGGTACATTGTGAATTTGGCAACCCGTACCAAATAGTCATTGCTAAGTAAAAGGGGTTTTCTTTAACAGTCAAAATTCCATTTGGATACACAAGAAAAGGTTGTCCTGCTTGTGGTACTCATAGGACTGATTATAGATTGGTTTGATTAATGTCTGTCCTTGTGGAGAAGCTTGCAAAGGCCAACCGAAAAGGCCCTTCCCACACAAGGAGTCATCTCAAAATGAATAATGTCACCAGTGTTGTGATGTCTTTAGGAATGCCCCGGTGCAGTCATATTTTTAACACAGTGCAAAGTTCTGGTTTCTGCATGTCAACATGACTACTGGAGAACTCTCTTTCTGCCCCCACCTATCACTTTCTCTCTCTCTTCGCCCCCCCCCCCCCATCACTCTCCCAGCTGTCTACCTGCTTCCCGCTTGCAGCAGAGGCAGCAGTGGCTCTCCAGGAATAATAATGGATTTCCCAACTACAGAGATCAGTTCCCCTTAGGGTTGCCAACTCCAGGTTGGGAAATTCCCAGAGGTTTGGGGGTGGAGCTTTGGGTGGGTGAGGTTTGAGAAGGGAAGTGACCTCAGCCCGGTTTAATACCACAGGCTCCACCCTCTAAAGCAGCCATCTGCTCTGGGGAAACTGATTTCTTGTCATCTGGAGATCAACTGTAATTCCAGGTGTCTCCAGCCCTCAACTGGAAGTGAGCAATGCTGGTTCCCTTGGAGGAAACGGATGCTTTGGAGAGTGGAGCCTATGGAACTGTGCCTGTTGGACGTGCCCCCCTCCTCAAACTCTGCCTTCTCCATCTTCCACCCCTCAAATCTCCAGGAATATCCCAACTTGGAGTTGGCCACCCTATCTCCTTATCACGCAACAGCATCCTGTTTGACTTTTAAAGAAACTTTTCCCCACACAGGGTACACGTGAACTTCATCACTGCAAGACCTCTCAAATCCTGAATCAGCCATTCCCTTACACATGAAGATGAGCTGGTTTTTCATCATCACCAATCTCTCTTGTATCTTTCAAGTGAGTATGTGGAGGAAGCCACATGTCCCTGCTTCTATTTCCTCCAGTTCTGTGAATTAGTGGGAGCCTTTATTCCCCCTGGTTCCTGTAATTTTGCCTGCTTGCCAGCATATACAATTAACACTTGTTTCTGGTTTTTGTGCAGGCAGGAATGCTGGAGAAGGCAATTGATGCTGCCTCTCCCCTCTTATTGCTATGGAGAAGAGAGGGCCTTTTCCTCTATCCTTCCCCTTTTCCATGGCTCTACAAGTGCCAGCGTGTGACTGTTTACATACTGGGAACTTCACTGCCCCAGCTCCTGTGCAGGAGTGCAAAGTGCACAGGAGTGCAGGAGTGCAAAGATGAAGAGCACCAGGCCAAATGCTCCCCTGTGTGGGTGCAGGAAGACGTGGGGCAACCTGCCATGATTAAAACTCCAGGCTGCAGCCCGGCATGAAACCTCCAGTGCGTAAATGGTCCATTTGCTTCTTCTTTCCCTGTAGGGTATGAAACTATGGGGGGGGGGGTCTCTAGGCGCTCCCCCACATTCTCCCTTCTTCTGTTCTGTCCTTCTTGTATGCCAGGAATTGTTTTGCCTCTTTAAGCAGGTGCAGCCCCAAATAATTAGACACTTCATGCAGATATGGGCCTTATGCTTATGCAGAAGCAGAAAGCCAGCAACACAGTGCAATGAATGGCAGAAAGCAGCATTCTGTCTACAGAAATACCATTCACAGTGATTCTGTTTGACAGGACGATGGGCTCACTGTTCCTATTAAATGATGCCCCTATCAGGCAGATATCTGCTGAATCATTCTTTTCTTTGCCTGCCCCTGCCAGCTCCTGCTCCTGGGAGTCTGGAACTAGACAGGAAGGCACCAGAATTACTGTCAGACTGGAAGATTTCCAGACCCCCTCTAATGTCAGAAATAATTCATTTCAGATATCAAGCATTTATCATATTAACTAATGGGTGTGGACCTTGATCAGTAAAGCTCTGACTGCCCATCCCTAAATGTCCAGAACTGTTGTCCAGAAAAACTGACACATGATTCTCACTTAATGGTTTGGAATCCTTTCGCCCATTGCCTGTGCTACTGGCTTATTGTGAGCATCATGATCCTCATTCTTGATGAAAAACCCTCAGTGTTATGAATTAAAGCACATCTGGACCATTGTTGAACCACAGCTTTATCCATTAAGCTACTACTTTTGCCATTGATTGGACAATTGTATTTGCAAAGCCTGCTGGTTAGTTCAGGAAACCTAGCCATTACAGCGCATGAGTGTGTTTCTTTCTGGGAAGAGAAAATCATGGGTATTCACGGCACCCCATGCCTGTTGCTCAGATAAAGGGCTCTAGGGATGCTACAGAGAAATAAGGAGTGCGTCTTCCACAGCCAATCAAAAATGGACTGAGACAGTCAAGCCATAAGTTATTGGAGGTCATACAGATGGCGAGTGCTTAGCGATAGCAGCTGATTAGCTCTTCTGGGAAGGGGGCTGCTGTCAAGCGAAAGCTTTATCCCTCCCAGTGCATTCATAAGGCAAAAAAGGTTGAGCTCTAATGTTTCTATTGTTTAAGGATAGGAGAGTGTTACTTTCCCATGTCCAGCATTACACCATCTTAAATATACACCGTGGTAATTTAAAGAGCATCAGTCCAGTGAATTGAGGTCATTTGTTTTGTTGCTGTGTGTTCCACAAGAAGAGCTGAAGATACCAACTGGGACCTATGATTAACCACAATTTATTTTCTTTGTACACAGCATCCTGACATGCCTTCAGGTGGATTTGGACAAAGCAAAGCTGTGGGATTTGGAGATTCTGAAAAACAAACAAAGGTTTATTTAACATAGAATGTGTATGCGAAGTGGCCCTGAGCCATGCATATGTAGCAGCCCATACTCTCTCTGCGCACATGCACGCACACACACACACACACATTCTATGCAGCACTTTTATCACTGCCTCATGCTTCAACATAGATATAAAGGTCTATTTTTAAGCGTTTTAATTACATGTTATCAGATGCCAAACTGTAGTCCTTCAGAACGTCGTACTTCTTTTACTGGGGGCCTTTTCGCACAGGGATCTTTGTTGCAAATTGTTTGCGGAATGAAAAATCGCCATTTAAAATAGTGGAATTCGTCGTTATGCATACCTGCCTTTGTAGTGGAATCAGTTGCGTTTTTTAGCGTTTCCCACAGGCTTCTGGTCTCAGCAGAAATCGCTAGAAAGGAAGCGCTATTGCCAAGCTCGTCCCGCCCCTGGCCGTCAAGCAGCCAATGGGCAGCCGTTAGCATGCTCCCAAACAGCCCCTTTCCCTTTAAGAAAGGTTTTTTTAAAAAAAAAAACGACCCATAGCAACGAATCTAGGTAGATTCGTTGCTACGGAGAGACCCATCCAGCTGCCTAATGTGAGCTGTCGTTTGATTGTATGATTGTTTGCACGCTGCCTCGAGTGATAAAAAAAAAATCCCCCCCCCTCTCACGGGCCCGATTTTCGGCTGAATTTATTTGTAAAAAATAAAGGGACTTTATTTCAGCAAACGGGCTTTTCAGTGGTTTGTGCTTAGTGACTAAAGGTGAAGGACTGAAGCCAGGGAAGCCTCTAAACAGAAAGAGGCTCGCCGGTGCGTTTATCCCCGCTCGCTCGGAGAAAAAAAAATGGCGATCGCTTCGCCGGAAGTTTGGAGGAGAGAGCCAGGGGGAGGGACTTTGAAGAACCAGCAACAATGGTAACGCACAGGTCTTTAGCGCTACTGTTGCAGATTGGTTGCAGGAGTGTATCGCTATCCGGAGGGTGAATCCACTTTTCTGGATTCCCCTGAAAGCGCCACAACGAAGCGCTTTTTGCTGATTGGTTTCAGGATTGTTGCAGATTGTCTACGACGTCGTGGGTTATGGCAAATTAGTAGCGTTTCCAAATAGCAACCATTCTGCTACTTTGAAGCCGTGCGAAATGGCCCTGGGTTTTGATCTGCATTTGTTACCCACAAATGTGAAACTTTGGAGTCAGTCTGGAAAATCTGGATCTGTGACCAGGAATTATGAGCATTAAAACCCTCTTTACCCTCTTTCTCTGTTTCCAATTCCTGAGCATTTTTGCTACTGTATGTTCCTCTGGGCTGGAATCACATTTACATGTTCTTCCAAGAGGCCAGTGTTGCCTTAGAGCTGGGTATTGTGCATCTCTGTATGATGTACCTGCAATGACCCGATAATGCCACTTTAGCCTTGGTAAAATTAAATAGACCACGGAATGTCATTAATCTTTTTTTTTTAATTGTGTCTTCCTTGGTCAAAGTTGGTAAAAGGCACTCCTTGGCTCCAGTTGCCGACTGCTTACTCAGCAAGTATGAAGCAAAGAGAGAGGTTAGATCCAGATTAAATCAGCCGTTTCCATCACCAGCTCCTATGTCTGCTTGCAGATAGTTTCTCCTAGGAACAATATTTAGTAATTTTTCATTTATCCAGATATTTTTAGTGCCACGTGTTCCCAAGATAAAATGCATTATATCACTCTGCCTACTCTTCATTGGAGGGTTGCCAGCCTCCAGGAGATCTCTAGGATCTCTTAAGACCACAGAAATAGATTTCCTTGGAGAAAATGGCTGCTTTGGAGGTTGGCTTCACTGCGTTCTCTCCCCAGGCTCCACCCCCAAATGCCCAGGAATTTCTCAACCCAGATTTGGCAGCCCTATTTCACTGCCTGTTCTCTGTGTTATAAAATATCTTCAGTTAACATTGAAAACCATTTGCTGTGTCCCTTTTTCTCCTCCTACAAATACACATAGGATGTTGTGTAAACATAGACTATGGGCAGAAAGGCATATATACATTTTGATTATGATGATGATGGTGCAATTCAAGAAATTACCAAGAAAATTAGGTGAAAGAGCTCTGTTAAACAAGAAGTCCAAGAAGAAAAATGAGCACTGAATGTCTACACCAAGAAAAACAAAGAGAAGCTTCTAGTTGAAATATACAAAACAGATTTATTTCAGGTTACAGAAACCAAAGAAGGTTACAAAAGATGAAATCAAAACTGACAACTGGAAACAAAAGCACTTGCATGGGAAATATTTGAAAGACACAGAGGATAGTGGAAATACGTGGAAGTGGCTCCAAAATGGGCACTTGAAGAAATAACTGGAAGGACTAATTCTGGCTGCACGAGAGCAGGCACTCAAAACGATCAGTAGGTAAGTAGGTAAGTAGGTAACTTTGAAGACAAAGGGTGAAGCAGACAATGTGGTCAGTCCTGCAGTAAAACTCCTCAAACTGACTATACAAGCAGAATTGGGGGGAGGGGGGGGAAGGGTTACAAAATACCAAGACCTATGGCTAGAGTTAGGAGTTCTTCTGGGAGAAGAAGGTGACCATCATGCTAGTTGTCACGGGAGCAACTGGAGCAGTGACTAAAAGTCTCAAGAAACACCTGGACATTCTGAGCACTGAGCAAATAACACCAGGTCAGTTTCAGAAGGCTGCACTGCTGAGACCAGCAAGAATCCTGTGCAGATGCATCTGTAATTCCCAAGTCCTTGGCTGGATCTCAGATTGCAGAACATTATCTATTAGTCAAATATCTGACGATGACAATTCATAATAGATCTCTCACCGTGGGATCCAGAGGTGCACATGTGAAGGCCACACACATGTAGCCCTCTTGCCTCCCCCCCCTTAACAGATGTTAAGTGTTGGCTCATGGTATGAAAATGAGTGACTGGTCCAAAACCACCCAGTGTGATTGAGCAGGAAGTTTCATCCAGTAGCCTCTCAGGCCAAGTCACTGATTACACAGTGCTGTCTTGCACTCCTCTACCAAGTTTCACTGCAGCTGATACTGTGAGCACAATAAATGTCAATGCACATTTCCCTGAGAAGATTTGAAATGTCATCAAGATCTGAAATTCCTAAGATTTTGGGCTGGTGCTCAAAGTACAGCGCTTAGTTATGGAATGGAAAAAATCTTTCTGCAGCAAAGGAGGCCTTTCACACATGGATTTTTAATTATGAGCCGTGAAAGAATGAAAGGACGTTATTCATCGCACTGCAATGCAGAACAGGGCTCAAAATGATATGTACTGGATCAGGCTAGGACAGAATACAGAATGGAAGTAGCCATTTCAAGGTTTCTCTTGACTTCTCTCCAGTTCACCCAGAAACTTGCATTGATGGGGGGGGGGGGTTGCAAGACCTTTTTTTTTTTTTTTTTTACTATCCACATGGTCCAGATTGACAAGGTGAAACTATGTCCTGTTCTGAGACCATGAAACACTAACTAACCCTTATTCAGTGTGACCCTCTGACCCTGCAGACAGGCCCTCTGACCCTGTAGTGCAATGCGAGACAGATGATAAAATTATTATGTAACACTCCAGACCATTCTGCATATCTAAAAAAATAGCGTCACGGCAGCGAAATTGCATGACGCTATAAAAAATCGAGCCATCCTCCAAATTTCTTCTTGCTCTCCCAGTTTTTGGTGCTTCCTTGCACTCTGCATGACTGCCTGAAATGGCAGAGGAGAGGGATGCGCTACACATGCATCTCTCCCGCTGACTGTCAGTCATGACAGCCACCTAATCACCTTTTCCCCTGTTTTAAAGGGACCGCAATGCAGGGGGTTCGGGTTTTTGGTATGCCTAGGCATCTACTCATTGATGCATAGAGATTATTTTAATGCCGCCACCCCCCAGCCTTGAATTATACAAAAAGTAATTTTTGAAAGGTTGGGCGAGGGGAGACTGAGAGGCTTTATGCATCAACTGGTGGGTTTTGTTTTGTTTGTTTTTTTTTGCTCTGTGTGTATGAAGCAATGAGTATTCGTTGCTCCAGGAAGTTTGTTTTAAGAAAAAGCCCCATTCCCGGAAGAAGAGAGAGGGAGGTGGGGGCGAGAGCGGGCACTAAAGACAAAGATCTCGGTACTTTGGCTACTTTGGCTATGCACTTTATTTCATTTGTGGTTGCTGGTTGCTCTCCTCCCGCTTGCGCTACAAAGTTGGGGAAATTCAGTTCTGTGGATTCACCAGATAGCACTTTTAAATGGAGGATGTAGCTGCCAGTTTGCTGCTGGGATGCTGGATGCTGACAACGTCATTTAAAACGCCAAAACTATAGTGTCTGCAAAAGGTAAGTATCTCACTATATTTTCTGGGTGTGGAATGGCCCTTCAAGTTATATTCCCCATAGAGTTACCACTTACACAGTTCTGGTGGGGGACCTCCTGACAATGATCCTTGTCACCAGATCTTGGTCAGTGTACCAGTGGAGGGGGTGGGCAGAGGGGAATACCAC
The DNA here is from genome assembly GCF_049243985.1 of Paroedura picta. NCBI lineage: Eukaryota > Metazoa > Chordata > Lepidosauria > Squamata > Gekkonidae > Paroedura > Paroedura picta. The sequence continues at coordinate 38,858,845 of NC_135371.1, read as the reverse complement.
AGATCAATGCCTAAATGTCACTTACTGTTTTGGAACAGCAACTCTCTAGTTGCCTCTGGGCGCAAGGTGGAGCCAACTCTAGTACATCCTTTTCCTTGGCAGGGTCTAATTTCCATCCCCTGGGCTGACAGAAACCTAGGAATGCTCTAGGATTGAGTTGTTTTGTTTTTAAATTCCTGGAGAATCATGATGTAATGACATCACATCCTGTTCCAAAACAGCCAGTGACACCTCAGAAGTGTTCCATGTTCTGGCTTACATGCTGCCAGGTGACCCTAGAGAAGTTATCATAACTGTTTCACTCTGTCTATTTCAAAATGTCTTAAGCCATTTAGTGCTTCTCTTTCCCATTTCCATGTGCTCACCAGCTGCATGGTCTAGGCCTGGAAAAGAAAACAAATCCAGACAGAACAGCTAAAGATCACTAGTGTTTTTATGCTGATTATTAAGGGTCAAGTTACACAATGTACAGGAGATTTGTAACTGGATCTTCAGATTTTATTCACTTTTCTTTTTCAGAGCTAGCAGTTAAAAAAAACAACAACAACCTGTGCTCTGGGAAGTCTCTGCATCACCGCTCAACTCTACCAAAGTAGTTAGCCAAACCACTCATTCTTGGCATCTCTTACTGTCATATGGGAAGAAAAAGACTGGCCTTTGTGATAGAGCTGTTGTAAGGATTACCCAGCTAATCTACATTGGACATACAGAACAGGGGAAGCACTGTGTCAATGTCAAGTGTTATTAGTGTTCTTAACTTGAAAGTAGCTGTAGGATGGCTTTCAGTTTGATCAGAGCAGTGACACTAGAGAAGGGAGCTTTTGCAGGCCCAGGGTGTAGTAGTAGTAGTAGTAGTAGTAGTAGTAGTAGTAGTAGTAGTAGTAGTAGTAGTAGTAGTAGTAGTAGTAATTTTATTTTTCTATGTCACCCTTTCCCTAGTTAACTCATGGTTTTAACATCAGAGTTGAAAAATGGTGAGAACAAAATTTGGGTCCAAAGGCACTTTTAAGACCATCTTTTAAGAATGTCTGAGTAAGTGGGCATACTACTACTGCACAACATTTATTGACTTTACTCCAAGGAACACTGGCGAAACATGTAGGTGAACCCCAGTAACTGAGTGACCAGCCTGCTGCTCTATAAACACCCCACCGCTCACCAGCTGGGGAAAACATTTTGGACAGGCTCTATGTCATCACTACATAGATCCCACCCAAACTTCCCGGGCTTGATCAGGCCACCTCCTAGATGACATGGGGCTTTTCAGTGCAGTCCCCCAAGGCTCTGTTCTTTTCTATTAATGAATCCAAGGGTGGGTAAAGCATCCTACAGACCCCTTCAGTCCCGTGCCTGCAATGCAGCCATTTTGCAGTAAGTCTCAGCTGTGTTTAACCTTGCCCCTGCAATGCTGATTCAGTCCAGATGAAACCCTTCCCTCACTGCTCCAATCAAATTCAGTGTCTCCCCAAAACACATAAGGAGACACAGCTCAAGATAACCAATCCAACATGTCATTTGGCTCTATCTGTCCAACTACTACACTTGTTTTAGACATCAGCCTCAGAGCTTGCAAAAATGTTATATTGAAGACTGCAATCTCGTGTGTTAATTCTCGTAAATCTTTAATTATGTTGGACCCTTAAATAGGTTAAATATTTGGACAGCGGATCTTTGACTGTTTTATTTACACTGTGTCATGTTTATTTATGAAGAACTTGAGAGGGCTCAGGTTCTGTTTACATGCATCCTGAGAACAATAATGTTTGTTAAATTCTCCTCGTGACTCTTCAAGAATAGGAAATTTGGGCTGGAGGGACAATTGTCTAGGTTAGCAGAATTCTCACATCAATATAAATTGCTCTCAGAAAAAAAGTTCTTCACTATGAAGCAAGGAGGCAAAAACAATGGGATCTTTTGTAGAGTCCCGGAGTTACCCTTAACATCAGTTAGCTCAAGACCCTTTCTCCCAATGAAAGAGAGTTCTTGGTCCCAGTCGGATAGTGGGAGAGGTTGGGGGGGGGGGGGGTTAGAATTCTGTATTGCCATCTTTTACAGTGATTGGTCAAGATGGAATCTAATTCGGGGCTGCCCAATGGAGAAATGCATGCATTCAGGGGTTTTTCATCAGCCTTAAAAAAAAAAATCTGGTTATCGCATTACAACACTGTTTCTAGCAATTAAAAAACATTGGCAGTCTTCCACATTGCATTGCAGCACTATTGTAACATGATAACTCACTTAAAAAAACAAAACATTTCTAGCTTACTTTGGTGAGAAGGAGGAGAGGCAACCAAGGGTGCAGAATGGTGGATTTAAAGGGCACAATGAAATGAAAGGCACCATTGAGCAAAAAAAAAAAATCATTTTTGGAAAAGGGGAAGGGAGCAAAGCATCATGAGAGGCTGCCTCCATCCTATTCAGATGCAGAAAGCATATGGCATATTTCGGCCTGGGGGGGCAAGCCCAAATGCAGAAAACCTAGAGTCAACTTGCAGCATCCAAAGTAAATCCAAAGCAAGGCTAAAACAAGGTATGTCTCCTAATGTGGAAACAGTCAGAGTGTTGGACTGAATGGGCCATTGGCTTGATCTGCTGACTGATGTGTTGTGGCAAGTATAGAAAGATCTGCACCAAGAGCTTTTTATTGCCAACACATGCAGTTTTATATATGCCATTTCCATCGCATGCTAATAAATATCCTCTGTAATAGGTTCTGTTCCTTTATAGAAAATGTGTTTCAAAATAGCCTATCATAACACCCACAGCATTTTGGCAGACATTCCCTTTTGGCAGTCACCCTAAGACCACTGTTGGCACAAACAGGCCACCTGTTGTCCGTAGTCTATCAAACAGGATCATTTAAACAGCAGTCAGGCCTGGAACTCCCCCAGGCAGATCTCTCTAATTACATGTTAGGATCCCAAGCAGCCTGTGATGGGTGATGGAAGGAAATCTACAGGACATTCTTGAAATGACTAGTTTGGAATTAATTAGTGCAAGTTTGCATAAACTTATGGGTGAACCACAGTGCACCTAAACTTTTAATATTTGTGGGAGGCTGGCAGATTCTCATATTTAGAACTGTTCAACATTCTCACACTGCCATTACTAAGCAGACATGCTTACAGGCAGCTAAACGTGCATAAGAGAGGTTGACAGCAAAGCAAGCAAAGGCTTCTCGTGCAGGAGGCTTCAATTAAAAAAGGGAAATGACGTTTCAAGGGAAAAGAACAAACTTCAAGACTAGAAAGAGTGTATAGTTTTAAAGGACCCAATCCAGTCCTTATTCACAAGGTACAGGAAGGAACTGCATACCTGCATGATTCCTCTTCCCACAACCCATGAGTGAAGGAATCATCCTAAAGAAACAGGAGTGATCCTGTAGCCTTTGCTAGGGAGAGGAACGTTTGCCAACTCCCAGGTGGAGCCTGTCGATCTCCCAGAATTAGCACTTACCTCCAGGTGACGGATATCACTTGCCTGCAGAAAATGGGTGCTTTGGAGGGTGAACTCTATGGCATTGTGCCTCTGAATTCCGGCCCCTCCCCAAACCTCTCCTTCCCAGGCTCCACCCAAAATCTCCAGTTATTTCCCAACCCAAGCAAGCCTATTTGTATCAGAGACCTTAAAGGGGTTGATCAGATACGTCACTTTGGAGAGATCTTCCATGCTCCAAGAATTTATACTTTACACAAAGTCCCACCATTGATCTTCCCTAGCTGAGCATTTTCTAATCTGACTGGCAGCTTCTCCAAGGTATCAGGCCCAGCCCTGCTATCTAAGATCATTTTTATGGGCAATTGGACCTGAGATTCTTGACAGGCAAATCATGCATTTTAACTACTGAATTATTATTCATTCATTCAATTAATAATGCACCATTCTCACACAGAGCCTTGTGGCAGGTAACAACATATAATCCCCACAATAAACCTCCTTAAAATAATATAATCAACGGTAATATAATATAGTGGTGATAAATGACCCACCCCCTGCTCCCAGGCTTTGATCGAGTGCCTCAGGGGACATTGCAGGGGTTGGAGGATGACCTGGCTGCCTCAGGGAGGGGTCCAGATCTCATTGCTCTGGCCTCAACCAAAGACCCAATGGAAGAGCTACTTTTTGCAGGTCTTGTGGAACTAAGAAAGTTGTGTCAGGGCTCTCAGCCCTCCCAGGAGCTCATTCTACCAGGCTGAGGCCAGGACCAAGAAGGCCCTTGCCCTGGCCCTGGTTGAGGCCAGGTGAACCTCCCTTGGCCTTGGGATCATCAACATATTTACACTCACAAGTGAAGTGCCCTGCAGTGGGCATAAGGAAATATATGGTCCTGATATGTGGGGCCCAGACTGAAGATGGCCTTGAAGGTTAATGAAAGAACCTTGAGCCTGATGTGGGCTGCAACTATGAGTCCATGCAGCCACCTCAGCAAGGGATGCATATGGGCCCTCCAAGGTGTCACTGTGAGAACCCTAGTAGCTGCATTCTGCACCAGCTGCAATTTCTGGGTCAGAGACAAGGGTAGGCATACATAGGGCAAGTTGCAGAAGTCCAGACTGGAGGTGACCACTGCATGGATCACTGTAGCCAAGCAATCTGAGGACAGATAGGGCACTAGTAGCCTCGCCTAGCAGAGATGGAAAAATGCCAAGTGGGATACTCCAATAACCTGAACCTCAATTGACAAAGAAGATCCAGATTCACTCTCAGATTCCTGGCTGAGGGCAAGATGTGAAGCTTCACCCCAGCCACGGCAGGTAGGTGCACTTCCATGTCTGTCACCTTCCTGCCCAGCCACAGGACCTCCATATTGGCGGAGTTGGGTTTCAAGTGACTATGGTAGCTATGGCAGATGTATCGGGGGGGGGGGGGGAGTCCGGATGGCCATCCATCAGGAGATAGAGCTGGGTGTCATCTGCATACTGGTGACAACCCAGCCCATAACTCTCGACTAGCTGTGCCGGAGGGCACATAAAGATATTGAACAATGTGGGACAGAGGACCACCCCCTGAGGAATGCCACAAAGGAGTTGGTAGGAGCTTGACAACTCCTCCACACTTCCACCCTCTATGTCCAGTTCCAGAGAAAGGAGTGCAGCCACTGAAGAGCTGTCCCCTGGATCCCGGCCCCGGCAAGGTGATGAGCTAACAACTCATGATTGACCACGTCAACCATGCTTGACAGAGTGAGCATCATGAAGAAAACCAAACTAACTCAGCTGCATTGTTAATTTCTGCACTCTGGGTGATTTAAATTTGTGCCATACCAGGTAAGCATTCCTGGTTAAGCCAAGAGAGAGTAGCAGGGCCAGGGACAGCCAATGGACTTTGCAGAAGTCTTGAGTGTCTCCATTCCTGACACTTGGTCTTAGTCTTGACACTTGAGCCACATTGGCTCTCAATTTATAATTTAACATTGCTTCAGAATGTTTCACTGCTATGTGTCCTCCAACTAAGGAGTCTTGAGGTTTGTAACTACATAAATAGGGAGGTTTTTCAGGGAATTCTCAGCAACTTCCAAAATTTCACTTCTCCCCAGCCTTGAGGAACCAGTGCCCATTTAAGCCAATTTCAGACTGGTTTAAATCAGCAGTGTAAATGTGCCCATAATTGATATAAATCTCAAGCTGCAATGCTCAATTTAACATATTGTGAAACATTGGTTTTAGTGGAGCAACTGGGTTAAACATAATTACACAGGAGGCTGTGAATAAAAATGGACTGGAGAGCTGCCAGTCATGAACTCTGCACTGAATGCTCTGCTGAGCTGTAAGCATTCAATGAGCACCAGAGTCCGTGAGGCAGAGTGTGAGTCCATAAACAAATTATCAGTCACTGATCTCAGCTGATTTGCCCTTGTGGAGACATGTATGTAACACTGAAAATTTGGGAGGGGAAAGAAATTGAAGCCCAGTAGAAATGCGTTGTTCTTGAACAGATCTGTAGAATTCCTGAATGACTAATACTTTCAGAAATATCTTTGCAAACCACTGGGCTCATTGCCCATTGGGATTAACGTAGGTCACTATAATTGTGACAGCAGGTAACTTCCTGATAATGTAGTAGATCCAGACATCCTCTGAGAAGCCGTCCTCCATCCTTAGGAAACTTCCTCCCACTTATCTTATTCTTCCTTCAGTAGAAGTGCCTCCAACAGAAAAGCTATATTTATGGAAGTTTGGAAGAGGGCTCAATGGAGTGGTAGGAAAGAGGCAGGATTACTCCAACAGAAGGAAAATAGATGGGTCTATTATTGGTTAACTTTTAGGTCTCAGCCAAAACAGTTACCTTGTTTCATGTTAAGTTTTGCAAATGCTGTAGTTCATTCATTCATTCATTCATTCATTCATTCATTCATTCATTCATTCATTCAAATAAAAGAATAGGCTCCTATTTGTCATTGTTGCTATAAAAAGAATGGATAGCAAACTTACTGACAATCATATATGTAATTTAATATCCATTATTCTGGTACCTGGCTGTCTAATTTAGTGAGTGTAAAAGGGGGATGGGTTTTTGGAGATAATGAAACTGACATGAAATCTTTCCTATCCCTGCAATCAAAGAGATTTTCTAATACCAGAGATTTCCCCCCACCCCTACCCTGTTTGCATAGTGTTTTCACCAGTCATTGTTATCTTTGACAGAGCTATTTTTTTAGTGCTTTAAAAGCACCTCACCCCAAGCTTTGCTGGAACTAGTTCTGTTCTCTTGGCGACTGAGGATTTTCAGGTTCTTTCTGTTTGCCTCATGAATTGGATATCTAGTGAGTCACTTAGTGAGTAATTCATTTGCTATTTTTGTGAATGTCTGTGGTTTTTCCCTATCCTTTAGTGCTAATTCGAGTGTAAATTAGAAGGGTATAAAATAATAATAATTTTGAGGTGGATTTTTATTTGTTTTATAAAGTGCAAGCTGGTTTCTTTAACTTGTTATGCAAGGTCACCAATCTGAGCTGAATCTAGGATCTCTAGTTCAAATCCCCACTCTGCCATGGAAGTTTGCGGGGTGACTTTGGACCAGTCAGCCTAACCAACATCACAGGGTTGCTGTGAGGATAAAACAGAGGGGAAATTATGTGTGCCACTCTGAGCTCCTTGAATGAAGAGCTAAATAATAAAAAAAATGCTTCTATTGATTTCAATGCCAATATATTTCTACATATAACTTCCCTTCCCCAGCTAGGACAAAGCTCCCAGGGATTGTTCATGTACCCACAGGGGTAGATCATGTGGAATATTTGCCAGGTAATGGCGAGGGTTTTTCAACCACTTCCAAAGATGCACGTGAGGGCAGCTAACCCTGCTCTCCCACAGCCAACCCCTCCCCCCACACACACACAAATACACCTTACCTCACTCTGCTCCACTGTCTGAAGTATTTTTTTCCCACCCAACTAATTCCATTGTGGGAAGTTAAGCCAGCTGGGGAGAATATCGAGCACAACAGAGAACGGCAGGTCCTTATACAGGAGGGGGCAAAGTTCCATTCCTCTTGCCTATGCTCCACTTTCATTTTTAAATGGACCAGATTCCCTGACCAAAAGATTCTTGAAAAGAAGGGGGAAGCTCACTCTCTTATCAAGTTGTGCCTCTCTGGGTTTACTCTGCCGCTGAGAATTTTAATTGCCCATATAACTGGAACGCTTTCTCCTGAAATTTGGCAAGAAAGATTCCTTGAGCAAGAGCAACAATCACGGAGAATTTCATGCAGATTGGATGGAAAACAAAGTTGTGGTAGCCAAAGAAACTGGTTTGGTTTTCAATTGCATATAAAACTGGGATTCTTTCTCCAGTTTGCCTGAATATGGCAGGAAAAATCCCTTGGACGAGGAGCAGGATTTCTGAAAATTTCATCTGAATCAGATGAAACAAAAAGTGATAGCCAGAAATGTGTTTCCCATTGTAGATGAATGAATGCAGTAACAAAATGCATATATTAAAATAAAGCAAATTTATTTTAAAAATTAAAGCAAAATTAAAATGGAAAAAAATGTGCATCCTGCCCTAGGAAGTGCATTTCCATTGTCTTGATGTTATCCTTCTTCATACTATCCCCCCTTCCCCTCATTGGGTTGGATGCCACCAAATTTCCATTCACAGAAAGATTTCCATCCATGGAACAAAACTTCCTCATCTTTCCTCTTCTACCGAAGCCCCTGAAGTCCCTTGAAACAGAGACAGGAGAGTCAGGAGTCTACCGTGGGATGGGAGAAATCAGTGCAAATTTTTCTTCCATGGAGCTCCTTAATGGGAGCCAGCCCATAGCCCTTGCCCTCAATTGCCTTCATCTTTGTTTAATGTTACTGACTGTAATACCTGCTTGGATAATGAATATTACAGTGGCTAGTTTAATTGCATGCATAACTCTCAAAGGTATCACATTTGTGGTTATGTTACTTGTGCAGCCTCATGACAAAGGAGCAGAAAGCAAGAGTCCAAAATAGCCAGCAAATAGCCAAAATAGCCACTGATTCTAAATGGAGGTTTTAAACATGCTCTGCCTCCTGCTTGCAAACGTGGGTTTGGAAACCGTGTGATTGCATGCTTCCCAATGGGAGACCCCTCCTGTGTTTTACCGCCACTTCGTCATTGCTTTTATTGCTCCGCCATTGCTCCGACGAGGTGGCGGAGAATCTGAAAGTGTAGACAACCCGAATTTCTCTGCACGCTCCTCGAGTTGTCAGTCAATACAAGCCACCAATCCCTTCACAGTTTTGGGGACTCAAATTTCTGCACCCAGAATTTAATTTTTTTTTTAAATAATACACTTCTGTGCTAGTATGGGGAAATGCCTCAACAGTAAAACATTAAAAAAAAACTTACTGATGCCACAACAATAAAAGATTTCCTTAGATCCCTTTTCAGGATTCTTTATATAATGGTCTCTCTTTATGTTTGGGTAGATTTGTGATAGGCTGGCCATGGTAACTGGACCCCAATGATTGTGTGTTAATGATAAAGATTTAAAACAAAGAGCACGGATACCAAGCTAATAGGGAGACGGCTGCTGCATCACATGCCCCCCTCTCTTTCCCTGTTCATACCCCACCACCAAAAAACACAAACAAGAATGTGTTTTAGCTGCCCAATCCCAAAATTACTATGCTCAATGAAGAGAACATTTTTATTTGTACTGAGGGTATGTAGCTTTGTGATCCTGCAGCAACACAGACAACACCATTTAAAAAAAAAAAGTTTTGGGTCTAGAAATGGTGAGGGGAGGGCAGGCAAAATGCTACTGAGACTGTCACCTGTTTCTCCCTCCAGACAGGCTTGACCTTGTTTGTGCCCCAGATTGTAGTGTGACAAGAAGTGGCAAATCAGGATTTGGCAATTTGCTTCATTGTGAAGCAAAACTGACAAAAACTCGTGCCACCTCCTGCACAGCCAGAAGTTGCTGCCAACGTCATGTGGAAGTAGCACTAAAATCTGCACGCAATGAGAAGCTGTCCAGGGGTAAATTCCTCATGTGGAATCGGTCTAGGGTTTATATCTGTCGATTTATATAAAGCAACACTTATGCCCTCTTTCCTGTTGTATGAATCTCACCAAATAAATAGAACAAGAACACACATTCCATAAAAATTACAGCAATTAATCATAAACATATTTAGAAACCAGTGTTTAAAAAAACAAAGGGCATTAAAGACAACCTAAACCATACAGCATTTTAAAACGAATCTCATAAAACACTTCTCAAGCTAGAAGCAGACTATAAAAACTAGTTTAGAAGATCAGCCCCTTAATTAAAGGCCTGGCTGAAAATAAATGTTTGGGTCCTTCCCTCTGCATGAAGAAACTGGATTGCGCGACTTCTCAGTGTTCCGAGCAGTAAATAGTCCAGTTTAACAATGACTTGAAGCATATGGATTGGAAGAGTTTACTCCTGTACTTAGGAGTGTTAACTGCCTGCTGCTTCAGGGCCTAAGGGGCAATGTGGTCTGATGGCTATTTAAACTGTCTCACAGAGCACTGGATTTCCAACAGCTGTTTTCCAGTTCAAGACATTCACATAGCAGGATTTTTTCCTTCTCTTTGTGGCTGTGTTTGGATTTGCCAAGAAACCCACACTCTTCCTAATTCCTGAGAATCCAACATTCTTTCAGCTATCCATAAAATAAAGACACTGCGAGGAAGTCTCCCTCAGTTTGGAGTTCACAGTGTCACTCCCACCAGCCCTTTCAAGTGTATGCATCTGGCATCTCTGCCTACAAACAAATGGAAGCAAGTTACCTGAGGGTTATTCGCTTCTGAGTTAATGGTTTTTGACTTCATCCTTTTGCTAGCTATTAATTTGAGGGGTGTCTCTGCTGTTTTATAATTAACCTCCCTTAACTTTTCCAAACAAACATTAATCTGCAAGTCATTCTTATAGTGCACAGTGCCAATTGTCTGCATGGATTTACATAAATACATTTATAGGAATATAATTGCCTGTTACATTCACACACGTATATCGCAGGTGGATTTGATTTGGCTGCTGACCACTGTGAAGGATCCAGTAGGAAAGAGAATCACTGTTAGCAGCTGTAACATTTTAATGGTGACTTTGTGTTCTGATCAGGTGTATCTTTTGAGTGCTTCGTGAAGGTGTGAGCTCTTGCTTCAAGCCTGTGGTTTGTGCCCTGTGATCTTGGACAATTGTTTGATTGGATTCCAGGCTAGTATCATCAGGGGAAATGGCTGCATAAGCTATTAAAAGGATATGTGAGTCCTTATGTTTGATTCCATTGTTCATATTAGGGTTATGAGCCATAGAATTTTGTGACATTCATTTAGGCATAGAAACAGATTCTTTTAATTTTAAGCCCAAACCTGTTGGGTGCTGCCAAGGGGTGGCGGAGGTGGATCGGATCTCATCCCCTTTGCTTGCTCAGAGGCTGTCAAGTCCATTTTTTCCTCCTCTGGAATTTCAGTATGTTTTCTTGCCACAATAGAATAAATCTCCATTGCCTTACCTTTTATTATCTTATCAGGAATTCAGAAAGATCTGCTTGAGTCTCCTACTATTCTGCCATCTCCTCCCTAGGCATAAGTGGTGACCTCTGAAGTTCTGGATCTGGATTGGCCCTTTGGGCCAATGGACCCAGCTCAGCAGACCAAGGATGGGTCTTTTGCTCTTTGCCCATCCATTTTGCTGAGCTTAAACTTTTTCTTTCTTTCCTCTAAAAGCTCTCATTCTCCTTTTCCCTTCAGCATATCTCCCACTTCTCCCCAGCTCTCCATGACAATTCTCAAGTGCAGTAATCTTGATGTTTTCTTTCTTTCCTCAGATGGGCATGGTGCCCATCCTTCTGGTTTTGCTGTTCTTATGACTGCATGCCTCGCAGTTCCTGTACCACTTCATTTCCCTAAATAGAATCTTGTTTTGGAAAAGGCCTAATAGTTCTAATCTGCTGGTAGCCCATCAGAGGTCCTTTGGGCTGCATGTGGCACAGTAGCCTGGTAGAAATTCCTACACCATATACTGCCCCTTTCCCCAACTAACAAATATGTCAGTCTTTCAAGCTAGCCCTGATTGAGTTCAATTCTCCCCAAATGACTGCAGTCCTGGGCAACTGACCCTAACTCAAGTTAGAAAGTCCAAATGTAAGGGAGCACATGTTGGAACAGTGGAGCATACTCTGCTTCATCTGATGCCAGCAGCAGGGAAAATCCTCCAGTGGAGATAGGGTTGCCAGAAACGCAGCCCCTCCCGTCCCCTGCGGCAGGTGATGTCTGGGTGATGCTCTGGTATGTGGGCTGAAACTCTATGGTGGAAGCCATTTCTACCATAGAATTATTTGTCCAAACACCAGAGCATCATGTTGCCACCATAGCCATGTTGCCAGTAACATCACCTCGGCCTCTCCTGGTAAGTCACTCCCCCCCCATCCTGCCACCAGTTGCCAGGATGGACCTGCCATTTCTAAGCATAAAGAATACCAACTTGGTAAGCCTGGGGCTTGCTCCCTCTCTTTCCATCCCTTCCCACTCTAGTTGCCTCAGGGGGAGGTCAGAAAATGACAAAAATAAAGATCTTGAATTTTCAGTGGGGGGAATACCTGCTAAAAATCTTATTTATTATTACATTATTATATTTATATACTGCCCTCCCAGAGGGCTCAGGGTGGTTTACAGGAAACAGGAAACAGATAAAGATAACATAGTAACAAAACTTCTGAAAAATCCAGATACCAAAAACAGTGTCCTACTTGAAATCCAGATCTGAAATGATTACTAACATTTGAAGTACACATTCCTATTTCATACTGTAAGCTGTGCATTTAATACACTATAGGGATTTTTTGTTTACTTCTTACACTGTCTTCGGCAATATCAGACTGGTTCTCAATGCAGGTGAATTCTTACTCTTTAATTTTAAAAATCTGGGTCAGCAAGAATGATACAACAGGAGCACCATTTCAAATTCCGATTTAAACGAACAGTTAGTGATAAACCTGAACAGCCCTGAAACAGATTAGACCCTACCTATCACATCCCCTAAGCCTTCACACTGCTTCATCCTTGAGAGAAAGAAACATTTGTTAATTTGGTCCTCTTAAGCAAGAAGCTTTGGAATCTGCATTTTCCTTTTAACATTTGTATATCCACCAGGGTGAGAACAGGAGTCTTGCTGCTTAAGGCAACTGAACTCACAACATGGACCATCAGAGGCAAGCCTGTGTTGCAGTTTAGCTGAATGGAATACCACCTGACTATTTTCACACTAAGTGGCTCACTAGTTGGTGAGTATTTATTTATTTGTTGGTTGGTTTATAGTAATTGAATTTTAATGCTGCCACTCCCAGACCAGCCGGCTTGTGACAGTTTACAGGATAATAATAAATACATTAACCCCATAAGGCGACAAGCTATGCTCTCTTGCCAACAATACAACATACTAAGTATAAAAACTAAAAACAAAGCAACAATAAAATGACAAGATGGTGACAGTACTACTCTTACTACCCAAAGAAGTCATGGCTTACAATCGACAATACTACTCTTAATGGCCCTCAATCCTCAGCTCGTCCATTCCCAGTTGCAACTAAGAGTTGTAAAACCAGGGTGATGGTTGGCCCTGGGAGGTCCAGATTGCACAAGGGTGGGGAAGGACCTGTTCTCATAGCCCGGTATTTAGCCCAGCCTCAACCAAAAGCCTGGCAGAAGAGCTCCGTCTTACAGGCCCTGCGTAACCCAGAAAGCTCCGACAGGGCCCTTAGCTCGTCCGGGAGCTTGTTCCACCAGGTAGGGGCCGGGACTGAAAAAGCAATACCCACCCAAGTAATTAAAATAATGATACCCACACAACTCACAAGTGAAAATGTATGTGAAGATAAATAGATTAATCTACTGCTGAGAATATGGGATGTAGTGAAGACAGAGTGTGACTACAAATTAAATTTTGACACTGGAGTGCTGAATTTGTACAATAGGTATGCCAAAAAGAGAAAAAAAAGAATATGTTTTCCCATCTTTGCTTCCACCAAATCCCATTAGATCAGAGGAATGCGTCCTGGAATGCTCCAAGGCTTACATCCATTTTCCACCCCTTTCCACACCATATAACATCCTATAGAAATGCTCCAATGGGAACCTGGACATATGCGAAGGGTGGGGGGGGGGTAGGTGGGAGGAAACAGGATGCATCCATCAAGTCAAGGCCATCGAACTCAACAGGTACTTCTGTAAGCAGCAGCAACTTGCCAGGATCCCAGGCAGAGAAAAGATCTTCCCAACGCTTATGATTCAATGAGATCCTTTAATTAGAAAAACTAGGATACTAAACCTTGGACTGTCTACAGGCTAAACCCGAGGTGACTCTTTCCTAATTCAGCTCTGGTCTGAATTATTGGATCTGCAGTAGTCAACATTTGGATCTACAATATACACCATAAACATAGTTTTTTGCATTTTTCATCAAGAAGTGAAATATATGCTGAGCAGGGAAACCTATTCTCTTTATTACAGGAAGCATTCTTGGAGGATTAACAACGCATAAGATTAATTGTTGATGTTCTCAGTCTCCCAAAGTGATCTTTGACAGTGGCATAAATCTAAAAAGTATCAATTCCACTGAGTTCCATGAAGCTGTTCTGAATTTACTACACCTTGACCAAGTCCTGACTCTCTTCCAAGATATGTTGCTGTCAGCTACATGTACAATACTCTTAGTTAAATATTTCCTGAAACAGTATACTTAGCTTCACGGGAATAATTACAGCATGACTGTAATTTATGTGTAATGCAAACAGAAGCATTGCTGGTTAACACCAGCCTCCCAACACACAAATATTATGGAAGGCTATTCCATAAAATGCTCCTTCAAGAAATCTGAAGATTTCCCAACAAGTGGGAAATAAACAGATGCCACATAACAGGGATGGTCTATTTGGCAAGGAAGTTCTTTGGTGTTTCTATTGCCTCTGCTCAGTTCTGAAGACAACTGTCTCAACAATCACAGCACCAACTGTGTATGATGATTTGTAATCATTAGGGCAGAGTCTGCACTTACTTTCTTTATTCCATTGTCAATCCTGTTAAATTCAGATCGCTTTGAACTCGGGTCTTCCTCTCCCCCCCCCCCCATTGAAACAGGAAACAGGACAGGAGGATCAGAAAACCATAAGGACATGGTATGCATCGGTCAGGGGCCACCTGCCTGACCAGGTCACAGGGTCTCCGCCTTATTGCAACAAATATTAGCCACTGAGCTTTCGCCAGGTGGTATACAAGAATGTATAAATAAACTGCTCTCGGAGCATCGAGAGGCTTGCTTTCTCCAAACTACAGTCTCCGTGTCATTGCTTCATAAATCCAACTAATCTTTAATCCGCTCCTGTGGAGCGGATTAAATAAAAGAGTAAGGGCTGTCGGGGAGGAGTTAGGGCGGGCTCTGTCTGTTCGCGGCTCCTGATTCGCTCCTCCGAGTGGCACTACAGGGCCAAGTGGCCAAGTGTCTCCTGAACGCCAAGCCAAGAACTATCGTCCTTCCAAGCCACCATCCTAGCTGGATGGCTGCCAGTGAGGAGGCTCGCCCCACGGCCGCTGGGCTCGGGGAAAAGTTCTTTCCCTCTGCCCAGCGACTGCCCTTCCCCAACTGCCCCCCTTGCTGGCCTCTGACCGACCTTCGCCGCCGCCGAGACCAGCCACCAACCTCGCCGTGCTCTCAGCCACCTTCGCCCCGGCTGCTGCACCCAGCCACGGCGCTCGGCGCTTCCGCCGTCCCCGGCCCTCTCCCCAACCTTCTGGAAAGCTTCCACACTTCCCGGCCTCTCCACCAACTTCGCTGCCACCGCACCCAGCCAGCACGCAGCAACATGCCCGACGAGACCACGAGGCCGCCGCCCAGCCGCTCTGCAACTACCAGCGCCCCAACACATTGCCACCCGGCCTCTACATTGCCGCGAACGGAAGCCCTCCCCTGCCCTGCCACTCTGGCGCCAGTGTAGCGCACAGCCCTCGCCGGCAGCCCGGGACAAAATGGCCGCCCGATCCACTCCTCACCTCCTTCCCGCCACTGGTGCCGACGAAGATATGTGAGGAGCCTGCCCCAAGTGAGTTCCACCTCACTAGGCTGCCCCAGGCCCACTGCGCCACCAGCCCGGTCCATGCCCGTCTTTCACCTGCCTCCCCGCCCACACAGAACCCTTTCTGAGTCGCCTGGGGGGAGCGAGAGCCCTTCTAGCGCCCATTTTATTTCCATATAAAATGGGCTTTGAATCTAGTAAATAAATGATTGTCAGAGACACCAGAATTTGGCTTAGAGAAGATGGTGCCATGCAGATTCTTCCAGCCTAAGGAGCATTCCTGCCACCTTGGAGGAACATCTGCTTTATGTGGGACAATGCTTCCATCTTTTCTCAGAGGTAAGGTACATGCTGGCTTTATTTTGAGATTCTGTCATTTTACCTTCAGACTATGCTATGGCATAAGGATGAAATCCATCTATTGGGTCTAATCATTAGGGCTTTAATAAGTCACTTTGAAAAGTTGTCTGCAAGCCAACAGGACACCAGGGTAGCAACCTGTCCTGTCCTGTCCAGTCCCAACATCCATCAAAGATACATTTGATCTGTATGGGAACATGATATATAAATCAAATAAATAATATCCAGCAAGAACAAGAAAGGTGCCTTTGCGAACTTTCTCCATGCCTTTCAGCTGATGAAGTCCCAAGGGGTCATTCATCCAAAAGCAGATCATATAAAACAGATAACATGGCCAAACCTCTGGTGGTAATCGGGTTGGGCTGCACTACAAATCAACATGATTCATGCCAAAGTTGCACCACTAGACCTCATTAAACTTCACAGAATCACAGAATCATAGAGTTGGAAGGGGCCATACAGGCCATCTAGTCCAACCCCCTGCTCAAGACAGGATCAGCTCAAAACATCCTAAAGCATCCAAGATTAACTTAGAACATAACTGATTGGTGCTCCCACACCTTGCCAGAAAAGTGGATGTTGTCATCCAGGGTATTTGATAACAGCCAAACCCACACCCCTTGCGTTGAACCCAGTCATCTGCTTGGTAGGAGGAAACCGTACTGCAGCCACAGCCAGTTTCATTATCCACAGAAATGACCTTGCATTGCACTGTACCCAAATCATGGGGGAAGGGAAAAGGGACATTATCCCTTTGTCTCTGGACATTATCCTTGGTAGTAATGCAGGACTTTGACATAAGGGATGTAATGCAGCAGCCTTGCTGAAACTAACCAGGTTGCTTAGATAAGAGACACTTTGGGGACCCTGTTTATGCTGCTTTGAGTTCTGCGGTGGAGGAAAGGTGGGAAAGGCACAAATGCAATATATAGCAAATCAGTGGACTGGGAGGCAGGAAGCCCTGAATAATGTAATAGCTGAGCATGTGGGAATGCTTCCAGACATTTTGGAAAACTGAGCAGAGAAGGTGCACAAGGGACTTCTCTATCTGCATGTGCCACTTCTGGCATAACATCTATAGAGGTCCCTTTTTTACAAGTCCTTCAAGATGATGTGAAGTGTCCTTCCCTGTCCTTCCCCCCTTCATTATATGAGCTATGAACAATGGATGCTCACATTCCTCTACCACTCATCCACTGTGTAACTTTAGAAGTAGCCGTTCATCAGAAGTGTACGAAGGGATTACCACCTTGGTTGGTGCAGTCTTTACTTGTGTGTGTTATTCTAGATTCATATTGATACTAGAGGAATCTCACTTTCACTGAGAGTGTAAGTCCCCTTCTCATTATCCTGTACAATGAAAAAAAACCCTGTTCATCAGGAGGTGGGTGGAGATCCCAAGGAAGGGATTTCAGCTCCCTTGACTACTTTAGCTATCTCCTAATAGCAAGGAGTTGTATAGGACGGGTGTTAAAGAATCCTGGTGCTTTCAAGGTAGCTGCAAAACATAAATGGGCATCAAGCCTTAACAAAATCTGAACCTTTCTCCCTGTCTCAGTGTGGTACACATCGACAGGACCGAATGGGTATTCCCAAAAACTATTCAAGGAAAAATGTTAGTCACTTCTTTCACTTCTTATGGCTGTCTGTGATGTCATGGGTAGCAGGCACTCAAAATGTTATCCAATAAACAAACAAATTGGTTCAAACTGCAGCGTAACAATAATAAGCATCGCAACAGACCATTTTTAAGGAATATATGGATATTTTTTGTAACCACAGGGTGATGGAAACGTAATGAAACACCAACAGTGTCAGCAACAAGTAGCCTAAACATGAGCCTGATCTTCATCACAGCATCATTTTGACAAAGTGCTAGGGTTGCTAGTCCATTCCCTAGGCTTGCTTAATCGCAGAGAAATGAGCACATAAAAGGAATTGGGCCAGATTCTGCATTGTCTTCCCAGTTGAGGGAAGGAAGGATGCCGAAGTAATGTGCAGAATAGACATACTGGGGAGGGGGGATGAAGAAATTCTTGCAGCAGTTGGTGATTCCCCCTCCCCAGCTTATTGAGTGGGGTTTCTTGTCTTGCATCCCCAGTCGGGGGAAAGGAGGCTACAGTTTGTGTCCCAAGGGGAAATGCCCATAAGGCTTCTAAGCACATGCCACAACCTTTGTTTGCTAGTTTCCCTGGCTGGTTGTGCCTCTGATTCCTCCTGATGCCCAGTGCCCTTTCTGCGGGGATTTCCATCAACAAAGTCCTCTTTTGTATGTTCTTTGGGATGCCTGATGGGAGGTCGGCAAGTTTAACATTCCGATGTTGTTGAGCTGGAATGACTTGCATGGACAAATTCCGTTCAGCTATAGCAATGTCACCAGAGTCCCTTGTCCCTTGTTTTGGAATACAAACTTCAGTGACTCCATCATGCCTTGTATGTATGGAGTCTTCTGCAAAGCTGAGCAGGTGAGCACTATGATCCCCAAGGTCTTGTCCAGTTTGGGCTTTAATTCAAGCCAGAGAAGAACTGTACACTTGATCTATCTACTTACCCTGTTGGCTGCTCCAGGACTGTGGCTGCTTCTCCAGCAGTGACAGAAAGGGATTTCTCCTTCACTTTTTGATTCCCTGCTCCTCAACATGCAGCCAGCTGGGTGACCTTGGGCTAGCCACAGTTCGCTTAGGGCAGTTATCACAGAGCAATTCTTTTAGAGCTCTCTCAGCCCCACCTACCCCACTGGGTGTCTTTTGTGGCTTGAGGAAAGGAAAGATGTTTGTGAGCCTTTTCGTGATTCCTTTGGGTAGTAAAGAATGGGGTCTTTAAAAAGAGCTATTTTTCTTTTTCTTCTTCTCTGCTCTTCAGAATCAGGGATGCGTCTGTGGTGGAGACCAAAGCAGCAGGAGTCCTTGGAAGTCATTCATAACTGACTCAGCAAACACCTCAGGCAGTTTTGAAGGGGGGAGGGGAAATATCACCATTTGCTGACTTTAAATTGTAAATTGTGCTAGATGGAAAAGTCTCATCTATTAATATTCAGATATTTTGATTTTCACTGGATTAATGGATTTAAATGACAAATCCTACCAAAACTGGACAAATTGGTCACCATTTTCTTACCTTTTAGCTTAAGCTAACCCATCAGTATTCTTGTATTAATTTAACAAACTTTCCTAAAAACTGTTACTGAGATAGATATCCTGACAGTACAATCCTATGTAGCACACTGTAAAGGATTGACCTGTGAACCTTGTAAATTAGCAGCTATCTTTTGAAAACCCAATACTATGTGAAGCTAATTCAATATGACGTGATATTATGGATGCATTTTCCTGATTTGTGTTAAAAATTATGTAAATAGGCCTGGGAACCCAAAAGTGTACCATGTCTGCTATGTATGTTTGACTCCCATCCTCCAAATTTGTGTTTTTGTAAACTTCATGTTTTTATAATGTTAATTTATTGAAAGGTTGCTCATTAACGAGAAATAGCCAATAGTTGATGTCTTGTGGGCACAGAGTCGAGTAGAAAGGTGGCATAGAAATATTTAGAATAAATTAAATAAATTAAATAAATAGACTATAACATAAAATCTCTTTCTGATGCAGGGTCAGGCTGTGCACATTTCACAAAGCATGAATATTGAGACAGTTCTCACCCTGTTCTCCTTTTGTCTGTCAAGAAATAACAACCCAAAGCAGCCTTTCCCCCAAACC
The DNA here is from genome assembly GCF_049243985.1 of Paroedura picta. Classification (NCBI taxonomy): domain Eukaryota; kingdom Metazoa; phylum Chordata; class Lepidosauria; order Squamata; family Gekkonidae; genus Paroedura; species Paroedura picta. The sequence goes on along the minus strand of NC_135371.1, from coordinate 38,839,261 downwards.
TAAATGGCAGCTCTCTTCACAAACTGACCACAAAAAAGGGGGAAAGTTGCTATTTCCAATGGTGTTGATTTCATTTTGGATCTTTCTAAATCTTTCTAGCTTGCAAGAATGCTTTTGAAGAACATCTGGATTGTGCCAGGATGAATTTTGAAAGGGGGAGGGGGGACGGTTCCTTGAGGACAACATTTAACAGACATCACTCTATAATTGCTTCCAAACAATAATCGGAACTTCATAAAGAAGACAATTCAAGCATAATCTGTTTATTTTAAGAGTAATCTTATTTTAAATGGCTATTGCTTAAGGCAGGGGTAGTCAAACTGTGGCCCTCCAGATGTCCATGGACTACAATTCCCAGGAGCCCCTGCCAGCATTCGCTGGCAGAGGCTCCTGGGAATTGTAGTCCATGGACATCTGGAGGGCCGCAGTTTGACTACCCCTGGCTTAAGGTTTGAGGCTGAGCTCTAAATCCTTGCAATAGACCTTTAAGATTCAGCTAGGAGAAAATAAATTCCTTAAAAGGAAACACTAAAGTCCAAAGATGGAGCTATAAAAAAGAGCTACTAATTAATATTAGTATCAATTAATTAATATTAATATCAAGAGGAACTAAGAAAGAAAAGGAAAATGTTCAGGAAATGGAGGGAAGGACAGAGCTCTAAAGAAGAGTACCTACAGGTTACTAGGCACTGTAGATCAATCATCAGAAAGGCCAAAGCTGAGAGTGAGCTAAGATTGGCCAGGGAAGCCCATTGTAACAAGAAAAGATTTTTCAGTTACGTGAGGAGCAAACGTAAAGTAAAGGAGGCAATAGGCCCGCTGTTGGGTGCGGATGGACAAACTCTAACGAAAGATGCAGAGAAAGCAGAAAGGCTTAGTGCCTATTTTACATCTGTTTTTTCCCACAGGTCAAAGTGTTTAGGCACATCTAGAGATGGCTGTAGCCAAAGGATAGTGTCTGGGTGGCAGGTTAACATGGATAGAGAGGTGGTCGAGAGGCATTTAGCTGCACTGGATGAGTTCAAATCCCCTGGTCCAGATGAAATGCACCCGAGAGTACTCAAAGAACTTTCCAGAGAACTTGCACAGCCCTTGTCCATCATCTTCGGAACCTCTTTAAGGACTGGAGATGTCCCGGAGGACTGGAAGAGAGCAAACGTTATTCCGATCTTCAAAAAAGGGAGGAAGGATGACCCGGGAAACTACAGACCAGTGAGTCTGACCTCTGTTGTGGGGAAGATAATGGAGCAGATATTAAAGGGAGCGATCTGCAAACATCTGGAGGACAATTTGGTGATCCAAGGAAGTCAGCATGGATTTGTCTCCAACAGATCCTGCCAGACCAACCTAGTTTCCTTTTTTGACCAAGTAACAGGTTTGCTGGATCGGGGAAATTTGGTTGATGTCATTTACTTGGATTTTAGTAAAGCTTTTGACAAGGTTCCCCATGATGTTCTGATGGATAAGTTGAAGGACTGCAATCTGGAGTTTCAGATTGTTAGGTGGATAGGGAATTGGTTAGAGAACCACACTCAAAGAGTTGTTGTCAATGGTGTTTCATCAGACTGGAGAGAGGTGAGTAGCGGGGTACCTCAGGGTTCGGTGCTCGGCCCGGTACTTTTTAACATATTTATTAATGATCTAGATGAGGGGGTGGAGGGACTACTCATCAAGTTTGCAGATGACACCAAATTGGGAGGACTGGCAAATACTCCGGAAGATAGAGACAGAGTTCAACGTGATCTGAACACAATGGAAAAATGGGCAAATGAGAACAAGATGCAGTTTAATAAAGATAAGTGTAAAGTTCTGCATCTGGGTCAGAAAAATGAAAAGCATGCCTACTGGATGGGGGATACGCTTCTAGGTAGCACTGTGTGTGAACGAGACCTTGGGGTACTTGTGGATTGTAAACTAAACATGAGCAGGCAGTGTGATGCAGCGGTAAAAAAGGCAAATGCCATTTTGGGCTGTATCAACAGAGGCATCACATCAAAATCACAAGATGTCATAGTCCCATTGTATACGGCACTGGTCAGACCACACCTGGAGTACTGTGTGCAGTTCTGGAAGCCTCACTTCAAGAAGGACATCGATAAAATTGAAAGGGTACAGAGGAGAGCGACGAAGATGATCTGGGGCCAAGGGACCAAGCCCTATGAAGATAGGTTGAGGGACTTGGGAATGTTCAGCCTGGAGAAAAGGAGATTGAGAGGGGACATGATAGCCCTCTTTAAGTATTTGAAAGGTTGTCACTTGGAGGAGGGCAGGATGCTGTTTCTGCTGGCTGCAGAGGAGAGGACACGCAGTAATGGGTTTAAACTTCAAGTACAACGATATAGGCTAGATATCAGGAAAAAGTTTTTCTCAGTCAGAGTCGTTCAGCAGTGGAATAGGCTGCCTAAGGAGGTGGTGAGTGCCCCCTCACTGGAAGTCTTCAAGCAAAGGTTGGATACACACTTTTCTTGGATGCTTTAGGATGCTTAGGGCTAATCCTGCGTTGAGCAGGGGGTTGGACTAGATGGCCTGTATGGCCCCTTCCAACTCTATGATTCTATGATTCTATGAATATGGTATGCACTTCACACACTATGCAGGATACAATGAACTGGTAGAACTCCAGAAAGTACCAATTAGATTGCAACCAAGGAATTGTATTTTGGAATATCTTTTTTTTTTTTGGTGGGGGGACAACAACAGAAAACCAACACAGGAAGTAAGGATGCCAGTCCCCAGGTGGAGCCTAGGGATTTGCTGGAATTACAAATAATCTCCAGACCAAATAGATCAGTTCCCCTGGAGAAAATGGCTGCTTTGAAGGGTAGATTCCATAGCATTGCTCCACTGAGGTCCCTCCCCACCCCAAATCCCATCCACTCCTGACTCCACCCCCAAAGTCTCCAGCTGTTTCTCGACCCAGAGTGGGCAATTCTAACAAGAAGAAAAATTATGATGGGAAATTTTTGGGAGGTCACATTGAAAAGAAATAAGAACGTCTTCTTAATGTTGACACTATACATTTCTTCTTTACTTGAGCAATCCTTTATGTATGAAGACAAAGATAACATGTGATGAGGGTGGTCATGGAAGTGAACAGTAACAACCTCTGATAGGGCCCTTTCCCCCGACTGTTGACATTACACTGGTATGAGTAGGAGAGAAAAGGTTCGAGTATTTGTAAGTGCTCAGCAAAAAACACAAATCTCTCCATGCAGGTCACCTGACTATCTCAGCCTAGCACCGCTCAAATCTGGTTCTGCTTACATATCTTCATCCAAGAGTTACTATCAAATTTAGGATCTGGAAGTTCAGTTAGCAAGGCATTTTCTGTGGGATTGGACACACTAAGAATCAAGCTGAAAGCACTTGCTGCTTACCTAGGAGACTGGTAGAAAATAGCCCTACACCTGTTCTCCTGGCAAGCTGCCAGATGCAGCAGAACTGACAACTGAAGATCTAAATGGGAAGAGGAAAATCAGCTCTATCACTTTAAATGTAACCTAACTGTTCATCTGGAAAAAAGCATCTGGACTGCAAGGTGAGAGGAACAAAACGGTGCTAAACAAGACCACTAGGTGGCAAAACTGAACATATGTTATAACTACAATATTATTAGACATAGTATAGTGGTTAGAGTACCAGGCTAGACTATAGAAGAAGAGACCCACATTCAGATTTCCAGTCTTCCACGGATGCTTGGAAGGTGACTGTGGGTCAATCATACACCCTCAGCCTAAACTACCTCAAAGGGTTGTTGTGAAGATAGAGGAAAAGACAGTCCTACTTCCCTCTGCTGTTATAACATCTAGTAAACCCTTATATAAGTGCCTGTCTTACAAAACTGTGAAGCCAAATCTGGATTTGGGGTCTTGGCATATCAACAGAGTATATTAAGTGAACAATACCCTCTACAATGCATTGGGTTTTCTTCTTCTCTAACAACCACTTCCATGACAATAGATTTTGCAACAGCAGTTAAATTTGAATGCTCTAAACAACATTTATTGCCCTGACCCAAAATTTCATGATCAAATATTTGCAATCCAAGAAAGAAGTTTCAAGGGGCATAACATTATTTGAAAGACCCCCCCCCCATAAAAAAGCCCCATTTTTTTCATTTTCTCTTTCCTATTTGCTCTCTAGTCATCTGTTGTTTAGGGACTATTTTTCTTACTCAGAGCTTCCAACCTAGGCTCTAGGCCAACGTTTTCACCGCCGCCTCCGCCGCCATTGCCGCCCTTCTAAGGGTTAGGGGGGAGGGAGGAGGAGGGGGAGACCACCTGCTGCCCCGTCCCGCCTTGCGGGGCTAGATAACTGGTCACCTTACTGTTGTGGGGAGAGGAAAGGGAAGGTGACTGTAAGCCACTTTGAGCCTCCTTCAGGTAGAGAATAGTGGCATATGAGAACCAACTCTTCTTCTTCTTCTTCTTCTTCTTCTTCTTCTTCTTCTTCTTCTTCTTCTTCTTCTTCTTCTTCTTCTTCTACTACTACTACTACTGTCTTTAATCTTTTATGTCTCTTCCCTTTCTTTTTTTTCCCTACCCACTTCATGGGAAACAGAGCAGTTTGATGAAAAGGACAGACTTGAGAGGATAAATGTGAAAAACAGGTTGCTTTCTCAGTGAGCATACATGATAACAGTTGAAACAGAATAAGAGAGAATGTTGTGTGCAGGTTAAAGTGGGAAGGGAATATATGTCATCTGGATTCTCCTCCCACCTCCAGATTTCTACAGTTTTCAATAGTTGATTGCCTGCTCTTACTTTAGTGATGTAATTATATGTCCAAGCATATTATTGTTTCTGGGGTTGTGGCTCATGGGTAGAGTATACATTTTGCATGCCGAAGGCCCCAGGTCCAATCCCAGTCATTTCCAGTTAAAGGACCAAGTGCTCTAAAAAAAATTCTGCACCTCCAATATGGACAATGACTTCCAGTCAGATAGGGTTCCCAGTCTCCAGTGATAACTGGGAATCTCCAAAAAATCAGAGCTGATCTCCATGTTACAGAGATCAGTTCTTCTGGAGAAAATGGCTGCTTTGGAAGGTGAACCATATGATATTATAATCCACTGAGGTCCCTCCCCTCCCCAAATTCCACCCTCTTAAAGGATTCCCCCCCCAAAAAAAATCCCAATCCAGAGCTGGCAACTCTACAGTCAGAGTAGGTAACTGGCTTAAGACAGCTTCAGTGACAAAAATGGATGTTGAAATTTCGTGACATGGTTAAAACATGGCTCATCCTTACTGAGAAGGAATTAAATGAACTGACCTCACTCTGCTGAAAGGAGTACAATGCCATACTTTCAACAGATCTCTGTAAAACATAAGGTTAAGCAAACAGCACTGAGGAGTCCTGTTTGAACTATCTTGACTGATAAAGACCTTTTTTGTGTGTTGTTTCTGTCATGATCCAGCCAGGTTACAGTGACTCAGACTTCCAAACCACCATATCAACAGGTTCCTCCTTTATTTACAGAGTCATTTACGTATTCATCCCTTATTGCAGATTTGGGGGGGGGGCACAGATTTGGAACTCATACTGCTGATCCTGAGGGTATTACTACTATAGCTCTTCTTTAGAGCTTCAAAACCTCCTTAAGGACCAGGAACTGGTAAGGTGCTCTAGCCTTATTTTATGTTACACTCTGGACCCCAGTGTTTGCCTTTCTAACCAGACCATCCTCCAGCAACCACAAAGCCTCCTGCTTTAAGGGACTTCACTAAATCCAACTGCTCAACTAAATCCAGACTATAAGCTGTGACCAGTAGCAGCTCTGCAAAACCTCGGGCAGAAACCCTATCAAGCTTTTCAATGAAGAATTAAATGGAGGGTTTTTCTACTAGGTTATGGTCATTCTCCCTACCCCCCTCCCAGCTATTTATGTGGTGTCATTTCATTTTCTTCAAATTCCTTTTTAAAACTCACCTCTTCTGTGAATTTTTTGCCTTTTGTACTGGCAAAAATGTTCACTGAATCAAAAAAATTTTTTTTTTTCCTGGCAAAGAATAGGCAAATCACTTCTACCACACTTGGACGCTTATCTCTCTTCATCCTTAGATTGCAGGCTTCTTGGCATGAGGCCCTTTGTGTGCTATGTCACTCACTGCACCATACGAAGAGGCAGTAATGGGACAGATATGAGTTATACAGATGCTTGCAAACAATCTGAGCCAACACCAGATTAGCAGTGTTGCCAGTTCTAACTGTCAAACCTAAATCTGTCCATGTGCAAGCCTGGGGAGGGAGAGATTGCTTCCAGCCAGGAATGCCAGCCTCCAGATCGGACCTGGGGATCACCCGGAATTGCAGCTCGTTTCTAGACTACAGAGATCAATTCCCACAGAGAATATAGAAGCTTTCGAGGGTAAACTCTATGGCATTATATCCTGCTGAAGTCCCTCCCTGGCCCAAATCCTGCCCAGCCCCCACACCCTAAATCTCCAGGTATTTCCCAACCCAGGGCTTGCAGCTGTGTTTCCAGCATCTGTAATATGAAGTTCTATGTGAACGGCCCTGAGCCTTAGGGGAGGGCGGTATACAAATGTAATACTACTAATACTAATACTAATACTAATACTAGTGCACAACTGTCTTATAGATCTGATCATTCGTTTGCCTCCATGCAAGGCCATGCACAAAGGGGTTAACTCCCTCATAAAAAGATTAAATAAAATAATGCAAAAAGATACGGGATGGAAAAATAATAGAAAAAGTTTTAAAATTAAAGAAAAAAGAGACAAAGAACTAATTAAGAAGTTTCTCAATGGTCCTGGAAAGTATTGTCACAGGCCCCTTAAAACTCCTGTGCACGGGCCTGCCTCCATGCCATGAACATGTTCAGCCTCCCATTAATTACAGAGGGAGGACATTTTTTTCTCCAGGTCTGTTGGTAACCTTAAAGAGGATAGATAGTAACATGGTGGGGCTGTGGGGGAAAAAAATGGAGTCTCTCCCCTTGCAGTCACAAGAGCCAGCAGCTACACAAGGCACTAACTGGATTTTGCAGAACTTTGTAAAGCCAACAACTTAAGTACAGTAACAACGTAGCATTTTTATACTAAGGAAAGTGGGGATTATTTTCAACAAACATTTGAACTGTAATTAGGTCATTACACAATGCATAAAAATTAGCAATATAATGTTATTACAAGACAGTATGTAATTTTTAAAATATTGCTAAGGCCACATTTTATCTATTTTCAGCCTATTAAAATAATAATTGTTCCATTTAAGATATCATTTGCATTGCTTTATCATGATTCCTATTCAATGTTGGCTTCTTACTGGCAAAAGTTCAGTTCTCCTGGATGCAAGAGACAGACAGGCCATAGGGTTGCTGGTCAGTGGTCACATGAGAAGGCTCCCAAAGGTCACCCTCCTTTGCTTCTCTCCTTTACGGCAAGAGCTGTGGTTTGGCTGGCCCAAGGCTGTCCTTTCAGTTGGCACCACTTCCAGCCTGGGGTAGGTTCCTGGGCCCTCTCCTAGCAATGGCCTCTCCACCCCCTCCCCCAACCCTGGGAAGACACTTTGCCAAGGACTTGCACAATTTACTCCAGACATTTTCTGCTGACTTGCTGCTAGGTCTCCCGGTACACTTTGTGTGGGAGCTGGAAGCGAAGACTTATGAGCATTTGTGTTCGCTGTAGATTATGTCATTGAAAAATTGGCGGCAGGTCTCGTGGAGAATGTCACTCTTCTAGATTAACAAAGCCAAAGCTATAATGGCATTAACATAGTCTTGCTGAAGTTGAGGCACCCCCCACCCCATTAAGAGCAGCATAGGTTAGGGAAACAGGCATGCCCTAGAACACACTGTCAGCACATGTACTTATTATATTTATAATTTTCTTCCCTTGGACACCATAAATGTTCCCTCATTGTATTTCTCACAATAGTCCTGTGAAATTGGTTAAGCTGAGAGAGAGGGACTAGCCAAAGGTCACCCAATTTATTGTGTGCCTAAGCAAGGATTTCAGCCTGTAGTTTAAATAATCTCAGGGTGGGTTTTATTACTCTTGCTGCTTTCGTGGCTAGATGTATTGTTGTGACTAACCATACATGACATAGAGAGAGGAAGCTCCTTTGTATAAATCAAATCCAGGATTAAAAAACAAACAAACAAACATGTTGCTGCAATGTCTGTTTCCTCATATCAGTTTTTTTCAGTATTATTATTTGCCTCAGTAAATCATCATAAGATGAAAGAAATGACATGACAGTAGGCATCCATGCCTAAATATAACTGTGTAAAAACTGTGCAACCTGCATATACAATAGAAACAATGATCTGAGGTTCAGCTGTGAAATGCAGAAGACAGATAATGTTGTCGACAAGGAGATTGAGACACATAGGACACAAGGTCATCCCTGGAATTAAATCCAAACAAGTGGTGACCATATGAACCAAGCTTGTCATTCCAGTTTGGTCCTTGCATCTGTTAAACCAGTGGTCCCCAACCTTTTTTAGGCTGGGGACCAGCAGGGCAACTGCCCCGCCCGCGCATCATGCATGCGCGCATGCACAGCTGAAATCGCGCATGTGCGGCACTTTCGCACATGCGTGCATGCGCGAAAGCGCCACACATGGGTGATTTCGGCCACACATGGTGCATGTGAGCATGCGCGGCCCAGGTGCACATGCGCAATGCGCGGGCGTGGCCCTGATTCCCTCTCCCCCCCTCCCGCAGTAAGAAGCTTCCTGGGCCGCAAGCTTGCGGCCTGGGAAGTTTTTTACTGCGGGGGGGGGCAGGGAGAGGGAACCACGGCCCGGCGCCATGGCCTTCGCGGCTCGACACCGGGCCGCGGCCCGCAGGTTGGGGACCACTGTGTTAAACAACATTTTTTTATGCTGCAGGCTAATTTGCTGCTCATCCTCTTCCTATATGTATGGGCTGGTATCTTCTGTTTCAATGTATCTGAGGAAGCACAGGCCCACACAGAAGCTTATCTCTGGAATAAAACTTGGTTGTCACCAGACTCAACCTTTGTTCTGCTGCTTCAGACCAACAGGATGCCCACCTGAATCTAAGCTTATCTCTAGTTAGATCTGAAGGTCTGAACAAAAAAACCCCAGAAAATTAGGGGTCCATATTTTTCTGAGGACTTTGACCAAAAAACTGTGGGGATTGGAGAGCACTGAAAAAGAAATGAGTAAAATGTTTCTTAAGGGCTTTTCATATTCTAAATGTGAAGAGTAGAATGGAAAAATTGAGAAATTGGTAGGGGGGCTGAAAATTTTCATGAATCATTTCTTGTTGGTTAAATGTAAGTTATTATGGAAACAATTAAGATGCTATAGTTTGTTTAATGATTACATATTATTAAAGAGTTCAGTATTTTTAATGTTATGAAGTTTAGATTAATATCCCAGACATGCTGGGTACTTATTGTGAGTTGATGAGTTTCTGTCCAAATTATACACTGAGGTCTTTTTATTTATGTATTTGTTTGTAGCAGTGCTCACCGGAACTATTACCAGCACCTGGGAAGGTGAGGGCTCACAAGTCCTGAAGGAGAATTGGTGGAAATAAGTGGAACTTTATATAAGAGTCCCAGCAAAATTAGCAACAAATTTTTTATATGCGAGTATATGCAGTATTTTAAGGCAGTTCCTGACAATTCCTGATGAGCAAAAGGTAGGGTTTGAGATTGCTCCAAGCCATTTAAAACTGCTTTCTGTTCCCTGCAAAAAGTGGTGGGGATCATAAAGCAAGGGTTACAAACCACTACAAACCAGTTCTGTTCACAAACCAACCTCCCAGTTGGTATTGGTTTGTGGTTAATTTTCTCTCTTGCTTGGCCATTTCACTTGCTCCTCCTACTCTGTCCCGTTAGCAGAGTTTAAATATGTAGAGAGTAGTAGGGTACCAGGCTGCTCAAAAGAATAAAATAGTTCTATCATGAAGAGAAACAACTTTGTATAGAAAGAGAATGGAGAGACAGTCCTACAGTCTGTCTCTGACTAACATTCTGCCTGTTCTGTAGGCAAGCAGGGAGGAAGTATGCTCAAAGGAGCAGGAAGTCTCCCGACGTTAGCTAATCAGGACATAGGAGGGGATTATCTGAAGAATACTAGGAACTGTAAATTCCTAACCTAAATATGCTAACTACAACGTCTCCTTCAATGCCCCCTGGAGGATATTCTTCATATTCTGTTCAGCCATGCACACTATAGATCTTGTTTATTCCAACATGTCCAACACCCCCAGGCTCCTTCTGACTACCACTTTTAGAGCCCTCTCCAACAACTGTACCTGGCCTTTTTGGCTGGACCCACCTGCCCTGCAATGCCCAGTCCACAGGAAAGCCCAGTGGCTCCAACCAACAAGCCCCATCTGACAGCCTGAGCTCCCAGCTATACTTGACCCACATAGCCGTGTACACGCTCACCTCCAGGTCTATCATTGGCCAGTTTTGGAGGGGTGGGTGGGTTGACAGCACTCTACATGGCCATATCACCTGATAAATGTTTAACAAATTTAAGATGTATATAAAAAAATAATTAACTCCCACTCATTCAGGAAACCTTTCCAAGGCTGTCAAGAAACCCCAGGGGTTCACGAAACCCTGGTTGAGAAAACCTGCTCTAGGTGGAAACAGAAGATCTATTGGGATTACTATTCATTTCCAGTTGACAGATCAGTTCACGTGAAGAAAATGACTGCTTTTGAAGATGGTCTCTATGACATTATATCCCATTGAAGCCCCTCACCTCCCCAAACCTCACCTTCCTCAGGACCCACACCCCAAATCTTCAGGTACTCCTCAACCTGAGGATGCGAAGACAGAAATCCTTTTTGTCATAAAAAATGTTCTGTTGGATCCAGGAATGTGGGGAACATGATACCTTGATCCCAGTTTCCACTTGAGTGGAGAAATGCAGAAAAGGTTATCTGCTGCCAAGACGTGGCAAATTCTCTAGTCAACCCACTTTTCGTGTCAAGCTATAATGCCGCTGTGTATTTGTGTCTAAAAGCTTGTATGCTGAATTTGACGTTTAAAGCATCTAAGGAAATGATGCGTTAAATTTCACTGCCTACCCTTGGCACACTTCTTGCTAGCACTTTTAATTTACAGCAGAAGATTTCATAGCTGCATGACTAAGGATCATCTGGAAAAAGCATGGCACGTGCGTCAATCAAATCTGAAAGCCCTGATGGGTTTCCATTGCCAAATATTTTGGAGGCTCTTGCTCCACTCAAATTCCTTCCAATGGAATAGGACCTTCTGTATTGCAACAAACTGGTGACAACTTGTGCTATATCCTTTTACTGCTCTGCATAATTGACTTTCCTGGAATATGCAAGAAGGATGCTAAAAGCAGTCTGAAGTTGGATACAGCACATGCAAAGTGATACCCATTGAAGTACTGAGCATTTTTCTGTATGTTGTGTGACGTAAAGGAGGAGAATTAGGATATTCTCACTAACAGATGGGTCTGTACAAGTGGCCCTTGTCAACACCAAAGGGGGCAAATGAATAGGAAGCTGCAATTGGACCGGAGAAATCTGATTTCAAATCGCGGTTCCACTATGTGGATTCACTAACCCTATGAATACAAAAGGAGCCACTACTGAACCTGTTCTTCTTTATATGGATCTTGTACAGCTGGGGTAACATGTCCCATGCCCAGCCGCTACTGAGACAGATGCATTGCCTGCTGGTTTGCTTCCGGATCAAGCTCAAGGTATTAGTTTCGACCTTTAAGACTATAGGCGGCCTGGGTTCTACCTATCTGAGGGACCCCTTATCTCCTTATGCTCCCTACAGAGCACTTCGCTCTATGAGTATGAATCTGTTGATGGTCTCGGGCCCTCAGGAAGCATGCCTAGCCTTGATCAGGCTTTTTCAGTCCTGGCCCCCACCTGGCGGAATAAGCTCCCAAATGAGCTAAGGGCCCTGTCGGAGCTCTCTGGGTTGGGCAGATCATACAAGATGGAGCTCTTCCACTAGGCTTTTGGTTGAGGCTGGGCCAAATACCACATTAATGAGAGTGGGTCCTACCCCATCCTTGTGAAATCTGGACTCCCCTCCCCCCAGGCGCCAATCATCAACCTCTTGGTTTACATCTGTTTGGATACACAACTGGGAAAAGATGAGCTGAGGAGTAAGGGTCTATGAATGCTAGTTTTTATCTATGCTCATTTTTATCCTTCCTTTTGTGTATTTTGTATTTGGTCAGCAAGCTGGTATGGCTCGCCATCTTATGGGTTTTATTTTTGTAAACTGCCACGAGGTGGCTGGACTGGGAATGGCATTATAGAAATCCAATAAACAAACAAATAAATAAATGACCCAACAAAGGACTTGGGGACTGATTTTTGGATCCCAGCCACATTATCCTCCTATCAGGAACAGTTGTCAAGAGCTGTGCAGTACTGTGATACTGACACTAGAACAATATTTGAAGTCCCCAGAATCCACAGAGCTAAACAGGGATTTGAAACCCACACCCATGATACAAGAGGGCTTTTCTCTGAATGACAACGAGCTGGGGGAAGAGAGCCAAATCAATGACTGCTGATGCATGACCAACAACAACCCCCAAGCAAGCAAAAGGGCAAGAGCTGTGCGTCGATTTCTCTCTGCCTCCCTCTTCCTTAAGTTTCTTCTCTAGCCCTTCCAACCTGAGAATTGCCCCGCTCACATCCCACTGGTACCCTGTCGTTCTCAGGCTGAAGAAGGTGCCTTTCCACTTTGAAAAATCTTTTTTATTTGGATATATGTAGTAAAATGTTAACAGAACCAATGTGGAACCTGATTAATCCAACCATATACAGGTCTGACTCACAGGTACAGGTCTTAGGGTTTTGTTTTTTGTTTTTTTAACAAAACTCTCCCTGTGGTCAGTATTTAAAATAAGGTTACTACAGTCATCTTGGTTTTGGGTAAGCCACTCTTATCCTGTGTTTTCACATCTAGTCATTATGGAATTTGATCATTCAGCAGAGTTTTGTCTTTTATTTTACAAAACAAAATTCTCTTCCAAGTTGCTAGTTCTTAGTGCTAGGTAAGAAGAAGGAGATGGTTTTTAGACCCCACTTTTCACTGCCCAAAGGCATCTCAAAGTGGCTTACAACTGCCTTCCCTTCCTCTCCCTGTGAGGTAAGTGGGACTGAGAGAGCTTCTGACAAGGCACTATCAGGTCTTTGACGAGCCCATGGTCCCCCAGCTGGCTTCATGTGGAGGGGCGGGTAGACTGAAGTTGGCTGGGTCTTTAGGTGCTCAAGCAATGGGGTGTGAGCACTTTGCTGAGCTCTTTGACCCACTCACCTCCTGCCCACCAAGCTATATGAAACCACATGGAAAAAACACATGCAAAGCACATACTTCATTCAGAATTTGTCTGTCTTGGCACAGAATGTACATCTCTTATACCGTAATCACATACAGATCTGATAAGGAAAATACCACATCACCAATGCTAAAGTTTGTAATTTAATATGCTAGTACATTTTTTTGCAGCTGGAGATGCCATGGATTTAATATGGGCCACTGAATCTGTTCAAATCCAGCAATCAATCAAAATGGTGAATAAATACATATACTCCCTATTTGTGTACCCTCTGTGTACTGTCCTTTTGTTCTACATAATGTGGGTGCTAGTAGGCATAACACAGAGCAAAAGATCAAGCTTCTTATATATGCAGTTCTTCCCATTACTCCAGAGACTGTGGTTTGGCAGGATACCTTTCCCAATCCCAGCCAGGGATAGATTCTGCTGACCTCGTCATGCAACAGTCCCCCAGCTGAGAAGATGCATGCCACACAAAGTCAATGCCAAGAACTTGCACAATTTACTCTTGATGTGTTTGCTGGGTTGTTGCTTAGGTCCTCATTTCACTATGCTTGAGATCTGGAAAAGAACAACAATAACCAATTGTCACTTGAGCTCCATATACTGTAACACGTTGATGACAGATCTTTTGGGAATTGCAATAAAGTAGCATGCTTACCTTTAGACATGCATGCAATGTTCCATGAAATCCAGAATTAAATATGATTGTATTTGTTTAATCTAAAATGTTATTCAAGGCATGGAAACTACAGAATATCAGTAGTATGTTGCAAGTGTTAATTCTGCCCTGCACCATTTAGGACCCAGTCATCTGAATGCATTTCTTCAACCAGGTGATACCGAGAGGCAGCAAGACCTAAGTAAGTCATCCTGCTTTAGAGCCCCTGTGGAAGGGAGGTATATTATGACACTGGCTGCTTATCTATTGCACATTGAAGTCCATTTTAATAGGAGAGCTTTAACACTGGCCAGATGTGAAGCCCTACCCTTCATGAGGGTAAGTTCAAGGAAAGAATATGCCCTTGAACCATGGAAGAGGTAGAGTCTACTGGGCACGTTCTCCTTCACTGTCCCCACTCTAAAGACTTAAGGGCCAAGTCTATTCTTCCACTACTGGGTATGCTGCTCAGAGAAGACTTGTTTAGACAAACGATTAAATGAGGAAAATATCTATTATTCTTGTCAAGTGGCCAAATTTTGTGCTTATCTGTGTAGAGCCTGAAGCAAGATAAATGACGGCAACAGTGGCTAGGGAGTATTAGGATGTTTAATGATTTAGTTTTATATGATGTGATCTTAAAGTATTTAGACGCATCTTTAGTAGTTTTACCTGTACTTGATATCTGATATTTAATGGTCTTTGACCACAATAAGCTGAAACCGAAACTGAAGCGTATTATCCTGGATCCAACCAAAAGCATATTTCGTCTTTCATCCCATTTCCTAGAGGCTCCCACAACAGGAGTCAACCTCAGCAATGGGGCATTCCAAGTTCTACTGCCTGCGACTTGGAGGTTCTGCTTCATTATCTAGGTTAATAATAGGGACATTAGAATCACAAATTCTACCATATACAGGTTTAGCAGGCAAATGTACCATGTTTGGTGGGCACAACTGTCTGTTTGGTTCTCTGTTAAACAGCTATTCAACAGTTTTGAGACTGTGCTTTTGCATCTATGCAGTAGGTGACATCAGTTCTCTTCCAGAGTCCTGACTGGTCAGGTTAGGTAATTAAATTACATCCAGATAACAACAATGCCTTCACAAAGGCTGTGCAACAAACGTGAATGTGTAAATAGCATAGATTTTATGCAATTTGTTCATTTGACTTATGCTATTTATAGTCTGCCTTTGTCACTGAAACTGAAGGTGGTTTACTGAAGGTGGTTTTCACTGGCAGTCTTCAAGCAAAGGTTGGATACACACTTTTCTTGGATGCTTTAGGATGCTTAGGGCTGATCCTGCATTGAGCAGGGGGTTGGACTAGATGGCCTGTATGACCCCTTCCAACTCTAGGATTCTATGATTCTATGATTCTATGATTCTACATTGAATAGTCGGTAAAATGAAACATCTAATAAGCAACGGGATAGGACTTGGGATCATAGAAATCAGAAACAAAACAAACAGCTGAACAAAGTGTAACTATTAAATGGGACATGCTAAGCAAGCTTGGAGTAGTGGTTAGGCGCACAGACTTCTAATCTGGCAAGCCAGGTTTGGTTATGTGCTCCCCCACATGCAGCCAGCTGGGTGACCCTGGGCTCACCACAGCACTGATAAAGCTGTTCTGATTGAGCAGTAATATCAGGGCTTTCTTAGCCTCACCCACCTTACAGGGTGTCTGTTGTGGGGGGAGGAAAGGGAAGGTGACTGTAAGCTGCTTTGAGCCTCCTTTGGGTTAAGAAAAGCGGCATATAAAAACCTACTCCTCTTCCTCTTCTCCTTCCTCTTCCTCTTCCTCTTCTTCTAAATGGTATTAGATAAGCAGAAACACAATGTATTAAGGACAAGATAATGCTCACAGCAACAGATAACACAAACCATATTCAGTAGTAAAGTCCACTGACCTGTTCCCTTCCTTAAAATATCTCCTGAACATGCCCTGATAATATAACCCTGTCACCTTTATAATGCCCAACTGAACAATTCTGATTGGCATAGTTTGCATAATGTCAGAAACATGGGCTCCATCCTGGCCTCCTCAGGCAAGGTGAGGGCCACTACAGAGAACATGTAGGTAGCACAGGTTAAATGAAACAAACCTTAAGCAGTAATACATTTTTAAAAAGTGTTTCTTAGGGGTGGGCACAAACCATAAAAATTTGGTTAGGTTAATGGGAAAACTACAAATCAAACTATGTACCCAGTCGACTTGCATATCATGAACCACACACATTCGGATAGGTTCATGGATGAACCATAAATCAAACCATGAACCCAGTCAGCTTGCATACCAAACAGACCAGCTTTGTGAGGTTCATGCCAAAAACAGCTGAGCCACAGAAGGAGGTTGCCCCCACAGCTCAGTTGTTTATTATCTAAACAGATGAGCCATGTGGAGCAGTTTGCTCTGTGTTGTTCAGCTGTTTAAAGTTCCTGGGGCTAGCTGCCCAAGAAAGTCCCTTTAAGCTGCTGAACCGTAGGAGCAGGCTGTCCCCATGTCTCAGGTGTTGCAAACCTAAAGGCAGTCTGACTGACTAAGCATCTGCTGACTAAGTCAAACTGCCTTTTTTCTCTTGGTGGAATATCCCCCATTCTGAGAGAGCGTTATGCGCTGCTCTCCCCAGGCAACCTACCTTTGAGGGGATGCCTGCATATGGCTGCATCCTGGCACCTGAGGCTGACCTTGCAGGTAAGCCCATGGCGATAGGCATGAATGGGCAAGTGGGAGCAGTGGCCACCCTCCTCGTACATGTGCCCGCCCAGTCCTGTGACCGAATTTGGCTCATTTAGAGTTGGCCACCCAGATTTTCAGACCCACACCCATGTACAGGTCTGACACACAGGTCTTGGAGTATTTTTTTTTAAATAAAACTCTCCCTGTATATTAGAAATATCCCACCATTCCTTAGTTCTGCAACACAAACAAAGGTAAGAAAAGTTTCTAAGAAAAGATCTGAAAATGTATTTTAGCTTATAGAAACATATAGTTTCCAAAGACCTGATACTGAAAATTAAAATTGAAATCACAACTTAGATTTGAAACCTCAAGGAAATGAGCAAAATATGATGTTTTTAGCTTTCTCCTGGAGGCATTTTGGAAGAACCAAACATAATATTTTTACATCAACAGGGAAAGACAAATCAACTCTCTCAGTCAATATTTTAGAGTCAAACCTGGCTTGAAAAAAATTCAAACTTCCCTGTGGAATTAGCATTTCAAAGGTGTTTAGTTTCTTATTCTAGGAGTTATTCTGGCTCTTATTTATTAAGGCATGATTCTGCCAGCCTTGAGTAGAGGGAGCTGGTTGTAATAATTTCCATGACACAAATGGCTTTTACAGGTTAGAGGTAATCAGGGTGAGCCATTGGGGCAGAATAAAAGAGCATTTTGCATACAGAATTAAGGTTCAGTTATATGTACAAAACAAAATAATAATTGTGCTGCTGTGTTGTTTCAGTGTGAAAGTACCTGTTTAATTTTATATGCTTCGTTAATATAAAGGGGCACATTCAATGCTGCAACTAACATTCCATTTTCATACTGTTATAATGTACCAGAAAAGTCAAATATTTATAGTTAGGAAAAGAAGAAACTGGTCCTCTTGACACTTAGCATCAACTCAGACCCACATGTTCATCACATGATGGCTGTAAAATCAAGCAATGATTTCTCTGTTTGAACTGGCATCACAGATATGCTTTAGGATGCTTAGGGCTAATCCTGCGTTGAGCAGGGGGTTGGACTAGATGGCCTGTATGGCCCCTTCCAACACTATGATTCTTTGATTCTATGATTCTATGATATAACACCAAAAATCAAACTTTCATTTGCCTTTAAATCTCCTCAACCATAATGCTTTTCACTCACTGTGGCTTCATCCAAGCATGCATATTCATCACTTGATGACTGAGGGACCCTACAATGACTTGCAAGGCGGTTTGGTGGATGACTGCAAATGTGTACAGCCCTTTTACACAACAAACAGACTTTTCGGTTCATATTAAACACTAGTAAAAAAGCCCATTGTATCCTGAATACAATGGGCGCTAGGAGGCTGGGGCAGAGTAAAAGATTGCTTACTTGTTGCGGCGTCTTCTTGCTGGAGGCCATTTCCTGCAGAGAGGCTTGAGCGGCAGCGGAGGCGGCGGTGGCTTCATGGCGGAGGCGGCGGCTTGAGCGGCGGCTTGAGCGGCAGCTTGAGCGGCGGCGGAGGCGAAGGTGAAGGCGGCGGTTTGAGCGGCGGCTTGACGCAGGCCCACCCGCCCAGGCCCACCCGCCCCCGAGGCTCTCCCAAGCCTTCTCTCGGCCGGTGGAGCGGCCTCGCGGCGTCATAGACGCCGCGAGGCCGCTCCGCCGGCCGGGAGAAGGCGGCGTGGGCGACCGCTCACCTGTGGCTGTGCGGGTGAAGCAGGCAATGCCTGCTTCGGGCGGGATGGACACTTGGAGGGGCCAATCAGGAGCCGGCTCCTGATTGGCCCCTCCGAGTATTTATCCCGGACAGGGCCCACCCTAACTCCTCCCACAGTGCCCTTACTGCTTTATTCAGTCCGTGGCACTCCGCACCACGGGGCTGTTTAAAGATAGGTTTGGACTCCAACTAAAAGTGAATGGCATGTAGAGTTGCCAGCTTCCAGGTGGAGCCTGGATATCTCCCAGAATTACAACTGATCTTCAAATGACAGAGACCACTTCCCCTGGAGAATATGGCTGCACTGGAGGGTGGACTGCTGAGGTCCCTCCTCTCTCCAAATACCACTATCCTCAGGAATTCTCCAGGGATTTCTCAACATAGATTTGGCAACCATTCCATTGGAATAGAATCATAGAATCATAGAGTTGGAAGGGGCCATACAGGCCATCTAGTCCAATCCCCTGCTCAACGCAGGATCAGCCCTAAGCATCCTAAAGCATCCAAGAAAAGTGTGTATCCAGCCTTTGCTTGAAGACTGCCAGTGAGGGGGAGCTCACCACCTTCTTAGGCAACCTATTCCACTGCTGAACTACTCTGACTGTGAAAATATTTTTCCTGATATCTAGCCTATATCGTTGTACTTGTAGTTTAAACCCATTACTGCCTGTCCTTTCCTCTGCAGCCAATGGGACCAGCATCCTGCCCTCCTCCAAATGACAAACTTTCAAATACTTAAAGAGGGCTATCATGTCCCCTCTCAACCTCCTTTTCTCCAGGCTGAACATTCCCCTCAACTTATCTTCATAGGGCTTGGTCCCTTGGCCCCAGATCATCCTCATCACTCTCCTCTGTACCCTTTCAATTTTGTCTACGTCCTTCTTGAAGTGAGGCCTCCAGAACTGCACACAGTACTCCAGGTGTGGTCTGACCAGTGCCGTATACAATGGGACTATGACATCTTGTGATTTTGATGTGATGCCCCTGTTGATACAGCCCAAAATGGCATTCACCTTTTTTACCGCTGCATCACACTGCCTGCTCATGTTTAGTTTACAATCCACAAGTACCCCAAAGTCTCGTTCACACACAGTGTTACCTAGAAGCGTATCCCCCATCCAGTAGGCATGCTTTTCATTTTTCTGACCCAGATGCAGAACTTTACACTTATCTTTATTAAATTGCATCTTGTTCTCATTTGCCCATTTTTCCATTGTGTTCAGATCTCATTGAACTCTGTCTCTATCTTATGGAGTATTTGCCAGTCCTCCACCAATTTGGTGTTGTCTGCAGACTTGATGAGTAGTCCTTCCACCCCCTCATCTAGATCATTAATAAATATGTTAAAAAGTACCGGACCGAGCACCGAGCGCTGAGGTACCCCGCTACTCACCTCTCTCCAGTCTGATGAAACACCATTGACAACAACTCTTTGAGTGCGGTTTTCTAACCAATTTCCTATCCACCTAACTATCTGGAAATCCAGATTGCAGTCCTTCAATTTATCCATCAGAACATCATGGGGAACCTTATCAAAAGCTTATGAGTTCATGGAAAGCATCTGTCTCCTTTAATTCCCGTGAAGCTAACACCTTCAGCTTCCCATACTCCAAGTTGATCCTGAAAGTTGGAAGACCCGTGGAGACAGAGTAGGATGCAGTGGTACAGCAGAAGGGGGAGGACCCCAAATATTGCTCTCCTGCATGAGTTCCTGTTCTGATCCCCCCTATTCTTTCAGAAAAGAGGTTTATGCTAGAAGGGAAGAAGCTGCTTTCTCCTAGAGTTGCAGATACCCAGAATGAATGAAAGAAGAACAACTTTTTTTTTCTCCTGCAGGGACAGGGCACAAGGAAATACTGCTCTGTTCTATAAACACATTCCAATCGCTGCTCATTGGATACTAATAGGGATGCCAACTCCCTCCCCCCCGTGGGTGCAGGGATCCCCTGCATTTAAACCTCACCTCTCCACCACTGGCCAGCTGGTCAGCAAGGAGGAATTCCCCCTTCTGATAAGGAACAATTAACGAGACATGCCTATGTGACCAGGAAGTGATGTAGGCATAGGGACATTAGGGGTGGCATTCTGGTTTGGGGGCAAAACTCTATGTTACAAGCTGATTCCACCATAGAGTTTTTGCCCAAAGCCCCTTGATGTCCTCGAATTGCCTACATCACTGCTGAGTCAGTAAGCACATCGTGTTCCTTCCTGCTTATGATAATGGCACTCCCATCCTCCAGCAATAGGTCCAAAAGCCCTGGCAACCCTGGATACTAATCACATTTGTTTGTTTGTTTGTTTGTTTGTTTGTTTGTTTGTTTGTTTGTTTGTTCGTTCGTTCGTTCGTTCGTTCGTTCGTTCGTTCGTTCGTTCGTTCGTTCGTTCGCTCGCTCGCTCGCTCGCTCGCTCGCTCGCTCACTCACTCACTCACTCATTCATTCATTCATGAAAGCATTTTGAGTCAGCCTTTTTATTTTTTAAAAAGTACCCCAAATAGACAACTAACTAGAGGCAGTGCAGTGAGGAAAAATATTGCCCCTCAAAATCAAGAAACACACATGCATACATGAAACTAGCCCAAAGTCTCTATCTGACCCACCAGACTCGCATTTGTGCAAAATTTCGTCTGCTGACTTTTGGCGAATATGCACGGCAGTATCTCGGGGAATGATGTAACACTAGTTCCAGTCAACGGCTTGTTTGTAAAATGCCATGCAAGGCTCAGGGATCGAGGCCAAAGTGCTCAGCAAGCAAAAAAAAAAATTCACGTTTTTTTTTCCCTGTTATTGGATCACGCCTTTGAGTGTCACACTAAGCTTGCTTTGTTCAAAGAGTGTGGAGGAAAATGTAGCCGGACATGTTCACTCTGTAAGAGGTGCCTTGAACTCTAGTTACCTCTTGGCACAGAAAAAGGATTGAGCAATCTTAATTGTTTATCATTACAGATATATATGACACGGCTACCCTTTATGTACATATGATAGTATAGAGAGTAGGTGTGTCACTTTCAATTAACCTTTAAATATATATGGATATGGATAAACAGTCCAACAAGACGCCAAAGAACATACCCAACTCCCTTTCAGCTGGGGGGGAAAGATTCCAGTTGTGGGATATCCTTCCTATTACCTAAGTGACATTTATGGTTATGACTCCCCCTCTCCCTGAAGCGTTCACTGTGGGATGGAGAGGGGCCAGAAGAGACAAACAATATTTTCAGCTGTTTTCCTCCATAAATATAGACAAGGGCTTAACCTTCCTGCACTTGTAAAAAACACTTTACTGATCTGATATGGAGGCTAAATGAATCCCAAGTCACAGTTTAAAAGGCTCACAAATATATTTCTCTCAGTCCTGTCAGTTCCCCAATTCTGGAGCTGGAGGAACGAGTGCATCTTCCATGTTGATCCTGCCTGTGCCTTTGCTATTTATTAACATTTAATATGTATTTCATTCAATCATTTATATCCTATAATTCCAGCTTGGCTGGTGGTGCTATGCAAGATCTACAAAAGACATCCTGTTCCAGATTCGACTCAGGCCAAATGTGAATTCACTCTTGATGTAGGCCAACCAGAGTCTTCCTTCTCCAGTTATAAAACTCTCATCCTAAAGAATCTTGCTGCAGGACTCCGTTAAAGCTAGTTAGCAGCCACGAGAAACAGTTATTTAAACAGTCTTGTCTTTTACAGGCTAATTATCTTAACAGCGGTAGCTACAACTTTGAATCTCGTGACTTCTGTATGATGTTTATCTTCATCTACTGGCCTTCACTAACCCCTATGAGAGGACCAGGGATTATTTTATTGTCTCATTCTGCTTCCAATGACCTTCCAACCTATTCCCTCCACCAATGCCATTTCATCTTCACAATAGCCCTGTGAATCCTCAGATGGGCTGTCACCCAATCAACTTCATGGTTAAACAGGAATCTGAAGCTCTCTAGTATTAGTTCAATGTAAACTGCCCAGAGCTGCAAAAAAATGGGCAGTATAGAAATCTAAATAAATAAATAAAATAAATAAAATAGTTTGCCAGTCTAATCACTGCACCATCCCGGCAGAACAAGTACTCAAGTCTTTGGTTCTTATTCATGAGGCTGGGCTGGGTGGAATCTGGAACAGGATGTCTTTTGTAGATCTTGCATAGCTGGAATTACAGGATATAAATAAGTGATTGAAATACATATCAAATGTTAATAAATATCATTTATTTATCATATGGCAGAGTTACATACAGGAAGCATATAATAATATAAACTATGCAGCCAAGTAGGTACAGTGATTATGCAGACAGAATGGGCAATCCTCCTTAATACTAGTATCTAAGTTTTCAGTATATTTAGTCACAGCTGAGGAGAGTACCAAGAGCTCTGTCACATCTCCCTGGAAAGCATGTCACTCACATTCCTGTGACAGATGAGTAACAGTTTGACGGACTGCACCACAATTGCATTCTGTTATTATATAACTGTTATTTATATTTAAATAACAGTTCAGCACAGCTGCTAAAGCCTGTTCTGTCTTCAATACTTTATGTGGCAAGTCAAATCCTGCAGATTCTTACAATGTTTTAGATATAAAAATCATAAAGCTGCAATTTTTTGGATCTTAGCATTTTCTATTCCAAACAAGGGTACTCATGCTAGTATACTGCATGAAAAACAGGAGCCATGTGTCATATCAACAACTAAATGTTTTTTTTTTGTCCATGAAAGTTTATAGCAGAGTAAATGTCTATCACCAATATTCCACAAGATTTCTCTCTCTTTTTCTTCTGTGTTATCTTTACAACCCCCCAAAAGATTAACTACTCAAAAATTCACAATTACTATATTATTATTCAGTTCAGTCTTGCATAACTTTGAATGACCACCTCATAATTCTGTACCAGGTTCATCGTCAGGTCAACAGAATTTTTGATTGAATATTACACATGCTAGGACTTCACAACAGGTTGTAGTAGACTGCAGGGCGGAGATATCTGGAAGAAGATGGTAGATGACCCCAGAGGATCAATTCACAAATCCCATCTGTTTGTATTCAGAGTACTTCCAGAGTAGAAACATCAATAAAACCAATATCCAAATTAACATTGATAAAACATCTGTAACACAGCAGTAAACAAGATGAAACAATATTATCCACAGCTAGAACAACCCCTTTGTATTTTCTGTGTTTAAATACTGGCCCCAAAGAAACAGTAAAAAAGAGTCTCCTCCCCTAAAATAAGTTTATGAATAATGTTGAAATGTTCTTTTGATATAGTTGATCTCATATTTCATTTGTAACTGGCATAAATCTAGAATAATAACTGGAGCCAATCAAATGGGCCATTAGGTTTATGGGCATAGAATGGATTCTTTTGGAATGTCACTCTAGTCCCTGATCACCCTGTTTTGCATGTCCCTGTGCCTGAGAACCAGAGGGCTGCCAGTTGCATGCTCCTTTCCCAGTGGGGAGAATTTAAATATGTATAGGAAGGGCACAGCACCAGCTGCTTAAAAATAAAATAATTTTATTCAGAAGAGAAAAAACTTTTTAAAAATTATTTGTTTGTTTGTATTTTTATACCACCCTTCCACATGACTTTGGGCAGTTTACATAAAACATCATGAGGTAATTGCATGGAACTTCACAACAAATATAACAATCATAACATAACATATAACATATCAACTAGGATATTTCAACAGAACATTGTTCAAGAACATAGCAACCCTTAGGTAGGTCATATTTAGTCATGTAAGGGGGGGTGTCAGGGAGGGACCAGCGGATGTTGTTGGGTCGGTCAGCTCCAAGCAAATACCTGATGGAGGAGCTCACTTTTGCACGCCCTGCGAAATTGTGGGAGTTCGGGCAGGGCCCGGTAGAGGCCAGGCAGAAAACACTCTGGCCCTTGTTGAGGACCGACGAGCTTCTTTGGGGCCAGGGATCACCAGCCAGTTGGTGGCGGCAGAGCATAGTGCTCTTTTGGGGATGCAGGCACAGAGATGGTCTCTCAGGTACATTGGGCCCAGGCTACAAATGGCCTTTAAGGTAAGTACCAAAACCTTAAGCCTGATATGGAATTCAATTGGATGCCAGCTGAGTGGTTGGAGTACAGGCTGGATGTGGGATCTCCATGATGTCTTAGTGAGAATCCTGGCTGCACGTTCTGCACCAGTTGTAGTTTCCAGGTCAAGGCTAAGGGCAGGCCTGCATAGAGTGAGTTGCAGAAGCCCAGTCTAGAGGTCATCGTCACATGGATCATTGTGGCTAGGTGTTCTTGGTCCACCTAGGGCGCTAGTAGCTTGGCTTGGCGGAGGTGGTAAAATGCCAGCCGTGCTACCTTTGTGACCTGAGCTTCCATTGTAAGGGAAGCATCCAGGATCACACCCAGGATCCTGGCGGAGTGAGTCACTAGAAGCTGCACACCATCCAGGATAGGCAGAAGTGCTTCCTCCCATGGTCCCTTCCTCCCCAACCACAGGACCTCCGTCTTTGCAGGGTTGAGCTTCAGATGACTCTGCTTGAGCCATTTCATCAATGCTTCCAGGCAGCTGGCTAATGCTTCTGGAGAAGAGTCAGGGAAATCATCCGTATTCAGACCCCTCCATATGACATCGCCAACATCCCAAGGCTGTCCAATAGCCAGCTCACGATTTCACCATTTTTAACTCACGATTTTGGGAAGCCAGAAAACTGGATTTACCATCATAAATTGCATGAACCACCAGTGAGCAACCAGGGAGAGGGGGAAACATGCGATGTCTTAGCAGCTTTGTCCCACCCTCACTTTCACCCTCCCCTCTCCATTTCCTGCTTTGAGTAATTTTTTTTTAATGATGCGGACTGTGTTGCAGTGTGACTGCAAACCTACATTATCCAAGGCAAAATAAACTCTTATTTAAAGTATCCTCGGTCTTCTTGGGATTAGACAGGCAAAATACAGCCCTGTTTTTGTTTTCTGAAGGTGGGAAATGACCTGGGGAAAGGGGGGAGGTTAGTGATCCAGCAGCTTTCTCCCGATCATTCAGCCATATGTGCACTTTGTTTTGAGCCAACCATTAGCACAAAATGTCTTTTTTTTGCTTCAGTTACCTGTCCAGTCTTCTCACAACTTGGGCATCTTCTGGAGGTGGGAAATGAGCTGGGAAATGGGGTGGGCAGGTGATCTGGATGCCTTCTGCTGATCCTATAGGGGTCTGAGCAGCTTGTTTTAAGGCCAAACATTAGCACAAAATCTCTTTTTTGGCTCCAGGGACAATGTGCAGCATCTCAGAAATCCACCCAGACAGAAATAAAGTGCAAAAAATACACATTCAAAAATTGTATCGTTCTGGTATTTCTCCATAGCAATGGGGCACTGCTGACTTTATTAAAGATGCATCTGTGTTATGGCATTACTGTATAGCAATGTGGAAGTGCCATTTAAAAAAATGGGGGGAGGGGGAGAAAGAGTTTCAGTCCATGAGATAACTGCTGTGTTGAGATTGGTTACTTGCTGTGATTGACAAGCCAAGGAGCGGAGGGAGAGGTTCGGCTTGTTTTCCCTTGCAGCCTTGTCAGGAGACAAAAAGTTTCACTGGGGCAGAGGGAAAACATGGGGTCTCCCCGTGAGGAGGGCTACAAATACAAGATTTACCATCCCATGTGTTCCAGCAGGAAGCGCTTTTTACCCCTCTTCGCGGAAATGGCCCAATATTCCCAGCTCAGTCTTTTTGTTTCTCACTGGGCTGGGAACTCATTGTGACAATAAGTGTGTCATTCTGAGCTACAGGGAAATGAGAGTCATATCTTTGGGGGTTTGGCGATTTAATCTGTTCTGTTCTGCTTTTCCACTGACAATAGCCTATTATATAGGTCAGATCTTTGTTTTTCCTTCTCTTGCTTTTGTCGGTATACAGATATGATAATGCCAGTGTATTTGATGTTTTTATTGATTTATGTAAGAAAAACCTTAAAGAAAAAAGAAGACAAAATGTCTGTCAGCCCAGATATTGAACGACACCCTCTGGTGTCAAAGCCTAATCTGGTCGGTCTGGCCTCTCTCCCCGTCCAACGCAGGAACTTGTGTGCACCGACAGACTTTCTTTATTCTCTTAATTTGCTTGTTAAGCTGATGTTTCACAGAGCCACAGATAATTCCTCCAAGATCTTTAACAGCTGTGGCCAGCATTCAGAGAAGAGGCCCTGTGTTCCGCCAGTGGGGCAGCCAAGGCATTACGCAACGTGGTTTGAATTGCCTTCTGGGATTCCGCCTCGCCAGTGCCAGTGGCAGACATCCCTCTACGTGAGAGGAGAATCAGCTTTTGTTAGATGCTCTTTTGCTGTTCCCTTTGGGCCAAGCTTTTACTGAAATTATTTATTTGTCTGTCTTTACTTGTTGTGGAGTCCACACTGCATCCAAGGTAACACTCCCTGTGTGTACAGCACGCCTATCCAAGCCTTTTACCTCATAAGTGCCCATCATCGACCAAAATACAAAGTCTTTCTCTGTTCCAGAAGTTGGAGTCTCAGCTTTACCACATCTTTCAAGCTGTGGCAACAGAACATAAACTAATCTATACAGGGCCTTGGAGATATTTTCCCCTCTGAAACCAAAATATTGTTGCTGTTGTTTTCAATTCAAGAGGTATCTTGTGATCAAGTAAGATCAGTCATTTTGGGTAACTGGCTGCCATTATGAACTTCTGGAAACCCTTCAATCCAACCATTCATTGTCCTTGGGAAACCTAGATTTACTCACAAGGTAGGTAAGTTCTCTCAAAAGAACAACCTGTGCAGAGGACTCTTTGGTCCACTCTAAAGCCCAAATTGGCAACGGCAGTTAAAAGAACTTGTGTCACTGGACCTATTCCCGTTAACTAGATCAAAAGGATGAATTTCTTCTTATGGAACATTAAATAGCAAAGCGGTCACATAAAAAAAATTACAAGAAGCACAGAAAGTGCCGTGTGATTAGATGAACATTTCTGAATGATCCCTACCCAATTTTCAGTCTGTGTTAGATGACTGGCTGTTTGCTGGTAAATTTTTAGTTATGTACCATATATTTCTTAAACACAGGAGCATTCACTTCCTTTTCTAGCTATGCATTTGCATGAGTAAATATAACAGGCGAGATTCATGAAGTTGTAGTATATTGAGTCAGATCACTGGGATAATCAGAGATGTTCAGTGCAATTAAGCCAAAATTAAGCATTTTGGCATTCTGATATGGTCATTTTTGCAAGGGGGAAAGTGCAGCTTTTATCACGGAGTTGCTAAAGACATTTGATCTCGCAGACCGTTTCCACATTAGGAAGCATACCTTGTTTTAGCCTTGCTTTGAAGTTCCTTTGGATGCTGAAAGTTGAGTCTAGCCTTTCCACATTTGGGCTTTCCTCGCCTCATTCCCCAGGCTCAAATCTGAGTCCAACAGAGGTAGCCTCCCTTTATGCTTTGCTCCCTTCCCCTTTAAAAAAATTTTTTTTTCATAAAATGGTACCTCCTTGCACCTTTCTTTTCATTGAGCTTCTTAATACCACTATTCTGCACCCTTGATTCCCTCCCTCCTTTCCCCCAAAGTGTACTGAATGTATTTAAAAAAACAAAAAAACAAACCTAGGTTATCATGTTACAACACTGCTGTGCAAGGCTGCTCTTTTTTATACTTAGAAATAGTGTTGTAATGAGATCACTTTAAAAAGGCAGAGTTTTTTTCAGACTGGAGGAAGGGAGGAGAGAGAAAGGATGACGATGAAGAAAGGGGTGTGCACAAATGACTTTAAACGGCAGGTGCAGGAAAAAACCTATATGCATGCATTTCCCCATTGGGCAACCCTGAATTAGATTCCACCTTGTCAGATGAAATCGCTGCAACCAGGAATTTCCAAAGTGCACAGTAAATCGGTGTGCAATTCAGGACTGCACCTGGAAAGATGGTTTTTAATGTGGAAATGGATGTAAAAGTCAGTCCTTTAAAAATGCAAATCCGAACCAAATCACTAGTGTGGAAACAGTTCCACTTTAAACAGTGCATTTGTCATTTGTTGACATTCAGGAGTGCCCAGAATGTCCTATAGCAGTGGTCCCCAACCACCGGGCCACAGTTCCCCCCCTGCCCCCCCCCGCAGTAAGAAACATCCCAGGGTGCAAGGAAATCGGCCGCAAAAGCGGCCAATTAGCTTGCAGCTTGGCAAGCTTCTTTTTGTGGGAGGGAGGGAGAGGGAAGCAGGGCCGCACAATTGCCTTCCCCACTACCGCCAGTCCGCAGCCTTAGAAAGGTTGCGGACCACTGTCCTAGATGTAAACTGCACGGAGCTTTTATTCCAACCCCAGGTCGATTCAGTCCCTGCCCTCTACACAGAATGCGATTTCCGTTTGGATTTGGGGCGATTTAAATTTTCCTGCTGCAGCAAGAAGGATTGATCTGGAGTGACCCTACCTTTATTGTGCGATATCTTGGAGTGCTTTTAATGCTCAATATATTTAAAAAGCGCATTGTTTTGAATCTGGGCTCTCCTCCGTGGTAGGGAACCCATGATTGGCCACAGGTGGTCAACTTCTGTTGGTCTTGGATTTTATTTCTGCCTTCTTGGATCCTCTCCCCCCCCCTTCAAGAAAATAAAGGATTTTTTCCTCCCTCCTCTGACTTCTTGGATCCTCTCCCCCCCCCTTCAAGAAAACAAAGAGTCTCCATTTGCCTCCCCCCCCCTCTTCTGAGCCTCCCTAACCACGTGCAGAAGAGTTTCCTGTTTCAATGGGGGGGGGAGGAAGACTCTAGTTCAAATTGATCTGAATTCAACAGGATTGACAATGGAATAAACAAAGTTAGTGCAGACTCTGCCCTATAGTGTTGGCAGCTCCAGACCAGGATGTTTCTGGCGATTTGGGGATGAACTTGGGGAGGGAAAGGACCAGCTGGGGAAAATGCCATAGGGTCTACTGTACAAGGCAACTATTTTCTCCAGAGGAACTGATTGCTGTCATCTGGAGATTAGTTGTAATTCCAGCAACTCTCATGGCTTCAGCGGATAAGAAATTAATAATGAGAATAAATGTATCTGATTTCTGGGAGCTTTGGTTTGAGGAAAACCTGGAGACTTTGGAGGTGGAGCCTGCAGAGGGTGGGGTTTGGGGAGGGGAGGTACTTAAATGAGGTATGATGCCATACAGTCCATCTTCTCAGCAACCATTTTCTCCAGGGGAGCTGGTCTCTGTTGCCTGGAGATAAGCTGTAATGGTGGGAGATCCTCCTATCTGGAGACTGGCATCTCTACTGGTTTCATTGTTTCTTTTAAAAAGAAGTGCAGTTTAGAAAAGACCACAATTTATGCCATTATTATTATTATTATTATTATTATTATTATTATTATTATTAGATTTATAGCCCGCCACTCCCTTGCGGCTCGTGGCGGGTAACAATATCACAAATCCCCATTAAAACCCCATAAAAACAATAATAACATTGCCAATATTGCCGGCATGGCAAGAACGGCAGCTCAACTCCCCCCCCCTTCCCAAGCACTATTATGCATCAAGCACTATTATGAGTTTAGTTTCTATTTGGAAGTTTTCCTAAAACAATAAGGATACAGGATTTTAAGCAGGCTTTTCTAAGTGGTGACTAATGTCAATGCAAGAGGTGATCACACTGAGTTTCAATATTTTAACAATGTTCCAAAGCATCCCTCCCTGTAATTTGTGTGAGGTGCTCAGGAGCTCCTCAGATGTTTCATGCATGACTTGGGCCTTGATTTTCAGGAAGTAGTTCAGCCCTTAGAAAAGATGCAGAAGAGAAGACATCAAAGCAACCAGAGCTCATTTGCTCAACAAGAAGCAACAAAAATGTTCTGGAATGTTGCCACTGGAAGTGGTAATTTATACTTCAGACTGGTCGAAGTTCCTGAAACGGGCAACTTGCTGGCCACAGTGTATCATGGTGGTGCTGTTGATGACCAGCAGCAATGAATAAAGGCAGATGGCCCAGATGAAGCGGCATTCCTTGCAATTCCCCTGTCATGATGCATAAAGGTAAAGGTAAAGGTATCCCCTGTGCAAGCACCGAGTCATGTCTGACCCTTGGGGTGACGCCCTCTAGCGTTTTCATGGCAGACTCAATACGGGGTGGTTTGCCAGTGCCTTCCCCAGTCATGAACGTTTACCCCCCAGCAGCAAGCTGGGTACTCATTTTACCGACCTCGGAAGGATGGAAGGCTGAGTCAACCTTGAGCCGGCTGCTGGGATTGAACTCCCAACCTCATGGGCAAAGCTTTCAGGCGGCTGCCTTACCACTCTGCGCCACAAGAGGCTATTGTCATGATGCATAGTAACATCTTAATAACCCTGTTCTCATACGCGCCAAGGGAATTATAATAGGGCAATTGATCCCCTTCATTTGGTGATAGACTACGTACAGTGATGTTCCAGAAAACACCCATATTTCTAGTTGTTATGAGAATTAGCAACAAGGAGCACTCTTAAAATATACTCTGGCTTCTGCAATTTGATTTATTATTAGTCCTTGCAGTGCTCGATTTTTACCACTTTTCCACCCAAGTATCCCTCAAATCGGCCTTTAAATATATCTGAACAGCAGGCCTTTGAAGCTTGTTATGAACCATGCTCCTTCCCCAGCAAAGCCTGAAATGGGTCATTGACAAAATTACACACACATCACACACACACACAAAACAGCATTTCATTGTATAGTGATGAATAACTAGATCAACAATATTGCTTTGAGGAGAATGTGCTGATGAGCCTTTCTGCTCTTTCCCCCCTTAAGTTCACGAATGAATGAATGAATGAATGAATGAATGAATGAACGAACGAACACACACACAAGGAAAATAGCCTGTTGCATCCAGGAATGCAATAGGTGCTAGTGGAGGGCCCCAATGGAGGACTGGGCTTCAGCCCTACCTGGAGTCATGGCTGGTGGCTGTGGCTAGATGGGTGGAGGTAGGCGGACTGGCATGCGGCGCTGGAGGCAGGCAGCATGCTGGTGGCTGGGGCCAGGGCAAGGCAGCCAGGCAGGGTCCTCCAGGGTCATCTAGTCCCACCCTGCACAATGGAGACTACAACTACCTGCCTACCCACAGTGACCCCAGTGTCATGTCCAAGCGATTCCCCCCACCAAAAATCTCCAGAATCCAGACTGGCCTGAAGGAACTTCACCTATAGTCCCACAGTGGCAATTAGCAATTCCCAGGGTATGCAAGGAAGGGCCACAAGAAAATATTATTGGTTGATGTGTTTACCACCCTCCCATGCAGCTCATGGGAGCTTCCTTTTCTGAAATGTAACAAATATATAGTCAAATAGTGCCACAGTTCTAGGAGCCAGCAAAAATTAAGGTACCATCTTGCTTTATCCAGGCCTAGTGCTTAGTCATACAATTCCAGCTCAGGCTAACCTCCTGCGATCAGAGCAATTCTAGCAAGACTTATAACAAGAAGATGGTTACAAGAGAAGGCCTCACTGTCACCTCCCCTTCCATGCCTCCCACAGCCACTGCCACCAAGAAGACACATAGATTTAGTCAGTGTGAAGTAAAAAAAATGTTCTGTTCTTGTCAGATTGCAGATCAATTGTTGTGAAACTTTAGAATTAAAATGTTTACATTTTTGTTCAATGTTATCGGTTAAGAACTTTTTATTGAAAAAAAGTAGGCTTATAAATATAATGCAAATAAATGTTACAGGGCAGTGATTTATATCATCTGAGTCCTGGCAAAAATTACGTAATGAAGCATTTTTTAAAGTCATCTGCATTCTTCATATCAAGTCGGATCACCAAAAGGGTTGTGCTTTTGGACTTGGCTCTGAGTGGGGCTCAAGATCTGCTGCCAGGGGTAGAGGTTGTTACACCAACTGAGAGCAGTGACCACAATGCTCTTAAAGGTCAACACTGATATCAATGGAAATTTACCCCTAAGTCCAAAACAGTAACATTTGATTTCAAAACAGGGAACTTAACAAAAATTATGTAAATAATTGGAAGGAAACAAAAAGACACAGCCCGAGAGGATGCTTGGAAAGTATTTAAAATCCCTCCAGCTGAAGTGCTAGAATGCTTTCCTCAGATTAGATAAGGTACCAAGTCTCAAAGAATGCTGGCATGATTTACAGCCCAAGCCAAGGAAGTCATAAAAAATGAATATGTTTCTTTTAAAAGTGGATTGTCTGCCCTAATGTGGTAAAGGGACCACAAGCTTTGGCAACATAAGTGAAAGTTAATAATTTGGCTTGCAAAAAGAGAATTTGTCAAAAACATCCAGATCAACAATAGGCATTTCTTTAAATACAGCAGGAACAAAAAAAATGTATTGGATCTTTTCTTTCTTTCTTTCTTTCTTTCTTTCTTTCTTTCTTTCTTTCTTTCTTTCTTTCTTTCTTTCTTTCTTTCTTTCTTTCTTTGACCAAGGAGTAAAAAGATTGCTCAAAGAAGATGGGGAGGTGACAGAGAAATGCAGTGAATTCTTTGCATTGGTTTTCACTGTGAAAACTTGTGGCCCAACAGCCACAGGCACTGTTTTCAAGAAAAGAGTTTGAAGAACTGAATTAAACTGAGATGATGAAAGATGTTATTTTTCAGAAATTAAAAGCCAGCAAGCCTGATGACATATACTTGAGGATTGTTTGGGAAACTCAGATGTGAGATTCCTAATTTACTAATAATCGCTAAAATCAGCCACTGTACCAGAAGACTAGAGTCTAGCAAACATTAAGGTAAAGGTATCCCCTGTGCAAGCACCGAGTCATGTCTGACCCTTGGGGTGACGCCCTCTAGCGTTTTCATGGCAGACTCAATACGGGGTGGTTTGCCAGTGCCTTCCCCAGTCATTACCGTTTACCCCCCAGCAAGCTGGGTACTCATTTTACCGACCTCGGAAGGATGGAAGGCTGAGTCAACCTTGAGCTGGCTGCTGGGATTGAACTCCCAACCTCATGGACATCGCTTCAGACAGCATTTCTGCTGCTT
Source organism: Paroedura picta (assembly GCF_049243985.1). Taxonomy (NCBI): domain Eukaryota; kingdom Metazoa; phylum Chordata; class Lepidosauria; order Squamata; family Gekkonidae; genus Paroedura; species Paroedura picta. The sequence continues at coordinate 38,805,935 of NC_135371.1, read as the reverse complement.
ACCACTCTGCGCCAAAAGAGGCTCACAAGAGCAAACATTACATTAATTTTTAAAAAGGAGTCCAAAGTGAAACCAAGAACTTACAGGCTAGTTAAGCTAACAGGCAAACTAGGAGAAACTGTTATCAAAGATAGAATGATTAGGCACATAGAACAAAGCCTGCTGAGAGAAAATCAACTTGGCTTCTGCATGGAGTGAAGAGAGCTGACAAAAAGAAAATTGCTTGCTTTCATGTGATTGGATTCAATAATAATGCAAGGCAGTGATTGGGGGGTGGGGGGTGGGCTGCAGCACACTGGTAGAACATCCGTTTCATGTGCAGAAGATCCAGGGCTCAATCCCTGGCATCTCTAGTTGAAAATAGCAGGTTGCAGATAATATGAAAGGCTATCCTGAGATCCTAGTGAGTCACTTTTTAAAATGTACCCAGGGTGGACCAGGCAGTTGGGATGTTTGATGGCTTCGAGTGGGTAGGAACAAGGGCCTAGCTCATGCCTGCTGCCATGGCCTGGATTTCCTTGTTCTATCCACCGGTATAGCAGATATAAGTTAAAACAGAACTCTGCCCCACCTCCCCTCATCCACGAAAGTTAGTTTATTTGTTACAATCATAGATACTGTAAAAAAATGAAATACAAACAAGTAGTCATAATATTTACAGACATCCTACAAGTAAAACAAAAAGAAGACAATAAAATAGATATCCCAGTTCCTGATTCACCCAGGAAAGAATAAATTATACTTGCAAATCTATACACACATATATACATACACACACTATATCAGAGGTTACTCAATGGTAAAAAATGTTGAAAAGGGCTGAAGTAGATAAATTATCCATACTGCAAAGGAACCATAGTTCCCCAAGATGTTGATGAAGCATAAGCTAAGTCTTGGTATAAGAAACCTCAGTTTGGTGCAGATCATTATAATCAGATGTTGCTGCTCTAGTTCAGCCTGCCTGCTCAAGTTGTAGCACACACACGGTCTTCAGAGCAGCTCTGGCAATACCTGCCATCCAGGAAGCAGATAAGGCCACACTGGTAAGTAGGCGAAAACAAGAACAAGGTGCAAGGTTGAACAGCTTTATTGGATCTTCTAATCTATAAGCTTCATCAGGGGATCTAATACAAAATAAAACATAATCAGAAACATAATTAAAAAGGGCATAGAGAGCAGTCCTTAGCACACAGTCCTTATCCAAGGACAGAACTCAGTCCCTTAGTCAAAATTTCTCACTTTTGGAGCCATCACATAAGCACTTTTTTCCTTGCTCCAACCTTTGGGCCAGACGTCTAGCTGATAAATTTAGAAAGAACTTTCCATGGACCCCAGTTCAAATTAATCAGTGTGTGTCTAGTGTTAACGAACTTAGTGGATTACTGTTTGGCAGACTATTGCACTGGTAATTGCAAAAGGGCCTTTTTTTCTCTTTGGAAATTTCATAACTGTCGCTTAGATGAATGCCAAGCCAAGCCTGGACGTCTTGCAACACTGGCTTATCAAGGCAACTGAAAAACAGACTTGCAGCCCTCCATTGATCCACCATGTTGGATCCTGGCCTAGAAGTTGCCAAGCCAAGCAATGGGAAAACATTTCATTTGTTTTAAACAGAGCTCACTGTTGAGCTTTGAGAATGGCATCTGATCATACTACACATTGTGGCCCAAGTGTACATATCCTTTACAGAAGCCTTTACTGAGCCTTAACTGCATGTGATATGCAGTTGAATTATTCTTTCCCCTAATGGCTTATATAATAAACCCTGAGGCTTGGTTTATTTGCAAAATTATTTCCTGTTTTTCATCAACAGATTTCAAAGCCATGTACAATTAAAATATTACCAAATTCTAAAGCAATTAAACAGTCATCAATAACCAATAATAGAATGGTAATAAAAAAAACAAAGACATTGGATGCAGAACTTTCAAGGACAGGGTCACCAGAATCAACCCAATACAGTCTCCATTTCTCAAAACCATAACTATCACTGAACATTATAAAGTTGAACTCACTCCCTACCTGATTGGCCCTCCCTTGGGGTATGCCGCCAATAGGGAGAGAGCACTCTGCCAATGAGAACTAAACAGTTCAAATTGCACTCTACCAATGAGGGCCGATCAGGTCAAATTGCAGGCAGACAGCCAGGAAAAGCCTCTACCCTTGGAATGTTTACTTATGAGTAAGTAATAGCCCTTAGCCAGAATAATTTAGCCCCAGTCAGGAGGGCCCCCTGTCCTGGTAGATTAGTCCCAATCAGGAGGGAGATCTCAGCCAAGAAAGGCTAATAAGGAATCTGTGTTTGTGTGTGTGTGTTGTGTAAAGGGAAGTGCAACCCAACCCTCATTCCCCATCCCAAGCAACCCTTTCATGCAAGGAAACATATCTCTAAAGTCTGGAGAGGAGCTTTCATTCTGTGGGTTCTCCATGTCCCAGCTGGAGGCTGGCACCCCTGACCAGGGGTGGGAATGCTCCAGCTGGTACATGGAGATCCCACTCCTGGGGTTTCTCAAAGCCCGAAGAATATTTCAAGGGTTTCTCAATGGTAAAAAAGTTGAGATAAGCAGACGTAGAAGCAGAAATTGAGAAACCCTCTGTAAGTTCTTTGCCAATCAATGTTTTTTTTATGTTTGATAGTAACATACAACTGTTTTTTTTATTTACTCTGATATTGAACTGAACTGCATACTGACTGAAAGGTGTTCAGTGCTTTAAGCAAATTTTGCTCTTAATTAAATATTTTCATTGAAGGAAGAAATTGTGAGTTCATTAATTATTTGACATTTATTGCTATTAGCAATTACTGCCACCCAGCATTTATCTTTGTTTCCCACCTGGAGCTTGACATCTTTGTGGGATCCAAAGCCAGGATTTTTCTCCAGGGGGACTGATCTCTGTAGCCTGGAAATTACCTGCAATTCCAGGGAATCCCCAGGTCCCAACTTCTCCCATCCTGCAACCTCTCCGCCAGAGAGTTCCCCCCTCAATCTGGGATATGAGTTGTCATTGTAGAGTCCCCCCTCCAAAACAGCCATTTTTCCCTGGGGAGCATAACTCGGTGCATCCGCACCTGTGTGTGTGCGCCAAGTTACGCCTGTGCCTCCCCTCCCCCGCCGCGGCGTAATGCTGGCTGCATCAGCCTGGAACGGCCGATTTGGACACCGCCGTGCACAGCCCTACTGGTAACTGCCCAGATGCTGGATGTTGGCAATGTCATATGGAAGAGCCGGAATATAATGACTACATTTGGCAAGCATCTCACTACATCTCACTACATTTAACGGGTGTGGAAATGCCCACAAAGTCATTTGCTTAGCAAAGCAAAATTCAACAGGCCCCTGGAGATTGGAGTTCATTTGTCAAAATGGATGCTAGCCTGCGAAGTGAGAGCATAATCATACCATCATAGAGCTGGAAGGGACCATCTCTGTTGATACAGCCCAAAACTGCATTTGCCCACTTTTCCAGAGTGTTGAGATCTCATTGAATTCTATCTCTATCTTCTGGGGTGCTCACAACTCCTCCCAATTTGGTGTCATCTGCAAATTTAATGAGGAGTCCCCTTACCCACTTGTCCAGATCATTGATAAAATCTACACAGCCAACAACACCCGTGAATGGATGGTAAGACTGGTATATGACTTAACCTGTGGATTTCCATAGGCCACTTTTCCACAATCACCTGCAAGGAAATTGCAGATTTTCTGAGCTCAGTTGCAACTGTAGACATCCATCAGTTTTAGAAGGATTACCTGGGGGCCTACTGAAGAATCTGCTTGAGCGAAGTAAAGCTGCAGGTACAGCTCTTCAGGTTTTGACATTGCTTCAAGAAGACTTGAACTGTCTTGCATGGGCTGCAGAGCCAGGGTGGAGTGGCAGAAAGCTTGGTCCTCACTAAGGACTGGTAGATATCATGACCTGCAGCTTCATTTCTCTCAAGCAGATTCTTCAGTAGGCCCCCAGGTGATAATTCTAAAGACTGATGGATGTCTACAGTTGCAACTGAGCTCAGAAAATCTGCAATTGCCTTACAGGAAGCTTGGTCCTCACTAAGGACTGGTAGACATCATCGCACCAAGAAAAGCAGGACAAGAAGCCAAGCTTCCACAGAATTCTCTTTGGAACATCATTTTTAAACCCCAACACTGAGATCAGGGACTTCTAAGCCTTCAAACTGATAAGACAAACTGATAAAACTTCTCATGAATTCCTGATCTGCCAATTACAAAGGGGGAAAGGCCAGTCTTGTAGTTTTCTCATACTAAGTAAAGAGAATGAAACCAATTGGTCTGGGCTGACTCACATTAAAAGCACAGGTGGTGTTTTATTTAACTGGCAAGTCCTTTACTAGCTGTGCAATCTTCACCTTGCTGCAGGTCTCCATAAGAAGGATCAGATGAATGCTAACTTTCTCATAAAATCAAAACAAAAACAGGATTGCAATCTGAGAATGGGAGAGGGGCCCTAGGCATGGATTTCTCTCACATTTCTTTCAGCCATGCTTCCTTGGAGAGTTGCTTTCCTACAAGCAATAGTTTGACCTGAACAAGGGGATAAAAGTTAAGGTTCTGCATCTTAATCAGTGACACTGAAATGAACATTTGGCATGCTTTGATAGACATGGAGAGATACAGTGTACGTTCAGGGTTTTTTATCTGGTCATTCTGGCTGCAAGCCAATTGAGAAGAGCTCATATCCACTGCTTCGAATAAATTTAAGCGTTCCCAACTGTGTTGGATTGTCTTTGGATACTGAGTCCCCAGAGAGCAGGCCCATGTTCTCCAAAATAAAGCATAACCAAGGAGCAGAGGACAAGTGACATGAGAGGCTACAGACCTGGAATCCATTACTCAACTGATAACAGGTCTCCAAGTTCCAATAATAATGATGGGTGGTTTTCTCAATACAAAAAGAATTGTCTTCAACTTGGCAACCTTGCAGTTGTTGAATATCCACATTATGATGCTCCAGCAGATGATTTATTGAATGCCTGCATATTGTACCCCAGATATCACTCTGTGGTTATGTTGTATTTCTGCTCTCTTTAGTTCTCACCTACCTAACTAAATGGATTTTCTGCTCTATCTTGGCTCACCATTCTCTCAGTCCTCCTTAGGCCCATTGTGCAAGAGGACGCTGCCTATGGAAAATACCCTAGAGCAGCCCTTTTCAACCTTTTGACCATGGAGGAGCCCCTGAAATAATTTTTTGGGCTTCGAGGAACCCCAGAAGTGATATCAGCTGACCATGCCTCCCTGCCATGCCTCCAGAAGTGACATGTCACCAGAAGTGACATCACCACCTGGATTAACAGGCAGTCTTGAAGAGGACCGGGGGGGCGGTACGCGGGAGTAGGCATTCAGAGAACTCATACTTGGGAGGGGGAGCAATGGAGGTGGTTGGTTCCCTAGCTTGTGGCTGAGTCCATTAAGGCAGGAGGGGGAAAGCCACAAACCCCCTCTAGAACTCCTGTGGACCCCTGGTTGGAAATCCCTCCCCTAGAGTAAAGTAGAGTTATGCCTTGTCTTTTGAGTGGGCAGTATATTGGAGGTAAGTGCAGCTAACAGGATTTTAAAATCTAGAGATGAACAGAAGTGGCTTGCCATTGCCTGCCTTTTTGCAGAAGGCCAGGATGTCCTAGTTGGTCTCCCCTCCAAGTCCTAACCAGAGCTGACCCAGTTTACCTTATTTATTTATTTTTTATTTATTTTATTTATTTAACAATTTATATACCGCCACTCACGAGGGGTCGTTCCATGGCGGTTCCCAAAGTCCAATAAAATACAATAAAATCCCCATAAAACCCCAACAACAATGACAACCTAATCTAACAACAACGAAATCTAAGAGGATCAGGCCAACATGGGCGGTGCAGGGCAGGGCAGGGCAGACAATATAGCACCTCTTTGAAAACAGATACCAAAAATTGACACAGGCATTCATATTTAACAAATGCATCAAATGTATATTGCCTCATTCTATGCAAAATTAATGCTGTTTTACAGAAGTGGCTAAGTGCGTCAGACTGCATACAGAGGACCTGTTTCCCCTTAGTACCTCATGGGGCTCTGGATTTGCTCCATAATCTGGACATCACTGACTTGTCAGAAGGCTCAGTGGAGCATGCAGTACCGAGAGTTCCCATTTTACTGCAATAAAGCTGCAATGGGCTCACAGCACATTTACTGCTGATACTTTCTCCCCCTACAGCTTCATTAATGACCCTTGAAATACCGACAGCCAAGGAGATGGATCTGAACGCATGGTGGCCTGCTCTGCATATGCAGTTGGGGATCTGTAACTCTTGACTTCTTGTGTTTTTGCCTGGACCACCAAGCGTAAGTTTCAAAACTGCAGTTATTTGAACATAGCAGTAGTAGCCTACGTTTTACTCTCCTCGTTATTCCCTAAGATCATATAGAACGTTTGGCTGCTGGCCGCAAAAAATGGGTTTGGTTTATTATTAGGAGATTCCTATTTGGGCTACTAGAGGTCCATTTCAATTATATAGACCCACGTCTTGCTGTCATCTCTCACAAACAGCTTACACAGAAACTACTCAGGTCTGAAAAGCTTACAACTCTCCAACACAGGCATGAATGCGGCAAAAAAACAACAACCCCAAAACACCTGTGCAGCACTATTATCCTACATCCTTCCCTGTCCTAATATAGTGGGTATGTCAACAGCGTAGCACAAGGTTCTCAGGGAAGACAGCCACTGCCAAGTATTGTCACTCTGGTATTTAATCTCCCTTGTGCCAGTAGGCTGCAAGGGAAGCTCAGATATTTAAACTGACCAACCCTTCCCTTTGGCTCTTATCACTGCAGTATTACACCCTCCCAGTATTGCACAGTGGGTTGAACTGGTCACTTATTGGAACCAATTATGCAGTCTGGGCCTTGTGTATCTGAGGGACCACCTATCTGAATCTCTGCCCCAGAAAACATTACAGTCTAGTGACAGCAATCTGTTAAGGAGGCCTGGCCCTAAAGAAAAATACCTGGCCTCAATCAGAGCCAGGGCTTTCTCCTGCCAGGTGGATCTCTCCTGCCAGAGGGATCAGGGCCCTGACGGAACTTGCCAGGGTCTGCAACACAGAGCTCTGCCACCTGGCCTATGGTTAGAAATCTACATCACTAAAGTTCTGGGTCTCTCTTCTGCCCTTCCTCCCTCCCCTCTCTCCCTCCTCAGCCAACACCACAGCTTACTGATTAAGCTCAGAAACTGCTGTAGTGCTTGATTCTAGTTGTTTTAAAGCGTATTGGTCTCTTTTGACTGCTAGTCAAACTTATTGTTTTTATTACCCTGTTATTTAATATGTTGTTCGCTGCCCCAAAATGGTAGATCTGAGAGCGGCAGTATATAAATCAGCCAAAAAAATTTTAAAAATAGCTACATTTTGGGTTGTCCCGTGGAGTAAGGGCTTCTGCCTCCACACAAAGGTACTTCACATGGAACAGCAAATTGGTGAAATAACCCCCCCCCCCCCCGTGCTGTTTTCATATGAGAAAATGGCTCTTCTCCTGTGGGACTGTTTTGAGCACATTTGGCTTTCCATTTTCCTTCTTTTTTTTAAAGCAACTGTTCTATGCAGTTTCTGTGTGGGTGCAGAGAGCATGGGCACATTAGGACAAACAAATCAAGAAACATAGCCTGCTGTTTGTCTCTTATGTAATCTGGTTTTACAAATTCTTCTGAACATCCCTCTATACCCTTGGATTGTTAATGGAAGAGGGGCTTCCTCACTACCACAGGGCTACTTTAGCCGGCACAGGAACTCCCTTTGGAGAAGGTTTCACATTTGAATCAAAGCTAGGGACAATGAGGGCATGAATATCAAGAAATGCTGGATCTGAATTTTACGGGTCACTGACTGTTTATGCAATGAGTTGGAGCCAGGTTGGCATCTCCTGGTGGAAGGAGGGGATGGATGAGAGCAGAGAATACCAACTCCATCTCATCCACCGAAAGGGATTAGTTACTACAGCAGTTTTTATGATGGGTATCCTTGTATTGGATAGTAAAATTTTGGCTCTTCATTAATTCATCTCATGTCTGTATGCAGACAATCTCTCCATCTTCCAGTATCTTAAAAACTACTGCCTGACTACAGTCCTTGGAAAATAAATTGGGGCATAACTCGAACTGAGCAAATGGATGAATAAAAATTTATTTATGTTTTTTTTTAATTTATTAGATTTTTTAGGCCACCCCTCTCTGACAAATTCTCAGGGTGGCTAACATCATTAAAATCAGCATACAAAGGTACATAAAATATTTAAAAGCAGTTACACTTTAAATAAAAATTTATAATTGATTGCTCTGCCACTACCTCCCAAGAACCTGGGATCAAGATGGATTCAGAATTAATTTATTTCCTCAGGTTCAGATTGAGATGGTGTGTGTGTGTGGGGGGGGGGGGCATTCTGATGTCATTGGGTGCTAATGTTGACTTTAAGAAGAACAGCTGATTTTATATGCTGCTTTTCTCTACCAGAAGGAGTCCTAAAGCAGCTTACAGTCACCTTCCCTTTCCTCTCCCCACAACAGACATCCTGTGAGGCAGTTGAGGCTGAGAGCCCTGATATTCCTGCTCGGTCAGAACAGGTTTTGCAGTGCTGTCTCTGGCTGCATGTGGAGCTGGCTGCATGTGGAGGAGGAGCGGGGAATCAAACCCGGCTCAGAAGATTGGAAGTCTGTGCTCCTAACCACTACACCAAGCTTGTTTAGCATGTTCCACCAGCAAGTTGGAATTTGTCATTTGGGGCCCAAGAAAGGCTTTTCCACATGGTTCCTGCTTGTAGGCTGGTTGGTTCTGGCCTCCTACTGCTTTGGTCTATCCCCTGATTTCCATGCGTATTTTTGCACATTTCGTTTTCACTTCAGGTATTACCCCCCCCCCCCTCCGATTCTTTTGAGATCACTTTTACCATGATGTTTTTCTGGGAGCTGATTTTGAGTTGCCTTTTTCCTTGTGTGCAGTGTCTCTATAGGTGTTACTTTGTCCTACCCATTCCCACCTACCTCCAGACTACTTTTCAATTATTGGATTATTGTCAAACTGTTCCCTCTCCCTGCGTGCGATACAAGTGATTTCTTTATTTCTTTTTTAAAAAACAGCACTAAAATATTAATATCTCTCTGGAGCATCATGACAATAAGCTTAAGAGGTTCTCTGAATTCCCAGATTTCATTTTTCTTAAAGTAAGTCTCTATCCCCTTCCCTCACAAAGGTTAATAGGAAAGGGTGTAACTCTTCAATGGTAAGGGCTAGAAACTTACTTTTCTTTTAAAATATTTATTCATTCGTTCACGCATGCACGCATGTGATTTGTTTACCACCCCATCTAGCATACTGGGCTTTGTGTGTGTGTGTGTGGGGGGGTGTTCCAATGAAAGCTGGGAATCCAGAAAACATAATAAGTCTTTTGTCCCAATGCTTCAGCAATGTAGCAACGTTTTAGCACTTTTTAAAAAAGGACAGGGATGCTGTAATGCCACCCATGACACATTGATGATTATGACAATGACACCACCCATCCTTGAAAATCCTCATTATTGAAGGCAGGAGCAGAAGAAATTAACTGTCTCCACAGCTGTCAAAATGCAAACGTGTGGAAGACCCAGGCCCTAATTCATTCCTATGCTTGTAGGTTGAATGCCCCCCCCCAAAAAAAAATCAAACGTCAAGCTCATGGAAAACCCTGAGATTGCAAGCCAGAGAAAGATACAATATTTTGTCAAGAAGATGTTGGGAAAATAGTTCCCAAGTAGTGTCTACTAGACCGAGTCTAAGGGCTTTTCTGCACGCCATAAATATAGCATCATACTTACCCTCTGAAGACTTTATATTCTGGCCACTCCACATGACGTCGCCAACCTCCCATGTCTGGCTAGCAAACTGATTGCTATACCCACCATTTTAAAGTGTGAGTTTGTGAATCCCAAAAAGTGAATTCACCAACCTAAAAAGCACTACACCCCAGCAGACAACCAACAGTAAAAGAAATGTATGGAGACGAAGAAGCACTACCTCTGTCTCCAATGTCCTGCCCTTATACCTGCCTTCCTCTCCCTTCTTCCAGGGATCAGAATTTGTTTCTTTTTTTTAAGGTGAACTGCCTGGAGCAATGAATAGGCAGACAAGCATGCAAGAGATGCCAGAAATAAAATAATTATTTTCCAAAGTTGTAACACAAAGCATGCCTCTCTAAAGTCCAGCCCCCCCCCCCAAAAAAATTAATGTTTAAAAGTACCAAAAGGCTTGTGATTCCATAAGGGATGGTGTTCAAAAAGCAGTATGCATCTATGATTAAATGCAAAGGTATTTAAACAGAGAAATATGAATTTAAAACATTAGCTGGCATCGCAGGACTTTTAAAACATGGAGCAAGGGGATTGGCTGCCTGGATTGATTGACAGGTGGAAGAGAGTCACCTGTAAAGTATGTTGCTCTTTTCTGCCATTTCCAGCAGCACATGTGGAGAGTGAGAAGCACACAAAAGCGGCAGACAAAAGCAAAACAGCAAAAAGGTGAGGAGGGGCCCGGGTGGTGAGATATGATTTAGCACTATGCCATTCAGCTGGCATAACGCTATTTTTACTAATGTGTGGAAATGCCTCAAATTTTACCAAGTAAGGTAAAAATGTGACCAGAAGATATTCAGAGGTTCTTTGCATAGTAGCGCCATAGGGGTCTGCAGTCGAACTCCCAAATTTGAGTCCAGTAGTTACTTAGAGACCAATGGGATTTTCAGAGTATGAGCTTTCAAGAGTCAAAGCTCTCTGACAAAGGGAACTTTGATTCTCTAAAGCTCATACTTCCAGAATCTTGCTGGTTTCTATGGCGCTACTGGACTCAAATCTTGGCATAGCTTCTAGAGGTAACTTGAAAATAAACAATGCAATGACCCACAACTTTGTTGTCGGAGCATCTGTGATTAGGCTTGGATCTACACCATTGAATAAAGCCACAGCAAATGTTCTTGAACAAGGATAATGTCAAAATGCCAGTGCAGGAGGGCCCCTGCCCCAGAAGCAACACACAGGAGATGAGTTTGTTACAAAAAAAGGAACTCTCCTTGGTAAACAAAAAGGATCTTGTATAGTAAGGCAGAAAACAGAATGCAAGTCATGTCTTCCCTGCTATGAGAAGCCCTAAAAATGCACAGTTAATAAATGCCATGGTCTGCCTTGCGGTCTATCCATTCCTCCCCCCTTTTAGAACAAACTGAAGAAGGTGAACACGGCCTCCCCTTTCTGGAACCTCTTCCTCTTTTCCTAGAAATAAACCTGTCACGTGAGCTTGTTTTGCTGCTCTTTAGGAATTCCAATTCCTGCTTTGGGCAGACTGTAAACAAGGAAACCTGATCCCGCAAGGACATAAACAGAGAAGAGAACAAGATGTCCACAGAAATTCTGGAGTGGGTTCAAACAGTACAGTGCTTTGTATTTTTATATATACCATAATTTCGTACACAGTGTCATTAAATGCCTTGCAGGGAAAGGGGGAGAGAGGGGGGGGGAGAGAGAGAGAGAAAGCGGGAGAGGAAAAGACTGAGCTTGCTTTTCAACCTACTGAGAAATAAACAGTACTTCTCAGTCTCACCGTTCAGGCCTCTAATTTCACAAATTTCACAAATTTCGATCCACAGTTAGATTGTTGCTGATGTGTTATTTTTGACTGTGTTATACGTTCAGACTCTTCCATGGATTACCCCAGCAATGTTGTATGTGAACTGCCCTGAGCCGTATGGTAGGGCGGTATAGAAATCTAATAATTTTTTCAAAGGACAATTTGTGATCAGCCTTATCCACAAACTCTGTTAACCACAATCTGAAAGCCCAACGATCGCTTTATAGATACCCTGCAGACTTTAAGTAATAACCACATTAAAAAGAAAATATGGTTGACAACTTCGGTCTGAAATGACCAATCAGTTCGGGCTTATCGGATTCGTATCATGAAGAAAAGGCCAGCAGCTGGCTGATGTATAGTGGAAATGGAACATAATCTCCTTCCCTCAGGAGGTATGTGAAGCCACTGTCCCTTCTGGATTTAGGAGGCTATTCAAAACATTTTTGTTTATTTTGGCTTTTGGTTAATGTTCTTTGACTCCGAAGGTGAGGTGTTACTATTGTTAGGTCTTTCTCTCCCCCCTCCCTTCCCCCACCTTTTCTGGTATGTTATTGCGTGTGCATGGAGGGTGTTATGTGGGGTTTTTCTGGATTGTTTATATTGGTTTATTCCAATTGCCCGGCTCAATGCCTGTTTTTCTTACTGTTTTGATATATGTTTTATAAATAGGCTGACCATATTTCCTTGATACAAAAAGAGGACATTGGGATGGCAAAAACAGAACGGGGGTTAAATATTCTATATTCGTGAAAATAAGGCAATAAAAAAGTTTTATAAACCTATTGAGCCCAGCTTTCTCAAGCAGGGATTTGTGAAACACGGGGTTTCTTGATGGCCCTGGTAAGGTTTCCTGAGTATTTGTTTGTTTGTTTGTTTTTGTTTGTTTGTTATTTATATACCGCCCTCCCCGGAGGCTCAGGGCGGTTTGCATAAGAACAAAGAACAATACATAAAACAGTCTATAAACATGTGAATAATCTTACAATAATAATAACTAACAAGTAACCATGTAACAATGTAACAGTATAAACAATATAAACAATACAACAGTGCGACAATACAAACAGGTCCAGAGCATATTGGTGGAATTCTGAGGGGGGACAGGGGGGGCAGGGGGGAGCAGGGGCCCTTCAGCTCCGTGAGAATTAATTAAAAATTTATCTACTCTTTAAATGCATTAAACATTTATCAGTTACATGACCATATATGGACATGTCAACCCACCCACCCCTTTGAAAATGGCCGATGATGGGCCTGGAGGGGCTGTGAAGAGGAGGACTCTTGGGTGGGTTGTGTACACAGCTATGTTTCCCAACCATATTCTGCACAATCGGACCACTTATATGGTTTCTTGAAGCCTGAAGGATGATTCAGGAATTTTTCAATGGTAAAAAAAATGTTGAGAAAGGCTGTATTGAGCGCACCATTATTCTTGGGCCTGCTAATACATTAACACTTTAAGTCCTGGCCTTCTCTCTCTGTGTCTCTCTGTCTCTCTCTCTCTCTCTGCAGGCCAGAAGAACACACCTAGGGTAAAGAGTTTTTAACTATATCTTTAATTACAAAAACCATTTCTTAAACCAGCCCCTAAAAGAAAATCCTGAAATAGAATTTCTTCCCCAATTATGGAGCTTATTGTAAAGGTAAAGGTATCCCCTGTGAAAGCACCGGGTCATGTCTGACCCTTGGGGTGATGCCCTCCAGCGTTTTCATGGCAGACTCAATACGGGGTGGTTTGCCAGTGCCTTCCCCAGTCATTACTGTTTACCCCCCAGCAAGCTGGGTACTCATTTTACCGACCTCAGAAGGATGGAAGGCTGAGCCGGCTGCTGGGATCGAACTCCCAGCCTCATGGGCAAAGCTTTCAGACTGCATGTCTGCTGCCTTAACACTCTGCGCCACAAGAGGCTCTATGGGGCTTATTAGATACCAGCAATTAAATTAACATTTTAAAGCTATAGGAAATATATTGTTGCACATATTTCAACTTCTCCCCACATTTCTGGAGTTTTTTCCTGGGAATAAAATGTTTGTTTTCCCCATGGCTTAATCCCGCCCCGCCCCCCCCCCCCAAATGGAAACATGGTGAAATTATCACCATGCAAAAAATTATCTTCTGTTCCACTTAATATTTCTAGTAAGGATTTGGATGAGGAGTGTAGTCTCATGGCTTGTTCCACTCAGCACTTAACACCCACTCAGGGCAGCTGTCCTGCCCCTGAGTTTCTCTTCCTCCAACCAGATTGCCTGTCTGTCCAGCGACCAGCCTACCATCCCTCACCCCTGACCACCCACTCCTCTTTCCACTTCGAGGCTCGGAGGCTGCAAATCCCTGCCACGTGAGAGCTGCCCCTGACAGTGAGTTCCCTGCCCAGGGGCCTCCAGCCCCTGGACCTTGGGGCTCGCCAGGAGGGTGTCTCACCCCTAGATGACTGACTCACCCAGCTGCATCCTCGGCCAGAGACACGCCACCCTAACAGCTGCCTGCAGCCTTTCCAGGTCCTGGAGGGAGGGAAAAGCCATCTGGAGAATGGTTGCCTTCCGCCTTTCCAGGTCCTGGGGGGAGGAGGACGCCTTCCACAGAGTTCTTCTACCACCACCCTATCTAGCACCCATTGAATTTCTGAATGCAGTGGGCTTGGCCCCTAATTAATCTATATAACACAAGTAACGGTAAATACTGGTTTTATAACAATCAGTGGTCTATTAGGAATCAATGTTCTGTTAAATTCTGATATATTTCTTAATCATATAATGTAATATTAGAATAATATTGTGCAATTATTTTATGCTTCTGTCAGCTAGGTACTGAAAAGGTACACTGAATCCTCACAAAAAGAAGCATGTACTGAAAATCTGGGTGGTATTGTAATTATGCAAAATTACAAGAATTAGAAGGTCTTCTTTTAGGGTACAAGCATCAACAGAACTTTGAATGACAGCTGCTCAACACACACCAAGATAGAATATCAAAGTGACAACAGACTTCCACAGATTTAAACCATGGTGAGGAAGGACACAGCATGCCTGCGTACCGGAGCACGTGGCTGGTGCATGGGCAGGGGCAGCGGGCATGGGGCTACTTAAGCAACCTCGTGCTCAAGGCCTGCCCTTTTTCACTGCAGCGGAGACAAGCAGGCCACCAGCCCTCCCTTTCTGGTTATGTTTAAAGTTTGTTATGTTTGTTGCATGTTTTTCTTGATGCGTTATTATTGTCACAGCTGGTGGATTTGGACAAGGAAAGGAGCCTGCCTGGCCGACCCCGGTTGGGGAAGGTAATAAGGCTCACAGGGCTGGATGCCTCAGGGCCGGCCAATGATGGTTTACGCCTTCATCGGCACCCTGGGTGAGAGGTCTCCCTGGGAAGGATGCCCATTGGCTAAGGACAGGGACTGCATGGAGCAATGCAGATTAACCTGGAAGCAATGGGTGAGTGTTATGGGTGATTGGCTGGCCACAAGAATGTCCTTGTTTGGCCAACACTATGTTAACAGTGAATAAAAGCTGTGGCCTGTTTGAAGCCATCGAAGACTCCGTGTCATTTCTGAGCCAAATTGCCTGAGCCTGCAAGTCAAGCCTATGCAATAAGCTCCCTCAGCCCAGAAGAAGAAGAAGAAGAAGAAGAAGAAGAAGAAGAAGAAGAAGAAGAAGAAGAAGAAGAAGAAGAAGAAGAAGAAGAAGAAGAAGAAGAAGAAGAAGAAGAAGATGATGGTTGGTTCTTATATGCCGCTTTTCTCTACCCGAAGGAGGCTCAAAGCGGCTTACAATCACCTTCCCTTTCCTCTCCCCACAACAGACACCCATGAGGTTGGTGGGGCTGAGAGAGCCCTTATATTACTTCTCGGTCAGAATAGTTTTATCAGTGCTGTGGCGAGCCCAAGGTCACCCAGCTAGTCGCATGTGTGGGAGCGGGGAATCAAACCTGGCATGCCAGATTAGAAGTCTGCACTCCTAACCACTGTCAGGCTTCTCCTCTCCTATCTTTTTAATGTCTTTTCCTTGTTATTGGTTTTCCTTTTTAAAACTTTAATGAGAATACCATTTCTAAAAAAACGAATGCTGCTTTTGTAGGGCTATAAATGGCTTTTGTAGATTTCACTAACATCAGGGCAGAGAAACCAATGGCAGAGAAGGAAGTGCAGTATCTCTGGCTACTATGGCAGAGATCATTCTGAAAAACTCCTCCAGCCCAGGGATTTGCTAATACAAAAATATCATTGCATATGATTGATCTGTATATAAGTAGTCAGTGTGTGCAAAACCTGAGCTCATGGAACATACCCATGAGCAATTTCTAGCATCTAGCTTAAGAAATGCGTCCTGGTCACAACTGGGACAGTTTGGTCGACTGCATTCACAGGTCTTAAGAGTACAGCTTGGGGGGCATTGCTCGGTGATCATAGAAGAGATTATAAGGGGGCCAAAGGGAATCTGGAGCAAAATTGCATGTGCATGACTGTGCAATATTTCCAAAACAGAAAAGTAATTCCCAGTTTGCTGGTTTTTCCTGAGCGGCCGTTCATCATTTCACGGCTTAGCATTCAAAAGAATACTCTGGTACAACTTCCAGCTGGTCTGCATTTTCCAAAATAGACAATCATGGAGAATCACATGGCAGTTAGGAAAAAATGACACTGTTTTACAAGATGGAAAATCACATTGCATTCACAACATTCTCTGTCTCCTGTGCAGACACACAAACATATGTATACTACCACCATCTCTATGGGTGGGCATGAATATTATAAAAGTATCTTAAAAAGCAACCTTGCAACTGAAAAGGCAGCCAAAACTAACACCAAGGAAAGCTAGTTTAGTCTGTCCTTAGTGAATTGATTAATAAAACTGTAAATCTTGGACAAGGGCAGAAGTTCAAATGGAAAAGTATTCAATGCTGGAGGGAAGTATTTATAAACAAAGCTGAACATGACATTGCTATCTGAAAATCAGTTAGCTGCAGACTGCACTACGACAGCTGTCCCCAATCCCCAGTCCATGGACCAGTACCGGTTTGTGGATCAGTCAGTACCGGGTTGTGGCTCCTCCTCGTCCTCCTCCCCAGCTGCTGCCTTGGGGGCTGCCCTGCCATTCTGCTGCCGTCTCACCTTTGGTGCTCTCCAGCGGCCACCATGGCTGGGGCTCCCCCTCGGCATGGCACAGCACAGCTGCTGCTGGCAGCCCCCCCCCCCAGTGGCTGGCAGGAAATCAGGGGTGCCAGCGGGAAAGCAAGTGGAGCAGGGGCTCAGGTGGCAGCGACGTCCCTCGGCAAAAGATTACCCCCCCCCAGGCCTCAGTAAAATTGCCAAGCATTGACCGGTCCCCAGTGATAAAAAGTTTGGGGATCTGCATGTCCATTCATACGGCAGATATTCCAAAGTATAGAATGTGGACACATATGCGTTTCCTGCACCCCCTGATTTTTTTAAATGATAGTAAGAAAACGTGAGCAGAAGATAATCAGAAGAAAATGTCTAACAGTTACTTGGGTCTCAAGACTTTTCAAATGGCATTGGTCAACCAGCTGCCTCCTCTTCCAAGGAATCTGAATAACTGAACCCAGGAGAAGAACAATCCCACAGAGGCCAGTTTCCTTGTCAGCCCATGATGAACCAGTACAATGGAGGAGAGAATGCTTGGCAGCTCAAGAGAGACAAAGGAGGCCCTGCTTGGGTGCTCAGCTATGGTCAGCATTAGTCCCTGGAGCAGAGTTCTTGTAGGACTAGAATGCACAGGCTGACAGGGAAAGTGTAAAAGACCCGTGTCTGTAGCAAGAACACAACTGTAAGGGGAGACACCTGGCCCTTGGGGGATGAGTCAACAAAAGATACAGATAAAAGGAACACGCTGAGTAAGGCTTGGTGTGGAAGCCACTGTGCTTACCACTCCTCTGTGCACTAACATATTTAGCAAGCAGAGCTCTACTCTGACCCTGCTGCCTTGGACCTTGTCTCTTGTAACCTGTGGTAGCTCCTGAAGCCTGGGGACCCTTGTATCCTTCACCTGTTGCCAAGTCATGGGACTGGACTCCTGGATTTGACACTCCTTCACATATCCAATTCTGTACTGGTTTGTAGAACTTGCTCTTGTATAATTGTATTTATGTATCCTGGAAACCCTAGATGGAGCAACAGCAGCAAGTTTAGCCCCGAACATGACATCCTGCATATATGGGAACCACTCTGCCAGGGAGTGGTTCAGAATATATTCATATCATGTGCAGCTTTTCTAACCCATCTGGCAGGATCCCAATTGCATGGCAAATCTGGATGTGATTAGTCTAGCCACTTGCTTGCAAATTTTTCATACACTTCCCAGTGCTGTGGGATCATACCTCAGGGAAGCATTTCCCTCAGCACTGTATATATCTGAAGTGCACTTCATAAAACATGTATGCCGTACAGGTGGGCTGGATTCCAATGTTCCTGCATACCTGTGCAACAGCAATTAGTGTGTTATAGATTGCTTTGGTATTGCTACTTAAGTTCCACATCTCCTGTACACATAACTGATCAATAACCAACCGATATCAGAATCGTGTGTCAAGGCAACTAACTCACATGCGGTGATCTCACAACTATTCCATGAAAATGAAAACAACAACTCTGAAATATTCTATTTCAAAAGGGAATGGTTTTCTAGCTGCTGGGAGAGGATGCTTAGTCCTGACTCAGCCCCACCCTGGCTGCCCAGACTGAAAACACCCAGGGCCTAGACTCACCCATGCAAGGAAGGTCAGGAAAAGGAGATCACTGGAACCCAGGCAGATTGCTCTGATACAGTCAAGAAGGAGGAAAGGATCTGGAGAGAGGTATCATCAGAAGGCAAGGCCAAGCTTGGACTTGAAGGAGGCCAAAATAGGAGAGGCTAAAAGGCAACCCTGAACAGCAAGGAGAAGGAGAATATGCTGCCTAAGGAGGTGGTGAGCTCCCCCTCACTGGCAGTCTTCAAGCAAAGGTTGGATACACACTTTTCTTGGATGCTTTAGGATGCTTTGGGCTGATCCTGCATTGAGCAGGGGGTTGGACTAGATGGCCTGTATGGCCCCTTCTAACTCTATGATTCTGTGATTCTGTGGAGCAGGGCAGGGAAACAGGCAGGAAAGACGTCCTTTTCCTTCTATAGGCTCCAAGGTGAAGGAGATGGAAGGAAATAAGAGGCAGGCCAGGTGATGGCGAGCTCAGATATGAGAGAGAGAGTGACTCACCCATGCCTTCTCCTTCTGTGTTCTGAGACCAGCTACCTTTTTTGGAGGCAGGACAGCAAAAGGCAAGGAGACCACTGCAGAGGAAGATTAAGTATTTACATTAATATAAGCGAATCTTCTCATGCTTGTAGTGCTGTCAGATTTATTGCTGTATTAAACTGAGGAAATATTCCTAGACAACAATCCGGTGAAAGGAGTGAAACGTATAAAGGATGGGAGGACTGTGGGATGCAGGGCCAAGAGTGGAAGGGTGCTTTCAGACTTGCTAAATAATGCAGTTTCAGCGCACTTAAGCAGCCATTTGCAAGTAGTTTTTGCCATTTCACACAATTGCAAAGTGCATTGAAAGTGCATTACTTAGTTTGTGTGAAAGTGCCTGAAGTCTCTTCCTTAGCAGTACCTTATGAGGTAATTGACTGGATCGCCTCCAGATATCATGCAAAGATGAAGAAGACGACAACCACTTGGGTTTTATACCCTGCTTTTCACTTCCTGGAGGAGTTTCAAAGCAGCTTACAATCTCCTTCCCTTCCTCTCCCCACAACAGACATCCAGTAAGGTAGGGGGGGGGGGGCTGAAAGAGCTCTAGCAAGCCTGCTCTGTGAGAACAGCTCGCACAGGACTGTGACTACTCCAAAGTCACCCAGCTGGCTGCATGTGGAGAAGCGGGGAATCAAACCTGGCTCTCCAGATTAGAGGCCACTGCTTTTAACCACTATACTAAGCTGGCTCACAAGGGGAGAGGCAGGGGAGGATAGCTTCCCTGTCTCCCCCCTTGGTGCAACTTGAAATGCTCTCTTAAATACTGCTTCTTGTGGATGGGAGACAGAAAGGAGAATCATGAAGGGTGACCAGAAAGGCCACTGCTGCAGGGAAGGAAACTGGTGAAAATTGTCTCCCTTTCCCTGCCCCACTTTGCCCATGCAGATCTTTTCCCCAGGATCCAGCCCAACAGGATCATCTGATAGACAGCTCCAGGGTGATTCTTCGGCTGTTATTTCATGGCATCGTCATATGGTTGGAGCCTGACTGACAACCTCTTAAACAAGGATGACACAATGACGAGATGGCTAAATCCCATGCAACTGGAATGGATTCTAGAGTGGGGCTTAGGAAATGACTTCATTATCTGTTCATCTCGCATGTGCCCCGTTTCAATCAGGAGCCAAACCAGCAACCCACGGCATGAATTTGCCCAAAGGACAGCCCTGCATTCACAGACACTTGAGGCAGACGTTCACTTGTGAAACATGTTAATAAGTTTCCAGTGGAGCAAAGAATCCAGACTCCTTAAGAGGTCAGTAGAAGGCTACATGCTGCATTATTTTTTTCCATCTGCATAACTGTATGCCTTTTGCTGATGAGTTCACATTTGCCCTTCAGAGCAGTGCTGGGTCACCAGAGTCAATTGCTACAATACACTGTGTGATTGATGCTGATACAACTCTGCTGACTTAAGACATCTGGGAGTTCTTAATTACCTACCCTTCCCATCTGTACTATTATTTTTCTCCAGTTTGGACCAGGAATTTGTTTTCTGGAGAGCATTTGCTCTTCCCTTTTTGCAATATCAGTACATTAGTTTGGAGCTAACATCAGAATCTGGGGATACAGATAAGGTCATTTTTGATTGCTCAAACGCAAGTCTTGGAAAGAATGCTTTCCAATTTTAGAAAGGCAAGCCAGGGAAGGGCTCTTTTTTAACATTTGTTGTCTTTATTAATAATTTTAAAAATCCCATTGTTGACTCAACGTTGAGTATTGACCATGGAAGAAGAACCAATTTGTAAGTAGCACGATGTCATTTTATTGACAGTGTTTCATATTATTTAATTTACAAATTTAACAAGCCAACATTTGGCTGAACTCGTAAGAATTGAAATTCTGAGTCCCTGATCCAGGTCTCGTTGCAGACAACTCACATGCAGGAATAGAAGAACCCCTCCAATGAATGCCAGATGGGCACTGCAGTATATGCAAGGGTTAGAGTACAAGGGTTAGAGTTAGAGTAGCCTTGGAAAGACCCAGTTTCAAATCCCTAAAAGTCACAAGGTGACCCTAGGCCAGCCATTTGTTCTCTGCTTGACTTGCCTCAAAGGATTGTTACGAATATAACATGAAGGGTGAGAGAACAATGTATGCTCTTGAGCTCCATTTGAAAAGGAGGAACTAATAAATGAACTGCTGATCTGAGATGGCACATGAAAGAACAACACACCTATGAAAGACCCAGGAACCAAATTCTGGTTCTCGATATAAAGACAGTCTGTTGCCCACTGTGTTTTTAAGTATGCATCCTTTCAAATGAATTACATGTATGTACATACAAGTGTGTAACCAGAGTAACACATTTCTATATCCATTGGGTGTAATGGCCTTCAAATGACACCACTTAAGACAGTACTGTGAAGCTAGCAGGAAGGCAAACCACAGGTCAGGTATGAGCCTATGGTTAACAGAAGCTGAATTCTAAGCTTGTTTCCGATGGAGGATAATGACTCTTTCATTTTACTGTGGTGGTAGGAAAAGCCTGTAGGAAAACTCCTTCCTGCACTTGAAATGCAAGACATTCCGGTCACACGGATAACTCCTGCAGTTTGAGTTCCAAGCTGGGAAATTCATGAAGACTGGAAGAAGAAGAGAAGCTGGAGGTTTTGTACCCCACTTTTTTCTATCCAAAAGGAGTCTCAGAGGGTGGCTTACAATCACCTACCCTTCCTCTCCCCACAACAGACACTGGATAAAGTCAACCTGAGTCTTCTTAGGGATTATTTAACATTTCTTTTTCATGCCTGTGCTTCCTAATGAATGTGTGTACATTTGCACCAAGAAAAATGCATGCACAATTCATTAGGAAATACAAATGCACAAGTCCCTTGATACGATTTTTGATTACATTTTTTGGATTTTTTTCTTCTGAAAAGAGCTATCTTAACCAGATTTGAATTTCGTCAATATTATGGAAACAATCTTCTATGTAAAGCGCTATCTCAGCCAGCATATTTTTTCCTTTTGTGAAGTGCTCTAAACAAGTTTGATATATAAGAGACAAGATTGTACTTCATATTACTTCACATTAAAACGCGTTTGTTCTAAGCCAGAGATTGGCAATCTTAATAGCAATTCTACCCCCAGAAACCGGGGCAATGTGAATCGGGGAGGAGAAGTGGCACTGTGCCACAGCAGTTCTCACACCACCAGCATAACAAGAGAAGGAAAGAGAGAAGGGACCCAAAGCTCCCTCGAACTCAGCAGATTCCGCTGACCTCCTGCCACGCAGCAGACAACCAGCTCTCATATACAGCAAAAGACGGCTGGGTTGCCATTGAGACATCTGTTTGCACACTTGGTTTCTAAACCACCTGCAATATGATGTTCCTGATCTTGTCACATGGAATGAGACTGGCCAGGTTCAAACCCCATTTTTGCAAGCACAAACATCATTTCTTCAGTTCATGATTTTTACGTTAAAGTTTCTGAATATTTTCGTTGTCGTTGCAAGCTTGGAAATTCCCCTGGATCTGTCAAAAATTCTGCTTCTGTGGATGTTTCAATTTGCATTCATGTTCAGAGTTAGATACATGATGCGTTTGTTTTGAAAACTTCTGTGCCACTTTTCCAGAGAACCGGCTCCAGTTTAAAATCCAGGTGATTGCAAGTCAGAGCATTAAGCCGTTATTCCATGGGAATCCAAAGGGCTTCACCCTGATGGCCTCATGCCTGAAGTCAGGGCGAGGCAGAACCGGGAGCCAGGTTTACCCTCCAGAGAAAACTGGCAAAGTCAGCAGGTTTCTTTGGTTCAGATGTTATAGGGTATTTCAAATAATCTTCCAGAAAGCTGGAAGAGAATCAAACAGGTGTCTGACTAGTTTGTGAAGCATATGGTGGTAATGGGAGAAACGATACAAAATACGGAGATCCTTTAATATCCAGCTGGCACTGTGGCTCAAGCTGGGCTGTTTTGTTTTGTTTTTAACACAGGTTTGCACTGGCACATCTGTGTGTGTGGTTGGCACAGGCTGTTGGAAACCTTCATGGGTTGGTGCAGCAAGTTGTAAGATAACCTGAGGAGGAAAAGGGATGTTTAGAAGTAGTATTAAAATGATCTAATGAGTGCCATAGGCAAAAACAAAATAAATACTCCAGAGAAGTTTGAACATGTGGAATTTCATTCAAGAAAAGTGAAAGATGAGCAGAACATTGACGCTTGCTTAACAGAGCTGTATTTGAACTCTCTTCTGACATTTTTCATTGAAGAGGTCTACTTCTTCCACTATAGCTCTGTTGAATTTAAAACGGTGGCAGTCAAACAAATTCTTTTATGAAAGATCTAGTGCTATTGCCATTAGCAAAGTGGACCGAAAGATTTCTACGTGGTGTAGTCTTTAAGAGCCAGCATGGTGCAGTGATTGGCAGCCTCTAATCTGGCAAGCTGGGTTTGATTCCCCACTCTTCCTCCACGTGAAGCCAGCTGGGTGACCTTGGGCTACTCACAGTTCTCTCAGAGCTCTCTCAGCCTCACCTACCTCACAGGATCTCTGTTGCGGGGAGATGAAGGGTTGGTAATTGTAAGTCACTTTGAGACTCCTTTGGGTAACAAAAAGCCAGGTACTGAATCTCAGCTGTTCTTCAGTTTAAATATGAAAATGGCTTTAACTATTTGTCAGCTTGCAGAGCTGAGGAAACAGATTTTTAAATCCTATAAAGCAAAGCAGATGACTACCAGAAAGGTCAGGATCTATGCCTAGAATGTGGGATCTCAGGGATCCCCTGAGGCAGGGATTTATCCTGAGCATTAGTGTGGAGCAACTAACAATGTATTCCTCTTAGGTGCCAGTTTCAGGCTGGGAAATTCCTGGAGACTTGGGGATGGAGCCGGAGGAGGCTGGGGGAGGGGATGAATATGGCATAATTCCATAGAGTTTATCCTTCGAAGCTTCCATTCTGTCCAGGGGAAATGATCTCTGAAGATCAGCTGTAATTCTGGAAAATTTCCAAACCCCACATGCAGATTGGCAAACCAAATGCACTGTATTTCTATAATGAATACTGGAACAACTTATAAACAAGACAAATGCAGCCAAAGGTAAAATAAGGAGATTTCAGAAATGGCCTGCAAATCATAGGAGTGAAATGTGTTGTAACAGCATGAGGTGAAATGACCAGAACCTCATGGGGAGCCATGTCAACCAATGCATCTTGGCTTTCTATACAGTTGTGTTGGTACTTCAAGCTCCCTAAGGATTGCACTGTGAAAGTTTCTGAGCAAACCTCCAGTGCAATTCTAAGTTGGCTTATGCCCTTCTAAGGCCATTGAAAATGGGTTTTGAAAGGTGTAATTCTGTTTAGGGTGGCACAATCCTTTCCTTAAAGGTCTTCATTTATTATACAACAGAAGAAAAATGTACCTGGGGTAAATGATAGCAGCCTTTCAGACCTGACCATGAGATCACATGACCTAGTTTTCAGTGAAAGGAAACAACCTTCCTATCTAAACCACCTCCGTGCTCTTGCATAGTTCACCAGGGTCATGTGTCTTGATGCTACCTTAGCTCTTCAACATGTTGCACCTACCTGTCTAAAACAACTGTTCTCTCTGGGGATGTCACTATGCCTACTCTTCTAGATGGCTTCATCCTTGGTGCTGGAACAAATGAACATCATCCCAGCAGGGCCCATCTCCCATCAATATCTTGCTTCTTCAATCTCAGCCTATAAAAACTCTGTGTAAGCAGAACAGGGAAAGATAGAATGCTTAATACTGGGAAGTATAAAATTGAGTGTTTTTCTCAAACAGAAAGAGGTATCCGAGTGTACTGCATGAGCGCTCTGGTTAAAATGAAAAAGCTTCCAACCAATGATGGGGCCCGAATAAGACAGCTATGGAGGGTCAGCGTTCTAACTCAGTGAGCCATGTCAACTGTTCTGGGACAGTGCGCCGTTTGGCGGAACTAAGTAGCTGTCAGTGCACATTGTTGGGATTTTTCGAGCTAAGGATGTTGGTTGCCCAGTTTCTATAAATTTTAACTGGATGAAGATGTTCAAATTCCAGCAGCCGAATAAGAGAAGTTTTTTAAAAACTAAGCAAAACAGGCACTCCTCTTAGTACAATGGCAGTTAATGTAACCAAAGAAGTGAATTGGAATGCATGAGATCCAATAAGAAATCAGCGGCTTTAATCCCACCAAAAATTATGCTTGAACATTAAAAAATGGTTACAAGAGTTCAGCCAAAGGCGCTATAGTGAAAGGAGAACTGGACCTCGTCAGTGAAAGATATCGGAAGAGAGTTCTAACAAAACATGTTGTATAGGGGCAATGGTTGAGAGTCAATGGTATCTCTGGACACTAGATGTGGTGATATTACAGTCAGGACTATAAAACTGAAAAATTATCTACTCTTGAAGAGTTTAGAACAGGGGTAGTCAAACTGAGGCCCTCCAGATGTCCGTGGACTACAATTCCCAGGAGCCCCTGCCAGCAAAAGCTTGGCAGGGGCTCCTGGGAATTGTAGTCCATGGACATCTGGAGGGCCGCAGTTTGACTACCCCTGGTTTAGAACAAGGATTATAAAGAGATACATGACAAATGGAAGGAGAAAGGAGAAGATGACATTCTTCTCTGAATCCCTGAAAGAAAATAAGATTTTGACTGGAAGGACTATCAACCTACTACTTTCCCATACATTGTCCTGCGCAGGGCAAACCATAGCATGTTCCCAACAGAAAGCATATGCCCTGAATAGTGCTAAAAAGGAAATCCCTAAAGATGATGCTTGCCAGAAAGCCAGTCTACATAACCTGCAGAGCCAGCACTGAAATGTTGATGTAGAAGGACACTGGGAGCAATGTAGTCATTGGAACATGGAGATGATGGACTCAGTGTTGCATGGAAACTTGAGGACATACACTGAGCCCATAAACCCAGTCTGTTGATCATTAGAAGCGTCTCTGATGCTTCTTCTGGCTCCTGAGTTCTCAGAGGACACCATTTATGCCTTTCCAGGATTTTTCTTGTAACCTTAAAAGGTAAACCACTGGCAACTTTAAAAACAAAAAGGCATTAGAACATGCACAGGTTGTTATGATTCAGTTGTGACTGTGCAGATTTCTAGATCTGCTGCCAACAACACTGTGAGGTAAGCTCGGCTGAGAGCTGGCTAGGCCCAAAGGTCTTCCACAAGCTTCATGGCAGTATGGGGGTTGGGACCTAAATTTCCCAGGTCTCAGTACAACACTCTAATCAGAGCACCACACTGATATTTTAGAGCACATTATTTCCTGCGTGCTTATAAAAATGCATGTATGTTCAGAAGAATTTCATTGACCCTGAAAAGGAGTGATATTATAAGAACTACTCCTACGATGACATTTACAAAAATGAGGTACCAATGAGCAGGTGTGCTGCTGAAAGGAACAAATAAGGGAGTCAGCTCACTGGGACTGCAGCTGTTGAACCAGGTAAATTCAACTGTTCAGTGTGTTAATAGGGTTGTCAGGCTGTAAGAGGAGCTTGGGGGCTGGAGACAAGGGGACACTGGAATAATCTGATCCATGATGCCATATCACTCTAGGAATCACCAGAAACTGTGTGGTAAAACCATGCAGTTATTGGTGATTTCAAGAGTGATTTTATCCTATTTCCACATTCCCTCTAGAACTGATGTTACACCATGCCTTTTTAAAAGGTTGCACACTTTAATTATCTGTTGGCAGGCAACAAGAATTGTTCACCATACAATTAGCAAAAGTCCTATTTGAAGGACATTTTTGAGTGGACAAAATGATGAAATGGGAAGGGTCATAGATTCACAAGGGCCTTCTGGTGATCTGAACCAAATACCTGCTCAAAGCAGGAAATCCAGAGTCCCTCATCCTCTTCAGCACTCAATTGCATCTTGCAGGACTGCTTTTCAGTACACATTTCAAAAACACTAGGGAACAAAAGCAGTTATTGTGGAATCTGGTCCTGAGAATGGTTTTCCTTAGCAAGCAGCTTTGAGCCAACCAAGCTAT
The DNA here is from genome assembly GCF_049243985.1 of Paroedura picta. Classification (NCBI taxonomy): domain Eukaryota; kingdom Metazoa; phylum Chordata; class Lepidosauria; order Squamata; family Gekkonidae; genus Paroedura; species Paroedura picta. The sequence goes on along the minus strand of NC_135371.1, from coordinate 38,779,076 downwards.
TTAAAATTTCCTAGTGTAGACCAAAGTCTCTCCATTTTTCATTCCCATTGCCTTTCCAAGCTCATTCAACAATGAAGTTCTCCAAACATATGGTATTACTCTGCCTGCAGAGTAATAAATTGCTTTCTCAACAGCTCACTAACAAAATAACAGCAAAGGGCAATGAATTAGACCAGAGCAGAAGATGTATTGAGAGTACACAGAAGACATCTTACTGGGATCTTACTGCTCTCTAAACAACCCTTAGAGAGCCAGCATGGCATAGTGGTTAAGAGTGGCAGCCTCTAATCTGGAGAAACATGTTTGATTCTCCACTCCTCTTCCACATGCAGCCAGATGGTGACCTTGGGCCAGTCACAGTTTTCTCAGCACTCCCACCTACTTCCCAGGGTGTCTGTTGTGGGGAGAGGAAGGGAAACAGCTCTTCTTGTCTTATGGAGAAATTTCCTTCTTACCTTCAACATTACAATGGTTGGATGGAAGGCTTCCTATCTTTTTTTTTTGAAGATATGAATCACAAACCAAACCTGCCTTAGCCAGAAAGAAGCCCTTTAAGCCTGTGGGTTCCTCCCTTTTCTTCAGAGTTATCAGACATGGCGAGGAGTGGGACCTCAGATGCAGTGAATATGAATCTCTCAGCTCGCAGTTGGTCATTGTGAATGCTTTGCCTCTCACATCCTGGCTGCTAAACCCTGACCACTGCAGAGGAGTCTTGGGTTAAAGGCTGGAAGCTCTCATACCCCTTGGTTGTCTGTGACTGACCCTAAATCCATTATTTGTTCCCCCTTATCTCTTGTAATGGTCAAGATTTTTACCATGTGTCCTTTGTGTTCTGAAATTGTAAACAGATCTGTGTGAAATTTGGTAGTCAGTTGTCTCACTTCCTTCAGCTTTGGCTATTGTAGCTTTTCCAAGGAGTATAGAATTGTTGTAACATGGCTCACATAGCAAAATAGACTTTCTACAGCTACAGGGACCCATGGAACAAGCAAATTTTTCAACATGCATATCCTCATCTTTGCCCTCTTTCACTCATATGCACCTTTATTTCTTGTTATAATATGCTTTATTGTTTTCAGTACAAAGATAGAGATACATAGAAAAGTTGAAAGCTCGATGACCCTGGTCTCCTCCCCCTTCCCGCTCCTCAATTCAGTGCTTCAAAGTCTGATACAATCTATTTAGCAAGATAATATAACAATGCCATTGGTCTTGATAGTCTTCCAGAGGTTTCATATTTACTAGATTAGTTAATTTAGCCATTTTTGAAAGTTTTGCTAGCTTGTCGAGCCATGTCGATGGAGATGGTAGATCTGGTGCTTTCCAGGTCTTTGCTAGAACCAGGTCCATTCCACATGACTTCAATGTTGCAAAAGGCTTCCAAATTGTAAATGCTACTAATTTGCAGTTATGCACGACGTTGAACGCAATCTGCCACACTCCTGAAACAGGCCCGCAAAAAGTGATTCATTGTAGCGCTTAAAGGGAAATCCAGAAAAGTGGATTCACCCTCCGAAAAGCGCTACACTCTTGCAAACAATCTGCAACAGTAGTGAAAAAGACCTGTGCATTCCCATTGTTGCGGTTACAGCCAAGTCCCTCCCCCTGGCTCTCTCCTCTGAACTTCCGGCGAAGCGATCACCATTTTTTTTTTCTCGGAGCGAGCAGAAAGCAACGAACCAGCGAGCCTTTATTCACCCAGCGAGGCTTCTCCGGCTACAGTCCCTCCACAGAACTGCTTTAAAGCTCCCCTAAGTCACCAAGCACAACACAGCCCCGTTTGCAAGTTTCCTTTATTTTTGGCCGAAAATCACGCCCATGCACGGGGGGGGGGGATTTTTCTTTTCACTCGGGGGAGCGTGGTAATGATGAATCACCAGCTCACACGCCAACTGCCAGCTAGATGGGTCTCTACGTTAGGAGGAAGCAAGGAATCAAGGAATAAAGGCATATTCGTTGCAACGTGTGTTTTTCTTTTTTTTAATAAACCTGTTCTTAAAGGGAAAGGGGCTTTTCGGGAGCACAATAACGGCTGCCCATTGGCTGTTCGTTTGATTGACGGCCAGGGGCGGGACAAAGCACAGAAAAAATCGCTTCCTTTCTAGCGATTTTTGGTAAGACCGGAAACCTGTGGGAAACGATTGAAACGTTACTGGATTCCACTACAAAGGCAGGTATGCGTAACTCAGGGATTGCACTATTAAAAATAGTATTTCCGCTATCAGGAACCAATTGGCAACATTGGTCCTTGTGCGGAATGGGCCCCAATCTCGCTGCCATCCTTGCATAAAAGAAAAAGATCTTGGCATTTCATGGTAAACTTTCCGGACAAACACTTAGAAGCATATATTCTGGTTTCATAGGAAATTTAACATTATACATCGCTTCTAAAAAAGCATGAATTTTTATCCAAAATTTTTATCACTTTTACACATCTCCACCACATATGAAAGAAGGAGAATATGTACCTTTATTTCTATTTAAAACATTTATTAGCTGCCTTTCTTTCTTGGGGAACATAGAAAAATATGTAAAATAAAATACCTCAAAAACTTCACAACCAAGTTTTAAAAACCCAGTTCAGGATTATCTTCTGTTGGGGTGGAGTGAAAGCAGGCTGACAGCTATTGTTGTCAGAAACCTGCATGTAGTGACCACGCTCTTTGCAAAACAGGACCCCTTCCTCCTTGCTGCCACCACCTTGGTAGGCAAAAATTGGACTTCAGAGAGAAATCACTGGGATACAATTAACTCAAGGTTGACTCAGCCTTCCATCCTTCCGAGGTCGGTAAAATGAGTACCCAGCTTGCTGGGGGGTAAAAGATAATGACTGGGGAAGGCACTGGCAAGGCCACCCTGTACTGAGTCTGCCATGAAAACGCTAGAGAGTGTCACCCCAAGGGTCAGACATGACTCGGTGCTTGTACAGGGGATACCTTTACCTTTACCTTTTTAACAACCTCTTGCTGACTGAAGCAGTAGCTTTGGATCCCTCATGTTTGGATTGTCCTTCGAGTGTGAGAAACACGGGTTCTAGTTTAATTACAAACTCCTTGTGAAGCCTTCAGTCTCTTTCTTTCACCTAAATTGCCAATATGTAAGCTAGAATAATTACTGACCTCATGGAATTGTGGAATAGAAAACATTTCTAAAATATTTTCTACATGCCATCTGCTATATAGTAAATGAGAACTAACAACAGGAGAAAGTTCCTGTGAAAGGATTGCAGGGAAAGGGAGCAAACCTACAAGAGAAAATCCAGAGCAGTGACCATCTGCGGAGCGGATTAAATAAAGGAGTAAGGGCTGTTGGGGAGGAGTTAGGGCAGGCCGTGTCCAGGATAAAAACTTGGAGGGCCCAATCAGGAGCCGTGAAGCGGCTCCTGATTGGGCCCTCTAAGTGTCCATCTACGGCCAAGTCACCATTGGCCCTCCAAGTGTCCATCCATGGCCAAGCCGCCATTGGCCCTCCGAGTGTCCATCCACGGCCAAGCCGCCATTGGCGGCTTGGCCGGCCCTCACATGGCTGGCCAGGGACTCTGTAAGTCCTCCTGCACTGCCACTCCTCCATCTTCGAAAAGGAGCAGGGACACCGCATCAAAGACGCGGCGTCCCTGCTCCTTTCCCATCCCGGGGACCCTGTCCATTGGGGGGGAGCCGACATCGCTGGCTGCCTTCTCCCACCGCCCTGACAATGGCGGAGCTGCAGGATGCCTCCCAATCTGCCCCCCTCACACTTCGGGCCCATGCTGCCATCCACCGCCGCCGTTAGCTCGCTGCTGCTGATCGCCGCCTGCCCCCGCACCCAGGAGGGCCTCACAAACGTGCCCGTCCCAGCGCCACCGCTTGCCGCCGCGCCCAGCAATCACCTGCCTCATTGCTGGCCCGCGCGGCTGGGAGTGGCCTGCGCGGCCGGGAGTGGCCCAAGCGGCCGGTAGTAGCCCACACCGCCACTTGCAGCCACCAGCAATGCTCCCTTTGTCGATCCGGCGACACCCGCGATGCCTCGCACGCAGGGACATGCTGCCGCCAGTGGCTCCCAGCGCAGCCTCACGGAGCCGCAGACCTGCCCCTGCAACAGGCTGCCACGACCAGCCACCCCACCCGGATGCACCCACAACCTTGCTGTGCCGCTGAGCAGCTGCTGACACCGGAGCCGCCCGCCCCATGGAGCTAGGTAGGTCGCAACCGCCCGGACCACTACACCAGGCCTCAGGTCCGGCCCCGCGACGCCTTCCTAGCGCCGGCTGTATTTGCACTACAGCGGGCTTAGTTTCTAGTTTATACATATTTACAAAATTAATTGTTGCTTATAAGACTAACATAGCAGAGCTCCTGGAGTGGGACTTCCACATCTTTCTCTCCTTTCACATCCTCTAAAATTCTGAAATTTTCTTCCTGGGAGCCACAGACCCTCATGAACAGGGTGGGAGCAAAGGGGTGATCTGTAATGGAAGGGAAGGAGGAGCAGCAGAACCCATTCCCTCCCACTTCACCAACAATAGAAACAGTCTTCCATCATGAGAAACAGCTGATAAGATACAGGCTGTTATCACTGTGTTTTATAAGTATCCCTGAAGAAATTATCATATGCAGTGTCTCCCCCTTACAAGAATCTCAGAGTAGTCCAAGTAGAGAGAATGAGTAATCCTAGGCTGCTCATAGAGCTTTCTGGCTTCTTGAAGGTTTGGATCTAGATCTCTACTGTCTTGATTCAACACTCCACCTAGTCCAACAATATCTATTACATGCCTTCCTAAATAGAAATTGTTCTTGTTGTCATCCTGATAAAATCTAGCTATGTTTTGCTGTTTTGAAAGAAGCCAGAATTATGAGAGGGGGTGTTCTTTTGCAAAGGGATCCACCCAGTTACTTCTGCCCTGCAATAGTCATACTCTGTTGGTTCACTACACTGTCTCTGTTGATATCTCAATACTTCTAGGCACCAATTAATATCGAAGTATCAGCGATGAGTGCAAATTCTATAGCAACAGGACAACTTCCAGCAGTATTTGCTCCAGCGTGGTACTGATTTGACAATGAACGCGCATGAAGCTATTTTATACTGAGTCAGAACATTAGTCTAGTGAGGTCGGTATTTCCAGGGGTAGTCAAACTGCAGCCCTCCAGATTCCCATGAGCCCCTGCCAGCAGGGGCTCCTGGGAATTGTAGTCCATGGACATCTGGAGGGCTGCAGTTTGACTACCCCTGATCTATCCTAATAACTCGCATTGGGTCTCCACATCACAAACAGAGGTGTCTCATGTCCCCTACTGCTTGTTCCCTTTAACTGGAGGTGCCACAGGCCCTCCCTGTCCCACATTGTACACTTCATGCCATTCAGGCTTCTATAAGTCTAAACTTTCCCACCCCTGAAAACATGACCATTTTCTGTCATGAGGTCAGAGAGCTGCAGGACATTTTTAATGGGAAAGGAATGAGGTCTGGGTCTGTTTTGGACTGTGAAGCCTATTCAAAATAAGATTTAATCCAGACAACTTGTGAACACTATTTAAAGTTAAGAAAACATGTTGTCCTTCACCTCAGTCTCAGGCTACGTTCTGAGGTTAAAGCTGTGCCAGTCTGGGCCAGGTGAACACCTGGATGGGAATCCTCCATACACTGTCTCAGAAGAAAGGCAGGATAAGGCTATTAGATGGGAACAGTGGCGCTGAAGAGTTCCAGACTTTTCATTCTGTTCTTGTTGGCAGAGTAATTAATACAGAAGGTGGGGAGCTCCCCCTCCCTGGCTAAGTAGCTGCTGAACAGTTACTTATCCTGGATGCTTTAGGCTGATCCTGCAGGGGGTTGGACATAGATGGCCTGTATGGCCCCTTCCAACTCTATGATTCTATGAGCCTAATTAAAGAGTACATAAATGTTTATTCAGGAATTTCCATGCCTGATAGTGCAGCATGGAGACAGAGATAGATCACTAACTATGGATCAAGCTGAGAGACAGAGACCCATTATGCATGGGGCAGAACACCCGCTCTGGTGGCAGCAGTGCTTCAGGGGAAATCGCCAATAATGCTTGTCGTCGCCGCCATCGCGGGTCTGTCCTGGCCCAGGGATACGGAAGGCCTGTGTTATGCAAACATGGGAACTTCCGCAGCTTTCTGGATACGCCGGGTGGCAACAGGGGCTGAGGTGGGCCGGCGCTATGCATAATGGACAGTGTTCGGGCTTTCAGCCTGCCCGGCCCGGACCTACAGCATCCCTACAGGGACACCGCATGCCCCTGCGGGCTCTGTGGAGCCATGGAGCTGGCAGGGGCAGCCCCCTGCCCCGCCATAGCATATTATTTATTTATTTTATTATTTATTCATATTTATATACCGCCCTCCCCGAAGGCTCAGAGCGGTTTACATATAACTGAAACTATACATCCCTGGCCCCTCCCCACCTCTCCCCTTGCCACTGCCACTTACCGTGGTCAGCAGCGTCCCGGGCCTCCTGGCTCCGGCACAATGCGAGTGTGCATGCGGTATGCTGGGGCAGCTCTGCACGCCCCGCCCCTGTGCATACACGGGGAACAGCAGAGAATCCTGTCCCGCCACAACGGCATGGCAGCAGCGCAGAATAGCTGCTGCCAAGCATAATGGGCCAGAGAGAAACAGACTGTGGCACTTCCAAAAAGGAAATTGCCCAAAGAGTAGCAATCTGGAGACAGGCAAGGAATGACACTTAATGGGAAAGAAGGTCCTGACCTCTCTATCCTATCTAATTGTCTTCTTGCTGCCTTCTTCAGGGTCTTCTCTTCTTCTTTGTACACCCGACATTGCCTATTCCAACCATTTACGTCATTGTAATGACATTTATTTAGAAGTAAGCTGCTCTAACCTCAGTAGGGCTTCCTCCCTTCCCCCTTTCACCCTGGCACTATTGCTTCCTGAAGAGATCATTGTCATAGCTCCAAGCCAGCAAACGGTCTTGTCTGCAGTGACAATGCAGAGAAGATCCATTGAAATGCAGCTTGTCATCCCGACTCGGTATTTCATCAGCAACTAAGGTTCAGAAAATGTGCTTTGCTTAGCAGCTGTATTGTGCAAGGGCAAGGAAAGTGAAGACAAAGAACAAATTGGGAAATTGCCTCCGAGATAATCCAGAAAGATAAACTACATGCAGAAGAAGAGCCACTCCTCTACCTATCTTATTGGTTGAGCATGACTGTGTATGTTTCAGGAGCAAAATCCCATCAGAAATCAGGCCATCTCGTGAGATAATTCTGTTAACAGAGATCACAGTGTTGTGTATATTGAGTCAAGTGGCTATCATGAGATCAGAATGACTTTTGTGATACTTTAGACATTTAAATTTCCAAACAGAACCAGAGGACAGTCCTGCTTACAGGGCACATAAATTAATGTAATGTTGTAAGATTCCTTTAATCGTCAAGCCTCTCCTGGGGGCCCAGCATAAAGTGGCATGCCTGGGAAACCAGAGCCCATGACAAAGGGAATGATAATCTTTCTTCATGATTGTTGCAATGACCTCAGCTAGAAAACTCTCTCCTAGCACCCATCCTGGCTTGGGGCAGGAGATTCCCACTCCTGCCTGAAGTCAGGGGACAGGTGTGTGCCTGTGGGTGAAGAAACAGCAGCAGATATTCTGGGAGAGGCAGAAAAAGAAGCAGACAGACAGTCTGTGCATTAGCTGAAACATCCTTGGGGTGCATGCTCTCTCACTCTCATTCTCTCTGGACACCTGATATGAGACGGCAGGTTGCTGTTTGTGCTCTACTTTTATATTTACAAAGTTAATTCTTCAAAAAGTGCAAAAACTCCAGTGCTCTCTTCTCCTTTCCAGTGGGGACCAACCCAGCTAAATGCTGCCCTGGGGACTTTTCACAGGGAAGTGGGGAGCACTGAATAATATTATAACAAGAGTTAGTCAGCCCTATGACATGTAAGAGCCAGCTTGCTGTAGTGGTTAAGAGCAGTGGCTTCTAATTTGGTGAGTTCTGTTTGATTTCCTCCTCTTCCACATGTAGCCAGCGGGGTGACCTTGGGCTCCTCACAGCACGGATAGAGCTGTTCGGATCGAACAGACCTGTCAAGGCTCTCTCTGCTTCATCTACCTCAGAGGGTGTCTGTTGTTAGGAGAGGAAAAGGAAGGCAATTATAAGCCACTTTGAGACTCCTTCAGGCAATGAAAAATGGCATATAAAAACCAGCTCTTCTTCCTCTTCTTCCAATGCCAAAGTGTTTACAAGTAAATCCTAACAATGTTATTTACTTTACTTTACTTTACTTTACTTTACTTTACTTTACTTTACTTTACTTTACTTTACTTTACTTTACTTTACTTTACTTTACTTTACTTTACTTTACTTTATTTATATACCGCCCTCCCTGAAGGCTCAGGGCGGTTTACATAGGAACAAAAAACAAAACATAAAACAGTCTATAAACAAGTGAATACCTTACAATAATAATACTAATTGTTGTAACCATATAACAATATAACTGTATAAACAATATGTTCATAAAAAACAGACTGGGTTTTATGCTGACATCTTCTTTGTGATAACCGGCTAGTAGATTTTACACAAAGTGAATGAGGCTACATGTTTCAGAAATTAGAATAAAGAAAAGTTGTTTTTTATTCCCTACTTTTCACTACCCAAAGGGGTCTCAAAGCATCTTATGACCTACCCTTCCTCTCCCCACTGCAGATAGAGATGTGAGGTAGGTAAAGCTGAAAGAGCTCTGAGAGAACTGTAACTGGCCCAAGGTCACCAGCTGACTGCATGTGGAGGAGGAATGGAGAATCAAACCTGGTTCTCTAGATTATAGGCCACTGTTCTTCAAGCACTACACCAAATTGCTGAGAAAGCAAATGGGATGTTTGTCCCAAGAGCTGATTTGATGAAAGACATTCAACCAACTTGTTGATGTTCCCCTTGAATACCAACAACATCTCCAGGAGCTTTGGGTGACTATTTGTACCGATTCTTTCCCCCAGGCTTCCAGACAAGCAGGAATACAGAAGGTATAGCTATAGGTTGTCAAGTAAAAAAACTTGAAGAAATGAATCACACACATACCTAAACACCCTGTGTCCACCAGTTATGCTCCTCATAACATCTTGCTGTTCCATCCCTCACTGGAGTCAGTACAATTCTGACCAGTTCACTTGCCTTCTCAGTCAGAGCCCCAACCATGAATGGTCAAGAGTTGATCATCTCTTAGCCTTCAGGGAAGGATTCAAAGCAGTTTCATTCAAGCCAGCTTCTTGTTGGGATTACGGCAGCTGAAGTTTGGTGGTGGAGGATGTTTTCTTTGGATGGCCATATCCAATCTGAGCGGGCTTTTTACTGAAAATTGTTCTTATTTTTATTGTCTTGTATGATATGTAATTTATGAGAGCCACCTTTATTGCCTATTTTAATTAAAAAAACATTTACATTCATTGAGGTTATAAGTAAATGGCTATTTTTTAATAGAACGGGCATAAAAACATGAATGTGTCATTATGCTATTTAGGGAATCTCGGCATGACAGTACTTATCATTTCAGTAACATTTCAGTGAAAGAACAGTGCTGCCCTCAGAAGCTTTCCTGTGGCCAGCAAGATTCCAGAACACCATTGGCAGTAACTATTTCCGTCATTTTATGAGTTCCATGGCAGCTATTTTAACCGATGATCTTGGAACAGACCTGTTTTGTTTCAAGCTTAGATAAGCATCAATTTCATTACCGTACCACTAATAATATTTGTAGCTATCAGGGCCTAAATTACAGGAAAGTGCCATCCACGTCTGCTTTAGGGATGTGTGCTGGCAGTTTGTGAAGAGCAGAAAACAGGGGTTTTCCCAGGGTCACAGTAGGACCCATGTGGATTAATAGCCTCAAGTGCTGGGAAGCAGCACTGGGAATAGGGAAGAAGACAAAAGTGACCTTTTTGCTTTTCTGTCCCTGCTGTATTTATAGAAGTGGGCGAGGAGAGCAATTTCACCTGCTATATTTATGGAGGTGGGAGAGAAGCACAATTTTTCCTGACACGCATGGCTATTAGTTCTGCAATGCTGCAACCTATTCTGCAACCCTGGGAATAAATTTTTCCCAGGACCAGAAAGGACCGCTGTGGGGAAGGAACTCAGGAACCTCTGTGATCTTCTGCATTGGTGGGTCACTGAATCCAGCCCTGGGCTCCCACCATTCACTGTTGTTCAAGTGTCGCTTTTCATGATTGCTCTGCGAAGTAATACCACAGGGTTTGAACTGTGTGGCTTTTTCATTTGTTCCTTTCTCCAAGTTAGGACTCAGTGAAATATTTGTGCTGCATTGTAGCTGGTACTGTATTTGGTAAAAGGAGACTCTGTTCCATTTCAACCATCATACCACCAGCTTTTCTTGCCTTCTAATGCAACACACATGAAGAATTGTGCATACTGACTACAAAGTGTGTTTTTGTTCTATGTCACCAGATAAATAATTCACCATCTGAAAGCTTGGATGCTGTTCTTAGAGCTGGGGGATCATTGTTTCACTTGATTCAGGAAGTTGGCAGCCTTTCTTTGCCTTCTTCCCAGGAGAACTGGGTCACTTGAAACATTGAGTAATAGTCAGCCTCCTCTCCCAACAAGATATTAGCATAATGCAACTAACTGGTTATAGCTGAGAGGCAAAGAGGGGGGAGAACATGGACATACGAGGGAATAACAAGGGGCACTGTAATATACTTTACAGAGCCAGGAAAGTGAGGCAGTGCCCTTGAAGCAGATGGGTCCAATGCTAACTAAAAATGTACTGGGAAGCCTCCTGGAGGTATTCTGCATGGAGCCAAATAAAACAGTTTAAAAAACAACCAGTTTAGACGGCTTTATTATATTACAATCGTTCTGCATTGAATATAGTCTGTTGAAAAACTACGTTGCAATGCTCTCTGCATGAAACAATTCATAGCCCTGCCCCTTGTAGTTTTGCCAACTCCACTTTGTTATCTAATGCAGTGACTAATCTCATAACTAAAGAGTTTCTCTGCATGGCTAATAATCTGTCTCAGGCAGGCAGGAGAGAAATGAATTGGTGAAAAGCCTCTTTCAGAAACAACGCTTAAAAGACGCTTAAAGCACTGAAGAGTCTATTCACCATGCAGAGCAAAATCAGTTTTGGGGAGTAAATTAACTCTTCTGTGCAGAGATCAGAAAAACAACGGTGTATTTAGTGAGTTTTCATCAGCTTATCCATCATGCAGAAGAGGCAGTTACTGTAAAGAAGAACAACTACAAGTAAACTACAAAAAAACAAAGGTCATGATTTTCGGCAAGAGGACCAAACCAAAAATTTGGAAACTAGACAACTATAAAATTGAAGAAGTCCACAGATTCAAGTACCTGGGAATTGTATTACAATCTTCATGTGCTAGGACTGCGCACTGTCAATATGCTGCTGAGCAAGCCCAAAGATCGGCTAACAACATTCTCAAATTCTATCGAACCAAGGGGAAATACTTTGTACCAGCTGCCCTAGAGCTCTACAAAGCCAAGACACTTTCTCAGCTGCTTTATGGCTCCTTTTCAGGAACCCCAACATCTAGTGTTATGTTACTGGAAAGGGTGCAGTCAGTATTTCTAAGGAAGATCATCCAGCTCCCTAAGTGCGTATCAAATGCTAGAGTGAGATTGGAAACAGGTATGCAAAGTGTGGAAGATAAGATCTATGTGTCATCGATCCTATATTGGCTGAAGCTAACCTATGACCCAAAGCGATTGTCTGCTTTGATCTTAAGAGACAACTTTCAGCCAATCTGGCTAAAAACTGTGAAATGCAAATTATCACAGCTTGGCTTTATGGAACAACAGCTAGCCTTCATACAGCAAGATCAAGCTAAATCCATAATTAAACAAAGGGTCAAGGACATCAGTCGGCAAAGGGATCTAGCCAAAACACCAGAATTTCTGTGTCCAGATAGGATCCGATACACGCTTGTTCCAGCTCCATACCTGTCAGACCTAGAACTTATCACCCATAGAAGGGCCTTCGCCCAAGCAAGATGCTCAGCTCTACCCACTGCCGTGCTGGAGGGGCGTTACCAAAAGAAACCCCTTGCTCAGAGACTCTGTCCTTGTGCCAGCGGATGGATAGAGTCAGATGAACATGTGCTTCTGTTCTGCCCCATTTATGACACTATCAGACGCACCTTTATCCAGCCAATTTTGAACACTTACCTGAGATCTTCCACAAAGGAGAAAATCAAGGTACTGCTTCAAGACGAAGATAAGCAAATAACTCTCTGCACAGCTAAATTTTGCACCGCCGCCATGAAATTGCGTACTCGGTATATGGATAAAAAAATTCTCTCTGATCCAACCTTATAAACTGGTAACTTAAAGTATGTTTTAAATACTGACTATGATGTCAGATTTTTAACATTTTTATAGTATTGGCAGTTTTCCTGCTTTTTGTATTGTCTTAGTTTTAACTGCATGTATTTGGGTTTTGGTCTGAATGACCGTGAATAAAATATTGATTGATGCAGAAGAGGCCCTGAAAGCTCCTGTAGGTGCTGAGCTGGGTCTGGAGTGTGGAGGACAGTGGAACTGGACCTGAGCTGGAGCTGCTCTGGACTCTGGCACATTCAGGACAGCCACAAAACATGGAAGAAGGACCCCGGAAGGAAACTCATAAACATGACAATAATGACCAAACAACCTTAAAGGGGCTAATCCCTTCATAATTCATAAATTGTATTGGTCAGAGGCCAAAAGCCAGTTCCATCCGCTCTGCCTCTTCAATAAAAATAACAAAATTTCAGCACATTTGATTCTTGTGAAACTTTTTTATGAGTTCATAACTGTTTCAGTGGGATTTACACTGCATATCATTTGGGTTTAAGAGAACTTTCAAATCCCCATAATGACCCATTATGCACAAGCCAGAAAATCCCCGATAACACTCGCCGCCAGCATAGGCGTGTCTCAGCCCAGGCCTATGGAAGTCCCGCGTTAAGCAAACGCGGGAATTTCCTCAGCTTCCTGGTTATGACAGGTGGTGGCAGGGGCTATGGCGGGCCGGTGCTGTGCATAATTGACAGCGCCGGGCCTTTCGACCCGCCCAGCCCTGACCTGCGGTGTCCCTGTAGGGACACCACAATTCCCTGCAGGCTCTGAGGAGCCACGGAGCTGGCAGGAGTGACCCCCTGCTCCTCCAAAGCGTGTGGAAGTGGCCTGCCTCCCCCCATCCCCCCTGGCTGCTGCCGCTTACCTTGGCTGGCAGCGTCCGGGCCTCCTGGCCCCGGCTTAAAACGTGCGCACACGTGCTATGCCAAGGCAGCCCTGCATGCCCTGCCTCTGTGCATACACAGGGAATGGTGGGGCATCCTGCCCCGCCACAATGGCATGGCAGCAGCACAGAGTAGCTGCCACCATGCATAAAGGGTCAATGAGAGGCACAAAAGACAGGAGCATACTCATCCAATTGTTTAAATTTCTGTCTTGACCTTTCTCTGAATGCTGAGTGGTGAAAATATATTATTATTTAATGTTCCATGAGGGTACTAAAACTGCATGAGGCAACATGGTGAGCTTTGGATCTGTTTAACATCCCACGAAATGGTTCCCATGGGTCCCAAATTTGCTATTCTTTATAATTTGCATGCTGTTGTTACATGATAATAGCAAAAGTGTTTTATCCTTAACCATTATTGCATAGGTTTATATATTTCTTTTGCTGCATTTCTTTGAAGATAAATATATCAAGTAGTTAATAAAAGCCACTTCTATGTCAGAAAAAGTCATTTTCAAACAAGAGAAGGGGCTGTAGCACAGTGGTAGAGCATCTGCTTTGCATGCAAAAGGTCCCAGGTTCAATCCCCAGAATCTCCAGCTAGAATAGCAATCCCCAACCTCTGGGCTGCAGACCACATGTGGTCCGTCGACTAATTGGAGGTGGGCCGCGAAGGACACCTTCTCCACCCCCCCCCCGGCCCTTTACAACACACTTCGGGTGTCATTGTCTCCCATCACTCCCAGATGGGACTATCTTGTTGCAGAGAAACCAGCTGAGGGTTCCCATTGATTTGTCATTGTCATGAGTTAAAATGTTCCTTATGTTTATTGTTTATTGTTATACTGTGTTGTGTTTGGTTGCAATTGTTGGTTATTGGTGTACATGTTCTACAGACTGTTTTATGTATGGTTCTCTGTTATAATGTAAACCGCCCTGAGCCTCCGGGGAGGGCGGTATAAAAGTATGATAAAATAAATAATAAAATGTTCATTGTTGTGGCGTGTCTGTATCTTATTTTGAAAGGATGTTTAAACATTACCATAGCGATCAGAGAGTGTTAGGGCAGTGGTTGAGAGCAAAGGAGTAAACTACCCCCCCCCCCCACCAGGCCTCAGTAAAATTGTCAAGCGTTGAGTGGTCCCCGGTGATAAAAAGGTTGGGGACCACTAAACTAGAAGACTCAAGTACTAAGTGATGCAAAAGACCTACCTGAGACCCTGGAGAGTGACAGTCAGCCTGAAACAGACAATATTGACTTTGAGGGATCAATGGTCTGATTCGGTATAAGGCAAATTCATATGTTGAACAATGTGGCACTAGGGTTGCCAGGCTTGGTCTGGTAGTTAGGAGAGGGGTCGGGATATAGATTAGGAACTGTTGGTTATGGTGCAATGTCATTTCTGGGGAAACCTTGCAAGTCACATCAGTTCACTCTAAGAATTGCTGGTTTTACCATTGAATTTTCAGTGATTCCTAGAGAGGACTGACATCACGTCCAGGTTTTCCTAGAAGGGAAAACAAGTGAGGCTGGGGGATTCTCCAGTTTCCATGCTCCTTTTTTGCTACAGAAGAGTCATATGGTACTCACTGAGGTCCCTGCTCTTAGTTTCACATAGCCAGGACAATGGCATTCCAAACAACATCCATTTACTACAAAGGAGAGACAGGGATGGGAGCAAATGGTTTCAGGACAAGGGAGCTTATGTGGTCTACTATTCAACCTAAGAGAACTGAGGAGCGGGGACACCACCCCATGATACTTAGCAATAGATACAGATTGCCACAGGATATAATGATGACAACAAGCATTGAGAGCTTTAAATGGAGTTTGAGTCATTTTTGGATGAGACATCAATTGATGGCCGCCTGTAAGCCATGAAAGGTAAATGAAACCTCCATGTCCGGAGACAGTGTACTTCCAAATTCCCATTCCTGGTATTCCTGAGTATTTGGTCTCTGCTCCTGATTGTAATCTTTCCAGTTCATATAGCTGGCTGTTCTGGGAAACAGGATATGGAACTAGAAGGGTCATGTTTAATGATCAAGCAAGGCTCTTCCTTTTCATGTTTGTATAATATAGATTCTTTATTCCATCATGGTTTGCCGGAAGTCATCCTTATCCAACAATTGCAACTTGGAGATAGACTCAACCAGTCAATGAGAAATCTTATCAGATTAAAAGCATATGTAAATGTTGCTTGCAAAGTTTCGGGAAACAATAAATCTAGATTTTAAACATGACCTAATTTAGAACTATTGAATGACCAGAATTTTAGATGAACAGGACTGTTTGTATATGTATCTAGAGTTTAACTGAATTCAGAGGGTGTGAATTTCACAAAAATGTTCTTACCTGATGGAAAGTAGCTTCTACTTTCAGAATTTCTTTTTCAGTGGAAGGCATAAAAATGTTTGGGGTAGGAAAATCCAGGTATTTATGCAGGTCAATGCATCATGATGGAGTTTAAAATATCTTTTATTCACTGACTAGATTCAAAGCCCATTCCTAAGAACAGGCTTTGAAGGGCCCCCCCCCCCCCGTCCCGCCGCTCCCGCCACCTCCTCAGCGAGGTGGTGGGTGTGCTCGGTGGGCCCCGGGGATGCTGTTCCTGGCCCCCTCCCCGCCGATGTCGTGGCTTCCCCTAAGCCCTCTGAGCAGGCCCAGGGGAAGCCATCCCCACCCACCCCCACCGATGCTGTTGTTTCCCCTGGGCCCTCCAGGCAGGCCTGCTGCCTCTGTAAGGCAGGGGGCCTACTCGGCGGGCCCTGGGGAAGCCATCCCTGGCCCCCTTCTGTGGCGGCAAGCCCAGCGGCCGGACTGACTGCCTACTCACGGCGGTCGGTGTGGCTTCTGGCCAGAGCTCTGGCTTGTGCTGTTGAGGGCCCAATCGGAAGGCACTTCGCCTGACTGGCTAGAACTGCTGTCTGTCCTGGTGAGGAGCCAATCGGAAGGCACTTTGCACCTTCTGATTGGCCCCTCACCGGGACCGGTCCTGCCCACTCTCCGCCCACTAAGGACTTAGACTTTTATATAAACAGCGAAAGCTGTTTACAGATGCTCCCATGGTGTGTATGTTAAAGGTGGAGTCTCCACTTATTCTTCTCATGTTTTGGTGCGTGATTCAAATGAAAGTGCCTTATCCCTTCTCTCAAACTCAGCAGTTTGGGATTTACAGATTCAGAAATTAGGTATAATAAACTACCATGGGCCAGACTAGATGCTACAACAGCCATGGGTCCAATCTGTGGCTATTGACACATTTTAGAGGGAAAAAATCATCCATTTAAAAATGCAGCAAGGGCCTACACCTGCTTGAGCCCTGAGGCAGCAGGACCAGGCAATTGTGTCCCCCCCCCTCCCCGTGGGGTGCTTTTTCAAGTGCTGAAACAGTAATTTCAAGATCAACCCCTCACAATATTTTTAAACAGCCAATTTCTTCTCTAAAATAGTGCCCGTGGTCACCATAACATCCAGTTTGTCCCTCAGTGTGCCACTTATGCACACACTTATGAGTTTCTAGAATTCCAGAGCGCTCAGTCTGAGGACATGTTTTGAAGAGGCAAAACTGTGCACCGTAGATAGACCATTGCACTTAATTTCGTAATGAGCCTGAAATGCTAAGTCACTTGGCAAGCGCTTCTACTTTTTCTATCAAACATGCAAGTTAGCAGATATTTTATTTGTTTGCCTGCTGCCTGAAGGGCCTAGGAGGTAATATTGTGCAACAATTGCACTAAAACATCCAGTACATTTCTGATAGCTCCGGCTCTTGTTTGCCTGAACAATTGACTCTGAGCACAGACACTTATCGACAGAGGCCTAAACAAATTAACTTTATTATTTTTTGCTGACTGAACGTCAAGGTCTTCCAGGGCTGGAGTTGCCATGGCAACACGATGGTGCACCCATTAAATGATCAACACCAATGCCAAAGCTATCAGAGTTGAAATGGCCAAAGGTTAAACGTTAACTTCAATATGTTGTTTGCTTCTTTTTTTTTAAACTTCATTTAGTTATCAATTGTTTGGTAGAACGGCTTTGAAAAATGTGGTGGAAAACTTGACCGTTGGAATTTTTATACTAATGACTAACCACTAACCTATTTTACTAAGGTAGCTTCTCTGTGACAGTCACCAGATACCTCATGGCAAGATACAAAAATAACCCTAGCAAGCTGTTATGCAACAGCATGATATATGAGAGTTATGAGATCAATGCTCCATACTGCTAGGGATTAGCGAACGAAACCTATATAGAGAAAGATAATCTCTTGCTTATCTTGTATAGAGGCCTTGCATCTCCTGAGAACCTGTGGATCCTGTTCGAGACAGAGCATTATGAAAAGCAGTGCCAGAGCTATATATAAAAATAAATAGCGATACCACAAGCAACATAATGTTATTTGCTATACAGTGGAATTTATCATAACTGGGCTTGTTTGCTTACTGAAGCATCAGAGCGTTTGCTCTTACTCATTGCTATCTTGGGGTAGTTACCAGCTGTAGGGACAGGGGATTCCGGTTGTTTTTACTGACTACTCCTCTTTGTTTACCCTCTCTTATCATTCAAAAGTCATTGTGGTGTCATTTGCATAGCATTCTGAAGACAATGGATACATGCAGCGTGGACAAGTTCTATCCCTAACTAGGCACATTCACTAGAAAATATAGAGAGGAATGGACAAATGCACACACATAGCCATTGTATGTGCAAGCTGGGACTGTGTCAAAAATAGGGCTCCCAAATGCAAAGAAAAATCTATAGAGTGCCGGTAGCTTAGCAATGGAGCTGTCCACCAGAGTCCCAAATCCCTTAAACGTGCACATGAACATTTGAAATGGTGCGCTGGATCACAGGAAAATTCTCCCTGCCTCTCTCTTTTCTTCCTCTTCCTCTTCCTCTTCCCTTCCTGCAGTTACCTTAGAAATGTCATGTCCATGAGACAGGTGTATTCTGGGAACTATAGTTTCCAGAGGGTCTACTATTTAATTCTGTTCAATTAGGAACAATTTTTGAACCCTTTGCAATACAGGTAAACCTCAGCTGTGCCGTGAGCACAACTTCCCTGTATAGTCCAGAAAGGAAAAGAATATAACTGCAGTCCAGTATCCACATGTACATTTTCCTTCCTCCTCCAGCTTTCTGTTTCTGTTCAAGATCCATAAAATAACAGTAGTTCATTTTTTTAAAAGTATCCAGAAGGGATTAGAATCAAGGAACAGGCCACTGTTTACCAGGATTTCCATTTCTGGGACAATTTTTGTTTAAGAAAAAGAACAGAACCTCCTAGAACTCTGTGCTTCTCCATTCCAAGCTGGCAATAAATATAGAAAGATTTTTTTAAAAGAAAGAAAGAAAGGAGTACATTCACAAATCAAAGTAGCTATTACTGGTAACATGCCATTATTTATCTCCCATGATGATTTGAATGACTGCATTTATAGTTCTGTGAATCCAAAATGTTTCACAGGTAAAACACAGATCTAGCACTGTTCATTGGAAAGTATTTGCGCTGTATGCCTCCGTCGCCTTTCTAAAAGGAATGCCTCAGACATGCAGTCCAGAAGCAAAAACAAGAACATGATCTCATGGTCTTCAGTTTTATAAAACAGTTAACTGCAGAACGATAGCCAAGGACTGCCATCATCCGCAACATCCAGAAAACAGAAAGGGAAAAAAAGGGTGTACCAACCCTAAGGTTCTTTCCAACCAATTCTGGTTAAACATAATGGATGCAGAAAGCAAACATTTGAAATAGGGGATCCAGATATTTC
This sequence comes from Paroedura picta, assembly GCF_049243985.1. Lineage (NCBI taxonomy): Eukaryota > Metazoa > Chordata > Lepidosauria > Squamata > Gekkonidae > Paroedura > Paroedura picta. The sequence continues at coordinate 38,760,066 of NC_135371.1, read as the reverse complement.
AAATCATTACAGCTAGTTATTTTCTCATCTCCTCGCGATAATTGTTCTTGCATTAGTGGGATATGGATAATAATACTTGAGACATCTCTAGCAAAAAGTTCTGTGGTGTCAGATATTATTTTCACTCACATTTCCTGCCCTTCTTTTAGGATAGCGTACATGGTCACACTCTCCAGATTTTATCCTCACAATAATTTGGTGAATTGGGCTGCGAGATGGTGACTGGCCCGAAGTCACCCAGTGACCTATCTAGTGTGGGTTTGAATAATGTGCACCCTCATTCTTGTCAAAAACTAACCAATAGGTTAAAGGATGCAATTGTAATCACAGAGAAAATTAAGTTGCCTAGTTATGCTCCTGGGAGATTGATGCAGTAGACCAAAACCCCAACACCATCCTAGGATGCATGAGAACATTCTCCTCACCATAGATGGATGCTTCACCTGTCATGCCTCCATTTAATTGTATGCCCACCTCTGTACATAATGGCACAGGGTCATCTGCATTTATTTACACACAAGTGTGAGGAGAAGAGTTGGTTTTTATACCCTGCTGTTCTTTACCTGAAGGAGACTCAAAGCAGCTTACAATTGCCTTCTCTTCCTCTCCCCACAGCAGACCCCCTGTGAAGTAGGTGAGGCTGAAAGAGCCCTGAGAGAACTGTTCTGTGAGGACAGCACTATCGGGGATGTTATCATCCCAAGTTCAGTCAGCTGGCTGCATGTGAAGGAGTGGGGAATCAAACCCAGCTCCCCAGATTAGAAGCCACAGCTCTTAAACACTACTCCAAGCTGACTCTCCCCTTTGGCAGCTGATTTTGTAGCTTTGTTTGTACACTATACACTTTTCATGCTCAATGTCCTAAATGTTAGACTATGCAAGATCTGTGGTTGGTGTCATCATGCTCACACAGTACCAAGACCAACTGGGGTGTGTGGGGGTGTATCGGTTCTCCAGTTTGACACTGGGTTGTGTACACATGTCTGTACACTGTACATTTTTCATCCTTTATAAATGAAATCTAAATTTAAGGCTGATGGTACTGATGCAGCCATGAAGTTAAAAGCAAATACATTTCATAGGAAATGATTCAGTCCATTTTCAGGAACCAGAAAAATAGGATGAAAAATAACCTCGGCTATGATTCTCATAGTGGAGTGTTAAAAATGGGATTTGCACATTGAAACTACTGGGACGAAAAATTCAAAAGTATCCCTACATCCCACCCACCCCCACCCCTTGCAAAAATGCTGTTTGTAAAGCAGGTTGGAATGTCCAGTGTTTATATAGCAGTCAGTTTGAAAGCTTCCATTGAACCATGCGGAAGTCATTTACCTGTTCCCTTTGAAAGCTGAAACCATGAAAGGAAGCAGAGGAAGCAGCAGCAGAGTCCACAGTCTTAGCACCTGCTGCCTCCTCCCCCTGCCTTTTGAAGGCAACCCTCAATTCTGTTTACTGCGGAAACTTTGCACTGCGGCCACTGTACCCAATGCCCTGCCAGGGTTTATTTCTTTGTTCTCTTTATACCACCACAAGGAACAGCTCCTTGGCCTAAGATAGTAGCATGGGGGTTATTTTATTTTAAGGCAGATTGAGAGATATCTGAACCTGCTGCCTCATTAGGTTGATTTATTTGCCTATTTTTAGATTGCTTAGAGAGAGGGCATGTGAACCGGTAGGATCAAGAGCCAGGCCACAGTGTAATTCAGAAGGCACAGCCAAAGAGAGGGTGAGATGCTTCCTTATGTGCCACAGACACAGTGTTTTATCAGCGCACCATATGCATATTTATTGGTAAAACACTGCACAAAACGAATCCTGATGATTTCATTAATAAAGCCAGATTGAGATAACTCTTTAGTGATTTTTTTTCCAATGAATATGTGTTTTTTCCAATGAATATGCAGATTCTGAAATGATAAACATGACAATGAGAAAAACATGTAAGTAATTTGGCACTTCAAAATCTCAGGACAAATTCAGATAAAAAAGAATTGTGGAAGCCCTAACCTCAAGAGGCTATTCCATTACTTATTGTTATTTCCTTTTAAATATCTATATGCTGCTTTTCCTGATGGATCGACATAGCAGACAGTCATGGTGGTCAAAAATGCTGAAATGGTTGTTCCGGCCCCCAACTTTTCATGAAAGTCTCAGGTCTTCTAAGAGAACAGACATATCCATGGTTTATGTGCTGGTTGCCAATGTCATGCATGCTTTGAAAAGGGCTGGTCTGTACCATGATTCATTTATCAAATAACAAATCATAACAAAACAAATTAGAGTGTTATTGATTCATTCATTAAAAAATGAAAAAGACAGTCTCATGAAAACAGAATTGTTGTTTCTTCAAATGTAAAAATATAAGCTTTGGCAGGCCTATAAAAAGCCTTAAAATCAAAATAGGAATCCTGGGGTAGCTTAAGCCTGAGAAACACTGTTCTATAAGAGTCCTCTTATGCACTGGAAATGCTAATCAATGCACGGCTGTGCAGCATTTCTGAGAGCTGCCTGTGTTTTCAATAGCCCTGTTCTTCTCCAGAGATGGCTGACCATTCTTTTTTTGGCCCTGGAGCTCCTATATTTTTGAAGGCGAAAGAGAGAATTTAAATGGGCAGTGTTGTTTGTTGCCATTACTATTACTCTATTGCAGTGAGCCAATTTGCCGAAGAATTCCCGCCAATGAAGCCCAACAGCCAACAAAACAAAGCATTACATACATCTCTCATCTGGAAGTTATTTTTATTTATGTTATTGTAAGTTGTCAGGGTGATGTCTGGGCTTGGGCCCCAAGGTGGAAAAAATCTGGAGGTTGCTACACAGTAGATATCTTTCCAGTTGGGAGGACCAGAGGCTGTTATGCTGCTCTTCAAGTCGAGTTGCCTCACTGCACCACATATGTTTGGAAAGACAGAGAGAGGGGTGTTGTTGGTGCCCGATGTTTTAAGGTGCCAAAGGCGCCAGCAATCATTTTTCATGAGGAGAAAATAGATGATGGCTTTTGTAACAAAAATAAAATAAAATAAAACTTTCCCATTTTCAAATGGACACATAATATTTTTGTTCTCTTGATACTGGAAAAGGATAGAATACCGGGATGGTACAAGGGAGATTTTCGAAGAGGTAGAGGAACTAGAGATCAAATTGCCAACATACGCTGGATCATGGAAAAAGCTAGGGAGTTCCAGAAGAACATCTACTTCTGCTTCATTGACTATGCTAAAGCCTTTGATTGTATGGAGCACAACAAATTGTGGAAAGTTCTTAAAGAGATGGGAATACCAGAGCATCTTATTTGTCTCTTGAGAAATTTATATGCAGGTCAAGAAGCAACAGTGAGAACTGAACATGGAATCACTGACTGGTTCAAAATTGAGAAAGGAGTTTGGCAAGGCTGTATACTGTCGCCTTGCCTATTTAACTTGTATGCGGAGCACATCATGAGAAAGGCGGGATTAGAGGAGTCACAAATTGGGATCAAGATTGCAGGGAGAAATATCAACAACCTCAGATATGCAGATGATACCACTCTAATGGCAGAAAGTGAAGAGGAACTAAAGAGCCTGTTGATGCGGGTGAAGGAGGAGAGTGCAAAAGTTGGCTTGAAACTCAACATCAAGAAAACAAAGATCATGGCATCCGGCCCTCTCAATTCCTGGCAAATAGATGGGGAAGAAATGGAGATAGTGACGGATTTTATTTTCCTCGGCTCCAAGATCACTGCAGATGGGGACTGCAGCAAAGAAATTAAAAGACGCTTGCTCCTAGGGAGGAAAGCTATGGCAAATCTAGACAGCATCCTAAAAAGCAGAGACATCACCCTACCAACAAAAGTGCGTTTAGTCAAGGCTATGGTATTCCCAGTTGCAATGTATGGCTGCGAAAGTTGGACCATAAGGAAGGCCGAGCGTCAAAGAATTGAGGCTTTTGAACTCTGGTGCTGGAGAAGACTCTTGCGAGTCCCTTGGACTGCAAGGCGAACAAACCGGTCAGTCCTAGAGGAGATCAGCCCTGACTGCTCTTTAGAAGGCCAGATCCTGAAGATGAAACTCAAATACTTTGGCCACCTCATGAGAAGGAAGGATTCCCTGGAGAAGAGCCTAATGCTGGGAGTGATCGAGGGCAAAAGAAGAAGGGGACGACAGAGAATGAGGTGGATGGATGGAGTCACTGAAGCAGTAGGTGCAAACTTAAAAGGACTCCAGGGAATGGTAGAGGACAGGAAGGCCTGGAGGATCATTGTCCATGGGGTCGCGATGGGTCGGACACGACTTCGCACATAACAACAACAACAACAACAACAAGGGAGATGTGAGTTGAAAACCCATCAAGGTCATGGCTTCATGTTGTTGAGGTTTAGGCCTATATTCTATATACTAGGCTGCAAGAAAGCAAAAAAAAGAAACTTTGTACTGTGGGAGCTAACACAGCATACATGAGTAACCAACTGGAGCAGAGTTATTCCCCTGCCTTTAGATGGCTTTCCACAGTGTGTGAGTGTGTGTGTGAGGGGAGAGAACAAAATGGACATATCAGCCCTTCCCTCAAATTCCCCCCCTCCGTGTTTCTAGATAGTCATGAGCAAATTGATATTTTTCCCCTAGACCCCCTCTTTTGTCCCCCACCCCCCGCTGAGTTTTGGCATCTTCCAGCATTATGTAGAAACCCCTGCCTTGTCTGCATTTTCCTAGCTTTCAAAATTTCAATTTCATAATGACAGCCAAGCACTTGACTATTAGAAAGAGTAATCAGGCAAGCTCATGGACATTAGAATTTATTACAGATATTTTATGGTGTGTGATACATATCATTGTAAACCACCTGAAGCAATTTTTCTGCACTTCTGCAAGTTTATGTGAACTGAACCTTTGCTCCTGTGGGAGGGTTGATTCATTTTGCAGACAAAAGGCGCAATCCTAAACAGGTTTACTCAGGAGTAAGTTCCATGTTATTCAAAAGGCTTTATTCCTAGAAAAGTGTCTTTAGGATTGCAGCGATAAATTATAAAGTGCCTATAAGGTATCACCTGTCTGACCCTTGGGGTGACGCCCTCTAGCGTTTTCTTGGCAGACTCAATACGGGGTGGTTTGCCAGTGCCTTCCCCAGTCATTACCGTTTACCCCCCAGCAAGCTGGGTACTCATTTTACCGACCTCGGAAGGATGGAAGGCTGAGTCAACCTTGATCCTTCTACTAATACAAGTAGTAGTAGTAGTAGTAGTAGTAGTAGTAGTAGTAGTAGTAGTGAAAGTTTTATTTTATTAGCTATGGACCATCGCAATCATACCTAGTACATAATCTGTACATAAATATAACATTTATAAGCTAGTAATTACAGATAGCTAAAATTGGCTGGGGATTACAAAATTAATATTAGGATAGAGTATCCTTTTTGGGAAAGAAAAATAAAATGTTAAAAATATTATTTTACATACATTTGACCTAGGGCCTTTTTGCACGGGGATCTTTGTTGCAAATTGGTCACTGATTGAAAAATCGCCATTTAAAATAGTGGAATTCGTCGTTATGCATACCTGCCTTTGTAGTGGAATCCAGTTGCGTTTTTTAGCGTTTCCCACAGGCTTCCGGTCTCGGCAGAAATCGCTAGAAAGGAAGCGCTATTGCCAAGCTCGTCCCGCCCCTGGCCGTCAAGCAGCCAATGGGCAGCCGTTAGCATGCTCCCAAACAGCCCCTTTCCCTTTAAGGAAGGTTTAAAAAAAAAAAAAACAGACCCATTGTAACGAATCTGGGTAGATTCGTTGCAACGGAGAGACCCATCCAGCTGCCTGGGGTGTTTGAGCTGTCGTTTGATCGTTTGATCGTTAACACGCTGCCTCCGAGTGAAACCCCCCCCCTCTCACGGGCCCGATTTTCGGCTGAATGGAATGTGTGAAATGTGTGTGCTTAGTGACTGAAGGGGAGGGACTGAAGCCGGGAAGCCTCTGTTTGAGCTGTCATTTGATCGTGGCCACGCTGCCTCCGAGTGGAAACCCCCCCTCCCCCCCCCCTCACGGGCGCGATTTTCAGCCGAAACAGTGTGAAAAATAAAGGGAAAATACATCAGCAAACGGGCTTCTGCGGGCTTCTTGTGCTTAGTGACTGTAAACAGCTCTGAGGAGGGACTGCAGCCTGGGAAGCCTCACTGGCTAAACGGAGGCTCGCCGGTGCGTTGATCTCCACTCGCTCGGGGAAAAAAAAATGGCGATCGCTTCGCCGGAAGTTTGGAGGACAGGCTCAGGAGGAGGGACTCTGAAGAAACCGCAACAATGTTAACGCACAGGTCTTTATCGCTATTGTTGCAGATTGGTTGCAGGAGTGTATCGCTTTCCGGAGGGTGAATCCACTTTTTGGGATTCCCCTGAAAGCGCTACAACGAAGCGCTTTTTGCGGGTCGGTTTCAGGAGTGTTGCAGATTGTCTACGACGTCGTGGGTTATTCCAAATTAGTAGCGTTTTCAATTAGCAACCATTGTGCTATTTTGAAGCCGTGCAAAATGGCCCCTAATTTTTCTGGCAGCAGGAGTAAAGGACACAATTCTATCAGAAACATTGTCTCACAACAGAAACATTACATTCTCAGATTTCATAATGTCCCAGGCAAGGGGCAATAATTTATTTCTCAGATCATCAAAGAGGAGGTAGTCCAAGATATAATGCGTAAGGTCCTTGCTTGCCTCACTACCCCAGATACAAAGACATTAAGCTACAGGGCGGTGAAGGAACCAGCTGTTGCAGTCTGTGGTTGGCATAGCTTGAAGCCTCAGATAGGTGAAGGCCATTCTTAGTGCAAAAGTGGTTGTATTAACTAAGTAAGGGGAATTACAATGGCCTCTTTTTAAAAGTTTAAAGAAAGGTGCTACTTTTGAGTGAGCGATTGCGCCACTATCAATCACTGCATATCCAGTCTCATTCCCATTCGTCTAGTTCATTTATTTCAGCGGGTTAGATTGCAGTAACTGCATCAGATTGCACTGTATATCAGTGGTCCCCAACCTTTTTATCACCGGGGACCACTCAACGTCTTTTACTGAGGCCCGGTAGGGGGGGTAGTTTACTCCTCTCCTCTCAACCACTGCCCTAACGCTCTCTGCTCGCTATGGTAATGTTTAAACATCCCTTCAAAATAAGATACAGACACGCCACAACAATGAACATAAGGAACATTTTATTTTCATGGAAATTTTAACTCATGACAATGACAAATCAATGGGAACCCTGAGCTTGTTTCTCTGCAACGAGATAGTCCCATCTGGGAGTGATGGGAGACAATGACACCCAAAGTGTGTTGTAAAGGGCTGGGGGGGATGAAGTAAAGGGCCAGGGGGGGAGGAGAAGGGGCCTTTGGGGCCCACCTCGAATTAGTCGAAGGACCACATGTGGTCCGCCGCCCACAGGTTGGGGATCGCTACTGTATATTATGTTAAAATATAATCAGGATGTTGGAAATGTTAGGGTTTTTTAAAATTTAGAAAAGTGTGTAACTACAAAACTACAATGGATTTCACCCTAAGGGTCAGACATGACCCAGTGCTTGCACAGGGGATACCTTTACCTTTTAAGGTCCATGGGGATCTCTAGCCTAGTTCTCACAGATATGGCAAACCTGCATCTGGACAGTATCACTTTCAGATTCAAAACAGAATAAGGTAAAGGTATCCCCTGTGCAAGCACCGGGTCATGTCTGACCCTTGGGGTGACGCCCTCTAGCGTTTTCATGGCAGACTCAATAGGGGTGGTTTGCCAGTGCCTTCCTCAGTCATTACCATTAACCCCCCAGCAAGCTTGGTACTCATTTTACCGACCTCGGAAGGATGGAAGGCTGAGTCAACCTTGAGCTGGCTGCTGGGATTGAACTCTTAGGGGCTTTTTGCACGCCTTCAAAATAGCACAATGGTTGCCAATTGAAAACGCTACTGATTTGCTGTTTTGCACAACGTCGTCGACAATCTGCCACACACCTGAAACCAATCTGCAAAAAGCGCTTCCTTGTAGCGCTTTCAGGGAAATCCCCAAAAGTGGATTCACCCTCCGGAAAGCGATACACTCCTGCAACCAATCTGCAACACTAGCGAAAAAGACCTGTGCGTTAACATTGTTGCGGTTTCTACAAAGTCCCTCCCCCTGGCTCTCTTCTCTGATCTTCCGGTGAAGCGATCGCCATTTTTTTTTCTCCGAGTGAGCGGGGATAAACGCACCAGCGAGCCTCTTTCTGTTTAGAGGCTTCCCTGGCTTCAGTCCTTCCCCTTTAGTCACTAAGCACAAACCACAGAAAAGCCCGTTTGCTGATGTATTTTCCCATTAATTTTTACACATTCATTCAGCCGAAAATCGGGCCCGTGAGAGGGGGGGGGATTTTTTTTTTCACTCGGAGGAAGCGTGTTAACGATCAAACGATCAAACGACAGCTCAAACACCCCAGGCAGCTGGATGGGTCTCTCCGTTGCAACGAATCTACACAGATTCGTTACAATGGGTCTGTTTTTTTTTAAAAAAAAACCTTTCTTAAAGGGAAAGGGGCTGTTTGGGAGCATGCTAACGGCTGCCCATTGGCTGCTTGACGACCAGGGGCGGGACGAGCTTGGCAATAGCGCTTCCTTTCTAGCGATTTCTGCCGAGACCGGAAGCCTGTGGGAAACGCTACAAAACGCAACTGGATTCCACTACAAAGGCAGGTATGCATAACGACGAATTCCACTATTTTAAATGGCAATTTTTCATTCAGTGACCAATTTGCTACAAAGATCCCGGTGCGTAAAGCCCCATAGCCTCATGGGCAGACAGCTTCAGACAGCACATTTCTGCTGCCTTACCACTCTGCGCCACAAGAGGCTCCTCAAAACAGAATACTCACATCCAAAAAGAAAGAGAGAGAGCCAGTGTGGTATCCTGGTTTGAGTGTAGGTCTACAATCTGGGAGACTCAAGGTTCAAATCCCCATTCTGGGTGATCTTGGGACAATCACATACTCTCAGCCTAACCTCCCTGACAAGGTTGTTGTCAGGATAAAATCGATGTTTAGAGAATGGTGTAAGCTGCTTTGGGTCCCCATTGAGGAGAAAAGCCAGAATAAATTTTAAACATTAAATTAAAAATAAACCCTGGAAAACTAGATGTCGGAGAGAAGAGTACCAGCTTAGTCTTTCCCATGACTTGCTGGTTTTCGATGCAAGATCTCAGCACAGGTGGTTGCTACGATTTTATGCCCCCAACCCAAAGTTCAATACAGCCCTGAGGGAAACTGAAAGAATTTGAGAAAAACTGACTTCAACCAGCGGCTTTGCAAAGTATGCATTTCCATCTTATTATGATCATCAACTCAATGATTTCTTTTCAGACGCTATCGAACAGCACTAGAAAGAAAACTGCTGATTAATTTTGTCATTTGAATTTCTACCAGCTGCACAACCATACAGGAACCCAGAAGTCTCTGCTTGTATTTGTATGTCTTAAGGGTGTGTGTGTGGGGGGGGGGGGTGCAGTGGAGTGTGGTATAGTAGCGCTTAGCATGTTGCATTAGAATTGGGTAAGTCTTGCTTGGGGCTGCCAACTGCCTAGAGAAAAACATCTTGTCCCTTTAACAGAGGCTTAAAATGATCTTATGTACCTCTGTGCCATTAAAAGCTTCAGGGACTCATTTCCATTCATTTCCTGTATTAAAGGAACAGGGCAATTTCCGTGTTTGTGTGTTTGTGTGTTTTGGAGGACAATATTTTATCAGATCTGTCCAGTATGTTTGTTGAAACCATCTGGCAACCTTAGGTATAGCATTATGCTCATGCATGGACTCCATCAGCACTCTTGTGGTCCCTGAGATCCAATAAAAGGGGTCATGCAGGCCAGCATTCTGCTGATCTAGAAGGCTTTCCCGTAAGACAAGAAAGAATGGGCTTGGAAGCGGCATCAATTTTCAACTTGTAGATAGCCTTTGGATTGTTGCTTTGCAGCTCATATCACTAAGAGCCATAAGCAGAGTTGTTTACTGGGCATTTTTCCAAAGCAAGAGAGAGAGAGAGAGAGAGAGTGTTGTTGCAGAACTGAAACAGCTGTTAAACTGGACTTCAGAACTGAAACAGCTGTTAAACTGGACTTCAAATGTGACAAATTCACCAATTTTGAATTCAAATCTAGTTTTTAATTCTGTGGGATGGTTCCAACCATTTGGGGCCAATTTCAAGAAGAAGAAAAAGTGTCCTTCTACAAAGCAGATTCAAGTAGGTAGCACAGAACAAATTTAGAGTCCAGGGGTACCTTTAAAGCCAATACAGTTTTATTCTGGTATGAGCCTTCAGGTGCACGCCCACTTCCTCAGATACAATGTACAAAACAGTCAAGGGGAACTGACATGAGACTGCAGGTCCTTTCCTGCAAAAATGAAAACAACAACAAAGAAGGCATTTCAGTTGAGCATGTGGTTCCTGGTTACATTGCTTACATGGTTAGCAGTTTTGTACCAACAGCATATTGCAAAAACCAGCTCCATGACTTTTGGGACTGAAGCTTGCAGTCACTTCAGTTTTCCATTGCTTTAAATTTGCTGTATTGACTATAGGGTCACAAGACTTCAGGTGGTATTCTAACTGAATTATCTCCAGGAATGATAACTGATCTCCAGGTTACCAAGATCATGGGCATTTCCGCACCTGTTAAATGTAGTGAAAAGCTTACTTTATGTAATCGTTATATTCTACCCACTCCATATGGCATCACCAACATCTAGCATCAGGGCAGTCCTACAGCCAAATCCTGTAATCTGTTGTGCAAGGCAAAAAGTAGAATCCCTGCAAAGGCCGCTGTACCAGTGCAGTGTTGTAAATTCTAGTTTGGTTTGTATCACAAAACGTCCCAGGTATTGCATTGCTGTAGCAATTCGGGATGGTGAAACAGTATTGGTACAGCTGCAGCACGCACCACTGCAGGCAGAAAAGGCATCTGGTTTAAACAATCCATACAGAGTGTGGGTAGATACTAGGGTTGCCAGCCCTCTGCTTCAAAATGCTGGGAGACTGGGGAAAAGTGCTTAGGAAGGATGGCATTTCATGGAGATGTGACCTCACTTCCAGCTGATGCTTTAGGAAACTCCACAATCTCAGTAATCTAGAGCTACATAGAGGAGGTGATGTCACTCTTTGGAGGCGGGTCAGTGATATCATTTACAAATGACACTCTAGGAATTCCCATTTTTTCTTCCACTTCCCAAATTATTGATGGCAGGGGACTAAGGCCAGGGGTAGGACGTTTCCCACGGCCTTCAAGCAAATGGTAAGTCTAGCTGACACACAGGGACATAAACCTAGAGAACACTCGATGACACCCAACTGATGTCCACACTGTACACTGAGTGCAGATTGTTTCCATGTGCATTGTGTAGCCAGGAGATCCTATGATTGTCCGGCAGCCTATGATTGTCTAGCTCTTTAGAGTTATTCTGGGTGCACCATGAGGGCAAAATACCTGGACCCGAATGTAATGGAGGTACAGCCTGCCAAACATCTGTCATGGGAATGTGAGTGTCATGCTTTCCAAGGAGATAAGATGGAGCTCTTTGAACTCTCCCCAGCTGCAATTGAGTAGATTGAAAATTTAGACGTTTGTATTTAGGGGAATTGCCCAATTTGTCTGCATACTTATATTTTATGATTCTATGCTTCCTGCCATATGGCAAATAACACTGTGCAGAGGGAAGGGAAGGGAGAAGGGCCAAGAAATGGAAAGTGCCCTCGAACAAAGAGCACAACACGGGGTGACTATTTATAACCCAAAAATCCAATTCTTATTTTTACTTACCTCAGTCCCAGAGGGGACCCCAAGAGCCTTGCATCGTGCTCCATTCTACCATTTTATCTTCAGAACGACCTTGTGAGGTAGGCTAGGCTGACATTGTCTGACTAGCTCACAAAAGGTTTCCTTGGCAGGATGAGGATTCAACTTGGGTCTCCCAGAGACTCATGTTTTAACCACTGCAGTGTGCTATGACATGCTTCTTTCAGCACGGGCAACTTGTTTGCTCTCGTGGGAATTTTCTGAAATAAAAACTGCAAGGGAACTTCCAGTCTGTACATGCGATCCTCTTGTATGCTCACAAATGGCTCCCTTCAGTCACAGCCAGGAATGAGTAGCAAAAATACTACATTAGTAAATTGATTTAAGTTGCGGGCTTTTAACAGTGCAGTCCTAAACAGAGTTATGCCCTTCTAAGCCCATTGACCTCAATTGATTTAGACAGCTGCAAGACTCCTTGGGAGGGCACTATAAGTAATCTGGTCTCATGTTATAAATATGCCCCAAATCTGTTTGGGAAAATGATGAATACACGCTTCACTGAGATAAGCCTATAATTACAGACAAAACAACTAACTTCAACAGACTGAATATTATTCCTGTTAACAAAGCAGAATCACATGTTATAATAATAGACATTAATATCCTTTCACAAGGAACATTGCAAAAACTATTACAGAAGAAGGAGTGAAAGAGCTGAATGTAACAGTGGAAATTCCAAGTACATGAAGGTGTAAAAGACCAGAAATAACCCTCCAACAGTTTTTTTCTTCTTACTCTGCTCATTTTAAACAGAAGATAGGAATAGCTCAGACCACTTGAACTACAACTGAAGAACTACTATTCCAAATATGCTCCCTTACTAAAATTATGGGGTTTTTTCTAGCTATATGTAATGACCTTGAGTAACATCTCTCTGCCCGTTGCTTCAAGCACCAGGACTGGTGGAACACCTTTTGTCCAGAAATCCAAAATATGAACATCGATTTTCTGCCCCTGGTGTCATGAAAGAAGCCTCTCTGGAAGAGGTTGTTAGGAGCACACACATCCCATCACAATTTTAACAAATAGTCTGGCTCCTAATCACTGAAAGAGAAATCCAATTATCTATCACACTCTTATCTAATTCTTACTTCAAGGCGTGGAGGGAGACTATTACATAGTTCTCTCTTCCTTCATTTCCTCAAGACAACCCTTAGAGAGACTAAGTAGCCCAAGGCCACCCAGTGAACTTTCTGTACTTGAGATAGAATTTGAACTCTGGTCAGTACTGTAACAACTACATGTCGCTGGGTCACAACTGCCAGACGAAATTTCTCTAAAGGAAATTACAATTTTGAGGGGTATGCTTCCATGGTATAACATCCCAGCTGGGCTCCCTTTCCAACCCAAACACATTCCTTCTCAGGCACCACCCTCAAATTTCCAGAAATTTCCCGAACCAGCGTTGACAATTTAAGGCCAGTATAATATTGGTCATAGTTCTTGCTAGGTTCTGAGGCAGCAGTTTTCAGACTGTGTTCTAGGAGAACCTGAAGTCTGTGGAAGCTTATTAGTGAAAAGAGTAGTACTGGTAGATGAAGTTTCTCTGATAAGCCACTGGTCAACTTTTCCTATTCCCCCTCCCCTGCAAAATGTATTTGCAAGAAAGGCCTAGGGTATATTTCCAGTCCCATGTCAAGTAAGACAGGCCTACCTTGTGCTACACAGGAACCAACTGTGCATCCTAAAACATGCCCCCAATATCCTCTTCAAAGCTGGCTCCTAATCACTACTCTGGCAGATCCACAGGTGTTCCCCTGTGGAGAGACCCTCTGAGAAGGCAAATGTTGAAGAACGATTGAGGAACAACTCAGACCAGTCTTTCCAGTGACTTCTGACAGCTATCCATGAATGAGTTTTAAGCTGAAGTGTAGTCCTCTGCCCACTTACTATCGAGTAGTCTCTTCTGGCTTACTTCAGAAACATAAAACCTCAAGGCTCTGGCACGATGCAAATCCCTGTGGACTCTGCTGTCGAGGACGATTTCAGTATGAGAAGCAACATGTGACTCTGATTATGAGAGGCTCAATATCAAATTCACTTTTGTGTAGAAGTTTGTTTCTTTCCCTTTGCTTATCAAGTAGGCAGTGATTATCTCCAGCAATAACATTCCGTTCCTTCTGCTGTTGCTGCTGGAAACCTCTTATCTTACTCTCTCTCTTTAAAAAAAAACTGCACCCAGCAAAAGCATCCATACCTGCAGAGCACCAGGACCCATATAGCAGCACAAATCAACTTGACTTACCCGTTAAATGCAATATAAATATGAAATCATTCCTGTTTTTCAAGTGAGAGCTCTACAGCCCGCCAGCAAGAAATAAAAGTTTTTGTGTCTAATACTGTAAAATTCACAGGACATAAGGAAAGCTGTGATCAAGAGATGGGAATAAAGGAAGGACAGAGACACCATTATTAAGCAACATTACTAACCAATAGGCTACACATGTTACATAGTGTGGGTGATTCAAAGGTCAATAATAGTGTACATGATGTGTCTGCTAGGAGGCAGAGGATCCAGGGTAAGTCCCCACTGCTGTGGTCAGAGGAGGGCAGGAAAGCCTGAACTTGAGATATTATGTTGCTATTTGTTTATAAAGAAAGTAGCTGGAAAGGGGGACAGAACAGAGATCTATAAAATCATGCATGAAGTACAGAGAAATAAACTCTTCTCAGGACTCAAATACATGTAACAGGTGATTGGTGTGCAACTGGATTCACAGTCAAACATACATCAAAGGAACTAGCCTAATGTTGCTCATTCAACAAAGCAAAATCAGAGTCCAGTGGCCCCTTTAAGACCAACAAAGATTTATTCAAGGTGTGAGCTTTCAAGCGCAAGGAGTGCAAGGTGTCACTGGATTTTGTTTTGCTTCAGACCAACACGGCTACCCACTCGAATCTATTGCTCATTCACTTAGTGTTGTGATGGTAGAAGGAGCTTTCAGTTGCCTTCCTACCTCATTTTCGCCAGCAGGAGCTCCAGTGGTGGTGGGAGGGGGGCTTTCACTCATTTGCTCTGGGTTCACTTGTCCATACTCTATGGTTTATGCAAAATGTGCATGCCTCTACTGAACTATTGCTCTTCGTTGCCTATGCATGTTCCCTATGATAAAGGCAAAAATTATGTCAATACAAGATTCTTCAATGGAGACTGGTTTTCAACTGCCACATGGTTCTCAGACATACATTGCCTCTGAACATGGAGGTTCTATTTAGGTGTAATGGTTAACTGGGCGTACCAAAATAATGATAAATGAGGAACTGCAGAGACTCACAATTTGATGTAGCACGTGGCTTCCGTTTTATTGTGAACTAGAAATTAAGCCCATTTTATGTCTGAATAAAATGGGCACTAGGAGCCTGTCTTCTCTCGGCGGCGGGAGCAGCCTCACGGTGGTGAGGCTCTTCCCAGGGCCCAGAGAAGTCAGAGAGAACAGCATTCTGACAAGAGGCCGGCTGCGGGCCCCTCCCCCACCCTCCCGAAAGGCCAAAACGGCCTCCTCTCGCCCCGGAGCGGCGAAGCGGCGAAGCGGCGAAGTGGCGAAGCGGCTAAGTGGCGAAGCGGCAAAGCGGCAAAGCGGCAAAGCCGCTCCCGGGGCGACAGGAGGCCGGCTGCCGCCACCCCACCCTCCCGAAAGGCCAAAACGGCCTCCTCTCGCCCGGGCCTCTCGCCCGCTCCTCTTGGGGTGGGCCAAGGAGGCCGGCTCCCCCCACCCTCCCGAAAGGCCAAAACGGCCTCCTCTCGCCCCCCCACCCTCCCGAAAGCCGGCTGCGGTGGGTGGGCAAGGCCTCTGCCGGCCCTGGGCGCTACTTCGTGGTTCGCACTTACCTGAGGTGCGTGCTGCCATCGGCGTGTGTGAGGAGTCCGTGGCGGGCCAAGTGGCCCTCTCCGAGTTTTTATCCCAGACAGGTCCCTCCCTAACTCCTCCCACAGAGCCCTTACTCTTTTATTTATTCTGCGGCGCGGCGCGGGGCGGGGTTTAAGATGGCCTAGAACAAGCACCAATTAAAATATAATATGAGCCTTGGAGAATTATAGTGCAAGAAGCCAAAATACAATGTATATCTAGCACATCTAGCAAGTTAGGATGTCATTCTCCACCAGCAATGATCTCCAGCATAAATAAAAATGTTATTGGTTCCCTACAGTTATATAACACAAGTTTACCCCCAGTCAGCAGTGATGCAGTGATCCAATAAACTTATGGGAAACAAAACAAGATTAAAAAAAATAGGAAACCTCCCTTATTTGATCAAACTGCCTACATTAATGAATGACAGTTCAGACACTTGATGCAGTGAATGAATTACTGTTCTATTTTTAAAAAGTGTGTTTTTGGGGGGAATTTCCCATTATTGCAAAGAAAGAAGCCTGGAAATGATTAGCAGAAAGGAAAGCAGGGATGACTGAAATCATAAGGGTGTCATCAGGTGATCAATGTTTGATCAATCCTATTACCCATCATCAACAGTGAACATCTTACTCTTTATGCAATGGTTCTGAAAACCTCCACAGAAACTACAGTGCACCAGTCATAGACTGGACAGGCTAGGAGAAGATAGATATGTTTTTATTCCTTGAGGGGGGAGGGGAGGGGGGAGAATCAGATGCACCGTCAACAGTTGGGAGGAACTAAAGAACTAAATACAGTAATCTTACATCAAAGCCAAAGAAAGAAAGCTCCTTTTATTTCCCCAGCTTCCCAGAAAAAATAGATAAGTGAGGGAACCTGCAAAGATCTGAGGGGGCATTTTCCCTTCATCACTATTTCTGCTTTTCTTTCCCTGCAAGCCCTCAAAGCCTCTCCCCCTTTCCTGCAACTTGCTTTCTTTCCTACCCACCAGCCAACCTTCTTTTATTTCACTTTTGTCTTTAGTTTTACCTCCTTCCCTTCTGTAATATTCAGGAAGTTGTTTCATGTTTTCTACTAGAATCTGGAGTAGTTATGTGTGTGTGTGCACTTGTCCACTTGTGCATGTGTTCATGCATGCAGGTATGCAGGTGTGTGCGCGCCCATTATTCCTATACAACTCTAGGACTTCTCTGGACTAAATGGATCCAGTAAGACATTCTGTTCCAGGCCATGGAAATAGACTCTGATACCAGGAGGCACTCTCTCCTTCTAAACTATGCTGGAAAGCAAGTGTATGACATTTTCACTTACTCTCCCATACACTGGTGGGGATGATAATGACATCAGAGCAAAAGAGGCAGTAACAACATGTTTTGCTCTCCAAAGAAAAGCATTGCTTTTTTAAGTGTATATATTTTAACAGGCCAAACAGAAGCAGAGAGTATACACGGATGAGTTTCATGGAGACCTGAGACAACTAGCTGCATCCTGTGAATTCATCAATGTAAACAGAGAGGTGAAAGCTCAGAAACTTCAGGGAGGCCTCCATTCTCACCTCAGAAGGCAGCTATTGAGAGACTCACTCTGACACTCCCTAAGATTTTGGATGTCGTTCATACCTGTGGGATAGCAGAGACACAAGCTTAGTGTCGAGAACGACTAGTTTGGGCAGCGCGGGGGGTCCGGAGAAGGAGCGTGCAGACAGGAGCGGAAACCTAAGAAAGGAAGATCCAGAGGAAGAGATCCCGACAGACCCTCTTTGGATACGAAACTTACATAAAGGGATGTGGGGAATCAGTTCGCCAGGGGTGGGGGAAACGGTAGCACGGGGGCAGTCAGTACCAGCGGGGAGAGCAAGGGAGAAACCCAGGGCGGGGCGGTGGCGGAGAGACGCGGAGTCCCGGAAGGGCGAGGTCCGCCTGAGAAGCCTGGAGGGTGGAGACAGGGGCTAGAGAGGCTACTTAAGGAAGCGTCAATGAGGAGACGGGGTTGGAGGAGTAGTGAAGGAACTACCCTGAACCCAGGAGCGGGAGAGAGAATACCGACTCCATTCTGAGACGCTGTTTCCTACAGATAAAGCCTTCTAGTCCCGGGTCTCCCTCACCGAACAACGTGGCGAACCCGAAGCATGGCAAAGACCCGGCGGACCCTGACACTTAGATTATGGCAGCTCAGACTGCTTTTAGCACAGAAGGAGCAGCAATGGCTGTTCATCCCATGATGAAGGCAGCCAAACAGAAATCAGTCATCTCATGCTATTGTCATGGAAAACATTACCCAAATGAACACCCCTGTCCAGCCAAGGGAAGTGTTTTCCACAAAGTGGCAAATTGTATAATTTTGTAAAAGTCTGTAGGTCACAACAGCTGCTTAGAAAAACTACTACACTGGCCCAATACAGAAATCCAAAGCACAGAAGACCAGTAACGCAGTTTGTTCTGTCCCAAGCGATAAACCTGGAGCAGGCGTACTTCCATGGAATGAACACAAGGCAAAAACTGAAACCAGTGTTCAATCATGATGCAAAATATTCCTGCATAAGCAAGAATTAGTGATCTTCATAGAAGAAGCAGACCTTCAATCAACGTTATGGCTAAACAAGCATATGTCATGCTGATTAATAAACCCAGCTTAAAACATGACCAATAAGTCATGCTTATGGGTCATGCCTGATAAGAGCCTCTTGTGGCGCAGAGTGGTAAAGCAGCTGTCTGAAAGCTTTGCCCATGAGGCTGGGAGTTCAATCCCAGCAGCCGGCTCAAGGTTGACTCAGCCTTCCATCCTTCCGAGGTCGGTAAAATGAGTACCCAGCTTGCTGGGGAGTAAACGGTAATGACTCGGGACGGCACTGGCAAACCACCCTGTACTGAGTCTGCCATGAAAACGCTAGAGGGCGTCACCCCAAGGGTCAGACATGACTTGGTGCTTGCACAGGGGATACCTTTACCTTTATGGGTCACGTCATCTGTTATCAACCTGTGAACGATTCCCAATGCAACTACTATTTTTTGAGATTGCAGCACCACAGCTACTTTATGTGTTGCAGCAGATGGCACTGATAACCTGCTCAGCTGTATGACAACTATTGTGCTGAAACTTATTCATATGGTCTACAACATTTGTCCAACCTGTGATGAATGATATCACTGTGAAGCCTATGGTATTACCACACAGATACATTCAATTCCGTGTACTAACTGGTAGAAGAGAAACTGGAACACTTAGAAAAGTGTGATATTATTGAGAAGGTAGAAGGTTGTACCCCATGGGTCGAACCAACTGTGCTTGCTCCCAAACCCAAACAACAAAGAGAGCCAACATGTAATGGTTGACGTAATATAATGGTTAAGAGTGGCGGTCTCTAATCTGGCGAACCAGGTTTGATTCCCCACACCTCCACGTGAATGACCTTGGGCCAATCATGGTTCTCTCAGAACTCTCGCAGCCCCAACTATCTCACAAAATGTCTGTTGTGGGGATAGGAAGGGAAGGCAATTGTAAGCTGCTTTAAGACTTCTTTGTGCAGTGAAAAGCGAGGTATAAAAACCAACTCTTCTTATTCTTCTAGGAAAATTTAGACTCTGTGAGGATATGCGCCAACCCAACCAAGCTATAAAGGAAGAATGCCATATCATAGTGGATGACATCATCACAGCAGAAATATTCTACAAACATGATCTGAATGTTGGATATCACCAAGTACAATATCATCCAGAATCCAGACTGGGACCACTCATGTTGGCCTTCAGGGCAATGAACAGCTGAGTTTTGGCATCTCTTGCTGCTGAAATATTTCAGAACATGAGCTGGGTCTGGACTAGTGGGCATACACAACTTCCATAATAACTTTTTTGTGTTTGGGACAACTCAAAACAGAACATGGCAACAGACTGGAAGCTATTCTAGAATCATAGAGTTGGAAGGGATCTCCAGGGTCATCTAGTCCAACCTCCTGCAGAATGCAGGGAATTCACAACTAACTTCCTACCCACTGTGATCCCAATTCCATGCCCAAATGATGCTCCCTCCCCCTAAAAAAACAGAATCCCTTGCCAGTCTGGCCTGGAGGAAATTCGCTTCCTGACCCCAAAGTGACTATCAGCATTTCTCTAGACATGCAAGAAAGGGTCACAAGAGCCAAATGTGGACACAATCCCTTCTGCCAACCCACTCACAATCTGCCAAAATTCACAGAATCAGCATTTGGCTAGAACAGTGCTGTTTCACATTACATTCTGAGAAATGTGAATATAGTAAGGACCAATTGGGCAGCCATACAGGAAGCTACAGGTACAAATACTTCACCTGAACATAAAAGTTTGCTGAGCCTTGCTACATCCTGTAGACATTTCATTCCAGTCTAGCAACCATTTTTCATCTTTTACTCACCAACAAGAATAAAGCATGGGAGTGGATGGCTGACCATCAAGCTGCATTATCTCTCCTCAAGACACCAAAAATTAGTTTGGTGTAATGGTTAAGAGCAGCAGCCTCTAAGCTGGAGTACTGGGTTTGATTCCCCACTCCTCCTCCACTTATAACCAGCTGGGTGACCTTGGGCCTGTCACAGTTCTCTCAGAATTCTCTTAGCTCCACTTGCCTCACAGGGCTTTCTGTGATTAGTAGAAAGATCTGACTTTTCTGTCCATGGCCCCAGTCTCTGGAATTTAAGTATCCACATATGCAACCATTTATAGAACTAGCTATCAAGGCCGGTATAGGGATTTATTTATTTATTTGTTTGTTTGTTTGTTTGTTTGTTTATCTATTTATCTATTTATCTATTTATCTATTTATCTATTTATCTATTTATCTATTTATCTATTTATCTATTTATCTATTTATCTATTTATCTATTTATTTATTTATTTATTTGCCGCCCTCCCTGAAGGCTCAGGGTGGTTTACAGGGAACAGCTAAACCATGGACCAACTTAAAGAAGCAGTCAGAGACAGGGGCGCATGGCGGAGACTTTCCTATAGAATCACCAAGGGTCGGACACAACTAAACAGATAACATCATCATCATCATCATATCATTGATGATAAAACCATATGATCATCTGTAATGTCTGGTTATATTATGAACATAATTTGACTGCACATGTGTACATGAAGCTACCTCATATTGAGTCAGACCATCGAACAGTCTTGGGCAGCATTGCCTACTTTCCCAGCAGAAAGCCTGATCCTTTTTTTCTGGAGATGCTGGGGACTGAACACAGAATCTTCTGCTTGCAAAGCAGATGCTCAGTCAGAGCATGAGCCACAACTCCTTCTCAATCTGGACAAGCAGGAATGTGGTCAAATTCTCCTGAGGTTGCCATGGGCTTTGTATCCACTCCAGTACATTTTACCTACCTGAGAATAAAAGCAATATTCATAGCATTTCTCAGAGTTTTGTAAGTAAAAGACAGAGAGGTCCCTCTCCTAAAGAACATATAATTTAAAGTGAGGAGAAGAACAGAGGGAAAGAACAAGATAAATGAGCCTGGGATATGAGCACATATTTTGTTACAGCAGAACTGAGGGATACAAGACTGGAAAATTTAGGGAATGCTTCCCATAGACCGTTTATGCACTGGGCACTTCATTGCCCCAGGTCTCGTGCAGGAGCACAAATCGGGGGCAGATGAGATGCACTGGGCCAAATGCTCCCCCCGTGTGGGTGCAGGAAGTGGTGGCGCAACCTGCCACAACTAAAACTCCAGCCTGCAGCACAGCATGAAATCTCCAGTGCGTAAACGGTCATAGTCAAGGAATGAGAATTAGTTATCTTTGCCTGTTTACTGTGGTTATGGCTGGGTCTTTCTTTGTTCTTGTCAATTCAGCCTCACCTACCTAACAGAGTGTCTGTCGTAGGGAGAGGAAATGGAAGGCAATTGTAAGTCGCTTTGAGACTCCTTCTGGTAGGGAAAAGTGGCATATAAGAACCAACTCTTCTTCTTCCTTTCCCTTCTTTTGGTCCTTATCTCTTGCCACAATTTTACTCCAAATTATTCCAGTTTCTTCCAGTAGATCATGTTGACTAAAGCAAATTGTGTAGCATGGACAAGGCTATGCAAATACCCTTAATTTGCAGGATTTATATTCAGCCCAGAATTTTGGGTGGAGGGGTTATTTTGGTCCAGAGCACATACAGATCCAACTGTGTGTGCTTTCAGCTTGTAAACGACAGCGAATGAGGCTTGAATTTGGCCCCTATCCCAGCTGCTGGATCCTTTCTCTTTCCAGCCAGCACAACCCAGTCTTCAGACTGAACTGGTGGACTTGTGTTTGTCATTCCTTGGCATAACAATATTTGCAAAGCACTTTGCCCCCTTTGCTGAATTAGCTGCCACTAGGGACCATCACTCTGTTTTCCGCTCAGTAAGGCCCGGGACATGCTGTCCATGGAAAAATAACACTCGTCAAACACTCGCAGGAGAGAAAATTAGGCGACTACCTGGCTGCCATTTATAGAATTCTGAAAAAAGGCCAACTTGAAAGCAGCCAAGCCTGGGTGTTTATGTCCCTCTAACATTTATGAAGGGATGGGTTATTACATGTCTGGCGGCGCTTTGGTACAAGAACTTGCTATTGTAATTACTGTTCAGGACCTCATCCAAGTGGCCACTCAAGACAATGGAAGCAGCAGATGCTGACTAAGAAGGTGTCTTGCCCTATGAAAATCAGTCGAACCTCTGCAAGGAAACGTCTTCCAAAGAAGGTGGACATTGTGGATTTCTATGGGTCTGTACTATGGTAGTAAATTAAAGTTGGAACTTCCTTGAAGACATCCGTTCAGTTCAGCTTTGTATGAATGGTTAACTCGACCTCATCGTCTAATTCGCTCACTTTAGTTGTCTGTAATTAGTTCAGGTAGTATACCATTCTCACAAGATTGTGAAATATCAAGCTTCAGAAAGTGGAACATTTGGTATAATGGTTGATTGGCCACAGATAACGGGTCACCAAGAATAAAGGGTGAGGGAGAAACTGTATTCTTCATTAGAAAATTATGAGGCTTGAATGCTACCAATAAGGGTCATTTCCCCCATTTTTATTAACTTTTATTTGTCTCTTTTGTCCATCCATGTTTTGTTTTGCTTCTTTAATAAATTTTTTATCCTGCCTTTCCTCCAAGCAGCTCATAGTGACATATGAGTCTTCCTTCCTGTAACTTCCAACTTTGTACAGTAGGTTGAACATACATGAACACATGAAGTAACCTTCTCCTGAGTCAGACCCGTGGCCTATTATGGTCAATGTTATCTTCTTTGATTGGCACAGGGTCCCCAGAGTCTCAGGTAGAGATCTTTCACAGGGTTAGAGAGAGTAGGAGGCCTCAAGCTTCCTATCCAGTGAGGATTAAAACATGGGCTGTTGGGATCACAGTCAAGCACTTACATCATTATAACCACCATTCTCACTATTTCCTAACCACCTTTACAACAATGGCACCAATAATGACTAGAGTTGCTAGCCTCCACATGGTGGCTGAGATCTCCTGGGATTTCATGTAATCTACTGGGATTTCAGCTGATCAGTTCACCTGGCGAAATGGTAGTTTTGGAAAGTGGACTCTGTGATATTCTACCCCATTGAACTCCCCCCGCACATCCTCAGGCTCCACCCCCAAAATCTCCAGGTATTTTCCAACCCAGAGCTGGCAACCTTGAATGATGAGAAAAATTCACAAACTGCACAAAAATGTGTTTTAAGGGCAAAGGTTTAACAGACATCTCGAAATGTGGTGGAAGTGATTTCAAACAGGCACCCTTTCACTATGTTCAAGAGATAATTTTTCATGGCCGTACCTGTATTTCCAAACCAATTTAACCATATTTGCAATGCTTGGCTATCTCCACACAACTGCCTCCAATTTTAGAAGGGGGCAGTATTCTGGAATCCTCTACATTTGTAGGACTGCCATTTTATGCTTCTTTCTGTCTTCTTGTGGACCTTATTAGTCTAGGGCCTGGGGAAATAGAAGACAAAGGGACACTGTTAGGGAGCAAGACAAAGTTGCTAGGTCCTTCCTAGCAGCCAGCGGGTGATACACTTCCCAGGAGCAGAGAGAAATGCCTGGCACTTGAGCAATATGCCTATGTGACCCAAAAGTGTGATAGGTACATCAGGGGGTTACACTTTGTTTGTTTTTTTGTGGCAAAACTCTATGGTAGAATTAGCTTCTACCATCTTGTTTTCCCACAAAACTAGAGTGTCACACATACCCCAACATGCTTGCATCACTTCTGGGTCATGTTGACATGTTGCTTTAATTTCTTCCTGGGAGGGAATAATTTCCCTCCCCTGGCGGCCAGCTGACCAGTGGCAGAGACATGCGGCCAATCAGCAGGAGTTCCCTGTCCCCAATAAGGGGAGGGGTCTGGTATTCCTAGGGCAAAGCTTAACCTGTGGAAGAAGATGCTTCCTCCCGTGAACAAAACTGGGAAAAAAACATGTTCCCAGGCTTCTACCGTAATGTAAAAAGCTTCCAAAAGCCACAAGACACATTATTGATGTTGATCCTGAAAAATGAAATATCATTTCTCCCCCAACATATGTGCTTGGGGACTGCAGTCTTAGTCTAAGGCCACATCAGGAACTACTAGTTTGCTTATGTAAAACAAGTGTATCTCTGTCAAATGTTGGAATGTACTGCATTATACAACGTCAAGGATTCAGCTTACATAACTCAGCAAAGGATCAGAGTAATCATTAACCTTGCTCCCTTTCTAGTTCACTTTGTTCTCCAGTCACCTGTTTGCTTGGATTAAACATATAGCATAATGTGTTAAAGAAGGAGAAATAGTTCCCCAGCTAGACACATTCAACTGAAGGGATAAGAGGAGCAAGGGCAGGCATTCCTGAGGAAGCTGAGTTTTGGAATATTGGATTTCCTTCAAATGGTTGCAAGGCACTTTAAATCATTTTCAAGACAATAATAATAATGCACAGTTGTTCTCACATTACATAGTACATAGGCTGGATCAGGGATCAGACCCCACCTTAGGTTAGCTGTAACACAATCACATGTGTGTTGTGAGATTTCCTCAGCTCCTGACAGTGTGTTGCCAAATTAAGATCAGGTTGAAAGAGCATATGAAGAAGGGATTTCAGTCTCTCCCATGCCATTTGAAGCAGTCTGGGAAGGAATGCTGTTGTGGATCCATGCTCCCTAGGATCCATGTTGGCTTCCCCCAAGAGACCCAATAGTGCCTCCAGGACTATTTCAGATTGGGAAATTGTGCCAAAGGATGGCAGAAGCCCCTTCTCCACGTGCACCGTAGTTTTGAAGTTACTGGGGTCCCAAGTGCACGGGAATTGAGAACAATCTGAAACTCATGATATAATAATTGTGTCTTATGCAGCGTAATGACTCAGACACTAACTTTGTAATCTACAATATGTGAGAAAAGTTGTTTTCGACATAAGGACAGACTTTGGGACTGCTAATTCAGCTCAGCAGCAGCAATGGGGGTTCTACAAGGAAGATTTCCCCCATTTCCTCTGCCACGGTAGTCATTCCTTTCTCCTCCCAACTCACCAGATTTAAAGGAAAAGGTATACATCTACAGAAAATGGAGCAAGACTTTTTAAAAAGTGAAATCTGGGAATCCAGCTTTGAGGGACAGTTTGCTATAGAAGTATAATGTCTTAACATTAGGCCCTGTTTTGGCCCTATGTGATGGCTGTTTGTTTGTTTGTTTGTTTGTTTGTTTGTTTGTTTGTTTGTTTGTTTGTTTGTTTGTTTTGGCATTTGGCATGCTGCTGCTACCGTAGTCTCACAGTGGTTTACAGTGACTTGATAAAATATAATACTCATTCCCCCAGGCTGGGTCCAGGGCCAAAAAAGCCCTGGCCCTGGTTGAGGCCAGATGAATGTCTCGGGAGCCCAGGACAGCTAGTAAGTTCATACCTGCATAGGGGGGGCATAGTTGGATATGCGGTCTCGCAGATAGGTAGGGCCCAAGCCGCATATAGCCTTAAAGGTTAAAACCAATACCTTAAACGTGATCCAGAAACAGACTGGTAACCAATGAAGATGACGCAATATCAGCTGGATGAGGGTCCTCCAAGATGTTCCAGTGAGGACCCTAACGGCCACATTTTGTACTAGCTGTAATTTCCAGATCAAAGTCAAGGGTAGGCCCACGTAGAGCAAGTTACAGTAGTCTAATCTGGAAGTGACCATTGCATGGATCACTGTAGCCAGGTGTTTGAGCAGGTTACCCCCCCCCCCCCCGAGATGGCGGTATGAAGCTGTGTGTGCTGCAGTTTTTAGATGAGTTTTGCTTTCAGTTATAGGGTTATATATTTTATTTTATATAGTTTTATAATTTTTTGTAAACCGCCACGAACCAGCAGGTCCTGGGGTTGCGGACCGCTGTTATAAGGGACTGTTCATATAGTATTGAGAATGGGAAGAGCAGAAAAACAAGTGATCTATACTGCTTGCTGAGAGTGGATGGATACACCCAAAGGAGCCCCAAAGCATCTTTCCTTTCTCAACAGCCTATGAGATAGACAGGGTTGAAAGAGTTCTAAGAGAACTACTCTGCGTGAACACCACTAAAAGAACTGTGACAAGCCCACGGTCACCCAGCTGGGTTGCATGTGGAACTCTAGCCTCCAATAAATGAGATCTGGTTATCCCACTTAAAAGGTGACAGAGACATAAGAACAAATCTCTGATTTTGCAAGGCTGGAGAGGACTCCATGATTATCCAGTTCAACACCCTGCAGTGGAACTCCCTGCAGGTGCTATTCCAGTCTCCAACCAAAGTGCTTGCCTATATTTTGCGTTACAATGCTTGTGGGCACGGATATTTATAAATCCAAATAATCTGTCTGGATTGCAGATTTTCCAAGCTCAGTGATTTCCACACGGTGAGTTGTGACATACCAGAGGACTGCAGGCACCCTACAGGAAGGTTGCCAAATGGCTCACAGTAGCTTGCAACATGAAAAGCCAATGGAAAATGTAGACAGATTTCTAGTGAAAGGTTCATAAATCTCTGCTGCAACCAAAGTTTGGGCAAACAATGGCTTTTTTTGCTTAGTTTACTGCAAGGGAAATCAGAAAGACCCCATTGGGCTACTGACTTCAATGTACATGCATTGCCAATTTAATAGTTTGTCTAAGGTGCCTATGAGAATGATCCTATGGAAGTCTCTTTGAACCCAAGTCCCATTTTCTTTAATGAGACTTCATCCCTGCAAAGTGTATTTAGATCCACTCCACCCCAAAGCCACTGAAATCAGTGGAATTAGACTGGAGGAACTCTGCACAGCATTCAGATGCAAAACATCAAACATGAACCATGACAGTTTCTTGCCATCCACCATCTACCCTCCACCCACCCCTGGGCACAAATCCCTCCAGAACCCGTCCACAAAAGGGCAAAAGCCAAGAAAGCACGTGTTGTTTGTAAAATGTCAATTTTATTTTTATTGTCAAAGTAAATATATTTTATGAAGAACAAAAAGGAAAAAAATATACAGAATTGTAACTTATGTACATTGGCTTTATATTCTTTTTGTTTCCAATTTACACCATTTCTGTCATGTTATTAAAAGATATTTTATATAGATATGCAATATGTACAATTTTATTTACATACATTCATAGGATGTGAGATAAAAACCAGTCGGTAGAAGAAAGACTCATTTCTGTTTGTTCCTATAGGACACAAAGAGATGCATTCCTAGAGGAAGAGAGTGGAGCTATTGCTATGATGTGGTGGCACCATCTCCACGTTGACCTGCTAAAATGCTAGAATTGCAGTGTTTTATTTCCCATTTGGCTGACAATGACTACAACAATGACGACAACAACAACAAAAAGAAACACCAGACAGGGCACAATCCGGCAGAGTTGAGCAGCAACCCATGAATGTTAGCCATGGCTAATCGTGCTTCGTTGTGTCCAATGAGCCTGAGTCATGACTACCATCTGCTCAGCTGTGCCCATAGACAGCCTCTGTGATTGGAGAGGAGATGCAACATCCTCATGTGTTTTTTTAAAGAAAAAAATCTTCTCTAATTACTGAATTCTATTATGCTAGAAAGCTTCCTACATCCAGCAGCATACAAAAAGGAAAAGGAAAAATTAAAAAGTATTTCCTAACACAATACTTTTTTCTGACAGCATCGGATTACATGTATATATGTATACGTATGCATATGTATGTATATATTCCCTTTTTTTTTAGCCCTTAAGACAGATACCACATAAGCTGGCAAGATGACCCAGTTGCATTGCTCTCAGAATAGTGGCCCATGAAGATACTCCACGTACGGGTATCACGTGCTGCCTATGGCTCTGAAAGTGCTTTCTCCCAAAAACAAACAAACCCAGAAACATTCACTAAGTCTTAAGTCACCCCACCCCTCCCCACTGGGGATAAGGATTTTATTTCATATTGTAAACACGGGGGAAACAGGCTGAGTGTTTCGATAATTCTTCAGTCCAGGAAGGTACAAAGCAATCCCGGTTGCTGCTGTGGTCTTTAGAAGCCTTTTTGTGATGATGCTCAGGTTTTCAGCAGGAAGCAGGATCTGTGCTTTCCCCAGGCTGTCCTCACAGGGGAAATGTGGCATCAAACTGAGCAAGAGTTCAAATACTACTCTATTCAGTCCTTTCATGACATGATCACTAGATTGTATATCTTTGCCCTAGGTAAGGACCCATTGCAAACATGTGTGGTCATCACCACTTTCCACTTGACAATACCCCTCTCTACACTGATGCCCATGCTTCTTCCCCCAAAACTCTGTTAAATCACTCTTAATCTTCTTAAATTCTATAAAAGCAGCCCTTGCAGTGGCTGGATCGTGGCTCTCTGACACAAGCTCCCATGTTCTTCTGCCTCCTGGGAAACTTCTTAGCAGAGAACAATGGAAAAAACTCTGGAAGGCTGATTGAGTAACCTGGAGATGCAGCCCTTGGGATCCCTCCCGACATATTCTGCCCTCTTCAAGGAAACAACTGACCATTGGCTGAACTATGATGAACCAAACTGTGAATTCTTGTACATTCAATATGACCACTGTTTGAGGATTTCTTTTATTTAAAATGTACTTGTCAACAATCATATTGTGCTCTCGGAATTTGGTTGACTGAGCAAGGGGCATGCATCCTTAGCCCTGGCATTCTTGCCCTTTCCCCTTGGATTGCTGACATTGCACAAGTGCTGGCCATTGATTGGAAACAGGGGGTAGAAGAAATGCACAGGTTGTGCTGGCCTGGGGGACAGAATTTGCCAAGTGGTAGAGAAGGGGGCAGCATCTGAGGAGCCTGGGAGAAGGTGGTAGGCTATGCTGGTAGGCTATGGTCAACATTTGACAAAAACCTGGCACTTACTGGCTTTCCAAACCACAGTACTCGTTCTGGACAGAACATCATTTTATTGCACAAACGAGCAAATGACCAGATGCTTGGTAATCTTGCAATCCCTCCCTCAGACCTGCACCATCTACTCAGCCTCTATTCCTTGTCCGCATTAATTCCTGGCAAAGAACCCCCCCCCCCAGCAGCATAAAAAAGATATCCCACAAAAACAAATGAGTTGTTTTCATTTCAAAAGGAATTTGCTGTTTCCAAACTGGACAAGTAGGCCAGCTTAATAAAAACTCACAATGAATAGCCCTGTACATCAGCAAAGCCCTCAGGAATGCCAGTACTATAATTAACTAGCAGCAAGTAGCCCATAAATTATCATGGTGCAGGAGAAAACAGCTAAAAATAAAACACTGTAATTTTCAAAAGCAGCAGCAGCAGCAGCAGCAGCAAAGAAAAGGGAAGCAATAAGGCAAAAACGGTGTCGATGCAAAACGGGAGGCGAGGAGGCGGGGCTCTGTGAAGTCATGATGTGGCCTGTGACGCGGAGACCAATAAATTACCACGAGAAAGGTACAGAACAAAGTGCTGTCAGCGCCTCTTCCTGGACGGACAAGTGAGAAGGTGCAGGACGGGGGCCTCAGTTGACGGATCGCATGGAGCGACTGCTCCTCGGGAACCGGTGGACTTTGACATGCTTGGACAAGTGGTCACTTCGGGCAAATTTCTTCTCACACACAGGGCACTGATAAGGCTTCACTCCAGAGTGGGACCGCCTGTGTCGAGAAAGTTCATCTGATCGGGAGAACCTGAAGGCGAAGGCAAGGGCGGGGGGGGGGGGGGGGAGAGAAATACCAGCCATCAGTTTGCCGCTTTTGGTTCTGGGTAAGTCATCAGTCCACACAAACAACAACGCTTAGCATCTGCACAGTGATCTTAGAAATCATGGCAGCCTTTTAAGGGAAGTGCATATTATTCCCAGTATTTTTATTCCCTTTTGTGTATTATGGAAAGGAATCTAAGGCTAAAAACAACCACTGTTAACTTCAGCAGTCAAGTTCTTCCCTCTGGTGCTGTCCAAAACAGCCAATGTGCTACGCCTGTGCATAAGAGAATAGGCGTTCCTGCCAAGACGAAATCCTATTCTGCTAAGTTAGTCACTCCTGTTTGTTGGTGTGAAAGAATCTTGGTTTATAGAATAAGGGTTCTCCTGAATTAAGGGAACACACCCTATTTTAATGGCTGTCCATTATTCCTGGCTACTGCAGCTTCATGTCACGCCAGGTTTTGTCATTTTCATTTGGCAGATATAAGACACACATCACATATTCACTTTCTCCGAAGGAGTACTCATCAAAATTAGCACTGACTCAGTCCAGCTTTAAACGCCTACATATCCGTAATGGTATTATCTTTTCTGAGCAGTAAGTTCCAGATCCAGGTTGGGAAATACCTGAAGATTGGGGTGGGTGGGTTGGGGTATAAAGTCATAATTCCACCTTCCGAAGTGGCAATGTTCTCCAGGTGAATTGATCTCGGTCACCTGGAAATCAGTTGTAATCCCAGGATATCTCCAGCCAACACCTGGAGGTTGGCAACCCTTATAACAATCACACTTGGGCTCTTTCTCTTTGTGTGTAATCTCATTGTTGCAAATCATGCAAACAGAGATCACGCACACGTCGCTTATGCATGCACTGACCCTGATGAACACAAGATGAGAGTCCAAGGTTTGGGCCAGTAAGCATGATCTAGTCTGCCCTTTCCCACATTCATTTACTATGCTTGCAGTTGTCTGTCAACATCTAAACCTTGCAATGCTATTAGCACTTTTGCAGCCTACACCGGCTTGTCTCTTTGTGGACAAGATATACAAACAACACAGCAAATATTTTTAATCAAATCACTGCATAGAATCATTTAGGCTAACCCAAAATTGCCAGTGGCCTGGCTCAGCTGAGAGTGGATGGATCTGAACAGCTAGCATTTGGTTGCCACTTTGATCTCCTACTTCTTTTCCAACAATCACCAAACATCCACCTTTAATGCTCTCTGTAGGGGCTACTGTCACATGGGATGCTTTCAAATCCAGTGGTTTGCCATGGAAATGTTCTCCATGCCACTCAAGACCTTCAGCAACACTTCAGGAACATGGAGAAAATTCTCCAGTGCTTTTGGTAAGCTACTGAACATTGGAAGGAGTTACACTAGAAGAAAGTTTTCTATCCACCAATGCCAATTTAAAAGTAGGAGAATGGCCAAGTTCTGCTTTTTATAGCAGTGTACTGAAGAATATCTCATGACCAGATTGATCAAATTGGTGTTAATATAACAACACAGAGAGATGCCTCTCCAGAAGGAATCTGTATGAGTTTTATCATTCACTGCATAATCAGGGTAATTTACACTGCAATCCTAAACCGACCCGTACCTTTTTAAGTCAATGGGCTTAAAACGCTATAATGTTCCTTAGGGCTGCAATGTTAGGTAACTCTTGCCCAAAGCCAGGAAAGGAAAAATTTTAAAAATCTAAATGTTAAGGCAGAGAAACAGTCAGTGCTAGTATCTAGCATGGCTGAGAAGGAGTTACTGATACACAACTAAAAATAGTGTCCTTTGAATAGTGGTGTCACAAAGTGGGTGACAGCCAGAACAGTAGCGATATTGGCAGAGAAAAGTGTTCCTAAGAAATGCTATCAGTTGTTTGTTTACAGTAAATAAGTGAAGTCATGGATATTTGCTGACTGAAAATTAAAAGAAGGGGGAAAATTGCATGAGACAGAGAGAGAGAGAGAACAGACTTTAATTTAAGTGAATACATTTTTTCACGGAGGAGAAAGAGACGTATTTATTCTTATTTAAGACTTTGTGTTCAAGATTACCTTGTGCCATAAACTGGCAGTGAGCACTGAATCACTTCCAGTCTTGGACTGATACTTGGATGCATTTCTCTGTTTTAATCACGCTCTTCATTACAGAATGAAGCGCCCACTAAAGGCACTAAGGCAAATTTAGACATTCACCCCAACTAAACACAGATCTTTTCTTAGCAGTGTAGATTCACCAATATTTATTTAAGTGCAAAGTTAGGAGCGTTAAATCCATGGGAATTTGACTTTATCACAATTGCAAAGCAAAAACTAGGACAAAAAGATATGCATGCACATCTCAAAGGTGTGATGTTTGCCTCATGGAAAGCGATATGAGTCCATATGACTAAAATATACTTTGCATCATAATGAAGCCTTCAGTTGATCGGGTAACAATGTCACTATGTTCTTGCCCAGAAAGATCGACTTACTATGCCCACAGAAATAAACTCAGCGTTCTCTCTATGTGTTTTCCAATAAATAAAAAGACCCAAATCCTAAAAGTTAGTATATACAAATGTACTAGAAGTTTTCTGATGTTCTGTTCGCCCATTTTAGTTAGCATTTATGTCATACAGTTTTGCAGTGCATGGAATGATGCAATGCTTTATCTGTACAGAGTTAAGCTAATAGATTGTGATTGGGCAAGCAAGCAGCAGCCATGTTGACCCACAGTAAATCACTTATGTAGCAAATTGCCTGATTTCTGCCGAATGCCAACCATAAACCAAGTCTCAAAAAGGAGAAAAAGGGGGGGGGGATAGTTTTTTTATTTAGTTGCCGTTCAGCTGCTCTAAGCGAAAGGCCTCTTCAGTGAGATTTAAGCACCGTAACTGTGCGCAGTTTTCAAATGGATTAAAGCTCATTTCTACTTCTCAAGGCACTGGGGAAACTCTAGATCCGGGATTCCCAACCAGGGGTCTATGGACCCCTAGGGCTCCTTGGAAGCTCAGAAGGGGGTCTGTGGGAACTCTGGAGTGGCATGGTATGGGGGGGGGGTCGGGGGTCTGGGTTGTCTTCTCAGCTCCTACTCTTCTTTCCAGCCAACATCAGGCAGAGTAGAAATAAAGGCAGGGGGAGGAGAAAAAGCAGGGCTAAGGTTACAGGTACTTATGTCACTTCTGGGGGTGTGGCAGAGGGCGTGGCCAGCTGACATCACATCCGGGGCTCCTCGAAGTCTGAAAAATTATTTCAGGAGCTCCTCCATGGTCAAAAGGTTTTAAATGGCTGCTCTAGATCCAGCAATGTGACCATCATGTTTTCTTGATATCATTGCCAGTTAGGGTAGCACGTTAAAGTGCCCTTCGCACCACTTTGGTCTCACTGCAGTCATATATTCAGTTACAGAAATCGTTTATTATACTATATAAAAAAAACATGTACAAAACTTGTGTCTTGCCTGAGTTATTGTAGGTGACCACCTCTTTTGCCGTGATGTATAGGAAGGCACTGGAAAGTCTTTCACATTAATGCACTCCTGTTTTCAATGGAAAAGGGCCTATCAGCAGATGTTAGTCATAAGTAGGTCCCACATCCTTTGTGACCCTGAGATGTTGTTGATCAAATTGCTCCCTGAACTATAGTGTCTTGACTCCTACATTTCTACTGAGCCACCTTTTTCCCATTCACTTTGTTCTATATGTTTAGTGCTGACTCCAGTAGCTTGCTTCTGTATTATCTTTTGCCATAGGCCCCTAGTTGTTCAAGAGCTGTCATTTAAGGGTCACTCAATACTGTCAGGCTCCTGACAAAGGACATGAGTGGCTGCTGAATGATATCGGTACAGTCATGCCCATAATAAAGGCCAAGTTCATACTCCAGTATGTGCATATAGACAAAATCAGCAAGCATGTCAGTCAGGTATTAGTATATCTGGTGCCCGATTTTTCAATGAAACGGGACAGAAAATGAAAACATCCTTCTGAAGAATTCGTTGCTATATGTTGACTTCTTAGGACTGTGATATACAATTGCAGGTGTTGCCTCCTAAAATATCAAGCATGTGGGGGGGGACACTAGATATCGATTACATAGGTCAAATAACCATCTTGGAACAAGATATTTTCATTTCAGTCTGAAATCCGAGTTCACACATGTGCACCACAGATGAGTCCCGAGTGGATTTTTATATGCAGAATTAATTTTAGGTAATTGTAGCAGTGCAGCAGCTTCCTCTACTGACCTTTTCCCTAATTATAAATCCATGACCCGCTTAAATTTGATATTTGCCTATGGCTTCTTCACGAGTTATGGTCGGTTTAGGTTGTGTTGGTAACCTTTTGACTAGCTGGAGTAGTCATATGGGAGATTTGATGCTAATGAGTTATATTGGGCCAAAATAATTCCCTCATGTCTGGGGCACTATTACAGAAGCCGTCATTGCCAAAATCACTGTCCCAATCTGCAGCACCACTTGTGCTGTCTCATCAACCAGTTTGAGAAACCACAGGAAGTCGTTCTCTCCATATTCTCATCTGCCTGCAGGCACTGCCTGTCTGCATAAAACAGTTAGATCATGGCTCTTGCAAAAAAATATGGGGGGGGGGAGGAATGAAAAGCAAAACAGCACAAGAAGAACTATTAATTTAATTGAAATGACTCAGGGTTGGCCTAGATGTTGCCTTATCCATGCTCCAATTGTTTTTTTTTTCATGGTGAGTTTCCATGCTTGCTTTGTAACGTTTACCAACACTAGCCACATGATGTGATATCATCAGGCTGTGAATTTCCATGCTCCTCCCCCTTCAGCAGAGGTACAACTCATAATATTATGACGCTGCTTTGTCAACATGGTTATTAAAACTATGCTGTGATGAGGGGCAGAGTGGAAACTGGCATAGGAATGCAAATTAAGGAGGGATGCACAGATGTCCCCTAATGATACTGTGGATCTATTATGCCCTGAGCACCTCTCATCCTGAATTCTAGTTTTATTAGGAAGAGGTATAAAACAAATTCAGCAACTTCAAGTATGCAGAGTTTGCCTCAATGTTAATTTCCTTCAGTTCATGCACTACTGTCCTTTCCCTCAACATTACTGATTGATGTTTTGATGAAACAGTGCCAAAAAAAAAACAGTTTTACAAGGAGGATGGATGGATAGATGGATAGACGGATAGACGGATAGACGGACAGACAGACAGATAGATTACAGCCAGATTCTTTTTTGTACATTATTTTATTAATGTACTTATGCCTCCTGCATTTAGGAGAAGTACCATGCACAACTTCTGGAATTATCAATCATATACGATTATCAAGATTGTTTAAACTCCTTCATTGGAATAAAATTGTGCAGAAAGGATGCTAACATAATCAAGTGTACAATTGCATCAATGTTGCTTGCTATGCACATTGTAACATAGTGGGGAAGATATGAAGGAACTAAAAGCCAATTACATACATACAGTGCCCCCATTCAGATTATTTTTATGGAACTATAAAAGATTTTGAATATTTCAGAGTTCTGCTGTGGAACCAAGTCTAGCTAATTCAGAATTCCAACATCTGAGGAGAAATTTGGATGAGAGACTTTGGAACTGGATGCTGAGGAGAATTCTTTTTGGATTCAGTCCTGACTGAGAGCAGTTTAACACAGAAAGGAGAACTGGAGGAAAGTTGGCAAGGAAGTTTGGGATGTAGGTAAAGACTCCCATTTGGGCCAAAGAAAGAGGATGGATCTTGTAGTGGGAAGAAAATTTCCCTACAAAATCAAACAGAGAATTAGCTTGGACGAGTGTACAGATCCCTATTGTGAGGTGATTAGAAACTGCCTTTAGATAACTTAAGAATCAGTTAAAAATTCAAGAGTAATACTGGTGCTTCAAGAGAAGGAGTTTGGGTACTGGAAAGAGTGTACCAGCCTTCTGAAAACCAAAAGTCAAAGAATACTCAAAGAAAGTATGCTGGAGTGTTTGGGAAACACTGGAATAAAAGCCTCTCAACATAATGATTTAAGTCACAGTGAAAAGCTTAAGAAACTCTCATTGGCCTGAAACATAAAGCTAACATGTGTGCACGTACCGATTTTACCTCAGAATTTTCCAGTCCCTGATTTCATCTGACCATTCTCCTCTATGCTAAATAAAATATTTTGTTATTTTTGAATTTCAAAATGCCTCAAGTCCCTGCCACTTAAGTTATTTGAGTTTAAGGGGGCTCCTGATCTTTCCTTCAGGTTCCTGAGTTGAGCCAACAGCCAAAATACCATACTGTGACAGGGTGGAACAACCAGAGTTCTTCAACAAGGAAAAAAACAATTACTAAGGTGGCTCAGTCAGTAAAAGGAAAGAAACATGGAGGGAAGTGGATGGGGCCATGATAGTGGTTTTTAACTCTTTCCACAAAAGCCACTCTTCTTATAGTGCTGTTTTTGGTGTTGCTGAGTGCAGAGTTTCTTAAGACAAATGGGATGCAGGATATAAATTGAAAATATGATAATGTATTTATTATATTCTTGAACTCTTCTTCATTCATCCATTGCC
Organism: Paroedura picta; assembly: GCF_049243985.1. Taxonomy (NCBI): domain Eukaryota; kingdom Metazoa; phylum Chordata; class Lepidosauria; order Squamata; family Gekkonidae; genus Paroedura; species Paroedura picta. The sequence goes on along the minus strand of NC_135371.1, from coordinate 38,723,714 downwards.
CTCCAATTCCATGGAACCCTGTTCCAAGATGGAGGGAAAAAAACAATGGTTTCTTGGCTCACGAATAAAGGAAAACAGAGGTAGTTAAGTAGGTAAAACGTCAGTAGTATGAAAGTGAGAAAGAAGGTAAACTACGGATGCCTGCCTCCAGGTGGGATCTAGAGATCTCCAGGAATTACAGCTCATCTCTAGAATAAAGAAATCAGTTCCCCTGGAGAAAATGCATTCTTTGCAGGTTGGTCTCTATGACATTGTCCCCCCACTGTCCTCTCTAGGCTTCATCCCTAAGTTTTCAGGTGCTTCCCAACCTGGATCTGGAAACTCTATCCCCATCCCTCATCAACAGCCTTAACGAGACCTGGCAACCCTAAGGTATACCCTAATGGCAGGTCATTTGAAAACAGGGATCTCTCTGCCTGCCTAGTCCTCTAATTCTTTATATTTCCTCTTGTCTCTACAGACAGGGGTATAGAACCAAGGAAGACTCCAAGCCAATACCTAAGAGAACATTTGCTCAATAATGTTTAAAGATGATGCTGTAGGGTGCTGATATCCATCACCCACTTTTATTGGAATAGTTCTGCTAAAGATGGACATCCTTGAAGCAGTCTTGAGGAATTACAACAACTGTACTCCACAATGTAGAGAGGATTTGGACAGGGGGATGTTGGAATAGGGTTGCCAACTAACTAGAAAGAACAAAAATCCTAACCTGGTCAGATTTAGCAGCATCATCATTATAAATCATAATCTTTTAAGCCAGTTGTCAGAAGAATCAAAAACAAAGGTCAGTATTTTTTTATTTTATTTTTTTGCAAAACCTATATGAACACACAGCCCTTGTCCTGAGTTCTTCCCACAAAACCACTTTGTGGCACTCTGCCCTGGCCCTACCTATTCTGAACCATCTTTAGGTTTTGCGACAAGGCCCTGCCCAGGTTTTGTTTATTTAATTTCAAGATTGGCAACCACTTACTGGAACCAGTGGCATTACAAAGAAATGAGTGGTTTGAAGACTGTCATTTCCATCTCTCTGTTCCCAAGCTCTATCCGGAGAAAATAGTTTAATATTTCCATTGACAGCAGGGGAATTTTCTTTCATTTGCCTTTATGCAGGTTTTGGAAGGCGGAGGAACACCCACCCATTAATGTGAAAGAAAAGAAATCCTACCCACCTTGGCACAAAGAAAAAAGAAAAAGACTAGAGGAAAAATACCAGAAGTATCTTGGGCTTGTATGTTCACTGGAGATGATAAAGAAACCCTTAAAAGAACAGAGGCTCCAGATGTACTCAGCCCCATCATATGAGGTTCCGGCTCTCTCTGAACTTCTGAAAAGTAAATATGCTCCACTGATAAAAGGAGGCTGTGTAATTCCAGCCTCAGCTGGCCTCTAGAGCTACTTACTGATCTGTCTTTGATGTTCAAGAAGAACACACAGCATGTGCTGGAATCCCAGACTTATCTTAAAGAGAGGTGTAATTGAAGGAAACAAGTCTGAAAAATTTGCATCCACTTTCTCTTTAAAAACAAGTCCCAGTTGCAAAGGTCTGGACCAAGATCAGTACTATACCAGAGTTAAAGTGGGATTACATCTGAAACTAAGGTTTCCTGACTGAAGTTCACTGTAAGGAAAGTCCTAAAGAAACTTCTTATCCAGGCTTGTAGACAATGACAAATCTTCTTTTAGCCATGGAAATAATCTACGGGCCATTAACCTGCCTAATATGCATAGTTTGCTGATTACACAGACAATCTCTCTTCATGATCAGAGGAGATGGGCAGATGGTAAAGATAACCAACTTCCAGGAGCAGGGATTTCTGATTTCACAGAAGGTAATCTGGGATGCTGCTTATACAAGTAAGCCTGTTAGATTGCTCAAGAAATGTATGGTAGTGGCACAAAGTTAACTATGACCAATTATGCATAGCGGGGGCTGCACCGGACCACCAGCGGTTTCTTGCAGCAGGGCAACATGCCTCGCTGCTTCCCATGCACTAACGGGAGAAGAAATCATCCAGTGCACACGGTCAGCCCCGAAGTTGTGTGTGCACACGCACAACTCTGGGGCAGAAAGGGTCTGCCGTGCCTCAGCATGGTGTTGGCAGTGGGAGAGGGTGGGGGGACAGGTTTTTTTTCACAGCACAAAGGTGGGAAAGTGTCACAATGCTATCCTACCATTGTGGGGGTGAAAAAATGCCCCATTTGGCTCCATGGCATCGCGAAGCACTGTGTCCCTGCTGGGGCACTTTAGGAGCCAATCAGGGCATTTTGTGTCCCTACTGGGACACCATATACATGGGCCTAGGCCAGCATAGCCACTGAGGGCACCCACATTAAAAATGGAAACACTAAAAAATCAGTGTTCCTTTAATGCGGGGCATTGGAAGCCCTCAAGCGGGCCAGGGCTGGAAGGGGGCCAGGCTGACAGTGACATCATACATAAGTGGGGATTTGCTCTGCTGTGATGCAGGTACCAACCCAGCCTTTTTCCCCCATGTGTAATCAGCCTATGAAAGACAACATATGTCCAAAGGATGAAAACTGCAGATACAGTTTCTAGAGTTTCTAGAGATGGTGAACTATGCACGGGATATGTAGTAAATCCTTGTTCAAAGGCTTCAGAGGACTTGTGGTGACTTCTGGAGTCCCACACCACCCATAATTGACTTATACAATGGGGCCCTCCAGGCTACATGCGTGCAGTCCATTAAGCCAAGCATTGTGATCTGTAAGGTACTTGGCACCTCACCACTTGTTACTGAAAATCCAAACAGGGACCAAAAAATATGGGTTTAGGTAGTCTGTTCTGAGATAGGCCATGTACCAGAAACGTGAAGCAAAGTTGGATCTGTAACCCACTAATCCAACACAGCAGTATAGCATACTTCCTTATTCTCTTCACATGCTGGACAGGCTATCAATATCTTAAATTTCCATATCACTGGGATCCTGGACACTCTGTTATGGGAAACTTTCAGTCAGCATGTCCTGAACTTGAAATAATTTTACAGGAGTCTCTTGTTCACACAAAAGTACCCTTACAGTAATCTGAAGGTCAGAACTCTACACTATGTGCTAAAGAATGCTAGTGTTACAAATCAGTTTTTTGCCAGCATTTTAGAAGAAGAAGAAGAAGAGTTGGTTCTTATATGCCGCTTTTCCCTACCTGAAGGAGGCTCAAACCTGGACATGGTTTCCTTATGCTTCCCTTCACACCAACATTCTCCATTATTTATTTATGTATGTATTTATTACATTTATATCATATTAGGATTTTATGCTAGGTCGAGACGGCAAATATTTGTAATGTATATCCAGGTAACTATCAGGACTGGGTTGTTAATAGCTAGCTGTCAAATCTTCCTGCGGAAAACACATGGAAGAAGGAATGAAGACGCCAGGCCTCATTGGCAGGAAATGCCTACTATTCATCAAATTGGACAAGTACTGTAACTTTCACAATGCAAGAATATGAAAGCTGTCAGACAGGGTCAGGCGAAATGTCCAACCAGGAATCGTGCAGGCAAGGTCAGTAACCCTTGAAAGCCAATGAACAGCTAAGCACCCTTTATTCTTGTTCACTTAGTCCCAAATTAGATGAGACACGATAGGATCCATTAATTGGACTACTGATTCTTTATATTGCTAAAAAGCTACTGCTAGATGCCCTGTTTGGATCAGGACCATGGCATCGAAGGGGAAGGGGTTAAACTTTTCTCCCTCATTCTGAACTATTTTCTTAAACAATCAGTAGCTAGCCTGGAATTGATATACCCTTGCAGGGAACTATAGAAGCAACATACAGGTCATTGGAATGTTTCCATCAGCTGGGCAACTAGCAGACCCCTGAACAGTGTCTGAGGTCAGTCAGACAGCACAAAGATGTGGAGGAAGAGTGGCCTTGATCTGACTAGGGAGATCCTTATGGCTGCTATTTACCAATAAAAATGCTCAGGAGATCCATTCTGCAGTCTCCCAGTATCTCCTATAATTTTCCTCTTAAAGCCTATAGCACTCAGAGGGTTGGGGGCATTCTCAATAACTTTCCTGTCTTGATAAGAAGCACATGTTCTAAAAGTATACATAAGCACAAACTAAATGTAATAAGAAACAGGTTTCATGCTTTCATTCCCCCCCCCCCCCCCGCTATAAGGTGAGATTTCTAGTCATCAGTGCACAGTAGAGACGCACACGGATGTGAATCACATCAAATGTGATTCAAATCAGCACATGGTTCCTTTTAGGTACAGGCCAATACAAATTCAGCAGACCAAACTGCAAGATAATACTGAGCTTCTGTAGGATTCACAAGACTGAAGTTTCCATGAATCCCCTTTTGAGATAATTAGAAAATAAGCAGCATCTGGAGCCACAAATTTTAGAACACGATGAATACAATTATTTCTCTGATTGTTGTTGGGACCTATCCTTAACTTTGGTTCAACTTGAAGAAAGAAGATTGGAATTGGATTGAGAGCCTACGAAAGATATGGGCTGCTCCAGCCGGCAAGACTAATCCCTAGATATTAAAATTAAATACAAGTTGTTGTTGTTAGCTTTCCTTTTTAAAACTTGTTTACAATTGATTGGGTCATGTTATGCAATATCCCAGTGTTCCTAAAATTATCTCGTTTTAAGATAAGGTGCTTGGATAATGACAAGGGATTCAAGAACAGCGAATGAGAGGAAATGAATGATAGGAAATAATTGCTGACTGACGAATGGTGAGTAAGGAATGGTAATATTTATGGAACCCCATCTGCCACCACACCCCAGTACTAACCTCCATCCACAACCAGGCCAAGTACATGCAAAAGGCTTTTCTCCTGTGTGCCTTCTCAGGTGGGCTTTCAAATGGCTGCTTTTGGTGTACATCTTGGTACATCCAGGGAAAGTACATTTGTGCATTTTAATAAGTTCTGCTGCAGGGTTCTTTTGAAATTTTTGACCCATGATTACCCCAGCTTGACCCTGGATTGTACCTCCTGGCCCGAGAGGTTTTGCAGCAATTGGAACTGGGGCTATGCGGACAAATTTGGATGAGTTCAAGTTGGACGACTGAACAATCTGTGGCACAAGTGCAAATGTCTGTCCTTGGATATTGACTAAGAGCTGTGCAATTTTAATGTTCTCTTGCGCTGGTCCTTGTGAACTAGGGCTCGTGTTTGTTGCTTGTTTCACTTGTACTGGCTGGATTTGGAGCATGACGGGTATCCCTCCATTAAGAGACACTGCTCCATTTGACGCATGGCTACTTTCCAGTGCGCTGCTTGACTGTTCACTTTTACTATCTTTAAAACTATTACTTGGCACCATGTGGTCTTTTTGCTGTAGGGAAGCCATGGCAATCTGGCTACAAGCTCTTATGTCTTTGGTCTCACTTTTAGGCCCTTCCTTGAGGTCTGTCTCCATGTTCTCTTCTAAAAACTCCTCGATCTCCTCAAGGGTGGGCTGAAATGGTCCAGAATCTTCCATCTCCACCATGAACTCTGGCATCCTAAAATGCTCCTCCTTCACGATGGGCTGAAGTCTCCTTTTGTCCCACCAAGAAGAAGGGCCATGCCCAAAAGATGCTTGGGACAACAGGTAGTCCAAGATACTGTCCTGACTCTCCATACTCGATGAGCTTCCATAGCTTGAACCAAGAATCTGAGAATCAGGGCTGGAACAAGAACAAAAACTTGAAGAATCACTATCATCTTCTGACAAGGGGGAAGGCAGCATTTGGTACGACAGCCCAACAGCCGTCATGTCCCCAAAGTATCCAATAGAGGGCCTCGTGGATGAGAAAGATTCATCCGCAGGAAGCAAGTGATCCACCATTCCTGGATAATCTCTTTATGGACGTCCCACCAGCATGTACCAACCGATCGAGACCCTGAATATGGGAAACACAAACATTGACAGTCAGAAGTCAGGTTGAACCATTCATCTCAATCTGCTCAAACCACAAAGTGCTCTGCGGCTCGGCTGGGAGCCCTCATGGAGTGCGCATGTTGCTACATGCTTTGATATTGCCTGTATCACTCAAGAGGATTTCTTGAGTACTTGGAAGCCTTTTCCAAGATTGCACCACATGTTTGCAAAAGAATTCTCTCTCTCTTTCTCTCTCTCAAAAAAAACCCCAAACAAACAAAAACAATTTCACAACTATGTGTTCTTTAGATTTACAACAGGCGTCCTTTCCAAGAGATTGCTGGCAGGAGGGGAGATGTTGCCGTCCATCCTTTTGCTCAGCAATGATTCCTAGAGCCAGAGCCAAGAGGATAGAGAAAGGGGGATGCTGCTGAAAATTTTACCATCCCCAAACCTCCATATCAAGTAGAGTGTTTATTACTGGGCCGCATTAAAAACAACTCAATTCCTTCCCTAGTAGCTTTCCACCGGCTTTATTTTTAACTTTCTCACTTATACAAATATAGGCCAATCAGCGTAATGCAAGGCTCAGTGTGGCAGGAGCTAAAAATATGGGTTTCACTTCACGGGCAACTTCCCTGGCAGTATTTCCCTCTCCAGGTTAATGCATCAAGTCCCCCCCCCCCCGCATCGTTGTTCCTTTTATAGCCTTGAACCAAGCTCGGTTAAATAATTGACCATACCTGGTCCAATTCGGAGAGGCATCTCCTCTCAGTAGACTCATTACCACCATCACAAAAGCAGATTGTCAGAATCTGAATCTGGCTTGCAAGATACCTCTTTCACATCTGTGAAACAACGGTGACTTCCCTTCAGCATAATAAAATCAGAGTCCAGTAGCACCTTTAAGACCAACAAAGATTTATTCAAGGCATGAGCTTTCGAGTGCAAGCACTCTTCCTCAGACCTTGCTTGCACTCGAAAGCTCACGCCTTGAATAAATCTTTGTCGGTCTTAAAGATGCTACTGGACTCTGATTTTATTGCACTACTTCAGACCAACAAGGCTACTCATTTGAATCTTCCCTTCAGCATATATTACTGCCCCCCACTTGAGAACACTGTCACCATCCCAACCCAGCATCTAAATTTGGGATACTTGTGTTAGAATTAGCATCTCATCTCTGGCTTCAGATTTCAAAGCATTGTGACCCACACTTTATTACGCTGTGATCCAAGAGGCATCAATTCACACAGCCTCGATATGACCCCTCGAAATATCAGTCTCTCCTGAGTGTATGTCTAAGTCCCTGGGGCAAATCATGCCTGTGTCTTCCCCCTCATAGTCACTTGAGCAAAAGCCTCCCAGGCTGCAATGCCACTGTTGCAACTTGCGCATTCAGTTGTGAAAGTGTCTGTAGGGATACATCAAACCACAATTATTTGTTCTGGTCAAAGTGGCTGATGGAAAGCAGAGCTTGCAGCTCTTTCTTCAGAAGGTATGTGGACCGTGGAGAGCAGGCATTCAATCTGGGTTTGTGTGTGTGTTGTAATAAAAGGCATGTGATCCATCGTGAAGGAAATACCAAGCACGCCTTGTTTCGGAGTCTCATTTTCCACATGTCCCTCTGCTGTTGCAGCTCCTCCAACCACTTTGCCATGAGTTGTTGATATTGGAAACAAAGGGTGCTTATTATCCTCAGTGCTTGTTCAGCGGACCTACTTCCACATTTTAATTTTATTCTGCTTAAGGAAATGCTATCTTGTGGCTGGTGCAGCAAGGAATATTGGTGCACAGGTTCTCTCGCATGCTCTATCAGCACCCATCTGCTGGCATTCCACAGGAAGCAGCAAGAGTGAGGAAAAAGCACATTTCTATGAGATAACGCAAACCAGGGGACATGGCTACTGAATGTTGAAATGAGACATGCGGACCTTCTGAAATTGCACACTTTCCTCGTTTATACAACAATGTCAGTCATCTCTTCCTGTCAACTGACAAGGCTTAGGAAACGTTCACATATATTGAACAGCAGGAAGTTCAAACAAAGGTCAGTGCTCATCCTGTGTGATTTTAGCTTACAATCACCTCAAGTAGTAAAAGTGATTCCTGGCATGCCTGAGTGGCACACCTAGAAACACTTCTGACTAGATTTTGCTGCCAATGAAAAACCAGGAGTTCCTTCCACGGAAATCAGCTGAATTGATAAAATAGCTGATTATCGGGCAAGTTTAATAGTTGGTGGAGGACAACAATCAAGGCAAACAACATCTGCCACACTGTTATGACCCTTTAAAGAAAAAAAGACAGGTAAATATTTGGTACCTGTATTTAGTGAATTAATGGCAGCATGGGGGCCAGGTTTTGATTAGAAGAAATATGTGATGGTGAAAGAGTTAAGCCCCCATTTTCCTCTCTCTACATGCCAAGATCGAAATTCGGGCTTCTAGGGATGCCAGTCCTCGGGTGGGACCTGAGAATCCCCTGGGTTTACAGCTAATCTCCAGGTAATAGAGATCAACCCATCTGGAGAAAATGGCTGATTTAGAGGGTGAACCCCAAAGTATGATACTCCACTCAGGTCCCACCAGTCCCAAATCCTGCTCACTCCTGGCTCCACCCTAGGAGTGGTTTAAAGGTGGCACCCCATAGCACCCAAGCAAGTTTAAGGATGTGTGGAGCCCTAGCAAAATGAAATTGCAGTGGGAGCAGACTGTGGGTGGGGAGAGTGACATCCCTTTCTACTGTGGGTGGGTGAGTGACATCCCTTTCCACCCACTGTGGAAAGGGATGTCACTCTGAATGTCCTTCAAGAGGGAAAAGGGGGAGGTGAGATACTACAGCTCAGATCCATGGAGGGGGAAGGCACTGTGCGGGGCCCTGGCAACTTGGGGCCTGCAGCATGTGCTGCATGGATAAACCAGACCTGCTCCACCCCCAAATTCTCTCAGAATTTCTCAACTCAGAGGTGCCAACCATAGGCCTTACACTGCTGCAGTGTAGTTTTAAAAGCTGCTGGGAAGCCAGTGGTCTTCATCATGCATATGTTGGCTCGGAGTGTCTGGCTGCATTGCCTGCCCCCTTTTACACTATCTCACACTTACTTCAAGATCTCAGAAAGGCTCATTTGCAGAACTTTTTGGTCATATGGAAATTCATGTCTATTTAGTCGCTGCAGGCATTGGTTACTTGAACAAGCACGCAATGAAAATTCTTTACTTGGTTGACTTATTCCTGATTTTTGCTAGTGAAAAAGTGGGCAAATCTGTCTATGGCAGTTTGTATAAGCAAAAAACAAACCAACCATGTATCTGGCACCATCTTTCATTTTTGCTAGTGTGCGTGTCTGGGGGTCGGATGTTGATTGCAACAGATTGTACCCCTGTCAGAACCTCCACGTATTTCTGTGTGGTTTTCAAAGGAGGTTCAGTGGTACACAAAATTGGATGGGAGATTGCTTCTCCGCAGCATGGGGCTTTCCTGCAGGGTTCAGCCATCCCCCCTACTTTCTAACACAGTGTATCTGGACATTTGGGGTGAGAAATCATTGCTACGTGAATGGCACTCCGTTCTATGTCCCTCTTTAGCAGACCTACATGTTGTGGTGGAAACTTTGGGGCTGGGTTCAGTGTCAGGATGGGTGTGATGACTATAGAGATGTCAGAGGCTTGCTTGATCTGTTTGTTGGCACTTCTCCTGCACTAGATAAGGCCAGACCTCCCTTGAAATGCCAGTTGTGTCTACTGGGATCTTTCTGAATCAGACATCAATCTCAGTAACCTAGGCACCAGGTATGGCAAGGAATGCCTTTTACCAACTCAGGAGCAACAGATTTAAGAACCTGAAAATCATTCCACATACTTTCTAACAGTTGAAGGAGGTTATAAAATATGGTGAGCTATACACAGTATCAGATATTTTAATAGCGTCTTGTATGGAATGCAGCAACGCATAAAGATACATTTGAAAACGGTTCGGAAATGCCAAACAGCTCAAAATGCAACAGCCTGTATGTTCTTAAGAGTAGATTGTTACAAGCAGTGAATATATAGTGCTGATATTGAAAGAATGACATTGCCTTCTAATTCAGTTCCAAGCACAGATCAGAGTGTTGGTCAGTCTTCAGTTTTAAAGCACTATATGGACTTAGCTCAGGGAACATTTAGGAGAATCTTTTCCAGTATGAACACACACACAAACCCATCCCAGCATTATGGTGGCACCTACGAAATTCCCTCCCAAGATATGTCCCACAAACTAACTCACACCCTATTTTAAAGAAGAAAAAAAGCTTCCAGTATGTAAATTGGGAGGAGGTGTGAGGAAAATTAATTAATGCTATTGGTTGCTGTACGGAGCCCATTTCTAGATTTTCAGAAAGTGATGTTTAACTTAATTATGTTCCATTGTGAAATTTGTATGTGGTTGCTTTTGTCTCAACTGCTTAGAGGGCTCCAGCTATGCCGTGTATTAGAATCTCAATTTCAAACTCAATCCATTGATCACACAATCTCTACTCAATTATAAGACCTGTCTGACGTGTTCATCCTGGCACATCAGGCTGGCCCATGAGAGAGCACTACAGGTAGTAAACATCTAATATTTGAAGGAGATCCACATAACTAATTATGTAAAGAAGACGTGCTGAAGAGTGAAGGTTATCTGCAGTTCCCTGATACAAGTATAACATTTATGGAAAACACATCCCTTCTTTACATATTATTACAGAATTAGGTAAGGTACAAGGTGTATACAACCCCTCCAATAAATCCATGGATTTCCGCTCATCTAATGCTTGATCGGATTGTGATCTTGATTGTGATTGTGATCAGGGCAAGTACTGATATAAACTGCAAAGAGAAAGAGGATTTTAGGAGGAAAGGGCTGTGCATACAAAAATATACACACACACAGCAGGATGGACAGAAGGCTAGATAGAAACTTTCAGTGTAGGTTTTGTCAGTTTGCAAGTCACCCCATAGGAAGGAAGCTCCCTTACATCTGGTCACACCAGCAGCCCATCTATGGTACCATCCCAAGCAGAATTATGGCCATTGAAGGCATTAACTTGAGTCCAGTTAACTGTTTTCCACAGGCTCAAAGACATTTGTACATCCCCACCCCTCCGCTGCAGCATGACATGCTCCCCCCAAAAATCCTGTCCCTGAGAAAGAGGGTATTAGGATCACAATCAGGTGGGAATGGAAACTGCTGCTGGAGAAGAGAAATTGTACTTTGTCCCTGCACAATTGAAAGATATTAGTCTAGCTTTTACTTAATGGGCTTAGAAGGGGGCAACTCTGCTCAGGACTGCACTGCTAGTAAAGTAATCTGCTTGACAGTAAAGCACTTCTCCAGGGTCCAGAAAAGGGCCTTTCCCCCACACTGGCCTTCTCAGACACTTTCATTTTTAGATGCCAGAGAAGGCACATGGGATATTCTCCATGCAATGCGCTCTACTGATAAGCCATGACCCCTTCCTACTATTCCAAGCAGTGATAAAAAGGACTCTGATTTCAGAAAATATGGTCCTTACACCAGGATCAAGGAGGGAGAACATAGGAGTCTGCAAATCGCAAGTATGCTTTCCAAACGGGGCCAGCTGTTCTTTTTATATCTCCGTATCCATATGGCATAAATCAGTGCTGTCTCGATTAGGAAACATGAACATGAGGAAAGGGGCGATATCCGAAAAAGCACACAAGTCAGCAGAGAGAGGCGAGATCTGGTGCCGCTTTTGTCACCCTATCAAAGCTCTGACTGAAGTTTAAGGGGATTCTCCGTGTTGGGGGAATGCGCATGATTAATCATTCCCCCAGTAGTGGCCAAATGCTTCCTTTCACCTGAGATTCTCAAAGGATATAGGACAATAAACTTACATTAAAAAAAAAACAGAATTTTCATTGATTGATGGCTGTTCCCAACATTTAATCAATGAATAAGTTCTTTTCATCTGCAGTTGAAATGGAGCCAACCCCAGTGTGAAGCACATTTCATTACTTCCCAGAGTCCAACAGTCCCAAAAGCCTCAGCTGGACTGCCACACTGTGTGGCTGCTGGTGTTCAGAGCTGCCTTGTTCTTCTCAACAAGTTGCCTACTTAGGTCACCAGCAAGAAGGCAGTAAACATACCATGTATTTTCCAGCAAGCACTCAGAACGACGTGAAGACAGTGAATGAAAAAAATGGAGCTGCGTATCGCTCTAGGGAACCTTTCGAGTGCTAAAAGGGAATGCCGTGTCGGTGCTAACAGGACGCGCCTGTTCCGCTCCTGGGCGCTTAGCAAACAGCTGCGGATAACAAACCTCGAGGCTTGTCAACAGCCCTCGATACCAACCAGGCCCATCAGATCTATGTTCTCCTTACTACCAAGATTGCACAAACGTTGTACGTTGCCAGTTGTTTACATTATGCTCAGGAGATTGGGACACAATCGATGTATCCTCTAAAAGCCCTTGCATCATTCCGATGGAATGCTGTGTCCCAGAAATTCCAAGAAACGCCGACTTTCTCCCCCTACAACTGTAATTGTTTTCATGCAGGGAAGGCATGTCATTAAGCGCCAGTGGGATCCAGCACGCAGAAGGATGAGTTTGGCTTGCGGGATCCAAGGCTCCAAGCCGTGCACACCAAAAAATCCCATCATGCTCCGTTGTGACCAAGAAACAGGATGCGGCTATGCAGCCAGTGTGGTGTGGTGGTTAAAGAGTGGTGGACTCTAATCTGGAGAGCCGGGTTTGATTCTCCACTCCTTCAAATGCCTCCAGCCTGGTGGCCTTTGGCTACTCATGATCCTGTTAGAGCTGTTCTCGCAGAGCAGTTCTCTTAGAATTCTCTCAGTCCCACCTGCCTCACAGGGTGTCCGTTGTGGGGAGAGGAAGGGAAAGGCATCCGTAAGCCACTTTGGGACTCTTTCGGGTAGGAAAAGCAAGGTATAAAAAACAGCTCTTCTTCTCATGAAGCTATGCGATCGAGCTTAGAGCCAATTTTCAAAAGATGGGGTTGCCACAAGCAGAGAGCATGGACACGTCCACTCCTGGATTGGCCCTGAGTACACCAGTGCTTACTTCCCCCTCCCGCCATGCATTTTCTTCTACGGAAGCACTGTACTTGGGGTCACCGTTGCAATGAGAGCAAGACCTGGTCTCACAGGTGCTTCTGTGAATAACATGGTGTCTCTCCCCCCGCCATTGTATTCCCCAGAGATCCTTGTGACACACAAGTCATGTCTCCATATCCATTCTGTCTGTCGTCATACTAAGCATTGTGCTGGTGGGATTAACATGGCTTGGGCCCACTGGAATGTTTCCACCAACAGAAGAACAGGAGAAGCTCTCCTTGCTGAGTGTGACTTTCTCACTTTCCTCCTCCAGCTGCAGCCTCAAATGCTTACTAAAGTGCTACTCCCTGGGAACACTGTGTGTGGGGAGGGGACACATGAGCCTGCAGCGGGAGAAAGGTGACAAAGTTGCTTTCCATGGATGGAAATCCTTCCATATGGAATAGCTCTTGCAGCTCCAACTCTTTTAATAGGGAGACTGGACGATTTAAAAGGTATGCCTTCAAGGAAGACCTTCAAGAGGGCAGTACAAAGTGCAAAAGAACTGGCAGTGGCCCAGTGACAGAGCGCATGCTTTTGCATGCAGCAGGTCACAAGTTCAATCCGCTGAATCTCCAGTAAAAGGATCAGGCACCAGCGGATGTAAAAGAACTCTACTTGAAACCCTGGAGTCAGAGCAGACAATACTCATCTTGACTCACGAAGGGTCTGACTCAGTATACGGCAACTTCAAGTGTTTCCCTATGCTCTGTTGCGCATGCTGTCCTGGCACAGAGGGAACTAAATTAATAATATCATAAAGTGCATCATCGTAACATAATCATCCCTTATTGTCATCCGATTTAAAATCATGCTTAAATGCTGCAAAGAGGAAGGGTGCCGGGGAGTTCACTGTTGTGTCAAGTTGAGCATTTAACATTGCTGGTGCGCAGGGCTACCTTTATGTATACTACTAATAATGGGTGTGTTGCTGGCTGCATACATAGTCCAAGGGCCAGCTCCTGCAAATCCTCACAAATGCGCACTTTCATGCTGAGAAACCGAACAAGTTTCTAGATCTTAGGGTTGGCGAGAACTTTAAATGGCCACATTTAAAAGAACATCTGGAAGAGATTTGCGGAAGGGCACAAGAGACACTTTCTAGCACATGAGCTTAAAGTCTTTGCCCCTCTCCCTGCCACCGTCTCCCGTGTCCCATAAAACTCCTCCTTGTCATTTACAAATCTAGAAGACACAGCCTCCCCTTGGTTTTGATTCTTTGAAAGCTTGCAGTAACAGGAAGATCCCTGGCAATAAATAAAAGGCGGGAAAATTCCACAATGTGGTCCACTAAGAAACGTTTCCCTTGTTCTGAGATTTGTCCGAAAAGCCTGCACAACTGGACAAGGGTGGGGAAGAGAAGCCCTCTTCTTGCACAAAGCCAACAACTGCTCTTTAAAGATGGCCATTCTCCTTTGGTTTCTGACGGAGGACAGACTTTGTTGACAGCCAGGCTGGCCAAGAGACTTTTAATCTCAATTGTATGTACGCTCGACATTCATGCCGGTCACACACATGCAGCCCCAAGCCTGGAGATGCTAATGCATCGCGGTGCGAATGGGTAAAAGCTGTGGGATGGGTGGGGGAGCGGAGGCAGGGGGGATACATTTCATATGCCCGCAAGAAGCAGGCAGTGGTTTCGCACAGGGCTTGTTTTGCTTCCTCTCAATAGCCGAGTGTGTATAGCGCCAGCTCAGCTTCCCCAGGCTGGGCAGTGGAGAGAAGCAGGGAATTATTTCTCTGACTAGGCCCTCTCCCTGCCTCCTTCTCTACACCCTCCCGGGCCTCTGAAGCCTGAGATGACCGATAGTAACCCTACAAGCACCTCTCGCTTTTCTCACTTTCTGCCTTTCTTTAATTTATTTATTGGGAGCGGGGTGGGGGGTGTTATCCCTGCCTTCCTCCACGGAGCTTGAGATAGTGTACATCTTTCTCCCATCCTCTGTTGTACCTTCACAACAACCTTGTGAGGTAGGTTAGACAGAGAGTAACTCCAGATGTCTATGGACTATAATTACCATGATCCCCTGTCTGTACTAACAGGAGTCCATGGTAATGGTAGTCCAAGGACATCTGGAGAGCCACTGTTTGGCCACCTGTGAACCAGCCCAAGGTCACCCAACCTGGCAGAGGTGGAGGGGGGTTCTCTCTCTCACACACACACACATACATCTGCATGCACAGACAAACACAGAGAGAGTGTCAAAGAAACAGCTGCCTCCTCCTGTTGAGCCTGTCAGTTGCTTTCCCACCACCACCTTCTAGAGCAGCCCAAGCCAAAGCCCTTCAGGGGAAACTGAAAACAGAGCCTGGCTCTGTTGCTGCGGCACCCCCTTCCCTTCCGAAAGTGCATTTCTCTAATCCCTTCAGTGAGGCATGCAGCTGTTCACCATCCGGGCAAGGAGCTGTAGACTGAAGGCACCCATGTCTTGTTTTTGCTTTTTTTTGGGGGGGGGGCTCCTAATTCTAACGGCTGCAATTTCAGAAACAGAACAGGGAGGGCTTCACCTGTGCCATTTTCCCTGCTCCTTGTAGGAGGAGGAGTAAACACCTCTCCCCCCCCCCCATATCATATGTGAAAATGCACACAGAGGATCTGGCCACGTGCTTGGAAGTCAGTGCACACCTGGCGGCGCAAGCAAGCAAGTTTCTCACCCCTGACACACGTGAGACCCCTTCCTAGAAACGCTGTGGAATCTTTTTCTGCAGATATTTTCCTGGGGGAGGAGGGGGGCTCAATCCTTGTGGAGTTTGGGGAGTGTCATCAGGCGCCGGGGCAGGCTCTGGATGGAACCTGTGCTACGGGGCTATTTCCAGCCCTCCCGTCCCGTCCTTCACTCCCCAGCGTGCGAAGGCGACATTTGTCATCGGGCCAACCCGTGCCGGTCCGTTTGTGCTCATGACATGAAGGGGTTCTCCTATGCAGAACTCCGGTGCTGTTGGAAAACAGCACAGAAACTGCGTCATTCTTCAAACGAACCGGCCGTCATTGAAAAAACACCCGTATGCGTATCCGCCCCCCCCCCCCCAATTTCCTGGACTTTTAAGGCAGCCCCAAGCCGCCCGCCCAAGCCCTCCGGCGGCAGGCACGTTCCGGCCCCGCTCCGGCCGCTAGGGGGGGGGGCGAAAGCCAGGCCGGCCCATCTGCTGCAGTGGCCGCTCCGAGGCCATGTGGTTGGGGGGGGGGGGCGGACCCGCTCTCGCTTTCTAGCCTGCTGGAGGGACTCGCGCGAGGCTGCCCGTCGAGAGGCGCAGAGGGAAGGGGGGCTCTGCCTTCGCCGCCTCTCCCAGACCCGGAGAGCCTAGGAACTGGGAAGCGGCCAACGACCCCCGGCTTTGTGGCTCCCTCGGAATGATGCGATCGTCGCCAGCCCGGCGGCCGAGCCATCAACCCCCCGCCCGCCTGAACCAGTCCGCCTTCCCATATGGTGGCGGGTAAACAAGGTCCCCGGCCTCCCTCCAGCCGTAAACAGGCGATCGGAAGCAGAAAGCCAGGGCTCCCGTCCATCAAGAAGGACCGCTGGAAGGATTCCCTTACCCCACGCATATACACACATACACACGTGCATTGGAACCCCTTCCCGAGCACCCTACACCGTCCCGCCTCCATCTCGCTTGATCACAGCCAGATCTGTCCTGCTAGAATCCCACAGGCAGGAATCGCGGTCCCCAAAAAGCCGCTCGTCTCCCTCCAGCGTTCCCCTCCTGCGGATCTGGGTCCTGCTTGCCATTTCTGGGCAAACGCACACACTCCGTCCGCAAGACACGTGTCGTCGGATTCCTTAGCAAGATCCGCACTCTCTGCCTGTCGTCGCTTCCCTCCCGCCATTGCCCCTGGGTCAGACTTTCGAGTCCTTGGCTTCTTACCTGGACTATTCCGTCAGTACCCGCGGTGGGGCGGCCGGGGGAGCGCCCCACGATTGTCAGTGTGCAAAGAGATCCCGGGAAGCAGCGGCTCCTCTTGACATTGAAATTTAAAAAGAAGAATTCAAGGCGCTGTTAAAAGCCCGTCAGTCTTCCTGGGCAAAGCGCGGCAACCGAGTGGCAACTGTTGTCCTTGAGAGTCGCCTCGAGGCAAACGGGGTCCCGCTTGGCAACCAGCGCCTCGGCTGGTGATGTGTCCTTTCGCTCTCCTCGCATAGTACTATATCCCCGTCACATGACTGCCGGGGAGGTTATCACAGTAAACGCAGGGAAAGGCTTGAAGGAGGCTCGACCCAATCTGGCCCCCGCATTGGCTGAGGGAAAGGCGCGGGGCGGGCCCAAGGTTTGTCGTCAATGGAAGCCTCAGGCATCCTCCCGACTCCCCCCCCCCCTCTCCACCCGGTCTCCCCCTCCACTTTCATTTCTGTATGGAAGCCAGCAAAGGCCAGAAGGAATGTCGGGCTCCTTCGCTTCGCTGACGCTGCCTCTCCGGCAGGGACGCAGAGGAACGTGCAAAAGACAATGGCAAGCCACTGCTCAAGTCTTTTGCCTCGGGAACCTCCAGGGATTGCCATGGATCGGCTGCAACTCAGTATACGTTGCACACACACGTGACACTCTGAAGGCCAGGGGGAAACATCTGGAACACGGGGGTATTTAGCCTGTGGGCAAGTACCGGGAAGGGGCTGCCAACAATACAGAATACCCCCGCTTTCCAGACAGCATGTCAGAATCACCCCCTCCCTAGATTTGTAGGGGGGAGAATATGTCCTTATTAAGAATTGCTGTGGTAGACCCCACGTGGAAACTTTTGTTGCTGCCGCAAGGCACTCACAGCAACAATGAAGTGTCCACATGATCGTTTCCCCTATAGTTTTTTATTATTATCCTTATCCATTGTTGTTCCTCTATATGTTTATGAAACAGCCTAGGGGGTGGGACGTGTCCGGCTGTCCAAGTTGGAATAGGGCCAATCAGGGTGCACCCAGCTTTGCCTTGATTGTCCCTGCCCCTGCAGCTCCCACCCTCTGTCCCTGGACTCTGTAACACAGTACTTGCTATGATCCACTAGCTCAGTGGTTCTCAACCTTCGTAATGCCACAACCCTTTAATACAGTTCCTCATGTTGTAGTTACCCCCAATCATAAGATTAGGCAAGTGTCCTTTATTATTATTATTATTATTATTATTATTATTATTATTATTATTATTATTATTATTATTATTATTATTATTATTTAATTTTTAGACCGCCCTTCTCCCAATAGGTCTCAGGGCGGTTTACAACATAAATAGTTAAAACACAATAAAATCCCCATAAAAACCCCAATTAAAAGTTACATATAACATAGCACATAACATATAGCGGTGGTGGTCACAATTCTGATCTTAGTTCAGCCTGGTGGAGAGAATAATGTTCAGAAGAGGGTGGCACCAATACAATACATCTAACCATGATCTCGGTGTTAGAGATCTCAATATTGGAGGGGATCCTCTGATGGATTAGTGGGAGAGCTGCCCTGGCCTCAACCATATGCCTGGCGGAAGAGCTCCGTCTTACAGGCCCTGCGGAAAGCTGGTAGATCCTGCAGGGCCCTTAGCTCTTCTGGGAGCTCGTTCCACCAGGTTGGGGCCAGGACTGAAAAGGCCCTGGCCCGGGTCGAGGCCAGGCGAGCATCCCGTGGGCCCGGGACAACCAGTAAATTCATACCCGCAGAGCGGAGTGCCCTGCGGGGGGCATAAGCAACCAAGTGGTCCTGCAGGTAGACGGGACCCAGGCCGCATATAGCCTTAAAGGTCAATACCAATACCTTGAATCTGAATCTTTCACAGAAATTACACTGAAACTGACCAATGGCGTGAAGTTCCATTGTTCATGATTGTATATAAATTGGTATTTTTCTGGGGTTTCTCAGTTCAGCTCTGCCTCTTGCCCCACCATGCCGATCTCACTCTTTCCGCTGCTCCAGACAGATGAATGCTCTCTCTCGATCTACTCCTCAAGGCTGTTGTATGGATGGCACCCCCCCTGCCAAGCTGCTTGCCTTGCTGTGGCCCCTGTGAAAGGGTTGTTCGACCCCCAAAGGGGTCCGAACCCCCAGGCTGAGCACCACTGCACTCTCTCCTCTAAATTCCTAATTTCAGGGTATTTTCACGCCCACTAAACATCTTGCCTTCAATCCACTTTCAATGCAATTTGCAACTGGATTTCATTGTGTGAAATGGTCAATCCCACTTGCAAACATTCACTGAAGTGATTGAAACTGCATTGTTTTGCATGTGTGAAAGCTCCCCAAGTCTGCTCTTGCCCTTTGTGGAGATGTAAGGGGTACAACTAAGTTTTCACACAGCCACTGGGTCGGGATTAAGAAACTCTTCTTTGCTGTTTTTGCAGGGCTCCACTCCCGCCAACCTGCTGAACTCCTGGGTTGCAGGGAAATACTAAAGATGGGATTCAAATTATCGAAATGAAGAGGATAAAATGGAGGTGAGGGGAACTACCTAAAGTTACTTAAGTAGGTATTGAGTGGTGAGGTTGGGTGTAAATAAAGTAACTACACTGGCTCATTTTTGTTGCTTATTCAAGAGCAACTGGGCCGAGCATGCCCTGATACACTGCAGAGCGGGTGTCTCCCCCACCTCAGGCACTGCTGAACAATGCTTTGAAATGCTTCTGCTTGGAAATGATGCAAGAGGCACCCAAGGTTAACTCAGACTTTGTGATTCCAAGCAAACTGAGCTGCTGCCTGCCTGAAAGCATTCCACTGGCAAAGGAAGAATGCATGACCAAAAGGTAGAAATGTAGAACACAGTGTCTGCTTTTTGAATTAAAGGGAGGGGGGGGGGCTTGCAGACACATGGTGCAGAACTCATGAAGTCAGGCTTCATTTGTTGTTTTGTTATTTGTTTAGGCAGAGCTTTTTAGAGATTTGGGTCCCGATCAGCTAAAAGTAATCCTGACTTGCGGCTACTGTTTCTATGTACGCTTACCCTGGAATAGATCTCATTCAGCTCCATAGCATTTATTTTCAACTAAGGACACAAGGAATTGGGATGGCATGTCCCACGGAAAGCAGGTGTCTGAAGCAATTGGTGGCCATGTGGGGAGGCTGATTTACAGTTGCACCCCAACTTTCTTGTGCTTTACCAGCACACATTATCGCTTTGGTGATCGACTGGAGAGCCCTAATATAATTTTTTAAATGTTAAATTATATTTTTGTTTACATAAATACATTGTTTCTTTAAACAATATTTGTTCCACTTCCACCATATGAAGTGGCTTACCAATAGGGAAACCTGTCCCCAGATGGGACCTGGGGATCCCCTCAAATGACAGCTCATCGCCAGAGATAGATCAGCTCCCCTGGAGAAAATGGCTACTTCACGTGCTGTCCAGCCTCCAAATCCTGCAGAGCTGCTCCCAACAGCTTGTCTGTGACAAGGAACAGTAGGGGATGGCCCCAGCCCTCCCTTCCTCTTTTCTCATGCTCATCTGCTTGCCTGCATGCTTGGATCCCTATCACATGGGGTAGCTGTTTCAGTTTGGTGTCATGGTTAAGAGTGGTGGCCTGTAATCGGGAGAACTGGATTTGATTCCCCACTCCTCTTCCATGTGCAGCCAGATGGGTGTAGTCACAGTTGGGCTAGTCACAGTTCTCTCAGAGCTCTCTCAGCCCTATCTGCCTCACAAGGTGACTGTTGTAGGAAGAGGAAGTGAAGGCAATTGTTAGCTGCTTTGATACTCCTTCAGGTAGAAAAAAGCAGGATATAAAACCTAATTTTCTTCCTCCTGCCTGCCTTCCTGCCAGTCAGCAGTGGCTCTAGGACTGTCAAGTTCTGCCCCCTCCCCTTGCAGGGAATGGGGTTAGGGATGCCAGCCCCAGGTTGGGAAACCCTTGAAGATTTGTGGGATGAGCCTCGGAAGGACAGGGGCGTGAGCAGGACACAATGCCAGAGTCTACCCTCCAAAGCATTCCTTTTTTTGTAGTCTGGAGATTAGATTCCAGGGGATACCCAGGTTCCCCCTGGAGGCTGGCGTCCTTGAGCAATTCTGGTTCTCTCTCTTCCCCCCCCCCCCACCTACCAGCTTATGGGGCAGATCCTGTTTCTCTTTTGGTTGCCACTCTCTGCCAGAAGAGGGTCTGCTTTCCTGACATCCACAGGATATAGAAAGCAGGCTAGCCATCAAAGGTCCCCTCGCCCCCTGCCTTCTGTGAACTTGCTAAATGGCTACAAAGACAAACAGGACTGACAGAACTTGAAAACTTGAAGGTCTGAGCAGCTGAATAATGCCCCCAGAAGGACGATACTGGCCTCGCCAAGAAATGCCAGAGGGCCCGGCAGCCTGTGGGGCAAGGGCTTTGATGGCATAAACTCCACTTCTTCACCCCCTACCCCCAAGTTTATGCCCCAAGGCTTTTGACGATAGACAACAGCCTTGCTATGCTAAGGTTTATACTGAACCAGAGATAGTATATCAGGGCTCAGGATAAGATAGTATCAGAATCACACAGAGCTGGAAGAGATCACCAAGGGCCATCCAGTCCAGCCCTTCTCAGGGACTTAAAAATCACACATTCCTGACTTGCGCTCATTCAATCTCCTCCTAAAAACGTCCAACAAAGGAGATACCACCTCACTCTGAGGCAGCATATCTCATCTACAAACAGCCGTCAGCATCAGAAGATGCTTTCCAATATTTAAGTGGAAGCTCTTTTCCCATAATTTTAATCCATTGCTCCTAGTCTTTGTCTCTAAGGCAACTGTAAACAAGTTGGCCCCCTCTTCAACATGCTTACCTTTTGCATAAAGACAGCTATCCTATCACCCCTTGACCCCCTCTTCTCCAAGCGACACACCCCAAGATCTCTCAACCCTTCCTTGTAAGGCAGGGATTCCAACCCCTGAACCATCCTAGTTGCCATATAGTATAGTAAAGTACAGTATAGTATAACAGTGCTTAACAGGCACACAGGAATTCTTGGGGCCTTTTCGCACAGGGATCTTTGTTGCAAATTGTTTGCGGAATGAAAAATCGCCATTTAAAATAGTGGAATTCGTCGTTATGCATACCTGCCTTTGTAGTGGAATCAGTTGCGGTTTTTAGCGTTTCCCACTGGCTTCCGGTCTCGGCAGAAATCGCTAAAAAGGAAGCGCTATTGCCAAGCTCGTCCCGCCCCTGGCCGTCAAGCAGCCAATGGGCAGCCGTTAGCATGCTCCCAAACAGCCCCTTTCCCTTTAAGAAAGGTTTTTAAAAAAAAAAAACGACCCATAGCAATGAATCTAGGTAGATTCGTTGCTACGGAGAGACCCATCCAGCTGCCTAATGTGAGCTGTCGTTTGATTGTATGATCATTTGCACGCTGCCTCGAGTGATAAAAAAAAAATCCCCCCCCCTCTCACGGGCACGATTTTCGGCTGAATTTATTTGTAAAAAATAAAGGGACTTTATTTCAGCAAACGGGCTTTTCAGTTGTTTGTGCTTAGTGACTAAAGGTGAAGGACTGAAGCCAGGGAAGCCTCTAAACAGAAAGAGGCTCGCCGGTGCGTTTATCCCCGCTCGCTCGGAGAAAAAAAAATGGCGATCGCTTCGCCGGAAGTTTGGAGGAGAGAGCCAGGGGGAGGGACTTTGAAGAACCAGCAACAATGGTAACGCACAGATCTTTAGCGCTACTGTTGCAGATTGGTTGCAGGAGTGTATCGCTATCCGGAGGGTGAATCCACTTTTCTGGATTCCCCTGAAAGCGCCACAACGAAGCGCTTTTTGCTGATTGGTTTCAGGATTGTTGCAGATTGTCTACGACGTCGTGGGTTATGTCAAATTAGTAGCGTTTCCAAATAGCAACCATTCTGCTACTTTGAAGCCGTGCGAAATGGCCCTTGATATTTTATAACCATTATGTAAAAGAAACTCATGTATCACTTATGACAACAATAGACCATTATGGGAGTGTTTTCATATGTCATTGAGCTGAGAAGTTTGCACACTGAGTAGTTCTTCCATAGGTTCTGAAAGGAACAGATCATTTATGTGGTGTCCCTGAGCCTCACATATGTTGCAAAAAACGCAGCAGGTTGAGAAAGCAACATTTGCCACCTACAGGGCATATGCACCAGATCCAAGTGTCACATCTCCACTGCGTTAGGGGCAATGTTGAGTCACAGTCATCTTGCATCCCACCGTCCCTGTTTAGAGTCTGTCCAGAGATTCTTCTTCTTCTTGCTGCTAGAAATTCAAAATGTGAAGCAGCTTGCGGAGTCTGCATATCCAGCAAATTACATTTGCTGATTCACTTCTTATGAGTGACTCATACTGCAAAAGGACATAACCCCCAAGTCACAAGTTCAGCGGTGAGTGCGCGTGTGCGTGGCTTATTTGGCAAGGTCTTTTCTTTCGGCAAGCCCCATGTAATTTCCCATTTCCCCCTTCTCCCTCATGAATACTCATGATCACAACTTGCAGTTCTCTCCCGCCAGAATCAATCCTGTCTTCTTTTCACAAAGGCCCACTGCAGCTAGACCTGTCTCTGGTTTTAGATTTTCAGGCTAATGAGACAGCTATTTGCTTTTGATTCTGCCCACGCCTCATGGAGGCAAACTTCTCTTTGAACTGTGAAAATTCTAAGTTCCTAATGGGGGATCTAGTCTGGCCCTCAGCTCTTTCAGAGTCATATGTATTAAGTCAGTGGTCCTGAACCTTTTTGAGCCTGTGCACACATTTGAAATTTGAACATGACACGGTGGGCACAAGCAACAAAATGGCTGCCACAGGAGCACGGTTGCCCGGGCCCCCTTACCACTGGCCGGGTATGGACGGATAATGTTGACAGACCCAAGCTGGGAAATTCGTGGGGTACACTGGCACAGAGTACAAAAGTAGGCATTTCTTGGGGGGGGGGGACTGATCTCTGGAGATATGTAAAACCAGAGGATTGCCCAGGTCCCTTCTGAAGGCTCACATCCCTACACAGGAGGTAGAGCCAGCCATGTAATGGTTGCCACAGCTTAACTTCAGTAATGCAGTATAGATCCTTGTGCTGTGATGGCAGCTGCTGCCAAAGCAACAATTTAAAAAAATCTGCCCAGACAATCACATCTCCAGTACTCAGTCAGAAACCTTGCTGGGCAGAAGTCCTAGCAGGGCCCACCCATTTCCTGCAAATACTTGGTGGGCTCCAGAAAAGGTGTCAGTGGGTGCCACATCAGCCACATGCGCTGTGTTGGAAATGCCTCTATGACATTGGCAATTTAAGTGGCATATAAATAACAGGAGTTCGATGAAGTAAAGTTTTTCTAGAACATCTTGCTAGCCGTTGCGCAATCAACTGTTTAGCATTGGACTAACTCCAGAATCATATTTTTATTCCATCCTTTTTCTGTGAAATCTGTCTGGAGCAGGTCCTCTGGAGAGGCGACATAGAAGATGTCTAAGAAGCCTAAGAAACCCAGGAAAGGATCCATGATTGTCCAGTTCTCTAACAACAAACCTGTGAGGGAAGTTAGGCTAAGTGGCTGATTCAAGGCTAAGTGGCGGGCCATGTCTTCCAAGTCCTCTCCTAGCACTATGAACTGGCTGTCACAATGGGGCTTTTTGCACGGCTTCAAAATCGCACAATGGTTGCTAATTGGAAACGCTATTGATTTGCCTTAACGCACGACGTCGTAGACAATCTGCAACACTCCTGAAACCAATCAGCAAAAAGCGCTTCGTTGTAGCGCTTTCAGGGGAATCCCAAAAAGTGGATTCACCCTCCGGAAAGCGCTACACTCTTGCAAACAATCTGTAACACTAGCGATAAAGACCTGTGCGTTAACATTGTTGCGGTTTCTTCAAAGTCCCTCCTCCTGAGCCTGTCCTCCAAACTTCCGGTGAAGCGATCGCCATTTTTTTTTCTCCGAGCGAGCGGGGATAAACGCACCAGCGAGCCTCTTTCAGTTTAGAGGCTTCCCTGGCTTCAGTCCCTCCCCTTCAGTCACTAAGCACACACATTTAACACAGTCATTCAGCCGAAAATCGGCCCGTGAGAGGGGGGGAGGGGGGATTTTTTTTTTCCACTCCGAGGCAGCGTGGCCACGATCAAATGACAGCTCAAACAGAGGCTTCCCCGGCTTCAGTCCCTCCCCTTCAGTCACTAAGCACACACATTTAACACAGTCATTCAGCCGATAATCGGGCCCGTGAGAGGGGGGGAGTGGGAATTTTTTTCTTTTCACTCGAGGCAGCGTGGCCACGATCATACGATCAAACGACAGCTCAAACACATTAGGCAGCTGGATGGGTCTCTCCGTTGCAACGAATCTACACAGATTCGTTACAATGGGTGTTTTTTTTTTAAAAAAAAAACCTTTCTTAAAGGGAAAGGGGCTGTTTGGGAGCATGCTAACGGCTGCCCATTGGCTGCTTGACGGCCAGGGGCGGGACGAGCTCGGCAATAGCGCTTCCTTTCTAGCGATTTCTGCTGAGACCGGAAGCCTGTGGGAAACGCTACAAAACTTTTCCACTACAAAGGCAGGTATGCATAACGATGAATTCCACTATTTTAAATGGCGATTTTTCATTCAGTGACCAATTTGCAACAAAGATCCCGGTGCGTAAAGCCCCAATGTCTCCACCACATAATGCTTCATGTCCATGAAAAAGGCTGGGGTGGGTGGGTAAGAGGAGTTATTCCACAGCTAGGCCCACCCACCATTAGGACTGCCAATTTTAGATCCATAGTGGATCTTGTGGGTCAATGAACCTTCTGTGAAGATTCAAGGGGGTAGCAGGTTACAATGGATGAGTGATAGGGTTTTGAGTGTCCTGCATAGTGCAGGGTATTGGACTGGATGACCCAGGAGATACCTTCCAACTCTATTATTCCATGATGCTGGGAGATGCACGATTCTGCCTCTTCTAACTAGACCCTCAGCTCTCAAAACAATTGATTGGCCAATAAAAATCAAACCAATAGTAACTTAGTAGAACAATAATAGTAGAATAAAAGCAAGGGAATAAGGAGAGCTCATGGGTGAAGAGAAAACCCTTGTCCTTCTTTGTCTCCTGTCCCTCCCCCCCCCCCATTCACTTTGGCTCTCTCACCGTCTTGCTAGTTTCTACTTTCCCATCCCACCTCCTTCCAGCTCTCCTTTGTCTTATTTCATAGCCTCTCCTGCCTCGCCTTAACTCTTAGGCTTGTTTGTTTTTTTGCCTTTTGGAGAGGGAGATGTATTTTTTCCCCAGCAATGTCTCCACATGTTCAGATTTATTATTTTAACTTGACAATGGTTGCTGTGGGATTATTTATCAAGAATTTAGGGAACGCTCCTAAACTCTTCAGCAAGTGCAGAACAACCTGTCCAAATCATAAGGGGCGTAAGAGTGTTGCTGAGATGCTGAGATCTCACAATGTAGTTACATAAAATCTAATTTGGCATTCTTTCTGCTAAAGTTGCAATGCATGCACTTGTATAAGCAACATCCCTGTGTGTCTTTTAACCCACCACACCCTTGTTTGTTTGAGGGGGAACCTTCAGATATATTTATTGCAAGCCAGAAGTTCCTTTGGTATTGCAGAAACATCCTCCATTGAAGAGCAGTTCAATAGTGCAGATATTTTGTTTATCTGAGGCCACCATAAAAAAATTAGATGGATTACTCTATGAAGTGAAACACACAGATGAATCGTGTATTAGTGGTCTTCCACATTGGTTATCAGCCCCAAGTTCAATGCTTTGGGAATACCACCTCCTCCCCTTGCACTGATTCTTTTTAAAAAATTAATAAATTACCAATGCCATGTTGGCCCAGGGGAGGAGGAGATGGCCATTTCTGGGGGATTGGGACAGGAAATCTGTGGGGAAATCTGTCATGTGGGGGCCCACCACTGTGCAGCTGCACAAGCAACAGGGAAACTACAAAAATCCCATTGCTGTATGGAACACAACTTGCTTGGGAAATCACAGTCAGAATTGTGGCTAAAAACTGATCTGGAATGATAGTTCTTTATTAAAAGTATCAGTTCCGAGTGGTGTTTCACAAGGAAGACCTTGGGTAAGAAACTGATTTGGTAAGCAACTGCACCAGGGGCATGTCACTGCCCTTTTGAATGATTTATATGAGCACCTTCAACCGCTGCATAGGACAGCGGACCGCACGATCATTTTTATCTGTATAAAACTTGAAACAATTTATTAAACCAATGGAAAAAAAACATAAGAATAAAACAGATTGCTTGCATGAAATCCATAAAACAGAGTCCAAACAATCTATTTCTGGAAAGGAAATGGAGAAATGGAAGAAGGAGCACACACAAACATTACAGTCAGCCAAATGCCTAGGTTAAGAA
The DNA here is from genome assembly GCF_049243985.1 of Paroedura picta. Classification (NCBI taxonomy): domain Eukaryota; kingdom Metazoa; phylum Chordata; class Lepidosauria; order Squamata; family Gekkonidae; genus Paroedura; species Paroedura picta. Next base: position 38,696,503 of record NC_135371.1, on the reverse strand, counting down.
TTTGATTTTATTTATTGACCTCAACTGAGAACGGAAGGCACCCAGCCAGAAGCTGAGTGGAAGGTGTTTCAAAGATATGGGAGGGAGGGAGAGAGAGAGCCCTGTCTTTATTTATCTTCTACCTCATTTTGGAGGGATGGGAGCCAAGCTTCCAAAGGAGTGTCTTGGCAGATGATCTGAACTGACAGGAGGCCACATACAGGAGTTCAGAGGTAGTGTACCCTCTGAACATCAGCTTCTTGGGGGCAACAGAAAGGGAAGGCTTTGTCCTTTGTAGAATAATGGGCTCTTAGGGTATCTGGCTGGCTACTCTAAGAAACAACTTGTTGGTGGTGGTGGTTGTTGCCATCAAGTCACAGCTAACTTATGGCTACCTTGTTGAGTTCTCAAGGCAAGAGATATTCAAAGGTAGTTTGCCATTGCCTGCCTCTGCCTCAACATCCTGGTATTCCTTGTCTGTCTCCCATCCAAATGCTAGCCAGAAGCAACCCTAGGAGTCATTTATTTATTTGGGATATTTTTATGCCACCTCTCCAGAGAACTGAATCCAGGTGGCTTAGACATCACATGGGACAACATTACTTCTGCACCTGGACTGATCTGACACTGGTCAAGACAGCAAGAGGGTAAGCGGCTTTGGGACTTACCAAAACCTTCAAATATCTCCTTTTAGTTAAGCCACGAATTTGTAATTCGAGAGATACCGCCTTCCCATTCAACTCTGAAATAACAAAAATAATTTTCTCATTGGCTTTGATCATCTAAAGATTACCAAATCCTCTGCAAGCAAAGTCATTCTCCCCATATGAGACCTGATGATTGATTTGAAACTTCTACTGCCTGATCAGTTGCTGCAATGTCCTTCCAATCTGTGTACATAGACATCCATTTTTTGAATTAAAAAAGCTGGACCATAAGGAAGGCTGAGCGTCAAAGAATTGAGGCTTTTGAACTCTGGTGCTGGAGAAGACTCTAGCAAGTCCCTTGGACTGCGAGGCGAACAAACCGGTCAGTCCTAGAGGAGATCAGTCCTGACTGCTCCTTAGAAGGCCAGATCCTGAAGATGAAACTCAAATACTTTGGCCACCTCATGAGAAGGAAGGACTCCCTGGAGAAGAGCCTAATGCTGGGAGCGATTGAGGGCAAAAGAAGAAGGGGAAGACAGAGAATGAGGTGGCTGGATGGAGTCACTTGAAGCAGTTGGTGCGAGCTTAAATGGACTCCGGGGAATGGTAGAAGACAGGAAGGCCTGGAGGATCATTGTCCATGGGGTCACGATGGGTAGGACAAGACTTCACAACTAACAACAACAACAAAATATACTTTAATCAAGAAGGCTAGATACCATGGCTTCAACAGTTGCTAGAGAAAATGTTCTCTGTGCTCATGTCCCATATACAGCTGTGTGGTTCAAGGAGCTGTCTGACAACAGATGCATTTAGGGTGGTTCATACCCCAGCAAACATATTCTAGAATGGTAGAGGACAGGAAGGCCTGGAGGATCATTGTCCATGGGGTCACGATGGGTCAGACAAGACTTCACACCTAACAACAACAACTGCCCAAACAGTTGCTGCAATGTCCTTCCAATCTGTGTACATAGATATCCGTTTTTTGAATTAAAAAGAATGAAGGGAGGGAGGGCAGCATACCTCTTCATTTTCCACTTTTTTTTACAATTTATTTAGGATAAATGGCTTTGTTCAGCTTTATACTCCGTATGCCCAACTGGCTGCACAAAACCTCTGTTGACATGGCATAATCCTCCCCATTTACACCGTCACTGCCATTGTACAACATTTATCCAGCTGCCTCCTAGAATAAACTCTATGTGGCCCATTTTCATTTAGCATACTGACATAGATTTCCAGCCGAAGAGCATGGACAACCAATGAAAGCGTTTCTAGTTGGTTTCTGCGTAGGCAGCCAGGCTGTTTTGACCACATTACTTTGCAGTCCTTGAAACAGGAGCAGATAAGAACTCCAAGTCCTCTTAATGCTCCTGGACTATTGACACAAAGAATGTGTTTATCCTCCGCTGCTGAATCGCAGTACAACGTAGAAACATCGGCAGCAGTCCATGGGCCCATCATTCACTTGGCTTCCCAAGGTCACTAGAGTGACATGGCTATTCTGTTTTCACTTTATGCCCGTTGTGTAATTTGGCTATAAATTAATTAACAAAGTTTGGGAGGAGCATCGATCATTCCATGCTGGGAAAGAAACACATTCACTGACATTCCTTAAACTTACTAAAACATATGGCAAACTGATAGAGTATTTTCCAGTTAGCAGTATTTTACTCTCTGTGCTTGTTTAGTACTGGTCACAAAATCAAGACAATTTTTTTGTAATATAATTTGAGGAGAGGGCCACTGATTGTGATAAATCAGGGAGGTGGAGATAGCATGGGAATGGAATGCATAGGAATATAATTGATCATCCAGTTACCGTGAATGGGTCTTTCTCTAGGATTTGTTGGAAATAGTATGATGGGACTCAGGAACTTGACCAAAAGAAATCAGTGGTGTGCATCCTATCATAAGCTGGAAGAACAAGGAGATTCTACCAGCCATGCAAAGTCTTCCACATCACTGCCTACCTGTTTTGTTTTTTGTTTTTATCCAGAGATGCCAGGGACTGAATCAAGGAGCTTCTACAAAGCAGATATTCTACTACTTACTCTGAGAAAGCAAGGGCCGTCCAAAATAGCACAATGGTTACTAATTGAAATCACTACAGTTTTGCCGTTATGCACAACGTCGTTGACAATCTGCAACACTCCTGAAACCGATCCGCAAAAAGCGCTTCGTTGTAGCGCTTTCAGGGAAATCCCAAAAAGTGGATTCACCCTCCGGAAAGCGCTACACTCCTGCAACCAATCTGCAACACTAGCGGGAAAGTTTTGTGCATTACCATTGTTGCGGTTTCTGCAAAGTCCCTCCCCCTGGCTCTCTCCTCTGATCTTCCGGCGAAGCGATCGCCATTTTTTTTTCTCCGAGCGAGCAGAGATCAACGCACCGGCAAGCCTTCGTTTACCCAGTGAGGCTTCCCCGGCTGCAGTCCCTCTGTTTAAAGTCACTAAGCACAAGCAACACAGAAGCCCGTTTGCTGGTTTATTTTCCCTTTATTTTTCACACTGTTTTCGGCCGAAAATCGCGCCCGTGAGGGGAGGGGGGCGTTTCACTTGGGGGGAGCATGGCAACGATGAAACGGCAGCTCAAACACCACCTGCTAGCTGGATGGGTCTCTCCATTGCAACGAATCAACGCAGATACGTTGCAACGTGTGTGTGTTTTTTTTAACCTTCCTTAAAGGGAAAGGGACTGTTTGGGAGCATGATAACGGCCGCCCATTGGCTGCTTGACGGCCAGGGACAGGACGAGCTTGGCAATAGTGCTTCCTGGCTAGCGATTTTTGCCGAGACCGGAACCCTGTGGGAAACGATAGAAACGCAACTGGATTCCACTACAAAGGCAGGTATGCATAACGACGAATTCCACTATTTAAAATGGCGATTTTTCGTCCAGCAAACAATTTGCAACATGGATCCCGGTGTGGAATGGCCCCAAGAGTCATCCCAGGGTGCAAGGGAAGAAGCTGCTTCTGATATTGACTGACAGGATCGAATGGCTGGATCTAAGCTTGATAGCCTGTTTCTACTGCAGGGCGAAATTTTTACCCCATGGTTGCCGTGACTCAGAAGAAGAACAGCAGCCAAAGCAGAAGAGGCAAGAAGACCTTGAGGACTGGACACTTTGAAACAACATCTGCCCACCAGCTGTGTGTACGCTGCTCATTTGTGTTGAGTTGTTTTTAGAATGTTGTAAGTTGCTTTTGAAGACCATGTATGGTGGGGAAGCACTGTAAACAATCTTTTAAAATAATAAATACACATGCTTTGCCACTGAGTCATGGATTCTTCTGGAGTGCTGCATGGAAGGTAGAACATATGTAAAGACAAAGGACCAGGGAGAAGATGAAGGGGAAAAACAGGACCATGTGGAAAGAATGTCCCTCCAAACAAAAGAAGGCTCCCTTTGTAGGTAGCATTGCCCAGCTGCTGATGCATTGCTGAGCAAGAATTAAGAAGGGGGGATATTTAGAAAACATATTGCATGTGAGACCACTATACAGGACTAGATCACATTGGGTAGACTATTAGGTAAACCATACAGTCGTAATGCAAGGTTCTGCCCAGTTCTGCACCAGCATGGAATAGGAGGTTGGGCTGCCAGATCCAGGTTGGGAAGATTTGGGGATGGAGTCTCAGGAGGACAGGGACCTCAGTGGGGCACAGTGCCATAGAACCCACCCTCCAAATCATCTAGGTTTCCCAAGGGAACTGATCTCTGTAATCTGGAGATGAAATATAGTTCTGGGAGATCCTCACGTCCCACCTGGAAGCTGGCATCCCTAGTAGACCAGCAGTTCCCATAGTGTACTTTAAAGTTGCCATAAACTGCCATGGCATATACTCTGGCAAGGCTAGACCCCACCTCTTCTGCACATGCCATGACAATCTTTGAATGCTCAGCCCTACTCAAGAAACAGTGGTATCATTCTACTTGGGTCTGATTCCATGGAATTTGGGAGGCACCTACTAAATTATCTACTAAATTTACTGCGAAATTATCAAATTACAATTTCCAGGATTCTTTGGGAGTGGACATGACAGCTATACAACCTCATGTCGTAAGACGAATATGCTCCTCATTTATTGTTGTTGTTGTTGTTGTTATTTCGATTTATTTCCCGCTACTCCCAAATGGCTCATGGCGGGTTACAGTGTCATTCAAGAAAGATGGTGAACCACTGAAATTATGAAAGTTATAAAAATGATTTAAAAGGAAGGCTGTATATACAAAGGTGGGAGGTGGGAGTTCATTCGAACTAAACAAAAAGATTAACAGGGACACTTCTTGATTATGTTAAAAAAGTTTCAAAGAAGTGAGAGAATATTTGCCGCCCTAAAGATTGGGCATGTGTAGATTTAATTGGGAAGTACAGGATAAATGTTTTCTAGGTGTAAATCTGAAACAGCCACATGGTTCAGTACTAGGAAGCAAATGATGCAGCTCCAAGTTTGACAGCATCCCCTGGGCCAGTTGTTCAACCGTTCTTTTTCTTCTAGTACATTGTTGACCATTCTGCCAGGTGGCAGCTGCTGCTCACACCCCTTTATTGTGCCTGCACCAATATGACTAGGGAATCATGCCCATCAAGGCATACTAGCAATAGAGCTCTGGGTAGCCTCTTTGCCCCCTGCAAAGTGCTCTTCTCCCTCTGGAGTCCCAGTCCAGGGTTAGCCAGCATCTGTCACAATGTAGGGAGCAGTTTAGACTGGAAACACGAGGCTAGGCAAACTAGGCCTACTGCTGTACCAAGCCTCATTCCCTGTTTCTGCTCCAAGCAGCACTGAGAGTAAAATAAAATAAGAATGGTGGCAGTCTGGCAATCCTGTTGTACATAGAGTGTAATGTGTGAACTGGGCTATGGAGCATCCTGGTTTAGCCTCTTTATTTATAGGCAAGAGACAAACCACACTTCGTTAAACCACCCTATGGAGACATCGCACATGTCAGAACCAGACATTTTATGGTGAGGTGGTATGAGTACATGAGAGGAGGGGGCTATAGTTGCTAGGTCACCATCATTCTGCATCCTAAGACTCATTGGGTGGGGTCTGGTGATGTTATGGGTACAGGTCTAGTGATGGAACGGTGTGGGAACTGGTGATGTCAAACTGAGCTGCAGCAGGCATGTGCTCATGATATCTGTGTGTAGAAACCACCTTGTGGCTCTAGAGAGATGAGCTATTTCCATGCGTGTTAAGTGCCATCAATTCACTTCTGACTTACGACAACCCTATATGAATTAATGACCTCCAAAATGTCTCATTGTTAACAGCCTTTCCCAGATCTTGCACGCTGAGGGTTGTGACTTCCTTGACTGAGTCTTCTCATAATGTGATCAAAGTATAATAGCGTCATTAGTTTCTTGGGAGCGTTCAGGCTTGCTTTGATCTAGGACCCACTTCTCTGTCTTTTGGGTAGTCCACAAAATTCATAAAACTTTCCTCCAATACCACATTCTGAATTAATCAACTTTCATCCTGTCCTTCATTGTTTTACTTTCACAACCGTACATAGTAATGAGGAATCTGGCGTTAATTATCTTGATCTTGGGTGTCAGCAACACATCCCTATACTTAAGAATCTCTTTTTGCTTGCTGTCCTCCCCAGTTATGCACAATTCCCAGCTTGGGAGAATGGCTGTCAGCATGTGCCCAAAGGGTATATTCATAGGCTCCATCCCTGGCAGCCAATCTCAGTCATGAGAAGCAGTGAAGAGGGAATTTAACTGGAGGCAGACTGAGCTTGCATGGCCACAGAGAACCTTCTACTGATCCCGAAGCCCTAAGCACTATGGCTGCTAATTCTAGGCTAAGAAATTCCTGGAGATTTGGGATAGTGGAGCCTGACAACCCTACTAATCACTGGTTCCATTTTCATCAGAAAGCTCTTGTTGTGAGACTGTTCCTGGCTTTCTTTTGAATGAAATGCCCAGATGTTCTTTCAGGATGTCAACAGAGGCCCTCTGCTGGCTGAGAACGAGATGGTGAGACAAATGCACACAACCCTTAACTTGGGTTGTTTGACTCGTCTTCACTCTGGCTGTCACCAGCCAACAGTTTGGGTGACCATTAATGGACCATGAGAGGAGGGAAGAACCTCTTGGAACAATAGTGCTAGAGGTCCAGGCTTTCAGGTGTTCTTAGAAATGGTTGCTGGTGTATTTGATGACTGTCTCACCTTGCATCAGTGTCTTCTTCACAACACTACAGACAGCAAGAGAGAGGCAAACCCTGCGGAGAGGACTAACACTGTGGTGAGCTACCACACTTGAAATAATACAAATAATCTGTGGTACCTTAGGATACTTTAAGGACTGATACATATTTTAGTGTAGCTTAGCTTTCATGCATTAGCAGCAGGGACTAAGGAACTTAAAATGCAGGAAATAAAAGGGGAAAGGCAATTAAATAAAATCAAAATGTAATCAAGAAAAAGACTAGTCCCAATTGCAGTTATTGGCAGCCAACAAAATGGCCTCCCATTTATGAAAGCTGAAGCACTTGTCAGCCTTTCAGGTACCACAGGGCTTGTGTTGTTATGTTTGCTGCAACAGATTCACATGGCTGTTCCCTGTGGAATGAAATAGCTTAGCATGCCCCAGTCATTCCTGCTTGCCAAGGTCTTAGCCCTGCTACCTGTTACCAGGCTTCAACACAGCAACCTGTCCCTGGTAAAGCACCCCAACCTGCCCTTGTGTTGTCACGGTGTTGCGCTCAGGCAAGACATTGGCGTGCCTTGAATTTGGGGTTACCAGCTATGGCGTGAGGCATTCCTGGAGATTTGGGGGTAGAGCTAAGGAAGTGCAGGGTTTGGGGAGGGGAATGATCTCAAAGGGGTATAATGCCATGGGGTCCCTCCCAAAGTAGCCATTTTTCTCCAAGGGAACTGGTGTCGTTGCCTAGAGATCTGCAGGCCCTAATTGGATGTTGATTATCCTAGCTGAGTTGCCATTCTTCAGTCCACCCCCACTCAAGAACCTATTTAGTTGAAGCTGGACAAAGCATGAAAATATGAATTCAGTAATGGTAATGACTGTACATGATTTACTTCCTCCCCATTGCCACCTGTTCAGAAAGTATAGCGCTATTCTAATCAAAGGCTCAGTCTTCAAAATCTATTTAAATCAATAGGCTTAGAAGGATGTAGCTCTTCTGATGATTGCCCTGTAAATGTTACTGAAAGTACTTGAGGTTCAGCTATTTACTAATAGTTTAGGCACTCAGCTCCAGTGAGACTACATCGTGCATTAACCAGCCTTTGAAACTGGCTATTGATGGTTTCCTAGCATATGCCACCTCATAAGCTAATGTAGGAATGAATATTATAGATAGGGACATATAGCAGGAGGAAGGGAGGGTTTCTGCATGTGCCTTTCCCATAGTGATCCTGTAGATCCTACTAGTGACAAAGGTAGGATTGCTTTAGGATGCTTTAGGATGTTTAGGGCTGATCCTGCATTGAGCAGGGGGTTGGACTAGATGGCCTGTATGGCCCCTTCCAACTCTATGATTCTATGATTCTATGATTGCCAGCTTCCTGTCTGTGAGCATGGGATCACTTCTCTCAGCTTTCATAGCCCACTTCTACTCAGTTGGATGGCAGGAGGAAATGCCCAGTTAACATTCCTGGTGTGGATACATCACCTCTGGTACAACCAGAAGTGACATCATCACTCCAGGTGACACTCTTAACTTTCACCCCAAGTTCTATGGTTGAGCCACAGCATTTGGGACAAATGCTATTGCATCGCCCTTCACAATGCAATGACATCATTTTCTGGATGGTGCTGGAAGTGGGATCATGTGCTCCATGGATATCAGATGCCCATCCTACAGTGCAGAAGTTTCCACCTCTCCCATCTCCCATAGATGTTACTCGTACGCAAACGTCCCTGTTTACATCTGTGAAACTTCAGGCCTATTTTTGGAGCAGCTGGCACACAGGGCTCATTTCATGTAGGCCCCTCACATGGTAACTATTTGAAGGCCAGGCAGATTAGGGAAGACTCTCCTGCCCTACTCCTAGGTGCTAATAAAAGCCATTCAAATAGGTTGCAGAGAGTGAGAGACTGAATTCGAAGGACCTGAGAATGATAGGGGGTGGGATTTAATTGACCTGGAGTCTGGACAAGACAGTCAATTCCTTTGTATAACAAACTGTGTGCCAGGCATATTAATAAATGGCAAGCCAGGAGAACGGCCAGCGTGCCGCGAGAAACAGATGTTCAGTGATTAAGTGCTTCTGCATAGAGGCTGCCATCTGAGTCTCTGTGTGATCTGGCTTTGGCACCTGCTGATTGGCCTCCACCAGGAATTGCAAATGTTGCTATGTCTCTGCCATGTGTCCAGTAGGGCTGGATTATGCAGTTCCTCCTTGGCCTGAAAGAAGGCACCCCCGGAACATTGATTCCTGCACTCAGACTGGGGTAGTCCTCTGAGTGGTTGGCTCATCTTATTCACAAACATTTTAGAAGTAAACCTTTTGGCTGTAACAGTGAAATGTGCCTGCCACTTTCATTTAGAGAAAATGTGTGCCATGGGCCAGATTGACTGATATTTGGGAATTACTGGCATGCTGTAAATCCCCTTTGGTTTAGGCTCAGCTCAACAATATGGTACCACATTTATCCTAAAAACAACTAAACAAATACACCATTAATGTCAAAAGGATTGTTTTCAGTGCTACCCTATGTTGTGTAGATGAAACAATGTATTTATAGACATTGGCTGCAACAATTAAGCACTGCTGCCCACTAGCCAAAGCACTGTAATGGTTAGAGTGTCAGATTAGGATCTAGGGGCCCCAGGTTCAGAGCTCTACCCTGCTGTGGAAGCTTTGGACCAGTAACACACTCTTAACCAAACTTATTTCACAGGGTAGTTTTGAGGCTAAAATGGAGTAGAAAAGGACATTGAAAGCCATTCTAAGTCCTTGTTGATATGATAGGTATGTATCAGGGACCCCCAACTTGTTTTTAGCCTGTGGACACCTTTCAACTTCTGACACAGCATAGTGGTTGCTCCCGCAGCAGGTGAAACCAGCCATAAAATGACTGCCACAGATTACCTTCACTCACACAGTGAAGATACTTGTGCCATGGCAGCAGGCACTGCCAACGTAATAATTAAAAAGAAATCAATAGCCCATCAGAAGCTTTGCTAGACAAAAGCTTCACCTGTCTCTCCTTTCTAAAAACACTTGGTGTGCACCAGGAAAGGTGTCAGCAGACTCTATTAGGGATGGGAACCAAATCATGGTTTGTGAACCGAGGTTTCTGGCGGGTCAATAAGTATAAATGTTCCATGAACTTATAAGCTGTTGGTGAAGATTCTTGCAGGATGGTGAATTGACCCATTTCTATACAGACTGTCTTCCTTCAAACAAACTACAAAGGGATAGAATTCTCCAGCCTTGGAAACAGTGTTGTCCATTTCAAATTAGCTTGGATTTGTGACTCTGTGCTTTAAGATCAGTCCTTTTGCTTGCAATTAGTCAGCCTGCAATGCCAGTGGCACTGGGTTCTGCTGGGCACACTGTACATTGTACTGGTTCTGTTGGGATTGCAAAATTTCCCCTCTCCATGCTTTGATTGTGATTCAGCTGGCGTTACTAAAAATGGCACTGGGTCCTGCTGGGTACTAGTGTATTGCACTGGTTCTGCTGGGCTTCCAAGTCATCTTGCTTGGACTGTGATTCTGTGCTTGATACCAGTCCTGTTGAGCTGACATAGCTACATTGGCTCTGGTTTCTGCCAGCTGGGCACTCTTTGATCGCACTGGTACTAGTGGGTACTCTGTACATTGTACTGGTTCTGCTGGCCAGTCAACGTTGCCCCCATGCTTAGATCATGATTGAGCTGGCTTTGCCACATTGACACTGGGTTATCCTGGGCACTAGTTCATTAAACTGGCTCTATTGGGCTTGCAACAATTCCCCCGCCACTGCCCCTTCAGTGTCTGATGCAGAGATTCTCCAATTTGACCTTAGTCCTGTTGGGTTTGCACTGCCAGAATGAAACTGGTTCTTCTGGGCTTGCAAAAATGTCTCCCCTTCAGTTTCTACTACAAAGATTCTTTGTTCTGTTGAGCTTCTAAAACCCTTGCTTTTTCTTTTTCTTTTCTTTTTTTGCTCTTTTTTCTTCCATTGGAAGCAATAGAGAATGGGGAGCACCTTCTTTGGAGGTTGTAACTCTGACTGTGTAAATCCAGTTCTCAGTAAAGTTGGAGGGCAGGTAGAGAAAACTCAGCTAGAGATCCCCTGTGAGTTTGGTGTCTCTAGCATCCAGTGGGATTCGACTATATCACAAATCTCAAAACTGAACCAGTTCATCTAGTTCTTAAAAGTGTGTGGCTATTAATGGCTTGTGAACTGGGCAGACCATGAACTGAAATAAACTACATTTTCCGAGCTTGTGCCCATCCCTAGGCTCCTTCAGATAATTGGATACCTGCATCAGCCACAATAACATTCCCTTTGAAGTGATTTCCAGCTTGGTATTGACCGCAGGTTGTTTGACCTCTACTGCAGAACAAATCCACAAGGGGCAGCCAGTAGCAAAAGTTGATCTTCCTCTGGCAAAGCAATCTGAGCCGCATGTGTTGCCATGTAGTAAGCTATTAACCACGGTGCCTGAATCCAACTGTCGTTATATGATTTCTTTCATGACTCAGGCAGCTATCAGACCTTACCTCTGCCAGTGTTGAAACGATGTATGGGGAGGAGATTGCAGGCTTTGACGTCATTCCAGCAGAATGATACTCCGCTGTTTGTCCAGAATGGGACTTGCAGGTAGGTCTTTTGAAAAAGGAAGATGTTACACAACAGCCAAAGAATAGACTGACTGGAAAGACTATTGATCATACCCCCCCTTTCCCTCCCCTCTTTTTTAGCTCAAAAAGAGCTCTGTAGTTATGACTGCTTGCCTTTTTCCATGGGGTCTGCCTGCCAAAGAAATCTAAATGTCACTTCTTATTAAGGCTCAAAAGTATAATACTGTGCAACTGGAAGAAGAGAGGAAAGTCAATTAGCCTTGGCAATGCCTTGCACAAAGATGCAATCTTCCGTATTCAGTGTTTGTCTTGGAAGAGTGCATCATGCCAAATTTTGAAAGTCTTACGAGCAGAGAGCATAAGTGTGCAGAGATCTGAGGCATGGATGCTGAGTGCCTTTGATTCCTGTTGGAAGAATGATGCATACTCCCTCTGCAGAAAGGGACAGTGTCAGACGGGATGAGGTTGATTCATGATTTTTTTTTACAAACTGCTAAGAGATCCATGAGTTTCAGCAGAACTGTTGTTTGCCATCAGTGTCATATGTGACATGTTCCTTCCTGTAGGTGGTTTTGTGTATTGCACTGCTGCATTGTATGACTAGCATGAAGTAGATTTGGGTCCCACAAAATCTCCTTTCTTTGTAATCTGAACAATGTTACCACATGGAAGAGGCCAAAAAATGCAGTTCTAAATGGGCACAGGATTCCTTTTGATCTTCTTTGTCTGTAAAATGATTTTGTTTTGGAGGCAAGAGGCAGCTGGGCTTACATTCCGGATGCAAAATGGGGTGTGAACCATACCCTGTGGATTATATTGATATAACTCCGGTGCTCACATACAGCAAGCTGTGTGGTGTAATCCCACACATACAGAGGTGCACATATGAAGTTTCCCAGAATATACTGTCAAGGAGGTTAAGAGGGGACATGATGGCTGTCTTGTCACTTAGAGGAGGGCCGGGAGCACTTCCTCTTGGCAGCAGAGGACAGGACCTGCAGTAATGGCTTTAAACTACATGGAGAACTATATTAGCTAGATATCCGGGGATGGGAGAATTTACAGTCAGAGTAGTTCAGCAGTGGAATTGGCTGCCTAAGGAGGTGGTGAGTTGCCCCTCACTGGCTGTCTTCAAGCAGTGGCTGGACAGATACTTATCCTGGATGCTCTAGGCCAGGGGTAGTCAAACTGTGGTCCTCCAGATGTCCATGGACTACAATTCCCATGAGGAATAGTAGTCCATGAGGACCACAGGTTGACTACCCCTGCTCTAGGCTAGGAGTTTCCTAAGTGGGCAATATGCCCACCCTGGAGACACAGGAAGGATCCAGGAGAGTAGTTAGCAATTTTGTGGAAGTAGGGGGGCAGCAGTCTGACCTTTCCTCCTGCAGCTGCATTTTCCTAGCAAGAGATGTTCCAAGGTGTCTTGCCATTGCCTGCCTCTGGGTAGTGGTGACCCTGGACTTCCTTGCTGGTCTCCCATCCCAGTGCTGATCAGGGCCAACCTTGTTTACCTTCCTGAAGAAAATGACAGCTTCAGAAGGTGGGCTGGGTGGAATCATATTCCTGCTGAGCTCCTTTCCCTCTTCAGACTCTGTCCTTCCCAGGCTCCACCCCAGATTACCAGGGATTTCTTAACCCATGGTTGGCAACCCTTCCCAAAAGTCGGCATCTTTGGAAGGCTGGAAAAGCCTTCTCCTGCTTGCTCCTGGCCATAGGATTTCCCATGGCTTGCTTGCCTGCCTGACTGCCTGCCTGACTGCCTGCCTCTCCCTCTCCCTCTCCCTCCCTCTCTCCTCTCTCTCCATCTGCCTTTCTCCCTAATAAGGACCCAAAGTGGGTTTTACAAAGTACTTTTGCAAAGAACATATATTTTTCCAGACTAAATTATGGCCAATGCACAACCACCAAAAAAGAAGTGTAAGCAATACACTGGAGCCCATTCCGCACAAGTTAAATGTAGCAGGAGTGTAGCAAATTGCAAACGCTACTAATTTGCAGTTATGCACGACGTCGCACACAATCTCCCACACTCCTGAAACAGACCCGTGAAAAGCGCTTCGTTGTAGCGCTTCCAGGGAAATTGCCAAAAGTGGATTCACCCTCTGGAAAGCGCTACACTCTTGCAAACAATCTGCAACAGTATCAAAAAAGTTCTGTGCGTTACCATTGTTGCGGTTTCAGCAAAGTCCCTCCCCCTGGCTCTTTCCTCTGAACTTCCGGTGAAGCGATCGCCATTTTTTTTTCTCGGAGCAAGCGGGGAGCAACAAGCCGGCGAGCCTTCATTCACTCAGCGAGGCTTCTCCGGCTGCAGTCCCCCCACAGAGTTGCTTTAAAGCTCCCCTAAGTCCCCAAGCACAACACAGCCCCGTTTGCAAGTTCCCTTTATTTTCGGCCAAAAATCGTGCCGGTGCACGGGGGGGGATTTTTTTGGGGGGGAGCGTGGCAATGATGAATCAGCAGCTCACACGCCAGCTGCCAGCTAGATGGGTCTCTACGTTAGGAGGAAGCAAGGAATCAAGGAATCAAGGCATAATCGTTGCAACGTGTGTTTTTCTTTTTCTTTTTCTTTTTTTTAACTGTGCTTAAAGGGAAAGGGGCTTTTCGGGAGCATGATAACGGCCGCCCATTGGCTGCTCGTTTGATTGACGGCCAGGGGCAGGACAAAGCGTGGAAAAAATCGCTTCTTTTCTAGTGCTTTTTAGCGAGACCGGAAACCTGTGGGAAACGATTGAAACGCTACTGGATTCCACTACAAAGGCAGGTATGCATTACGCCGAATTCCTTCTATTTTAAATTCCGTTATTTTTTTTCTGGAAGCAATTTGCCACATTGATCCTTGTGCGGAATGGGCCTGTGTTTTGAATTTGCAATTGACCTAACACCAGGAAACAGGGGTGTGTTCATATATGTGTGGGAGGGGGCACTAGGGATGTGGCCTGGGAGCCAAGAGGGTGGCAGCTCAAAACAGTTTGGGAACCACCACTTTAGGCTGACCCTGCATTGAGCAGGGGGTTGGACTAGATGGCCAGGATGGCCCCTTCAAACTCTATGATTCTATAACATGCCAGATGGGATGGCCACATCAAACGGAGAGGTGAAAGTTTTATGCCACCCTAAGCTTATAGGAGGAAGAGTGATATTAAAAAGGCTCTGAATAAATAAATTTAGGCAAACTGGGCCATAAAAAAAAAGGAAAGCTGACCAAATTACAGGGCTGTAGACCTGGATTTCCTCTCTTCAAACTGTCTGCATCATCATTGCATGTGACATTTCAGAGAACTGGAGAAGCAAAACTAAAAACAAATGTATCTCATGTAGGGACTGTAAAATGTGTCACTACATTATTATCTTACCCTTGCTCAAGGGAGATCAGGGCAACATGTATGAGTCACTTTTTCTCCATTTTGTCTTCAGAAAATCCCTGTTAGGTAAGTAATCCATGAAAATATGGCTAGGCCAAGCTCCCCCAGTGAGCCTCCTGAGTGACCAGAGGAAAGAATGGCCTCTTCTGCTCATGCACCCTGAAGAAGAAGAAGAAGAAGAAGAGTTGGTTCTTATATGCTGCTTTTCTCTATCCGAAAGAGGCTCAAAGCGGCTTATAGTCACCTTCCCTTTCCCCACGATAGACACCCTGTGAGGTAGGTGAAGCTGAGAGAGTCCTGATATCACTGCTCAGTCAAAACAGCTTTTTCAATGCCTTGGCAAGCCCAAGGTCCTCTATCTGGCTGCATGTGGAGGAAGAGCAGGGAATCAAACCTAGCTCACCAGATTAAAGGTCAGTGCTCCTAACCACTACACCAAGCGTGCACTGCATTGTTTCTTGTGTTGATTTCCTGGCTTTCTGTTGTCATAGAATTCACATCAGAGTGTGCTATGGTTCCCAGGAAGACTCAAGACCTGGCAAGACCCAGATGGCTTCGCTTCAGCAAGGTTGCCATATCGTTTGTCCTTCATCTACACCAGATGCTTCTTAAGGTCTAGAGCACAACATTATCATCAGCTCATATGTAACCATCCACTTCAAGCTGTTGTTTAAACAGCACAGCTGCAAGAGCTTGTAAACAGACAATTCTTGGTTGAAGAAGATGGATATATAGGATTAGGCACCCAATGACATGACAAAAGGAAAGATAAAAATAAAGATGAAAGCATCTCGAGCTAAACACATATTGGTTAAGTACATAACTTATATAAATTGACCCAGCATCCTGTCTCACACTGTGGCCAATCAGTTGATCCCAACAACAGAGCAGAGAGGCCTGGTGTTTTCTCCTGACACTGGTACTCAGAGGTTTTCTGCCTTTGAATGGGGAGGATTTTGGGGTAACTGAGTATATATTCTCTAGTGAACAGTTTTGTCAGAAAATAATTTATGAATAAAGAGGAGGAGGAGCCTCTGTATGGCATCTTTTCTCCGTAGAACTTTCAATAAACCATTCTAGAGCCTTCCCCCCATCTTTGTTGAGCCTGTGGGCACTTTGGGACTTTTAAGAACAGACAGTGCATGCCACCACAAAATGGCTGCCAAGGGGGATGGAACCAAGGGCAAAATGGCTGCCATTGAGGCAGCTGTTTCAGAATGGCCTTAGGTGCAATCATGTTCCAATGCATGGAGAAATGTTCAGATTGGCTCTTTGCTTTAGGAAAGAAGCATGTTTACTAGAAGGCATTCGGAGGCACAACACTGGGCATCACTGAATCATTCACACACAAAGATGACACCACCCAGGTGTACTCTTCTTACTATATTGACATGGATTCGATACCAAGCCGTTAGACTAAGCTTTCATTTAAATGTCAGGAGAATATAAGGAACCTGGCCAGTGTTCAGTTGTGCAAGGGCAAACACAAACACTGTGGAGCTTCAAAAGTCAATAGACCAGACTCCCTTTTCCAAGGACTCATGTTCTGAGACTGTCCTGGGGAACCTATATATGATACTACCAGTGTTATCTTAAAGACATTTTCCTGGGATTAAGGAATTATTTATTTTAAAAATGGGGCTTACTTCTGAATATACTTGCTTAGGGATTGCACTGTTAATGGAGGGGGGAGTCATTACTTTCGTACTAGAAGCATTCTCTTGCAGCCCTGAGAAACACCTCGGTCTTTAAGGATGTTCTGGTTCCATCTACATAGCTCCGGGTCCACAGAAGGCACATCCTGTTCTGTTTACAGACCTAACATACTCCAGAGCATGGGAAAGAAAGCCCTTGGTGATGTCTTCTTTAATACAATACATTTGGGAAAGCACAGCATTTGGACTTCTGCCCAGAGTTTTTCACGAGTTTGAAAGAAGCTAAATTGACCACTTTACAAATAACATGGTGTGCAGAAGAACACTTGAAAAGGGTTTTCCTAGAGGTTTCTTTTGCCAGGCGCAAAGTGTATTGCAGATACTTTCCAGTGTGCTCACTCTCTGATGCATTCTGCTTAATATAGTCCCGCAGTGGTGGCAAAATGTTTTCTTCTCACACTTGATTCAACAGAAGCTGAGAGACAAAGAGCCCAAGAACTGTTTGGCTGTTGTTACAGCAGCTGGCACCTGTGCGGCTTTCCTTACCCTTAATCTTTGTCCAGCAAAGGAACTGAAGATATGCAAGCTTCTCCTTTTTCAGGTCTTTGGAGTAGATTTTCCTAAACAGCTTGTTTCCAAGTGCGTTCTAGTCCTTTCCCCAGTCCTGCTGAATCCAAATGTTAACAGGATCGGAAGTATTTATAAATTCATTATGTGGCTGACTCAGAGCCTTTTCCTTGATTCAGTCCCTGGCAGCCTTTTCTTACTGTGCCATTCGATTGTTCCCGTCTGCAGGTTAGCAGATTGGAAGGTATATTTTATTTCAACCGCAACCACTTTTACCTTTCTGAATAGTCATTTCACCTTGTTTGCCATTCCAACTTGAATCTCAGTGATATCCATAAGACAAAACAAGCAGAACCTCTCTTATACAAGGAAGTATTGGCAACGTACAAGGCCAAGATTAAAAACAAACAATTATCCAGATTAAAATGAAAACCCAGTCAACTGTTCTCTAAACTAATCATCTTTGCCTTATAAAGGAAAGTTTAAGTTTAAATTCCTGCAGGCACAAAATCCCTATACAACCACAGGATATGCTAATATGGGGGGGGGGGGAGGATGTGCAACCATAATGTATGGTAAGGGGCTTTAATTGTATTTTCTCCATCTAACCCTGATGTAAGAAATAAGGAGCATGGGGAAGGGATTACTTAAAATGAAAATTTTAATTAAAGTAAGACCAAGTTGAAGACATAATTGGGTTAAGATTGTCAGCAAGATATTTGGTCCAGAGAAATTAAGCAGCAGGAAATCATCTTGTTACAGGCAGAAGGAACCATGAAATCACAAAAAGGGAACCAGGCTGGAAAGCTAACAGTAGCAACCAGCTTGGGTAGCAATTATTCATCTTATCATTACCAAGGGCATTGACCTGCTGAACAAATTGTGGATAGGGAAACTCAGGCAGAGCAACCTCAAATGCAATATTGACACAAGAGGTCTTTCTGCTGAAAAACAATCTCCAGGATCTGCTGACATCCTGGTTCATGGAACTCGGTGCTTCCAGGCAGGTGTGGCCTTGGAGCACTCCAACGATTGGTTATGGCCTTGGATCCTTCCAACTGATTGCTGGCTGGCACCCGATCAACTACATCTGCGACTTGGAGGTCCTCTGCCAACGGGGCAAGACCCCTTTTCTTGGCCGCTGAAGTTGCCCAATGACCAGAACCCCATCTTCCTCAAAGAACAAACAAATCCAATTTGGTAGGCTCCCGAGTCTCTAATGGCAGCTTGGACTTCAGGAAAGAGTAGAGAAGTTTTCTTCTGCACTAAGCATGAAAATCAACTTGCAGCTAGAGCTGATTTTAAAAAGTTGGCATCCCTGAAGATTGCTCAGAGATAGATGATTCCTGAAAAAGGAACGTACATAATCTTAAAGGGGGGGAGCAGCTTGCGTCATCCCTGAAATGGCAAGAATCCATTTCCCAAAGGTGTGACAGAGCAGATGCCAATATTTCCCCAGCCTTCTGTTTTAATGCACAAACCTGTTGTCCCCGAGGTATGCTTACTCTAGATTTCCAAGTTTTGTAAATATGGTTCCAGAAGGATACCAGGAAAAAACAGAATGCCTGCACAGGCTAATGGGGAAATTACAGTGAATACTAAGCTTTCCTATGGTTCCACATACCTTCATATCACTTCATGTGTGTGTGTATGTGGAGGGGATAGAATTCCCTTGACTGGCACCAAGAGGAAACAACTTAAAGGACGCAGAAAGCAAAGCAAGATTTCTTCTTTAGTTCTACTAGTTCTGTAGGAGAATAGACTGACATCACTTGGGAAATTGTCCCCTAAAGCAGTGGTCCCCAACCTTTTTATCACTGGGGACTGGTCAACGCTTGACAATTTTACTGAGGCCCGGGGGGGGCAGTCTTTTGCCAAGGGCCGTCACCGCCGCCTGAGCCCCTGCTCTGCTTGTTTTCCTTCCGGCACCCCTGACTTCCCGCAGCCCACTGGAGGGCGCTGCCAGCAGCAGCTGTGCAGTGCCATGCCAAGGGGGAGCCCGAGCCATGGTGGCCGCTGGAAAGCACCAAAGGTGAGCAGCCGCCAAGGCAGCAGCTGAGGAGGAGGACGAGGAGCCATGGCCCGGTACCAACTGATCCACGGACCAGTCCCAGTCCCCGGGTTGGGGACAGCTGCCCTAAAGGAGCTTTTCAAATGATAAAGATGCCTGCTTCTCACTGCCTGACTCACACATGTTAGGCTGTGGGGCAAAATACTTATTTTCACATTTAAAGGCAGTTGAGGGTGTGTCCCCCCCCTTTTTTTAATTGGGACTCTGGTGTCAGAGGAGAGAGGCTTAATCCTCCCCTCCTACTCACACAGTCTTTTCCATAAAAACTGCTTGCCAGTATTGCTGCTAATCACAGTGGGGTGGGAAAGATGGGAACCATACAGGCTCTTGTCTACTTTTTTCCTCTAGTGCAGCTAATGAGTAAGGGAACTAGTGCAAGGAGAAGAGGTTAAGCTTCAGCTTTGTGGTTCTTGGAGTACATCTGGGTTTCCCTGGGCCCACTGCAGGTCAGGAAAACAGTGCAAGGTGGAAAGACTGGAGCTCCTTTCCCCTGTTTGCCATGGTCCCAGTCCAGCTCAGGCACCATGCATGCCAGAAAAGACATGACTTGACCATAGCTCAAGTCTGACTGGAAGACAGTATAGGTACCACTGGAAATTCTCAAATAAATCTTGTACCATGTACTATACATGTAGAATAACCGTATATGGACTTACAGAGGGCAGCAGAAATCATTGAGGGAAGAAATGGCCCCTTCTTGTTGCAGCAAGAAACAAGCTAATGAAAACAACTTCTGTGAGCCAAACTAGATGATATGGCATCCACAGGTATTCCCTCTGCCATTTTACTCCTAGAATTCCCCCCTTTACAAAGGCCACACAAGGGCTCTGTCTTCCTCAGGACTCTGGCCCAGGAAGGAGGGTCTCCTGTCTTTCCCCCTCCCAGCACCATTTTCAACAGTCAAGCATGGGGCATCTGAATTCCTGAAAATGGCATTGGAGCCCTTTCTCTCTCTGCACTATAGCCCTGAGCAGGATTGGAGCCCTGCAAAATTTGTAAAGTTTAACAAAAAACAGCGATAAAACAAGAGCATCATCTCCTGCATTCTGAACACCGCCTGTACGTCTAAGAAAGCCATCAGGAAAGTGATATAAATGGCTGCGGCCAGCTCACATTATCATCTGGCCAGCTCAGAGGATAAAGCTTTTCTACAGCTGCTGAATGACAACACTTTGACATTCTGTAGTCTCCGTGTTTGGCAAAAGTTTCCATCCCATATTCGCCTGGTTTGGTAGAATGAAAGTGCTCTAAGTATCCATCCAGCTAGGACAATCAAGCATTGCAGAGTCGTGCTGTTAAGGGGCACTCTCTTATTTCTCTTTACCCAGGGCCTTTCCGCACAAGGACCAATGTTGCCAATTGGTCCCACAAAGCGGAAACGCTATTTTTAAAAGTGCAATCCCGGCATTACACATACCTGCTTTTTTAGTGGAATACAGTAGCGTTTCATTAGTTTCCCACAGGTTTCCGGTCTCGCAAAAATCACTAGACAGGAAGCGATTTTTTCTGTGCTTTGTCCCGCCCCTGGCCGTCAATCAAATGAACAGCCAATGGGCAGTTGTCATCGTGCTCCAGGAAAGCCCCTTTCCCTTTAAGAAAAGTTAAAAAAAAAACACGTTGCAACAAATACGCGTTTATTCGTTGCAATGGAGGGACCCATCTAGCTGGCAGCTGGCGTATGAGCTGGCGATTCATCGTTACCACGCTCCCCCAAGTGAAAAGAAAAATCCCCCAGTTTCTCCTGGAAACATTCTGTTTCTTTCCCTCTTATTAGGAATTAGGACTCTGCTTTGACTCAATTCCATTTTGATCAAAGGAGACGTGCAAGGACAGGGAAGGAGACACTACAAAATTTCAAAGTTTTATTCTGGTGATGCTCAGAGGCGAGTAATGTCTTCCCAGACCTTCTTACTTCTCATGCTAGAGCACTCTATGATGGGTACCATTTAAAAAAAAAACCCTCTGCATGGACTAAACAGTGCGTAGAGGTGCAACAGAATTCTACAAAGAGAAACCAACAAGAAATTAATAAGAAATTCCTCTTTTGAAAGAGGAAAAAAGAGAATAAGAGGTATTAATTGCCATATCTTCAGAAAGTAGTTTGTGAAATCAGAATTTCCACTCCCCATAACAGCAGCATTGTAGATTTTTCAACCGAATTCTCACTTTAATTTCCAAGCAACATGGCTGAAAAAAGCAAACACCAGAGTGTTCTCTTGAACAGGTCTCTTAATTCACTCAAGGCATTGTCGCTCCTCATAAGCCGTCCCCTGAAGTTTTTGAGCCCATGGCTCTGCTACATTTCATCCCAATAAATACATTTATTGATATAAAATTATGGCCATGCCCATATACAGAATGTGCATTGACGATGACTCCTAGAAGACAGTCATGACAAAGAGTTTTGTCTCTGCTTATCACTGTGCTCATGTGGCTTATGATTCATTAGCTTGTCACAGCAAGGAAAAGCGAAAGCCAAAGAGGCAGAGAAACTTCCACTGCCATCACAAACCATGTTCCATCCTTGTAAGCCCACTGACTTCCAGGGACACAGAGGGGTGTTTAAGGATGGCACTGATAGGCTGACAGACATTAACAACCAACAAGAATAGGGTGGAATAGGGTTTAGAATGACAAACTTTTGCTTTTGCCCTCTCGGGTGGGGCTGGCAGATGGAATGAGGATAGGCAGAGTCAAGACACAGCTCAGGTGGGCTGGAACAGAGCCAGGTAGGACTGCCAACGGGCCTGAAGGGATTTCCCCCCCCCCTTTAACAGACACTATTTGCCAGGTGATGCTATTTACCACCATGCTGTTGCCTCATTAAGCCTTTATTAAGGAAATAGGACATTTTTCATCAGGACTCTTGGCAGCCCTAAAGCCTAGATGCAAGCTGGAGCCTTTCAGACCAAATGCTGAGTTACACAATCCTGCAAGTTGGACCCATAAATATTATCAGTGGATTTGTGGAGACTCAAATGGGTAGTGGTTAGAGTTTCAGGCTAGGATACGGGAGGCCCAGTTTCAAATCCCTACTCTGCCACTGTGCTCACTGGGAGACCTTGGGCCAGTCACCTACTCTCTGCCTCACCAGGGGTGTTGTGGGGATAAAGTGGAGGAACAGGAGAATGCTGGGAGTCGTTTTGAGTCTCCATTGAGGAGAAAGGTGGGATATAAAGGAGGTTACACTTATTTTCCCTACTGTGGTGCATGACAGTGGGGGATAAGTGGGGAAATTAAAACTGGAGAAGAAATCCCACTCTCTTCCAATGTCAGTCCCGATCCCCGACTAGAACTACTAATGGGGGTGGGGACAGTGGCTTCTCAGTTCTCCTGGATAAACTGGGGTTGCTGAAGGTGTATGAACTTAGGTCAAATCATAGTCAATTTATGGTGGCCCCTGGGTAGAATGTAGGGAGGGTTTATGCACCTTACCCCTTTCTGCCAAACGCAGCCGCGTATCGGCCCCTGTCTGGTTCTGGAATTTACAGTAAGTGAATTCTTCAAGGCGCCATGTTGCTCCACCCACCAGCATGGGGCTTTCAAGGCAAGTGAGAACCAGGTTTGCCCTTGACTTTCTCTTCAGCATGTGCCTTGGAAGTCTCCCTGATCCTGCTTTGCTTCCAAGATCTGAAGAGATGGAGCTGTATCATGCTGTCTTTCCTCCCTACAGATGTGTAACCCAGGTATGGAAAGAAGGGCAAGTTCAAGGCTTCCAGTGGAGGTGAACCTATGGCATGTGTGCCAGAGGTGGCACCCAGAGCTCTCTCTGTGGGCACATACAGTGTTGTCCCAGCACAGAGTTCACCGAGTCAGCCTGCACAAGGTCCCGCTTCCTGGTGCCCAGAGAATGGGAAGGATTCTTCCCACATGTTTCTTGGCCCAGGAAGCAATTTGCTAGTATGGGTCACTGAGCTGGGCTGGCATCTTCAAACATTGGCGGGATGAGGAAGGCTGCGCCAAATGGAGCTCAGGAAGAGCAGAGCCAGGCAAGACTCCACCAGAGACGTCACATAACACTGCCCGCCTGCATGCCCACCTGGCCTCACTGCCTCCCCTCAACAGAGTGAAGTGAAGAAGGAAGAGAGGGAAGGGAAAGGTGCGCTAAAAAGGGGGGGGGAACAAAACCTCAGTATTCAGGTTAAATTGCCGTGTTGGCACTTTGCAATAAATAAGTGGGTCTGGGGTTGCAGTTTGGGCACTTGGGCTCTAGAAGGTCTGCCATCAGTGGCTTAGGGCCTCCTTTCTTAAGGCCCCCCTCCCACTCACACACCTTGGCTTAAGCAAAGTGGTACTCCACACTCTCAAGCTTGTTTCCTTTCCAAAACTAAAGGTCCAGAAGTACTTTTTTTTTCCTTGTTGAAGCTGATTCAACTACAGTTCCTCAGAAGCAGGTCTCTAGTGGGAAGGCTGCAGGGCCTCCCTCCTCACCATCCGAGAGAGGAAAGCAGCTTCAGTTCAAAGACAGATTGTCTGGGGATGGACTTCCTCTAGAATGAGTGATTCCCATAAAGGGAAGAGCCTGCACCAGACAAAACTTCCTTAGCTGAGGCTAGGGTTGCCAGCTTTGGGTTAGGAAATACCTGGAGACTTTGTGGGTAGAGCTGGGAGTGGGCTGGGAGTGATTTGGGGCAGGGAGGAACTTCAGTGCAGTATAATGCTATGGAGCCCACCCTCCAAAACAGCCATTTTCTCCAGGGGAACTTATCTTTGTTACCTGGAGATGAGCTGTAAAACTGGGGGATCTTCAGGTCCCACCTGGAGACTGGCATCCTTACATACAGTCACCTAAGTAGCCATTTTTCCAAGATGAGCTGTAATTCCAGGGGATTCCCAGCTCCCACTGGAGGCTGACATTCCTAGTTGTGGCCTTTCACCAATCTAGCCCTTGGCGAAACAAAAGACTAGACCTCAAGCTCCACAGCCTACCCAGTTGTTTTTTCTTCCAGACACTCCTCTCAATGTACAAATTAAGCAGTTTCGTTGCTCCACCCAACAGCACATCTCCCCAGAGCTCTACAGATGGTCCTAAGAAACTGCTAACGGCCATGGCCAAATCTGAAGAGGGCAAGTGGAATATGCATTTATTGATTCTAACAGGAGAGCTCGTCCCCTGTTTGCTTCCTTCGTCAACTCCATAGCTCACTGACTTTGGAACATTATTCAGAGGGGCTCTGTCCTGCACAATCCGTGGGTTTGCCCGTGTTTGGCCTTATTTTTCTTTTCTCCTGTACTAATAAATATTTTCAAAAAACTTTTGACAACAAATAACTATTATTTCAAAGGAAACCGCTAGAACAGCTAAATTTAGGAACCCACGACATTGGGATTTTAATTAGTTTTGTTTAATAAACCAGTGAGTTGTACCCATATATGGTTCCTCGTGCAGCATTTTGCACACTATTCCAAATGTGTGATGATCTGATGGAGGCCTGTAACTCATCAACTTTCGTTCCTTGTGGAATAACAGGAAGTGTTTGTTGCAAGTCCCTAGCCATGACTCCTCCCATCATTATTTCTTGACAGATCCTGCCATATATGATCTAAAGCCCTTTGAGACTTGCTCCACTCGTCCCATATGTGCTTGTAAAACTGGAGCTTTTGATATTCCTTTACCAATATTCCAAGTCATCTGGTCAGTAATTTACATCAGGGGTAGTCAACCTGTGGTCCTCCAGATGTTCATGGACTACAATTCCCATGAGCCCCTGCCAGCAAATGCTGGCAGGGGCTCATGGGAATTGTAGTCCATGAACATCTGGAGGACCACAGGTTGACTACCCCTGATTTACATATTTGACAGTAGTTGCTGCTCTAGGAGAATGTGCCTCCTGTAGGCATTTCTTTTTTGATCACTTAAGCCATTCAAACAGCCCTTCATCTTCTCTGTCTGTGTAACTGTGGCTGAAGCTTCACTTCAAGTTGTAGGAAGACTTTTTCTGCAAAACCAGACACCTGAAAGATTAAGGAAGCACATGGTCGCAGAGGGAGGAGGGGTTTCTGAAGCACAGCTAAGAGGAGGAGTTTGTTTGTGGTTGTTGTTTGGGTTTTTTTGTATTTTGCAGGGAAGGGGGTATTCTTCACCTTCCCTATCTATGTTTCCTCCAACTTCCAGGAAGAAAATGATTACTTCCATTGCAAATAGCAGAGAGATGTTCTGGTGATAAACTGGGCCAGATGTTCCAACCCAACCCCCATTTTTGACACTACATCTTCTGTGATCACCCTGAAACTGTTGGCCAATTTTGAGATTTCTAGCTTGGTTTTTTTTAATGAGCTATGACGGACACAGGCAGACAGATCCTTTTAGGAGTATAATTTACTTTATTTGTACCCCACTCTTCCCTCTGATGGTGATCCAAAGTAGCTCACCACTTCTTCCTCTTCTCCACTTTATCTTCACAACAACCATCGGAAAAAGTGAAATAGGGTAGGTTGGAGAGAATGCATGGCTCCAAGTCACCCAGCAACTTTCCATGGCAGACCTGGGTTCCATGATCATCTGGAAGCTGGTGGCCAATTTTGAAGTTCCTAGCATGATTTTCTGATGAGTTATGTCTGCCACAGACAGATAACCTTTAATGCCTTTGCAAATAGCCTGGGGGATGTCCTGGGCCATTCCACACAAGGACCAATGTTCCCAATTGTTCACAGAATGCAGAAACGCTATATTAAATAGTGGAATTTTGTCATTCCGCATACCTTTATTTTTAGTGGAATATAGAAGTCCCAGTAGCGTTTCATTCATTCCCCACAGGTTTCCAGTCTTGCTGGAATTGCAACAAAGGAAGTTATTTTTTTCTGTGCTTCTTCCCACCCCGTCCGTCAATCAAATGGAACAGCCAATGGGCTGTTGTGTTCATGCTCCCGAAAAGCCCCTTTCCCTTTAAGAACTGGGGGTTTTTTAACCAAACACAACCGTTGCAATGAATATGCGTTCAATCGTTGCATCAGAAAGACCTTTTTGCTGGCATAGGAGCTGGCGATGAATCGTTTACACGCTCCTCAAGTAGAGAAAAAAAAATCCCCCCCATGAGTGCGATTTGTGGCCGAAATTACGGGCAGTGACGAACAGGGGGCTGTGTTGTGCTTGGGAGCTTAGGGAGCTTTGTTTTACTTTAAATCACTTCTGTGGAGGGACTTTAGCCAGTGAAGCCTCGCTCGTTCGTTGCTTTTGCAAGTCTAAGGGGAAAAAATGGCGATAGCTTCTTCGGAAGTTCGGGGGAAGAGTGGGGGAAGGACTTTCTTTCTACCGCTACATTGAGAACGCACATGTATTTCGCTGGTTTGTTGCACCTTGTGTGCAGAAGTGTAGTGGTTTTTTCAGGGGGAATCCACTTTTCCCGATTTCCCGAAAAGCGCTACAAAGCGATTTTTGCGGGAGTGTTGCAGGAGTGTTGCAGATTGTGTGCGACGTCATGCGGAACGTTGAATTTGTAGTGTTAACCAAAGGAAAGACTTCTGCTACATTTAAGTCATGCGGAATGGCCCCTAGAGTTAATCTGGGCCAAAATGCTCTGGATCCCTTTCATTTTTAACTCTGTAAATACCGTCATCTGAAGTAGATGGCCAATTCTGAGACTCCTGGCTTTGTTTTCTGATGGGTTATGCCAGTCACAGACACAGGTGGACACACAAGACAGACACATCCTTTTATTACAGATTAATTTCCCTCTAGGTTAGCTATACATTGTCAAAAAAAGTGCTGTTTTAAACATTCTAAGAGACATGGTTTGTCAGGGCCAGTCCTGGTTTAGGGGTACCTGTCCACAATAAACCATTGTTCAGATTTTGTCCCTTTTTTGGCCTTTTTAAAAATGTGTTCACGTGAGCTGTAAGCATTCACATTATTCTGGATTCATAAGTTAATTCTAAGGAGAAAGATACGTTGGCTGTTGTGAGTTTTCTAGGCTGTGATCTGGTAATTTTAATCCCTCACACGCACTCCACACTTTGGCATGGAGTGATTCCCAGCTCGCTGTGTCCTATCGCTGAAAATGGCAGCCATAGTTACTGGCGAAACATCAGGGACTAAAATTACCAGACCACTGCTCCAAAGGCTGGCCATGAAAGCCTTTGACAATTCCAAAATATGTTGCATTTGTACCTCATGTACATGAACAGTAAAATCCCCATTCAGTGTCGAGTTGCAACTGTTGAAGTATATTTTGAATTATAGAAACCCTATTATAGGACAAATTATGGCTTTTGAATGTATTTTGCAGCAAAAGAAAGCTTGTCCTTTAAATCACTGAAGGGCAGGGCATATCATAGTAAAGTACGGATGCCTATCGCCAGGCGGGATGTCTCCAGCTGACAGAGATCAGTTCCCCAGGAGAAAATAACTGCTTTGGAGGATGGACACCATAGCATTATACTCTGTTGAGGTCCCCAAATCCTGCCCACTCCCTGCTTCACCCCCAAAGTCTCCAGGTATTTCCCCACCCAGAACTGGCAACCCTACAGCAAAGAAATACAGGGGAAGAACCCAAGCTGACAACCTGTAATGGGAGAGCAGGCTCAGTGTGAGAACAGATGCATTAGAAATGCATTCCTCTTTTCATCTCCTGTATGCCAGTGGCTATGTCATCAAAGGCCAATCAAACAACAGAAATACAATACAAATGATATGACTGAGAAGGCTAAAAGTCACCTCCCCAAATCCCCCATCCCCCTGCTACTTAGACAACACAGAATTGCCTAGTTAGGAACGGAAGACCCCGATCGCACACACACAGAGCGGAATGGCCACATTGAGCAAAAACTCCCACCAAAATTTAACCGCAATGTTAGACGACCTCCTGTGGCAGATTTTGGCAGTGCAGCAGTACAGCAGATGAATTAGGCCTGTTCCCTGCATGACACTTCTCCTCCGATCTTTTCAGAACACGCAAGGAAGCCTCTGTAGCTACATTTCTCTTCCCAGCAATCCAGCTGCAGGCTGAGATAATGTCCTGGGCATAATTTCCTGAGATTCTGACCTCTAGGGGAATACTAAGAGGAATGATGGATGCTGAGCTTTTATGTGTGTCATTAATTCACTTACAGTGTTTTCCCTGCTTCTATATGGGCCATGATAAAGACTGGCTGACTGACACATAGATTGCTGTGTAATGGAGGGGAGGGGGAGATAATTGTTTTGTAAATATGGTGGATTACTTGTGTCACATTTTAATCAGGCAGTGATGTTTCTAAGGGTGTTTCCACACAGGGGTTTAGCCCTAGGTTCAGAAAGAGGGGGGATTCCTGCTTTACCACAGGATTATGGTGCATTGGTGCACCCCTTGAGTTTTCTCCTGCCTTTTCCCTAATCTCTTCCCAGCCTGCTATGTGGCAAAGTTTTCAGAAAGATTGCAGCAGGGCCTGGCTAGCTGCTGAGTGAGTGGGGAAGTGTGGATTTTTCCATCTACCATCCCTAAGCCATTTGATCCTGCCCTCAAATAAGGTTGCCAGCTCCAGGTTGGGAAATGCTTGAAGATTTGGGGGGTGGAGCTTGAGGGGGTGGAGTTTGGGAGGGGAGGGACAGGGTATAGCACCGTAGAGTCCACCTTCCAGTGACCCTTGTCTCCATCACCTGAAGATCAGTTGCAATAGTAGATCTCCAACTACCGCCTGGAAGCTGGCAATCCTATTCTCACAACAGTCACGTTTATTTCTCCTTGCTGAATCTGAGGGGGGAGGCTTTTTGGTTGGTTTGTTTTTTTAATTAGCCATTGAATATCATTATAGCAGTACAACAATCAGCATATCAGGATCCCTGAATCCTCAGCGTTCTTTTTTTCCATTCTCAGGATTAATTTTTATTTATTTTTTAAAGGTAAGCCTCCATTGTAAGGGGAGAGGCATATCTTTGCAACAAAAGAGGCTAGAAACTTACTTAAAACAATTAAAATAAGGGAATTGAGAGAACCTGCTATGGAGATGGTTGTGTTATTGCTTTTTTTCCTAACACTGGATAAACCCTTGTGGCCTGGGAGGGGGAGAGATGGACACTGCTAGAGGACAGGAGCACAGAAATAGTTGCAAAACCTGCTGTGTGGAAGCCCCATTGCCACTGCATTGTATCTGTAGCCGCAGCACACACAAGGAAACGACACAAGCCTGTTTCCATGTGGAAGAAACAATATAATCAGTTCACTTAGCTAGAGTTGCCAGCTAGTAGTTGGCACCTGGTAGGAAACTAGGGGGCAGGGACATGGGGGACCATCACTGCAGTGGCATGGCATCACTACTGGGGTAAAGCCAGAAGTGACATAATTGTGTGAATCCTAGAGCATCATGCCAACATAATTACATCACTTCCCCCCTGCCCCCAACCTTGCAGGTCTTTTGCTTCCAACTATATTCTGCAGATGTGTTTTCTGTTTTTAAAAGAAAGCCTTTTTTGGGGGGGGGAAGCAATGTGGGTTTCCCATGTGATTTGATTCTGTACTTAGAATTGCCAATAGCCTGAAGGGAAAAGTGTTTTGCTCTTTTAATAGAGGTGTAATGTGTGTAGTTTTCATGACATCAAAGTAAATGATGTCTCCTGATAAATAAAACCTCATGAGTTTCTATTAAGGAGGCAGGACATTCCACTCCCCCCCCTAAAATTGTTGATTACCCTGTACAAGTTCAATGTACAAATCTCAAGAACTACAGGAAAATATGTCTAACTATTCAATTGACCTGATTGAGAGCCATCATGGTGTAGAGATTAAGAGCAGCGGCCTCTAATCTGGAGAACTAGATTTCCCACTCTTCCACATGCAGCAGCTGGGTGACCTTGGGCTAGTCATAATCCTGACAGAGCTGTTCTCACAGATCAGTCCTGTCAGAACTATCTCCACCTTACCTACCTCACAGGGCGCCTGCTGTGGGGAAAGGAAAGGTATTTGTAAGGACACCTTTGGGTAGTGGAAAGCAGGGCATAAAGCAATCAGCTCTTCTTCTTCATGAAAGAGGCATGAGTACCTAGACAGTTTCATGTGGAACAGAGTGAAATAAAATGGAGCACCCAGAATGCTCCGAGAACAAACAATTGCTTGAGATGATGTCCTCATTCAACATTAACGTTCTCTTTTCCAAAGCAGGACGAATGTTTACAGCAGACATGAACAGGAGTGTTCACACACATGTGTCCATGACATGTGCTTTGGCTTTGCTGTGTGTGCCCTTGTGCATTTGTTGACTGGGAGATGAAGACAAGAACTGAGCAACATTGGATCTGAAGTGATTTGGAGTGTTAGATCTGCACCTTTCTCACCATGGGAAGACCAGGCCTAAGGAGCCTTCCTTTAAAAAAGCTACTTAGGTAGAAGAAAGCTGAAGGAGGCCTTTACCTTTGCTCAGGGGGACTGCAGGATTCAAGAGAATGCATTTTTAAATGTAACATGAACAGGATAAAATGTCCTATGAAAATGAACAGCAGCCTCAGAGAACTGCAAGAAAACTTTTTTTTTGGTACTGGAAAGTGATTGAAAGGCTCCCTATGACAAAGTGACGTGCTCTTGGATGCATCTATTTACTTCTCCACAATGAACACCATGGGATTTGTGTGCGGTCTATGCAGATGTGTGGGTTTTTTTTTTTAACGTTTCACAATCAGCCCCTTTTCTTTTTGTGTTTGTTTCATTCAATAATTTCACAGGGTGCTGGCTACAGCATCCAAATAATCTGCAATTACAGGAAAAAGATGTCTGTGCGACTACTAAATAGTATAGTGGTTAAAAAAACTCACACACACAATTTGTGTCACTTATAGCAAAAAGAGTTTCTTCAGAAAGCACAAAACAAAACCATCTGGATTGCAGTTGGCACAGGAAAGAAACATGTTGTTTTGAGAAACAAAGTTGACAGACTCCTCAACACAAAGATGGAAGACGGAGCTGAGAGTCAACAACTAGAAGGGGAGATGGGGATGACATAGCTGTTTCCTTGCAACTTGGAACTCTCCCTCCTTACGATCTCCTGCAAGCATTTACTGGAAGGACAAAACAGTTTGAATTATGGGGTCAGTCATGGACACTCCTAGTGCAATGTCTTGATTACAGTTGCCTAGGCTCAACGGGACTCCTATTCGAATTTCTGCTCAGTCATGAACTTCCCTGATGTTCAGCCACTCTCTCAGTCTAACCTACCTCTCAGGGTTTTTGTGTCTGCTCTTTTGCTTCATCTTCACACAACTCCAAACTTCTTAGAGGTAAGATAAATATATGTGTATGTGACAAATTTCTAGATTATGGGCACAAAGGCTATTTTGGACAACATCTACCAGGAATTTCTCTTGCACCATTGTTACGAAGGTGTTGTCATAACTTTCAGTTCTTCCCACATTGAGCAACTGATGCTGAAGTTGGTGATGGATCTGTTTCCTGCTTTGAAGTGTAACATCATAAGAACTTGTTAATAGTTTTGTAGGAGCAGGTCAACCTTCCGTTTTCAGCCAGACATCTTAGGGAGCTCCCAACCAGGTCATGGCTTCCCCTGTTATTTGTCCTCCAGCATCTACAGGCAGACGTCCACGAACTTCCAAACACAGATGGCTATCATGTTAAAACATGGAATGCATGAAGGTGTGTCTTTTTTATTAGGAATCTACAGCTACATTGGGTGACTTGGAGTTGTTCTGTTATGAAATATAGAGAAACACCTCCCAAATTTCACTTTTATTGTTGGGCTGCCCAAATGTTCAGCTTCCCAGATTAAAGTGAAGGGCTTTGGATCATCACTGGGTAGAGCTGCTTGCAAGGTTTACTCCTCTGAAAACTCATTGGTGGCACTAGGAAGCAAGCCTAAGCCTGTCCAGTCTGAAGTAAATCCAATTTTATTCTATAGGACCTACTCCCCAGGAAAATGTCTTCAGGGTTGCAGACACTGGGTTGAGCAAGGAGAGTATGGTTTGCTTTGCTTCTGGATGCTCTGCGATTAACTGAATGTAAAAATGGTATCTTTATCATTCATGGCATTGTACCCTCACAGGCTCCACTGCACATCCCCCTAATCTCCAGGAGTTTCTCATTCTGTGTCTCTATTCAGTGTGTGTGTGTGTGGGGGGGGTGTTCATTGTGAATTAACTGAAGTTCAGCCATCTTGCATAGTAAAAGATCTCTGTGCTCCGACACCTCCAACTGTCTTGCGATGCTCAGCCCCAATGAAATCCACTTGACCTGAACCAGGGCCAGAGCCTTCTCTGTCCTGGCCCCAACTAGGTGGAATGAGCTCCCAGAGGAACTAAAACAGTTCTGCTCCTCCACCAGGCATTTGGTTGAGGTCAACCAGAACTAAACAACGTCTAGTGGGCCCCTGAACCTCCCCTCCCTTGAACCCGTAAGACAGATATGATCAACCATGGGCCTGTTAGAATGTTATTTCTGTTTGTTGTTATTATTACTATCTTTCATTCATTCTAATCACTGAGTTTGATGATTTTTCTGTTTAGTTCTATGTGAACTGCCCTGAGCCTTAGGGGAGGGCAGTATAGAAATGTAATAAATAAATAAATAAATAAATATCCTCACCTTCTGACTACAAGGACTCAGAGATCCCCATTTCTATTGTATCTGATGAAGGATGTTTTGACTCAACCTATTAGAATCAGAACTTAGTTGAGACCATTAACAGGTATTTTTAGAATATTTGAAATTGATTATTTTATGGGGAATGATTTGTGAATATATATAATATTTACATACAATGAGATATTTAATTTTATATATTAAAAATAGTGGAATATCTCCTATACTTCTGCACTTCCTTTGATAAAGCCAATTGTGAAACATCAGGAAGGGGAGTTATACTTTGGAGTTGTATTCTGTGCCCAGGTCTCTTCAATGGCTGAATGAAACATAACAAAGAAAGATACAGTTTTGTACAAGATTGTCTGTAATGTGAAACAAAACTTTTTTGCTTGCAATACATAACAATTGTGCGTATTAATTGCTATCTGGCCTTGAAAAACAATGGTCCCCTTATGTATATTACCTTTTTTTTTTGCCTGTTGTTTTCCCATCCTTTGTGATGTTTGCAGAATCTCCAGAGTCTCAGGCAGAGGTCTTCTGCATCACCTATTTCTGGCCAGATCCTTTAAACGGAGACATCATTGTGACTTGAACCCAGGACCTTCTACACATCAAACATTATTTATCTATCATATGGCATGTGTATAGTCTAGCTGGGAGATCCTAGGACTGTCTGGCAGACAAGCAAGAGATATTTGGAGGTGGTTTGCCATTGCCTGCCTCCATGTCATGACCCCAGTGTTCCTTGGAGGTCTCCCATCCAAATGCTAGCCAGAGTTGACCCTGCTTAGCTGATGAAATCTGACCATATTGGGCTAGCCTGAGGTCAGGGCTCTACTAATCAGATGCTCTACCACTGAGCCACAGTCCCTCCCTAACTGTGCATCCTTTCCAAGGACTGCATTGCAAATTAACTGAGATACATTCTAAAAGCTCAACCTGAAAGCTTACTCAGGTAGTCATTATTATTTACTAATTCCAGATGGATACGCATCTTCTGCAGCAAAATAAAACCAAAGTCCTGTGGCACTTTTAAAGATCCACAAAATGCATTCCATCACAGGTGTTTATGGGCACATCTAGACTAAGGCGGGCTCTGTACTTCTAATTAGTTATGATTATCTCGATGCTTGCCCTTCCTGATGCCTGACATGCAGCTTATGGGAACCACATTTGCACCGGAGTCCCTTTTGCCACCACAGTCGTCCTGAAGGATTCACGCAGGCCTTCGGCCCTCTATGACGCCACCGTCGCCGGGCAACAGGAAAGAATGGTTTCCCGGGCAACGTACACAAGGGTGAAGATTAGAACAATGGACGAGGCGGAACTCCCAGACGCCAGAGAGGGTCTCCCGTCGCGAAGCACCGCGCGCCTTCATCGACCAAAGAGGCTCTCAAGCGAGGAGTGCTGCTTGCAGCTCCATGAGGCACTTCACTGGGGGGGAGGGGGGGCGTGAGAAGACGGCGCTAATAATGGTCATGATTGGACTTTGTTTTCCTTCTCTGAAACGACCCGGTTTTTTCAGTCGGAAGAGATAATTCAGGGTGAGCAATACACTTCGCTTGATCTTATGCAGGGGTCTGAGAGGCGCCTGTTGTTTGAAAGCAAAAAAAATCTACCAAGCCAATATTGTAGTGGGAAAGAAAGCCTGTGATAATGGGTAAAAAATATAGCCGGATGGATTTATTCCGTGGAAGCGTTCTGGCCTCCTCGCCTCCATCCAGCCACAAATATTTATTTGGGGGGGGGGGGTTGTTGAGCAGCCAGCTGTCAGTGGGCAAAGTTTCCCTTCCAAAATATTTACATCTACGGTAATTCAGCTGCCTCTCAAATTCCCGTCATGGGGTTTATAAATATTTTCAGTGCTTTCTCAGCCCAATGACTGTTTCCCCCCCTCTTTGACAGATGATTTATATATTTGTGCTTTTTAGGACAACGTCCTCATTCAAAGTGTTGATATCTGATATGCTTTCTCCCCTGTGTGATCTTCCTCCACTCTCACAGCTTTCTTGGCATTTAAGTAATTACGGATTAGCTGAAAAATCCTGTGCTGTGATGTGCACAAGTGGGTTTTACTTCAGGAAGAAAAGTGTCCCATAAATTCTGGCTTTGCTTACAGTTTGAGCATTAGGAATCTCAGCAGAACTAATCACCTATCTGAAGGCTGAGATTTCTGTGGTTGTATGAGGAAGTATGCAGGCTTTTGGATCATACAACAATCATCACCCTGTTTGGAAGAATTGATACATTTTTAATTTAAATTAGACATTTTATAGTTAGGATTGCACTGCTCATTCATAAGCAAAAGAGAAGAACTGTTCCAACAAATGAGCCCAGGTGCTCAGACATCTTAAAAAACAGCAGCTCCTTCCTTCCTTCCTTCCTTCCTTCCTTCCTTCCTTCCTTCCTTCCTTCCTTCCTTCCTTCCTTCCTTCCTTCCTTCCTTCCTTCCTTCCTTCCATTTTTTCACAACAACCCTGTAAGTTGGACAGCTAAGAGATGGTGACCCAAGGAAACCCAGTGAGCTTCATGACAGAGTGAGGATCTGAACCCAGGTCTCTCCAGTCCAAAACTAATCACTAAACCCCTCTCTCACTTGCTAAGAATTAGCTACACTTCTATCTACTAAATACTTTAAAATCAAAACATGTTTAACGAGTGATAACCACTGTACAGTGTCTCTTTACATTAGGGAAACTTTTTCTATCAAATATCTAAGTAGCTAAGCAGAGATCCATCTGTCTGTCCACTCAAAATAAAGTCTGCTTTCTGCATATTCCCTAGGAAGTGAAACAGCAGATACTGAAAACTACAGAAGCCAACGACCTGTGTAAACCTAACGCTGTCTTTTGGTAGGCCAAAACACTATCACCATGTCTGCAGTCTCTTTTGGACCGTCAGCTATGACTCTAGATCCAAATACCTCGGAGCAAGCTTCCAGTAAGGCTTTTTCTTCCCTAACATTTGAATAATGTGTTTGGCATTTTTTTGTTATAGAATTCACACCTGAATATGGGGTCAACTTCTGGACAGATCTGTCTGGCATGTGGCATCTGCAGGAGGTTTGTTGAACAAATGTTGCAGTCAAGCAGCCAGATCTGCTGACACTGGATTTCCCAAACAGTCTGTTTCTGAATCCCCGCAGGAAATCCGTGCAAAACTGCAAGATGGCCTCATCCATATTGCCTAAAGTTCATCACAAATTTTGGCCAGTTTGTGGTGGTTTCTCATGAACAGAAAGCAGAGGTCTACCCCTGCTTTCTGCTCTTCATATAAAACAGCTGAGCAGCAGGAAGCTCTCTACCACTCAGCTATTTGGTAAAATGTCTCAGAGCCATTTAAACCACTGCTTTCTGCTCCTCCATGGGGAACAGAAAGCAAAGGTTCACACTTTAAATGGCTCAAAACCAATAGAATCCCTACCCTCCCTACCCCCCCCCCCCCACACACAGAGTTCGCAACTGTAGATATATGGATGACTAAGACCTGCATTTGATCTTTATTTGACCAGGGGGAAGGTCTTCATCTCGGCAAATAGTAGATGTGTTTACGATTCCTTCCGCGAAGTCTGGGTCTGTAATGGACACAAAATCAGGTAAGACACACTTTCTATATTTTTATGGTTCTCTCAGGTCCATTCCGCACATCTGCCTATGTTGTTGGATGTCCACGGCAGCCCGAACCGCTACAATTTGTACTGGAATTTTGACATTTCACACAGTGTAAATTGTAGCGCAATATTCATGCACCCGTAGCACTTTTTTTGTAAAGTACATGTTTCCGGTCTTGCAGGAATTGCAAACAGGGTGCTCTAAATTTGTGACACTTCTGCCTGCCTCAGCCCATCAAACTGAAGAGACAATCAAACAGATTGTCCTCGTGGCTCCAAAATGCCATTTCCCCTTAAATTTCGTTTTTTAAAAATCCGAAAAAACACGGGCAATGAATATGTGTTAATTCATTGCTTCTTTGCTTCACACAGAACTGTATTTCTTTGTAATCTTGCCCTCCCCCCAAAAATGGCTTTCTACACAAGGCTAAACCAGGGGGAAGATATTCATTGGAGATGGAAAAAAGCATGTTGAGGGGGTTTTCACAGTTCCTCCATCCACGCTAATTAATACATCCTGCTGGTGGACATGCATGTAATTGTTGACACGCGCCTCCAAGAAAAAAAATAACATACAATGCATGTTAGTACAGGCAGGGCAATATTTGGGCACACGGTAAGCAAGGGACTCTGTGACATTATGATGCTCACTTTGAAAGTTTAAAACCTTGTCGAATGAAAAGCGTGCTCATTTGTTCGTTGCTTTATACGGTTTGTAGAGGAAAAACGGCTTTCCCGTCTCCTGGAAGCTTGGGGGTGGGAGCAAAGGAGGGACCTTCTTCCTAACGCTATTTTGAGAACACACGTGTCTTTTGCTGATGTGTTACAGGTTGTTCTCAGGAGTCAAGTGCTTTTTTTTAGGGGGAATCCATTTTTACGCTTCCCCCCCCAAAGTGCTATAAAAAAGAGAATGTTGCAGGAGTGTTGCTGGAGTGCTGCGGTTTGTGTATGATGTCATGCAGAATGTTAAAAATGTAGGGCCTTTTCACATGGGGATCTTTGTTGCAAATTGGTCACTGAAGGAAAAATCGCCATTTAAAATAGTGGAATTCGTCGTTATGCATACCTGGCTTTGTAGTGGAATCAGTTGCGTTTTTTAGCGTTTCCCACAGGCTTCCGGTCTCGGCAGAAATCGCTAGAAAGGAAGCGCTATTGCCAAGCTCGTCCCGCCCCTGGCCGTCAAGCAGCCAATGGGCAGCCGTTAGCATGCTCCCAAACAGCCCCTTTCCCTTTAAGAAAGCTTTAAAAAAAAAAAAAAAAACAGACCCATTGCAACGAATCTGTGTAGATTCGTTGCAACGGAGAGACCCATACAGCTGCCTGGTGTGTTTGAGCTGTCGTTTGATCGTTGCCACGCTCCCCCCGAGTGAAAAAAAAAATCCCCCCCCCTCTCACGGGCCCGATTTTCGGCTGAATTAATGTGTAAAAATTAATGGGAAAATACATCAGCAAACGGGCTTTTCTGTGGTTTGTGCTTAGTGACTAAAGGTGAAGGACTGAAGCCAGGGAAGCCTCTAAACAGAAAGAGGCTCGCTGGTGCGTTTATCCCCGCTCGCTCGGAGAAAAAAAAATGGCGATCGCTTCGCCGGAAGTTTGGAGGACAGGCTCAGGAGGAGGGACTTTGAAGAAACCGCAACAATGTTAACGCACAGGTCTTTTTCGCTAGTGTTGCAGATTGGTTGCAGGACTGTATCGCTTTCCGGAGGGTGAATCCACTTTTTGGGATTCCCCTGAAAGCGCTACAACGAAGCGCTTTTTGCGGGTCGGTTTCAGGAGTGTTGCAGATTGTCTACGACATCGTGCGTTATTCCAAATTAGTAGCGTTTTCAATTAGTAACCATTGTGCTATTTTGAAGCCGTGCGAAATGGCCCTCAGTATTTACAAAGTGTTACAATTCAGCTACATTTAAGTTGTGCAGAATGGACCACAGTCTCTTCCACAGATGCAACTTGCACCTAGTCTTTAATCCATTTCCCTGGTAGCTTCACGAGGAGCTATCTCAGGCACAGGAATCGTCTGGGGAGAGAAAATGGCCCTGGGACACACCCAACCAATTGGCCCTTGCAGTTCTACATGCCTGTTCTGCAGGGCTTCTCCACACAGCAGTCCCAGAAAAAGACATCATTGCTTCCTCCTTCACACTGTCAGCAGTAGAGGAGACTGTGGGTGAACTGATGCTGATAGCTGTTGCTATTTGAGCCAAGTGGCCTTGGAGGCATTGGTAGAGACGATGGGCCTTGGCTGTGTCTATGCTTGGCCAACAGTAGCCCTCTAAGTCAGCAGTCCACCAGGACATTTTCCTGTAAGTCTAATGTCCTGCCTGCCTCTGTCCAGGGTATTAATGCAACAGGGGGAGAAACAGCCCAGTTCTGTGGTTCAGATTCTATGCTATTTGAAATGGTTTGCTGTATATATATTCCTTGTCTTCACTCTGTCTTGGCCGTATAGCCCAGGGGTAGTCAACCTGTGGTCCTCCAGATGTCCATGCCAATTCGCTGGTGGTGGCTCATGGGAATTGTAGTCCATGGATATCTGGAGGACCACAGGTTGACTACCCCTGCTATAGCCTATAGTCAATTTAGCCATACAGAACTGCCGTTGACCTGGTCATCATCTGATTACTCCAAAGTAGCAAATCCCCTCCCCTTACATTATTCTGAAACAAACCTGCCCAAACAAGTGTATACCCAATTGGTCTACCTAAGTCAGTATTCTCTAATCTGTCTCATAAAAGTTCTCCAGGGCCTTCTCAGTTGAGGTCTCTCACATCACCTGATCTTTTTAAACTGGAGTGAACCTGAGACCTTCTGCATGCAAAGCAAGTGTTTCACCATTGCTTCATCACTTGATACTTTTGTAAGCAGTTGTAGTCTTAAAAACTACTTATTAAAACTCTCCTGCATGATTAACTGAGCTTGTATTTTCAGTCAGTCAAAAGGTTTTTAATGGATGGGGGAACTAACTCCCTAATCAACTGGCAGTGCAATCCTATGAAGAGTCATTCCAGTCTGAAATGAAGGTGTTCAAACTGGAGTGATGTCATCTATAATTAAAGCAGGATCTTTCAGGTGCTGGTAGGACATGGGTCTACTCTGACAAATAAGGGCATGTGAACTGAGACCAGAACATAGTCCGTTGTTGTAACTGTTCCTGTATCTTTGCAGTGGTTTTTTGTTTGGCTTTTTCTATAACGATATCCTGCTAATTACACTGTGTTGTTTTGCAGAAACACCAAGTGGTATAGAAATGGCGTTGGATAAAAACCCTTTCAAAATCCCTTCGGACGTAGATATCTTCTTATTGAGAGACAAACAGAAGGAAAAGGCGAGATTGGTATGAACAAATCATCATAAGAGACTTGCAAAAACAAAACAAACCCAAGGATGACAAGTCATTGGGATGACTGTGGGTTGGATCCCAAATCTGATTTACACATTTAAGTTCTAAAACTATTCCCTGGTGTCTGTGGGAAAACGATGGTATCCCAACTAATCTGCAATGTCTTTATTACTATGGTCATAGACCAGCACAAATCTTAACAAAATTCCACTCCACCACAATAAGTAAAAAAAATCCTTAAAGATTAACCCCATGCATAATTCAGTGGGAGGTACATATTCCAGGGGAGTCCATCTTGAATTAGACACTAGATATAAATAATAATAATTGTTAATTCTTTAATATCTGGATGTAAGATTTAAGCCACCTCTGTCTGGCAGATTTTGCAAGCAGCCACTCAGAACTTCACAGTATATGCTGATGCCAGTCTGTAAGTAACATAACAACATACCATAGTTTCGATTCCCCCTGATCCAAGGCCTGTCTGCCTTGGGAACCTTTTTATATCGCCTCTCCAAATCACTGCAGGAAGTGCTTGGCATCTAGCAAGAGAAAAAGCCTTCCTATGACTGGAAATCTCCAGTTTGGAGAGATAAGCAGCCGGGGAAGTGACATAACTTGAGTTTTCTGTGGACAGGAAAGCTGGTGTCCTCTCTAAATCTGCTTGCCTCTGAGTGTCCTTCACCCTTTGCAGTAGAGCTTGTTTTG
This sequence comes from Paroedura picta, assembly GCF_049243985.1. Classification (NCBI taxonomy): domain Eukaryota; kingdom Metazoa; phylum Chordata; class Lepidosauria; order Squamata; family Gekkonidae; genus Paroedura; species Paroedura picta. The sequence continues at coordinate 38,656,281 of NC_135371.1, read as the reverse complement.
CCTGCTTGTACCCCATGGGGAAGGCACTGGCAAACCACCCTGTATTGAGTCTGCCATGAGAACGCTAGAGGGCGTCACCCCAAGGGTCAGACATGACCCAGTGCTTGCACAAGGGATACCTTTACCTTTACCCCATTTCCAAGACTGTGCAGGGGAAAAGCCCAGGCAAGCCAACTTGGTCCTTTAGCCACATATATTAATAGCTGTCTCAGAGGACCAAGGGAGTTAAGCCTTGAGGATAGAGCTTTAGCAAGAGGTTAATGGAGGCTAGACACAACCTGGCCTCAATTTGAACCATGCCTGCCCCCAAATGTTGCTACTGGCTTTGTTCAAAAGTCACAAGAGACTTTGATCAAGACCCTCCAATGAGGTTGTATACATTTTGGCCTTTCCCACTGCATTGCCTCTAGGAACGAGAGAGAAGGAAAATGCTGAAAGTGCATGAGAAAATGACCTGCTCCACTATGATGGGTGCAAAACAATCTGGGTTCAAGAGACAAATCCAGAAGGAAGAGGAAGCCGAAGACAGAGAGTTCGCTGCAGAAGCTGAACGTCTGAAAGCCCTTCGGGAAAGCATCTCCTGGAAGATAGCTGTCACTAAAGGTAGAGATCTTTTTGCAAATCCCCAAATCAAGTCCCACAAAGAGGGACCAAAATTCAGGAGCTGAATACAGCCCTTGTGGGGAATAAGCTAATAGCTGCTGCGGGGGCGGGGGGTGGATTTTATTTGGCAAATAGTATGGGAGTAGAAAGGTTTAACAGGTTTAGCAATCCCAATCCACCATCATCTGCAAAAGGAGCTGATTTTAAATAAAATTGGAGATGTTGAGAGGGTTGGTGTTGCTGCTGACCTCTGATTTCTTGCCTGCTTTGGGGGCAAGACTGTCTCCCAGTATGCTAATGAATGCCAATACTCCTGGAAAGCAGCCCCTCCCATGGACCTGGCCACCCTTCATGCCTCCCAAGTCACACGTGAAAATTTTGGTCCTAAAAATAGCTCTCCAGACAAGTCAAGTGTCTTTATGTAGATACTTATGATAGCGTACCCATGATGGACACATCTCCAGCATGTATTCAGTTTGTACCTCGTTCCTGATGGCTGCCAGACTAGTGTATAACATGAGGTTCAGTTCTGATTGTGGGCTTCCTAGAGGCAGCTACTGGGCCACTGTGTGAACCGAATGCTGGATTAGATGGGCCTTTGGTCTAATCTAGCCTGGCTCTTTGTAAGATTTGTTTGTGGCGAATGGTATAAAATGAATCTTGCCATTGGCTGTCAGAAACCACTGAGAGTGGGGAAGAAGGAGCAGCCTAAAAGTCTGAATGGCCCCATAAGTTCCAAATGCCCTCCAGGATTTCACAGAAGGGCCTCTGTTAAGCATCTTACTCAGGTAGCCAGTTGAGTCCTAATTGCAGTTTCCTTTCATTATCTCAGTGAATCAAGGATGATTTATAAAAGCCCGTTGAACAAAATGCCTCTCCGCTTCTTATCACTGCTTTTTCTTGGTGATCCGTTCTGCTTCGTGCTTATAAAACTTTGCCTCTCTCTTAACCTAGACCAGGTGGTAGAAAGAGAAACCATGTACGACTACATCAACCAGAAACGGCAAATGTTCCTGCTGCAGGTATTTCACTTCCCTTTCAGGTGGCTTACCCTGGTGTTTGAGCTTCTTGGTTTTAAGAGAAATGGGTTGATTCCCGTGGCCAGTTTCAGTTAACAGTGGTACTGACAGTCTCATACCAGAGGATGCATCCTTGAGCTAGAGCAGCCTTTTTCGACCTTTTGGCCATGGAGGTACTGCAGAAATATTTGTCAGGCTTTGAGGTACCAGAAAGTGATGTAAGCTGGCCACCGCCACCCCCCACCCCCCCGGAAGTGAAAGAAGCCTCAGGTAGCAAAGGTTTAAATGGATGGATCCCCTCCCCTCCCCACCCCCTCCAGGCATATAATTGGCCACTTTGGGAGGGGGTGGGTCCACCTGCCCAAATAAGGGTAGAACTGTGTTTTTTTTTAATATTAAATTTTTTCTTTCACAAGGGGGGAGGGCTTTCCCCAGCCTCCATTTTGAAAGCACCACACTGTGGTACCATTGAGGGGCCTTTGCAGTGCTGTATGGTACCTCAGTACAATGGCTGGGAAAGTGCCACTGTTTGCAAGAGAGACCTGCAGAATACAACCCAGTGTGGCCTGTCCACTGATTCCAAAAGGCCAGTGAGATTATTATGGTGGATTGAAGTTTGGTATTGGACATGTTCCAGACCCAGAGTCCTGTTCAGCCATTACAGTCACTGAGTGACTGGGGAAAGTCACTTTGTTATGAGGAGGCATGAGGGAAACATCAAGCCCAGGTACCTAGAAGTGACATACAAAAGCTGGCAAATGACTCAACTAGCTGATCACCTGCATGGATATTTTGCCAAAGAAGGAGTATTTTTATGTGTGGCTCCCTGTTTGCATTCTGAGAGGCCTGTACATCATCATTTTCCTGAATATTTGAACCCTGCCTGTTAGTAACACACTGCCTTCAAGATTCTCAGACTGGTGTATGTATTTGCCCCCTTTCTATTTTATCATCACAGCAGTTCCATGAGGCAGACCAAGCTGATTGGCCAAGGTCGCCCACGTATCTTCATGGCTGAGCAGGGAAAGGAACTTTAGCAGGGAAAGGAACACATTTGAATGGAATGCTGAAGACTTGTAGGGATTTGTTCTGGTGTTGTCATACATGTCCTGTACAACTCTGAGCAAAAGAAATTGCAATATTCTTGCTTTCCATTTCTCTTCCTCCAAACATTAGAAGAGTTGTTTGATGTTTAGGATTCTCCATTTTGATTGCAAACCAAGATGGTTGTGTTAGTCAACAGACTTGTCCCCCGTCTTGAATTTCAGTATGCTGTAACTGTAAAGAAAGATGAAATTCAAAAGTTAGAGAAGCTGGCCGTGGAAGAGGAAGCCAAGTTGGAAAAGGCTGAAGAAGACCTAGAGAAGGATGCTGCCATATTTGACGAGTTCCTGAAGGAGAATGACAGAAATTCTGCACAAGCCCTGAAAATGTAACACTTCCAGTTGGCCACTGGACTTTGGCATTAGTGGAAATGTCGACTGGTGGGAAACAACAAACAAATCTATCTTGCCTTCTGATTCCTTAAGGGGTTTTGTTTACACAGCCCATGTTTATATATATATATATCCATTTTATGACTGTCGAGGAGATGGGATCAGGGAAGGGATCAGAAATGTGTGGGCCATAAAGATTGCTCATTATTATGGGAATAAGCAGGTTAGGGTAAGAGTATGCAACTGGCCCAAGGTCACAAACAAGCTTCCATGGCAGGGTGAGGACTCAGCCTTAGGTCTCCCAGATGCTAGACCATAACACCACACTGGTTCTGTGTCCCACCTATTGTCTACCAGTACCCAGTTTCAGTCCTTGACATCTTCTGTGAAAGGATATTGAGTAGTAAATGTTGGACAAAACCTTTCTCTGCCTTCAACCCTGGAGAGGCAGTGGGCTGAGTGTAAGTCAGTTTCACACATCCCTATATCCGAAAGCTGGGCAACAGGTGTGAAACAGCTTCAAGAACTAGATCACATTTGCCCTAGTATCTTTGTGGAAAGATCTCACTGAGAACCATGCCTCAGTCCCATAGCTCCTTCTCTCCCATGTCTGTACAACTGACATGCTCAATACTATTGCAGTAATTTTAGTTACCCATTCTTATGCTTTCTTCTGCAGTGCTGAGAAAGAAACAAAAGCCAAGTTGGAGAAAATACTTGAGATCCGAGAACTGACAGCCCAAATGATGAATATCCAAAGGTAGCAATTGCTTGGAAAATATTGCAGCTGGAGATAACGTTCATAACTTTAATGGTATTTAGTTTTATCCCTGCTTGTGTAAGGTAAAGGTATCCCCTGTGCAAGCACCGAGTCATGTCTGACCCTTGGGGTGACACCGTCTAGCGTTTTCATGGCAGACTCAATACGGGGTGGTTTGCCAGTGCCTTCCCCAGTCATTACCGTTTACCCCCCAGAAAGCTGGGTACTCATTTTACCGACCTCGGAAGGATGGAAGGCTGAGTCAACATTGAGCCGGCTGCTGGGATTGAACTCCCAGCCTCATGGGCAAAGCTTTCAGACGGCTGCCTTACCACTCTGCGCCACAAGAGGCTCTTCTCCCTGCTTGTGTACCCATGAGTATTTATTTATTTATTTATTTATTTTTGCATTTTTAGACCACCACTCCCAGAAACGCCAGCTCATGGTGGATTGCATGAATGTAAAATCCCATAAAACAATAAGATCCCAATAAAACCCAAGATGGCAGTAAAAGTACAACAGCAGGATGAAACTATTCATCTACATAGTGCATGATTCATTCATGTTTTTAGGATCCCACAGCAGAACTATAATGTTCTGCACATGAACTTTTCCTGGGTGGATTGCTGGGACTACATCACAAAAAAATTAACAGTTGCACCAGTCACAGAAGATAAAAAAAATAGGGCCAGGGCCGATGGTGCAAAACCAGGTACAAATATTTTATCACTCAGTTAAATTTAAAAAAAAAATTCTGGCCAGAATACAGTAAAGTTCTCCCAGTGATTCTCCTGATGAAACCTCTTGGTGAAACATGTAGGAAATTTTGGCAAAGTTAACTAATAAAATATTGTACCTGATTGCACCATTGACTGTGGCTGTATTTTTAATCTCCCAGGACTACAGCACATCAGTGTGCTGTATTGACTCCCTGTGATTCTCCTGGATTTGATTGTTACCTCTAAAGCTCCTAATGGGTTAATTGGACAAGAGGGGGCCTCCAATGGAATGTCTTGTGCTGGCCTGTGGTACCTTTTAATGGTTTTCCATCTGTATCATATCTGCAGAGGCATGGGAAGAAAAATAAAAGAGCTGGCAACCGGATTTCCAGCCATTATATAGAAATATCCCACATAATGGCTGTAGCGACAGCTGGCGAGTCTGGGCATCACCTGCTGCATTGCCTCCACTGCTGCCTCCTCCACCCATCTGTGTTCTCCTGAGGCCGAGGCTGGGCTTGGAGGGAAGGCAACGGTGGCGCGGTGAACGGGGCTGGGCTCGGGGGCTCGCAAGCCACTGCCACGTGCTCTTCCAGGCTGCCCCCGCTCTCCTGAGGGTGGGGGCAGCCTTGGAGGACAAGCAGTGGCAGCGGTTGGCAAAGCCCAGAGCCCAGCACCCTTTGCTGCTACTGCTTGTCCTCCGAGGCCACCACACTCTCCTGAGGGCGTGGGCAGTTTTGGAGGGCAGGCAGCAGCAGCACGGCAAACAGGGCTAGGCTTTGAGCCTTGTCAGCTGCCACTTGTTCTTCAAGGTTGCCCACACTCTCCTGAAGGCAGGAGTGGCCTTGGAGGACAAGCGGTGGCAGCGCGGCGAACTGGGCTCGGTTCTGAGTCTTGCCAGCTGCAGCTGCTGCCGCCGCTTGTTCTACAAGGCCGTCCGCTCTATCCATTTACTGGCGCAGTCCCTGGGGGTGGGCTATGGTCGTCATGTCCGTAGTTGCATCTGTTTGAGGGACTGCACCAGTAGATGTTTCCACATCAATTATATGGCTGATGTTTACCTGGAAGACTCCCTGACAACTCCAAGCCTCAATAGCATTGCAACGGTGGTCAAAATGCCTAGTGAGTGTTTGGGACCAAAGGAGGTGTCCTTTGTGGGGTCAAAACAGATACCAGCCCATGTTTAAATAATGGGCTCTCCATTAGAATCAGGACCGTGGTGTGATGAGGGGGCTGCATTTTTCCTCTGTAGAGTTTTTCTCCACTGGAGATGTCCCTTTGAGTTCCTGTTCAGCCAACTGGGGAAAACAGACTGTGGTGTCTTCAGAAGGCAGGAACACCCATTCCAGGGAAAGGAAGGATTCCAGGGGAAAGAGCTGAGTATTCTGCACTGTTGTGCTGATTCAAGAGCAGGCCTCAAGGGCTGACCTTTTGGAGTGTTTCAAAGAAACATACTGGACTTCCATTTAATGAGCTGGCAGAACTGGACCACAGCATTGCACTCCTTTGCTCTTTTGGCAGGGGCAAAACCAGAGAAGAGTGGTGCATTTCAGAAGCTGGCAGTTTGTCTGCACTGGGAGCACACTGGGACCTCACACTGTTGGGCTTGATAGTTGGGTGGGTCATCATACAAAATGTCCAGTGCGCTTCCAGTGCAGACAAACTGCCAGCTTCTGAAATGCACCACCCCTTTCTCTGGCTTTGCCCCTGCCAAAAGACCCAAATACAAAATTTAAACATTGACTGTGTTTATCATTAGTGGTCTCTGTGTCATGTATTTATCCAGTCCATTTACCTCCTAGTGAAATCGCTAGATTTGAAGACACTTTACAAGAATACATGATGTTCAAGGACTTCCTGTTCCAGCTGTCCCCAAAAGAGTGGCAAGACAGCTATGAAAGAAAGCGGCAGAAGGAAAAAATACTGAAAGTTATTCCGGATCCCAAAGAGGAAAAAGGCCTCCAGTCAGTACCCAGCATAAGCCGTGGTAAGAGGTCCAGCAAAAGACAGCCTACCCTATGGAACCCAGGAGTTGGTATTTAAAGCGATGCTGCCTCTAAACCTGAATGTCCCATTCAGCTCTCATGTGAGGGAGTGGTTAGAGATGTGAAGCATTCGGGGGGGGGGGGGAGAACGGGACACTTGGAGATAGGGACACTGTTTTTGTGCTTCCCCACCCCCCCTTGGGACTTTTTCATTTTTCAATGGAAACAAATAAAGAATTTGCAGGAACACAGGGGGGGAAAACCTGGATGAAATATTTTTTTCCCTTTTAGGATGAATAAAATGTTTCTTTAGGCAAAGTATATTACACTGAATGTGTACTGCGTGAAAAAGTCTGATGAGCTGTTTTTCTTTTTCCAACTGAACTATTGGGGAATTTGAAGGGGCCATGAAAAAATGACTCTCTTTTTACTATAGAGGTTTCCTGTACAATTTCAAGAATTGTGTTTTGTCTTAAAAGTAAATAATTTTATCAACAGGTAATGTGCTATAATGTATTAAATGATAATACATTATTAAAGAAGTCAGTGTTAAAAAGTTTAGCTTAATAACCAAGCAGCCGTACCTATTGTGACTCTATGAGGGTGTTTCCATCCAAATAAGACACTATCTTTTAACTACAGAATTTGATTTCTGACTTCAACATTTTTTTCCCTGCCTCTTGGCAAAATCTGAAGCTACATCTCAGATGCTGGCATATTATCAAGGATTAGGTAAACTTGAAAATTTCCTTATAGGAAATGAAGGTATTTGTACTCTTAAATTATATGAGTATGCCAAAAAGTGCAATGTCCTGACTAAATTATAAGTAATGTATTTTATGTTATTCAATCCATATTATTCAATCAATAAAAGAAGTTTAGGTTAGATAGACAAGTATTACATACATTTGAACACCCCCCCCCCCGAATCCACTTTTTCCCCAGAAAAAATGTTTTTTTCTCCATGGCTCCAACATTTCTAAACATTTATAGCTCTAACAGTTGATAACTTTATCAATCTGTGAATTTGTTGAAGCCCTTTTAAAGCTATTCCCACATCTCCGTATGTTGTCTAAGCCAGCAAACATTTTGCTATGTGAATTAGGTGTTGTGTGAAGAAATGCTGTTCTTTGTTTTAAACAGTTTAGGTGACCACCCCAAATTCTAGTGTTTTGCAAGAGGAAGGAAAAAAATAAACCCTATTTTCCCCACTCCATGCAAAACGCAGTAAACATCCCTCACATTCACTCTCTTCACTTTGGTTATCTTTTTTTCTGAATTAAAAAATCCCATGTATGTGTGTGTGTTTATATATATATAATTTATTTATTTATTTATCAAAAATTCTTTTTTGTGTCCAGGACGGGATCACCAAAGCAAAATCAAACAAAGAGCCCTACGTTCCAGTTTGGACATGAATCCACCACCAGACCAAAGCTGTTCTAGGAGTCCAAGTGTAACTATACCAAGAAAAGACTCGGTCAGACTAAGCCGGGCATTTTCTCGGCAAAACTTAAAATCCCAGCATAGCAGAAAAGTGTAAGTGTCAGGAGTGGGGGAGTCTGTCACTTTTACATAACCGTCTGTCAGACAAAGATTGACCTTATCTCAGCTTGTAAATGAAGGGCCACACTTTACCTTTCTCAGCTTTGAACAAATGAAATCAATCAAAGGGGGCAATCTGTAGCATGGCCACTGCAAACTAGCAGAGTGCCTTACCATGCATATGACTCCTGTGGAAGCCTTATCTACTAGGGTTACCAGCCTCTAGGTGGTAGCTGGAGATCTCCTGGGTTTAGAACTCATCTCACCTGGAGAATATCGATGCTTTGGGAGATGCACTGTATGGCATTGAAGACCCTCTCCTCCCCAAACCCTCAACTCCTCCGGCTCCACCGCCAATATCTCGAGGTATTTCTCAACCTGGAGCTAGCAGCCCTACTTAGTAGGAAGATGAAAGAGACAGAGAGAGAGCTGGCTTATGGTGACCCTGCAGGGTTTTCTAGCCCAGAGGTATTTTACCATTGCCTGACTCTCAGTAGCAACCCCTGGCACGTCTTGATAATCTCCCATCCAAATACCGACCAAGGCCAACCCCACTTAACTTCTAAGATCTAATGGGATGAAATTAGCCTGGGCTACTGTGTACAACCATGTACTAGCAGAGAATGCTGTTTGCCTCCAGCAAATCACTGGGCAACAAATAAAACAAAATAATGACCACATTGTCCAGTGCATAAATTATAAGCCATTGTTTTGTGTTAGAATTTAACCCGAGACTAATCTCTACAGGAGTACTCAAAATACTTCAGCAGAAGAAAAGGAAAATGTATCCCTGTCGGATGAGGAAGATGATGAGGTCAGTAACCTTGAATCAAATGTCTTCTGAATATTACTTTGGATTTGATACTGTCGCTTGAGCATCTCCATTTAATGAGGCTTGTGCAGAAGTGACTTGGGACCAGTGTTATTGATTCGGCACTCCAAGCAAGTCTAAACTAGTTAACTACATTTTTCTGTCCTTTCTGTACACATATTTTAGCTGGGATTAATTTTCTCCATAAGGGTACTGTGCAAGTCTCCCAAGGATTTACAGAGTAGGAAATGCTGATGTCTAGGAGATAATATGCTTGGTGAAACAGAACTGTTTGTACCTTTTAAAAATTAGGAATGAGCCAATATGTCCAATTTCATTTCTTATGTTTTTGTCAACTGTTTCCATTCTCTGCTTCCTGCAGTTGTTTTTGTAGATTCTTTGGAATTGTGCAATTTGTTGGAATTGTATGGCTCTTATACACAACTTGTATGTATGTCCAAGAGAGAATGCACAACAATCATATCAAAGATACTGCAGGTCTTTATGATAATAGCTCAGCTCTGTTATTTGCACCTTTCCACTGAATGTGATCTTGGAGCAACGGGTACTGACTGATCCAGGGGTGGAAGCCTGCTTTTTACCATCCAGTTCATACACGGAACTCTGTAAGACGGAGAATCCCTGCTATTGACAATAACATCCGTGTTCTGACTTTGCTACTCTTTTTGTGAAGTTTTTCCCAGGTTAAATGAAATCTTTTGAGACTATGCACAGTGTAAACACAAGACTGTTTCATCATAGAAACTGCACTTGATTCTATGTAACATTTGTCAGAGAATACAATACAACAGATGGGTTCATTGCATCAGCACTATTCTGCCTCATGTGTTTTTGGTGGTTGTTTTTGTGTGTTGTGTGTGTGAAGTATGTATGTTTGCTGGGCAGGGAGCAATTATGAGCAGTTGACCACGCTTCTAGTGCTAAGCAAGTATTGTGGCTGCAACCAGAGAAGTGAGTGTCTCTATGGCAGGCCAGTTTTCTGTCCAATTTTTCCCACTCCCTTGCCAGTTCAGTGCTCTGTCAGCCATCCACAAGCATAAGAACCCATCTTTCCTGCCCTGCATGTTCTCTGCTGAGGATAAGCAGAAAAATAACTCTTAGGTGTTGATATATTCTTTTGCAGCAACCTGAGATATATTTTACTGATCCACACCAGTTGTTACATCTTTTCACTGAGCTTGAGGAACAGAATTTGTCTCTAATTCAGAATTCACAAGAGACAGAGGAAACTCTAGATGAACTTCGGCATACTTTGGCTACCACTCGCAATAAAATGTAAGTGATTAACACTGCAGTGCTAAAGAGACCTACACACTTCTAAGCCCACTGACTTCGATGGACTTAAAACGCGGTCACTCTGCTAAGAACTATACAGTAAAGGATGCTGAATCACAACTTCTAAATATTATGGATTGCCAAAACAAACAGCCCCCATTGCTAGCACTACCGTGCATGGGAAGGAAGAATATTTTTAGTTCAATATGTAATGTAATTTATGGAGAGCCAGCATGGTATAGTGGTTAAGAGCAGTGGCTTCTAATCTGGCGAGCCAGGTTTGATTTCCTTCTCCTCCATACGCAGCCAAGTGGGTGCCCTTGGGCTTGTCACAACCTTGATAGAAGGTTGACAGAACCTTGTTCTGACCAAACAGTCCTGTCAGAGCCTCTCTTAGCCTCATCTACCTCACAGGGTGTCTGTTGTGGGGGAAGGAAAGGGAAGGAGATTGTAAGCCTCTTTGATACTACTCTGGGCAATTGTAAGCCTCTTTGAGACTTCCTCCTCTGGAGTATAAAAACCAACTATTATTATCATCATCAATAGAGAGGTTATGGTGCTGTTATTGTAAGAGTATTCCATTGTCATATTGATCATAGCAAACTGAAAAAATATTTGAACTTTTTTTTAACGTGTCACTGTGATGAGATCCATATAGCATTTTCACCTTGTGAACGGTCCGTCTTGCATTAGGCTTGCGATCTTGCACATGTTCTCCAAGTATACATGATCCTGTATGTCTTTGTCACAAAAAACTAAAGTAAGGGACCACCTGGATGAACTTGCATGTGAAACCTGACAGTGATAGCATAACATTCCTACATGGCGAGAAAAGCCTTCCCAACCCTTTTAAAAATTCCGATTTCTTGTTGAATAGGGACAAGGAGATTGAGCAGCTAAAGCAACTTGCGATCACGCTGCAAGCCAACATTGTTAAAGAGGAAGAGACAGCGGCAGACCTAGAACTCAAAGCACGAGTCTTTTCCTTTGGAGAATACAAAGCAGAGGTTCAGGTGCGCAAGTTGAAGCCATCATTGAAGAGGAAACACTGGCCAGGATAAGGCACCTGTGTGGCTTCCAGATAAATGTCTAGCAATTGCCACTAACACCAGTGTCACACTTTCCCAGGAAGTATCTTCTACATTTTGCAAAAATGGCTGTGAATACCAGCTAGATGCAAACATGAATTTCGGGACTTTTTGTCAGGGCTTGGGGATTAATGCTGTTTGTTGCCTACAGGACAAAATGCTGGTGAGCTTGCATCGAAAGGTGCTGGAAGTCTATCGACGCTGTATCGGAGAAAATGAGGCAAACCTTGGAACCCTACAGATGCTGACGGTTATAGAGCACCAACTGGATGACTTGCTAGAGTGTCTCGAAAGAATACCTCCAGCAAGAATAGAACAAGCTGAGAAAGCCAAAGAAAAAGAACGAAGGATCAGGTAAGACAGAAATCTTGTTCAGAATACCTGATGCTTTCCAGTTAAGAGTTGACACATCTTGTAAGTGTTGAAATGCCACCATTCCAACAGTATAGAGAAGGTTCCATGGTGGATTACTGCCTGCACAAAGGCCAATGCACAAAAGGCTGAAAGTTGTGAAGTTTCAATCCTGGTGGATGACCTGCATCAAAAAATGCATAAGGGAAGCGCAACTCTGTTAATTCTCCTGGACTTCTCAGCAGCTTTTGATACCATCAATCATGGTATCCTTTCTGGACTGTCTTTTTGAAATCTAGAAGGGACCATTTTGTGGTAGTTATGGTCCTGTCTCACATGCAGATATCAAAGTATAGTTCTGGGGGACTGCTTGGCTCATCCTCCGGCCCGTAGGGACCCTCAAGGCTCCATCTTGCCACCCCCATGCTTTTTAACATCTACAGCAGCCTTTTCCAACCTTCTGACCATGGAGGAGCCCGGGAAGTTATGTCAGCAGGCCACATCTTCCTGCCATGCTCCTGGAAGTGACATCACTACTCAGGTTAACAGGCAGGCTCAAGGAGGAAAGGGTGGGGAGAGACAGGTGGTTTAAGATGGGAATGGGCATGCAGACTCCACCACCACCACCACCCCGGAGCAGAAACCACAAGAGAACTTAATTATGCTTAGGAGGGGGGAGGGGAGCAATGGAAGTGGCCAATTCTCTAAATTGTAGCTGAGCCCACTAAGGTAGGAGGGAAAGGCCATAGATCCCTTGCAGTTTTCTCGTGGATCCCCAGGTTGGGAATCCCTGATCTACACACTGCAACTGATTTGTGCTCAGTTGCCACCAACATGTGGATGATGCTAAGTTCTATCTAGCACTTTCAGTGTGTCCCAAGAAGAGAGAAATTTGAGAACTGAGCAGTTGGAAGCAGTTTTGGGATGGATGAGGACTAGCAACCTGAAACTTAATCTCAACAAAATACGATGAAATAGGCAGCTGGTGGGGTGGTTTGATCCAGACACTGGGATGTCTCCTGCTCTGGAGAGGATTGTACCTTTCCTAAACGAGCAGAGCCATAGCTTACAGGTCCTGCTGGACCTCAGCCTCTTTTGGATAAACAGGTGACGGCAGGATCCAGGGACACATTTCACCAACATTCCCTTCCTAGGCAAAAATAATTCTTGTCACTGTGGTGCATGCCCTAGTAACATCTACCTGAAAGTACTACAATGTATTGCATTCACAGGGACTCTCTGGCTTCCCTCTTAGCGATCCCCTACAGGTACAAGAGGCCTCTCTGAACCCTTGCCATTGAACTCATAGATCTAGTTGACACACCTGTCTCTAAATGTACTGCTTGCATTTTGACAGGATGAGAGAAGAAAAGATCAGACAGCAGAGACAGCTGCAGGAGGAGAGGCTGCAACGAGCACTGGCAAGAGCACAAGCTGAAGTTAAGAGAAAGGTAAACCCAGTAACCGTTGGTGTTGCGCACGGGATTGCAGAACTTTTACTTAGTTTAAGTGAACAGCGGCTAGACAGAGAGAGAAAGGTTTGATTCCATGTATCGTTTAAATGTGTAAGATGTCTGTGCTTTGGGTTGTCACAACATGAGAATATTTTCCCACGAATAACATAAAAATCATGGAACGGTCTTATAAAAGAACAGCAGGAATGGTGGACGGAAGAGACAGTTCTACACAGGTGTGATCCGCAAATAATCAAGTGTGTGGCTGTGGTGAGCCAAAGTGGGCAGCTTTTGCAGCTGCTCGCAAATCTTTTCCGTTACAGCGGCCAAGGGCATATGCTGAGCAACTTCCCGTTTTGGTGAAGCAGCAGCAGCAGCATGTTAGGGTCATCCTCTCTTCCCTGCTATAGCAGCTCGCTCTTTGGAAAGCCCAAAAGTGACAGACATCTTACTACTCCAGTGAGCCTTCCCCTCAGCTTCAGGATCTTGCTTTCACCATCAGTGGCTCGTCCTGCAGTCAAAGAGCCAGTTAATTTAGAAGGAGGCTCCTGAGGCAAGGGACTCCTGCAGTTGCTGTCTCGACTTTCATAGCTATACTTCTGCATCCATTTCAAAAGATCAGCTTCTTTAAAAGAATAGTAGCTTCCAGTTTTTAAAAAATGGTTTCAGCTACCAGCATTTGCATATTACGCATCAAATATTATCAGATCTTGGGCCTACTTGTCCTGTGTCTTTTCAGACTGGCAGAAGATTGGTGTTCCGCTCTGAACCCCCAGCCTTCAAGGAGAAGGAAGATGAGGATCTAGGACTGATTGACAAGGAAAAGGAAGAACTGCTGTACTACTTTAGTTAGTGACTTGACAGACGACTCTGACGTTTTGCAGTGAGCAATGTAGCATGTAGGGATAGCATGGGCTGCTTAGGAGATCTGGGTTTGGGTTTTTTAGTCACTTACATTAAATCAATTTTTCAAGGTAACAAAATCTAATTTTCCTTTTGTTAGTCACCCAACTTATCCAACTCAAAACCAGAAGAGTCCCCATTTCAGCACTGCTTTAAGCTTCAACTTAAGCCCCTTTTCATAAACAAAATAATAAAAACAATATTAGGAAGTTCACAAGAAAAAACTTAGCTCCAAATCAGATGGTTTAGATCCAGCACTGAATTCTACAAGTGTTAAAACAAAAAGTGAGAAAGTATTTAGGGATTTAAGCACTTCATCAGAACTTTAAACTTCAAAACTTCCAAGTGTTTAAGAACTTCTTTTGTTGCCGTAAACATACTGCATAGAAATACAACATCAACAAAAACTCTGCTAAAATGGAGAACAGAATATCAGTTTTTATTATTTCTTTCAGCATTTTTAAGTGTCCACTGCCAGCAATGGACTTTGCTGGAATAAATTTGATGCTAGCTTACCCTCAAGCCATTAGAAATTTACAAAGCCAAGTAAAGAAACTTGTTAGAAGTACACCCTTACAAACCCCATAAAAACACTGACTTTAAAAAAAAGAAACAGGAGCACCACTTTAGATGGGTCCAGTTCATAATTTTACCCAGCCAATGATCCTCCCCTCATAGCAGAATGAGGATCTACCCCCAAGCATCAAGGGTAATATTGTTGGGTCTGTACTCCATGAGTACATCCAAAGAGAATCATTCTTCCCTCTCAAAATGGTGGGAGAACAGAATATTGTGTGGGTTAGGCCTAGGCACATACACAGGCCTCATCATGGTGTGCCAGCTTCACACTGAAGCTACCTCTGATACTTGTCAACAGTGCATCACCACCAAGACTGCTTACTGGCTGGGTAAGTATGTGAACCATTCCACCAAGTTAAGAGCCTGAGGTGACAGTTTCAGGGGATAACATGTCCCCAACTATTCTTTCAATGCTATAGTGTCTTTAAAAAAAGAAGATTCACACTGTTTTAGTTTCTCTTGAACATGAGTAATCTTTTTAAAAGGCTTTAGAGATTACCAGTATCTTCATCCTTCTGGCATTAAAAGTCTCAGAAACATGAAAAATAATTTATGCACAAATTGCATATTGAAATATAGGAACAGTTCCAGCCACTGGTCAAACAGCATACACCAGCAATGCAAAAGCCAGTTAATCAAGATTACATTTTTTAAAAAATACAGAAAATCAGAATCTGAAGTGAGTTAAATCTGTAAAATATTTTCAATCTGAAAGAACTGTGTTGTCCTGGAAATGGGCAAAAGGCACAGGAATTAATTGCCACATTTTTAAAACAAGTGATGGGTAAAACTTGCCCGGACCCCCAAATTTGTAACAGGTGCAAAGATCTATTCTCCAAAGCAATAAATATTAATACTTTTAAATTTCCTTCAAAGCCCATCCTGGCCTACTCATCTTCCCAACCAAGTGTTTGAGTCCAAGACTAGACCAAATCATCTCTCCTCCAGGTCGTAGGAATGATAGATTTCCTTCCAACTCTAGTAAGAGTTCCCTGCGGCCATCACTGTATTCTACAAACCTACGCGGAAGCCCTGTCATTAACCTCTTTTCGTTGTATCTGTCCGTAAGTAAATTTGGATGGAAGAAGTGAAGAGGCAGCAAACAGGGTAATCATATTCTGAACTGTGCCCAAACTTGGCAAGCATTTGAGCCAGTGCATAAGACAATGAAGCAGACGATCAGTCTTTGAAAGTTTTTTTCCCAGACTATCATCATTGCTTTTCCTTACACATTAGCAAATAATATATGACAATTTAGGATAATAAAGTAACCATCTGTAGGGCCTATCGCTTTGTATAAAATTGAGATATGCAGCCTCGGTGTGAATAAAAATCCATAGACACACCAAAATCCATGCTCTAATGACACTCTATATATAATTTTAGTCATCAGTGCACATCATGAATGTTATGTTCCAGTCTTAAATCTATGCTGTTGAATGATTACTTTACAGTCCTATGATTAAGTGGATTTGCTTAGTCTGCACTTTTTGTAAAAAGGAAGCTTCCCATTGTTAAAAACACTCTTCCCTGCTCAAACAAGAATCAATTTACCCACATATAACACACAGAAGACACTATCTGGAAGCTCTGCATGTCTCAGCAACTTTCTTAATGGTAAGCAAGTCAGGGTCCAAACATGCACTCTTACTCCCAAGGAAATTCCACTGAATTCAAGCAAAACTTCTGAATAAACCTGCATGGATTCAGGCTGTATGTAATTAAGAAGTGGCAGCTTCATATGTATTGGCAATACTGTTTTGTATGACTGTAAACGTAATTGAAAAGGTAAGAATTACCTTTAAAAAAGTCTCCTGCCCTCCTGCCTCAGGAATGCAGCTGCAAGGATGGTGGGCTTGAGGGAGCTGGCATGTTTCTTTGGGGGTGGGTCATGGGAGAAAGAGGAGTGTGAAGGCCCAGGAGGGAGCATGGCAACTGACGGGCTAAGAGAGCCAGCAGGTTTCTTTGGGAGTGGTTTGTGGAGGTGAAAGGAGGACGGAGACTCAGGACAGGCTCAAGAGTGCCAGAGGTTTCTTTGGGAGCAGGGGGTGGGCACAAGACTCCTGCCCCCACTTCCATAGTGCACTTCTGCTGCACAGGTTTACTGTGCATGTGTGGCTGAAGGTGTTTTTCACATCAAAAAGCAGCTTGTGGAAAGCAAGCAGTCTTCCTCCATTTTAGTTTTATATTCAGCTTGGGATATCAATCACCACTTGCTTGTATCAATACAGAGAAAAACAGCCAAGCGCAACTGTTCATTAGTATTTCAATATTACATTAATTATCTCTGAGTATATCCATTCTAGTATACCTCAATCCAAGGAGCTATTTCAAAACATTTACGGCATAACCCAAATAAGAGCTCACACACAGTTAAACACCTTTTTTCTGACCATTAGACAGAACATATCAAGATTTTCAAGAGCCTTATCAAATAAAATTTACTGAACAGGTTATGGCATTGTACTGTGACCATCAAGCAAACCACAAGGTGGTACTGATGATTGTGTGCTCCCTTTTTTCACTTTTCCTTTTAAAAGCAGGGACGTACTCTTCTGTTCTCAAGACCAACACTGCACTTTTTGAACAGCTCAATGTACCAGTCCCAGAGACTATCATTCCAGGTCTTGCAGATTAATTGTGCTTCCTGTAAACTGAGAATTATCTGAACCGGCATCCTCTTCATTGGAATTGTGGGGCTCCTGTTCAAAGCAAGCGAAAAACAATTAGCACAAGACTTTCACAGCAGATCTTTAACTTTGCACACAAAAAAATAAGTTCTCTGATAAGCACCTACCGGAAATTTCAACTGCCCCCAAAATATCCAAAATTATGAGGACTGAAAATGACATATATTTTAAAAAATCTAAATCAATCTGTAAAGCTCTCCCTTTGCCAGTTCTGTTGGCCAATCCTCAGCTGTCCTGCAGGGCCCCACTAGTAGGTTTCCCAAGACTTCAGAATGGGAAGAGGATTGATTCACCTGGCTCTTTCTCCATTCCAAGACAGCAGGTCTTCCGGAGCTGCGCCCTTCTTTCCTCCTCAACTTCTGACAGGAACCCATTTTAAAGAGGCTGCTTAGTTCCACCCATCCCCACCTGTGAATCCTCACCTCCACAACTACATCTGGTCTTATTCCTGGGAAGTAGCAATTACCTTCTCCTTCCTCTTTCCTAATGCAAAGCTGCCAGCCTTCCCCTTGTCCTCCAACCAACCCTCCCACTGACTGTTTCCTAGGTCTGGCTAAAATATGCCAGCAGCCTTTAGGGCCTGTCCCTGCTTTCCCCAGGTCTCAATATCTGGGCTGCTGCTGGGTCCAGGTGTCTCTATGTCTGCTGGTGCTGAGATCTTGTCAAGACTGCCTGAGGATTGGCATCAACTGGCACGAGCTGTGGAGGCAGCCTTATTTAGTGGCGGAGTCCAGCACTGCCCCTCGACACAATAAAAAAGACACCTTAAGGCAAACATGTATTAACTGACTAATTTTTAAAGCCAAACAACCAACATTTCTTTTGATGTCCAGCTTTGCAACATGAATGAGCTATACCTGAAGGATATGAACAGGCAAGTCCACTGTCAGCTGAGAATGGGAAGAGGAGGACTGAGAGCTTAGCTGGAATGGAAGATCTCCCTCTCCTGGGGAATCATCCTAAAGAGAAAAAAAATCAAGAGAATGTGGCTGAAGATGGTAATAAATATTTATTTTATTTATAGCCTGGCACTCCCAAGCAAGCTGACCTGTGATGGTTAACAGAGTAAAAATCCCCCACAATAAAACCCCAATAAAACAAGAAAATTATTCCTCCCTGGCAGCAAAATCTAACCTTCCTCCCCTGTACTCAGCAGGCTTCCCAATGCCCCATGCCTCAGGGAACAGATGGTAGGGGAGTGGGCTGATGATCCAGCCAATTCGGGGGGAGGGGAGTGGTAGATCTAACTGCCCTATCCTCAACCAAAGACCTGGTAGAAGAGCTCCATTTTGCAAGTCCTGCAGAACTGAAAAGACCCTTGTCCAGGTCCCACAAGCCAGGATTCACCCAATAAATTCTCATTCACAGCATGAAGGGCCCTTCAGGGGGCGTGGGGGGGACAGACAGGTATATGGGACCCAGACCGCATATAACCTTGATGGTAAATACCATAACCTTGACTTTGATCCAGGCCGAAACTGGTAACCAATGTAGTTGGCTGGATGTGGGCCCTCCAAGATGGCTTTGTGAGGACCTTAGCAGCTGCATTCTGCACCAGCTGCAATTTCCAGGTCAAGGACAAGGGAAAGCCCACAGAGAATGAGTTGCAGAAATCAATCCTGGGGGTGACCATTGCGTGAATTACCATGGCCTAGTGATCTGAGAACAGAAAGGGCGCTAGTAGCCATTCCTGACAAAGATGGAAAAATGGTAGGTGGGCTATTCTGGTGACTTGGGCCTCCATCAATAGGGAGATTTCCAGAATCATACCGAAATTCCAGGTTGTGGGAGAGATGTTAAAATGCATCCTGGTCAGAGTAGGCAGCCATGCTTGAGTATCAGGAGACTCTGTTCTAACCATGTAGCCACAGCTTCCAAACATTTGGCGAATGAATTGGAGTGGGGGAGTCTGGGTGGCCATCCATTAGGAGATAGAGCTGGGTGTCATCTGCATATTTGTGAACGCCCAGCCCAAAGCTCCAGAACAGCTGGGCCAGAGAGTGTATAAAGATGTTAAACAATGTGGGGGAGAGGACCACCCCCTGTGCAATTCCACAGGGGAGTTAAAAGGGAAGAGACAGCTCTTCCCCCACAGCAACCCTCTTGTGTTTGGTTCTGGAGAAAGGAGATCAGCCACTGAAGGACTCTCATGCATATCCCAGCCTTTGCGAGGTGGCAGCCTAACATCAAATGCAGCCGACAGATATAAAATCATGAGGATAAGCCCAGTCACCCCATCCTGCTGGCACCAGAGATCATCTGTCACAGCAGCCAGTACCATCTCCGTGCCATGGTCAGGACAGAAGCCCAACTGGTATGGATCAAGCACCAAAGCTTCCTCCAAGAATGCCAGGAGCTGGTCCTCAGCAGCCCTTTCAACCACCTTGCTCAGAAACTTAAGATATGAGACTGAGTGGTAGTTTGCCCGGTTGAAAAACATACAGGTAGATAGAAGTAATAATAGTTTTCAAATGGTTTACTCTGCTGTGGGCATTATCCTCTAGAATAGCGGTCCCCAACCTTTATAAGGTTGAGGACTGCCTCCAGGGGTGGCGAAGAGCCGGCGGCCCGGGCGCCGCGTGTGCACGTTAGCGCCCCCTGGTGGTGAAAACATGCATGTGTGGAGCTGCTGTGCATGTACATTTTCACCAACAGCCACGCCTGCCTCTCCCCCCCCCCCCCTCACAGCAGAAAACTAGCCGGGCCGCAAGTGAAGCGGCCCGTTGAGCTTCTCTCTGCTTGGGGGGGGGGCAGGCGTGGCGGCCTGAGGACCAGGGGTTGATGATCCCCGCTCTAGAAGATGCTACATAAAACTCCAAAAAGCATAATGAAAAGCTGATGAAAGGAACTCCGACACTTGCAAGTGTACAGCCTGAATCTCTTGTCAGTCTCTATGGCGCTAGTGTACAGCCTGAATCTCTTGTCAGTCTCTATGGCGCTAGTGTACAGCCTGAATCTCTTGTCAGTCTCTATGGCGCTACTGCACTCAAATCTAAGTAGAAAAAGCGACTGTCCTTAGGGGAAAAAAACACACAATTATGTGTAATGTAATTCTAATATCCTTCCATGCAGATCCTCTAATGGAATAGTATTTCCATATGCAGAAAAAGACCTGCTGCCACCCCCCACCCCTCACAAAACAAAACTTGGGGAACTTTGGTGGGCTGCATCAGGAAAGGAAAGCAAAAGGATCCTGCTGCATGAAGTCTGCAGATGATACACAGCACTGTTTCATGTCAGCAGAATGTGAGTTCAGCAGAACAGGTCCACACAGAATAACATACCATGATAAACAGTGAGTATCATCCATTTCTTTTTTAAAAAAGACTTTTTTCCTGTGAGATACTGAATTCTTACCTGAAGCAGCTGAATCTGACCATACTGTGAGCCAGCTGATGAATCTCTTACTGGCAGGCCACCATTTGGCAAAACACTGTTACATAACCGGGTCCCATGGCTTGAGCTGATTTTATCTCCTTTGCTTTTTCTTATGCCAGAGGTAGGGGATCCTGAAATACAATTGATGTATGTGTAGTACAAAGCCAAGTGGCTAAGAAAATGGTAGCTGGGTAGCTGTACTTCTAAATAATACAATGGAGAAGAGAAACACCTCTGAACAGGACAACAAATATTTCTATCTAAAAAACCACAAACGTGGTATATTTAAATCTATCATGAGGTGTGATCAAAGTGATGTCTCATGTTATAAAAATTCTGGAGCTGAATGGTCAAAAGCTCTATCCTTACTGATTTTGTAATCAGTCCGAGCACCCTGCCCTACACATCTTATAGAAGAGAGTGAATATACAATACCACATTATCAAGATTATTTAAGTCCCAAATTCAAACACTTAGCCATAATTCTATGAAATATTTGGGCATATATAAAAAGTGACAAGCGACAGCTGCTGAGTTTATGGACTACATCAATCAGTTACACTGAAATAAACCTCTAATTAGATTTAGAAAATTATTTAGAAATTACAAATTTTGAAGCAATTGATATTTAATATGGATGTAGGTGTAAGAAAATATAGTGGCGAAAAAACACATTTTCCTTAAAAATAAATAGCTTTTCAGCACGTCTCCTTCCTTTTCACAATTGAAGAAGAAGAAGAAGAGTTGGTTCTTATATGCCACTTTTCCCTACCCGAAGGAGACTCAAAGCAGCTTACAGTCGCCTTCCCATTCCTCTCCCCACAACAGACACCCTGTGGGGTAGGTGAGGCTGAGAGAGCCCTGATATTCCTGCTCAGTCAGAACAGTTTTATCAGTGCCGTGGAGAGCCCAAAGTCACCCAGCTGGTTGCATGTGGGGGAGTGCAGAATAAAACCCGGCATGCCAGACTAGATGTCCACACTCCTAACCACTACACCAAACTGGCTCTCTCTACACCAAACTGGCTCAATTACCTACCACTTAAGGAAAAAATGAATTACTCATGACGCAATACTTCCAAGATCTAAATGTACTTCACTGTTTTAACAACATATGTACGTTATATATAACTTAAGCACATGAAACGACATTATAATTTATATTTTATGGAAGTATAAAACAACACTGTCACATTTTATGGAACTATAGAAGATAGAAGATGGATGTTTGACTCTTATCCAAACTATTATAATAAATATACTGAATAATAATGATGGAGAAGCAAGCATCCTAATTTGAGTTTCTGACCAACAGGAACATTAAAAAAAATTAAGAGCTGAAAATAGGAACACCAATTTCATTGTAATGTTAAAGAATGTTTTATTAGCCATACTTAGAAACAGGTTCTTTCTCATAAAGTCAACATTACCCAGATAAAAACAAAAGAGAAAAACCCTGCAAAACGTGTTTATCACAGGCAACAATTCCTCTTTCAACACATTCCAATTCTTTTTTTAAAAGGAAAAATGACAGTGTTTGCATGTAGGCTAATAAATGACAGCACGTCTGTAAATCTGGTCATAAACTTATGAAGTTCACATACAGCCCTTCATTCATCACTTCATTATTGACAGTAAAGAAAAAAAACCTAGTAAAGGTCACATCAGCCTATTTAGTAAAATATCACTGCATCATCAAGTAAGAGCTGCTAAACAGCTTTCAATTCAGGTTTTTAAAAAATACAGAACTCAAAATGCATTTTCACTAAAGGGCACAGAAATGGAGCAGCTACTAAAGCATAGCAGCCAAAGGCTGAACTATGAACCAAGACACCTCTGCTACAGAATTCAGATCAGCCATGAGCCTGGCTTAAACAAACTACCACCCTCTACTAGTAGTCATACATTTTTTCTTAACTTCTAAAACTAAGGACTTTGAATGTAAAACTAAGTGAAGACAACTCATGATTCTGTCTCATCTACAATCAATTTTTCATGCACATACAGAAACCTATTCAAGCTCCCACTGTGGAGGCAAACTGTATGCTTTCCTACTAGTATACATACACACAAAAGATAGCTAAGATAAAGTAGAAATGTAAAGGAAACTTAGAATCGCAGTTCAATTTTGCCCTTTTCTCTCCTTCTGCACAGACATAAAATTATCAAATATTAATTTAAAAAATGTAGCTAGGCCTGGGTTGTAAGGTAAATTATAATTACTATTCTCTATATAAGCATATAGTTTAGAAGGAAAAGAATAGCAATCTCTGCCTAATTGATCTTGAAACTGTTCTGGAAATTCCAGAATGCAACAGCTCATGTTCTCACCAGGACTTGATGGAGAGTACATATAATACCTATGCTCTCCCAGCTGCACTGGCTCCAGATCAGAGACCAAATCAAGTTCAAGGTTTTAATTCTTACTTTCAAAGCCATAAATGGTCTGGGACCTTTGTATCTACAGGACTGCCTTTTCTCTTACGTAAACCGAACAGCACTGAGATCAAGTAATCAAAATCTGCTCAGGATCCCTGGCCCCAAAGAGGTGAAACCAGCCTCGACCAGGGCCAAGGACTTTTCAGGCCTGGCCCCAGCCTGGTGGAATGCTCTTCCTGCTGAAATCAGGGCCCACCGGGACTAAACAGGGTGTGTAAGACAGAGCTGTTCTACCAGCCCTACAGGTGAGCCTAGGAAATAATAAACAGTTGCTGGCCTCCCTGCCTGTGAACCAATCCAACCACCAACACTGACCAGCCCCCCTTAGTAAGCCTTTTAATCGGAAGAGAAGCTGGCTTTTTACTTAATTTTAAAACTTAAATTTAAATTTATTAATGATGTTATGTAATTTATTTTTCTGCTTATTGTTTTAAATTTGATGTTACCCACCCTGAGCCAACCAGGGAAGAGTGGAATCTGTAACATAAATAAAACGGGAAAGAGGTGGTGGGAGGAGCTGGGACTCATCATATACCTGATTGGCCATCCATCCAACGAACAGTCAA
The DNA here is from genome assembly GCF_049243985.1 of Paroedura picta. Taxonomy (NCBI): domain Eukaryota; kingdom Metazoa; phylum Chordata; class Lepidosauria; order Squamata; family Gekkonidae; genus Paroedura; species Paroedura picta. The sequence goes on along the minus strand of NC_135371.1, from coordinate 38,632,660 downwards.
TCAGGTAGGCTGTCCCACTCCTGACTGCATCCCCTTCTAGTGCCAGCCCACTCTATTCAACTGACTGATAAGTAAGGCAGCCAGCGAGCAGAAGCCAGGAGGGATGAGGGCCTGGGGCCATGCTCAGTGTCCTCCAGAAGGTTGCCCAGCTGGCAACCAGGGCCTGGGAGGGAAGGGAAGCCTCACTGGCATGTGGGGGGGGCAGGGAAGGCTGTGAATCCTGCCAGCTCTCCCCCCCCCCCGAAAAGGCCCCCTGCAGCTGCTCCAGGCCTTGGCGAGCCTGCCCAGGTTGGGGGAGAGAGAAGTCTAGCACCTGTTGTATTTTTTGTTTTTACAATGGGCTTTTCTGCTAGTATAAAAATAAGACAATTATATTATTACTAGCTTCAAAGCCCGTTCATAAGTTCATAAGAACAGGCTTTGAAAGGGTCCTCCCCGTGAGCTTCCTGACTGCTTCCCAGGCCACCGGGAAGCGCTGAGGGCGAGAGGGGGTGGGGGAAAGGGAGCGCCTCCTCTATGAGGCCCCAGGCGTGCTTGCCAGTCCCCTGGGAAGTGCTCCCTCTCCCGCATGCCCCCATGCGGCCGGATGACTTTCCAGCGGCCTGGCAAGCACACCCAGGATCTCTGCGAGGCCCCAGGCGTGCTTTCAAGGGCTTTGGGAAACGCTCCCTCACGGCCACATTGGTTCCTGGGGGCCTGTGCGAGCCCCTGGGTGTGCTTTCCAGGCCTTTGGGAAGCGCTCCCCCCCCCCTGGTGGCCGGGCCTCTCCTCTGGGGCCTTGCAAGTGGAGCCGTAGAGTCACAGACGTGCCTGGCTCTAACAGCCAGGCATGTCTGTGAGGCAAGGGGTGAGGGCTTGGTGAGGGAGGGCAGGAGCTGTAGGGGCAGGGCCAATCAGGATGCAGCTGGAGAGGCCAGACCGTTCGTCCCCCAAGGCTTTTTCACAATTATTAAGAGGCACCAAATGGATAAGATTAGCTTGAACACGATCCTTTATATTTCATCCAGTCATGGATACCAAAAAACATTTTTCTAAGCAGTAAGGAAAGGTTCCATTTGCCAAGAATATCCAAGAAAATCTATTGTACAGATTCTTCACCAATGTATATTTTCTTCTACAAGAAACATTCTTGAGTCTTCATACATTCTAACTACATACCTTGAACGTATGTGCTTGCATGTGTGCATGCGTATGTGCAGAGGGCTGCAGTGACACACTCTATCCCAACCACCAAGCATTAATCCGAAAGCGGACTGAATGCGAACTCTGAAAAGGAGGGCTCATAATAAGAGGCAGAATTTAAAGTTATGACATTCATGCTGCCTATGAACATGTGTAGGGAGTGGGCAGGTCTTGCTCCCCATGTGCATTCATTGCATTTGCTCAGAATGTGTGCATGTTCTCCTGATCTTCACACATCTTATATCACAGGGAAAACTGTTTCAGCAGAGATCATTTACTCACCTATATCGCTCCTGTTTCCTTTCTGTTTTCTCTTCTTGGCAAGCTGAATGGCTCTATAATCAGTTCTTGCAGACCCACCACTCTCCTAATGAGAGAAGAAGGTTTATGCGTGTCACCAGAACGAGGGAGACTATGTTTTAACATTAGGCTTCTATTCACAAAACATATGCTTTTCCAAACAACACTCTGCACTTTCCATCAAAATCCGCAGTCTAGAATTTAATAGACTATGTAAACTCAAGGCAACTGTTTTGGATTTAAAATACTGATATCCCACCTTTCAACTCAGGGAACTTGAGGCAAGGCAAGCGAAATACTTAATCCTATATTTCCAAATCCATCACACAACTGTTTCCTGCCACTCCCACTATTTAATCCTACTTTGGCTCAGAGGAACTCTATTTCAATGTTAACATCAAAGCCATTCAAACAATTGTGTGCGACATAAAATGAGAGTTCATTTGCCAGAGCATTTTCCTTCTTGTTCCACAGGCAGTGCATCTTTTTCCTCATTGGGCCCACGTAGTTACAGGTTCTTACAAGCTGAGGAGAGATGTACCTGAAGTAAACCCCAGCTGGGAAAATATTTGTACTCTCTCATTCAAATAAGGTGAACAGCGTTTAACTGGATTCAGTCATTTTACAGGCAACTGCAAATTATGCCACTTACATTGTACAAAACACACGGCGACTTCATTCAGGGCAGACATTCCATAAACCCATTTGATTTGGTAGAAAGGATGGCTCATACACGGCAACATAATATCCTCAAAGCTAAGATACTAATGAAAACTAGAGTTACTGAGAGTTACTGCATACCAGAAAAGAGCTGCCAGTCACCATGCTCAGATCAGTTTCTTTCTGCGCACTGTAACTTCCTGGAGGGTTGGAGAACACAAACTGAGTCACCACTTTACTGCCTTCTTGCTGTCCCACAACATCCAGGCTAGGAAGCAAAGTCTGTTCCGCTTTACTTGGAGACAGTAGTTCAGGGGCATTGTTTCCACCAAGGTTGCTGGAAGGGGTTAACGTGGCTGTGTCTACAGAGAGGTTATTGCTAGAGGTCAAGCCATGAAGATCCTGATTGGAACTCTTGTTGGACAAAGATGCCAGTGAGCCTAAGGCCTCTGCATTTACGGTCTGTACATCATCCAGATTTAAAGTGCTTTGCTGTAAAACGGTGGTATTGGTTCCCAAGAGAAGAGAGCTATCCAGGCCGTGTGGAATGTCACTGCTAGCCACCAAAATCAGCGGATCAACTGAATGACCAAGAGAATTGCCGCCAACAGAAAGGTTGCCTCCAAGGGTGGAGCCCACAGAAGCAACGTCTATAGTAAGAATTCCAGAGTTTATCAGAGCCATATCAGTCGAAATTCCAGAACTGTTCCCAGATACCCCAGAAAAGAGGGACACAAGATCTATATTGCTGAGGTCACTCTGTCCTGAATTGGTGAGTTCACTGCTAGGCGTCAGGGAACTGATAGTTTCCATTTGATTTAAGAGATCTGAAAGAAATATTTGGAATACTTTAAAACATGAACACCAGAGGACTTGAAGAAAAATGCCAACAATACATTTGTCCTGCAGGTTGATTAGTAATCCACTCCCCCAACAAAGTATAGTCAACCTCTTTCTTACTACCTCCCAAGTCACAGGTAATATTTTGCTATTGTTTCAGGGCATTTGCATTTCCTGACATTTCCTTGGTGAGAATAAACTTTTTTACATATCCCACCCTTCCTGTGCTCAGGACAGGTAACAATACAATAATATAACAGTAAAATCATAAATTCTAAGTGTCATTTCCATGTCCCCAAACAAATCTACAATCAGATGGAGGGAGGGGTCAAAGTTTCTGGAAGGATATTTCTCAGGTCCCATCAGCAGGACCAACACTTTTTGTTGGTCTTTCCGGGCCCTGACCATATGGCTGGTAGAACAGCTCTGTTTTACAGGCCCTGCAGAAATTATTTGTCCCGCAGGACCCTGATATCTTCTGGCAGAGTGTTCCAATAGACTGGGGACAAGGCCAAAAAGGCCCTGGCCCTGGTTGAGGCCAATTTCACTTCCTTTGGACCAGGGATCCTAAGCACATCTTGATCTGCAGATCTTAACATTCTTGGGGTGGGGGAGGTATAAGGAAACATATGGTTCTGTACATGTCATCCCAGATAATTTAGGGCTTTCAAGGTTAGCACCAACATCTTGAACCTGATCCTGTCTCCAATCTGGAGTCAAGGCAGCTTGGCAAGCACCGGTGTCATGTGTGCCCTCCACTGGGTCCCTGTGAGGACCCATGCTGCTGCATTTTGGACCATTTGGAGTTTCTGGAGCAGTCTCACGGAAAGCCCTGCATAGAGCAAGTTGTAGAAATCTAATCCAGAGATGCTTGTTGCGTGGCCTGAGGCTGAGATAGGTGGTCAGCTGTTTCGCTTGGTGTACATGGAAAAATGCCAAGCGAACAACATTTGTGATATGCACTTTCACCCAGTATCATGCTCAAGCCCTTGACAGAAGGCACCAGCATCAGCTGGGCTCCATCAATGCTTGGAGATGTATCACCTGTCTCTGCCTTGACTGGATTCAACTGCAGCCAACTCTGCTTAAGCCAATCCACCATGGCCTTCAGGAATTTGGCCAGATGGTCTGGGGGTGTTGATAGATGGCCATCCACTTAATAGCTGGATGTCATCAGCATACTTGTGACAATCCAGTCTGAAACTCCGGATCAACTGGGCAGGGGGGTGCATGTAGATGTTGGATAACACTGGGAAGAGTATCACTCCATGGGACCCCACAGTTGATGGCCCTTTGCTGGGAAACACCCCTATTGTCACCCACTGTTCCTGACCTTGGAGAAATGACTGCAGCCATGCCTTGAATCCCTACGCTGACTACAAGCTGGATCAAGATTTCATGACTGACCATATCAAATACTGCTGTTAGATCTATTAGGAATCAGCATCACCAGCCAGCCTAGATCCAGTTTTCTACAGAGACCGTCTATTAGGGCAACCAGAGCTGTCTACACCCCATTGCCAAACCGGAAACTGGACCAGAATGTGACAGCTACTGACATTTCTTCCAAGAGCCCCTGTAACTATGACCGCTCGTTCAATCACTTTACCAAGAACACTAAGAAACCAGGCAGTAACTGGCTAAGTCAGAAGGATATGGCCTTTGCTTTTTCAATGCTGGCCTATCCACCACCTCTTTTAGACTCTCCACGAACCTATCTGAGTCCAGGGATAGGTTGATAATATGCTGGAGAGGGATCCAAATTTCCTCACTGCTAGCTTTCACCAGCCATGAGGGACATGAATTTAGAGGACATGTAGTTGGTTGAACAGCTGCTAGGGCCTTGTCCACTTGAGATGGCCAAGGCCCACCTCCTATGCAATCCAGTGGTGTGCTGCTCAAAACTATTCTCTTATGTGAAATGTTTTGTTTCATACAGAATAGAAAATACATCAGACTGGTGTCACATCTCCCCAGGGCTGGAATGGGCACCAAATAAACCAGGAGCTCTCCTTGAAGACAACCCTCAAACTACTGTTGATTCAGAATGTGTCAGGCCACTGTCAGGGACTAGCTGCCACGAATATATGTTTCCCATTTTGAAACAACTACATTGGTTGCAAGTCTATTTCAGATTTCAACTCAAAGTACTGGTTATGATCTTTAGAGCCCTTCATAATCTGGGATTCATATATTTGAAGGATCACCTCTTTCTATATGTCCTGGTGCATCAGCTACAGATGTCAGGCAGTTAAAGTGGCCCATCTGGCATCGACCAAAGCCCAGGCCTTTTTTATCATGGCTCTGGCTCTGTTAAACAGGCTCCCTGAAAAGATGATGGGGACCCAGTCCTTGGAGATCATCAGGAGGCACTGCATGACCTGTCTGTTTGCCAGGGCTCTTGAGGGGCTTTCAATAACAAGCATCTTTAAGGGGGGTAAGGGAGAGAGATTTGGAGTTTGCTGTTTTATTTTTTATTTGACACTCAAAATATTTTAACTATTATTGTAAGCTTCCTTGAGCCACAAGGAAAGGTAGGATATATATGTTTTAATAAACAAATCTGACCTGACCCTATAGAATGGCAATTCAAATATTCCTGCAGCTACATGGAACTTTCAGTACAATGCACCTATATCAGGCCTAAAAGATACAGAGAGGTGTGAAGCCTAAGAACACTCAGATTATGTCTATAAATGCCTGAGTTAACGGTCAGATTGTCCTGTAAGTTAGAGAAAGAAGATTATATTGAATTTATTCTCTAAAAAGATACAAACTCCTCCCTAGAATGCATCAAGGATTTAGGAGAAAAAAGAGAAATGCAACTTCTAAGTAAAAAAAAAATGTCTTCTAAAACATGTTTTAGGATACAATGCTACGTACCCTTCACCACCAAGTATAATGCAATTTCCAAATTAAAAACACATAGGACTGAACAACACATTTCCATATCAGAAGACACTAATAGTTTTCAAAACACTGGGATTCAGATATTAGAACTTTCTTGCAATGATTCATTACACAGATAACAGATACATTTAAATAACTATAGATATATTTTAAAACTCCACAGATAATACCTGCACTGAAGTTGTGTTGTTTGACCATATGCGTTTTCATGCTATGTTTGGAAGTAAACAGTTTATTACAGCTAGATACAGGGCAGCGGGTCTTCAATGAGTCCACATCCTGAAGGTGCTTTTTGGAGTGAATGTACAGGCTACTGCGTGCCGAGAATTTTGCACAGCAACCTAAAATAAGAGATGTAAGTTTAGAGGCAACTGTTTTCTTAATTTATAGTCCATTACATTTTATTTGCAGCCATTGAAAATTACATCCTACTAAGTTCAACTGAGCCAGGATAGCTAGAGATCAGTGATGTGAGCGTTTCAGAAAAATGGAAAATTTACATTAGAATTAGAACGTTTTCCAGAATATTATACAATTCCCTCAAAAAAGTATGGACTGAGCACTATTCACTTTGACTCACATGCACTAAATACCAGAGTTGGGCACAAAGCAATACACGAGCCAAAATTCCATACAAACCTGACCCAGCTCACAGCCCTCATATCAATGTTCAGAGAAGGTGCCTTCCTTGAACATTTATCAGACTTTTGTTCAGTTTGGCTGTTAAGTAAACCTCACAGCTTTGAAGCAGAGGGCTGCCAGCCATGTCACTCTTCCTGGGCAATCCAGTTAAATTTGGGGCATTTCTGGTTCAGTTCAAAGGCCACCCCAAAGTGCAATGTTTAGGTTTGTGCCCATCCCTAGTTAATACATTTAAAACATATACCATTTTAATTTCATGCCCTAAAACCTGGTGGAAATTTCAATATGCTTAACATGGCCACTGAGGGGGGGGGAGTTCATCATGACCATATATATGGAAATAAAAGGTAAAGGTATCTCCTGTGCAAGCACCGGGTCATGTCTGACCCTTGGGGTGACGCCCTCTAGCGTTTTCATGGCAGACTCAATACTGGGTGGTTTTGCCAGTGCCTTCCCCAGTCATTACCGTTTACCCCCAGCAAGCTCGGTACTCATTTTACCGACCTCAGAAGGATGGAAGGCTAAGTCAACCTTGAGCCAGCTGCTGGGATTGAACTCCCAACCTCATGGACCAACAGCTTCAGACAGCATTTCTGCTGCCTTACCACTCTGTGCCACAAGAGGCTCTATATATGGAAATATCACCCAATAAATGTTTAACAAATTTAAAATATATAATAAAAAAAAATGAACTCCCACCCATTTGGGAAAGCCTTCCAGGGTTTTCACAAAACCCTGGTTGAAAAAGCCTGATCTAGTTGCTCCACTAAAGGCTATGTCCAGACACTCCTGATTTTATTTGTATTCAACCAAAGCAGTCATGATCATTGCTGGATCTTCTATTTAAACAAGGGACCACAAGGACAACTATCGGTGAATATCCAGTTTATGGTGGAGCTTGCCTTCCAAGAAAATAGTCTTTCAAAGCCTGAAAAGTAACCCTGAAAAACAGGCAACTAATCTTCAACAAACAAGTACCAATGGAGCATTGCTAGAAAGCTTCCTATTATGCCGGTTAAAATGGAATGAGGGAAGTGGGCACCCGCCTTCAGTGCATGTGACACATTGGGTGGGAATCCCACGCATGCGCCAGCTCCGAAAGAGGTAGCCCCCCCCCCCCCACCCTAGAGCTAGAAAGAAAATGTCTGCAGCCAACCTGTGCAGTGGGGCTGCACAAGAAGACAAATGCCCTGAACTTGCAGGCAGCTAAGGACCAAACTGGACCCGACAGCAATATAACTCAGACCAGGTTGCACCAAGTTTTTACAAGAGAAGGGTTGGGCAACTTCTAAACACATTATGAACTGAAAGGAAGCTAAATCCTTCAACTTTCACTTTACAGCAGAAAACAGCTTAAAAATATCTTTCCTTGGTGAGATCTACCCCGGTTACAGATCAAAAGATTTTCATTCCATCCACCTCCCCTTTCCCTGATCCTGATACATAGGTCTGCCACCATCACATCTACTTTGGTTCCCAAGATCATAGGATCATAAGTTCATGGAATACCTTCTACTGGACACTCAAATGGCTTTGTGCCAAGATGGGTGATGCTATGGCCTTTCAAGTGTTCTGCTCTCGTGAAGGACTTTCCACAGCCTTCTACAGAACATGTAAATCGCCTGTCATCTTCATGTTTCCTACAGAAGAAAATCAAATCAATTTTATATTAATATATCAAGCACCAACAGCACAATCTAGTGAAATTAAATGAATGGTACTGATAAACTGACATTATATGTACTCAATTTACCTCAAGGTATATTTACAAAAGCATCAGATAGTATTTAGAATCACTGTATTTCTTTTTTAACTGATAAGACGCTTGCCCATATATTAATTGCATTCACCCTTTCCTCCCCCCACTGTCAAAATTCAGACTGCAAAATCTATTTGTTCAGCCAGATACAATGTTCATGCTATAATTATTTATGATTGTTATGTGCAAAACATCAATAAAACTCAATCAAGAACTTTACCTTTTGTGTCTTAATAGCTTGGACATGCTGGTGAAAGACCAGCCACAACCTTCAAAATCACAAATGAAAGGCCTTTCTCCTATAACAAAAAAACCAACACCACAATAATTTACCATACTTTATCAAATGAAAAACGGAAAACATATGCTCTCACCAGTCTTCCAGAATAATTTAGGGTTTGTAGCCCTGATGTTTCAATTAGATGATAACTGCATTTCATGGCAATCATTGATAGTTTTATTAACCTGCTTTAAGACTCTCTTCTATAACAAGGAATCAACAAACTATGGAAGGCAAGCTGTCACACAGGATGTTTATCTATTACCCCTTCTGCCAGCATCACCTCTCTGAGAGTTAACACTAAATACAGCTTCCTTGGCTCATCTCTGACAAGACTGAAAACTACTTGGATCAGCTGAATTACAGACTGCAAGACTATTTAAAGAATATCACACAAATGAATTTACACATGATATTCCCAAATCTAGAGAGAGAAATTAATAAAACTGAACACAGAACTCTTTGTGGCATTCAACACCTAGCCTTCATTAATGCCATAATTTGTCCAAATTGTGAACAACTAGGGTAAATCAAGGACAATATGGACTCAATTTGAACAGGGGAATGGGCACTCAATGCAGCAAATTCTGTGTGCATGGATTTCAGCTGACATGATTTGGGTTTCCTTAAGTGTCTAATCATCAGATCCCCATTTAATTCAACAAAAATATTTTATAAAGCAATTACTTGCCAACAGTAACCAATGACCAAGCTTCACACCTGTGTGACTTCTCATGTGGATTTTCAGTCGGCAGGCTTTGTCATACTGCTTGCTACATCCTGGGAAGGAGCAAGAGAACAGTTCTTGTTCTCTAAAGTGGACTCGATTATGGGAAAATAATGCACTCACGGTTATGAAAGTCCTCTCACAACCTGGAGAAAGAGGGAACAAGCAAACTGGATCTTAGGGAACAGCAGAAGAAACAACACAACTGAGATTTCCACAACACTCTTGAAAAGCTACTCGTGATGATGACATTTTTAAGACAACCGAGAACTAATTGTTTCTGGATAATGTTTGGTCCCAATATTACAATATATACTGCTTTAAATCACTATCTGCTGTAGTAACCTGTACTACTACATAGCAATTTCCTTTTTTTCAAAGCATGTACACAGGCTTCCTGGACTGCAGGCTTCCTAATTAGCTTGCTAGTCTTTATTTTCTCACTGCAGTGATGGATACATTTATCTCATCAGGAATATTTAAATGAAGTGAAAAAAATCGGTGGCTGTAACCTTAAAATATGCCACAAAGGCATAATACATGTGTTTTTAAAAGTTTGGGGATATGACTATGGCATTAAATCTCCAATTCTACATGGTGAGGACAGATAGCAAAAGAAAAACAATTGTGCTCTGGCTTTTTGCTTCCTTCAGAAATCAGAGCAATCATTTGTGGGGGGGGGGGGGGAGTTTTATTAGACAGACCCAATGTGGATGCCTGGGAAAGTAGAAGGCTAAGAGTGCAATCCTGTGTTGAAATTAATGGCCTTCGACCACAGTTAATTGCTCAAGGTTCTGCACTGTAATGTAGAAGATCTACAGCATTATCTTATCCAATCTCTGAAGATAGAATATATAACATACTAGCTTAAAAGCGTCCCTGGCCCTTGGCCAGACTGATTAAGGTGGCTTTGGGCCGTAGCTCGCAGCTGGATCAAGTCAGGCAGGGTCTGGCCAGCTCGTTAGCAGGCCCTTCACCATGACCCTTTGCCCAGGGCCCTCTCCTCTTACTTGCTGCTGGCTCCAGGCACTGAGGTGCGTCGGAGAGCAAAGAGGCTAGAGTCCAGGGATGGAGGGCGGGAGCTGTAGGGGCAGGCCGGACACGTCCCCCCCCCCAAGCTGTTTCACAAATATATAGAGGAACCATGGATAAGGATGATATCTGAATGCTGTCAAGTCACAGTCAATTTATGGCAACCCCTCATGGGTTTTCAAGGCAAGAGATGAGCAGAGGTTGTTTTCCACTGCCTTCTTCTGAATACCAACCCTGATCTTTCTTGGTGATTTCCAGTCCAAATGGCCAACTCTATCTAACTCCCAAGCTCCCAAGCTCGAGAGAGGCTCATGCTACTTAGGGTTGCTACAAAATACCACATACATTTCCTTCAATAGTATAAAAATATTTTTATAACTATTACTACAGGTGTTAGTGTTGGGCTTAAATTTGAGAAGCTTAGATTCCATCCACAAAGCTCAACAGCCTTTGAATCTCTTCATTGTCACCGAAACCTTGCACCCTGAACTCAGAAGGAAAAAAAATGTATTTTCGTGAACAATACAGCGAGCTCTGGCATTTACTACACTAAAACACACTTAAAGGGGATCACATGCAATCATCCACATGTGGGTTTTCATGCAGTCTGTATTTTATCACTTCATTTAAATCATTTGTCTTTTTATACTTATAAACCTGCTTCCTACACAGATGTGCTTCCAAGTTAGGAAACAGTTACTTGACATGATCCTAAAAATAATGTTCATGAACATATTGCTTTTTGACACTCAGGAGTGACAGATGAAAAACCATTATTAAATTAAATGTATCTTCCAGTCTGCTTACTTCAGTGGAGTAAGAAAGATACAACTTGGCTTAGAAGTGCACTGTTAAGTTCTTTCAACTGATTAGCTCTTGTTAGCATTACTACTATAACAATATAAGTTTCTCGATCATATTACAGATAAAGGAAATTTTTAAAAAGTTTCTATGCCCACACACATTTTACAATGTAAAACAGGAAGCAGCCAGATATAATTATTGAATCTAGACCAGCTCTGCTGAGATTTGTTTGAGTTTTTTATTTATTATTTCATTTCTATTGTATCTTTCTCTCCAATGGGGATCCAGAGCTGGATCAGTCTAGGCTGGGTTTACTGGCCAAAGTCACCAACGGAACATGCATGATAAAGTGGAGATTCAAACCAAAGTCTTCCAGTAACCACTAGGACCCATTATGCACGGGGGTTTTAGCGCACATTCGGGGTGGAATGGCGGCGACTAAAATCACGGATAACGCACGGAGCCGGCTGCAACCGGCTGCAGCTTCGGTGCATGCCGCCGAAAAAGCCGCGTCAGTGAAACGCGGAAGAAAGCGCAGCTTCCAGGTGAGTGGGGCGCAACCAGAAGCGGCGCCCGGATCGGCGCGTGCATAATCGGTTACTCTGGGTTTTGCCGCCGTCGCACCCCGCCCCGTGTATAACCGGTATGCGTCGCGTCTTCCCCCTCCGCGTTTTCCATGTGACCCGAAATCGCCGTTTCGGCGGCCGTGCATAATGGGCCTAGTTCATTCCAAGCCAGCATCCTTCCCACAAATTCCCACCTTCCCTCCCTGCCTTCTGTGGCTGCATAATGTAGAACTAATATAATTACAACTGTCAGAGAAGCATTGGGGAGGCCCAGGCTTGAATCCCCCCCCCCCCCAGTCAAGGAGCCCATCAGGTGACCTCGAGTCATTCACCCTGAGGAATTGTTCACACAACCCACTCTTCCTACTCACTCAGCCTTCAGGATTTTTTGGGAAGTCGTGCCAAGCTCTTCACTGTACACCTGCTGCATTTTTCATGGTTTTAGAAATCTTAATGCGTATCTAAGCAACTGCTTCTCTATGCATCAAGCGCTGGGCACATACAAGACCCACTGCCAGTTGTCAAAAGGTATTTAAAGGAAATTGTACCCCCAGCTCTTTTGGATCCTCTGCCTTTGGCATCCCCCTGGGGTTTGCACTGGCCCTGTCCTGGAAAAGGAATTCACAACGGCCCAAGGAGTCATGGGAAGCAGAGAAAGAAGACCTGACAGGAGGGCTTTCAGCAACACTGCAGCCTTCAGGTCAGCACACCACCCCAGCTAGCAGATCAATGAGTGCTTATCCTCATGTTATGGTGGCCAATCTGGTCAATAACCTGAGGAGGACAGATCTCTGAAGACAGGGCTCCTGCAGCCACACTCCCAGCAAAAGCAGAACCTCCTCAAGAATGTGTATTGCAGTCACACAGTAAATGAAAAAGTTTCCATCGGCATATCTCATCTTTCAGGGAACACTGTTGTTACAGAGACCCACATCTATCCCTCAGAAGTTAATTAAAGCATTTCTGTATTTTGTAATGCTGCCGTACAACCTTATGAGGGCTAGCAATGCATACACTCCACAGCCCTGGTCTACTCTGGGGCAGAAGGCAGAGAGGCCTTATCACGCCTCCATTGCCAAGCCTGGCGAAGGCGGCCTGCGGGCCGAGCGGCAGGCCCTGAGGCGTCGCCTTGCGCCCCTTACCTGGATACTCGCACCGGTAAGGCCGGTCGGGCTCCACGTGGCTCCGCCGCTGATGCGCCCCGAGGCGGGCGGCGCTGGGGAAGCGCTGCCCGCAGACCTCGCACTTGTGCGCCGCCTCCTGCTCGTGGGCTCGGCCGTGCGCCCGCAGGTTGTAGATGGTGGTGAAGCGCTTGGCGCAGCCGGGCGCGGGGCAGGCGAAAGGCCGCAGCTTGTCGTGCGAGTGCAGGTGGCGCCGCAGCTTGTAGGCGGTGGCGAAGGCCCAAGCGCAGCCGGGCACCGGGCAGCAAAAGGGGCGCGCCGACCGGCCCGAGCCCGCAGACGCCTCCACTTCGCCCCCGCCGCCATTCTGGGCCGCCGCCGCTGCCGCCGCGCTGGTGCCGTGTGCCGACAGGCGGTGCAGCCGCAGCAGCTGCTTGCGGGAGAAGGTCTCTGCGCAGCGGGGCTCCGGGCACGAGTAGGCGGCGGCGGCGGCGGGGGAGCGAGAGTGGCCGCCCCCTGCGGCGGGAGGCGCGGAGGGCTCTGCGGCCGCGCTGGGGGGCTGGGCCGGCGCGGGGCCGCCGAGGCTGAGAAGGCCGTTCTCGAAGCGCACCAGCAGGCTCTGGTTGTTGAAGGTGAGCGTGCCCGAGAAGGACGAGCCGCCGCCGCCGCCGCCCGACTCCTCCTGCGGGGGCTTCTGCTGCCGCCCGCCCGCCTCCCGAGGGCCCGGCAAGGGCGCCTCGCTTCCCCCTCGGCCGCCGCCGCCGCCGCCGCCCGGGTCCCTCTCTGGCGGCTGCTGCTGCTGCGACGGCGGTGGCGGCGGGGGGTCCGGCGGGGGTCCGCCCGGGAGCCCCCCGGAGGCCCCGCCCCGCACCAGGTTGAGCACCAGCAGCAGAGCGTCGCTGTCCTGCGCCGCCGCCGCCGCCGGGCCTCCTGCTGCGCCGCCGGGCTGAAGGGCTGCGGAGGGCCGCGGGGGCGGCGGCGGCGCCCCTGGGGGCTGGGCAGCAGCAGGAGGCGGCGGCGGCAATGGCGGCTTCTCCCCCTCGAGCAGCAGCAGCACCGGGAATGTCACGTCCAGGCCTCCTCCTGCTGCTGCTGGTGCTGCTGCCGCCGCGGCCGAGTCCCGCCGCTGAGGAGACCGGCGAGCGGGCCCGGGGAGGGAAGAGGCCGAGGAGGGGGCGCCGGCGCTGACAACGACGCTGCCGCCATGTTGCTGGGTGCCAGGCTCGGGCCGGGCCGCCTCCACCGCGGCAAGCAGCCCCTGCGTTTCCATCTTGGGGGTCCCTGTAGCAGCGGCTGAAACCGGAGCCGCGGGGCGGAGTCGCCTGGGCAAAAGAGGAAACCCGGCGTGAATCATGAGGAGCCGGAGCTGCCAAGGCCCGCTGGAAAACCCGGCGGGAGGAAAGGCGAGAGACAGAGCGGGAGAAGGACGGTCGCTGAGAAGATGGCTTTCCAGGAGCGGAGTCCAGAAGAGGGAAATCCCGAAGGATTCCGGGAGGGTGCGGAGAAACAGGAGGCCTGGCCTCTTTAAAGAGCGAGTCAAAAGTCTCAGGCCCAGCGGAAACTTTAGTAGGCCACAACCTATGCGACGCAGGAAGTACACGCCGTGCGACTTTGACCCTCCTGATTCGAACGAGAGGGTGTAAAAGCCGGAACAGGAACAAAGAGCCCAGAAGGGTCATTGAATGTGAGGTGTTAAGGACACTCCAGAGGAGTATTTTAGAAATGGAAATAAATCTATCGGTAGATTGACCCACTCTATTTTAGCAGCAAGAGATTAGAAATAACACACGGAGACAGGAATCAAGAGCCAGGTGACCTGCCTTTGCCTTTAACGTGCACAGTAATGCGCAAAGAGTAGGATTGTATGCGGAATGGCTCCACCGCAAGCCCCTTAAGCCCCACCGCCAGTTGCATACGTTTCTAATTCACAGTGTGCGTGCTTAACATTAAATATTAAATGTTCCTTGTTGTTGATGTTGTTCTGGATATTGTTGATGCAGTTAATAAATTCACATGGCCTGTGTTTTATTGTTTTTCCTGATCCCTGTGGACTGCCTGGAGCCGCAAGGGAGGGCAGTATCAAAATGTAATAAACAGACTAACCTAAAAGTGAGCCCTATTGAGTTACTTCCAAAGAATTCCAGCATGTGGTACCTTAAAGGAAAGCAAATTTTCATTGTACCGTTTGTGGACTAGAGCCTACTCCTTCAGAAGTATATTCAGCTCTATGAAAACTTATACTGCAGTAATTTCTTTTTTAGTCTACAGTGCCACTTGGCTCTTGCTTATTTTTACTTCTCACAGTAATGTTCTAACATGCTGTTGTTTTGCCCTGTGAGGAAAGAAATGTTGTGAGGATAATGTCAGTCATGAAACCTTTTGGTGTATCCATAGGGGATAATATGTGGATATTAAAGTATTTCTGGCATTGTTTGGGAGTGCCTTCCCCTCACCACAGAATAACTACAGAAGTACATACTGGATTAAGGAGTGGGCTTCCTAGCAATCAGGAGTTTATGACCAAGCTACCCAAATCTGGTCTGGACCTCAACCTGCAGTATTAGCATTCTAAACGTGGCAGAAATTATTTGAACGTAGTCTCTGCCCTAAAAATAACTATCAGAATGCAGCAAATATGTGGAAACCTTCTAGAAAATGTTATTTTTCTCTCCAGTCTTTAGAACAACTAACTGGCTTTAGGCTTTACATTTAAAATCTTATAAAATGATCTGCTTTGATCTAGATGTATTAAAAGTAACTCTCTTTTTGTTGTATTATTCTATCCTACTAACAGGAGGAGGTGCTATACTACCTCACAAAACATTGTGAAGTAATATTACACTGTTGTATGACTTTTTGTTGAATTCTTCTATAATGTGATTGTTCAAAAAGGAACAAAGAGTTTGCCCTCCTTAAAATAATGCTGTATGATTACTTCAGTGTACAAAATTTTAGGTCTATCATCCTAAATACTACTACCATGCTATCTGATTTATCTCCACCCGCAAGTGATATCCTACCAAGCTGACTCCTCCACTAGATTCTATGTGCCCTCTCTCCCAGATCATTTTATATCACCCCTTAGGTAATTGGGACTACAAGGAGTCACAACCCTGCTCTTTTCTGTCAACAGCTTCTCTGAGGTTGCAGCCTACTTCTTGAGAAATGCAAGTTTGTGGACTGCTACAGACCTGTTACCCAAAATGCATGCTATTATTTCTATCCCCACCCTCTTCGCTCACACAGATATTTTACCTTCTCCCTTTTCTGTTTGGTATTATGGATGACCTTGGGCCAGTCACAGTTCTCTCAGAGCTCTCTCGGGCTCACCTATCTCACAGGGTGTCTGTTGTGGGAAGAGGAAGAGTAGGCAATTGCTTTAAGACTCCTAAGAACCAGCTCTTCTTCTTCATCTTCATCATCATCATGGCAGCAGCATTCCTTAGGCTCTCCCCGCTGTTTCACCTCCATGACCCTTCTTCTTCTTCAAAACAGTGGGAGAAACCAAAGGATTTTACAAGCCCTTTGGCTCAGGTTGAAGCCTCAGCTACTGCATTGAGGGTTGTGTGACTTGGCTGTTCTTTTTCCAGACAGAACAGTTCAGACTAACCACAGTGTGTACACAGTGGATTTTTTTCACATTATACAGACATTCTCAGTACAGTATTTAGATAGACGAAAGGACACATCTACAAATGTGAGAACCTACCATCAGTTGTCATGCTGTGATGGAAGAAGTTGGCATGCATCTGAGAAAGAGCTCATATCCTTGAACAGAAAGTTTCTCCATTACTTGAGACTCCCTTTTGTGGTGGTGGTGGGGTACCGTTCTGTCACTACAGCCTACTGTGTATTCTTTCTTACAGCCAGGATCTTCTCAGAGTTTTGCCATAGTGAACATGGTCTTCAAGCTGCTCATTAATTGTTCACCAGCCCAGTAGCATAATTATTGGTTAACTGTTAAGGGGAGGAGGGACAGGAATGTTGACCACAGTCCACAGATGTTTCACAATATTGTTTGGACTTGGATTACAATTGATGGGTTTGTCTCCTACGGACCTGCCACATCTGAGTGACGTCAGAGTCTATGATGAAGAGTGGAAAAATTTCTTAACTGAATGCTTTCTCAGTGGCAGTCAGTTTCTATGACCAGCCTTCTGATGGCCTGTAATGTTTTTGATCTCTCATTTGGAAGAACATCCATTGTTCCTCCTCTTTATATTTGTGAAACAGCCCTGGAGGTGGAGAGAGTCCGGCTGTCCAAGATGAAATAGGGCCAATCAGAGTGTGGCCAGCAAAGCTGGCCGCACTCTGATTGGCCCTCCCCCTCTAGCTAGCCTGCGAGCAGCGGTGGTGCCAAAGCCTCCATTCTTCCCCAGGAGGTTACAGCGTGCAGTCAGAACCTACGGAGACGACCCAGCTGGCTCCCTTCCTGGGCTTACCTACTGGCCTGCCAGACTCTGAAGGGTGGCAGTGGAGGTCGGGCATATGACATGAAGCGGTAGAGTGAATGCTGCAGCTCGGCTATTGTTGGGAGCCAGATAGAGCATGCATATTGCTCCCATTCTACAGTCACCTCACTGGCTGCCCATGAGTTACTGGACTCAATTGCCTATCACATACAAAGCGCTTAATGGCCTTGGGTTTAATTATTTGTGAGACCACCATTCCACTACACACCACTATGATGGCTTCATTCACCTGAGCAAGGTCTTCTACAGATGCAAACAGGCAGAATCAACAACTCATCATACTGTGGCCTCCAGTTTAAGGAATGGCCTGGCTGAGGAGATCAGGCTTCCATTCTCCTGGATTTCTGCAAACTATGCAAAAACTTAATTATTCAGGAGGGCAGGCAACACGGTTGAACTGTACTAAATGATTCACAAAGTTACTTAGAGGTGCTATACCGCTATGTTTAGTTTGCTGAAACCATGTAATTTTTGCATCATTTATTGTAATGTCAATGCATGCCTTGTTTTTCCTAACATGTAGCTTAGTAAATATCCCATCCTGCCTTTTGTATTGCATTGCATTGCATTATATAATCTATCTTCATTCTGGGAAAGGCTGAGTATAAATAATGTACTGAGTTTGTACAGCCAGAAAAAGTAGGAAAAACAGCATTCAATATCTACCTAGAGGAAAACTGATGGACGAGCCTCATTCCCCTGTGATTTCTTTTTAATTTCACGTGCCTCTATTTTACAACATGATAAACATACAAGTTGATTTATACCCTACTAAAACAGTGGATCTGTCATTATATAGTGCTGTTCAATTAAGGTAAATAGTTTCTTTCATATGTTCTGCACTCCATGGGTGATCTACCAATAAACTATTTTTACATACACACACCCCATATCATTTTCATGTACTTGTTGATCTTTCATACTGAATTACCCTATTTCTGAATTTAGCATACTATTTTATACAGTTGCCTTTGTTGATATTATTTTAATATTCCTGGTCATGTTAGCCATAAACATGTTTACTCAATAAGCTGTAAAATCTATATTTGATTTGGTTAAAAAATACCTGTTACTGAGAACAGGGAGTCCTCAGTCTTCATTGCAGAATTAGCTTTGACTAGCCAATGAGGTATGATTCATTGATAGCTTACTTTGAACTGCATTCCACTGGCACAAAACCATAATGGAACAAAAACCCTTGCAAAGAATTCAAGATTTGGCAGAAAGCAAGACTGAAAAAGAGCAGAATGTCATCTAGTTCAATCCCCTGTGCAGCAGAACAAATCCTCCACAACATTTCTTACTCACAGAGTAACTTCTTGGAATTAATTGGATAAAAATGTAGTTGTATGAGAAAGTTGTAATTCTAAAGAGTCAGCTGTGCTAGAATGCTAAAACAAAAATAAAGTGGAATCTTGTAGTACCTTGAGGGCTGACAAAATTTTATTCCAACAAAAGATTTTATAGACTGGAATATACTTTTTCTAATAGAATGCATAACCATCTGATAATCTACATAATTTTTCCTGTGGTAAATCCATAGGCTCCTATTTACCCAATATCTGCCAGAGACAAGGCCAAATTTCAAGCCTTATAATTTACCAGAGGCTAGTATTTTTACCTTTAGGTTAAAGCTGTTAGGCTGTTCCCCAGGCAGATCCCCAGGCCAAGAGCCACAGGCCAGTTTGTTGTAGTGGTTAGGAGTGCGGACTTCTAATCTGGCATGCCAGGTTCGATTCAGCACTCCCCCACATGCAACCAGCTGGGTGACCTTGGGCTCGGCAGGGCACTGATAAAGCTTTTCTGACCGGGCAGTGATATCAGCACTCTCTTAGCCTCACCCACCCCACAGGGTGTCTGTTGTGGGGAGAGGAATGGGAAGGCGACTGTAAGCTGCTTTGAGCCTCCTTCGGGTGGGGGAAAGTGGCATATAAGAACCAACTCTTCTTCTTCTTCTAAGTGCCCTTCAGCTCAGGTTTCTGGCAAGGAGGAGCCTTTGTGTTTTTAGGGTCACAGCCCAGCACTGGGTGGGGCTTGCAGTTCTTTTGCTGTATTCCACTCCCAGCATACTCTTCCTCAATCAGCCACAAACAAGCACTACATTGAAACAATTCTCAAGCAGGCTACAAAGCACCCGCTTACCCACAAATACTGTCCTCACACTCTTAAAGCTTTCTGAATTGGTAGACAAAAGTGTGAGCATGTTCAGCATTTTTGCTCTGCCACTCAAGCTCAATAAAATCATTTATTTTGCTCTGCCACTCAAGCTCAATAAAAGTATTTATTATCATGTTCTTGGAAAGACTAACATCAATGTTGAATACATTGTAGATAAATTTCCCTAATGAGAGAAAAAAAGAAAACAGATTCCTTTAAGGCAGTCTGAAATTATATCACCCCCCCCCCCAACTAATGCTTTTTGGCAGAAAGAGGGCAAAATTTAAAACATGGTGCAATGGCTAAATAAGAAATTTAATGAAAAATTAACAGGGCTTGTTTTAGGATGTCATCATCCACCACCTTATGTGGAAGGGTCACCTTCAATTTTTTGTCCTTCTCCATAGCTTGGCAGATGGTTTCATATGCATTGTCATTGCCTGACCAGCACCGTCTAGCAACCTGTCCATATGAGCAAAAAAAGAAGAAAGAAAAATGAGCAAATGTATATGTTTGCATTCCACCCCCCTCCCCCTTTCCCAGCTATATAACAATGATTTTAGGGAAACAAATCTAACTAAATGGATTGTTCTGTTCTCAGTATCTAGGCCTTCCATTTTAGAACTTTAAAAAAAATCAAACATTTTAAAGTGAAACAAGCAACCCAGAAAGAAATAACAGGTTACATGAACTTGTATGATTTCAAGATTAGGGGGTGCTTTGGAAGAAAATCACCTCTTCTGTGTTATAGAACTGGTAGTACAGAACACATACAATTATGGGATTTGTAGTCTGACAGGCATCCAGTAAATTCAATATTCAGAAATTCGGTTGACTGGGAATGCCATGGGCAAAAAATCCTATTAGTGTATATTCTGAATTGGCAAAACCTGGAGTTCTGGAGGTGGGTGGATTGAATGATACAATTATAGTTCCTATCAAGTGTGAGTGGAGAGGTATAAATGCAAGGTTTCCAATCCACCCCACATATACAATAAAAAGTCCCTTCCTCCTCCCCTTCAAAGCCCTGGGAATCAGTAGACCCTTAAGTACAGCATTATGTATGGCATGGGGTTAAGTGGGAACCTGTACTAGAAGGAAAGATCAGTTTTAAAAAATCCCCAATTTTCCAATGGCAGAATTGCCTTCCATACACAGAAAACATGGAATTTTACAATGCTTGCAATTGGGCATCCATCCATCCATCCAACAATATTTTAAGATAAGCAGAGAGAGTAGATTTGCTTACTCCATTGGAAACATCCCAGCTTAGCATCATTTTAGCACATTCTTCTGCCTGTGTTGAGCCATCCAGAACAAGGCCAAATCCTCCATTTATCACTTCTCCCCTTTAAAGTAAAACAAAAAAATTGCATTCCTAACTTTCACTTGAAATGAATCAGAGGCCATCACCGTCTCATCATATGCAAACTTGGGGAAAAGGAAGATATACATTTTAAAACTGTAGTAATTAGGTATGACTAATCCATAGTCACTTTATTTAAAAGACAGGCAATTAACAATTTATAATAAGTGTGTACAGATGGAATTTTACTAATTACAACCTGAACTGATCAACATCCCATGCAGAGATATAGTAACCTGACCTTAATCTGATCAAAGGTATTTCCAACATTTGGGAGCAATTGAAAGCCTCCTGATCTGACAGTTACAATGTAATTCTGAGCCATGCCATTGTGCAGGTAGGGTTAAGGCTTTGTCTGTACCCATTAGAAAATGGTTAGAGGGATAAAGACACATGCCACCATCTTTTCTTGATAAACAGACAACCTGTAGGCTTGCAAGGAAAATAATAGCTGTAATAGCTGGCAAGCAGATAGCAAAAGAAGGAAGCAGAAACTCAGTGATAGGAATCCAGCTGCCTTGCAAACAGCCAGGTGAGGCAGTGGCAGACACTAATGCTTGCCTCACCAGTGGAACACATTCCAACACGCTCTTCCTCACAATCTCTTACATTATGAAATGTAAGAGATTGTGAGGAAGAAAGAAAGATCAGATAATGTGTCAGATAATTTCTCGGAAAACTGCTGATTCAGAACTTGAGATTTCTTAATGTTTGCAATTTCACTGTGTGTGTATGGGGGGGGGGGGACAACAACACATAATTAGCCCTGGTGGGGCAAGTGTCAGGCATGTCCTCCTATTTATGTGTAAATAAAGAGAGGATGAGCTGAGGAAAATGACTCATGCAGAAATGTCAGGGTGTCTGTTGTGTGGAGAGGAAGGGAAAAGTGAAATGCGAAGTATAAACAAACAGCTCCTCTTCCTCCTCCTCCTCCTCCCCCTCCTCCTGCCAGCTCTCCAAAGGAGTTTCATTGCCTGTAGATCAGGAAAACCTTCCCCCATATGCCTGAAATTTGGGATGGAACCTTTTAGAATTGTAACCCGTTTGGATGGAGGGGCAGAAAGCTGCACCAAAAAAAAAAAAATCCATTTGAACCTCACGGAAGTGGCTAGTGAACTGGCAGCAAGGTTCAGTTCTGACATTGATGCAGCTTTTCAAAGAATTCAACTCGAAGTCCAACTAATTCTCTTTTACATATCCCATATTTATGCCAGAACCCTAGCGTGGGATAAGGAGCCACCCACTTTCACTTTCCCACACTGCCATGCCAGCAACCTCAGATCTCAGCCAAGGGCCGATGCCAGTGACTGAGCCTACTGTAATTCTCCTGAGTACAAGATGCTCCAGAAAGCACTTGCTTAAACAAATAATGTAAATGCCAGCATGCCTGATGATTAAGTGGCTCAAGTGACTGGGGCTCTTAAAGGTCAGGCTCTGGTTATTTAAGTTTATTACACGGCAGCTTGGAATTCGGTTGCATTGGAATCTTAATTGACACTCCAGATTATACATCACTGGATCAAGGGAGAGCATGATTAAAAAAAAAGAAAAAGACCACATATTTTCCATGGGACTGTTACTCTAAATATGTAGCTTGGGATTGGAAGGTTCTGTTTTCACACTGTCTTTTTGTCAAATCCCAGAGACATAGCCATGCTAAACTGTGCCTCCCTTCCCCATTTTATCTTTGGGGCAGGTTAAAATGAGAGAGAAGGAACTGTCAGAAGGGCACCCAGCAAGCTCTGTGGTAGAGTGGAGGACTGATTGGATGGTAGTCTGACACTCTTAAAGTCCACTTAGTCTCAGAAACAAGGCATGAAGATGATGGTCTACTTGTTGCCGAAGTGTAAATATGCAAAGGATCACAGTACTGGCCGCTTATTGAGAACTGAAACAACTTTAAAGAGAGTCCTAGCAGTCGAAATATTCTTCTTCATCTGAAGGCAAACAGGGAGGAAGTCTACTCAAAGGAAGTCTCTAACCGAGCCAATCAGCACCCAGGAGTAGATTATTTGAAAAATATCTGGAAGTTCCAGAGCCTGGTCTAAATATGCTAACTTCAGATCTCCTCCAATGCCCCCTGAGGATATTCTTCATATATGCTGTTGAATCATGTATACCTCAGATTTTGAATATTCCAACAGCACTAGAGTTGCCAGGTCCTCCCTGTGCACTGGTGGGGGGGGGGCAGATAAGGTGGCCGGATTCAGGCTTATAAATGCATGGAGATTTGTGTAAGAAGCCTGGGGAGGACCAGGACCTCAGTGGGTCTCTTGGAGCGGGTTGAAGACCAAACAGGAGGACCTTGAACTGGTAGTGAAGGTTCCCAAAGCTGAATCTGAGGAACCATCTGTGCTCAGGGAAAATGGGCATGTGCCTCAGTCAAGTCCAGAGAAGTTAGAAATTCTCCTGGGTGGAGGACCTCAACAACGGACCTCAGCATTTTCAACCAGAAACAATGACATTTTATGAGCCTGTTGACAAACTTCAGATCTAGGATTATCCTACGATCCCTGTTTCTTTTGGGCATGGTAAATGCCATGATCCTGTTCCTCTAATGGGACTGGTTCTATAACCTGTATGTATGTCAGATGATCTATGGCTTATAGTGTCCTTTGGAGTTTTGTCATACCTTTTGGCATCAGGTAGGTAATGATCTGGTGGAATATGCCAGAATCTTGTATCCTTGACAAGCCACTTCATGAGCCCAGGAGTCTACTTATGGGGTGCACCAGGTCTCCTTGAAGGTCAGTCATTCCTACTACCGGAATGTGTTGTGAGTTATATATTATGTTATATAATTATATAATAATTATGGCATTTTAAACCTGTCCTTCCATATTTCTCAGGGTGGGCAACAACACTATAAAAACATCATGCAATCCTCATAAAACATTAAAACTTTTTATTCAACTAATGCCCCTGATTAAAATTCCAGACAGGGAGTATTAAGCGTCAGGAGCTGGTTTTTCCAACACTTCCCTCCTCCCCAGCAATAAGGTCAACATCTTTGTTGGGTGTTATTTTGGGCCCCAACCATAAGCCTGGTAGAATAACTCCTTTTTACAAGCCCTGCAGAACTGGACAAGGTTCTGTAAGGCCCTGATCTTCCTTGGGAGCGCATTCCATCAGACTAGGTCCAGAGCCAAAAATCCCTGGCCTAAGCCAAAGCAAGTTTCACCTAGGGATCCTGAGCAGAATTTGATCTGAAGATCTTAATGCTCATGGGGGAATATAAAGGAAAAGATGGTTCCATAGGTACACCAGCCCCAGACCGTTTAGAGCAAAATCCCACTGACCTGACCAGTTATCACCCGGTTTCGCACTTAGCATTCCTGCTATGCTGAACTTCCTGGACTTGATTGTCGGGTGGGCTATGCAGTTTCTCAGATTACTAACTGGGGGACTTCAGGGTCCACACAGAGATAACTGACTCCTCACAGAGTTTGGACCTGGTGTCAGCCATGGCAGCACTAGGACTCTTCCAATTTGTTGCTGGTTCCAGTCTCAAGCAAGCTATATCCTGGATTTGATCTTTGGAATAAGGATGTCAGCCTGGTCCAATCAACTAGGGTGCCATGGTTGGACCACTACAACCAGAAGGCTTGGATTGAATCATAGATTATCAGAATCACGCAGAGCGAGAAAAGCCCAGAGTGGGCCAGCCAGCCCAGCTTCCACTCTATAAAAAACACCCTATGAAAAAGAGGAGGAGAGGACACGCAGTAATGGGTTTAAACTTCAAGTACAACGATATAGGCTAGATATCAGGAAAAAAAATTCACAGTCAGAGTAGTTCAGCAGTGGAATAGGCTGCCTAAGGAGGTGGTTACACACTTTTCTTGGATGTTTTAGGATGCTTAGGGCTGATCCTGCGTTGAGCAGGGGGTTGGACTAGATGGCCTGTATGGCCCCTTCCAACTCTATGATTCTATGATTCTATGATTGACATACCGCTCCCCTCCCTGTTTAGGCAGAGAGCAGATTTAATTTTCATACATCTAGACTTATGAACCCAATTGGATTCTGTAATGCTCTGGGACTTGAAACCCCCGGCAGATCAGTTGATGAACTGGTGGAGGATTTGCATGCCTGACTCTCAGAAGCCTTTGGTGAGATTACTCAAGAGTATGCCTTGGGGGTTTGATATCTCTGTCAGCTCCATCAGTACATGCTGGGGTAGATCTCTGGAATCTTGAGGTGAATCTGCCTCTCTAAACATTGACATATTCTGATACCAGGATCCTCTTCTAACCTCAGACCTAAATCTGGGAAGAAAGTGCTGTATATGAAAAGACTGTCCCCATTTTTCTGACCTGATAGGCCTACACAAGGCTTTTTTCTCATCCCTCTCAAGGTAATCCTCAAATAATGTATTGCCTTGAATGGGATATTTATTTATTTATTTATTGGCTTTATATACTGCAGATCCCAGCTGGGACCACGGCAGTTTACAAGGATAAAAGAATAAAATGCAATAAACCCCCAAAATTCCCCTTAATAATAAAAATTATTAATACCAAGGTAGCAGGTAAAAACAACTATCTATCTATTTCCCCTTGTTCAGTATAATATGCTGTAATAATGGTCTTCAAATGGTAGTCAGTCCTCCAGGCACACAACCAAACCAGGTGTCTGGCCACAGTAGTGGAGGCCAGGACCCTAGCCACAAAAATAATTGTCTCCAATGTGGCATCTGCCTTGTAGGAGGATGCCTTCATCAGCTTGTTGGTGCCCTCTACCCACCTATGATCATTTTCCAGAATTAATTGTAGCAATTTACAACACCAAGCTATAGCTGCCCTAGAAACCACCAGTGCTGTGGTTGAGGCTTGTATTGGCATGGTCAATGCCTCATGGGTGTTGTGCAGCTCAGACTCTGACTTTTTGTCCATAGTGTCTCTGCAAGTACCTTTGCCATCCTCTAACACAGTGGTCCCCAACCTTTTATCACCGGGGACCGGTCAACGCTTGACAATTCTACTGAGGCCAGGGGGGGTAGTCTTTTGCCAAGGGACGTCACTGCCACCGCCTGAGCCCCTGCTCCACTTGCTTTCCCACCGGCACCACTTTCCCGCTGCCCGCTGCCCGCTGGGGGGCACTGCCAGCAGCAGCTATGCAATGCCACACCGAGGGGGAGCCCTAGCCATGGCGGCCACTGGAGAGCACCAAAGGTGAGCTGGCAGCAGAGTAGCCGGGCAGCCCCTGAGGCAGCAGCCGGGAAGGAGGACGAGGAGGAGCCGCGACCCGGTACCGACTGATCAACGAACCGGTACCGGTCTCCGGACTGGGGGTTGGGGACCACTGCTCTAACACCAGACCTGATGACTATTGCACTCATGGGAGCATCAACTAGAGTAACCTGCAGCATAGGTTTTGCATAAAGTGTACATCTTTCTAATAAGGAAAAGAAATTGCTTGGTCAAAGAATTCTGGCATGGGAAAATTATGTTGTGCAAAGTCATTTTTTTTTAGGGGGGGGAATTCCCCATTCCCCTTGAAACAAAAATATTTATAAGGTTCCAAGTTGGTAGCTCCAAGCAGCTAAGACTATTGAGATCTAGGACGGCAACTGTCTTGCACAACAAAAATTGATAATCCTCATTATTAAAGAATCACTTTTCTGTGGAAGCTTCCATTTCTTCCTCTTCTGTAATAAATCCCCCTTCCTCCCTCTCCCTGTGATTCTCTTCCACATCAAAAGAATTCGACCTCCTTGGGCATTCCCTCTTTTGTGCAGCCTTTGTTGGTCAACAAAACTGAGAGGGTAGACAGGAATAAGTGCCCAAATCATCCTGTCTATGCAGGGAAGGAGAGAGGGGGTATTTACAAGACAATGTCTCAAAGGGAGAGTCTCCTTGTCTCCAAAGGGAAGAAACTTTCTCCTTTACAGCCTGACTCATATACATGAAAAATTCAGGAGATAAATTAGATGGACTGCTGTTTTCAGCTACATTCCTGCCACATGCCCCTGAGGCTTGATCCGATTGGAAGAAGAACATAGCTGATCTGGGATGGCATATTGCCAATCCCCAATATGGCCACTGCCCTCTTGAGAGCCCCCCACAAGCCCTCCTGGATCAGCTTGGGCTCCTTTTATGCCTTTTTCATGGGCACAGCCAAGAGGAGCTTTTGAGAACTCTTTTCACTCAGTGGCTGGGACAGCCCAGTTGGACTGCTATTGGCTGCTCTCACCATGTTTCTGAGCTCTCCTGGCTCCTCTGGGACTGAAGAGGCAAGTGTCTGCTCATCAGAGGAGAAAGCATCTTCACGCTGTTTATGGCCATAACCAATGCTTCAGCCAAAGCCAGAATTCCTAAAATGGCCATGGTGACAGAGCGAGAGCCAGTGATCATCGCTATGGTCTCTCCTGCTGCTCTTTGATCAAAGCGCAGACAGACAACCAGAAGGATGCAGTAGGGAAGAAGGTTCAGCAAAAGATAAGAATAAGAGTAGAAAAAAAGAAATGGCTGAAATATAAAGGTAAAACAGGAAGAAGACTGAAGACAGGTGCTTCCTACCATGGGAGGAAGGAAGTGAACAATTTGTCCTGCCTCCATTACCAAGGGCTGGGAAACACCCACCAGTATGTCCTGCTGGATCAGAGGAAGAACCAGGGGATCCCCAGGTCCCACCTGGAGGCTAGCAGCCCTAAACAGTACTTTGCTCTCAGCACCTATATCCAGAAATACTGCTGTTGAATATGAGGTTTTCATTATGTTACTGAATGGTGGACAGACCTAACTAATATTACCAGGAAAATATTTTTATGAATCATGTAAGTATTTTCAGCTGGGCCAGCTTGATAGTAATGAAAGTTAAGTCTTAGAAGAACCTTGTAACTAAATAAGACATTTGAAATTCATCCCTTTCATTTCTCAAGTTCCATCTCTTAATTCTACATGCCATTTGATTCTCAAACAGAATCAGTGACTGCATTTTTCATTCTAAAGTCAGATCTAGAGTTAGGACATATTTTGATAACTACACCAACAAATCCAAAGCCAGTGAGATCCAGTTTTGCCTTCCCCAAGACACCTAAAAGCAATCATAAATTAAATCTACAGTTAGTCAGGTTTGTTCAGTTGAACTTTCCAACAAGTCTTCTCACTTTTATAGGAAAGCGCACTGCCCTCATTAGCACTGGGTCATATATTCAGATAATTAAAGAAACATGTGGCATTTTGACCTTAGCTACCTCCTATAATTTCCAGATGTCTCCATGCAAGGTGATCAAAGAACTCCAGGCCCCTTTTGCAATCAAGACATCACACTGTTGACTGTGTACTTCACTCAGTAAATTGACTCTGTCTGTTTGTTGCTACAAGTCACTTTGGCCTCCTGCTAATAAACAGGACTTGAGAATGAAGTTGTAACAGTGGTCATCCCTAATGTTACTGTAACTCCAAATAACAGCAAAAGTGACACAAGTTCATACAAGCAAATAACTACATAGACAAGATCATTTCTTCGATCACTGGAAAGGTGAATTTTTCCCAAATCCTTAACAAAATAAAAGGTTTCTAGAGAAAATCTGAATGATAAAATCCAAGTAAACACATCACTGGTCATATAAGTAACAGTGCTATCATTTTCTGTATAGCACATGTGTGAACTTACAAATACCAGAAGTTCAACTGAGGGATGGGTATTAGTAAACAGAAAAACTGAAAGTTAAAAGCATGTTTGTTTGGGGACATTTTAGGGATTGGATGCGTCTGATCTCCATAAATCACGAACTCTAGCATACCCTTATCCCTTCTCATTTGCACTGCAGTCAGTCCAGATGGGAGACCTAGAAATGTAAGTAGTAATTTATGCACTTACAAGTTAGTAGAAAACAGCAATTAAAACATATGAGATATCCTATGTAATATGCCTCTAATTGAAGAGCCTCTTGTGGTGCAGGGTGGTAAGGCAGAGACATGCTGTCTGAAGCACTTACCATGAGGCTGGGGATTCGATCCCAGCAGCCAGCTCAAGGTTGACTTAGCCTTCCATCCTTCCGAGGTCAGTAAAATGAGTACCCAGCTTGGGGGGGGGGGGGGTAAAATGGTAATGACTGGGGAAGGCACTGGCAAACCATCCTGTATTGAGTCTGCCATGAAAATGCTAGAGGGCGTCACCCCAAGGGTTAGACATGACTCGGTGCTGGCACAGGGGATACCTTTACCTTTTATGCCTCTAATGACTTAGCTAAAACATTAAGAACTTCTCCCATGATCTAGTGTCTTTAGGCAGAACTAGGCATGTTGCAAACAAGCTCCACTGCAAACCAAACAATGCTTTGAACCATCTTTGTGGGAGCAATATCAGCTATGTACTTCCTTTGTAATTGAAGCATTTTTGCTTTGAGCCTCCAAAGCAAAGCTGGGTTCTTCTGTTTTCATTTCACTCCATCAGGAAGAGCAGCATACATGTAGGTACCCCATGATATCTTCACAACAACCATAAGAAACTAACTGGGCTTGCTGAAAATAGTTTGCAATGATCATTCTCAACCTGCACAACTAAATCAAGCGCAGCAGAGTGGCCTGAAGAATCCATTGCACAGTCAGGTACTGCAGTGATGAGACAAAATAAAAGAGGGCCTCTTCCTGAACTAAACGCTAGAAGGCTCTCATGCCCTAAGAATTGTTGGAGGTTTAGTGCCCAATTAAAAGAGATTTGTTTAATCAAGTTCCTATTTTGCTGCTTTAAAAAAATGCCAGAGCTAATTGGAGATGGTGGGGGTGGGGTGGGGGAAGGATGGCTGGCACTTGACCTGTTTTGCATCAGGAATCTGTTGCTGCATTTTAGTAGAAGAGCCCCTTATATTGGGGTCTGAAGGTCACAGTTTTTAAATGTAGCTTGAAGGGCATCTAAATACATTCCATCCACTGACATTCTGAGTGCATGCACAAACAACATGGTGCTGGGTGTAGGATATTTTTTTTAAATCTCATTTTACTCTTGTTTAGAAAACTGAGTCTTTCAAATCATGCTATGGTCACTTACCATAATACATTTGAGTCTTTAAAAGCATTTCGATATTAATGAAAGAGAATCATACAACATTGGATTTCAGTCAAGGAAATAATTTTACAAACTCCAGCAAAGCCCCTTTAAACCACACAATAAATTGTCTGAGTTTCCCAGAAGTAGCTAAGGCCAAAGAAAACCCCATGGGTCAGAAAGGCTTTTCTGAATTATCATTCTTTTATTTTTTGTGATTCATGTGTACCTACAACCCACACATCCGCATCAAGGCTGTGCTTCTGTTGCAAGAACATCAGCTTCCCTAAGCAATTTATTTCTCTTGTTTTGGGGTTTGATTAGAATCATAGAGTTGGAAATGACTGCCAGGGTCACCTAGACCAGTGGTCCGCAAGCTTTTGGCTGCTGCGGACCGCTGCTCTGTAGTGGGGGGAGAGGGCGGCCCGGGGGCCCGCACACGCACAGCAGCCCCAGCACAAACGCGCGTGTGCGGACTGCCGCGCACACGCGTTTGCGCCCAGCAGGGGCGCAAACGCGCGTGCACGGCAGTCCACGCATGCGTGTTTGTGCCACCGCCATGCCGGCGGCTGCGGCTCCCCCTCCTGGCCCCTCCGGGCCACCAGCAAATCGGCCGCTAAAGCAGCCAATTAGCTTGCGGCTCGGCAAGCTTCTCTTCCCTCCCCTCCCGAAACAAGAAGCTTGCCGGGCAGCGAGCTAATCGGCCGCTTCTCGCTTTGGGGGGGAGGGAAGAAGGAGCCGCGGCCCGGCGCCAAGGCCTTCACGGCCCGACACCGGGCCGCAGCCCGCAGGTTGGGGACCACTGACCTAGACCACCCCCTACAGAATGCAGGAAACTCACAACTACCTGCTCACCCACATTGACCCCAATTCCATGTCCAGATGATGGCCCCCACCCAAAAAAAAACACACCAGAATCCTTGGTCAGTCTGGCCTGGAGGAAATTCCCCTCCTGACTCCAAAGTGGCAATTGACATTTCCCTGGACATGCAAGAAAGGGCCACAAGATCCAATCACTGCTTGTACACCTACTATCATCATGATCATCATTATTATTAGATGATCATTAGATAATAATAATGATCATCATTATTATTACTATTATAATTTATTGCATTTATGGGCCACCCTTCCCTGATGGCTCAGGATATGGTTTTGTGATATAACTAGTGATAAGCAATACAACCCCCATTCTTCCATACTGAATTCTGAATCTGTTCTTTCAAAGGAAAATTCTTCAGTGGCTGAGTTTCCACATGTTCTACCAAACTACACAGCAGGCCAGGATCACTCATCTAGCAGTATTTTAAGTGGAAAATGCGAACAAGACTATCTCACACTTCCCACATTCCTCTGGAGTGTTCATACTGTGTTTTATTGTAATTATTAGGAGGGTATGGGCTCCCATTCTGTTGCACTAGAGGATCATCTAAGTAGATTGCTTGTGCTAAGTGAGCACAGTAGTGCTCCCTCATCAGTTTTACCATCCATCTCTTGGGGAACGTCACATGATTGTCATTGACAAGGATTTGCAGACATGTGTGTGTACACCTCGTCAGATACTATATGCATGCACATCAATGCTCATACCCAGAAGTAAAACTTTGTTGGTCTTAAAGTTACCAGTGAACTTGGACTTTGTTCTGCTGCTTCACACCAACACAGCTACCCACCTGATAGGATTTGCAGAGTTGCTGGACAAAGGCAATGTATGGTTCCTTTACTGTACAATTGGCAAGCAAGGAAAGGAAGGGAGAAGGAGAGTTGTTTTTTATACACCACTTTTCACTACCTGAAAGAATACCAAAGTGGCTCACAGCCCCCTTCCCTTCCTCTCCCAACAGCAGACACCCTCTGGGGTAGGTGGGCCTGAGAGAGCTCTGACAGGACTGACTGATCTGAATAGCTCTATCAGGATTGTGACTAGCCCAAGGCCACCCAGCTGGCAGCAAGTGAAGGAGGAGTAGGGAATCAAACCCGACTCTCCAAATTAGAAGATGCTGCTCTTAACCACAGCACCAAGCTAGTTCTGGTACCACGTGGGCCAGTTTTCCTGTGTGCCCATTGGTTTTCCCTGTGTAAAGACTGCAACATCTTTGTTGAGCCCAGGATCCCTCACATCACTCATCACTAATTACATCACAAGCTATATCCAACAGATGATTTACACCAATGGAATGTCATGGGGCTGTTAATAGGGCCCCGGGAGATCAGTCTGACAGGGACTTCCCAGTCTTTCAGTTTGGTAAAGTGGAACGTGACAGGAAATATTAGATGAGACTGGCCCTCAAAACTTCCACGCTAGACTTAGCATTCTCTCTTGGGGCAGGCAGCAATGCTCTGTCAATCCATCCATCGCACTCTCCCTCAGCAATTCAATGCTATTAGTAAGCCATGCGAAAGTGAGCAGTAGTGGAAAATCCATAAAAATACAGTCTGGCTGAAAATCATTAACATGAGGTATGACCATGAATATACATCCCTTGTTCTGAAAAACATTCAAGATTGTCCTGAATAGCTGTTGCTGTTTACATAGCAAGTCATCAGTTGTGCCCCTGCACCTTAGTAGTGAAAATAGGTGGAAATGAACCAGCAATAAGTTCCTCCATAGTCACCAGTGAATTTAGTTTGAGCCAGCAACACTTGTAGTCTGCTTTCAGTATGGCGTGCATCCTGGCACCACATGTGCACCTCTTCGCCCAATTCATTGAATATCCACATGAGCAATGAAGATGGGTCTTGAACTGGAAACAGGCACTGCAACCCTTACCTGATTATGGCACAAGGAAATTGGCCATTAATTCCAAGCACGTTTATGTGGGACAACACCCCCCACAGTGAGGAAAGTGTGAAACAAGCTCTGGAATTCCCCATGCAAACATACTTGTCAAGACTTTCTCTGGTACCCTACAATCATTGCCACTTAGCAGAGATGTTCCCAGTACTGAGTATTCCCAGGCATGACATGTAATTGTTTTCTAGCGTGTAACACCCAGTTATATGACAACTTGGAAAATGATCCCTGATAAACTCTTCTTAGGTCAGAATGCTTTAAAAGATTCTCTACGTGTATAATCAGCATTCAGCAGACTGTGCTTACTCTGACTGAATTGCTGGCTGAGGTGATGGGAAATTATGAGGACAACAGAGTATTTTGGTGGCAATTCCAAATCTGTGGAACCCCCCTGCCTTTATCTGTCTGCTTGGCATCCTCTCTGATGGCTTTTAACTACTTACTTAGCTTCTAACTGATGCTGTTGTATGGGCACTAGGTTTTATTTTGTTTTTTAAATGTGAATTTCAGAATTGTTTTCTTTCATGGTGATATTGTTTTAAACAAGAACTAAGGTCAAAAAGCCAATTGATGGTTTAATTTAAAAATTAGATGCTTTTGCCGTGCACGTGGAAAAGTTGTTTCATGTTAACAACTTAGTTTGAAACTCCTCTATTTTGATTGCTTCTTGCAAAAGATTTAAACAGTAGCTGTGGTTTTCAATCAGATTCCAGAGCTTAAAGCTCTCTTCTGTTCTCGTGTGCTTGGTAGGTGGGAAGAGTCAATTTCCAAACATAGCTCTAGTATTATGGGTGTGTACAAAGCAGATGAAACAAAGCAACTTCAACCAAGTTCTACTGCACTCAGATGTCAACCTTATACGTTGGGGGACAACCCTTCAAAGACAGCCTCTTTTCCTAGGTACTCATTGAAAAGGCTCAGAAATGCTAAGCTATGAAACAAGTTGAAGGAAGTTCATTTATCATGGTTCTGTGCTGCTGCATTACGCAACCTGGCTTTCTTCACCTCTTTTCCTCACCCGGTTTTCACCAGACAATATCCTATTATTTCAAAGTCAAGTTCTCCTTACCAGCCAACACCACCACCATTGTGTAAGGCAACCCAGGTAGCACCTCTCAATGCATCTCCTACAAAATTCTGAACAGCCATATCTGTAGGGGAGGAAAAGAAATAAACAGCTGATGAACATGAATTTTTAGGGTCTTTTAGAAAGAAAGAAAAAACCTTGGAAACTGTACCTTATTGAAAATCTGGTCAATTAAAGTTGAACTACCTGATTATTGCTCAACATTTTTGTTCTAGAAAATTAAGAATCCTCCAAATCCAGGTAGTGGCTGGGATTATAACTGGTCTCTAGGCAACAAAAATAAATTCACCTAGAGATAGCGGCTGCTTTGGAAGACTGACTCTATGGTATTATACCCCACTGAAGTCCCTCCCCTCTGCCTGCCCTCCTTATGCTCCACTTCCAAAATCGCATGGTATTTCTCAACCGAAAGCTGGCAACCCTATAGAACAGGGATTTCCAACCAGGGTGGGAACCAGTTTTTGGACTAGCTCTGGAAGATTAAATCTGGCTTAATGGGATGATTTCCACTAGGAACTGTTGAAAACATTGTTACTCATTTATTCCCCTAATGTGTGCAATTTGCATCTGTGATTTACTAGTGCTAGTATAATTCCCAAGTCTAGTGCTTTGCCTTTATCTGCTTTCTTTCCTTGCTTTCTTTCAGTATGTCTACATTCACATTAAAGATGCAATTTGCTCCCTGCTCTCTGTCTTTAACCTCTCCACAATTTCTCCCAGAATATTGTTTCCAAGATTGGGTGCAAGCACAGATGTTGATCCCTTGCCCTGGGGTTAAAAGATGTACATGTCAAGGCCATGGCCATATAGGCCCTTCTGTCACTTGGTAACAGGCATCATACACAGTAATTCTTTCCACTGTGGAAAAACTGCAGGATAAGAATGCCTTCTTATTCAATAAACTAGCTTCAAAGCCCATTCCTAAGAACGGGCCTTGAAAGGGTCCCCTGCCCTGGCTCCTGGCCAGGCAGCTTAAGGTGGCTTTGGGCTGCAGCTCACAGCCGGATCTAGTGGGGCATGTGGGGCAGGACAGCTTGTTAGCAGGCCCAGGACAGAGCTCCTTAGCAGACAGTCAGCAGGCCGGGAGGCCCTCATTAGCAGGCCCTCCACCACGATCCTTTGCCCAGGGTCCTCTCCCCTTACCTGCTGCTGGCTCCAGGCACTGAGGTGCATCTGAAAGCAAAGAGGCTAGAGTCCAGGGACAGAGGGCAGGAGTTGCAGGGGCAGGGGCAATCAGCAAAGCTGGCTGCACACTGATTGGCCCTATTCCAACTTGGACAGCCGGACACATTCCACTCCCCAGGCTGTTTCACAAATATATAGAGGAACCATGGATAAGGATGAATGCATACAATGTTTAGTTGAATATAGGGTTGCCATTCTCCAGGACACATCTGGAGAACCCATCAGTATCAGAGTTGATCTCCAAACAACTAAGATCAGTTCCCCTGGCTGCTTTGGAGGTGAACGCTGTGGTGTTGTACCCTCCTGAAGTCTCTTCCCTTCCCAAACCCTGCCCTCCTCAGACGCCATCCCCCAAATCTCCAGGTATTTCCTAATCCAGAGCTGACAACCCTAATTTAATATAT
Organism: Paroedura picta; assembly: GCF_049243985.1. Classification (NCBI taxonomy): domain Eukaryota; kingdom Metazoa; phylum Chordata; class Lepidosauria; order Squamata; family Gekkonidae; genus Paroedura; species Paroedura picta. Next base: position 38,597,378 of record NC_135371.1, on the reverse strand, counting down.
TGAGCATATCAACTAACCTGCACAAAGTGCGGATCCGTCATAGATATTTGATGTCTCCCTGTATGGACTGTCTGTCCCACTTACATCATGGTGATCTCGACTAAGGACAACAGGCCCCTGTTTTGTTTAAAGGAGAAAAGATTGGAATTTTTCATGTGAAGAATATGCCAAATAATGGTAAAGTTTTCATTAACCACTTGAGTTTATATTAATTAAAATAAAATAAAATATTAAAATAATGATATGGTCCCTCAATAAAGGCAGGTCCATTTCTATGTAGTGTGGGATAAATTATGATGGGAAGTGCTGGCAGTGTGCATGATTGAGCAGAATATAAAGAGTGTCCTGCAGGGGGTGTCAGAAGCGATGCATATTTAGCATAGTTAGATCAAGAACTTCCTGATATCTTTCACATTATCTCCTCTAATGTCCTGGTCCAATAGGACTTTTCCTGCTTTTGAGCATACTTCCTCCCTACTTGTTTCCAGTGAAACCAACAGAAGAATGACTGCAGACAACAGAGCAGTTAGTTAGGTCTCTTCTCTCCTATTTTTATTTTCTGGTGATCTGCTCCTCATTCCCTTTTTAAAACTCTGCCAACAGGAAATAGATGCTGAAGTGCTAGTAAAGAGGGGGGGGGGGCTATATTCACAGACCTCCCAACCCATTATCACATATCATTTGCCCTTGAGCTGATAGGAGATAGAGTTTGATCCTGTTTTGTGCTTCTCGCAAAGCCTGCGGTCTATTTGTATCCACTACAAGGATGGCAGTGGCCAAAACAAGATTTGGATAACATTTTAAAAAGAGACACAGTATACACCACAGGGTATGGGAGTTTGACCTTGCACTTCAGAGCCCCAGAGAGTTTTCCTTTCTTAGGCTATGATTGTTTCATAAAACTATTTTATAATTACGGGCTCTTTGAGAGCTCCAAAAAAGATCAATGGCATTTAAAATACAACAGTAAACATTGTCAGAGTAACATAAACCAGACACAGGTCAGTCAAGGCTTCCTAGATTGAGTCTTTATGATTATTCTGCCACAGTACTGAAAGATGCCTGGCGTTGAATCTTTGTTTGGACTGAATATACTTAGGCCAATTGCTGACCTCATAGCCACTAATTCCAAGGTATATCATAGCTTTGGTAACAACTTGCACTGGAAAACCCATCTACTCCAAAGTCAGTATGGAGGGTGGCACTAGAGCATGCTCCAGGGCCACATTGGATACTTGGGTCACCATATGCTATTCTCCTTTCTGAAGGTGTAGAGCTGAAGCTTGAGCCCCTGGCTTTACTGTTTCCAGGCTCAAAGGCTGGAGCCTGAAATGCAGCAGGCAGGCATTATTAGCCTGTTGACCAAGCAATGCAGAAGGCCAGGCATTTATACCAGGACTAGCTTATGCAGAGGCTTTCCATTGCCTATCAGTCACAGGATGTTGAACACTCCTGTTCCTTTCTGTATCAAAATGGAGTTCAAAGGATTGCATTCAACCCAGACAAAGTGTTGCCCAGCCTGTAGGGTGGGACCCTAGATTTGTAGACCAGCCCTCCCTAAAGGCTGTCTGTGCCTTTTCCATTGCTCTCTTTAATTAATTAATTATTTTTTCTGTTTATGTGCTATCCTTTCCTTGGGGGCTCTGGGTTGCTCACATCATAATGATAACATTACATAATAAAAAAGTATATAAACCCCAATTTATTTAATTAAAATTAATAATTTAAAAACAACAGTTTCAAAAAGGGCCACCTTCTTCTCCTTAGAGCAGGCTTTCTCAACCAGGGTTTCATGATGGCCCTGGAAGGGTTTCCCCAATGGGTGGGAGTTAATTAATTTTTCATATCTTTTTAAATTTGTCAAACATTTATTGGGTCATGTTGTCCCCCCCCCCCAAATGGCCAGTGATGGGCCTGGAGAAAGTAGAAGAGAAGAGGCCCCGGGTGGGCATGTACACAGCTATGCTTCCCAACCATTTTCTGCACGATCGCACCACTTCTGGGGTTTCTCAACCCCTGAAGAATATTTCAGGGGTTTCTCAATGGTAAAAAAGTTGAGAAAGAAGGGTACATAGAGTGCCTTAGAAAGAAGGGTACATGGAGTGCAACTTTACTGGTCGATAGGTGGTGGTTTTTGGTGTCAACTATGGGGGCCAGACAGTTGATGATGTTTCTTTGTATTATGGAAACCAAGATCTGACCCTGGAAAAAAATTTCTTCAATACATTAGCTTGTGTCTCCCCCCCCCCCCCAATCCATTGCATATACAAGTTGGTCAAGTATAATGTGTTCTGATGGTTACTAGAGTGAGTTTCTTAGAATCTAAAGAGGGAGTAATGGAGAAAGAGAGGATGGTCAAAGGCTGGAATGTAACCTCCATATGCAAACACTGTGTATATTAGAATGCCACTTGCTTAGGGTTCTTAGTGGGGGAAGATGTATCTTTTGTGCAATCAATGTCTATTTGTTTCTCCAAAATGCATGTTCAGCCATTGTAGATGCCAAACCAGATGAATGCCAAGGTCATTTTTGACTATGGACCAGCCCTGGATGCGTCACCACACCAAATAAATTGGGACTTGTGGGTGACCATACAAAGAAAATAGGAAACAGTGGACCCAGACCATATCCACCCATTAGATGAAATGGTACAAGTTTCCTAATTCATGCCCAGGAATCTCCAATACAGGAAGCTGTTAACTACGATGGCTTCCCAGTGTTTGTGCCTAAAGCAGAAAAAGCACTTTTGTGACTCTCCTTGAGGATTACAAAGGAAGCATACCCATGAATGAAAATGTGTGAAAACACTACAATTCATGAGTCCAGATGGGAATAGGGAAAAAAACACAGTAGGGTTCAGGAATCTTATAAAATGCCACAACTACAAAGGCTCAGCACAATATGTAGTTATTGTCAAAGCTGAGCTCATTTTAAATTACTACGCTTGTTAATTTATTACAGATTTATTGACTTCAAACAATTTGTATTTTATATGAAAAGTTTTTGCCCCTTTTTCTCCACCTGAATTCTGGCAATATGATATTAATATTCCCAGTACGTGGCCAGACCCCACTGCTCTTTTTCTTCCAGACCAATCTGAAACAAAAAAGATTAGGTTACATTGAGTAAATATATATATATATTATATATATATATCAGAGAGAGAGAGACTGTACCTTAATCTTTCCTTCAGCAATGCCTTGGTTAATAGCTCTCGCAATAGCTACACGGCCATTTTGATCAGAATATAAAATCCTGGCTTGGGAACCTACAACCTAGAAAGTAGAAATATTGCCACAATAAAATATTTTGGCTTATCTCTATGGTCCAGACATGGCCAGAGCTAAATCTGTCTTCTTTAGCTAAAATAAGCAAGGATATCGAATTCATAGCTACCTACTGTCAGGACTAAAGCATTTTAGTTTCCGTTGGATTATTTTGCTATCTATACTTATACAATAAAACTAATGAATCTGTGATTAGCTGGCACAAGCCAGTGTACCAACAGCTTGAGACCCATGATCCAATACTAAGTTTCCTGGAAGTATTAATAGAAACTGGAAAGGAACTATGATTGCAAAGAATGCTAAATGTCCGTAATGCTTTTCTGTCCCTCTGTCCTCCGCTTCCTTCTCTCCTTCTAGGGTTGCCAATCTCCAAGTAGTACCTCGAGTTCCCCAGGAATCACAACACATCTCCCAGGTACAGGGATCAGTTCCCCTTAAGGCGCCATTTCCAGGTTGGGATATTCCTGGAGGGTTGGGGGGTGGATCCTTGGGGGCAGGGGGTTGAGGTGGGAATTTACATCAACAGGATATATTGCTGTAGAGTCGATCCTTCATTTTCTTACAGGTGAACTAATCTCTGTCATCTGGAGAGCAGTTGTAATCCTGGGTGATTTTCATCCCCCTCATGGAAGCTGGCAACAAGGGATGCCAGACCTCAGGTGGGACATGAAGATCCCCTAGAATTACATGTAATCTCCAGACTGAAGAGATCAGTTCCCCTGGGGGAAATGGCTGCTTTGGAGGGTAGTCTCCATAGCATTATACTCCAACTGAGGTCCTTCCCCGCACCAAATACCACCCACTCCTGGCTCCACCACCAAAGTCTCCAGGTAATTCCTAACCCAAAGCTTTCAACCTTATTGGCAACCCTAGTTCCCCTCGAGGAAATGATGCTTTAGAGCAGTGGTAGTCAACCTGTGGTCCTCCAGATGTTCATGGACTACAATTCCCATGAGCCCCTTCCAGCAAACGCTAGCAAAGGCTCTTGGGAATTGTAGTCTATGAACATCTGGAGAACCACAGGTTGATTATCCCTGCTTTAGAGGGTGCATCCCCCCCCCGGGGTCCCCCCTCCTCAAACCCCAAAATCTCCACCTCCCCTAAAGCTTCAGGAATTTCCTAAACTGGAGTTGGCAACCCTATCTCTTTCTCACCACCCCAAAGCCAAATGATCTGCTCCCTATCTTCAGCTGTCCCCCTTCCCCAGCAGCCTGTGCCTAGGAAAACTGGCACAGTAGTTTGGTGCTGACTTTTCTCTGGCTTCCATTGTTGGTATTATTTATCTGGCAGCAATGGCTTCTATGCACGGAAGGAAACAGTGTACTATTTGTAAAACTGTCTCTAGCCGCTAGATTAATGGATTGTTAAATAAAGATTTCCAATGTTACATTTTATTCAATGGAGGCTCTGTTTTTTTTAGAGTTTCAATTAAGGTCCATTAGAAAGGAATCAAAGTTATTTATGATCCACAATTACAGAAGTAATAACAGACAGCTTCTTAAAATTATACATTTTGGAGGAGCAGCTGTAGAGAACTGTTTATAACAACATGAAGTGACATAAAAAAAAATTAATTTGATAAGCAAGCTGTCATTACAAACCAGAGGCAAAATCAAATTTGGGGCCTGAAATTCTCATTGTTAAAGACAAACTAGGATTAAGGGACTCCGTAGTACCCATATCTAGATTTGGAAGGTATATTCTTTAGCTCAGAATCTCAAAGCTTCATTGTACACGTACCAAATTATGCCTCCTGGCTTCTTCAATCCAGCGGATGTTATCACGGTATTGCTGCTTCACAGAGTCATTCACTATGAAAGAAATGAAGCAAAGAAATAGCTCATAAAATTATTACAGCACACATTAGTTATGTAACAGCTCCATAGCCAGCATGCAAATCAGCTTGGAGACATTCATAAAAAGGAGATAGAGATGCACACCTCTAAGATGACCCCACTGGTGTTAAAGAGGTAGGAGAATATGTACTAGGGGCCAAGCCCATTGCATTCAGGAATACAACAGGTGCTAGATTAGGAGGGTGGAATGGAAGAACTCTGTGGATGGCCTCCCCCCTCACCCCAGGACCTGGAAAAGCTGCAGGCAGCTGTTAGGGAACTCACCGGCAGGGGCAGCTCTCACGCAGAAGGGATTTGCAGCCTCCAAGCCTCAGAGGGTAGTGGAAGGAGGAGGGGGTGGTCAGGGTTGGTGGATAGAAGGCGATTGGCTGACTACTGGACAGACAGGCAAGCCGGTTGGAGCAGGAGGCACTAAGGAGTGGGACAGCTGCCCTGAGTGGGTGTTAAGCATTGAGTGGCCATGAGACCCACTTCTCTTCCAGGGCCTTACCAGAAATATTAAGTGGAGCAGATATGATCTATTGCCTTGTTACCAGGCATATACATAAATAAAATCCCATGGGAAGAAGAAAGGATAGAGTGTTCATGACCAGGTATAACCTCCTTCTAAAAAGGCCTGTACAGTTTATGTAGGTGCCTGTGCTCAGTAAAGAGACATTACTTCGTGCCTTCTCAGCATGATACTTTTCAAAATAGGGTTTGACAGCAAGATGTTTTAAATTACACACTAACAAACTGTCAAGACTGAAACTTCTGCTTCCTTGGATAACTATCTTATATTACAAACTTTTGTAGAAATATCATCTGTAAGTATAGAAATAGACAGATCAAAAAGAAATTAAACAGGGGGGGTGTATAATGTAATAGAGGAAATGTCATAGAAAACAGCCAGGGAATCGTCAGACAAGAAATGGCCAAGGGAATTCCTGACTTGAACCTCTCTTCAACTTGGTGTCACTCCATAATCCCAAACATTTCTTACCAGTCACCTTCATCAGTCTATTGTGACTTGTTTATAAGCATGAATGGTATAGAACTGGAATGAAATCTCACCAGTTTTCTTCCTCTCCAAAACTTTGAAATTTGGGGAAATTTGCGCCAAATATGATACTTTGGTAATCATATTCTAAAATCAATCTGAGAGTACAATCCACAATTAACCTGTTTAGTCTGAATGATGATAGAATAAAACTAATTACCTTATTTTGCAAGTAAGTTAAGTGTGCATTGCTACTGTATATCCTATGACAACTATTGATTTCTACATACTGGATACTGTGAAATAATGGACCCTGTTGTAAAATCCACCACTTGTGCCATTGTATTCTAGAAGCTTGCAAGCAGCCCCCCCCCCCCAAATCTTGTGGCTTCTTCCTCCCAGGTAGAATTACTGCTGTTTGTTTTTGTTTTTTTTTCCTTTGGGGAGGTTGGGAAGCCCTTCTTGAATAACTAGATTTCATTTGTCTTTCTTTTACTTAAAAAATATGTTGTCACTTCACCCATGAAAATATTCCTTCTCTCAGGCAATGTTGGTGCCCTCAGCTATTTGCTGACTTTTAGCTAGCTTTTAGAAGATACTAACAGTACATTGTGATCTCACATTATCTCTGACAGCAAGGAAGTTGACTCCCTAGCAGTAAAGTTATTATTTTTATTTGCTATTGTATTTTTACATCATTTTGACAACATCTCCAAATTCAAGGAGAGAAGGGATCACATTCTTCACTTAGTTGACATTGTTTCATTCCCATTAAGCCCTAATCTAGTCAAGCAATCATTTTGCAGAACATACTCAGCTTCTTGAGGAGCAATCTCATGTCGCCTTAACAAACAAATGGTACAACTCTTCTTACTTCTTCCTAACATGGAGGGGCAGCGCTAAAGAAAACACCATCTAAGGGCCAGTTCATACACGTATATATGTATTTTGAACACATGAAGCTGCTTCATTGGTCTGTCAAGGCCAGTACTGTCTACACTAGTTGGCAGTAACCCTCCAAGGTCTCATGTAGAGATTGATCATGTCACTTGCTGCCTGTTCCTTTTAAAAAAAATTGGAGATGCTGAGGACTTAACCTGGACCCTTCTGCATGAAAAGTAGATGCTATACTATGGAGCCACAGCCCCTCCAGGAATCAATTAATTAAAAGCCAGTTTGGTGTAGTGGTTAGGAGTGTGGACTTCTAATCTGGCATGTCGGGTTCGATTCTGCGCTCCCCCACATGCAACCAGCTGGGTGACCTTGGGCTCGCCACGGCACTGATAAAACTGCTCTGACTGAGCAGTGATATCAGGGCTCTCTCAGCCTCACCCACCCCACAGGGTGTCTGTTGTGGGGAGAAGAATGGGAAGGCGACTGTAAGCTGCTTTGAGCCTCCTTTGGTTAGGGAAAAGTGGCATATAAGAACCAACTCTTCTTCTCCTTCATGATTTACCACTTGATGATTTCTAGCAGAATATGAGATCTGTCCAAACAGAAAAGACTTACATTTGAGATGGTGCAGAGAGGTATAAAATTGATGCATGTGGAAATTTATCCACACATGAGTCTCTCACTTGACAGTGTGGTCAGGTAATGAACGTACATGCCAAAGTTAGATATAGGCTTTAGCATTCATTTTCAAGCTCTGGTTATATAAAGCTTACCCTTTATTATCCTCAGAAATTATGGTGAGTGGTAGAACTGCATCATTGACAAATGCCCCAAATTCAAATAACTGAAATTTTGCTTTGGTCATTGTAGTAACTATACACACAAGCCCCCAAAACCTCCAGCAGCCCAACAAAAGAGCACCTGCAGCCCCATATCTCATGGCCAGCTCAATCCATGAGTCAGTACAGGTAAAACATATAAATCCAGTCCTGTGCCTTGATTATGAAAATCGCACAGCACATATTTAGAAGAAGAAGAGTTGGTTCTTATATGCCACTTTTCTCTACCTGAAGGAGTCTCAAAGCAGCTTACAATCGCCTTCCCATTCCTCTCCTCACAACAGAAACCCTGTGAGGCAGGTGAGGCTGAGAGAGCCCTGGTGAGCCCAAGGTCACCCAGCTGCTTGCATGTGGGGGAGCACAGAATCAAACCCAGCTCACCAGATTAGACATCCATGCTCCTAACCATTACATCAATCTTGACAATCTCTGGGAAGCTATTTTATGAAGATTTAAATATAGGATTGTGGCTCAAGCTCGCATAGCTGAACTACAAGCAGAACATTAAATAGCAAAGAGGTCAAAGAGGATTCCCTAAAAGGTTCGTTTTAATAGGCATCTTTCCCAGTTTTCATTTCTTTCTGAATTCCTCTCTCTAGAGTTCTGCCAAGCACAACAGCAAATCCAATAATAAGAGCTGCCACCAAATCTGCTTCAGTTGGCTGGATTTTAAAATGCCATTTTATTTATACATGCATACAATTCCTATGGCCATTTGCTTGTGAGACATATATCCTCCTAGCCTTACCATGCCTTAAAATATTGTGGCATGTATCCCTTTGAATGGTGGGAAACACAAGTTAATTATTTCTTGGGCTGGATGTCATACCCTCGGGGAGAATGAGGGGCTCCTACTCATCACAGTGTTTTTGCCGTGGACCACTGTGGTCTTCAGGCCAGATACAATCATTTTAGTGCCAAGCTGTTCCCCAACTGCGTAAATTGAAAGCAATCAGAAGCTTTCTGATGTTTAATACCGAAGGCAATAAAGTTTGGGGCGTCACTAATAATATGTTCATGCCTATGCTCTCAACAAAGCCAGAACTGGAAGTCTTGCCAGCCCCCCACAGAAGACCAGCATTCTTTTGCAATCAAGCCAATCAATAGATGTTCACATTCGATTTTTAACAAGCAGAAAAATGATAAAAGCTCGAGTGGAGAAACTGCTGTTCAGCCTTAAGCTATGACAGCATGAAGTCTATGAAGTGTATTTCCAGTATACATTTCAGAATATGATATTAACAGTGCAGTCTTAAGGACTTTTAGACCTTTTTAAATGCATTGAAGTCAATGGGCTTAGAAGGGTGTGATTCGGTTTAGGATTGCAATGTATATTATTCCACCCACTCTTCCAAGGAATGCAGGACAGTGTATATAGCTCTTTATACATATTATCCTTACAAGAATTCTGTGAGTTAGACCATACTTCATAGTTGATTTGGTATCTGAACACAGATCTCCCCACACCAAATCCATTACTCTATCCACCATACTTCATTGTTCTTTAATTGAACTAATCAAGCCCTTTCCAAGAAGCAGATGTTGCAGTTAGACATTCCAGGGATCTCACAGATACACAGGGCAGGTAGGTCTAGTGCAGGCTTTCTCAACCAAGGTTCAATGAAAGCCAGGGTTTCTTGACGGCCCTGGAAGGGATTCCCAAATGGGTGACACTTAATTTTTAAAATATATTTTTTTAAATTTGTTAGACGTTTAATGGGTGATATGATTATATATGGTCATATCAACCTCCACTCCTCCCAAAATGGCAAATGTTGGGCCTGAAGGGGATGCGAAGGGGAGGGGCCGGGCCCCTGGTGGACATGGACTCAGCTATGCTTCCCAATCGTATTCTGCAGGATTGCGCCATATCTGGGGTTTCCCGAAGCCTGACGAATGTTTCAGGCGTTTCTCAACACTAAAATGTTGAGAAAGGTTGGTCTAGTGAGTAGACATAATGCCAAGGATGTGAAATCTCAAAATAGAAGGCTGGAAAATTTACTTCATGCAGAGTCAGCCAGAATAAACAAGGATTTGATTATCAGTGTCTCATTTGTGAGACACAATGATCTGCAAGTATCTCAGAATTATCCATGACCAGGAGTACTGGCAACAGTTCATCCGGGGCTATCAACAGGGTGTGACCAAAAGATGCTCCACCCTGACCTGATTCACCTCATCTAACAATTGTTTTAAAGAGAGACTTTAAATTTATGACATGAAAACCTCTACTAAAAATAAAAAGGTTTTAAACAATAGATGACCTAAGGCCTGTCACATTCCCTCAGCCTAACTTACCTCAGAGTATTATTGTAAGGATAACATGGGGATAACTGTACACTGCCCTGAGCTCCCTGGAAGAAGAGATGGATGAACGGACTTACCAATATCATTTTTAGTATGTTTTTGTCCTGAAAATACAACCCTTCTTCACCTATGATGAGTGTAAATATGCCAGGGTATGAAGCAAGTATGATGTGAGTATTTAAACAAAATGTTCTTTAGAAATAGGCAGAAGCTTCTGGAAATTATTGGTTATATTCAGCTTCCAAGGTTCTGACTTTAATGATCTTTAAATACTAAAATGTACATAGACTCTTGAATTTGGCAGCAGGGCTACAGATGCTCCTTATGGGGGAATCCTGGGTTTTCCATCCTTTCCTTTAGAACCTCACTTGGAAATACAGCCACCCCACCCCTCCCCAGCAAGGAAGGTTAGCTTGTCCCTGTATTCACATAATGTTTGGATGTGAAACATGCCCCACCTTCTTGAAGCACTGCATCTTCAAGCACCGATTTGGCAACATCATCAGTGACTGCCAAATCTTCTGGATTGCCCGAGGTACAAACCCACCGAAATGGGCCAAATCCCAAAGAAAAAATGTCACTGGGAAGAGAATATGCTTAATGATTAGAAGATAGTTCAAATTCCTACCATATTTATCCTGGCAGTTAGCAATGCTTTTCTTTCATTAACTGAAGATGGAAGAATTTCAAACATTTCAAACAAACTAATCCAAACACAAGACTCTTTGGACCTTTGTTTTAGAATTTAAACAAGACTTTGCAAACAGGCATAAGCCATGGTGCATGTATAATCATAACCCACACCTGCCGTGAAAATGTCCTGAAAGAAAACCAAGAGTTTAATCAAAGCAGGGTATTTTCTGATTCAATTGCAGGCACCCACAGTTGGCATCTAGTTTTGGTCCCAGGCTGACTGGAAACAGACTGCCAATTCCACCCTGCTCTCCTTTGCCTTTAGGCAAATGGATCATGATCTCTCACTCACTACCTCTGCTCTCAAGAAGCAGACACAAGAGACAGGTGGGAGAAGCCAGGTGTGTGAATCTGGAATGCATTCCAGAGGGCTTTGCACCAAAACAAAAATTTCTGGGACAGATGCTTGCTTTATGTGCTATCCAGTGTTTGGAGTCTTGCCCAGGTGACTTTTGTGCCATTTCAGAAGACTCTTTGGGGATGTTAACATGATTGTCAGGTATTTTATGCCTAACTGGAATTCACTGGTCTATCTTCTTGGAAATGCCTCAAACAGTTGTGGAATAGCCCATATATACACAGTTGGCCCATTGTGTTTCACCTCTCATGGCCAATTCGCCTGCTACAGTGAAGAATCTACTACATAATGAACAGGCATTCACTTAAGCATCTTAAATGGAAGCCTGTTCATTATGTAGTCAATTCTCAGGAGAATCTGAGCACATGTGGAGAAATGGAAGTGACTTGAAAAAAGTCTCTTCAGATGTGGCTGCTCATTCAGTAGCTCCCTCTTTCCTCTTCCACTTCCCTTCCAAGGCGCAGATACATCAGTGTCTTATTTTTTACGGCAACAGTTGCTGTCCCATGCTCCATTTCCCCCTGCCTGCTTACCCCATAATGTGTTGAACATACGATGGATATCGGAATTCTCCTTTGTTGGCTCCTTCTTTCCCAACATCAGCGCCTTCAAAAGAACTCTGGTTATTTAGATAGAATTCAATCTATGTGCAATAAATTCATCTGGGAGAATAAATTAAATCTAGGATTCATAATCAGGTATCATAACAGACATGGGCCAATGATAAATTGGTTGCCATTAAGATTATGAGCCATTACTATGTCACAAGACGGATGGCACTCCCTGGTTGGTTTAGGAGACACCAAGCCAAAGTAGTCTGGGAACCTGAACAACATGGAATAAATTGCCCCCGAAATAATTGGATTTGGAAGAACAAATTGGGCTGATCCTAGAACCAATGTTAATACAGCAATGTTAACTATGTTGTGGGACTGTGGGGTTGCAGTCCTCCTCTTGTATATTGGTTTTACACCATACTGACTTCATAGATGCTTGTAGAATGAGTAACTTTAAGGTATGGATCAATTTGGAACCATAAAAACCCAACTTGAAACAGTTAGGAGCTTCAAAGGTTGAATATCTATATTATTGTTAAAATTATACTACTTTTATTGTGCACAATTAAAAAAAACAACTTTAGGAATTAAAAACATATATCTAGCCCTTAGGCTATTACAAACCAGTATGCTATGAGCTATGTATACCAATAGACAGATGCGTTCTGGCCCTTGTAGTGCCTTCTTCAAACACACACCAATTCTTAACACATATAAAATATGTACAGCAGCCAATAAAAGCTCCAAAGGAAGAGCTGTAAAGTATCAGAGTCACTTAATGAAAGATGATGTCTAGTTATCAGTCATTAGCTCTCTTCCAAAGGCTGCCCAAAATTTTCATGTATTGCAATGAGTTTTCCTTCATTATGCTGTTGTTATAGGCCACATGGGAGTTTTACTCAGGCCAATTCCGCACAAAGGGGAATGTCGCTAAGTCTGAGTGCTATTGAAAAGCGCTGCAGGCAAAAGCGGCAGGTCGCGGTAACGCACACAGCCCTTTCTATCAGAAAAAGGATCTCCCACTAGCGCTGTTCTCCTAACGCACAAGTTTCCGGTCTCACTGAAATCGCAACAGAGGAGGCGATATTTTTTCATGCTTCCTCCCACCCCTGGCCGTCAATCAATTAGAACAGCCAATTAACTGTTGTGTTCATGTTTACCTTTAAGAACTCTTTTTTAAAAACTCAAAAACACCAGTAGCAACGCATATTTGTTACTTCCATGTATCAGAGAGATCTTTTCTGCTGGCGTAGGAGCTGGCGCTTAATCGTTTGCAGGCTCTTAAAGGGAAAAAAAATCTCCCCCCCCCCCCGCTATTCCTGGCTGAAATTATGGGCAGTGTCGAAGGCGGGTGGAGGGGTGGGCTGTATTGTGCTTGGAAACTGTACAGACACTTGCTTGTGGAGTGATTTCAGCCAAAGAAGCAACGCTTATTCGTTGCTTTTGCTGGTTTAAGGGGGGGGGAATGGCTATTGCGCAGGTGCAAGAGATTAGGAAGCGCAGGTGCGAGAGATTAGGGAGGAACATTCTTTCTATCACTACATTGTGAAAGCACATGTATTTTCCGGATGTGTTGCAGGTTGTTCTCAAGAGTCTAGTGTTTTTTTTAGGGGGTTAAAAAGCGCTACAACGAAGCGATTTTTGTGGGAGTGTTGCAGGAGTGTTGCTGGTTGTGTACGACATCGTGAATAATGAGAAATATATAGCATTACATAATGGCAACACTTCGGCTACATTAACACTGTGTGGAATGGACCTCACTTCTTTCTTCCACAGAAAACAACCTACCTTCTGTATAGGAATTTTGTGAATATGAAGCATCCCTTGTACAGAAGTGGATTTTCTGTGGTTCCCAACCAAATGCAAATCTTGTCTTGTTTATGCCCCAGATCAAAGTTATCTACTCACCGGCTCTTTGAGCTTCTAGAAGAAAAGCATTGCCATAATCCCAAAAAAACATTCCTTGATCAGACAGTTTGTTGATAGCAGCCACTTGTCTTCTCAGACTAAAGACAAAAAGCCACATAATAAAATTCCAACACCACCTTGTCCATTTACATGCAGTAAAAAGTGATATGATCACTAACACATCCAGCATATCCTTAAATTTGAGATATTAGGATGATGTGAGAAGGAAGTAGTTTGAACACAGAAAGATCTTGGAGGGATGATTTCAAATTAGAGCTGAGACAAATTCTAAACTTTTTGGGTATTAAAAAGAGGCTTGGAGGGAAGATTCCCAAAAGATTCTCCAAAGCTTCTTTCCCTCATATTTGTTGATAGATTGGTTGTTTGCTACTTTGCCTGAAAGACAGAAAGCTAATTCAGAATGCCTTTCCTCTTTTCATAATAAGTTAAAAACCTATTGAATAAATATTGCCTTTACTCAGAATTAGCTTTCTGTCAGTGACACAATCATGTAGCCAACTATGCTTGGATATGTGGTAACATCACATCATCCCTGATTTGGATGGCCCAGGTTACTCTGTTCTCTTCAGATTTCAGAAGCTAAGCACTCCAGGGCTGCAACACAGAAGCAGCAAACAACCTTTGAATGTCTCTTGCTTTGAAGAGCCAATGGGGTCACCATAATTCAGCTGCGACTTTCTACTACCACCATGTTGCCTGCCCCAAGACCCATGTCTTTTTGAAATCTGAGATCTCCTGGCATTCCGAAGTGAGAGGCACCAATGAAATATATACAGTATTTGCTGGCGTATAAGACTACTTTCCCCCCCTGAAAAACATGCCTCCAAGTGGGGGGTCGTCCTATACGCCGGGTGCACTTCAGTTGGGATAAACATAGCTGCCCATAGTACTGTAATGTAATGTAACACTCTATATTTTGAGTGGAAATGTTGGGGGGTCATCTTATACGCCGGCAAATACAGTACATGTCGATATCAAGGCAAGGTCTCTCAGTTTAAACAGGCATTTCTCCACACACTTTCAAAAGGAAGTTGTTTGCCTGCATGCTGCAGTACAGCATTAATCAAGGGCCTTCTGTGTGACCTTCCAAAGGTCCTCACATCTATAGTCATGACCCAGGCTTGCATTATAATAACTGGTTCTCAGAATCTCCTTCACAATACAGACTCCCCTAGTAATTCAATCATGAACCTAGGAAAGCCATCCGCTCATCCCTGGCCATGGTCATTATGTTGGAGTCACACCTTCCTTCTTTGCCAAACAGACCCATATCCTGGTCCCCAGTGCATTATCATGGTATTTTTTGCTAAAGCACTCCTTTATAATAGAAGGTTTAGATTGTCCTATGATAGCTCAGATCTGGACTCTTACACCAATGAGATTTTAGTTCCTAAAATAGCACCAATCACAGTGCACCCCAAATTCATCCACTATATTCTTCACTATATTTCATTATGGTCCCACCCAGGGGAATCATAGTTATTGTTCCTTCTTTGGGAAACCTGCAGAATTTCACCCATGGTTTTATCTCAAGCCAGACAACTCTATCACATGCCTTCCAGTATCTTTAAGACACACATAATCACTTCAAGTATATTTTTTAGTGGCTACAGCACCTAACTTTAGCCTCAGGGCATAAATCTTGCTATGTATGTATGTATGTATGTATGTATGTATGTATGTATGTATGTATGTATGTATGTATGCATGTATGCATGTATGCATGTTCAAACTTTTATACCGCCCCTCACGACAAATTGTCTTGGAGCGGTTTACACATTAAAACTAATAAAATACAGCATTAAAACCCATAAAGCCCCAATTATACAAAAACTAAAAATAATATCAACAGGAAGATTTGAAGAAATAATGTTGGCATAAAAAGAAGCTCCCAATACAATTTCTGCCTTAATGCCAGATGCTGTGGAAGGGGGGGGGTGTACGTGAGGACGATTTAAATGTGTGTCAGAAACTGTCGCCTTCCTTCTGCACTTCCAACCACCAAATCAAAAATTCCCCCAAAGGGAAGTGGTCTTTGCAGGGGGAAACCCTGTTTCAGCTTAGCTTTGGTTCAAATCATTGTTCAGGATGTACTGAAACATTGCAGGATAGTCCTGATTTCTGCTGGCAGTGGCATCATGCATCTCTTCTTCATCCTCTTTCCTATGTAATATTTAGTAACACTAATAGAGGGAGGGAAGGTGGCATGATATAGATCAGTCTCATTGGATCAAAAGAAGCTAGGCAGCATTGGTACTAGGATGGGTACTAGGATCAAGAAAGAGTCTGCAGAGGAAGGCAATGGCAAACTACCTCGGCTTCTCACTTGCTTCAAAAGACCCTTGCTAGGGTTGCCAATGCCATGGAGTAACTGAGACTTGACAGCACTTTACAGACCTACACTCAGTGCATTATGTGACCCTCCCCATGGAATTGCGACTTCCCCATTCATAGCTCTTGCTTGCAGGGGTTGAAAAACTTGCAACACAGTGAGACCCTATGGTGCATTTTGTATTAATGAACATTACCAGGGTTGGGGAACAGCAGAGGAGATGCAGGGCTGCTGCCTTCACCGGAAGCTCTGTTTGTGCACTAATGTCTAGTTCAGGCTTCAGTAAGGAAACATTGTGGGGATGTCCTTGGGCTGTCCCTCAAGCTAACTCCTACATTGTTGTTGTGAT
This sequence comes from Paroedura picta, assembly GCF_049243985.1. Taxonomy (NCBI): domain Eukaryota; kingdom Metazoa; phylum Chordata; class Lepidosauria; order Squamata; family Gekkonidae; genus Paroedura; species Paroedura picta. The sequence continues at coordinate 38,580,998 of NC_135371.1, read as the reverse complement.
GAGATGAACATATCATATACACTGTGTGGATGGGAAAGAAATATCATAAATAAGTGAGTATCTATTCTATTTCGCTTCCCAAGCCAAAGCCGCAAGTGACTCTCTGAAACTCGAAACGGCCATGAACCATTTATTTTTAAAACCCTCTCAGATAGCGTAGGGAGTATGAATTCACTTTTCAAAAGTGTGTGGGAAGGAGCTGAGACTTTGCCCTTCAGTGGCCTCCCTGCAGTCCAACACTAAATAAGCCTCATTTGCCCAGCTGGACTCTGATACCGGAACTGAACCAAGTTGAGTGAAGAATACCTGGACCTCCCTAGGAAAGTCCAGCTGCCCTCAGTCACCCTCACAGCCTTTTGTTCTTTAACCCAGACTCTTCCCCTACACGTTATACAAGATTGGGGGAGGCGGAAGTCTTACTGCTGCCATCACACTAGTCTGAGCATAGAGTACCAATTGTTAGGAGCAGACTCCCCGACCATTGTTTCTGAAACAGGGACCTAACAGGAACCAGCAGCAGGAAGAGAACTATTACCGCCAATCTATGCAGCCTAATTCTTTAATTCCTAGTTCCGGCGATTATGGAATGGAGAAGTGAACAACTGGCTATGGCTCAAAATCAATACAGCCGGGTCGCTTAACATTTGCAGTGTTCTGAGAAGTAAAGCCTCACAGCCATTTGCGGATTTGGTTTTAAAACAGAAACTGAAGAAATCTGTGACTTTTCTGTTCCATCCTTCAGCAAAGAGATATTTTTGCTTCCAACTGCAGGACTCCTTTTTTTTCTTTCCCTTTGTCCACAAAGGCTTGCATACAATTAAGAATGACTTCTATTTGCCTCCTACTTTTGGGATGAACTCCAGTTCTTTCTATCAAAACACCCAAACCACTCTGCAGTTTAACTACTTTGACCCCTTTCCAATTCGCTTGCCTTCACAAATATAATATGAGCATATAATTTTTAGGTAGAACGTTTTCTTGCAGTGACTCCTTAGCATCTGATCAATCTGCATTGGTGTTGTGGTTAAGTCACAGAATATTCTGTATTGACAAGTAGCTTAAGTGCATTTGCCAGATGTGTGAGTTAGGCTGACACTATCAAGACTCAAGGGCAGAGTCTGCACTTACTTTCTTTATTCCATTGTCAATCCTGTTGAATTCAGATCGCTTTGAACTCGATTCTTCCTCTCCCCCCCCTCCCCATTGAAACAGGAAAGACTTCTGCATGTGGTTAGGGTAGTTCAGAAGGGGGGGGGGGAGCCAAGCCTCTTTTTTTCTTTTCTTGAAGGGGGGAGAGGAGCCAAGCAGGGAGCCTTTTTCTTGGAGGGGTGGGGGAGAGGATCAAAAAAGGCAGAAGAGGGAGGAAAAATCCAGGACCGACAGAAATTGAGAGAAATTAGGGGCTTCTCCTTTAAGGCAAGCATGTCACATGACCAGGTGTGGCCTATCAGAGGTTCTCTACCACGGAGCTTTCTTTCCCAAATGGATATTGAGGATTAAAAGCAGTCTGAGATATCGCACAATAAAGGTAGGGTCACTCCGGATCAATCCTTCTTGCTGCAGAAGGAAAATTAAAATCGCCCAAAATCCAAACGGAAATCGCATTCTGTGTAGAGGGCAGGGACTGAATCAATCTGGGGTTGGAATAAAAGCTCCGCGCAGTTTACACCTAGGTTTTCAAATGCACATCATCATAACATATATTTGTTATATATCAGCCTAACAAATGACTTTTCTGTTTCTCACTGTCTGATGCATTCGAAACAGATAACCCACAGCCCATCATTGCTAATTTAGTCTAGTAAAGTTGTGGGTTGTCCTTTTGTTATGAAATGGGATTAGTGGGACTGGGGCAGATGGTACATACTGACATTGACTTTGATCATGATGTGGTATGTCCAGGACAGGCAGTACACCTACCATATGCTTGGACACTGCTGTTTTTCCACATTCTATGAGTCCCTGTTTCATCACCTTCCACCACTTGCTTTTCATCTACTAACTCAGTAATCCTTATTGCATGCTATTTTGGAAATAGCATTTGCATTTCTTTTGAAATACCACAACACTGTATTCTAAGGATTAAAGGCAAGAAACCAGGAAGAATGACACTGGAGAAGATGAAGAGTGCAGCCTTTGGGCTATTATGCTACAATTTATTTCTTTGCCAGCTAGTTGCAGCCGGTTTATGGTGGCCCTGCAGGATTTTCAAGACAAGAGATTTTCAGAGGTGGTTTGTCATTGCCTGCCTTTGAACAGTGATCTTGGACTCTCTTGATGGTCTCTCATACAAATGCTAAGCAGGGTCAAGCTCTGACAAGAACAGGCTAGCCTGGCGTATTCAGGTCAAGGCACATTTTTTTACTTAAGTAATATTATCAAACATCAGATTTGAGTGGAATGCATGCACATCAGAGTTTTCTTGCCACTCTATGTAGAGGCAGTGGCGCAGTGATGGAGATTGTGCTCTGCAATTGAAAGGGGCAGGCAGCAGGTGATACAAAAGACCTCTGCCTAAGAGATCCTGGAGAGCAACTGCTATAGAAGCCAATATTGATCTTGACAGACCAAAACTCTGACTCAGTATAAGGCAGATTTCATGTCTCTTTGTCAGGCTTTCTCAACCAGGGTTTTGTGAAACACTGGGGTTTCTTGATGGCCCTGGAAGGGTTTCCTGAATAGGTGGGAGTTCATTCATTCTGTATATATTTTTTACATTTGTTAAAAATTTACCAGGTGCTGTGATCATATATGGTCATGTCAACCTGCTCCCCCCTACCAATGGTCAATGATGGACTTGGAGGTGAGGGAAAGGGGAGGGGCCCTAGGTGGGCGTGTACTCAACTATGCTTCCCAACTATGTTCGGCATGATTGTACCACTTCTCAAAGCCTGAAGAATGTTTCACGGGTTTCTCAGCAGTAAAAAAGTTTAGAAAGGCTGGTCTATGTTGCAGAGATATTACTTCAGTCTGCATTCATCATAACATAGTGTAGGTGTTGATTTTATTAATCTCATTCCCAAATCCTAACCCTGCCTCGCTCTTCAATTTAAAAAAATTGCAGTAGACACCTGATTTCAATGAGGTCAACCAAAATGAAGTATCATTCAGCCAACAAATGTTTTGCAACAAAACAAATGAAAATTACTTTAGTACCTTTCTTGCACAAGGACTTTGAATTCCTCTGTATTGTTGGCCATGAGCTGGTTAGCTTCTTTAAAGTTCAGCTGTACTGGGTAGTAACCTCCCTTGAATGGATTGTGGCAAGATGTCTGGTCAGATCCCAAATCAACCAACAGATCTCCGGTCTTATTGAATTCAGCAACAAGTCTCTCCCTGCCCATAGGGAAACAGGAAGTAGACAACTATAGGTCAGTTACCTTGATTTTGATCTGGGAAAGGGTTATAAACAAGAGTAGATGAAGGAACATTAATTGAAGAACCCTTCAACCTTTGCTGATCAGATTGATAAGTCACAGGACAGTATCAGTGTTTTTTAAAAATAATAATTATCAAGAAGATCACAGTTATCAGTGACTTACCATCAATTACTTACCAAAGATCTACCACATTCCCATGATATCCCAAGCTAAGAGCCATTTTATTCTTCTTGGCTTTTCTGTGTAGAAGTAACAAGAAACTGGATTTAAAAAATTAGTAGTATTAGCTTGAGTCTCTTTTGGTACAGAGTGGTAAGGCAGCAGACATGCAGTCTGAAAGCTCTGCCCATGAGGCTGGGAGTTCGATCCCAGCAGCCGGCTCAAGGTTGACTCCGCCTTCCATCCTTCCAAGGTCAGTAAAATGAGTACCCAGCTTGCTGGGGGGTAAACGGTAATGACTGGGGAAGGCACTGGCAAACCACCCCGTATTGAGTCTGCCATGAAAACACTAGAGGGTGTCACCCCAAGGGTCAGACATGACTCAGTGCTTGCACAGGGGATACCTTTACCTTTACCTTTAGTATTAGCAGATGAGAAAATTTTTGCTTGGAGTATTGGTTTGATGAACTGTTTCAGCTGCTGATAATATCTATACATGACATCACTGTAACATCACAGCCCGCAAGCGATAAGCTTTGAACCTTTCCTGACAACTTCTAATCCTTTCCTCATTTTTTTAATGTTCAAGTCTTGTAATCTCCTCAACCTCTGACCTCTCAGCCTGCCTCTCTTGAGGTCATTGGCTGATCTTCTCTGACGCCATAGTAAAGTATTCAAGCATAAGTGCAGAGAGTGTCTCTGTTTCGGTTAACATTGATGCAGCAGTCTGCTTATACCCTTCACATCAGCATAGTCAAGGAACTCTTAAAATTCCAATTTAAAAAAATTAACAGCAATTTTATTTATTTATTTGATTTTGATATCACTCTCCCAGTGACCTGGCTCAAGGAGTTGTACAATATCATACACACATATATACACAGAGAGCAATAGAGTTAAAATATTTTAAATTAAATTTAAAAAATTAAAATTAAAACAGTTTAAAATGAATAACAGCATTCAAGTTTAAGAGGTCTACATCAGCAGCCCCATTTCCAGGACATCTTCTGGATTCATCCAAGCCAGACTATGTTTTAGATGGTGGATAGGCAGCTAGATGGCTACGTTAGGGCCCAATAGATGTTACATATCATGAACCCCAACCAAAAGCCTGGTGGAAGAGTGGTGCCTTGCAAGCCCTGCAGAATTGTGCTTGCTCTGGCAGAGCCCAGATGTATTCTCAGAACTCATTCCACCAGGTGGGAGCTAGGACAGAAAATGTTCTGGCCCTGGTTAAGGCCAAATGTATCTCCTTGGGGCCAGAGATCACCAGCAGTTTGGTGAAGCAGAGTGTAATGTTCTTCAGGGGATATAGATAGAGAGGCAGCCCATCAGATACACAGGATCCAGACCATGAATGGCCTTAAGGGTAAGACTCAAACTTGATCCAGAATTCAGCTGGGAGTCAATACAACTGCTAGAGCACAGATCAAATCTGCGTCCTCTGGGGTTAATAAACAAACCTCTCAAGATATCATGGGTTTTGGTATAAAATTACACAGACAGACAATTCTTGCTATCTATGTTATGTTTTTATTTAAAATGGTAGTAGATGTTTAGGCTGACCTGTGCTAAAATCTGAAGCCAAAGTATTCATTCACTTCTGTATAGACAAGTGCTGTACACTAGGGGGAAAGTAGCTGATAATGTGAGTCTTTGTTGCATAGATCCAAGTACTTTTCAAATATCACTGGAATACTATTCTAAAAGAATCATATCTGCCTAGGGTTGCCAGGTCCCCTCTGGAGGAGGGAGAGATAGGGTTGCCAGATCCAGTTGGGAAACTCCTGGGGATTTGGGCAAGTAGCCTGAGGAGGACAGGAACCTCAGTGGGGTACAATACCATACAGCCCCCCCCCCCGATTACAAAGCAGCCATTTTCTCTAGAAGAACTGATCTCTGTAGTCTGGTGATAAATTGTCATTCCAGGGGATCCCCACATTCCACTTGGAGGCTAGAAGTTATAGGCAGCCACAGGAATTGGTTACAACAACATCAGTGAAACAAAAGACACTGTGGCATGACTGGCAAAAGACAACACATAACGCAACAGACTGGATCCATACAATGCAGGCTGCCATACCGCTTGGAAGCTAACATTTTTATCTGTGCTGATGTAATATGCTGTGAAAAAGTAAATGTGAAACAAGGTATTTAAATACTGGAGCCTTGTCGTATACTGGAATAAAAGAAGACAATGTTTATATGCATCCTTAAAAAAAAAATTGGTTCGTTTCTGCCAGTCATGCCACAGTGTCTTTTGTTTCACTGATGTTGTTGTATCCACCTGAAGGCTGGCATCCCTCCTTATGAACTGGATGAACATGGTGTAAAATCTGATGCCTACATTTGGTTATAATCCTCCACATTGCAGAAAAGGCCCCCAAAGCAATTTTGTGGGCTTTGGAATTAATTAGTGAAAAACTGAAAAGTAGTTTTCTTGATTAGTACCTGAGACGAGCAATGCAGTGATCCAGGCTGTCAGTGATTTCCATCAGCCATCCTTGCTTGTAACGTTTTAAGAGTGCCGCTTCATCAACCTGAATGATTGCATAAAAAATTCAGCAACTGAAAAATGTTTTGCTCTTTCTAGAAATAGCTGGTTAGTGATGTGTCTGCAAACTGCTGTGTAGATCTTCTAGCTTGGAACAGGCCACTCACAGCTACTGATCTCAGCTTTAGCTTGTGTCATAGATGTTATATGTTTGTTTTTGACAGGAAGCAGAGAGTTGGTATCCTTTAAACCCCTGAAATAGTCTTCAGGCTTTGAGTAACCCTGGAAGTGATGCCAGCTGGCCACGCCTCCCCGCCATGCTTCTAGAAGTCACATTTACAGCGTGCATGGTGTCACTAATAAAATAAAATACTTGTTAAATAATAAGTCAGTTTCATTTTTGTGCGTACAGTACCTTGCCTGAGCAGCACAAGGAAGCATTTCCTCTCAGCTATCAAAAAGCCCATTATGCAAAGCAGCAATTCTCCTCAGTGGAAATGATCTGTCTGATTTGGAGATCACCTATAACTTTGGGCTGCTTTGGAGGGTAGACTCTGTGGCACTGGACACAGTCCTCTCCTGCTTGAATATCTTAATCCCTTTACTTGCAACAGCCTTCCTCCAACCATTTTCTGCCAGTGGGGCTCTAAGAAGAAATTCAGAGGAGGGGGGAAGAAATGGGAGGACCAATGGGGGGAGTGCAGCAGATTCAGCTCTTCCCTCCCCTTCCTTTTCCATTGTGTGTGAGTTCAACAAGGCTATTGCAGTTCAGACAGATGAGCAGAAAGCCACTCTGTTCTCCCAGGTTAGTTAATTATGCAGAAGTGAAAATATTTCATAGTGAAAATGTTTCATAGGAAGTATGCAGGTATTCCATCGATTCCTTACAGGTTTTGATGCAAGATCTCTGCACAGTAAAAACACATTGGTTACAGGATTGCGAGACCTCAGGTCCAATACTCCATTTATGCATCTCACGGTGCATAAATGCAGTATACCTCTGTCTCAGCTCCTAAGAAGAAATTTAAGGTACTATACAAATGTGATTAAATAAGTAACAAATATCACACATTTATACTAGTTATGACCAGAGCAATCCTCTTGAGGAAACCAGGTATCAGGTCTGTTGAATCTGCTCTGCATCTTTGTCATTCACTGAAGCCACTGGCTGTGAACTTGAAACTCTTTGGGCAATTCCGCACCAGTGGTGTCATTCCAGGCTGCCGCCGGTATAGTGCTGCAGAGCTGCATGCTCCGCAGCATATGGAGTCCCCACGGGAGACACATTTCAGTACCAAATCATCTCCGGCATAGAAATATGTCCTGCGGGGGACAATTTCAGTGGGACACCCAGTGTCTTGCTGAAAGAAGGCCCCCCAGGAAACACAGTAATGGCAAGTAGGTTCCATTATGCGGGGGTGGGGGGCACATGGATTAGTCCTGGTCCACATAGATGTCATCCCGGCCTTTACCGCTCATGTGGAATCGGCCTATCCTTGCAACACATCTATAATGTGATAATTTTACTGTAGCATCAAAGTTGAAGACATCTTATGCTAATTTTCAACTATGATAGAGAACACCTGATAAACCATTGAAAAACCAAGGTCCCCTACACTTATTTTTTGAGATATTCAGGTGCTCTTAGATACTACCAGCAATGCATAAAGCAGTTACAAGGACATGTTGCCAGAGGCTTTGATATTCCAGGACCGGAATTCAGAGAAGGAGAACCAATGGGGGAAAGGGATTGCTAATAAAGCCTGAATTCGCCCTAGAAGTTTAAAAAACTAAACAGAGGCTATCATCATACTTTGTTCATATCATGCTAGGAAAAAGTTGAAGGCAGTAGGGAAAGATACCTAGAATGAGGCGGATTGACTCAATGAGTCTTTTTGTAAGATCTGTTGTTGACAGACTGTCTTGGAGGTCATGAATTCATAGGGTTGCTGTAAGTTGGAAGTGACTTGGTAACACAACACACATACAAGCAAAGTAATACAACATAAGCAGTTTTTACCTCAGCGATAATTCCCACACAGCCAGCAATGACTGCAGCCTTTGCTTGAGCTCCACTCATTCCTCCAAGGCCTGATGTGACAAACACTTTCCCAGCCAGGTTCTCGACTCCTAAGTAGCGACGGCCTGCATTGAGCACTGTTAGCTAGAGCACACCGCACAAAAAGGTAGTTACCAATCCCTTTCCCATACTCTTCCAATAACAACACACTTGTAACATCTGCATTTGAAATGATTGCAGTGCAAAAGTCATCACATAATGCTTTTAGTGAGATTTCAAGGACCGCTGGGTTTCTGGATTTGTGGCCAATTAGGTGGCTTTTACAATCAGGGAGTTTCTGCAGCAGGGGTGCTCAGCCTTTTGAGCCCCTGGGCTGCTTTGGAATTTTTTTTGGAATTTTTTTGGAATTCTGACAGAGGGCAGTTGGTGCAATTACAAAATGGCCGCCTCAAGAAATGCAGCCAACCACCAAATGCCAGGGAATGAGGTCACACATAGTACGAATAGTAACCAACATTTCATGCAGAAGTTCTGCTTAACAGATACCCTTTAAAATGAAAACATTGTTTTCAAAGTATTTTCTTGCATTCACAGTTTGCTTTCAGTCACATAGTGTCAATCCTTGTTCTGTAGCGCTGGCGAAGTAGTTTTCTTGAGTCTACACAATGAAGCATATCTTCAGTGGCTTATTAGTAGTCCTGCTGGGCAAAAATCCTCACCTGCTCCCTTTCCTGTACCAGGAAAGGTGTTGGAGGACAGTAGGGTACCTAAGGTCAGCACACTGGGGATCCCTGTTCTACAGTACTTGTTTACCAGAACTCCTCCTTTTTTTATTCAACACACAGATTGTATATCAAAAAGCAACTTCAGAATCCCTGAAAGGAGTCTGGAAGTAGTTTTCCTAATGCACTCACCACCAGTTCTATATATATGGCTGAAATCTACCTTCTCCAAGGAAGATTCTGCCTTTTTGTGTTCCCCTTCCCCAGCTGTATTAAGCAGAGTCCATCAGCTGCTAGACCAAGCAGGGTATTTGGCCTTAATCTGGGAGTCCCATCCCTATATCTTGTTGTGAGGATGCAACTGAGAAGAGAAAGCTGTAAACTGCTTTTGGTCACCACTAGGGGGGAAAGACTGGGAGAGGGATATAAATGTGGTAAATAAAGAGAAGGTTGCCCATGCATGTTTCTGCATGGCCAGCGGGATCTCATTTAAAGGAAGCTTCAATATGTGCAAGGTCAGCACATCAAGGACCCACTGCACCATTGGACAGTGCAGTTGATGTTAGTGACACACAGATGTTAATAACATTTACAGATGACATTGGTCATTCCAATTACATCCACAGGATGGAGAAACACAGCAGAATTGCCTACCACAGGGAGGCTGCCTGAGACAAGGAAAGGAATCTAGTACATCATTCACAGACAGAAAACACTCTCCTGCGTGACTGTGGGATTTGGACTCATGGAAGCCTTTGATTATTTAATAAATCCCACTATAAAGGTAGCTCACTTGCAGGATACAGATTGGAAATTGCTGGTTTAGTGGGTCAGATCTGCAGCTTGAAAAGCATAGCTGAAAGCTGCATTTTTAATCAGAAATGGACAGAGGCTCCTTTTGTACAAACAATAGATGCTGCTGGAAGGTGCCGTACTCACCACAGTTCCATGGACTATTCCCTGCGGTCCAATGTAGCAGTAGCTCCCTGCAGTCATCTGTCCATACCTGTCAATGACAGCGGGTGCAACACACTTTTCTCAGGCAACTCTGTATAATACTGTATGAAAACACCAACTTTCTACTACATTAGCTTAGCAGTGCAAAATTCCCTATTTAATTGTATGCTTTGGCACATTTCTATAACCATATGTATATCTTTCTCACCACAGAGCCACTCCTACCCATACCCTGAGAAAGGTTTCCGCACTTACATAACCTGTCCAAAAATGTCAGACTTCTGAAGGCAAATCAATCCTTGCAAATTAATTTTAAAAGTAACTCAGCTTTGACAATGGGTATTTTCAGTTATACAAGTTGAGCTTTTCCAATTGCAAGGGACTGTTGGCTGAAATTCAGTCCATGTTCGCAGGCCTGAGAAGCTTACTGAAGAATTATCCAAGAAAACTTACATTGTAACCCCCATTGCAAACAGTTTCTCGTATTCATCTCTGGAGGAATAGTTAGGAATGACCTGCACAAAGAAAAAGTAAAATAAAAGCAGTGAGGAGATGCTGTAGAAAAAGAAAGGAGAAAGATCTGCTTTAGTATAGATTCCCTTTCCACACACACCATGAAGCTATATCTAGGCAACCTTGCTCGTATTTACATTGTGAGAGAGCCCAAGGGAAGAGTGAGTAAGATCAAGCACTATATGTATGAATTACATGAAACATAGTGTGGCCCTGTTTTATTCCTGATGCTCCAAGAATGCTAGACTCTAATGGCCAGATAATTGTAATAATATGTCTCTCTATTTTCTCAAGCAATAAGCAAATTATGACAGAAAGAAGATAAGGGTTTCTTTGGCTCAAGAACATGAAGAATGATGGGTGAAGTCATGATCAGTTACAACTAGGAAGTCAGCAGTATGACTCAGTGGCTAAAAGAGAATTATAGATGCACTGGGGAACCAATATGGCACTAAAATATCCAAAATAGACTTATATAGAGTCTTCTATCTTGAGTAATTCTTTATTCTTTATAATTTCACACAAGTCCCGACGCGTTTCGCCTTACAGCTTTTTCAAGGGACAATCTTTTTTATATTTAAGGACCAACTTCAACTTTATAAAGGAATCACTTGACAGAGTATAAGGTGTCTGGAGCGTCACAAGGTACGTTTAGCTATTGTTAGTATGACCTTATACTCTGTCCAGAGATTCCTTTATAACGTTGAAGTTGGCCCTTAAATATAAAAACCATTGTCCCTTGAAAAAGCTGTAAGGCGAAACACGTCAGGACTTGTGTGAAATTATAAAGAATTACTCAAGATTACTCAAGAATTACTCAAGGGCCGCAGTTTGATACCCCTGCTCTATATGTCCATTTTGGATATTTTATTCCATATTGGTTCCCAGTGTATCTATATTTCTCTATATTTGTTTCTTCACTGGGACCCACCCCTCCCATTACTTTATTTTTTTTTTTGGTGGCTAAAAGGTCAAATGGGATTTTGGGCTGTATCAAATGAGGATCGTGTCCAGATCACTGGAAGTGATGGTACTGCTGTACTCTGCTCTGGTTCGGCCTCACTTGGAGTACTGTGTTCAGTTTTGGGCACCCCAGTTGAAGAGGGATGTAGAAAAACTGGAGCATGTCCAGAAGAGGGCAACAAAGAAGGTGAGGGGTTTGGAGACCCAGGTTGGGGGAACTTGAAATGACATCACACCATATGCAACCCTGGATTTATTTATTTTTTTAATTCTTCAACCACTTGTCAGAGCAATAGGCCACAAGGGCGGGGCACCTCCCATCACTGCAGGAAGTCTGGCAACCCAAGTAGGATTATTTTTCCGCCGTATTGGGGGTTTTTTGGGTGTATTATTCTGTGTGGTTTTAATGGGGTTTTTTAGTGGGGTTATTATTGTGGTGCTTTTTGTATTGTAACCCACCACAAGCTGGTACGCCAAAAGTAGTGAGTAAGAAATATAATAATTATTAATAATAATAAGAAGAAGAAGTTACAACTCCAGATAATAGAGATCAGTTCCACTAAAAAAAATGGCTGATTTGGAGGGTAGACTGTATGGCACTGTACCCCACTGAGGCCTCTTCTCCTTCATGAACCCTGACCTCCCTAGGCTCTACTTTCAAATCTCCAGGAATGTCCCGACCCAGAGTTGGCAACCTAATGATCAATGTTTTTCTCTCATATCAAACGCTGATGCACATTAGTTCAACATGTTAGCAACTGCATCTATCCATTACAATGAGAATTCTGTAGGCAAATAAGAGTATCAGCCAAGTGTTACTACACCAAAACAGGGAACAACCCAAAGAAATCTGAAACAGGGACAGGACCAAGGGGGGACTGGGAGGCTAAGACAGCCCTGGAGGCAGCTGAGCCAAGTGACCTCTGCAATGATTGCTCTACCACCAAGCATGCTTGGCACCCTTTCTAACTGTTTCTACAACCCAGGCCTGGGCCAAGTAGCCCATACAATACAGGAGAAAGGAAACTGATATGGGAAATACCATACCGCTGTATAATTTTGAGGAGTGTGCGTGTGTGTGAGTGAGTAAGTGAGGACACTGTTTTCTGTGTATTTAATGACAAAGGATCACAGGAAAGGCAAAGAGCTATAAACAAGCCATATAAGATCTATGTGCCATGTATGCCAGTAAACCGTTACAGAAATGACAACTGATAACAAACAAAAGATGGAAAGACGATTGTGGCGTTTACCATGCCATTGGTGATGACTAATCGAGGAGCATTCTTATGGCTAGGGAAGAGTCCCAAGGGATGTCCACTGTACATGACTAATGTCTGCTCTTCCGTCATCTCAGATAAATAGTGCATCACCAACCAGAACTGAAGGAGAAAGAAGAGTTACTCAAAGGAGTCTCAAGGTGGCTTACATTCGCCTTCACTTTCCCCACAACAGGCACCCTGTGAGGTAGGTGAGGCTGAGAGAGCCCTGATATTCCTGCTCAGTCAGAACAGCTTCATCAGTACTGTGGCGAGTCCAAGGTGACCCAGCTGGCTGCTTGTAAGGGAGTGGAGAATCAAACCTGGCTCGCCAGATTAGAAGTCTGCACTCCTAACCACTACACCAAATTCAACTTGGCCATATTTATCATAGGTTTTTAAGGGGCAAATTAGAAATGAAGGCACTGGGCCTATATATAATGGAAACAGTCTGCAATAAAATTCTTGCATAAGAGGAGGAAGGAATTTAAAATAAAAAATTAAAATGCTTTCCCCTCAAAATGGCTACTGTTTGTCCTTTTGAATATTTTAAATGTTTTCCCTGAGCTGAAAAAACATAAGTGCAAATGCAAATTTAAATATGGGAAGCTTGAATTTGTTACATGAAAACATTTACATTCAGATATAGAGGGCAGCAGGACAAAAGAGTAATTATTGTTCACAATACTAATAAATAAATGATACTATAATTGGTGGTGGAAAGGTCATTTGGGAGTAGTGCTGTGTTAAATCCTGATGAAGTTTGAGTTCTGCTGCTTCAAAGCAAATTCTGACTCATCAAAGATTACATTTTGTGAACCTTTAAGTTGCTACTGGATTCTTGTTCAGTTTTTGTGCAACAGACTAACATGGGCACCCCTTTGGAATTATTGTCAAGTATCTGGTTTCACTGAAAGCTACCAGGGTCTGCATGGGCCCTCCACTCTGACATAATCTGCCTTCAGAACCCACCCAGCCAACCCGAAAGCGAGATGAATTATTCTCTTGAGCACTTCCATACAGTCTGATTATTTCTACATGTTTTCTCTTATTAGATTTATAAATTGTGCTTTAAAAAGCATGACTATATCCCAGCCTCCTTCGATGTTGATTTAGAAATTAAAGAACCCAGCTTACCTTCCTGTTTTCTGGAATCATTGGAATCCCTGGCTAATGTGTCTATATTTTTATGCTTTTAGTTATTTTATTTATTGACAAAATTTATCTCCCACTTTTCTGCTCTCACAAGGGCAACCACGGCAGCAAAGAATTTCAAATATGCACGATAAAATCATATTTTAAAACCCTTGAAATCACTCCTTCACCCAAAACACGCATCATTAAACATGAAAAGTTAAAATATTTACAAAGACATAAAGACAGAAATTAAAACATTAGTCAGGAAAGAAGGATTACCGAGGAAATGCCAAAGGAAACAAAAAAAAGCCTTCACTGGGGCCGTTTACGCACTGGAGGTTTCATGCCGGGCTGCAGGCTAGAGTTTTAGTCATGGCAGGTTGCCCCACCTCTTCCTGCACCCACATGGGGGAGCATTTGGCCTGGTGCTCCTTATCCGCCCCCGATTTGTGCTCCTGCACAGGAGCTGGGGCAGTGAAGTTCCCAGTGCATAAATGGTCTGGCTGGTAAAAAAAATGGCAACAGAAGGGAGGGACAGACAAATCTCTCTAAGTAGAGAGTTCCAAAGTTTTGGTGCCACAACCAAGAAGGTCCTTTCCCTGACTGCCACCCAACTCATCTCAGAAGGCAGGGGAACTTGAAGGAGGGTTCCTGAAGATGAACAGTGGTTCACCAGGTTCATAGGGAGAAGGTATATGGCTTGTGTTACCAGTAACAGTGTAGTAATGTGTATTTGAGAAATGTCTGGTTTCAGTTTGTGAATCAGTAACCCCAAATTGTGGAATTTTTAAAATCATGGCTAAAGGTAACCATTATGTCCCACCTACCCACCCACCCACCCCAAAAATAATGCATGCATACTTTGGCACTGCAAGCATGACATGCAGCTTGTTTCGCATAATTGGTAACACCCACTAATGTTGAGAACTATCAGGTTGTACCATAAAAAGAAATGCCATACAACAATCTATGTTTACTTCAGGGCTAATAAGCTTTTGGGCTTCTTATTAAGAAATGCCAATGAGATAGTATAAAGCACCACCGTTTTGTTGCTTTAAAGATGTTCTCAGCCTTTTGTAAAACTGGAAGGGAAATCTATCTGTCAGGACAAACACAAACCGATGCCCTTCAGTAACACTCTTGGAAGAAAGGAAGGATCAGTGCAGATAAGACACACCAGAAATAACATTTGGAGTCAGAACTCTGATACAACAAAACTGGTTTAAAAAAAAAATACAGTCTCTTTTTTTTTTCACGACACATAATGCCCAGAACAAACTGTCCTAGTCACAACCAAATGAAAATCATTCCTCTAGTTGCTATTCTTAAGTGTCCGGTGACAAAGAAGTATTGTTCGTTCTGCTGTGAAAATCCTAGTAGATACCAGAGTCATATCTAAACTGGACAAGACTCCTGGAGCAAAGGAACAGATAACATGTTTCCAAATGTTGTGTTGTGTGTTGCGGCACAATACATGCCCTGAAGAAAGCTAGGCGCTAGGTACAAAAAGCTCGTTCTTAACGTACTTTTCGGAAGTACAATGGCTAATTCAAAAAAGAAAGACGATAGGGCTCCATTCTAGCATGAAACTTGGGACTGCTGCCTCCTACGCTCAGATTAGTAGAGGGCAACTGTTTTTTTTTAAATAGTGAGCAAAGTGCACCTGCTGAGATACATACCTATATTCACTATGACCATCAGTCTATCTGTTCTAAAGATGAACTCGATCCACGCCCATAGCGGGTATTTGGCAGAGTTTAAATATGCAAGGATGTACAAAGCATCAAGCTACTTAAAAAAATAAAATAGTTTTATTTAGAAGAGAAACGTTTTTTGAAGAGAGGAGACAGAGGTATAACTGCCTAACTGTTCTGATTTGTATTCATTCTATCTGTTCTGAAGACAAGCTGGGGGTACGTGTGCTTGAAGGAGCAGGAAGTCTCCAGTTGAGCGAATCAGGACATAAGAAGAGATGATTTGAAAAATATAAGGAAGTTCCTAATCTAACTCTCTCTTCAGATGCTCCTATAAATCACGCACACTACAGACCTTGCATATTCCAACAGATGTAACCATAAAAGTGTG
Organism: Paroedura picta; assembly: GCF_049243985.1. NCBI lineage: Eukaryota > Metazoa > Chordata > Lepidosauria > Squamata > Gekkonidae > Paroedura > Paroedura picta. Next base: position 38,565,309 of record NC_135371.1, on the reverse strand, counting down.
TGAGATATTTTAAAAAATCTGCCTTCAAAAACCAAAATAAGTGAAAGAATCCATGTGAAAAGTACTATACAACTTTGCTGCCACATGCACTCCAATAATACAATCACCCGACCTAACATCACCTACACCAGGGGTAGTCAAACTGCGGTCCTCCAGATGTCCATGGACTACAGTTCCCATGAGCCCCTGCCAGCAAACGATGACAGGGGCTCATGGGATTTGTAATCCATGGACATCTGGAGGCCGCAGTTTGACTACCCCTGACCTACACCATCAAAGGCTTATTCATTTGTTCGTCTTCTAACATTGTATTTGCCATTAAATGCCAACAATGCCCCTTTGTTCTCTACATATGACAAACAGGTCAAACTCTCTGCCAAAGAATTAATGGACACAAGTCTGACATCAAAAATCACAGGACTGAAAAACCTGTAGGGGAACACTTCAACCTTCCAGGACATTCAATATGGGACCTCAAAGTAGCTGTTTTATTGCAAAGGAACTTCAAGATCAGACTAGAAAGGGAGACTGCAGAAATGCAAGTTATTACAATACTCAAAACAATGGCATACCCCGGACTCAACAAGGACATAGGTTTTTTTTTATCTCACCGTACATGCTAACCTCATTCAACTCTTATATCCACATTCCTTACAATCCTCTCTTCTTTTTAATTTATTTTATTTGGGACTATAATGTGATCTTAGTAATATGTAATGTAATTTTGAATTTAACTCTCTGGTCTCAGAACAAGATAACTTGCTAGCACAGCTTGTCACTTGCAGCAATGCTTCCATGCTTGGGTGGAGACAGATGGAGACAGATGGGGCCAGCAACTAGTCTCTTTTAATCATTTCTTTTCACAACTGGGAAGTGTCTGCCATTAATTACTAGCACTGACAGTTTTATTTCTCCAGTGTTTTGTGAACTACAACTGAACTCAAAAGGACTAATTAGCTGTTTTAGCAAAGAATTATCATATTATGACATAGTTTACTAATTTGCCACAATTTACTTTTGCCTTATATCTCTACACTTATGATAGTTGTTCATTTAGCCTGAGGAACAGTGCATGCACTCAAAAGCTCACTCCTTGAATAAATCTTTGTTGGTCTTTAAAATGCTATTGGACTCTATTTCTGTTGTGCTACTTCAGACCAACATGGCTACCCACTTGAATTCTTACTGTCTTGTGGTTATTGACTCAATTATAACTGACAATCCAGACAGTGTTGGCTGGCTACAAAATGAAGAGGTGTTCTTAAGATTTCCTTCTCCTTCCCCAACAGAACATGAATGGATAAGCCATTCATAACTGCCTCAAGAGAATCTGCCAGCCAGCCACAGGATGTCAGGAAGTAGTTTAGATTGAAAATAAATAAGGCAAGAAAATTTTTATGGAGAAGTAGAAACTTTTGCTGAAGATGACACACTTCTGAGCAGCAAGATCCTCTGAGGAAGATAGGTTTTATGGTTAAAATAGTGCTATATTAAGTGCTCTGTGGAGTATTCCTTTTCATCTCACTGCAGAAACGTAAACCTTCAGTATCACAGACAGGACAATACTATGTAATTTGTATTAGCACCATACCTGTGCCCAGTTGCTGAAGACTTGTCCATTTCCTCCATAAGTTACAAGTTCTTGGGGAAACTGCAGAAAGCACATTTGTAATTATATTTAAAGTAGTGTCTGCCATTTCAGAACAGCACCCTAGTAGTTATCCCAATACATTTAATTAAATTCTAACAAATCCAGGATATAATTCGCCCCCCTCAAATGTAGCTATATGATTTTGGCCATCAAATTACAGCAACCCCATAGAATTGTCAAGGCAAAGGATGTTCAAAGGTGCCTCTAGTGGCCTCCTATCAACGTACTAACTAGGGCAGACCCTGCATAGGTTTCAACATCAGGTTAGCCAGCTATATATATTGTGTACTCTTGGAACTTCCACTCATGCAGTGCGGAATTCTGTGATTTTTCAGAATGCAGCCCCCTCCCACATTTATTATTTATTAATTTATTAATTTATTCTATTTATATACCGCCCTCCCCGAAGGCTCAGTTCTTAAAGGTCCCTTAACTATCAGCCGTGGTTATTTGGTGATACAGGGTACTATGGCAGACAGGGAGAGGCAGTAAATATCCCTTCTACGAGCAGAATAGATTTCATGGATGTTAGGATCCAATCCATAAGAGTATGCCTGGTGGTACTTCCTTCTACAAAGCTATGCTAGCATTAACACAACTAGTGGTACACATACTTACAAACTACAACAGGGTAGCTCTAAAGATATATATTTAAGTGATTGCTCTTAAGCAATATATGGAATTTTTGGTTTGGTTAAGGGGTGGCTAGAAGTCACAGACCCCTGATACCCTATTGTTTTCATCCCTATTGGCTCAGCCATCTATAGGCCCCAGTACTTATTTTGAAGTGACATACTAATATTTTGCCAATCCTTTGTCATTCAAATTAGTAGTCAAAATTTAGACCCTCTCTCCATTTCGGAATAATCAAAAAGAAACTGAAATATACTAACTCATAAAAATATATTAACTGCACTGACATCAAGATCAGGTTTCTTTCCAGAACTAAGTTTTCATTGAAGTTTCATTACCTGGGCCACTGCCGGATCAAGATTATTCATGATCATGTGCATTATTGCAGCAGCCTGCATCACTTTGCAAGGATATTCCTGGATGGGATAAGCTCTGAAATGTAAAAAGTAGGGAGGCATAGAACGAAATAAGAGTTATGGAGATTTTAAAAAGTTAGATCTGAATCACGAGATCAGAAATCAGTTTTCATCTGGTATTTTAAGTCATCTCGGAATTTGCAGTTTTTTAGGAATGTACACAAAGTGCTTTTGAAGCACTGCTGTCAGAATTCTTTGGGCTAGATCTGATGCTCCACTGCCAGCAGAGTTTCCATTGGCAGAAGAGAGCTCCCCTCCCCATTGTCGTTTCCCCACAACTGCCCAAAGCACCCTCCATGAGCTTTAAATGGTAAATTGTGCTGTAAAGTTACAACACACTCACGGTGACCCTCTGCCTCATGGGGCTTTCAAGGCAAGCAATGCGCAGAGGTGGTTTGCCACTGCCGTCTACATAACAACGCTGGCCTTCTGTGGTCGTTTCCCATAAAAGTTCCAGCTGTAGCTGAGCCTGCTTATCTTGCATGCTCTGATAAGATCGAAGCTAGGCTGGACTGAGCTATTAGGGCTAGGTTTTAGGGTCCCCCAAGAACAGGGCTGGGATCTGCAGTAGGAAGGAGAATCAGGGAAAACCACCTCCCTCTGCTGGCAGAAGTGAGCTTCTGCCAGCAGCAGCAATATACGATTGTTCCATTCCCACTGCATAAAACAATGAAATTCAAAATAATGTCTCTGTGGTCCAGCACTGGAAAATGTGTAGCATCAGCTGTATTTATCAATTTCATTGTTCCTCATTTGTGTGTGGGGGAGCCTCTTTGTTATAGATTATGAATGGCCATATGGAAACTCCACCATAAAACCAGGCCAGCCAGCAACAATACTCGGATATCTATTGACTAACTTTAGATTGTACAACTGAACTGTTAGTTGAATAGTTTAGTAGACGGTCTCTTCTCCGCTGACACAGATCCTTAACTACGCTCATTAGGATGAAAGAAAACGTGCAGTCTGCCAGGCTAGGAAGCCATTTTAATTTTTCTAACATACAAATATGCAATATTATTCCTGTTTAGGGATTCAACCATACAATTTTTAAAAAAATGTTCTATAGAGGCAACAGCACAAGCTAATAAAACACTTTTGGATGCTTTAAAATTATTTGGCAATTTTCTGAAGATTTAAGCATCCAACATACACCATCGTTTTTAAATGATTCTTAATAAGTTTTCTTGACAAGACTTCTTCATCAACCGATTTATCCAATAAGGATAGCATGGTTCATTGAAGTTCTTATATACAGTAAATAAAAATTAACAGGCTTCACATGCACAGTTATAATATCCTAAACAAAATATCAAATGACCAACTCAAGGGATACATTTCATTTTCAAAGGCCTTCCTCAGTGGTAGTATGTAACATTGTTTAAAAACACACATCCAGAAAATTACCAGTATAAGTAAATCCTGACCAGGTGACGTTATCTCATATTGTGTGGTTTGATGTTATCTCGTATTGTGTGGTTTGATGTTACCATGGATCCTTTCACATGGTAACTGAACTCATACATAATGCATCTATTGAGACTATGCTCTGCATACAATTTCAAATGTTTCTGGAAGTGTGTGCCATCAATCAGCAAATAAATTTCAATAGCCCTTTATGTATGCTGCTAAATTTATAAAACATATTTCATATGATACAAAAAAAATTATTAACTGTAACTGTAACTTGATCCCTGTAGCATTCTTGGTATATTTTGAGCTGTTCCCCCTTGTTTCTTTTCACTGAAGTTCTTACCAGAGGTGTGATGGTTTAATTATCTCACCAGGGGTGAACTGGCCATTAAGGCCACCAGAGATGGTCTGGGCTGATAGCCTAGGGGAGTACCTCCCCACTGTGCTTGCCTGGCTTTGTTTTCCCAGGCCTGCATGCCTGAATGATGGCACTTGTACTCTTCCTTGCTTAGTTTAGCTATAGCTGCATCTCCACAATCCTTGTTGAGATTTTGGTACACATCCTGAACCAAAGCGGAGTGAATTTCATTTTTCACTGGCACCTCTTGGGATCTCACCTCATCTCAATTTGGGGACAGAACCTGTACATGTAGATGTGTCCATAGTGCCTCAGCTCATCAGCAAATTCTGGCGCCAGCACAGGATGCAAGTCTGGTGGGAAGTAACGAAGGGAGTTCTTCAAAGCCAGCTGCCATGTTTCAGAAAAAAGGGATCAAGAGTAACTTAAAGGTGACTAAGTAGGTGGTTATCACAGAGAATTAAACACATGGGATTTATCAAATTCAGTGGGAAATGTGCCCAGATCCTAAAAATATATTCAAGGACATTGACTTTGGTTGCCATGAGATTCCAGCAAACAAGGTAGAATAGCATTTTGGATGATATCTCTTTAATCCTAATGTTTATGTAAACAAGAAAATACCCTGGCATAGCTTGTGCTGTGCCCATTCCTTTGAAGAGACAAAGCTAGCAAGCAGATTAGCAGTAGTTCACTGATCCGTAGACATATTCCGTCTTAATTCCATCATGTAGGGTTACCAGTCACACCCTCCCCCCTCCTCCCCCCCCCCCCACGGCTATCAGCAGGAGATGGGATTACCAGATCCAGGTTGGGAAACTTCTGGAGATTTGTAGATGGAACCAATTCTAAAATTGTATGATGTAGTAGTTAAAAGCAATGGACTTTAATCTAGTAAGGATGGAAACATCAGAGGGGTATAGTGCCATAGAGTCCACTCTCTGAAGCATCCATCTTCTCAGTGAGACTGTCCTCTGTGATCTAGAGGATCTGTAATTGCAGGGGGCCACCATCACACAAAGCTCAAAATATTACCCGGTTAGAAGAAATCCCCCAAACCAGGTTTATAGAAATGTTGCAAATTTGAATAGGTACAAAACATGCAGTGCATATTTGGTAGTCTTTGGGGGGCAATCATACAAAACACAGTGCAAAGGAAAACAGCATTCTATGCTCAAATATTTCAAATGAGCTACAATGTTTGAAACAGAATTTAGTAGGCCTGTACAATGTTTTTGCTTCTTGGATGGTCACCAGAAGTGAAGATTACAGTGCCCCACCCAAAAAACAACAACACATGAGCTGTTCTTGCGTAGGATGTGCTGTCAGAAATCTGTTTATTTAAGAATTGTCTGCTTCACTTTCTTGAAATAGCTGCTTTACAAGTGGATTTTTTTTTTGCCGAGGAAAAAGAAAAGTGGGTTTTTATACCCTGACTTTTTTACCCTAAGGAGTCTCAGAGCAGCTTACAATCACCTTCTCTTCCTCTCCCCACAGTAGGTACCTTGTGAAGTCGATGGGGCTGAAAGAGTTCTGAAAGAACTGTGACTGACCCAAGGCCATGCAGCAGGCTTCATGCGGAGGAGCAGGAAATAAAACCAGCTTCTCTAGATTAAAGTCCATTGCTTTTAACTACTACATCATACAATCATACAATCATAGAGTTGGCAGGGATTCCCCAGGGTCATCTAGTCCAACCCCCTGCACAATTCATGAAATTCACAACTACCTGCCCACCCACAGTGACCCACAATTCCATGCTCAGATGACACCCCTCCCCCAAACAAAAAAGAATCCATAGCCAGTCTGGCCTGGAGGAAATTTGCCTCTGACCCTAAAGTGGTGATAGGCATCTCCCTGGGCAAGAATGGCCACAAGGGCCAAGCTCAGACACAATCCCTTCTGCCCAGCCACTTACAATCTGCCTAAATTTACAGAATCAGCATTTCTGTTAGATGATTATCTAGCCTCTGCTTAAAATCTTCCAAGGAAGGAGAATTCTTTTGAATTAATGGTTCGACCCTCTGGAGCAACAGAAAACAGTTCTGCTACATCCTCTCCTCTATGTGGCAGCCCTTCAAGTACTTGAAGATGGTTATCATATCATCTTTTAGTCGTCTTCTCTCCAAGCTAAACAGATCAAGCTCTCTCAACCTTTCCTCATGCATCTTGGTGCCAAGGCCCTTACCATTTTTCCTGCTTTCCTCTGGATGCACTGCAGTTTGTCAACATCCTTCAATTGTGGTGTCCCAAACTGAACACAGTTTTTTTTGACTGAGATCTACCCAGAGCACACTAAAGCAGTACCATCACCTCCCGCCGTCTTGACACTATACTTCTTTTGATACAGCCCAAAACCTCATTTGCCTTAAGTTACCGAGTCACACTGCTGCCTCATATTCAGTGTATGGTCTACTAAGACCCTAGATCCTTTTCACACATATTAGACAGGTCTCCCCCATCCTATAATGATGGGAGAGTGTTCTTAATCAGTATGCCACACTGGCTTTCTAGCTATGGCACAGTTATAGTCTCTGGATTCTGTTAACTTCTTTTGTAAGGGTCTAATGTGTGTAGATGGTCTTTTTTAGTGGCAGGAGGCTTATAAACATATGCAACAGCTGCATGCCTTAGCTGGCAAGAGTTTACCACTGATACCTACCCTTTTGCCCCTTGGCCTGCTAGGCTTTACTACTGGGAATGTCATGCAGGATAGCTGAGCTTGTAGAATCCATAGTTGTGAGGGGATCACTAAACACTCCTGCTAGGTCCGCACAACCCCCCCCCCCACTTTTCATCTTTCAATGACCAGTGCAGCCTTCAGATGTTCTCTGAACCCTCCAAAGTTAGCAAAATCTTTAAAATCTCTTTCAAAAGAAATAGAATAACTACAGCGGGAAAATGACCATCTCAAATTCAAGGGCAGAGACCAACTTTTTATCAACTACCCACCTTCCCACAGTATTCTGCACATGTCAAAAGGTTGGAATGTTTTAAATAGCTAAGCTCACGACATCAGTGACAGTAAGATTACTCTGAGGGATGTTTTTTGGGTGGGTATTTATATTTCTTCAGCAGGCAGATCAGACTTTCCCTCCCATCCTCCTCAGTCAGCTCATGTAATTGCTATTAATTCTAAAAAAAGATATGGGATATGAAGCAAGGCAAAAGTAACCCTATACACTGCTGAGTTGTTCACTTCTCATGTTTGTTCCTTACTCCTCAAGCAATGCATGCTATGAGATGTGTGGGAGCAACCCACTCGGGTGGAGTGAAAATAGGACTCTACAGCAGAGCCTCCTCTCCTCAGACGTTGCTTCCTGGGCATTCTTGAGACCTGTCCCTAAAAATATCATTATGCCTCTGGTTTGACAGAGTGGGCCTTTTTGCACGGGGATCTTTGTTGCAAATTGGTCACTGAATGAAAAATCGCCATTTAAAATAGTGGAATTCGTCGTTATGCATACCTGCCTTTGTAGTGGAATCAGTTGCGTTTTTTAGCGTTTCCCACAGGCTTCCGGTCTCGGCAGAAATCGCTAGAAAGGAAGCGCTATTGCCAAGCTCGTCCCGCCCCTGGCCATCAAGCAGCCAATGGGCAGCTGTTAGCATGCTCCCAAACAGCCCCTTTCCCTTTAAGGAAGGTTTTTTTTTTAAAAAAAAAAAAACAGACCCATTGTAACGAATCTGGGTAGATTCGTCGCAACGGAGAGACCCATCCAGCTGCCTGGGGTGTTTGAGCTGTCGTTTGATCGTTTGATCGTTAACACGCTGCCTCAGAGTGAAAAAAAAAATCCCCCCCCCTCTCACGGGCCCGATTTTCGGCTTAATGGAATGTGTGAAATGTGTGTGCTTAGCCGAAACAGTGTGAAACAGCCGAAACAGTGTGAAAAATAAAGGGAAAATACATCAGCAAACGGGCTTCTGCGGGCTTCTTGTGCTTAGTGACTGTAAACAGCTCTGAGGAGGGACTGCAGCCTGGGAAGCCTCACTGGCTAAACGGAGGCTCGCCGGTGCGTTGATCTCCACTCGCTTGGGAAAAAAAAAATGGCGATCGCTTCGCCGGAAGTTTGGAGGACAGGCTCAGGAGGAGGGACTTTGAAGAAACCGCAACAATGGGAACGCACAGGTCTTTTTTGCTACTGTTGCAGATTGGTTGCAGGAGTGTATCGCTTTCCGGAGGGTGAATCCACTTTTTGGGATTCCCCTAAAAGCGCTACAACGAAGCGCTTTTTGCTGATTGGTTTCAGGAGTGTTGCAGATTGTCTACGACGTCGTGCGTTAAGGCAAATTAGTAGCGTTTTCAATTAGCAACCATTGTGCGATTTTGAAGCCGTGCAAAAAGCCCCTGGTATCCCTGGTGGCCTCTTCATGAAAGAAATACTAAACATGTCCCTACCAAAAAATGGCTTACATGATTTGCATTCCCAATAAGTATTTGGGAAAGGAAGTCACAAGTCACTTTGTGCAAAGAACTGAGAAATCACTTGTCCATTCAGGTAGTTTCACACCTTTTTGTGTTGCTCAGAAAATCCTTTTCCACATTTAGCACAAAGTGGAATTGAAATGGGGTGCCACATAGCATTTAGTAAACTGCTATATTATCCTCCAAAATCCACTCCCGACAGGCAGGTTGGTACTATAAGTCTTGCAGGAAAAGTCCTGCTTTCCCCTACAGCTTCTCTTTTGTTCCCCTTTGATCGATTATGCATGGGCAGGAAGGCCGGGCTGGCAGTGACAGAGCAGTGGGGCTAATCCCTGTATACACACGATGTCACTGCCATCCTGGCCCCCTTCTGGCCCTGGCCCAAATCAGGGCCTCAGACGGCCCAGGGTAAGGGAATGCAGATTCTTCCACATTCCCTGTCTTACAGTGGAGGCCAGTACAGGCCCAGCCAGGGCAGGCTTGTGCTTAAGAGAACACCACACTCACAGTGAGCCATTTAAATCAAACTGCTGATGAGCAGGGAGCTCCCTGCTCATCAGCTGTTTGGTTTAAAGGTGGGAAAGTATTTCACGCCCTGCTTTCTTCTCTGTGCCACGTTTCACCAGGAGCAGAACCATAAACCGCAAACCAAAATGCAAAAAAATGTGTTTCATGCCAATCCCTAGAGCTTAATATATTCATTTATTTTTTCGATATCCTACATTTCCTCCAAGGTGTTCAGAATGGCACAATCATATTTTTCCCCCTCATACCAACCCCATGTGGTAGAATTGGCTGAGAAAGATTAATTGTACCAAGATTAACCAGTAAGCTTCAAGGCATATGGGAATTCAAACCCATGCCTCCTGGCTCTTATTCTCACACTAACCAATATATACTGTTTCACAGCTAGAGATGATATATTTTAAAGGTTTTCCAGAAGATTCAGCAACAAGGCTTTTCTTAGCAATCAAGTGGCACAAGCATCATTTTAGTACTCTGTGTGCTATCATGTGGGGAGACATGCAACAAACACAGTTTGCTTCTACAAATATCCTTGCCTTTGTTTTTCACCAGCTAGAAGCAGAAACTGAAAGTCAATGGGTGGTGGCAAAATCACAGGGGAGAATAAGTGGGATTGGGATTAAACTGTCTGCTGATTTCTCACCTAGGAAGTCTTCTCTCATAAAACAGGATGGTACTCCAGAAGATAAAGTTTGGATACACATGTTTACCAAAGGTAATGTGTGATTCCACCCTTAGCATTAAAAATTAATTTTAAAAAAACATTTAAGAAGTTAAATTTGAAAACAGTTCACAAAGTGGCACAGGTAGTATTGAAGACTCTTATGAATACTGAGGCTTTTCTCCAAAAACAACAACATTCTCATCCATCTTTCTCCTAAAGGGGATATAGTGTTCAGAAAAATAATGTGTTGGAAAGGATGTGTCTGTGTATTTATAAAACATGTAACACTGGAGTTCCCTAATAATTAGAGTAGATTTGTTCAAACTATCTTCAAGAAAAGAAGCTTGTCTAGCTTCTTCATGGCTGCTCTACCCAGTGTTAATCTCTGTCTGATTTCTTGGGTGTAGTCTCCCTTTTGGTTTGATTATGGAGCTAAGGAACATACAATTCTAAACAATTTCAATTTCTTCATCATCAATCTTAAATTTATGGGATTAAACTCAACACATATGTTAAATTACTGGGGGCTTTCTGCAACTAACTAACCTAGCTACCGCTTTATAATATACCAATTTAGAGGGTGGGAGATGTCATATTTGGGTTAGATAGCAGATGAGCAAGATACTTTGGAAAAGGAGGAGAATGTTATTGTTTCATGCCTCCGAGCAACTAAAGCACTTGGATGCAAAATCCAGGAAATATAAGGAAAATGCCTTACAGCTATGATTTTTATCCAAGAAGATTAAGCAGGGAATGTAAGAAATAACTGTACAGCTCTTTAGAAGACCCCAGAGAACAAGGATGAATCTCTCATAAAGTATTTGCTTTATTGCCAGAAAACAGAGGCACATGAAAACAAGTCATGGGGATACTTTCAGCTTACTGCATATATAAATTCGAGAATGAGGTGCTGCAAATGTTAGTTTATGTAAACTGGTATTGTTCACTTAGCAAAAGGCAGGCTTAGTAACATATTACTATGATTATGATGATGCCTATAATAATAATAGTAAACACCCCCAAGGCTTGTCATAATAACTCATTACATTGAACAGGAGTATACAAGGAAAATATCTGGTATGTATGTTTCATTTGTAGGGTTGCCAACTGCCTTGAAGAAAAGGTCCTAGCCCTTTAAGGAAGGCTTCATGGAATGTTATTTCCCCTGTGCCATGAAAAGCTTCAACAGCCCATTTCCACATATTACAAGGACAGGACACTTTTTCTCCAGGCTTTTTGGCACCCCTGGTCCCTTAGCTTGAAATCAGGAAATCTTGTATGTGAATATTGGACTCCCTAGACAAAAATGCTATTATTATTTACATACACACCCTCCAAAAACAGGGAAGGTTCATCTTTAAAACGTGCTTTTGAAGATGAAACTAACTTTATTATCCAATAGCTTAATCCTAAAAGAATGCTACATCTCCAAATAAACATTTATAGTGGCATATATGAACCCTGGCAATTTCAGTAACTATTGACCATTCTCAAACGTTCTGTCCTTGAGAAAGGAGACTGAGTGGGTGATGGCTGGACAACTTCAAGCATTCCTGGTTGAAAGATTGTTTGGACCCTTTCTAATCTCATTTCAGACCTGGTAATGGAGCTGAAACAGCCTTGATCACCCTGGTGGGTGACCTGTACCAGATAATGTATCGAGGGAGTTCAACTTTGTTGATTCTCCTAGACTTTTCAGTTGCTGTTGATACCATCAGCCATGATATCTTTTGGGGCTGCTCTTCTGGACTGAGATTGGGTTCTACAGTGGTTCTAGTTCTACTTGGAGGGTCAGTTTCAGAAGGTGGTCCTGGGGGGACTTTTGCTCTGACCTTTGACCCGTAGTGTCCCACAACGTTCCATGTCAGTCTGTTGTGTTTTTTAATACCTACATGAAACTGCTGAATGAGGTCATGCAGAGATGGATGAAACTGGAAAGTGGTTGACATTCAGTTCTATCTCACACTTCTGGGTAATCTCAGGGAGGCTGCAGAAACCCTGACCTGGTTCTTGGAGGCAGTTGTAGAGTAGAAGTGGGCTAATAAACTAAAACTTGATTCCCACAAGATAGAAGTGCTACTGGTGAGTGGCATGTATTCTGACCCATTTTAGATGGGGTTGCCCTCTCTTAGAGGAACATGTATGTAGACTGGGCACACTCTTGGACGTAGGCCTACTGCTGGATAAGCACATGCCAGCTATGGTCAGGAATGCTTTTTTCCAACTTCAACTGGTTATACAGCTGCACCCTTATCTCATCAGAAAAAATCTGGCCACTGTGGTGCATGCCCTGATTACATCTAGATTGGATCACTGTAATGCTCTCTCCATGGGGCTGCCCTTGTGAAGTGTTTGGAAATTTCAACTGGTATAAAATGCTGTGTCCCTGGCATAGGTCATCAGGACCATATCACTCCAGTCTTGGCTCATCTACACTGGCTACCAATTTATTTCTGGGCACAATTCAAGGTGCCAGAAGAAAAGAATGCAATGTAAGCCAATCTGGGTCATTTGGGGGAAAAGCACAGTTTAAAGAAAGTGAATAAATAAATGAATGTAGAAGGTTTGGGGAGAAACTAGCTGGGTTAAGGGGTTTTAAATGTAGGAAGAGCCTTGACCCTGATGCTGCTGTTTGCTTTTTTCAAACCTTCTAAAGGTACATCTCACACACTCCAAATTAGGAAAAGAAATCTGCCACCCACACACAAAGCAAACTGCAAAAGGTTGAGGAGCAACCAGTCTAGACAGGCGGATAGCCCTATTGTTCTATAGTAGAAGGATAATATTTAAGACTTGTAGCACCATAGACACCCAACAAGATTTCCATTTGAACTTTGACTCTTGAAAGCTTGTACCCTGGAAATCTTGTTGATTGTTAATGTGCTACTGAACTTGAATATTGCTCTAAATAAATAACCTGTTCTTATCATAATCCATAAGAAAATAAACACATTTGGATGCTTTGACTTTGACTTCCAATAGTGGTCCTTTTATAAAATGATACTGTCGGGGTTTCTCCGACTTCGCCGCTCCTACCCGGGGACTCACCAACGAGAAGCGTATCACCTGGACCTTTATCCAACCCTGCAGAGCCGTGTCTAGGGGAGTCCTTGGCGGGGGGAATCCCCAACGAGGAGCAGTGTTTACACTTGGGGGACCGGAGAGGAGTGAGGAGCGGTCTTGGCCGGGCAAGGAGCTGCCCAAGATTGAAACGACGGATGCAAGACGCCGGAGCTTCTCCTTTGAGGGTTCGGTGGGCGGGGGATGCGAGGGAGGAGAGCTACTTAATGGGAGAGGTTGGCGTCAGTGAGGAGGTGGGGTTCGGGATAGTGCAAGAAACTATCACGAGCCTGGGAGTTTCAGCCCGGGTTTCCTGGTGGACTCCATTCTGAGACGTCGACTATCTGCCTCAAGTGCTATTCCGACCTGCCTTCCCGTCTGCCGACACCGTGGCGGAGCAAAGAAGAGGAGCGGACCCCTTGAACCCTGACAGATACGAATGCAACTATTCTTTTATAAAATATATATGCAAGAACAATAAACACACTCAGAAAGTTAGAATATAAAAAATGCACATAAATTCCTTCGGATTTGGGATTTTTCAAGGACCATGACCTGTCTGAGATGAACATATGAGGTTCTTATAAACCTAGAAATAGATCTCTAATAATAATCACGAGTTCATATTAATTACAAATTGCAAATTTGGTCATTACCAAGATATTCTTATCCTTTAATATTTAGACAAAGGATTATGCTATGGTTTTTGGAAATAAGGCTGTGAAGAATGATTGGCTAGATACAGGTTCAATGGTTTTTCATGTTGCAAAAATATGGTTTTATTTTCTATCATTTAGAAAGTGCTGTAGGGCACTGGAAGTTGACATTTTTCCTAGTTTTGATGGATAGGAGGCTGTGGAAAAGGGGTGTAAACTTTCTTACCTTTTCTTCATGCTCTGTGAGGTTGGGAGTCCTCACCGGAGCATGGGGAATTCCAATCTTTCGGCCTCTGTTCTTGGGGAGAGCATGCAGAGGAAGCCCACTGCAAATTTCTTTCAGGCTGGACATGTCTTGTGTGAAAAATTTAGTGCAGAAGGACCACTCTAAAGAGAATTCCTGCTTGCAACGATGAGAAGTAAGCAGAAAATGTAGATGGTCGCTGGAGAGTTCTAGAGGATCGACAATGACTGCAGTGCAGCCCAAACAAAGCTGTCTAGTTTTCGTACAGGTGCTTGTCATTCTCTTAGTTCCATCCAATTCCATTGGTTCTTCCAGCCTCCTCCTCCTAAACAATCATTCACAGGTCTGTTTACTCTCTGGTTGTTCTTTGCACATGCTGTTGCCCTATGACAGTGAAGCAAGCGTAGTCCATTCCTGTGCTTTGTGCATTACCACTACCACAAACAACTGTCTTATTTTAACCCAACACAAAACCTGGATACTTTAACAAGAATTTGAATTGAGACATTATAGTCTTTGATCCTTTTATGTTTGAGCCACCTACGCAAATATTCAGATGTGTTCATATGTGGAGCTACAATCAGCTTTGAGCCTCTCCATATTATTTATGGAACTGACACAAATTGGGGGAAAGAGGTATAACAGCAATTTGAGCTTCACTTGTGAAAACATCCTGACAGTTGTTGGTATGAAAGAGAGTTGTTTGTCATGTAAATAAGCATCCTGGCTTTTATTCCTGTCACAAATGGATTAAAGTAACTGGATAACCCTCAGTGTTTATCTGCATCCAATGCTTTTTTTGACATTCTTTGGACATGAATGATGCAATCAGCCTTTATGACTTTGTTGGGCTATGCATTCTGGAACTCTTCATAGCCTCTCTGGACATACCCACCACGGGCAAACATGCCATCTGACTAAGAGCACTGCAGAGATAGAAATTATTGCCCATCTCCAGTAGAGAGGGAGGAGTCCTGGTGCTCCTCAGCCTGGTTTCTGTAAAAGGGAAAGGAGGATTCAGGTAGGTAGCCACAGAACAAAGTTTGAGTCCAGTGGTACCTTTAAGACCAACTAAGTTTTATTCAAGGTATGAGCTTTTGGGTACATAGCACACCCTCCTCAGATACAATGAAATGGAAGTTACCAGTCCATACATAAAGGTAGAGGGTAAGTAGTAAACTAGCATACAGCAAAATGAAGATGTTTAACAGGTTTCAGAGATCAAAGAGGAATAACAAGCTTATGGTTACCATAGTTTGGATTTAACATATTTTGCGAACCGTCATGAGACGGTTAGACCAGAAGTGGCGGTCTATAAATCAAACAAACAAACAAATTCCAGGGGGAAACAGAATGAAGGAAATTGGAGGATGATGGGCAGATGTGTCCTTAAATGTGGAATGTTGACAGTAATTAACTGAAATCCTGCCATTACACTCTATCCATCTCCTCTCAGACATGGAGGTGACCTTACAGCCTCCTCTTTGAAGTGGTCTGATTGGCTGTGCAGCATTATCTCCCCTGTCCCCAGACCAGAGAAATACATACCAGTCTACCACTCCAGATTACATTACTTTCTACTATTCCTTACGGTACAATCTACTATTCTAATGTATTATTCCAAATAAGAAATGAAATAAAAGGGAATGCATGGTCCTTTTGGGACACTGGCGAGAATACACATGCAAGGCCTGAATGAGGTTAGCATATGTCATGAGATAAGAAACCAATATCTCAATTAAGTCCTGGGGATTCCATTGTTCTTAGTATTGTAATAACTTGCAATTCAGCACTTTTCCTTTCTAGCCTGTTCCTGAAATTCCTTTGCAATAAAGCAACTACTTTGAGGCCACCCAGGAAATGTTTAGGAAGTCTGAAGTGTTCTCCTAGGGGTTTCTCGGTCTTATGCTTCTTTATGTCAAATTCCAAATACCATTCCACTCCAAGGAATGGAAGAAGACAAGAAGGCCTGGAGGTCATGATGGGTCGGACATGACTTCGCATCTAAGAACAACGTCAAATTTGTGTCCGTTTATCCTTTGACATACAGTATGACCTGTTTGCTCTATGTAGAGAACTGAAGGCCATTGTCGGCATTCAACAGCATACACAAGGTTAGAAGAGGAGCCACTGAATAAGCCTGAGATGGTGTAGTAGTTGATGCTGTTGGTCCAGCATCCTCTGGGTGTATGTGGCAGCCAAGCTGCCATCTGGGTTTCTTGCAAGCTCTGGCCCCAAGCAACAACAAATCCAAGCCAGGGGGGTTGTGGAAATGGTGGAAAGTGGAACCCCTCCCTCTGCCCCGCCCCCGCAATATAAACAGTGGGAAGAAGACCACATGTTATCCCAATCCCTTCTGCGTCCAGACAGGGCCGGGAAGGAGGGTAGCAGGAAAGACGTGATGGGGGTAGGTCGCCGCGGAGCAATGCTGCGGGGCACAGAAGGCCCCTCCCGCCTCTAAGCCATCCCTTCGGGCTAAGGAACCGCTGGTGATTGGAAGGGATGGCGAGCACCCCAACGAGCCCGTGCTCGCCCCGAGCCGCTTCTCAACGCGACCCCCGCGACACCGATTCCCCGATAGGCGGCGGCCGCTTGGGCCGAAAGTGACAGCAGCGGGGGAAGGCGCGGGCTTGAACAGCAGCCGCCCTCCTCGGCGGGACGCTGTGAAGGAGGAGGAGGAGGAGGGGGGGCAGCACGCGGCAGCCGAGGCCCCCCGTCGTCCTTCTCCTGACCCCCGCCCTCCCCGTCCGAAAGGGAAGACGCGAGTGCGCTGGTGTGTGTGTGCATGTGTGTGCGGAGAGCCACAACAAAGGCGGCGTCGCACCCCTCCCCTCCCCTCCCCTCCCCTCCCCTCCGCCCCGTTTTGCCCTCCCGTCAGCAGCCTTCCGCCAGCAGCGACTGGCGAGTGGGGGCGAAGCGACGGGGGAAGCCAGTCCTCCCCCCCCCCTCCCCCGTGTCCCGGGCGGCGCAGGCAGGGCACTGGCAAGGTGGCCCTCTGCGGAGAGCGCCGCGCGGCTGCAGGCTGCCTCTGGCGAGGAAGAGGCGAGCGCGAGAGAGCGAGCGCGAGCGGGAGAGCAGCCGGACAGCGAGCCAGCCAGCCGGCCGGCGTTGCTTGGGCTTGGCTCGCCTTCCCTCGCCCGCTCCTCCCCGGCCGGCCGGCGGGGCCAGACATGTGAACTTCCCCTACTCTCCCGAGGGCCACGCGGGGCGACGGGGCTTCCACCTCCCGGCAGGCTCCGGGCTTCGGCCAGGCTCAGGCGCCTGCCACGCAGGGAAACGGGCGAGCGGCTCCGCGAAGGAAAGCGCTGAGAGAGAGAGGGAGGGAGGGAGGAGGGAGGGAGAGGGGGGGCGGCGGCGAAGGGTTGGAAAAGCGCAGCCTGAGACGGCCGCCGTCATCCCGGCGCTAGAAGGCAGCGCGACCATGTGGGCTCCGGCGCGGTAGGAGCAGGCGTCGTCTGCACTCTGCGGCCGCTCCGCGCGCGCGCTGGCTGCCCTACCTCGCGGGAAAGAAATGGATTTCCTCGCCGGAGTCGTGCCGCAGAAAAGCATTACGCTGATCGTCTTGCTGGAGTACGTCCTTTGGGGGCAGCCCGGAGCAGGTAAGCGGCATTTAAAAAATAAATACATAAAAATTATAATAAAATAAACCATATTGCTCGTCGATGTTGCCAAGACCTCGATGCAGCTTTTTAAAATCCCTTCATGGGTTCGGAGGAGGAGGAGGATTTTAACAAGTTTGTTTCGGCTTTCATTTCGGGTTCCAGCGACCCTGCTGCTGAGGCCAGAGACAGGGTCGTTACTGTAGGGCATCCCTCTTTCGTCGGGGCAGGACCCTTACTCCCGTTTTAAAGACAGCTGACGCCTGGGGCTGAACTGGGTTTTGAAGGGAGCAAACATGGGCGATTGCTTTGAGCCTTGGTGGATGAAAACATAGTCCTGCCATAGAGAGTTTCAAACCTCAGACTTGGCATGTGGGAAGGAAGCTCCTTTGGAAATGTGTCAGTGCTTGATAGCTGGGTTTCACATTCTCTGGACAGATGGTCATTCGGTGCATGCCCTGGTGTCACTCCTGAAAGCTTGTGCTCCATGCCTTGTACATTGTCAGGGCTAGATAAAGGGAAGGACCATAGGAGCAATCCAACAGAACCTTCAGCTCAGTAATTTGTAGACGAGTCCTTGTGGGGCAGTGGTTAGGGTGGCAGTCAAGGATTGGGGAGACCTGCTTTCAAATCCCCAAGTGTCATGAGACTGCTCTTCAAGTCAGGGGGCTTCACCTGCCCTCAGGGTTGTTGTGAGGGTCAATGAAGGGTAGGGGAAACTGTGAGCCCTGCCCCAAGCCCAGGATCAGAATGCACCAAGCAAGTCACTGTCCCCTGCCTTCCTTCAAGGAGCTCAGGGCAGCAGCATTCCTTGGGCTCTCCCCACTGTTTCAGCTCCATGACCCCTCTAAGAGGTAGATGAGGAGGAGAGCTGGCCAAAGGCTGCCCAGGAGGCTTCATGCTTTGGAGGGATTTAAACCCAAGTTTCCCGGGTCAGAGTCCAGCACTATAACCACACCGGTTTTCACACTGTGTGACCCAAGTGCAAAAATCTCTCTCCTCGTAAGTGGCTGTTTCTCAGGAAGAACCTTCCTATCCTCTGATGATCCGTTCCGTGGTACATCCTTCTAGAACTACTAGCTGCCCTGGACTGAGAAGGGTGCAGCTCTGCTTAGGATGTCCATGTGTCGTACAGAGAGCAGGATCTGTCTCTACCCCCCCCCCCCCCAGGGTGCTGCTGGCTCTAGTCTAAGCATTCCCTCAGGCGCCCTTCCAGAGCCAACAGGTGGCTGTGCTGCTGCCTTCCTGCACCTCCCCGACTAGCTTGTAGTGCCCGTATCAGCTAAATTAAGGCAGGATGCACATAGCGGTGGGTTGTTCAAAGTGATGCAAGAGATGCCATGCAGATAAAGTGAAGCCCCACTAATGAGATCATGGCCATTGTTCTTCTCGCTAGTGGGCACAAAAGCCGATGACATGGAATGGGCTGGTCATTATGCAATTAAGTCGTGAAATCCAAACTGCCAATTGGTTATCTAATGTTGGGAACAAAAATAGCAGCAGGAGCAGGAGAGGGGCTGTGGATTATTCGGCTTATGAATACTTTGCATTTTATGATCAGTTAAAAGCTGTACTGCCAATGAACCTGGCAGCATCTTTTTGAAAAGTTGTTTTTAATACAAATATTGACAAGATTGACAGAGGGCAGGCTCCATCGAAAGGTCTTTTCTTCCTGTCTCATGCAGGAAGGGAGCACCTCTTCCAAGGTGTCATCCTTTATGAGCATCCTCTGAAGGAATGCTTTATTCGTGTACGGATCGGGGCACTTTTGTTTATTTCATTGACTGATCAAATAAAATCCATCTAAATTAGCCTACGTCTCGGCCTGAATGTGCCATCAAGTAAGGTTGGAATAACAACGGCAGAGTTTGGACTTGGTAGAATGGGCAAACTAGGGTTGCCAACCTCCAGCTGGGGCCTGGAGGTCGCCTACAGCTACAACTGATCTTCAGACAACAGAGAACAGTTCTCCTAGAGAAAATGGCCACTGTGGAAGGCAGACTCTTATGGCATTATATTTGCTCTCTCATCCCCAAACCCTGCCCTTCTCCGGTTCCATCCCCAAATTTCCAGGCGTTTACAGACCTATTGCTGAGAACCCCAAGTGAATCATCAGTCTGCTTGTGGTTAGTGGGACTGGGAGCAATCCTGTGGAGGTCTACATAGAAGTCAATCTCATGTTTACAATGGGGATTCCTTAGGAGAGTGCTCCATCAGATTAAAAAAAAATCCCGGTTTCATATCAAAGAGAGAAGATGAAGCCCACCCTTGGTGTAGCGGTTAAGAGTGGTGGCTTCGAATCTGGTGCGCCAGTTTGATTTCCTGTTCCTCCACATGCAGCCAGATGGGTGACCTTGGGCTCATCACTGCTCTGATAGTGCTGTTCTCACAGAGCCATGACATCAGGGCTTTCTCAGCCCCACCTGCCTCACAGGGTGCCTGTTGTTGGGAGAGAAAGAGAAGGAGTTTGTAAGCCGCTCCTTCCGATAGTGAAAAGTGGGGTATAAAAACCAACTCTTCTTCTTCTTCTTCTTCTTCTTCTTCTTCTTCTTCTTCTTCTTCTTCTTCTTCTTCTTCTTCTTCTTCTTCTTCTTCTTCTTCTTCTTCTTCTTCTTCTTCTTCTTCTTCTTCTTCTTCTTCTTCTTCTTCTTCTTTTTTGCAGGGTATTGTTTTATGCAGGATGAATATTCCAAACTTGTAGAGTACTGGCCATTCTATCAAGGCTGCATGTGTGAAACAGACCTAATATTTCTATTTAACATTATTACAACCCTAATTCAATAGAAAAGAAAAAGATAGACCACTGCCCCAGAGAGCTGATATTTTTTTGGCAGTGAAAGACACAATAGGAACAGACAAGGACAGCCAGTGGTGAATGTGAGCAAGAGCAGTTGAGCATGTGAAACTGCATGTGCATCAACCCATTGGTCAGTATTGTCTGCTCTAACTGTTGTCAACTCTCCAGCATCTCAGGCAGAAGTCTCCCCCATCACCTACTACCTTTTAACTGGCAGATGTCTGGGATTGTCTGCTTGCCACGCAGATGCTCTTATCAATGAGCCATGGTCTCACCCCACCCAATAAGATTTTGCCATGATAGCAAAAAGCATTTAATCCCCAGAAAAAATTTTTAAAACATAACCCTGACCAAAATCTATGGCATTAATTTGCTTTGTTTATACTGTGACACTAATGACATATTACATTTCCCCCTTGTGATCGTGTATGCAAATTGTGAGTTCAATGATCACTTAATCCCAGGCATATGTTGGCCTGTTTTGGATTGGGACCACATAGGATAGCCAACTCTCGCTTGGAATATACCTGGAGATTTGGGGGCGGAGGCTGGGGTTTAGGGAAAGGAGAGACTATAGTGGGGTATAATGACATACATTCCACCCTACAAAGCAGCCATTTTCTCTAGGGATGTAGATGTAGATGAAGATTGGTAGCCATGCCTGTAGCTATAGAAAAGAGCAAGAATTTGTTAGTCATTTCTCATGTTCAGTTTTGAAGAAGAAGAGTTGGTTCTACATGCTGCTTTTCTCTACCTGAAGGCATCTCAAAGTGGCTTACACTTGCCTTCCCTTTCCTCTCCCCACAACAGACACCCTGTGAGAGAGCCCTGATATCACTCCTCGGTCAGAATAGCTTTATCAGTGCTGTGGTGAGCCCAAGGTCACCCAGCTGGCTGCATGTGGGGAAGCGCAGAATCAAACCTGGCTCTCTAGATTAGAAGTCCGCACTCCTAACCACTACACTAAGCTGGCTTTGTAGGACTGATGTTCTCATTTTTATCTTTTGTTCATGGAATGGAGACAGAAGTCACACCTCCTCTTTAAGGTAAGGTAGTCCCGATGGAGATGGTATCCCGAACAAAACAAAAAGTGAATCTAGTCATGTGATCTTTGTTGAAGAGCTGAACGGATAAAAATCCGCTAGTTTTGTATCCCTTGAAGAAGGAACATGCAGTATCTTCATCCTGTTTGTAGTACATAGTAATAGAAGCCTATCAACAGAATCTTATGCATGTGTACTCAGAAGTATGTTCAATGGGGTTTACTCCCAGGCAAGTGTGCATAGATCGCTGCAATGTCAGAGAAGGCTAAGGGGCAATAGCTCAATCTGCATATATTCTTTATGCATGATAATCTATTACACCTGAGAGCTGAAATGCTTGTCCAAAGTGAGCTCTGTAGTTTCGAACCTTATCCAAAAGATGGTGCTGTTACGGTATAGAGCAGGGGTGAGTGGAAGACTGAGAGTGATCCACCACTGGCTGGTTTCCGGTGGACCCCCAGCACTTTTTTTTTGTAAAAAAAAGTTGGATTCATTGGACCTCAGTCATGGCCAGCAAGGCACTTCTAATGTTAAGTACAAATTCATCCTTGAAATCATTTAACACAGATTCATTATGCTTATCCTGAGCATGCACTTTTGCTTTGTGAATGCATTGCATTTGGTGAGCCGTGAGGGTCCGAGTGAAAAAAGAACCAGACTATATAAAAATGCTAAACTGCCTGCACAGGCATGCAAGATCTTTCTCTCCATTTCCCAGTGATTCAGTTTTTCATTATGTTATCATGTAGTATGAAAGACACTTGGAAATAAAGACAAACTGTAAAACAAAACAAGTCACTTGGGAGCACAAAGAACAATGAAACACCCAGGACTTAACAGGGATATTGGTTTCTTATCTCACTACATATGCTAATCTTAGTCATTCCTTACATCTGTATTCTAATAAAGAAGGTTGATGCTTTCTCTTTTATTTTATTTCTTATTTGGAATAGTAGACTGGAATAGTGATTGTTATATAATGTAATGAATAGTAGAATGTCATGTAATTTGGAATGTATTTTTCTGGATTGGAGACAGAACAGGCATAAGCACTAAACAGCAAATCACCCCACCTTAAGGAAGAGGATGTTGTTAGTTACCTCCATGCCTGAGGGGAGATGGATGGAGTACAACCACAGGGTCTCAGTTAATCACTCTCACATTCCACAATTAAGAAGGGTACATTTACGCCTCACTCTCCAATTTTGATATATTTATTTCCTGTACTGTTTCCCCCTGGAATTAAACTCAAACAAACCGTGACCCTATAAACTAAGCTTATTTCAGTTTGGTTCTTGCATCTGTTAAACAACCTTTATTATGCTTAAACTAATTTCCTGTTCACCCTCTACCTAAATGTATGAAATGATAACTTACATTTCAGTGTATTTGAAGACGCATGTGTGCACATGAACGCTTATACCTTGAATAAAACTTTGTTGGTCTAAAAGGTGCCACTGGACTCAAATTTGGTTCTGTAGCTTTGGAGCACAGATGAGGACTAGATGGTCAGTGATGTGGAACATTTGATGGTTTGATTGTGAACCCACCTTTGGAGTTACAAAGAGCACTGTGCTCTCTGCCTAGCTCAACTCAGTAGTTTGGTGAACTCACTTGTCTGGTGTATGGCTCTAAAGAGCTTAACATAAAGAGCTTTTCATAAGACTGCGGTTAACATTCAGTGCCCACTTGAGATCATCTGACATTAGCTGCTACCCATCCGAGAGGCTGTCCAACTGTGCAGCTCACTCCAAATGGAATGGCTCCATCATCAGCTGCTCCAGCCATTTGCCAGCCTTCCTCTGACAAATGGCTGAGCAGCTCCCCTGGGATAGTTGGAGTAAATACATAAATAGTTAAATGGCATAGATGATTGGACCCCGCCATCCATCAAGAGAGCCAGCCCTAATCAACCTCAATGACATGCAGGCCCCTGGGGACAGGCAAGGGAGAGTGCACTCAAATCTTGATTGTTTGGCCTTGTATGAATTATTCAAAGAGCCCCTTTTGGCATTCAGGGTGAGTCCCTGGCTGCTGAACTGTTCTGTCCCTTGGAGGCCCACTGCTATAACCCCAACTGTTTCAAGGGATAACTGAGTGATGGATGGGCTGCCTTATCGGGAGACCAAGCAATCTTCAGAACATTGATTTCTTCCAACATGAAGCTCTTAATCAACGGCAGATCCTGATCTATCCCTTCCCTCCCCCTCTCCTCTGCTCATTTGCTCCACTTTGCTTTTCCTAATGACACAGCAGTTCAGACAGGAACTGTTTATTGATGTTGCTGCATTAGCAGGCACAGCAGATAACCCTCCTTGTCATCATTGAGTAGAAAGCCAACTGTGTTCTCCCCCTACTTTGGGTGTGCCACCAAATGCTGTTTAGGAAATTCAACAAAATGCTTTGGGAAGGATGGGAAGATCTGCCTTCATCTTCTGCCAGTCCTGCATCTAAGGATTCGTTGGGCTAGTTCAGCTAATTCACTAAAGTGACCTGTACAAAAGGTTTTCTAGAAGCTCTTGGGCTGGAGCCAAGGGTGCCCTTCTGCACGTGGAAAGTGTTTTCCACTCATGGCAGAGCACTGCCTGATAAAAGTGAAACTAAATCCAAGAGTGTTCTTCTGCTTGTACAAGCTGAAACAACTAACTTGGCGCAGGAATGGCCCTGCATGAACTTTCCTATAGCATAGATTCAAGTCGGTAGCCGTGTTGGTCTGAAGCAGCACAACAAAGCAAAATCAGAGTCCAGTGGCACCTTTAAGACCAACAAAGATTTATTCAAGGACTGAGCTTTCGAGTGCTTGCGCCCTGAATAAATCTTTGTTGGTCTTAAAGGTGCCACTGGACTCTGATTTTGTTTTGTTGTTTTCTCTAGCATGTGTAGAAGTGTTTGCAGAACAGAACCTTGTGACTTTTTAACTTCCTCTTGCAGCTTTTAAATATCCAAACCACTGACATTTTAGTGACATTTTAGATCCAAACCCTATGACAAGACAGTCCAAGACAGTTCAGAATTGATTGATGTGTCCTAAATTTTGACCCTTTCTGGAAAAAAAAACATAGAACCATAACACTAAGAGATGGGTTATCTAAGTGTAGCCATTTTCTCTGTAGAATGTTGTCCTGTACTGAAATATCCTGGACAAAGTCCTACCAAAACCTTGTGAGTAGCCATCAAAAGGGACATTCCACAATCTCCATCAGCAAACTGAGAAACTGCGTTCATACTTACACAGCTTTCCTGAATATTTAGCCTTAAATGTCTAGAATTTGTAAGATATATATTGAAAGAAGCCTGTACAGTAACTGAACAAAAGCAAGAAGAACATGGCCTATGTCTGAAGGACCTAAATGGCATGGCTTCCATCTTGCAGATCAAGTCTGAGGCTATAATCAACATCTAGGCAGAACACGGAGCAAGAGAGAAATATACTTAGGAATTGAAATATATCAGAAAATAAATCTAGAAACAAAAGGAAAGGTAGTTTTATGCTGCCACCTATTGTAACTGTTTATTGGGGATTTTATGAATTTTATTGTGATTTTATTGTTATATTGTGAACTGCCACGGGACAGCTATGCTGAGAGTGGTGGTATAAGATTTGAAGTATAAACAAACAAACAAATAGTTTAATTAAAACAATGCAAGAGTTGTCCAGATTCCGGAAACAGAAGTAAGAGGATAATGGAGCCGGTTGAATTAGATCACCCAGCTATTGACTTCCCCCTGCAGGGGCTGAACTGAACAAACATCCCAGCCAACTAGTTATAGTAATGAGAAAGCTTTGAGTTGTTATGAGCTTAATAGGTAACAAAGGCATGGAGGCTTTTACCTGTTTTCAGTATCATCATCAGGGCTTATTTTGGCTCTTTGCTGTTTCAGAATCCATTGCAAATATAGCAAGAATTTTCTGGTGTTAGAGAGTTTGCGATTCTCTGGGTTGCCATCCAGAGAATACAGATCAGTCTCCCCTGGAGAAGACTGCTGATATGGAGGGTGGAGTCTATGGCATTATAACTGGTTGAGCTCCATCCCCAAAATCTACCTTCTTCATGCTTCACTTCCAAAATACTCAAGAATTTCCCAAGTTGGCAACCCTACTCAGATTCTGGTTTTCTGTCAGGCTGAGTTCCAGAGTTCAGGTACCATTTAGCATATGAAACTCCACTAATCAAAGCTGATGCATACAACATGAAAGATGGCTTTAAGTTGTTCCTCTCCTTAGAAGCTGCTTCTTGTGCACCCAGTGACTTACCATACAGATCATACCAATATTATCCTCACTGTACCAAACCTTTTTTGTTTTATGGCCGCTATAAATGATGCTCAGTATGTAACTGGATTAGTATATTGATTTGGTATCATATATTCAGCTTCCAAGGTGACAAGTTCCATCCATCCATCCATCCTCCCCAAAGCAGCTCCCAAGACAAGAGCTATAAAATACAGAAGAAGGGAAGGGGAAAAACTTCTAAATTCAGCCTCCTCAACCCTTCTATCCCCAGAAGATCTCCTGCCAGCTCTAGGTCTACACCATCAGTTTTAGAGAATTTAACATTAGTTTTCAAGGGCCTCTTGTGGTGCAGAGTGGTAAGGCAGCCGTCTGACAGCTTTGCCCATGAGGCTGGGAGTTCGATCCCAGCAGCCTGCTCAAGGTTGACTCAGCCTTCCATCCTTCTGAGGTCGGTAAAATGAGTACCCAGCTTGCTGGGGGGTAAACGGTAATGACTGGGGAAGGCACGGGCAAACCACCCCGTATTGAGTCTGCCATGAAAACGCTAGAGGGCGTCACCCCAAGGGTCAGACATGACTCGGTGCTTGCACAGGGGATACCTTTACCTTTAACATTTGTTTTCAGTGGTCTGAGTAGCAAAAAGGAACTGAGCACAAGAATGGCATGAAGATTGTAGTTCAGTGTTTAGTAGGGATGCAGGTACATTTGCCAGCTTCAGGGAAGGGAATTGCTGGGGATTTGGGAAGTTGGAATTTTGGGAGGAGAGGGAGCTATCAGGAATGTGAGGTTATAGATTCCATCTTCCAAAGCTGGTGTTTTCTCAAAAGCAACTGATCTCTGTGGCTTGGAGATCAGTCTTATTGCCAGCCCCTACCCGGACACTAATTGGGGAGAGTGATACATAGCTCTGTAGGTCACTAATTCTGCATAATTTTATGTCCTTATGTTCTCATTGTAGATTCAGCCAGGCTCCGAGCTTTCCGTTGTGATGGACACTCCTGCAATCCTCCTGTGGGGAACCTAGCAACAGGCAGGACACCGGTCACACTAACCACCTGTGGGCAGAATAGCACCGAACTGTACTGTTTTTACCCAGACCACACCCTCCTCCAGCATGGATGCGGACAGCCCACATGCACCAAGTGTAACGCCAACCAGCCCGATAACTCTCACCGCCCTCGTGATATGACTGATGATTTCTTTCTCAACCCTGCCTCTTGGTGGCAGTCTGCACAAGGGGTACACAGGGAAGAAATCAGGCTGGATTTTGAAACTGAGTTCTACCTGACCCATGTCATAGTGGTATTCAAATCACCTCGCCCAGCAGCCATGGTGCTGGAGAGATCCCACGACTTTGGGAAAACATGGAGGCCTTACAAATATTTTTCTGTCAACTGTACAGCCACTTTTGGGCTCCCTGATGATACCACCGAGGAAGCTTCCATGTGTACGTCCAGGTACTCAGATGGGGTACCTTGCACCAGAGGAGAGGTAAGTGATGGAATATGTGGAATGTTTAAATAGCTGCCTAAAAATATGCAGAGCAAAGTCTGAGATGGCTTAAAGAGAGACAGAAGCTAATCCAGTTGCAGCTACGGGCAATGAGTCACCCATAACAACTGGTAGCCCTACATAAGCAGCTGTTTATTAAGACTGTGAACATGCAACAGATTTGTGGCAGCACACAGACATTATCTGGGGCTGGAAGAAATAGATGGGTTACATTTAAATTAGGGCTGTGCCCCCTTTTTATTCCAGTATGACATGCCCCTAGGGTTGCTAGGTCCTCCCTGGCTACCAGTGTGGGGTGGGGTAGCGTTGCCAGCTAGTGATGAATTTTGGGTAGTTTGTTGTTTGTGAAGTGATGCTCTGAAACTGAAGAACTTCTACCGATGTTCATGAATTTGATGCTGTTTGTGTTGCTTCACTTAAACCATTTGGAGCAGGAAGCAGAGGTTTTCAAACAGCTGTGCGGCAGGGAACACTGCTCAGCTGTCTGGTTAAAATGAGCCTGACCTGTTCCCTTCACCCAACGCCCCTATGAATAACGAGTGGGCAAAGTGGGGGTCCACAATAGGAGGAGGGTTTGGGTGAAAGTCTCCCCTCCCCGCTCCACTAGTGGAAGAAATGGTTAGGAGCTTAAAACATGGGTATTATTTTAAGTTACTCTCTTTTTAAATGGAGAATGAGAGATTCAAATACGTTGTGTTATAGAGTGAGTTTTGTTGGTGAAGACAATGCAGGGACCGATATTCATGATAGGTTTCAAAAGCTTGTTTTCTTTGCTACCAACAGAAGTTGTTCCAATAAAAGCCTTCCTCTGGTCTGCTTTATGAAGCAATTCAGTCACATAATGTGGTCTGGCCACCGTTTTACTTTGGCCTACATTGTTCCAATCCGATGCCAGATATGACAAGAAATGGTTGAAGTACATCCGTACTGAGCCTGAGGTCTCCAATTGGATAGAAACAGGGGTATTTAAAATTGTCTGCATGTGTGCTGAAGATTTTGTGAGATTAGAAGTATGGTTTTTAATAAAGCAGAGCATCCGGAAATGAAAACAGAAATCCCTCTTAGCAGAGGGGAAAGTTTAGATCAATAGAAAGTTGTAGGTTGAAACATTTCAAAGTAGCAGGGACTTCTGATCAGAATACTTTTATGGTGTTTATTTTACCTTTTTGTTAATTTCCCCTTTTTGAGTAGAGGCACAAGGTTAAACAATCAAAAACCCATTGTTTTATCTGTATGACAGATAACACCAACAAAGTGCTGGAGTGAGCCCATTACTAGAATTCACTGAGGGGAAGACGAATTGTGTAGGTGTGAAAAAAGTAACCTGTTGCTATGGTTATGAGTTAAATGTGCCTTGCTGGGGATCTATTATCCAACCCATCTTGAACCTGGAGGTGAAGGCACCATGTGCTTTTTTAAAAATGCACATATATGTAGATTTTCTTATGTTTTCCCTAAAAGCTTAATGCAGGCCAAATTCAAATCCAATTGAGCTCCAGGTGCCATGGATGTCACAGGCTTGATATACAGTCTGAATTTCTCTGGTGGCTCCATCTTTAAACCGCCCGCAGCGCCGTGGGCACCACGGACTAAATAAAAGGCTAAGGGGTTCGAGGGCGGGATGTGTCCGTGATGAGGAAGGGTCCGCAGTTGCTCCCTTAGGCGCTGGCCTGGCGCACCTCCGATGCGTCAGGCCACCCGCAAGGGAGCCCCTGGCAGCCGCGCGAAGCGTGGCTGCTGGGGGCTCCCTGCCTGGCGGCCTGACGCAGCGAGAGGCGCAAAGCGCCTCTCGCCGCATCAGACCACCGGGCCAGGGACTCCCTGCCCGGCCCGGTGGCCTGACGCGGCGAGAGGCGCGAAGCACCTCTCGCCGCGACAGGCCGCCGCCCCAACGAGCCCCCCGCAGTTGCGCGGAGCGTGGCTGCCAGGACCTCCCCACTACAAGCCTGCCCGATGGAGCGGCCTGCGCGCCTGGCCAACGGCCCGCCGGACCAACAGGTAAGCTGCCGCAGCCCTCCTCTCTCCTTTCCCCTTCCCCCTTATCACCTTTCAAGGCCCATTTTTAGAAATGGGCTTTGAAACTAGTCTACCATAAAAGCACACGGATGGGATCCTTTGGTAGCTGTCATTCCAGACAGTCCTGCAAGCAGGGGTCCTGCTTAATGTTAAATGTGTTTTGTGTGCATGCAATGCAACATACATAGCAAGACCTAGCCATGCAAATATCCTTCCCCAGCAAAGGGTCCTGGATGGAGGTGAGAAATTTGAACATGATTAGAATAGTCAGAACCTATATGTGGGAAGGCCATTGCTGTACTCTTTAGTAACTGCTCAATAAAAAGTTCAGAAGAAAATCCTCTTCCCATCACTGCAGCAAAACAGGTGAGCTTTCTTCAAGTCTAAGTGTGGTTGAACCCCGAGTCGAGTCTGCAAAATGATCACAGATAGACAATACAAAAAGAATGAGTGGGCAGATAGTTTGTAGGAAGATGGGACTGAATAGACTGTCCACCCACCACCTTTCTCCAAAAAAATCTGACAGCCTGAACTGAGGTACTAGCTATTGTTAAGAAAGAATATGATGGGTCTGGGGAACACATCAGGGAGCCAGCCACACATATAACTGTGTAACTCTGTCCTAGAAAAAATCTGGATTTAAGAGGGAAACCTAATATGAGAGGCAGAAGGAAAGAGACAGAGGCTTGAGCAGGGGGGTGGATTAGATGGCCTGTATGACCCTTTCCAAGAGCCTCTTGTGGCGCAGGGTGGTAAGGCAGCAGACATGCTGTCTGAAGCTCTGACCATGAGGCTGGGAGTTCAATCCCAGCAGCCGGCTCAAGGTTGACTCAGCCTTCCATCCTTCTG
Source organism: Paroedura picta (assembly GCF_049243985.1). Taxonomy (NCBI): domain Eukaryota; kingdom Metazoa; phylum Chordata; class Lepidosauria; order Squamata; family Gekkonidae; genus Paroedura; species Paroedura picta. The sequence goes on along the minus strand of NC_135371.1, from coordinate 38,535,216 downwards.
AGGTTGGTAAAATGAGTACCCAGCTTGCTGGGGGGTAAAACGGTAATAACTGGGAAAGGGAATTGCAAACCACCCTGTATTGAGTCTGCCAAGAAAACGCTAGAGGGCGTCACCCCAAGGATCAGGCATGACTCAGTGCTTGCACAGGGGATACCTTATGGCCCCTCCCAACCTTTCTGTGATTCTATGAGATGGGGAGGCTCAGATAATGCAGATCCATGTGGTTGCCATATCCATGTGGTGGTCCCTGAATATCTTCAGAGGTCACAACATGAAGCCTGAGCAGGACCCTTCACTAGGTGGGCCTAAGAGATCTCCCTGGAGATCGTTTCCCCTGGAGAAAATGACTCCCTTGGAAGGTGGACTGTATGGTATTGTTCTGTGCCAATGTTCCTTCCCTCCCTAAACCCAGTCCTCTTCAGGCTCTACCCCAAATCTTCAGATATTTCCCAACCCATACCTGGCAACCCTACAGGCAACATCAAGGGACAGGCATTGTCCAAAAGAGGGAATGAGCAGATAGGAAGAATGCAGAGATGCACTTTGTCTTTCAACTCATGGCCACAAAAAGACTGAGGCCAATGCTGGGGGAGCAGCTTCAGTCACGCCTCTGCTTGGAGAAAGTGTCTCAGTGGCAGAGCATCTGCTTTGCATGCAGAAGCTCCCAGGTTCAGTCCATAGTCGCTCCTCTTAAAAGAACAGCTGAATATTTTGTACCCTGCTTTTCACTACCGGGAAGAGTCTCAGAGCAGCCTACCCTTCCTCTCCCCACAACAGAGGCAGGGGAGGCTGAGAAGGCTCTGAGAAAACTGTGTCTGGGCCAAGGTCACCCAGCTGGCTTCATGTGGAGGAGGAGCGGGGAATCAAACCCAATTCTCCAGATTAGAGGATCAGTTGTGAAAGGTTGCTAAGTAAGATCCTGTAGCGCTGCCACCAGTCAGAGTAGATGGTATTTGTTAAACCAGCTGCCTTGCTCAGTGTAAGGCAGCTTCATGTATTCATGCACATGTGCCCTGCCTGGACTCTTCATGGATAACAGTCATTCACATTAATACAGTTATACGCCCCCCTCCCCCAGCTGTTCTGTTCATAATACTCATGACTTGGCATATTCCTGCTGTTTAAGACAGGGGAAGGAAAGGTGGCAACCTCATGGGCTCCTGTTGGCTGACAGGGCCCTGCAGTCTGCCAATCTGCTGGGGCGACCATTGCAAAAAGGGGAATTATCACAATCCTTTTGCTATTCCTACTTCCAGCTGGAAAAGATCGGCGAAGGGATTAGTCACTCCTAAAGGCAAGTGCCCAAGTGTTATGACTAGGGCTGTCTGTTCAGCATTTCACTGAACTTGAGCTGCAGAGGAGAGAAAACGCAGAGGCAAGCATGGGGGAAACCAATTAACCCCAGCAGAATAAACATGCAGACAGCGCGACCAGGTTCGGTTTCCCCAGAGGAAAGGCAAGGGGAACAGGGCTTTATGGCAGAGCAGGGAGAGTCGAATGGGAACTAGATCGAGAGGCTCTTTTCCCATCGCTACTATATAAAACAGTTCTGTTCGGAACAGCATTTAAATCAGCCGCGTCAGCGTGCTTGATTTTTTTTTTTTTTGGCAACTTGTAAACTAGCCAGGAATAGGCACTGTTTTTTTAAGCATTATTTCTGCACTTCCTGGCATCAGTTACTGAATAGATTTCTCATCCCTGCATCATTATATAAATGCTGGCAAAGCTCCTGATTTTGGTGTGTTTGTTTTTTTTCTGTCAAATCTAAATGATAAAGACAGTTCCTATCAGAGGTAGTGAATGTGCTGGGTGTGCTGCTTTTATTAAGAACTTGCAGCATGTGTTTGTTTACTTTTAAAATATTGTTTTTCCTTTAGAAAACTGACTATCTGAAAAGTAACTCCTCCAGTCAGGCCCAGAGACTGCTATTTTCAGTGCTGCCATGACATCAAACATCCCTACATCATTCAGTGGACACAGATGCACTCTGTGGCTTTTTAGCAGCCCCTCTTAGTATAAGGTGCAAAAGAGCACTGGTCGAATGGAAGTACCCAAAATAGAAAAATTTGACTGGCTGGCTACCAAAAAAGTAATTTGTTTTTGTTTTTAATTGTTCCAATTTATTGAAAAAATGTATAATTTCATTCAATAATTAATATTCAATAGATATTATTTTCATATCTGTGATGTTATAGGCATGGAAACATAAATCATGAAGGTCTCTTAACTGCTCTGTGGCTGTGAGGCTGGTTTTCACAGCCATAGAACAGTTAAGAGACCTCCATGAAATGCTGAGCCTGAAGGACTGTTTATATGAAATACCTGATGATATTGAGACACGACTCATATAAAAATAAAACCACTGAGGAAGAAGGAAACATTGAAAACGGGCTATGGAGAAAAAATAGTGTTTATCCGGAACCCGTCTTGGTTTGATATTGTGTTTATCTGGAACCCATCTTGGGTTGATATTTTTTTTAAATAAATTGGAATAATTATAACAAAAACAGATTACTTTTTTGATAGCCAACTGGTCGAATTTCTCTAAGTATAAGGGACTGATATGCTTTCCTCCTTTTTCATCAGAACTCATGCTAGGTAAATCTATCAGAGGCCATGAGTGCTCTTACTACTTCAAGGCTCTCCTCTGTGTGTGTGTGTGTGTGTGTGAAATCATCGTAATGGTTCAGAATCCCAGTAATCAGACTTCCATGCCCCATGAACACTTGAAACTGCCTTATACTGATTTGGTCCATAATAGTGAATATTGTCATCTCAGACTAGCAGCAGCTCTCCAAGGTCTCAGGCAGGTAGCCTGGCTTGAGACAGGTCGGGGCTGCTTGCAATGTTAGATCTCATGGTGGCATTCAACATAGTTTTTGGCTTGCCACCTTGCTGACATGGGGATGTGGGGGCAAACTTTTCAGTGGCTGGTCTCCTTTCGCCAAGATCACAAACAGAGTGTTGTGATGGGATAGAATCATCACTGTGAACTCCCTTGCGGAATGCCAGAGTGCAGTTCTTTCCCCAGCTTTATTTAACTTGTTTATGCACCCATTTGCACTGGGATGTCTTCAATATGTCGATGACACCCAGCTCTACCTCCTGATGAACGGCCAGCCAGATTCACCTCCAAAGTCATTCACCAGATGTCTGGATGCAGTAGCCAGATGGATCAATCAAAGATAGCTGTGTAGTAAAGGACCAGGTGAGGCAGTGCACATGGATGGTGCACAGCTTAAGGTTGTGTGCAAAGCCAGGAATATGGGTGTGATCTTTGCAGCCCTGCTTACAGTGGAGGTGAGGATCATGAGTAGCATGGCTGGCATTTTTCCATGCTTGTCAAGCCAAACGGCTAGCATCCTACCTGGCCCCAGAGCACCCAGTCACAATCATCCATGTCACCTCTAGTTTGGACTTCTGTAACTCACTCTACATGGGTCTGCCCTTATCTTTGATCCAGAAACTGTAACTTGCCCAGAATGCAGCTGCCAGGGTCCTCACAGGAACATCCTGGGTGAGCCCATATTTAGCCAGTGTTCCGGCAGCTGCACTGACTTATAAATGGAATAAACCTGGGGTCTGGCATCCCTAACTTCAGCCCACTAGTCATAGAATCATAGATTTGGAAGGGGCCATACAGACCATCTAGTCCAACCCCCTGCTCAACGCAGGATTAGCCCTAAGCATCCTAAAGCATCCAAGAAAAGTGTGTATCCAACCTTTGCTTGAAGACTGCCAGTGAGGGGGAGCTCACCACCTCCTTAAGCAGCCTATTCCACTGCTGAACTACTCTGACTGTGATATCTTTTCCTGATATCTAGCCTATATCATTGTACTTGAAGTTTAAACCCATTACTGCGTGTCCTCTCCTCTGCAGCCAACAGAAACAGCATCCTGCCCTCCTCCAAGTGACAACCTTTCAAATACTTAAAGAGGGCTATCATGTCCCCTCTCAACCTCCTTTTCTCCAGGCTGAACATTCCCAAGTCCCTCAACCTATCTTCATAGGGCTTGGTCCCTTGGCCCCAGATCATCTTCGTCGCTCTCCTCTGTACCCTTTCAATTTTATCTACGTCCTTCTTGAAGTGAGGCCTCCAGAACTGCACACAGTACTCCAAGTGTGGTCTGACCAGTGCCGTATACAATGGGACTATGACATTTTGTGATTTTGATGTGATGCCTCTGTTGATACAGCCCAAAATTGCATTTGCCTTTTTTACCGCTGCATCACACTGCCTGCTCATGTTTAGTTTACAATCCACAAGTACCCCAAGGTCTCGTTCACACACAGTGTTACCTAGAAGCGTATCCCCCATCCAGTAGGCATGCTTTTCATTTTTCTGACCCAGATGCAGAACTTTACACTTATCTTTATTAAATTGCATCTTGTTCTCATTTGCCTATTTTTCCATTGTGTTCAGATCTCGTTGAACTCTGTCTCTATCTTCCGGAGTATTTGCCAGTCCTCCCAATTTGGTGTCATCTGCAAACTTGATGAGTAGTCCCTCCACCCCCTCATCTAGATCATTAATAAATATGTTTAAAAGTACCGGGCCAAGCACCGAGCCATGAGGTACCCCGCTACTCACCTCTCTCCAGTCTGATGAAACACCATTGACAACAACTCTTTGAGTGCGGTTGCCTTCACATGCTCCCTTCCCTTCCAGCATTCTCGTCCATGGTATGACACTCATCATGTCTCTGAGTTTATTAAAGTTTGCCCTACGAAAATCCAACATCCGCGTCTGGCTACAAGCTTCCTTGGCTCCCCATCTCAAAAGGAATTCTATGAGGACATGGTCACTTCCCCCTAGGGTCCCCACCTCCTTCACCTCATCCACCAACTCTTGCTTGTTGGTCAGTATTAAGTCCAGTATGGCTGAACCTCTTGTGGGTTCATCTACCATTTGATAAATGAAATTGTCAGCCAGGCAGGTCAGAAAGTTGCATGACTAAGGATGCTTTGCAGAGTTTGTTTCCCAGCACACATCTGGGAAATTGAAGTCACCCATGATGACAAGGTCCTGCCGCTTGGATATTTTCTCAAGCTGCTCACAAAGTGCAGCATCCACATGCTCTCATTGGTCAGGCGGTCGGTAGCAGACACCAACCACCACACTGTTTGTTTTCCCCTCGTTTATTTTCACCCAGATGCTTTCCACTGTAGATATGCTCTCCTTCACTAGAATTTCCTGACAGGTAAGCCCTTTCCTCACATACAGTGCCACTCCTCCACCTCTTCGATCTATTCTGTTTTTTTCTGAACAGTTCATATCCATCCACCATTACATTCCAGTCATGAGAATCATTCCACCAAGTTTCTGTGATGCCTACTAGATCATACCTTTCCATCAGCATGAGAAGTTCCAGCTCTTCCTTTTTATTGCCCATGCTTCGGGTGTTAGTATAAAGACATCTGAATCCTTTTACTTTTGGTTCCCTATGAGCTGGCCTTGCCGGTTGGGCTGCCTTCGATCGTTTTCCTTCCATACACTCCCTATGTTGATCATCTCCTTCCCCTAGTGGCTTTAGTTTAAAGCTCTCCTGATGAATCTCCCCAGGTTCCTGCCAAACACATTCTTCCCCAGTTTCGATAAGTGCAGTCCATCAGATGCTAGTAGGCCTTCCTCAAGAAAGCCTATCCCATGGTCCCAGAAACCAAATCTCTCCTGCCGGCACCAACTACGCAGCCAGTGATTCACCTCCATTATCCTCCTCTCCCGACGCATTCCTCTTCCCTTGACAGGCAAGATTGAAGAGAATACCACTTGTGCCCCCATTTGCTTGAGCTTCCTCCCCAGATCTTGATAGTCTTTTTTAATAGGAGCGATGGTATTCAGGGACATGTCATCCAAGGACAAGGCTGAGAACTGCACTGCCTGTCTTTGTTTTAGGTCTGCATCCTCACCAGTCTGCTCACCTCCCTGCTGGTCTGGCAGCAGCAGGTACACGCAGGGGATAGCAAAGCCAAGCATCAAGTTGCCCACCTCTGCCCTGTGGAGGCATTTTTGCCAGAGTGCTCCAGTGAGGGGGCAGTGAGTATAGGCACTAGGTCCCCTGACTCTGCCCAGCAGCAGGGGTACAGGAGAGGCAGCTCCCCAGGGGAGGGCATGAACTCACTGGGATTTCTCACTGTGGCCTTCATGGCCAGTCCACTCCTGTTCCTCTCTTTGTTCTTATCATTTTTATTGACTTAATAGTACAATTTAATTTGTGGGATTTCTGTTTTGTTGGCTGCTTAGAACATGGTAAAGCTGGAGAGGTAACATATACATTTACTAAATAAATAAGGCAGAATACAAACAACTTGTCTAGCAGCCTCTCTCTACTTCTGCAGAATGTTTCCCCCTCCCCCCTCCCCATTTGTTTGATATGCCCGTCACATCTTAAGGACAGACTGCGGAAGACAGACTGTGTCTTCCGCACAAAGATATCCTGCCAAGGGAGGTCATGCATATGAAATGATCTGAATCCATGACTCACTTATCCTCCTTGAGTATGTGGGTTTGAATTCCTGATAACAGGAGCTGTTGTTGTGACTGCATCTTTTCACATCTACTCCAGACAGGTTATAACAATAGAATTATCTGTGTGATGGTGGTGAATCAAAACAGGAACCCATAAATGGCAGGAAATCAAAACTCTGAGACATGGTCTCTGCACTGAAGACAAGGCTGGAGATAAAATACTCATGAGCTGGAGCTGAAGAGAAAAACACCCCCTTCTTGATGGTTATCAGCATTAGTTTACCCACAGCTCTGAAACACTCCTAAGCCCCTTGTTATTACCAGGCAGGGCAGGCAGGGACCATAATGTTCTATGTAAATGTTCCAAAAATGTTTTATGTAAACCGCCCAGAGCCGTAGGGAAGGGCGGTATAAAAATATAAATAAATAAATAAATAATACTATATGTTATTATAATTTACAGCTGAATGGTTGCAACCATTAGCACTTAGGAGATAAGAATGGGATTCCTAACTAAATCATGGGCTTAGCATCATTTTGAATTATATGAGCCTGAGAGCTTCCGCATAGATTCGGAGGGTGTTTCCCATCTGTTACCCTGGGCTTGTAGGCAGTCAATCACACTGAGGTTTGACAGTGCAAGTCCTGAGAGAATAGAACCTGTGCTATGATTGCCAGATAGCATCCTTGAAATATTGCATTTCCTATCCTTATCCATGGCTCCTCTATATATTTGTGAAAAAGCCTGGGGGGGTACAATGTGTCCGGCTGCCCAAGTTGGTATAGGGCTGATCAGGAACACTGGCTGCACTCTAATTGGCCTAGCCCCTACAGTTCCTGCCCTCCCTCTCTCAGCCATGCCAGAGAGCGACACACAGAGCACTGCCAGACCGAACACAAGCCCTCATTCCCTCCTATACCTCCTGCTGGAAGGGAGGCAGAGAGAGACACAGAGAGAGCTGCCCCAACCTGCTGACCAGCCCGCTACCCTCCTAAGAAGGGGCCCTAATTACTTGGTATCGCATGTGCTGCCATGGAGAGAAAGACAGAGAGAGAGCTGCCCCAAACTGCACACCAGCCCTGCTTCCCTCCTAAGAACGAGCCCTAATTACCTGCTATGCCTCCTGCTGCGAGGCACTGGAAGAGACAGGCAGCAAGAGGGAGAGAGGGACACACACAGAGAGATCTACACCTCCCGGTGTCCCCTGGGTTCTAGTGCCCATTGCATTCCTGATTGCAATGGGCTTTCTTGCTTGTCTTTTATAATTTCCTTTGGCCATCCCTCCTGCCTTGTCTCCTAGGAAGCCAAAATGCAGGCTAAGATTCCATGCAGATTTTGTGTGGGTCCTATAGACTGCAACCTTCTTGCCTCCATCCTCAAACGCTGTCCAAGATGTTGCCCTTGGGGGGCAGAGAACTGTCTCCCTGGCTCTCTTAGGAGGTCAACATGACAAGCAGAAACACTAAATGAAGGCCACAGACACAAGACAAGGGAAGGCTTGAAAGCATTTATAATTAAAACAGCTGAGGCAGAACTCAGAGGCTCTCAGGGATGGAAAATGAGTCTGTTCTGTGCCCGAGAGAAACAGCAATGTGGGGAAGGCACCAATACCACTCAGGAGTCAGGCACAACTTGGCCTAGCTGCCATTGGCACATGGGCAATGCCTCCCAGATCCTTGCCACTGATAGCTTTGCCCATAAGGATTTCTGAGACGCTGACAAAACCTCTCGGGCTCGGCCTCTTGGATTCATGGTCCTGCTGGGCAGGTCCAAGAATGCCCTGAGAGGAGAGCATCAGCAGTGGGGTACAGCTTGTCCTCGTGGCATGAGGAAAAATGTGGGTTATGCCTCTAATTCTTCTGATAACCCCATTGGCATCAGTCCTAGTCAAACCCCAGCAGTGCTAGTGACACAGTTGAGGCTCTCCCTGGGAGGTGGTGATGGGAGGCCTTGTTAGAATAGCAAACTACCCTGAACCAGTCCTGGGTGGAAAGAGCAAAGATCAGCGAGATGTAATGTTTTTAGCAAGCAATGTTTATGTCTTCAATTTAGAATAGATTCTTGTGGTTGGTCATTGCAGCTTTGGTAGCAGCATCAGTCTTTTGCATTAAAAGAGACCTGGCATAATGGTTCCATCCAGTCTTGTCACCGAGCTTAAATCTCTTATGCAGAAATAAGCCATGAATAAATCATGGAAGCACATCTCTGTGTGAGAGGCAGTAGGTTCATAAAAGGATGACCCAAACCCTTTGGGACAGGGCCATGCCATTAGCTTGGTGGCTGATGGGCAGATTGCTGATGGCTCATGGGGACCTTTGAGATGTTAAGCAAATTGCTAAATATTTACAAAACAATAACCCTACTGGGAGGATTGGCAATTTCCTTAACTGTCTGAAAAGCCAGGCAGACTCCAGACCAGAATTGATCACTTTCAAGGTGTTCTTTCCATAGTAAAATGCTGTCTAGCTTGATTAGAAAGTGTCCACCTCTAACATGTCAATTAATTTACATGCTGCTAGTTATTTATATTGCTTTTACATTAAAATATCCAAATAGAACTCAAGAAAGGTATTTCCAAATAGTGTTTGAATTAATCCACATGAAAGCTACACTAGCTGGTGGTCAGAGTTTCAGCACTTGCCACATTTGCTTCAGTTTTTAGCACACCTAAACAACACATCTTTTTCTTGTAACCATTCTTACTTACACCACATATCTGGATAGGCATGAGATTAAAATCATTACATCCCTCAATATGTGCTTCAGGTTCAAAATACACAAGACTATGGGACAATGGTTTGCCACCTTTTTACTATTCAAGAGCCAAACAACATCAAAATTAAGAGGAACAGATCATCAATGAAACAGTCACAATAAGAAAGGCTATTTGCATAATGAAAATATAGGACTTTGCATTAGTGATTATCAGCATGTAGATTAATAACTCATAATGTTTCTGCAGGTTAAATATCTACTGTTGTTTATTGGGAAGTAGTGCAGGTGAGATCTCACAATAAGTAATGCACACAGGAATACCCTGTGTGATTGTTTTTGTGAACTGGCATAAATTTGCAAGTGTTTCTACATACATCACTTGGTCACCTCTATCATTTCCCTTTGTGTATAAAGCATCTCTAAGAAACCTTTTAGTCTTAGAGCAATATTTGTCTGCTATTCCCTCCATATATTGGTTATTCTAACATCCCAGTATCCCTTCCAAGTATACTTTAACTTAAATAAACCATTTTTTAAAGCCATATCTGTGTTGAGCCCCATTGTGCTATAAAGCCATAGGCTGAAGACTGGTTCTCCCTGGGTATGTGCTGTCAAGTCACTTCTGATTTATAACCATCCTATGAATTTATGACCTGTTCATAGTTTGCAAACAGAATGGTCTACAGTCACAAATTTCTGCAAACTTTTAAAGCAGTTCATGGTGGTTCTTGGATGAAGCAGAAAGCAGGGACTTAAAGATACTCGCAGTCCATTTTATGGGGAACAGAAAACCCCCTGTTTTCTGTTCCCCATAAAAATGGCAAAAATAGCAGCTTCAGACTGTTTTGAGCAATCCCTTTAAAGTTTAAAGAGACTGTACAAGACAGCCTGAAAAACAGTGGGGTGGTGCTCCTACCATTCAGCTGTTTTGGGCTATCTTGTGCAGTCTCTTTAAATTTTAAAGGACAGGAGAAGACAGATTAAAAAACAGCAGCTATTTTTCAGGCTGTTTTGGGCCTTTACATTTTTT